>NC_137289.1:6950000-9450000 GCF_054371585.1 Giraffa tippelskirchi | reverse complement strand
ATCATTCACCATTGCAACGAAAATAATAAAATACTTAGGACTATATCTACCTAAAGAAACAAAAGACCTATATATTGAAAACTATAAAACACTGATGAAGGAAATCAAAGAGGACACAAATAGATGGATAAATATACCGTGTTCATGGATTGGAAGAATCAATACAGTGAAAATGAGTATACTATCCAAAGCAATCTATAGATTGATTGCAATCCCTATCAAGCTACCAATGTTATTTTTCACAGAACTAAAGCAAATAATTTCACAATTTGCATGGAAATATAAAAAAACTTCGAATAGCCAAAGCAATCTTGAGAAAGAAGAATGGAACTGAAGGAATCAACCTGCCTGACTTCAGGCTCTACTACAAAGCCACAGTCATCCAGACAGTATGGTGCTTGCACAAAGACAGAGATATAGATCAATGGAACAAAATAGAAAGCTCAGAGATAAATACACATACCTATGGACACCTTATCTTCGACAAAGGAGGCAAGAATATACAATGGAGAAAAGACAATCTCTTTAACAAGTGGTACTGGGAAAACTGGTCAACCACTTGTAAAAGAATGAAACTAGAACACATTCTAACACTATACACAAAAATAACCTCAAAATGGATTAAAGATCTAAATGTAAGACCAGAATCTGTAAAACTCCTAGAGGAAAACATAGGCAAAACACTCTCTGACATAAACCACAGCAGGATCCTCTATGACCCACCTCCCAGAATATTGGAAATAAAAGCAAAAATAAACAAATAGGACCTAATTAAACTTAAAAGGTTTTTCACAGCAAAAGAAACTATAAGCAAGGTGAAAAGACAGCCTTCAGGATGGGAGAAAATAATAGCAAATGAAGCAATGGACAAAGAATTAATCTCAAAAATACACAAGCAACTCCTGCAGCTCAATTCCAGAAAAATAAATGACTCAATCAAAAAATGGGCCAAAGAGCTAAACAGACACTTCTCCAAAGAAGACATACAGATGGCTCACAGACACATGAAAAGATGCTCAACATCACTCATTATCAGAGAAATGCAAATCAAAAGCACAATGAGGTACCATTTCACGCCCGTCAGAATAGCTGCTATCCAAAAGTCTACAAGCAATAAATGCTAGAGAGGGTGTGGAGAAAAGGGAACCCTCTTACACTGTTGGTGGGAATGCAAACTAGTACAGCCACTATGGAGAACAGTGTGGAGATTCCTTAAAAAACTGGAAATAGAAATGCCATGTGACCCAGAAATCCCACTGCTGGGCATACACACTGCTGCTGCTGTTAAGTCGCTTCAGTCGTGTCTGACTCTGTGCGACCCCACAGATGGCAGCCCACCAGGCTCCCCCATCCCTGGGATTCTTCAAGCGAGAGTACTGGAGTGGGGTGTCATTGCCTTCTCTGTCGTACACACTGAGGAAACCAGAATTGAAAGAGACACATGTACCCCAATGTTCGTCGCAGCACTGTTTATAATAGCCAGTACATGGAAGAAGCCTAGTTGCCCATTAGCAGACAAATGGATGAGGAAGCTATAGTACATATACACAATGGGATATTACTCAGCCATTAAAAAGAATACATTTGAATCAGTTCTAATGAGGTGGATGAAACTGGAGCCCATTATACGAGTGAAGTAAGACAGAAATAAAAACACCAATACAGTATACTAACGCATATATACGGAATTTGAAAGATGGTAACAATAGCTCTATATGCTCTATAGAAAAAGAGACACAGATGCATAGAACAGTCTTTGGACTCCGCAGGAGAAGGGGAGGTTGCGATGATTTGAGAGAATTGCATTGAAACATTTATATTATCATATATGAAACAGAACCCCAGTCCAGGTTCGATGCATGAGACAAGTGCTCAGGGCTGGTGCACTGGGATGACCCAGAGGGATGGGCTGGGGAGTGAGGTGGGATTGGGGTTCAGAATGGGGAATACATGTAAACCCATGGCTGATTCATGCCAATGTATGGCAAAAACCACTACAATATTGTAAATTAATTAGCCTCCAACTAAAATAAATTAATTAATTAAAAAAAACCCCTCAACATTCAGAAAACGAAGATCATGGCATCCAGTCCCATCACTTGATGGCAAATAGATGTGGAAACAATGGAAACAGTGACAGACTGTATTTTCTTGGGCTCCAAAATCACTTCAGATAGTGACTGCAGCCATGAAATTAAAAGACGCTTACTCCTTGGAAGGAATGTTATGACCAACCTAGACAGCATATTAAAAAGCAAAGACATCACTTTGCCAACAAAGATCTATCTAGTCAAAGCTAATGTTTTCCATTAGTCATGTATGGATGTGAGAGTTGGACCATAAAGAAAGCTGAGCCCCAATGAATTGATGCTTTTGAACTGTGGTGTTGGAGACTTTTGAGGGTCCCTTCGACTGCAAAGAGATCAAACCAGTCCATCCTAAAGGAAATCAATTCTGACTATTCTGTGGAAGTACTGAGGCTGAGGCTCCAATACTTTGGCTACCTAGTGCAGAGAACTGACTCATTGGAAAGACACTGACCCTTGGAAAAATTGAAGGCAAGAGGAGAAGGTGACAACAGTGGATGTTGGATGGCATCACCAACTCAAGGGACAGGAGTTTGAACAAGTCCCGGGTGATGGTGAAGGACAGGTAAGCTTGGCATGCTGCAGTCCATGGGGTCGCAAAGAATTGGACGTGAGTGAGCAACTGAACAACAACAGCAATCTATTGACACATTTGGAGCACTGAAGTTATCGAAGAGAAATTGACATTGGTCTATTTGATTGAGAGAATGGCTGACTTATTTCCTGAGTAACTCTCAACTATAATACACTTTCAGAGGGGTGTTCTTTCTTTGTGAGATGACATTATTTACAACTGAATAGTGAAAGAATTAGAAAAACAAACTAGAGAGAATTCTGTCCTTTGATTTATTGAAGGCTCTTGGTGGCCTCAATAAGAGCAACTGAAGTTTCTTTTAAATGATTAAGCATGCTTACAAGCTGGAGAAGGAGCTGACAAGTTACTGCAGTATTCTTGCTTAGAAAATACCATGGACAGAGGAGCCTGGTGGGCTGCAGTCCATGGGGTCACAAAGCATCAGACACGACTGAGCGATTGAGCACATACTTACACCATTCTTTAAGGACAGTCTCTGAGGAAGATCACCAAGAAAAGGATAGAAATTTTAAATCAGGAGTAAAACAAATGGCATTTTGGAGAGTATAGACAACAACGGAAGAATTTGGAGAAATGAATTTTGTTTAGAGAGAGAAAAGAGATGGAATGAATATATAATTACTGGAAAGCCTCTTCCTTCTCTTCTTCTAATGATAATAACAGCAATATCACCAAAATGCAGTCTCAGGGCAAGCAGTAAGGACATGATCTGATGATCTGACCTCACAGTTTCCCACGAATTCCTTCATTACTTTGAAAGGATCTTGACAATGTCTTGAGTCATTCTGAAAGTCTTCCAATTGTGGTCTGAACAACCAATATTAGGAACTACTTTTTTAAAACTTTAACCTCTTAAAAGAAACAAAGAATATTCTAATAAATTGACACTGCTTGTGTCATTTATCGAATACTCCTTCCTTTGTAAGCATCATACTACTGAAAAGGCAGCATTCAGAAATATAGCTGCCCTTGTCTGCAATGACTTTCCTATGATTTCAATAAATGTCACTGATGCTTTCCTTAAAACATTCCCCCCTGCTCCCCAGATCTTGAAATATTTACTCACTGATAACACATGTGTTTCACTTGAATGAGATGGGCTGGCTCCTCAAAGGCTTTTCAAAAATCAATAGTGTGCAAATTGATCCATGAGATCATGGGGAAATTCTGTTACTTTGAAATTTCAAAGTGTTTTCATCTATATTTCTGATGGATCTTCAATTGTCAGAAGGCTCTTCAATGGCCCCTGTTAGTCATGTCTGGTAAGGAATATGTAAATAGCCACAAGGGCAAGGATAACAGAGAAACTAAAGGAGCTCTTTTATTAAGTCAATCTTGGAGGTTTGTTCAAATTTTACTATATTATTTTGGGTTTGGGTAACACTCTCCTGTATTTCAAATGAAAAAACAAAATAAATAATGTCAGCCCACTAAATCTTGCAAAATCCTTAGGGAAACAGTCTCATTAGAGAAGGGCTTTCTGAGTTCTTCCTCCCCCTCTCCTACTATTCACTTTTCAGCTACTTTTCTAAAAGTGTCTTTGAAATCACATATCCTTTCGGTTAGTGCTAGAAGAAGAGGGCTTTCTGACTGTGAAGCCAGCTACTCTTAGCAACAGATGACACACACGTACCCGGAATAGCTACAAGCTCTGTGCTCTCTGTGTGTCTCTTGTATGATCAGTGACAATTTGCTTAGTTTTCCCTCACCTGCTTCCTAGCTAGTAATTACCCAGAGACAGAATCTTTGTGTAATCCTGACTTACAGCTATTAGAATAGGATGTAATTGTACCCAGTGTAATTGGCTTCAGTGGCAGAGCCCCATTAACCTGGCACAGCAGTTCTTAAAGTATCCTGTGATCTAGCTCATTAAATTTTATCTTCAATAATAAGGGAAGTTATGACCTTTGCCATTTCTGTCTTAATGTATTTATGCAGACATGTCACCTAGGATATCAAAACATACAGTGTCATTGAATGCAGGGGCAGGCCAACCTTGTATACTCAGAGTGGCTAAAATTGAGTTCCAAATGAGATGCAGATGAAGGACATGACCTACACTTAAAGAGGGGCCTGAGAGGTCTGGTGCTGGAAAAACTTTCTGCTGGTAAAATTACTCTCATGCCCAGGCACCCTCCTTTTCCAATCATACAGACACTTCCTGGCTGTGAGCTGTTTGCACTGGTGTAGGGGCATGTGAAGATTCCTCAGTGCACATGTGTTCCCACAGTATAATGATTGGAAGAGCCGGGCCAGTGAATTTATCTTTTTTATCAACATAGCCTAGTATGGCCCTTTGACAGTTGCCTGAGAAGTACTGTGGATTGAAAACTGGACTGGGTTCTCATCTCAAGTTGGGTCTGAATCTGCCAGGTAAATCTGAGCAAGGTGTTTATATACTCTGGGCCCCGTTTGCCCACTGATAAACTAAGACTATTAGCTTCACTGCTATCTAAGATCTTTGGGGGCTTCCCTGGTGGCTCATATGACAAAGAATCTGCCTTCAATGCAGGAAATTCAGGTTTGATCCCTAGAATGGGAAGATCCCCTGGAGGAGAGAATGGCTACCCACCCCAGTATTCTGACCTGGAGAATTCCATGGACAGAGGAGCCTTGTGGGCTACCATCCATGGGGTCCCAAAGAGTCAGACAGACTGAGTTACTAACACTTTCACTTTTTTTCAAGACATTTTTAAAGTTAGATTTCAAAACACCCAAATAGGTGTCCTGATTTATTTTTTTAAATATCTGAAGAAAATTAAATTGCCTCTCATCAATTCTCCTTTCCATTCAGAGACAGGACTAATTAATAAATGGCTACGTCTAGTCAAGGTTATGGTTTTTCCAGTAGTCATGTATGGATGTGAGAGTTGGACGGTGAAGAAAGCTGAGCGCCGAAGAATTGATGCTTTTGAACTGTGGTGTTGGAGAAGACTCTTGAGAGTCCCTTGGACTGCAAGGAGATCCAATCAATCCATCCTAAAAGAGATCAATCCTGGGTGTTCATTGGAAGGTCTGATGTTGAAGCTGAAACTCCAATACTTGGGCCACCTCATGCGAAGGGTTGACTCATTGGAAAAGACCCTAATGCTGGATAGGATTGGGGGCGGGAGGAGAAGGGGACGACAGAGGATGAGATGGTTGGATGGCATCACCGACTCATGGACACGGGTTTGGGTAGACTCTGGGAGTTGGTGATGGACAGAGAGGCCTGGCGTGCTGCAATTCATGGGGTCACAAAGAGTCGGACACAACTGAGCGACTGAACTGAACTGAACTTTACTGGATCTATGTCCAATAAAGGCAACACAAGAAAATTTTGAGAAAAACAACAATAAGCTTTCTCTGTTGAGCACTTTAGAATATGCTAGAGCATCAGAAAATTCTTCACTTGACAGCTTAATTTTATGTGTATGATGGTTAGCTTTCTGTGTCAACTTGGCTAGCCAAAACACCCAGTTATTCAAACACTAATCTAGATGTTACTGTGAAGGCATTTTATAAACGTACTTAACATTTACAATAAATTTATTTCAAATAAAGGAGATTACCCTTGATTGTGTGGGCCTCATCGAATCAATTTAAAAGCCTTAAGAGCAAAACTGAGGTTCCCTGAGGAAGATGAAACTCTGTTTGTGAACAATGTCTCGGCTCCAATCCAAGAGTTTCTAGCCCATTTGCCTGTCGTATACATTTCTGACTTGCATAACCAGATGCCACAGATGCACAAAAGCCAATTCCTTGAGATGTGTGTGAGTATGTATATATGTGTGTGTATGTGTCAGTTCAGTTCAGTTCAGTCACTCAGTCATGTGCTGGACTGCAGCACTCCAGGCCTCCCTCTCCATCACCAACTCCGGGAGTTTACCCAAACTCATGCCCATTGAGTTAATGATGCCATCCAACCATCTCATCCTCTGTCGTCCCCTTCTCCTCCCACCTTCAATTTTTCCCAGCATCAGGGTCTTTTCAAATCAGAAGTGTGTATGTGTACACTGTTATGGGTTGAATTGTGGCCCCCAAAGATATATTGTGTGCTCAGTCGTTCAGTGATGTCTGACTTTGTGACCTCAGGGACCATAGCCCACAAGCCTCTTCTGTCCCTGGAATTCTACAGCAAGAATGTTGGAGTGGGTTGCTATTTTCTCCTCAAGGGGATCTCCACAACCCAGGGGACAATCCACGTCTGTTGCATCTCCTGACTAGCAAGTGGATTCTTTACCACGAGCACCACCTGGGAAGCCAAAATCTATGCTGAGGTAGGTCTTAAACTCCAATCCTAGAATCTGTGAATGTGCAATTATTTGGAAATGGAATCCATACTGATGTAATCAAATTAAGATGAGGTCATATTGGATCCATATAGGAAGTCAAGAGATACCTGGAGTAACAGGAAAGTTTGGCCTTGGAGTACAAAATAAAACAGGGCAAAGGCTAACAGAGTTTTGCCAAGAGAATGCACTGGTCATAGCAAACAAACTCGTCCAACAACACATAGGACGACTCTACACATGGACATCACCGGATGGTCAATACCGAAATCAGATTGATTATATTTTTTGCAGCTGAAGATGGAAAACCTCCATACAGTCAGCAAAAATAACACCAGGAGCTGACTGTGGCTCAGATCATGAACTCCTTACTGCAAAATTCAGACTTAAATTGAAGAAAGTAGGGAAAACTATTAGGCCTAAATCAAACCCTTTACAATTATACAGCAGAAGTGGCAAATAGATTCAAAGGATTAGTTCTGATAGACAGAGTGCCTGAAGAACTATGGAAAGAGGTTCATGACATTGTATAGGAAACAGTGATCAAAACCATCTCTAGGAAAAAGAAATGCAAAAAGGCAAATGGTTGTCTGAGGAATCCTTACAAATAGCTGAGAAAAGAAGAGGAGTGAAAGGTCAGGGAGAAAAGGAAAGATATACTCATCGGAATGCAGAGTTCCAAAGAATAGCAAGGAGAGATAAGAAAGCCTTCCTCAGCGATCAATGCAAAGAAATAGAGGAAAACAATAGAATGGGAAAGACTAGTGATCTCTTCAAGAAAATTAGAGATACCAAGGGAACATTTCATGCAGAGATGGGCATAATAAAGGATAGAAATGGTATGAACCTAACAGAAGCATAATATATTAAGAAGAGGTGACAAGAATACACAAAACAACTATACAAAAAAGATCTTGATAATCCAGATAATTACAATGGTGTAGTCACTCACCTAGAGCCAGACATCATGGAGTCCCAAGTCAAATGGGCCTTAGGAAGCATCACTACGAACAAAGCTAGTGGAGGTGATGGAATTTCAGCTGAGCTATTTAAAATCCTAGAAGATGATGCTGTTAAGGTGCTGTATTCAATATGCCAGCAAATTTGGAAAACTCAGCCATGGCCACAGGACTGGAAAAGGTCAATTTTCATCCCAATCCCAAAGAAGGGCAGTGCTAAAGAATGTTCAAACTAGCACACAATTGCACTCATTTCACATGCTAGCAAGGTAATGCTCAAAATCCTTCAAGCTAGGCTTCAACAGTATGTGAAATGAGAACTTTCAGATGTACAAGCTGGATTTAGAAAAGGCAGAGGAACCAGAGATCAAATTGCCAACATCGATTGGATCATAGAAAAAGCAAGAGAATTTCAGAAAAACATCTACTTCTGTTTCATTGACTAGGCTAAAGCCTTTGACTGTGCGGATCACAACAAAATATGGAAAAATTTTAAAGAGATGGGAATAGCAGACCACCTTACCTGCCTCTGGCAAACCCTGTATGCGGTCAAAAAACAACAGTTAGAACCAGACATGGAACAATGGACTGGTGCCAAATTGGGAAAGGAGTGCATCAAGGCTGTATATTGTTACCTTGTTTATTTAACTTATATGCAGAGTACATCAATGCGGAATGCTGGGCTGGATGAAGCACAAAGTGAAATCAAGGTTGCCAGGACAAATATCAATAACCTCAGATATGCAGATGACTCCACCCTTATGGCAGAAAGCAAAGAGGAACTAAAGTGCCTCTTGATGAAAGTGAATGAGGATAGTGAAAAAGTTGGCTTAAAACTCAACATTCAGAAAATGAACATCATGGCATCCAGTCCCATCACTTCATGGCAAATAGATGTGGAAACAATGGAAACAGTGACAGACTTTATTTTCTTCGGCTCCCAAATCATTGCAGATGGTGACTGCAGCCATGAAATTAAAAGACACTTGCTCCTTGGAAGAAAAACCATGACCAACCTAGACAGCATATTTAAAAGCAGAAACATTACTTTGCCAACAAATATTCGTCTAGTCAAAGCTATGATTTTTCTACTAGTCATGTATGGGTGTGATAGTTGGACTATAAAGAAGGCTGAACACCAAAGAATTGATGCTTTTGAATTGTGGTGTTTGAGAGAACTCTTGAGAGTCCCTTGGACTGCAAAGAGAGCCAACCAGTCCATCCTAAAGGAAATCAGTCCTGAATATTCATTGGAAGGACTGATGCTGAGGCTGAAGCTCCAATACTTTGGCCACCTGATGCGAAGAGCTGAACCATTGGCAAAGACCCTGATGTTGGGAAAGATTGAAGGCAGTAGAAGGGGACAACAGGGGATGAAATGGCTAGTTGGCATTGAGTGGACATGAATTTGAGCTAGCTCCGGAAGATGGTGAAGGACAGGTAAGCCTGGTGTTCTGCAATTCACGGAGTTTCAAAGAGTTGGACAGGACTGAGTGACTGAACAACAGCAATACTGGGTTTGGGTTGGTCCTAAATCTGATGTCCAGTGTCCCTAGGAGGAGAGGGAGATTTGAAGACACAGAAGAGACACAGGGAAGAAAGCCAGGGAACACTACAAATGGTCAGCAACCACTAAAAGCTAGAAGCATGGAAGGATTCTTCTCTAAAGCCTTCAGAGAGAACATGACCCTGTTGACACCTTGATTTTGAACTTATAGCCTCCAGAAGTGTGACAGAATAAAATTTTGCTTTTTTAAGCATACCACCATCCATATATTGGTAATTTTTTATAACAGCCCTTTGAAATGAATACACCTACTTAACTATTAGTTCTGTTTCTTTGGTAGAACGGTGACTCATTCAACATTCTTCTGGTGAAAATGCATTTTTTGTAAATGCAATTGTAGGATTTTTTTCTCAGGCTAACCCCATAACTTGGAGAAGGAAATGGCAACCCACTCCAGTACTCTTGCCTAGAAAATCCCAAAAAAAAAAAAAAAAAAAGAAAATCCCATGGACGGAGGAGCCTGGTAGGCTACAGTCCTTGGGGTCTCAAAGAGTCAAACATGACTAAGCGGCTTCACTTTCACTTTTCACTCTTATGTATTGGATAAGGGAATGACAACCCACTCCAGTATTCTTGCCTGGAGAATCCCAGGGACAGAGGGGCCTGGTGGGCTGCTGTCTATGGGGTCACACAGGGTCGGACACGACTGAAGCGACTTAGCAACAGCAGCAGCAACGCCATAACTACTTTTCCACAAATGGACCAACTTCTGAGACATGTTTTGAGGAAAGAAAAGTTATGGACAAATAAATGTGGGAAACACTTGAAACAATGTAACTTTGGCCTCTTTTTATATTTTAGGTGTACTCAGTCTTTAGCATGGTAATATATGTCAAGTGTCTGTCTCTAAGAGGGATGTATAGAAAGAATTATCTTCCAAAATTGTATAATCTTGGAAATTCTGTTCAGGTACACATATTAATATCTCCCAGAAGTAATGTTTTTTGAAAAACGCTTTGAGATATGCTGGGTTAGAACCAAATTAAAATGTTTTCTATTCCATAGCCTTTTT
Source organism: Giraffa tippelskirchi (assembly GCF_054371585.1). Lineage (NCBI taxonomy): Eukaryota > Metazoa > Chordata > Mammalia > Artiodactyla > Giraffidae > Giraffa > Giraffa tippelskirchi. The sequence goes on along the minus strand of NC_137289.1, from coordinate 9,439,509 downwards.
TAAGGATATGATCTATTGATGATCAGTATAGAGATAAGAGGGGCTTCCCTGGTGGCTCAGATGGTAAAGAATCCACCTGCAATGTGGGAGACCTGGATTCTATACCTGGGTTGGGAAGATCCCTTGTAGAAGGGAACAGCTACTCACTTCAGTATTCTAGCCTGGAGAATTCAATGGACAGAGGAGCCTGGCAGGGCAAAGAGTCAGACATGACTGAGCGACTTTCACATCACTTCACTTCACTTCACAGAGATAAGAAATGCAAAGCTGAAAGTGAGGACAAGTTCACATACAGAACAGCAGAGCCAAGTGTGTAGTATAATGATTCTTGAAACTTGATGAAATCATTGAGAAGCTGACAAAACCTATGGCCATCTAGATAAGTTGGGGTAGGCGAGAATAGTAAATATGCTATGATAACAAACCTGAGTTCTCAGTGGGCTTACTCAACAAAGTCTTGTCAGTCACGTCATAGGACCATGTGGATCAGACTGCTCTTCAGGCAGTGACTCAGGATCTGGACTACAGAGGATGAAATGGTTGAATGGCATCTCTGATGTGATTGACATGAGTTTCAGTAGCCTCTGGGAGTCGGTGATGGACAGAGAAGCCTGGTGTAATGCAGTCCATGGGGTCGCAAAGAGCCAGACACGACTGAGCGATTGAAATGAACTGAACTGAACATTTTCTCCGGCTCCAAAATTCAGGAATTTTATCTCATTCTTTTCCTTTGCCATCTTTATCCAATAGGTCAACAAATCTCATTGATTTTTCCATTGCAACCTCCCCTTTCCTCTCATTTCCAATGGCCTCAGATTCCTTTGATAATTTCCATACTGGTAAACTTTGCCTTTCCTTCTTTCTGTCAGTCCTATAAATTGGGCTCAAATCATTTTTTTCTAAATTTTCACTTTCTTCCTATTCCTCCTTTGCTATAAAGCTTTCAGTGGCACATGATAATAGGGGCAAAGCTTCCCTGGTGGCTTAGATGGTAAAGCGTCTGCCTGAAGTGTGGAAGACCCAGGTTCAATCCCTGGGTCAGGAAGATCCCCTAGAGAAGGAAATGACAACACATTCCAGTATCCTTGCCTGGAAAATCCCATGGACAGAGGAGCCTGGCAGGCTACAGTCCATGAGGTTTCAAAGAGTCAAACATGACTAAGCGACTTCACTCACTAACATTCCTTATCCTGATATGAAATATCCTTCACAATCCCACCATTAGGTCCCATATAGCTCCTAAAAATAAACTATAAATCTACTCAAACTCTGATACTTCCTATTTGCCTGGTATATTTATTTCCATATATTTCCATACCTGAAGTTTCTTTCTTATCCTCTCCTCCAGCCACATAGTTTAAGAGCCAACACCAGTTTTCCCTTTGTGCTGGAAATATGTATCTGATTTCTCACACTGTAACTTTAGTATTTATTACTTACATTTCTATAAATCCTTGTATCTCTCTCTCCAACCAGATCATTAGCTTCCTAAGGGTTGCCTTATACATCAGTGCCTTCTCAACAGCACCTAGTATGGTAGACATTTTGTAAATATTTGTTGATTTGATTCAGAAATCAACACTGATATTCATTGGAAGGACTGCTGCTGAAGCTGAAGCTCCAATACTTGGACTCATTGGAAAAGACCCTGATGCTGGGAAAGATTGAAGGCACAAAGAGACGGGGAAGACAGAGGAGGAGATGATTGGATGGCATCACTGACTCAATGGACATGAGTTTAAGCAAGCTCCGGGAGATGGTGAAGGATAAGGAAGCCTGGTGTGCTGCAGTCCATGGGGTCCCAAAGAGTCAGACATGACTGAGTGACACAACAACACAATTACTTCCCTACTCCATTATATCTATGTGGAACTGCTCACACATTAAGAAACAAAACAAGTGAAAAAAGTTATATTGCTCAAAAAAAGTTGTTTATTTTTTCCCTAACGTTTGTATCAAAATGGATCTTACTGGCTTGCTCTTTTAACATCCACAGCAGCATATGCTCAAACCAGCAGTTGGAATCTATTAGGAGGACAGGAACTGCCACAAATTGCTATTCCATAAGTTTAAAATGCTATCACCAACATTGTACTAACACCAGGGAAGTTTAAATTGCAGAGTTAAAATGGGCCTCCCATTCCAAGTTGTGCCTCTATGTGAATGATAATGGGCCAGCAAGACTCATATAATCTGAGTAATTATTTGTTTCTGCTGAGGTGTCTCTTGGAGAGAATAAAAATAGTAATGACCACCATTTACTGCACTCGTCCTTTATGCCAGGTATTGTACTAAGTGATCACATGAATTATATCATTTAATCCTCACTACCATCTTATAAGATATAGACCATTATTTTCTTGTTTTACAAATGATGAAATTGAGACTGAAAATAACTTGCACAAAGTCACACAACTAAGAAATGACTAAGTTGGGGCTTGAATGGAGGCAGAATGGTACCCAAGTTAACTCTATTTACTAACCTGAGCTAGTTCTTCTCTTGTTTTCTTGCTTCATATAGAACATGACTCAATAATCTAGAGTAGAGATTTATTTTAATTACATACCCTACCACTTCAGAAAAAGGAATCGGCTAAGTATTTTATTTCAAATTACTGGCATTTCTAAAGGTTTGGGAGAATTTTGATAAACTCAATTTTATCTCAAGTTACCAAAAAATGCTTAACTGAGTAAGACGCAAATTAAAAATTCCACTAGCTATAAAAACCCTCTAGTGGAGTTAGGAAATCTCAGGAACATGAACTGAAACCATTCTGCACATCTTGTCATGGATGTCCAATGATGTCTGTGCTCTTCCAATATCTTTTCAATGTGTGCTTCTGTTTGTTTACCTGGTTACCACATCAGCATATTTTCTCATGCTAGAGACTATTCATGTGTCAATCATGAAACAGTTGATCCCATCCCTCAGAAAGCTAATGGAGATTTTTTTAAACACTTACAAACTAGCAATTCTATCTCATAGATAACGTTAGGTCTGTACCTAGTCAGCGTGTTAAAAAGCAAAGACATTACTTTGCCAACAAAGGTCCATATTGTCAAAGCTAAAGTTTTTCCAGTAATCATGTACAGATGTGAGAGTTGGACCATAAAAAAGGCTGAGCAACAAAGATCTGATGCTTTTGAACTGTGGTGTTGGAGAAGACTCTCAAGAGTCCCTTGGACTGCAAGGAGATCAAACCAGTCAATCCTAAAGGATATCAAGCCTGAATATTCATTGGAAGGACTGATGCTGAAGCCGAAACTCCAATACTTTGGCCACCTCATGCAAAGAACCAAATCATTAGAAAAGACCCTGATGGCAGGAAGGATTGAAGACAGGAGGAGACAGGGATGACAGAGGACAAGATTGTTGGATGGCATCAGTGACTCAATGGACATGAATTTGAGCAAACTCTGGGAGATGGTGAGGGACAGAGAAGCCTGATGTGCTGCAGTCCATGGGGTCACAAACAGTTGTACACAACTGAGCAACTGAAAAACAACTGCAAATTTCTGCACAGCACTAAGCTCTCATGTCCTTTGGATTTAAACAGAGCGTTTTGGAATGCATGTCATGTCAGAAAATGATATCATACACTGAAATAAATGTGGACATAGATTCCATGATATGGAAATTGGGTAAGATATAATTAATAGAATAAATGCATGGTATAAAAATATGGGGATTGATATCAGATAATAAATGTCATAAGCCAAACATAATTCATAAGTTCCATGAGTATTGTGGCCATGTCTAATTCATCTTTATATTCTATACAGGACTTGATATTAAATGATTATTTGTTGAGTTAATGTGCTTGCCCCTAGGAATTGTTCTACATCCATTAAGTGGATGTATAGTTTATAATCAGGCAAGAGGCACATCTTCTATGAATGTGGACAGAATTGGGTTCTCTGAATACTTATCTAGTAGCCTAATGCTTCTACAGGCTCCATATGAGATATACATAAAGGACTCTTTGAACAAATGTGCTTATTTGCAATGTAAAACCCATTCCATTTTGCTTCCAGTGTTTAACTGAAGTGTATGTAATACAAATAAACTTCATTCACTATCTCAAGACCAATCTTGCACAACCAGGGAAAATTTTCTAATGTGGTCTGTGTTGAAAGTGCCACATGCTTTCACAGAATACAATTTAGCATTATCAGTTCAGTCATTCAGTCGTGTCTGCCTCTTTGCGACTCCATGGATTGCAGCATGCCAGGCTTCCCTGTCCATTACCAACTCCCAGAGCTTGCTCAAACTCATGTCTGCGCTCAGGTGCCCAGGACACCGCCACCCATGCCCGTGTAGTGCTGCCACTGCTCCCTGGCCACTCATTTCAGAAACTACAGCGACACTGAAACTGAAGGAGAGATTTTTAATTCATTAATGCAATATTTTGGTGATAATTTCGGGAAAAAAGTTAAAGCTATGCCATTAGTTGAAGAAACTTCTTTACTTGAAGATTCATCAGTGACTTTGTCTGTGGTAGTAATAGGAAATGGACCCAGGAATCTGCCTTTCTTACATGCTGTCAGGCTAAAGACTGTATTTATCATCAGAAGAAATCCATCCAAATACAATCTTACACAGTAAATTAGAGGAAGCAAGACATCTTTCCATTGTTGATCAGGACTTAGAATGTTTGTTTGAAGGCCTTGAGGGCCAATCATCCAATCCAGTTGCAGTACTTTTCGACAAACTTCTTCATCCAGATGCTGACTTTGGGTATGATTATCCATCCGTTTTGCATTGAAAATTAGAACAGCATCATTATATCCCTCATTTAGTTCTTGGTAAAGGTCCACCTTGTGGAGTTTGGCACAATATGGAAGGCTCAATGTTGACAATCAGCTTTGGAAATTGTATGAAACTACCTGGACTTAAATTTAAAGACTGGGTATCTAGCAAATGGAGGAACCTAAAAGGGGATCGAGTTATGCCAGAGGAAATAGCTCGCTGCTATAAACACTATGTCAAAGTTATGGGTCTTTAGAAGAATTTCAGAGAGAATACTTACATTACCTCTGTATCAAGGCTCTACAGAGATCAAGTTGGTAATGATGGCCAAAACAGAAATATCTCAACACAGCATTTACAGATAGAGAAGTCAAAGTTTACCAAGAGAAACTAGGTAATCAGGGGTTATCAGCAAGTAGGATATGGTTCTCATATTCCCTTCTGTCTCTTTGCTGAAAATGTAACTCTGGCAGCTGGAACATTAGACTCTCCTGGCCGTCTGGAAATCAAAGGGGAAGATTTGCCTTTTGAGTTTCATTCAATGCCTGAATTTGGAGCTGCCGTAAGCAAAGGAAAGTTGCATGGCAAAGTGGATCCAGTGTTAATTGTAGGTTCTGGGCTTACCGCAGCTGATGCAGTACTATGTGCTTACAACAATAATGTCCCTGTTATTCATGTATTTCGCAGACAAGTAACTGATCCAGACTTAATTTTCAAGCAGCTTCCCAAAAAGCTTTACCCAGAATACCATAAAGTCTATCATATGATGTGTACTCAGTCATATTTTTTAGACTCAAATCTTTTATCTGATTATACTAGTTTTCCTGAGCACCACGTGCTTGCCTTTAAGTCAGACGTGAAATGCATTCTTCAGAATATCTCTGGACTGAAGAAAATATCTAAGCTCTCTGCAGCAGTAGTGTTGATAGGTTCTCATCCCAATCTGTCTCTTCTGAAGGAGCAAGGGTATTACCTGGGCCATAACTCAACCCTGCCAATCACATGTAAGGGTAATCCTGTGGAAATAGATGCATATACCTATGATTGTGTTAAAGAAGCCAACCTTTTTGCATTGGGTCCATTGGTTGGAGACAATTTTGTTCGATTTTTAAAGGGAGGGACACTGGGTGTTACATGCTATTTAGCTATAAGACAGAGGGGAAAAAAGCATTTATTTGTTGAAAGAGGAGGAGGAGATGGCATAGCGTAGAGCAGGTTTACATTTATATGGACACTTTACCATTAAAGATTTTTAATAGAGAAAAAAAATGAGCAGAGGAACTGAATAGAAATTTCTCCAAAGAAGACATACAAATGAACAATACGTACATGAAAACATGTTCAACATTGTTAATCATAAAGGAAATTCCAATTGAATCTATGCTTTATACCTGTTAGAAGGGCTATCATCAAGAAAACAAGAGATAAGTGTCAGCAAGTATATAAAGAAAAGGAACACTTATGTACTGTTGGTGGGAATATTAATTGGTAATGGAAAATTTGTACTTTTTTCATCTTTATTCTTTTCATTTTTCATCTCTGATTAAGTTTTTCTTCATATTTCATGTACATACTTAACTTTTAGAACCTATGGAACACAGTTGCAACTGTTTTAATGTCCTTCTCTGCTATTTCTAACCTTGGCGTCAGTTATATGTTGGTTTCAAATGACTGATTGTTCTTACTGTAAGCCATGTTTTCCTGCCTGGTAATCTGTGATTGAACGCCAGACATGGTGGATTTTACTTACTTGCATGACTATTTTTGTATTCTGAAATATTTGTTTCTGAGAAATGGTTTGATCCATCAAGGTCTTGTTTTTCTAACTTTCTATTGTATAGGGCTCATTTTTCCCTCACTACCTAGGGCAAGTCTTTGAGTACTTAGTGCCCTGTGAACCATGACTGTTTCCCAGGCTGGCTGGTGGGTACTGAACTATTCCTGATCCTGAGCACTGAAAAGAGTGAAAGTGAGCACTAGCACCATTAATCCTTTCAATATGAGTTTTTCCCTGCCCTTGGGGAATTCCTTCACACGTACATGTGATGAGTATTCCGTGGTGTAAGCTGCAGGTATTACCTTTCTCTTTCTGTGTAGCTCTCTCCTCTCCAGGACTCTGTCCTCTGGACTATAGCTGTCTTGGTCTAATAAAGTGAAAGTGAAAGTCGCTTAGTCCTGTCCAACTCTTTGCAACTCCATTCACTATAGAGTCCATGGAATTCTCCAGGCCAGAATACTGGAGTGGGTAGCCTTTCCCTTCTCCAGGGGATCTTCCCAACCTGGGGATCGAACCCAGGTCTCCCACATTGCAGGCAGTTTCTTTACCAACTGAGCAATCAGGGAAGCCCTTGTCTTGGTCTACTTGCACTCAGTTCTAGCTCCTCCACTCAGAGGTTTCTCTAGGTTCTGCCTCTATTTCCTCTCCCTACATTGTGGCCTGAAAATGTTCTCAAGGTATTAAGCTGGGGCAATCATAGCACTCAGCCCAATTGTTTCCTGTATCTCAGGGATCATTGTCTTTCATCGGTTATAGTCATCCTCTTGAAAACCATCATTTTGTATAATTTTGAGGTTTTTCGTTTGCTGTTTCAAGTGGCAAGGTAAATCCAGTCTCTGTTACTCTATCTTGGCCAGAAGTACTGTCACGTATTTTTAAAATTTTATTTATTTATTTATGGCTGAACTGTGGTGTTGGAGAAGACTCTTGAGAGTTCCTTGAACAGCAAGGAGATCCAACCAGTCCATCCTAAAGGAAATCAGTACTGAATATTCATTGGAAGGACTGATGCTGAAGCTGAAAGTCCAATACTTTGGCCACCTGATGCAAAGAATGGACTCATTGGAAAAGACCCTGATGCTGGGAAAGATTGAAGGTGGGAAGAGAAGGGGATGACAGGGGGTGAGATGGTTGGATGGCATCACTGACTCAATGGACATGAGTTTGAGTAAGCTCTGGGAGCTGGTGATGGACAAGGAGGTCTGGCGTGCTGCAGTCCATAGGGTCACAAAGAGTTGGACACAGCTGAGTGACTGAACTGAACTGAACTGGATTTGCATTGCTGTGCGGGGTTTTCTCTAGTTGCTGGGAACGGGAGGCTACTCTCTAGTTATGGTGGGTGTGTGGGCTTAACATTGCAGTGGCTTCTATTGTTACGGAACACGGGCTTTAGGGCATGTGAGCTTCAGTAGTTGCACTGCCTGGGCTCAGTAGCTGCGGTTCCTAGGGTCTAGAGTACAGGCTCAATAGCTCTGGTGCATGGGCTTAGTTGCTCTGTGGTATGTGGGATCCCCCTGGAGCAGGGATTGAACCCATGTCTCCTGCATTGGCAGGTGGACTCTTCACTGAGCCACCAGGAAAGCCCCCCCCCACTTTTTTAACAGATATAGTGCTATGTAGATTTTTATTTCTACTTTATTAATTTTGGCAAGTGGTATTCCAAAAGGAATATTGTCCATTTAAGTTACTGAATTTAGTGGCATAAAATTGTTTATATTTCCTTATTTTTATTTTAACATCTGTGTGATCTATAATAATTTCCCCTCTTTCATTCTTAATATTGGTTTTTGTTTTCCGTCTTTTATTCTGGGTTAATATTGCTAGTTGTTTATCAATTTTTAATCAACTTTTCCAAGAACAAATTTTTGATTTCTTGACTCCATTTTTGTCTAGCATTGATTTTTCACTCTTAACTTTGCATTTCCTCCCTTCTACTTACTTTAGGATCAATTTTCTCTTTTTCTAGCTCTTTATGGTGGAAACTCAGATCACTAAAATGGGAACTTTTCTTCCTTTTTATAGTATAGTCATTTAAAGATATGTTTTCCTCTTATCTTTGCTTCAGCTGTATCCTACAAATTCTGATGTGCAAGGATTTTATTATTGCTCAGTTCCAAATATTTTATAATTTTTCTTGTGATTTCTTCCTTGATGTATGGGTTATTCAGAATAATATTGGTGAATTTCCGAATATTTAGGCACTAAAAATACCTTAATGATTTCTAATTTAATTCCATTTTGGTTAGAGAACACATTTTGGATGATCTCAATTCTCTTAAATGTATTGGAACTGATTGTATGGTACAGAATGTATGTTGCAGTTTTGGATATATACTGTTCAATGCATATCAAATACGTCATATTGGCTGCTCAAATCTTTGATTAAAAAACTAAATCTTCTTTTTTTTGCTCTATGTATTTGATCAGTTACTAACAAAGGAGTTTAAATATCCAATGTGATTATGAATTTGTATAGTTCTCCCTTCATCATCTCTTTTTCACAAACTGTATATTACTCTCCCAGGTATGCTAATCTCCAACTCACTCCTTCTGAGCCTTGTCCCACAGCAGTGTGTTTCTAAACATTAATGAGTTTAAGTTTCCTTCTCTTCCTTACTGACATAGAGTGTTCCATGCTATATCCCACTTAAGATACAACATAAATAATTCAGTAGACTTCTCAGCAACCCCACTGCTGGGCATAAACACCGAGGAAGCCAGAGCTGAAAGAGACACATGTACGCCAGTGTTCATTGCAGCACTGTTTACAATTGCTAGGACATGGAAGCAACCTAGATGTTCATCAGTAGACAAACGGATAAGGAAATTGTGGTACATATACACAGTGGAATGTTACTCAGCTATAAAAAAGAACACATTTGAGTCAGTTTTAATGCGGTGGATGAAACTGGAGCCTATTATACAGATTGAAGTAAGCCAGAAATATAAACACCAATACAGTATATTAACGCATATATATGGAATTTAGAAAGATGGTAACAATTACCCTATATGCAAGACAGCAAAAGAGACAGAGATGTAAAGTATAGACTTTTGGACTATATGGGAGAAGGTGAGGGTGGGGCGATGTGAGAGAATAGCATTGAAACATGTATATTACCATATGTAAAATAGATGACCAGTGCAAGTTCAAAGCATGAAGCTGGCACTCAAAGCCGGTCCTCTGGGACAATCCAGAGGGATGGGGTGGGGAGGGAGGAGGGAGGGGGGTTCAGGATGGTGGGATACATGTACACCTGTAGCTAATTCATGTGAATGTATGGCAAAAACCACCACAATATTGTAAAGTAATTAGCCTCCAATTAAAATTAATTAATTAAAAAAAGACTTCAGTAAACTGAAAATTTCCTCCTTTAGATAAAGTAGTTTCTTATTGCTTTAAACTTGACACAGCTCATAGCCTCTTATTGAGTATGTGCAGCAGAAGAAGATGTGTTTAACCCACTTGGTTTCTGTTTAATTGTTTGGCTGGGCCAGTGGTTTCAGGTTGTGGCCAAAGAATTGAGTGGACTAAATGGCCCCCTCTGCATTATGCTCATATGCCTCAACTCACAGACCCAGAGTATACCCAGAGTATATTAGAATGCTGGTTTTGGTTGTATGTAAATCTTCCTTTGGGATAACAGATATTTCTAGGGACTTCTGCTCTTGGAAGATGACTTTGTATGTGGAGATAAATGACTAGTACTGTGACTGTAAACAGATAAAAACAAAGCACAGCCTCCGTTTAGCATATCCAAGGTTCCACGGTGCAAGTTCAAATGAGCAAATCTCCTAAAGAGGTAAATTTTCTCTAGATTGAGAGTGCATGTGTAGGGAGAGGCCTTAGAAAGTGTCCATGTATATTCAATAGCATTTATATAGATCGCATTAGAAGGTTCATCTTAATAGTTGCCTTTTGATTTTCTTCCATAAAATTGAAGGGTAAGTAAGCATATTTTTGTCACAGGGAAGAATAGTGGCCTTTAACAATAGCTTTTTGATTTGTACTAAGGCTAATCTTTTTTCTGAGGTGCACAATTGTCAAGGACATTGTCACTATTGTATTGTCCTGAAGTACTCACTCGGGAATTTGGGACCCTAGAAAGCTTTCTTTGCATGAAATCAAGTCTCCTGAAAAAATATAGGCAACTGGTAGTGAAATGGAGACTGAGGTCTTCTGCCAATGTTGTATTCTTCCTTCATTACCACTTTATAATGGAATGCAAGAACAGTGCTTTACAGTCTATGCTGAGAACAGCATGTATTGACCTTTTGTCAGTACTTCAGTCTCATGTTCTGTTTACTGTTGAAATATAGTATAGCTATTGACAAGCAAAAGGAACTGCCATAGATAGAGCATATATTATTAAAGCAGTTCATTTTCTCATCAACAGTTTATGTCTTGCTTTGGATAATTAGTGAGGTCTTGGAAGGAATTAGTATAGTATCTGGGAATGTGTGTGCCAAGAGAATATCCATACACTGAATTAGAAAAGAAATGTACTCATTTATGGGGGGACTGAGCAATGTGAATGGCATGCACATAGAAACTGAACTCTGAGATCATTCACATACAATTGGCCCATTTATTTCTCTTTGTCTATAAGGCTGACCTGGGGTCATTATGTTTCTAATGTTACACCACTGCCTATAGCAGACGCTACTCCTTTATTACCTATCATCACCCTGCATAAACTGAAAAAAAAAGATTCTATTCCTATTCAGCAGCCTGGGGATGTGTCAATCTGAGGAAATAATTGATCAAATGGACATTTTATTTACATGGCCAAAATCTGTATAGGAGGAGGTGGGACTCAGGGACTAAACCAGATACGCCATTTCTAGATGGTCCCAAGCACCTAGATATTCCTATGGGATTTAAGCAGCCCCGTGTTCTATCCCTGGTATGTGCTGTATAAAATTACATTTCTACTTAATTCCATCTTCACTGTGTATGGATTCACTTCCAGGTGGTTTAGGAGAACACATTCACATTTTATAGAGACATGTGGCATTCTGTGGTTATGGTCTATTCCAATGCTCAGAAATTTCTTTCTAAAATGATTATTTTGATTTCATTTTATATAATCATGGCTCCAGCAGGGAATAATCTTCCACCTATCGTGGTTCAAATGAACCCACTTTAATGGAAATATTTCTTAGAGATGAGAAGCAGGGTTACGAGAACCAATGATGGAGGTTGAGACATCCAGAGACTAGCAATAACAGGAAGCCATTACCTTTTTTAGGGCTGAAAGGGCTAAGGGAGGGGAGCTCCTGGAGCTCCCCCAGTAGCTGTCATTGTGAAGGAAGGCAACTGCTGCAAGTGAAGCAGTGCAGAAGCCAAGAAGAGGTTGCGAAGAAACATGACTCTTACCTTTCTCACCTCCCATCCCCCAGTGTCCAATTGGTGCCTCCAATGGGCTAAAACCCATCCCAAAGAGGCAGCAAGGGAGCAAGTTTCCATACCCAGTACACAACACAAGCAGAAAAAGGTGTAAAGTGGATTGGGGGATGAATTAGCATCCAGTGAGAGGTCACTGTTTTTGCATAGAGGCATGAGGCAGGAATCAAAGCACTTGAGACTATCCCACGCTGCCACCACGTTATGGCTGGACAACTCCAGTTCTATCCTAACCAGGCTCCTACATGCACACTTGCCTCCATCTAATCAGAGGACCGCTGATGCCTGAAAAATCAGTTCAAAACAAATCTGCCACACCCTGTCCTCTGCTGCCCACTCACCTCTCAACATTTAACCCTTCAATGGATTCCACTGCTTTTAGGACAGAAACTGAAATCCCCCCAGGGCCTGTGGATCTGGGAGTTATGCAAAGGTTTCCATGAAGAAGTGACTTTTGAGATGAGATCGGAGAGATGCAGAAACATTAACTAAAACAGTGGGGAAAGCAGGAAAAACGTTCCTGGAAGATAGAACAATGTTTCAAAGGTTCTGACTTAGGCAGAAAGCAAAGAAAGTGAGTAACGCTGGAATGAGCTGAACAAGGGAGAGAATGGAGCAAGATGCAATTAAAGTATGAGATTGGGACCAGATCATATGGAGCACTGCAGGTGCTAACTCAGCACCTGCACACAGTAAGCTTTAAACAAATAGTCATAAACAATGTTGAAAGACATATTATGTCCCTCCAGTGTAGTTTAGGATGTTAACATGAGATAAGACACATGCATCAATATGTCTGGGTACTTGATCACTTATGAATTTATTATTTAGTTCCCCATGCAGAAAAACATACAACAACCAACTCTTAGTTTATATTGGCTTTTCATGCATTTTACAGGTAGAGCAAATTTTTTTAGAATTGTATTTTTAGGTTATGCCCTTGAAATGCCTGAGCTAAAAGTCTTTGGTAGTATTATTCATGCATCACAGAAATTGTGTTTCTGCCTAAGAAATGAAAAATATGGTTCTCCGAAAACTATGTTTAAAAAACAGCTTTTTACTAGCTTGAATTTTTCTTCCTATAAAACTCACATTTTCCTGGTCATGAAAAAGAATGCAGTTGTCAGGGAAAAGGTGTGAGCATGAATGCATAATATTTAAAATTATTCCAAGTAAATGGTCTGGATTTCACAGAGGAAAATTGTCATATCAGGAGCAATGCTATGTGCTTCCTAAGAGACCATTCTAAACACATAAATATAAACCACGTGTTTGATGTGGTCCGTGAAGTTCTGGAAGGCAGAATATTTTTGTAATTGGCTTAGCTATGTTCGGGGAGACATGAGTTCAGCCCCATTGCTGCATCCCTTATAAAGGCTGTTTCCACACAGGTGATAGGGAATATATGTGAGGGAAGTACCTTAGAATTTTGCTGAGTTAATTTAGTCAGTGACACAGTTATTTTCAACATTCCAAGAAGCAAATAAAAAGACAGAATTCCTTTAGTCCACCTATTGGAGTGGAGAGAAAGGTAGTACTTGGAAATGAGGGAACGTATAGGAAGTGCCTAGCACGATGAGAATAAATATCACGCAAATTCCTACAGGAGACATTTTGTCAATATTAGTTCCTTCTTTTATCCATTTATTGAGATGCTCGAGTTGTCAGGGAAACGCTGATTACAAAAGGACACCCACACAGTTGGAGGGACTTCTCATGGGGAAATGGAGTTTGTTTCCTTTATTTGTGTTTCTTCTCAACTGGTCTTGGAGGAGACAGGACAGAAGGATTAAAGGTTCAAAATTAGAAGTTTCAGTGGGTTACAAGAGAAGCTGTGGGAAAGAGAGAGAAAGGTGAGTGCTGAAAAGTGTGACACCTCCTTCAAAGGTGTAGGTAGGTAGTGAAAAGGCAGAACGGAGCAGCTGTAAACTTTTGTTCAAGTAGTAGTACCTTATTTTCCACTGGAGTCTTACCCAGGATCCTAATGTATTAAAAAGATAAAAGAGGAAGTTTTTGTGATTCTACAAAACTCAGTTCTGTAACTGTTATGCAAACAACTCTGTAGTGGCACAGCCCAGTGTATTAAGAACAGCACAATGGCCAAAGGAAATTTCTAGCTAAGTCTTTAAGGAAAATTGAGTTATTAGAGAAATAGTTTCCAACTGAAATATACAAAGAGAATTTCCAGTTGAAATTTACTTAATTTCGACCTAGAAATGCCTTGCTATAAACTTGTATCTTTCATTATTTGCTAATTCCATAGATCACATTTCTAAATTACTTGGAAGTAATTGTTGCTTAAGCAATTTCAGGGCATTTTGTTAAATATTTTATTTTATGTGAAAAAGGCTGGATATTTTGTTAAATTATTAATTTTATTGTAAAATAAAGATACATCCTGAAACTGCTGACTTAATATAACTATTGAAACTGAGTTTTCTAATAGAAAAGGAATGGTAAATAAGTATAAATCTTGCCTTTGAGACAGATGTTTTTACATTATTTTTGTTAAAAAGAAAAGTTGCTAAAATATGAGAAAAATTAAGGAAATAGTGTACTTTGCTATTTATTTAACTTCTATTTAGATTGACAGCAATGGTTTTGAATAATTTCAATTGTCAGCTAATATTATCAAATGGAATCCCCCAAATACAGTATTATCAACAAAACCTGTCTTTTCCAGCCCCATGTGAATGAGTATTGCATTGATGCCAGGCTATGTTGGAAAGCTGAAGTAAATATAAGCCTATTAGTTAAAAAGCAAAGTGGATCCATCCACATCTTGACAAATGACCCAATTCCATTCCTTTTTTTTTTTAGTTGATTTTATTTTATTTTATTTTTTTATACATTTATTTATTTTAGTTGGGGGCTAATTACTTTACAATATTGTAATAGTTTTTGCCATACATTGACATGAATCAACCATGGGTTTACATGTGTTCCCCTTCCTGGACCCCCCACCCACCTCCCTCCCCATCCCATCCTTCTGGATCATCCCATTGCCCCGGCCCTGAGCCCTTGTCACATGCATCGAACATGGAATGGTGTTCTGTTTCACATATGATAATATACATGTTTCAATGCTATTCTCCCAGAACGTCCCACCCTCACCTTCTCCCTCAGAGTCCATAAAATTGTTCCATGCATCTGTGTCTCTTATTCTGTCTCGCATATAGGGTTATCGTTACCATCTTTCAAATTCCATATATATGCATTAGTATACTGTATTGTTGTTTTTCTTTCTGGCTTACTTCACTCTGTATAATGGGCTCCAGTTTCATCCATCTCAGTAGAACCGATTCAAATGTATTTTTTTTAATGGCTGAGTAATATTCCATTGTGTATATGTACCACAGCTTCCTTATCCATTCGTCTGCTGATGGACATCTAGGTTGCTTCCATGTCCTGGCTATTGTAAACAGTGCTGCGATGAACATTGGGGTACACGCGTCTCTTTCAATTCTGGTTTCCTCGGTGTATATGCCCAGCAGTGGGATTGCTGGGTCATATGGCAGTTCTATTCCCAGTTTTTTGAGGAATCTCCACACTGTTCTCCATAGTGGCTGTACTAGTTTGCATTCCCACCAACAGTGTAAGAGGGTTCCCTTTTCTCTACACCCTCTCCAGCATTTATTGCTTGTAGACTTTTGGATAGCAGCCATTCTGACTGGTGTGAAATGATACCTCATTGTGGTTTTGATTTGCATTTCTCTAATAATGAGTGATGTTGAGCATCTTTTCATGTGTTTGTTAGCCATCTGTATGTCTTCTTTGGAGGAATGTCTGTTTAGTTCTTTGGCCCATTTTTTGGCCCATAATTTCTGCTGTACAGCAAAGTGAATCAGTTATACATCTGCATATATCCCCTCTTTTTTAGTTTTCTTTCCCATTTAGGTCACTACAGAACATTGACTAGAGATCCCTGTGCTATACAGTAGGTTCTCACTATTTATCTATTTTTTACGTATGTGTTAGCTGCTCAGTCGTGTCTGACTCTTTGCGACCCCATGAACTGCAACACACCCCAGCCTTCCCTGTCCTTCACTATCTCCTGGAGTTTGCTCAAACTCATGTCCATTGTATCGGTGATGCCATCCAACAATCTCGTCCTCTGTAGTCCCCTTCTCCTCCTGCCTTCAATCCTTTCCAACATCAGGGTCTTTTCTAATGAGTCGGCTCTCGCATCAGGTGGCCAAAGTATTGGAGTTTCAGCTTCAGCATTGGTCCTTCCAATGAATATTCAGGACTTATTTACTTTGGGATTGCCTAGTTTGATCTCCTTGCAGTCCAAGGGATGTTCAAGAATCTCTTCTAGCACCACAGTTTGAGAACAATAATTATTTGGTGCACAGAACTTCTTTATTCTTCAACTCTCACATCCATACATGATTACTGGAAATACCATAGCTTTGAAGATGTGGACCTTTTTTGGCAAAATAATGTCCTGCCTTTTAATTTGCTCTCTAGGTTTGTCATAGCTTTTCTTCCAAAGAGCAAGTATCTTTTAATTTCATGGCTGCAGTTACTGTCCACAGTGATTTTGGAGCCCAAGAAAATAAAGTCTGTCACTGTTTCCATTGTTTCCCCATATATTTGCCGTGAAGTGATGAGATCAGGTGCCATGAGCTCAGTTTTTTGAATGTTGAGTTTTAAGCCAGATTTTTCACTCTCCTCTTTCATCTTTATCAAGAGGTTCTTTAGATCTTCTTCACTTTCTGCCATTAGGGTGGTATCATCTGATATCTGAAGTTATTGATATTTCTCCTGGCAATCTTGATTCCAGCTTGAGCTTCATCCAGCTGGCATTTTACATGATGTATTATGCATATAAGTTAAATAAGCAAGTTGAAAATATACAGCCTTGACGTAGTCCTTTCCCAATTCTGAACCAGTCTGTTGTTCCATGTCCAGTTATAACAGTTACTTCTTGACCTGCAGACAGGTTTCTCAGGAGACAGGTAAGATGGTCTGGTATTCCCATCTCTTTAAGAATTTTCCACAGTTTGTTGTGATCTAAACAGTCAAAGGTTTTAGCATAGTCAATAAAGCAGAAGTAGATGTTTTCCTGGAATTCCCTTGCTTTTTCTATGATCCAATGGATGTTGGCAATTTGATCACTGGTTCCTCTGCCTTTTCTAAATCAAACTTGTACATCTGGGAACTTCTTGGCTCATGTATTGTTGAGGCCTAGCTTGAAGAATTTTGAGCATTTCCTTGCTAGCATGTGAAATGAGTGTAATTGAGTGGTATTTTGAACATTCTTTGGAATTGCTGTTCTTTGGGATTGGAATGAAAATTGACATTTTCCAGTCCTGTGGTCACTGCTGAGTGTTCAAAATTTGCTGGCATATTGAGTGCAGCACTATAACAGCATCATCTTTGAGGATTTGAAATAGCTCAGCTGGAATTCCATCATCTCCACTAGCTTTGTTTGTTGTAATGCTTCCTGAGACCCACTTGACTTCACAGTTCAGGATGTCTGGCTCTCGGTGAGTGACCATACCACCATGGTTATCTGGGTCATCAAGATCTCTTTTGTATAGTTCTTCTGTGTATTCTTGCCACCTCTTCTTAATATCTTCTGCTTCTGTTAGGTTCATACCATTTCTGTCCTTTATTGTGCTCATATTTCCATGAAATGTTCCCTTGGTATCTCTAATTTTCTTGAAGAGATCTCTAGTCTTTCCAATTCTATTGTTTTCCTCTATTTCTTTGCATGGTTCAGTTAAGAAGGTTTTCTTATTTCTCCTTGCTATTCTTTGGAACTCTGCATTCAGATGGATTTATCTTTCCTTTTCTTCTTTGCCTTTCACTTCTCTTCTTGTCTCAGCCATTTGTAAGGCCTTCTCAGACAACCATTTTGCCTTTTTGCATTTCTTTTTCTTGGGGATGGTTTTGATCATTGCCTCCTGTACAATGTGTTGAGCCTCCATCCATAGTTTTTCAGGCACTCTCTCTATCAGATCTAGTCCCTTGAATCTATTTGTTACTTACACTGTAGAATCATAAGGGATTTTACTTAGGTTGTACCTAAATGGCCTAGTGGTTTTCCCTACTTTCTTCAATTTCAGTCTGAAATTTGCAATAAGGAGTTCATAATCTGAGCCACAGTCAGCTTCTGGTCCTGTTTTTGCTGACTGTATAGAGCTTCTCCATCTTTGGCTGCAAAGATATAATCAATCTGATTTCGGTGTTGACTATCTGGTGATGTCCTTCTGTAGAGTCGTCTCTTGTTTTGTTGTGTATACTCACAACCATTGAATCATGCACTTTAAATGAATGAATTGTAAGGTATATTAATTGTATCTCTATAAAGTTGTTAGAAAGAAAAAAAGACATTCCATCCCTGGGAACCCTGAGGTCAGGGATCAGACTGGATTCTTTCATATCTTGAGGCTCATTTTTTCAATGTCTGGCACCTTTTGGATTTAATGACCATAGATGGTTCTCTTAGGCCCTGTTTCTCTATGCAGCAATGAGGAGATTTTTGCCACAGAAATATCATGTTATAAAAACTGAATTCATTTATGAGGATATGAACTGATGAAAGCTGATTATTTGTATTAACATGATCTCTTGCAAGACCTTTCTCTGCCTTTGGGGACCCTTCCCAGACAAAGATGGTGGTGGTTTAGTCGCTAAGTCCTGTCCGACACTTGCAACCCCATGACTATAGCCGCCAGGCTCCTCTGTCTGTGGGATTATCCAGGCAAGAATACTGGAGTGGGTTGCCATTTCCTTCTTCCAGACAGAGGTCAGAATCCCATTCTGCGACCACGTTGGCCGTATAGAGATAGGAAGCCGAGGGGCTGATTGAGAAGTACAGATGCAGATTTCACCCGCAGCTTAGTCCCTCCAACAGCCGCAGCTACCATTGCTGGCCGCCCACCATACTGGAGTGCAGCAAGCATTCCCTGCTAGTGTAGCAGGGTACAGGGCAGGCTCCTTTTTGCCTAGTGGGAGCACCAACAGGCATCAATTCTCTTTATATGGATATTTTTATTTAAGATGGATTACTATGTAGAACATGTTTTTTTCCCCCCGAAGATTCTAACATCTTAAATGTATGGCCAATTTCGTATAATCTATGGTGTCGATGGTACATGCATTAGAAAGTAACATTTTTATAGGCATGGATTGAGAAATGAATGCAGAGAAAATGATGTAAGTGATGTCACAATCAATTTTCTCTGAGCACTGGTATAAATTGCAGGTGGCTACGCTTTTCTAAAGTCCCGATTGCACTGTCACACCAGAGATTTCTCAGCAGATACGCCTGCATTTCCAAATGGAAAGGCAAACACAATGGATAGTCTCACATATGTCAGTATTTGATTCAATTGCTAATTAAAATAAGCAGGGCGTAAGAACAGAATTGAAAAATAGACATGCCCACATGATATCCCTCTGGCCACCATTTTTCTGAATTCCACTTATACTATTTCTTAAGTATCTTTGAGCATTTACAGTGCTGATAAAAACTTGACTTCTCTGATTCACTGTAGTCATGTATAAGTTTTAGCTGATTTTGATTTTTAGCCATTAGGGAGAGCACAAGATAGTAATATAAACTGAGAAAAATAATCCAATCTCTCATATAAAACTAGAGAATTTTTATATGAGTCAGTCCTTACATGTACACATTTTATTGCCTTTTGAGAGCAACCTCAGTGCCCCCCCATTGCTGGCATCTTTCATAGCTCAGGAGCCAATGTCATTTAGCAAATACTCTGGTCTGTTTTTCTACCTGAAAACACTTCTGACAGCAAATGTGTGAGGTTTTTCCCCACACTAACCAGTTCTCTGACTCTCCAGATACCACATGTGTATCCGACAATTCAACTCAACTCTGACAATAACTACCTGGAGTTAGCATCAGACTCCACAGGTGAAGGGTTCAGCCCCATGAGACTACCTCTTACTTTAGACACCAGTTCACAAGTCTCTCAGGCCTCCCATACGTCTGATGGACCAGCTACTATCATGACTTCTTAGGTTTTATGACTTGCTAGAATCGTCCACAGAATCCAGAAAAACAGCTTATTTACTACTAGACAAAGGATACAACTCAGAAATAGTCAAATGAAAGAGTTGTACGGGGGAAAGTGTGGAATGAAAGGATACTGAGCATCTGTGTCGTCCATGAGTGCACTACCCTCCCAGCAACTCACTGTGACCACTGACCCAGAAGCTTTGTCTACCCTGTCATTTAGAATTTTTCATGGATGTTCTATTATGCGGATCTAATTGATCAAATCACCGGTCATTGTTGATTAACACAATCTGCAGCCCTTCTCCCCTCCCAACCTTATAATCATATTTTGGTCTTTCTGGCAACCACATCCCAATGCTATCTAGGCACGTCTCACTGTTCTAGGGTCTTGACCAAGAGTTTGTTTCCACCCTCAAGCGTGCCAAAATCCCTCCAACAATTCTAGTTTCTATTATGAAGATTGGGTTTTCCCTCCAGATAATTTGACCGGTGCCAGGAATCACTTCCCCCTCCAGGGGAGACAGCCCTCCGTGTGTCTGTATTCTGGCCTCAACTTGGAACTGATTCATTTTCTATCCCTTCACCAGAGAGCAACTGTAACTGTCACTCAACTAAAGTTATCCACTTCAGTAATAAGGCTGTTATCTCACAGCAGGTTCTATTGAGGACTGAATCCTTCCTTTCGAGGGGAATTACGCAGAACAGGAGGCTCTTGTCATTCCAGCCACACTGACAAAAATGAGCCTAGGTGTCCAGTCAGAACTCAGTCATCTTGATATGTTGCTTTCTTCCTCAAAATGCACACCTACTATCCTGCTATGATCGTGCCATCATCATGGCCTTGATTCTAGAACTTTCTCTGATCCTCCATCAGATTTTGCATAATATGGAGATTTCACACTAAGCCAATCTCCTGGGTAACTGAAACTCTTCTACAGCTTATGAGGCTGCAGGTACTGAAACGAACTTCTTTCTAGCCTTTTGGTTTACAGTCCTCACCAAATTCATAAGTGTGAATTATTCCACAGAGTATCACTTAGGGGAGAGTATTTTCCTTCGTGTACAGAGAAGCTTCTTTAATGACTCACCTTTCTCGAGGTTTTTTCACCTCCTACATCCTGGGCTGCTCATTAAAAATGAACCCATCTGGACTGATTTCTTACACTCTTAGAGCAGTCTCACTGAGTCACAGATTTGAATGCTTTGGCTTTCACACTTTTGGGGCATAACTCTCCAGTGACCCAGTGTGTGTGCCTGCACATGACTGCACACACACATACACACACCAAAACATCAGACTAATGCTTACCTTCACTTCATGTGACACACTCAAAACTATTATATTTATTTTGTTCCATTAATTATTTTTAATTTTTTTTTTATTTCATCACTGAAGAGTGGATTACAAACGCATGGTATCGGTGACTGTGGCCTGTTATCATTAGGCAAGAGAAATCTCATTTAACATAGCCTGGGTAAAGGGAGTATGTTTTAGAGGGCTGAAAAGTGTTCGTAAAAATGAATGATGAAGTGAACAACCAAGCTTCAAGAAGGCAATAACCAAAGCACTCTGGGACATCTGCCCTCTCCCCAAACTGACCACTGATCCTTGTGGCTGTCTTGGTAAGGTCCTGTAAGGATACAGAAGCAGTTGTCTAAACCGTGGACAGTACTCAGGGTGCAAGAAGTAGTTTCTGTGCCAAAGAGATGATAGCAGAAATGTCACAATGAAGAGAGTCACTGGAAGCCAGATAAAAATGTCTGCTTAGGAAAAAAACGCATCACACTCCTCAGTTGCCTAGCGTAGATATACCTTCTTTCTAGAACGCTCTTTTAAAAGTATTCCTCTTCCCAGTATCATTAGCACCAAGAATAATGCAATTTTCCCACATGCAACCATAATCTTGCCTCAGTCTCTGCAATGGGACACAATCCAGGTTAGACATGGTCACAGCATCATCTTCAAGTCTAGGATCTCAAAATGACACCTGTTCCTCTGGACCAGGTTCAAATGTGGTTCTTTACAGTCATATACTGTATGATTCAATGATACACTTAACCATCACAAGATAACATATATAATTACTACACAAAGGGTGTACATACTTTACCTTGATGGACACTGAAAATAAATTGAGTCAGAAACATTCCTTTGCTGATCAATTTTTTGACTGGAAAAGAAATTATTTCATCAGGCAACCTCATGGTTCTTGGTTCTGCTCCCATTTTCCAAGTCTTCCAAGGATGTTCCTGATAAAAAGAATTAGGGTTAATTCTAGGCCACATGCTTTTTTTAAGGTTTGGTCAATTTCTCCCTTCATTGATCATAAACTGTGATTAGGAGGTATGTGATATAAGAAAATACAGTTGGCCCTTGAACAACACAGAGGTTAGGGGCACAGACCCTCCCTGCAGTCAAAAATCCACATGCCACTTAGAGTTGGACCTCCTTATCCATTCCTGATGTTCTGCATCTGTGGATTCAACTAATGGCAGATTGTGTAGTACTGTAGTATTTACAGGGCTTCCCAGACAGCCCTAGTGGTAAAGAACCTATTTGCCAATGCAGGAGACGTAAGAGACACTGATTAGATGATCCCTGGCTCTGGAAGATCCCCTGTGGGAGGGCATGGCAACCCACTCCAGCATTCTTGCCTGGAGAATTCCATGGACAGAGAAGCCTAGCGGGCTACAGTCCATGGGGTCTCAAAGAGTCTGACTAACCAACTGAAGCAACTTAGCATGCATACATGTAGCATTTACTATTGAAAAAAAATCTGCCTATTAGTGAACTGGCACAGTTCAAAGTCATGCTGTTCAAGGGTCAACTGTAGTACATTCCGTGTACATTATGTGTTTAGGGGCAAAGGAGAATTCATCCAAAGGGAGGACAACACAGTCTGAGGATTGTTGTGAGCCAGGATGTGACCCCATTTTACATCCTCTACTATTATGAATGAACTCAAATGAACAAACATTTATTGAATACTTGCTGTCTAGTCAAAGCTATGGTTTTTCCAGTAGTCATGTATGGATGTCAGAGTTGGACTATAAAGAAAGCTGAGTGCCAAAGAATTGATACTATTGAACTGTGATTTTGGAGAAGACTCTTGAGAGTCCCTTGGACTGCAAGGAGATCCAACCAGTCCATCCCAAAAGAAATCAGTCCTGAATATTCATTGGAAGGACTGATGTTGAAGCTGAAACTCCAATATTTTGGCCACCTGATGCAAAGACCTGATTCATTTGAAAAGACCCTGATGCTGGGCATGATTGAAGGCAGGAGGAGAAGAGGACAACAGAGGATGAGATGGTCGGATGGCATCAACGACTCAATGAACATGAGTTTGAGTAAACTCCGGAGTTGGTGATGGACAGGGAGGCCTGGCATACTGCAGTCCATAGGGTTGTAAAGAATCGGACACAACTGAACGACTAAGCTGAACAGACCTGAACTGTGTCTGATTCCTCCTCTTGGAGGAATTGGATTCAGCCAGTATGAGTAGATGCCAGCCATGGGAGCAAACTCTGAAGAGGATTATGGCATTTGGTAGCCTGATCAAGAAACATAGCTAATAAGGGTGGCCAGAAAAGACTGGGCAGGCCACAAGGCAATTTCAGCACTGTCATATGAGTTTCAAAGATGGAACAGCAATTGCAGATCCAAGAGGGTGAATTCAAGGTCCAAAATGAGAACTCATGTAGGAAATAAGAAACTGGGGGAAAGGAGGGACAAGTCAGGAGACAGAGTGACATCAGGAGAAAGGGTCAAGGACGTTAGTCATGAATAGGGCTCAGGGGTTTGGAACTCTCTCTTGCTGGGTGCTGACTGTACAGGGATGAATCAGAGTCAGAGCCCTGAGCAGACAATGGGCCAGCATCAAATCTGGTTTTACTAACCATGCTGGTGCCAAGGTTCTGGCAGGGGAAGCAGCAATAGCCTCCCTTTTGGGAATTTTGCCACCTACCCTCTGAAATGATTATAACACAGTTCCTTAGGGCACAAAGTAGTATGGTGTAGTAAAAAGAATCAGAATCTAGAAATCAGAAAAGCTAACTTTTGTTTATTTATTAATGCAACAGATGTTTATTGAGTGCCTTTTATATTTATTTATGCTGTCCTCAGGGCTGGTGATACAGCCATGGACCAGACAAGGCTCCTGCCCTTATAGCTTAGATTCCAGGTGAGTAAGCGATACATCCAGTTATTAATACCTCCCCAGGATCTCAGTTGAAGAAGGATTATGTATTTTTTTTTTAGTTGGAGGATAATTGCTTTACAATATTGTGTTAGTTTCTGCTGTACAACAAAGTGAATCAGCCATTTGTTATCGTTGTTCAGTCACTCAGTCACGTCCAACTCTGCGACCCCATGGACTGCAGCACAGCAGGCTTCCCTGTCCTTCACCATTTCCCAAGTTTGCTCAAACTCCTGCCCATTGAGTCAGTGATGCCATCCAATCGTTTCATTCTCTGTAGTCCCCTTCTCCTGCCTTCAAACGTTCCCAGCATAAGGGTGGTTTCCAATGGGTCAGCTCTTCACATCAGGTGACCAAAGTTTTGGAGCTTCAGTCTCAGCATCAGTCCCTCCAATGAATATTCAGGACTGATCTCCTTTAGGATTGACTGGTTGGGTCTCCTTGCAGCCCAAGGGACTTTCAAGAGCCTTCTCCAACACCACAGTTCAAAAGCATCAATTCTTTGGCACTCAGCCTTCTTTATGGTCCAATTCTCACATCCATATATGACTACTGGAAAAACCATAGCTTTGACTCGATGGACCTTTGTTGGCAAAGTAATGTCTCTTCTTTTTAATACTTTGTCTAAGTTTGGCATTGCTTTTCTTCCAAGGAGTAAGCGTCTTTTAATTTCAGCCATATGTAAACATCTATCTCCTTCCTCTTGAGCCTCCCTCCCACCACCCTCCCGCCCTACCCCTCTAGGTCATCACAGAGCACAGAGATGAGCTCCCTGTGCTATACTCTGGGCTCCCACTAGGTATCTATGAATGTATCTATGTGGAATCTATAAAAATGATGCAGAAGAACCTATTTGCAGGGCAGGAATACCAACACAGACATAGAGGATTCTCTTTAGACAGCACCCCAGCTTGTCCCAAAGTGCTCAAAGCCTAATGGGATACCCCTAGTTAACAGACAGCCCAACTTGTTATGCCAACTGGCACCATGGATTTCTACAAGGCCTACTGGCAGAGATAAAACAGCGGGGACTGATTTCCTTGTCCTCAGTACCTGGGTCTGTATTAGGAGGTGGCAGTTGGGTGCAGTCTGGGAGCTAGATTCTAAATTCCTTGAGGGCAGGAGTTTTTGTTCACATATGTATTTGAGGGCTTAGCAGATTATTCATCACTTAGTAAAGACTCAACAATTTATTGAATAAGTGAATTAATCCATGGAGATAAGCTAATTGTGGCATCTTTTTGCACTAGATCTATAATGAGACAACCCACTAGTGAAAAAAAGGAAAAAATTAGTCAAATAAGCATTTGATGGCATGAGTTGTGAGTGGAAGGTTTAAGGCTTTTATAGCCACACTAGTAAACAATTTACATTTCTATTTTCAACAAATGAATTCATTCTTCAATGTGCCCCAAAATACCAGTTGTTTTAGCATCTCAAGCTGGCTTCATAATACCAAAAATATTTGATATATATGTAGGTGTATGTATGATAGAGGCCTTTATGAAACAGGCCAAAATATCAGAAAGCCTGCTTCTCATAAGTGACAGTTCCAAATGATTCGTCTGTATTCTTTTCAATCACTGCTAACACATCATCGGTTAATCTTCTTCATTTTTCCTTCTGTACTCTTGAAATGGATGGTGACGGTATTTTTAGCATTGTTTTTTTTTAATTTATTTATTTTAGTTGGAGGCTAATTACTTTACAATATTGTAGTGGTTTTTGCCATACATTGACATGAATCAGCCATGGGTTTACATGTGTTCCCCATCCTGAACCCCCCCTCCCACCTCTCTCCCCATCCATCCCTCTGGGTCATCCCATTGCCCCAGTCCTGAGCATTTGTCTCAAGCATCGAACCTGGAATGGTGTTCTGTTTCACATATGATAATATACATGTTTCAATGCTGTTCTCTCAGAATGTCCCACCCTCATCTTCTCCCTCAGAGTCACTGTTTATAATAGCCAGGACATGGAAGCAACCTAGATGTCCATCATCAGACGAATGGATAAGGAAGCTGTGGTACATATACACAATGGACTATTACTCAGCCATTAAAAAGGATGCATTTGAATCAGTTCTATTGAGATGGATGAAACTGGAGCCCATTATACACGGTGAAGTAAGCCAGAAAGAAAAACACCAATACAGTATACTAATGCATATATATGGAATTTGAAAGATGGTAACAATAACCCTATATGTGAGACAGAATAAGAGACACAGATGCATAGAACAGTCTTATTTTTAGCATTGTTAAAGCTAGAGTGTTAGCATCATGCTGTTTCTCAGGGACAAATCAGAGTAGCCATTGGATAGCTATGGAGTCTCTCTTCTGTCCCTGTGTAATTATTTGGGTATTTTTGGGAAAAAAAAAAAAACACCTCAATGTAAAATACACATTTATTTGGGTCTTGTTTGTATGTGACTTTCAAAAATACCATTACCGTGCTTATTGTTGTATGTGTTAGAAGTGATCAGTCACTTTATGATCATCAGCTGTCATGAATCTGTCAGTCTCTACCCAGGCCTAGCCCCAGACATTGTTGTGCTTTGGAAAAGCAGGATTAGGAGCCTAGCCTGACAAGTTATTAGAATGATTCACCTGCCGAGAGAATATTATCATGTACTGTTGTGTGATGCAGCAAAGGCCTAGAAGCTCAGGCTGCAGGAGTAGGAGCAGGCTTAGCCCTTGGGAAGTCGGTGGTCCTCATGACTGCCCAGGACGTCAGCAGACCGGTTCCTTACCTATCACATGGTGTCTGATACACCAGACTACCTAGGCCTGCTTGTTGCCTCCTCCTGTTTGCTAGCCTGTGGTAGAGGCTGTGCCTGATTCTCTCCATCCCTTCCTTACTGTCAGCTTTCCCTCCAGGAGCTCTCCTGCCACTGCCATCTTTGTTCCCAGTCTTGAAACTTTATTCCCAATATTTTTTTCTAGACTTTCAACTCCCTTAGCTTCTGACCTCTCCTCAGGATGCTACTCAAGTTTAATATTCTGGAAGATTATTGTGTTATTAATAAGATTTTCTGGCCTTTGACTTCCAAGAGAAAAGAAGATTGTTTATTCCACCAGTGGAGGGAGCTCTCTGGCTTCTTCCCCTGGGTCTGCCTCCATTCTCTTCCACCCTCCTCCCGATCCCAATTCCATCCTCCTCCAAGCATTTGATGTGACCAGTATTGAGTCATGGTTTATAACAACTTCTTTTTAGGAACCATATCTGACTTGTTCACCATATCATCATCTTTTTCTTTCAAGTGATATTAGGTAAATAATGCTGTTTCTATTATCACTGTTTTGTAAATAAGGAAAATGAAACTCTAAGAAAAAAAATGATATAATAATACATAATAAGTTGATGATACAGTAGGATTCTCTCCTATGTTTCTTCCTTTAACCCTATTGTATCAGATACTGATGTTTCTATTTTTTTATTTAGAATATCCATAAAAGTCAAATGTGTATTAAGTTTTTAAAACATTTTAAAGATATAACATGGATTTATACTATTATAAATTTCATGAATGCAGCATTATATTTCTACTTTTGTGTACACTACAGAGGGCTCATGTGGATGAACTCAGGCTATTATGCTAAGTGAAATAGATCATATGGAGACAGACAAATACCATATGCTTTCACTCATTTTTGTGGAATGTATTAAGCTTATTTTGACTTTTAAGACCACAGGAAAAAAAACTTTATTTATTTTAAAAATATGCTTCTAAGCAAATGTTTATTTAAAATATATTTCTTGGACTTCCTTGGTGGTCCAGTGGTTAAGACTCTGTGCTTTCAATGTAAGGGGCATAGGTTCAATCCGTGGTCAGAGGACTAAGATGCCACATGCTATGTGGTGCAGTGGGGCCAAATTTTTTTTAAATAATAAAATAAAATGTATTTCCAATTATGTAATATGATGTCTAATTTACTACTGTTTCCAAGGGTTTTTTTTTTCCCTACCTGTGTAGAAAAGCTAGAGCCCACTACCTTTAAGAAAACTTTGTTGCCTGCCTGTTCCATCTCATGAGAAGAGTGAGAGAAAGCTCTAGTATAGAAGATAACTGAATGGAATTTTCTAAAATGAGTAGAGATAGCAGGGTCAGAATAGGAATGTGATGATTCTCACTTCTTGCTGGGCAAGATAGAATCCTAATAATGAAATTAGATTTCTTCATACATAGACTTTATGAATTTGACACAAAACAGAGTTCTTAACCTCCAGGAAAGTAACTGGAGTAGAAAAGTAATACATTCAGAAATTCAGTATTCATTGTTTCCATAACCATTCTTTGAGCACTTTCTCTATGGCAGGCATTATTCTAGATGGAGTGGGGGGCAGGGATACAGCAGTGAAGAAAACAGACAAAAAGTCTACTTTCATGGAAGTTGTATTTTAGTTGAGACAAACAATAAACAAAAAGAAAATTATACATCAGGGTCGCAAAGAGTTGGACATGACTGAGCGACTGAACTGAACTGAGGTAATAATATTATTAAGGAAAGGAACGTAAGGAATAGGAATATATAGGGACATGAAGGTATGATATTTTACTTAGGGCACTCGGAGGAGATATCAATGATTAGGTGAAATTCGATGAGGAAATTGGATGAAACGAGGAAATAACACACGAAGATTTGGGAGGCATAGTTTGCAGAATAATGACCCCCAAGGGTGTCAGTGTCCCACTCTCTGGAAGGTGTGAACATGGTATCTCGCTTGACAGAAGGAATTTTGTAGCTATGATTAAGAATCTTGAGATAAGGAGATTATTCTGGGTTATCCCGGTGAGCCCAATGTTATCAAAAGTGTCCTTGTAAGTGAAAGAGGGAGACAGAACCGTTGGTCAGAGAGAGCTTTGAAGATGTGAGGCTCCTGACTTTGAAGATGGAGAAAGACGCCATTGTGAGCAGGGAAATCATCATAAGAGATAAGGTCAGAAAGAGAACACTGGCCAGATCAGGTAGCATCTCTTAGGTGATGGAAAGGCTCCTGCACTTTATTCTGGATGATAAAGGGGATGCTTGGAATATTTGAGCTGGAATGAGCAGTGTTGGTTGATTGAAGTTAGCATTCTTGCTGACTAGAAAAAATCAGGGCTTCCCTGATAGTTCAGCTGGTAAAGAATCTGCCTGCAATGCAAGAGACCTGGGTTCAATACCTGGGTTGGGAAGATCCCCTGGAGAAGGGAAAGGCTACCCACTCCAGTATTCTGGCCTGGAGAATTCCATGGTCTGTATAGTCCATGGGCTCACCAAGAGTAAGACAGGACTGAGTGACTTTCACTTTCATTTTCATTAAAAAAAAAAAAGAGGGTACTCAGCAGATAGAACGTCAGATATAATAGGATAACATGAGTAAAAGCGTGGTTGCAGGCAGTTCATGGAAGGTACAAAGATAGAATTAGACTAGTTTACATGATGATGTATGGTAGAGGCCAGAGTGGGAGAGCCTGCGATACAAAGGTAAGAAATCTGGGCTATTTATGAGTAAATGAGGAGATGCTGACTGTGAGAGTGGGGAGCAGAAAGAAATATGATCAAATAAGTTTTAAAGAAGATTTTGCTGGTATATTATGAGCTCAATTTATATGAAACTGGATTCAGGGGATGGAGTTTAGAAACCTGTGACTATAGTGCATATGAAATTGAGTGCAAGGTTAAGGTTATTTTCCAGATAATTTGAGGGGAAAACACGGTACTGTTAATTCTAAAAAGTTTATTGAACACCTGTACTGATGGCGTTCTTCCATTTTATCTTTGCATTTCAAGGCAACCAAAAGAACACATTGTTTTGTTTTTTTCCCCTTAAAATGAAATTTAGAAACTCTAGTTTTTAATGTGAAACCCCCAAATGATCACTGGTCACACATTTAAGTTAAAAGTACCTTCACTGTTGCTTAAGATAACCCCATTTTGGAAATAACAATTGTTAATGTTGCTCAACTGAACAATTGATGTTCAACTGAACAAATAATGTTGCTCGACTGAAACCACAATCACAGACAACTAGGCAATCTGATCACACGGACCATAGCCTTGTCTAACTCAGTGTAACTAAGCCATGCCATGTGGGGCCACCCAAGACGGATGGGTCATGGTGGAGAGGTCTGACAGAATGTGGTCCACTGGAGAAGAGAATGGCAAACCACTTCAGTATTCTTGCCTTGAGAACCCCATGAACAGTATGAAAAGGCAAAAAGATAGGACACTGAAAGATGAACTCCCCAGGTCGGTAGGTGCCCAATATGCTATGGCAGATTAGTGGAGAAATAACTCCAGAAAGAATGAAGGGATGGAGCCAAAGCAAAAACAACACCCAGTTGTGGATGTGACTGGTGATAGAAGCAAGGTTCGAAGCTGTAAAGAACAATATTGCATAGGAACCTGGAATGTTAGGTCCATGAATCAAGGCAAATTGGAAGTGGTCAAACAGGAGATGACAAGAGTGAACATCGACATTCTAGGAATCAGTGAACTAAGATGGACTGGAATGGGTGAATTTAACTCAGATGACCATTATATCTATTACTGTGGGCAGGGATCCCTTAGAAGAAATGGAGTAGCCATTATACTCAACAAAAGAGTCCGGAATGCAGTACTTGGATGCAATCTCAAAAACGACAGAATGCTCTCCGTTCGTTTCCAAGGCAAACCATTCAATATCACTGTAATCCAAGTCTATGCCCAGACAAGTAATGCTGAAGAACTTGAATTTGAACAGTTATATGAAGACCTACAAGACCTTCTAGAACTAGCACCCAAAAAAAGATGTCCATTTCATCATAGGGGCTTGGAATGCAAAAGTAGGAAGTCAAGAAACACCTAGAGTAACAGGCAAATTTGGGCTTGGAGTAAGGAATGAAGCAGGACAAAGCCTAACAGAGTTTTGCCAAAAAAATGTACTCGTCATAGCAAACACCCTCTCCCAACAACACAAGAGAAGACTCTACACATAGACATCACCAGATGGTCGACACCAAAATCAGATTGATTATATTCTTTGCAGCCAAAGATGGAGAAGCTCTACACAGTCAGCAAAAACAAGACTGGGAGCTGACTGTGGCTCAGATCATGAACTCCTTATTGCCAAATTCAGACTGAAATTGAAGAAAGTGGAGAAAACCACTAGACCATTCAGGTATGACCTAAATCAAATCCCTTTTGACTATACAGTGGAAGTGAGAAATAGATTTAAGGGACGAGATTTGATAGACAGAGTGCCTGATGAACTATGGACGGAGGTTTGTGACATTGTACAGGAGACAGGAATAAAGACCATCCCCAAGGAAAAGAAATGTAAAACAAATCAAAATGGCTGTCTGAGAAGGCCTTACAAATAGCTGTGAAAAGAAGGGAAGCAAAAAGGAAAGGTGAAAAGGAAAGATATATCCATTTGAATGCAGAGTTTCAAAGAATAGCAAGGAGAGATAAGAAAGCCTTCCTCAGCGATCAATGCAAAGAAATAGAGGAAAACAATAGAATGGAAAAGATTAGAGATCTATTCAAGAAAATTAGAGATACTAAGGGAACATTTCATGCAAAGATGGGCTCAATAAGGGACAGAAATGGTAGGGACCTAACAGAAGCAGAAGATATTAAGAAGAAGTGGCGAGAATACACAGAAGAACTGAACAACAACAACAACAACAAAAATCTTCAAGACCCAGATAATTCACGATGGTGTGATCACTCACCTAGAGCCAGACATCCTGGAATGTGAAGTCAAGTGGGCCTTAGAAAGCATCACTAAGAACAAAGCTAGTGGAGGTGATGGAATTCCAGTTGAGCTATTTCAAATCCTGAAAGATGATGCTGTGAAAGTGCTGCACTCGATATGTCAGCAAATCTGGAGAACTCAGCAGTGGCCACAGGACTGGAAAAGGTCAGTTTTCATTGCAATCCCAAAGAAAGGCAATGCCAAAGAGTGCTCAGACTACTGCACAATTGCACTCATCTCACACGCTAGTAAAGTAATGGTCAAAATTCTCCAAGCCAGGCTTCAGCAATATGTGAACCGTGAACTTCCAGATGTTCAACCTTGTTTTAGAAAAGGCAGAGGAACCAGAGATCAAATTGCCAACATCCACTGGATCTTTGCAAAAGCAAGAGAGTTCCAGAAAAACATCTATTTCTGCTTTATTGACTATGCCAAAGCCTTTGGCTGTGTGGATCACAATAAACTGTGGAAAATTCTGAAAGAAATGGGAATACCAGACCACCTGACCTGCCTCTTGAGAACCCTGTATGCAGGTCAGGAAGCAACAGTTAAAACTGGACATGGAACAACAGACTGGTTCCAAATAGTAAAAGGAGTACGTCAAGGCTGTATATTGTCACCCTGCTTATTTAACTTCTATGCAGAGTACATCATGAGAAATGCTGGGCTGGATGAAGCACAAGCTAGAATCAAGATTGCCGGGAGAAATATCAATAACCTGAGATATGCAGATGACACCACCCTTATGGTAGAAAGTGAAGAAGAACTGAAGAGGCTCTTGATGAAAGTGAAAGAGGAAAGTGAAAAAGTTGGCTTAAAGCTCAACATTCAGAAAACTAAGATCATGGCATCTGGTCCCATCACTTCATGGGAAATAGATGGGGAAACAGTGGAAACAGTGGCTGACTTTATTTTTAGGGCTCCAAAATCACTGCAGATGGTGATTGCAGCCATGCAATTAAAAGATGCTTCCTCCTTGGAAGGAAGCTTATGACCAACCTGGACAGCATATTAAAAAGCAGAGACATTACTTTGTTGACAAAGGTCCGTCTAGTCAAGCCTATGGTTTTTCCTGTAGTCATGTATGGATATGAGAGTTGGACTATAAAGAAAGCTGAGCGCAGAAGAATTGATGCTTTTGAACTGTGGTGTTGGAGAAGACTCTTGAGAGTCCCTTGGACTGCAAGGAGATCAAACCAGTTCATCCTAAAAGAGATCAGTTCTGGGTTTTCATTGGTAGGACTGATGTTGAAGCTGAATCTCCAATACTTTGGCCACCTGATGTGAAGAGCTGACTTATTTGAAAAGACCCTGATGCTGGGAAAGATTGAAGGCAGGAGGAGAAGGGGACGACAGAGGATGAGATAGTTGGATGGCATCACCGACTCAATGGACATGGGTTTGGGTGGATTCCGGGAGTTGGTGATGAACAGAGAGGCCTGGGGTGTTGTGGTTCATGGGGTCGCAAAGAGTCGGGCATGACTGAGTGGCTGAATGGAACTGAATGTTGCTCATGAAAACATTTGCTTTATACTGCTATGTCAAATGGCTTTTCTAGGAGTATCTCCCATTTATAATAGAAAATATCAAAATTAATGGAGGAAATTAAATGTATCAATTATTATTCCACTTGCAATATAAAGTAAATATTTTAATTAGAATGCAGTTGACCCCTGAACAACATAGGCTTGAACCAAGCAGGTCTACCTAGACTCGAATTTTTTTTGATAGTAAGTAAGTACTGCATGATCCACAGTTGGTTGAATCTGAGGAAATAGAAGAACCAGACACAAAGGGCCAACCATAAGTTATGCATGGATTTCCAACAGTGCAGAGGGTCTGAGGCCTTAAACCCCATGTTGTTCAAGGATTAAGTGAATATCATGTATTGTGCATCTATGGGAAAAAAAAGAATGTTTTCTAAACCTAAACCTCACACCTTATAGAAAAATTAACTCAAAATGGATCATGGTCTTAAATGTAAAACGTAGAACTATAAAACTTTTAGATAACAACGTAAGAGACCTAGGGCTTCAGGGCCTAGGGCTATGCAAAAAGGGCTTAGACTTGAAGCCAGGGATATGATCCAGAAAAAGAAAGATTGATAAATTTTACCTCATGAAAATTTAAAACATTTCCTCTGTGAAATACTGAAAAGACAAGCTAGCAAGTGGGAGAAAATATTTGCAAGCCATATATCAAGAGACTAGGATCTAGACTATATCACATTTCCCAAAACTCAACAGAAGAAAAGCAAGCAATCTAATTTTAAAATGGGCAAAATCCATATTTCACCAAAGAGGATATATAGGTGGCTATAAGCACATTAAAAGACATACAACTTCATTAGCCATTTATAGAAATGCAAATCTTCCCTGGTGGCTGAGATGATAAAGAATCTGCCTGCAATGCAGGAGACCTGGGTTTAATCCCTAGGTTGGGAAGATCACCTGGAGGAGGATATGGCAACTCACTCCAATATTCTTGCCTGGAGAATTCCATGGACAGAGGAGCCTGGCAAGTTACAGTCCATGGAGTTGCAAAGAGTCATACATGACTGAGCAACCAACACTTTCACACTTTCACTTTTTCAAAGTAAAACCACAATGAAATATCATTGTACATCTGTCAGAATGACTGAAATAAAGTGACGACCCCAAATGTTGGTGAGCATGTGGAGAAACTAGACCACTCATACGTTGCTGGTTGGAGTGTGAAGTAGTATTCTGGAAAATGGGTTGCAGTTTTCTTTAAAAATTAAACATAAAGCCGCCATATAACCCAGTATCTGCAGTCCTGGGCATTTACCCATGAAAAATGAAAACTCATGTTCACACAAAAATGTTTCCACAAATGTTTGCAACAGCATTATTTTTTAACATCTAGGGACTGGAAACAACCCAAATATCCTTCAACAGGTTAATGGATGAAGTAAATGTGGTACATGCTCAAATATCTTGCATCTTGAAAAAATAATAACCAAACCTCCCTCGACCTCATTTTGCCTACTTTCCAGCTACTGTCCCGTCTCTCTCCCAGTATTCACGGAATAACTTGTCTAAAATGCTCTGTGTACACTTTGTCAGCAGTTCATCATCTGCTCTTCTTTTTTTCAACCCTTCCAATCCTGCCTTCAGCTCCTACCATTCCCCTAAAATTGCGCTGATCATAGTCACCATGGCCTCCATTCTGTGACGGCAATGATCATTCTTCTGCCCTAATATTGATGGACCCCTCAGCCTCGTTTCATGCAACTGATCCTCCCCCCAGCACCCCTTTAAATATCTTGGCTTCCATGAAATCACATGTTTTCCCCCCTAGCTCCCTGGCTATTTGTTTTCAGTTCTCGTTTTGTCTCTTCCTCCTCAGCTTTAACTCTTAATGCGGAGGTATCCTGTAGTTCAGTACTAGACCACCTTATCTTCCACCATTAATATTTTTTATACTTTTTAAAAAAGCTTTCCTCCTCATATTCATTTTAATTATTTATTTATTTAAATCTTTTGGCCATGCTGTGCGGCATGTAGGATCTTAATTTACCAACCAGGGATGGAACCCAGGCCCCCTGCATTGACAGCACAGTCTTAGCCACTGGACTACCAAGGAAGTCCCTCTTCCACCATTAACTTAATCAGTAAATACATTCCAGCCACACTGGATTCTTTTCTAATCCTTGAATGTATCAAGTCCGTTCTCTCCTCAGGGTGTTTGTCTTGTTCCTTAGAACACTGTTCCACTGGACCTTCACAGTACTTGCTCCCTCACCATATCCAATGTCTCCTGACGTGACTCACCATCCTTGAATCTTCTGTCATTCATATTTTAGATCACATACCCTCCTTGAGGGTATTAACCCCTCACTCTAAATTTGCTCCCCTCCTCCAGTTATCTTCTGTCAGGCTTCTTCCAATTTATTTTCTTTCTAGTATTTCTAATTAAACTCATCTCATTTATTCATTTGTTTTCTGTTATCTGCCCCAGTTTTTTTCTAGTAGTAATGTACAGATGTGAGAGTTGGACTACAAAGAAAGCTGAGCACCAGTGAATCGATGCTTTTGAACTGTGGTGTTGGAGAACACTTTTGAGAGTCCCTTGGACAGCAAGGAGATCCAACCAGTCCATTCTAAAGGAAATCAGTCCTGAATATGCATTGGAAGGACCGATGCTGAAGCTGAAACTCTGATACTTTGGCCACCTGATGGGAATAACTGACCTATTTGAAAAGACTCTGATGCTGGGAAAGATTGAAGTCGGGAGGAAAAGGGGACGGCAGAGAATGAGATGGCTGGATGGCATCACAGACTCAATGAACATTAGTTTGAGTAAACTCCAGGAGTTGGTGATGGACAGGGAAGCCTGGCGTGCTGCAGTCAATGGGGTTGCAAACAGTCAGACACGACTGGGCGATGGAACTAACCTGAGTCCTACTTCTACTTTTCCTTTTGTTGCCTGTGTTCTGGTGTCACATACAATAAGCAATTTCTAAGATTTTTTTTCTAGTAATTTTATAGTTTCAGATCTTACATTTAAATCTTTAATCAACTTTGAGTTTAGTTTTGTGCATGGTATAAAGTAAGGGTCCAACTTCATTCTTTTGCATTCAGATGTCTAGTTTGCCCACTGTGATTAATTGAAGAGATGGCAAGTTGAAATTTAATCATGATCATCTCAAGGCAGAAATGGGTGACAAGCCTGAAGGAAAGGTAATGGGGTGAGGGACCTGCCAGGACCATGTAAAGTTTGGGGACTCCCACTTGATTCCTGCTGATATATGGATGTGGTCCTGTATAGATGTGTTCTCACTCTTAGAACATAAACCTCTGCCAAGCAAGAGAAGCCGCTGGGCCAGCAGTATTGTGCTCTTATCATGAGTCCATGGGCACTGTTCTGGGTTTTGCCTTCGGTGTCATTCAAATGGGTGTCCTTAATACAAGGAAATGATGTTCCTCCTGACCACTGATAAAAGAAGCTTCTCATTTAAATTCCTTTGACTTCTGATCCACTCTCTGGTTTATGGTTTTGACTATATTTTCAAACAGATTCTTAGACATACTTGGATGAAGAGAGTGATTCTCTCCCTTACAGTCTTAGATAATTCCTCTTCTGATGATATTTATATCACCACACTGTTGATTTCTAATCTGTTTACCTCTCTGGCATATGTTTCTGATAAGATACATGCTCAAAAACTATCATAAAAGCTGTGTGTAATAAACATTAAGTGATTAGAAAACATGAAGAAATTAATACTCAAGAGAATGAGAAAATTTCTTTGGGAGGTGATCATTAGGCTGGCCTCAGATTGTTGCTAGTTTCTGATTACAGAAGATAACATGGACACAGGCAAAGAGGAAAGCAGAGGTCTTAGGGAAATCATTTTATTAGTCAATAGAGGCTGTTATGGACACAGCTAGAGAGGTCAGTTGGAATCTATTCATAGGGAACCTGTAAAAGTGGAAGTCTAAAGAGTTTGTACTACTCTTTATAAGTGCTAATGAGCAAAACCACCACCCCAAAACCCCAAACAGCATTTGCAATAGGACGTGACATGTCTGAATCACAATATACCATCCTTTTCCAGGAGAGCTACAGTCAACCGATATTGATATTTTGTGTTATCCATCTTAGATATATCTTTCTCAACTCATGACTTATTATTTATGTTTTTCTCTTTTAACCCTATGTGTCCTTTTTAAACTTTATGCATCCTCACCTCTCTCTGGAAAGTGACAGTGTATTGGTGTATTTTTAAATATATACCAGGGCTACTTTGGGGAAACAAGGCCTTCTAACATCAGATTTTGGTCCACCTCAGGGCTTCCCTGATAGCTCAGTTAGGAAAGAATCCAACTGCAATTCTGGAGATCCCAGTTCGATTACTGGGTTGGGAAGTTCTGCTGGAGAAGTGATAGGCTTCCCATTTCAGTATTCTTTGGCTTGCCTTGTGGCTCAGCTGGTAAAGAATCCAAATGCAATTTGGGAGACCTGGGTTCGATCTCTGGGTTTGGAAGATCCCCTGGAGAAGGGAAAGGCTGACAACACCAGGGTTCTGGCCTGGAAAATTCCATGAACTGCATAGTCCATGGGCTCACAAAGAGTCAGACAGGACTGAGCGACTTTCACTTTCAGCTCTTCAGGCCTAGCAATCTGTTACCTTCCCCTATAACAGCAAGCATTTCAATAAGTCCAATGGCAGGGTGATAAAGTGTTATAGTGTTAAATGGTGATTATATATGCAGATCTGACATCACAGTACCAACCTATATGTAGATATAAGGTCTATCTGTCCATATCATCCTGGTAGCTGCTTTAGGTAGTTAATTTTCTGCAGGCAAGGCATGATAGTGCTCCCACTTCCTTTGAAAGACAGCACATCCAGAGTGTCTTTCACTCTTAGTGATTTTTTAAAATTATTTTAATTTAATTTATTTATTTAAGTTGGGGGCTAATTACTTTACAATATTGTAGTGGTTTTTGCCAAACATTGACATGAATCAGCCATGGGTTTACATGTGTTCCCCATGCTGAACCCCCCTCCCACCTCCCTCCCCATCCCATCCCTCTGGGTCATCCCATTGCCCCAGCCCTGAGCATTTGTCTCATGCATCGAACCTGGAATGGCGTTCTGTTTCACATATGAAAATATACATGTTTCAATGCTGTTCTCTCAGAATGTCCCACCCTCACCTTCTCCCTCAGTGTCCGTAAGACTGTTTTATGCATCTGTGTCTCTTATTCTGTCTCGCATATAGGGTTATCATTACCATCTTTCAAATTGTATACTAATGCATATATATGGAATTTGAAAGATGATAACGATAACACTCTTATTGATTTTAAATCACATTCAGTGACTGACTTTGAATCATCAACTGAGGCTCCCAGGAGTTAAAGTGCCAGAAAGATTTAACTAGAGAGCTGCAGTCCCAATAAAAGATACCATATCATTGACTTAAAATCTGAACTCAACTCTTTTGATGCTGATGGTGAAACTCTGTGTTTTAGTTTTTTTCTAAAATGTTTTCTGAAGACAGACAGGATGCCTCTGGTCAGAGACTTTGCCTTATATATCTCCATATTTGAGTGACTACTCCTGGTACCCTTTTAAACATTTCAAAATGAAACTTAACACCAAATTAAGTATTCCATACTCTTACTTTTAAACCATGAAAACTTGTAGACCTTGGACGAACAAAAGCCTTTATTGGGGAAGAATGTTTTACGACTCTAGTTATTTAGAAATGCTAGGGGATGGTGATAAATAAAAGACCAGCTTTTACTCAGTCTTATATTAATACTTGTATCAAAAGTCTCTGTCCTGAGTTCTCTGGCTGTCCAGTGGTTTGGACTCCATGCTTTCACTAGAAGGGGAACCGGTTCAATCCCTGGTCAGGGAACTAAGATCCCACAACCTGCATGGTGGCCCCCGCCACCATGTGTGTGGTGATGAAATCTGTGTGTGGTGATCCTGTTTGTCATCTCAACTGGGATTGGGCCACCTCCACTGCCCTGCCCTTGGGAACACACTGCTCCTGCCAATTTCTTAGCATAACAGTGGCCTGAGCGATATTTGATCTGTTGCCTCCAAACATTATTTTAATCCTTGGGAGTGATAGTTAAGGGTTTTAGTTGTATCATCATTTTGTGCCTCCTGAGCACCTTTAGCTGACAGCATAGGCGAGTGATGCAACAAACCCCATTATGAGGTAGGTGGCCAGGAGGTGGTTTCTGCTTGCCATTCTCAGGGGAAGTATGACATTCGCCATCCCCATGAGATACCCTCTTCCTATCTGGGTTCTGGCAATCTAGACCCTAATGTCATTCCACACCCCAAACAAAGGCAGTAATACCACACCACTACTCCTTGCCACTGAGATCAATTGTTAAGCAGGGTTATCCATCTTAAGTGCAGACTCCTGACCCAGTCCAGCCCTCCACTCTCTGGCTAACTGGGGACCTGAGGGTCTGTTCCCCAATCTCCCGGGACCCTATGTCCCTCCCTTTTCAGGTGCCCGCCTCTTCTCTCCCTTCCCTCCCTTCCCATCAGAAAATTCGCACACACACAAATATCATCTTTTCACCATTTGATGTTTATTTTAATCGCAGCCATCAGTTCACTATGTTAGAGTGAGAGTCAGTCTTTTCCTGGTTGGCCATTTCTAAGAAAGCAGACCTCTGGAGACACAGTTCTAAACTGTCTGGCCTTTTCTATTCCATTACTGGCTGCCAGGTTGCACTTCTCCAGGGTCTCTTATTCTGGGGTGGCTGAGCTTATCTTCTCTTGATTCTGCCTCCTTCTTTGACTCTGACTCTATTTTGGTATCTTTTTCCACTTTGATTCAATTTCTTACGTGCACAGGAACAGAGACAAGAGTTTGGATCTCTTGTTTTCTTCACCATCTTCGACTGAGTGGCATCTGATTGGATTTTCTTTCTCAAGGTGCCTTGTAGAGATCTTCTGACCCTCATGGTCACCTTTCGTGGCTGGAAAGACAAAAGAAGGGTATTAGTCTTGAGGAAAGAGTATAAAAACTGAGTTGGAAGAGAGATTTCATGAAAAAGGGATGTGGGCTGATGAGGGCTTTTGTGCCAGGCAAGGGCGGCATAGAGGCCTTGGGCAACAAAGTCAATGGAGTACATGGGGA
This sequence comes from Giraffa tippelskirchi, assembly GCF_054371585.1. Taxonomy (NCBI): domain Eukaryota; kingdom Metazoa; phylum Chordata; class Mammalia; order Artiodactyla; family Giraffidae; genus Giraffa; species Giraffa tippelskirchi. Next base: position 9,399,010 of record NC_137289.1, on the reverse strand, counting down.
GCTTAGTTGGAGTCATCTTACCTTCACACTGCCTCTGCACATCGGATGACAAGGGGCCTTCTTTCTTCCTTCCATCCTTGAAGCAGACTGCATTGCGATTCTTCTTGACTGCCGTCGCTTCCTGGTTCCCTTAGTCATGATTATGCCAACAAGTGGCCTAACGCAGAATCTTTGCCTCTGACCTCCCTATTTATACCCTCTCAGGACAATGAGGAGCCACACCCTTCAATTTGATTGGTCAGCTAGGCACTCCCCCAGCCAATGGTGGCTTTGGGGTCTTAGACGTCACACTGTACCATTGTGCCCATCAGCACGGGCTAGCGGATGCTGAGGGAGGCCATGATACAACTTTCTCACTCCTGACAATCTCTGTGTAGCTGATTCTGGGGAGTGGTGATTCAGGGACATGGTGTTTCTTCCATGACCTTCAGGCTTTCCTTCAGTACCCTTTATTCTTTGACTTATATGTGCTACGTCAACACTCCTGCCTCCTCCACCCCTCTTTGAACCTCTGCCAAACACTTTTGATCCCATTGGAGCATTTCAGAATCCTCTAGTCACTTCATCTCTAGACCACCCTCTTCCTGTTGGGTGTTCTCGAGGGGCTTAAGGAACTTAAGAGCAAGCACTTAAGGTGGAAAAAGGTAATTAAGAAGAGGTTGGATGTTTTTTTCTTCTCCAGTGAGCTTTAGAGATCGCCAGTCTTGGTTAATCCTCAGTCTGTTGCCCTGAGGTCAATACACAGTCTCCATAAGATTATACATCAGAGCAAAGAAAGTGTTAACTGTCTCTTCCACTAATATTGTTGGGGACACTTCAACTCCCATATTGAGTAGGGAAACTCAACTTGCCCCATCTACCAGAAATACATTCCTGATTTTTTTTAACAAAACGTAAGGTGCTCAAAGGCAAGAGTCAAATCACCACCACACCACTGGCTGTTGACTGAATCACTTCCCCAGTGGTCCCTCATTGACAGTTACCAGGAGGCAGGGCACACTGCAGTGCTGACCAATCGCTGAACAGGACAAGTACCAGGGGGCACCTCATTGATAGTTGGTTGCTTGTGGGCAGGTCCCAGTGAGACACTGACTAATGGCTGAGCAAGGGCTATTGCCTAGTAACAGGATGCGGTGAATAAGGCACAGGACGGGTACCTGCTAAGGGCTATGCTCATGCTACTCTCTTACATAAGGACACTTTGGGTCCAGTGTGCTGGAATCTTTTTGATTGACTCTTTTCCAGCCTCAGATTTTGATTTCACATGCTAATTTAACTTTTGCACCTCATTCTTTTCATTGTATTCCCAGGCATACCTGTCACCAGGGCTTATCTCTATGCCCCTGCAACAACTGTCACTCGACCACATGCTCAGCATACAGTATAGCTAATAGTTCAAAGCTAACAAGAATGCGAAGGCCAGACCACCTTTAAAACTATTTTGACCAACCTTAACGTCACAGTGATTCTTACTCTATTCACAGTTGTACAGAGCAGGATGAGCACAGTCCTTAGAAGATAGCCTTTGATGTGCTTCGTTTCAACCCACACTGTTCCTAGGCAACAGGTGTTGCTCAGCCTTGCTTGGTGCCTCAGAGGGCCCCACTCACAAGCAGCCAATTGTCAATGAGTAGCCATTAGTTGTCCTGCTCAGCTGTTGGTCAGCACCACATTGGGCCCTACCCACAAATTACTGTCAATGAGGGACCAGTGGTGAAGTGATTGAGTCAAGGGTGGTGTGGTTGTTATCAGGTGGAGAGTAAGATAGGCAGATTCAGGCCTTCTTCTAGAGGCCCTGGAGCTCATCCAGCCTTGGGGCAGCAGGAGAGCTCGAGTGCCCAGGGAACAGACTGGGGATTACATCCTGTAGTGCTCCAGAGCCCTCACTAAGGCCCTCCACAAGCCTTGGCCCAGGCCTTGAGGAGCGATGAACCTCTCCCCCATCCCTGTCTCTGCGACCTATTAGCAGAGGCCGTCTTTCTGGGTCTCAGTCTGTGAGAACTGGTCTCACTATTTGGACAGCCTGAGGAGACTGAGGACCTGTTGGGTTGGGTGCCTGGCTCCATCAAGAATGAGAGCTGGAGAGAATGTGAGAACTTGGCCCTGATGGAGCTGCTGACTGAGATCTGCTTCTCCTTAACCAGGACTGGGACATTTCAGGGTGAGAACTGTGCCTTGAGACTTTGCCCTTTTTTGTCAGGACAGAGAATAACATTCATCTGATAGAGATTTACAGGAACATCATTACCTGACTATGACCTGACCTTAAGAACAAAGGGTCTGACACCAAGAAGTCGGCAACAACTAACCACACCTCTCTCCAACATTTGCTTTTGAATGGGCTTACTGAAAACTTTCAATAACTTTGGGTTCTTAGGGCATGAGCCACCCATCTCCTTGTATGAATTTGTAATAAACCTTTCTCTGTTCCAAACTCTAATGTTTAGTTTTGAAGGGCCTCATTTTGTATCAGGCAATGGACTTGCAATTTCAGTAACAACAATACAGTCTAAGGACAGATTTTGCTTCTCTTAAACAACAGCAGAGACTGGCCAAGTGCTCACCATGATCCATAACATACCTCTGACTTAGGTTGGCTAAACTTTAGCCAATCTTCTCTCCTCCGAACTTCAGCTTTCCCCCAAGCTTGAGCAAGCCCTAAGAGTCAGACATTTCTGTCTCCCTTAATAGCTCATTTTGGGAATCAACTCACTACAGAGAGAAACACTTCCTGTTAAACTGCTCCATCATGCTGTCTGCTCATCCATGCCCACCACTTGCTCCATCTCACACACACACACACACACACACACACACACACACACACACACACAGAGTTGCTGCTTGCTCTGCTTATCCTTCCATGTTAATTAAACATCCTTTTCTGTCTTATTTTGAGACATGTGAAGAACTTGTAGTCAGAGCATTCTCCCTATTGCAATCAGTTCAGTTCAATCGCTCAGTAATGTCCGACTCTCTGTGTAACATGGACTGCAGCACACCAGACTTCCCTGTCCATCACCAAGTCCCAGAGCTCGGTCAAACTGAAGTCCATCGAATCGGTGATGCCATCCAACCATCTCATCCTCTGCCGTCCCCTTCTCCTGTGGCCTTCAATCTTTCCCAGCATCAGGATCTTTTCCAGTGAGTCAGTTTTCACATCAGGTGGCCAAATTACTTGAGGTTCAGCTTCAGCATCAATCCTTCCAATGAATATTCAGGACTGATTTCCTTTAGGATTGGTTGGTTTGATCTCCTTTCAGTCCAAGGGACTCCCAAGTGTCTTATCCAACAGCCCAGTTCAAAAGCCTCAATTATCTGGCACTCAGCTTTCTTTATTGTCCAACTGTCACATCCATACATGACTACTAAAAAAATCTTAGCTTTGACCTACAGACCTTGGTTGGTAAAGTAATGTCTGTGCTTTTTAATATGCTGTCTTGGTTGGTCATAGCTTTTCTTCCATGGAGCAAACGTCTTTTAATTTCCAGGCTGCTCTCACCATCTTCAGTGATTTTGGAGCCCAAGAAAAGAAAGTCCGCCACTTTTCCCATTGTTTCCCCATCTATTTGCCATGAAGTGATGAGACTGGATGTCATGATCTTCGTTTTTTGAGTGTTGAGGTAAGCTAGCTTTTTCACTCTCCTCTTTCACCCTCATCAAGAGGCTCTTTAGTTCCTCTTTGCTTTATGCCTTAAGATTGGTGTCATCTTCACATTAAGTTTATTGATATTTCTCCAAGCACTCTTCATTCCTTCTTGTGCTTCATCCAGTCCAACATTTTGCAGGATATACTCTGCATGTAAATTAAATAAACAGGGTGACGATATACGTTCTTGATGTACTCCTTTCCCAACTTGGAACCAGTCTGTTGTTTCATGTCTGGTTCTAACTGTTGCTTGTTGCCCTGCATACAGATTTCTCAAGAGGCAGGTAAGATGGTCTTGTGTTCCCGTCTCTTTAAGAATTTTCTGCAATTTCTTGTGATCCATACAGTCAGATGGTTTAGCGTAGTCAGCAAAGGAGATATTTTTCTGGAATTCTCTTGCTTTTTCTATGTTCCAAAGGATGTTGACAATTTGACCTCTTCTTCCTCTGCCTTTTCTCAATCCAGCTTCAACACCTGAAAGTTCTTGGTTCAAGTATTGTTGAAGCTTGTCTTGGAGAATTTGCAGCATTACTTTGGTAGTATGAGAGATTACCCTATCACCATAGTCATTTCAAATCAATTTCTTCTTATATTAGTTTGGATTTGTTCTATTAAATTGTAAAAATGGACATAAATTATTTGCTGTGATGTTCATTTCCAACTTAACAGGTATTAATTAACCCCCTGCAATGTTTCAGGCACTGTTGTGGGTACAAGGGGCACATTGCTAACCAATATCCATGATCCTGCTCTCATGGGGCTTACATTATAGTCAGGGAAGATGGAAGGTTAACATTAACAAAATAGTGAATTATAAAGTATAGAGAGAACCTTATGAGTTATGAGAAATGGGGAGCTTTTCCTCCCCAATGGTTAGTAAGGGAAGGCCTTTTTATTCCAGGACATTTGAGGAAAGACTTAATTAAAGACACGAGGGACTGACCTTGTGGCTATCTTGGGCAATAAAGTCTGGGGAGAGGAAATAGCCAGGGCAAAAGCCCCCGATTGGTATTGTCTGTGCCCTTTCAATAAAACAAGGAGGCTGGTGCAAGTGGGACCAGGTGAGTGAGGACGAGACTAGAAAGTGACAAGCTGCTGGTGAGAGAGAGCAGGGCAGGAAAAGGAGGAATGTAATAGTAAACTTATCTTTCCATTTATATGATGAATTGGTTCACAGTACACAAACCGCACTGGGCTGTGGTGGTAAAGACGAGAGGCATTTGTCATAGTCTGATGGCAAGGAGGTGGAGGAAGGGTACTTTTAAGTAAAGACACCCGAGATGAATCCTGAGCCACCTAAAGTAGATAGATCACCAGGTGAAAAGTTGTGAAAGTGTTTCCCAGACAGTGGGGGAGAACCTGCAAAGGCACCAAGACCCAAGAAAGCTGGTTATACATGCATTGACTATGACTGGTATCTAAGGTATGATGGGGAAATTGTGAAGAAACATGGCCTTGGAGGAAGAGAGAAGAACTTGAAGGGACACCTGGGCATATGTTAATTTAATGTCTGTGTTACTCTGCTTTGAAGGAGCATTATTAATGTTTTCTAATTGTAAATATATACTCGAGGCACAGCTATATAGAAATTCAAAAGAAAGTATAAAAATGAAATTAGAGAGCACCAATAAGTGTGTCAATAGAAATATATATTGTTAATATTTTGTCTTTGTTGTTCTATCTAAATATTTATAACATATATATTATGTATGTTGTATAATGCTAATATATATATAATACACATATATTTGGGTGAGCATATATATCAGTGATTTTTTTTTTAATTTATAGAAATTGAATCAAACTATATGCTATATTGTAGACATCCTTTTCTATATAATATTCTGGGAAAATTTTTCCATCTCAGTGAACATGTATCTGCCATTATTTCTAAGGATTACTATAGTGTTTAAATACTTGCTTATCCCATATTAGTGCTATTAAAACAGGAACCATGTGTGACTTGTTCACTGGTTGCTTCCATATCTTTTCTGCTGTAAATAAGGCTGTAATAAACATTGGAGTTCATGTATCTTTTCAAATTAGTGTTCATTTTCTTCTTATATTTACCTAGAAGTGGGATTTCTGGGTCACATGGTAGTTCTATTTTGAGTTTTTTGAGAAATTTCCATGATGTTTTCCTAGTGACTGCACAAATTTACATTCCCACCAATTAAGTACAAGAGCTTCCTATTCTCCGCATCCTTGCCAGCATTTGTATTTTCAGCCATTTTGATTTGATGATAGCCATTCTGATGGCTGTGAGGTGATATCTCCTTGTGATTTTGATTTCCATTTCTTTGATGTTTAGTGATGTTCAGCATTTTTTCATGTGCCTATTAGTCATCTGCATATCTTCTTTGGCGAAATTCAGATCTTTCCATTGTTTAGGTTTTTTTTTTTCTTTAAATATTGTGTTGTATAATCTGTTTATATATTTTGTATGTTTACCCCTTATTGTCATGTCATTTGCAAATATTTACTCCCATTCAGTAGATTGTATTTTCATTTTGTCAATGTTTTTGCTTGCTGTGCAAAAGCTTTTAAGTTTAATTAGATCTCATTTTTTTCTTTTGTTTTCTTTTCCTTAGGAGACAAATGAAAAAAATATTGCTATGAACTATGTCAAAGAGTGTTCTCCCTACATTTTTCTTCTAGGAGTTTCATAGTTTCCAGTCTTTCATTTAGGGCTTTAATTCGTTTTGAGTTCATTTATTAATTCTAATAGTTTTTTGGTGATAGTTTATAGTTTTATGTATATAGGAACATGTCAATTGCAAATAGTGACAGTTTTACTTCTTCCTTCCAACTTGGATGGCTTTTATTTCTTTTCCTTGAATGATTACTGTGGCTAGGACTTCCATTATTTTCAAAGTGGCAAAAGTGGGCATCCTTGCCTTGTTCCTGATTTTAGAGGAAAAGCTTTCAGCTTTTTGCCACTGAACATGATATTAGTTATGTTTGTTATAAATGACCTTTATTATGTTCAGATATATTCCCTCCATATCAAGTATTATGAGACTTTTTGTAATGAATGAATATTGAATTTTGCCAAATGATTTTACAGCATCTATTTAAATAGAATTGATGCTTTTGGACTGTGGTGTTGTAGAAGACTCTTGAGAGTCCCTTGGACAGCAAGGAGATCCAACCAGTCCATCCTAAAAGAAATCAGTCCTGAATACTCGTTGGAAGGACTGATGCTGAAGCTAAAACTCCAATACTTTGGCCACCTGATGCGAAGAACTGACTCATTGGAAAAAACCCTGATGCTGGGAAAGATTGAAGGCAGGAGGAGAAGGGGATAACAGAGGATGAGATGGTTGGATGGTATCACTGACTCAGTGGACATGAGTTTGAGTAAACTCCAGGAGTTGGAGATGGACAGGGAGGCCTGGGGTGCTGTAGTCTATGGAGTCGCAGAGTTGGACATGACTAAGCAAGTGAACTGAACTGAACTGATCTGCCCCACACACCCCACTAGAATATAAACTCAATGAAAACAGAGTATCTCATATCAATATCCTAGAATCTATAATAGTGACTGACACATAGAGGGACTCAGTAAATATTAATATTTAAGGAATAAATGAAAAAAGTATATTACAAACACAACTATTAAGTGGAAGTCATATAAAAAATAAGACATTAACTGGTCCTTAAACATGTGCTTCCTTTAGAGCAGTAAGTAGGTAATGAAAGTGGAATTATATTTGTATGGAGTTCTTAAGTATCATATGCGCTATAATATGTTTAATGAATTCAGTTAGTACTGCCTCGTATGTCAAATTAGAAGCTTGAAATAGCATTAGAGAATTTAATCCTCCCTTACAATTTTATTAGAAAGTCTGTGTTCAACCAAAGCCCTTGGATTTGAACTTTATTTGGATTTAGAGTGATCATTTAGGGGTTCGTTTATTTGTTGGTCAAAAGAACAGATTTTATGGTTATTTTGTTTCCCATTGCAACCAAAAATATCAATCATTGAACACAGTGACAAAAATAAAATAACTAAAAATCTCATGACCATGGTTTTAAAAGTAAGAAAAGTATATATAACAAATTAATCAAAACATAGTAAAGTAATTAGCCCCCAACTAAAATAAATAAATTTATTTAATAAAAAAAAAAACATAGAAACATGAAAGCAGTACTAAATCCATCAGCAAGTCAAAGAGAGAGAGAAGTATTATGTGTCATGAAATTAAAAAGAGAAATGAGTACTGTAGCTACTTACTCATTCACCATCATCTTAAAAATCAGTTTTCAGGTAAATGAAACTTAACTCTTGAGGCAGTGAAATTTATACTCACTGAATGAAATATTTTAAAAAAGCATTGCATCCTTTTTTGTCTGGCAATCTCTTTATTATCCACACTCACAAACAGCATATTTTACTTTTTAAAGCCTTCTAAGCCTGTCTTCCCACTCATAAGTAGTAACTTCCTGACACCTGGTCAGGAATGCTGGAGAAGAAATTTCATAGCCCAGAGTTAGCTGGAAATTTTTAAGATTTAAAATATCATGTTGATCCATTTTGATTCTGATGAACTTTTAGATAAAAGCATTGATAATCCCAGATGGTTGACCAGTTGAATAGACAACACAGTGCAATAGCAAAGGGCTTCTCTTGTGGTTCAGCTGGTAAAGAATCTGCCTGCAATGTGGAAGATGTGGGTTCAGTCCCTGGGTTGGGAAGATCCCCTGGAGAAGGGAAAGGTTACCTACTCCAGTATCTGGTGTGGAGAATTCCATTGACTTATAGTCCATGGGATCACAAAGAGTCAGACCCAACTGAGTGACTTTCACTTTCACTTTCAGGTGAATTTAGTCTGAGGTTCAGTTCAGTCACTCAGTCATGTCCAACTCTTTGTGACCCCCTGGACTGCAGCACACCAGTCTGAGGTTACAAACATTCTTTTCCCCTTCAGTCTCAATTTTCTAATCTGAAAAGTGAGGTGGTTGGCTTTTGTTATGTTTATAAGATAACTTCTGCCTCTAAGATTCAATGAATTTTCTTTTCTTTCCATAATAAATTTGTACAGACACAGTGAAGTGAAAGTCGCTCAGTTGTTTCTGACTCTTTGGGACCCCAGGGACTGTAGGCTACCAGACTCCTCTGTCCATGAAATTCTCCAGGCAAGAATACTGGAGTGGGTTTTCATTCCCTTCTCCAGGGGATCTTCCTGACTCAGGGATCAAACCTGGTTCTTCTGCATTGCAGGTGGATTCTTTAACATCTGAGCCACCAGGGAAACTCCAACAGTAGGCATAAAAATCCCTCCAATGTAGAATTATCTGCTAAGGACAGCATTTGTAGCCTTGAAAACCAGGAACTCCCTGGAGATGAATATTTGGGTTCAGTAATCCTGAATTTACCATAGGAGGTTTGAAATTCTTTCCTGCTATATTATTATTTTAGTCTAAAATAATTGAAATCTAAAGTTTTAAACTTGAGAAAGAGTAACCAAACTATAAAAGTGACATAGGGAAATGTAGTAATGAGCTGATGAAATATTGTTCATTTCATAGCTTTCTTTGTTGTCATTATTTCTTGTTTTGTTACATGGTACAGACTAGCTATGAGCACTGTTTATTGCCAGGACACTTTTGATAATTTCAAAAAAGGGATGAAAAGCTCCACTTTTCCTAAGAATTAATAAACTTCGCTATCTGTTCCAATGCTGACATTTTCTTTCTAATTCTTTATTATAATGGAATTTCAAGCCAACCCTATACTTTGCCCTTCCATTTATTTTATCCCTTGTGTTTCTCTGTTTGTTAGACATGGTTAAAATAAAATCCATCAAGTTGAGTCATTCAAATTGAACTGCCAAAAGAGCTCAATGGAAAGCAAGAAGAGAAAACCACCCCCCACCCATCCACCCATCCTCCCTTTCTTACCTTTTACTTGTCTAATTTCAGGTACTCCTGGAAGTGAACCCTGTGGTTTCAATAAGGAAAAAAAAAAACCTGACATTAAAAAATGATGGTTTTTATTTTTCTGATTGAAAAACAGAAGTTTTGATATGGATGATTTGGAAAATATATCAACATAAGAAAAAGGGAAAAATATTCTAATCACAGAGAGATCCCATTATTTTACAGTTCCTTAAATGATTTTCCCTCTTCATGGGATCATACTGTGAATAAAATTTTGCATCCTTTTTTGACATTTAAGATTATATCACAAGACTGTCAGTTGTCATTAACTATTCTTCAAAAATGTGATTATATTGGCACAAAAACTGACAGCCAAACCAAGAAAGAGCTGATTGAAATGAATTCTTCAAGCTGTCTTTCTCTTCTTTCCACCACTCTTGCTGGTAATGAAGCAGTCAACGTAGTTGGAGTTCTGTCATTTCTCCTCTATGGGCCATAATGACAAGAATCCCATTATCATCTGTCCCTGGTAACAAAAGTGAAAATCACACTGTCCTCTTAACCCTTTCTCAAATGTTTCTGTCACTTGTTATATCTTCAGGCCCTTTCCTATGTGTGGTGTGGAATCATTTAGTAATCAGTGGAGAGGAAGTGACAGGGGCTTGGGCAGAGAGCCTTTCATGTTGACATCTCCACCCCCACTCCCAGACAAGATAGACAATCCAAGGTCATGCTAATCAAGTAACTGACCCACAGCCCCAGCACCATCATACTTGGAGCAGGCAGTATATCAGGAATGTTGTTTGCCTTTCTCTCTGGATTCACCTGAGAATACACTTTGGCAAATGGGATGATTTCAAGCTCTACTCCCCAATCCATCAGTCCCCAGGATCTAGCATCACCAGCCATCAGAGAAACTCTGTTGCAAGGAAAGTTGTGAAGAGTCTGAAGAAGTAATAAAAGCTCATTTGATAGCACATTAAAACTTGTTCTACTTTTAACGGAATGTGGATTTCTTTCTTTTGCTCCCAGAGGGAAGTAGTAACTCCTAAACTTTACATTCACCATTTTATCACCTGCATAGAACCCATGAAGAATAGTCTCACTTAGATGTCTGGTTGGTCTGGGTTCATCCTTCAGTGAATATAGCCTAGCCTATGTTTCATCAAAGACTCATAGCAACTTCAAAATTGAATTTAATCCAACTTTAAGTCTCTCATGTGTCCTACTTTTCCAAATATCTAAGACTTACCAAGCTACTGGTCTAACACCTACAGAACTGAAAAAAAAACAAAACTTGAACCAAATTTTCAACTGCTTCAACTGCTTATAATACTTTCTCCAGCTTTATTGAGCTATAGTTCACAAAATTGTAATACATTTAAAGTGTACAGCGTGATGATTTGATATACATATCTCTCATGAAATGATTCGCACAATAGGCTAATTAAAACAACCATCACCTCGTGCAGTTACCAATTTTGAGGGGGCTGAGAATGAAGATACACTCTCTTAGCAAATTTAAAATATATAATATAGTATTTTTAACTATAATCACCATGCTGTACAGTAGGTCCTCAGAACTCATTCATCTTATAACCTTTCCATAATGGCTATACCATTTACATTTTTACCAATGGTATACAAGAGTTTCCTTTTATCTGCATCCTCACCAACATTTGTTATCTCTTGTCTTTTTCACAGTAGTAGATAGCCTAACAGGTGTAAGATGAATCTCACTGTGTCTCTGATTTACATTTACATTTCTCTGATAATTAATGATGTTAAGTTCCTTTCAATATACCTGTTAGCCACTTATATATATAGGGAACATGTCTATTCAAGTCCTTTGACTATTTTTAATGGGATTATTTGGTTTTTTGTTTGTTCATTTTCCTCTTAAGTTGTAAGAGTTCCTTGTATATTTTTTTCTAATTTGTTTTATTTTGTCCAAAAGTCAAATATTTCTATAATTATAAAAAGCAATACATTTTATATTTAAAAAGAAAATGATTTCACTTAAATAAACTTTCCTCTTTCAAAATGTATTAGTCTGGAAAGAAGTATTAATCTGGAATGTTCTGAACTACCAAACATATTGCCGTGTATCAGTACAAAGAACCTAATGCAAATAGTAATTCCAATGAGTCACTTTCTTTCCAGCTTGTTTTAAACTGTAAGATAGCAATCAGGCCTAATTATTTGAATTTATAAACATTTAATCTCAAGACAAATTCCTTATGTTGATAATGTTAATTTAGTAAACGCAACTTGATGTTGATAAATTACAAAACAGTAAACGCAAGTTGACATTGATATATTACAAGACTTCCTCTTTAGATATTATATTGAAAGAACATCATGAAGGAAGGCAAGAATAAAGGGCACGAAGAGCTTCTCTGGCTACCCAATTTTAAGCTGCAACCTCTCCAAGAAACACACACACACACACACACACACACACGCATTTCCTGTTCCCCTTTCAACCTTATTTTCCCCCATAGCACTTACTACCATAGTGTCTGTACCACTAGAATATATGAAATCTGATATTCTTGGATATTTTGGACATTAACCTCTTATCAGATATGGAGTTTGCAAATATTTTCTTTGTCTTTTCATTTGTTGATTCTTTCATTTGCTATGCAGTATGTTTCTAGTTTTATGTAGTCTTACTTGTTTATTTTTTATTTTGCTGTTTGTGCTTTTGGTATCAAATCAAAAAAAAAAAAAAAAATCATTGCCAAGACCAAAGTCAAGGAGCTTTTCCCCTATGCTTTCTTCTAGATGTTTTGTAGTTTGAGGTATTATTCAAACTCTTTAATGAATTTTGAGTTGATTCTTTATGTAGTTTAAGATAAGGGCCCAGTTTCATTCTTTTGCATGTGAATATCCACTTTCCCCAACACCATTTATTGAAAAAACTATCCTTTCCCCACTGTGTATTTTTGGCATTTTTCTCAAAAAGTAGTTGATCTAATATAACTGGGTTTATTTGAGGGCTCTCTGTTGTGTTCAGTTGGCCTATGTGTCTGTTTTTATGCCAATACCATATGCTGTTTTGATTACTACAGCTTCGTAATAGAGTTTGAAATTGAAGTGTGATGCCTCAAACCTTGCTTTTCTTGCTCAAAAGTGCTTTAGCTATTTGGAATCTCTTATGGTTCCAAACAAATTTTAGGATTGTTGTTGTTCAGTCGCCCAGTCATGTCTGACTCTTTGTGACCTCATGGACTGCAGCACGCCAGGCTTCTCTGTCCCTCACCATCTCCTGAAATTTTCCCAAGCTCATGTCCATTGTCTTGGTGATGCCATACAGCCATCTCATCCTCTGATGCCCTCTTCTTCTTCTACCCTCAATATTTCCCAGCATCAGGGACTTTTCCAATGAGTCAGCTGTTCGCATCAGATGACCAAAATACTGGAGTTTCAGCTTCAGCATCAGTCCTTCCAATGAGTATTCAGGGTTGATTTCCCTTAAGATTGACTGGTTTGATCTTGCTGTCCAAGGGACTCTCAGGGGTCTTCCCCAGTACCACAGTTTGAAGGCATCAATTCTTTGGCGCTCTGTCTTCTTTATGGTCCAGCTCTCATAACCATATGTGACCATTGGGAAGCCCATAGCCTTGACTATACAGACCTTCATCAGCAGAGTAATGTCTCTGCTTTTCAACACGCTGTCTTGATTTGTCACAGCTTTCCTGCCAAGAAGCAAATGTCTTCTGATTTCATGGCTGCAGTCACCATCCGCAGTGATTTTGGGGCCCAAGAAGAGGAAATCTGTCACTACGTCCACCTTTTCCCCCTCTATTTGCCATGAAGTAATGGGGCCAGATGCCATGATCTTAGTTTTTTAATATTTAGTTTTAAACTGGCTCTTTCACTCTCCCCCTTCACCCTCATCAAGAGGCTCTTTAGTTCTTTGTTTTTGCCATTAGAGTGATATCATCCACATAGCTGAGATTCCTGACGTTTCTCTCACGTATTTTGATTCCAGCTTGTAACTCATCCAGCCTGGCATTTCTCATGATGTGCTCAGTATATAGATTAAGCAAACAAGGTGGCAGCAGACAACCCTGTTGTATTCCTTTCTCAATCTTGAACCAATCAGTTGTTCCATACAGGGTTCTAACTGTTGCTTCTTGACCTGCATACAGGTTTCTCAGGAGACAGGTAAATGGTCTGGTATTCCCATCTCTCTAAGAGCTTTCCACAGTTTATAATGATCCACACAGTCAAAGGCTTTGGCATAGTTGATGAAACAGAGATAGATGCTTTTCTGGAACTCCCTAGCTTTCTCTATACTCCAGCAAATGTTGGCAATTTGATTTCTGGTTCCTCTTTATTTTCTAAACCCAGCTTGAACATCTAGAAGTTCTTAGTTTGCATAATGCTAAAGCCTAGCTTGCAAGATTATAAGCGTGACCTTACTAGCATGGGAGATGAGTGTAATTCTCTGATGGTTAGAACATTCTTTGGTACTACCCTTCTTGGGAATTGGGATGAGGATTGACCTTTTCCAGTCCTGTGGCCACTTCTGGGTCTTCCAGATTTGCTGACATATTGAATATAACACCATGATGGCATCATCCTTTAAGATTTCGAATAGTTCTGCTGGAATTTATTCTACACCATGTATTAAAAAGACTATCCTTTCCTCATTGTGTATTTTTGGCATTTTTGTCAAAAAGTAGTTAATGTAATATGTCTGGGTTTATTTGGGGGCTCTCTATTGTGTTCAGTTGACCTACATGTCTGTTTTTATGCCAATACCATATGCTGTTTTGACTACTATAACTTTGTAATAGAGTTTGAAATTGAAGTGTCATGCCTAAAACCTTACTTTTCTTGCTCAAAAGTGCTTTAGCTATTTGGAATCTCTTATGGTTCCAAATAAATTTTAGGATTACTTTTTCTATTTCTGTGAAAATTGTCATTAAAATTTTGATAGGAGTTATATTACACCTATAGATCACTTTGAGTGATATGAACATTTTAACAATAGTAATTCTTCCAATCCAAATATTTTTTTCCATTTATTTGTGTCTTCTTCAACTAAGTTCATCAATGTTTTATAGTTTTCAGTTTTTATAATTTTCATATCTTTGTTTACATTTATTCCAAATATTTTATTCTTTTTGATGCTATTGTAAATAAGATTGTTTACATAATTTCTTTTTCAGAAAGTTCATTACTATTGTATGGTGATGCCATTGGTTTTTGTATGTTGATGTTGTATCCGGCAACTCTGCTGAATATGTTTATCAGTTCTAACAGGTTTTTTTTTTTTAGTTAGAACTGATAAGATCTAACTAAAAGATCATGTCATTAGCAAACAGAGGTTAATTTCCCCTTTCTGATTTGGATATTTTAATTCTTTTTTCTAATTGCTCTGGCTAGGAGTTCCTTACGTTAAATAGAAGTGGTAAGAGAGGGCACCCTTATCTTCTTCCTAATCATAGAGGAAATTTTTTCAGCTTTTCACTGTTTAGTATAATGTTAGCTGTGGGCTTATCATGTATGGCCTTTATTATATTGAGGTGTTTTCCAGCTACACCTAATTTGTTGATTTGTTAGAACAAAAGGATATTGAATTTCATCAAATGCTTTTTCTGTGTCTATTGAGATTATCATATGACTTTTATCCTTCGATTTGCTAATATGGTATATCATATTGATTTGTACATGTCAAACAATCTTTGCATCCATGTGATAAACCCCACTTGATATGGTGTATGATTTTTTAATGTTCATGAATTGTGTTTGATATTTTGTTGAGAATTTTTGCATCTGTGTTCATCAGTGATATTGGTCTCTAATTCTCTTTTCTTGTATAGTGCTTGTTGTCCTTTGGTATCAGAAAAATGCAGGCTTGCTTAGTCACTCAGTTGTGTCCAACACTTTCCATCCCTATGGACTGTATTCCGTCAGGCTCCTCTGTCCATGGGATTTTTCAAGCAGGAACACTGGAGTGGGTTGTCATTCCCTTCTCCAGGGCATCTGCCTGACTGAGAGATCTAACCCTAGTTTCCTGAGTCTCCTACATTGGAAGGCAGATTCTTTACCACTGAGCCACGTGGGAAGCCTCAAATGGTGACTTGTTAAATGAGCTTGGAAGTGTTTTCTTTCTCTGCCCTCCCTTCTTTCCGTCCTTCCTTCCTTTGTTAGTTAACTTCTCCTTTTCCTTCTTCATTCCTCATCCTTCTTACTCTCTCCTTCTTACCTTGCTTTTTTTCACCTTTTGCTGCTACAGAAACATTGTGATAAGTATCTTTGTTTACATAGCGAGTTCTGGTGATTTTATTTCTATGAAATAGATTCTTAGTGACCCATTTCACTAGCATATATAGCCTAATCACTGCCATGGAATAGCTCCAATCCTTAGAAATTCTTGATTCCTTGAGTAGGAATCAACATGGGTGGGTGGAAAGAAATTCTTTTTCCACCTAAAGTCCTTCAATGACCATATTGCAGATGGGAAAATAAAAACTCAGGGAAGTCAACTGACTAATCTAATGTTTTAACTGGGATAGTGCTAATTGCTGTAATAAAGAAACCCCAAAATCATGTTGACTGAAACCAATAGAAACTTATCTCTCACTCGCATATTAGTACAATGTCACTGTTTGTGCTTGACAGACTGGTCTTCCGCATGGTAACTTAACATAGGTTGCTTCCATATTTTGATTTCACCTTCCCATAGAAACTCTATGCCATTCAGATTCAACTATCAGATAGAAAAAGAGAAATTAGAGAAAGCACATCTATATGAGTGCTTTGGACATCACTTCCACTCACACTCCACTGGCAAGAACCAGTAATAGGATTCCAGATAGATGCATAGGGAACTGCAAAACGTAGTGCTCTGTTACCCAGCCTTATTATTCTTAGCACTTACCACCAAAGACATTATTCACTTGTTTATGCATTAGTTTTCAGTTTCTCTCTCTCTTACAATGTAAGTTTTATGCACGCATTGCCTTTGTTGCCGTATCGTTAGTACCTCATACAATGTTTGACACATAGTATGTGCATTGTGCTTAGTCACTCACATAGGAACCACTCAATAAATATCTATTGAATGAATAAATTAATTTCTTTCCTCACAATTATTTCAATTTCTTTTTGTTCTTTTTTAGTTGAATTCTTATTTTTTTCTTTTGTGTTGAGTCATAAAACATATATACCTGTAAATCTTCTAAATTCATCTTCAGTCACAATCCATATATTTTGAGTTTTAGTGTTTTCACTGTCATCATATTCTAAATAGCCTATAATTGTGGTTCAGAGTTCCATTGTGACTTAAGCATGTTTGGGAGAGTGAAAATTTCCAAAGAGTTGGATTTTTCTATGAATTTCAACAGTTTGTATTTAATTTCTTGCTTTATTTCATAATGGTCAGAGAAGCAATAGAGGAGGGTGCCAAAAAGCAGAATTTCTCCCACATACACACTCTCTCAACAGTTTAAAAATGTCCAATTATAGCAAATGAACATGAAGTACAGAATAAAATATCAGATCCTTTGGATTTCCATGCAATCTTACCGTGCTAAATATTTCATCTCCTCCATGTTTTCGTCCAAGGTTTCAGCTTGCTGCCTCATGATATAAATGCCTTTGAATAGGGTTTTAAAGTCCTGGCTTGTTGTCCCAGATAAGTATAAGTTAGCCTGGGCGTGGGAGAGAAAAGCAGGTTGTTCCTACTTTGGTAATACATGATATTTAACAACTCTGCTCCTCTAAATTCTCCTCCAAGAAGTTATGCTATGGGATTTCTAAGACTCATAGGCTTATTAGAGGTTTCTGGCTATTTGAGTTCTCTGATTCTTATTAGCCTTTGGAATTCAAATTGCTAGTCACTTTTATCAGATGCTATAATCAAAACTACGGCCTTTCTCATAGTGATAGCTCCACAATTCCTGGCCTCTCTCTATTCCCAGATGGTTCATTGTAGAGCTTGTTCTTCAGTTAGGATTTACCAAAATGTGATGCTTAGAAAATGCATGCTGCTGTGACCCAGGGCTGTGTGGGAACTTAGGTACTCGACATTCATTCTGCAACAGGAAAGCCATCTCTGTGGCCAAGGGAGTTGGTGCTGCCCACGGTTGTTACCTGTGCTTTCACAGCAACTGTCAGGGGAGAACATCAACAGATAATTTCTTTCTCCAATTCAACTGTTTTAAAAATTTAATCTACTTTTTGGCAATTTATGGTAGTTGAAGTAAGGGTGAGCGAAGAGATACAAAAATGAGAAAACTTGCATTGCATCAAAGCTTCTCCAGGTCATTTTAATAATAGGATTACATATACAAATTGATCCTCAAGTGGATTGTAATGAAACCTAATCATCAATCTTATGACATTTTGGGCTGTAAGAAATCTCTTAGTGGATAAAAAAGAAAGAAAATAACACTCCTTGAGTACCTATTATTTTCTAGGGATGTGTGTGTGTATGTGTATTGTCTGAATTATTGTAAGCTTAATATTAAATAGATCTAGATATTATAGTCTTCATTTTACATTTCAGGACACTGAAACTAAAAATTGCCTAAGGCAATATGGCAAGTCATCAGCAGTCCTGGGTTTACACCTCCTTTCCATGAGTGAGCAGCAGAACGAGAATTTATAGTGATGTCAGCTTGCCTTGAAAGTGTACACTTCTCATCTATTCATTTGATGCTATGTACTTGTGCTCCCCCACCTAGCTGCCTCCAGGAGGAAGCTAGATAGATATTTGGGTGTAAGTATGGGAGACCCAAACATCTTAAATTTTCATTTTTTTTTTAAATTAGAGTATGTCAATATCACCGTGGATACGATTACTTCTCAGCTTCTAATTGGATAATCAGCACTCACAATTCATTGTGACTTTCTGTTTGGTTGACATGGGAGAACCAGATCCCTGACCTCCTCTCCTCTCACTTCATTAGCATGCTCTTTTCAGTATTTATTACAAAATAATTCAGATATACACAAAGTGTCCAAAATAATGTCTCAAGTGGCCCTGTACCCATTATCTAGCATAAGAGCTGGAACATTGTAAATATTGGTGAAACTCCCTGTGTACCTCACCCTGATTGCACTCCACTCAACTCCTCCCCACCCTAATGTACATGCCTCGCCCAGAATTACCCTCTATCCTGAATTTGATGATCATCCCTATTCATGTCTTCATAGTTTTACCATATATACATACATGCTTTAAAACACCATCTAGTATTATACTGTAAGTTTCCAGATTTCATATACATGATGTCACACTGCAAATATTCTTCTGTACATCTAATTTTTGTGTTTTTGAAAATAATCAATCATGTTGACATGTAAGCTATATAGTTCATTTATTTATTGCTGCTGTATATATGCTATTTATTGAGTAAATTACATATTCATCCTTCAACTGATGGATTTTTAATTTGTTTCAAGTTTTTCATTTTATAAACAATTCTGCATTTACCATTTCTGTTCATATCCCATTTTGGATGTGCTTAGGAATTTCTCTAGGGTATATATCTAGGAGAATCTTTGTTAGGTCAGAAACTTTATGAATTGTAAGCTGTACTAAATAATGCCAAATCAATCTCCTTGCTCTTTTTTTATGCAATTCTAGGTGTGGACTATCTACTACTATTTAGTGGTCCTATAAGATCAGCCTGACCTCAGAATTTCTATTGCAAATCTTTCTTATTCCAGTTGTAATCTTTTATAATTTCTCTCTTCCCTTCTCACTCTTCCCACCCTGCCTCTCTCTTGTTCTCTCTCTCACAAAGAAAGTTTGAACTAATTTGTCAACCAGTAGAAATATGTTATCTATACAATTTATTCTCTATGCTAAATTAAAATAAATACTAACTACCTTAATAATAGCTACTATCCAATGGTCAGCTCTTTACTTATTAACTGTCAAGTATTTTCCTTATACTTCCTCATTAAGCACTCGTAATAACCATGAAAGACAGCTATTTTGATCCAACTTTATAGATAAGGAGTTCAGAGATATTCATTAACTTGTTCAAAATCACAAAGCAAATAAAGTGCTGAGCCAGATTTCAAACCTAGTTACAAAGTATTTTCATATTTTAATCAAGTGTGATTTATTGCTTCAATATTGCCCTCTGAAACTAGGTTAGTACCATTCTTATTTTACAAAGGAGAAAAAGAAGGCTCAGAGAATTTTATGCTTTGCCAAAAGTTATCCATCTAATGGCACCACTAGGACCCAAACCCTGGGCTTTGGGCTCCTGGATCAGTTCTTTTCCTCCTACTTAACACTTCCTCTGAAGTCATGAGATTGTCAACATAGTATTGGGCCAGGGAACATTGGGTAGGGAAAGCCCAATTCAAGAATTTGCAACATATTCTGTAATTGATAGAGAGCCTTGAAAACTTTTGAGTATGAGAAGGGCTTGCTTATAAGCATGCTTTGAAAAAATGGCTTAAATGGTGGAGGACATAGAGATGGGAGGATTGGGACAGACATTGGTGTCCAGAAAGTTCCAACAATTATTTCTTTGCATGAAGGCAGGGATTTTTAAATCTGTTTTACTCACAGCATGTTATCAATGCCAACTAGCACAGTGCCTTGTACACATTAGGCAATAAATATTTGTTGAACAAATTTAGAATTCTGGCACTGGAAGAAAAGTTGGAATTTACTAAGCACAATCCATTTGTTTTATCACTGAAGCAAATGAGACACAAATGAGCTGAAGTTTTATAGCCAGCTTCTCACAAACACTAGAACACTACCTTCAGATGAAAGATTCTTTTCACTCAACAGTGTTATCTAGCACTAATACTTTTAAATGGAATTTTTAATTGTATGGCTTTCAAGCATTACAATAATCATAGTCACTCTATTACTGCAGTGTACATAATGTGATGTCATATTATTTCCCCTTCAATTTGTGCAAAACTTCCCCAAATTAAAAAAAATCAACAGTTTCTGTATATATAGATACAAAACATTAGATAAGTTATTATTAATTGGAAGTGAAGTAAAGTGAGTGAAAGTCATTCAGTCATGTCTGACTCTTTGCAACCCCATGGATTGTAGCCCACCAGGCTCTCTCTGTCCGTGGGATTCTCCAGGTAAGAATACTGGAGTGGCTTGCCATTCCCTTCTCCAGGGGATCTTCCCAAACTAGGGATCGAACCCAGCTCATTAATTGGAAAAACTGTCTATAAAACAACATATAGGAAGCAGCTGTGTATAGAAAATTATTTGAAATGCATATGAAGATGGGTTAGAGTTATTATATTAGAATACTCAGGATTTAATGAAGGCATTTTCAGAATTGCAAGACAGCTATAATTATAACTCCTACATAATTTTTTCCTCTTCCAGGGCTGAAAATGTCTACGCTGCATTTTGTTCCAATTTTACTCCTTTAAAAGGAAGTGGATTTTTGCACACATAATCACGTAAAAACAAAACGTTCAGTGAATGCATTTGATTTTCATGCAGTTGACATAGCATGTATGATCCACCCAATGAATTTTTGAGAATTATAAAGCAGGTTTGTATCTTATGTGGAGATGTGGAGTGTTAATCTTTCTTTTGAATAGTATGAATACCACAGGTCTTAAGTTGACAAAAGCTGATCAAACTTTACATTTTTCCCTCTCAGAGCAGGACTGGCTTCAGATGACCACTTCTCTTGTAAAATCCACAATTCAGCTCCTAACAATGCCAGTCTCCTGGAAGTGGTTGGCAGTACAGGAGTGGGGTGTAGGTAGGGGAGGTAGTTGTTAGAAACAGATGGGGCTCTGCATCCTCCATCTGATGCAGCTGTGTACATCTGTTGACGTCTGTGACTGTATCACTCAGTGTACTCTATTCAGGATGGAAAAAACAAAGGCTTGTCCAAAGCTGTTCATTGTTTATGGAACAATGAATGGTTTACAGGCATCTGCTTGGCACTCCTCAACAGCTCTCTGATACCAATGGTCCAACAGGGGCACAACTGCTACCCCAAGTCCGTCTTTCACCCCACGACTTCTAATTGAAATCCTTTCATCCCAGTGGGTGGCTTATTAGAAGGATCTGGCAAGCTAGCTAGTGCCCCAAGCTACTTCCTGTAGCCTTCCCTGCCCACTGTTGTATGAATGGGAAAGATCTTTGCCCTTTCTTGATTTCTTGGTCTCCTCTGTCCTCTCTTTGCTGTCCTTCTCCTTTAGCTCGCAGTGCCAGATATACCTGTGACTTTGGATGTGATGTGAATTTCTGAGAGGTTGCAAGTCAAAGCCCTCTATTTAGAAATAGCCCCAGGTTGTTAAGGGGATTATTTGGTATTGAGGAAAGGAGGTCACCCAGAGGGGAGGAAGAGGACAATGTTAATAATATATTTGCTGTTCTCTTTTTGGAAGTTTTTAAATGAACTTCCTTTCATTCCCATCTTGGTGAGAATTAGAATAATCTGGCCTTCTAAATCAGAGTTCTTTGAATTTAGAAGTTAAAGGATATAACTTCTTTGTTCACAGCTCTAAGCTTTTTTCCAAGACAACCCTATACTTCAAGTTTAACCACCAGATAGAGAAAAACCCAGTTCAGTGTTTTAGGGAGCACAAAGAGTATTTGCTTGTCTTCTCCAATGTATTCAGACAAAGCTGGAGAAAACAGTCTCGCTTTGAAATCATGACCATAAACCTCAAGTGGGCCCTTAATGCTGCTGGGCAATCATATCATGCATCCCTAGTTCATTTGGTCTCCCACTCTCCTAAAGGAGTATTTAATAGTCACCTTTCTACCCACACCTCCAATATCATCACCTTTCCTTTTCTCATCCTTCATCCTCATGATCACCGACCTTCTCACTTATTCAAAGACTTTGTTTCTCTCTCTCCCCTGAATCATCAATATCCCACCCCCTGCATTGGATCTTTCCAATGAGCATACAACCATGCTTTGATTTTTCTTATATTAGAAAAAATATAGAAGTATAACTATCCCTCATTTGCCGCCACTTTTTACTCCAATTACTGGCATCCCCTTAAACAAAATGAAACAAAACCTCAGATTTGTTAATATTATTTCCAACTTCTCTGTTCTGATTCTCTCTTCAACCAGTTAATATTATTTCCAACTTCTCTGTTCTGATTCTCTCTTCAACCATTCCAAACAGGCTTTTGCCCCTACTACTCCACCTAGACTTACCTTGTCAGGGTCACCAATGGCATTGCTAAATCTGATGATCATTTCTTGGTCCATGTATTATTGCAGCAGGATTTGACATAGCTGATTACTTATCCTGAGACAGTTCCTTCACATGGCTTTGAGGATCCCACACACACTTAAATTTCCTTTCTGCCTCACTGGCTAGTTACTCATTCTTACTCAATCTTTGTCTCTTTTCTTGGTTCCCTAAACTTTTTCCAACCTCCAAATGTTGAGATGCTATGAGGCTAAGTTCTTGGGCATTGTCTGTCTTCTGTATACACCAACTCTCCAGGCAATATCATCTAGTTTTGTGAATTTGATTGCCATATATTTTGTAACCTGTCAAAAAATATTTCCAGGCTGCATCATTTCTCCTGAACTCCAGATTAATACATCTAAATGCCCAATCATAATCTCCAATTATGTGTCTTATAGACATCCAAAACTAAACATGCTGCTAAGTCACTTCAGTCGTGGCCAAATCTGTGTGACCCCATAGACGGCAGCCCACCAGGCTCCCCCGTCCCTGGGATTCTCCAGGCAAGAACACTGGAGTGGGTTGCCATTTCCTTCTCCAATGCATGAAAGTGAAAGTGTGCTCAGCTGTGTCCGACTCTCAGCGACCCCATGGACTGTAGCCTACCAGGTTCCACCATCCATGGGATTTTCCAGGCAAGAGTACTGGAGTGGGGTACCATTGCCTTCTCCGAAAACTAAACACATCCTCAGTTCAGTTCAGTCTCTCAGTCGTGTCCGACTCTTTGCGACCCCATGAACTGCAGCACGCCAGGCCTCTCTGTCCATCACCAACTCCCGGAGTCTACCCAAACCCATGTCCATCGAGTCGGTGATGCCATCCAACCATCTCATCCTCTGTCGTCCCCTTCTCCTCCCGCCCCCAATCCTACCCAGCATTAGGGTCTTTTCCAATGAGTCAACCCTTCGCATGAGGTGGCCAAAGAATTGGAGTTTCAGCTTCAACATCAGACCTTCCAATGAACACCCAGGATTGATCTCTCCCAGGGTGGATTGATTGGATCTCCTTGCAGTCCAAGGGACTCTCAAGAGTCTTCTCCAACACCACAGCTCAAAAGCATCAATTCTGCGGCGCTCAGCTTTCTTCACCATCCAACTCTCACATCCATACATGACCACTGGAAATACCATAGCCTTGACTAGACGGACTTTTGTTGGCAAAGTAATGTCTCTGCTTTTAAATATGCTATCTAGGTTGGCCATAACCTTCCTTCCAAGGAGTAAGCGTCTCTTAATTTCATGGCTGCAGTCACGATCAGCAGTGATTCTGGAGCCCAAAAAAATAAAGTCTGACACCGTTTCCACTGTTTCCCCATTTATTTCCCATGGAGTGATGGGACCAGATGCCATGATCTTAGTTTTCTGAACGTTGAGCTTTAAGCCAACTTTTTCACTCTCCTCCTTCACCTTCATCAAGAGGCTCTTTAGTTCTTCTTCACTCTCTGCCATAAGGGTGGTGTCATCCGCATACCTGAGGTTATTGATATTTCTCCCTGCAATCTTGATTCCAGCTTGTGTTTCTTCCAGCCCAGCATTTCTCATGATGTACTCTGCATATAAGTTAAATAAGCAGGGTGACAGTATACAGCCTTGACGTACTCCTTTTCCTATTTGGAACCAGTCTGTTGTTCCATGTCCAGTTCTAACTGTTGCTTCCTGACCTGCATACAGGTTTCTCAAGAGACAGGTCAGATGGTCTGGTATTCCCATCTCTTTCAGAATTTTCCACAGTTTATTCTAGACTAAACTTATTCCCATTCAAATTTCCACTCCTCTTCCAATTCCATTTCTCTTAGAATCTTCCCCATCTCAATGTTGATTCCATCTTTCCACTAGGAGGTGGAGCTAAACTGTTAAGAAGACACATCCGAACCTCATGTATCACCAGAACTTCAAGGTCCTTGGGAGTCCATTGTTGCTAGGTTCTTATCCCCGCCCTATTTACCACCCTACTTACTGTGTTTGTGCTTAGCCGCTCAGTCACGTCCAACTCTTTGGAACCCCACAGAAAATAGCCTTCTAGGCTTCTCTGTCCATGGGAATTCTCCTGGCAAGAATGCTGAAGTGGGTTGCCATGCCCTCCTCCTGGGGATCTTCCCAACCCAGGAATTGAACCTGGGTCTCCCGCACTGCAGGCAGATTCTTTACCATCTGAGCCACCAGGGAACCCTACCTACTACATTGTCTTATATGACACAACCCTGATCCTTGTTATATTTTCCTGGTGAGTTAAACTTTTATCATTACACAATGTCCTTATTTGTCTCTTGAGATGGCTTTTTACTTAGGGTATACTTTGTGTCTTATAAGGATGCCCACCTCTGCTCTCTTTTGATTAACCATTTGCATGGAATAGAATATCTTCTCCCACATTTTGCCTTCAGCCTTGTCTTGACTATTTTTTAAAAAGATTTTTTTGATGTAGACCATTTTTAAAGTCTTATTGAATTTGTTAGAGTTTTGCTTCTGTTTCCTGTTTTGGTTTTTTGGCCCTGAGACCTGCAAGATCTTAGCTTCCTGACAAGGGATCGAACCCACACTCCGTTCATTTGAAGGCAAAGTCTTAACCACTGGACCACCAGGAAAGTCCCCAGCCTTGTCTTACCTAAGTGCATAACTTCCCTTTTAGCCCTGTCAAGCATATACTGTTTTTGATTTGTCTTTTTTGTTGTTGTGGCTGATTTTCTCATATTGGGCATCTCAAGAACAAGAGACAGGGAAGCCAGATTTTCATTGTCCTTTGCTCTTCATTGCCAATTCCTAGTGATTTGTTCTTCTACCTTTGTTGCATGAGACTCCCTAGTATTCTGATAATAATATCTCCCTTTTTGCTTAAGCTGAGTACAAACAAAAGGATTGTAAGCAATGCAGTTTCTGCAGCATTGTTATTACTAATACCATACAATGTCGGTACGGTTTCCCAAGTGGCTCACTGGTAAAGAATCTGCCTGTCAATGCAGGAGCCACAGGAATTGCGGGTTCAATCCCTAGGTCAGGAAGATCCCTTAGAGGAGGGCATGGCAACCCACTCCAGTATTCTTACCAGGATAATCCCATGGACAGAAAAGCCTTGCGGGTTACAATCCATGGGGTTGCAGAGAGTCGGAGATGACTGAGTGACTGAGCACACACATAGTGTAGGTACTTATGAATGACTAGATGGATAGATTGAAAAAAACATATATATAACTAATTTGCCCTATATCGTATAATGCTTCATGGCATGGCTGGCATAAAAAGTTCGTTGTCGTGCCTGTCTGTGCAGTGTTTTCTCCTCTTCTTTGTAAAATAACTCAGTAAAAATAAACATCAGCATGAAATTAATTTTATGTTTTGAATAAAATCCACACATGTCTACTTAAACAATCAAAAAACCACTAAAATACTCTGAAGCAAGTTTACATTATAATTTAAATTTGGCATTTTATTTCAGCTAAAGAATATCTTTACTGTGCCCATTTGCATGAAAAGTTGCCTTCACTTCAGTTCAGTTGATCAGTCCTGTCCAATTCTTTGTGACCCCATGGAATGCAAAACACCAGGCCTCCCTGTTCATCACCAAATCCCAGAGTTTACTCAAACTCATGTCCATTGAGTCAGAGATGTCATCCAACCATCTCATCCTCTGTTGTCCCCTTCTCCTCCCGCCTTCAATCTTACCCAGCATCAGGGTCTTTTCAAATGAGTCAGTTCTTCCCATCAGGTGGACAAAGTATTGGAGTTTCAGCTTCAACATCAGTCCTTCCAATGAATATTCAGGACTGATTTCTTTTAGGATGGACTGGTTGGATTTCCTTGCAGTCCAAGGGAATCTCAAGGGTCTTTTCCAACACCACAGATCAAAAGCATCAATTTTTCGGCACTCAGCTTTTTTTATAGTCCAGCTATCACATCCATACATTACTACTGGAAAAACCATAGCCTAAATAGATGGATCTTTCTTGGCAAAGGAATGTCTCTGCTTTTTAATATGCTGTCTAAGTTGGTCACAACTTTTCTTCCAAGGAGTAAGTGTCTTTAAATTTCATGGCTGCAGTCACCATCTGCAGTGATTTTGGAGTCCCAAAAATAAAGTCTGCCACTGTTTCCACTGTTTCCCCATATATTTGCCATGAAGTAATGGGACCAGATCCCATGATCTTAGTTTTTTGAATGTTTATTTTTAAGCAAACTTTTTCACTCTCCTCTTTCATTTGCATCAAGAGGCTCTTTAGTTCTTCTTCACTTTCTGTCATAAGGGTGGTGTCATCTGCATATCTGAGGTTATTGATATTTCTCTCAGAAATCTTGATTCCAGCTTGTGCTTCTTCCAGCCCAGCATTTCTCATGATGTACTCTGCATATAAGTTAAGTAAGCAGGGAGACAATATACAGCCTTGACGTTCTCCTTTCCCTATTTGGAACCAGTCTGTTGTTCCATGTCCAGTTCCAACTCTTGCTTCTTGACCTGCATACAGATTTATCAAGAAGCAGGTCAAGTGGTCTGGTATTCCCATCTCTTTAAGAATTTTTCACAGTTTGTGGTGATCCACACAGTCAAAGGCTTTGGCATAGTTAATAAACCAGAAATAGATGTTTTTTCTGTAAGTCTCTTGCTTTTTTGATAATCCAAAGGATGTTGGCAATTTGATCTCTGGTACCTCTGCCTTTTCTAAAACAAATACAATATTGTAAAGTTAAAAAATAGATAAATAAACTAATTAAAAAAAAAACCAGCTCAAACATCTGGAAATTCACGGTTCATGTACTATTGAAGCCTGGCTTGGAGAATTTTGAGCATTACTTTACTAGCGTGTGAGATGACTGCAATTGTGCAGTAGTTTGAGCATAATTTGGCATTCCTTTTCTTGGGAATTGAAATGAAAACTGACCTTTTTCAGCCCCGTGGCCACTGCTGAGTTTTCAAATTTGCTGGCATATTGAGTGCAGCACTTTCACAGCATCATCTTTCAAGATTTGAAATAGCTCAACTGGAATTCCATCACCTCCACTAGCTTTGTTCGTGGTGATGCTTCCTAAGGCCCACTTGACTTCACATTCCAGGATGTCTGGCTCTAGGTGAGTGACCATACCATCATGATTATCTGGGTCAAGAAGACCTTTTTTGTACAGCTCTTCTGTGTATTCTTGCCACCTCTTTTTAATATCTTCTGCTTCTCTTAAGTCCATACCATTTCTGTCCTTTATTGAGTCCATCTTTGCATGAAATGTTCCCTTGGTATCTCTAATTTTCTGGAAGAGATCTCTAGTCTTTCCCATTATGTTGTTTTCCTCTATTTCTTTGCATTGATCACTGAGGAAGGCTTTCTTATCTCTCCTTGCTATTCTTTGGAACTCTGCATTCAGATAGGTATATCTTTCCTTTTCTCCTTTGCTTTTCACTTCTCTTCTTTTCACATCTGTTTGTAAGACTTCCTCAGACAGCCATTTTGCCTTTTTGCATTTCTTTTTCTTGGGAATGGTCTTGATCTCTGCCTCCTGTACAATGTCATGACCCTCCCTCCATAGTTCATCATAGTTCTTAAGGCACTCTGTCTATCAGATCTAATCCCTTGAATCTATTTATCACTTCCATTGTATAATCACAAGGGATTTGATTTAGGTCATACCTGAATGGTCTAGTGGTTTTCCCTACTTTCTTCAATTTCAGTCTGTATTTGGCAATAAGGAGTTCATGATCTGTGCCACAGTCAGCTCCCGGTCTTGTTTTTGCTGACTGTATAGAGCTTCTCCATTTTGGCTGCAAAGAATATGATCAATCTGATTTCAGTGTTGACCATCTGTTGATGTCCATGTGTAGAATCTTCTCTTGTGTTGTTGGAAGAAGGTGTTTGCTATGACCAGTGCATTCTCTTGACAAAACTTTGTTAGCCTTTGCCCTGCTTCATTTTGTACTCCAAGGCCAAATTTGCCTGTTACTCCAGGTATCTCTTGACTTCCTACTTTTGCATTCCAGTCCTGTATAATGAAATGGACATGTTTTTGGGTGTTAGTTCTAGAAGGTCTTGTAGGTCTTCGAAGAAGTGTTCAGCACCCATCTCTTCATGGCAAATAGATGGGGAAACAATGGAAACAGTGATAGACTTTATTTTTTTGGGCTCCATAATCACTGCAGATGGTGACCGAAGCCATGAAATTGAAAGCCGCTTGCTCCTTGGAAGAAAAGCTATGACCAACCTAGACAGCATATTAGAAAGCAGAGACATTACTTTGCCAGCAAAGGTCTATCTAGTCAAAGCCATGTTTTTTTCCAATAGTCATGTATGGATGTGAGAGTTGGACTATAAAGAAAGCTGCGAGCCAAATAATTGATGCTTTTGAACTGTGGTGTTGGAGAAGACTCTTGAGAGTCCCTTGGACTACAAGGAGATCTGATCAGTCAGTCATAAAGGAAATCAGTCTTGAATATTCATTGGAAGGATTGATGCTGAAGCTGAAACTCCAATACTTTGGCCACCTGATGTGAAGAACTGGCTCATTGGAAAACGCTGATGCTGCGAAAGATTGAGGGCAGGAGGAGAAGGGGACAACAGAGGATGAGATGGTTGGATGGCATCATGGACTCTATGGGCATGAGTTTGAGTATGCTCTGGGAGTTGATGATGGACAGGGAGGCCTCGCATGCTGCAGTCCATGGGGTCGCAAAAAGTCGGTCAGACTGAGTGACTTAACTAGACTGAAGAAAATTTCCACTTGTCTTGAAATGTCTTTTAAAATACATCTTTCACAAGTTTTGATTGTCAAGCAATTGTTCCCTTCTTTGAAGTGGCCTTCTAACCTATTGGATATGTTCTTCTTTCACTGCTAAACTGGAGCAGATGGCTCAATACCCCCTTCCCCCAAAGAGAAGGTAATTCCTGGCACTATGACAAGGCCCAGCAGTTTGCTTTCCAAGTCACTAGCTGCTCACTGAGATACTTCTTTGATTCAGAGAAATGGTACATTATTTACAATTTTCAGTGTTTCAATAGTATTCTTAAAAATCTCAGTGTAACATTGTACATTTTAAATATCTTTCAATTTCATTTGTCAATTATACTTCAGTAAAACTGCAAAAAATGTCAGTGAAGTATGCTATATTACATGCCATGCAACCTGAATTTTTGACTATGTAGGAAAACATAAATATGTAAGAGAATAAGGAAGAAGAAGAAATATTGGTTGTATAATCTAATTTAAAAATGAGCAGAGGATCTTTATAAGTATTTTTTGAAAGGAGACATACAGATGGCCAGAAGGCACTTGAAAAGATGCTCAACATCACTCATCATAGGGAAATGCAAATCAAAACCACAATGAGATGTCACTTCACACCTGTCAGAATGAGTATTATCAAAATGACAACAAAAAGCAAATGTTGGCAAGGATGTGGAGGGAAGGGAACCTTTGTGCTCTATTGGTGGAAATGTAAATTGGTGCAGTCACTATAGAAAACAGTAGGGAGGCTTCTCAAAAAATTAAAATAGAGCCACCATATGATCCAGCAATTACACTTCTGGGTATTTATTTGACAAGAAAGAAAATACCAGTTTGAAAAGATAGCTTCCCTCCTACCTAGGTTAATTGCAGCATTATTTACAACAGCCAAGATATGGAAGCAACCTAGGTGTCCATTAATAGATGAAGAATAGATGAATAGATGAAGTTATATACACATAAAGTGGAATATTATTCAGCCATAGAAAGAACGAAATCTTGCCATTTGTGACAACATAGGTGGACCTTGAGGGTATTATGCTAAGTGAAATAATTCATAGAAAGATAAATATCTTGTGACTTCACTTAGATGTAAAATCTAAAAAACAAAGAACAAGCAAAACAAAACTCATAAATGCAGAGAATAGATTAATATAATAGCTGCCAGAGGGGAAGGAAGTTGGGAGATTGGCAAGATGGGTGAAGGGAGTCAGGAGGTATAAACTTTCAGTTATAAAATAAGTAAATCTTGGAGATGTAATGTACAGCATGGGGCCAATAGTCAATAATATTGTATTTCATATTTGAAAGTTGCTAAGAGAGTGGATTTTAAAGGTTCTCATCACAAGAAAGAGTGTGTAATTTTAGGGTGATGGATGGTGACTAGATTAGTGGTGATCATTTCACAGTGAGTGTAAATGTCAAGTCAATTGTTCGATCAAATATCAATTCTAGATATAGGTATTGTTGAAGTCTTCATGGAGAAAGTGTGTTATGAGTTTAGTCTTACAAAAAGAGAATTTCAACTAGAAAAAAAAAATGAAAAAAAGGACATTCCAAGTAAAAAGAATAACATGAACAAAGTTGAGGTGTGCAAACGCAGGCACATTTTGAGGCTGTGAAGAGAGTCTTTTCCTACATAAAGTATAAGGATCTGAGAGGCACATAGTGGGAGATGACACTGCAAACACCAGAAACAGGCATGGCCATATCTGGGTCTGGAAGATTATTTGGGAATCACTCCATACACATTCAAGGTTTTAGATTCCATCTAGATGCTTAAGGAAAACAGTGTTAAATTTTCTATGCTCCTGAGTTTTAGAGTAGTCTGTCTTTCAGTATTATTGTGTCTGTGGCTGATTGACAGACACCCTTGAGAGTAAAAGTGAAAGTGAAGTTATGTCCGACTCTTTGCCACCCCATGGACTGTAGCCTACCAGGCTCCTCCATCCATGGGTTTTTCCAGGCAAGAGTACTGAAGAGGGCTGCCATTTCCTTCTCCAGGGAATCCTCCCAACCCAGGGATCGAACCCGGGCCTCCTGCATTGCAGACAGACGCTTTACCGTCTGAGCCACCAGTCAACACAGCCATCTTTGAATGCTTAGATCAAATCATAGCACTCTACTGCTCTTAATTTTATAATAATTACAATCATGCTTAGAACAAAATTCAATGACTATACCACCATCTCTGAAGACTTACATCATTCTGATTCCTGACATCTTGTTCACTACATGTCAGGCACATGGCTTACGTGAAGTAACCTCCTATGAAGGGCATTTACAGTTGCAGTTCCCTCTGTGTTGATTTCTTTTTTCCAGAATTCTTCACATGATTTATTCTTTTATTGGGTTGGCCAAAAAGTTCATTTGAGTTTTTCTATAAGCTGTTGAGGAAAAAACCCGAATGAACCTTTTGGTCAACCCAGTATTTTATTCAAATGTTACCTCTTCAAACACACCTCACCTGGCTAACCAATATAAATATCTCCTAACTCAAACTTCAAGGGACCGCCTTTCTATTCACTTACCCCGCCTTATTTTTTCTTCCTAGCACTTAACATTTTTAAAATATATGATATAGCACAAGCAACAAATGCAAAAATAAACTAGGACATCATGAAACTAAAGGGCTCCTGCACACAAAAAGAAATGATCAACAAAATGAAAAGGCAACTATGGGAGAAAAACTTTGCAAATCATACATCTAATATGGGCTACCATCCAAAATCTTTAAGGAACTCATACAGCTCAGTGGCAAAAAATAATCTTGTGTAAAAAATGGTCAGAGAAACCAAACAGACATTTTTTTCCAAAGAGGACATATAGGTGGCCAATAGATACATGAAAAGATGCTCTACATAGCTAATTATAAGAGAAACGCAAATCAAAATCACAATGAGATCTCACCTCACATCTGTTAGAATGGCCATCATCAAAAAGACAAGAAATATTAACAACTGCTGGGGACTTCCCTGGTTGTCCAGTGGTTAACAATCTGCACTTCCATTTCAGGGAGCATGGGTTTGATCCCAAGTTGGGGAACTAAGATTCCACAATCCATGCAGCATGGCCAAAAGAAAGAAATAACAAACGTTAGGAAGAATGTGGAGAAAAGGAACTCCTGTGCACTGTTGATGGGAATGTAAATTGGTGCAGCCACTATGGAAATCAATATGGAGGTTCCTCTAAAAAAAATGAATAATAGAACAATGACATGATCCAGCAGTCCCACTTCTGGGTAGCTATCTCAAGGAAATGAGACCACTATCTGGAAGTGATATCTGCACCCCCCCATATTCATAGCAGTATTATACACTGTACCCATACTATGGAAACAACCTAAGTGTCCATCAATGGATGAATAGATTTTTAAAGTAGTATAATATATACAATGGAATATTACTCAGCCATAAAAAATATTATTCAGAAGATAATTCTGTCATTTGGGACAACATGGATGAAAGTTGAAGGTATTATGCTAAGTGAAATAAATTAGAGGAAGATAAATTCTGTGTGATCTCAATTATATGTGAAATCTTAAAACTAAACATACACATAGAAACAGAAAGTAGCCTGGCTGCCAGTGGTGGGAGAATGGGAGAAATTGGTGAAGATAGGCAAAGAGTACACACTTCCAGTCATAAGATGAATAAGTTCTGGGGATTTAATATGCAGCATAATGACTATAGCTAAGCCTTCACTAAACTTGGTAACAATGTACGGTGATGCATGGTTAACTAACCTTATTGTGGTCATCATTTCACAATATATAACAATATCAAATCATCATGTTGTATGCCTTAAACTTACATAAGGTTATATGTTGATTATATCTCAATAAGAAGATCCAACCAGTCCATCCTAAAGGAAATCAGTCCTGAATATTCATCGGAAAGACTGATGCTGAAGCTGAAACTCCAATCCTTTGGCCACCTGATGCAAAGAACTGACTCATTTGAAAAGACCCTGATGCTGGGAAAGATTGAAGGCGGGAGGAGAAGGGGACAACAGAGGATGAGATGGTTGGATGGAATCACTGACTTGATGGACATGAGTTTGAGCAAGCTGCAGGAGTTGGTGACGGACAGGGAAGCCTGACGTGCTGCAGTCCATGGGGTGGCAAAGAGTTGGACACGACTGAGTGACTGAACTGAACTGAAGGCTGGAAAAAAACTTTTAATATATGATATATTTGGCTGTTGATTAATTTTAGGTCTCCCCCAGTCAAACAAAAAAACTCCCTAAGAAGGTATCCTGGTCTTGTTCACCATCATATCTTCAGTGTCTACAAAACTGCATGGTAAATAGCGGTCATTCAATAAACATCTGTTAAATATGAGTGAAGGAAAGGAGGCTTATGTAGGTTATATTACTGAGACAAAATCATATTTAATCACAGTAGTTAAGAGGCCATTACAGTAGTTTAGGTGAAGGACTCTGGATAAGAGCAGAATGATTGGAAAGGTGGGGCCTGGGGCCTATAAGATACTTTAGAGGTGGAATCCATGGCATTTTGTGGTTGATTGCCTGTCATAATCACAAAACTGAGAGAAATCAAATATAGCTTCAGGGGGTCAATTTAAGGAATGTGTAAGGGTAACTATAATATAAGTATATGAACTTGCTTCAGCAAATACCAGCTCTGTGTTATATACCAGGCTTGATCTTGAGAGCACAAAGATAAATTAGAAACAAGTTCTTGTTCTAAAAGTTATTAACTGTTTATAGGAGGAGGCAAATTTTTGATAGAATGTGCTGAGTGCTATGATAGCTATTTGCACAGGGGGGCAACGCACTTCCACATATAAAAACACAGATTGAGAACACAAGAACAAAAGCGAATTTTCAAGAAAATATGATTAGTTTGTTGTTGTTTCTGTTGTTGTTCAGTCACTCAGTTGTGTCCGACTCCTTGAGACCCCATGGACTGCAGCACACCAGGCTTCCCTGATAGTGAAGGACAGCTTCACTATCTCCAGGAGTCTGCTCAAACTCATGTCCATTGAGTCGATGATAGCATCCAACCATCTCATCTTCTGCCACTCTTTCTCCTCCTGCCCTCAATCTTTCCCAGCTTCAGGGTCTTTTCCAATGAGTCATCTCTTCTCACCAGGTGGCTAAAGTATTGGAGCTTCAGCATCAGTCCTTTCAATGGATATTCAGGCTTGATTTTGTTTAGGATTGACTGGTCTGTTCTTGCTGTCCCAGGGACCCTCAAAAGTCTTCTCCAACACCACAGTTTGAGAGCATTGATTCTTCGGTGCTCAGCCTTCTTTGTGATCCAACTGTCAGGTCCGTACGTGACTACTGGAGAAACCATAGCTTTGACTAGACAGATCTTTGTCGGCAAAGTAATGTCTCTCTTTTTTAATACACTATGTAGGTTTGTCATAGTTTTTCTTCCAAGGAGCAAGCATCTTTTAATTTCATGGCTGCAGTCGCCATCTGCAGTGATTTTGGAGCTCAAGAAAAGAAAGTCTGTTACTGTTTCCATTGTTTCCCCATCTATTTGCCATGAAGTGATGAGACCAGATGCCTTGATCTTTGTTTTTTGAAAGTTGAGTTTTAAGCCAGCTTTTTCACTCTTCTCTTTCATCTTCATCAAGGGGCTCTTTAGTTCTTCTTCACTTTCTGCCATAAGGGTGGTGTCATCTGCATATCTGAGGTTATTGATATTTCTCCTGGCAACCTTGTTCCCAGCTTGAGCTTCATCCGGCCCCGCATTTCACATGATGTACTTTTCATAGAAGTTAAATAAACAGGGTGACAATATACAGCCTTGACGTACTCCTTTCCCAGTTTTGAACCAGTCTGTTGTTCCATGTCTGGTTCTAACTGTTGCTTCTTGACCTGCATAGAGATTTCTCAGGAGACAGGTAAGGTGGTCTGGGATTCCCATCTTTTTAAGTATTTTCCACACTTTGTTGTGATCCACACAGTCAAAAGCTTTAACATAGTCAATGAACCAAAAGTATTTTTGGTTTTTCTGGAATTCTCTTGCTTTTTCTATGATCCAATGGATGTTGGCAATTTGATCTCTGGTTCCTCTGCCTTTTCTAAATCCAGCTTGTACATCTGGAAGTTCTCGGTTCCCATACAGCTGAAATCTAGCTTGAAGGATTTTGAGCATTACCTTACTAGCATGTGAAATGAGTGCAATTGTGCAATAGTTTAAACATTCTTTGGTATTGTCCTTCTTTGGGATTGGAATGAGAACTGGAGGTTACCAGTCTTGTGGCCATTTCTGAGTTTTCCAAATTTGGTGATATGTTGACTGCAGCACTTTAACAGAATCATCTTTTAGGATTTTTAATTAGCTCAGCTGAAATTCCATCACCTCCACTAACTGTGTTCATAGTAATGCTTCCTAAGGACCACTTGAGTTCACACTCCAGGATGTCTGGCTGTAGGTGAGTGATCACTGAGACCTTTTTTACATAGTTCTTCTGTGTGTTCTTGCTACCTCTTCTTAATATCTTTTGCTTCTGTTAGGTCCATACCGTTTCTGTCCTTTATTGTGCTCATCTTTGCATGAAATGTTCCTTTGAGACTCAAAATGAAGATGCCCATCAGTTCACATCTGAAATCTTAGGGCAAGACTTTGGCTAAGTGTAAGGAGTTGTCAGAGTCATAAACAGCTGACTGGGTTAGAGGAGACCATCTCAGGAAAGCATAGAGAACACATGAATAGTGGCCTAAGATCAGAACCACTGATTGGAGATTAGCAGACAAAGAGAAGCCTATGAAGGGGAATAAACAAAGCTGTAAGTTATGGGAAATGAAATAGGAGAGGAAAGTGGAGACACGAGAAAAAAAACATTTTAAGTAGAAAGAAATTGTAGAGATTGAGATACCGTCTAGGTCTCTCAATTTTTAGTTGAAGTAAGGTAATAGTAGAGCTGTTTCCATCCATCCATCCAAGTATTTATTGAGCAGTTACTACTATGTGTCAAGCACTGTGCTCAGTGTTAATAAATATAAAGCTCTCTCCTTCATATGATCTTCAGGCTAATTGGAAAGATATCCATTAAACAAATAATCCAAAAAATACACATAAAATACAAATTGTAATGATTCATATGAATAAAGTAGAAAGTACTATGAGAATGAACCCCCAGGAAAGCGAATACTAACAAATCTGCTAATCCTTCTGGTTGTGTTTTGCTTTTGCTTTATGAAAATAATGCTCTGTTCTGGCTCTGCCTCTGAGACATTGGATAGTTCCTGCAAGTACTCTGCTCTCTAATTATTGTCCTGAGATATGAGGTCTGGTTTTGTCCACTCTCCATACTTGCAAATTCTTAATTTTTGTCTCTCTAAGCGTCTGATATTTGTCTTGCCCTCGGCATTTCTATAAAATCAGTACTGATTCATGATTTATTTCTAACTCTTGATGTCTAGCTTGTTTCTCAAGTTTTGTTTTATTGTTACCATTCAAGCTCCACACAGACCATGCAAACTGGAGTACAATGCAATAGAAGCTGATGAACAGCATATGGGGCAGAAACAAAGCGTTAGACAATCATCAAGGGCAAAGGCAGGAGAGAAAGATTGTTTCTAACCCTCTGTCTTGAAAACTCCTATCCAAAAGAAACTATGCCACCTAGAAAGTTTCTGGTACTGTTAATGTTGATTGATAAGTTAGTGAACATATAGACTTGACATCACATGATGTTATGTGCAATGAGATCTTCAGAGTAGAATAAAACAAAAGTCATTTCATTTCTGTGGTAGAGACTGATTAGGTATTCACGAAAACATCTCTTCTTTTTTCCACATTTGCCAGCCCTCCCCTCCACCATGGAGTCAGTGTAGTGATATGACTGAGTTCCAGCCAATGAATTCCGAGAGGAAGTCATATGTGCTCCTTCCAGGACTGGTCCCTAAAATCTTTCTCACTCAATTGTCTAAATTCTGTCTCTCCTGGTTGAAGCAACAGAGGCTGATGACCTTGGAAGGCATTTATTGAAGATGGTAGATTCATTAGAATAAAGGCTCCTAGGTCCCTGAATCACCATGTGAAAGAGAAACACTGGTTAATCAGAAAGACTTGTTTTGAAATTTATGTGAGTAAGCTTCTATCAAGTTTAAGCCATCAGATGTGCTAGGATTTGCTTATTACAGGAGCTTGTGTCAACTTATTTGATTAGGTTACCAAAACAATAGCTAATATCTATTGAGCCCTGAGTATGAAACAAAATCTGGAAATAAAAGTGATGGAATTTGCCCTAGCTGCAATAGCTGATGGAATAAGAATAAGGTTTTTGACCCTGATGTCTTTTCACTACACATCCATTGAAACATGCCTCATGTAGTTTCGAAAGAAAGCACACTGTGTTTAGAACAAAAGACTGGAATAAGAGGGCCAGGTGAATGGTTTCAGACCCAGCCAGTCTAAGGGACCATGAGAAGAGGTGGTTTGAGTCAGCCTTAAATCAATGTGATTTATGCCTGAGCTTGTCTTTCACTAATACAAAGGCCTTGTATTATTCAAATTTACATCCCTCTTCCCCTCCCCATTGCTTTATTCAGTATCTTGCATATAGTGGATGTCCACTGAATTACTTTGCAAATGAACTGTTTTGAATACAAAGTATGAAGCTCTGGACTATGGTTAAGTTGGTTTCATTTCCTTGTTCCTCTCTAGATTCATCTTCCTGAAAATTGTCCTGTTTAGAAGTTCAAATCTGAAACTAGCTTTTAAGACATTGAAATCATGTTTTTAAAGTGACAGTTCAATTTTTAACATTTGTAGGCTTCTATGCTTTTAAAATCAGATAATCCATGTAAAGCTCTTAACATAACTCTAAGAACATGGCAGGCCCTCAATAAACCAATAACTGCTATTATTAACCTCAGGTTTTATTGTGAGCCAGTTCTCTTTCATATTCTCCCTTTGGACATTTTTTCCTGCCTAGTCTTGGTGTTTTTTAAACTTTATTAAAGTATAGTTACTATACAAAAAGTTGTCATATTTAATGTATACATTTTGGCGAGTTTGGACATATGCATATACCTGTGATACCATCACCATAAACAAGGGGATAAACATATCCATCATCTTGAAAAGGTTTCAGGATGTCTCTTTGCTCTTCTTTGTGGCATAAGAACACTTAGCATGAGATCTACCCTCTTAACAATACTGTATTGTACTCTTACAATACAGTGTTGTTAACTATTGGTAGAATGTTGTACCACAGATCTCTAGAAATTATTCACCTTGTACAAATTTAACTTTCTACTTGTTGAGCAGCGATTCCCCACCTCCTCCTCCTCCTCCGGCCTCTGGCAACCGCCATTCTATTCTCTGCTTCTTCATGTTTGACTATTTCGGATATGCTATATAAGTGGAATCATGCAGGATTCGTCCTTCTGAGACGCACTCACTTAACACAGTGTCTTCCAGATCCATCAATGGATAAAGAAAATGCAGTATATTCATACAATGGAATACTTTTCAGCCTGGTACTAGTGTTTCTAATGCTATGACTGCTTTGGCTTTGCTTTCTCTTCTCTGAGTTAACCTATTTGCATATTAGAGATACCAAACAGTGTGGTAGACATTCTACATATATTAACTCCTTACCCTTCACTAAAAAAAAAAAAGGAGTGTTTTGTTAATTTGTTTTCTAAAGGAGGAAACCAGGGCCCGTAAATTAATTATCTTGTCGACAGTCACATAGCTCTAAATGGTAGAGCTGTAGCTTAAATGTCTGTCTAACGACAAAGCTCAGGCTCTTTCCCACAACACCAATGACTGACTTTCCTGTTCTTTAAAGAGAAGGTGCTAACATTAGTAATTCAATAATTGCACAAAATGGAATATAAAAGTTCAAAATCAGAAAGGATCTAGTCAGTGGTGAGCTGGAGCCAGTTGGGAAGAGATGCAGTCTGCTCTCACAAATTGGTGCTGTGGGACATCACTTTGATAGCTTGACAGTGGCCATGGTGGCTGAAATTCTTTCTCCCATGGAAACTGGCAAATGCTACAAACACTACAAATCAAGCTTTTTTTTTTTTTTTTTTTCCCCACCAGCACACAATTGGACCTAGTAGTACAGACTGTTTTGTTTATGAGGGATCTGAAGGTAAGAGGAGGCTAATGGGTTATCCAACATAACAGAGCTAGTATGTGGCAGAGATGGGACCATAATCCAGATTTTCTGATGTTCAGTAAAATGTTAAGCTGCTATTACTTCCATTATTGGGATAGAAGTGTGTGCATGTGTGTGTGCATGTGTATGAGAAAGAGGGAGAGAATATTAATGAATCATGAAGTGTGTGGTAATGCAGGACATTACTGACTCTGATTCTGCATCAGAAGGAAAGAACATTATTAGATGAACATCATCTAATGCAGTAATACATTGCAATTACCTGGGGAGGTTGTTAAAAATAACAATTTTCCTGGACTGAATGAGCCACTCCAGGTGACATTGCATGTTTAATATGAATCTCCAGGTGTTGTGATGCAAAGTGGACTGGCATTCAGGAATTGCTTTATATAGTTCAATATTATATCACATCTGTGAAACTCTTGTACATAATTCATGCTTTTATACTTTGTGGGTTTAATCTTAAGTTCTAAGCTTAAGCAGTTCATTCCCTTAAATAAGTTTTATTTTTGTTTGAGTGTGGAACAATTCTTGGACCTTATAATGCAAAACTAGTTTCCAGAAACCAATTATTTATCGTTTTAAAAAATCTTATTATAGTTTTAATTTGCATTTACCTAATGACTATTAATACTGAGCATCTTTTTTTATTAACCTCTAGTTGATTTGCTGTATAATATTAGTCACAGGTGTACACATAGTGGTTCAATATTATTATCAATTGTACTCGATTTAAAGTTATAAAATAATGATTATTTTCCTTTACTGTACAACACATCCATATAGGTTATTTTATACATAGTAGTTTGTATCTCTTAACCTCCTACCCCATTTTGCCCCTCCCCCTTCCCTCTCCACATTGGTAACCACTAGTTTGTTCTCTAGATGAGGCTGTTTTGTTTTTATTATATTCACTAATTTGTTTTATTTTTTTAGATTCCAAATATAAATGGTATTTTACAGTATTTGTGTTTCTCTTTCTGACTTATTTCACTTAGTGTTATCCTCTAAGTCCATCCATGTTGTTGCAAATGGTATTATTTCATTCTTCTTTATGGCTGAGTAGTATTCCATTAATCTGTTAATGAGACACTTGGGTTGTTTATTTATCCATTCATCTATTGATGGGACACTTAGGTTGCTTCCGTATCTTGGCAATTGTCAATAATGCTACTATGAACATTGGGGTGCCTGTATCCTTTTTAATTAGTAAAGTTTTCATTTTTTCCCCAATATATACACAGTAGTGGGATTGCTGGGACATTTGGTAGTTATATTTTTAGTTTTTCTGGAAACCTCCATACTGTTCTCCATAGTGTCTGCACCAATTTATATTCCCACCAAGAGTGTGGGAAGGTTCCCTTTTCTCCACATAATCATCAACATTTGTTATTTGAGGTCTTTTTTATAATGATGACCATTCTGACAGCTATGAGATGAGATACCTCAATGAGATACTTCATTGTGGTTCTGATTTGCATTTCCCTAATGACTAGTGACAGTGAACATCTTTTCCTGTGCCTGTTAGCAATTTCTATGTCTTCTTTGGAAAA
Source organism: Giraffa tippelskirchi (assembly GCF_054371585.1). Lineage (NCBI taxonomy): Eukaryota > Metazoa > Chordata > Mammalia > Artiodactyla > Giraffidae > Giraffa > Giraffa tippelskirchi. The sequence continues at coordinate 9,357,916 of NC_137289.1, read as the reverse complement.
AAGGTCTATTCAGGCTTTCTGTCCCTTTCTTAACTGGGTTGTTTGTTTGATGTTGAGTTATATGAACTGTTTATATATTCTGGATATTACCCCATTATCATTTGCAAATATTTTCTCCTAGTCTAGCATTTAATGTAACAGCTTGTTAAATCTATAATAAAGCACACATATTTGTTTTGGGGGGCTTTATAGTCACTGCTTCCTTTGGGATGTAGGAAAGAATTATCAGCAAATGTGGGTGTGCAAAATGGCCTTAAGAATGGCCTCATTTTAGGGCTCTGTGAGGAGCCTGGAGTGCTCAGGGGATGGCCCACTTTGGCACTCAATGCAAAGGCATGGAATGTCCCACTGAAAGAAGCCAGTCGTGATCACTGGCAGGAAGAACAATAAAAACAGAGACTTTGTTCTCAAAAGCTTGCTGAAAGCATAACATTGGGCTATTGAGACAGCTCAGTCTCTCATACACACTCCCACTAGGTTTTGCCAAGGTGCGGGACACCTCTACTCAGCCCAGTGCCCAGAGAATTGCTCCTCCTGAAAGGAACCAAGTAGCTTGCACACAGCAATAAAATTCTTTAAAGAATGTGCCAAAGAAAAGTCTTTAGTCTTTAATTTGTTTATGACTTAAACCTGGAGTTTATCAGCAAAGATGACTTGGAGGCACTCAGAATTAAGTGATGGTATTCTTTTTCAATCATGCAAAGTTCAAAGGCTATCAGCAGGTGCAAGAACATGGTCTTCTCTGAAATTCTTGTTTCTTGTGAGAAGGCAGCAATGGAAGGTACCACATTTATAAAATTGTGGCCTATAGCCATGGCAGAGGCTCCTAAAATACTCCTGATAGTTGCAAGAGCTACGCTCCTCATGGTTGTGGCAAGCAGTATAAATTTAACTCTAGAATCTCAAGTTTTCTAATACCATGAATAAATAAATAAGTAGAAGGTATAATTAATGACTGGAAACCAGTCACTCCACTGTTGATAGTGTCTAAAAAGCAAGCAAGAAGAAACAACACATCCTAAAAGCTTCACATGGAGGAGAAAATACTGATTCATTAATTCATTCATCAAAACTTTCCTGAGCATATACTATGAGCTAGAACACGTAGACTGTTAGGAGGGCCTGTCCAGTGGTTCTCAAACTTAAATGTGCATCAGAATTACTTGGATGGCTCATTAAAACACAGATTGCAACAGAAATAGACTCACAGACATAGAAAAAAATTATGGTTACCAAAGGGGAAAGGAGGCAGGATAAATTAGGAGTTTGGGATTAACATATACATACTACTATATGTAAAATAAAATAGATAAGCAACAAAGTCCTACAATACAGCACAGGGAACTATAGTCAATATCTTGTAATAACCTATAATGGAAAAGAATCTGAAGAAGAATACAGGTATGTGCTGCTGCTGCTGCTAAGTCGCTTCAGTCATGTCCAACTCTGTGCGACCCCATAGACATCAGCCCACCAGGCTCCTCTGTCCCTGGGATTCACCAAGCAAGGATACTGCAGTGGGTTGCCATTTCCTTCTCCAGTGTATGAAAGTGAAAAGTGAAAGTGAAGTCGCTCAGTTGTGCCTGACTCTTAGTGACCCCATGGACTGCAGCCTACCAGGCTCCTCCGTCCATGGGGTTTTCCAGGCAAGAGTACTGGAGTGGGGTGCCATTATATGTGTAATTTAATCATTTTGATGTACAACTGAAACTAACACAATATTGTAAATCAACTATATTTCGATAAAATTTTTCTGAAAACACAGTTTTCTGGCTGTACCCCCAGAGACTCAGATTCATTAGGTCTGGACTGAGGCCCAAGAATATGCATTTCTAGCACGACATCACTTTACTGACAAAGGTCCATATAGTCAAAGGTATGGTTTTTCCAATAGTCATGTATGGATGTGAGAGGTGGACCATAAAGAAGTTCAGTTCAGTTCAGTCGCTCAGTCGTGTCCGACTCTCTGCGACCCCATGAATTGCAGCACGCCAGGCCTCTCTGTCCATCACCAACTCCCAGAGTCTACCCAAACCCATGTTCATCGAGTCGGTGATGCCATCCAACCATCTCATCCTCTGCCGTCCCCTTCTCCTCCCGCCACCAATCCTACCCAGCATTAGGGTCTTTTCCAATGAGTCAACCCTTCGCATGAGGTGGCCAAAGTATTGGAGCTTCAGCTTCAACATCAGACCTTCCAATGAACACCCAGGATTGATCTCTTTTAGGACCATAAAGAAGGCTGAGAGCCAAAGAATTAATGCGTTCAAACTATGGTGCTGGAGAAGACTCTTGAGAGTCTCCTGGACAGCAATGAGATCAAACCAGTCAATGCTAAAGGAAATCAGCCCTACATATTCATTGGAAGGATTGATGTTGAAGCTGAAGCTCCAGTCCTTTGGCCACCTGATGCAAAGAGCCGACTCATTGGAAAAGACCCTGATGCTGGGAAAGATTGAAGGCAGAAGGGGATGACAGAGGACAAGATGGTTAGATGGCATCACCGCCTCTCAATGGACATGAGTTTGAGCAAAGTCCGGGAGATAGTGAAGGACAGGGAAGCCTGGTATGCTGCAGTCCATGGGGTTTCAAAGAGTTGGACATGACTGAGCGACTGAACAACAAAAGCAATGAGGGAAGGGAGGCCTTACCAAGTGGAGGGACTAGCATGAGAAAGAGTGTGGTATTGAAAATAAACATGGGTCCAAATGCTGAAGAAGAGGCCAGCCTGGCTGGACAGAAGAGTCCCTTTGGGGTTAAGTGTGGTGACATTTCAAGTATGGAGGACCCAGGTTCAGAGGATTGGGCTTTCATCTGGAAGAGGACCATGGAGGAGACAGCAGGAAGGATGTGGCATTTTTAAAGTGCATTAGTCTTGAGATAGATTTTCTTTTGCCTGCAACAGTTTTCTGTCTCTCTCTTTTTTTTTTTTTTTCCTTAAAACAAGTTTTCTTGTGGGGGATGCTTGTCACCAGTCTGTAGAGAATCCAGGGTAGAGCCATTACAGAGGATGGCTGGGCACAGGGGATCGGGCACAGCCTCCCCACCCCAAGCACTGGGCTGGGAGACACCTTGCCTCATTGAACTGTGCTCTCCTCATCTCTAAGATGGACACATCCATTCCCCATCTTGCTTTCTTCAGCAGATAGGTCTGCACAGACCTGAGAAGACAAGTGCGAAGACTACTGCATGCTTTAACCCTTCATTTCTGGAAACCTGCGCTGGAGCTTTCCTGAAAGTCACGAGCACTTTTTATTGCAAGCGTGCGGTCTTTCCCAAGCAGCCAACTCACTTTGAAGAGACTGGCTTCCCCTATGTTTTCTAGGCCAGCCTATCTTTTGTAAGGCTCTTCTTTTTTTTTTTTTCCAAGTCAGACAAGCTGCAATTACAAATTACTTTCAAGGCAATGAAAACGGACTAGGAAAGGAGGCACACGCCCTGCTCGGCAGAGACCATGTCTGCTTATCAGGTCATCTACTCCTTATTACTGCTGTCCCAGGATCCCTTTCTTTAAGCATCTCCTCTTCTTTTATGGGAGGGAGTCCTGTCTCACAGCTGACAATGTGCTTCCAGGAACCATTCGTCTTTTCTTTCACATGCCCTGCATTTAGCATTCTCTCCTGTAGCAGTTGAGAGAGTGCACTGACTGCAAATCAGCCGGTCCAGGCTGGAGGCAGGGAGGGGGGCACACCTGTCTGACGCTGTCATTTCCACCCTGATTTATTTAGAGATACAATCAAGTGCTCTGAACATCTTCAGTACTAGGAAGTCCTTCTCAAGGCTGTGGTCTGTAGATGCCTACAGGGGAGCATCCAAGAGACCCATCCAGATCAGGGGGAGCCGAGTCTTCCTTTCTGTGGATGAAGCAAGAGGGGGCTTGAGCTACAGAATGACGACAGTGCCTTTAACCCTAATGGGGATGTGAGGAATTCTGTCACTCCCACACTTGACTTCCTGTGCTCTTTTTTACACCTTGTCATTGGCAAAGTTTCCAAGTTCCTCGTCCTACTAAAGCTTTACAGCATTGTGATAGAAGAGAGATTTCAACTGTAAAGTAAAAAGGCACTCTGTCACTTTTATCTTCACTGATTCAAGTCAGCACACGTCTAGAAACCTTTCTGTTATCAGGCCTACATTTTAATAGGATGATTCTGAATCAGGCCTACATTTTAACAGGATGGTTCTGAAAAGTGCCCATTTTCCTAATTATTTCAGAATTATTTGGACAGTAATTGCCACCTTCCATTAGCAGCACTAGTAGTGGTTAGAACAAATTTCAAATGCATCCAGCAAGTGCTTTACACTAATATGTTTGCTTCATTAACTTCAATTAAAAGACAGCAGTGACTCCTCATAGCAATAAGTTTGCTTTGATACATTCTCATCAAATATTGATCTGAATAGTCTGTAGGAGTGCTTAGCTGGGCTGTGTGAAATTTATTTACTGAATACATTATTTCTATCCTCAAACTCCAATTGCTATCTCAGGAAATCTATTTTTTTCATGTGAAAACTTTATTAACATTTAGGAAATCACTAATTTTTTTGGCCATTAATACACGTCTGTTAAAATGTTTTCACTGCAGAATCTTCAACACAAAAAAAGAGTGGATCAAAAGTTATATCAGATGATATATTTTCTTTCCTACTTAGTTAGAAAAATTTTTTTTCAGACAACGAAATTTATATGAGTGACTGTCAGTTGAGTAGCCCTTCCCTCAAGCAGATTTATCCAAATGTGATTTGATGGCTTGAAGTTACACAGAGATTTTGTTCAAAAGAAATCCATTTGGAATTTGAGGAAAACTAATAGAGAAACAGACTTCTGATGTTTAAAACCTCACTGATTCGGGAAAGAGTGGTGATTTCTGTCTGAAATATATGCATCATGGAGCTGAGTTCCCTAGTTCACATGGACTCTTCAGTCACAGCTGAGGCCTGTGAGAATGGCTGAGCAGTGAATGGAATACAGAGCAGGAGAAAGGGCAGGCCCGGAGAGTTCTGAAGGAGGAGATGGGTGAGGCTGGCAAATATGTTCTGACAGTTCTGTAGAACCAACAAGAGACAAAGCACTGGGCATGAAATGGGAATTCAAAGATCAGTGAGTAATCCAAAATGGCAACCTGATTGGCAACTGTGAGTTGGCAGGGAAAGAAAAATCCAGAAAATGCTTCCTTCCTGTTTTCACTAGAGATTTGAAACTGAAGTCACAAGAGCAGGGGAAAGAAGACAAGTGAGACAAATCATCTTCCCAGGACCGAGGCACCAAACCTCCATTAAAGGCTCTGTGTAGTGACTAAATGGAGACTCAGTTGACTTTCAGTTATTAAATGTATTGGGGTCATGAACCTTGAGATTGCCTGAAATTCTTCAGCATATATTTACTGGTCACCTACAGTGTGCTAGATAGCAGTGATTAGAACATGCTTTCAAGATTGTGGCTGCTATCCCTAAAAATGGGTGTGTTCAGCCCAGATGCCTATGAGAATTATCAAGAAGTCTGCACCACTGCTTTCTCAGCTCCATATCCAGTGCCCAGATGGGTCCTTTCCCTGACTCCTGGACATACCTGCAACTGTGGCAGTCGCCCCTCAAGAAACAGAATGGAGAAGTTTAATGCACATGGGGCCAGAGGTTGTTGTCAGATTCCAGGTCTAAGACATCCAGGTAGCAAATGCAATTCAAAAGGCCATGTGGGAGAAATGAGGCCTGCACGTGTCTTCTCAGATACACACAGAAGCTCAGATACCCAGTAACAGTGAGTCAAGACCCAGTCACAGATTTTCTGATTCCAAACCAGGCACTCTTTCAATTATTCCATAGTTTTCATTTCCCCAATATCCATACTTTATAATTCAAATATGTGTATGTATGTATATATATATATATATATATATATATACGTTGTATGCCTGTACTATTTACACCTGTCAATATGCCTAATAGATCTATTCAACTATTTGGTAATTAATAGAATGATTGCTATTGAGCTTTAGAGCTTTGTCTTATTTTATCCTCAACAGCCCTATGAGATATGTATTCTGATTCACATCTTACAGATGAGGAAAATAGGCTCAGGAGATTAAATATTTGTCTCAGGAACACATAATGAGTGCGCAAATCTGTGTTCTTTCTATTACATAATATTGCCTCTCTCTCTCTCTTCCTCCTTCGCTCTCTTCCTCATAGTTCCTCTGTCTTTCTATCTGCGTGAGTCTGTCTCACTCTCGTTGCCATGTAGACTGTGTACTGTGAAATTTTGCTCTTGAATTCTATGAAACATCAAGTGTGAATGTGGCATGATGTTATAGACAGGCAGACACAGGTCCTACAAGGGTAACAGTGTCTTCTTTGGTCATTTGAGTTATTGAGCTGAAATCATCCTTCCTTGTTTCCTCTTGGCAGTTCTGGAAATGATCTTGTTGCAGAAAGAAATGTGAAAAGAAAACTTTGGGAGCAGACAGACATGTTGCCTGCCTGATAAGCGGTAGTTTACTTCAGAGCTGTGGAGAACAATGTATTCAAAGGTGGGAAGACAAGCTAAGATTGACAATGGGAGCTATATATTCATCTAGAGAGAGGAAGTATTTTTTTTAAAAAAGCATAAGAAATGACTATAATAAAACACTATTCATAATTCAGTATGGAATTGTGCTATATATTGTGAAAAATTAAATGGGAAGCATTGCCTGTTACCTTGCTGTTACTTTAGAATTACACTGAGACTCTCCTGAAAGTTTATAATTATGAATCCAAAGGATCATTACACTGCATTAGTGTGGATAATTACTGACCTGATTTGGATCAAGGTGAATTCAGCTTCTTTTCATCAAAGTGTAATTATTCTTTATCCAAGCCCTTTCTAGATCTGGTTTCCCTTTGAGAGAAGGGGAAAGAATGCATTCTTTCTAAAATAATAAGTATATTTATTGAGTACCACAGATCCTTAATTGTAAACTGAATTTTTGCTTTCCTGGGGTCACTGGAGGATTGCACTCTGTAATTGAACAGTGCCTTAATGAATGTAATTTGGTGGCTCCACTTGCTAATGTGACTAGTTCCTACTGTTTATTTCATTTCAGAATTGGACACAATCAGATATGGAAACATAATTACACTGTGTAGAAATAAGCCCCAAGATTTCCAGACCTGACAGAAGAAAGCTTGTGGGCATGTAATTAAGAGAGAGAAAAAGATTGACCTACTTTTTCTGAGTTTCAGGGATCAACCTGTATATCTAACTGTGGATCAGTTCATCTCCTTGTCTATTCTTCTCCTAATAATCCTGACCTCATTTTCTATTGTTTGCACTAATGAATTAATTTGTAGTCTAATTCTGTTGATTTAGAAATCCAAATAAATGAGAGATTTGGAAGTGTCAATTAAGCAATCTGTGGAATTCCTATCACAAAGATTGCTTTGTTAACCTCACTCTGCGTTCAGAATGTGAAATTAATTGGGGGCCAGGGGTAATGGGAGGGAACAGGTGCCAATTACAGGATTATTGCAAGGGACAATTCAGCTTAGAAACTGTCAAATGCCACACGTGAAAACTGGGAATCTTCTTTATCTTAAAGAACTGTCATTATTGAAATTAATCATCTGGAAACAGTTAAAATTCTTGACAATTCTCCCCTTCATAAGGAATAAAGATGAGAGTCTTTATCTCTGCCTTCAAGGCCCCAATGTGGCTTCCAGGAAGGGAGTAGTTTGGTGGAAATAATTTGTGAGACCTATGGAATATCCAAATGAAGACATCCTGTAGGCTGTTTGAGTCTGAGGGCCAGTAGAGATGTCTAAACTATTGGAGACTGTTTGACACCTATTTGATAGTCATTAGCATGCAAAGCAATGTTTTCTAATAGAACTCTCTGTGATTATAGAAACGTTCTCTATTTGTACCGGTCATGGCCACTTGTGGCTATTGAGAAGTTGAATATGGGTAGTGTGACTGAATTTATTTTATTTTAATTAATTTAGATTTAAATAACCACATCCAGCTACCAGCTACCCTCTTGGACAACACACATATAGAGGAAAACTGAAGACCAGTGGAGAATTAGATTGCCCAGAGAGACTGTGTAGGGTGAGAAGGGAAGAAACCTAAACTAGAACTGAGGGGAATAAATGAGCACTTCAAGGATACACAGAGAAACAACCCACAGAGGAATCTGATTAGGGATAGAACCAAAGTGGGAACTTAGCAGGTCAATAGACAATAGACAACAGAATTGCACAACAGGGAGGGCAACAGCGTCAAAGGCTGCTGAGAGGTCAGGTAGAATGAAGATTTTATGAGGCTAAGGATTTACTGGTCTTTATATGATTTACTGTTACAAAAGTTGCAAAACGGGTACTAAAACATACCTGGAAGCATGTCCTTCTCAAAAGGACATAGAATGCTTTGGAAATGACTCTTCTTTAAAGGATGTCTAAGATTTTGTTTCTAAAAACGAAAATTCTCTCCTATTGGTCTGCATATAGTGTGTTTCAAACAGGTGTTTGAAAATAAGCAACTTAATTCAGTCAATGCTCTGCTTGGTGACAGGATGCTAATGAGTAGTTTTCAAAGTAGCCACTTGTTTGATGAAATTTAACCATTTGGGGTCTTTTCAAAGAAGTTTATGTGCTGTGTGGAGCTAGCTATAAACTTGTCTTGAGGATGAATGTGGAAACTGTATTCAGCGGAAAGCCCAGGGCAATAACATGGATATTTTCTTGACCATCTATTGAAGTCCCCAAGGCCTAGTCTGTGCATCTCTGAAAGGAAAGCCCTTTGAAACCAATGCCCATGTCTTTCAAGCATTCCTTGAACCCTCTTCGAGTTGTCCATCTGCCATTTCTTTACTTGACTAGTTTGAACTCTTTACAATTTCACGTCAAATCCCTACGGTTCAGTAACTTCTAAAGAGCAATATTTCTTCCCCACCTCATTTTGTGACGGCTCACACAATGAAGCCACACAACTGAAATATCTTGTCTTGAGCTCCAGAGCTTTCACTTGAGTAGAAAATAAGCCATATAGATCTTTCCTGAAAAGCATCCTTTGTGCAACAGTCATTCAAGGGGAAATACGAATGTAGACATTTTAATTCACCATCCAATCACTGCTAAGTGATCTGACCAGAGAGTCCTGTTTAGTAAGCACAACTCAAAGATCTGTTTTCTCATTTCCCCAGTGTCTACACCCCAAAAGTGTCTCCCTGTCACTCATGGTCTTCCCTAGTGATTTGCTCCAACTGCTGTCTGACCCTGATGAATTCAGTCTACTTTCTCACAAACACCAGCTTCACAAAAGAGCCGGGGTTGGACAGTTTGAAGCTCTTCTATAGCAGAAATATTACCATGCCCTCTGCAGTGTACAAAGCAGAGTAAGAAGTACAGATCTTTCTGGAAAGCAGAACCTCACATTGATTTATTCCCTGGAGCCTTCACACAGAGATACTAGTGGATGTGGAGATTTAAAGATAAAAAGATACTCACTCCAAAGATGCTAGAGGGTTAGGACAGAAGGCCAACAAGAAACTACTACTGCTTTGGAATATGCAGTTAGGGGGCTGTGTGACTAGTTGTTCCTCACTAAATGTTTCTCAGTGTTTCTCTCATGAGACTAGTTGTAAAATAATATTATCCAGCTCAAGTGTGATTGGTATGAATTTTCACCATTGCACTTCAGGGCTAGCAACTTTTCTTTTTTAAAATCAAATACATCTAATTTGCCTCCCCCACCTGTTACAATTGATAAGAAATCCAACGTCAGCATTGTTTTGGGACCCTCCCCCTCCCCTTGGGATTAAGCAGGAAACAGAAGGGCTGTTCAGTCCAGAAAATATGGTGATGGACCTCTGATCTTCCATCTATCATGGTCCTTGTTCATGACCAGCATACCTTATTCAAACAAAGCTCTGTTCCTTTCATGTCAAACCTAAGCACAGAAACCTGACAGTGTTTCAAAGCTAGAGCATCTAATATATAGCCTCCTCATTCATAGCACAGCCATCTTACTTTTGGAGATTTGCATGGAAGTCGAGAGAGAACCAATATCTTCCATTCAAGGAATTTGATACCAAAACTAAAACCCCAAACCATCTGCAACCCCTGAGGGAATCCATTGAGTATCCTTTGTCAGGTCACTCCACACTTTTGGTCTAGGCATTAGCGTCCCTCTCCTCAAGCTAGCCCAGCATGATTCTTTGAGCGATCTAACACTGAAACCTACAAATTCTTAACTCTGAGGAGTGGAGGAGAGAGGCGAGGGAAGCCCAGCCACTGGACCTCAACCATATAAAACTTGGTGCTGCTTTTTCTTTTTTGTCTCTCTCTCTTTTTTTTAGCCCTTAACACATAAATATTAACTTTTTTTTGTAATTGAAATATATACTTGATTTACAATATTACATTCATTTCTGGTGTAGAATGTAATGATTCAATAATTTTATAGATTATACTCCACAAAGTTATTTTAAAATAATGGCTATATTTCCCTGTGCTATACAATATATCCTTGTTGCTTATTTATTTTATATACAGTAGTTTGTACCTCTTAATCCTGTACCCCTATCTTGCCCCTCACCCTTTCCCTCTTTCCACTGGTAACCACTAGTCTCTTCTGTGTATCTGTGAGCCTGTTTCTGAGAATGAAATTCTGCCATTTGCAACAATGTGGATGGACCTAGAGAATATTATGTTTAATGAAATAAGTCAGACAGAGAAAGACAAATACTCTGCAGTGCTCCTTTTTCTAACAAATATTTGGTACTGCCCATTTTACTATCCTGAAAAGAAAGTCACAATAATCAAATCTGCAATCTCACATAATTAAGATAAAGAATATAATGGTAGAACTGTATCATAAAGAGGAAATTAAATGAAAGAAATTACTGATGAATGGCAGTTTTTAGAATAAGTAATAATGGTCTAGACAAATTTATATATGGTATGAGAAAAAGGAGAAACAACCTTGGTTGTAATGGGGATAATATGCCAAATAAATTATACATTCCAAGATTAGAAAAGGAGCAAGGATGTTATTCTCACAGATGAGTTGGTCCCCATTTTTTAAGGGTTGTGAGATGGTATATCCCTATAGGATATAATGAAGTATCACGAAAACACAACTTCTAATTTGAAATCCCATCACATTTCAAGGTCTTCACTGTGGTTTCTAATACATAAGAGACCTTGAAGAGTATGCCTTTCAATAACCAACGGGAGTCTATAGGGAACATTTTAAAAGGAAACTAATAAAGAAGCTTTAGAGAGATATGGTAGACCTCAAGGGACAGGATCAGAATAAGTTTGAAAAGCAACAGGCAACCCCTCACAATTAACTAAAATTTTCTATATGAAATGTTTTCAATTAAGAGGGCTAATTGGTATAATTATTGTGTTGCAATAATAGTGATACTATTATTAATACTAAGTATGTAATGACATACTTACAACAACATCTATTAATGAAATTCAATGATATTACTGCAAATATCAACTAATTTAGTAATATTTACTCCAGTGTTCTTGAAAAGGCCAGGAAGTAAAAATTTCCTCTTACTGACTGGCATACAGGAGGTACATATGCAGATACAGGTATCTCAAATACATCTAGCAAGCTCATAGTAGTGTATTAACTTGTGATGTGGTGAAGTGCTTTGGAACTTGACAGATTCTGAACAAAACTAAAGCCAGGTTCCCCCCATTTTATATGGAATTTTGCATCTCCTCAAAATTTTAATGGTTATTAAAATACAGAACAAATGTTTTAGATTTCTATGTAAAATTGAGTTTGTCCCCAAATTCTGATATAAACAGTTTTTACACCTACAATAATGTCTACTGACACAGTACAAAATAGTGCCGAAAATGGCATGAGTTTTCTTTTTGCAAAGCCTTTTCCAACACTACAGAACATATAGGCTGCCTGGCTACCACTCACTGAATTCAAGTAGCTCTCCCTAAGCTTTGTTACAACTAAAAAAACACACCAACCCATTTCCCTAGTGCCTGGGAGGGTGGTGAGGGGTTCAGGGGAAGGGATCACAGTGAGCTACTACTATGGCTTAGAACACAAGGCTTGAATGTGGGGGGAAATATTACCTTTTGATTTTTTGAATTTTCTACAGCGGGAACAAGACAAAAATTAGTATCTCAACAGACCATGCATTATCTCATTTATAGAAATAATGAAAGAGTGGAAATGCTAAGACTTTATGTCAAGTTTAGAATACCCAGAAAGAACTGAGCTGCCTTCTATATTCCACCTTATTTACCCATTCCCACATTCCCACTGTAGACTCTGTTATTACCTGAAGATGTGCTGCCACTGAAAGCAATGATTCAAACATATCATTCTTGAACATTACCTCTAACTCTTCAAGCTAGGTTAAAGCAGCCCCATTATGAACGTTAAATTAGCCCCCACTTCTTACAACATTCAGGCCATCAACTTCTCTACTTTCTACCTATTGATCAGCCCTTGAATTTCTTCACTGCCCTCTTTATCCAGCTTCGGTTCCACATTCTGTCGCTTCCATAATACCATTGTCAGCACCATAATCTCCCTCAGCCATCTGTATTTCATTGCACTTATCTCACAAATCCCAATGAGAGCTAAATTCAAACATCCACCTTTTCTCTCCCTACAAGGAAGAAGCCCAGGGCTGCGGGAGAAAATCCTAAAATAGTGCAGGTTTATACTACTATAAATTCATAGTCACAACTTTAAATAAATCAATCTTCAACGCTGCTAAGCCTTCCTATTATATTCTCTTCTCAACTGACTCTTCCACTCTCTCCAAGATCTATTTCAAGCGTGATCACTCATTCCAAACCTCTGACCTCACCTTCTCTTTTCTCTCTAGGATCTTGTCTCTTCCTTCACAAAGGAGATAAATACAAAAATTCCCTCCATCTCTGCCTATCAAATGTTACCAGTACAAACCTTATGTCTGCACCACTCCTTTCCTCCTTCCTTTCTTGTTACAGCTGAGAGCCTCCTTCTTATTTAGATTAAACAACACATGCAAAATGCCCTCTAAATTGATTTCCTCTGCCCCTGGTTTGTACATTTTCATGTCTATTTACTTTTTAACCCATGTTAATCTGTCCACATTCCTCCTGTTCCACTTAAATCATTTCTGTCCAGATCACCAGCATTCAGCCAGGAAGTTCTGGCTACACCACTTATTTTGAGTTGATAAGCCTCTAAGTTTTAGCTTTTTCGTCAATAAAATTAAAATAATGATATCCATCTATTAGAATCATTAGGGATACTGAATGGTATAATATAAATAGCATTCTTTTAAAAATGTCCAATTCAGTTCAGCTCAGTCGTGTCTGACACTTTGCAACCCCATAGACTGCACCACGCTAGACCTCCCTGTCCAACATCAACTCCCAGAGCTTACTCAAGCTCATGTCCATTGAGTCCGTGATGCCATCCAACCATCTCATCCTCTGTCATCCCCTTCTCCTCCTGCCTTCAATCTCTCCCAGCATCAGGGTCTTTTCAAATGAGTCAGTTCTTCGCATCAGGTGGCCAAAGTATTGGAGCTTCAGCTTCAGCATCAGTCCTTCCAATGAATATTCAGGACTGATTTCCTATAGGATGGACTGGTTGGATCTCCTTGCTGTCCAAGTGACTCTCAAGAGTCTTGTCCAACACCACAGTTCAAAACCATCAATTCTTCTGTGCTCAGCTTTCTTTATAGCCCAACTCTCACATCCATACATGACTAGTGGAAAAACCATAGCTTTGACTAGATGGACCTTTGTTGGTAAAGTAACACCTCTGCTTTTTAATATGCTGTCTAGGTTGGTCATAGCTTTTCTTCCAAGGAGCAAGCGTCTTTTAATTCCATGGCTGCCGTCACCATCTGCAGTGATATTGGAGCCCAAGAAAAGAAAGTCTCTCACTGTTTCCATTTTTCCCCACCTATTTGCCATGAAGTGATGGAACCAGATGACATGATCTTCATTTTTTGAATGTGGAGTTTTAAGCCAGCTTTTTCACTCCTCTTTCACTTTCATCAAGAGGCTCTTTAGTTCGTCTTTGCTTTCTGCCATAAAGGATGGTGTCATCTGCGTGTCTGAGGTTATTGATACTTCTCCTGGCAATCTTGATTCCAGCTTGTGCTTCACTGAGCCAGGCATTTTGCATAATGTAATCTGCATATAAGTTAAATAAGCAGAGTGACAACATACAGCCTTGACATACTCCTTTCCCGATTTGGAACCAGTCTGTTGTTCCATGTCTGGTTCTAACCGTTGCTTCTTGAACTGCATATAGATTTCTCAGGAGGCAGGTCAGGTGGTCTGGCATTTCCATCTCTAAGAATTTTCCACAGTTTGCTGTGATCCACACAGTCAAAGGCTTTGGTGTAGTCAATAAACCAGAAGCAGATGTTTTTCTGGAACTCTCTTGCTTTTTTGATGATCCAAAGGATGTTGGCAATTTGATCTCTGGTTCCTCTTCTTTTTCTAAATCCAGCTTGAACATCTGGAATTTCACGGTTCACGTACGGTTGAAGCCTGGCTTGGAGAATTTTGAGCATTATTTTACTAGCGTGTCAGTTGAGTGCAGTTGTACTATTCTTTGAACATTCTTTGGTGTTGCTTTTCTTTGGGATTGGAATGAAAACTGACCTTTTCCAGTCCTGTGGCCACTGCTGAGTTTTCCAAATTTGCTGGCATATTGAGTGCAGCACTTTCACAGCATCATCTTTTACAATTTGAAATAGCTCAACTGGTATTCTATCGCTTCCACTAGCTTTGTTCATAGTGATGCTTTCTAAGGCCCACTTGACTTCACATTCCAGGATGTCTGGCTCTAGGTGAGTAACCACACTGTCGTGGTTTTCTGGGTCATGAAGATCTTTTTTATATAGTTCTTCGGTGTTTTCTTGCCACCTCTTCTTAATATATTTTGCTTTTGTTAGGTCCATACCATTTCTGTCCTTTATTGTGCCCATCTTTGCATGAAATGTTCCCTTGGTATCTCTAATTTTCTTGAAGAGATCTCTAGTCTTTCCCATTCTATTGTTTTCCTCTATTTTTTTGCATTGATTGCTGAGGAAAGCTTTCTTATCTCTCCTTGCTATTTTTTTGGAACTCTGCATTCAAATGGGTATATCTTTTCTTAATGCCAAGAAGGGAGTATAAAAACTCCATAAATATTATCTATTTCTAGTAGTAGTAGTAGTAGCAGCAATAACATTAATAAGCTCAATAAGCAATCTTTGTCCTCCTCCTTGGAAAGTTATGACAAACCTAGGCAGTGTATTAAAAAGCAGAGACATCACATTGTCAACAAATGTCTATAGTCAAAGGTATGGTTTTTCCAGTAGTCATGTATGGATGTGTGAGTTGGACCATAAAGAAGGCTGAGCACTGAAAAACTTACGGTTTCTAGTTGTGGTGCTTGAGAATACTGTTGAGAGTGCCTTGGACAGCAAGGAGATCAAACCAGTCAATCTTAAAGGAAATCAAAACAGAATACCCATTGGAAGGACTGATGCTGAAGCTCCAATACTTTGGCCACCTGATGTTAAGAGCCAACTCATTGGATAAGACCCTGATGCTGGGAAAGATTGAGGGCAAGAGAAGAAGGGGGTGGCAGAGGATGAGATGGTTGGATGACATCATCAACCCAATGAACATGAGTTTGAGCAAACTCCGGGAGACAGTGAAGAAGAGGGAAGCCTGGCACGCTGCAGTCCATGGGGTCACAAAGAGTCAGACATGACTGACCAACAACAGGTCCTCCTCCTACATGACTTCTCAGCACCTTTGACTCAGTTAGCCATGCAAAATACTGGCTTCCTCCTTTATTGATTTATTGTTATATGTTCATGATGCTGTTATATTTTCTTTTTAGCCCAAATTATACATGCTTGCTCTGCCAGATATGTTTCTTCTATTATAATATCTGTGATCTCTGAGCACTGTGGCAACATAGACAGTTTCTTAAACCTTCCTTAGCAAAAACTGAACTTCCTATTTGAGGCTTTCTGGAAGCTGGATACTGAGCAGTGCCATTTTATTTTCTGTTTGACTTCATTATACTCTGCATCCTCAACTCACCTTGAGCAGCTCAGACTGTAGAGTTTAATCATTTGGTGCAGAAGACATGTGAGCTGTACATGATATATTGCCAGCTCCTTAAGGGTAGGAATTATGACTCATTCATCTGTATACCCCATGGCATGGGACAGAGTGCTTTACATATACCAAGGCCCAAATAAATGTGCTTTGAATCAAACTTGAGAAAGAACAGACTGAATATTCAACTTGACATTCAGTAACATACTTTTCATGGTTAAGATTTAAACTTATCTTTAGAAGGCCTACTCTTGCTGATTAAGCATCCTATTTGCTAAAATGTTGTCTTTCCTTTTCTTGGTAGCTAACACTGCAAGTGTTTCCCATCAGTCCTCTTTATAGAGCATCTATCCACTGAAATAATTAGTGTACTCATCTGTCTTGTTTAGATGTTGCCATCCCTGGTTGGCAATTTCCATTTTAGGGCATCAACAAAAGATTTCAGATGCTATGACAGATTAAGTGGATGTGGGGTTAGAAATTCTAAGATACGCCAAGTTCAGGCAATGTAGTAAAGGGACATATTTTTCCTTTGAGTCAGAAAGAGGCACCACTGAAACCAGCACACCTCATACTCTCTGAGATCTTCACATACAACCCTTAATTTGTCTCTGCAGGGGACTTATGCACTGGAAACAGACAATCAGATATCTGAAACTTAAAATAATGCCAACAGGTTCTGTTTATTCATCTCAGGCCCAGTATAACCATTGGTCTAGCCTAGTGTGTGTGTGTTTGTGTGTGTGTACATATAAATATTAGACGTGTAGAAAAAAGCATATTTTCAAGTGAAATATTACATGAAATTCCAATAATACAAACTGGATTTAAAAAAATGCAATTGGCCTTACTGAAACCCAACAAGGGGCCTGCAGTCCCATAAGCTCAACCTTCTCTTGATCCACCTCACAGTGAGTTCTTCTTCATAGAAGTCAAAGATTCTGCAGACTCAGTTTGAAAGCTGTTGATCTTAGAGGGTCAACTGTGAGAAATCTGAGGTAGAAATTTTTAACTGGACTCGGTATGAAAGCACCATGGAAATCAGAACAAAACAATGTAAGGTGCTCCATCTACTTATGGCATCCTCTCTCACAATGAATAAGGTATTTGAGATACTGACAAAGATATCTTTGATTAGTTATGAAACCAATCTGGTTAACTAGGTAAGCGAAGATAAGGGAAAGGTCAATTGAGTGGGAGAAAAGAGAGGGATAAGTGGCCTGGATGTTTTAAATTGGTAAAATAACAGTCATGATAATAGTTAAACTGGAAAGCTGGAAAGAGAGGTGGTTGTGGTCATAGAATTGGGGAAAGAGGAATTGTAAGAGATAACAGTTATGGTGATGATAAGGTTCAGAATGTAGCCATGTGGAGGGCTAACTGTGGAGGACTGGAGAAAAAGATCATTGGAAACACAGATGCATAGAACAGTCTTATGGACTCTGAGGGAGAAGGTGAGGGTGGGACGTTCTGAGAGAATAGCATTGAAACATGTATATTATCATATGTGAAACAGAACACCATTCCAGGTTCGATGCATGAGACAAATGCTCAGGGCTGGGGCAGTGGGATGACCCAGAGGGATGGGATGGGGAGGGAGGTGGGAGGGGGGTTCAGGATGGGGAACATATGTAAACCCATGGCTGATTCATGTCAATGTATGGCAAAAACCACTACAATATTGTAAAGTAATTAGCCCCCAACTAAAATAAATAAATTTATTTAAAAAAAAAGATCATTGGAACTAGGAAGCCAGTATATTTGAATGGATCATTCATGTAAGCACTAATGGCATCCTATGATAATTGGATGGAAGGAGAGGAAGACTGTGAATCAGGTGCCAAAGTCTTAGGTGAATGAGTACAGTAGTTGACTGTAATACAGAGAGGGAAAGGTTTTTAGAGCTAGATGATAGGGCTTTCACAATAGCAAAATAATTTAACTACAGCATAGAGGACCAACATTCTAGAAGAGGCCACAGAGAGCAATGGTGACACTACCATTATTTCCAGGTCCAGCACTCGAGCAGTGATATAATGAGAGTAATTGAGCTCAAGTGGCCTTATAATCTACTTGTGTCTTCTCTCCCTATTACATGCTAAGATTTGCCTGAAAAGTGAAAGTGTTAGTCGCTCAGTCATATCTGACTCTTTGTGACCCCATGGACTATAGCCTGCCGTGCTCCTCTGCCCTTGGAATTCTCCAGGCAAGAATACTCGAGTGTGTAGCCAAGATTTGCCTAGGAACTAATAAATTCATTGTGAAACTAGAGTGTGTCCCTGCATCCATTGTTCCAAAATTTAATGGATTTTAACTGAGTGCAAAAAGGTAAGAAAAAATATTAGACCGATGTCTTTTTGGCATCCCCATAAACTATATCTGGGAACATACAGCCTTCCCTTCATTCTGCCTCTTCATTTGAGAGGGGCTCCAAAGAAAGTAGTATCCTTAGGAGAGCCAGTTTTCAGTAAGACAAGGAGGTGAAAGAGATGCTTTGAAAGAAGCTGAAGCTATAGCTAACTCATGTTACAAAAACAACTATCTGGACAGCATCTTTTGCTGTCAGTAAACACCCACACCCAGTAAAGCAACAAGTGCTTTCAAATTTACCTCTTAAATATTGCTTTAAATAGTATACTGCAGCACCCCTACTGCTACTGTCCTTCAAGCCCCTATCTTCTCTCACCTGGTCTATTGCCACAGCCTTCTCACTAGGTTCACTGTTTCCATTCCAGTTCACCTGCAATCCACATTCCATCCTGCAGCCTGACTGATCCTTCAGAAACAAAAGTCAGTCCATACTGCTCCTCTCTTCCCAAGGATTTCAAGACAAATGTCCTGGCTGCAGAACCCCTCCCACCAACATGTACATCTCATAACCCAACTGTAATAGACCACTTGCAAAAATATGTCATACTTTGCTCATACTTGTGCTCATTTTCTTCTCCATTTTGAATGCCTCTCTACAGGCTTTGCTTTCTGTGCTTGGCCACTTCATGCTTTCCTTAAGGTTTCAGTCCCGGTAGCACCTCCTTCAGAGTCACTCAGATCTTTCCTGACATCCCCAAACCAAAGGGCAAGTTAAAAGTTCTCATCCTCTGTGCATTGATGGGACCATATGATTCCCTCCACCATAGGCCTTGTCAAACTATATAAAGATTATCTAGTTACTTGTCCCTCTTTCAGACAAAATTTGTTTTGCTAGTCAATCGCTAAGTTATGTCCTACTCTTTGCAATCACATGGACTGCAGCAAGCCAGGCTCCTCTGTCCTCCACTATCTCCTGCACTATCTCCACTATCGCCCAAATTCATATCCATTGAGTCAATTATGTCATCCAAATATCTCATCCTCTGTTGCCCCTTCTCCTCCTGCCCTCAATCTTTCCCAGCACCAGGGTCTTTTTTCCATGAGTAGGCTCTTCACATCAGTTCAGTTCAGTCACTCATTCCTATCTGACTCTTTGCGAGCCCATGGACTGCAGCACACCAGGATTCCCTGTCCAACACCAACTCCCAGAGCTTGCTCAAACACATGTCCATAGAGTCAGTGATGCCATCCAACCATCTCATCCTCTGTTGTCCCCTTCTCCTCTGCCTTCAATCTTTCCCAGCATCAGGGTCTTTTCCAATGAGTCAGCTCTTCACATCAGGTGGCCAAAGTATTGTAGCTTCAGCTTCAGCATCAGTCCTTCCAATGAATATTCAGGACTGATTTCCTTTAGGATGGACTGGTTGGATCTCCTTGCAGTCCAAGGGACTCTCAAGAGTCTTATACAACACC
The DNA here is from genome assembly GCF_054371585.1 of Giraffa tippelskirchi. Taxonomy (NCBI): domain Eukaryota; kingdom Metazoa; phylum Chordata; class Mammalia; order Artiodactyla; family Giraffidae; genus Giraffa; species Giraffa tippelskirchi. The sequence continues at coordinate 9,338,038 of NC_137289.1, read as the reverse complement.
ATAGTTCAAAAGCACCAATTCTTCAGCTCTCAGCTTTCTTTATAGTCCAACTCTCACATCCATACATGACTACTGGAAAAACCATAGCTTTGAATAGATGGACCTTTGTCAGCAAAGTAATGTCTCTGCTTTTTAACATGCTGTCTAGGTTGGTCATAGCTTTTCTTCCAAGGAGTAAGCGTCTTTTAATTTCATGGCTGCAGTCACCATCTGCAGTGATTTTGAAGCCCCCCAAAATAAACTCTGTCACTGTGTCCATTGTTTCCCCATCTATTTGCCATGAAGTGATGGGACCAGATGTGAGGATCTTCATTTTTTGAATGTAGAGTTTTATACCAACTTTTTCACTCTTCTCTTTCACTTTCATCAAGAGGCTCTTTAGTTCTTCTTCACTTTCTGCCATAAGGGTGGTGTCATCTGCGTATATAGGGTTATTGATATCTCTCCTGGCATTCTTGATTCCAGCTTGTGCTTCATCCATTCCAGTATTTCTCATGATGTACTCTTCATGTAAGTTAAATAAGCAGAGTGACAATATACAACCTTGACATACTCCTTTCCCGATTTGGAACCAGTCTGTTGTTCCATGTCTGGTTCTAACTGTTGCTTCTTGACCTGCATACAGATTTCTCAGGAGGCAGGTAAGGTGGTCATCAGGTGACCAAATTAATGGTATTTTTCAAATAACAGGAACTCAATAGTTGACTGATCAATATAAATGTGTTGCAAGGTACTTGGGCAATTGTGGAAGATAGTAATAAATACATCTCAGCTCCTACTGAGAAAATCACATAAATTTTTGAATGTAAAAATGGGCTATAGGAGAAAATATTTGAAAATCTGATAAGGGACTATATCTAAAATATATAAAGAACTCATAGAACTTAATAAAACCCAAATAAGTCCATTAAAGAATGGCCAGAGGACCTGAATAAATATTTTCCCAAAGAAGATATACAGATGGCCAACATGTCCCTGGAAATATGTTCAGCATCACTCTTCATCAGGGAAATGAAAATCAAAACCATGAGATACCACCTCACATCTGTCATAATGGTTATCATTGAAAAGAACAAAAAACCAATGTCAGCAAGGATGTGAATAAAAGGGAACCCTCCTGCATTGTTGATGGGAATATAAATTGGTGTAGCCACGATGAAAAACAGTATGGAAGGTCCTCAAAATATTAAAAATAGAAACACCATGAAATTCAGCAGTTCCATTTCTGGATATTTATCCAAAGAAAATGAATTTAAAAAGATATCTCCACCCCTAGATTCATTGCAGCATTATTTATAATAGCCAAGATATGGAAGTAACCTAAATGTCCATCAATAGATGAATAAATAAAGACTGTATGGTATATATACACAAGGGAATATTATGCAACTATAAAAAGAATGAAATCTTGCCATTTGTGACAACATGGACGCATCTAGAGTTTATTACACTAACTGATATAAGTCAGATAGAGAAAAACACATGCTATATATTTTCACTTATGTGTGGTATCTAAAAAACAGAACCAAAGAACAAACAAAGCAGAAACAGACTCACAGATACAAAGAACAAACTAGAAACAGCCAGAGGGGGTGGAGGTGGGTGAAATAGATGAAGGGGATTAAGAGGTACAAACTCCCAGTTATAAACTAAATAAGACACGGGAATGCAATGTACAGCATAGGGAATATAGTCAATAATATTACAATAACTTTGTATGGTAACAGATGGTTAGTAGACTTATCATGACAATCAATTCATAATGTATGTCAATGTCAAATCACTATCAGTACACCTGAAACTGATATATCGTATGTTGACCCTATTTCAATTTTAGAAAAGAAAATGAAAGAAAAAAAGAGAGAGATTTGGACCAAAGAATGCCAACTGAGGCACAGGAGACCTGGGTTCCAGGCTCAACTCTGCCATCAACTAGCCTTGTGAACCTGTGTGAATCTCAGAGATTCATGAGAACCCACTGAGCTCATTGACTTCTAAGATCCCTCCCAATTCCAAAGTTTAATGCCAGAGGATGATGTAGTTGAAAGAGCAAGATTTAAAACCAGTGTCATATTAATATTTAAGAATTTCAGTGCTAGAGTACAATAAACAATGAAGTGAGGAGGTCACTTGTATATCTAATTGCAAGAGAATTGCCAAGGGGAATAATTATATTTATTTTATACCCCTGCAATACCATACTAAACTGTTCTCTGTTGTCATTCCTAGATATTTAATTCTGCTTTGATCTTTGGCTGTTGCAGCAAAAAATGCTCAGATTTCTATTTAGGGTTCAGATAAAAAGATTTACAGGTTTCAGTTTGGAGGGGAAGGACTAGTGAGGATATAATCTTTAATGTTTTCATAAAATCAAATTAATTTGAAAAACTTAAGTATGGGAGAGCTCACAAAAGTATTCATTAATTTACCCCCATCTACTTTCATTTAATCTCCAAGTGCTGTGTGGAAGACCTCCATCCCCACAGGTAGAAGAGGAGAGGACAGGAGGATTGATACCTTAGTTAGAATCCATTCAGTACATAAAGTAGGTGAAGGAGAAGCACTGTGCTGAAAGCAGTAGCATCTAGATGAAATGAGCTAAGTCAGGCAAATAAATAGCACATAACAACCACAGTCCCTTCTGAACAGTTGTCTCCCATAGCCTGTTGCCAGCTTTCAACACTGACTGCAGAGGAGAAGTGTGTGAGTTTGCTGTGCCTGCCTGAACAAATGACCACAGACTGGGGGCTTAAAAAACAGAAACTCATTGTGTCCCAATTTTAGAGGCTAGAGGTCTGGAATCAAGGTGTCAGGAGGACCCTGCTCCCTCTGAAGGCTCCTGTTGCATGCCTTTCTGTCAGTTTCTCATACTGCCAGCAATTGTTGGTGCTCTTTGGCTGATAGATGCATGTCTCCAATCTCTACCTCTGTCACTGCATAGAATTCTCCCTGCGTATTTCCTCTCCTCTTCTTATAAAGATATCAGTCTTATTGGATTGAGGTGAAGTGAGGTGAAAGTCGTTCAGCTATGTCCAACTCTTTGCGACTTCACAGACTGTAGTCCATGGAATTCTCCAGGCCAGAATACTGGAGTGGGTAGCCTTTCCCTTCTCCAGGGGATCTTCCCAAACCAGGGATTGAACCCAGGTTTCCTGCGTTGCAGGCAGATGCTTTACCAACTGAACTATCAGGGAAGCTTAGGACCCATCCTAGTCAAGTATGGGCTTCCCAGGTAGCTCAGAGAGTAAAGAACCTACCTACAATGCAGGAGGCCTGGGTTCAATATCTGGGTTGGGAAGATCCCCTGGAGAAGGGAAAGGCTACCCACTCCAGTATTCTGGCCTGGAGAATTCCATGGACAGAGGAGCTTAGTGGGCTACAGTCCATGGGGTCGCAAAGAGTCAGACATGACTGAACAACTAACACATAGTTGATTTACAGTGTTGTGTTAGTTTTAGGGGTACAGCAAAGTGATTTAGTTATACATAGTCATATTCATGTATCTATTCTTTTTCAGATTCTTTTCCCATATAGGTTATTACAACGTATTGAGTAGAGTTCTGCCTGCTATACAAAAGATCCTTGTTGATTATCTATTTTATATGTATGTGTTCAGCTTCTCAGTCATGTCCAACTCTTTTTTGACCCCATCGACTCTACTGTAAGGCAAGTTTCTTCTTGACAGTCTTTTGTGAACCACCCATCCCTTCACATTGAGATTATCTCCACCGTGGCATTTGGTGCCTATATAAGTAGGACTCTGTCACTGTCACTCTCTTCAACCTTTTTCTGCTCCTACTGAAAAGGAAAGAAAATACTAACCAGAAGAGGGCAGTTTCAACAATACCTCTCTGACCATGTTACTCTTGGGTGGGGTCAGTGTGCACTGAGTGGTCATACCTGAGTGCATAGCTTCCTGCTTACTTGAAACAGATGGAGTCAGTGAAGAGGCCTCTACCTGGATTTTTTTCAGATGCTTTCTGGGCTTCCGTTGTGGCTCAGCTGGTAAAGAATCCACCTGCAATGCGGGAAACCTAGGTTCAATTCCTGGGTTGGGAAGATCCCCTGGAGATGGGAGTGGCTACCCACTCCAGTATTGTGGACTGTATTCTGGTCCAGTATTCTGGACTGTATAGTCCATGGGGTCGCAAAGAGTCAGACACAACAGAGTGACTTTCACTTTTTACTTTTCTTCACCTCACATAAGAATAAGAGAATAGGATAGGACCTCATGAGGGAACCTCATGTTCCCTCTTCTCTTCTGCTAGTTTACTTGATCTCTACTGGACTGTGATGTTCACAATCATCTTATTGCCTTTATTTTTCTACCCTTATTTTAGCCTGGAAGTCTAGAGATAGCTGGAGTCAAGCAAATGTCCTTCCACAGATAGAAGAAGTTTCTGGCAAGGTCTTCCCCCTGCAGAGTCGATCATTTTATAAAGAATGCTCTGGGAGTGTTTCACAATGATTACTCTTCCCCTCTTCTTGCCAGGCCCTGGATGGGATCTCTCTTGGCTCTGCTATGTGATAATCTGGGGTAGGGTTCCCTAAAAAGGAGTGAGATCCTACCTAATACTGCTGCTCCATGAATTTCTCACTCCCAAGCTATTTTGCTCTCGGCATCCAGCAATTTGTCAAAATTCTCATTTAAGTCTGAGAAAATGGCACAGCCAAGATGTGCCTAAGTAGGCATGACCAGTAAATATAATTTGCTATTCTAGATGGAACCCTGGACTATATAAAGAATCTTAGAGGAAAACTGCAAAAATCTGAATAAAGCATGGACTTAAGTTAATAATAATAATGTATTCATATTGGTTCATTAATTGTAACAAATGTACCATAACAGTAGAAGATATTGATAATAGGAGGAATTGGATATAGACTTCATGGGAACTCTCTGTACTATCCTTGCAATTTTTCTGTAAATCTAAAACTCATCTATAAAGTAAAATTTATTTTTTTAAAAAGTAGAGCAGAGTAAGTCAGCAGGCCATGGGGGAAGGGTGGATCTCAATATTAAAGGATGTGACCAGAATAGAGGTCATTTGCTCAAAGGTTCAAAGGCAGTGTTGCAATCAGAATTCTAAGATCATCCCTGTGCTACTCCTACATCTTCCTCTAGAGTGTGGTCAGAGCCTGTGAACACAATGGAGGTGGCTCCCGTGACTAAGTTATACAGAAAAGGTGGAGGGACTTCTGCAGATAAAATTAAGGTCCCTAATCAGCTTGACTTTGAGGTAATCAAAAGGAAAATAGCGGAAGAGCGAAAGAGTGACAGGACCTGACAAGGGCTTTACCAGGATCACTGGCTGTTGTGTTAAGAACAGACTGTGGTACATATACACAATGGGCTATTACTCAGCCATCCAAAAAGAGTACATTCGAATCAGTTCTAATGAGGTGGATGAAACTGGAGCCTATTATACAGAGTGAAGTAAGCCAGAAAGAAAAACACCAATACAGTATACTAACACATATATATGGAATTTAATCAGTAAAGATAACCCTGTATCCAAGACATCAAAAGAGGCACAGATAAATAGAACAGTATTATGGACTCTATGGGAGAGGGAGAGGGCGGGAGGATATGGGAGAATGGCATTGAAGCATGCAAATTATCATATGTGAAACGAATCGCCAGTCCAGGTTCAATGCATGATACAGGGTGCTCGGGGCTGGTGCACCAGGATGACCCGGAGGGATGGGATGGGGAGGGAGGTGGGAGGGGGGTTCTGGAAGGGGAAAACATGTACACCCATGGTGGATTCATGTCAATGTATGGCAAAACAAATACAATATTGTAAAGTTAAAAAATAGATAAACTAAAAAAAAAAAAAAAAAAACAGACTGAAGTGAGCAAGGGAAGTTGAGCAGGAAGATGAGTTGGCAGGCTGCTAAAGTAATCCAACCAAGAGACGGTGGTGGCCTGGGCCAAGGGAGTAGTGGAGGGGGGTGAGAAAAAAAAAAGTCAAGAGAATTTCCTCAGTTCAGTTCAGTTGCTCAGTTATGTCCAACTCTTTGCGATCCATAGACTACAGCATTCGAAGCAAATTGGAAAGGTAAAAATGCTTGAAAAGTGGGTGCCTTATGAGCTGATCGAAAATCTAAAAAATTGTTGTTGTGAAGTGCTGTCTCTTGTTCTATACAACAAAAACGAACCATTTCTCAATCAGATTGTGACATGCAACAAATGTGGATTTTATATGATAGCTGACGATGACCGGTTCAGTGGCTGGAGAACCTCCAAAACACTTCCCAAAGCCAAACTTGCACCGCAAAAAAGGTCATAGTCACTGTTTGATGGTCTGCTGCCGGTCTGATCCACCGCAGCTTTCTGAATCCCAGTGAAACCATTATATCTGAGTAGTATGCTCAGCAAATCAATGAGATGCACTGAAAACTGCAACGCTTGCAGCCGGCATTGGTCAACAGAATGGGCCCAAGACTGCATGTTGCACAACCAATACTTTGAAAGTTGAACTAATTGGGCTACAAAGTTTTGCCTCATCTGCTATATTCACCTGACCTCTTGCCAACCAACTACCACTTCTTCAAGTATCTCGACAACTTTTTGCAGGGAAAACGCTTCCACAACCAGAAGGAATCGGAAAAAATTTTCCAAGAGTTCGACGAACCTCAAAGCATGGGTTTTTACGCTACAGGAATTTCTCATTGGCAAAAAAAATGTGTTGATCATAATGGTTCCTATTTTGATTAATAAAGATGTGTTTGAGCCTAGCTATGATGATTTACAATTCATGGTCTGAAACTGCGGTTACCTTTTCACCAACCTAATACATGCCAGGCACTATTCTAAAAGCTTTATGTATCTCATTTAGTTCTCTGAACAATCCTATTAGCTCTCATATTTGAAAAATGAAAGTACTGAGGATAAGACAGGTTACACTTGCCTCAGGTTCTGGAGCACCTTGGTGAGAAGTACAATCTCTAGAATCAGATCAACTGGGTTCAAATCTTAGCTTTAGTAGTTATTATCCTTGTGATGTTGGACAAGCTACTTAATATCTCTGAGCCTCAATTTCCTAATACTAGTAACTGAACTGGGTGATATCGCATGTGTTAGTTCATCTAGTCCTCAAAATGACCCAATGAAACCTGTTCCATCACCAGTTGTAGAACCTGATTGGGAGAGTCATGCAGCAGTCTGCTCAAGAATCACTCACCTTTGGGTGTTAGAGTCATGGCTCCCAGGGAGACCCTGGGAATGGTTTGGTGTCAATCTACTTTCTGTACTGTGCTGATGGAAAGATGTTTGCAGTTCTATGGAACACTGTTCACTATTTTGAAAGAAATGCTGATGTGAATGTTGTGCTGAATAGAAATAGACATTTTTATTAATTAAAACTATTTTTCTCAAGGCTTCTAGGAAGGACTGCTATTTAAGATTCTAAAATAATAAGAGCTACAAACTGCCGATTGCTTCCTATGTGCAGGGCACTGTGATAAGTGTTTTTATTTTAAATGTTCTAGCAGGTGTAATTCTCAGTCTTGTTGGGAAAATATTCATATTTTCCTGTTTTACAGATGAGGAAACTGAGACATGTAAAGTTGCCCAGGACCATTACATACTGGGTGTATGACCCATCCAGGTGGGCTACAGAGCTGTTGCTTTAACCACTATAATTTTTGAGGTTGACTCCCTACTATGAGTTAAGTATGTTAGTTGCTCAGCTGTGTCCGACTCTTTTGCAACCCCATGGACTGTAGCCCACCAGGCTTCTCTATCCATGAGATTCTCTAGGCAAGAATACTGGAGTGGGTAGCCATTCCCTTCTCCATGGGATCTTCCTGACCCATGGATTGAACCCCAGTCTTCTGCATTGGCAGGCAGATTCTTTACTGTCTGAGACACCAGGGAAGCCCAATGAGCTAAGTGATGTGGCCAATTCACAATACCTTTGTGTTACGTAAATGGACCAGAGATGGCCCCTGTGAATTGGTCTAGATGGTCCCCATGTTGTTCATTTCTTAACAGCAGGCTAGGACCATGAGCCCAAAGCCCTGTGACACCAAACTCATGTTCTTATACTTTCAATTGCTTTATTTTTTTAAAGTAAGTTTTTAATTTTATTAATTTATTTATTGGCCATACCTCACTGTATGTGGGATCTTAGTTCCTCAACCATGGATTGAACCCATGCTGCCTGCATTGGAAGCAGAGTTTTAACCACTGGACCACCAGGGAAATCTCCCAGTTGCTTTAAACACAGTCCAACTAAACATGCTTTTGAACATTTAGAGCCTACCTACTTTATGTACCCTGTGAAACTGTAACCACCATCTGCTAACCATAGAGCAGACACACTCTGCATCTAGCAAAGACCCCAAACCCCTGCTGTCCTTCAGAGCTCTCTGACCCAGAGAGTCTCCACCCTGGTGCTAAGCAACACCATCTAGATGGGAAGCCCCCTCCAGAACTCCCCACCCCTCAGGAGGTCCCTTGCTCTCATCCTCCTCAGGGTGACAGCCTTGTGGGGCTGACTTTGAGCAGTCTCCTGGGAGGGCCCTCTCCTTTCCCTAATCGTGTCCCTGAACTGCTGATGTGTAACTCTGTCTCATGATCCTGTCTCTTCCTTAATCAGCCCAGAAATACCTGAACTCACCACACTTCCCTCAGGACTAATTTATAGACCTTTATTAATTCACACCATGTGTTTGTTTTGACAGTTTTATTTGAGCATTTTCTATGGTATAACTTACATACCCTCAAATTCACTCATTTTAAGGGTACAAATCTACCGAAATCTACTTTCTGTCTCTAAAGATTTGCATATACATTTTTTATTCCGTTTTATTTAGAAAATTATCTGAATTAGCTGATTCTGACCCAAATGATCCAATTTTTACTTATATAGTTACTTCGTGCGTGCGTGCTAAGTAACTTCAGTCATGTCCAAGTCTTTGTGACCCTATGGAGTGTAGCCAGCCAGGTTTGTCTGTCCCTGGGATTCAAGTTACTTCAATCATGTCTAAATGAACTTTGAGCAAGTTTATAAAGACTGTTGTATGATGTGTGTATGTGTGTGTGTATCACATACATAACACAACTCCCTTAAAGATTACCTCACATTTGTATTCATTCACTCATCTCAGTCTAACAACATCCTGGGGAAGGCAAAATTCTGTGGTATAGTGATTAGGATTTGGGCTTTGCACTCAAAGCAAGCTGAATTCTATTTATATTCCATGGGAATACGTCCATTATCTTTTTTAAAAAGATTTATTTGGCCGTGCTTGGTCCTAGGTGCAGTATGCAGGATCTTTATTTGAGGCACGGTAATTCTGACTTGCGGCGTGTAAAATCTAGTTCCATGTTCAAGGATCCACCCTGGGCCCCCTGCATTGGGAGCTCGGAGCCTTAGCCACCAGGCCACCAGCGAAGTCTCTATACATCCATTATCTTTACGATTATGTCCCCAATATTCACCAGAGTGCTTGACAACAAGTAGCTTCTCGAGTGAATGTTAAGAGGTGGGAAAAAAAGAATAAATGAATTCTAATTCATCAGCAAGCTAAACTATGGACTTGAGAATGTCACCTCCATTCACAGAGGCTGAGTTCCATTATATAAAAAACAGGGACAATAACCACCCCCTAGAGTTGTGACTATTGACTGAAATGATGTACAGCAAGTGTCTGACACAGGGATAAGATAGTGAGGTTCAGGACTGTTGAGTGACCTGTCCAATACTGTAGTACAAGTAAGCTTTGCATGAAGGACTTAAACCCAGGCTTGTCCACCTGACACAGCAGTTAAACAATCTCATGAATGCTTCCACAGACAGCTTAAATGAGGACAGATATTTGTGATCATGTGCTATATTATTAAAGAAAGGTGCAGTGATGATAGTGTAAAAAGCTCCTAAAACGTCATTTTTCTTCTCGGTAATGCTGGTAGAAAAGCCCCTGAATGTAAGCCTACGCCATTTCACAGCCCAGCCTTTATTATAGAAAATGTCCTGGCTCATCTCTTACTTACCTACAGCCCATAAAATGGTGTTGGATCACTTTAAATCCTCTTCTCTGCCTGGCTCAGATTGCAAAAAGTGGTCAGGTTAATTGGAACAATTAAGGTGCTCCTGGGGGATAATTACCCCTTTTCCTTTCTGTGTGTAAAGAGGAAGGAGGATGGCTGCTTCTGAAAAAGGGGTCTCTGAGGCAAACTGGGAAGGAGAATTCAAACCACAGTCAGATGGAGCTCAGAACGTGTTTGCTCTTGTATTTAATATGATTAGCAAATAAAAGCATATGTGGTTTCCTGTATCTTTTCTCCCAATTTCCACACTGTAGAGGATGCAGAAAGAGGTGATCTGAGCCAAGGGAAAGCCATGTCTGGGTCAAAGAGGTCACAGTGGGCTTTCACACGTGCCCACCAACCTCTTCCTACTTCTCCAACTGCCACATCACTATTCCGAGATTATGGCCAGGCCTGTTCACTGAGCTTCAAGAAACAAGTGCTACAATGAGACAGCTTTTCATTTTTGATACAGCAAGATTCTCCTTTTACAATTCTGCCTGATGAGATATCCTCACCAGCAGGATTCAAGTCCACTGGGGAAAGTCCTCTTGTGCTTTACGAGTTGTTATGAACTGCGATGCCTAGCAAATGGGATTTGCTGTTGTTGTTGTTTAGTCATTAACTTATGTCTGACTCTTTGCAACCCCATGGACTATAGCCTGCCAGGCTCCTCTGTCCATGGGATTTTCCAGGCAAGAATACTGGACTGGGTATCCAAGGATCAATCCCGTGTCTCCTGCAATGACAGGTGGATTCTTTACCACTACACTAATTGGATTGGGGGTGTCTGAAACTAGAAAACACTCTTCTCACCCTCTAACTTGTATAATAAGCAAATTATGAAAGTGCCTTGCATTCAAGTTGAGTGACTTCAGCACAGTGTGATGGAAGACAATTCAGGTGTCAAAGTAAATGGGCTCCTTTATACAATGGGTGCATTTCTCACAACCAGTCAATAATTAACATTGCAAGTTAGGAACAAGAACTATGTTGCAACTGGCATACTTTAAAATTACATCCTGCTGTGTTATCAAGAGGAAAGAGAGCAGAGAAAGTTCGCCAACAGAATTCTAAGGAGATGGTCTACTGGCTCCTACTACAGCAAACTATTGGAATGGCCTGCCAGTTATGGTAAAATGCTTGAATATGGATATCAAATCATGGAGGGAGTCTTAAATCCATTTCACCCTTAAGGGTGCTTAAATTTATAGTTAAAAAATAAGAGGTGGGAAAGGTGGCACAGCAGAAATGCCTTTGGAAACACAGCAAGCCTCACCACTACTCTGGGACCTTGAGAATGTACTTCATTCTGAGAACTTCAGTCTTCTCCTCTATGACTGGAAGTGATATGTTCTCCTTTTGAAGGTTACTGTGAGGATTAAACCACCACCGAATATAAAGCACCTAGCAGCAAGCCTGTCGTAGAGGAAATGTGTGCTGGAGATTCGTTTTCCTTGTTGACTTTCTGTTGTCTTTCTCTGACCACCCTTATGGCAGAAAGCGAAGAAGAACTAAAGAGTTGATGAAAGTGAAAGAGGAAAGTGAAAAAGTTGGCTTAAGGCTCAACATTCAGAACACTAACATCATGGCATCCAGTCCCATCACTTCATGGCAAATAGATAGGAAACAGTGACAGACTTTATTTTGGGGGGCCCCAAAATCACTGCAGATGGTGACTGCAGCCATGAAATTAAAAGACGCTTGCTCCTTGGAAGAAAAGTTATGATCAACCTGATGGCATATTAAAAAGCAGAGACATTATTTTGCCAACAAAGGTCCATCTAGTCAAAGCTATGGTTTTTCCAGTAGTCATGTATGAATGTGAGAGTTGGACTATAAAGAAAGCTGAGTGCTTTCTTCTCACCCTCTAACTTGTATAACAAGCAAATTATGAAAGTGCCTTGCATTCAAGTTGAGTGACTTCAGCACAGTGTGATGGAAGACAATTAAGGTGTCAAAGTAAATGGGCTCCTTTATACAGTGGGTGCATTTCTCACAACCAGAATTGATGCTTTTGAACTGTGGTGTTGGAGAAGACTCTTGAGAGTCCCTTGTACTGCAAGGAGATCCAACCAGTCCATCCTAAAGGAAATCAGTTCTAAATATTCATTGGAAGGACTGATGCTGAAGCTGAAGCTCCAATACTTTGGCCACCTGATACGAAGAGCTGACTCATTTGAAAAGACCCTGATGCTGGCAAAAATTGAACACAGGAGGAGAAGGGGATGACAGAGAATGAGATGGTTGGATGGCATCACCGACTCAATAGACACGAGTTTGAGTAAACTCTGGGAATTGGTGATGAACAGGGAGGCCTGGTGTGCTGCAGTCCATGGGGTTACAAAGAGTCGGACATGACTGAGCGACTGAATTGAACACTGAACTGATTTGTCTTCATGCGTCCTTCTAGGAGAGAGGCCATAATTGAAGAGGTACAAGCACTTTAGGTGTGTAAACTTTCCTAGAGGGAAGGTCTGTAACTTTCAGCCAATGTTCAAAGGTCAAAAAGGTTAAGAACCACCACATCAGACTGAGTCTCAAAAGCTGGAAAGCCCCTTATTAATTTTTACACACACAGGGCCACGTTATTTTGAAATATGAATCATGCCCCTCCTGGAACTAGATGTCAATTCATATATTGCAGAGCAGCCTGTTGGTGTGATTATTGAGGAGGGTTGATTTGACATCTGTCATGAGGTGTTCTGGGTGCAAATTATAGTGGCAACAGCAACATAATAATAACAATAATAAAAAAAAAACACCTTTATTAAACTCTTTACGGGTTCCAGGACTGGGCAAATTATCTTATAACTATCACTTTATTTAATCACCAGACAATCCTATGAGGTAGCTATCATCATTACTACCTCCATTTCTACAGGTGAAAAATTGAAGAACAGAGAGATAATGGAATCTTTCTATCACCCACCAGTAAGTGGTGCAGCTGGGCTAGGATCTAAGTAGTGTGACTCACAGCCTGCCCACATGGTGAAGTAAATAAGTCTGAGAAAAAACTCTATCCTGAAGGAGCTTAGCATCACCCTACTGGGATGTTTGAAATGACAGACTCTGGGAAATATGTACTTGACACCAAGTGCTGTGGCCGTAAGCAAGTCCTTAACATTCTCTAACTCACTTTATTCTTATATTTAAATGCTCTGATGAGAATGTAAAATTTTGCAGCCACATTGGAAAACAGAGTGGCAGTTCCTCAAAAGTTAAACCCAGAGTTGCCATATAACCCAGCAATTCCACTCCTGGTCAGAAACCCAACAGAAATATATCCACTCAAAAAACCTGTACACTACTGTTCATAGGAACACTATTTATGAGAGCCAAAAAGTGGAACAACCCAAATGCTCAACATCCATACAGTGGAATATTATTCAGCAATAAAAAGGAATAAAGTGCTGATAGATGTTACCCCACAGAGGAACCTTGAAAACATCATGCTAATCGAAATAAGCCAGACACAGAAGACCACCTATTATATGATTTCATTTGTATAAAACTCTAAAAAATGTAAACTGATTTATAACAACAGAAGGCAGATAAATTATTGCTTGGGATAGAGCAAGGGAAAGGGGGACAAAGGGATGCAGACCACAAGGGAGTATGAGGAATTTCCATGGGTGATGGATGTTTGCTCTCTGGATTGTAGTCATGGTTTCATGTGTGTATACATATATTACACCTCTTCACACAGTACATTTTAAAATTTACATTTTTATGTGTCTATTATGTCTCAATAAAGCTACTTTTTAAAATGGAGATAATACCACCTACATCCTAGAATTGCAATAAGACTTAGAGAAAATCATTTATGTGAAAATGTCAAGAAAAGTGCATGACATAGTCATTGCTAAAAAAATAACTAAAAGAACCTAACATAAAACCTTTAACATAAAAACAACAGTGAAGAAAATAGGAGTTCTGACTTAAAGAATGGAGAGCCATTATTTAGAACATAGTATGTTGAGACTCTAACTAAAGCCATTGTTGTTGTTAAATCACTAAGTTGTGTCTCTGACTCTTTGTGACCCCATGGAATATAGCTACCAGGCTCCTCTGTCCATGGGATTTCCCAGGCAAGAATACTGAAGTAAGTTTCCATGTCTTTCTCCAGGGGATCTTCCCAACCCAAGGATCGAATCTAGGTCCCCTGCATTGCAGGCGGATTCTTTACTGCATGAGCCACCAGGGAAGCCCAATATGTATATATAGAGTTTCTAAATACACACACACACACACACACACACACACACACACACACACACACATATACAGAGTTTGTGTGTGTGTGTATATATAAATATAGTGTAGAGAAAACATATACATTTAGGTATACATATAGTATTGATGGGCTTCCCTGGTGGCTCAGATGGTAAAGAATCTGCCTGCAAGTGGGAGACGTGGGTTTAACTCCTGGGTTGGGAAGATCCCCTGGAGGAGGGCATGCCAACCCACTCCAGTATTCTTGCCTGGAGAATCCCCATGGACAGAGGAGCCTGGTGGGCTACAATCCACAGGGTCACAAAGAGTAGGACACGACTGAAACAACTTAGCTGCACATTTATTAACTTCTGTAAAGTTCTTTCTACATTACTTATGAGAAGTGATCTACTTTTTCTCACTTCTATAGACATAAAGGATGTTTGAAATCAGCAAATTTTCCTAAATTCGAATAACTGGGAGCTCATTTTCTGGCACACCTTGGGCTATGCCCTTGAGGTACATCATAATAGCTCTCCTGGAAAGAAGGTATTATCAGCCCCATTTTACAGATGGGGAAAGGAAGGATCACTAAGATTAAATGATACATTTGGATTCACAGCAAGTATGTGGCAGAGTCAATAATCATGTTTGGCACCATCTAACCGAAAATCCCAAGCTCTCTGAGCACTGCCAGGCTTTCTTCCAAAATTGCTAAATCTAGTACATGGGTAAATTGCTAATACTACCTTAACCTTCGTATGTACACACAAATTACTCAAATGAATTCAAACCTTGTCTCAAAGATTAGTGTCCTTCACTGTCAGTGACACCAAGGCTCTGATGAAGAGAGGAAGCCAAAACAGATTCAGCAAGGCATAGAAAATAATCATTAAATATGTGCTTCAAAGTGAAATTATAAATACTCTAAGTCCAGGCTTCTATCCATGTGATAGGAATTAAAACATTAAGACATTCAAAATCTTAGCACTATATACAGATTTCTGTATGCATTCATTTTATTTTGAATTCTCAATTTTGTCAGCATTGTCTGATCTTAAACTAAAACTTTAATTTAAAGAGATGCTAAAGAAGAAGTAGCTAAGTGTATCAAAGTAATTTATCAAGTACTATAAATTGAACAGTTTAATCTTGAACAAGGAATTTTCATAATAGTGCCTTAATAAATCTTTAAGTATATGAGGAAAAGTTACTTATAATCATTTAGCTTTAAAAGAGATTTTTATAGCCCTTTCTTTGAAGTCATAATAGATGTAAGACCCTAGGGAAATATTAAAAAAAAACTATTTTTTGACAATTATTGCTAATATTACAGTAGTCTCAGATCTAAGCACATGTTTCAGCCCAGAGAGGCTTCAGTTAGATTCCCAGCTCTGCCACTTACTAGATTACCAGGTAACTAGGTTACTAGGCAAGTGCTTACCTTTCTGTGCTTCATTTTTCTAATCTCTGAAATAGTGCTAAGGACAGTGCCTACATTTAGAGTCATCCTGTGGATGAAATGAGAGCATGTATGTTAAGACCCAGAAATGATGCTGGGTGCATAGAAGTGCACTCAGCAAACAGGAGTGGTTAGAGAATTATAATTTGGGCCATGTGGGGGCTGAACTTTACTCCCTTTCCTGGCCTCAGACAGTACTGGCAACCTCAGTGTTTAGCATATTCAGTGACCAGAGGAAGGCTTCTAGACTTGGGGTGAGGGACCAGAGTCCTAGTTTTGAATAAGCAATGCTAAAGTCACACTACTGAGGCTACTCCAGACCATCGCCTTGGTACACAAAGCATAGGATGACTCCATTTTCAAAAACTGATCAGGTAACGTCTTTACAATCAACTCAAATGAACATTTAGATGCTTTCCTATGTGCTCTGCTTCATGTGAGGGGCTGTGCATGCATTCTCACAGAGCCCCTCGAAAGGAACCCTATGAGACAGATGCTATGCTTTTCCTAAGGTAACAGATGAGGAACTTACTGTCTTGTCTGAAGGGAAGGTGCTATTTGTTCTCTGCTACCATCTTCATCCCTAGGAATTCCATACAAAATGAGCTGCCCTCCAATTAGCAGTCGTGTGTGTGTGTGTGTGTGGCCACACATTTGATGGCATTATGTATACACTAGAAATCTGTTAGCTGTTCTGGGAAACCTTTCTCTGATTGGGCACTTGTCTATTCTGTGGATCTTGGTTTTGTATGTGAAATGATTGTCATCAGCAACCCAATGATGCTTTTCCTCCCAAGACTCAAGGCAACAGTCTTTCTTGGTGAACTAAAATAAGCTTGATATGAATCTTCAAACTGGAGTTTTGACAGGTATGTAAGAAAAACAGATCAGTGAGTCCATTACACCCACTGTGCTGTAAGATAAGCATTTTCTTACATAAAACATCTTTGCATTTTTCCTTCTTTGTTTGACTCTAAAAATTAGCATGCAGCAAAGCACCGGCTGGCTGTGGTCAGTCCTCTTTCCCCAAAGGGCAAACACTTTATGGGTGGGCTTGAGTGCATTACCCACATGGCTCTGCTCACTGGCCTGGAGGCATTTTTGTTTTTGTTGTTTTTTCTGCATGCCAAGCTTCTCCCCGGGACTGAGAATGCTGGGCAATCTCTAACTCTCTAGAGATACCAGGCCTGTCAAAGTGAGAAGGAGATCCAAGTCATCACCACCTCAGCCCTACTCAAACTTTGGCTCCATGTTTCATGAGACTGATCAGACAGTAAAGAGTCCGCCTGCAATGCAGGAGACCCAGGCTCAATCCCTGGGTTGGGAAGATCCCCTGGATAAGGGAATGGCTACCCACTCCAGTATTCTTGCCCGGAGAATCCCATGGACAGAGGAGCCTGGTGGGCTACAGTCTATGAGGTTGCAAAGAGTCGGACATGACTGAGCGGCTAACACTTTCTTTTTTCATGAGACTGAAGCTTGTGTGCCCAACTTTCATGAAGAGGAGAAGGTATGAGTCCACAAGAAAAAGAGAGAGAATTAAAACAAGCAAAAAGGAGATCCCAGGAAGCTGGTATGTGGGTTGCATAATAGACTGAATCCCACAGATGTCTCCTAAAAAAGGACCTCAACATCCCAGCTCCAGGAGAAATGGCCAGGGATGTCTCAAAACCCAGGCTGAGATAAAACAGTAGGATGAGCACAGTTGAGCATAGAAGGGATTGATCTAGAGGTGTGTGTGTGTGTGTGTGTGTGTGTGTGTGTGTGTGTGTGTGTGTGTGTGTGTGTATGAGTAAGTCAGGGAAGACAGATATTGTAAAAGTAATTATAAGAGATTGTGGTTAAGGAAGAGAATGTAGAATGTTATGTGAACATGAAACAAAGAAACCAAACTGGACAATAGTGCATGATGAAGACAACAACAAGTATACAAATCCTCAAAAGTGCTCATGATAATGGTTTCGAATATGTGTCCTATTTGCGGATGCCCAGGCTTACCACGAGGAAGGCATCTTCTGAACAACTTCTCTTTCATCTTGCCACAGATTCCCAGGGAGCTTTTTGTTTGTTTGTTTGTTTTTCAGGAGATCTCTCTGATACAAGAGGCCAGGTGGCTTGTCCTAAAACTACTGTCTGGGTACCACAGAGGATCTGCCAACAATGAAAAGACCATGGAAAGAGTTCTATATCCCTGCTCTGTCGGACTTAGACATGCAGTTTAGTTTAGCCAATAAAAGTGAACAGAAGTGATCCATACCCTACCAGGACAGAAGCCCTGAGAGACATCTTGCCCTTTGCCACTGCCTTTCTTTTCCTTCTGCCAAGAGATGACCAATGTCCTGGCTAGGGGTGTTCCATCTGTATGGGTGAAGTAGATGTGCTGTCAGCTCACCTTGGACGTGACATGTGAGCAAGAAATCAATATCGGCTAAGATAAGCCACTTATATTTAGAATCTCTTTCTTAGCACCGTCTAAGCTGACTGCTAAAAGTTCTATCTAAACACTGTGGAAAGCTCAGTTTAGAGAAAAGTTTTCTATTGATGATTTAAGAAGGACAGCTGATAATTCAGCACATAATGAGTCATAAATTTCACCAAAGCAAAACCAACGATTTGGTGCTAAGCCCAAGGATGCTTACTACTGTCTGCATATAATAGGGTTTCATTTAAAATAACAAAGGAAAATGAAACTAGACTGGTTGCCTTTATTGGGTTATGAGTAAGTGTCATAACAAAACATACAGTGTTATTTAACAACTAAGGAGAGTGGTCTGGTCACAGAAGAAAAGCTAATGAACCTAGACAGCCTCTGAATTCTCACTTCACCTCTAAGATACCCTCTCTTCCCTCCCCCTGCTTACTAACCTGGCCTAATGTGCTTATCAAGTTGGAAATTTCAAAATAGTTTTTCGTTAAGGGTGACTATACAAAGGGATGGGATTTTAAAATATGGATGAAGCCAATGATTTTACCCCAGGCAAATTTCTAAGGACAGGCTTTGTAATGTGAAATCCAAAATGCTGCATGTTCAAGGACCTTTTTAAGGTGCTATTGCCACACGTGGATTCTCAGACACTTCAGCCTGCCAGTTATGTCTAGTTTCCTTTTTTGCCTCTTTTCAAGTTATTATGAGAGTGTGGCCACCATGGACAGCCACCACAGAGTCAATTCATTTCACAAATTGTTTGTTTGAAATCCCTTGATATGCTAGACGCTAGAGGAAGGAACGGGAGCTGAGGCATCATCAATCCTGGGTGAGCTCATACTCTATGGAGAGTCAGAGCTTCTGAGCCAAGTCACTCTTGTACAGGCTTCTACACTCTCCTACTGGAACTAATCTTCCCTGGTGGCTCAGTCAGTAAAGAATCTGCCTGCAATGCAGGACACCCAGGTTTGATTCCTGGGTTGGGAAGGTCCCCTGGAGGAAGACATGACAACCCACTCCAGTATTCTTGCCTGGAGAATCCCATGAACAGAGGAGCCTGGCAGGCTACAGTCCATGGGGTCGCAAGGGTCAGACATGACTTAGCAACTAAACCACCACCACCACGAGAACTAAAGCCCTGAGGACAAGCAAAGAGTCAGGTTCTAGGTCCTGGTGAGCCAAGCATTGAGCTTAGTGGAAGGTGGGGTCCAATGGCCCCAAGTCATGCTGGGGGATGGACAAAACCTGTCTAGTCTCTTTCCATAAACTGTGTTGCACTGCACAAGAATTCTGGAGTGGGTGATTTAGGGCTGCATAGACGAAAGCCCGGCCACATCTCCAGCCACCCGCAGCTGAGTTAGTCATGGAGGAGAGGCTGGAATCCAGTCTTCGAGTCTAAACACGGAAAGAAAGAAAGGATCACTTCTGATGGCATTAGCAGAGCCTCTGAAACCCTGGGGAAGCAGCAGCTGAAGAAAGGAAGGCGAGGCTGGAAGTGTCTTCCTTAGTTGACTGGTAGCCAGCTGCCAAGGCTTTTTATAAGAATCTGTAGGTGCAGGCGAAGCTGTGTGGGTGGGCTTGCAGCACAGAGTGGGAGAAGAACTGAAGTGTCCGCATCTAGCACCGTCCAAAAGCCCGGATGACAAGTCTGCAATACTGGACCAAGACTGGGGCCAGAAAAATGAGAGCATCCTGTTTGCTACTGGCCCCCACTTAAAGGTGAGTCAATATGGATGGAAGAGTGTATTCTGCCTGACTGGTATGGGAAAGACTTTAAAGCTGCAGGGTGGATGGGAGTCGAGAGATGGAGGAGGACCCCTTGTAAGCAGAACTTGGTACAGGCCTGGAAACAGACCAGACAAGGCTTGCTTTCTAGGAACATCAGGTAAGGGATATTGAGAATGTGCAAATGAGCCTGTGCACCAAATGGTTAAGCATCATAAGATGGAAATGCCCCCTTAGCTTCCCTGGGGGACCCTCTGCTCCTCACAAAGTATCATGGCTTCAGAGACCCTGAGATCCCTGGGAGAATTCACCTGATGGAGAAGCCAGTGCAGCTGCCCTGTCTTTGGGTTTAGAAAAGGACAACATAGACTGAGCCCTAGTGTTGGTAGTGGGGTTGCCCAGCCCCACCCTAGCCCTGACTTGGTTCCCCTGGCAATCCACACTGTGGGCATGGAAGCCAGGTTTAAGGAGATTGGTGGAGGCCCTGGGACTGAGCTGAATGCTCTTCTTAGCTACACAGACTGTGATCCTGGCAACATCAGCACTAGATTCCAAAAGGAACACACTTAAATGTACAGACAAGGTTGGCAATAAGGCCATAAACATTTATTTTCATTTTACTTTCACAGTTTGGAGGGTTTTATTTATTCCAAAACTGGAGTGACTCATTTTAAATTAAAGTGTTGCATGCAATTAATTAATTGTCACCAGGAAGTTCTTCCTTAATCTCTAGAATCAGCAGGACTCCTTCAAGGGAATGCTTCTTAAGCACAGAATGAAATGGACTCTCTGACTTTCAAGCCACTGGGATCACTTTAGAATTTAGTCCAGCTAAAGAGAGACTACCTAATTATTACGGCTTCCAACAATGCTGTGTTCTTTAGGATTCTCACTCTAATACTGTGAAAATAGCTATATAAATCAGCAAGTGAACTATACTCAGGCTTCTCCCTCCCCCACACTCACACCCACATCATCACCAGATCAAAGGATCAAAGTCAGCTTGCAAGTATAACTGGTATTTGCTGCACTAGAAAATTAGTTGTCAAAAAAATTTCACTGAGGGGCCTAGATATTCACTAGATATTAACAGAGATGCCTCCTAAAAAAGCTAATGCTGTTTGAAATCCTAGGTTTTGACAGAATTTAAAAGATTATGTAACTGTTGGGTGATATGCAGTGCTGTAACCTGATACATCTAATGTAATTTACACTTAATTAACATAGAGGGTTATTTAAATATTGGAAATTGGAGTAATTTGAATTGTTAATTTTTGGTGTATCAAAAAAAATAGAATTAGAAACTGACACTGCAGAAAGGGACTAGATAGCACAATGAATTAAGACAAGATTTCCTACATTCTTGAAGGGTTTTTTTTTAAACCCAGTGATGCTGCAATTAACAAACCTGGGAGAACAGAGCTCCTTTTATGACAAGCTCAGCTGTGGGAAAGCAACCAACAAAACACCACTTCTGAGCAAGGGGAAGCAATGTCAGGGAGTGTCATGCGCTGACGCCTGTTCCCACTCTAGCTCCCCTCCCACTCACAGAGCTAGGAACCTTCATGTCCTCTGGCCTCTGAACTCCAAAAACAGGGCAGGGGCCAATGGAGTCTGCCAAGAGTCTGATGCCTATGACGCACATTTGAGAGGCCTGAGTGGATGGGCTGTGGATTAGGCTTCCCTCTGGCAGAGATATTTGTGGATAAAGGACTGCTGAAATCGGAGAGACAGGCCAGGTGTCCAGAGGATTGGGAGACTGAAACTAACATGTAGGCAATAGTGGAAGAAACGAGGGAAGTGTAGCTGGGAGAAGAGACAAATTGGAGGCTGTAAAATAGATATCTTCAGATAAGGAAAGGGCTATGGTGTGCAAAAAGATAATTTATCAAGGGAACAGCACCGAAACTTTGTGCTGTGTCCAGCCATCCGTCCATCCATCATCTGTGCTGTGCTCAGTTGCTTCAGTTGTGTCCAACCCTTTGCAACTCTATGGACCAGAGCCTGCCAGGCTCCTCTGTCCATGCCTGGAGAATAGGCAAGAATACTGTAGTGGGTAGCCGTGCCCTCCTCCAGGGGAATCTTTCCAACTCAGGGATTGAACCCTCATCTCTTACATCTCCTGCATTGGCAGGTAGGTTATTTGCCACTAGTACCACCTGGGAAGTCCCCATCTCTCATGTGTAGGGCAGTTATTCTAGCCGAGTATGGAAAGAGCTTCGTGATTTGTGATTGTTGGAAAGAGCTTTGTGATATGTGATTGCAAGCAACAGCCAGCAGGTGGGGAAATGTTTTAGGCAAGAAAAGAGCCTCAGAAATCACACTTCTGTCTCCATTATTCAGAATCCCCTCGCACCTCTAGCCCAAGACCTGGTTTTCCTATTCAAGTAGAAGAACAGAAATGATGATGAACAGACGAAATGAGTTAACTTTTGATGTGACAGACTTGAAGGCTTGGGAATCTTTTACCACTGGAAGTGCCCGCTCTTCATTACTAGGGAACATACAGCCAAGTTTCCATGTAGCCCCAATTTTCATGAAGAAAATGCAGATCATTCCATATACTGTCTTGATCCTCAGTCCTGAAATCAACCTAATGTTCTGTTTCAAATAAATCCTATTGTGTCATTTGCAGGTTTCACTGCTAAAACCTCAATGAGTGAATACAAGTGTGCTGGGAGAAGGAATCCTGGGAGGCCTGGATTCGTGATTGTCCACACTGCAAAAATAATAACTACTGATTCCTTCATACACACTGGGAACGTCACCATCTCAGGTAATCCTATGACAACCATCAGCTTACACATCATCTCAGTTTTACAGGTGAGTAAATGGGTTCAGCAGGGTTAACCAACCTGTCCAGTCATGTGGATAATAAAGTACCATGTTGATCCCCAAATGCCCTCCCTGCATCACCCCTGCCCTCACCCCACGGCCAGATTCATTACACTGTCATTTCCCCAGATTATTTCAATAGAGCTGACAACAGATGTATGGGAAAAGGGTTCAATGACAAATATTCACATTAGGGAACCTGGTTGAAGGAAACTTAACCACGTTTCTTAACAGCAGCATCTCTCATTAGTAAACAAAAAGGCCTAGGCCTTATTTTTGTTGTTGCTGTTCTTAAGAAGTCTCACCAAAGCCAGCGCAGGAAAAAAGCCCTGGGAAAAAACCTCCAAGTGCTTCAAAGTCTCCCTTGCAAGCAAGCGCTGTCCCAGCAGGCACAGTCAAGTCCTTCTACAGCTAGAGACCACAGAGGTGCTGTGCTTTTGTGCATCTTGGCTGTAGTCCAGCAGAGATGCTGCCTCCTCATGTCTGTCAGGGGGCAGAGATAGAGTTTACATCCACAAGACCATCCTAGCAAATGTCCTGAAAGCTTCACTGCCTCCGGGCCAATCCATGACCCCCTGAACAGTAGGGCAGCTGAGCCTGATGAGGAAGGCCACTGTCTCTCTTATTCCCAAGGCCTGTCATTTCCCCAGGGCCGGCAGAGCCCAGGGATTGGAGGGCAAAAAGCCCAGCCGTCGTCTAAAGGGATGCTACTGAATGGGCCCTGTGTGCTGAGCAGAGAGGAGGGGTAGCTCTCCTCGCTGGTCCCTGGCCACCTGCCAGGCCTGAAGTAAGTACTGTATATGGTGAATCATTGTCAGCACCGGCATTGCCAGATGCTGGGCAATGCATATAAAAGAGCCTGGGCTTTCAGACGTGGGTTTCCTCAACAGAGCTCTGCTCTCTCCTCTCCGCTCTTGCCTCCAGCCTGGCCTCCTTCATCCCCCGCTCCACACAGATGCTCAAGAGATCTTCCTGAAGCAGAGATCTCACTCTATGCTTCCTCTGTGTAAAATACTTATGTAGCTCAGGAAATGGATGCTCTTAGAGGTGAGTTAACTGGCCCAAGGCTCCACAGCTCCCAGGTCCTGAAGTGGAGCCTGGGCACAGATCTGGCTGATCCAAAGCTGATCCCATTATCAACCACAGCTTTGAGCTATGACCACCAGTCTAGCTCCCACCCTCTTCTGGGGACCCCCATCTCACATGTGCACTCCTGCTGAAATCAGCTCACTCTCTCTCCACTCTCCCTCCATATCCTTACTCCTCTGTCTGTGTTACTCCCCCATTAGACTGAGAGCTTGTTGAGCCATGGAATGTATATTATTGAGCTTCTTATCCCAGCCCATAGCCCAGGGCCTGGATGGAGTAAATGCGTCTTGAATGGATAATAGAAAATTTTCCCAGGGCCCCTGTTCTTAGTACTCTGTCAAAATCTGTACATTGGCATTCAAGAGTGCTTCACTTTGACTAATCCAAAATACTGATTTCTAGCATTTGTGGTTCTTAAGACCCATGCCAATAAAGTCAAACTGACATTGAAACCAGAATTAAAAAGGCAAGATGGGGATCAGAAGGACTCAGTGGAGGTGCAATAAGGAATCCTCTGCCTGCCTCTGAGATAAGTCTGATACATTTTCCAAATAATAGCCCAGGTTCCACAGAAGAAGGCTTTCCCACACGGTCCAGATGAAATCTGTTTTTCAAAAGTTAGTGTTTTCTTCCCTCCTGATCATATCCTTAAAAATGGAATTTTCAGTTGTTCACCACTGAATTTGAAAGCAAGAACATTTTAAACATCCACCTTGTTCCTTGTTTTCTTTATTAAGTTTGATAACCAGCTCTCCTTTTATTTTAACTAATTAAATTATGTAAGAACACAAAGTAATCACCATAATAATGTAACAATAGACAGATACAACTAGTCCTCTGCAGACTCTGCTCCATACTCCCTTTGGAAGGGGTACATACTTATGTTCTCAAGTTTATACAAGCAAGGCCATTTTGTTCTATGGGCAGCAGTGCAACCATAAATTCTCAATTAATATGCTTACTGTCAAATTTAAGTCCTTCATTCCAGGAAGGAAATATTTCCAGTATGAATTCCCCTTCATACAATGGCTGAATTGTTTGCTATTTTACACACTGGCCAATCTCAGCCCAGAAGGGACTCAAACCAAAGTCCTAGCAGTTCTAAGTCATAAGAGTGGGTGCAGTTTCCATGATTCATTATTGGTTTTGACTGGGAAGCATGTACAGCTTTTTTACAATATAGGAGGGACATGGCTGGGGTCCTGAAGGGAACAGGTGGGATGTCATTGCTTTGTCCCATTTCATGAGTCAGTGAACAGTCTTTCTACTCTGGAATTAGAACTTTGCCCGTCTTCTTCACAGCTATATTCCCAGCATCCTACCCGGGGCTAAACACACGGTAGATTCTCAGTAAGGATATGTTGAATGAATAAATGTTATTGGATGAAAGGGAACCTAGGAAGTGAGTAGCACTCAGAAAGCTGGTACATGTAGACGTTAGGAGCTCAAACTCTGGAGCTCAACTTCCTAGGATCCAGTCCCAGCTCTGACCTTGACTAGCTGTGTGACTTTGAGCCAGCCCCCTAACTCATCTGTACCACTGTTTCCTCATCTGTAACCTAATGATGCTAATCGTACTTACCTTAAAGAGCTGTTGTAAGGATAGAAAGTTTTAAAGCATAAAGAGCACTTAGAACAGTGCCTGACTTGTCGTGAGGGCTCAGTAAGAACATGCTGTTAGCATCACTTATTGCTAAGCAGCTACGGATGCAGGGTGATGTGAGCACCCACCGTGCAACAACATCTGCGTGAGTGTGCAGACTCTCCTTTCTGTTGCTCCAGGAAATGTGGCTTGCTTATCTCTTTATCTTCAGTGACTGACCAAGAGAACTCTCTGAATGGATGAAAGCTTATTCAGCAGCACAAGCTGACTGGCAGTCTTACAGACACACACAGTGCCACTGCTACTCTTTCCAGTTCAACAATCCCTTGAGACGCTGGCTTCAGAGTTCCACTTGGAACCCTCTTGCTCTTTTCCAGTTCCCTTGGCAGGCTGTTGTATTTGGAGTCTCCATCTGCCTAGCCCCTTCTGTCTGATGCTTCAGTGGGACTGTCTGCCTAGCTCTATCATGTCTCTTTCTTAGACAGCACCTCCCTGGTTTCACAGACACAAGATAGCCCACCCTAGATTGCAGTGGTAACAGGCCCAAGCCTTGGTATGGTGCCCCTGGTCCCTGTTTTCCTTGGTAGCATGATTCAGACACCAGAAGCATCATTCCTAATAGTAAGATCAGGGGCTTTGAGGTCAAACCCACCTGGATCATATCCCCACTCAACCACCTTCTTGCTTTGAGACCACAGACATTTTTAACCGATCTGAAAAAGGATAATTATAACTATCTCATGACTGTATGCAATAGTGCATATCCTTAAAAGATGAATAGAAGGAGACCAGGGAACAGTGAAGTCAGAGGAGGGTACCCTGTGCCACGTTAGCTTAAATGGATGGATACTCTGATCAGAGAGAGGGGAAAAGTTTCTAAATTCATTAATGGACAAACCCTTAAAATTAGCACCAGGAATAACTGGAATAATAAGGTTGATATCTTTTTGTCTATAACCTAACTTCCATTCATTTGAGCAAGATTAAGCACAAGATAAAATCATAATCAGAGGAGCTAGGCAAGTACAATTTCCACTAACTGCACAATCTGGTATGAACAAATTGAAGCAGTGTCAGAATTATAAGTTTTTAATTGGCTTAATTTCACCTGTCACATTCCACCTTTGTGTAATATTGCTACTACCTACATGGGGCTTTCTTCTATGAATCATGGTGCCCCAGAGAGCCATAGCTTTGGTGGGGTTTGATGGAAGTCCAATCACAGGGCATGTGAATCAAGTCTCCAGCAGCCAATTACCACCATTCTATTGGATGTAATTTCATTTTTCTGTTGGCTGTCTGGTCAGGTAATTGATGCTAAGCCTTTTGAGTCCTCTTACTGATTAATAATAAAACAACCAAGAATGTGATTTCTAGTGGGTTTTCACCTCTACATAGTTCCCCTTTACACTAAAGGATTCAGCTAACACAAAGAAAGCAAAAGAAGTAAAATTTTATTTTAGGAAACCTTCAGGTACTTTTATGGTGAAAACAAAGAAAATGCTAATAACAATTATAATGCATTTCCTACAATGATTATTCAACTTACTTTCACCTCTTTCTTATTCTAATACCTGAGTAATGGCAGTATTTGGACCCATTAGAAATCTGCCCAATTTGGGACTTCCCTGGTGGTCCAGTGGTTATGATTCCACCCTTCCACTGTAGGGGTCATGGGTTCCATCCCTGGTCAGAGAAATAAGATCCTGCATGCTGTGCAGTGCAGTCAAAAAAAATTTTTTTAAGTGTGCCCACTTCATACCCATTAGTACCCACATTACTGCAGCTGACTGACTCATACTCCAACAGCTCCAGCATTTTCTAACTTCTTGCTTTTAATAGAAAGTAAGTGAACATGAAGTGTTTTTTTTTTAAGCAGCTTCATATGGGTTTATTAAGATGAATTGAGATGTATTTGCTAATCTCCACTAGAAGTAAGCAATGAAAACTATGTCAACCAAGATTACCTTGAGTGCCTGGAAGGCATGGAACATACAAATTCACTACTGTAATCAAGAAGAAAAGAGAATACATGGTCCATGGTCCGAGTGATGGAGTCAGAGATTGATATCGAAATGATCCTATCAGATGAGAGCTCAGCAAAGGGTGAGTGTGGCTATTCAAGCCAACAGGGCTTTGAAAGGGGTCCGAGATTCCTCTTGCCTAGGGTTTCCTTAGGTCAAGTTCGGTACAGATACAGAAATCCATGCTCTGAAAGTTTTTGACATCATCACATACAGGAATTAAACATTGCATTGCTTCTCCCCAGGGCAAGGTGGAAAGCAAGAGGTACTACCCAGAGTCAAGATGAGAAGGTCCACAAAGAATGATAATTGAGAACATGTAATGACAACAAGATGTGGACAAGTGGCCTGAATTCCTATGTTAGACTCTTATTTATTCAGAAATAGAGTTTGGAGGGTGGTAGGTTTTTATCTGCTAATAGCATGGCTTTGGTGGACTAATCCAGTCAATTTCAAGGGCGCTGGGTGAGATGGTGAGATTCTAAGTTATTTTGAGGGCTCAGTCTTGAACAGAAGTAAAAAATCTGGAACCAGAAAAAAAAAAAAAAAAAGGACTCAAAGCAATAAGAGATGGAAACAATGGACACAGTGGTAATAAGGGCCAACCAAAGGCACCAAATCATACTTTTCTCACTTTAGTTTTCTTTAAAGAAGTAATATGCATGTGTGTCTTAAAGATACAAACCAGAACTTGCCTGGCACAATAATACAGTCAACAAAATGTGGTTCAATAAGGTAGAAAAGGAAACTGATGGGTTTTCCCATCGGGGTAAAGCAGAGAGGATTCTGAATTTTCCAATATTCCATTAACTATAACGTTCACTCCATGAATGCTAACATGTTCAATGTATGTTATATTCAGGTTTAATTTCACCCTTTTATTCTGCTTACTTAATGGAAAACTTTTCTCTATGCACTTTAACTAATGTAAATATTGGTGCTTCCTGCAGTAACATTAGGTCCCTGGATCTGCTCTGTGTTTGTGTGTTGTACATGCACGCCATGTGTGCAAGCCCAAATGTAGCGATTAAAACAGTTCAATGAAGAAAAATATTCTCCACTGTGTGACATAATTAATCCATGGGCACACCTCAGTACCTGACTCTAGGGCTGCATATTAAGAATGCCAGGCAGAAAATTCACGAGAATTAGAATACCATATATATATAGAAAATCTCTTTGAAACTCACCCAAGGTAATTCAACTAAACGCTTGCCTTTTTGCCTTTAGTAAAAACATTTATTTTTCAAGCACACATATGACAAGAAGCACAGAGTGATGAGAAAAATACAGGCTCTGAAGGTCTCCACATTCACATTTAGAGCCCAGCTCTGCTCCTTACTAGGTAGCACTGGAAAGTTCTATGACCTCTCTGCATCAGCTTTTTTCCATGAAGAAAATGTGGATTTTAGTAATATCTGCCTCCTAGGATTGATGTGACCATCTGATATACATAAAGAGCCTAGAAATCGGCACATATACACTATTGATACTATGTATAAAGTAGATAACTAATGAGAACCTCCTGTATAGCACAGGGAACTCTACTCAGTGCTCTGTGGTGACCTGAATGGGAAGAAAGTTCAAAAAGGTGGGGATATATGTATGTGTAAGGCTGATTGATTTTTCTGTACAGCAGAAACTAATGCAACATTGTAAAGCAACTATACTCCAAAAATTTTAATTTAAAAAATCTAAAAAATTTTCTTAAATAAAAAATAATAATTAAAAAATAAGAGCCGAGTGAAGTACCAGGTACACACAGATCCTGGGCAAATGTTAGTTCTTATTCTCTGTCTGAAAATTGTGGACAGAGGTTTCTGAAATGACTCATAAGGCTTGAAATCTGCCTAACTGCATGAGTAGATCACAGAATATGACAACTATCAGGAGGAAGTGGGGACCTGGTGTCCCCTCCATCTCTTTAACTCAGTGATGGCTCATGCTTGGTTTGCCCCGGCCTCAATCGCGTTAACAGGAACTCCCTAGCAGGAAGCAGGCATTCAGTCCCCTTCTCTGTGTCTTACTTTGGCATAACCCAATACTCCAAGAATCCTATTTCAAGACTTACCACTAAGTCTTTGTTCTATAGATGAAACACTATGAGTCCAGCAACACAGCTTGCTAATTGGTGCTCTGATTAATTTTTATACTTGATTTTTACTAAATAAAAGATGACTTATTATTGATGCCCTCACCAAGCCTTTTCATACAGGAAATTGGCTTATAATAAAGAGTTGGCCGAACATACAAGGGAAAAAAAAAAAAACACAGACAGCAGGTGGTACAGCCGTTCCACTATTAAATAACCCTTACTGTCAAGTAATACATGTGTCTGATCAACTTTTATTGTGTTGGTCACCTTCCTTTCCCCATGAAGAAGCCTCCATGAATTTATAATCATTATTAAATTGTTTTCATTCTCTCAATTAAATCGCATCAACATATTTATCATTTTTCCTTTAGATTTTATCTTTCGACTTTAAAAATCTTTAAGTATTATCAGAAGATAACTATATTGATTTTTAGTAAATTTTGTCTTTGCTTTGGCGGGGCTTCCCAGGTGGCTCAGTGGTAAAGAATCTGCCTGACAATGCAGGAGACACAGGAGATGCGGATTTAATCCCTGGGTCAGGAAGATTCCCTGGAGAAGGACATGGAAACCCACTCCAGTATTCTTTCCTGGAAAAATCCCATGGATAGATGTGTCTGATGGGCTACAGTCCATGGGGTCACAAAGAGTCGGACACGACTGAGTGACATAGCATGCACGTACATCTTTGTTTAGGCAAGGGCATTGAGTAATCACATAAACTGGAATGATGGCTTCCAAGTTGATATTATTTAAGGCCACTTATCACTTCATGCCGTGACCGAGAGTGGTAAATTTGGTTCACAGTAACCACGGCAAATGCAGCTGTAAATGTGCACTGAACAAAGCCTTGTATAATTGAGGACAGAAAATGCATATGAGTTCACATCACTATTGCATTTTCACCTGCAGGAATTTGAATCACACAGAATTACCATAACAGTTTAGGTTTAAATCAAATCCTAGCTGAAGCCACAAAACTAGATCAGGTATGTTTTATGCAAGGAGAGTGGGAGGCACTGGGAGTATTTTCTCTCTTATCTCAGTGGTTTGCTGTTTTTATCGGACGTAAATGTGTGTAACAGGTGTAACATGTTACACCTGCTGTTGACAGTTGCCATTGGAGCATCTGGCCTGTCAGACATGTCACTGTGTGTTTGTTCCCTGTAGAATATATGAGTGGTCATCGTGTCCTCTTCTCAAAAGGAAATGTAAGGAAATGTAGAAAGTAAAGATGACACCTATTACACTGAGTCCCAAGAAAGGTCAAAAGCCCTAGGTTGAGAGTCCTTTTATGGAGATGTGGTATTGTCAATTTCCAATTCAGTGTTCCTGTATTCAGAATGAAACAGAACACAGGAGGCGGTGTGGTGGCTTGAGTTCTAATCCTGCTTCTGTCTCTAACAGTTATCCCTGGGCCAGGAATTTGATCTCTCAGAGTAGCAGTTATTCCAATTTGCCTGATAAAGGCACTAGATTAGGAATGACATTAAATCCACCCACATCACCTGTAATGTTTCAGGAACACATGCTTCTCTTTATTTTTATATTTAAACTTTTCTCAACCAAGTATTTGAAGGTACATTTTAAGCTAAGCCATTTTAAACATTAGCTGTCCAATACAGATTAAGAAAGCAACATATGCAAAAGCAGTGGACCTACATATTTATTTGAGACTATCCATCACTATTGAAGTAGCAGAAAATATGTAGAAATAAAATGGTAGATATTAAGAAGACACTTTAAGAGAAACATTTCCTGGCTTTGTGATGGTTGTTTTATTAGTATTCTTTGCTTTTCTGCTGAATTTATCATATAACTGTATCTCTGTATCTACATTTTATTCATATTTAATATGAGTTGATTCAATATGCAAAACCATAATTTGTGACACTGAGAAATTCACACATTCATAACTTTAACTTCAAATCTACTGTTAGAGATTAATAATGAATTTCACAACAGAGAATATTTGAATCCCAATTTTGAATGTCAAGAGATAAAGGGCATGGTAATTTCCCTCTATTAGAATGTGTGTAAGTTGGGAAGATATTCACATCCCTCTTGGAAGCCAGTGTTTTACAACTCAGAGAGTGATAGTTATGACAATGGAACTTTTAAACCCAGAATGTCTAGCACGAATGCACACTGGGTGGAAGGATGTTTGGGGAGTTGCTGAAACCTCTCAAATGATCCATCTCCTTGCCTGCTTTTTAATTCTGATGGTCACTTTTTATTTACTATTTACTATGCCATCATGATGGTGGGTGATTTGTATGTTTCCTCTCACTGACTCCTCATAACAGTACCATGGGGTAAGTGTTGTCCCATTTTTTTGGAAGTGACTGTGACTTTCCCAGATTGACAGGAAGTGATAGAGATGGGTCACAAAATGGTATCTTTCTGATCAGATGGGTGCTTTTCCTTCTATAGAATGACCCTTCGGGAAGGAAGGCATAAATTATGATGCTAATGCATGTGAGCTGCAGTCTATTATCCACGTAGGGTCTCTTCCTCAGCTCTGTGCTTCCTACCCAGTCCTTTCCTCTGAAATTCCCAAAACGCTGTAAAAGGAAAGCAATAGCTCCGTTTTCCAGGCAGAGGGATGATGTTGAGAAAGGTTAAGTGACATTATCAAACATAGAAAAACAAGTCACAATGTAGTCAGAAACCAAGTCAGTAGTCAAGCTATCAGTGCTTGCCACAACACAGGGGTGAGTTATCAGTACACATGGATGCTCTTTAAATCTCCTTCCAAAAAGTATCTTTGAGGCTATTGTTTCCTATATATCTTTTATAAGGAAGTAGCTGTTGGAACATCTGCATGGAACATCAAGCCTCAAATTGCAAATTATTAAGTGTAATTAAGTGTCCTCTAAAGTAAGAGAGTCTGACACTTTCCAAAACTTGTACTGCTCTGATGCCCAGTCCCTTAACTCTGAAGAACTTTTCTGGAGTCTCTATCAAAGCCAGAGTCCATCTACAATGACCTTTCTTGCATTCACACAGCATCAGAGATGACTCCATTTTTTCTCAAATGTATGCATCCTCTCAGCAAGCCGAGAAAAATGAAAGGCAGTTGTGCCCTTTAACCAAGAGAGAGTTGGGAAAAGTAACTAAAAATAAAGCAGGAAGAGTGTCATTGAAATATGTTCTATCTTCATAGTTTGGTTATCATTAGGGATGTTCAGAAATATTCCAGTTTTCTCCTACTGTCAGGCAAATGATAGGATTATACTTCCTTGTCCCCTTTTAAATGTATTATGAGCATGCGACTGGTCTTGGCCAATGAGATATGAGTAGAAGTCAGAAGTAGTAGCAGTGATGTGTGTGTGTGTGTGTGTGTGTGTGTGTGTGTGTCTGTCTGTCTGTCTGTCTGTCTTCCAGGCAGAAGCTTTGAGAACTGGGGCATAATTTCCAATGTCCTCCTCCTCTTGTTGCAGTGATGTGGTGGGGCCTGGGGCCGTGAGGAGCAGAACCCCTGGGTGAGCTTTGTTTAGCCTGTGGCATGAATGAGAAAAACTGTTGATGGCTTAAACCACTAATATTTATCTGCTTTTAATCACAGCATAACCTAGTCTATCCTGACTAATTCATTTCTTCATTTATCGAAATGTTTAAATCATTTACCTCAGAGAGTGATAAGGATGCTTATTCATCTAAGACGGAAGGAGGAGACAGATGAGGAGATGAATAGGTCTGGAGGTGGAGAGACCAGAGTCGTTGAGGAGGCCTCTACATATTTTCTTAATGGCGCTGAGGAACAGTACGTGGTTTGGCACCCATGGAGCAGAGGGCATATGGAAGAAGGGCAATAGGAAAGGAGCTGGAGTCAGATCCTGCAAGCGGGTAACACCAGGTTACAGCCTTCTGCTTTCATTTTGACATCAGCAGTGATCCCTGTCAGGCACCTGAACAGAGACTGCTGTGACCAGAACCGCAGGCTCAACACCATGCATCACATCTCCCACCTGAGCTATTTAGACAACAGATCCTTCAACTCTAAGTGAAAGAACTGAGTTAACCAAGCTACAGATCCAATTGTCAAAAAAAAACACTCAGACATGAGACTCACATATTCAATATTTCTTCAACTTGCCTGCCCACAAGGATCACCCAGTTTACCTAGTTTAAAAAATATATATGGATGGGATTTTCCTGGGGGTCCAGTGGTTAGGATTCCATGTTTTCACTGCCAAGGGCTTGGATCAATCCCTGGTTAGGGAACTTAGACCCTAACACAAGCTGTACAACAGGCAGCCAAAAAAAAAAATAAAAACGGAGATTTCTGGACCACCTTCAGGCTCCTCTGCCTGATCATCTATCCATTTAGCAAGCTCTCCAGGGGATTTTTCTGATCAGGAAAGTTTAGGAAGCACCAGTCTAGCAGAGAAGACAACAGGCCTGGTTGCACAAGAATTCAACATTTGCCTCTATGCATCCATTCTTTTATTTCAAAAGCAAAAGTATTCATTGAATATCCTGCATGCTGGGCACCATGCTAGAAACTAAAAATGCAAGAGGGAGCAAGACAAAACCCCTGCTCTCTCCAAGTTTCCATTCTGCTAAGAGAAAAGGAAAATAGAAATTATAGACAAAGTTCTTTACACTTCTGTGGCATGCTGCTGAGTATTTTAGGATGCTATGCAGGAGCCTACAGGGGAGATCTGCCTTCCCCAGGGGTGCCTGAAGGCTTTCTCTGAGGAAATAAAATTTAAGCTGGTATTTGAATGATGAAGAGGCATGAGCTAGGGAAAGAGATGGAAAAGATCATTGAAGGCAAACGGAAGATCACTGGCATCTGCCTGGACAGGGAGAGTCCAGAAGAATTGCAGAAAATTCCACTGAGACTTGGCTACAGAAAAGGAGTTAAATGGTCAACATGAGCTATGCACAGTGGTGACACACTGATCTATGTCCAGTCTATGTGCCAACCAGACGGGATTTAGACCTTGGCCTGAGTCCCAGATGAAACTGCCGAACTTCCCCCGCCCGGTGACCTTTCCCATGAAACCGATATGCTTCAATACCAAGAGAACAAGATTCTATTATCCTGTTCACATTGCTCATTTGAACATTTTAAGGCAGTGCCTCAGAGTGGGAAAGTGTGGGGAGTTTAGAGGCAGCAGACAAATTAAATCCAGCTCAATCACTCACTAACAATAAGGTTTTAGGCCAGTCACTTAAATCTCTTTGAGCTTTAGTTTCTCTAACCGTAAAATGGGATTAAAAATTGTCTCTGCCTCCTAAAATGGTTTGAGGATTCGCTGAGATAAGGCATGCAGAGTACAGTGGAAAAGAACTAAGATTTGTGCAGACCTGTGTTTGAATGCCAGCTCTGCCACTTATCTCCTGGGCAACACAGGGGCATGTTGATTTACCTTTCTGAGCCTCGATTTTGTCATCTACCAAGTAGTGAAAAAAATACATACAGCAAAGAGACGCTGTGAGGAGTAGAGAGACTATATGAATACTGCCTAATGCAGTGCCTGACACGTAGGCTATACTCTACAAATGGCCGCCATCATTCATCTTTTCTACCAATTCAGCCTTCTGCTTCCAAGGAGTTCAGAATACAATTTGGAATAAACTAGGCAACAGGCCAAAACTGAGAGCCATAACGTGCCTTTTCACTCTGGATTTCTCTTTGCCCAGGTATGACATGAGGGAGATATGCTTCTCCAACTATCTACAGTAAAAGAGCTTTTCATCCCAATACATCATCGACCACGTTCTTGTATGTGGCCACAATGCCAAACTGCCTTAAAAGTCCATCAGTTCTGATTCTCATGCTCTGCATCTAGCACACTGTCAGCAGATGCCAGTTCAAGAGCCAGCCCCCATCCAGAGCCACATAGGAGTACCACTGGCCTACATGAGCTCTGCGGGCTCTTTTTAGCTCAGACAGACTGATGCTGAATGGAACTAACAAAATAGCCTGTTCTACTACAGACAATTGGAATCTGAGGCCCAGGAAGCTCAACAGTGTTGCTCCCAGGACGGTCCCAGTGTATCCCAGTGTACTGGAGATTAAGCTGGTGAGGGCTGTGATATCCCCCTTCAGTTACTCACTTGATGGGCTCCTTCACTTCTGAATAGCTGTGCCTGCTACAGAGGACATTGCATACAATTCTGCAGTGAAATAGATGCAATTCGATGAAAAATCTCCCCAAATGTCGTGAGATCCAGGCTATTTTGATCCTACAGCTTGCCTACAGGTTTTGGCTCCATGGAGCAAAAACAATTTGTTGGAAGAGGAGGGAAAAATAAGTGAGAGAAAGGAGTGGGTTTCATGCTATGAATGTACAGTAGACTTGCCTGAAAGCTTTGGAAAGAGGATGTGATGTGATGGAAGGGGCAGGGCCAGATATGCACCTGGATGTGCAGGGGTGACCAGGAACATACTAAGCCAGCAACTGGAAAGTGTGCGTGCAGCAAAAGCAGCCATCCCTGACTGGTGCACACATAAATGTGAGCAGGGATGTTTGTACATATGTGTGTGTGTGCCTGGTGTGTACTGACATATGCACAAGCATGCGTATTAACTAAAAAGTCTTAAGCTGGGAGTTCAGACTAAAGTTTCTCATCTGGCCTTTTCATTGGCAAGCTGTTGGTCTCCAGCCCTTAGGTTGTCAAAAATGTGAAAGATGGAGCCCATTGTATCCCCAGTGCCTAGAGCCTGGAGGTGCGTACTGAAGCACCTTGATAAATATCTGTTTAAAGAATGAATCTGTGGAAAGCATTCAGCACAGTACCTGCACACAGTAAGTGTTTGGTCAATGTCAGCTGCTGTTGTGATATCATCATGCCTTGTGTGCAGTGAGAGCTAAACAAATCACAGTTGAACCTTGAATTCTAAATTAGCTGGTTGCCTATGCAGGGTGATTTTGTTTTTTCTTATTATGAGGACTTCTCTGCTAATTTTAATCTTTTTAAACTTGATTAAGGTATAATTACAGAGGATGATATGGTTGGATGGCATCACTAACTCAATGGAAATGAGTTTGAATAAACTCTGGGAGTTGGTGATGGACAGGGAGGACTGGTGTGCTGCAGTCCATGGAGTCGCAAAGAGTCGAACACAACTGAATGACTGAACTGAACTGAACTGAACTGAGGTATAATTTAGATAAAATACATTCTTTGAAGTGACTAGTTCAAAGTATTTTCACAAATATATACACCTAGGTAATCCCCATCACAATCAAGATACAGAATATTTCTGTTATCCCCAAAGTTTCCTTCTCCCTTTGGACTCAATTTCCCCTTCCTAGCCCCAGGCAACACTGACTTGCTTTCTGTAATTATAGGTTATTATTTATTGTTTTCAAATTCCAGATAAAATTCATACACAAGCTTTTATGTCTAGCTTCTTTCATCTAGCACAATAGTTTTGCAGTCCATCAATGCTGTTACAGGTATCAGTATTTGAATGGATATACCACAATTTCTTTATGCATCCCCTCGTTGGTAACATTTTGGGTGTTTCCAGATTTGGGTTATTACAGTAAAGCTGCTGTAAACATTTGTGTATGAATCTTAGCTTAGGCATATGCCTTAATTTCTCTAGGGTAGAAATCTAGAAGTGAAATAACTGGACATACACTAAGTATACGTTTAACTTTATGAGAAACTGCCCAATATTTCTCCAAGATGATTGTAGAAAATAAAATCAAACTACCCAGAATTTCTGTTTGGGGCCATGATGGAATGAATGACATCATAGTTGCTTTCATACAGTAAACAACTATATGAAACTATAGTTTTCAGATACTGGACATCAGGCAGCACTGAACTGAGTTCCCCTAGAGAAGGAAAACAAAGAAGTTTAGCCCCATGATCACTCTGTGCTGAGAAATCTTAGCCCTTGGATAAATATTTCTGGAATGTTAGCTAGCAGCATATACTGGTCATCATTACATCTAGCATAATGGCTTGCACACAGTAGGTGCTCAAAAAATGATACTGGAATCTAATTCTAAACTATACAGTTTCTTTATTTATTTCAGTGCCTTAAAAAAACTTTGCATTTTGAACAAATCTACATAAAAGTACCAAGAAAAAACTGCAAAGACCTCCCCTATACCCTTTTCCCAGAAACTCCATTTGTCTCACCAATTGTCCCCATCTCTTTTCTAGGAAAGGAATCCAATCCAGGACCACAGGTTGCACCCTGTTGCTATACCTTTCCTGTCCCCTTTACTCTGGAATCATTCTTCCAGCTCCTTGATTTTCATGACCTTGACATTTTAAAAGATGACAGATGTCGTTTCATAGAATGTCCTTCAGTATGAGTTCGTCTAAGGTTTCATCAAGATTAGACCTGAGTTCTGCATTTTTGCCTGAAAAATCAGAGGAGTGATGTGATAATGGTGATCTCATTCTGTCCTATGGGGTGGTACATGTTGTTGATTTCTCAGCCTAAGGTGGTGTGACATTTGGTCACTTGATTAGTATGGTATCAGCCCTGTTTTTCTACTGTGCAATAATTCTTTTCTTCTTAATAAGGAATGCATGTTTTAGGGGGAGATATTCTGGAACTATGTAAAATCCCATTCCTCATCCCACCTGCACCCACTAGTTTTAGTGTCTGTTGTTGTTTCTTACTTGAGTTAATTATTCCTATGAGGGCTGCCAAATGGCGATTTTCTAATTTGATAATTTCTTCTACGTTCATTAGTTGATTTTCTATTGTAAGGAAGAGCTTCCCTTTTTCCTCCATTTGATGTATTTGTTTCCATCTGGATGGATCCATGAGTTGCTATTTTTAGTCAGTTATAATATACATATTATTATTATATATATTGATGTTAAAATTGTTCTGGATTTGACCACAGTGAACTTCTTTAGGCTGAACTTTCTATTCTTTTGACATAGCCCCATCAATTGTTGAAAACTTTCT
Source organism: Giraffa tippelskirchi (assembly GCF_054371585.1). Lineage (NCBI taxonomy): Eukaryota > Metazoa > Chordata > Mammalia > Artiodactyla > Giraffidae > Giraffa > Giraffa tippelskirchi. The sequence goes on along the minus strand of NC_137289.1, from coordinate 9,299,627 downwards.
TATTTGGGGAACAATAACAGGTTCCAGGGTCATCTGGTTCTTTTCTTGCCCCAATCCCAGATGTAGTCATTTCCAAAAAGTGCTCTGGTTGCTTTTATTGGGCAATGGGTGATATTTAAAAACCAGTATCTGGGCACTAAATGTGCTTATTGCTATCAGAGTATCACTGGTCCCAGGACTGCTCAGTGGGCAGAGTTGGCAGGTATATTTGTGTAAATGTACATGAATATGTGTATGGAGGTGTATACACACATATACATATATACACACTCACATATAGACATCTGCATCTATATCTAGTTCTACATTGTATTTATTGAATGCTGAGTTCACATCAATACTTCTAATGCTCACCCAACATCTCTGGGTTCAAGCTGGCTGAACCCTTTTACATATTTGTAACTCCTGTCTTGAAGGGTAAAAAAAAAAAACCAAAACTGGCCCCTGTTGCCCCAATATATTTACTTAGTTTCTCAAAATGTTTACTTAATATATTTACTCAAATCTCCTGACCCTGCCAAGCTTGCACATATTTCTTGAATGGGCCTCAGCTACCACTTAAGTGCCTTCCCATTACATTCAGGTCTGCCTAGTCACTTTTTGACAAAAATGGAGGGACAGAAGGATAAAAAGAAGAAAGGAAGGAAGGAAAGATGAAGGGAGGGAGGGAAGAAAGGAATGGAGGGAGGACGGTGGGAGGGAGGGAAGAGGGATTTCATTGATATAATATTAAGGCTATTTGAAAGAATAAAGCACAGCTATAGTGAAGTCACATATTACTCAAAGATAAAGTTACAAAGTTGGTCTAAGGTGAAAATCAAGTAGTCAAAATTCACACTTGAAAATATGTTAAGATGATATCATCTTGGAGACGTGTACCATCTCACAGTAAGTCCCCAACAACCTTTTTTTCTCCAGTGTTGAATATAGCTATGTTTCTTTAGTTAAGCAGGAGAATAAGTAGTTGGGCTTGAATATAAGAATCACATTACATAAAAGTCACATAGAGAGTGTTCCCATCCTCAGTACATGTGCAACAAAGAAGAACTGAGATCAACTATGGGTCTAGACTCCCAGTTCACACTCACTTCTAGATGTAAACTCATCAGACTATTTAAATCATTTTGATATTACCACTCAAACACAGTTCTGTCTCAGTCTCTGTGGGGTCTCTGGGTCCTGGTGTACACAAGGTTTGTCTGAGACCTCTGAGCATTTGTCTGAGACCACCTGAGCATTTCTGACAGGTATGGGGTTTGATTCTAAACATGATTTTGCCCCTCCTATTGTCTTGTTGGGGCTTCTCCTTTGCCCTTGGATGTGGGGTATCTTCTCACAGTTGCTCCAGCGCCACTCAACCACCACTCCAAATTATTTGGGGCTCCAAAATCACTGCAGATGGTGACTGCAGCCATGAAATTAAAAGATGCTTGCTCCTTGAAAGAAAAGCTATGACCAATCTAGACAGCATATTAAAAAGCAGAGACATTACTTTGCTGACAAAGGTCCATCTAGTCAAAGCTATGGTTTTTCCAGTAGTCATGTGTGGATGTGAGAGTTGGACTATAAAGAAAGCTGAGCACCAAAGAATTGATGCTTTTGACTGTGGTGTTGGAGAAGACTCTTGAGAGTCCCTTGGACTGCAAGGAGATCCAACCAGTCCATCCTAAAGGAAATCAGTCCTGAATATTCATTGGAAGGACTGATGATGAAGCTGAAACTCCAATACCTTGGCCACCTGATGTGAAGAATTGACTCATTGGAAAAGACCCTGATGCTGGGAAAGATTGAAGGCAGGAGGAGAAGGGGATGACAGAGGATGAGATGGTTGGATGGCATCACCGACTCAATGGACATGAGATTGAGTAAGCTCCGGGAGTTGGTGATGGACAGGGAGGCCTGGTGTGCTGCACCATGGGGTTGCAAAGAGTCAGACACAACTGAGCAACTGAACTGAACTGATATTACCACCAGGTCTCCTGACTTCTAGTATTGGTTCTCTTAACTAATTATCTCTCATTGGCCAAACATTTGCTGAGCTACTGCTATGTGCCACCCAATATTCTCAGTGTGGGGAAACAAATATAAACAAATCCAGGAAAAGTCCTTATTCACAAGGAGCTTTCACTCCAGTGAGGGAGACAGACAAGAAACAAACAAATTGAGAGTAGAGAATGGAAATAAGTTCCAGGGAGAGAAGTAAAGAAGGTGCCACTATGAAATGGCTGGTTGGCGAATTTAAATCCACTGATCACTGATGGTATTGCTCAGCACATGTCACATAATGTCATCTGAATGACAAGGCGGGGCCAATCACTTGAAAGCCATGGCAAAGAGCAGGCAGAAGGAAAAGTGAGTCTAAGGGCTCTAAGGCAGTAGGAGCTTGATGTGTTCTAGAAAAGGGAAAGAGACCTAAAGGGCACAGGAGAAAGTGGTGTGAGGTGGCAGGGATGGAGTGGGAAGAGGTGAACACAAGAGCACCTGGGCAGTTGCAGAGGGAATGGAAACACAACATGTGGGTACCATTGCCACCATTTTGCTGAGGGCTTGAGGTGGCTGCCAAGGCAGTGTTTCTTAAACTTTAGTTAGCATCCATCAGAATCCCCTGGAGGCCTTGTCAACACACAGATCTCTGTGTTCCAACTACAGAGTTTCTGATTCAATAGGTCTAGGGGAACGTCGGAGAAGATGCGGAACCTTAGCAAGATCCCCAGTGAAGCCGAGCTGGCCCAAGCACCACATCTTGGGAACTACTGCTTAGGTGTCTTACATCTTGTACCAGGGGAGATAATGGACACTTGTGGGCCACCAAAGACAAAGGGAAAACTTCATTAAAATATATTGTATGGCTCCTAATATAAAGGATATTGAGTACTATTTTAGCCAATATTTGTGAGTACACTTTGATAAAAGACAGAGATACTTTTTTTCACATGGATTTTTCTTAGCCACATCTCTATAAGGGAGTAGAAAATAACATTAAATCATCATGAAGGCATTTTCTATGGGGATCTAAGATAATAGAGTCCAAGCACATTTCTTTTTCTGATTACCTAAGAATCTGCAGGACACATTTCTTAGAAAAATCAATATCCCTTGAGGACTTGAGGGAAAACTTTGTTTTATGTTAAAACAAATAGGGATATATAATGAATAAGAATGCAAAATTTGCATAAAATTTTATGAAAAAGTAGGAGATTTTAAAAACATTTCATGCTTGAATTGAGTTGCCCAGGCTCTCTTCTGCCATTAGGGGCATGGGAAAGAAGGTTGAAAGACATGATTCTAAGACAAGCCTTCCTAGGCAGTGGCAATGGTGAATACATTTGTGTGGTTCAGTGGAAGTACCAATTTTAGTTGTTGGCCTGACTGTGAGCTAGGGTGAAATAGCAGGGTGAGTGCTAAATAAAAGATGCAGCCCGAAGGACTTCTGAGATCATTACCATGGAGCAAAGCAGGGATGGACCAGAGTGGTGGTGGTACTGGTGATGGACAACAAGTGACTACTGCTACAGAGCAAGGGCATGAGTAGCACCTTAGGGGAAGCAGGGGTCCCTTCACTGCAAACTCTATTTACTCACAAATGCATAGGGACTTTCCCGGTGGTCCAGTGGTTAAGACTTCACCTCCCAATGCAGGAGTTGGGGTTTCAATCTCTGGTCAGGAGCTAAGATCCCACGTGCCATGTGGCAAAAAAACCAAAACACAAACCAGAAACAATATTGAAACAAACTCAATAAAGACTTTAAAAATAGTCCACATCAAAAAACAAACAAATGCCCACACTTTGATGTTATAAACTCTGATAGATATGTACATTGGATGTAAAAAATCCAAGGTTTTATTTTAATAAGGTAGATATTCACTGAATTACCATGTGATCTCATTTCATCTCATTTAGGGTCAAAAGTAAAGTCTTCCCAATGGGATACAAGTCCCTTTGGGACTCGCCCCCTCCCCTCATACTTCTTTGTCCACACTGTTACTCAAAACACTGTTTCTCAAAAATACCAAATGCATCCTCACCTCAGGTACTTCTGGCTTGCATTACCCTTGCCTGGAACTTTCCCTGAGATATTCTCATAGGTCTGACTTACCTTTTTCTTAATGACACCTTCCTTGACCACCCTCTTTAAAATAGTAATCACTCAGCCCCTTCTCTCCTTTACTTTTCTCCATGACACTTCACTACTTTTGATGTAGTGAGTAATGTACTCATTTTATTTGTCTCCACATCTGGAATGCTCCAGTAGAGATTTGTCTGTTTTGTCTACTGATATAGCCCCAGCACCTAGGACAGTGCCTGGTGCTCAAAGATTGACTTGTGATATGAGGAATTTCAGAAATTCAGGATACTGAAGTCATTATTAGAAATATTTTATAAAGGAAAATAAAGTTCTGCTTCCTCGGGTGATAGGTAAATAGGCTTCTTATAATGCTCCTAATATCTTATCACCACTGTTTATAACATTTACTTGTTCCAAAGAGATTCTGATAATTAAGCTAGCATTGTTGATGTATTGGAAATAGGAAATTGAAATGATGGAGAGATACTGTTACTCAACCAATAACAATTGCTCACTGTACCAGACAGAATGAACTAGATTATGCTACCATAATAGACAACTTTCAAGACTCAGTGGCTTCAATTAATAAACATTCATTTCTTCTTCAAGCTAGATATCCAGTATATTTTGGCCAGGCTGAGGGACTGGATCTTTGCTCCATGTAGTCACTCAGGAACTCTGGCTGATACAGGCCATACCATCTTATAACTCCTCCATATCAAGACAAGATTCAGAGGTTTGCACAGCAAAAGAATAAAGCATGCAGAATCACAGTTCAGTTCAGTTGCTCAGTCATGTCCTACTATTTGCGGTCCCATGGACTGCAGCACACCAGGATTCCCTGTCCATCACCAACTCCTGGAGCTTACTCAAACTCACGTCCATTGAGTCGGTGATGCCATCCAATCATCTCATCCTGTCATCCCCTTCTCCTCCTGCCTTCAACCTTTCCCAGCATCAGGATCTTTTCAGATGAGTCAGTTCTTCACATCAGGTGGCCAAAGTATTGGAGTTTCAGCTTCAGCATCAGCCCTTCCAGTGAATGTTCAGGACTGATTTCCTTTAGGATGGACTGGTTGGATCTCCTTGCAGTCCAAGGGACTCTCAAGATTCTTCCCCAACACCACAGTTCAAAAGCATCGATTCTTTGGCACTCAGCTTTCTTTATAGTCCAACTCTCACATCCATACATGACTACTGGAAAAACCATAGCTTTGACTAGACGGACCTTTGTCAGCAAAGTAATGTCTCTGCTTTTTAATATGCCATCTAGGTTGATCATAACTTTTCTTCCAAGGAGCAAGCGTCTTTTAATTTCGTGGCTGCAGTCACAATCTGCAGTGATTTTGGAGCCCCCCAAGATAAAATCTTTCACTGTTTCCCCATCTATTTGCCATGAAGTGATGGGACTGGATGTCATGATCTTAGTTTTCTGAATGTTGAGTTTTAAGCCAACCATTTCATTCTCCTTTTTCACTTTCATCAAGAGGCTCTTTAGTTCTCCTTCGCTTTCTGCCATCAGGGTGGTGTCATCTGCATATCTGAGGTTATTGATATTTCTCCCGGCAATCTTGATTCCAGCTTGTGCTTCATCCATGTGTGCAGAATCACACTGTGACTCTAAAATGCTTTCACATAAGAGTCAATCACGTAACTTCTGCTCACTTTTCACTAGCCAAAGAAAGCCATATGGTCATGGTTAAATTCAAGAGGCATGAAAGAACATAGAACTTGAAATCTCAGTGATACCAGTACACCCACAAAATGCATCATCTCATTCTCTGTGCCAATTCTCCTGCTGGTCATTAGGTATAGAAATAAGAGCAATCCCATCCCTAATCTTAAGGAACTCACAGGGGAGAAGACTATAAAGTACTAAGTACAACAACGATAACTTCTGTACCCGAGCTTCAGACTAGCAGCTATCAGGAGCTGCAGTTAGAAGTCACAGACAGTAGAGGGTACGTCTACAGACTGCAGTCAGGCTGCGAGGATGCAAATCCTGGCTCCGGGAGGTGTACGGCCATGTGTATGTTAATCTCCATGTGCAGAGTCCTCATCTGTCAGAGTCCTCATCTGTAAAATGGAGGCAAAGCATGTACCGATCTGTTTGAGAACTTCAACAGATTAAAGAAGATAATATATGTAATGTGGAGATCCTGTACACGGTGAGTTTCCAGTAAATCTTAGCACTTATGCATCCTCTCCACTTCCATATAAGTACCTAAAGTTCAACAACAGTACTAGTGGTATACAACAGTATATAATATACAGTAGCATATCCAATACGTCCTATATAATAGTACACACAACATCATTACTGTTTACAATATGATTATATGCAATATATGTTTATATATACAGTATACAATAATATTATCCAGACTGTTACTTCTCCAATTTTCTCTCCTCCAATTAGTAGTGTCATATGGTTTCTTCTCTTTGAAATGCTTATCATATCACTTTATAAAACAAACTCCAAATTCAAAGTCCTCAAAAATTTCCCCTGCCTACCATTCATTATACCTCATCCCCTGCCTCTCTTTCCTTGTCATACTTACATTTCAGTCACATAGAAATAATGAAATCTCTTTACATATGGTTCTGTGCATGCATGCAGGCTAAGTGGCTTCAGTCTTGTCCGACTCTTTACAACCCCGTGGCCAGTAGTCCACCAGGCTCCTCTGTCCATGGGAATTTCCCAGGCAAGAATACTGGAGTGTGTTGCCCTTCCCTCCTCCAGGGGATCTTCCCTACCCAGGGATCAAACCTGCATCTCTCACGTCTCTAACAGCAGTGGGTTCTTCACCACTGCACCACCTGGGAAGACCATGGTTTGTGCAGTAAGTCCCAATTGGTGTCAGTCGGACACTTTTCACTGGGATCACCTCTGATTGTCCAGGGGTCCATGACCCAGCAGTTACACTCCTGCTGCGTGACCCTGACCCCTAGTTAGAGCACATTTGATTGGATACTCATTGACCTTAGCAGGCCAATCAGATTTACTCTTCCTGGGAAGCACTCTCTAAATGAGGCTGGAAAGTCATGTGGCCATATTTTGCTATGGATACGCTGAAGTACTGATCACTGATTGAGACAGAAAAAGTGTGAGAGGGAGGGAGAGAAGGAGAAACTTAACTCTTCAAAGAGATGAGAAGCATAACAAAAATCCTACAAGTATTTCAAGCCCTTGTCCTTGGAATCTTTAAGACACCTTTGGAAACCTTTTACTACATTATTTTGTTTGCTTCAATTAGATGGAGAGTTAGCTTTATCACTGTTTCAGAAAAGTCTTCCCTAATTTTCCCAGGTAGCCTGGGACACTGTTTCCTTCATTTCCCTGTAATACTGGGGGTTTTCTGTTCATGTGTCTATCTTCCCTTCTGCCTGTAAGGTCCTTGAGAGCAAAGGTTGTATGTTTTCATCTCGGCATCCTGTGTCGCCTGGCACAGAGAGGGCAGCCTAGACGTGGGAGTGCCTATTACCTGAAACCTGAGCCAGGCTCTCACAGAGGAGGTATCTGAGCAAGGCTCTAAGGAATGAGGCGGAGTGGGCCAAGAAGGAATGAGGAAAGCTCTTGTCCTATTTAAGGAAAGATGCAGGTTTCTTTTGCCCTTGGGCATGTCTCTTGAATTCCTTACTGTAATAGGATCACTTGGCCCTTTGTGTCTGACTTCCATGGATTCTGCAGGGAGGAAGAGGGACAGAGACACATGTCCTGAAACAGCAGTCCTGTTTTACATGGTTTCGCCAGTGGCTTGTGCCACCATTGGAGATGATATGGGAGGGAGAGAGGCTTGAATTAGCTATGCTCAGACCTTGCAAAGGATTTACAGGCAAGCGGAGCTTTGAGAGCACCTTCCTGAGCTCCATGCGTCCCATCATGTGCCTTTTCACACTTATTGCCCACTCCTGGGAGAGGGCAGCAGGTGTTCTCTAAATACCCTGGCAACTATAGTCTAGCCCCTCGGGGGGTCTCTTCCTACTCCTCTTAACATTCTTCTTTATGAACACATTTGATCTCCAGTGTGGCCTCCCTCGTCCTAGGTGATTCAAACTAAACCAGGAGCCTCTGGCTCTATATTCAATCAGCAGCTGTATCTGACTGTTGCATCCTTGAATAAACAGGCGGGTTTAACCAATTTTACTAAACATACCTTTGCATTTCTGATGATATCATGTGAGTTTCTCAGCAGGTTTTGTGAACATGAGGGGAAAAAAGTTCAGATACTACTTTGAATAGAAAAGGTCACAGTGTGATGGAAAATATTTAAGATACATTGGCACTGATACATATTTTTGTGTTATGTTCATAAAAATGTCATGTTTGTGAGAATCAAAAAGTTGCCTGGTTTACAAAATCAGAGACCAGGTGGGTTGATATCAGAAAAGAAAATGGTTCTATTTAAGGATTTACACATGCAAATATTTTGCATTTTTGCATCAAGAGATAGAATCTAAGGTCAATGCATTATGCTGATAATGTTACAGGCCACCCTCCATGACATGGTTCGGTTCTGCTGGGCCCTTTCCATGTACTTATTCTTGTAAAATATTAAATCTCCTCTTGAGTTTTGCTGAAATTGACTGTCAGAATTTGATATTCTTGAACTAGGAAGCATAAGGGATAGACCTCTCCTCAGCAGATGGGGAGTAGACATTCATGTTTACTATGACCTTGCCCATGGGTGTGCCTATGTTGGCCAAATATCCAGTCCCTTTGTTTCAGGCTAGGTCTCTGTGGGAAACAGCAGCAACACAGTTCTGGTCATTCTGATCACTATTAAGGTCATACTGTCACCCTAGTTTTCCATTCCCCCCAGAGAACAAGTGATTTGCCAATCACACTGTGATTTATTGTGGACTGATTCAAATTCAAACAGCCTCAGAAGGACATCGATGAAAGAACACATATCCCTTCAGCACAGGTAGACTCCAGTCTGCCTTCATTTATTTACTGGAAATCCATTCACTGAGTCACAGTCATTGGGCCACACATGATACACAACAGGGAAGGCAAATATATAAGCAAGTAATTACAATTTGAGATCTTGAGAGCCTGAAGGAGAGGCCCCCTAATCCTGACAGAAGGGGGCCTGGCTGAATGTGCTAATTACAGCAGATACGCTCATTTATAGCCCTGATAACCTAAGGCAACTACCACCTTGGCAAACTCGTGTTCCTTCCACATTCAACAGGCCTTTCTTCTGAAACTTTATGTAACAGGCACTATGCTAGGTGATGAATATTAAATGAGAAATCAGGCATAGTCTCTATCCAGATGGAACCTTTGGTCTAGAGAGAGGAGACACATATATGAACAACAGTAATAGAAGGCAGATTGAGAAAAATATTATATTAGAAATAAATGCAGAGTGTTGTGGGAACATGAAAGAAAGTGCCACAAATTGTGCCCAACAGGTGTTTGGGGAAGAAAGTAGCAATTAACCTGAGCCTGAAAAATAGCAGGACTTTTGTTCAACTAAAAAGGAGGGAAGTGTACTCCAGGCAGAGAGGAGGCACGAGTCAAGTTCTAGGGCATCGTGGTCGCTAGAATATTGGTGGGAAAGCAGTCAACTTGGAGGATGGATTGTCAGGGGCAATTACATGGGAGATAAAGGTTAGGTAGGCTAGGTTTAGATTATGAAGGTCTTTGAACGCCAAGATTTAAAAATTACCTTTTGCAAAGGGATCTGTGTTTTTGGAAGAGATGTGAGAGGCAGGTGTGAGGTGGTGCAAGAATTGTTGAGTCTTAACCTTGCCACTGTTTAGCTGAAAGACTCAGTGCAAGTAGTGTAACCTCTCTGAACTTGCTTCTGTCTGGATATTATTAACTCTTACCATGCCTAGGCACAAAATGTGTTTGGCAGAATGAAAGGAATAATACAGGTGAACCACCGGAAGCAATATACGAAATACAGAAACCACTCAGGACCTGCTCTCTGAATTATTGCTGTGTGAATGTTACCTTGGGGAGACGTAAAGCTAGTTAGGATGTTCAACTGAAAAATGCTGAGACATGGACTGGAGCAGTGAGAATAGAAAGGAAGGAACACAAATCAGCAAACCTGACCTTGGAGATGAACCAGGGGAGACACAGGGAAGGAGGAAGGGACCTAAAATGCCCGAGCTCTCTTACTTGGAGGGACGGAAATGGCGCAAAAACAAAACCAGAGTGGAGAAGGCACCTAAGAAGGTGTGGGGTTTGTGTGTGTGTGTGTGTGTGTGTGTGTGTGTGTGTCTGCACTGGGGGACAAAGTCTGAAATGACTATTCATGACATGATATTGTCAGAAATTATTTTTTCTCCTCAGCCAAGCCCTGTACTTAGAAAAGTAGAAACTGTTAGTTGCTCAGTCATGTCCAACTCTTTGCAACTCCATGGTCTGTTCATGGAATTCTCTATGCAAGAATACTATAGTGGGTTGCCATTCTGTTCTCCAGGGGATCTTCCTGACCCAGGGATCAAACCGAGGTCTCCTGCATTGCAGGCAGATTCTTTACCATCTGAGTTACCACAGGACATTATTCTATGCTTGGCTACCTCCTGTTGGTGTGCTCTCTTTGGAAATGTGTAGTCAGAAGGCTATATTCTTTATTTCCCCTGGTACAGTCTTCCTTCTGTTTGTCTTTACTTGCCTCTTCCTGCCTTTGGAAGTTAAGGTCTTGAGTGTCTGTATTTAAGTGTGGGACAAGGTAGCCACTTGGCTAGCTTTCAGTGTAGGATTAGGCCTGCCTTTAATCTAAGCAAAAAGGAATTTCCAAAGGTTGCACACAGTTTTTCATAGGTCATCCAACCTAGGGCTTGTTGGCTCTATGTATAATAGCTAATATTTCTATGCATTACAGCCTATGCTTTATATATATTTATATATATATATTTATATATATATATATTTATATATATATATATTTATATATATATATATATATACACACACACACATATCCATATAACATAAATGCATATATGAAAGTTGTTCAGTCATGTCCGACTCTTTGCGACCCCATGGACTGTAGCCTGCCAGGCTCCTCTGTCCATGGAATTCTTCAGGCCAGAATACTGGAATGGGTAGCCATTCCCTTCTCTAGGGGATCTTCCCAACCCACGAATCAAACCCAGGTATCCTACATTGCAGGCAGATTCTTTACCAACTGAGCCACCAAGGAAGCCCAAATACACACATATATAGTATATACACATGCGCACACACACACACACACACACACACATATATACATGCCCATATATAGTATATATTTACACACATATATCATATACATTGGAGAAGGCAATGGCACCCCACTCCAGTGTTCTTGCCTGAAGAATCCCAGGGACGGGGGAGCCTGGTGGGCTTCTGTCTATGGGGTCGCACAGAGTTGGACACGACTGAAGTGACTTAGCAGCAGCAGCAGCATATACATACACATATATAGTATTATAATGCATAATATATACATTATATATTATTATATATGTGTATAATGTATATACTATATATATATATATATATATATATATAGGGTTGGCCAAAAAGTATAATATACATAGTATATTATATATATAGTGTATAGATAGATGTAGTCTTTTCTATTTATAAAGATATAAAATCTTTACAATATCCCTACAAAAGAGGTACTAGTGTAACCCTGACCTGACTGACTATGGGTATATAGAATTCCAGCTCTGGAGGAGGAAAAAGAACCAAGCCTACAAAAGGGATCTGAAGAGTTAAGAGCAAGTTGTCACATGAGGTAGATACTGAGGGAAGATCTCACTAAGAAGGTGACATTTGAGTAAAGGAAGTGAGGAAACGGCTCCATTCTATGGCAAGACAGCGCACTCCAGGAAACAAGAACACCAGGTGCCAACATCGAAAGCAAGAGCTGCCAGGCTGTAGTGTCACAGGAGGGAGGGGAAGAGGAGTAGGTGAGAACAGAGAGGTGGGGGGGACAAAGGTTGAATGTAACCTGGCAGATTTGAGGACTTTAGCTTTCTCTTGAGTCAGATGGGTGCCACTAGAGGTTTTTGCAGACAAGACTGATATGACCTAATTTCCATGTGACTATTCATGTTAACAGGTTCATCTGGGCTGCTGTATTCAAAATACACTGGGATGAGGGGGTAAGGGGAGAAGCTGAGGAGCCAAGCACCCCAAGGTGGAGAAAGATAAAACCCAATGTGCCAGTTACCAGCTCATTGTCTCTTAGGTTCCAAATCAGTGTGGTTTCTGTCTTCTGATTAGACCTGAACTGATATACCCGGGTTCATTAAACTACATTAATTTGTCTGAAATAATAGCCCACCTCCCTCCACTACCTCCAGTCCTGAATATTTCATCCTCTGGGGAAGCTGCAGGAGTAACTGGTGTTTAGCCCAAGATTCAACTATCATGAGTTCCATCATTCCTCAATCACTTTCCTTCTGGAAATATAACCAACAGAGCTATAGCCATTGTTTAAAGGGTTCTCCAACTAAAACTAAATTAATTCATGCTCATACATAGTTAGATTAAAACATGATAGAGAAAATAATGTGGTGCTAGTGAAAACTAGCTATAGGAAAATCAACTAAAATATTCATAAATGCTAATTCTGGCTAACAGTACACAGATTTCTCTACTGTGTCTCTTCTCCTCCCGAGAGAGAGGGATGAGGGGGAGAAGGGGACGACAGATGATGAGATGGTTGGATGGCATCACCGACTCAATGGACATGAGTTTGAGTAAGCTCCGGGAGCTGGTGATGGACAGGGAAGCCTGGCATGCTGCAGTCCATGGGGTTGCAAAGAATTGGACACGACTGAGCGACTGAACTGACTGACTGTGTCTCTTGCAAAACTTTTTTTCAGACCTAAGATATGAAAGTGAATGCTTGTGAGAATAACTAAGAGAAATTATGTGCTTTACAAAGATGGAATTGAGAAAATAATAACAAAAAGGATGGAGAAATACTGTCAGCTTTGTTTTTGAAGGAAATTCAAATGATGCTTCACTCAGAAATACTTATGTAATCAACACTTAAAGAGCTGCAAAATGTAGCACTCTTTCTAATTTCCAGCAGGTACTATAAGCTCATAAAATCATGTTATTTTAAGTGAGGAAAAAACTTATTGCTATTACAGAGAAGCAAACTCCATGCTATTTTACCATAATAAGTTTTTTCCCCTTCTGACAGTCTAAATGCCTATAATTTTAGTCACCAAGACCCTATATAAAGTTTTACTAGCAGGAAACTGAAATCCCTTATTATCTTTTCTATTTATATGGCATAGATTCACCAGATATCTGGGTCTCTGGCATCCCTGTTTTTAAAGGTGATATCACAAATACAAAGAGACAACACCCTGTTTAATCAGAGCTGATAATTGACCTTGGATTGAGGGAACAGAACAGCTGAATTAACTTACATTGAAATTGCTATTTTAAAATGAAGGAGATTCCCACACAATAGAGGATAAACCAAGCTTATTATGAAAAGCATTTTCAAATACATGCTTAGAACTGATGAGCAGAAATATCCGTAGGTTGCAACTTGAAAAAAAAAGGAGACAAACATTTGATCCATCATAGATGTGGCTGATTTCAGGTGTCTTTGAGGTGCTTACAGAAAAGTATAATGAAGAGCGGAGTGCCTGGCACACAGGGGAGGCACAACAGATCTCATCTTAAATATATGGTATCATAGGATGAATATGTTATGTGATAAATGTGTCAACTGGAATGAGATGGGAGTTAAGCTCCAGGGGTAGCATCCTCTTTCTCAGACTTCTGTCATTCTGAGGACACCTACAGTCTACTTACCATATCCCTAAACCACCTATGTTATAGTTTACTTAAAACTATTCTTTTAATTGACCTACATTCTCTGCTTCAATTAACTGCTTCATCTTAGTTCATCAGTTCAGTCACTCAGCTGTGTCCAACTCTTTGTGACCCCATAGACTGCAGCACACCATGCTTCCCTGTCCTTCATCAACTTCCGGAGCTTGCTTGAACTCATGTCTATCGATTCAGTGATGCCATCCAACCATCTCATCCTCTGTTGTCCCCTTCTCCTCCTGACTTCTCATCTTAGCTCATAATACCCATGAAATTAGACATGTGTTGTCCTAATTTTATTTTGACACACATGAAAATAAATGAATAACTTTAAAATTTTAAAGTTCCCTACTTGTATTACCAGTCTTATGGCTGACCAATTGTACGTGTGTTGCTTCACCTTGAGAAATACTGGTATAATGCAAAGAGCACAGACTTTGGAATGATTCAGCACTCAGTTCTAATTCCACTTCTGCCACTTCCTAGCTCTGTAACCTCAGGGAAGTTACTTGACCCCCTAAGTTCCACCGCATAGCCCTATGTTTAGAAAATGCTTCTTTCCCTTTGGGGCTACGTGTCAGATGCTGGGACTACAAATGTAACATGAGCCCTGTCTTCATCAGGTTCACATTCTAGTTGCAGAATTTAACACAAAAAAAGCATGTACATGCCACACTCTGTCATACGTGAACAGTATTTTGAACTTTTTATAGCTTAGGATTTAGGAGTTAGAAGACTTTTTTTTTTTTTTTTTGAGGATGGGCAGGAGAGTAGTGTAAATTGGGTTATGAGGCCCCCATGCAGGTACCTCACCTCAGCCACTGAACTCACTTCACTGGCCATGAGTCTGTTCCAAGCTCCAAAGAAAGTAGCATCCATCAAGCCCCTCTGCAAGGGCAAGGTCCATGGCATCTTCTGCCCAGTCTGCCCTTGTGTGCAGCCCTGTTCTCTGGGAACTCACCTCCCCAAAAGAGTTGAAATTTTTACAGTGAATTAAAGTTTGGTCATAATATGCCACATCTCTCTGTAGACATGATACTGAGAACTGGAACATTTTCTTCAAAGTTAGTTTATAATTGCGGTTCACATTTTTACTTTTTCAGGATCCAGGATTTGGACTGTTTCCCAAAACATTTTGAGACAGGTTAGAGGTTTCAAAAATGCAAATCTGGACAATCAGGGGATTCAATGGAACAGGAACTATTTCAAGTCAGCAGAAAGAGAAAATTGTACCAGGCAGCTGAGTTGAGTCAATGAGTACACTTTGGCACTGAATTGGGTACTAAGATTTCTGGCAGTAAAGTCCAAAAAGGGAAACACGGTGGATCTTTTCTTTAGTCATTGTCTGAATAAAGAAAGCACACACATTAGTCTACAGAAACAAGCTTTGTTTCTGCAGAAAAAAAATGTCTGATGATATCCTGTTAGTTTCTGGGTATGAAGCACAGAGAAGCACAGTTGGGCAATATTTTCAACTGTAAATCAACAAAAGACACAGAAGCACTGTTTACAAAATAGGCCATTCTTGTCTAGACACTTTGAAGAGCCAGAGGAGGTAATGTTCCATCATGGCTGAAGCGAGGCTTCCCCACAGAGCAGGAAACACAGTCTGAGAGTCTAAGGCAGAAACAGACATTTGGTGACACACTGTAGTCATAAATCTAACAGAATCCAGAAATGACTGAATTGTTCACCTATTACACTGTTTCATTCACGTTTCAGCTGTCTTACCTCAGTTTCACATACTCCATACTAACCTTATGAAAGCTTTATACTTGAGAGACCATATGTGCTAAATTGTATTGTTATATTATTTGTTGCCCTCAACCTTGCCTAAAACCTCATGACTGGGTCATCCATCCCTGGGGGAGAATTATACTTCTCTACTCATGGACATCAGACTCGGGCATGTAACTTGGTTTGGCCAATGAACTTTGATCTGAAGTGTCATGTGCCACTTTCTGAGCAGAACTCTCAGAGGCTTCATGTGGCATGTGGGTTTTTCTCTTTCATTTTTCCTCTACTCTGAGATTGATGGGTCTCAGAAACTGCCTGTTCCTTGTACTTTGTTCTCAGAATGGAGGAGATAGAGAGTAGAACTGAATTTGACCTATAAAGGACATGAAAAGTGATTGAGAAATAAACTTTTCTTGTTGAAAGATACTGAGATTTCGAAGCTTAATATTTGTTAGCATGGGATAACTTAGCAAGGCTTCCGAGGTGGTGCCAGTGGTAAAGAATCCACCTGCCAATGCAGGAGACGCAGGTTTGATCCCTGGTTCAGGAAGATTCCCTGGAGGAGGAAATGGCAACTCACTGCAGTATTCTCTCCTGGGAAATCCCAGAGACAGAAGAGTCTGGTGGACTGCAGTCCATGGAGTCACAAAGAGTCAGACATGACTGACCATGCACACCTAAACTTAGTAAAAACTGACTGATATGCAAAATATATTGGAAAGAAACTTGCTTTGCTTTCATGAATTAACTCTGAGTTGAGCTTATGTTCTACCAGAATATTCTGTGCTATATTATGCAGAACATACAACTTCTATCTTATAATTTTTAGTTCAGAGAGAGCCAACTGACTCCCTCAGTTCATAGAGCAAGTAATTTTAACAAGTACCCCTGATGAGCATGTCAGTAATGAATGTTGAGCTAGTTGCAAAATGCCCAGAGGGATAAATAGGGGGAGAAAAAGACTAGTAACACTGATTGGGCATCTTCCATGCATTAGATGCTTTACATATATTATTTCATTTATGGTTATGGCAACTCAGGTTCCGCCACCATTCTACAAATATAATTCAGAAGGGTTGGGTGAATTGGCCACAATCAGAGAGCTACTAAATGAGACAGCTTGAATTTGAGCTTTGATGTGACTGACTCCAAAGTCTTTACTTTCCATTATCCTCTTTCTATTACAGGTTTTCCACTACACGAGACAGGATGAATTGATGACACAGACACAGAGGATCATTTCAAAGTCTTTGGAAGCCTAATGTTGCACTAAGTTTAAAGGGAAAGGGGTCAGGTTGTAAAGGGTTGTTCAATATGTTTGCACAAATATACCTGGGGTTTAATTCCAATATTAAGAATAATGTATTATTTTAATTGTAAAAGAAATAGAAAATTTGGAAAATATAAAAATCACAAGTGAATGCTTATCAGCTTTTGAGGTTAAGAATTTAGAAACTTAGAAGTGGAGGAAATATCAAAAAAAGACATATTTGATTGCACAAATGTTAAACAAATGCTGTATCTCAAGTACAGGCTTTAAATTTTGAAAGATATATTTCTTTTGATATACTGAGTAGGATTCTATTAGTGGGGAAACTAGTATTTCTATCATTCTTATGATAATATGGCACTTCTAGATCACTTTTATATTTTGTATATATTTTAATTAATATTTATATAATTAATATTCCATAATGGTAATATATTATATATTGATATTAGTTAATTGTATGAATATTAATAACATGCCTCTTTCACATGTTTGGTCATTAACTAGAACTAGAAATTGGGAGTGGGGAACACAGTAGACATATATACGTGAGGAATCGAACATCAAAAGAGATAATGACTATTGGCCTAAGGTGGCATTGCTGACAGAACAAGTAGCATTAGGACTCAGCTATGTAGTCACTGAATGGGGACAAGGATGCAGGAGCGTTTCTCATGGACCAAATGTGAGACGTGGGCAAGGTGATTGAGAGAGACACTTACCTGAAGCCTTTGAAAAAATAATAATAATTCATTTATTTTAATTGGAGAATAATAACTTTACAATATTGTGATGGTTTTTGCCATGCATCAACATGGATCAACCATAGGTATCCTTACCCAAGCAGAATGCCCAGCAAGGTAAAGTGACCTCAGTAGAAGATAAGGAGGCTGAATTCTCTGGTTAAAGGAGAAATAAGTAGTGTTGATTTATTATTGCCATTTAGGAGATTTCAAGGAAAAGAGTTAGAGCCGACCATCTATTAAGCCCAAAGCGAGGCAGCTTTAAACACCTGACGAGGCTAGAGGCAACAACACCAGACACCTTAAGTGCAGTCAAATAGACCTTTCCTGACCCTGACACCCCCTCCCACCTGTTTCCTATCCTGGAGATGTCAAAAACTGGAGGCATGCTTATGGAGCGGGGAGTAGAGAGCAGAGGAGATTTGTAAGGGAGAAGGATGCACATGAGGGATAGAATTCTTACCTTTGAAGTTCAAAGATTTTTTGTTATTACCTTAGATTTACATTTATTGTTGTTCAGTCACTCAGTCGTGTCTGATTCTTTTCGACCCCATGGACTGCAACACATCAGGCTTCCCTGTCCTTCACCATCTCCTGGGGCTTTCGCAAACTCATGTCCATTGAGTAGATGATGCCATCCAACCTAGATTTGCATACTCATTACTAAAATGAAACTACTAGAAAACCAACCAGAGGACTTTCCATCAACTAAGACTGAGCATATAAGCTATGAGGACTGTCCAAAATTTCTTATATGGGCTCAAAAAATATTCCATAAGATGGATTTAAAGGAATAATTGGAAAAAAAGAAAAAAAAATGTATCACACTTTACAAGTACTCCCAATTCAATGTATTCAATTGCTTTCATCTTCTTCCATGATTTGAAAGGTAGACACCTACTTTTGTTGCTAGTACTCACTTGAGCATTCGTTCATTTTTTCATCATGTATTGAGTACCTATTATGTGCCAGGTTGTATTTAGGTATTGAGGAAATTATAGTAAATTTTAAAAGAGAGCAAAAACTGCTGCTCCAATGGAGCTTACTTTATGTTCAGGAGAGAAAAACAAAAATGATTTAAAATATACATAAAAAAATCAAATAAATATAATTGTATTGAATAAGATTAAAATAAGGGAATGAGATGATGACTGGGTGGAGGGGATGGATTGCTCTTCAAGTAACAGTTTCAAGGGTGATCTTACCAAGACCTGAGTGATGAGAAAGTGACAGCCGTGTACAATTTTTGGAGAAAATTATTGTTGGCAGAGGGAAGAACTAAAAGTGAAAAGCCCCAAGGAAAGGACTAGATTGGCTTTTCAAGAGACAGAAGAAGGCATGTGTGACTGGAGCATAGTGAGCTCAGAAGACCATTGGGAATTGACATTGGAGAGGAACATATCCAGGTCATGTGGGGGATTGTTTGTGAGCCTGTGTAAACTATTTGGATTGTATCCCAAGTAGAATGTCAAGCCACTGGAGGATTTTAAGCATAGCAAGGACATGATAAGAATCACATTTTAAAAATAGCACTCTGGCTACTGTGGGTAAGGGAATGGGCACAGAGAGGTAACTTAGGAAAGCATTACAAAATCTAAGAATATGATGGCAACTTAGACCAGAGAGGTGGTGAAAGAAATAGAAGAAAGTGAACGTTTTCAGAAACTATTTTGGAAGCAGAGTTGAGAGGATGGAGGATGTGTTCATGGATTGAATTCGGGGAGCTGAGGAAATAGGAGAAATCAAGGATTAGTCTCAGGGTTTTGGCTTAAGCTGTTAGATTAACGGTGGTACTGTTGCTGAGATCTACAGAGACTAGGAAGGAGGGTGGACTTAGAGGGAAATCAAAAGGTATGTTTTTCAGGTTCTAGATTTGGGATGCTTATTTGGCATCTAGGCAGAGATACTATGTAGGAGTTGGATATGTCCTGATAAGTCAAAAGCTCAGTGGATATGTCAGGCAGGCTACAAATTTGGGATTCTTGGAATACGCTTGCTTGCTATTTAAGACCATGTAGCAAAATGAAATAACCTAGGAAGAGAGTGAAAAACAAACGTGTGATCCAGGATTAAATTCTGGGAGCACTCCATTTTCTAGAAGTCCAACAGAGGAGGAGGAGCCAGGAAAAGAGACTGAAAAGGATCAGCCAGTAAAATAGAAGGAAAAAAACAGAAGCATGTTGTAGAAGAGGAAAGAAGAGGTTTTCACAAGAAGGGAAAGCAGTTAACTATGTGAAATGCTGCTGAGTGATGAACTAAGAGGGAGATAATGAAGTGACCACTGGATATGACAAGCAAGGTCAATATCAAGATAACACATTGGACTTCCCTTTATGATTCTTATTAATATATTCTGTGATTGCAAGCTTTGAAAAATGTTATTGGAAAATGCAATCATATTTATAGTATTTATCAGTTTCAGACTTTGCAATTTTCTGCTCTTTCTTAGTCTAAATAAATACTGGTATCTCCTGCTTTTCAAGGGTTGGCTCTACACCACTTTACTTTTGCAAAGGGCTTCCCAGGTGGCTTAGTGGTGAAGAATCCACCTGCCAACAGGAGATGTGGGTTTGATCCCTGGATGAGGAAGATCCCCTGGAGAAAGAAATGGCAACCCACTCTAGTATTCTTGTCTGGAGAATTCCACAGACAAAGAAGCCTAGTGGGCTACAGTCCATGGAGTTGCAGAAGAGTCGGACATGACTTACTGACTAAACAACAACTTTAGAGAAAGACGTATTTTAGTAATTGTTTTCACTAACTGAAAGAAATCCAAAGAGGATTTTTGCTTCTTCAGGGGAAAAAAAAAAGACAAAAAGCAAAAATAGTGTCAGCATTTGTTTTCAGTGAACTGAGAGGTTATAGAGGCTGTGCACACCCAGAGTACCCATAAGAATGTCATGGCTAAGCTCCTCCTGGGAACCACACTCAGCATCCAGTTTCCATAACTTCAAACTGTGTCTGTGAGCATCTATGCTTTGTCTATGCTCATTCTGAGTCTCCCTTACTGATGTGTACTAAGGTAATAGTTTTCTTGCTTATGGAAGATTTCATAGGTACACTTGTCTTTTGGCGAGCAGGGGAAACCTGTATTCATGTTCATACCTAAATGTGTATTATTTTTTCCTAACTGGGTCCCCTAAATTGTAAAAGCTTCTGGCTACTCAAACACTCAATCTGTACTTGTTGAGGATGGATAGATATATACATAGACAGAGAGATACAATTTCTTTCAAACATATTCAAAGAAGAATGACAATTTGATGCCTTGGCCTAATTTATAATTCTTTTTTGTTTTTAATTTGGCCACACCACCTGGTTTATGAGATCTTAGTTCGCCCACCAGGGATTGAACTGCACCCTCAGCAGTAAAAGCACTGAGTCCTAACCACTGGACCACTAGGGGATTCCCTAAGTTACTCACACTCTTTGTTCCCCCAACTCTGTAGATGGTGATCTACTGTCTTCTTCAATTTAGTGTTTTGGAGAAGATTAAGGATAGTCTGATCTTGTTCCTTTGTGCATAACTATTATTAGGTTAATATGTTTCTTTGTTTTTTTTTTTTTTTCTTTTGGTGAGCAGTAGAGACTTGACAACCGGGATTCTTTGACTAAAATGATTTATGTGATTTGAATCTATTTTTATTTATATTTTATAGAACCCAGTGAATGCTCCCACTTTCTGCATTTAATGACTTTCTTGAGATCAGAAACATTTCCCCATGTGTTTTTGTTCAATATTGCTTCTGTTTTGTGTGTTCTCCCCTATCTTCTAGCTGTCTTTATTTCTAGCTCCTATCTATAGGATCTCTGCACCATATTTACTATCACCAGTTTCATTATTTTCATCTCTCTTTTTCTCTGTGTTCTGGGAGTTTCTCAAATTTATCTTTTTATTTACTAATTCAATTTTCTGAGGTGTCAATTCAATGAGATACTCATTACTTGCACACACTTTCTTCACTGTATTATTTATTCATCTCTGAATAGTCTTTCTTTTATTTATATTCATAAACTAGCAAGTGAGATGTGATAGGAACTTCAATTTAAAAAAAATAGGATAGTGATGCTGGCCCTATACATTATATCTCTTCTTATCCCAAACTCCCCAAAGAGAAAAGTCTTAAAAGTTGTCTGTGAAGTCCATTCCAGAGTTAATAATATATCAAGAAAGCACTGGAGGGCATTATGTTGTGGGAGAGTTGAGAATAGGTTTCTGACTAATGTTTCATTAGAACTCTAGAACTTAAGAGAGACCCTGAGGTCCTGGCAGGTCATAATGCTCCATTGTTCATCTGTGGAGCCAGGGAAAGATTTAAAAATGAGGAAGTCCAGGAAGCAGAGAGCTGAAAACCTTACTGTACACATTACCTTAGTTCATTTACCTCAGCATTGCTTGGGGATGCAAGAAGGTAGAGGGCACCAGACCTACCCACCCAGTGAAACCAGAAGCAAGTGTGCCCATGGACATCACCAAATGTCCAGAATCTCTGGACAGGCTCACTGGCAAGGGGTTTTGCTTGCTGAAACCAATCTGTAAAGAATTCTGGAAGAGGTGCCTACTTCCTTAAATGTGCAGACATCAACACAAGGTGACAAGGATAATAAATAATCAAGGAAACATGACACCATGAAAGGAAACTAATAAAACTCCAATTAATGGCCCTAAAGAAATGGAGATCTGTAAACTATCTGACATTCAGAATATTCCTCTTAAAGAAATTCAGTTAACTACAAGAAAGTAAAGACAAACAACTAAAGAGAATTAAGAAAACAATGCCTGAATGAAATTAAAAACTCAACAATGAAATAGAAACCATTAAAAACAAACAAACAAAAAACCCCCCAGAAATCCTAGCATGAATGAATACAACAAATGAACTGAAGAATTCAGAAGAGAGCTTCAACAGCAGACTTCACTATGCAGAAGATAGAATTAGTAATCGGGAAGACAGGCCATTTGAAATCACAAAGTTAGAGTAGCAAAAAGAAAAAAAAAATGAGGAAGAGTGAAGAAAGCCTACATAAATTACAGAATGCCATTAACAGAAATAATCTACAGATTATTGGAGTTCCCAGAAGGAGAAAAAAGTGAGACAGGGATGGGAAGCTTATTCAAAGAAAGAATGCTGAGAACTTCTCAAATGTGGGGAGAGATTTGGGCATCCAAGATCATGAAGCTAGTAGGTAACTCCAGAATCCCAATTCAAAATGATCTTCTCTAAGATATACTAAAATAAAACTATCTAAAATCAAAGGCAAAGAAAGATTTTAAAAGAAACAAAAGAAAAACATTCCTCACATATAAACCACTTTGGAAGACAGTATGGTGTTTCCTTTAAAAACTAAAAATAGAGTTGCCATATGTCAAGAAGCAACAGTTAGAACTGGACATGGAACAAGAAGTTGGTTCCAAATTGGGAGAGGAGTAAATCAAGGCTGTATATTCTCACCCTGCTTCTTAAACTTATATGCAGAGTGTATCATGCTAAATGCCAGGCTGGATGAAGCACAAGCTGGAATCAAGATTGCCAGGAGAAATATCAGTAACCTCAGATACGCAGATGACACCTCCCTTATGGCAGAAAGTGAAGAAGAACTAAAGAGTCTCTTGATGAAAGTGAAAGAGGAGAGTGAAAAAGTTGGCTTTGAGGCGAATTGCCAGTCCAGATTCAATGCATGATACAGGATGCTCGGGGCTGGTGCACCGGGATGGCCTGGAGGGATGAGATGGGGAGGGAGGTGGAAGGGGGGTTATGGAGGGGGAAAGCATGTATACCCATGGTGGATTCATGTCAATGTATGGCAGAACAAATACAATGTTGTAAAGTTAAAAAATAGAAAATAAACTAACTAAAAAAAAAACAAAACTCAACATTCAGAAAACTAAGATCATGGCATCCAGTCCCATCACTTCATGTCAAATAGATGGGGAAACAATGGAAACAGTGAGAGCCTTTACTTTTTTGGGCTCCAAAATCACTGCAGATGGTGACTGCAGCTATGAAATTAAAAGACTCTTGCTCCTTGGAAGAAAAGTTATGACCAACCTAGACAGCATATGTACACCCATGGCGGATTCATGTCAATGTATGGCAAAACCAATACACTATTGTAAAGTAAAAAAAAAAAAAAAAAAAGATAAATAAATATTAAAAAAAAAAAGGCAGAGACATTACTTTGCCAACAAAGGTCCATCTAGTCAAAGCTATGGTTTTTCCAGTAGTCATGTATGGATGTGAGAGTTGGCCTATAAAGAAAGCTGAGCACCAAAGAATTGATGCTTTTGAACTATGGTGTTGGAGAAGACTCTTGAGAGTCCCTTGGACTGCAAGAAGATCCAACCAGTCCATCCTAAAGGAAATCAGTCCTGAACATTCATTGGAAGGACTGATGCTGAAGCTGAAGCTCCAATACTTTGGCCACCTGATGCAAAGAACCGGCTTATTTGAAAAGACCCTGATGCTGGGAAAGATTGAAGGTGGGAGGAGAAGGGGATGACAGAGGATGAGACGGTTGGATGGCATCACCGACACGATAGACATGAGTTTGAGTAGGCTCCGGAAGTTGGTGATGGACAGGAAAGCCTGGCGTCCAAGGGGTCACAGAGAGTCAGACACAGCTGAGCAACTGAACTGAAATGATGATCCTGAAATCCTACTCCTGGGCATATATCTGGAGAAAACTATAATTCAAAAAGAAGCATTCTCTCACTCCAACATTCATTGCAACACTATTTACAATAGCCAAGACATGGAAGAAACATGATGTCCATCAACAGATGAATAGATGAAGATGTGATATATATTTACAATGGAATATTACTTACCCATAAAAGAATGAAATAATGCCATTTGCAGCAACATGGATGGACCTAGAGAATATTATACTTAGAGAAGCAAGTCAAACAGAGAAAGGAAATATTATATGATATCAATATATTTGGAATCTAAAAAATATACAAATGAATGTATATACAAAATAGAAACAGACTTACAGACATAGAAAACAAACACAGTTACCACAGGGGAATTAGGGAAGGGATAAATTAGGAGAATGGGGTTAACAGTTACACATTACTATATATAAAATCGATAAGTGACAAAGATTTAGTGTATAGCACACTCAACTATACTCAATGTCCTGCAATAACCTATAATGGAATATTATCAACAAAAAATAATGAATCACATTGCTGTGCATCTGAAATGAACACAGTGTAATGAAAAAAGCCAAGCTCTAATAAAAGACTCTCAAAATGGAGTCTATTAACTAAAAAAAAAAGAAAAGAAAACTAAAAACTGGAAAAAAGAATGAGAATTACATGAGGGAAATCGAGGGTTAACTAACCTGAAGTGGAACACAGCAGTGCGTGCGCAAGAGAGGCTTTTGAGCAAAACTATAGTTGGTAAATACTGTATGAGTTGAAGACGACTCCAGTGTTTCAGATACTCAGAGTGTTTTTAATTAAGAAGTAAGATTTCTGTACAGTGAGGACTTTTTTTCTGTTTATGCGCAACCCTCTTATGCAAGTATAAAAGTAGCTACACCAAGCGAAGAAGACCTCATTGATCTGTTTGAATTAACTACAGATATTTTCCAATACATGTATTGTTTACACTCAGGAGCATCAGATTGTGTCACTCAGAAATTTCATGGATGCTCATAGCTTAAACCACCTCAAGTGGAATGAAGAAATAGAAAGAAAATGACTTTGTAGAATGTTGTAGAAAGAGCCTTTTTTTGGCAGTAGACAGAGAGAATAAAATCAGCTTGACCTTATCTGTGTATCCAAAAACAATCACTATTAAGGGAACAGAGTGCTTTTTAATGGGAGATTTCAGCTCATCTTACCTTTAAAATCTCTCTATTGCCTTCAGTAACCATGGATGCTCCACCCTTCTGTGTTTAACAGACCAAAAATGAAGCAATGGTAGGAAAATTGATGTTAAAACATTTTTGCACTCAAATTAAATACCATAGCTTATCTTTGTGATTATGGCATTTAGAAAGGACATCACCCAAAAGGACAGAGCATAAATCACCACAGAGAGCTACCAAATCAGTATTTGGCACGAGTGAGAAGGAAGCCCCACAGAGCACCCACTGAGCTCCAAGAGAGGCTGATGGGAGGGCCGTTAGCTCAGATGATGACTCTGTAATCAGATAGGTTAGCTGATAATTTGTACAACGTGCTTAGGAAACTCCTTACACTAGAAGAGTGAAGGTTGACATCTTTCTGTCTGATAAGGTGCGAAGTACATTCCCACTAATAGATGATTTTCATAAGAAGATAAAGAGAAAGCTGGGCTTCAAGTATTAAAAGATGGATTGAACACACATATACTTCTCTTCCCTCCCAAGATCCTCTTGAAATTATTAAAAAGAACTTTTAGGGGGCAGGCAGTGAGGGGAGAAAAAGCCATTGCAGCGCCAGAGAAATCAGAAAGGCAGCCAGCAGTAGACTAGAGATTTCGAAGGAATCCTAGATGGTAGAAACATCATAGAACACAGATGAGGTGGGACTGACTGAGGAATAAAGATTGAAAACCGAAGCCCAAATAGCAGAAAGAGTCAGGAGCATTAATGATAGCAGTTATGAATGGGGATGCATTGGGAATAGCTAAGACAGCCACCACTGTCTCTGTCTCCTTCAGCATTCTGCCCAGGGTGCTGGTGCCCACAACTCCGACTCTCTGGGTCCTGAGGACTCCTCTCCAAATGACATACCTAGTCTGCCTGGCAAGGAGTCTTGAGATATATGTTAGGGCCTGGGAGAGAAGAGTTTGAGGTAACTCGGAATTCTCATGTAAAGTGCAGAGGGAAAAATATAAATTGGAAAAAAAAAAAAACCAAAACAAGAAAACTCCTTCCTGGAGTGCAATACACTAAGAGCCTCCCCTCCCCCTAGAGAGTAGGACCTTCCCTCTTTTGAAGCTTGTGGGACATGCTATTTGACAATGGGGTCTTCAAAAGCTTCCCTTGTGGCTCAGATGTTAAAGAATCTGCCTGCAATGCGGGAGACCTGGGTTCCATCCCTGGTTCAGGAAGATCCCCTGGAGAAGGGAATGGCTACCCACTTCAGTATTCTTGCCTGGAGAATTCCCATGGACAGAGGAGCCTGGCGAGCTACAGTTCTTAGAGTCACAAAGAGTCGGACACAATAGAGCAACTAACACTTTCACTTTTCAAAAGCCAAGCAAAAGAAAAGGGCAATTTTTAAAGCCCTGTTAGAACTGAGATGCTACAGAAAGTTTACTCTGAGCAATAGTGACTGTGGGCTGAGATCAGCCGAGAAGAGGCTGAGAAATGCTGGGGTAAGATTTGACCTCCTCTCTCTTAACCTTCGAAAGCTTGAGCTCAAGAGTGTGTTTTAGACATGTGATATTATAAAGGAGAAAGTGATTGTTCTTGCTCGAATTTTAGTTTGAAGAGCCCATGCTCAAGAATTCCTCTTACAATCTTCTTTTCCTGATAATGAATGTGAGCCAATGACCCTTTTTTCCTCCCTGAAGCATACTTTATTTCTGGAAATGCAGATAAAGTGCCATGCAGAGAAACTCAATCTTAATTTTTTTTTTTTTCTTCAAGATAAGGAGTTCGGTAATCAGGAGTCACCTGTCAGGGCACGGGCAAACACTGGCAGCTCAGGGGGAAAGAGCCATAGGCAGCGAGCTGAAGGTTTTCTTCTCTCCCCCTGGTTGGCTCTCCTCTGGGGAGGGCACGCTTCTCCAGGGAACACGGGGGGAGACTGGGTATCAAGATTTGATAGATAGGAAGAGCTTGTGGTTATTTATAAAAATCCACTTGTATAAGATAGCTTCTGGAGCGCTCGAGTGTGTGTATTTGCTGTGAGTTCTGCCTCTGCACTGCAGCTGCCAATAAAGGTGCAGAGCTGAAGAGCACAGGAGCTGAAGGCTCAGGATGGCTAGGCGTGATTAGCCTTGCTTCTGCATGAAACTTTGCACACAAATAATTAAGTACCTTTTGAGTAATCCCCAAGGAGGGAAATATCATTTCTGGCAATGATTAGGGACTGTTCTATGAAATGGCGGCTGGATTTAAACAGAACCTTCCACAATGAGTAGATTTCAGTCCTTAGCACTCTCTTAAACTGAATAATCGGTTGAAAATACCCACAGCATTCTTATTCAAAAGTGTCAGTTCAGTTCAGTTGCTCATTTGTGTCCAACACTTTGTGACCCCATGGACTGCAGCACGCCAGACCTCCCTGTCCATCACCAACTCCCAGAGTTTACTCAAACTCATATCCATTGAGTCAGTGATGTCATCCAACCATTTCATCCTCTATCGTCCCCTTCTCCTCCCGCCTTCAATCTTTCCCAGCATCAGGGTCTTTTCAAATGAGTCAGTTCTTCACATCAGGCGGCCAAAGTATTGGAGTTTCAGCTTCAGCATCGGTCCTTCCAATGAATATTCAGGACTGATTTCCTTTAGGATGGACTGGTTGGATCTCCTTGCAGTACAAGGGACTCTCAAGAGTCTTCTCCAACACCACAGTTCAAGCATATATTTAATACTTAATGGCTGATCTTCATCCTTTGAAGGTAAATTTTCAAAAAAAGATGCCATTTGAAGGTAACACTGGAGAAAAAAATAGTGAATGATTAACTCTGGTATTATTCTTTGAATCTAAAGCAATGTCTACTGAGAAAATAATGACATTAATTTTATTTGTTCCTGGAAAAATAGATGGGAAGATAATTCCAAATGACTCCAGAATGGGTCAAAATCCTGAAATAAGTGGATAGTGTCCAGAAGAAGAATAAAGCCCTCTTGGACAAGGTGGGTCTTGTTGATTGTGAAGACAGAAACACATTATGGTGCTTGACTGGCTGCCTATGAGCAAGGGAGATGGACTCAAAAGAGGAGAGGGATCTGAGAATACTGGCAGGCACGGAGGGGGTGGAGTATAGATACAGGATTGGCCCCTAAGGCAAGACTCACATATTAGAGGTAAAGTCCAGAAAGGTTTATGGAAAACACAGCACAGGTACAAGCTGAGAATGATGGTAGGTGAAAAATCAGGAAACAATTGTATGGGGTACGATATCAACTACAAGAAATATTATAGATGGAAAATTCTGTTTATGTCTGTGCATCTATCTGTCTGTCTCATAGAAAGAGATTCCTACAAGATTGATGAATTTCACAGGTACTCCCCACAGTTGTGCAAATTGGTGGTAGTCCCAGACGCCGGGGAAGGTCAGGACAAAAATCACTGTAATGTTAACTGGTGGGAAAGAAGGAAGAAGATTGTACCCCAAACCTGGGCAAGAGAAGGGCTATACAGACCTTGCTGCCCATTAGTGCCTGTGGGTATCAGGCCATTTGGCTCTTTAATGTCGAAGAGTTAAAGGTTGTTACAATTGCTTTTAGGACTTCCCTTGTAGCTTAGTTGGTAAACAATCTGCCTGCAATACAGGAGACCAGGGTTCGATCCCTGGGTTGGGAAGATTCCCTGGAGAAGGGAATGGCAATCTACTCCAGCATTCTTGCCTGGAGAATCCCATGGACATAAGAGTCTGGCAGGCTACAGTCCATGGGGTCTCAAGAGTCGGACAGGACTTAGCGACTATACCACCATCACTACCACACATGCTTTTAGTGGTTATTGAAATGTTTCTTCCTGCCCTTGTTGGATTCTGGTTCAAAGGATGAAGATCAGTCAATTGCAATCTTTCAGGATGGAGAAATGAAATAGATCAAGCTGTGGACATTGGGGATGGACCAAGACAGAGCCCAGAATGACATTTCTAGTTTCTTGAGTTAAGAAGTCTCATTATTGGGTTGTCATAGTTGGAGAAGAAATGCCAGCTGCTTCAGTTAACTTGCCTGGAGTCACACTGCAAACCATTAAGAAGAAATTAATTAGAGATGCCTAGAAAATTTGCAGCTATTTTGCTGTTCATTATTTTTAAGGGTTCAAATACTAATGGAATTTTATTTTCACTTCAATATTTAGTGTTTGAGCAAAGTCTATAAACTTGATTCTCCTGATAGCTGCTCCTTTTCCCCTGCATTGTGGTAAACACCATTGGCTTTCTTCCCAATGGTTTTATCTCCCTTCTTACTTGCTAGGACAACCAAGCTTTTGTTCAGACTTTTCTGAATTGCAATATCCTTATCTCTACTTAGGTGATGATTTTTTTTCCTTTTTCATGGAAAGGCATTTTATTTTATTTTTTAAATATTTATTTATTTTAATTGGAGGCTAATTACTTTACAATATTGTAGTGTTTTTTGTCATACATTGACATGAATCAGCCATGGGTGTACATCTGTTCCCCATCCTGAACCCCCCTCCCACTTCCCTCCCCATCCCATCCCTCTGGGTCATCCCAGTGCACCAGCCCTGAGCACCCTGTCTCATGCACCTAACATGGACTGGTGATCTGTTTCACATATGGTAATATACATGTTTCAATGCTATTCTCTCAAATCATCCCACCCTCGCCTTCTCCCACAGAGGCCAAAAGAGTGTTCTTTACATCTGTGTCTCTTTTGCTGTCTCACATGTAGAGTGATTGTTACCATCCATCTAAATTCCATATATATGCATTAGTATACTGTATTGGTGTTTTTCTTTCTGACTTACTTCACTCTGTATAATAGGCTCCAGTTTCATCCACCTCATTAGAACTGATTCAAATGCATTCTTTGTAATGGCCGAGTAATATTCCATTGTGTATATGTACCACAGCTTTCTTATCCATTCTTCTGCTGATGGACATCTAGGTTGCTTCCGTGTCCTGGCTATTACAAACAGTGATACGATGAACATTGGGGTACACATGTCTCTTTCAATTCTGATTTCCTCAGTGTGTATGCCCAACAGTGGGATTGCTGGGTCACATGGCAGTTCTATTTCCAGTTTTTTAAGGAATCTCCACACTATTCTCCATAGTGGCTGTACTAGTTTGCATTCCCACCAACAGTGTAAGAGGGTTCCCTTTTCTCCACACCCTCTTCAGCATTTATTGCTTGTAGACTTTTGGATAGCAACCATTCTGACTGGCGTGAAATGGTACCTCATTGTGGTTTTGATTTGCATTTCTCTGATAATGAGTGATGTTGAGCATCTTTTCATGTGTTTGTTAGCCATCTGTATGTCTTCTTTGGAGAAATGTGTTTAGTTCTTTGGCCCACTTTTTGATTGGGTCTTTTATCTTTCTGGAATTGAGCTGCAGGAGTTGCTTGTATATTTTGGATATAATTCTTTGTCAGTTGTTTCATTTGCTATTATTTTCTCCCATTCTGAAGCCTGTCTTTTCACCTTGCTTATAGTTTCCTTTGTTGTGCAGAAGCTTTTAAGTTTAATTAGGTCCCATTTGTTTATTTTTGCTTTTATTTCCAATATTCTGGGAGGTGGGTCATAGAGGATCCTGCTGTGTTTTATGTTGGAGAATGTTTTGTTTCTTTAGGTAGACTTACTCCTAAGTATTTTATTCTTTTCGTTGCAATGGTGAATGGAATTGTTTCCTTAATTTCCCTGTCTGTTTTCCCATTGTTAGTATATAGGAATGCAAGGGATTTCTGTGTGTTAATTTTATATCCTGCAACTTTACTATATTCATTGATTAGCTCTAGTAATTTTCTGGTTTTGTCTTTAGGGTTTTCTCTGTAGAGGATCATGTCTTCTGCAAACAGTTAGAGTTTTACTTCTTCTTTTCCTATCTGAATTCCTTTTATTACTTTTTCTCCTCTGACTGCTGCGGCTAAAACTTCCAAAACTATCTTTAATAGTAGTGGTGAGAGTGGGCACCCTTGTCTTGTTCTTCATTTCTTCTTTTTCTAGTTGCTTTAGTTGTAGAGTTAGGTTATTTATTTGATTTTTCTCTTGTTTCTTGAGGTAAGCTTGTATTGCTCTGAACCGTCCCCTTAGCACTGCTTTTACTGAATTCCATAGGTTTTGGGTTGTCATGTTTTCATTATCATTCATTTCTATGCATATTTTGATTTCTCAGTGTGTACACGTCAATCCCAAACTCCCAATCTATCCCTCCCCACCAGCTTTCCCCCCTGGTAACCCTACGTTCATTCTCTAAGTCTGTGGGTCTGTCTGTTTTGTAAATAACTTTATCTGTAGTATTTTTTTTTAGATTCCACATATAAGTGATATCATATCATACTTGTGAGGAGTTTTTGATTAGACTTTCTAAGCCATGCATTCCTCTCGCTAAGTGCTTGGTTTAGCATGGACAACAGATGTAATTCTGGCCAATGAGACTTTAGAGGAAATCTGCTGGAGGCTTCTGGGAAGGTTTTCTTTAAAAGGAATGTAAGAGATAGACTACTGTTTTGAGAACTAAATGAGCTAATATATATAAAGTGCTTTGAACAGTGGCGGCACATAACAAGTCAATAATCATTTGTTATCATTGGGCTATTGTTGCTGTGTTTGTTACTCTAAATGTGTAGCATCCCAGAGTGTCCATGATATCCTATAAGTGATATAAGACGTGTACATCATATTTCTGTCTGTGTAACAAGGACAAACCTTAGCCTACAGTGGAGGCACACAGCCACAGGAAGAGTTTTGACAGAAGCTGAGAAAACCAAGCTCTTCAAGAATTTTGTGACTTAAACATACATAAGCTGGCTCAGAGCTGACAGGATGAATATGGAGCAACAGTATTCATCCCCCTGTAGCCCTGGGGAGAGCTCTGATGCACCCTCGGTAAGAAGGAGGAATAATCTCACAGAACTTGTGTTTATTTTTCTTTATTTTCCATTGGCTGCACCACTCCAACCCCCCAAACAAATCTCCCACTTGTATAATTTATGTATTGGCCACATGGCAATAACAAGATTACAAAAGCCGAAATCATAAAATAATATATTCTAGAAAATGAAAACTTCAAATGTAATGCAGAAACATTTCAATTTCCAGATAATTTTTATTTTCATTCACTTATCTCTAATGTGAATACTGATGGGAAAGTTTAGAAATTCTGGCATATGTAGGACACAAACTCCATGTCTTCTCTGAACTCTTCGGCAAGATATTAAAGTATAACAAGTATGAATATTAAATATTCTAGTTTTATGGCTCATTCATGTTTTGCAAAAGCACTGTTTAATATGAACAAAACACATTAATGAGCAAAAAAATTTTCAGTACCATAAAATAATATAATGCCACACTAGTCCATGACTTAAAAAGTGCTGTTATTAAGGTTCCATTTTTCACCAAGCAGAAGATTGGCCCAGATGATGCTAGGAAGGGTCTAGATAACCCCTATTGCTGTCTAGACATTCAGTTCAGTTCAGTTCAGTCGCTCAGTCGTGTCTGACTCTTTGCGACCCCATGAATTGCAGCACGCCAGGCCTCTCTGTCCATCACCAACTCCCGGAGTCTACCCAAACCCATGTCCATCGAGTCAGTGATGCCATCCAACCATCTCATCCTCTGTCATCCCCTTCTCCTCCTGCTCCCAGTCCTACCCAGCATTAGGGTCTTTTCCAATGAGTCAACTCTTCACATGAGGTGGCCAAAGTATTGAAGTTTCACCTTCAACATCAGTCCCTCCAATGAACACCCAGGATTGATCTCCTTTAGGATGGATTGATTGGATCTCCTTGCAGTCCAAGGGACTCTCAAGAGTCTTCTCCAACACCACAGTTCAAAAGCATCAATTCTGTGGCGCTCAGCTTTCTTCACCGTCCAACTCTCACATCCATACATGACAACTGGAAAAACCATAGCCTTGACTAGGCGGACTTTTGTTAACAAAGTCTAGACACTAGGTTTTAGAATATTGGCGAGAGGTATTCTTTTGTACTGAGGGATGTCAGAATATCAGGTTTTTTGTGTCCATCCTACTTTTCATGATTTTTATATACAATATTCTGCCTTGAGGGTATTTATTGTACTGTTTTTATATCATTTACAACCATTATTAGTAGTAAATAAAGTCTACAAAATAACTTTTAAACAATACTTTATAATCTCAATGTTTATATAACAAGAAGTCAAAATAATGTAGAGGTAAAGTTAACTAGTATTCATTGTATGAAATAATATTACAACACTCACAGAATAACCCTCAAAAATGAACCAAGTCCAAAGCTAAGGATGAGTCAGTGGTTATGGTACTCTGTCTCTCCACTTCTGTGCATATTTGAATATATTTTTGGAAAGTTTTTAGAAGTCGTGGGGCAGAATATAGGCCCAAGAAAGGTGTCCAAATTCTACTGTGAGAACCTATGAATATGTCAGATT
This sequence comes from Giraffa tippelskirchi, assembly GCF_054371585.1. Taxonomy (NCBI): domain Eukaryota; kingdom Metazoa; phylum Chordata; class Mammalia; order Artiodactyla; family Giraffidae; genus Giraffa; species Giraffa tippelskirchi. Next base: position 9,265,744 of record NC_137289.1, on the reverse strand, counting down.
ACATGGCAAAAAGGAATGAACATTGCTGACCATCTGATTTTGAGATGGTAGATTATCCTGGATTATCTGGCTAAGTGCAATGTCATCACAAAGGTCCTTATAAGCACAACAGGGAAGCCAGAGAGTGAGAGTCAGGGAAGGAGATGCGAAGCTGGAAGGAGGGTTATAATGATTCAGTGTGAGAACAATTTGATCACACATTTCTGGCTTTGAAAATGTAGGAAGGAACCATGAGCCAAGGAATGCAGGTGGCCTCTAGAAGAGGCAAAGAAATGGATTCTTTGCTGGCACCTCCAAAGGAATGTAGCCCTCCTGACACCTTGGTTTTAGCCATTTCAGACTTCTGGCCTACAGAACTGTAAGATGATAAATTTGTGCTGTTTAAGTCACAGAGTTTGTTGTCAATGTTTTATATCAACGATGGGAAATTGGGACTTTCCTGGCGGTCCAGTGGTTAAGACTCTGCACTTCCAATGTGGGGGATGCAGGTTCGATCCCAGGTCGGGCAAATAAAAGCCTACATGTTGTGTGGTGTGGCCAAAAAAGAAAGAAAGAAAAAAAAAAAAAAAAAAACAATGGGAAACTAATACAGGGAGAAGCATGTGTCCTTCCCTTTCTCATTTGGACAGAAGTGCAGTAGGCCCCTCCAAAGATGTACATATTCTAATCCTCAGAAACTGTGACTATGTTAATGTTACACAGCAAAGGGTACTTACAGTTTCTTCATCAACTGACCTTGCAAAGGGGAGACTACCCTAGATTATCTGGATGGGCCCACTGTCATCATAAGGGTCCTTAAATTGGAAGAGAGTGGTGGCAGAGAGAGGGCAGAATCAGCTAGGTTTGAAGATGCTCTGCTGCTGGCTTTGAAGATGGAGGATGGGGCAACAAGCCAAGGAATGCAGGTGGCCTCTAAAGGCTGGGAGAGAGAAGGCAGTGAATTCTCCCTTAGACCCATCAGAAGGAACATGGCCCTGCTGACATCTTGATTTTAGCCCATTGAGCCTCATTCCAGACTTTCTGTAAGATAATACATTTGTGTTGTTTGAAGTGACCCCCATTTTATTATAGCCACATGAAAAAACTGATCTATGAAAAAAAAAATTTATTGTTGAATATCTCCCTGTGCTTAGCACTGTGACACTCACTTAGATGCCAAAATGGTTTGGTCCATGCCTTTAAGTTGCTTTCCATCAGCTCAAGGCTTACACAAGGAATGCCTAGGGGGTAATAAAAGATGACAGAGTGTTTAGAGCTAAAATGAGGGATGCAGAGGATAAATCCTCCTGGAATTCTGACCACATAAACAGACAGAAATCACAGGATCTAGCTTGCTCATAACAGAGAGTTCTATAGGTGTAGGAGGATGGTGTTGGAGAACTGCTCACACAGTTGGATCATCTGTCATTGTACTGTGTGCTGCAGGCCTGCCGTGTTACAGCTGAAATCCCTGGGCATCTCAAGGGAGTAAGAGGTGATGGGTGGCTCTCACCTCCCCACTGATGTGCTATCATGCACCATGACAAAAATAGTCTGTTAGCCTGTGCTTTCCTGGCCTTCTTAAGAAACCCTTCCAGCCCCTAGACATCCCCAGCTAACACTGTCACACCACCTGCGGAATGTGTCTGTCCTTATGCCCTCATTCCAGCCCACTGCTCCTTATTTTCAGCCTAACTGGTATTTCCATTCACCTTTTCCAAACCCCTGCAATTTGTTTCTGCCAATGGGAACTTAGCCATGGGAACTCGGGTGACTTCCCTTTTTTGTGCCTCTGGTTCTTAATTTATAAAATCTGGAGGCTAACAGCACTGATCTGGTAGGGGAGGCAGCTCTGAGGATTAAATGACACATTGTAAGTAAAGTGCTTAGTCTCCATCAAAGTGCAGAAAGGTTATTAGTATCATTTGTTAGGACCAGGTACTACTTGATCATAAATAGAGAGATCAAATGTCCAGTTTTCACAGGGCAGCCCAGGTTTATACCTTCTTTCCAGATTAGTTATTAATAGCATCCCTTTTTGCTCACAAACATGTCCCCAAATGGCACCTTAATCATAAGGAATGAGGCAAGAAGCCAATTATTAGAATTCAGCCATCAGGTCAGCATCAACAAAAAAGCTAATTTATAGTCAAACATCTGGCTCATAGCTTCTCCATCTTCCCTGCCAAAGGAACAGCATTGGTGCTAGGACCAGCAGTGGGGCTGAGGCTCGAGAACAGGCCAAGGGCATAGAAACGGCTATGGACAGAAGGCTTCAGAGAGATGCTATGCTTTTCTTCTCCTTGAACAATTTCTTCTTCATCTTCCCTAATCCAGGGAGAAAGCAGGGATTAGAAGGTCCAACTATGAAGCCATTTGATTATTTCAAGCAGGCATTTTTGTCTGTCTCCCTAAAAAGAACAAAGTCAAATCCTTTTGATATCGAATTGCTACAATACTTTAAAGCTCCAGAGCTGTGATTATGGTCTGAAAATAGCTCTTGACATAAAACACAGATTAAAGATTCAGGTGAGTTTAAAGATGAGTTTTCCTTAGTTCGAAGGAGGCTAAAACCAGAGTTAGACCAAACAACAATTTATTACAGAGATAAGATAAGGAGCTGTATCCAGGCGTTCCTTCTGTATAATAGCTTTTCCTTTAGAATGACCTCTCTTTCAACCTTTCCATTCATGATTTTATATGTATATTTATGTGTGTGTGTGTGTGTATATATATATATATATGTATATCCATATCTATATCATCTCTATGTATTTATGTATTGTCAACTTTACCTCCCTGGAGAATTCCATGGATAGAGGAGCCTGTATACACACACACACACACACACACACACACACACACACACACACACACACACACGCACGCACACATGCACGCACAAGACTTTGATTCAATTTCTGCAAGAACCTGTGCCCCTCAATTCCCTCTATGACTGCACCTCTAGCTGAAGGTCTGTTCATGCTCTGACTCACCTTGTCTCCAGCTGCCTGACCACCTTTCTCTTCCACGTGAATCCTAGTCAGCTTCACAGGCTATAGTGCTGCCTGACACCAGACATCCATCTCCAGTGTCTTCCTAGTGAGGAGTTGGAAGGTACTGGGGGCAGGAGAGTCACAAGCCACTAGAGCCACTCCTTTCCCAAATTATACCAAGTTATTAGCTCAATTCTGTGCCACTGTGCGTATGACAAAATGACAACAAGGCCCCTCCAGGAGCTCATGTAAGCTCACACTCCACTCTTATAATCAACCAGCTCTGTTTTTTGAATGGCTATAAATATTTCTCCTAATTTTAGTAAAAGCAAATTGACTTTTCCTGCCAGGCATTTTCCACTTACACTTGAGTGCATTTCTTTATATAATCTTTAACCATCTAGTTGGTTAAGAAAGAAGAAAAGAAGACATAAGTATGAAGCCATCCAGATGAAAACAGCAACCCACTCCCATATTCTTGCCTGGAAAATCCCATGTATGGAGGACCCTGGCAGGCTACAGTCCATAGGGTCGCAAAGAATCGGACACGACTGAGCAACTTCACTTCTCCAGAGTAAAACAGTAAAAAAAGAAAGAAAGAATGAGAAGCAGCAGACTCAGCAACTGTAATGTTGCTCACCATTAAGAGCTGCTCTGGTTTTATTATCCATTGCTAATGTAGCCCTTTATTTTTGTTGCAGTTTTTCATTAGTAAGCCTGTCTACAGTGTACCGTATGCAATAGAAACACTCACTGTACTCACTCTAGGACATGGCAATCAAATGTGAATCATGACTCTCATGAGTAAATACCAGTAACTTGTGGTCATTTAATACTGGTGGGGGGGGTGTTCAGGATGGGGAACGCATGTACACCCATGGCTGATTCATGTCAACGTATGGCAAAAACCACTACAATATTGTAAAGTAATTAGCCTCCAATTAAAAGAAATGAATTAATAAAAATACTAGAATATTAAACTCAATGTCCTCATTGTTACTTGGTATCATGATTCAAAACAAAATATGTGATTATAAAAAATAACCATTAATATTAACTATGAGCTGTAAAACTCTTCCACTAGATATTCTCAGCATAACTCTTATTTTCTAAAACTCTGGAGTCACATACATATTTCCACATTCTTCCTGGAAATGAACCCTCTTGATAGATAATTCATGAAAGCTGTATTGTCATCTGACTACCAAAATGTCACCAGTTCATATTAACTGCAAAGAAAATCAGTAAGAATTAATTTTAAAAAGGTAAAGAAAACTACTTTCATTACAATAACATAGAATAAGCCAAATTTCCAATTAAAATATTTCTAAGCATTTGCCTCCCTGGTAATGAAAATAATGCTGCCTTTCAGGTGTTATGAGCAACACATGAGATCATGTGTGTCAAATGTCTTACACAGGTGCTAGAGTAGATATTCAAGAGAAACAGTACTTGTATTATTATGAAACCCTAGTGCTCCCACTTTTCTAGCCTTCTAAGCATCATCTTTCTTGAATGTCTAAATAAAAAATAACTTGAGAACACATCCTGGGTGACCATGAGTAACACAGAGTCCTCCTGTATATTTCAAATCATTCCTGGGGAGTATAAATCTATCTCTCCTGAGCCACTAAAAATTGGCACTTGCCATCTACCTCTACATTCACAAACCACTGCAACCACAGGCTTCAACACCCACTGAAAAGGGTTCAGGGTGGAGATAAGGAATGAGGCCCTCTGTGCACTGGGAAAAACTGGCAGACCAGGTCTTTAGACAGTTGGATATTTTCAGGAGATGATTTTATGAGTCCAATTCTTGCATTTCCCCATATCTAGAAAAGCACTAAGATCATTAATGGTGACGTCTGCTCCTCATGACCAGCAGCAAGCCTCTGCCAAAATGTGTGCTTGACTACACATACTCCCCATCTTCACTAAAACTGTATGTAACACTGACATTATCCCCTGCCTCTTTGGAGCAGTTTCTAAGACCTACCTGAAACACTGTTTCCTGGGCTACAGTCATTTTGCCTCAAATAAAACTTAACTCACATTTCTCACGTTGTGCATTTGTTTTTCTCAATAGACACCTGCTTTTTCCTTGTGACACTTGGCTCTAAACTGATGCCTCTGAATTCTCTGATTCACTCTAATTTTGGTCCATCTCTACTTACCACTAAGCCATGCCACTCCAGTTCTCAAAAACCTCTTTCTGAATATAGAAACAGAGCCCCTTCCTCCCCTCCCTAAGGTAGTACAACACAAGAGGCTGTGGTGGTTAACACGTTGTGCTGGAAACGTGATTACAGTGCAGGAAAGGAAAATTGAGTTCAGTATCAGACACCATTGCTCCCCAAATGCATAGGACACGCTCCAATATGGAAGGTCTCTAGCAGACCAGCTGCCTGCATTTCTTCTCCCGTCATCTCTCTCTTTCCAGTTCCAAGGTTCTTCAGCTTTTGCCCAGAGCATGCCAGATGAAAGGGAACATCTGTAGATATCCAGGAGGGCCTGGGTTCCCATCCCTCCATCCCCACCCCACCAAAAGTAAACTTTTGCATTATTAGAATATTAGCATTCCTCTCAGAATTATTTACACTTAGATTACTTCCAAAATCAGAGAACAAAGAATAAGTACTTAGCTTACTTCTGCATGTCAATAAAGCTCAGGATTAATCCCTTCCAGAACAAAGAGAAAGACTACCTACTCCCAAAGCGCATTTCCACTTTCACTCTTCCAGCCCTAGGAAGGAAATTTTCTGCAACTTTAAAAAAGCAATTTTGTCTCTGCTGCTAGTCATTAAGGAATCAGAAATATTGGGTTTCAGTTTTGGACCACCTCGATACAACATAAATAACATAAGGTCTTGCCAAACTATTTTAGTAAATAGATTTTTTAAAAAATCATTTAAAATTAGCATATTAACTGTTTCTATGCAAACATGAAGCTGCAAACTTTCAATTACAAAGCAGTTGGTTTCTAGGTAAGTCAACAATTACCCTGCAGATTTGTTGGGGAAATTTTGTGTGTTTTAGTTCCTACAAAGATAAACTGCAGCCTAGATTGCACTCAAATCATCCCCACCCCCTAAATCAAATTAATGAGCTTTTGCCAAATTGTAAAGACAGGCTTTGTTTCTTACTAATATTAGTTAAACAATCCAGAGTGGTCATATTTAGATATGGTCACAGAATTCTCTAGTAGACAAAGTTCTTATATATTCTTAAGCTTAGTCTGCTGTTTTGTAGGGAAAAAAAAATTGGTCCCAAGAATGATTTGCTCAGGTTTACACAGCTCCTGTGCCAAGGTGTATGGATATTTTTTTCTTAAATGGCAAGATTCTTAGGATGGTATTGCTTTGGCTAAATATATCTGTTTGGATTGGTATCACCTGGGTATAGATGTTTAATGCTTACATTAAAAAAAAAAACACACAAGTAAACAATTGAGGGCTGGTATGATTGTTCTACATGGTACTTAACACCTTCTAGGAATCTGTTCTACCACCCCAGAGGGTTGTTGTTGCTGTTTAGTCACTCAGTTGTGTCTGACCCTTTGCGACCCCATGGACTGTAGTCTTCCAGGCTCCTCTGTGCATGGCATTTCCCAGGCAAGAATACTGGAGTGGGTTGCCATACCTCCTCCAGGGGACCTTCCAGACTCAGGGATCGAACCCAAGTATCCTGTGTCTCCTGCATTGGCAGGCAGGTTCTTTATCCCTGAGCCACCAGGTAACTTTAGTCTTTATGATCCAAGATGACTGTAGGAATGCAGTCAAGGTAGGGCAGAATAAGAGGATTCACCTTGCCTCTTAAAGAGATTTTCCAGAACCCCCAAATGACACTTCCACTCTCACTGACTAGGACTCAGCCAGATGGTCACATGTAGCAGTTTAGTAATGATCATCTTGATTCTGGGAGATAACGTGCAGGAATCAAAAAAAAAAAAAAAAAAGAGCTTCTTAGACTAAGCAAGCAATGGCGAGCAGACACCAAGAGGCTACTAGCAAAATCTGTGGCAGTAGCTTTTGCTTGTTTGGGGTCTGTTTTAAGACTTCTGGGGACAACTTTATCTTCACAAAGAATGACAGCCACTTCTATTTTCCCGTGACTCTAGAATTCAGGGGAATAACATGTCCACATGAGGTCTGGTTTCTTGGTAGATTACATTGCACCTACAAGAACCCTGAGCTTAAAGCTTAGCCACACTGGTGATTCGGAATGAGACAGGACTGCGTATTTTTAGCTGACCCGAGGAGCAGGCTTGCCAGAAGTCTATTTGTGGGAAGGACTGAGGAGATTCCTGGCAGCAAATTCACCTTAAGAAATAAGTGATTCATTTGTTGTTTCCATTTATTCACTTATTCAACAAATATTGATGGAGTATACACTGTATGTTAGTCACAAAACATATACACATTGGTGAACAATAGCAATGACAAATATGGTGCCTGCATACACACCTTTTGATCTAATGGGGGACATAGCTATTTTAGAAAGTAAATAATGAATAAGATAACTAAATACATTGTTACAGATAGTGTTAGATGCCATGGAAAAAATAAATAGGACCCTGTACCATAGGAGAAAAACAAGCACGTACTTATCACAGTTAAGGCAAGGTGACAAGAAAAGGTGTTTATTACAAGGATGTGGCTTGTTTGCATTGGTGAAAAAATTGAAATCAACTTAGATGACTATCACTCTTGTAATGATAAATATAACTTGACAGATGACTATAGCAGTCAAGCTGAATGAATTAGATTTCTATGCATCCACATGGGAAGATCTAAAAGAAATTTTACATTAAAAAATAAAGAATAACACATACGTATTTTCTCACAAAACAGGCCTACAGATTGTCTATGTACATATATATTTTTAAATTTATATTTATACATACACACACACACATCGATGTCTTTGCCTTTGGGGAGAGATGAAAAGAATACAACTGGGAATGAGATACAAAAGTGGTTTCACCTGAATATTCACATATTTTATATTGATAATATTGTTCCTATTTGCTTTAAGTCTCTCCTACATCATCAATTTGGGTAATGGGAACAAAGGTGTTTGCTGTTATAGTGTTATTATATTCCATATTACTCCTTTCTCTCTTATTTTCTCTCCTTTTCCAATCTTTTATTCTTTTAATTCCCAAAAAATAAGTGATAACTTTAATTTTTTTGCCCACCCAGAAGAAAGGAAACTATTGCTAATATTTTCCTTTGGAGACAAACATTTCTGCTCTGCCACTGACTGTTTTTATGTCACAAAGCATAAATGACAATTAAATTCACACACACACACACACACACACACTCAAACACAGTTTTACAAATCAGGCTAAGCTGCAACAGGAGCATTGGTCTTGCTATGATAAAGATTATTACCTCATAATGCCTCTAAATTCAGTATCTTTTGATATCTCAGACATTTGCTGAGTTTAAAAAGAATACATACAATGTATGACTAAGCAGAATTGACCTTCAGAAAGCATCAAACAAAGCATTTCCTCTGCTTTGAAGTTGTAAAAAGGATTTCAGTTTTGACAAAGTATAGGCTAAATCATGCTACTCGGACAAAAAAAAATGAATGGTCAAGTTTTTCCTCCCAATAACTGAATAAAGATTTAGAGCATACAGTAATGTCCCATTAAAAAATGTTCACTAGGTTACAGACATTCCATATTTTGAGCAGACCAAATTACTATGAAAAAATGAAGATGCCATCAAAACCCCCATGAAAATAGTAGCTATAATTTGTTGCCTCTCTACTCTTAGGGATTTGGGGGTGATAGCCTTTCCCTCCCTTAAATCCACTGTGGGTTCATGACTGAGAAATAAATGAAGATACCATATAGATGGGGATCAAAATAGCAGCTTCATACTATTAAGCTTGAATTGAATACGTTGATTTGGTCTATGGCCACAGCTGGGCTTCACAGAGAAGACTTCTGAAGTGGATAAAGCCGCCCAACCCCAGGCAGTGCTAAGCACACTCGGAGGGTAGGTTGCCCTGAAAGAGAGAACACAAGATGCATAGAGTGAGCTTGAAGATTCTTCACTCAACGTCAGTAACAAGGTCACTTCTTTTTCAAGATTGGGTGAGAGAGACAGAAACGCTCTTCCTGTTACTTCAAAGAAGGATAAGAGGATGGTATTCCTTACTCTGTGGACCAACCTAAGGACAGTGGAAGGAGAACATGGTTCCTGCTTCACCTATTAAGTGTGCCCAGGATGAAACACTTATATCTGTTTCCCACGTTTTTCACAACAGCCCTCACAAAGTCAGCCTAATAGGCTTTACAAAATAGCAAAGTGAGACTCGGAGAATTTAAGCAGTTTGCCCGGTACTTACACTCTTGCTGGATGGTTGAGTTGGGGTTCAAACCTAGGTGTATATGACTCCAAAGCCCATACGTTTTCTACTATCCCCACTTCATCCCAATGAGATCACCTGATTTCTCTTGAAAATAATCATAATGATGCAGACAGGGCATAAAAATACCATTAGTCCTTTCAAGTTTCTTAGATAATTGGTGCTTGTCAATCACATGCATTTGATTCTGTATTAGATTAGGACAAATGGAATATCTCTTCACAAAAATGTATTAATTTCAAGTTAATTCACCTTTTTAATGCTGAGAGGTTAAGTCCTGTTCTGCCTTGGGTGTGTACACACAGTACCTATTAGCAATTAAAATGAGTTACAAATGTGTCAAGAAGAGATCCTGCTGCTGAAATCCAGGTCAGGTTACTTGAAATGCATATATATCTTCCTCTTCTAAATGTTAATTTAGATGTTCTATTTTATCTTCAAAAGTTTCTAGCAGAAATTTTCTTGAAGTAGACACTTATAGGTCAAGAGAGCTTCTAGATGGCATCCTCAGTCCCTATTCTAAAGGGTTTATGTAACTTTACTCAAAATTTTGAAATGAAAAAAAAAAGCAAAATAAAAAAAAGAGAAACTACTATAGAGTCCGGTTTCCTTGTCATATCCTCAAAATGATTCTAGTAAATGATAACATGAAAAGCAAGCTACTTCAGATTCCATTAAATTTGACATTTTAGCATCTCTGTGCCCATAATAAGGTAAATCTTTTCAAACTCAAAACCAAAGTTGGGGCTCATTTTTTTTCAATTCAATAAGTATTTATCAACCATTTTATCCCACTCTATATAGTTTATCACCCAAAGCACTAATAAATAGCAATAAACTTTTAGTCAAAAGAGTCTGGAAATAAAATGTTATTTCTTCCTGTGGCTGACCAACAAGCCACTATTTATGGGCATTTTGTAACATGGTTCATAAGCAGACTGTACTGTGCAGCATTAAATTTTAAAACCGATTGTCATTGAAAAATACAATTCTAAAACTAAAGTATCAAAACATTATACAACTTAACATTTGCATGACAGTTGGGAGATCTGAGTTTGGTTCTTGCTTTGCCTGGGTGACTGTGAATAAGTTACTCAGCTTTTCGGAGCCTTAGTTTCCCTATCTATAAAATGAAGATGCAGGACTTGAATTGGCCCTGCAAATTGCATCAGAACCCCTTGGGGATCCTATAAAAATGCCATTTCTGGACATTTTAACACAATATCACATTCCACCTCCAGAAAGTTTCATTCCATGAGTCTGGGGTGGGACCCAGAAAACTGCATGTTTTCCAAGGGACCAGGAGGTAGAGGCTGGAGGCACACCCAAACCACACACCAAAGTCCTCTAACTTTAAATCCCTTCTGGATCTACCGTCCTCCCAGTCTGCGGAAAATTCAGTAAAAAGAGCAACCACAATGGTGTCTTTCTGGCAGAAAGCTCTATGTGGTGTTGGGTCATTTCAAATCATCATTTTCTCAGGATACAGACTGCTGCCTGAAGTGTTGATAGTTTTACTTGACAAAATACCTAATTGTGGATGAATGAATTCCCAAATCAGAAAAAAAGGAAAAGAAGGAAGGAATTAAGGAAGGAAAGAAGGAAGAGAGGGAGGGAGGAGGGAAAGCAGGCAAACATGCAAAGCACAAATTCTTAGGCTATCAAGTACTTTTAGTCAACATCGCTACCCAAAATACTCACTGACATTTGGCAAGTAGAAAATTCTTAAAGATGACTAATTACTTTGGTATTTTAATGAAAGATAACAATTGAGCATGCATGAAAGCAGCTTGGGAAATCTGCAGAGTTTAACTATAGATCACTCACCCTACACCCTTATATTTTGAGGTCTTGCTACAGAGAATTTGGAGAAGGGAAAGGCTACCCACTCCAGTATTCTGGCCTGGAGAATTCCATGGACTGTATAGCCCATGGGGTCACAAAGAGTTGGATAGGACTGAGCAACTTTCACTTTACAGAGGATTATTTGTTACATTAACATATCATAGTAGTTTTCAAAAATGACTTAAGGTGCTATTGCATATTAATATTGAAAACAGATCAAGAAATTGGATAACTTAACTCCATATAGGCATTATGGGTTATTAGCATTCTAGGATTCGTTTTGGACAAACCACTTAAAAAATCAGCGGAGAAGTACAATTTGGTGAAGCCAGGAAGCCTGTGATCAATATCATTATTACAGTTCGAGACTGAATTTGGCTAAGGACCATAGCAGGGGTAACGAGCAACTCCATTGCTGCCTAATACATCCCAATGTTGTCATCTTAAATCATAGCAAATCTGTTCTGACCCCTGAGTAAATCATATGCTAGAATTCCAAGCAACTGAAACTTTAAATCAGGGATTGTTCTATACTATTTATTTGCATTCGAGAGTTAGGAGTTATCTTAGATTGAGTAGTTCTATTTTATAAAAATTGTAAGAAGGGCATTGATTCATTAATTTGACATTTGTCTTTTCTTGCTGTAAATAATAGCCAACACAGTCATTTAGGAATACTGTACACATCTCTTTAAATATTAGTATTTCTATTGAAAATAATCTATTAAAATAAACCTATTCGACATGTTTAAATGATGGCAAAGAAGTTGTCTAGTTCAAATAGTGCTGTTTCCTGACCTGTACCAACTAGATCAGTATGTAAAGAGCTAAAGGGTCAGCATACTGAACTCGTTATTCTGAAGCAGTGATGTGTAGCAAAGAACGAGCTTGCTTTTCCCTCCTTTCAAAATATTAACAAAGTGACACTGACTCTACTACAGTACTTGAGTTGCCGTGGCAATGTCCAGGGTGGGCGACAAATCTGGTGATGATTATGCCTCCAATTTTGTCATGGTGTCCTGGAGTTGCCACAGACTTATGTTTTTGAGAAACTCCATATGGTTCCTCCACCCCAGATAGACATCAGGTTATTTTTCTGAGAGGACATCAAAAATATTTAGGTTATCAAAAGTGTCATGAAATTTGAAGGTTTTTTTTTCTTTTTAATTAGCCTAAGAACCATGGTACCTAAGAACCATGGTACCACCAGACAAGTGCAGAAGTTGTTTAATATATGTCCTGGAGTCATTATGTTTGACTTCAAGGTGACCTCAGCTGCAATAATCAGGTGAATCAGGGTGTGTGCTAGGTGGCATTGTAATATCACTTAGATAACTTCCTGGGAGATGAAACATGGAAGGAAATTTTAAAAAGGAACTGATCACATCTGAGTAATAAATCATCAAGATTCAAGATAAAAAACAATCCTTTCTCTTCTCATTGATTTGCAATGACGGTTGAATGCTGCATCTAGCTATTACTTGGAAATGATTTTATTTACTTTCTAAATCTTACCTTCCCTCTGAATCCATAATTTCTAAACCCTGTTTCATTTTGTGCAAATCACAAGTTCAGGATAGATCTGGAGTGTGTCATTCTTGCTATTTTTGAATATTAATGGCCTTGTCATCTTCACAAATGAGGACTTTTCTAAAAAAAATCAGAAATACTTAATGCAAATCCTTAGTAGCTGCTCTTCTGACTGTAACTCTTTAGAACTGGGTGACTTGTGTGCAGACACTTTTGAATGTTCCAGCAGAGTCAGCATTAAATTCTCTGCCACAGCACATACTTTACCATGTATTTATACTAGCCAAACATAAATACATAAATAAAATCAACAGAACTTAGTACAGAGGCTCGACTGCATTATACCGCTGCAATAATGTGCATTGTCAAACCCAATAAATTTGGTTTCCTCCTGAGTGCATTAGGTTGTAACTCCAGACCAAAACATAACTTCCAGCTGCAGCAAGATTAATAGGGAAGAATGTGTCAGGATAAATGAAATACCTACTAATGCTGTCCTAAGTCTGATCTGTAAAATCTATGGCTTTTGCCATGTATAATCCTTCCCAAGTCCAATAAGCTTAAATACGGTTCTAAGTGATGAATCACTCTACTTAGTCACCATGGATGGATGGAGGTCTGGGACCCTCAGCGAGCAGGTGCCATCACTAAATGACACTTGATTTGAATCCAATCAGTTGAGAGCTGTAAGTTTTACTGTAACTTTGCACCATATGCACTTCTCTTTTCCCTCTATTTTTAGTCTCCCTCTTTTTCTTTACTGCTTCCTTTTCTCTTTTCTGGCCCCACTGTTCCTCCTTGGCCCGATTCACTATATCAGTGTTTTTCAAACTGTGAGATACAACCTATTAGTCCTTCATGAAATCAGTTTAGCAGGCCACGGCCAGCAGTTTTTAAAATCAACTACAATAGAGTATTTCAGGGTGCATGGCTATGACAAGAGGAATACTGCTTCAGAAACTCTGGTTTCAACCCATGACAGTGCCCTGGGTCATGATGGAAAATACCTTTATTTGTGAAGAGCAGCACCAGAATGTGTTGTCTGCCTCCAGTGATAGTACTTGGGTTCATAGAAGTGGCAGACAGGCTTCAGGGTGAGGCAGACCAAGAAGCAGGGCATCAGGGAGCTTGGCTCTTGGTCTTGCTCTGTCGCTAAGTCATCATGTACATTATGTTGCTTCATTTTGTTTAAGTGTGAAATAAACATATCATACACACATACCATATATATACGTATATACATACATAAAACATATTATATATATATATATATATATATATATATATAGTATGCATATAGTGCTTAGTTGCTCAGTTGTGTCCAACTCTGTGTGACCCTATGGACTGTAGCCTGCCAGGCTCCTCTGTTCATAGGGTTCTCAAGGCAAGAATAGTGGAATGGATTTCCATTCCCTTGTCTGGGGAATATTCCTGACCCATGGATTGAACCCAGGTCTCCTGCATTGCAGGCATATTCTTTACTGTCTGAGCCACCAGGGAAGCCCAAACATATAGTACATGTATATAAATATATGACATACTGGTGCTACTGGAAATTGGGAGAAGCCAGGGATGCTGTTAAACACATTAAGTACACCAGCCCTCCACAGCAAACACTGATCTGATCCAAAAAGTCAACATCCTGATATACATATATATCTATGTATTTGGAAAAAAATCTAGGGAAAAGATGAAATGTTTTCAAGTTTTCATTTGAATGTCTGACATCATACAGCTCCAATGAGAAGAGTAAAAAACTTTCAAATCCTGATTCTATTATCGAATTTCAGTAAAAATGATGCTTTCTCACTAAAACCATTGCTTTATATCAATTACTTTTCTTAAGAAAGGAGTTTAGGAATTTCTCATTTCAATATTTCGCCTCACATATGGGTACTCATCCTTAATGACTCCATAGGACAGGTGGTAGTACCCAGTTTTGCACATGGGGAAACTTAGAGAGGGACAGGATCTACCCTGGGATTTGAACCCAGGTCATTGATCTCCAAGGGTTTGGATACGAGTTTGATTAAAAGACAAACTGCTCTGGGTCCTGGCCCAGCACTATTCCAACCAAGCCAACATGCCTGCCAAAATAATCAAAATAATTGCATTGACTTTAAAAATATCCAGACTTTCAATAGCATCAGAGAACCAACGTCTACAATATCCTTAAAACTATAATTACTGGTATTAACGGCATGTCCTCTGTGTCTCATTTCTTTATTTAGGAATTCGTCTGTCTCCGTCTGAACACTTCTTTGAAACCTTTGGTTCAAAGGGACACTATTTTCAGAAAACACCTCACACTGGTCTTAGATTTACTGACTCTGCATGAGGTCTCTACTTGGTCTTATTTTGTAAAATTTTGAAAAGCTTTCCAGCCCTGGATGGGTGTGGAAAGGTGGAGAAGCAGCATTCTCAGGCAAACTGTGTACTCTACATTAACTGGGAAACATTTGCATTGTCTTGGTAATGTCTGCACATTTCAAAAATTCATCCTAGTTGAAGCATCTGACTTTCTCCTAAATTTAGCTTGAAATTTCAAAAGCCCAAGCAAAATTTAACAAAATTTCCTCTATTGCCCCACTAGCATTGCAATCAGGGATCTCTAAGCCCTCTGGTAACATAAACTCATCAACTGAGTTCAGCAGACAAACACAGAGATGCATTTGCAATGACACTACAGCAAAGAATCAAAACTGTCATTTTTACTAATTCACAGATATACATTAATATGCATGTCTTTGATATTTAATTACATCAGGAATTTTCCCTGTAACGCAGAAACTTTTTGAAAAGTCAGTATGAAACAGCTTTCCAACAAATGGGTACATTTAAATCTTCCACATGCTTCAAACTCCCTTCTGTAATTATCTATGCAACAACCCTCACAGAAAGTTCTGTATTGCTCCTGATTTTGTGTGCGTGTGTGCATTCAGGGTATCCTTTGAAATAGCTATTTGCCTACTTGAAAATGTTATGCTGACAAAAAGTCTGCTCTTTTTCATCTTACTATCAGTGTGGTCTTGTGCAGAAAGGCAGGCTGCTAAGTGCTTTTCTGAAGGCTTATAAAGATATTAGACTTGCTTACGAGGCTGATTAAAATGGATGCATGCCCATTTTACAATTTCTACTGGACCAAAATAAAATAGCATGTTCCTCGTCTCATCTGTATATGTTATGGCTTTTGTGTGTGTCCCCTATGGCGAGGGACACACCACTCTTCTCAGTAAACTGTGTCTTTTTTTTTTTTTTCAACATGGATGTGTCATTATTTCTGTCTTTGAATAGCCCCTCAGCTCTGTACCTTGTAGTTGTTTATAGCCCCCATTAAATGACTACACAAAAAGATGACACCTTCGGAAATGAGGTAAAGACAGAAGAAGAAACAGTATTAACTGTTCTCAATTAGTAATAATATAATGAGTTCAGGCCACTGCTATAGCCATAGCGAACGAGTTTTACACAAATAAGGGTATTAATAAAGAAAAACAATGTTTCTGAATATGTAACTGCAAATAGCCTGCCCATGTGCATATGTGAGAACTCTGTTATTCTGAGACTGCTTGTCTGAATGGCAGGGGAATCTCAAAAAGGCTTTCTCAGGACTGAAGTCAATAAAAGGAACAGTAATGCTCCTTACAACCTCAGAGATATAAGAGAAAATTCTCTGGACTATTACTAAAATAAAGTCTGCCTATGTGCATAAGATTATCAGTAATTTTCTATTAAAGAGGCCCAGAGTGCTCTGCTTAGAAAACCATTAAGAAAAGAAAGCCTAGAAGAGAAGGAAGCAGCACAAAAGATTCCCCAGGGTAAGGACAAGAATGAAGTGGAAGTTTGTGTCTGGAGAACGTGGTTTAAACGTACAGGAAATAACCTTGAAACAGACAAATTGCAGTGCAGATTCATTAGCCCAGAGCTAGTTTTTGCTCTAATGTTGCGTCCGTCTCCTTCCCTCAGCTCTCCTTCTCCGCCACCAAGCGAGAGGATCTCTGAAGAACAGTTTTACATTCTCTGTAGAGAAGGAATGAAAAGGGTAGGGGGCAGTGATGACTCTCCTTAAGGCTGCTCTCCTCCAGGACTGAGGGGGGGAGTCTCCGTGCCATCGCATCTACTACCTGCTCCCGTCTTCAATGAATACAACTGCAACTTTCTCCCGGAGACCCAGGGAAAGCGGGTGTGGAGGGAACCACAACGCTCTGGGCTTTTGCTCACTTCCCTCTGGAGCTACCATGACCTTCGCCTATAGCACCTTCCCGTGATCAAAACACAACCACCTGGACTACTAATCAGAGAGGAAAGAAAGGAGAAAGCAGAAAGGCGGGTGGCCCCGAGTCTGCTCTAGTCGATCCAGGCAACCTCGTGAAGAATGAAAAGAATCAAACGGAACCAGGGATTGGGCCGTGGCGAAAGACTGGCTCTGGCGGACGCTGGTGTCACCCGGCTCCACGTTATATGGAAATGCCGTGTTGACTGCCTCGTCAGGGGTCCTTACACATCTGCCCGTGAACGGCGAGCCCCGGGCGCTCACTAGTTAAGGGGGCGGCCGTCCCGGACGGTGCCGGCTCGGAGAGCTGGCCGCTTTCACTTGTCCATAACTTCCACCCTGAGGTCTCAGTGTCCCCTCGCCTACGGTCCCGACCCCGTGCCATCCTGATGTCACTTGGCTGGGTCCGCGCCACAGCCCCCGGTGGAAGCTGCAGGGACTGGGCAGATTTCCAGGCGAGAGGGGCCGCAGGGAGGCGGGAGCCGCGCTCCGCGGCACGGGTCAGAAAAGCCGAGCCGGGCTCGTTTGTGGGCCGGTCCATCGCCGTCCGGGTGCAGCGCAGGGACATCTGATCTGCGGGGTGATTGATAAGCGCGGGTGGGGGTCCGCCGGCCCGCCCTCCCCCTCGCCTGCCTCCTCCCCCTCCCGCCTCCTCCCCGCCCCCCTCCCGGTTCCCTCCCTCCTTCCTGCCGGCAGCGCTGCCCGGCGGCGAGCCGCTCCAGTGGGGATCTGCCTGTCCTTGGGGGCGCCGCCCGCGCTCGCCGCCGAGCCTTTGCTCCCGGGCCGCGCCGGGCTGAGGCCGCGCCGCCTCCCGCGCCTCCCCGGCTCGCGGATGCCGGGGGCGCCTCCGGGGGAAGCTCCGGGCGGCGCGTTCGCCGGGTAAGTTCTGAGCACTCGGGGACGCCGCGGCGACGCGGCCGGCCAGCCGGCTCCCCCGGCGGAGGGAACGGGCGGGGAAAGACGGCGCGATCCGCCGGAGACCGCGCGCGGGTGGCCGGCCGCCCCGGCTCCGGCTGCCCGGCCCCGGGACCGTCGGTCCGCCCGGGCGGGCGTGGTCCGGCTCTGAGCGTCGCGCGGCCACCGCTCGGGCGGAGGACGCGGCGACCCGGGCCCGGGAAGGGGGCGGCGCGGCGCTAGCGACCGTCGCGGCGATGGAGGCGCGAGGGCAGGAGGGGGCTGCTCGAAGGGTCGGGCTCGGGGCCCGTCCTCGGGGGACTCGCCGGATTCTTGGGTCCCCAGAAGAGCTCTCGGGAAAGGCTGGGCTGGGGGAGGCGGAGCGGGGGCCGAAGGCTGCTGGCGGGCGGGCGGCGGAAGCCCCCTCCCCGGGCCGGCCGGGCTCCGTGAACCCCCTGGCGGCCGGGGCGGAGGCGGACTGCGCGCCCGCCCGTGCTTGCCGCCTGCGGCCCCGGAGACCGGAGACCCGCTTCACTTGGGAAGATGCGAGGGAGACCGAGGCGGCGGAGTCCCAGTTTCTTCCTCCGTCGCTCCTGCGGGGACGGGGAGCGTTTGCCCAAATTTAGTGTCCGCCTCTGCCTCCCGCGGGCTCCGCGTTCACTTGGCCCCTTTCCGCCGCCCTGGGAGCCGCTGTCCCCGGCGGGGAGCCGCGGCGGCGCCTCCCGACTCGCGGGGCCGAAGGAAACTTCCTTAAAGTGCTTTCTGGCATGGAGGCTGATTTATTCCCCGTCACTGTGTTTGGGGAAGCGGCTGCAGCAGCCCGGGGACCGGCGGGAGACGCGGCAGTGGTGGGAGGGTTCACCAACCCGCGTCTGAAGCCAACCGCGGGAGGGGACCGCTGCCGCCCCTGCGGGGTCCCCAGTGCCGCTCCCCCATGCAGTCTACCGCGCCGTCTCCCTTGCCCCGTGGTGTCGAGGATTTCAACCGCCCCCATCATCCATTGAGGAACCCCCGCCCTAATTCCTAGTAGATGCTGTCCTCAAACAGTATTGACAGAGTCATCCGTGTCCTGCAGGAAATTACGATCTTTGGAAACTAAAACTCATATTTGGTATTTCACTTTCAAATATATATATTTTTAAAGAACACATTTCAGTAAAACACCACCACCACCACCAATTCACAGTAAGCAGGAGTGAGTTTTTTGGAGAACTGCTGGCCTGGGACTCAGAATCCCTGGGTTCTGTTTCTAATTTTATAGATTCTTGAACTTAGGCAAGTCAGCACTTCCCCTGGTTGAAGAAATGTCCTCATCTAGAAAATGAATCTGATTGCAAAGGTATTGTCCAGCTCTCATGTTGGCTTCTACTTCAGTGAAATATTAACCTAATTAATAAATATTTGTTATATGAATGACTGAATAAACCATCTCTCTCTAGGAACTCTGTATATTTAACATTTGGAAATATGTAGAAACAAATGCCCCTCTGCTCTGGAAGGCAGTTTGTGCTGGCACTGCACCATTCCACTGGCATCTAATGATGTAGTTGCCAGGGTGAATGGGAGGCTATGCCCTCCCCCTCTGGGGCAGTTCCTCTACTGTTGCCCTTTGGCAGAGAAAAGGGAAATTCGAGGGCCCAGAAGGAAACTGTGTTGCCCAAGGTGAAGCCAGAATTACTGGATGGGGATGGGCTCTTCCCCAAAGGAAAAGGAGGGGGAAAGAAGAAGGCCTGTGACCAATTGCAGAGGAGACTGGCCAAAGCCACAGGTTGATTGAGAGCTGAGTGTATAAACTAGTGAGCCCTTCTTGGGGAGGGAAGAACTTGTTTGGGTGGGACAATTCTAGGACCTCAGCTTAGCAGGGAAGGAGGAGGGGACAGGCAGGGGGCTTGATGTTCTTTGAAGGCTGATCACCTCTGCCAGTGCCTCTCTGCCACCCTTGGCCCAGCCATGGGACCCTGTGTGGACTGTGGCAGGCAGGGCCCAGGAGGAAGGGAAGAATCAGCTGAAGTGTCTGGCTGGACTGGCACATCGCTTGGTCAACTCTTCCCATTCTCTTCCATCCATTACTTTTGCTGCCTCATCTCCCCCATTCCCACCAGAGGCAGCTCCTGGCCTTTCTGGGCCATGGGCAGACATTCCCATTTTGCAAATGGACTCCAACTGGGCAACAAAAAAGTCCAGGGGACCTTAAGATAATTAGGGGAAAAGGAGATAATGAAGGCAAAAAGCCAACACCTGGCCAGTAATAATCCTAAGGAAAGGTTATCCAAATGCAATTGATTATCAGACCTGAGAGGGGCCGAATAGTCCACCCCCTTGTGCCAGTGGGGACGGGAAGATCCAGAAACAAAACGACACACCTGGCAACAGAACTGGACTGGAAGCCAGGTTTCCTGAGTCTCAGGCCAGGACTCGGGTCATCCCTCTTCTTTTCTCAGAAGCCAGTCTTCCTGCATCGGCGACTTCTGTTCCCCTGGGTCCCCGGCCCCTGCAGCCTGGAGGGCCATGCACCCTTGTGGACTGGACTCCCAGCTAAGGCGCAGCCTGGCAGTGCCTGTCTGACACCCACCCCTCTTCTCCTTCCTTCAGGCTAAGAGTACACGTTTAAACCTCATTATCTGGCTAAGTATAAACCTCAGGGGGAGAAGGGTTTTGTTGTTGTTTATCTCAGTCTATAGGCTAACGTTGGGCTGGCTGTCAGAATCTAGGCAAATATCTGGCCAGTCACCACCCAGAAAGTAATTCTCTGCGCACTGAAACAAAGCTCTGTATGCAAAGCATAAAACCCCCGGGAGAACTCCTCGTCCTCCCACACAGACACACTGGTGCACACACAGCCCGCTCTCTGCACCAAGAGCATCTCAGCTAGGAGGCTGGCAGGCGGGCTCAGTCCTGTAGCAAAGAGGCGCGCGAGCGCGCGCGTGCGCACACACACACACACACACACACAGTCCTTTAGCAAAGAGGCACACACACACACACACACACACACACACGGAAGATTTCACACACACGGAGGATGGGACCCCAGCTCCGGAATCTGGAATGAGGCACCAACATCCTCCCCCCCAGTCCCAGTGGAAGGGCCAGGAGGGAGGGGCAGGTGGAAGAAACCACTCGGAAGGGCCCAAGGCGTCCCAGCGATGCCAACCCCTTAACGGGGCCGCTCCTGGAAAAGCCCCTCTCCAGGAGCTCCACCAGTCACCCGCCGCCCGCCGGGCTGGAGGTGGAGGAGTTCAGAAGCAACTGACGCAGCCGGGATTCGAGCTTGGTGAAGCCACTCGCGGGGAAGGGAAGCGTCTGCCCCTCCCTCCCCCGCCTCGCGCCCTCGCTCCCCGGCCTGCCCCCTTCCCCGTGACGTCACCCCAGCCCTGTCCCGGGGAACCCGCAAAGCCTCTCAAATTCAAACTGCCAGGCGCACTGCTGCCACTGCCGCGGGACTGGAAGTGCGCGCCCGGGCCTGGCCGTCGCCGCCGCCAGCCGACAGGGCCCGCCGGTTTCGCCAGCTCCGCGCGCAGTCGCATCCCCCGGTTCCCCGGGGACTCAGCTGCCCGCCGCTCCGAGCGTCCTCGGCCTCTCCTGCCGCCTGCAGGATTCCGAGTTTGTGCGCACCCCCCTCCACCCCCCAGCAAAATTATATCAACCGGCAGAAAGCAGAGCATCCCTCCGGAAGCAGCGGCGTCCCCTTTTACCTTGCTCTCCCTCTCTTTCCGAAGATGCTAAACTACCGGCGGACTGCAGAGGAGAGGGGTCCTGTCTTCTCCTGATGCGTGAGTAACCGACCCCCCCCCCCACCCAGCACCCCGCGCTGTCTTTGCTCGTCCACACGCTCCCCTCCCCCCGCCGCCAGTCCCCTGATTTTCCCACCCCCTTTTTGCGCAGTTAAAAAAACAAAACAAAACAAAAAAAAGTAAAGCAATTTCTGCTGCGAGCCCAGGACGGGCAAGCCGCCCAAGATCGCTTCAAGATATCCCCCAGGGGCGGAGGAGGAGGCGATGGGCTGGATTTAGTAGGACAACTCGGTTACTAATGACTCCGCGGCTGGCTGCGACCCGCCGGGAAATCAGGTGCAAGCATGTGGGTGCCGGGACGCGTGGGTGGGTGGGTGGGCCGGGGGTGGGGTGGGGAGGGGAGGAGAGCAGAAACCACTGGGAAAAAAACGCAGTGATTTCATTCTGCCGTGCTGCCCACTCCCCGCCGTCTTCCTCCCTCCCACGCCAGCCCCCTCGCTTTGCCATTTTAATCGGGCCTCCGTGTTTCTTTCTCCCCCGCCTCCCGCTCTCTCTCGCCCCCCGCCCAAGGTTTGCCTGTAGGTACCTGAGCTGACCCCGACGGCGCCTAAAGATGCTGAGCGGCGTCTGGTTCCTCAGCGTGTTAACCGTGGCCGGGATCTTAGAGACGGAGAGTCGCAAAACTGCCAAAGACATTTGCAAGATCCGCTGCCTGTGCGAAGAGAAGGAGAACGTCCTGAATATTAACTGCGAAAACAAAGGATTTACAACGGTCAGCCTGCTCCAGCCCCCCCAGTACCGAATCTATCAGCTCTTCCTCAATGGCAACCTCCTGACCAGACTGTACCCCAACGAGTTCGTCAACTACTCCAACGCGGTGACTCTCCACCTGGGCAACAATGGGCTGCAGGAGATCCGCACCGGGGCGTTCAGCGGGCTGAAGACCCTGAAGAGGCTGCACCTCAACAACAACAAGCTCGAGGTGCTGAGGGAGGACACCTTCCTGGGCCTAGAGAGCCTGGAGTACCTGCAGGCCGACTACAATTACATCAGCGCCATCGAGGCAGGGGCCTTCAGCAAGCTGAACAAGCTCAAAGTGCTCATCCTAAACGACAACCTCCTGCTGTCACTGCCCAGCAATGTGTTCCGCTTCGTCCTGCTGACCCACCTAGACCTTCGAGGGAACCGGCTGAAACTGATGCCTTTTGCGGGAGTCCTCGAGCACATCGGTGGCATCATGGAGATCCAGCTGGAGGAGAACCCCTGGAACTGCACATGTGACTTACTTCCACTCAAGGCTTGGCTGGATACCATCACCGTTTTCGTGGGGGAGATTGTCTGTGAAACCCCCTTCCGCTTGCACGGCAAAGATGTCACCCAGCTGACCAGGCAAGACCTCTGCCCCAGAAAAAGTACCAGCGACTCGGCTCAGAGGGGTGGCCACGCTGACACACACGTCCCGAGGCTGTCACCTACTCTGAATCCTGCTCTCAACCCGACCCGGGCTCCAAAAGCCAGCCGGCCACCCAAAATGAGAAACCGTCCCACCCCCCGGGTCACGGTGTCGAAGGACAGGCAGAGCTTTGGCCCCATCATGGTGTACCAGACCAAGTCCCCGGTGGCCCTCACCTGCCCCAGCAGCTGTGTCTGCACCTCTCAGAGCTCCGACAACGGGCTGAACGTCAACTGCCAAGAACGGAAGTTCAGCAACATCTCCGACCTGCAGCCCAAACCCACCAGTCCAAAGAAACTCTACCTGACAGGGAACTATCTTCAAACGGTCTATAAGAACGACCTCTTAGAATACAGTTCTTTGGATCTGCTGCATCTAGGCAACAATAGGATTGCAGTCATTCAGGAAGGTGCCTTCACAAACCTGACCAGTTTACGCAGACTTTATCTAAATGGCAATTACCTTGAAGTGCTGTTTCCGGCTATGTTTGATGGACTACAAAGCTTGCAGTATCTCTATTTAGAGTATAATGTCATTAAGGAAATTAAGCCACTGACCTTTGATGCTTTGATTAACCTACAGCTGCTGTTTCTGAATAACAACCTGCTGCGGTCCCTGCCTGATAACATATTTGGGGGCACGGCCCTCACCAGGCTGAATCTGAGAAACAACCATTTTTCTCACCTGCCAGTGAAAGGAGTTCTAGATCAGCTTCCCGCTTTTATCCAGATTGATCTCCAAGAGAACCCCTGGGACTGCACCTGTGACATCATGGGACTGAAGGACTGGACAGAGCATGCCAATTCCCCTGTCATCATCAACGAGGTGACCTGTGAATCTCCCGCGAAACACGCTGGGGAGATCCTGAAGTTTCTGGGGAGGGAGGCGATCTGTCCAGACAGTCCGAACTTGTCAGACGGAACCGTTTTGTCAATGAATCACAACACAGACACACCTCGCTCGCTCAGTGTGTCTCCCAGTTCCTACCCTGAACTGCACACTGAAGTTCCACTTTCCGTCTTAATTTTAGGATTGCTGGTTGTCTTTATCTTATCTGTCTGTTTCGGTGCTGGCTTATTCGTCTTTGTCCTGAAACGCCGGAAGGGGGTGCCCAGTGTTCCCAGGAGTGCCAACAACTTAGATGTAAGTTCCTTCCAGTTACAGTACGGCTCTTACAACACTGAGACCCAGGATAAAGCAGACGGCCACGTCTATAACTACATCCCTCCACCTGTGGGCCAGATGTGCCAAAACCCCATCTACATGCAGAAGGAAGGAGACCCTGTGGCCTATTACCGAAACCTGCAAGAATTCAGTTACAGCAACCTGGAGGAGAAGAAAGAAGAGCCAGCCACACTTGCTTACACTATCAGTGCCACGGAGCTGCTGGAAAAGCAGGCCCCGAGAGAGCCCGAGCTGCTGTATCAGAATATCGCTGAGCGGGTCAAGGAGCTGCCCAGTGCGGGACTCATCCACTATAATTTTTGTACCTTACCTAAAAGGCAGTTCGCCCCTTCCTATGAATCTCGACGCCAAAACCAAGACAGAATCAATAAAACCGTTTTATATGGAACTCCCAGGAAATGCTTTGTGGGGCAGTCCAAAGCAGACCACCCTTTACTGCAAGCTAAGCCGCAATCAGAACCAGACTACCTCGAAGTTCTGGAAAAACAAACTGCAATCAGTCAGCTGTGAAGGGAAATCATTGACAACCCTCTGGCATCAAAGGATGCTGCTCCAAACTCTTGGAAGCTGGGCATTTGCTTTTGTGTGTGTCTGTTCTCCCTTTCCCAGCCTCAGTGGGGGACTTTGAAGATGTTTGGGGGATGGGGTGAAGCAGTGATACAGCGTTTTCAAGTTTTCCTTTAAATTATTTCTCTCTTGCTCTCCTCCCTCCCTCACATTCCCCCCCCCTTCTCTCCTTAGGAATCATCATTGAACATGAATGTTTCTACAATGCATTTTTTCATATACTTTGTTTATGGCTCTGTTTCCTTTTTATTCTTTTATTTTTCCAGTGTGGGAATGGGAAGAGGAGATTATAGTGAATGAAGAAAGAGTAAGCAAACTTTTCAAATGAAAATGGATATTTAGTGTATTTTGTAGAAGATCTCCAAAGATCTTTTGAGACTATAAATTCTTTTGTAAATAATGATATATGGTATTTCGGACTTCAGTTACCAAGCATAGCCACTGGGCATCACTTCTTCATGTTAAAGTGCCTTTGCACTTTAAGTACATTACTTAAATGTTGCTTTTAGCTTTGATAAATTGAACATATTTTAATGTGTTGTATTTTTGAAATGAAAAACACTGTAAAATAGATTGAAATGTCAGCTTTATTAAGTCAACGTACAGTTTGCTTGAGTTATAGAAACCAGCTTGTCATCAAATGATTCTAGTTAGTTCTAGGACTTTATAGATATAACTGTAAAATGTTTCCTTTCCTTCGGGTTTGTTCTAAGTGATTTTATTTAAGTCAACTAAGGGGATTTAACAGTGGACTAGAGGTAATAAACCACCTCAGTTTGGATTAGTAATTCATTAATAAAATATATTTAACCCAATATCAGAGTGAATTGAACAATTAATGCCCTTCCGTAAATCATTATTTTACACTAACATGGTCAGTGTTTTAGATTATTTTCCTAATTAAAGAGTACATTACACAACTTGTAATATATTTTTCCTGCATTAAATTAGATATTTTTATATTTAAATGAAAGTCTGTATTTCTAACTTTTTAATTGAAATTAGTATTTTTTCTGCCTATTGAGACATTTTCTATAAACACACACCAGTAGAGGCCGCCACACACCTCATTTAATAAAGACATAGGAGCCATTAAATACCTTGAAGGAAGACTTCAAAGGTGAGATTTAAACGTCCCAAGTAAGTTCTCTGCAAATTCAAGGCAACAGAGACAAACGTATACGTTACTTGGTATTTCTTTTATGATTAAAGGT
Source organism: Giraffa tippelskirchi (assembly GCF_054371585.1). Taxonomy (NCBI): domain Eukaryota; kingdom Metazoa; phylum Chordata; class Mammalia; order Artiodactyla; family Giraffidae; genus Giraffa; species Giraffa tippelskirchi. Next base: position 9,239,690 of record NC_137289.1, on the reverse strand, counting down.
TAGACTCAGAACCCATCTCAATTTTCCCATTTTCAGAGAAAGCAGCGTTTTCCTCTTGAGGTTATGGAAGCGTTAACAGGAAGCTATCAAATGATGTACCCTGTGTGTCTCTAACGCAATTGATAAATGCCTAAGTGGAGAAAGTAGGCATCTTTTCTTCCCCTGCCTTCTTCAGGCGAGTGTTGCTTGAATTTTTCTTCTGCTTGAGCAAGCTTTTCGTTTTGGTGTTAGCATTAAAATGATTTGAACTAACCAAGTCTACATAACATTTATGAAGCCTTATTAGCCTGTAAATAATTTTTAGATGCAAATGTTATTGTGTGATTTAAACAAACAGCCCTTCTTTACAACAAAAAATAGTTTTGTTTTGTCTATTGTAAATCCTTATGCAACTGGGGTGGTGATCTGCATATAAAGTAGTCCAGCTTTTCAGTTCCTTATTAAAGCAATTGATGGCATCTGAAAGAAGCACACTGTTTCCTTTTCATAAATAGGTTACTGCACATAATAATCCTTTATTATCATGTGGAGATTGAAGTGGATCCTGATAACTTACTTTTAAAGCTTTAAAATGACTAATAGTTTATTGTCTGTCACTATAAACAATTCATGTGATAGGCTTTCAATTAGAAATTACTTAAATCCAAATTATTTGGATTAAAAACTACTGGTGCAAAATCGTTTTTTTAACAATACAAGGTAATTGTGTATATATAAATGTAAAGGGCATTCAGGAAAATAAATGCCTTTAATACCCTAAAATCTCTGAACATCTACAGTGACAAGCTTATGTGTTCATTCTTTGATTAGAGATCATAATTCTTATTTAAATCCATTAGACTGAAGTTTAAAATGATGGGCTGAAATGATCTACAGGAAGGTTAATGCCCAGAGATTTTACATTTCATAGAAGAAGAGCAAGAGTGATATGCCAGTTGAACTTGGAGATAGCTCCTGGAAACCATCTCCTCTTATATATATAAGAATTACAAAAAGTCTGTCGCGTCTGCTCTTATTTGGTGCAATGATAAATACAGAACACTGAGGTAGGTATTTGAGGGAATTATTATGAAGGCAAATTGATATCCATCTTCTATTAGGAGAGATTTTTGGTTTAAACTCTATGCCTAGAACCACTGATGTGGTGATTCCACTTCAATGCTTGTATTCTCCTGAAAATGAAGTCATTCCTGTAAAATACTAGTCTCCATAGAAAAACTAATTAATTCATTTTAAGCAGAGATAGCTTACTATTCATTTACTTACATGATTTTAAAGAGGCCTCCTGGAAGAACTCAGATTCATAAACTCTTTTACTTAATAACTATGGTTTAATCTTAAATTCTCATGCTTCTTAGATGTGTACTTTATTTTGTATTAGGTTTTAAGATGAAATCGTTTGAATGTGGTCCAGACTATTTCATTTAAAGTCATAAAACACCATGTACTGTGAAGCTTTATTTTTTTAATGCAATCACAAACACTTTTTAACTTATTAGCATCCCCACTGATTGTATTGTTTTGCTTTATCCACTCAAATGCTTTAAAACATATTGTATTTTAGGATTTTTATTTTTATCTCCTACAGCTGGATTTTGCTATTTCACTTTTATTTCACTTGCAGCTTGTAATGGGTATCAGCATAAGCACAGCAAAATGGTTCCAGCCAGCAGAATGCGATCTCCCCTGGCCCTGCCTGAAACAGATCTGTGTATCTGGCAAATGGTAATTCCCTCTGATTCTAGCTCTTAATTAGTTGTTTCTGCTGTTTCTGAATATACCTGTGTCTAAGTTTGTATCAAAACCCTCAAAAGCACCACTTCTCAGTCTGGACACAATTGCCAAAAGTCTAATTTGGTTCTGGACTTTGGTCAACCTGTGTGCCTTGTTACTTCCCTCCAGCAGTTGGTGAGTAAGGAAATGACCCTTCAGTTTCCTCTGCTTTATCCTCTGGCCTCTAAGGTGATTTAATTTTTCTAAATATTTTCATTTCATCAAGGGCTCAATATTCTATGGATTTTACAAAAAGTGTCTAATGAAAAAGAGGGACATTCTGTGATTTCTCAGACTCTGGAAATTCATTTTGGCTGTACACATTCCAGAAACATAACTGGATTGGAAGCTAGACTGAAGGAAGCCTTCTAGACAATTCTCCTAATCCAGTCATTTCTTCATTCATTAAGTAATTGAGTGCTTGCTTCCTAGGGGCCAGGCTCTGTGCTGTGTGCTAAGGGGGCACAGAGATACAGTAGTCAGGATCTCTGCCCACCCCCTCACCCCCACACCCTGCAGAGAGCTTAGTACTGAAAAAGGAGAACCTTATCTGAATGACCATCACCTGAAAAAACAGTGGGGACAGCAGTGAAACGCAGGAAGTTGAGTTTTTGAAGATGATTCTGGGCAATGAAGTATAACACTGATACATCATGGGCTAGCTACTGTGTAACCACCATTAACATCTCTTTAGAGTTACACAGCTAAACAGTGAGAACACCCACAAAAATAAAAACAAATTTCTGCAGAATAGGGCCCAATATTATGGCCAGAAAATAGCTATATACTTCTGCTATCTAAAGATGTACATTGTAAAGATGACTCCCCAAATTATAAATACAAAAAATCACAAACATACTTATATTTTTTGGAATATCCATGTTTTAGAGGCAGTATTGACTTTCTATTTCAGTGGTTTAAAATATAACATTTTGGCTTAAGTGTCTTTTACAAAGGCAATAGGACATCTAAATCCTGAGAGAAAATTAAGTACTGTATATAGGTGTACTTTGCTTCCCACAATGGTTGTGCAAAAAGTCACGTGTAAATTGAAGTTTTGTAAGTTAAATTGTATTTTAAAAGCATTAGGAGAGCTGCCATTTAGAGGAAACTTGTGAATCAATCCTTTTATAAAGCAGAAAACCATTTTATAATATGAATAACATGTCTAATTTATCTGTTTTGTATGTTTGGAGTTTCAATATCGACTTTGCTTAAAATACACCCCACCTGCATAATAAGAGTGTGTTTTGCCAGTGCTGCTTGTGCTACCAGTTTCTTGGTTGCTAAGGGCTTATACTTGAAAATCCGCTGCAGCTTTGTGTGACTGGAGCTATGAAGCTATTCTCTGAGGGCTCAGTAGCGTTCCTGAACAGTCCGAGTAGGCAACCCATTTCAACTCCATTGACCACAGGACCTTCTGCTCTGCAGCATCTCCTCTGTCAGACGAGGCCATGATTCATTAGACGGTAGTGTGACTCCTATATTCACGTCCTATAAAGTGCTTAGAGTCACAGATTTTTTAATAAATATATGTGATCATGTAAACATATTAAACTGCATGTGTGTGAGAATTTTTTAGCAGTATTTTAGCTTGAAAGTACTTGTACAAATACTGTTAGATTTAGTTGCGAATAATTGTTCTCAAGTTATTGAAATAAATGGAAAACGAAATGCCCTCTCGTGTAAATAGACTTCTGTGCCAAATAGTGACATCGTTTCAAAAAAATGAGTGCCATATTTTGGACTGTTAATAGGGAAAATGAAATATTGAAAATGTGATCAAATGATACTGTGTTTTATTGGATAGGCTTTATATAAAATTCTTTTATGCTATAGTTAGCTTTCAGTTAATAAATAAATATTCACTAAAAATGAGCATTTGAATTAGTTAGAAAAATTCTTTAGACTCTTGAGAAGAGATGATGACAAAGTATTGCTGGAACCATTCTCTTTGCCTTGGTCTATACTGTTCAAATATTTACAGATTAAGGTCTTCTTTGTATGATTAGAATTTATATATTAAGGGTAAATGTGCTTTAAAAAACATACTAATACTTTTCCATGAATGCCCATTGGTATCAGCCTTAAAAAATTAAAATTAGAACAATAAAACAATTCAAATAGAGGTCTCTCTAGGAATTGAAAGTCTGATTTCACACTGCCCTCACCACACACACCAACCCACACAACAGCCAACTGTTTTTCATTACAAAATCCTAATACCATAGGTGATCTAATACTTTTATATCTGTAAAATGAGAAAGATTGGCATGCAAACCCAAGAAATAGAAATTATGAATTCTTTAAAGAAGATGTTATAACTGTATTCCCAAAGACTAGAGTCAAAACAAATGAGAGAGAGAGATGCATTTGTTGCTGTAATCATGGTAATACTATAGCAAAGTGACTTATTTGGTATTTGCATTGGTTGGACATCAGAATATATCGTCCAGGTATGCTCCATCCACAAATGTATAACAAAGAATTTGAGATTTGTGTGATGGACAAGAGGATTTGCAACTATTATCCCCTCTTTAGATTATTAATTTACTGTCTTCACCGTATATTCAGATTATTCATATGGCCTTCACAAGTCTGTGAAAACAATTGGAATAGTCTCATTCTAGAGTGTTTTAATGAAGAATGAGAGTTGGTGCTGAGTGAAAGAGATTATCTCATCCTTTACAAGTGAAAGCCGCTCAGTCATGTCTGACTCTTTGCGACCCCATGGACTATATAGTCCATGGAATTCTCCAGGCCAGAATACTGGATTGGGTAACCTTTTCCTTCTCCAGGGAGTCTTCCAAACCCAGGGATCAAACGCAGGTCTCCCACATTGCAGGCAGATTCTTTGCCAGCTGAGCCACAAGAAAGATGAGTTGAAATGGAATAGGAATGAAAGGGATATGCTGCTGCTGCTGCTAAGTCGCTTCAGTCGTGTCCGACTCTGTGCGACCCCGTAGACGGCAGCCCACCAGGCTCTGCCGTCCCTGGGATTGTCCAGGCAAGAACACTGGAGTGGGTTGCCATTTCCTTCTCCAATGCGTGAAAGTGAAATCGCTCGGTCGTGTCCGACTCTTCGCGACCCCATGGACTGCAGCCTACCAGGCTCTTCTGTCCATGGGATTTTACAGGCAAGAGTACTGGAGTGGGGTGCCATTGCCTTCTCCGAAAGGGATATACAGCTCCCCATTCTGAACACATGTCATATCAAACAGCAAATCGTATGTGGCTGTTGATCCTGGGAAAAGACCATCAAAATAGATGTCATTACTGAATGGGGGCTGGAAATGCACCTGATCCATGTTTCCCTAGGCAACAGTATATGATTAGTTATACATCATTTTTATTAATTTGATTTTTCAACCATTATTTTGTGTTTGCTATCAACATTACCCTAAAAAGGAATATTGGAACTAATTATCTGTCAGATCTAGTTACCTGGCATTTTGGGATACATTTGATCTTGACAGAATGTTGGGTACAACATAAAATATAAGGTAATTTCCGGCTCACAAAGTGACAGTTAGGCAAATAGGAGAGGTGAATGAGGTGTGCTCTGGGTAATCTTTAGTCAAGTCGCTCACTCCTCAAGCCCCTTTTCCTTTCACAGCATTAACACCTGCCATAGTGATTTGAAATATATAACCCTTTAATAACTATTTCCATAATGAATGAATGAATAAGACTGGCTCTCATGTGAACACTGAAGAAGGGTGGAAAACTGAAGGATCTAAGTTCAAAGCAATTGCAATGGGTTTTTAGCTGTTCCAGGAATTCCTAAACAAATATTTACTGGAAAAATTTTCAGAGCTTATGAAGAACACACACATGCACACCGTGAAGATGGCAGAGAAGTTACGGTAACACACAGCTAAGATCCAAAGTTTATTACAGGCGGGCAGGCCCAATTTTAAGTGATACTTGAATCTGTCTATTGAACCCAGTGATCGCACTCTAAACTGAAAAGTAGCTTTACTGTTGAACACTAAGATTTCCTTGTTATTGGCTTTTGGAATCAGGAGATTCTGAGTTGAGAGAAAATACACTCCCTGACAAGCTTGAATGATGAATTCTTTCAGAGCTTATCATTTAGATCTTCCTAGGACCTGTGTGTTTGGTTTGTTTCTTAAGTCTTCCATATAGAAGAGAAATGCTTTGGGTTCAGACTACATTAAGTCATATTTCTGTCAGAACACAGTTGTTTCATAAAGTCCGACTTGTCCACAAAAGAACCTAGAGATGGTGTTTCATAACAGAGTCCCAGGATCTGAGGTTTTGATCTTCGTACAGCTAAGAAGCTGTGAAGATAAGTCCTAGTTCTCACTGGGTCTCAGTTTTCCTATCTGGAGCAGTGTTGGCCTGGATGAACTCTATGGACATGCTCTGATTCTAGGCTATTTGGTGAGTGACTGCTACACACAAAATGGACAATGCATGAAAGCAATTATTCAGGTAATTCAAGCCCTAAAATCTCTTACCCTTCTTCTCCTTTCCAGTGTCTAATTTGGACACAGCCATCTCTGATTTTAGTTTTTACAAGATTCAGATGTACCATTTGTCTCAGGTTAGTTTATCTTCCCAAAGCTTGACTTTTAAAATGTTTAAACCGTTTGTCTTATTTCTTTGTAAATCACAACATTCTACTGCTTTGCGGGGAGGGGAAGAAGGTGATGGGATTTTTCATTTAGCTGTTTGGTGGGGGAAGTTTTCTATGGGGCTTATTCTATGTGATAATTAGGAAAGTTAAACTATGAATCTCTCTAGGAAAATCATATTATCACATTTCAGGGAACAAAGCAGTTTTCCCATTTGGTTGTTCATCATCCTACCCTTTTAGCCAACACTGCCAAGTTTCTTATCATCAAAGAAACTGACGACCCTTGGACAATTCAGTTGAGCTTCAGAAATTCAACGATTCATTCCAGTGAACAAAGCTCTTAGCTGACAAGTGTATTTGGCTTCTAACTGATCATAAACTTCAGCCATAGTTTTATTGCTGGGCCACTGTGTCCCTAGTTAGTCAGATTGATTTTAACTGGAAACAAAATAACAAAGCCCTCAATCCTGTAATATTTGGCTGACATAAATTTTGCAAGGGTAAAAAAGAAAAACAAACATTTATTCAAAAACTTCCTCTGCTTTCCAGGTGTCTGAAGGGCTTATTAAAAGCCCTAGTGAATGCAAGGAAAACCCAACTACACTTTGCTTTCTGTTTTCTTCCACCATGTTACAGAAGGTTGTGGAAAAGGACATGTAGACTATCTTGTCCAAGCCATTCTCTTAAAAAAAAAATAAAAAATACAGATAAATAGCCTGGAGACAAAGATTGAGAAGATGCAAGAAATGTTTATCAAGGACTTAGAAGAAATAAAAAGGAATCAATATAGAATGAATAATGAAATAAAGGAGATAAAAGACACTCTGGAGGGAACCAACAGTAGAATAACGGAGGCAGAAGATAGGATAAGTGAGGTAGAAGATAGAATGATGGAAATAAACGAAGCAGAGAGGAAAAAAGAAAAAAGAATCAAAAGAAATGAGGAAAACCTCCGGGACCTCTGGGACAATATGAAACGCCCCAACATTCGAATCATAGGAGTCCCAGAAGAAGAAGATAAAAGGAAAGGCCATGAAAAAATACTCGAGGAGATAATAGTTGAGAATTTCCCTAAATTGAGGAAAGAAATAGTCACAGAAGTCCAAGAAACCCAGAGAGTTCCAAACAGGATAAACCCAAGGCGAAACACCCCAAGACACATATTAATCAAATTAACAAAGATCAAACACAAAGAACAAATATTAAAAGCAGCAAGGGAAAAACAACAAATAACACACAAGGGGATCCCCATAAGGATAACAGCTGATCTTTCAATAGAAACCCTTCAGGCTAGAAGGGAATGGCAGGACATACTTAAAGTAATGAAAGAGAATAATCTACAACCCAGATTACTGTACCCAGCAAGGATCTCATTCAGATATGAAGGAGAATTCAAAAGCTTTACAGGCAAGCAAGAGCTGAGGGAATTCAGCACCACCAAACCAGCTCTCCAGCAAATGCTAAAGGATCTTCTCTAAACAGGAAACACAGAAAGGATGTTTCAACACGAACTCAAAACAACAAAGTAAATGGCAACGGGATCATACTTATCAATAATTACCTTAAATGTAAATGGGTTGAATGCCCCAACCAAAAGGCAAAGGGTTGCTGAATGGATACAAAAACAAGACCCCTATATATGCTGTCTACAAGAGACCCACCTCAAAACTAGGGACACACACAGGCTGAAAGTGAAAGGATGGAAAAACATATTCCATGCAAACGGAGACCAAAAGAAAGCAGGAGTCGCAATACTCATTTCAGATAAAATAGACTTTAAAATAAAGGATGTGAAAAGGGACAAAGAAGGACACTACATAAAGATCAAAGGATCAATTCAAGAAGAAGACGTAACAATCATAAATATATATGCACCCAACATAGGAGCACCACAATATATAAGGCAAATACTAACAAGTATGAAAGGGGAAATTAACAATAACACAATAATAGTGGGAGACTTTAATACTCCACTCACGCATATGGATAGATCAACTAAACAGAAAATTAACAAGGAAACACAAACTTTAAATGATACAATAGACAAATTAGATTTAATTGATATTTACAGGAGTTTCCACCCCAAAACAATCAATTTTACCTTTTTCTCAAGTGCACATGGAACTTTCTCCAGGATAGATCACATCCTGGGCCATAAATCTAGCCTTGGTAAATTCAAAAAAATTGAAATCATCCCAGCCATCTTCTCTGACCACAATGCAGTAAGATTAGACCTCAATTACAGGAAAAAAACTATTAAAAGTTCCAACATATGGAGGCTAAACAACACGCTTCTGAATAACCAACAAATCACAGAAGAAATCAAAAAAGAAATAAAATTATGCATAGAAACGAATGAAAATGAAAACACAACAACCCAAAACCTATGGGACACTGTAAAAGCAATACTAAGGGGAAGGTTCATAGCAATACAGGCGTACCTCAAGAAACAAGAAAAAAATCAAATAAATCAACTAACTCTACACCTAAAGCAACTAGAGAAGGAAGAAATGAAAAACCCCAGGGTCAGTAGAAGGAAAGAAATCTTAAAAATTAGGGCAGAAATAAATGCAAAAGAAACAAAAGAGACCATAGCAAAAATCAACAAAACTAAAAGCTGGTTTTTCGAGAAGATAAACAAAATTGATAAGCCATTAGCCAGACTCATCAAGAAACAAAGGGAGAAGAATCAGATCAACAAAATTAGAAATGAAAATGGAGAGATCACAACAGATTCCACAGAAATACAAAGGATCATAAGAGACTACTACCAACAGCTATATGCCAATAAAATGGACAACTTGGAAGAAATGGACAAATTCTTAGAAAAGTATAACTTTCCAAAACTGAACCAGGAAGAAATAGAAGATCTTAACAGACCCATCACAAGCACGGAAATCGAAAGTGTAATCAGAAATCTTCCAGCAAACAAAAGCCCAGGACCAGACGGCTTCACAGCGGAATTCTACCAAAAATTTAGAGAAGAGCTAACACCTATCCTGCTCAAACTCTTCCAGAAAATTGCAGAAGATGGTAAACTTCCAAACTCATTCTATGAGGCCACCATCACCCTAATTCAAAAACTAGACAAAGATGTCACAAAAAAGGAAAACTACAGGCCAATATCACTGATGAACATAGATGCAAAAATCCTTAATAAAATTCTAGCAAACAGAATCCAACATCATATTAAAAAGATCATACATCATGACCAAGTGGGCTTTATCCCAGGAATGCAAGGTTTTTTTAACATCCGCAAATCAATCAATGTAATACACCACATTAACAAATTGAAAGAAAAAAACCATATGGTTATCTCAATAGATGCAGAAAAAGCCTTTGACAAAATTCAGCATCCATTTATGATTAAAACCCTCCAGAAAGCAGGAATAGAAGGAACATATCTCAACATAATAAAAGCTATATATGACAAACCCACAGCAAACATTATCCTCAATGGTGAAAAATTGAAAGCATTTCCCCTAAAGTCAGGAACAAGGCAAGGATGCCCACTTTCACCACTACTATTCAACATAGTTTTGGAAGTTTTGGCCACAGCAATCAGAGCTGAAAAAGAAATAAAAGGAATACAGATAGGAAAAGAAGAAGTAAAACTCTCACTGTTTGCAGATGACATGATCCTCTACATAGAAAACCCTAAAGACTCTACTAGAAAATTACTAGAGTTGATCAATGAATATAGTAAAGTTGCAGGATATAAAATTAACACACAGAAATCCCTTGCATTCCTATACTCCAATAATGAGAAAACAGAAAGAGAAATTAAGGAAACAATACCATTCACCATTGCATCAAAAAGAATAAAATACTTAGGAATATATCTACCTAAAGAAACAAAAGACTTATATATAGAAAACTATAAAACACTGATGAAAGAAATCAAAGAGGACACAAACAGATGGAGAAATATACCGTGTTCATGGATTGGAAGAATTAATATAGTGAAAATGAGTATTCTACCCAAAGCAATCTACAGATTCAATGCAATCCCTATCAAGCTACCAATGGTATTTTTCACAGAACTAGAACAAATCATCTCACAATTTGTATGGAAATATAAGAAACCTCGAATAGCCAAAGCAATCTTGAGGAAGAAGAATGGAACTGGAGGAATCAACCTGCCTGACTTCAGACTCTACTACAAAGCCACAGTCATCAAGACAGTATGGTACTGGCACAAAGATAGAAATATAGATCAATGGAACAAAATAGAAAGCCCAGAGATAAACCCACGCACATATGGACACCTTATCTTCGACAAAGGAGGCAAGAATATACAATGGAGAAAAGACAACCTCTTTAACAAGTGGTGCTGGGAAAACTGGTCAACCACTTGTAAAAGAATGAAACTAGAACACTTCCTAACACCGTACACAAAAATAAACTCAAAATGGATTAAAGATCTAAACGTAAGACCAGAAACAATAAAACTCCTAGAGGAAAACATAGGCAAAACACTCTCCGACATAAATCACAGCAGGATCCTCCATGACCCACCTCCCAGAATATTGGAAATAAAAGCAAAAATAAACAAATGGGACCTAATTAAAATTAAAAGCTTTTGCACAACAAAGGAAACTATAAACAAGGTGAAAAGACAGCCTTCAGAATGGGAGAAAATAATAGCAAATGAAGCAACAGACAAACAATTAATCTCAAAAATATACAAGCAACTTCTGCAGCTGAATTCCCGAAAAATAAATGACCCAATCAAAAAATGGGCCAAAGAACTAAACAGACATTTCTCCAAAGAAGACATACAGATGGCTAACAAACACATGAAAAGATGCTCAACATCACTCATTATTAGAGAAATGCAAATCAAAACCACAATGAGGTATCATTTCACACCAGTCAGAATGGCTGCTATCCAAAAGTCTACAAGCAATAAATGCTGGAGAGGGTGTGGAGAAAAGGGAACCCTCTTACACTGTTGGTGGGAATGCAAACTAGTACAGCCACTATGGAGAACAGTGTGGAGATTCCTTAAAAAACTGGGAATAGAACTGCCATATGACCCAGCAATCCCACTGCTAGGCATATACACCGAGGAAACCAGAATTGAAAGAGACGCGTGTACCCCAATGTTCATCGCAGCACTGTTTACAATAGCCAGGACATGGAAGCAACCTAGATGTCCATCAGCAGATGAATGGATAAGGAAGCTGTGGTACATATACACAATGGAATATTACTCAGCCATTAAAAAAAATACATTTGAACCGGTTCTACTGAGATGGATGAAACTGGAGCCCATTATACAGAGTGAAGTAAGCCAGAAAGAAAAACAACAATACAGTATACTAATGCATATATATGGAATCTGAAAGATGGTAACGATAACCCTATATGCGGGACAGAATGAGAGACACAGATGCATGGAACAATTTTATGGACTCTGAGGGAGAAGGTGAGGGTGGGACGTTCTGGGAGAATGGCATTGAGACATGTGTATTGTCATATGTGAAACAGAGCACCATTCCATGTTCGATGCATGTGACAAGGGCTCGGGGCCGGGGCAGTGGGATGATCCAGAGGGATGGGAGGGGGAGGGAGGTGGGTGGGGGGTTCGGGAAGGGGAACACATGTAAACCCATGGCTGATTCTTGTCAATGTATGGCAAAAACTATTACAATATTGTAAAGTAATTAGCCCCCAAGTAAAATAAATAAATTTATAAAAAAAAAAAAAAAAAAAAAAAAAATAGAATGCCACTGAGATACTAAGGATTTACAGTATAATTACATTTCAAATGTTTAACTCGAAATTTTGGAACAAAAGCTATTTTATGTACTAAATAGATCTCTGAAAAACAGATACATTTTTAACCAACAATCTGGATAATTTGAGACCAGGCCTTGTTGAAGAAATCTTACTCTTTTTAAATTGCATTTATTCTGATAGAGACAATCTAATTGTTGTTGTGTGCAAATTTCTCAGAACGTTGTTCACTTCTACTACTCAAACATTTCAAATATTATGAAATTTTTAAAAAAAAGTTTATTATTCTGTTCTTACAGATTAAAATGGGGAAGGCTCTGACTGTGTTGATGGAGTTTGTGGTTTTCCAACTGGACTTTCTGAGTGTCTATATCCAGGGATGGATATTTGTACAAAGACAAGGTAAAGTCTTAGGGGTAAATAGACACTTTCTAGAGTGATTTATAACAGATGGCCAGGAAATGGGGAGTTTCACAAAATCTTCTTGCTTTGTGTCTCCAAAAGAAATCTTTCCCCAGCTTTGATCCCTTATCAGGAGACAAACATTTTCCTATGGCAGTAAGACTGTGGGTTTTTCTGAGTTCTGCTTTGTTTTGGCCTTCAGTCACACTGGTTCTTTCTGATTTTCTGATGAAGGAGGATCTGAAGACAGTGGGGGACCATTCCCCAGAGGACAAGTTGCCCTCAGATTTTGCCTCCATGCCTCTGCTAACTCTCCATGTGACCTTGAACCAGTCCCTTCTCTGAGCCCCAGTTTCCTCATCTGAAAAAGAAAGTAGTTAGACTTAGCCTTGTCAGTCAAGAAAACAATTGAATAAAAAGGAGCTTACTACTGGGGAAACCTGAAATCCACTTTGATTCATAAAAAGTAGTAAATCATCTGCAAATTTGACATGTTAACGATCATTAATAACAAATTATTTTCAACAATCCTCACACCTGTTCTGTGACACACCAGTGAAAATATTTGGACTAGAAGTTCTATTGTTCCTTTCAGCTTAAAAAAAAAAAATAGTCTCATGCTTTTCTTTCCCTCATCCTTATTCCAGCTCCTAAACATTTTAATTGTATAAATCCATTTATACAAAGAGTATGAGTAATTTCTGGTAGTCCTTATGTGGTAACAGATTGTCTCTAAAAATATGACTTATGGAGTGCTCATTGTGTGCCGAGCACTTGAGCAGATGCTGTGCACATCTAAAACAAATCCACAAGTTCCTGAAGGCCCAGTGCTGGGACGAGACTCTAGGGGGGAAATGAAAAAATCGGCTCCTGTATGTGGGAGAGACATAACATATACACTAGAAGTAAGACGTGGCTCCTGCCCTCAGGGAATATAAAACTAGGTTGGGAAGACGAGCTACTTGTCCTTGAAAGGAAGAGGAGAAGTCAGGGTCAACAAAGAAAAAGATCAATGCAGATTAGATTGGAATTAGCTGAGAAGTCTGATGGGAGAAGGCAGGGCACAAAAAAGGAGCCGTGAATTGGGGAAAGGCTTGGGAAATCAGCAAGCTTGACAATGTAAAGACAGAAATAAGCCTGCGAAGAAAACAAATGGTTATGGTGGTGTTGGGGGGGTGTGAATTGGGAGACTGGGATTGACACATACACACTACTATATATAAAACAGATAACTAATAAGGACCTACTGTATAGCACAAGGAACTCTACTCAATACTCTGTAATGACCTATATGGGGAAATGTATCTAAAAAAGTGAATATATGTATTGCAATGTTCATTTGTGTTTTTCCATAAGATGTTATTGAATACATATATGGAAGATATGTATAACTGATTCACTGTGCTGTACACCTGAAACTAACAGAACATGGTAAATCAACTATACTCCAATAAAAATTAATTTAAAAAAGTAAAAGGCAATGGGATGGGATAAAGATATTGCCCATATTGACATATGATATAGCAATTTACTTTGAAAATTCAAGAGAAGTAACAAATGATAAAAACTATCTAAAAAGTAAAAAAGAAAAGAAATAGGCTGGAGAAGGATAGTGAAGAAGGGTATGGAAAGCTGGCTTGATGCACCTTTTGACGACTTTGAAAGCCACAGTAAGAAATTTGAACTTGATTTCACAAATAATGCAAGGTTCTTTAAGCAAAGTAAAAACTGTAGAAGTGTTACTATTTGTATAGGGCTTTATAAAGCATTTAACATGCATTTCCAACATTAATCCCTTCATTACCATTTGAAATGATTATATGTAGGCTACAATGATGAAACCTAGGTTAGTTTTGGTATTTGCCCTGGTGACCCAGTGAGTGTAGGGCGAGGCCATCTAGTTCACCGAGTCAACACAGACGTGCTCCCAAGCAGGCAGGCACTCTGCAGCTCACGTGCTGAGATTTGAAACCCAGCTCTGCCACTCACCCACTGTGTGACCTTGGGCAAGTTTCAAAACCTCTCTGGGCCTCAGTTTCCTCATCTGAAACAAGGAGACAAGGATCATATTTGCCCTCACAGGGTGGTTATGAGAATCAGTGACTTAATATTTGCCAAATAAAGCAAAAGGTGGCAAAGGTGTACTTTGATATCAGTCCTGACTGACTTGAAACCCATGTCTTGTCCACTCCATCACTGGGTCTCCCTGGATAAAGAGAGTGAGTCATCTGGCAGAACAAGTGATCTGAGCTTTTGGGCAGAGAGATTAGGGCCCAGGAAGCTGCTCTGGTGACTCAGGATGAAGGAAGTGGACCCTGTGATGAGGGGAATGGAGAGAAGATGAAGCCAGGAGGCCTTGCTCTCATGTTCAACCACAGACTGTCCAGGAGCTGGGAATCCAGGCTGATGGTTTAGAGAGCCATATTTAGTAACACTTCTGTCTTTGATCTTCAGCAGATTCTTAACTTAATAATATTTTTATTCTCTAAGGAAAAAGCATAAGGCAAAAATGGGTAAAAAAAAAAAAAAAGTCTGTTTCTTCATGGATCCTGAAGGGATAGAACCTCAAAGGGCTTGGTTGTGAGTGGAGAAACCTGAGGCCCCTGGGGAGGCATTTCTGGCTTTCCAGAGCTTCACACAGGCCTCTTGGGTGGGTGAGGGGAGACCTGCACAGTGTCGGGACTAATGGTGATCCTATATGCAAGGCAGCAAAAGAGACACAGATGTAAAAAACAGACTTTCGGACTCTGTGGGAGAAGGCAAGGGTGGGATAATTTGAGAGAACACTGTTGAAACATGTATATTACTATATGTAAAATAGATGACCAGTGCAAGTTCAACGCATGAAGCAGGGTACTCAAAACCAGTGCTCTGGGACAACCCAGAGGTCCCGTCCAGGGTGGGGAGGGAGGAGCGGGGGATTTGGACAGGGGGACACATGTACACCTGTGGCTGATTCATGTCAATGTATGGCAAAAACCACTACAATATTGTACAGTAATTATCCTCCAATTAAAATAAATACATTTTTTTTAAAAAAAAATGGTTTTTGCCATACATTGGCCCCCAACTAAAATAAATAAATTTATAAAAAAAAAAAATAAATAAAAAAAAAATAAAATAAAATAGCTCAAATGGAAAAAAAAATAAAATAAAATAAATACATTTTTTAAAAAGTGTCTAGAATTGTCTCACATATAGTCTAAAGCTCTGCCACTTTGACGGTTCTTGAAATTATGTGGAACTTTTGAACAAGAGATCCTCCATTTTTATTTTGAACTGGTCCTCACAAATGATGTCAAACCACCCCAGGGTCTGTGACACCATAGACTTGATGAACGTGCCACCAGTTACTCCTCAGGCAGCTCTGTGTGTCCCAGGACTCCTACCTTCTGAGCAGCCTGCCCCATTTCGTCTTTCTGGCCAAGTATCTCTCTCAGGCTGTCTGACACTGAACAAAATTGTGGATGCTTCTCCTTTTATACACATTTTATTTACACTTGACACACTTTTTGACTAATTGAGAACGTTTGTGTGTAAGTGAAAGCATCCCGGGCTAAAGCAGTGTCAGGGGTGGCTGTTGTTATCTCCACAGTGAAGAGCTGGTGAGAGCAGTCAAATGAGTTTGCGGTATGAGAAAAGCAATTTGGCTTTTGTAGGGCAGGTTGAAAAAATGACTTTGTATGATTTGGTTACACTTTGTGAGGAAGAAATTGTGTACTTTTTTAAACTCTTCATTTACCTCTATCAACTAAGCTGTGATCACAAGAATAACTTCCAATGGGCCCAGGTTTCATTTATCATCAGAGCAGCCTTAAGAGGACATGGCAAAGAAGAAAGCAGAATTTTCTCCATTGAAGAACATAAAGAAACAGAAATATTTTGAGGGGAAGTTGACACAGTTAAGTTAGAGCAGAGCTGGACGATGACGAAAGCCTGATTCACGGCATCAGGATATTTAGATTGTCTTCTATTCCTTCATTGTAAATGAAATTGTTACAAAGCCTTTGAGGATTTCCAGTAAATGGCACTTAGATAAATTTTCACAGTTATTCACAGCAAAACTCTTTAAATAGTAGATGAGAAAGGTCACATCATGACAGCATTGTACAAGCAAAACCTCCCCCGACGCCCATGCACAGATTTCTATCAAGCACTTGTCAGGCGCATAGGAAGAGCTCGTAGGCAACGCTTACAGCTGCCTCTGAAGCCCACAGCATTCGGAAGCCTGAGATGTTGGGCCACATATCAGTCTTCTGTCTACATCTGACCCACAAACCATGGGTCTTACTTGGAATGTGAATGAATGAGCCTTAGGGACAACAGGACGTTTGATTGATGTATTTGGGCTTTCTGACCTGAAAACGGATCGATTAAGAAGGGCTGTGTGGGCATGAGTGGGACTTAGAAAAGTCCACACTGTATGTTGGGTTCAAAGCTTGGGGCTTACATTCTTCTTCTACTACTTTTTTTTTTTTTTTTTTGTAAGTAAAAGCACTCAGCACATTCCCCGTTGATTCCTTGGGCTGACAAAATCTCAGAAGTGCCAAGTAGTGCAGAAGCCCGGAGCCCTGAGCAGACAAGAGAGACAGCCTTCACTGTGAGGCTGTCTGCCTTGCTTCCTCAAGCATGGAAGTATGGATTCAGGCACCAGAAGACTCTCCTTGAGCTCTGGAACTGCTCACATGGTCACAGATTCAGAAAGCTTTGTTCTGCAACTGTTAAAAGTTGCTGAATCACAGTACAGAGAGCTAGCCTATGACAACTTCTGGCATTATTTGTTTTGTTTTACCAAATAATCTTCATGCTATTAAATTTCATTCATGATTGTTACAAACATTCAAGCCAAGTAAAGATCATAAAAATAAATGTTAAAGATTGATTTGGAAAATAAGTACAAAGGTATCTGGCTTGATGCTTAAATAGACAAATCAAGAACTCTTTACATTTGTTTTTGGTTATCCCTAGAACTGGTAGATTAACAACTGCTGTATGGCTTTTTACAAACATCTCACCTCACACGGCCAATTACTTTTCTATAAGTAGTAATGACATAGAAATCTCCTCAAACCTGTTACCTGCATTGGACAAAAATTGTCCTGAAACCTCTTTTGATCAAAAATGCATGAATCTATGGCTTACTTTACAAATTGTCCCATGATTAGAATTAGAATTATACTAAAGTAAATCTGTGCATTAAATTTTGGATGTAGAGATTTCCACAGTTTTGCAAGTATATTTTTTTACCTACAGCAAAGAATTTACTTTTTAAACCATGCTACTACATTTGTAAATTCACCTGGTCTTCGTAAAATTTTGAAAGTCAAAACAATATGAAAGTACTTCCTTTTCACCTTTTAGAGACCAGAAATCTGGATGGAAGAATTTGATGGGGTTTTTCCATCTGGTAAACACTGCAGGGAAAGGACTGAAATATGGGTAACATCACCTTATGGCTCCCAGGGTTAGAGACAAGAACTTTTCACTCCTAGCTATTGTTAAACAAACCATGTTTTCAAAAATCTCAAGCCTGATATTTTCCAGCATGTAACTTCTGTCTTTAAAAGGTTTCAAGCTAATGCCCACACGTGTCTACTTTAAAATACTTTCTCATTTATTACATTTCTTTCCCCCAGACCTCTGGTAGACTTAAGAGCCCTCATTATACCATATGGAAATAAAGAGATTCCCAAATGGAAAAAAGACTGTTTTGAATGCTGACTAATGTCCATAGCAGGGGGAAATAATTAACTCATTACCTCACTCATTCACTCATGTAACAAACATTTATTAAACACTGCGAAGAAACTCCAGTTCTAATCCTCCAGGAGTTCACAATCAAGTGGTGCAGAAAGTCAAGCATAAAACGAATGCTAATGCAGGGCTATAAATGCCAAGATAGAAGGATACATAGAGCGCTCAGAGAACAGAGAGGAAGCAACCACTAACTTCCTCTGGGCAGGAGGCCTAGCAAAGTTTACCCTAGAGCTGGTGAGTAGAATTGTGTTGGCTGCAAAAGGTGGAGAAGGGAACTGAGAGTCTAAGGCACAGAGGGATGCGAGTGAATCGCCTGTTTTGGTCTAGGTGAGACATCTGGTGGAGCTAATTCTAGGCTAGAGCATACAGTGAGAATGGCCAGGATGAGGCTGAGAAGGTAGGCCGCAGTCAGCTCATGAAGGCCCTCAAATGTCATGCTAAGGAGACTGAAAGCATTGCGGGTTTGAGCAGGGTAGTAACAAGATTAAATCTGTATTTAGAAAAGTCTCTTTTTTTTTAAGAAAAATCTTTTTGATGCCTTGAATAATGGACTAGGGCAGGGAGAAAGTAGAGATGGGAAAACAATTTAGAAGTCAAAACTGGAGCTTCAGCAGCTGAAAGTAGGGGTATGGAAGTCCCAGTGAGAAAAGGAATTAGTGATTTTTGCAAGGTGAGAAAAATGGAGGGATCAAACCTTTCTAGAAGCTTACATATTTCTATTGTATGAGATATTCACATATATTTAATTAAAGCTTTGTATAATAAAAAGTCTTGGCCTAAAAAGCGTTTACTAAGCCCATATTTGTGTGTTATCCCAAAGCACCTATGAGAAGCATAGACATTTTTACTTCTTCACAGCACTGAAGCCTTTTGTAGATAAATAAATGGCTGTACTTCCATCAGAAAAACGTATAACTGCCCTAATTAATGAATGTTTTAACAGAGCCTCCAAATCATGAACATTAGCTGGTATCTATTCTTTAGGACGGACATTCATGTGGGGACTGTATGAATATATGAATTCTATATGGACTATGGGAACCCAGTAACATGTGAATTTATTGTAAAACTCAGATGATTTGGGGGTGGAAGTTTAGTATAGTTTTGATGTCAGTCATGTCTTACATACAGCAATCGGAAAGCATTCAAGTAGAGAACTATAATTGAGTTATTACTTACATTTGATTCTTCCTCTATTTTGTTACTTAAAAGGGCTTGCATGATTTATATTGAAGGGAGCTATTTTAAAACCTGTAGGTCTACTATGATTGCTTTACTAAATGATTTCTATAATGTATTCATTATGCTGTTACACTAATATTCAAGGACTTGCCCCATGCTAGGTACCATAATCCTGCATGGATGGGGAAAGTGGGCAGTAGCCCTCATAAAGGTCAAGGGGATGTGGAAAAACATCACCTAGGAATATATTCTTTTCAGTTGCATTTGAAGTCACAACCACATAGCTCTCCAAAGAGCTGGTGCCATAATCATTCATTCAGTCAACTCTTTGGGCACTTCCTCTGTGCTGGGCACACAGTGGTAAATAACATAGACAAGGTTTCTGTCCTCATGGAGCTTTCTGTGTCCCAGGGAGCACTTGCAGTGCAATGCTCTGAGTGCTAAGGTGGGGTTAATTAGAGACTGAAAAGTTCCCAGGATGCAATGGGCACTTGAAATTTCTGTGCACAATGTATAGGATTGACAGAGAGAGAGAAGGAAGTGAAGGTACGCTTATCCTAATTTTACCTAAATATAAATACATTCTTTCAGAAATCTCTGAAAGCAAACAGTAAAGAATGAAACAGGAAGAGGAGGAAGAAATGTGAAAGTCACACTTCCTCCGTGAAGTTTTTGCAGCTTCCTCCAAAACGGAAGTGATCTCTCAATTCTGGGCCACTCCCTCCAACTTATGGGCATATTCTTTCTTGACTAAAAATAAAGAAAATCTCACACAATATCAAGTTATTTCCTAGTCCTACTTTTATTTTTTTCCTACTCCTACTTTTATTTTTTTTTTTTTTTATAAATTTATTTATTTTACTTGGGGGCTAATTACTTTACAATATTGTAATAGTTTTTGCCATACATTGACAAGAATCAGCCATGGGTTCGGGAAGGGGAACACATGTAAACCTACTCCTACTTTTAAATAAATCTGGAAAAAAATCTTCAATGTCTGTCCTTCCTCAATGCTTTTTCTGAAAAAGATTTAGCAGAATGGTGTGTAAAGACTGAAAAAAAGATGAAGACCGTGACTTGTTCAAGCTTTCTCTTCTGTGATTATTTATGCTCCCTTTTCTCCACATTTGCCTTTCCTGTAATCAGCCTCATCCTGAAGTATGCTAGAGAGATGCTGATTGCATACAAGTCACAGGGTAATTTACCCTTTTGACCTTCCTTGAGCGCTTATAAATCTCTCCACTGCTGGGAGGCCAGGGTTTTGTTCTTCCCTCAGCAACAAAGGACTATTGCTTTGCAAGCTGCCTCACAGAGCAGCAGAGAGGAAACAGTGAAAACTGTGTGTGAGACTGGCTGGGGGAGCAGCAACTTTGACCTTGGCCTTTCTGAGAATGTGGGGAACTGCTTATCATTTTCCCAGTGTTAGTAGCCCTCATCATGCCAGAAGCAACACTGGTGACAAATTGGAATGCAGTTATCAGTTGTGAGCGTAAAACGGGGAGGCTGGACCAGTGGATCTCAAACGCCCCTTCTGGCCCTCATGTTCCAGGATTCTAAATGTGTCTCAAGGGTGATAACTTGAAGAGAAAATTGAATAGGGCCATGAATTAGGCTTATGTGTGAGAAGCAGCCCAGTGGATAGGAGCATTCACAAAGCCCAGCTCTAGCCAGTCTTTCCTGAACTCAGTTGTCAAACAGGGAAGATTCATTCTGAGTTGCGTTAAAAAAGAAAAAGAGCCTCACTGCTCTGCTGGCCAAAGCAGGGGGGTCTGAACCCCCAGGAGAAGTTAGGCAGATGGGAAAATCATTTCAGCATTTGGTTTCTCTAACTCTGAGAACCTTTAACCTCTGTGATCACATAGCTGCTCACAAGACTCCGACAAATCCTCAAGAAGGAGAGGGAGGTTCTAGAAGGTTTGCCATGGTCTGGTGATCTCGTTTGGTCCACTGGTACTTGCTGTCCTCTGGGATACTACTTATGGTATTGTTAGACTTTCTGTTCTCTATTCATACCTTGATCCTGATTGCTTCCATTAATTCTTTCATTTTTCTTTCTGTATTAATTTTAATGTGTAAAGGTGAGTCCTCTTACAACTTGATCTATTCTTGTTGAGACTGTGAAGCAAATATCATGAGCAATGCAGTGTGTTTTATTCCTTTGGCCTGATATGGTTATAGGCCCATCTTCATACAAGTAATAATAATAATTACATAGCACTTAATCTGTGTCACACCATATTCACAGTGCTCTGCATAAATTCATTCAGGTCAAGTTCGCATCTGCCCTGAGTGAGTGTGTGTGTGTGTGTGTGTGTGTGTGTGTGTGTGTGTGTGTGTGTGCATGGCTGATGCTACACTCCCCCTGTAGGGCTTGTATTTTGAGTAGTTCATAGTGTCCTGTGTTTTATTTTTAGTTTGAGGTTCTGAGAAAAGAAAAGAGAAATTCCCTTCGTTGGTTCATTTCTCTCCTCTCTTACCATGGCACTCAGCCCTGGCCTGGCAGCCTTTCATGCCCAAGAAACACTTTGCTGGTGCCAAGTGCTCTAGCAGCTGCACTGCCGGGTTCCGTGGTGAGCACCGCTCTGCCTGGGCGCAGGCCCTGGTGGCTCCGCCTGGCACCAGGCACGTGCTGTGCCTCTTTTCCTCTCACTGAGGGAGGAGTGCAACCGCAGGAGGGCCTCGTTTCAGAGGCAACCTGAGTACTGTTCTTTCCCAAGTCCCTGAGAACAGGTTCTCCATGAAAGCTGGGCTGCAGCTCAGATGCTCAGCCTGGGTGTGGGAGGGTGATTACAGGGACATGGGCTGAAGGGCGATCGCAGAGCACAGCTACTGGGCCGTGCTGGAAACAGGCAGCACGTTTTGTAGTTTTCTGTGAAGAGTTTTTGGCCACCTGCACAGTACCCTTGGACTGGTCTTTCCCAACACTACTTGTATCAACAAAGGCTTATGGAAGCCCACATGCTAGATGATGCTTGAAATCCGCCAACAGAATACAGTATTAAAACCAGGACTGAACAGTCACTAGGACCATGAAAGGAAATTCAACATTATCTTGCGAGATGCTAATGACCCTTTATCTGCTAGAGCTTTGGAAGATCCATTTGACTACCTAATTTACTCTGGCAACCTGAGCACAGAGGCCTCCTCCTTCAGCTAAGGGGTCGCATGAAATGACAGTGGTTGTTTGTTGTTGTGAGTTTATGATTAAGATGACATCTCAGCCACCCTACTCCCAGCCTGAATATGAATGACTTTGCAGGGAGAAGTATGTCGGCTTTTACACATGCCCCTGTTCCCCAAAGTCCACAGTGCAGTCTAAACTACACATTTTGTGAGACTGGGTCTGTGTCTGTCTGGGTGCAAATGTCTTGGGAGTCTTGTGTGTCTCAGCGTGTTTCATCCTACAAAGCTTCTCATTCAGTGGCTTCTAAACCTGTTGTCAAATCACACTGGAAAGGGAAGCTGGCCTGCAAGTGGTAGCATCTTGCAGGCAGCATTGTGACATTTACTTTTCCCTCCCAGTACCTATAAAAATCCCAAGATTAAATTTGGTTTGCCTTTTGTTTCTTTGACACTCTATGCTGGCTTTTCATTGCAGAGACTTCTCAGGAGCATTCTGGACGTGGGAATGGACTGCCAACAGATGAAATTAAAAATACTTGCATCATTCTTCCTACCACCTCTGAGAAGCAGATGAAAATACTTGCAGACCAGGGCTCAAGTTTAGATAGCATGTACGCAGTACACAGTATGTCAACTGGGGTGCTTTTTGACTTAAATGCAGTCAATACAGCCAAGCACAGTGTAATCTGAGAATTTTGGTTACTTCAGAAGAGAGTAAATACATATTTCAGTTCTCAACAACAAAAGAGCAGAAATGTGCTCAACATTGTCTTGCTAA
Source organism: Giraffa tippelskirchi (assembly GCF_054371585.1). Taxonomy (NCBI): domain Eukaryota; kingdom Metazoa; phylum Chordata; class Mammalia; order Artiodactyla; family Giraffidae; genus Giraffa; species Giraffa tippelskirchi. The sequence goes on along the minus strand of NC_137289.1, from coordinate 9,216,330 downwards.
TTTCAAACCATTGTAGAGAATTGTTTGTTTGTACTTGCTAATGTTCAGTATAGACAGAAACACAGCATGCATGGAACTGGTTCCACCGGAGTCATTAGAAGGCTTGCTGAGAATGTGTGCTAAGAATAAGACACAATTCTTTGTGCTTGTTCTATGGCAAAACTCATTATGAGAAGTGATTCCAAAGTCATGGGAGATGATATGTTCATCCCTCCTGGAAGAGGGAGGGTTGAATGGAAAGTGTCTTCCTTTGCTCCATCTTTCAGGACAACACCTTTGGCTGGTACAGCAGGAAGACAGATTGGAAGCAGACAGGGAAGATGAAGAAGAACAAAATCAGGGTGGAGGAGACCAGTCTAGCATGCTATTGATCAACATCCTGACTGTACAAGTTCCATCACGCAGGACCTAAGAGCACATCCCATCTATTTTATAAAAGGGCATTTCCTTTGCAACATAATGTGGCAGAAGAGGGTTTCAAGGTCAGAAAGCATATATTTTAATCTTAGCTCTGCCACTTCCTCTGTGATCTCAAGCAAGTTTACCTCCTAGAAGTATCAGTTTTCTCAGCTGGAAAATGGGCATAATGATAGCACCTACCTCACAGTGATATAAGGATTAAATGCACTCATACATATGAAAGTGTCTGTTGTATGGCTTGGCACCCAACTGTCGATTCATAAATTTAAAAAAAAAATCAGTATAAGGAATGAGAAAGTATTATGTTGTATGGTTTGACCCACTCCCAAGTGTGCTAAACAGTGAGTTCCACTTTAATATATTTTGGTTGGGGAATTCCCTGGTTGTCTGGTGGCTAAGACTCCACACTCCCAATGCAGGGGGCCTGGGTTCAATCCTTGGTCAAGGAACTAGACCGCACATGATGCAACTAAGTATTCTGCATGCTACAATGAAGATTGAAGATCCTGTATGCGGTAACTAAGACCCCGTGCAGCTAAATAAATAAAACAAATACTTAAAGAAATATTTTGGTTCTTGCTAGAGCCACTGACTCTCCAGCCAGTTTTTCTTTAACTCGCAATGGCAATTTCCTGCTAAGCCTCAGAAGCCCAGACCCACCTGCAGAGATTCTTATTCAGCTTGTCTGGGGTGCGTCCTGAGATATAGTCCACATTATCATTTTTAAAAGATTCCAAGGTAATTCTAGTATAAAACCAGAGTCGAGAACTGATTTACAGGGTTTTCCTCTCTCCCCCATTGTCCTACCTGTTCTAGTAACAGAGACTAGGGATTGCTTGAGCCAAGAACTGCTTATTTTTCCTCATCCCAGGGCTTTGCATGGTGCTTGGCACCTGGTAAAGAAAGTGAAAGTGTAAGTCCCTCAGTCGTATCCAACTCTTTGTGACCCCATGGACTGTAGCCCGCCAGGTTCCTCTGCCCATGGGATTCTCCAGGCAAGAATATTGGAGTGGGTTGCCATTTCCTTCTCCAGGGGACAGTCCTGACCTTGGGATCAAACCTGGGTCTCCTACACTGCAGGCTGATTCTTTACTGTCTGAACCACCAGGGAAGCAGCGGGGGGTGGGGCGGTGGGGGATAGTGGTGGTAAGTGCTCCATAAGTATTTCTTGAATAAATGAATGAATGAATGAATCATCAGTGGTACCTGCTTGCAATGTTGCTTGCTGATATTAGCGAGTGATAAAGTAAAATGAGCACTGACTCAGGTCACAGAGAACTTGGGCTTTTATTTTGATTCAGTCACAAACTTGATGGTTTTTCATAGTTAACGTATGTATTCCCTCCAAGCCTCAGTTCCCCCATGTGTAAATGAGAGGGATAGATTAAATGATGCCTGGGGGCTTTTCTAGCTCTAACTTTGTTATCCTATGAGTCTATGAAAACCCAAGGCACTAATAGCTGTATTTCTGCCACCCTGATAAAATGACATGTACTTGGGTAAAAGGAGTTTAATGCATCTTGTAAAAAGCAGTTTCTGGAACGAGAGTGGCCATTTTCATAATGGAGAATATTTAATGGACTTAGCTTGGAAAGAGGCAATTTAGTAGCTTCTGTGCATTTGGAGCTGTTGTCCATGCTAAGAGGAAAGAAGGGAAAGGGGGACAAATAACCCTGGAGCATATACCTTCTTTCAGAGATGGCATGTCCTCTGGAATCAGATGAACTGGATCCAGGCTGACAAACTCCCATGTGGGTGATTTGGACACTCTCTTCGGTCAATATGAAATGAAATCACTCGTATGAAGCACTTAGAACAACACCTGACAAGTAGAAAAGATACAATAAATGTTAACGATAACAGACAAGGAATACAACCCCATGAGTCCAGTACTATTCGTTTTCATGTTCCAATTGCAGAAATGGAAGCTCTGGGAAGTCAAATAAATTTGTCCAAGGTGACAGAGCTGGCAAATCACAAATCTGGGATTTCTAGCAAGCACACATGACTGCAAAGTCAGTGGCCTTGTCCTCATGCCTCACTGCTTTACTGGGATTCCTAACATGGCTAGATCTGCTTGCAAACTCCAGTAGTCAATGCTGGGGGTTTCTTCACTTCAGCAGTATGTCCTGAGTCCTTATAGGTGTGATTTGGCTTCTAATCCTCAGCTTTTTCCCATGGCCCCCTTCTCAAGTGTCCTTTACCATGAAAGACTTGACAATGTTACTGCTTTTATAGATGTAGCTAGATACACATATGCACCTCTGGCCTTTAACACAGTGAAAATCCTGTATAGGCAGAATTATTTCTTTATGCATCAATCCATAAGGCTTTTGCAAATGAGAAGCTGGTCTTAGAAAGCTTAATTGCCTCACCTCCACGGCACCTAGCCCACACTGGTGCTCAGTAAAATTGGGACAGGGCCTGAACATATGCTTTGCAATTTTTTGAGGCGATATTACTATGTTCCCTAGTTGAGATCCCGCCACATTCTAGTTCAAAACCCTCACTGTATAGCTGGGGAAACTGAGCCAAAGAGTAGTGAAAATTTATTCAAGCTGGCATCTGAAGGACTCAAATCTAGGTCACCTGATTTTAACTACAGTTCTCTTTTTCCTGTTTGCCAGGCCAAAGTAGATTGAGGGCTTTGGGAGTGCCCACATTATTATACTCACATAAGCCAAGGTCAGCATCATAGCTGTTGTCTTTATGAAATGCTTTGCTGTCTAGTGGTCGTCTGCTCCTTTCTGAGATACCATTTTGGGATAATGAGAAAAGCTCTCTCATGAAGAGGCAATATATTATGGTGCTTAAAAATGTGAAATCGTAAAACGATGCTAGACATAGATAATTCTTAGAGAATTGCAAATCAAAACCACAATGAGATATCACCTCACACCAGTCAGAATGGCCATCATTAAAAAGTCTATTAACAGTAAATGAGGGAGAGGGTGTGGAAAAAAGGGAACCCTCCTACACAGTTGGTGGGAATGTAAATTGATACAACCACTATATGGAAAACAGTATAGAGGTTCTTTAAAAAGCTAGAGTTGCCATATTGTTGTTGTTGTTCAGTGGTAAGTCATGTCCAATTCTTTGCAATCTCCTGGACTGTAGCATGCCAGGCTCCTCTGTCCTCCACTGTCTCCAGGAGTTTTCTCAAATTCATGTCCATTGAGTTGATGATGCTATCTAACCATCTCATCCTCTGCCTTACCCTTCTCCTGTTGCCTTTTACATCCCTTCTTTTCTTAGCTATTTGTAAAGCTTCCTCAGAGAACCACTTTGCCTTCTTGCATTTCTTTTTCTTTGAAAAGATATTGGTCACCACCTCCTGTACAATGTTATGAACCTCTGTCCATAGTTCTTCAGGCACTCTGTCCACTAGATCTAATCCTTTGAATCTATTGGTCACCTCTACTGTATAATCATAAGGGGTTTGATTTAGATCATACCTGAATGGCCTAGTGGTTTTCCCTACTTTCTTCAATTAAACTTGAATTTTGCAATAAGGAGCTCATGATTTAAGCCACAGTCAGCTCCAGGTCCTGTTTTTGCTGACTGTACAGAACTTCTCCATCTTTAGCCACAAAGAATATAATCAATCTGATTTCAGTATGGACCATCTGGTGATGCCCATGTGTAGAGTCGTCTCCTGTGTCATTGGAAGAAGGTGTTTGCTCTAACCAATGTATTCCCTTGGAAAAACTCTGTTAGTCTTTGCTCTGTTTCTTTTTTTTTTTTTTTTAGCTTCTTTTTTTTTTATTAAATTAGTTTATTTACCTATTTTTTAACTTTACAATATTGTATTTTTTTTGCCATACATTGACATGAATCCACCACAGGTGTACATGTTTTCCCCTTCCAGAAACCCCCTCCTTCCTCCCTCCCCATCCCATCCCTCCGGGTCATCCCGGTGCACCAGCCCCGAGCACCCTGTATCATGCATCAGACCTGGACTGGCGATTCATTTCACATATGATAATTGCATGCTTCAGTGGCATTCTCCCATATCATCCCACCCTCACCCTCTCCCATAGAGTACATAATACTGTTCTATATATCTGTGTCTATTTTGCTGTCTCACATACAGGGTTTTCTTTACTGATTTACTAAATTCCATATATATGTGTTAGTATACTGTATTGGTGTTTTTCTTCTGGCTTACTTCACTCTGTATAATAGGCTCCAGTTTCACCCACCTCATTAGAACTGTTCATACTCCAAGGCCAAACTTGCTTGCTACTCCCAGGATCTCTTGACTTCCTACTTTTGCATTCCAATCCCATATGACGAAAAGGACATCTTGTGTGTGTGTGTGTGTGTGTTAGTTCTAGGTCTTGTAGGTTTTCACAGAACCAGTCAACTTCAGCTTCTTTAGCATTACTGGTTGGGGCATAGACTTGGATTACTGTGATAGTGAATGGTTTGCCTTGGAAATGAACTGAGATTATTCTGTCATTTTTGAAGTTGTACCCAAGTACTGCATTTCGGACTCTTTTGTTGACTATGATGGCTACTCCATTTCTTCTAAGGTATTCTTGCCCACAGTAGTAGATATAATGGTCACCTGAATTACTAATAAATTTTCCCATTCCCATCCATTTTAGATCACTGATTCCTAAGATGTTGATGTTCACTCTTGCCATGTTCTGCTTAACCATATCAAATTTACCTTGATTCATGTGCCTGTCTTTTCAGGTTCCTATGCAATATTGTTCTTTACAGCATCGGACATTACTTTCACCACCAGGCACATCCACAACTGAATGTCGTTTCTGCTTTGGCCTAGCCACTTCATTCTTTCCGGTGCTACTAGTAATTGCCCTCTGCTCTTCCCCAGTAGCATATTAGACACCTTCTGACCTGGGGAGCTCATCTACCACTGTCATATTTTTGGCCTTTCATACTGTCCATGGGGTTCTCGGGGCAAGAATACTAGAGTGCGTTACCATTTGCTCCTCCAGTGGGCCATATTTTGTCAGAGCCCTTCGCTATGACATGTCTATCTTGGGTAGCCCTGCATGGCATGGCTTAAAGCTTAACTGAATTATACAAGCCCCTTCACCATGACAAGGCTGTGATCCATGAAGGGGAGAGTTGCCATATATGCAGTAATCCCACTCCTGGGCATATATCCAGAGAAGGCTATAATTCGAGATGCTACATGCACCCCAATATTCATAGCAGCACTATTTACAATAGGCAAGACATGGAAACAACCTAAATGTCCATTGACAGAAGAATGGATAAAGAAGATGTGGTATATACACACAATGGAATAGTACTCATTCATAAAAAAGAAAAAAATAATGCCACTTGCAGCAACGTGGATGGACATAGAGATTGTCATACTGAGTGAAGTAAGCTAGACACAGAAAGACAAATATGATATTGCTTATACATGGAATCTAAAAAAAAGATACAAGTGAACTTATTTCCAAAATAGAAAGAGACTCGCGAAAATAGAAAACAAACTTATGACTGCCAAAGGGGAAAAGGGGGTGGGTGGGAGAAATTAGGAAGTGGGATTGACATATACATACTATTATATTATAAAATAGATAACGAACAAGGATCTACTGTATAGCACAAGGAGCTCTACTCAGCATCTTGTAGTAACCTGTAACAGAAAAAAATCTGAAAATGAATAATATATATATATTATGCATAACTGAAACTAACACAATGTTGTAAAGAAACTATTACTTCAATAAAAAATAATCAAACAAAAAGTATGTGGAGACTGAAGTGACACCAACTGGTTTTAAATCCTGGTTTTATCCCTTTCAAGTTGTATGATGTCAGGTAAATTTCTTAACTTCTCTGAACTACAGTCTCCCCATGTGGAAAATAGGTATTACATTTGTCAATGTGATAATTACATGAGGTCATGCATATAAAGTCAGAATTTGGCAATAAGGAGTTCATTATCTGAGCCACAGTCAGCTCCCAGTCTTATTTTTGCTGACTGTATAGAGCTTCTCCATCTTTGGCTGCAAAGAATATAATCAATCTGATTTTGGTATTGACCATCTGGTGATGTCCACGTGTAGAGTCTTCTCTTGTGTTGTGGGAAGAGGGTGTTTGCTATGACCAGTGTGTTCTCTTGGCCAAATTCTGTTAGCCTTTGACCTGCTTCATTTTGTACTCCAAGGCCAAATTTACCTGTTACTCCAGGTATTTCTTGACTTCCTACTTTTGCATTCCAGGCTCCTATAATGAAAAGGACATCGTTTTTGGTGTTAGTTCTAGAAGGTCTTGTAGGTCTTCATAGAACCATTCAACTTCAGCTTCTTCAGCATTACTGGTTGGGGCATAGACTTGGATTGCTGTGATATTGAATGGCTTGCCTTGGAAACAAACAGAGATCATTCTGCCATTTTTGAGATTGCATCCAAGTACTGCATTTCAGACTCTTTTGTTGACTATGATGGCTACACCATTTCTTCTAAGGCATTCTTGCCCACAGTAGTAGATAAAATGGTCATGTGAGTTAAATTCACCCATTCCAGTCCATTTTAGGTAGGTGATTCCTAAAATGTCGATGTTCACTCTTGCCATCTCCTGTTTGACCACTTCCAATTTGCCTTGATACATGGACCTAACATTCCAGGTTCCTATGCAATATTGCTCTTTACAGCATTGAATTTTACTTCCATCACCAGTCACAGCCACACACTGGGTGCTATTTTTGCTTTGGTTCCATCTCTTCATTCTTTCTGGTGTTATTTCTCCGCTGATCTCCCATAGCATATTGGGCACCTACCGACCTGGGGAGTTCATCTTTCAGTGTCCTATCTTTTTGCCTTTTCATACTGTTCATGGGGTTCTCAAGGCAAGAATACTGAAGTGGTTTGCCATTCCCTTCTCCAGTGGACCACGTTTTGTCAGAACTCTCCACCATGACCTATCCGTCTTGGGAGGCCCTACACAGCATGGCTCATAGTTTCATTGAGTTAGATAAGGCTGTGGTCCATGTGATCAGATTGGTTAGTTTTTTGTAGTTGTGGTTTTCATTCTGTCTGCCCTCTGCTGAAAAGGATAAGGGGCTTATGGAAGCTTCCTGATGGGAGAGACTGACTGAGGGGAAAACTGGGTCTTGTTCTGATGGGCAGGGCATGCTCACTAAATCTTTAATCCAATTTTCTATTGATGGGCAGGGCTGTGCTCCCCACCCCCAACCCCGTTGTTTGACCTGAGGCCAAACTATGGTGGAGGTAATGAAGATAATGGCAACCTCCTTCAAAAGGTCCCATGCAGGCACTGCTGCACTCAATGCCCCCGACCCTGTAGCAGGCCACCGCTGATCCATGCATCCACTGGAGGCTCGTGGACACTCATGGGCAAGTCTGGGTCAATCTCTTGTGAGGTTACTGCTCCTTTCTCTAGGGTCCTGGTAAGCACAAGGTTTTGTTTGTGCCCTCCAAGAGTCTGTTTCCATAGTCTTGTGTAAGGTCTGGGGGCTCTATGGTGGGGTTAATGGCAACCTCCTCCAAGAGGCCTTATGATATACCCAGGTCTACTGCACGCAGAGCCCCTGCCCCCACAGCAGTCCACCGCTGATCCCGACCTTTGCAGGAGACACTCAAACACAGTTTTGGCTCAGTCCTTGTGGGGTCTCTGGGTCCTGGTGTGCATAAGGGTTCTTTGAGCCCTCCTTATTGCCCAATTCAGACTTAAATTGAAGAAAGGAGGGAAAACCACTAGATCATCTAGGTATGACCTAAATCAAATCCCTTACAGTGGAAGTGACTAACAGATTCAAGGGATTAGATCTGATAGACAGAGTGCCTGAAAAACTACGGACTGAGGTTCATGACATTGTACAGGAAGCATGATCAAGACCATCCCCAAGGGGAAAAAAAAACATGCAAAAAGTTTCTCTGAGGAGGCCTTACAAATAGCTGAGAAAAGAAAAGACAGGAAAGGGACAGGAGAAAAGGAAAAATACACCATTTGAATGCAGAGTTCCAAAGAATAGCAAGGAGAGATAAGAAAGCCTTCCTCAGTAACCAATGCAAAGAAATAGGAGGAAAAAACAGAATGGGAAAGACTAGAGATCTCTTCAGGAAAATTAGAGATACCATGGGAATATTTCATGCAAAAATGGGCACAATGAAGGACAGAAATGGTATGGACATAACAGAAGCAGAATATATTAAGGAGAGGAGGCATCAATACACAGAAGAACTATACAAAAAAAAGATCTCCATGACCCAGATAGCCTCAGTGGTGTGATCACTCAGCTAGAGCCAGACATCCTGGAATGCAAAGTCAAGTGGGCCTTTGAAAGCATCACTACGAACAAACCTAGTAGAGGTGTTGGAATTCCAGTTGAGCTATTTCAAATCCTAAAAGATGATGCTGTGAAGGTTCTGCACACAATATGCCAGCAAATTTGGAAAACTCAGAAGTGGCCACAGAACTGGAAATATCTGTTTTCATTCCAATCTCAAAGAAAGGAAATGCCAAAGAACGCTCAAACTACCACACAATTGCACTCATCTCACATGCTAGCAAAGTAATGCTCAAAATTCTCCAAGCTAGGCTTCAACAGATCGTGAACCATGAACTTCCAAATGTTCAAGATGGTTTTAGAAAAGACAGAGGAACCAGAGATCAAATTGCCAACATCTGTTGCATCATCAGAAAAGCAAGGGAGTTCCAGAAAAACATCTACTTCTGCTTTACTGACTATGCCAAAGCCTTTGACTGTGGATCACAACAAACTGTGGAAAATTCTTAAAGAGATGGGAATACCAGACCAGCTGACCTGTCTCCTGAGAAATCTGTATGCAGCTCAAGAAGCAACAGTTTTAACTGGACATGGAACAACAGACTGGTTCCAAATCAGGAAAGGAGTATGTCAAGGCTGTATATTGTCACCCTGCTTATTTAACTTATATGTAGAGTACATCATGCAAAATGCCAGGCTGGATGAAGCACAAGCTGGAATCAAGATTGCCAGGAGAAATATCAATAAGCTCAGATATGGAGATGACACCAACCTTATGGCAGAAAGTGAAGAAGAATTAAAAAGCCTCTTTATGAAAGTGAAAGAGAAGAGTCAAAAAGCTGGCTCAAAACTCAACATTCAGAAAACTAAGATCATGGCATCTGGTCCCATCACTTCATGCCAAATAGATGGGGAAACAATGGAAATAGTGAGAGACTTTATTTTTCTTAGCGGAGAGAGGTTCCAAAATCACTGCAGATGGTGACTGCAGCTGTGAAATTAAAAGACACTTGCTCCTTGGAAGAAAAGCTATAATAAACCTAGACAGCATATTAAAAAGCAGAGACGTTACTTTGCCAACAAAGTCCATCTAGTCAAAGCTATGGTTTTTCTAGTAATCATGTATGGATGTGATAGTTGGACTATAAAGAAAGCTGAGCACTGAAGAATTGATACTCTTGAACTGTGGTGTTGGAGAAGACTCCTGAGAGTCCCTTGGGCTGCAAGGAGATCCAACCAGTCCATCCTAAAGGAAATTGGTTCTGGATATTCATTGGAAGGACTGATGCTGAAGCTGAAACTCCAATACTTTGGCCACCTGATGTGAAGAACTGACTCATTGGAAAAGACCCTGATGCTGGGAAAGATTGAATGCAGGAAGAGAAGGGGATGACTGAGGATGAGAGGATGAGATGGTTGGATGGCATCACTGACTCAATGGACATGAGTTTGAGTAAACTCCAGCAGTTGGCGAAGGACAGGGAAGCCTGGTGTGCTGCAGTCCATGGAATTGCAAAGAATTGGACATGACTGAGCAACTGAATAACAACAACAACAACAACAACAACAGAACACCATGGTCTGCGATTTTATTTCAGAACCAGATCATATTGTTTCTATACTTTTTCCTGTTTCATCTTCCATCCCTTCTTTTAAGCTACTACATCATAATTAAGCATTTTTCTTTTGACTAATATCTAACTATGTAAAAGAGGAATGAGGAAATGAAAGAAGAGTCTTTCTCAGTCCTTTAATACCCAGCCCAGAGATGCTACAGATATCAGTATTTACCCACAAGCCCAACTCCCAGAATACAAAGATGCATTTTCTAAACGCTCTTATTGGCATTATTTTTTCTTAAATCAAGAGCAATATTATTCCTTATAAGAAAGGCCAATCAGGCATCTATTTTGTGACTTCAAACTCATTGGACAGACTCATTTCAATGTGCTTTCCTTCCTGGGCAGCAATGCCCTTTGAAGACCAGCAAATGAGAGTCATCCGCAATCGAGGCGACTCTCATTTCCAGTGTCTGGAGTTTTCTGTGCTTTCCAGTCTCTATGCTGAGTGGGAGTTTGAGGAAGAGATAGCTTCACATAATCCACATTGCATTGAATTTGTTTGTTGTTGTTTAATGGTGCGTATGTTCAGAGATATTTTGAAAATAAAATCAAAAGCATGGCATGTCTTCCCAAATCAATAGTTCAATATCTTAGTTACAGATACTGCTGCTGCTGCTGCTAAGTCGCTTCAGTCGTGTCCGACTCTGTGCGACCCCATAGACGACAGCCCACCAGGCTCCTCCATCCATGGGATTTTCCAGGCAAGAGTACTGGAGTGGGGTGCCATTGCCTTCTCCGAGTTACAGATAATACTGCCATTAATCTTGTTCTGTTTGTAAAGCTATCAGTTATACTTGATGTGGCAAGTAAATAAGCATGTCCTTTTATTGGTTTGGACTCAACAAGATAAGTATATTTTAGATGTGCTTCACTTTAAGGAGGTGAGTATCATTATGAACCATTTAAATAAAACTTTTTTGCTCAAAAATATAATTTCCATCTCACTCTTTAAAAGTAAATAAAACATTTGCAGATAGCTTTATGGTCTGCTCAGCACACAGTGATATATGACAAATTTAAATTTAAATACATCAGCTACAGCCCTATATCTCAATTCACTTGTACTTTCAGATATACATTTGTATAACAGAAATCAAACCCTTTAATAGAATTCTCTAGGCTCTGCTTGAGAACTTATCAATGTTGAGTGAATTTTGTAAATGGCCATAGATGTTAACCATTAATTTCCTTATCACAATGATAATCTTCAATTTATCAATCCAGGAAGCAAATTGCTTCTTTAAAAGCTAGGTGCATGAAATCATTTTCATTATGAAAATGGCTAGTCGCATTTCCAGGAAGTGATTTTTACAACATTCATCAAACTCTTCCCCGAGTAGAGGTCATTTTAGAAGGGAAGTAGCAATGTGGATATTAGTGTCATGGTTATTCACAGACTTTGAAATAAAGAATGTTAGAGTCAGAAGGCGTCTTAGAGATCATTTAGTCTTCTCCATCCTATGCAGGGAGAGAGTGAGGGCAAAAGAGGAGAAGGAAGACACTGGCTAAGATTGCCCAGCTTAAGTGGACAGAAGCCCTGTGTGTGTGCAGAGAATCAGAGTTAGAGGTAGAGGTTTACCCAGTGGTAGTCCTTCCTTTCATGTGAGCAGCTAGTATTTTGGTGACTTAGGGCTTCAATGAATATAACAAAATCTGTTTGGCAATAACCAAAATCTATAGCTATTAAAAATGTGGGGAAATCCTGTTATGCTATCTGTATGCATTTTCACATCAAAATCGGCAGATGCAGAATGATCCAAATTTTAGTATAGACTGGAATTAAAATAATGGAGAAATTCAAAGATCCAGGAGACTCAAGGGAGAAAAGAACCCAAGGAAAATCCTCAGGAAAACATGTGTCTGTTCAGACATATATCTGTAACATGGTATAATTTATATTGCCACTGTTTGCTTTATTTAGTATGTAAATTCCTTGAAAATACGAACTAGCTATTAATCTTAAGAACAAAATAGCTATTTGAAATTTGCTTTTATGAGCAAAAATGTCTATAATACTTCATTGTAACTTGACATGTTCTCAGTTCAGTTCAGTCGCTCAGTCGTGTCCGACTCTTTGCGACCCCATGAACCTCATCACTCCAGGCCTCCCTGTCCATCACCAACTCCTGGAGTCCACCCAAACCCATGCCTGTTGAGTCAGTGATGCCATCCAACCATCTAGGGCAACTCTGATGTATCCATCTGCATGGGCGAGGGATTCTAAGGACCTTTAGTTGCACGTCACAATCCACTGACATCTGCTCTTTCTCTCAGAGCCATCAGCAGAGCTGAGCAATGTTTATGAAGACACCTGGAGGTCCAGGGCAGGCTGAGGTATGGCAAGGCTAAAAATGGAGTAAGGAAGATGGAAGGGCTGGGGGAGGGGGTGGGGGTGGAAACTGACTGTGAAAGAAGACAGAGAAATACAGACGAGAGAGAATACAACAAGGGGATTAAGAAAGGACATCAAATGCCAGGACATGATATTACAGCAAATTGAAAATCCTGGCACTACTACCCTGCTATGAACATTTTCAGGGTATTTCCAAAATTTTCAAAAGACCATTTTGAAAAAAAGACCAATATTTCAAAACATAAGCTGTTTTGTAAAGAATGAAATGTTCATTAATGCTATTAAAACATCACTTTTAACCCATAATACAGCAAATGCCTACATCTTTACAAGGTGAACTTCCATACGAGCCTATGGAATTTATATCATCAAAAGCATGAAGTTAGGTGTTTCAAGTATTTCAAGAGAGAGCTTGTGCTGTTGGAGCTTTGTTCATTTTAAATGAATGATTATTGCTCTGGTTAAAAAAAAAACAAACAATTATCAGAACCACAAGTAATCGAGGAAATTCATTAAATGAGTACTGTGTTACTGCTTCCCACCAAACAGCAATTACGCCATGAGGCTTTTCTTGTCCGTTATGTTATTTGCTCAGAAAGCTAAACTGTCATGAATAGGACTTTCATGGTAACCCAGAAACTTCTCTAGCACATGATTTTGACAACCTAGTACCAGATAATGTCCAACAGTAGTCTGGTTTTCATTTAGAAATATGCCACTGCATCTCAAATGTCCACTGATGAATGAATGGATAAACAAAATATGGTATATCCACACCATGGAGCCTTAAAAAGGAAGGAAGTCCTCACACATGCTGAAACATGGATGAATCTTGAGGACATTATGCTAAGTAAAATAAGTCAATAAGAGATAGACAAATACTGTATCCTTTGACTTATATGAAGTGCCTAGACTAGTCAAATTCACAGAGACAGAAAGTAGAATGGTGGTTACCAGAGGGTGGGAGAGTGCATAACAGGGAAGCATTTATGGGTACAAGGTTTCAGTCATCCAAGTTGAAGAGTGTTCTTCTGATGGATGGTGGTGATGGCAGCACAACAGTGTGAACGTACTTGACCCCACAGAGCTGTACACTTAAAACTGTAAGATGGCAAAAGTTATGTGTATTTTACCACAATCTTTAAAAATAAAAAGAAATCAGTCATAAGAGCTCCTCTAGGGCTCCTGATTTTCACCTGTTTTCTTGAATTCTTCTCAGTCACTTTAAGATGTTGTGGATCTTAAAGAACCTCCTCTAAAGTCTTCAGTGCCAAGTATGTCCTCACTGCCAGTTCTAGAGCTCTCTTTGTATAACATGTTCTTCTTTGGAGGCTGAGCATTAAAATCGAGCCCATTAGAGCCTTGCTCCAGTCAGACCTCTCTCAATTAGCATCCTGCTTATAATAACATACTTTCTCAGGTGAGAGGCCTTCCTCGCTGAGGGGCTGGGGCATTAATGGATGGAGTGGGTGGAGTGGAAGTTTTCTCATCATAAGGAACAGTGTGATTCTGAGTCATCTGGTACTTGATTGCTTAATGGAGTTCAAGGGATGGCATCTAACCTTGGGAATAGTTGTTGATCTGCTTTGTTTCTGTCTGTAGAAAGCATTAGTCATTGTCCCTGCTTTGAAAGGTCAGACCGTTGAAATTCTGCTTTACAAGAAACAGCCAGTTTGCCTGCATTCTGTTCCAAGGCTCTTGATCATGTACAAATGACTGCCTTGATACTGGATCTGTCCATTGCTGAGCTGTCATGGCACCCAGGGCAGAGCCAGTTCTACTCAGGGACTTGAAGGGGTTACAGAAACTAGGCACCTGGAAAGTTCCCACTTATCAGCCCTGTCATTGAATCATTTCTTCTTTATTCAGGCCTATATGAAATCCTTGGATTTTTTTTATGAAAAAAATTCCATTAAAGCAGAAGGATAGAAGTGTTATTAAGCTAATAAAACAGATTTCCATTGAAACTCACTGGGAAAGTGAGAGAAATTAACATAAAAAATTAATTAATTCCTGGCTTGACACAGTTAAGGATTGTTTAGACACAGCAAAATGGGAGGTATCTATTTTTTAATAATAAAATAAGCCTACATATTAGTATGCTTTTTCAACAAACATGAAAGAACGAGGGCATTATGATTTAGATACTTTGAGCATAAGTGCAACAATAAATTTAGTAGACTTGAAAAAATGGCCTGAAGATCTCACAGTGGGTGTCATATAGAAGAGACAATAGGAGGCACCTGGCTGACGAACTAAGGGCGAAGCCACAGCTACACAACTTGAAGGAATAAAAACCTATGATCTTCTCTCTTTAGCGTTTTCTCCTCATTCCTGCATATGAGGAAGTTTTTTTTAAGTTTCAGTTGCCCAGAGTGACAGGTATTATTATAAGATTGTTGCCTCCACTATTTTTGAGGCACTCTGTAATGTTAAATAAGAAGGGTGAACTGTTACTGAAACCAGTTCTCTACAGCCTTATTTCCATTACAGATTAAAGTTCTGCACATTTGAACTGAAGCTGAGCAGTGTGTCTTGTGTTATGTTCATACAAGTGATTGCCTTATGTGAATATTAGTTTTAATTTGGGCACTAAAGGGGCCAGATATTTTAGTGCCAAGTCCAGGCAGTTAGGGAAGCAGAACGCTTCCATGTCACTAGGGCCATTGCTTAAAAGATGGAAGCAATGTAGTGATTTTCAAATTGATTTGAAGGAAAAGGCATGTCTTTGCAAAGTGCCAGGCATGTGCTTGAGGCTTTGGATTGCAACTCAGTTACTACCAGGGAGTAGCCCCATATGGAGAGCATAGTACGTCTAGATGCCAGCACGCTCCTCTCTACACAGTCAATGCAGCCCAGCACAGCTGGTTGGGAATCCTTTCTCTTCCTTATACATTCTATAAAATCCCATCACTTTTTGCCATAGGAAAAAAATCACAAATTATCCAGAAAATATTTGGCAGAGGAGGGTTGCAATAGCAACCCTTATTCTACATGGCTCTCAATGCACTTGTGGGCCTTCAGCAATCCTCAGTGAAATGACCCCTGTTTCCTACTCAGAACCACCTTTCCCACTAACATGGGCTCTTCAGCTTTCATTCTAGATTTTTAAATTAATGTTCAATGGGGTCACAAAAATGTTGAACCTGGGAATTACACATTCCAACATAGTATAAGCCTCTCATTTTGCAGATGGCAAAATATATATTAGGTGAAATGACTTGCCTAAGGTTGTATAACTAGTTAGCAGCGGAATCTCTGTTCACTATGCCATGGTTAATCAAGTTGTGACAAGGAACTACTGTGTAAAAGAGTCATCCCCTCGAAATCACCCGTGAAGGGTGTTTTCTAATGGAACATAAATTTAGAGGGTTTCAAGTTGATTCATGTGCTATGTTTGTGTGTATATTTCTTTTCAATTTTTCAAAGAACATTAATGTTGTTACATGAACCTGATTCCAATAATTTAAAACTATACAGAGAATTTAAAGTAAATCCCAATTCTTGCCTCCAAATTAACTGACTTAACTGTTTCAATCTGGCTTTTCTATACGTTAATATGTATATACCAAAATTGTGTGTTTATACTTACTTATATTTATTTTATTGAAATTAGTTTGAAACTATGCAGTATGGAAAAGACTTCAAATTACAAACAAGATGTATGCCAGAAAAGTTTTGGAACCTGAAAAGGTAAGTTTTGATCAATTATATTCTATTTTCAATCAGATAAGCTGGAAAGGTTGAGGGTATTATTAAAGTTGTATTTTGTTTCCCTGCTTTCAAAGATTATTAACTAATATATATTTGTTTTGTAAAATAGAATATAAAGATTATCAATAATGAAATAAAAGGAATAAAATCACCCAAATCTCAGAGAAAATCTCATCCTTTTGTCTTTTTTTAAATTTATTTTTTATTTATTTTAATTGGAGGCTAATTACTTTACAATATTGTAGTGGTTTTTCCATACATTGACATGAATCAGCCATGGGTGTACATGTGTTCCCCATCCTGAATCCCCCCTTCCACTTCCCTCCCCATCCCATCCCTCTGGGTCAGCCCAGTGCACCAGCCCTGAGCACAGTCTCATGCATCAAACATGGACTGGTGGTCTGTTTCACATATGATAATATACATGTATCAATGCTATTCTCTCAGATCATCCCACCCTCGCCCTCTCCCACAGAGTCCAAAAGACTGTTCTATACATCTGTGTCTCCTTCACTGTCCCACATATAGGGTTATCATTACCATCTTTCTAAATTCCATATATATATATATATGCGTTAGTATACTGTATTCGTGTCTTTCTTTCTAACTTACTTCACTCTGTATAATAGGCTCCAGTTTCATCCACCTCATTAGAACTGATTCAAATGTATTCTTTTTAATGGCAGAGTAACATTCCATTCTGTATATGTACCACAGCTTTCTTATCCATTCGTCTGCTGAAGGACATCAAGGTTACCTCTATGTCCTGGCTATTATAAACAGTGCTGCGATGAACATTGGGGTACACGGGTCCCTTTCAATTCTGTTTTCCTCGGTGTGTACACCCAGCAGTGGGATTGCTGGGTCATATGGCAGTTCTATTTTCAGTTTTTTAAGAAATCTCCACACTGTTCTCCATAGTGGCTGTACTAGCTTGCATTCCCACCAACAGTGTAAGAGGGTTCCCTTTTCTCCACGCCCTCTCCAGCATTTATTTTTTGTAGATTTTTGGATAGCAGCCATTCTGATTGGCATAAGATGGTGCCTCTTTGTGGTTTTGATTTGCATTTCTCTGATAATCAGTGATGTTGAACATCTTTTCATGTGTTTGTTAGCCATCTGTATGTCTTCTTTGGAGAAATGTCTGTTTAGTTCTTTGGCCCATTTTTTGATTGGGTCACTTATTTTTCTAGAATTGAGCTGCAGGAGTTGCTTGTATATTTTTCAGATTAATTCTTTGTCCATTGCTTCATTTGCTATTATTTTCTCCCATTCTGAAGGCTGTCTTTTCACCTTGCTTATAGTTTCCTTTGTTGTGCAAAAGCTTTTAATTTTAATTAGGTCCCATTGGTTTATTTTTGCTTTTATTTCCATTACTCAGGGAGGTGGGTCATAGAGGATCTTGCTGTGATTTATGTCAGAGAGTGTTTTGCCTATGTTTTCCTCTAGGAGTTTTATAGCTTTTGGTCTTTTGTTTATATCTTTAATCCATTTTGTGTTTATTTTTGTGTATGGTGTTAGAAAGTGTTCTAGTTTCATTCTTTTACAAGTATTTGACCAGTTTTCCCAACATCACTTGTTAAAGAGATTGTCTTTTCTCCATTGTATATTCTTGCCTCCTTGGTCAAAGATAAGGTGTCCATAGATGCGTGGATTTATCTCTGGGCTTTCTATTTTGTTCCATTGATCTATATTTCTATCTTTGTGCCAGTATCATACTGTCCCTGATGACGGTAGCTTTGTAGTATGGCCTGAAGTTAGAAAGGTTGATTACTCCAGTTCCATTCTTCTTTCTCAAGATTGCTTTGGCTATTCGAGGTTTTTTGTATTTCCATACAAATTGTGAAATTATTTGTTCTAGTCCTGTGAAAAATACCATTGGTAACTTGATAGGGATTGCATTGAATCTATAGATTGCTTGGGGAAGTATACTCATTTTCACTCTATTGATTCTTCCAATCCATGAACATGGTATATTTCTCCATCTATTTGTGTCCTCTTTGATTTCTTCATCAGTGTTTTATAGTTTTCTGTATATAGGTCTTTTGTTTCTTTAGGTAGATATATTCCTAAGTATTTTATTCTGTTCTTTGCGATGGTGAATGGAACTATTTCCTTAATTTCTCTTTCTGTTTTCTCATTGTTAGTGTATAGGAATGCAAGGGATTTCTGTGTGTTGATTTTATATCCTGCAACTTTACTATACTCATTGATTAGCTCTTGTAATTTTCTGGTGGAGTCTTTAGGGTTTTCTATGTAGAGGATCATGCCATCTGCAAACAGTGAGAGTTTTACTTCTTTTCCAATCTGGATTCCTTTGATTTCTTTTTCTGCTCTGATTGCTGTGGCCAAAACTTCCAAAATTATGTTGAATAGTAGTGGTGAGATTGGGCACCCTTGTATTGTTCCTAACTTTAGGGGAAATGCTTTCAGTTTTTCACCATTTAGCATAATGTTTGCTGTGGATTTGTCATATATAGCTTTTATTATGTTGAAGTATGTTCCTTCTATTTCTGCTTTCTGAAGGGTTTTTATCATAAATGGATGTTGAATTTTGTGAAAGGTTTTCTCTGCATCTATTGAGATAATCATATGGTTTTTATCTTTCAATTTGTTAATGTGGTGTATTACATTGACTGATTTGCGAATGTTGAAGAATCCTTGCATCCCTGGGATAAAGCTCACTTGGTCATGATGTATGAGCATTTTAATATGTTGTTGGATTCTGTTTGCTAGAATCTTGTCAAGGATTTTTGCATCTATGTTCATCAGTGATATTGGCCTGTAGTTTTAATTTTTTTGTGGCATCTTTGTCTGGTTTTGATATTTGCGTGATTTATTTCCTCATAGAATGAGTTTGGAAGTTTACCTTCCTCTGCAATTTTCTGGAAGAGTGTGAGTAAGATAGGTTTTAGCTCTTCTCTAAATTTTTGGTAGACTTCAGCTGTGAAGCCATCTGGTCCTGGGGTTTTGTTTGCTGGAAGATTTCTGATTACAATTTGAATTTCCATGCTTGTGATGGGTCTGGCAAGACTTTCTTTTTCTTCCTGGTTCAGTTTTGGAAAGTTATACTCTTCTAGGAATTTGTCCATTTCTTCCAGGTTGTCCATTTTATTGGCATATAGTTGCTGATGGTAGTCTCTTCTGATCTGTTGTATTTCTGTGTTGTCTGTTGTGATTTCTCCATTGTCATTTCTAGTTCTGTTAATTTGATTCTTCTCCCTTTGTTTCTTGATGAGTCTGGCTAATGGTTTGTCTATTTTATTTATCTTCTGAAAGAAATAGCTTTTAGCTTTTTAAATTTTTGCTATGGTCTCTTTTGTTCCTTTTGCATTTATTTCTACCATAATTTTTAAGATTTCTTTCCTTCTACTAACCGTGGAGTTCTTCATTTCTTCCTATTCTAGTTGCTTTAGGTGTAGAGTTAGGTTATTTATTTGACGTTTTTCTTGTTTCCTGAGGTAAGCCTGTATTGCTATGAACCTTCCCCTTAGCACTGCTTTCACAGTGTCCCATAGGTTTGGGGTTGTATTGTTTTCATTTTCATTCTCTTCTATGCATATATTGATTTCTTCTTTGATTTGTTGGTTATCAGAAGCACGTTATTTAGCCTCAATATGTTGGAATTTTTACTTTTTTTTCCCCTGTAATTGACATCTAATCTTACTGCATTGTGGTCAGAAAAGATGCTTGGCATGATTTCAATTTTTTTGAATTTACCAAGGCTAGATTTATGGCCCAGGATGTGGTCTTCCTGGAGCAGGTTCCATGTGTACTTGAGAAAAAGGTGAATTCATTGTTTTGGGGTGAAATGTCCTATAGTTATCAGTTAGGTCTAGTTGAGCCATTGTATCATTTAAAGTTTGTGTTTGCTAATTTTCTGTTTAGTTGATCTATCCATAGGTGTGAGTGGGGTATTAAAATCTCCCACTATTATTGTGTTGTTGTTAATTTCCCCTTTCATATTTGTTAGCATTTGCCTTACATATTGCATTGCTCCTATGTTGGGTTCATATATATTTATAATTGTTATATCTCTTTCTTGGATTGATCCTTTGATCATTATGTAGTGTCCTTCTTTGTCTCTTTTCACAGCCTTTATTTTACAGTCTATTTTATCTGATATGAGTATTGCTACTCCTGCTTTTTTTTTTTTTTTTGGTCTCAATTTGCGTGAAATATCATTCTCCATCCCTTCACTTTCAGTCTGTATGTGTCCCTTGTTTTGAGGTGGGTCTCTTGTAGACAGCATATACAATGGTCTTGTTTTTTTTTTTTATCTTTTCAGCCAGTCTTTGTCTTTTGGTTGGTGCATTCAACCTATTTACATTTAAGGTAATTATTGATAAGTATGATCCCATTGCCGTTTACTTTGTTGTTTTGGGTTAGCACGTATACACCCTTTCTGTGTTTCCTGTCTAGAGAAGATCCTTAAGCATTTGTTGAATAGCTGGCTTGGTGGTGCTGAATTCTCTCAGCTTTTGCTTGTCTGTAAAGCTTTTGCTTTGTAAAGCTACATATTTGAATGAGATCCTTGCTGGGTACAGTAATCTGGGCTGTAGGTTTTTCTCTTTCATCACTTTAAGTATGTCCTGCTGTTCCCTTATGGCCTGAAGAGTTTCTCTTGAAAGATCAGCTGTTATCCTTATGGGAATCCCCCTGTGGGTTATTTGTTGGTTTTCCCTTGCTGCTTTTAATATTTTTTCTGTGTGCTTGAACTTTGTTAATTTGATTAATATGTGTCTTGGGGTGTTTCACCTTGGGTTTATTCTGTTTAGGACTCTCTGGGTTTCTTGGACTTGGGTAACTATTTCATTCCCCACTGTAGGGAAATTTTCAACTATTATCTCCTCAAATATTTTTTCATCGCCTTTCTTTTTGTCTTCTTCTTCTGGGACTCCTATTATTTGAATGTTGGGGTGTTTAACATTGTCCCAGACGTCCCTGAGGTTGTCTTCATTTCTTTTAATTCTTTTTTCTTTTTTCCTCTCTGCTTCATTTATTTCTACTATTCTATCTTCTACCTCACTTATCCTATCTTCTGCCTCCATTATTCTACTGTTGGTTCCCTCCAGAGTGCTTTTGATCTTTATTGCATTATTCATTATTGATTGACTCTTTTTTTTATTTCTTCTATGTCCTTGTTAAACTTTTCTTGCATCTTCTCAATTCTTGGCTCCAGGCTACTTGTCTGTAACTCCATTTTATTTTCAAGATTTTGGATCATTTTTACCATCATTTTTCTGAATTATTTGTCAGGTAGACTCCCTATCTCCTCCTCTTATGTTTGGTTTGGTAGGCTTCTATCACATTCCTTTACCTGCTGAGTATTTCTCTGCCTTTTCATCTTGTTTATATTGCTGTGTTTGGGGTGACCTTTCTGTATTCTGACAGTTTGTGTTTCCTCTTTATTGTGGAGATTCCTCCCTGTGGGTGGGGTTGGACGAGTGGCTTGTCAAGGTTTCCTGGTTAGGGAAGCTTGTGTCTGTGTTCTGGTGGGTGGAGCTGGATTTCTTATCTCTGGGATGCAATACAGTGTCCAGTAGTGAGTTTTGAGATGTCTATGGGTTTGATGTGACTTTGGGCAGCCTGTATATTGAAGCTCAGGGCTATTTTCCTGCATTGCTGGAGAATTGTGTGGTATGTCTTGCTCTGGAATTTGTTGGCTCTTGGGTGGTACTTGGTTTCCGTGAAGGTTTGGAGGCTTTTGGATGATCTCTTATAGATTAATGTTCCCTGAAGTCAGGAGTTCTCTGGTGTTCTCAGGTTTTGGACTTAAGCCTTCTGCCTCTGGTTTTCAGTCTTATTCTTACAATAACCTCAAAACTTCTCCATCCATACACCACTGATAATAAAACATCTAGGTTAATGGTGAAAAGAGTCTCCACAGTGAGGGACACCCAGAGAGGCTCACAGAGTTATATGGAGAAGAGAAGAAGAAGGAGGGAGATATATGTGACCAGGAGGAGAACAGGGGGAATCAAAAGGGGAGAGAGTAGTTTAGCCAGTAATCAATTCCTTATGTGCTCTCCACAATCTGAAACCCTCAGAGAGATTCACGGAGTTACATAGAGAAGAGAAGAGGGAGGAAGGAGATAGAAGTGACCAGGAGGAGAAAAAGGGGAATCAACAGGAGAGAGACAGATCTAGGCAGTAATCAGTTTCCTAAGTGTTCTCCTCAGCCTGGAACGCACACAGAGATTCACAGGGTTGTGCAGAGAAGAGAAGGGGAAGGGAGGAGATAAAGGTGACCTGGGGGAGAAAAAGGAGTGTCAAAAGGGGGAGAGAGCAATCAAGCCAGTAATCACACTCCTAAGTAAAAATGGGTACTGAAGATTGTATTCTTAAAGGTACACATTTGATAACAAATATCAAAAAGTGAAGATTAAAAATCTAAAGTAGAGATTACACTTTCAAAACTATGATATTAAAAAAAAACAAACTAAATCACAAAAAGTATAAAAAAACATATATGAAGTTTCCTTTAAAAATAGGGTCTTTTTTTTTGCAAGGTAAAAGTAGGTTATAAAAATGAAAATTAAAGGAGTAATAGAGGACTTAAGAATAAAAAAATATTTTGTAAAAATTTTAAAAAATTATAATAGTAAAAATGTATCTAGTAATTTCACTGGAGATGTTGTGAGCAGTGTGCGGTCAGTTCAGTTTCAGATAGTTCCTTATACGTCTCAAGATCTATAGGCCCCTTCCAATGAAGTCGGTGGTAACTACAGTGTTTTAATCTGTTGCACCTGTCACTTCCAAGGCAGTTCCATCTATTTTGGCTTCTTCTGATTGCAGGTCTCTTCAGTGTCTAATTTCCACCCTGACACAAAGGGGCAAAGGTGGTCACTTATTTAGGATCACTTGTTCAGTGGTGCTGTGGGGAGGGAGGAACACTGCAAACAAATATCAATGGCATGTGTGGGGAGTGCTCGCAGTGTCTCAGCCACACTGGGTTTGCGCCCACTCATGGTGTGTGTGCTTTTCCAGTCTACACTGCTCAGGCTTCAGGTTGCTCTGCTGGGGAATTTTCTGGGGTGGGCCCTGGGTTGCGTGCACTTCCAAAGTCTAAGTCACTCAGGTTCAGGTTCTGGGGTACTCCACAAAGGCGCAAGCTCTGTTGGGCCTGCGTTTTGTGCCCTTCCCAGGTCCGAGCAGCTCAGGCGACCAGGTGCTTGGCTAGCACACTCTCCCTAGGTGCGGTGCGTCTTATCACCTCCCCAGTCCCAGCTGCTTGGTTTCCTGGGTGGCAGTGGGTGCACCCTCTCGGGTGTGCTGTGTGTCTCTTCTGGGGAGCTGGTCTCTGGCTGTGACCCTCCTAGTGGATGTCAACCATCCAGAATCCCAGGAAGTCTTGGTTAGGAACTGGAAGCCTGCTTGCAGTTTGGAAGAGGCTGCCGTCTCTGGGGCCAAGTTTGCCCCTTTCTGGCTCTGGCTGCCGCCTGCCTGTTTCCCTGCCTCTGGCACGGGATGTGCCGGTCTGCAGCCATCTAGCTCTCCTCTGGTGGCTAGCTCTCCTCTAGTATTTGTTCAGTCCTTTGTTCTGTGAGCGGGCCAGGCAGTGTCTTAAGTTAGGGCTTTTGCGGGATAGTTCTCTCTCTCTCTCTTTTTTTCCTCTCTCTCTCTGGCTATCCCACAGTTTGGGTTGCTATCTCACATTAGCTCCCTCAGATTGCCCTCTGGGCATTCAGGCCGGGTCCTTACCCTAAGCAATGCAGCCCGTTCCTCTCTGATTAGCCCCCCAATTGCTGGTGGCAGATGGGAGTGCCTGGTCTACGTCTCTGCTTGTAGTTGCTGTTAGGCACATAATCTGTGGGCTTTATTTATTTATTTTTCCTCCCAGTTATGTTGCCCTCTGAGATTGAAAAACTCCCCTCAGACCCACAGGTGAGAGGTTTCCTGGTGTTTGGAAACTTCTCCTCTTTTAAGACTTCCTCCCCAGGACGGGTCTCCATCCCTAACTCTTTTGTCTCTCTTTTTATCTTTTATATTTTGTCCTACCTCCTTTCGAAGACAATGGGCTGCCCTTCTGGGTGCCTGGTGTCCTCTGCCAGCTTTCAGAGGTTATTTTGTGGAATATCCTCAGCGTTCAAATGATGTTTCAATGAATTTGTCAGGGAGAAAGTGGTCTCCCCATCCTATTCCTCTGCCATCTTAGGACTACCTCCCTTTTGTCTCTATCTATATGTTTTTGCAAACCCATAAATACATTCTGTGAGGTAGTCCAGTTAATTGTTTTAAAAGCGAATACTAGACATCTTTTGGAGAAGGCAATGGCACCCCACTCCAGTACTCTTGCCTGGAAAATCCCATGGACGGAGGAGCCTGGTAGGCTACAGTCCTTGGGGTCACTAAGAGTCGGACACGACTGAGCGACTTCACTTTCACTTTTCCCTTTCATGCACTGGAGAAGGAAATGGCAACCCATTCCAGTATTCTTGCCTGGAGAATCCCAGGGACGGCGGAGCCTGGTGGGCTGCCGTCTATGGGGTCGCACAGAGTCACACACGACTGAAGCAACTTAGCAGCAGCAGCAGCAGCAGACATCTTTTGAGAAAAGAAAATAGTATTTAATTAGGTAAATGACTTGATATGTACTTTAGGATGAAAAAGATGAGATCCCATGCATATGAATTGAAGAAAGAAATAAAATAAGAAAATGTTCTGGAAAATCAAAGAGAAAAGACAAATATTTGATGTGAGACAGAGACAGAAAGACAGAGGCAGAGAGAGAGAGAGAGAAGAAATTGAAAATTGTGTAGTCTATTAGGAGGATGGCACCTGTGAGAGAAGGTGGCTATATTAGCCAGAGAAATTTAAAGAACAAGAATGTCAAATGGCTACCCCTGCATTCAGTCAAGTCATCAGTAACACAATGCCTTGGATAAGAATGTAAGCTCCAGTAGAGAGTGGACTCCTTCTTAACCAGACAAATACTGTGTCTGTGACAGTTTGAATGGATAAAGTGATGGTTTGGGAGAATAAGTGAGCCCAGGAAGTTTAAGAACAAGAGTTAAAAAGAAGCAGGAATTCAGAATCAGAACTGAGCACGGGAACATAAATTGTCAGGGATTCAAAGAAATATTGGGGGAGATACTGGACTTCCCACTGGACACTGGATGGGAAATTAAAATTTGTCTTCAAATCTCAAATGTTAGAATGACTTCATCTAACATTGAGATTTTTCTGCTTTTCTCTGCTTGTATATAATTTTACCCAAAATTTTAATGGTCATCATGCTATGCCATAAATATTATAACATGCTCTTTTTAACTTAGAAATAAATATGGATTTATGTTCATTTCAATTGCCTCATATTTTGTTGTCATTGTTTAGTCACTAAGTTGTATCCGAATCTTTGCGACCCCATGGACTTTAGCTCACCAGGCTCCTCTGTCCATGGGAATTTTCCAGGCAAGAATAATGGGGTGGATTGCCATTTCCTTCTCCAGGGGATCTTCCATACCCAGGGAGTGAACCCAGGTCTCCTGCACTGGCATGTGGATTCTTTACTGCTGAACCACCAGGGAAAACCAGCCTCATATATAATGAATATAATGGATATGAATTTAATGGATATAAATAATTTAGTTAACCTTTTATTAGTCTTCCATTTTTCATTATGGAAAACAATGCATTACACATTCTTGTTAAGTAAAACGATCACACAATTATAAAAACAAGGGAAGTCTGTAACATTGCTGGAAAACAGAAGGAATCCATCAATAGGCAAGAAACTGAGGACGTTCTAAAAGCTGTGATATGGTCAAAGGAAATGCTATTCTGTTCTTCTTCCACAGATGAATAAAACCCCAGTTGAGGAGGAACACTGAGCAGCAGTTCGTAAATCCCCACATCTGGTGATGGCATGCAAATAAGCTCCTGGAACTGTGGGGTGGTGTGGGGGCATGGACAGTGCAACCATCTGAGAACAGCTCCACTCCCCAGAATGCAAGGCAGCCCGTCAGGGAGCTCACGTGCCTACTTTCTGCCCTAATATGGGTGAAGAGAGAAGAAACGGCTGCAACAGACTCAGAAAGGGCAGTATAGACCATTTGGCAAAGAGAAGGTCCTCTAACTCCATGCCACCATCGCCAACAGTGCAAGAAACTGCTGGGAACCATACTGTTCACAGGCATTCATCCCCTCCATATTTACTTATGAGCAACTAGATCCTCAATCTAGTAAAATACAACTACAAAAATGTAAAATCCCACTTTTCAGAAATAAACTATTTGTATAGAAACCCATCCCAACTAGCATAACACCATAGAGACCATTCTGGTTAGGGTGTGAAAACAGAACAACTTCACAGACATTTGAAAAGATGTAGTCCCAAAGAAAGCAGCTAGACCAAGGAATAAGACTTCTCCCAATGAAAGAGATTTAGTCCGTAAAACTGGAGAAAACCATTACATAAATTCTATTTTGTGTTTTCCAAGAATTCTGAGAGAACATTTCATAGATGAAGACAAAGCAATATGAAACCTGTCAAGATTGCTTTCAGATAAAAAAATAAATAAATAAAACACAATTACAGAATGAAAAACAAATACCATGGAGGCAGGGAACAGGAGATAGATTATTGCAGAATCTGTAAAGTAGAAGAATTCAGAAAATTCTCCCAGAACCTAGAAAAAATTTAGAGACAGACATGATAGGCAAAGATATAAAGGCCATAGAATTCTTAAATCCTGATGATTGTAGTTCTTAGAAGAGAAAAAGGAACAAATGAAGGAGAAGCAATAGAGAAATAATACGAACAAACTCTGAGCTTAGGCTAATTAAGTTTTAGCTAGTTAAATCTTCTCCTGATTGGGGGGGAAATACAGGATGCTCATTCATGCTGCTGAAAGGAATACATAGTGTAGCCAGTCTTTTTCTTTTGCTATTTGCCAAATAGCAGAGGAAATCAGCATTTTTCCCTTGGGCAAAGAGACAGGAAGCTGAAAATATCAGCTGGCACTCCAAAGGACAATTATGGTGATTCCTTGGATGAGGTATAAGGAGAAAGATAAAGAAAGATCTGAAAGTGGGATGAAAGCCTGAACAGAAGCTTGCTGGTTTTCTGCCAAAGGTAAAAGTGTCTGAGGACCACGGTTCAACTCCAGGTGGTCTATTTGAATTGTAGTTTCCTTCTAAGAAATGAGTCCCACAGATGTCTTGTTAGCTAAACGAAAGCAACAAACTGTCAACATATGTCACAGAATTTATTTATATTACCTATATGTCTATAATGATACGTAGAACTAGACATATATATATATATATATATATATATATATATATATAATATATATATATGTATATAATCACAGGTGATGAACCATACCCTCCCATGTAAATATTTAATTTATGTCACATGCCTTTGTGGGTTATATATTATTTGTCTTGTAATAGTATCTAGATCTCAATGAAATTTAGTTCAATTTGCTGTGTGTGCTTAGTATATGCCAAACGTGTATGACTTCTGTGTTTCAGACTCTTTTTCTATGTGGAAATCAATGAGAGGCTAATTATCAGGAAAAGTACAGAGTCTCATCAAATGTCAGTGTGAAATCAAGGGAAACGCATTAGTTCTCATTCCTATAAAATATATTTCCATAGTTATTTTTGATATTCCTTCATAAAATGATTTTACAATGCATTTTAAAATATTCTGTTTGAAAGGATAATTTTGAAGAAAGTCTCATGTAAGACTTTCTTGTATAAGACTTATATAAGACATTTAAGGTCTCCGTTCACTTTAAGAACAGGATAATACTGGATTGATACCCCTTTCCATATCCTATTGAAGTTCAAGATTTTCCCAAGAATGTTATGACTTTCAGGATTATGTGTCTGGGAGGCAGGGGAGGTGTCTCAAATTCCTGTGGTGCTCAATGGTTTTCAGCCCCTGCTGTATTTGACCAGTTGATGGGTTGTCTCACTCTTATAGGGAGACCTTCACTGGTTACAGGAAATGACAATACACAGAGGGAACTTGGTTTTTTCTTTCAAAAAAAAAAAAAAAGACCAAGCCACACAAAGATGCTTCCTGCAGAGTCTTCTAAAAGGACAACATGGAAACAGGCTTGACCTCCCAGATATGGGCTCTTCTTAAGAACTCACAGGTCATCTTGAGTCACTTTTCTCCTATGGAAGAGGGAGTGAAAATGCCAGTGGACAAGAATGCTTTAACCCAACTGCCACTGCTCAGCAATGGGAAAGAAGTATTCCCCTCCAGAAGCCAGAGGAGGGGCCAGGTTTCCTTGATTGCCATTAAAAACTGTTTACTTTTAAAGATAATTTTCATATCTATTTTAACACTTAGCATCTAACACATTTGAAGATTTGGGGAGCCTCATTTCTTCCTATGTAGATGTTTCCCCATGATGAGTGACTGAGACCTTGCTTGGGTTTGGAGGTTTTACAGTTAGCTGCTCAATGACACAGGCTTTCCCTATACCTGTGTACTTAAGAAGCCCTTGACTGCGTGCTCTGAATATTCTAAAGAGTAAAGAAGAGTATGACCATGACTTTTTCACTTTTGTCTTCTTTGACACTGAAGGACTGCCTAATTGAATCTTTTGACTATATGCCATGTAGACACATGGGATGATCAATAAAACTCAACAACTCATCAGATTAGTTAACCAAAGTTAAGGCCATGATTGCAGAAATTAGATTGCTAAACCAAGTACAGCTCCAAAGATTCTCCTTCAGGTCTATTCACTGACAGTATGATGCCAGCGTTGGATTATAGACTCCAGAGCCTGATTAACTGGAATCCTGATGTTGCCAGCTTACTTGTGTGAACTTGGAAAACTTCCTTCACCACTGAGTCCCAGTTTCTTCATCTTTAAAATGGGGATAATAATAGTACCTACATTAAGGTTTCTGTGAGGAAATAAATGACTTAATATACATATTCAATGCTTAGAACAGTGCCTGGTAAATAGTCGTAGCTACTATTATTTATGAAGGAGGGAGTTCCCCATCAGAGTAACATCCTAGGAACAGAAGACTTGAAATGACATCACTGCTGAAGTACTTGGCCACTGCCCCTCTCATCGTGTGTACTAGAATATTTGAGCAAATGGCTCCACCAGTTAATAGATGTATGAGTTTCAATAAAGTACATCATTATCAGCTTCTTGAAAAGACCCCGATGCAGGGAAAGATTGAGGGCAGGAGGAGAAGGGGATGGCAGAGAATGAGATGGTTGGATGGTATCACCGACTCAATGGACATGGGTTTGGGTAGACTCTGGGAGTGGGTGATGGACAGGGAGGCCTGGTGTGCTGCGGTTCATGGGGTCGCAAAGAGTGGGACACGACTGAGCGAGTGAACTGAACTGTCTTTAAAACTGAGATAACAGTACTTGCATCACAAGGTTGTTATGATTTAATAAGATAATGAATGTATGAATACTTTACAAATGTTAGTTATGATCGATATTAGCTGCCACTTTTGAAAATCCACAAAGCAATTAAGAAGTTATATTAGGATTGAAAAATATAAGGCCTAACTTGTGATTTGAAAGACTGAAGTTTAAATAATGAAAAGTCTTCTTATAATAAGGATCATTAGACACTGAAGTAGAATCTTCTCAACATTGGTAGAATTAATTTTCTTAGGACTGACATACTAAAGCCCCTTTACAAAACAATGGACTCGACATCTTTAAGATTTTATGAAAGATTTTCTGTAATATGCTTAAATTCTCAGAACTAAAAATTCAATTGCATGACTGGTTAAGTCAGTTTTTATCAAACATCTTTAGTAATTTCTTTATGCTAGTTCTAGATATTGTGTTCTGTGCCTTGGACCTTGAAAATTCATTTGGGAGGTATTTTTTTTTTTTTTGGGAGGTATTTTTTAAAAGCTTTGATACTTAGGATATGTTCTTTCTAAAGTAACACAGAACAGAGATTTGTAATTTCAATATTATGAGACTTTGGTGATTTTCTGAAAACTTTTTAAACGGGCTCCGCTCTGGACCACCTGATGTGATTATTCAAAACAAATCCTGGGAGGTTTTACCCAATAAATGTTGAACATTTTGAGTCTCAATCTATGCAATTTTTGCATAGATTCTTTGGTTATAATGGGAAAGTAAAGAACCCCAATGCAGATGGCTTTCATATATCTATGATAACAGAAATAATCAAGGCTGCTCAAGCACTACTGGAACTCACTCACACACTCTACTGGCTTAAGAGAAAGGAAAAACTTATCCGAAGTCCTCTTATTACTGGTTTACTTCTGGATTATGGTGCCCTCATACTCACTCTCTTGATCTCAGGAATCCAAGCCCTTGGCTTCATACCATATCCTCCTAAACCCATCTTAAAATTTCCTCATTTTTGCCAACCTGCACAGCCTGGAGTTTCTTCATTTCATAGAACTCATTCAGGCCTTTGCACTCTCAACTTGGCTAACCCCTTAGCTCAGTGCTCCAAAAGCTGAAGATAGGAGATGCTACTGACATTATTTTTAGCTCTACAGAAGAAAGAAATTTAATAAGGCTGCGGTAAGTAAAACATAAATTGTCTTGTACATTATGAGAAGCAACTTATGTTACCTTAGTTACTTCTATCTAAGAGTTAGTGAAATTGTTTTTTCTCTTTACCATGTCCAATAATTAGAGCTCTCTGATTTTGTTCACCATTATTTGGAGAAATAACACATATGCACACACACATTCTGAGTTATATGCAGAATATCTATCATAGTCATCATAATAAATAATATAATACATGAGATATGCTTATACAGTGAACTTACTAAGTTGAATTGTTAAAACATAGAGCCTGAATAATTATAACAACTACTATATAAAACTTTGGGGCATGAGGATAAAACTCCTCAGCTTTACAAACATGGTTCTTGTGTGCAAACAAATCCTGTATCATTATTCTCCACTAGTAGTTCACCAAAAGACTTAGTTGTCAACAGGAGACATAATTGCTTATCTTTTCTATTAGTCTCCTGCTGTACAGTAGGTGAAGTACATCTGCGTCTGTGTGTGTGTGTGTGTGTGTGTGTGTGCGTGTGCTCAGAGAATCTTACATGAAGCATAACTTCTTTTCTCCTTGAAATAAATTTAGACAGCAGGCCATTAAGTGTACTTTTTTATTATCTTCAATTAAAATGTTCTTCAGTTGTACTGATGTAAGATAATGTGCACTTTTTATATACCCATAAAAAATTTGTCAAGTCAAATGTACATGTTGCTCAAAACTGGCTCTAAGTTTTCCCTAGTGCCTAAGTCATTTCTTGTTGGTTAAGAAAGCATATGAGCTCTTTCATATCACTAGAAAAACGACCTAGTCCATTGCCAAACAATTACTTATTTGAAAAAATCAGCTGGTGAATTTTTCAAACAGAGCACAGTTCTTTAATGAGTTCCCAATTAAAGGGGAAAATATCAGCAATGATCTCTTAGTGAATCCTGAAATCTCTAGAAAATTCAGCTACTTAGACCTTATTTTATTTGTTATTAGGATATTCATTCAGAAGGACTCACTGTAATGAGTATGGATGATGTAAATTTAGCTGAATTGAAGGAAATTAAACCATTTAGTAAAACACAGTAACCACTAGCAATGAATTTCTTTCAGTGTTTGCACAGTGTCTTTTCCCTAAGCTGTTTGTTAGGCAAAATGTGAATATCTACTGTTAAAGCTCAATCATTCCCAAATCTAGAGTAATGCTCAAATGGCCTGTGTAGCCATCAAACACACCCAAATGCAGAATTACTTTCAAATCAGCACTATTCACTTTTTTTAAAAATAAAAGGTTTGTAAATAAATGGGTGAACAGTGAAATGACAAAGATTTTCTCTGGGTCCTGAATTGCCTGCCCAGTGGATGTGCTTCCTGTTTCAAGAGCTCTCCTGTAAGAAACTGTGGACCTTTGCACAAGGTCAGCCATTGTCTACTTCACCATGAAGAATGCCAGTTAAAAATTTGAAGGTTGGTATGTGGGAATGAGTAAGACATGAGCTAGTTTTATTTGTCCAACTTGACTTAAGATGTTACTATAAACTAAAGTGTGCTCGATTGCCACTAGTGATGAGAGCGTCTAAAAGAGAAATGGTTGCAGAGGAGCTCCAAACTGTGCATGAAAACACTACCACAGATGAAAATAGTACCACAGATGAAAAAGGAAAGTTGCTTTTTACTTGCAGGAAAAAATTTATTTGGTGTAAAGTTATTTTTCTTTTCTAATTATGAGAATACATTTGAAGACACTTAAGACCTCATTGGCCACCTCACTGGAGAGGGGCCCTGGGATGGGGACAAACTCTTAGCCCCCAAAGCAGCTTTCTACCCTTTTTACAATATTTCAATGAAGCCCATTACTAAGAACACAGAAACCATCTCACTGAATAATTTCCCTTACAAGAATCCATAATTTTAATTTACTCAAAGTTCTCTTAGTTGTGAATCATTTGTTCTCATTATGGGCTGTGTGGAAATTAGTGGATATAATTAGGGTGCCTGCTCTACAAAGAAGCTATTGCTTTTTGCAAAGATGAGACTTGAATTCAGACTGAAGTTTTCGCTTTTGGCATTCTGCATAATCTGTCTGAAAAGCCTCTTCTTTCCTCTTCTTTAAACTCTGGGAAGGCATTTCTAAATGACTGGAATGCCTCAAAAGAAATTTTGGATATAAAATATCACCTGGGTTTCCTCTACCAATAAAACTACCAGACAGCTGAATGGAGATGTGTGACTTGAATAATCTGCTATTTAATTCCAAGGTTGTCAGACAGTCTGTCCACATGCTAGGCTTATTGATAATCTACATGAGCTATTTAATTTGCCATGACCTTAGTCTGCTAAAAACCAAGATCCTTTACTCTTAATTTTTAAATAGTTTTCATGAGACAACCCACTGGAAGCTATTTGGAGCTGGAAATTATATTAATTCCTGGATCCGAATGTGCTCTTTGTTAATTTAAGGGTCAAGGTAAATTACAGTGGACATTGCCTTGTTCCTGCCCACTGGGGACATGGCTCAAAGTTTGATCCTAAGGTAGGAGGATTCTTAACTAACTCAACTCTGAAGGAGTGCCTTATCCAAGTCAACTTGAAACTGCATAGTTTTGGTGGACAACCAGAATTACTGTTAAGAGAAGCCAAGGTGGAAAACAAGAAAATGGTGCAAACTATAAACCTGATAGGAAAAGTGAGACAAGAAATCACCAGCAGTAGAGTAGGTAACCTGGAGAGAAAGGTTAGAAGAAGGGTCAAGTGTGAGTAATGTATATGGTTCAGATGTAATGCAAACTTTATAATGAAGGAAGTTGTGTGGCCTCTTTCAAAATCATGTTTGACTCAAAGTCACTACTTACAGTGCAGCTTTGGGTTTATATCAATGACTCCTCTGTACACTGACTTTCACATCTTTAAAGTATGGATATTGATGCCTCCTTACAGATAGTGTTTTTAAGGAGTCAATGTGTAAAGGTACTACTAAGCAGTAGGATTGTGATGGGCTGCCGAGGTGGCTCAGTGGTAAAGAATACACCTGCAATGCCGGAGAGCCCTGTTCAATCCCTGGGTTAGGAAGATACCCTGGACAAGGAAACGGCAACCCACTCCAGTATTCTTGCCTGGAAAATCCCATGGACAGAGGAGTCCGGAGGGCTACAGTCCATAGGGTCACAAAGAGTTGGAAATGACTGAGCATGCACATACACGGACACATAATAGATGTTCGGCAAACAGTCACTGTTGTGATTATAGCAAGTTTTCAATAAAAATGAAAAGCCAAGACAATTTTTTTTTCTGAGCCACTTTGCACTAAGGGGTGGTGCAAAGAGGCACTAAAAAGCAACATGAAACCAAGTACAGTCCTCAGAGAATGGAATAAGGTTCACCAATAATAAAAGATAAAATTTAGAGCTGCCTCTATACCAAACCTTGTGCTCATAATGCACTGCATGCATCATCTCATCAGGAAGACTGTTAGGTACTGATCTCATTTTACAATAAAGAAACCCAGGCTCAGAGACATTAATTTGTCGAGGGTTCATTGTAAGTGGTAGGAAGTTGGGATTCAATTCCAAGTCAGTGTGATTCCAGGACCTATGCTCGTTTTATTATACAACACCATAGCTCCATAACCAAGTGTACCTAGAAACACATTTTTTTCTTGCTTGAAAGTTTTTGGGCTTGGTGTTTACTTTGTCATGAATATTCTGCCTGGTACCAGCTCTTTGCATGTCCAATCTTAGCTAAAATGTTATCACTGCTTGGCCCTACCACCTGCCTAAATTGGGTCCCTGTAAGTATTAGTTCAGAGTTCCCTGGTGGCTCAGATGGTAAAAGAATCCACCTGCCAATGCAGATCTGGGTTCAATCCTTCGGTTGGAAAGATCCCTTGGAGTAGGAAATGGCAACCCACTCCAGTATTCTTGCCTGGGAAATCCAGAGGAGCCTGGTGGGGTACACTCCATGGGGTGCCATAGAGGCACATACTACTGAGCGACTTTCCCTTTCACTTTTCAAGTATTAGTTCATAACATGCCTTTCTTCCTTTATGTATCATTTTGCAACTAATAATCAGATGCCTGTGTACCATTTAATTATATGTCTACCACCAACATACCAGAAGCTCCATGATGGCAGGAACCATATCTGTTTTGTTAATCACTTTTTGCCCAGCCTCCAGCACAGTGGCTGGCACATAATAAAAGCAAGTTTTCAGGAGTTAGGGGAATGGCGTTAAATATTTTAGTGATTACTGATAGCTAATATTAATGGGCACTTAAAAGAAAAGAATAACTAAGTGAATTTCCTGAAGGAGGTATAGTTTATATGTAATAATGTTTGTTCCCTGGTGGCTCAGACTGTAAACAATCTGCCTGCAGTGTTGGAGACTTGGGTTTGATGCCTGGGTGGGGAAGATCCCCTGGAGAAGGGAATACTCCACTATTCTTGCCTGGAGAATTTCATGGATAGAGAAGCTTAGTGGGCTCCAGTCCATGGGGTTGCAAAAAGTCAGACACAACTGAGTGACTAACACTTAACTTGGTGTGAAGTGGTATTTCAGTGGGGTTTTGATTTGCTCCAGTCCATGGGATTGCAAAGAGTTGCACATGACTGAGCGACTAACACACACACAGACACACACATATCATGCGCTTAAAATGTACCAGGAACATGGTATGGGCCTTGTATTATTTCATTTCACAATCTAAACAAATCTATCAGAGAGGGGTTGTTATTATCCCCAGAAACTGAGGCAAGTGGGGTAACGAGTTGTTTAATGTCGCACAACCTAGTCTAAAGTGACCTCCACACCCACAGAGAAAAGAAAAAATTTTAAAAACAGGATGAATTATCATGATCTGTTCAGAGCTTATATGAAGAAATCTAGAAATCTTTCCTGAGGGATTATATACACATACACACACAGACATATATATCTGTTTCTGAATGTGATGATTCAATATTATAGACATGCTAATTTTTCTCTAATTAGGGTAATTATATTAAAATCTTAATGTGACTTTAATTTTTTTTTTCAACAATCCAAAGAGCCAGCACATTGGAAAAGACTCTGATGCTGGGAAATATTGAAGGCAAAAGGAGAAGGGGGTGGCCGAGGATGAGATGGTTAGATAGGATCACTGACTCAAATACCACAGTATTTGTGTGTGTGTCTGTGTGTGTGTTAGTCGCTCAGTTGTGTCCAACTCAATGGACATGAATCTGAGCAAACTCTGGGAGATAGTGAAGAACGGAGAAGATTGGCATGCTGCAGTCGATGGGGTCACAAAGAGTCAGATAAATTTTAGTGACTGAACAACAACAAAAAGGATAAACAGGTGTGGGTATTCAGAAGAAAACTGAAAAAATTAAATGGCATATTTGCCATATCAAATATTAATTGGGTACTGTAAAGCTAGAATAATTCAAGTACTGTGGTATTGGCTTAGAGACAGAGAGAGAACAACGTAGGAATGGTGATACTTGAAATCTTGTTGATTAAAGTGTATATATATATATATATATATATATATGTATATATATATATATACACACATACATATATATTATACATCATATATATATATATATATATATATGTACTCAAGGATATTTAGGATAAACTGAGATGGACAGAACCGTGTACCGTGTACCACAGTTTGTTGTGATACACAGAGTCAAAAGCTTTAGTGTAATCAATGAAGCAAGACTTTTTCTGGAACTCTCTTGCTTTCTCCATGATCTGGCAATTCGATCTTTGGTTCCTCTTCCTATTCTAAACCCAGCTTGTACATCTGAAAATTCTCAGTTCATGTATTGCTGAAGCCTAGCTTGAAGGGTTTTGAGCATAACCTTGCTAGAATGTGAAATGAGAGCAATTATACGGTAGTTTGAACATTCTTTGGCATTGCCCTTCTTTGAGACTGGTATGAAAACTGACCTTTTCCATTCTTGTAGCCACAGCCGAGTTTTCCAAATTTGCTGACATATTGAGTGCAGCACTTTAACAACATCATCTTTTGGTTTTGAAATAGCTCAGCTGGAATTTCATCATCTGCACTAGATTTGTTTGTAGTGATGCTTCCTAAGGCCCACTTGACTTCACACTCCAGGATGTTTGGCTCTAGGTGAGTGATCACACCATCATGGTTATCCAGGTCATTAAGATCCTTTTTGTGTAGTTCTTTAGTGTATTCTTGCCACTTCTTCTTAATCTCTTCTGCTTCTGTTAGTTCCTTACCTTTTCTGTCCTTTATCATGCCAATTCTTGCATGAAATGTTCTGTGTCTCAGATCACGAATTCCTTGTTGTAAACTTCTCTTTAGACTGAATATAAGTTATTAGTACAATTGGAAAGCAATTTGGATATATATGTTAAGAGGCAGGTATTAGCTCATAAAATAAAAGTTGAAAAAGTTGGTTTAAAACTCAACGTTCAAAAAACTAAGATCATGGCATCTGGTCCCATCACTTCATGGCAAATAGATGGGGAAACATTGGAAACAGTGACAGACAGACAGAAGGAGAAGGGGACGACAGAAGATGAAGTGGTTGGAAGGCACACCAACTCTACGGACCTGAGTTTGAGCAATCTCCAGGAGTTGGTGATGGACTGGGAGGCCTGGAATGCTGCAGTCCATGGGGTCGCAAAGAATTGGACATGACTGAGCGACTGAACTGAACCAAACCGAGCTAAAATGTATAAGCTGATATTCAGGATTTTGATTCAATGAATAATCTGCTTGATAGCTACATTTGCCTTCTTTTCTCATCTTCAGTCACAAATCAGTATTTTCATATGTGAAAGTCAGTACTAAATTTGAGTTTTGTATGGCTGTTATTGCATCCCTGGTTGAGCCTGTCTCATTAAATTTTCCACCCAAGGCCCAGGTCCCATTCTACAGGTGGTCATCCTATGTCTAAAAGATAGGTCGGCCTGGTAGGAGCCAGGTAAGGACTTATACCAACCCCCCACCGCCCGCCAATTATTCTGAATTTTTGTATTTGGCTGTGCATAACACTAATTAATTAGGATGGTAAAGCATTTAACCTTGTTTTTAATGTTGCATCAAATACACAATTATTAGGATTATATATGCCAAAGTACTTGATAAGTATTAACATAAAGTAACATGGGCAGATAGAACAGAAGTAAGCAAAAATGAACAGCTTCCTGTTATACCAGTATTAATCAGTTGGAAAATTATCCACTGCGGACAGTGAGGATAAGGATAAAACATGTAGCAATAAAATGGTTGAGTTATTCTAGTAGTAGGTGAAACATTTTACAAACCTTTTCTAAACTGTATCAGAGAAGGCTTGAATATTGGCATGTATACTCTTCACTCCAGATAGAAGACTGGATATTATAGAGTTGTTATTTTTCTCATTTTACATTTTTGTTCATCAAAAATGTATATATTTAAATTTGTTAACACAGACAATTTCAAACATAAATGAAAACAGGGGTAACAGTTTACCCATCATTCATCTGTAATGATTATCAACTTATGGCTAAACGTTTCCTTAATACCCCTATCTACTGCTCTCCCTGTGATCCCACTGCCCACTGGATGACTTTGAAACAAATTCTGTCTTATCGTATGTGACCATTTTTGTTTGATAGTTTGAAAAAAAAGTTACTTTTATTTTCAAAATAAAAGAGTTTATTAAAGAAATATAGTATCATAGAAAAGAAATAAGGAGCATTTATCATGTTTGATTCTAAATGGCACTGTAACAATATATTACTTTATAAACCTGTTATTGCCTTCAAAATTGACAGAAATTTCACTGAAACAAAATTGCAACTTGGCAAGATTAGAGATTTGCACATTTCTAAAAGATAGAATCACCACATCACAACATAAAACCAAATGTCTTCCATGAGAATTAAAGAGAAATATTAAAACATAAAACAAAGGGAATCTATTGTCCTCTAAAATGCCCATGATGTTATTATTCTGTGACAATAGGAAGTTGCAAAATAAACTACTTATTTTAGTAAATCCCATTAGTTTTTCAAGGCAACAATCCAGGAAATGCCTCTGGTATAAATGTATGTGTTGATTAGTATTTGCTTGCGTTGGAAGAAAATGCACAGACGTTTATATAAATGTTATTAGCATTTTGGGGAATCCTGTCAAGGGATCAGGAATGAAGTCTTATGATGGGAGATTATTATCGTTCATATATTTTTCTCACTGCTTTACTAATTAGGATGAAGAAACATCACTTTAGTTATGAAAAATTATAGAGGAAAACATTTTAAAAAGAAAAGACAACCTGGGTCACTCTTGGGCTGTAATTAAGATCATAGGTATCACATCACATATCATTTAACAACCCCTATCAAGGTTCAGATTTTATGACCTGAAAAAAAAATATGTGCATATAATGTAAGTAATAGGAATAACAGAAACAAAATATAACATTTTCTGAGTGATTACTTACATGTCAAGCTGTGACTAAGTGTTTTTATGAGCATCATCTCATTCAACCCCACAAAAAAATCCTTGGAAGAGAGATGATGTCATTACCGGAGAGGGCAATGGCACCCCACTCCAGTACTCTTGCCAGGGAAACCCCATGGACAGAGGAGCCTGGTAGGCTGCAGCCCATGGTGTCGCGAAGAGTCGGACATGACTGAGCCACTTCACTTTCACTTTTTACTTTCATGCATTGGAAAAGGAAATGGAAACCCACTCTTGTGTTCTTGCCTGGAGAATCCCATGGATGG
Organism: Giraffa tippelskirchi; assembly: GCF_054371585.1. Classification (NCBI taxonomy): domain Eukaryota; kingdom Metazoa; phylum Chordata; class Mammalia; order Artiodactyla; family Giraffidae; genus Giraffa; species Giraffa tippelskirchi. Next base: position 9,176,756 of record NC_137289.1, on the reverse strand, counting down.
GGGAGCCTGGTGGGCTGCCGTCTATGGGGTCGGACAGAGTCGGACACGACTGAAGCGACTTAGCAGCAGCAGCAGCAGCAGATGTCATTACATCTGCTTCCTAGATTTTTCGCAGGGATCAAATGAGCCAACATATACCAAAATATTTTGACAAATTGAACTATCAGATCAATATAGGCAATTTGAATGGCAAAAAATCAATATCACGTCCAGTGACACACATTTACTTATAATATGTTAAATTCCTATTTGAAAACCACTGGCCAATATGTCAGGATGTAAGAACTTTAAGTAAATCCTCTTGTTAGCTAAGATTAAGCTCCAATTTGTAAACTGCAATGTTTTCTACACCAGAATTTGTTTAGTAAATTTAGGGTATCCCTGAAGGAGTAGGCCAAAAAATCTCTACAGAAGCTTTTCTTTGGGGACAAAATGTGAAAACTGATTTTGGAATTCTGTTTCCAGCACTGGTTGAGGTAGGAGCTTGCTACTCAAAGTATGGTTCAGAGATTAAAAGCACAGGCATCCCCTGAGAACTTGTTAGAAATCTACAGTCCTGGGCTCCATCCCAGATACACTTAATCAGAATATGCATTTTTCCAAGACCTCAGTGATTCTTATTAACAGTTAAATTTGATAATCAATGATGTAGATGACCTAAAGATAGACTCTTTTCTTGTAAACTTAGACATATGAGATAAAATATGACAAACTCTTTTCTGAATGCAGTGCTGAGCTCCTAGTAGAGTAAAGGTTCAGATCCATGAAGGAGATTTAACCAGAAGAGTAAATGAATATGAAGAGGTAGTGAGTAGGAGGGCCCATGACAGGCTCAGTAAACTAACAGGTCTTTACACTAGTGAGCAGAACAATGGCAGCAGGGTTGTGAGCCCTGGCAAGGGATGAAATTAGAATGTAACTCTCACAACAGGGACATCTAATAATACTCCTAGACTAGGAATAGAATTGTATGAGTGTGCATGCTCAGTCAGTTCAGTCGTGTCCAACTTCACGACCCCAATGGACTGTAGCCTGCCAGGTTCTTCTGTCCTTAGGATTCTCCAGGCAAGAATACTGGAGTGGGTTGCCATGTCCTCCTCCATGGGATCTTTCTGACCCAGGGATCAAACCCGCATCTCCTGCAGATTCTTTACAGCTGAGCCACCGGGGAAGCCCTAGGAATAGAAGAAAATTTGCTTAATAGTATATTTGTCAAAAACTTATGGCAAACATATTTTAATGATGAAATATTCATTCTTACTATTACCAACAGAAACATTATGAAGAAATATTCCATATCATCAGTAATCAGAGAAATACAAATCAAGACCACCTACCTTCATTTTATTGATGAAAATTTAAAGAACTGCTAACACCAAGTGTTGGCCAGGGTGGCAATTCATAGCATTTTATACACCGTTGGTGGGAGTGTGACTTAGTAGAATTCACTTGAAAAATGGTTTAGCATTACTTCCTAAAGTGGAACCTCTGCATAACCTAAGACCCATTGATTTCACTCCTAGGAAAGACTCAGGAGAAACTCTTATCCATTACAACAGGCAACAAATATAAGACTTTTCAGAGTGGTACTTCTCCCAGTAGCAAAAACCTGGAAACAGAACAAATGGCCATGAACAGGAGCATAGGTGAAAAAAACTGTAGTAAATACACAAAATGGAAAGTTCTATAGTGGTCAGACATGATATGCCACAGCAGTGCACAAAAATAAGAATAAAACTTTATAGCAAAGTGAAAAAAAAATAAAGCCCCAAAGGAGATTACATACAGCAAGAGGAAAGGAAGCAAGAGAATGCTGAAAGGGAATCAGGGAGGTGGTTACCGCTAGGGGAGGGAAGTTCAGAGTATGAGTTGGTAGGGGTGGCTACCATCTGTATAGTTACATGGATGTTATTATCAATGTCCTAGTTTTTATTTTTAGTGATAGGCTTATGAGTGTTTCTTGGATTATTAGAGATAAGTATCTAAATAAAAGCAGGACAAGCATGAACTTATATTGAGAGCAGGTAACACATGAAGAATTATGACCAATTTAATTCTTTGCACCTGAGGTACAATTAACACTGTTGCTTTTTAGTTAAAATAATAGAAATTACTAGCATTTAATGAATTCTTATTTAAATGTTAGTGTGTTAACTGCTTTGATGGAGATTAACTTACTTAATTCTCACAATAAATGTCTGACACACATGACATTAATTTTACACAACAGATTTTTAATGAGTACTGTAGTGAATTAAACAACCTATGTCAAAACACTTTTGAAAACTGAAAAGTGGTATACAAACATAGGGGATCATATGTTAGCAACTTTCCATCCCAGCTCTAAAAAAACCTCATTTTTGGATACTATACTGCTTTACAAACTTAGAACATATATACTAGATTATGAGTACATTAACAATTTTAATCAACTAAGATTAACTTTCACTCAGTAAGTTTTTGTTCTTTATACCAAAAAGTCTTTGGTGTGTTTGAACTTTATGTGACTACATGCATAACTAAACAGGAGCTGGCAGCAAAGTCTCCATTAATACTTGACCCAAAGGGTCAGATTCTAGGGAAAAAAGTGAATCTTTCAGGTCTAAAAGAATTGAGGTGAAGTCAACTTTATGCTGAATTTTATATGGTTTTATATCACAGCTGATAATTATGCAATAGGTGAGTGGGAAATGACTTAGTGGAGAAAGTCGCAACCGAAACATAGTAGGGAAGTCCAGAAACAGCTTGATTCACAAGGCTCCAACTCTAAAACCTCCCCAGGACCTGGAGACATCAGGTAGTTGTGACAATGACAGTAACGGCGGGGCTAAAAGTAGGAATATTGGCTGAATGTCTGTCTATACATAAAGCAGTTAGAAAACCAGAGCAGCTCAATCTCCTATCTTCCCATGAGAAACAGATCTAGAAAATAGCATAGAAGGTTAGAGTAGGGTGACAGAGATCTCTGGAAAGGATGTCTCCAAAAAAAGGTGAAAATGAGAGATCCCTTGATGTGTCTTAAAGTACTGAGAGGTTGTATCTTTGTGAAAGCATGAGAATAAACTAAGTAAAGTAATGCTCAAAATTCTCCAAGCCAGGCTTCAGCAATATGTGAACCTGAACTTTCAGATGTTCAAGCTGGTTTTAGAAAAGGCAGAGGAACAAGAGATCAAATTGCCAATATCCGCTGGATCATCGAAAAAGCAAGAGAGTTCCAGAAAAACATCTATTTCTGCTTTATTGACTATGCCAAAGCCTTTGACTGTGTGGATCACAATAAACTGTGGAAAATTCTGAAAGAGATGGGAATACCAGACCATCTGACCTGTCTCTTGAGAAATCTGTAAGCGGGCCAGGAAGCAACAGTTAGAACTGGACATGGAACAACAGACTGGTTCCAAATAGGAAAAGGAGTACATCAAGGCTGTATATTGTCACCCTGCTTATTTAACTTCTATGCAGAGTACATCATGAGAAACGCTGGGCTGGAAGAAACACAAGCTGGAATCAAGATTGCCGGGAGAAATATCAATAACCTCAGATATGTGGATGACACCACCCTTATGGCAGAAAGTGAAGAACTAAAGAGCCTCTTGATGAAAGTGAAAGAGGAGAGTGAAAAAGTTGGCTTAAAGCTCAACGTTCAGAAAACTAAGATCATGGCATCTGGTCCCATCACTTCATAGGAAATAGATGAGGAAACAGTGGAAACAGTGTCAGACTTTATTTTTGGGGGGCTCCAGAATCACTGCTGATGGTGACTGCAGCCATTAAATTAAAAGACGCTTACTCCTTGGAAGGAAGGTTATGACCAACCTAGATGGCATATTTAAAAGCAGAGACATTACTTTGCCAACAAAAGTCCTTCTAGTCAAGGCTATGGTTTTTCCAGTGGTCATGTATGGATGTGAGAGTTGGATGGTGAAGAAAGCTGAGCGCCAAAGAATTGATGCTTTTGAACTGTGGTGTTGGAGAAAACTCTTGAGAGTCCCTTGGACTGCAAGGAGATCCAATCAATCCATCCTAAAAGAGATCAATCCTGGGTGTTCATTGGAAGGTCTGATGTTGAAGCTGAAACTCCAATACTTTGCCCACCTCATGCGAAGGGTTGACTCATTGGAAAAGACCCTAATGCTGGGTAGGATTGGGGGCGGGAGGAGAAGGGGACGACAGAGGATGAGATGGTTGGATGGCATCACCGACTCGATGGACATGGATTTGGGTAGACTCCGGGAGTTGGTGATGGACAGAGAGGCCTGGCGTGCTGCAATTCATGGGGTCGCAAAGAGTCAGACACGACTGAGCGACTGAACTGAACTGAACTGAGAATAAACTAGTGATAGATGCCAAGAAAATTATAACAAAATAACTTTGAGGGAGAAAAGAAGTGCAAGTCCTGTAAAAAGGAAATATAATCACAGTTTATTACCTGATTTAGCCCTGAACAATGTTTGTATTGCTATAATCAAAACACACTGCCTCATTCAATAGACCAAATGAGTACGACAGAAAAAATACAAATGCCAGTGTCTTTGGTCTCTTAAGATTAGATGAGAATAATTCACCTAGAAATACTTAAAAGTCTATGCAAGAGGCAAGTAGCTCATGAATATAAAAAAGCATAATCATTATTGTTAATCTTTTTTTTTCCACTCTCCTCTTTCACTTTCTTTTTTTTTTTTTAATTTTTTACTTTACAGTATTGTATTGGTTTTGCCATACATTGACATGAATCTGCCATGGGTATACAAGTGTTCCCCTTCCAGAACCCCCCTCCCACCTCCCTCCCCATCCCATACCTCTGGGTCATCCCGGTGCAACAGCCCCGAGCACCCTGTGTCATGCATCGAACTTGGACTGGCGATTCGTTTCACATATGATAATTTACATGCTTCAATGTCATTCTCCCATATCATCCCGCCCTCACTCTCTCCCACAGAGTCCAAAAGACTGTTCTATACATCCGTGCCTCTTTTGCTGTCTCGCATACAGGGTTATATTTACCAACCTTCTAAATTCCATATATATGCGTTAGTATACTGTATTGGTATTTTTCTTTCTGACTTACTTCACTCTGTATAATAGGCTCCAGTTTCTTCCACCTCATTAGAACTGATTCGAATGTATTCTTTTTAATGGCTGAGTAATATTCCATTGTGTATATGTACCACAGCTTCTTTATCTATTCATCTGCTGATGGACATCTAGGTTGCTTCCACATCCTGGCTATTACGAACAGTGCTGTGATGAACATTGGGGTACAAGTGTCTCTTTCAATTCTGGTTTCCGCATTGTGTATGCCCAGCAGTGGGATTGCTGGGTCATATGGCAGTTCTATTTCCAGTTTTTTGAGGAATCTCCACACTGTTCTCCATAGTGGCTGTACTAATTTGCATTCCCACCAACAGTGTAAGAGGGTTCCCTTTTCTCCACACCCTCTCCAGTATTTATTGCTTGTAGACTTTTGGATAGCAGCCATTCTGACTGGCGTGAAATGGTACCACATTGTGATTTTGATTTGCATTTCTCTAATAATGAGTGATGTTGAGCATCTTTTCATGTGTTTGTTAGCCATCTGTATGTCTTCTTTGGAGAAAGGTCTGTTTAGTTCTTTGGCCCACTTTTTGATTGGGTCGCTTATTTGTCTGGAATTGAGCTGCAGGAGTTGCTTGTATATTTTTGAGATTAATTCTTTGTCCGTTGCTTCATTTGCTATTATTTTCTCCCATTCTGAAGGCTGTCTTTTCACCTTGCATAAGCTAGATGTTGTGCAGAAGCTTTTAATTTTAATTAGGTCCCGTTTGTTTATTTTTGCTTTTATTTCCATTAATCTGGGAGGTGCGTCTTAGAGGATCCTGCTGTGATTTATGTCAAAGAGTGTTTTGCCTATGTTTTCCTCTAGGAGTTTTTTAGTTTCTGGTCTTACATTTAGATCTTTAATCCGTTTTGAGTTTTATGTTTCTGTATGGTGTTAGACATTGTTCTAGCTTCATTCTTTTACAAGTGGTTGACCAGTTTTCCCAGTACCACTTGTTAAAGAGATTACCTTTACTCCATTGTATATTCTTGCCTCCTTTGTCAAAGATAAGGTGTCCATAGGTGTGTGGATTTATCTCTGGGCTTTCTATTTTGTTCCATTGATCTATATTTCTGTCTTTGTGCCAGTACCATACTGTCGTTAGGACTGTGGCTTTGTAGTAGAGACTGAAGTCAGCCAGGTTGATTCTTCTGGTTCCATTCTTCTTTCTCAAGATTGCTTTGGCTATTCAAGGCTTTTTGTATTTCCATGCAAATTGTGGAATTATTTGTTCTAGTTCTCTGAAAAAATACCATTGGTAGCTTGATAGGGATTGCATTGAATCTATAGATTGCTTTGGGTAATATACTCATTTTCACTATATTGATTCATCTGATCTATGAACATGGTATATTTCTCCATCTATTTGTGTCCTCTTTGATTTATTTCATCAGTGTTTTATAGTTTTCTATGTATAGGTCTTTTGTTTCTTTAGGTAGATATATTCCTAAGTATTTTATTCTGTTCGTTGCGATGGTGAATAGAACTATTTCTTTAATTTCTCTTTCTGTTTTCTCATTGTTAGTATATAGGAATGCAAGGGATTTCTGTGTGTTGATTTTATATCCTGCAACTTTACTATATTCATTGATTAGATCTTGTAATTTTCTGGTGGAGTCTTTAGGGTTTTCTATGTAGAGGATCATGTCATCTGCAAACAGTGAGATTTTTACTTCTTCTTTTCCAATCTGGATTCCTTTGATTTCTTTTTCTGCTCTGATTGCTGTGGCCAAAACTTCCAAAACTATGTTGAATAGTAGTGGTGAGAGTGGGCACCCTTGTCTTGTTCCTGACTTTAGGGGAAATTCTTTCAATTTTTCACCATTTAGGATAATGTTTGTTGTGGGTTTATCATATATAGCTTTTATTATGTTGAGGTATGTTTCTTCTATTCCTGCTTTTTGGAGGGCTTTTTCATAAATGGATGTGGAATTTTGTCAAAGGCTTTCTCTACATCTATTGAAATAATCATATGTTTTTTTATTTTTCAATTTGTTAATATGGTGTATTACATTGATTGTTTTGCAGATATTGAAGAACCCTTGCATCCCTGGGGTAAAGCCCATTTGGTCATGGTGTAGGATCTTTTTAATATGTTGTTGGATTCTGCTTGCTAGAATTTTATTAAGGATTTTTGAATCTATGTTCATCAGTGATATTGGCCTGTAGTTTTCTGTTTTTGTGGCATCTTTGTCAGGTTTTGGTATTAGGGTGATGGTGGCCACTTAGAATGAGTTTGGAAGTTTACCTTCCTCTGCAATTTTCTGGAAGAGTTTGAGTAGGATTCTTAAGCCTGAGTATTATTTGAATAAGCGATTACAGGCTGGGAGAGGTTCTGTGTGCTTTTTAAAGATGGCACAGCAAGTGATATCTGAACTTCTCTTTCTTTAAAAATAATAGTTTCTTTGATTGGTCATTTGAATGAGGCAGTGTGTGTGAGGAGACATTTTTAAAATTTAAAATCATCATAGAAATATATATGGCTATATTAATACAACACTCAATTCCTTCTCCAACAGAACACACTTTTTGTGTGTTTTGCCTATGTTTTTCTCTAGGAGTTTTATAGTTTCTGGTCTTGCATTTAGATCTTTAATCCATTTTGGGTTTTTTGTGTGTGTATGGTGTTAGAAAGTAGAACAACAGCTTTAACAAAGTGTTTTAAACACATGATCTGTTCTTGGATGGGAAGGCCAAAATACAACCAGGTGTTAAATTTTATAATTTGTTTAAGTTTGTAGAGTAATGAAATTTATTCTTAATGAGGCTTTTAGGGTAATTTGAGAAAGTGATGATAGATTACATTTGTAATATTACTCATTAAAGGAGAACTTTAATAAAAGTTCTAAAAATAGAAATGGTGAATGTGTGCTACACTAAATATTAAACTGTACTCCGCAACTACAATTACAATATATATGGGTTCTAGAATAGATAGAGTTATTCCTGCAACAGATGTGATGAAAAGGTGTTAAGGCAACTAGATTTTTTTTAAACCAGTTGAAGTCCTACATCACCCAATGTAACGAAGTACATTCCCCATTGGCAAGAGCATCGAAAGTCAGAACTTTAATCCATAGAACATCTTGTCTTAGAGGCATGATACGTATTATTGTTAAGTGAGAAATGAAACTGCAATGTAAAACTCAGTGTATTATAATCCTATGGTATATTAAAGAAATATTCATTGTGGCTGTTCAGAGCATTTACTGATCATTCTGGTTATTTTTAATATCGTGAAACCTAGAAAAGCCAATTAAAACCTATTGAGAAATGAAAAGACAGTTTATTCATTTGGGCAAACATAAAAAAGACATAAAAACAGATAATTTAAGTATATATGAGCTATAACTAAAGAGGCATTTGGTAATAGGAGGCTTAGATTGCACTGCTGCTACTAAGTCACTTCAGTCATGTCTGACTCTGTGCGACCCCATAGACGGCAGCCCACCAGGCTCCTCTGTCCCTGGGATTCTCCAGGCAAGAATACCGAAGTGGGTTGCCATTTCCTTCTCCAGTATATGCATGCATGCTAAGTCACTTCAGTGGTGTACGACTCTGTGCGACCCCATAGACGGCAGCCCACTAGGCTCCTCTGTCCATTGGATTCTCCAGGCAAGAATACTGGAGTAGGTTGCCATTAGATTGCACAGGAGAGATTAAAAAGGGAATTCTTTGAGCTAGCTTGCAATTCTGAACACAAATCATTAGAAATAATTTTGAATCAATTATCTTTGTATAAAGTATTTTCTATGTATATGGGAAATTGAGATCTCTATGTAAATTAAAATACTTAGATATCAAAAGAGGTATTTGAATTCAGTACCCACTCAAAAATAATTAGGTGAGAATTATATAGAAGTCACATTACTAGAAATTGTTTAGGACCTGCTTAAAAAATACTAGAAAATCTCTGAGACCTATTCCAGGTGACTTGGAAAAAAAAAAAAAGATAATGTGCACATATGATCTTATATGGAAAGATTCAATATAGTATAAAGCTATCTTTTCCTCAAATACAATCTTAATGTTAAGATAATTAAATAAAAAAAGATAAGACCCCATGTATGTTTTTGGCTAAGTATCTTAAGAACTGAGTCTAGAGTTTAGAAATTTTTATACATCGGATATATTGTATGTATGGGATATGTTGGTTTGCTCCTTGGAAGAAAAGCTATGACCTACCTAGACAGCATATTAAAAAGCAGAATCATTACTTTGCCAACAAAGGCCCATTTAGTCAAAGCTATGGTTTTTCCAGTAGTCATGTATGGATGTGAGAGTTGGACCACAAGGAAAGCTGAGCAGTGAAAAATTGATACTTTTGAACTGTGTTGTTGAAGACTCTTGAGAGTCCCTTGGACTGCAAGGAGATCAAACCAGTCAATCCCAAAGGAAATCAGTCCTGAATATTCACTGGAAAGACTGATGCTGAAGCTGAAGCTTCAATACTTTGGCCACGTGATGCAAAGAACTGACTCACTGGGAAAGACCGAGATGCTGGTAAAGATTGAAGGCAGGAGGAGAAGGGGATGATAGCGGATGAGATGGTTGGATGGCATCACCGACTCGATGGACATGAGTTTGAGCGAGCTCTGGAAGATGGACAGGGAAGCTCTTGGTGATGGACAGGGAAGCCTGGTGTGCTTCAGTCCATGGGGTCACAAAGATTTGGACATGACTGAGCGACTGAACCGAACTGGGATATGTAAGAGAAACTTAAAAATAAGATTAGGGAGACCTACAGTATAGCACAGCCAGCTCTGCTCAATGCTCTGTGGTGACCTAAATGGGAAGGAAATTTTAAAATGAGGGGGTATATGTATGCAATAACTGATTCACTTTGCTGTACATAGAAAATTACACAACAATGTAAAGCAACTATAGTCTAATAAAAATTAACTTGAAAAAACTAAACATGCATAATTTGAAAAAAATGATTGGGAAGAGATATATCCCATACTAATTTCAAACATAAAAGTATATCATTAAAATTATGTGATAATGACTTAAGAATAGATGAGGCTGATTCATGTCAATGTATGGCAAAACCCACCACAATATTGTAAAGTAATTAGCCTCCAATTAAAATAAACAAATAAAATTTAAAAAAAGACTATATGAGGGAACAATAGAAAAAATAATTTTAAATAATGTTGGGGGACTTCGCTGGTGGTCCAGTGGCTAAGACTCCGAGCTCCCAATGCAGCAGCCTGGGTTCCATCCTGGTCAAGGGACTAGAGCCCACATGCTACAACTAAGAGTTTGCACGCCACAACTAAAGACCCTGTGTGCTGCAACAGATCTGGTACAGCCAAAGAAATAAATCTTATTGGACATAATCAGCATTTACTCTAAGTCAGCATATGAACTTCAGTGCTGACAACCTGGGTTATTAATTACAATATTAACACGTTTTAAGTTGATGTGGAATATCAGTTCAGCTTTCCCCCTCTCCCCAGGAAGAAACATAAGATGTTGAATCATTCATAAAGAAAATACTTCCCTCTCATGATTTTTCAAATATCAAGGACCAAAAACACCTTAATAAATGGATCCAGTTAATCCATAAGTAACTGAGTATGTAGTAAGGAAGTATAATCTCCACAAGGCAGGGTAAACAAAGGGAACTAAGGTGGACTGAATCATACCATCTTTCTTTATATGTCTTCAAACTGTTGCACTTTGAACAACTGGTATTATTTAGAGTGAGATAAAATTAACAAACAAAATAAAAATTTAAGGGAAAAAAAGGCAATGCTGTGCAGTCTTAAGTCACTCAGTGTCATCAAACATCAACTTTCTCTATGAAAAGGATATTGGGGGCTGGGAGGGAGGCTCATGAAGGAGGGGATATGTATACATATAGCTGATTCACGTTGTTGTACAACAGAAACACAACATTGTAAAGCAATTATCCCCCAGTTTAAAAAAATAAATACATAAAAAGGATATCAGTTTCGTTCAGTTCAGTTGCGACCCCATGGACTGCAGCACGCCAGGCCTCCCGGTCCATCACCAACTCCTGGAGTTTACCCAAACTCATGCCCATTAAGTCTGTGATGCCATCCAACCATCTCATCCTCGGCCATCCCCTTTTCCTCCTGACCTCAATATTTCCGAGCATCAGGATCTTTTCAAATGAGTCAACTCTTCACGTGAGGTGCCCAAAGTATTGGAGTTTCAGCTTTAGCATCAGTCTTTCCAATGAACACCCAGGACTGATCTCCTTTGGAAGGACTGGTTGGATCTCTTTGCATTCCAAGGGACTCTCAAGAGTCTTCTTCAACACCACACTTCAAAAGCATCAATTCTTCGGTGCTCAGCTTTCTTCACAGTCCAACTCTCACATCCATACATGACCACTGGAAAAACCATAACCATGACTAGATGGACCTTTGTTGGCAAAGTAATGTTTCTGCTTTTTAATATGCCATCTAGGTTGGTCATAACTTTCCTTCCAAGGAGTAAGTGTCTTTTAATTTCATGGCTGCAATCACCATCTGCAGTGATTTTGGAGCCCCCAAAAATAAAGTCTGACACTGTTTCCACTGTTTCCCCATCTATTTGCCATGAAGGGATGGGACCAGATGCCATGATCTTAGTTTTCTGAATGTTGAGCTTTAAGACAACTTTTTCACTCTCCTCTCTCACTTTCATCAAGAGACTTTTTTAGTTCTTCTTCACTTTCTGCCATAAGGATGGTGTCATCTGCATATCTGAGGTTATTGATATTTCTCCCGGCAATCTTGATTCCAGCTTGTGTTTCTTCCAGCCCAGCGTTTCTCATGATGTACTCTGCATAGAAGTTTAATAAGCAGGGTGACAATATACAGCCTTGACGTACTCCTTTTCCTATATGGAACCAGTCTGTTGTTCCATGTCCAGTTCTAACTGTTGCTTCCTGACCTGCATACAGGTTTCTCAAGAGGCAGGTCAGGCGGTCTGGTATTCCCATCTCTTTCAGAATTTTCCACAGTTTATTGTGATCCACACAGTCAAAGGCTTTGGCATAGTCAATAAACCAGAAATAGATGTTTTTCTGGAACTCTCCTGCTCTTTCGATGATCTAGCAGATGTTGGCAATTTGATCTCTGGTTCCTCTGGCTTTTCTAAAACCAGCTTGAACATCTGGAAGTTCACGGTTCAAGTATTGCTGAAGCCTGGCTTGGAGAATTTTAACCATTACTTTACTAGCATGTGTGATGAGTGCAATTGTGTGGTAGTTTGGCCATTGTTTGTCATTGCCTTTCTTTGGGATTGGAATGAAAACTGACCTTTTCCAGTCCTGTGGTCACTGCTGAGTTTTCCGAATTTGTTGACATATTAAGTGCAGCACTTTCACAGCATCATCTTTGAGGATTTGAAATTGCTCAACTGGAATTCCATCACCTCCACTAGCTTTGTTCATAGTGATGCTTTCTAAGGCCCACTTGACTTCACATTCCAGGATGTCTGGCTCTGGGTGAGTGATCACACCATCATGATTATCTGGGTCGTGAAGACCTTTTTTTTACAGTTCTTCTGTGTATTCTTGCCACCTCTTTTTAATATCTTCTGCTTCGGTTAGGTCCATACCATTTCTGTTCTTTATCGAGCCCATCTTTGCATGAAATGTTCCCTTGGTATCTCTAAATTTCTTGAAGAGATCTCTAGTCTTTCCCATTCTGTTGTTTTCCTCTATTTCTTTGCACTGATCCCTGAGGAAGGCTTTCTTATCTCTGCTTGCTATTTATCAGAGCAATGCAAATCAATACTACAATGAAGTACCATCTGACGCTGGTCAGAATGGCTGCTCTTCAAAAATCTACAGATAATAAATCCTGGAGAGGGTGTGGAGAAAAAGTAACCCTCTTACATTGTTGGTGGGAATGCAAACTAGCACAGCCACTATGGAGAATGGTGTGGAGATTCCTTCAAAAACCGGAACTAGAACTGCCATATGACCCAGCAATCCCACTGCTGGGCATACACACCAAGGAAACCAGAATTGAAAGAAACACGTATACCCCAATATTCATCGCAGCAAGGTTTACAATAGCTAAGACATGGAAGCAACCTAGATGTGCATCGGTAGATGAATGGATAAGAAAGCTGTGGTACATATACCCAGTGGAATATCACTTAGCTATTAAAAAGAATGCATTTCGAGACAGAATAAGAGACACAGATGCATAGAACAGTCTTATGGACTCTGAGGGAGAAGGTGAGGGTGGGACGTTCTGAGAGAATAGCATTGAAACATGTATATTATCATATGTGAAACAGAACACCATTCCAGGTTCGATGCATGAGACAAATGCTCAGGGCTGGGGCAATGGGATGACCCAGAGGGATGGGATGGGGAGGGAGGTGGGAGGGGGGTTCAGGATGGGAAACACATGTAAACCCATGGCTGATTCATGTCAGTGTATGGCAAAAACCACTACAATATTGTAAAGTAATTAGCCCCCAACTAAAATAAATAAATTTATTTAAAAAAAAGTTGAATGAAAAAAAAAATAAAAAGAATGCATTTGAATCAGTTCTAATGAGGTGGATGAAACTGGAGCCTATTATACAGAGTGAAGTAAGTCAGAAAGAAAAACACCAATACAGTATATTAACACATATATATGAAATTTAGAAAGATGGCAACGATGACCCTATATGTGAGACAGCAAAAGAGACACAGATGTAAAGAACAGACTGTTGGACTCTGTGGGAGAAGGCGAGAAAGGGATGATTTGAGAGAATAGCATTGAAACATGTATATTATCATATGTGAAATAGGTTGCCAGTCCAGGTTTGATGCATGAGGCAGGGTGCTCAGGGCTGGTGCACTGGTATGACCCTGAGGGATGGGATGGGGAGGGAGGTGGGAGGGAGGTTCAGGATGGGGAACAGATGTACACCCATGGCTGATTCATGTGAATGTATGGCAAAAACCACCACAATATTGTAAAGTAATTAGCCTCCAATTAAAATAAAAATAAATAAATAAAAATATATACTTTTAAGTAAGAACAACATGATTCTCTGATAAATCAATTTGTATAAATCATAATAATTCATATTTAAAACTTTCTTACTCAATCACCAAATACAATCATCAGAGCAAAACACCCTAAACAAGATTCTGTTTGACTCAGTTTGTATTGTATTGTCCAGAAAGTATTTCCAGTGACTTAATCACTTGGAAAACTCCAGAGAAGAAAAAATGAATGATAGGAACTGGTAAGAGTATTCAAAAAAGTTAATAGATGGAAAATATACACAATGAAATTAATAGATTTCCTGAATTCTAGCAACAATGAGAAAAGATAAAGGAAAAGTAATCTACGTGCAATAAAGAAAAAAAATATCCAATACCAAGGAATAAAAGTATTATGAGTTTTTTTTGATCTATATAAGATAAATGTGAACTCCCTCAAGCAGTTAAATAACAGGCTTAATCAACTATACACATATTCATGGTGGATAAGGAGAGTCAATATTGTATAGATGTTAACATTTCAAGATTTATTATAGGCATAATTAAAATGCAATTATAACATTTTATAATAAAACATATTCATATTAACAATCATTTGCCAGAATAAATAAGAGAGATTGACCAGGGAGTATGCATATATATTTTAAAAGGCATAATGTGGGACACGAGAGGGTTACAAGCAGCATGATTAATTACAAATTATAAGTAGAATTTAGATATAATCATTAAAACAACAGCTATTAGTTCAATAACTGAAAGAGAGTTTTAGGACAAAATTAGTGGATAAAATTCTGTTGAGAAAATATAAAATTAAGTGAGATATTCACATTATTTTTACCCAAAATATTGGATAATAGTGGATCAATGGTTAAATGGCAACATACAAATAAAATGTTAGACATTCTTTAACATTCTTTATTGTGAAATAGAAAAGCAATATGCATGGTAAAATGTACAACACTTTCCAGTTTTTACTGGGTTTCCCAGGTGGTGCTAGTGGTGAAGAACTCACCTACCAATTCAGGAGACATAAAAAACGTGGGTTTGGTGCCTGGGTGGGGAAGAATCCCTAGAGGAGGGCATGGCAACTCACTCCAGTATTCTTGCCTGGAGAAAACCATGGGCAGAGGAGCCTGGTGGGCTACAGTACATAGGGTCACACAGAGTAGAACATGACTGAAGCGACTTAGCATGCATGCAAATATATGTATGAACATATTGTTATGTGAAAGGACACTCATGAGGCTATAGTTTTCTCAAGAAGGGAGGCTTGTGGGACCAGACACAGTGTGTGTGTAGCTGGATAATTTCATGTCATATAATCTCTTCAGCTGGAAAAAAATGCAGTTTGTTAAACTACAATAATTAAAAACATAATCGAATTGATAGATCTAATGATGTTGGTTGAATGGGATATCCTAAGGGAAGTTTTTCAACTTATTTACTTCACAAAGTATTATCAATGAATAACATAATATTTAAATGTAAAATTATTAAAAATAAGTTTTGAAATAATTGATATAGGGATAGGTACTCAGTAATCAACATTGTTGAGAAAAGAAAAGCAATTTGTAGAATGGTGCATACAATAAGCTCCAGGTTTATTAAAAAGATACATGTTAAATGTGAGTTTAAGTATGAAAAACCAGTGGAAGGGCATGTACCAAGATGTGGATCTGGAAGGGGAAATAAATGAAGGTAAAACTTTAACTTTCTCTTTAAGCATTTGGTACTATTTCTCTAGATTCCATTTTGATATGTTAATTAGGTAGTTAAAAACATTTAGAGGGGAAAAATGTCTAATCTATAGAGGAACAAGGATAAGTATTATATTGGACTCATTATCAGTAACTATGTAAGGAAGAAGAGAGTGAAGTGAAATATTTAAAATGTTTAAAGAAAAAACCCTATTAAGCTAGCATTCTGTATCACACAAATTATAATTCAAAAATCAACTTAAACAGTTAAACATAATACCTGAAAGCATAAAATTCCTAGAGGCAAACAGGAAAAAAGCTCCTTGATATTTTTCTTGACAATGATTTTTCTGGATATGACACGAAAAGCTCAGGCAACACTAGCAAAAATAAATAAGTGAGACTACATTAAACTAAAAAGCTTCTGCACAGCAAAGGGGACAATGAAATGGAAAAGCAACCTACAGATAAGGAGAAAATATTTGCAAACTGACAAGGGTCTAGTATTCAAAATATGTATACGAAATTATATAACTTATAGCAACAAACAACCAGATTGAAAAATGGGCAAAGGACCTGAATTAGACGTTTTTCCAAAGAAAACATACAAATGGACAACAATAACATGAAAAGAGGCTCAACATCGCTAATCAGGAGGGGCCTGCAAATCAAAGCCATGACAAGACATCACTTCACATCTGCTAGGATGGCTATTACCAAAAGGACAAGAGATAACAAGGGAACCCTGTGCACTATTGGTGGAACTGTACATTGGTACAGCCACTATAGAAATCAGTATGAAAGTTTCTCAAAAAACTAAAAATAGAATTACTATATAATCCAGCAATCCTACTTCTGGGTATATATCCAAGGACATTAAATCAATATCTTGAAGAGATATCTGTTCTTCTATGTTCGTTGCATGAATTATTCACAATAGCCAAGATATAGAAACAACATAAGTGTCCTTCAACAGATAAATGGAAAAAGAAATCATGGAATATATATTCAATGGACCATCATTTAACCTTCAAAAAGGAGATCCTGCTATTTGCAAGAGCATGGAAGAATTTTGATGACACTATGCTAAGCGAAATAAGGAAGACCCAGAAAGCAAAATAGATTTCATCTCACTTATATATGGAGCCAAAAAAGTCAAATACACTGAAAAAGAGTAGAACTGTGGTTACTACATGGTGGGAAAGTGGGGAAATGCGGAGATATTATGTAGGATGAGTAAGTCTGAAGTCTAATGTACAGCAGGATTATACTGAATAACATTGTAGTATATACTGATGATTTGCCAAAAGAGTAGATTTCAGGTGCTCTCACCACGCCCCTCAGAAATGAGATGGATATGTACATTGTTTGACTACAGTAATCATTTCACTAATATGAAATGTATATCATGCTATATATATACAGTCTTCATTAAAGAAACACACAAAACAAAGTGATGAAGCAGTCTTTCCCAAAAGACAAATATTAAAGAAATTTTATGCCAGTAGATAGGTCTTGCAAGAAATGTTAAAAGAAGTTAATCAGGAGAAAGGCAAAATGATTTCAATCACAAATTCACATCACCATAAAGAATAAACATCAGAGAAGGAATACATGAAGGTAATATAAAATATTTTACGTTTCTAGATCTTGACTAATTGGACAGGTAACTGTTCAAAGAAATAATAGTAAAAATATATCAAATGAATATATATGTACATATGGATAAGTGAAATGAATGACAATATTAATGTTATAAATAAGAGAAGGAAGCAATTGGCAATACTCTACTATAAGATATCTTCAGTATCCAAGAATTGGTATAGTATTATTTGAAAGTGGACTTAGACTAGTTGCAAATGTATAATGCAAATTCTAGGGCAAATACCAAAAAAGTTTTAAGGCAATACAGTTTGTATAATAAGAGAGGAAAGTCAATGGAATCAACACAAAATGCTCTGTTAGAACAAAGTAGAAAGGGGGGTAAAGTTATAAAAGAAATGAAAAACTACTGCAATGAGTAGAAAAGGGTTACAAACATGGAAGATATTAACCCAACAATATCAGTAATCACTATAGAAGTAAGGTCTAAAGATAGCAATTAAGAGACAGAGACTGTCAGAATAGATAAAAAATAAAAAAGACCATAAGTAAAAGATCTGGACACCTCACCAAGGAAGATACACAAATGACAAAAAAGCATATGGAAAGATGTTCAACTTTGTACACATTAAGGAATAGCAAATTAAAACAAGACCACTACTCACCTATTAGAATGGACAAAATCTAAAACAACTGACAAAACCAAATAATGGTGAGGTTGCTGATCAATAGGTCCTCATGCATTGCTGAGAGGAATGCACAATGGTACAGCCATTTTGGAACAGTTTGGGAGTTTCTTACAAAATTAAATACATTTTTACCATACAATCCAGCAACTATACTCCTTGCTATTTACCAAAAGCAGTTGAAAATGCAGGTGCACAAACTCGTGCACACAAATGTTTATAAAAACTTTATTCATAAGTGCCAAAACTTGAAAGCAGCCAACCTCTCCTTCAATAGGTGAATGAATAAGTAGTGTGGTACATCCAGAAAATGAAATATTATTTAGCACTAAGAAAATGAGCTATTAAGCCACAAAAAGATATGTAGGAACCTTAAATACATATTACTAAGAGAAGCCAATTTGAAAAGGCTATACACTATATGATTACAGCTTTATGACATTTTGGAAAAGGTAAAACTATGGAGACACTAAAAAGATCAGCAGTTTCCAGAGGTTGGTGAGAGAAAGAGATGAATAGGCAGAACACAGAGGCTCTTTAGGGCTGTAAAATTATTTTGTATGATACTATAGTGATGGATATATGCCATTATACATTTGTACAATTCCACAGAATGTATAGTATCAAGAGTGAACCCTAATGTAAAGCATGGACTTTGGGTGATTATGACATATTAATGTGGGGTCACTGATTTTAAAAATGTACCACTCTGGTGGTTGGTCTGGGGGAGGCAAAAGTAGGTGGAATTAGAGAATTTTTAGGACAGTGAAAATACTCTGCATGACACTAAAGTGATGGATACATATCATTTATACCTTTGTCCAAACTCATAGAATGCACAACAAAAAGAGTGAGCCCTAATGTAAAGTATCAACTTTGGGTGATTATACATGTCTGTGTAGATTCATCAGTTGTAACAAATGTGCCACTTCGGTGGGGGATGTTAGTACTGGGGAAAGGTATGCATGCGGGGGGCAGGGAATATATAAGCAATCTCGAGAGAGATTCCTCTCAATTTTGCTATGAACCTAAAACTGCTCTAATAAAAATAAAGCAAAAACAAACAAACAGGCAAACAAACATGGAGGGCTATTCTGGTGGCTCAGTGGTAAAGAATCCACCTGCCAATGCAGGAGACACAGGTCCGACCCCTAGTCTGGGAAGATAACACATATCGCGGAGCAACTAAGCCTGGGTGCCACAACTATCGAGCCTATACTCTAGGGCCCGGGAACTGCAACTACTGAGCCCCATGCACCCTAGAGGCTGTGCTCCACAAGACGAGCCACCTAAATGAGAAGCCCACATATTGCAACTAGAGAGTAGCCCCTGCTCGCTGCAACTAGAGAAAAGCCTGCACAGCAACAAAGATGCAGTGCAGCAAAAAATAACTAAATAAATTAGAAAAACAACATGGAGAGCTCTCTAGTGATTTTCAGTAGATGTAAGTAATAAAACCTATAGTGCCAATAATGTTAGTTAATTTTATTTTTAGACGGAGGGAAAAATACAAAAACACAGATCTCAGAACATATTACAAAGTTCATCCTTTATGGCTTAACATGCTGGGTTTCAGGACACATGAATTCAAATCAATATATGAATAGAACTCTATAGATATCTATGATGTATTGTCATGTGAGAAAAGTAAATTGCATAATATGTATAAGATCCAATTTTATAAAATGCAGCCCCAAATACTATGTAAATATGTCTATGTGTATGTATTTGTTTAAATGTGGAAAAGTCACTCATGTCATCAGCAAAGTCAATGAAGTCAGTTTGACTTCTAGCAATAGCTTCCCAAAGAGTAAACATATATATATATATATATATATGTGTGTGTGTGTGTGTGTGTGTGTGTGTGTGTATAATTTATATTTTATACATATATGCTATAAACTAGAAATAGCAGTGGCAATAATTTTAATAAAACCAATACAGTTAGGACTGACCCAGGACTGAGAATGAGTCAGATGATGTGCTCAGTGCTTCTATGTGGGAAAGTGAAAGTGAAGTTGCTCAGTTGTGTCCGACTCTTTGCGACCCCATGGACTGTAGCCTACCAGGCTCCTCTGTCCATGGGATTTTCCAGGCTAGAATACTGGAGTGGGTTGCCATTTCCTTCTCCAGGAGGTCTTTCCGATCCAGGGATTGAATCCGGGTCTCCTGCATTGTAGACAGACACTTTACCATTTGAGCCACCAGGGAAGTCTTGCCTTTTAATAATCACACCATTCCTATAGAGGAGATGGTCCCATTAATCCAAATTTAGAAGCTTATCTATCACAAGGATCAAATAAAGCAACATGTCTGTACAGACATGACGAATACCAGCATACAGTAATTTTTTCTTCACAGAACACAGAAATAAGAATTATATTTTGATATTTTAAAACAAGAGTGTGATTGTATCTACACACACATATCCCACATATCCTGTGAACACACCCAAGCTTGTGTATATACTGAGGAAGTCTGCTTAACAGCTAGTCTGAAATTTCATTTGTAAACCACCTTTGTTTTCCAGTGGAAGATCTGCTGGAGAAGCGATAGGCTACCCACTCCAGTATTCTTGGGCTTTCTTGGTGGCTCAGCTGGTAAAGAATTAACCTGCAATGAGAGAGACCTGGGTTCAATCCCTGGGTTGGGAAGATCCCCTGGAGAAGGGAAAGGCTACCCACTCCAGTATTCTGGCCTTGAGAATCCCATGGACTATATAGTCCATGGGGTCACAAAGAGTTGGACATGACTTGAGCGAATTTCCCTTTCATTTTTTTTCTTTTTCTTTTTTTGTTTTCAAATCAGATCTGTAGTGAGTTGGGTTTTTATGTGATCATCTGGATATGCCTGGACTGGCTGGTATTAAAGTTCCTCTAAGCACATTTTCTGAGAGCCTGGGTTTCAGAAAGGAATCCAGTTTCCTAGGGCCAAAAGTAAAAGGCTTCTGACTGATCTATATGCTTGATACATCAAGGAATTTCCATGACATGGTATGTGTTTTTGTTATAACGATATATCAAAATTACAAAAAAAACTTATCTATATAGAAAGTAAAGTAGTAAGAAATACTCATGATCTCACTTATAGGTGAAATTGAAAAAAGTTAAGCTCATAGAACTAGAGAGTAGATTGGTGGTTACCAGGGCCTGGAGGGTAGAGAAAATGGGAAGATTTCGTCAAAAGGAGTTTAGCTTCAGCATCAGTGCTTCCAATGAATATTCAGGACTGATTTCCTTTAGGATTGACTGGTTTGATTTCCTTGCAGTCCAAGGGACTCTCAAGAGTCTTCTCCAACACCACATTTCAAAAGCATCAATTCTTCGGTGCTCAGCTTTCTTTATAGTACAACTCTCACATCCATACATGACTACTGGAAAAACCATAGCTCTGACTAGATGGACGTTTGTCCACAAAGTAATGTCTCTGTTTTTTAATATGCTGTCTAGGTTGGTTATAGCTTTTCTTCCAAGGAGCAAGCATCTTTTAATTTCATGGCTGCAGTCACCATCTGCACTGATTTTGGAATCCTTACATTACAGAAATAAATAGGAATATAGAAATAAGAAAACAAATCGAGAAATTACAGGACCTATAATTAAAGCAGAAAGCTGTATTACATAAAAGTATTTTAAATAACAGATATGTACCCATGCTTTCAAACATGAAGCTGATATTGTAGATATGTTAACTTTTCTCAAATTCCTTTATGTTTTAAAGTAATCAGATGTAAAATCCCTATGGGAATTTTTTGGTAATTTGACAAATAGCTCTTACAACTTCACCTGAAAGAATATATTAGTGAGGCTCAACAAAGTAAGAAAAATATTGCAGGCCTGTGTATTAGTTTCCTAGAGCTGCTATAACAAAGTACCACAAACTTGGATGACTTTAAACAACACAGATTTATCGTTTCTTAGTTTTGTAGGCCACAAGCCCCAAATGAAGGTGTTGGCAGGACCATAAGACCTGTGAAGACTCTAGAAGGAGTATCCCTCCTTGCCTCTTTCTGCTTCTAGCGGTCCAGAAATTCCTTGGCTCATGGCAGCATGACTCTAACCTCTGCCTCTATCTTCACATGACCAGCTTCCCTCTATCTGTGTCTGTATCAAAATTTCTCCCTTCTTATAAGGATGCCAGTCAAATTGGATGAAGGGAACCATCCTATTCCAATGTGACCTCATCTGAACTGATTATATCTACAATAATCTACTTATAAGAACACATTTTGAGATAATGCGGTATCAGAGGGTCGCACAGAGTCGGACATGACTGAAGCGACTTAGCAGCAGCAGCGGCAGCAGGGCTTCAACATATCTTTGGGGAGGGGACATAATTTAACCCATTGTAGCCAGTGAGGGCAAAAAGTAACACTAAGTTTAACTACTTCAAACAATGTGATATTGTATTGGCTTAAAAACTAAAGGAGAACCAAGTAAATAAAGGACTTGCCTAAAATTCAGTTATGTGCACTGGCTCTTTTTAGGAAAATTTGATTCTTTTTTGGAAATCATATCACCTAATGACATCTATTCAGGTTTAAGTCAAATTTTAAAACATAAAATAATTAAGTATATGATGATCTAGAGAGATGTCTAGGAAAATATGCCAAAAAAGAATACCAATTATCAAGAAATGTGTATGATAATATTAATAAGCATTAACACAATTTTTATAAAATATTATCCTTGAAAAATGGATAAAAACAGGAAAGCCATGGCATTTTCTACGTGTGTATAAGTTATTGGCTGTTTTTGTGCATAGAAGGAGATGGAGCACAAGTTTAATATATAGGTAATGGAAAAGGTGTGGCGTGAATTAGTTTTTTTTTCTTTTTTTTGGAATGAATTAGTTTTTCATGTAGCTTATTAGATTTGTTAATTTTTTGTAAATTTATTTATTTATTTTAATTGGGGGCTAATTACTTCACAATATTGTAGTGGTTTCTGCCATACATTCACATGAATCAGCCATGGGTGTACATGTGTCCCCCATCCTGAACCCCCCTCACACCTCCCTCCCGTCCCATTCCTCAGGGTTGTCCCAGTACACCAGCTCTGAGCACCCTGTCTCAGGCATCAAACCTGGACTGGAGGATTTATTGCACATATGTTAGTTATTTTTATCTGTAAATTCTTTCCTTAGGGAAACTGTGAAAGGACTAATTTTAATTTTAACAATATTGACATTTAACAATATTGACATAAGGAGCATTCATATTTTTAAAAAAATCAGTGAAAACATCAGCTACTCTCTTGGCTTTGTGTGCTTAAACATGTCATTTAACTTCTCTAAACACACACTTCCCATCTAGAATCAAGAACAAAATAACTACTTTTAATAATAATGATAGCTGCAATAATAAGAATGATAATAAAATCAGTAACACTCACTGAAGGTTTACTTCCAGGTAGGAAGTCTGGAAATGCCTCTATATATATTATCCCATAAAAGACCTGATTCGGATATCATCATTAATTCCATGTCATAGGATTGATGTTAGGACTGACTCATTATTCGACATTTGCAAAACATTTCTGTAAATTAAATAGCTACTTGGAAGCATAAAACATTATATTATGATGACAATTGAATCCATGCTTATAAAAATATGTTAAAATTAACATGTAAGTCTTTAGAATCTACATATTCATTAACTGATATGTAAGTATTCTGTGCAATTTTTCTTACTAGCTGTTTGATGCTATTATTTTCTTTTTAATTCAGCAATTATTTAATGAGCACACAAGACATTATCTGCAAACAAAATAGAAAAGCATACTTCTTTTTTGAACCTATATGCTCTACTTTGGGGTAGAACATGACAATAAAGAAAGAAAACAAAGAATAAAATTAGGTTAGATCATAACCAATGTATCGCACAAAAAGTAAAGATTCTATCAGAATAAAGAGAATAGGATTGGTGTCAAGACGATAATGTTGCTCCTTACAGAATGTATCAAGATGGTTATATCTGAGGAATAACTTGAAGAAAGTAGTAGTTATCAATGACACAAAGTTGATTCCCAAATGTTTGTGGTGTACATTAGTTACTCAGGAGGAAAATATCAAGTTTTAATTCATTTGAAAAATTAAACACTAATGATTAGGTTAGAGAAAGCTGTATTTAAAAAATGATACATATATTCATGTCAATGTATGGCAAAAAACTACTACAATATTGTAAAGTAATTAGCCCCCAACTAAAATAAATAAATTTATTTTAAAAATAAAAAATAAAAAAAGATACATGCATATATTTTAAAAGCACATGTCCATATTATGTGTTAAAGTCTTCAGATTTATAGATACATGTATATGCTTTATGTTCCTAAATCACATGTGAAAATCAAGCTTGGAAAACTCTGAACAGTGATAAAACATTGTAGTAAGTTGGGTACTAAGAAATAAACAAATAAAAATCACTGCTTTCACTTTATGCCAACATTTTATAAAGACAACCCAATTTAGAACTGATTCACAATAGCAAGCAAAAAATTTTTTCAGTTACCCACTTGTGAAAACTTATTCAGCCCTATATAAGGACTTCCCTGGTAGCTCAGATGGTAAAGAATCCACCTGCAATGTGGGAGACCTGGATTTGATCCCTGGGTTGGAAAGATCCCCTGGAGAAGAGAAAGGCTACCCACTCCAGTATTCTGGCCTGGAGAATTCAGTCCATGGGGTTGCAAAGAGTCAGACATGACTGAGCAACTTTTACTTTCAAAGAAATGACAAAAATGCTTCAAATGGATTTAAAGGGAGGCTTTGGAAAAGGACTCACAAAGACACACAATACACAAGATCTGAGACAATAAGTCAATATCAAATATTTGTTTTCTCTAGTGCTATGGCAAATAAGTTAAGCCAAATGTGGTGTTAGAGAAATAGAAAAGTGAGGTTACATTTTAGCTGTTAGTCTTCAGTAGGTAGTGGAGCTTCCCAGGTGGCGCAGTGGTGAAGAATCTGCCTGCCAATATAGGAGACACAGATTTGATCCCTGAGTTGCGAAGATCCCCTGGAGGAGGAAATGACTACCCGCTCCAGTATTCTTGCCTAGAGAGTTTCATGGACAGAGAAGCCTGATGGGCTATAGTCCATGGGGTTGCAAAGAGTCAGATGCGACTGAGCATGCATGCATACATGCTTTAGTAGGTGATATTATACAAAGAAAACCTCAGAATAAAGGTAATGAGAGATATTTGTGATTATAGATGTTAAACGGTTCATTAGTTAAAAGTTTCATATTGGAACATTAATTTAAAAAGATAACAGTAAAGCAAAATTGATCATTTAATGATGCTGGGCCAGTTTGGCATTTCTGCAATGTGGGGCAGACTGAAGAAATGAATGAAACTTTCACTTCATACAATGTACCCAGATGCATACTGCATGGATTGTAAAGCTGAACTTAAAAATATAACAAAATTAACACATATATGGAATTTAGAAAGATGGTAACGATGATACTACATGCAGGACCACAAAGGAGACATGGATGCAAAGAACAGACTTTTGGACTCAGTGGGAGAAGGAGAAGGATGATTTGAGAGAATAGCATTGAAACATGTATATTACCATAGGTAAAATAGATGATCAGTGCCAAGTTTAATGCATGAAGCAGGGCACCCAAAGCTGGTGCTCTGGGACAATCTAGAGGGATGGGGTGGGGAAGAAGATGGGAGGGGGGTTCAGGTTGGGGGGACACGTGTGCAGCTGTGGTTGATTAATGTTGATGTATGGCAAAAGCCATCACAATATTGTAAAGTAATTATCCTCCAATTAAAATAAGTAAATACATAAGTAAAACTAGGGATAAAACTACCATATGACCCAATAATCCCTCTACTGGGCATATACCCTGAGAGAGCCATAATTCAAAAAGACACATATATCCTAATGTTCATAGCAGCACTATTTACAATAGCTAGGACATGGAAGCAACCTAGATGACCATCAACAAATGAACGGATAAAGATGTGGTACATATACACAGTGGAATATTACTCAGTCATAAAAAGAAGGAATTTGAGTCAGTTCTAGTAAGGTGGATGAACCTAGAGCCTGTTATACACAGTGAAGTAAGTTAGGAAAACAAATTTGGTGTATTAACACATATGTATGGAATCTAGAAAAATTGTATTGATGAAGCTATTTGCAAGGAAGGAATAGAGATGGAGATATAGAGAATGGACTTGTGGATACAGTGGGGGAAGGAAAGAGTGTGATGAACAGAGAAAGTAGCATCAAGATATATACAATACCATGTGTAAACTAGATAGCTGGTGAGACGTTGTTATATAACACAGGAGGCACAGCCTGGTGCTGTGATGACCTAGAGGGGTGGGATGGGAGGAGAGGTAGGAGGTTCAAAAGGGAAGTGATCTATGTATAATTATGGCTGATTTGCTTTGTTATATGGCAGAAACCAACACAACATTGTAAAGCAATTTTCCTCCAATTAAAACATTTTTTAAATGACAAAAAAAAAGGGTCCTTTTAACATAGGTTGATGGCTCTGAGGCACTGTTAGGAGCAACAACAAAAGAGAAAGCTGCAAGTAATATATCAATTATATCTCTCAATTTTCATATGAACAAAAACAAAAATACCTGCCTAGGCAGATGGCAGGAGATGGACCAGGCTATTAACACTAATTATGAAAAGCATGTTGAATAAAATTGATGTGGTATGTTGGGGGTGCAGGTAAGTTCTTAACATGTTTATTTTGCAAAAAAAAAGACACATAAATAGTTTGGATGTAATGAATATGTTTATTACTTTACTTGTAGTTGATGTGCATACACCCTAATTCATAAAAATGTATTCATTAAATGTGTGCAATTTTTATATGTGTGTGTGTGTTAGTGATGCAATCGTGTCTGACTCTTTGCGACCCCATGGACTGTAGCCCACCAGGCTCCTCTGTCCATGGGATTCTCTGGGCAAGAATAACTGGAGTGGTTTGCCATTCCCTTCTGCAGGGGATCTTTCCAACCCAGGGATCAAACCCAGGTCTGCTGCTTTGCAGGGAGATTCTTTACCACTAGCATCACCTGGGAAGTCTTTCTAGAAGCATACCTCAATAAAATGGAGAAAAAGCCATTCCTTGGCTGTGCTAAGAGAGAACTGCATTTGTATTGAGCAAATTGAAAATGTTAGCATCAGCCATTCACTCTTTTTGTGACTCTAAGTCATGAATCATCTCTGAGACTCAAACTTTCCACTTTAAAAAGAGGCCAATAACTATCTCAGTAATAATGAAAGTAACAATAATGATAGCATTCATAATGAAGTAGGGAACATTCACTGAATGCTTACTGGAGTGTCAGGGAATGTGGAAATGCCTTTTTGGGAATGACCTCTTTTTACCCTCACAAACATTGGCTGCCATAGGTATTATTCACTCGATGCAGCAGGACTGTCATTAAGATTAAATGAGGCAGAATATCGGGAAATAATACTTTTGTGAGCTAAAATGTGACTCAGAAACCTAAGTAATTATTAGTAAATTTGATTCTGTCCTCCCAGCATAACATACAGTGGGTTCATTTAGAATTTACATGCCTAGAACCAGGATGCAAGAACTGTAATTCTTATTCGTTGGTCTTTCCTTCCTTCATTTAGCAACAATTTATAACTGCTTACTATGTGTGAGGCACTGTTGCTGATGTGTGGGATAAATCACTGAACAAAACACAGATCTCCACAACTGTGAAGGTTTCATTCTGTTTGAAGAAAGACAAGGAAACTAGGTGGCCAATTCATCTCAGTTTTCCTGGAACTCTCCTGGTATTAAAATTTTAAAGTTTCTCACTCTAGGAAGTCTCAGTCCCAGGCAATGTGGGGTGTTGTTCACTCTGGAGAAGATACAATGAGGAAATGATAAACCATTCTAAAACTTAACCAATGATATGAAATAAAAGAGACAGTAGGGCATGGAGCATGGGAGACTTGAGGACAGGGATCAGGATATTAAATTAGTAAGAGATCAGCATAGGAAAGGTTGATTGAGTAGGTAACATGTGAGCAAAGATTAGCAGGAGCTTAAGGGGTCACCCCAACTGATATCTGGAAAGAAGAGAATTCAGGAAGAGGGAATAGCCAAGTGGAAAGGCCTGAGGTGAGACTGTATCGGGGATGTCTGAGGGGCAGCAGATTCCAGAACTGCTGGGGAGCTGAATATTTCTCATGAGGTTTGGTCAGACTCTTGACTTATGCAAATCTGGGAAAGCTGACAAATATCCCTCTCCACACAATTTAGATGAGGGCCCAGATTCCACGGCAGAGTTCTAGCAGTCAGAGTGTGAGGAGTAGGGAGAGGAGCCTAGATGGAAATCAGTGCTACAGTAGTCCCTCCTTATTCGCTGTTTCACTTTCTGCAGTTCCAGGTACCTGAGGTTAACCACACTCTGAAAATAATAACTGGAAAATGGCAGAAGCAAACCATTCCAAGTTTTAAATTGCACGGTGTTCTGAGTAGGATGATGAAATTTCATGCTGTCCTGCGCCATCCCACTTGGGATGTGAGTTGAATCATCTCTTTGTCCAGTGGATCCCACCTTATAGTCACTCAGTAGCCGGCTCAGGTAGCAGATCAACTGCTGAGTTATCTCAGGCTTGTGTCCAACTAAACCTTATTTTACTTAGTAACGGCCCCAAAACACAAGAGTAGTATAGCTGGCAATTTGGATACACCAAAGAGAAGCCATAAAGTGCTTCCTTTAAGTGAAAAGGTGAAAGTTTATGGAGAACAGTGTAGAGATTCCTTAAAAAACAGGAAATAGAAATACCATATGACCCACCAATCCCACTGCTGGGCATACACACTGAGGAAACCAGAATTGAAAGAGACATATGTACCCCAATGTTCATCACAGCACTGTTTTCAATAGTTAGGACAATGGAAGCAACCTAAATGTACATTGGCAGATGAATGGATAAAAAAAGCTGTGGCACATATAGAGTATAAAATACGTGTATAATATACACTATAAAATACATGTGTGTGTGTGTGTGTGTGTGTATATATACATATATACATATACATATATATACATATACACACATATATATGACATATACATATATATATGACAGCTATAAAAAAGAATTCATTTCAGTCAGTTCTAATGAGGTGGATGAAACTGGACCCTATTATACAGAGTGAAGTAAGTCAGAAAGAAAAACACCAAATACAGTATATTAACGCATATATCAGCTGGTAAAGAATCCTTCTGCAATGTGGGAGACCTGGGTTTGATCCCTGGGTTGGAAAGATCCCCTGGAGAAGAGAAAGTCTACCTACTCCAGTATTCAGGCATAGAGAATTCCACGGACTGTATAGTTCATGGGGTTGCAGAGTCAGACACGACTGAGTGACTTTCACTTTCAGTTTCATGGAATTTAGAAAGATGGTAATGATGACCCTATATACAAGACAGCCAAAGAGACACAGATGTAAAGAACACACTTTCAGACCCTGTGGGAGAAGGCGAGGGTGGGATGATTTGAGACAATAGCATTGAAACATGTATATTACCATATGTGAAATAGATCGCCAGTCCAAGTTTGACGCATGAAACAGGGCACTGAAAGCTGGTGGACTGGGACAACCCAGAGGGATGGGATGGGGAGGGAGGAGCGTGGGGGGGGGGTGGTTCGGGACGGGAGGACACATGTACACCCATGGCTGATTCACATCAGTGTATGGCAAAACCTACCACAATATTGTAAAGTAATTAGCCTCCAATTAAAAATATATATATATTTTTAAAAGGAGGAAAAAAATGAACACTGAGGTTGTTAATAAGAATAAAACTTCTAGTCATAAAATTATGAAGAAAAAGAAATTCCTGCTACTTTTGCGGTCACATCTCAAAGTGCAAAAGTTGTAGTCAAAAGTATGTGATAAATGCTTAGTTAAAACAGAAAAAGCATTAAAGGCATAAGATATTTTGAGAGAGAGGGACTACATTCATGTAACTTTTATTATAGTATATTAATTGTTCTATTTTTATTAGTTACTATTATGTCTTACTGTGCCTAATTTATAAATTAAATTTTAACACAGTTATGTATGAATAGGGAAAAAAAAAAACATTTGTAGGTTTGGAACTACCAACAATTTCAGGCATTCACTGGGGGCCTTACAGTGTATCCACCACAGATATGATCTGCCTTGGTTTTAATGGCTACCTGTTGAGATGATGTGAGGTGAAGAACAGCAAAACTTAATTTTCAAAGTTAAATTATCTACAGGGAGAAGGGAGGGAAAGAGATGGGGAAGGATGGGGACAGAGACAGGAAGGGAGAGACAGAGACAGACATCTTTAAAAAGGGTTGTGGGGGCATTTTTAAGAGATAAAGCATTTTGGAGTAAATCATATCATTTTAAGGTGAACGACAAAGAACTGCATTTTTAAAAGCCCGGTAGTGAATTTCACTGTGGTTTAATATATGTTTGTGCTGTGCTTAGTTGCTCAGCCTTGTCCAAATCTTTGCGAGTAAAATATGTGTTTACTTAATCATAAATATGTGATTCAATTACATATGAATGAGTCAGTTATGTGTGTGCATGCATGCTCAAGTCACTAAGTCATGTCCAACTCTTTGTGACCCCATGGACTATACAGCCCACCAGACTCCTCTGTCCATGGAATTTCCCAGGTAAGAATACTGAAGTGGGTAGCCATTTCCTTCTCCAGGGAATCCTTCTGACTCAGGGACTGAACCTGAGTCTCCTGCACTGGCAGGTGGATTCTTTACTGCTGAGCCACCAGGGTTAAAAATTGGGTGTGGATTATAGAACCCACAGGAAGAGATTAATTTTTTATGCTTCATCATAAAATTCCCTATGTTATGGATGAGGTTGAAAAAATGCTTCATTTATTATAAAATAGAAAATAAATAAAATACATCTAAAACATGAAAATAGACTTAGGGTACTTTGTTATTAAATCATTTAATAAGGGATCTAACAAGTAAAAGACTCTAGTTTTCGCATCTTTAGGAATAGTATCTGCTCTTCAGACCTCCAACAATCATAATAATTTACATCCACTTCATGCTTACTTACATGGCAGTTGGAATACTTACAGCTGTGAATACTTTTAATTTCACATCTCAGATCTGTCATGAGAATTAAACAAATCAGTGTACATAAGAGTACTTTGAGAAACTCAAGAGTCATAGAGAAATTGGCTTTATTACTACAATATTATTTCCATTCTTGATAAAATAAGGTATTTCATACCATGTTGCTTTCCTAGTTAGAAGTCATGTGCCTACCTAAAACCTTATAAGGACTTTTAGTAATTCTTATATCCTTACCGTAACAGTCCCAATTCAACTATCAATCTGCCTTATCATATGCATGCTATGATAATATTTTGGTAGCTATTTTTTTAAAAAAATAAAAGAAAAACACTGACATTAAGAACCTTGGAGTGTGTGTTTGTGTGTTTATTATATATCTCATTTCTGTACATCATCCATTCAATAAATAAACACCCTAACCTGTGCAGTGGGCTTGTATATATGCTTAAGCACGGAGAAGAATGAAGAAATGCATGTAGCAAACACCTCAGACTCATGTCCACTGAGTCGGTGATGCTATCTGACCATCTCATCCTCAACGCCCCTCTTCTCCTACTGCCCTCAATCTTTCCCATCATCAGGGTCTCTTCCAATGAATCGGCCCTTCACATCAGGTAGCCAAAGTACTAGAGCTTCAGCATCAGTCCTTCCAATGAATATTCAGGGTTGATTTCCTTTAGGATAAACTGGTTTGATCTCCTTGCTGGCCAAGGGACTCTCAAGAGATTTTGCCAATACCACAGTACAAAAGTGTCAATTCTTCTACACTCGGCCTTTTTTATGGTCCAATTCTCACACCCATACTACTGGAAAAACCACAGCTTTGACTACATGGACCTTTGTTGGCGAAGCAATGTCTCTGCTTTTAAATCACTGTCTAGGTTTGTCATAGCTTTCCTTCCAATAAGCAAGCATCTTGTAATTTCATGGCTGCAGTCACAGTCCTCAGTGATTTTGGATCACAAGAAAATGAAATCTGCCACTGTTTCCACTTTTTCCCCATCTGTTTGCCATGAAGTGATGTGACCAGATGCCATGATCTTAGTTTTTTTTAATGTTGAGTTTTAAGCAAGCTTTTTCATTCTCCTCTTTCACCTTCAAGAGGCTCTTTATTTCCTCTTTGCTTTCTGCCATTAGAGTGGTGCCATCTGGATATCTGAGGTTGTTGATATTTCTCCCAGTAATCTTGATTGTAGCTTGTGGGTCATCCAGCCAGCATTTCACATGATATATTCAGCGTATAAGTTAAATGAGCAGGGTAACGATATATAACTTTGACATACTTCTCTCCCAGTTTGAAACCCGTCCATTGTTCCATGTCTGGTTCTAACTGTTGCTTCTTGACCTGCATACAGATTTCTCAAGAAGCAGGTAAGGTGGTCTGGTATTCCCATCTCTTTAAGAATTTTCCACAGTTTGTTGTGATCCACACAGTCAAAGGCTTTAGTGTAGTCAATGAAGCAGAAGTAGATGTTTTTCTGGAATTCTCTTGCTTTTTCTATGATCCAATAGATATCGGCAATTTGACACCACTGCATACAGATCAGAAAGGGTAAAATGTTAAAAGACTGATATTACCAACTGTTGTTGAGTTTGTGGGGAACATAAAACTCATTCATTGCTAGTGTAGAGGCAAAATTGTTAACCCACTTTGGGAAAATTGCATGGCAATACTTTATAAAGTTACATGTATTTGTACACTAAGACCCAGGGATTCTATTTCTCAATGTTTACTCAAGAGAAATATAGGCCTTTGCAAAAATGTGTACTGGAGTGCTCACAGAAACGTCATTAAAAACAGCCTCAAAATGGAAGCAAAAACTGGTAAATGAATAAACAGATTATGATATATGGTACATCATACCATGGAAAGCAATCTATCAACAGAAAGGAATAATACAATTGATGCATGCAATAACATAGAGAAATCTCGAATGCCTTATGCTAGAGAGGGAGAAGTACAATGAAAAAGATTTCATTTGTATGAAATGTTATCAAAGGCAGACATATTATGTAAGAAAGTATTCTTAATAGTTGCCTGAGTCCCAGGAAGGAATAGGAGACTGAATGCAAGGGAACATGAGGAAATTTTTTAGGATTATGAAACTGTCCTGTATCTTGACTATGTACATGCAATTGTATACTATTACCAAAATCCTTCAAAATTTACACTTAAAATTGGTGAACATTATTGTGTATTACTGTATATAAAACAATACATTAGTAAACAATAAACAGGGAAAAGCTGATAGGCAAGTATCACTGGACATTAGGAAAAAATGCTAATCTAAACCATAATGAGATCTCTTTAAACTCCACCAGAATGATTAAAAGAAGAAAGAAAAAGGACTGACAACTGCAAATGTTGGTGAAGATGATGAACAATCAAAACTGTTATACAATGTTGGTGGCAGTGTAAAAGTCTATAGAACACTTTGGCAAAGGTATGCCAATTTTTCATAAAATTAAAAAATTTCATAAAATTAAAATCCATCCTATGAACCAGCAATTACACTCCCTAAGTATTTATTGAAGAGAAATGAAAAAATATATCCACAGACCTGTACATGGATGTTAATAGCAACTTTATTTATACCAGCCACAAATTAGAAACAGAAATTCAAGTATCCATCTGCAGGAGAATGGGTAAATTATTTGTGATAGGTTCATATGATAGAACATTACTCAGTAATAAAAAGTATTGAAACACTGATAGATCAAATGGAGAGATCTGAAATGAGTTTTCTTATGAAAGAAAAGAGCTATACACAAAAGACTACATATTACATTATCCCATTCACATGACGTTCTAGAACATGTAAAACTAACTGTGGTAGAAAAATAATAATGAATCCCTCTGGGGCTGGAGTGGGAAAATATGGGGGGACAATGATAATACTTTAGAACTTGATAGGGGTTTGGGTTACACAGGTGTATGAATTGGTAAATTCTCATGTAAGTATACTTAAGAGTTTTAAATCTCACTGTATGCAACTTTCACCTCAAAAGAAATAAAACTGTCAACAAATATTAAGTTCTAGCTTAAAAGTGATAGTTAATAAAAAAAAAGTGATAGTTAAAATGCTGTATCATATAATGATGTACATGTGTGCTAAGTCACTTCAGTCATGTCCGACTCTGTGACCCTATGGACTATAGCCCACCAGGCTCCTCTGTCCAAGGGATTCTCCAGGCAAGAACACTGGAGTGGGTTGCCAAGCCCTCCCCCAGGGGATCTTATCGACTCAGGGATTGAATCCACATCTCTTACATCTCCCACACTGGCAGGCAGATTCTTTACCACTAGTGCCACCTGGGAAGCCATACATATGTATATACATGTAGGATTCCGAAATGAATCAACGAAAGAGTCCAAAATGCAGTACTTGGATGCAATCTCAAAAACGACAGAATGATCTCTGTTCGTTTCCAAGGCAAACCATTCAATATCATAGTAATCCAAGTCTATGCCCCGACCAGTAACGCCAAAGAAGCTGAAGTTGAACAGCTCTATGAAGACCTACAAGACCTTCTAGAACTAATGCAAAAGTAGGAAGTCAAGAAATACCTGGAGTAACAGGCAAATTTGGCCTTGGAGTACAAAATGAAGCAGGGCAAAGGCTAATAAAGTTCTGCCAAGAGAACGCACTGGTCATAGCAAACACCCTCTTCCAACAACACAAGAGAAGACTCTACACATGGACATCACCAGATGGTGGACACCGAAATCAGATTGATTATATTCTTTGCAGCCAAAGATGAAGAAGCTCTATACAGTCAGCAAAAACAAGACTGGGACCTGACTATGGCTCGGATCATGAACTCCTTATTGGCAAATTCAGACTGAAATTGAAGAAAGTGGAGAAAACCACTAGACCTTTCAGGTATGACCTAAATCAAATCCCTTTTGACTATCCAGTGGAAGTGAGAAATAGATTTAAGGGACTAGATCTGCTAGACAGAGTGCCTGATGAACTATGGATAGAGGTTCATGACATTGTACAGGAGACAGGAATCAAGACTATCTCCATGGAAAAGAAATACAAAAAAGCAAAATGGCTGTCTGAGGAGACCTTACAAATAGCTGGGAAAACAAGGGAAGCGAAAAGGAAAGATATACCCATTTGAATGCAGAGTTCCAAAGAATAGCAAGGAGAGATAAGAAAGCCTTCCTCAGCAATCAGTGCAAAGAAATAGAGGAAAACAATAGAATGGGAAAGAGTAGAGATCTCTTCAAGAAAATTAGAGATACCAAGGGAACATTTCATGCAAAAATAGGCTCAATAAAGAACAGAAATGGTAGGGACCTAACAGAAGCAGAAGATATTAAGAAGAGGTAGCAAGAATACACAGAAGAATTGAAAAAAAAAGATCTTTATGACCCAGATAATCACGATGGTGTGATCACTCACCTAGAGCTAGACATCCTGGAATGTGAGTCAAGTGGGCCTTAGGAAGCATCACTATGAACAAAGCTAGTGGAGGTAATGGAATTCCAGTTGAGCTATTTCAAATCCTGAAAGATGATGCTCTGAAAGTGCTGCACCCAATATGCCAGCAAATGTGGAAAACTCAGCAGCGGCCACAGGACTGGTAAAGGTCAATTTTCATTCCAATCCCAAAGAAAGGCAATGACAAACAATGGCCAAACTACCACACAATTGCACTCATCACACATGCTAGTAAAGTAATGGTTAAAATTCTCCAAGACAGGCTTTAGCAATACTTGAACCGTGAACTTCCAGATGTTCAAGCTGGTTTTAGAAAGCCAGAGGAACCAGAGATCAAATTGCCAACATCCGCTAGATCAGCCAAAAAGCAAGAGAGTTCCAGAAAAATATCTATTTCTGCTTTATTGACTATGCCAAAGCCTTTGACTGTGTGGATCACAATAAACTGTGTGGAAAATTCTGAAAGAGATGGGAATACCAGACCACCTGACCTGCCTCTTGAGAAACCTGTATGCAGGTCAGGAAGCAACAGTTAGAACTGGACATGGAACAACAGACTGGTTCCAAATAGGAAAAGAAGTACGTCAAGGCTGTATATTGTCACCCTGCTTATTTAACTTCTATGCAGAGTACATCATGAGAAACGCTGGGCTGGAAGAAGCACAAGCTGGAATCAAGATTGCCGGGAGAAATATCAATAACCTCATATATGCAGATGACACCACCCTTAAGGCAGAAAGTGAAGAGGAACTAAAGAGCCTCTTGATGAAAGTGAAAGAGGAGAGTGAAAAGGTTGGCTTAAAGCTCAACGTTCAGAAAACTAAGATCATGGCATCTGGTCCCATCACTTCATGGGAAATAGATGGGGAAACAGTGGAAACAGTGTCAGACTTTATTTTGGGGGGCTCCAAAATCACTGCTGATGGTGATTGCAGCCATGAAATTAAAAGACACTTATTCCTTGGAAGGAAAGCCATGACCAATCTAGATAGCATATTAAAAAGCAGAGGCATTACTTTGCCAACAAAGGTCCATCTAGTCAAGGCTATGGTTTTTCCAGTGGTCATGCATGGATGTGAGAGTTGGAGTATAAAGAAAGCTGAGCGCTGAAGAATTGATGCTTTTGAACTGTGGTGTTGAAGAAGACTCTTGAGAGTCTCTTGGACTGCAAGGAGATCCCACTAGTCCATCCTAAAGGAGATTAGTCCTGGGCATTCATTGGAAAGACTGATGTTGAAGCTGAAACTCCAATACTTTGGCCACCTGTTGTGACGAGCTGACTCATTTGAAAAGACCCTGATGCTGGGAAGGATTGGGGGCAGGAGGAGAAGGGGACGACAGAGGATGAAATGGTTGGATGCCATCATCAACTCTATGGACATGAGTTTGAGTAAGCTCTTGGAGTTGGTGATGGACAGGGAAGCATGGCATGCTGCAGTCCATGGGGTCGCAAAGACTCAGACATGACTGATCGACTGAACTGAACTGAACTGAGAAAACTGAATGTGTTCTTACTGTTAGGAATCCACCACGAAACACATCCCAAGGCTGTCCAAAACCCAGAGGATCCCTAAACTCTCATGACTTCACCTAGGCAGCTCAAGAATCTATAGTTTCCAGTGTGTCATGGGTTGAAGCTCACCAGAAATTATATGCTTTTGAGCATCACTTGAACCAGAAGGGCACTTTTAACAAATAGTTGAAGGGGACAGTACCTTTCTAGGTGGGGAACTGCACACAGCATGGCCTCAAGGTGGACCTGCCTGTCTCCTTTCAACTCTCAAATGAACCTTTCTTTCTTACTCCCACTGAGTCCTGTGGACCGCACTTGAGATTTATGCATCGACCATGAAAATGGTGATCAACTCCCTTCAAATTGCATCCCTCCTTCAGTAGACTGTCTTCACTACTTCTACGTACTGTACACATGCAGAAGGATGATGACCTAGAGAGAAAAAGGTGGTTCAGATCTATCTTCATTTCAAAGGAATTCCCCTTCTCTTTTTTAATCTGTACCTGTTCAACTTTTAGAAATGGAACCCAGAGTTCTCCTGACCACTGCCAAGGACAGACCCTCTAGTAGTCTGTTGCAATCCAAGGAGGCCTGTCCACATGGCAGGCAATACCGAGTTTCTGCTGAGTCAGAAGTCTCCACTGTGTTCTTGTGCACTGGCTTTTGGAACTCAAGTAAAGGCCCTTTCATTTCGGGTGAGATTCCTCTTGGTAGATTGGACCTAGGCTGGTTTTTGGAGAGAGATCAAGCCCTGAGGCTTTGGAGTGGGAGCACTGATTCCAATACCCCAGACAACCAGAGAACTAACCCTAGGGAGTGTCAAATAGTGAGAACTCACACAA
Source organism: Giraffa tippelskirchi (assembly GCF_054371585.1). Classification (NCBI taxonomy): domain Eukaryota; kingdom Metazoa; phylum Chordata; class Mammalia; order Artiodactyla; family Giraffidae; genus Giraffa; species Giraffa tippelskirchi. Next base: position 9,138,816 of record NC_137289.1, on the reverse strand, counting down.
ATGAAACCACTTAAACAGAAGACCCGAAATCACACAACCACCAGTAGCACCCTGTGCAGGACATCTCATCTAAACAACAAACAAAACAAAAATACAAACCCAATCATCAGCAGATAGAAATACCACCTCACTCAGCCTTGTCCATCAGAGCAAAATGAAACAAACAAACAAAAACTCAGACAAATTTTACCCTATATGAAGCTTCCACAAACCACTGGATCAAACTTACGAGGGCAGAAACCAAAAGGAAGAAAGAATCCAACCTTGAAGCCTGGGACAAGGAGACCTCAAACACAATAAGTTAAAAAAAATTATGAAAAGGCAGACAAATACTACACAAATGAAGGAACAAACTAGAAACACAGAAGTCAAAATAAATGAGGATGAAATAGGCAAACTACCTGAAAAGAATTCAGAATAAAGATAGTAAAGATGACCAAAAACCTTGAAAACAAAATGCAAGAATCAATTAAAAAACACCTAGAAGAATTAAAGAATAAGCATACAGAGACAAGCAACACAAATTGCTGAAATTAAAAATACTCTAGAAGGAATTAGTAGCAGATTATCTGAAGCAGAAGAACGAATCAGTGAGCTGGAAGATAAAATGATGGAAATAACTTCTGAAGAGCAGAATAAAGTAAAAAGAAAGAAAAGAGCAGAGGATAGTCACAGATACCTCTGGGACAAATATCAAATGCACCAACATTCGAATTACAGGGGTCCCAGAAGAAGAAGAGAAAAAGAAATGGTATGAGAAAATCTTTGAAGAGATTATAGTTGAAAATTTCCCCAACATGGGAAAGGAGATAGCCAAGTCCAAGAGGCACAAAGATTCCCATAAATGATAAACCTAAGGAGAAACATGCCAAGACACACACTAACCAAACTAACAAAGACTAAACACAAAGAAAGAATATTAAAAGCAGCAAAGGAGCAGCAACAAGTAACAAAGAATCAAATTCCCATATGCTTAACAACTGATCTTTCTGCAAAAACTCCGCAAGCCAGAAGGGAATGGCAGGACATATTTAAAGTACTGAAAGGGAAAAATCTACAACCAAGATTACAGTACCCAGCAAGGATCTCATTCAAAATCGATGGAGAAATAAAAAGCTTTTCAAACAAGCAAAAGTTAAGAGAATTCAGTACCACCAAACCAGATTTCCAACAAATGTTAAATGGACTTATATAGTCAAGAAATACAAGAGAAGAAAAAAGATCTACAAAATCAACATCAAACAATTAACAAAATGGCAATAGGAACATATATATCAATAATTACTTTAAATGTAAACAGATTATATACTCCAATCAAAAGACACAGACTGGCTGAATGGATACAAAAACAAGACACATATATATACAGTGTCTACAAGAAACCCACTTCAGACCTAAAGACACATATAGACTGAAAGTGACAGGATGGAAAAATATATTCCATGCAAATGGGAAGCAAAAGAAAGCTGGAGTAGCAATCCTCATATCAGACAAAATAGACCTTAAAATAAAGAGGATTACAAGAGATAAGGAAGGACACTACACAATGATCAAGGGATCAATCCAAGAGGAAGACATAACAATTGTAAATATCTATGCACTCAACATAGGAGCACCTCAATACATAAGACAAACACTAACAGACAAAAAAGGATAAACTGACAGTAACACAGTAATAGTAGGAGACTTTAACACCCCACTCACACCAATGCCAATGGACAGATCGTTAAAACAGAAAATTAAAAAGGAAACACAAGTCTTAAATGATACATTAGATGAGATGGATCTCATTGCTATCTTCAGGACATTCCATCCAAATGCATAAGAACACACCTTCTTCTCAAGTGCACAGGGAACAATCTCCAGGATAGACCACATCTTGGGTCACAAATCAAACCTCAGCAAATTTAAGAAAATTGAAATCATATCACGCATCTTCTCTAACCACAATGCCATGAGACTAGATATTAATTACAAGAAAAAAATGCAAGAAACACAAACACATAGAAATTAAACAGTTCAGTTCAGTCACTCAGTCATGTCCGACTCTTTGCGACCCCATGAATTGCAGCACACCAGGCCTCCCTGTCCATCACCAACTCCTGGAGTATACCCAAACCCATGTCCATCGAGTTGGTGATGCCATCCAACCATCTCATCCTCTGTCATCCCCTTCTCCTCCTGCCCTCAATCCTCCCAGCATTAGGGTCTTTTCCAATGAGTCAAACCTTCGCATGAGGTGGCCAAAGTATTAGAGTTTCAGCTTCAACATCAGTCCTTCCAATGAACACCCAAGACTGATCTCCTTTAGGATGGACTGGTTGGATCTCCCTGCAGTCCAAGGGACTCTCAAGAGTCTTCTTCACCACCACACTTCAAAAGCATCAATTCTTCGGTGCTCAGCTTTCTTCACCGTCCAAATCTCACATCCATACATGACCACTGAAAAAACCAGAGCCTTGAATAGACAGACCTTTGTTGGCAAAGTAATGTCTCTGCTTTTAAATATGCTACCTAGGTTGGTCATAACCTTCCTTCCAAGGAGTAAGTGTCTTTTAATTTCATAGCTGCAATCACCATCAGCAGTGATTTTGGAGCCCCCCAAAATAAAGTCCGACACTGTTTCCACTGTTTCCCCATCTATTTCCCATGAAGTGATGGGACCAGATGCCATGATCTTAGTTTTCTGAACGTTGAGCTTTAAGCCAACCTTTTCACTCTCCTCTTTCACTTTCATCAAGAGGCTCTTTAGTTCCTCTTCACTTTCTGCCTTAAGGGTGGTGTCATCTGCATATATGAGGTTATTGATATTTCTCCCGGCAATCTTGATTCCAGCTTGTGTTTCTTCCAGCCCAGCGTTTCTCATGATGTACTCTGCATAGAAGTTAAATAAGCAGGGTGACAATATACAGCCTTGACGTACTCCTTTTCCTATTTGGAACCAGTCTGTTGTTCCATGTCCAGTTCTAACTGTTGCTTCCTGACCTGCATACAGGTTTCTCAAGAGACAGGTCAGATGGTCTGGTATTCCCATCTCTTTCAGAATTTTCCACAGTTTATTGTGATCCACACAGTCAAAGGCTTTGGCAATTACTCAGCAGTAATTTGGAACAGGAACGCATTTGAGTCAGTTCTGATGAGATGGATGAACCTAGAACCTATTATACAGAGTGAAGTGAGTCAGAAAGAGAAAGATAAATATTGTATTGCAATGCTTATATATGGAATCTAGAAAAATGGTACTGAAGAATTTATTTTCATGGCAGCAGTGGAGAAACAGACATAGAAAATAGACTTATGGACTTGGGGAGAGGGGAGGAGAGGGTGAGATGTATGGAAAGAGTAACATGGAAACTTACATTACCACATATAAAATATAGAGCCAACGGGAATCTGCTGTATGGCTCAGGAAATTCAAACAGGGGCTCTGTATCAATCTAGAGGGATGGGATGGCAGGAGAGATGAGAGTCAGGTTCAAAAGTGAGGGGATATATGTATATCTATGGCTGACTCATGTTGAGGCTTGACAGAAAACAACAAAATTCTGTAAAGCAATTATCCTTCAATAAAAAAAAAATTAATGGAACTCATAAGTCATACTGAAGATTTCAGAGAGTCAGGTGCTTCAAGGGTGTTCTAAGAACATGACTAGTGTGCAGTTAAGGACACTTTGAACTCCACTCTCAAACTGAACCTAACTCTAATAAGAAAACACCAACATTCCTGGAGACTCTTACTCACCCGCACAGGCACTACTTGCACATTGTCAAAGTGAACAGTACCTGCCTGGAAAGGAGGACACTGCACACAGGAAGTCTTTAATGTGTAAGCACAGCACAGTCCATTCTATATGCTTCCAAGTAGGTTTCATGTCTCTTGTTTCCACATCCTGAAGGCTCCATGCAAAAAATATCCAGAATCTGAGCAAATATTCACCCATTTTTTGTAACTTGCATCCCCCCTCAGTGGATATCCCCTCCACACCCCTCTATGCTAACATGAGATATATGAGGGTGCAGAGAGAAAAGCATCTCATATTTCTCTCTTCTCCTCATAGTTATCATCTTACCCTCTGTAAACTCTCTGTGTTCACATTGTGAGAGGACCGCTGACATTTTCCCAAGGATGCTACAGGCACAGATGACACTGGGGTCATTATGACATCAAGGCAGGCAGTTCAGGGCCACCCACAACCGCATCCACATCACTGGTCCAGAGGCCACCACAAACAATGTTATTGTGAGCCTTACTCTACGCAGGCAGGCCGTTCACAGGGCGTCTAATTGAACAGCACCTGACTGGGCAAGGCACTGCACACAGCAAGGCTCCAAGGGGAAGGACACACTCTGTGTCCCTCTCAATATCTCATGAAGCTTCGAGAACCCTACCCACCACATCCCTATGACTGCACACAATATTTTCTATACTCCTAAAAAATGTTATCTCACTGCCCTTCAATTTTCATCCTGCTCTCTTTGGGAACTTCCTCACAAGCTCTGTGTACACCTGGAGAATGTTGAGATCCCAGAAATAATCAGCATGTTCTGGTTCTATACTAAACTACTGAGAACGATCCTTTCCTTTCCAGGTTATCAGGTTTCAATATTTCAGAATGGACCACGGAAATCACAATCACATGACAGATACCTATGTGGCTACTACAGCCATGCTGAATTTATGGAAGACAGCTTAGAGTCACTAGCAGCCCCATACCCAGGACTGATTCAGAGGCCACCACACGTCATAATCCTGTTGCACATTACACAACCCAGAAAGGTGCTATGTACATCTAGTTTACATGAACAGTGTCAATCTTGGCAAGGCACTGTACACACCATGGCCTCATGGTAGAAAAAACCCTTAGGCACCACATTATACACTGCAGTAAAGTTTCTTTCCCTACTAGCACCATACCTTGATGACCGCACCCAAGATTTAGCTATGGACCTAGAAATAATTGACCCACTATGCTCAAACATGGATCACACACCACTCTCAGGATCTCTTCACCTGTTGTCCTTGTATCTGCACCACGAAGAGGTACCATGGTAAAAGCTTACTCCCTTTACTTAGTTTCCTAATAGGAACTGTACTTCCATTGTCTAAGCTGTAGGTGCTGATGCTGTCAGGAATATTTAAGGACTGGAAGCATCCCAAAATGCCTAGAACGCAGGAGGTTCCCTGGGCCCTCAAGACACCATGGCAAGAATCCCAAGGACACATGCAGCTCCAGCACTAGAACTACTCCAAGCTTAACCACAAATCTCGTTCATTGTGAGCTTTATTCTATCCAGGCAGATACTTATTACATGAGGTCTACATGATCAGGACCTCTCTATTCAGGATATTGTACACAGCAGGACTCTCACTGATTGATCAAGCCAAGACTCTGGGCTGTCATAGAAGCACCTATGATCTCTCATTCCACTGCATCTTACAAGCTGCACTCAAGATATAACCAGATCCCTAGAGGATATCGGCCCACTGATTGTAACCTGAATCTCTCCTTCACAAGATATCCACAGTCCACTTCTCTATGCCTTCTTGAGATGTACAAAAACCAAGACAAAGTGAGTGAGAGAGAGAGAGAGAGAGAACCTCTAGTACTTCTATCATCTCTTAGGAATCATCTTGCCTTCTGAAAAATCTTTGTGTTCACATTGTGAGGACAGAAAAATGAAATCATCCTGAGGACGCCTGAGCCACAAATTACTCCATGGGTCATTATGATATAGAGGCAGGAAGCTCAGTGAAACCTGCAAATCCATCCATATCACTGGTCCAGAAAACACCACAAATTATGTTCTTGTGAGCCTTACTCTACCCAGCTGTGGCACAGTACACCGATTCTATGTGAACTGCACCTGTCTAGGCAGGGCACTGCACACAGCAGGGCTTCAAGGTGGAGGATTGCCCTTTCACCCTCACACCCACATATACCTTTGCTCATTATATCCTGATGCTACAACAAAGATTTACTGATTTCCTTTTAAAATTTGGGCACACTGTCATCCCAGCTGAATTTCTTATCCTTGAGAATCTCTTCAGCTGGTTTACAGGTAGGAGAAATATGTGAACATGGGGAAAATTATCAGCAAGTAAGGTGAACGTGATTTTAGTAGCATTTACGTTTCCATTCTCTACATTATATGTGGTCACATTTTCAGATCTGGACTACTGAGATCATAATCGAGGTTTGTTTGACAACTCTATGGCTTTCAGGGCCTCCCTGATATCTTGGAATAATATCACCTGGGGCCCCACATCCATCCATCACCCAAGGCAACCAGTCATGATACAGTTACACATTGTTCTACCCAGGAAGGCTCTATTTACACTTCTTTAAGTGATGACTACATCCAACATTTAGCTATGGACCTAGAAAAGTTGATCCACAGCCCAACAACATGGTTTTCATCACTCTCAGGGTCTCATCACTTGTTCTATGTGTATCTGCACAACGATGAGGAACCATGGGTAAAAGCTTACTCCCTTTAGTTCTGTTACTCATAGGATGTGTGTTTCGAGTTTCTAACTTGTAGGTGCTCATGCTATTGGGAATATTTCAGTATTCGAGGACTCCTCAAAATGCAGGGATCCATGTGTCTCCCCGGAACTTCATGATATCAAGGCAAGGACATGAGGGATATATCAGCTTCACCACTAGAACTCTCCTAAGGTGAACCACCATTAATGTTTCTTGTGAGCCTTACTCTACCCAAACAGAGGCTATTCACACCAACTTTAAGTGATCAGTACTTGTCTGGGCAGGGCACTGCACACAGGGTGGCTTCAGGTAGGAGGACCAACCTTGTACTTCACACACTTTCAAATGTCATGTTCACCTCTCTTCCTACCACATCCTATTGAAAGATTTCAAGAATTTCCCGAAATTTAGACACATTCATTCACTGCCCACACAATACATCCATCACTCAATGGAGTCCTGCTCTTCTGCTCTATGTATTACCGGAATGATGAGGAGCAGCACCAGAGGACAAGATAAGTGGAGTTCTATCTTACTCTACTGGAAAGACTGTTTATTTTCTCTAATGTAGATGTTCACACTGTGAGAAAGAGACTAATGAAATTACACTGAAGATTCCTGAGACCAGGGGAATGCCAGTGTCTTCATGGCTTTTCAGCAGCAGGAACAAACACACCTGAATCTCCACCATTATCCCACATACAAAGGTCAGCACATGTTTCCTGTTGAGCGCTATCGACTGAAACATGCACTAGTGACATGAAAGAGATATGACCAGCTACTGTCTGTAGGGCACTCTACCCAGAAGGGCTCTTAGTGAAGGACCTACCCAAGCCCCTGCTCTCTCTGAGAAGCAGCTATGACCTCTCCCCATCATGTCCACGACTTCACTCAGCATATATTCAGGCCCTGGAGATAACACCCAAATGACTTTCATCATCATCCTTCCCTGAGTGGCTGTCCACTCTATGCTTGTTTGAGATATATAAGGACGCAGAGTGTGAAAAGCATCTTGAATTTCTCTCTTCTCCTCATAGATATAGATATAGATATCATATTACTGTCTCTCTTCACGTTGTCAGGAGAGGACCACTGAAATGTTCCCAAGGATGCTAGAGTCACAGATGACTCCAGGGTCATTATGACATCAAGGCATCCAGCTCAAGGACACCTCCAAGTCCATCCATATCACTGTTCCAGAGGCCATCACAAATGAATATATTGTGAGCCTTACTCTGCCCAGGCAGGTGCTTTTACAGGGAGTCTACATCAAGAGCACCTGACTGCACAGGGCATGGCAGACAGTGTGGCCTCGAGTTGGAGGACATGCTGAGTGTACTACCCATGCTCTTTTTCAATTTTCTTCTGTCTTCCCACCATACCTAGATCACCGCAGTGAAGATTTACCTCCAGACGTTGAAAAAGTTGCCCCACTTCCCTAAAATTTGCATCCCAATTCTTTGAGGAACTTGTCACCTTTTATGTGTATCTGAACAGATATGAGGGATATTGGAAGAAGTTCACTCTCTTTCAGTTTCTTCATTTTTCTAACCTGTAGGTGAGATGATATTAGAAATATTCAAGCACTGGAAGCATCCTCAAAATGCCTAGAATCCACATGGTTCCCTGGACCCTCATAGCATTATGGCAAGTAGCCAAGGACATATGCAGTTCTAACACTAGAACTGTTCCAAAGTCAGTCACAAATCATGTACCTTGTGGACCTTATTTTACCCAGACAGGTACTGATTACACAAGGTATACTTAGACAGTACCTGTCAAGGTGGGGCATTTCACACAGCAAGGCTCTCACCAATTATCAACCCAAGATCCTGGGCTGTCTTAGAAGCACCTATGATTTCTCTTCATCACATCCTGAAGGCTGCACGGAAGATACATCCCGACCGCCAGAGAATATCCACCCACTGATTGTAACCTGAATCACTCCTTCACAAGATTTCCACAATCTACTTCACCACACCTTCTTGAGATTTATGAAACCAGAGAGAGAGAGAGAGAGAGAGAGAGAGAGAGAGAGAGAGAGAGAGAGAGAATCTTTAGTATTTCTCACTTCTCCTCTTAGGAATCATCTAGCCTTCTGAAAAACAACTGAGTTTACATTGTGCAGATAGGACCAGTGACATCATCCTGAGGATGCTTGAGTCATAGTTGACTTTCCAGGACATTACGATATACAAGCAGGCAGCTCAGTGAAACCTGGAGATTCATCCAAATGACTGGTTCAGAAGACACCACAAAATGTGTTCTTGTGAGCCTTATTCTACCCATCTGGGACAGCTTGCATCGATTCTACATGAACTGCATCTGTCTGGGCCGGGCACTGCACACAGAAGTGTTTTCAGGTGGAAATTGCCCTACCACCCTCATATCAACACATACCTTTGATTATCATATCCGGATACTAGAACACAGATTTACAAGGTTCCATTTCAACAAAGACAGTTGTCCAATATAAATCCCCTATCTGTGAGAATCTACTCAGTTGGTTTTGAGGTACCTGAAGAAATGTGTGAGCATAAGGGAAATAACCAAATGATCAGCAAACAAGATGAATGTGTTTCTATTAGCATTTATCATTCTATTCTCCACTTTACCCTTGGGCACATTTTCATATATACACCGCTGGGATCATAATCAACATATGTTCAACATCTCCGTGGCTTCCAAGGCCTTCCCGACATCTCGGATGAATACCACCTGGAGTCCCACACCCAGCCCTCGTCCAAAGGCCAGCAGTAATGATGACTCAGTTGCACAGAACTCTACCCGGGAAAGCTCTGTTTACCTCTCTAGGTGGGTCATGGCACACAGTATGGCCTCAATGTGGAGGCCCTGCTTGCCACCTCACACTTTCAAATGATACATTCTGCACTATTCCTACCACGTCTTTGGATCTCACCCAACATTTATGCATAGAACTTGAAAATGGTGACCCACTGCCCTCCAACTTGCATCCCTCGCTCACCAGACTGTCTTCACTGTTTCTACGTACTGTACATACTCAGAAGGATGAGGACACGGGGAAAAATAGGTGTCCCATATCTCTCTTCATTTCAACGGAATTAAATTTCTGCTTTCTAATAGCTCCTCTTCAACTTTTAGAAACGGAACGCCTATAAGTTATGCTGAACATTTCAGAGACTCAGTCGTTTTCAAGGACGGTCATAACTTCTGGATTGAGCTAAGGACACTTGGAGCGCCTCATTCAAATTGCACCCGGCACAAGTAACACCACATCAATGTGCCTGGAAAGTCGTACTCACCCAGACAGGCTCTCTTCACACATTGCCAAAACGAAGCATACTTCTCTGGATAAGGAAATACACGTAAGAAACCTTTAACGTGTAGGTACAGCCCAGTCCCCATCATCCTCTTCCTTGTAGTTCCAGCTCTCTTGCCTGCACATCCTGATGGCTCCATTCCACATATATACAGACACTCAGGGAATATCCACCCACGTTGTGAATCCCTTCTCCATCTCAGGGGCTGTCCCCTTCACTCCCCTTTGCAGTTACCTCAGAAGTGTGAGGACTAGTGAAAGAAAAGCGCCTGGTTATTTCTTCTTCTTCTTATACATATCATCTTATCCTCTGTAAACTCTTGGTGCTCACATTGTGAAGAGAGGACCGCTGAAGTCTACCCAAGGGTGCCAGAGGCACAGATGACTCCACGGCCATTATGACATCAAGGCGGACACTCAAGGACACCTGCAACTCCACCCACATCACCGGTCCAGAGGCCACCACAAACGACGTTCTTGTGAGCCTTACTCTGCGCAGGCCGGTGCGTTGACAGGGAGTCGACGCCAGCCTCACGTGGCTGGGCGGGGCACCTCAAACAGTGTGGCCTCGAGGTGAACGTCATGGTTAGTGCACTGCCCACACTCCTGTTCAATTTTCTTCTCTCGTCCCACCATACCTTTATCACTACACACAAGAGGCTCCAGATGTTGAAAACAAAAAACAAAAATGTCCCACTCCCCTAAAATCCTGCATCCCACCTCTTTGAGGATCTCGTCACCTTCTGTTTGCATCTGCACAGAGATGAGGGATATTGAGAGAAGGTAAGTGTCTCGCAGTTTTTTTGTTTGTTTGGTTTTCGTTTTTGGCCGTTTGTTTGTTTTTGTGTTTCCCCCCCGCCCCCCCCATTCTATAACCTGTAGGTGCAGATGACATTCGAGATGAAATTCAAGCACGGGAAGAATCCTAAAAATGCCTAGAATCCACATGGCTTCCTGGATCCTCACGATATCACGGCAAGTAGCCAAGGACATAGGCAGCCCCAGCTACTCCAAGGTCAAGCACAAATCAATTTCCTTGTGAGCCTTGCCCTACCCAGACATATACTAGTTACGTGAGGTAAACTTGGGTCAGTAGCTGTCTGGGCAGGGCATTTTCGCACAACAGTGCTCTCACCGATTGATCAACCCGAGACCCTGGGCTGTTCTAGAAGCACCTAAGATCTCTGCACTGCATCCTGATGGCTGCACGAAGATACATGCAGACGCCTAGAGACTATCCACCTGGGTCAGACTTTAACCTGAATCTCTCCTTCACTCGATATCCGCCATCCACTTCACCATGTCTTTCTGAGATGCATGAAAACCGAGACAGAGAGAGAGAAAACCTCTAGTATTTCTCTCTTCTCCTCTTAAGTATTACCTTGCCTTCTGAAAAATCTTTGTGTTCACATTAAGTGGATAGGAGCAATGAAACCATCCTGAGGGTGCCTGAGCCACAGATGACTCCCTGGGTCATTGTGATATAAAGGCGGGCAGCTCAGGCAAACCCGCAGAGCCATTCACATCACTGGTACAGAGGACACCACAAATGACGTTCTTGTGAGCCTTGCTCTACCCGGCTATGGCGCAGTACACCGATTCTACGTGAACTGCACCCGCCTGGGCAGGGCACTGCACACAGCAGGGTTTCCAGGTGGAGGACTGCCCATTGACCCTCACACCCACACATACCTTCGCTCATCATATCCTGATATTTCAATTTCCAAGATATTTCAAAATATATTTCCAAACATTTCAAAGATAGTTCAATTTCCCTTTGAAACTTGGGACACGCTGCCATCCAATTTGCATCTCTTCTCCTTTATAATCGCTTCTGCTGGGAAATCTCTTCAGCTGGTCTATAGGTATCTGAGGATATGTGTGAGCATAAGGGAAATGATCAGCAAACAAGATGGATGTGTTTCTATTAGCGTTTATCATTCTATTCTCCACTTCACCCTTGGGCACATTTTCATATCTAGACCGCTGGGATCATAATCAACCTATGTTCAACATCTCCGTGGCTTCCAAGGCCTTCCCGACATCTCGGAGGAATACCACCTGGAGTCCCACACCCATCCCTGGTCCAAAGACCAGCAATAAGGACGACTCAGTTGCACAGAACTCTACCCGGGAAAGCTCTGTTTACCTCTCTAGGTGGGTCATGGCACACAGTATGGCCTCAATGTGGAGGCCCTGCTTGCCCCCTCACACTTTCAAATGATACACTCTGCACTATTCCTACCACGTCTTTGGATCTCACCCAACATTTATGCATAGAACTTGAAAATGGTGACCCACTGCCCTCCAACTTGCATCCCTCCCTCACTAGACTGTCTTCACTGTTTCTACGTCCTGTACATACTCAGAAGGATGAGGACACGGGGAAAAATAGGTGTCCCATATCTCTCTTCATTTCAAAGGAATTAAACTTCTGCTTTCTAATAGTTCCTCTTCAACTTTTTAGAAACGGAACCCCGATGAGTTATGCTGAACATTTCAGAGACTCAGTCGTTTTCAAGGACGGTCATAACCTTCTGGATTGAGCTAAGGACACTTGGAGCGCCTCACTCAAATTGCACCCGGCACAAGTAACACCACATCAATGTGCCTGGAAAGTCGTACTCACCCAGACAGGCTCTCTTCACACATTGCCAAAACGAAGCATACTTCTCTGCATAAGGAAATACACGTAAGAAACCTTTAACGTGTAGGTACAGCCCAGTCCCCATCATCCTCTTCCTTGTAGTTCCAGCTCTCTTGCCTGCACATCCTGATGGCTCCATTCCACATATATACAGACACTCAGGGAATATCCACCCACGTTGTGAATCCCTTCTCCATCTCAGGGGCTGTCCCCTTCACTCCCCTTTACAGTTACCTCAGAAGTGTGAGGACTAGTGAAAGAAAAGCGCCTGGTTATTTCTTCTTCTTCTTATACATATCATCTTATCCTCTGTAAACTCTTGGTGCTCACATTGTGAAGAGAGGACCGCTGAAGTCTACCCAAGGGTGCCAGAGGCACAGATGACTCCACGGCCATTATGACATCAAGGCGGACACTCAAGGACACCTGCAACTCCACCCACATCACTGGTCCAGAGGCCACCACAAACGACGTTCTTGTGAGCCTTACTCTGCCCAGGCCGGTGCGTTGACAGGGAGTCGACGCCAGCCTCACGTGGCTGGGCGGGGCACCTCAAACAGTGTGGCCTCGAGGTGAACGTCATGGTTAGTGCACTGCCCACACTCCTGTTCAATTTTCTTCTCTCGTCCCACCATACCCTTATCACTACACACAAGAGGCTCCAGATGTTGAAAACAAAAAACAAAAATGTCCCACTCCCCTAAAATCCTGCATCCCACCTCTTTGAGGATCTCGTCACCTTCTGTTTGCATCTGCACAGAGATGAGGGATATTGCGAGAAGGTAAGTGTCTCGCAGTTTTTTTGTTTGTTTGGTTTTCGTTTTTGGCCGTTTGTTTGTTTTTGTGTTTTTTTCCCCCCCCTATTCTATAACCTGTAGGTGCAGATGACATTCGAGATGAAATTCAAGCACGGGAAGAATCCTAAAAATGCCTAGAATCCACATGGCTTCCTGGATCCTCACGATATCACGGCAAGTAGCCAAGGACATAGGCAGCCCCAGCTACTCCAAGGTCAAGCACAAATCAATTTCCTTGTGAGCCTTGCCCTACCCAGACATATACTAGTTACGTGAGGTAAACTTGGGTCAGTAGCTGTCTGGGCAGGGCATTTTCGCACAACAGTGCTCTCACCGATTGATCAACCCGAGACCCTGGTCTGTCCTAGAAGCACCTAAGATCTCTGCACTGCATCCTGATGGCTGCACGAAGATACATGCAGACGCCTAGAGACTATCCACCTGGGTCAGACTTTAACCTGAATCTCTCCTTCACTCGATATCCGCCATCCACTTCACCATGTCTTTCTGAGATGCATGAAAACCGAGACAGAGAGAGAGAAAACCTCTAGTATTTCTCTCTTCTCCTCTTAAGTATTACCTTGCCTTCTGAAAAATCTTTGTGTTCACATTAAGTGGATAGGAGCAATGAAACCATCCTGAGGGTGCCTGAGCCACAGATGACTCCCTGGGTCATTGTGATATAAAGGCGGGCAGCTCAGGCAAACCCGCAGAGCCATTCACATCACTGGTACAGAGGACACCACAAATGACGTTCTTGTGAGCCTTGCTCTACCCGGCTATGGCGCAGTACACCGATTCTACGTGAACTGCACCCGCCTGGGCAGGGCACTGCACACAGCAGGGTTTCCAGGTGGAGGACTGCCCATTGACCCTCACACCCACACATACCTTCGCTCATCATATCCTGATATTTCAATTTCCAAGATATTTCAAAATATATTTCCAAACATTTCAAAGATAGTTCAATTTCCCTTTGAAACTTGGGACACGCTGCCATCCAATTTGCATCTCTTCTCCTTTATAATCGCTTCTGCTGGGAAATCTCTTCAGCTGGTCTATAGGTATCTGAGGACATGTGTGAGCATAAGGGAAATGATCAGCAAACAAGATGGATGTGTTTCTATTAGCGTTTATCATTCTATTCTCCACTTCACCCTTGGGCACATTTTCATATCTAGACCGCTGGGATCATAATCAACCTATGTTCAACATCTCCGTGGCTTCCAAGGCCTTCCCGACATCTCGGAGGAATACCACCTGGAGTCCCACACCCATCCCTGGTCCAAAGACCAGCAATAAGGACAACTCAGTTGCACAGAACTCTACCCGGGAAAGCTCTGTTTACCTCTCTAGGTGGGTCATGGCACACAGTATGGCCTCAATGTGGAGGCCCTGCTTGCCCCCGCACACTTTCAAATGATACACTCTGCACTATTCCTACCACGTCTTTGGATCTCACCCAACATTTATGCATAGAACTTGAAAATGGTGACCCACTGCCCTCCAACTTGCATCCCTCCCTCACTAGACTGTCTTCACTGTTTCTACGTCCTGTACATACTCAGAAGGATGAGGACACGGGGAAAAATAGGTGTCCCATATCTCTCTTCATTTCAAAGGAATTAAACTTCTGCTTTCTAATAGTTCCTCTTCAACTTTTTAGAAACGGAACCCCGATGAGTTATGCTGAACATTTCAGAGACTCAGTCGTTTTCAAGGACGGTCATAACCTTCTGTTTTTTTTTTTTTTTTTTTTTCGTAGGAATAAATCTAACCTGTCTACTCTAATGTACCATTAAACTTTTATCAGATCTTCATCAGAGTGCCTGAGGGTTAAAAATCATTGTAGCTGAATAATGTATACTAAAATGTATATCATCTATGTTAAGGTAGTAATCATTGTGCATTAGCCCATTTTGAGCTTAAGGACTAAAATCTTTTTTTTTTTTTTTTTTTTTTTTTATTTTAGTTGGGGGCCAATCACTTCACAACATTGCAATAGTTTTTGCCATACATTGACATGAATCAGCCATGGGTTTACATGTGTTCCCCCTCCTGGACCCCCCACCCACCTCCCTCCCCATCCCATCCTTCTGGATCATCCCATTGCCCCGGCCCTGAGCCCTTGTCTCATGCATCGAACATGGAATGGTGTTCTGTTTCACATATGATAATATACATGTTTCAATGCTATTCTCCCAGAACGTCCCACCCTCGCCTTCTCCCTCAGAGTCCATAAAATTGTTCCATGCATCTGTGTCTCTTATTCTTTCTCGCATATAGGGTTATCGTTACCATCTTTCAAATTCCATATATATGCATTAGTATACTGTATTGTTGTTTTTCTTTCTGGCTTACTTCACTCTGTATAATGGGCTCCAGTTTCATCCATCTCAGTAGAACCGATTCAAATGTATTTTTTTTTAATGGCTGAGTAATATTCCATTGTGTATATGTACCACAGCTTCCTTATCCATTCGTCTGCTGATGGACATCTAGGTTGCTTCCATGTCCTGGCTATTGTAAACAGTGCTGCGATGAACATTGGGGTACACGCGTCTCTTTCAATTCTGGTTTCCTCGGTGTATATGCCCAGCAGTGGGATTGCTGGGTCATATGGCAGTTCTATTCCCAGTTTTTTAAGGAATCTCCACACTGTTCTCCATAGTGGCTGTACTAGTTTGCATTCCCACCAACAGTGTAAGAGGGTTCCCTTTTCTCCACACCCTCTCCAGCATTTATTGCTTGTAGACTTTTGGATAGCAGCCATTCTGACTGGTGTGAAATGATACCTCATTGTGGTTTTGATTTGCATTTCTCTAATAATGAGTGATGTTGAGCATCTTTTCATGTGTTTGTTAGCCATCTGTATGTCTTCTTTGGAGAAATGTCTGTTTAGTTCTTTGGCCCATTTTTTGATTGGGTCGTTTATTTTTCGGGAATTCAGCTGCAGAAGTTGCTTGTATATTTTTGATATTAATTGTTTGTCTGTTGCTTCATTTGCTATTATTTTCTCCCATTCTGAAGGCTGTCTTTTCACCTTGTTTATAGTTTCCTTTCCTAATTCCAAAACCAGACAAAGATGTCACAAAAAAGGAAAACTACAGGCCAATATCACTGATGAACATAGATGCAAAAATCCTTAATAAAATTCTAGCAAACAGAATCCAACATCATATTAAAAAGATCATACATCATGACCAAGTGGGCTTTATCCCAGGAATGCAAGGTTTTTTTAACATCCGCAAATCAATCAATGTAATACACCACATTAACAAATTGAAAGAAAAAAACCATATGGTTATCTCAATAGATGCAGAAAAAGCCTTTGACAAAATTCAGCATCCATTTATGATAAAAACCCTCCAGAAAGCAGGAATAGAAGGAACATATCTCAACATAATAAAAGCTATATATGACAAACCCACAGCAAACATTATCCTCAATGGTGAAAAATTGAAAGCATTTCCCCTAAAGTCAGGAACAAGGCAAGGATGCCCACTTTCACCACTACTATTCAACATAGTTTTGGAAGTTTTGGCCACAGCAATCAGAGCTGAAAAAGAAATAAAAGGAATACAGATAGGAAAAGAAGAAGTAAAACTCTCACTGTTTGCAGACGACATGATTCTCTACATAGAAAACCCTAAAGACTCTACTAGAAAATTACTAGAGTTGATCAATGAATATAGTAAAGTTGCAGGATATAAAATTAACACACAGAAATCCCTTG
Organism: Giraffa tippelskirchi; assembly: GCF_054371585.1. Lineage (NCBI taxonomy): Eukaryota > Metazoa > Chordata > Mammalia > Artiodactyla > Giraffidae > Giraffa > Giraffa tippelskirchi. The sequence goes on along the minus strand of NC_137289.1, from coordinate 9,121,847 downwards.
CATTCCTATACTCCAATAATGAGAAAACAGAAAGAGAAATTAAGGAAACAATACCATTCACCATTGCATCAAAAAGAATAAAATACTTAGGAATATATCTACCTAAAGAAACAAAAGACTTATATATAGAAAACTATAAAACACTGATGAAAGAAATCAAAGAGGACACAAACAGATGGAGAAATATACCGTGTTCATGGATTGGAAGAATTAATATAGTGAAAATGAGTATACTACCCAAAGCAATCTATAGATTCAATGCAATCCCTATCAAGCTACCAATGGTATTTTTCACAGAACTAGAACAAATCATCTCACAATTTGTATGGAAATATAAGAAACCTCGAATAGCCAAAGCAATCTTGAGGAAGAAGAATGGAACTGGAGGAATCAACCTGCCTGACTTCAGGCTCTACTACAAAGCCACAGTCATCAAGACAGTATGGTACTGGCACAAAGATAGAAATATAGATCAATGGAACAAAATAGAAAGCCCAGAGATAAACCCACGCACCTATGGACACCTTATCTTCGACAAAGGAGGCAAGAATATTCAATGGAGAAAAGACAATCTCTTTAACAAGTGGTGCTGGGAAAACTGGTCAACCACTTGTAAAAGAATGAAACTAGAACATTTCCTAACACCATACACAAAAATAAACTCAAAATGGATTAAAGATCTAAATGTAAGACCAGAAACAATAAAACTCCTAGAGGAAAACATAGGCAAAACACTCTCCGACATAAATCACAGCAGGATCCTCCATGACCCACCTCATAGAATATTGGAAATAAAAGCAAAAATAAACAAATGGGACCTAATTAAAATTAAAAGCTTTTGCACAACAAAGGAAACTATAAACAAGGTCATAACCTTCTGGATTGAGCTAAGGACACTTGGAGCGCCTCACTCAAATTGCACCCGGCACAAGTAACACCACATCAATGTGCCTGGAAAGTCGTACTCACCCAGACAGGCTCTCTTCACACATTGCCAAAACGAAGCATACTTCTCTGGATAAGGAAATACACGTAAGAAACCTTTAACGTGTAGGTACAGCCCAGTCCCCATCATCCTCTTCCTTGTAGTTCCAGCTCTCTTGCCTGCACATCCTGATGGCTCCATTCCACATATATACAGACACTCAGGGAATATCCACCCACGTTGTGAATCCCTTCTCCATCTCAGGGGCTGTCCCCTTCACTCCCCTTTACAGTTACCTCAGAAGTGTGAGGACTAGTGAAAGAAAAGCGCCTGGTTATTTCTTCTTCTTCTTATACATATCATCTTATCCTCTGTAAACTCTTGGTGCTCACATTGTGAAGAGAGGACCGCTGAAGTCTACCCAAGGGTGCCAGAGGCACAGATGACTCCACGGCCATTATGACATCAAGGCGGACACTCAAGGACACCTGCAACTCCACCCACATCACTGGTCCAGAGGCCACCACAAACGACGTTCTTGTGAGCCTTACTCTGCCCAGGCCGGTGCGTTGACAGGGAGTCGACGCCAGCCTCACGTGGCTGGGCGGGGCACCTCAAACAGTGTGGCCTCGAGGTGAACGTCATGGTTAGTGCACTTCCCACACTCCTGTTCAATTTTCTTCTCTCGTCCCACCATACCTTTATCACTACACACAAGAGGCTCCAGATGTTGAAAACAAAAAACAAAAATGTCCCACTCCCCTAAAATCCTGCATCCCACCTCTTTGAGGATCTCGTCACCTTCTGTTTGCATCTGCACAGAGATGAGGGATATTGCGAGAAGGTAAGTGTCTCGCAGTTTTTTTGTTTGTTTGTTTTTCGTTTTTGGCCGTTTGTTTGTTTTTGTGTTTCCCCCCCCCCCTATTCTATAACCTGTAGGTGCAGATGACATTCGAGATGAAATTCAAGCACGGGAAGAATCCTAAAAATGCCTAGAATCCACATGGCTTCCTGGATCCTCACGATATCACGGCAAGTAGCCAAGGACATAGGCAGCCCCAGCTACTCCAAGGTCAAGCACAAATCAATTTCCTTGTGAGCCTTGCCCTACCCAGACATATACTAGTTACGTGAGGTAAACTTGGGTCAGTAGCTGTCTGGGCAGGGCATTTTCGCACAACAGTGCTCTCACCGATTGATCAACCCGAGACCCTGGGCTGTTCTAGAAGCACCTAAGATCTCTGCACTGCATCCTGATGGCTGCACGAAGATACATGCAGACGCCTAGAGACTATCCACCTGGGTCAGACTTTAACCTGAATCTCTCCTTCACTCGATATCCGCCATCCACTTCACCATGTCTTTCTGAGATGCATGAAAACCGAGACAGAGAGAGAGAAAACCTCTAGTATTTCTCTCTTCTACTCTTAAGTATTACCTTGCCTTCTGAAAAATCTTTGTGTTCACATTAAGTGGATAGGAGCAATGAAACCATCCTGAGGGTGCCTGAGCCACAGATGACTCCCTGGGTCATTGTGATATAAAGGCGGGCAGCTCAGGCAAACCCGCAGAGCCATTCACATCACTGGTACAGAGGACACCACAAATGACGTTCTTGTGAGCCTTGCTCTACCCGGCTATGGCGCAGTACACCGATTCTACGTGAACTGCACCCGCCTGGGCAGGGCACTGCACACAGCAGGGTTTCCAGGTGGAGGACTGCCCATTGACCCTCACACCCACACATACCTTCGCTCATCATATCCTGATATTTCAATTTCCAAGATATTTCAAAATATATTTCCAAACATTTCAAAGATAGTTCAATTTCCCTTTGAAACTTGGGACACGCTGCCATCCAATTTGCATCTCTTCTCCTTTATAATCGCTTCTGCTGGGAAATCTCTTCAGCTGGTCTATAGGTATCTGAGGATATGTGTGAGCATAAGGGAAATGATCAGCAAACAAGATGGATGTGTTTCTATTAGCGTTTATCATTCTATTCTCCACTTCACCCTTGGGCACATTTTCATATCTAGACCGCTGGGATCATAATCAACCTATGTTCAACATCTCCGTGGCTTCCAAGGCCTTCCCGACATCTCGGAGGAATACCACCTGGAGTCCCACACCCATCCCTGGTCCAAAGACCAGCAATAAGGACGACTCAGTTGCACAGAACTCTACCCGGGAAAGCTCTGTTTACCTCTCTAGGTGGGTCATGGCACACAGTATGGCCTCAATGTGGAGGCCCTGCTTGCCCCCGCACACTTTCAAATGATACACTCTGCACTATTCCTACCACGTCTTTGGATCTCACCCAACATTTATGCATAGAACTTGAAAATGGTGACCCACTGCCCTCCAACTTGCATCCCTCCCTCACTAGACTGTCTTCACTGTTTCTACGTCCTGTACATACTCAGAAGGATGAGGACACGGGGAAAAATAGGTGTCCCATATCTCTCTTCATTTCAAAGGAATTAAACTTCTGCTTTCTAATAGTTCCTCTTCAACTTTTTAGAAACGGAACCCCGATGAGTTATGCTGAACATTTCAGAGACTCAGTCGTTTTCAAGGACGGTCATAACCTTCTGGATTGAGCTAAGGACACTTGGAGGGCCTCACTCAAATTGCACCCGGCACAAGTAACACCACATCAATGTGCCTGGAAAGTCGTACTCACCCAGACAGGCTCTCTTCACACATTGCCAAAACGAAGCATACTTCTCTGGATAAGGAAATACACGTAAGAAACCTTTAACGTGTAGGTACAGCCCAGTCCCCATCATCCTCTTCCTTGTAGTTCCAGCTCTCTTGCCTGCACATCCTGATGGCTCCATTCCACATATATACAGACACTCAGGGAATATCCACCCACGTTGTGAATCCCTTCTCCATCTCAGGGGCTGTCCCCTTCACTCCCCTTTGCAGTTACCTCAGAAGTGTGAGGACTAGTGAAAGAAAAGCGCCTGGTTATTTCTTCTTCTTCTTATACATATCATCTTATCCTCTGTAAACTCTTGGTGCTCACATTGTGAAGAGAGGACCGCTGAAGTCTACCCAAGGGTGCCAGAGGCACAGATGACTCCACGGCCATTATGACATCAAGGCGGACACTCAAGGACACCTGCAACTCCACCCACATCACCGGTCCAGAGGCCACCACAAACGACGTTCTTGTGAGCCTTACTCTGCCCAGGCCGGTGCGTTGACAGGGAGTCGACGCCAGCCTCACGTGGCTGGGCGGGGCACCTCAAACAGTGTGGCCTCGAGGTGAACGTCATGGTTAGTGCACTGCCCACACTCCTGTTCAATTTTCTTCTCTCGTCCCACCATACCTTTATCACTACACACAAGAGGCTCCAGATGTTGAAAACAAAAAACAAAAATGTCCCACTCCCCTAAAATCCTGCATCCCACCTCTTTGAGGATCTCGTCACCTTCTGTTTGCATCTGCACAGAGATGAGGGATATTGAGAGAAGGTAAGTGTCTCGCAGTTTTTTTGTTTGTTTGGTTTTCGTTTTTGGCCGTTTGTTTGTTTTTGTGTTTCCCCCCCCGCCCCCCCCCATTCTATAACCTGTAGGTGCAGATGACATTCGAGATGAAATTCAAGCACGGGAAGAATCCTAAAAATGCCTAGAATCCACATGGCTTCCTGGATCCTCACGATATCACGGCAAGTAGCCAAGGACATAGGCAGCCCCAGCTACTCCAAGGTCAAGCACAAATCAATTTCCTTGTGAGCCTTGCCCTACCCAGACATATACTAGTTACGTGAGGTAAACTTGGGTCAGTAGCTGTCTGGGCAGGGCATTTTCGCACAACAGTGCTCTCACCGATTGATCAACCCGAGACCCTGGGCTGTTCTAGAAGCACCTAAGATCTCTGCACTGCATCCTGATGGCTGCACGAAGATACATGCAGACGCCTAGAGACTATCCACCTGGGTCAGACTTTAACCTGAATCTCTCCTTCACTCGATATCCGCCATCCACTTCACCATGTCTTTCTGAGATGCATGAAAACCGAGACAGAGAGAGAGAAAACCTCTAGTATTTCTCTCTTCTCCTCTTAAGTATTACCTTGCCTTCTGAAAAATCTTTGTGTTCACATTAAGTGGATAGGAGCAATGAAACCATCCTGAGGGTGCCTGAGCCACAGATGACTCCCTGGGTCATTGTGATATAAAGGCGGGCAGCTCAGGCAAACCCGCAGAGCCATTCACATCACTGGTACAGAGGACACCACAAATGACGTTCTTGTGAGCCTTGCTCTACCCGGCTATGGCGCAGTACACCGATTCTACGTGAACTGCACCCGGCTGGGCAGGGCACTGCACACAGCAGGGTTTCCAGGTGGAGGACTGCCCATTGACCCTCACACCCACACATACCTTCGCTCATCATATCCTGATATTTCAATTTCCAAGATATTTCAAAATATATTTCCAAACATTTCAAAGATAGTTCAATTTCCCTTTGAAACTTGGGACACGCTGCCATCCAATTTGCATCTCTTCTCCTTTATAATCGCTTCTGCTGGGAAATCTCTTCAGCTGGTCTATAGGTATCTGAGGACATGTGTGAGCATAAGGGAAATGATCAGCAAACAAGATGGATGTGTTTCTATTAGCGTTTATCATTCTATTCTCCACTTCACCCTTGGGCACATTTTCATATCTAGACCGCTGGGATCATAATCAACCTATGTTCAACATCTCCGTGGCTTCCAAGGCCTTCCCGACATCTCGGAGGAATACCACCTGGAGTCCCACACCCATCCCTGGTCCAAAGACCAGCAATAAGGACGACTCAGTTGCACAGAACTCTACCCGGGAAAGCTCTGTTTACCTCTCTAGGTGGGTCATGGCACACAGTATGGCCTCAATGTGGAGGCCCTGCTTGCCCCCTCACACTTTCAAATGATACACTCTGCACTATTCCTACCACGTCTTTGGATCTCACCCAACATTTATGCATAGAACTTGAAAATGGTGACCCACTGCCCTCCAACTTGCATCCCTCCCTCACTAGACTGTCTTCACTGTTTCTACGTCCTGTACATACTCAGAAGGATGAGGACACGGGGAAAAATAGGTGTCCCATATCTCTCTTCATTTCAAAGGAATTAAACTTCTGCTTTCTAATAGTTCCTCTTCAACTTTTTAGAAACGGAACCCCGATGAGTTATGCTGAACATTTCAGAGACTCAGTCGTTTTCAAGGACGGTCATAACCTTCTGGATTGAGCTAAGGACACTTGGAGCGCCTCACTCAAATTGCACCCGGCACAAGTAACACCACATCAATGTGCCTGGAAAGTCGTACTCACCCAGACAGGCTCTCTTCACACATTGCCAAAACGAAGCATACTTCTCTGGATAAGGAAATACACGTAAGAAACCTTTAACGTGTAGGTACAGCCCAGTCCCCATCATCCTCTTCCTTGTAGTTCCAGCTCTCTTGCCTGCACATCCTGATGGCTCCATTCCACATATATACAGACACTCAGGGAATATCCACCCACGTTGTGAATCCCTTCTCCATCTCAGGGGCTGTCCCCTTCACTCCCCTTTACAGTTACCTCAGAAGTGTGAGGACTAGTGAAAGAAAAGCGCCTGGTTATTTCTTCTTCTTCTTATACATATCATCTTATCCTCTGTAAACTCTTGGTGCTCACATTGTGAAGAGAGGACCGCTGAAGTCTACCCAAGGGTGCCAGAGGCACAGATGACTCCACGGCCATTATGACATCAAGGCGGACACTCAAGGACACCTGCAACTCCACCCACATCACTGGTCCAGAGGCCACCACAAACGACGTTCTTGTGAGCCTTACTCTGCCCAGGCCGGTGCGTTGACAGGGAGTCGACGCCAGCCTCACGTGGCTGGGCGGGGCACCTCAAACAGTGTGGCCTCGAGGTGAACGTCATGGTTAGTGCACTGCCCACACTCCTGTTCAATTTTCTTCTCTCGTCCCACCATACCCTTATCACTACACACAAGAGGCTCCAGATGTTGAAAACAAAAAACAAAAATGTCCCACTCCCCTAAAATCCTGCATCCCACCTCTTTGAGGATCTCGTCACCTTCTGTTTGCATCTGCACAGAGATGAGGGATATTGCGAGAAGGTAAGTGTCTCGCAGTTTTTTTGTTTGTTTGTTTTTCGTTTTTGGCCGTTTGTTTGTTTTTGTGTTTCCCCCCCCCCCCTATTCTATAACCTGTAGGTGCAGATGACATTCGAGATGAAATTCAAGCACGGGAAGAATCCTAAAAATGCCTAGAATCCACATGGCTTCCTGGATCCTCACGATATCACGGCAAGTAGCCAAGGACATAGGCAGCCCCAGCTACTCCAAGGTCAAGCACAAATCAATTTCCTTGTGAGCCTTGCCCTACCCAGACATATACTAGTTACGTGAGGTAAACTTGGGTCAGTAGCTGTCTGGGCAGGGCATTTTCGCACAACAGTGCTCTCACCGATTGATCAACCCGAGACCCTGGGCTGTCCTAGAAGCACCTAAGATCTCTGCACTGCATCCTGATGGCTGCACGAAGATACATGCAGACGCCTAGAGACTATCCACCTGGGTCAGACTTTAACCTGAATCTCTCCTTCACTCGATATCCGCCATCCACTTCACCATGTCTTTCTGAGATGCATGAAAACCGAGACAGAGAGAGAGAAAACCTCTAGTATTTCTCTCTTCTCCTCTTAAGTATTACCTTGCCTTCTGAAAAATCTTTGTGTTCACATTAAGTGGATAGGAGCAATGAAACCATCCTGAGGGTGCCTGAGCCACAGATGACTCCCTGGGTCATTGTGATATAAAGGCGGGCAGCTCAGGCAAACCCGCAGAGCCATTCACATCACTGGTACAGAGGACACCACAAATGACGTTCTTGTGAGCCTTGCTCTACCCGGCTATGGCGCAGTACACCGATTCTACGTGAACTGCACCCGCCTGGGCAGGGCACTGCACACAGCAGGGTTTCCAGGTGGAGGACTGCCCATTGACCCTCACACCCACACATACCTTCGCTCATCATATCCTGATATTTCAATTTCCAAGATATTTCAAAATATATTTCCAAACATTTCAAAGATAGTTCAATTTCCCATTGAAACTTGGGACACGCTGCCATCCAATTTGCATCTCTTCTCCTTTATAATCGCTTCTGCTGGGAAATCTCTTCAGCTGGTCTATAGGTATCTGAGGACATGTGTGAGCATAAGGGAAATGATCAGCAAACAAGATGGATGTGTTTCTATTAGCGTTTATCATTCTATTCTCCACTTCACCCTTGGGCACATTTTCATATCTAGACCGCTGGGATCATAATCAACCTATGTTCAACATCTCCGTGGCTTCCAAGGCCTTCCCGACATCTCGGAGGAATACCACCTGGAGTCCCACACCCATCCCTGGTCCAAAGACCAGCAATAAGGACGACTCAGTTGCACAGAACTCTACCCGGGAAAGCTCTGTTTACCTCTCTAGGTGGGTCATGGCACACAGTATGGCCTCAATGTGGAGGCCCTGCTTGCCCCCGCACACTTTCAAATGATACACTCTGCACTATTCCTACCACGTCTTTGGATCTCACCCAACATTTATGCATAGAACTTGAAAATGGTGACCCACTGCCCTCCAACTTGCATCCCTCCCTCACTAGACTGTCTTCACTGTTTCTACGTCCTGTACATACTCAGAAGGATGAGGACACGGGGAAAAATAGGTGTCCCATATCTCTCTTCATTTCAAAGGAATTAAACTTCTGCTTTCTAATAGTTCCTCTTCAACTTTTTAGAAACGGAACCCCGATGAGTTATGCTGAACATTTCAGAGACTCAGTCGTTTTCAAGGACGGTCATAACCTTCTGGATTGAGCTAAGGACACTTGGAGCGCCTCACTCAAATTGCACCCGGCACAAGTAACACCACATCAATGTGCCTGGAAAGTCGTACTCACCCAGACAGGCTCTCTTAACACATTGCCAAAACGAAGCATACTTCTCTGGATAAGGAAATACACGTAAGAAACCTTTAACGTGTAGGTACAGCCCAGTCCCCATCATCCTCTTCCTTGTAGTTCCAGCTCTCTTGCCTGCACATCCTGATGGCTCCATTCCACATATATACAGACACTCAGGGAATATCCACCCACGTTGTGAATCCCTTCTCCATCTCAGGGGCTGTCCCCTTCACTCCCCTTTGCAGTTACCTCAGAAGTGTGAGGACTAGTGAAAGAAAAGCGCCTGGTTATTTCTTCTTCTTCTTATACATATCATCTTATCCTCTGTAAACTCTTGGTGCTCACATTGTGAAGAGAGGACCGCTGAAGTCTACCCAAGGGTGCCAGAGGCACAGATGACTCCACGGCCATTATGACATCAAGGCGGACACTCAAGGACACCTGCAACTCCACCCACATCACTGGTCCAGAGGCCACCACAAACGACGTTCTTGTGAGCCTTACTCTGCCCAGGCCGGTGCGTTGACAGGGAGTCGACGCCAGCCTCACGTGGCTGGGCGGGGCACCTCAAACAGTGTGGCCTCGAGGTGAACGTCATGGTTAGTGCACTGCCCACACTCCTGTTCAATTTTCTTCTCTCGTCCCACCATACCCTTATCACTACACACAAGAGGCTCCAGATGTTGAAAACAAAAAACAAAAATGTCCCACTCCCCTAAAATCCTGCATCCCACCTCTTTGAGGATCTCGTCACCTTCTGTTTGCATCTGCACAGAGATGAGGGATATTGCGAGAAGGTAAGTGTCTCGCAGTTTTTTTGTTTGTTTGTTTTTCGTTTTTGGCCGTTTGTTTGTTTTTGTGTTTTTTTCCCCCCCCTATTCTATAACCTGTAGGTGCAGATGACATTCGAGATGAAATTCAAGCACGGGAAGAATCCTAAAAATGCCTAGAATCCACATGGCTTCCTGGATCCTCACGATATCACGGCAAGTAGCCAAGGACATAGGCAGCCCCAGCTACTCCAAGGTCAAGCACAAATCAATTTCCTTGTGAGCCTTGCCCTACCCAGACATATACTAGTTACGTGAGGTAAACTTGGGTCAGTAGCTGTCTGGGCAGGGCATTTTCGCACAACAGTGCTCTCACCGATTGATCAACCCGAGACCCTGGGCTGTCCTAGAAGCACCTAAGATCTCTGCACTGCATCCTGATGGCTGCACGAAGATACATGCAGACGCCTAGAGACTATCCACCTGGGTCAGACTTTAACCTGAATCTCTCCTTCACTCGATATCCGCCATCCACTTCACCATGTCTTTCTGAGATGCATGAAAACCGAGACAGAGAGAGAGAAAACCTCTAGTATTTCTCTCTTCTCCTCTTAAGTATTACCTTGCCTTCTGAAAAATCTTTGTGTTCACATTAAGTGGATAGGAGCAATGAAACCATCCTGAGGGTGCCTGAGCCACAGATGACTCCCTGGGTCATTGTGATATAAAGGCGGGCAGCTCAGGCAAACCCGCAGAGCCATTCACATCACTGGTACAGAGGACACCACAAATGACGTTCTTGTGAGCCTTGCTCTACCCGGCTATGGCGCAGTACACCGATTCTACGTGAACTGCACCCGGCTGGGCAGGGCACTGCACACAGCAGGGTTTCCAGGTGGAGGACTGCCCATTGACCCTCACACCCACACATACCTTCGCTCATCATATCCTGATATTTCAATTTCCAAGATATTTCAAAATATATTTCCAAACATTTCAAAGATAGTTCAATTTCCCTTTGAAACTTGGGACACGCTGCCATCCAATTTGCATCTCTTCTCCTTTATAATCGCTTCTGCTGGGAAATCTCTTCAGCTGGTCTATAGGTATCTGAGGACATGTGTGAGCATAAGGGAAATGATCAGCAAACAAGATGGATGTGTTTCTATTAGCGTTTATCATTCTATTCTCCACTTCACCCTTGGGCACATTTTCATATCTAGACCGCTGGGATCATAATCAACCTATGTTCAACATCTCAGTGGCTTCCAAGGCCTTCCCGACATCTCGGAGGAATACCACCTGGAGTCCCACACCCATCCCTGGTCCAAAGACCAGCAATAAGGACGACTCAGTTGCACAGAACTCTACCCGGGAAAGCTCTGTTTACCTCTCTAGGTGGGTCATGGCACACAGTATGGCCTCAATGTGGAGGCCCTGCTTGCCCCCGCACACTTTCAAATGATACACTCTGCACTATTCCTACCACGTCTTTGGATCTCACCCAACATTTATGCATAGAACTTGAAAATGGTGACCCACTGCCCTCCAACTTGCATCCCTCCCTCACTAGACTGTCTTCACTGTTTCTACGTCCTGTACATACTCAGAAGGATGAGGACACGGGGAAAAATAGGTGTCCCATATCTCTCTTCATTTCAAAGGAATTAAACTTCTGCTTTCTAATAGTTCCTCTTCAACTTTTTAGAAACGGAACCCCGATGAGTTATGCTGAACATTTCAGAGACTCAGTCGTTTTCAAGGACGGTCATAACCTTCTGGATTGAGCTAAGGACACTTGGAGCGCCTCACTCAAATTGCACCCGGCACAAGTAACACCACATCAATGTGCCTGGAAAGTCGTACTCACCCAGACAGGCTCTCTTCACACATTGCCAAAACGAAGCATACTTCTCTGGATAAGGAAATACACGTAAGAAACCTTTAACGTGTAGGTACAGCCCAGTCCCCATCATCCTCTTCCTTGTAGTTCCAGCTCTCTTGCCTGCACATCCTGATGGCTCCATTCCACATATATACAGACACTCAGGGAATATCCACCCACGTTGTGAATCCCTTCTCCATCTCAGGGGCTGTCCCCTTCACTCCCCTTTACAGTTACCTCAGAAGTGTGAGGACTAGTGAAAGAAAAGCGCCTGGTTATTTCTTCTTCTTCTTATACATATCATCTTATCCTCTGTAAACTCTTGGTGCTCACATTGTGAAGAGAGGACCGCTGAAGTCTACCCAAGGGTGCCAGAGGCACAGATGACTCCACGGCCATTATGACATCAAGGCGGACACTCAAGGACACCTGCAACTCCACCCACATCACTGGTCCAGAGGCCACCACAAACGACGTTCTTGTGAGCCTTACTCTGCCCAGGCCGGTGCGTTGACAGGGAGTCGACGCCAGCCTCACGTGGCTGGGCGGGGCACCTCAAACAGTGTGGCCTCGAGGTGAACGTCATGGTTAGTGCACTGCCCACACTCCTGTTCAATTTTCTTCTCTCGTCCCACCATACCTTTATCACTACACACAAGAGGCTCCAGATGTTGAAAACAAAAAACAAAAATGTCCCACTCCCCTAAAATCCTGCATCCCACCTCTTTGAGGATCTCGTCACCTTCTGTTTGCATCTGCACAGAGATGAGGGATATTGCGAGAAGGTAAGTGTCTCGCAGTTTTTTTGTTTGTTTGTTTTTCGTTTTTGGCTGTTTGTTTGTTTTTGTGTTTTTTCCCCCCCCTATTCTATAACCTGTAGGTGCAGATGACATTCGAGATGAAATTCAAGCACGGGAAGAATCCTAAAAATGCCTAGAATCCACATGGCTTCCTGTATCCTCACGATATCATGGCAAGTAGCCAAGGACATAGGCAGCCCCAGCTACTCCAAGGTCAAGCACAAATCAATTTCCTTGTGAGCCTTGCCCTACCCAGACATATACTAGTTACGTGAGGTAAACTTGGGTCAGTAGCTGTCTGGGCAGGGCATTTTCGCACAACAGTGCTCTCACCGATTGATCAACCCGAGACCCTGGGCTGTCCTAGAAGCACCTAAGATCTCTGCACTGCATCCTGATGGCTGCACGAAGATACATGCAGACGCCTAGAGACTATCCACCTGGGTCAGACTTTAACCTGAATCTCTCCTTCACTCGATATCCGCCATCCACTTCACCATGTCTTTCTGAGATGCAGGAAAACCGAGACAGAGAGAGAGAAAACCTCTAGTATTTCTCTCTTCTCCTCTTAAGTATTACCTTGCCTTCTGAAAAATCTTTGTGTTCACATTAAGTGGATAGGAGCAATGAAACCATCCTGAGGGTGCCTGAGCCACAGATGACTCCCTGGGTCATTGTGATATAAAGGCGGGCAGCTCAGGCAAACCCGCAGAGCCATTCACATCACTGGTACAGAGGACACCACAAATGATGTACTTGTGAGCCTTGCTCTACCCGGCTATGGCGCAGTACACCGATTCTACGTGAACTGCACCCGCCTGGGCAGGGCACTGCACACAGCAGGGTTTCCAGGTGGAGGACTGCCCATTGACCCTCACACCCACACATACCTTCGCTCATCATATCCTGATATTTCAATTTCCAAGATATTTCAAAATATATTTCCAAACATTTCAAAGATAGTTCAATTTCCCTTTGAAACTTGGGACACGCTGCCATCCAATTTGCATCTCTTCTCCTTTATAATCGCTTCTGCTGGGAAACCTCTTCAGCTGGTCTATCGGTATCTGAGGACATGTGTGAGCATAAGGGAAATGATCAGCAAACAAGATGGATGTGTTTCTATTAGCGTTTATCATTCTATTCTCCACTTCACCCTTGGGCACATTTTCATATCTAGACCGCTGGGATCATAATCAACCTATGTTCAACATCTCCGTGGCTTCCAAGGCCTTCCCGACATCTCGGGGGAATACCACCTGGAGTCCCACACCCATCCCTGGTCCAAAGACCAGCAATAAGGATGACTCAGTTGCACAGAACTCTACCCGGGAAAGCTCTGTTTACCTCTCTAGGTGGGTCATGGCACACAGTATGGCCTCAATGTGGAGGCCCTGCTTGCCCCCTCACACTTTCAAATGATACATTCTGCACTATTCCTACCACGTCTTTGGATCTCACCCAACATTTATGCATAGAACTTGAAAATGGTGACCCACTGCCCTCCAACTTGCATCCCTCCCTCACTAGACTGTCTTCACTGTTTCTACGTCCTGTACATACTCAGAAGGATGAGGACACGGGGAAAAATAGGTGTCCCATATCTCTCTTCATTTCAAAGGAATTAAACTTCTGCTTTCTAATAGTTCCTCTTCAACTTTTTAGAAACGGAACCCCGATGAGTTATGCTGAACATTTCAGAGACTCAGTCGTTTTCAAGGACGGTCATAACCTTCTGGATTGAGCTAAGGACACTTGGAGCGCCTCACTCAAATTGCACCCGGCACAAGTAACACCACATCAATGTGCCTGGAAAGTCGTACTCACCCAGACAGGCTCTCTTCACACATTGCCAAAACGAAGCATACTTCTCTGCATAAGGAAATACACGTAAGAAACATTTAACGTGTAGGTACAGCCCAGTCCCCATCATCCTCTTCCTTGTAGTTCCAGCTCTCTTGCCTGCACATCCTGATGGCTCCATTCCACATATATACAGACACTCAGGGAATATCCACCCACGTTGTGAATCCCTTCTCCATCTCAGGGGCTGTCCCCTTCACTCCCCTTTACAGTTACCTCAGAAGTGTGAGGACTAGTGAAAGAAAAGCGCCTGGTTATTTCTTCTTCTTCTTATACATATCATCTTATCCTCTGTAAACTCTTGGTGCTCACATTGTGAAGAGAGGACCGCTGAAGTCTACCCAAGGGTGCCAGAGGCACAGATGACTCCACGGCCATTATGACATCAAGGCGGACACTCAAGGACACCTGCAACTCCACCCACATCACTGGTCCAGAGGCCACCACAAACGACGTTCTTGTGAGCCTTACTCTGCCCAGGCCGGTGCGTTGACAGGGAGTCGACGCCAGCCTCACGTGGCTGGGCGGGGCACCTCAAACAGTGTGGCCTCGAGGTGAACGTCATGGTTAGTGCACTGCCCACACTCCTGTTCAATTTTCTTCTCTCGTCCCACCATACCTTTATCACTACACACAAGAGGCTCCAGATGTTGAAAACAAAAAACAAAAATGTCCCACTCCCCTAAAATCCTGCATCCCACCTCTTTGAGGATCTCGTCACCTTCTGTTTGCATCTGCACAGAGATGAGGGATATTGCGAGAAGGTAAGTGTCTCGCAGTTTTTTTGTTTGTTTGTTTTTCGTTTTTGGCCGTTTGTTTGTTTTTGTGTTTTTTTTCCCCCCCTATTCTATAACCTGTAGGTGCAGATGACATTCGAGATGAAATTCAAGCACGGGAAGAATCCTAAAAATGCCTAGAATCCACATGGCTTCCTGGATCCTCACGATATCACGGCAAGTAGCCAAGGACATAGGCAGCCCCAGCTACTCCAAGGTCAAGCACAAATCAATTTCCTTGTGAGCCTTGCCCTACCCAGACATATACTAGTTACGTGAGGTAAACTTGGGTCAGTAGCTGTCTGGGCAGGGCATTTTCGCACAACAGTGCTCTCACCGATTGATCAACCCGAGACCCTGGGCTGTCCTAGAAGCACCTAAGATCTCTGCACTGCATCCTGATGGCTGCACGAAGATACATGCAGACGCCTAGAGACTATCCACCTGGGTCAGACTTTAACCTGAATCTCTCCTTCACTCGATATCCGCCATCCACTTCACCATGTCTTTCTGAGATGCATGAAAACCGAGACAGAGAGAGAGAAAACCTCTAGTATTTCTCTCTTCTCCTCTTAAGTATTACCTTGCCTTCTGAAAAATCTTTGTGTTCACATTAAGTGGATAGGAGCAATGAAACCATCCTGAGGGTGCCTGAGCCACAGATGACTCCCTGGGTCATTGTGATATAAAGGCGGGCAGCTCAGGCAAACCCGCAGAGCCATTCACATCACTGGTACAGAGGACACCACAAATGATGTACTTGTGAGCCTTGCTCTACCCGGCTATGGCGCAGTACACCGATTCTACGTGAACTGCACCCGCCTGGGCAGGGCACTGCACACAGCAGGGTTTCCAGGTGGAGGACTGCCCATTGACCCTCACACCCACACATACCTTCGCTCATCATATCCTGATATTTCAATTTCCAAGATATTTCAAAATATATTTCCAAACATTTCAAAGATAGTTCAATTTCCCTTTGAAACTTGGGACACGCTGCCATCCAATTTGCATCTCTTCTCCTTTATAATCGCTTCTGCTGGGAAACCTCTTCAGCTGGTCTATCGGTATCTGAGGACATGTGTGAGCATAAGGGAAATGATCAGCAAACAAGATGGATGTGTTTCTATTAGCGTTTATCATTCTATTCTCCACTTCACCCTTGGGCACATTTTCATATCTAGACCGCTGGGATCATAATCAACCTATGTTCAACATCTCCGTGGCTTCCAAGGCCTTCCCGACATCTCGGGGGAATACCACCTGGAGTCCCACACCCATCCCTGGTCCAAAGACCAGCAATAAGTATGACTCAGTTGCACAGAACTCTACCCGGGAAAGCTCTGTTTACCTCTCTAGGTGGGTCATGGCACACAGTATGGCCTCAATGTGGAGGCCCTGCTTGCCCCCTCACACTTTCAAATGATACATTCTGCACTATTCCTACCACGTCTTTGGATCTCACCCAACATTTATGCATAGAACTTGAAAATGGTGACCCACTGCCCTCCAACTTGCATCCCTCCCTCACTAGACTGTCTTCACTGTTTCTACGTCCTGTACATACTCAGAAGGATGAGGACACGGGGAAAAATAGGTGTCCCATATCTCTCTTCATTTCAAAGGAATTAAACTTCTGCTTTCTAATAGTTCCTCTTCAACTTTTTAGAAACGGAACCCCGATGAGTTATGCTGAACATTTCAGAGACTCAGTCGTTTTCAAGGACGGTCATAACCTTCTGGATTGAGCTAAGGACACTTGGAGCGCCTCACTCAAATTGCACCCGGCACAAGTAACACCACATCAATGTGCCTGGAAAGTCGTACTCACCCAGACAGGCTCTCTTCACACATTGCCAAAACGAAGCATACTTCTCTGCATAAGGAAATACACGTAAGAAACCTTTAACGTGTAGGTACAGCCCAGTCCCCATCATCCTCTTCCTTGTAGTTCCAGCTCTCTTGCCTGCACATCCTGATGGCTCCATTCCACATATATACAGACACTCAGGGAATATCCACCCACGTTGTGAATCCCTTCTCCATCTCAGGGGCTGTCCCCTTCACTCCCCTTTACAGTTACCTCAGAAGTGTGAGGACTAGTGAAAGAAAAGCGCCTGGTTATTTCTTCTTCTTCTTATACATATCATCTTATCCTCTGTAAACTCTTGGTGCTCACATTGTGAAGAGAGGACCGCTGAAGTCTACCCAAGGGTGCCAGAGGCACAGATGACTCCACGGCCATTATGACATCAAGGCGGACACTCAAGGACACCTGCAACTCCACCCACATCACTGGTCCAGAGGCCACCACAAACGACGTTCTTGTGAGCCTTACTCTGCCCAGGCCGGTGCGTTGACAGGGAGTCGACGCCAGCCTCACGTGGCTGGGCGGGGCACCTCAAACAGTGTGGCCTCGAGGTGAACGTCATGGTTAGTGCACTGCCCACACTCCTGTTCAATTTTCTTCTCTCGTCCCACCATACCTTTATCACTACACACAAGAGGCTCCAGATGTTGAAAACAAAAAACAAAAATGTCCCACTCCCCTAAAATCCTGCATCCCACCTCTTTGAGGATCTCGTCACCTTCTGTTTGCATCTGCACAGAGATGAGGGATATTGCGAGAAGGTAAGTGTCTCGCAGTTTTTTTGTTTGTTTGTTTTTCGTTTTTGGCCGTTTGTTTGTTTTTGTGTTTTTTTTCCCCCCCTATTCTATAACCTGTAGGTGCAGATGACATTCGAGATGAAATTCAAGCACGGGAAGAATCCTAAAAATGCCTAGAATCCACATGGCTTCCTGGATCCTCACGATATCACGGCAAGTAGCCAAGGACATAGGCAGCCCCAGCTACTCCAAGGTCAAGCACAAATCAATTTCCTTGTGAGCCTTGCCCTACCCAGACATATACTAGTTACGTGAGGTAAACTTGGGTCAGTAGCTGTCTGGGCAGGGCATTTTCGCACAACAGTGCTCTCACCGATTGATCAACCCGAGACCCTGGGCTGTCCTAGAAGCACCTAAGATCTCTGCACTGCATCCTGATGGCTGCACGAAGATACATGCAGACGCCTAGAGACTATCCACCTGGGTCAGACTTTAACCTGAATCTCTCCTTCACTCGATATCCGCCATCCACTTCACCATGTCTTTCTGAGATGCAGGAAAACCGAGACAGAGAGAGAGAAAACCTCTAGTATTTCTCTCTTCTCCTCTTAAGTATTACCTTGCCTTCTGAAAAATCTTTGTGTTCACATTAAGTGGATAGGAGCAATGAAACCATCCTGAGGGTGCCTGAGCCACAGATGACTCCCTGGGTCATTGTGATATAAAGGCGGGCAGCTCAGGCAAACCCGCAGAGCCATTCACATCACTGGTACAGAGGACACCACAAATGACGTTCTTGTGAGCCTTGCTCTACCCGGCTATGGCACAGTACACCGATTCTACGTGAACTGCACCCGCCTGGGCAGGGCACTGCACACAGCAGGGTTTCCAGGTGGAGGACTGCCCATTGACCCTCACACCCACACATACCTTCGCTCATCATATCCTGATATTTCAATTTCCAAGATATTTCAAAATATATTTCCAAACATTTCAAAGATAGTTCAATTTCCCTTTGAAACTTGGGACACGCTGCCATCCAATTTGCATCTCTTCTCCTTTATAATCGCTTCTGCTGGGAAACCACTTCAGCTGGTCTATCGGTATCTGAGGACATGTGTGAGCATAAGGGAGATGATCAGCAAACAAGATGGATGTGTTTCTATTAGCGTTTATCATTCTATTCTCCACTTCACCCTTGGGCACATTTTCATATCTAGACCGCTGGGATCATAATCAACCTATGTTCAACATCTCCGTGGCTTCCAAGGCCTTCCCGACATCTCGGGGGAATACCACCTGGAGTCCCACACCCATCCCTGGTCCAAAGACCAGCAATAAGGATGACTCAGTTGCACAGAACTCTACCCGGGAAAGCTCTGTTTACCTCTCTAGGTGGGTCATGGCACACAGTATGGCCTCAATGTGGAGGCCCTCCTTGCCCCCTCACACTTTCAAATGATACATTCTGCACTATTCCTACCACGTCTTTGGATCTCACCCAACATTTATGCATAGAACTTGAAAATGGTGACCCACTGCCCTCCAACTTGCATCCCTCCCTCACTAGACTGTCTTCACTGTTTCTACGTCCTGTACATACTCAGAAGGATGAGGACACGGGGAAAAATAGGTGTCCCATATCTCTCTTCATTTCAAAGGAATTAAACTTCTGCTTTCTAATAGTTCCTCTTCAACTTTTTAGAAACGGAACCCCTATGAGTTATGCTGAACATTTCAGAGACTCAGTCGTTTTCAAGGACGGTCATAACCTTCTGGATTGAGCTAAGGACACTTGGAGCGCCTCACTCAAATTGCACCCGGCACAAGTAACACCACATCAATGTGCCTGGAAAGTCGTACTCACCCAGACAGGCTCTCTTCACACATTGCCAAAACGAAGCATACTTCTCTGGATAAGGAAATACACGTAAGAAACCTTTAACGTGTAGGTACAGCCCAGTCCCCATCATCCTCTTCCTTGTAGTTCCAGCTCTCTTGCCTGCACATCCTGATGGCTCCATTCCACATATATACAGACACTCAGGGAATATCCACCCACGTTGTGAATCCCTTCTCCATCTCAGGGGCTGTCCCCTTCACTCCCCTTTACAGTTACCTCAGAAGTGTGAGGACTAGTGAAAGAAAAGCGCCTGGTTATTTCTTCTTCTTCTTATACATATCATCTTATCCTCTGTAAACTCTTGGTGCTCACATTGTGAAGAGAGGACCGCTGAAGTCTACCCAAGGGTGCCAGAGGCACAGATGACTCCACGGCCATTATGACATCAAGGCGGACACTCAAGGACACCTGCAACTCCACCCACATCACTGGTCCAGAGGCCGCCACAAGCGACGTTCTTGTGAGCCTTACTCTGCCCAGGCCGGTGCGTTGACAGGGAGTCGACGCCAGCCTCACGTGGCTGGGCGGGACACCTCAAACAGTGTGGCCTCGAGGTGAACGTCATGGTTAGTGCACTGCCCACACTCCTGTTCAATTTTCTTCTCTCGTCCCACCATACCTTTATCACTACACACAAGAGGCTTCAGATGTTGAAAACAAAAAACAAAAATGTCCCACTCCCCTAAAATCCTGCATCCCACCTCTTTGAGGATCTCGTCACCTTCTGTTTGCATCTGCACAGAGATGAGGGATATTGCGAGAAGGTAAGTGTCTCGCAGTTTTTTTGTTTGTTTGTTTTTCGTTTTTGGCCGTTTGTTTGTTTTTGTGTTTTTTTTCCCCCCCTATTCTATAACCTGTAGGTGCAGATGACATTCGAGATGAAATTCAAGCACGGGAAGAATCCTAAAAATGCCTAGAATCCACATGGCTTCCTGGATCCTCACGATATCACAGCAAGTAGCCAAGGACATAGGCAGCCCCAGCTACTCCAAGGTCAAGCACAAATCAATTTCCTTGTGAGCCTTGCCCTACCCAGACATATACTAGTTACGTGAGGTAAACTTGGGTCAGTAGCTGTCTGGGCAGGGCATTTTCGCACAACAGTGCTCTCACCGATTGATCAACCCGAGACCCTGGTCTGTCCTAGAAGCACCTAAGATCTCTGCACTGCATCCTGATGGCTGCACGAAGATACATGCAGACGCCTAGAGACTATCCACCTGGGTCAGACTTTAACCTGAATCTCTCCTTCACTCGATATCCGCCATCCACTTCACCATGTCTTTCTGAGATGCAGGAAAACCGAGACAGAGAGAGAGAAAACCTCTAGTATTTCTCTCTTCTCCTCTTAAGTATTACCTTGCCTTCTGAAAAATCTTTGTGTTCACATTAAGTGGATAGGAGCAATGAAACCATCCTGAGGGTGCCTGAGCCACAGATGACTCCCTGGGTCATTGTGATATAAAGGCGGGCAGCTCAGGCAAACCCGCAGAGCCATTCACATCACTGGTACAGAGGACACCACAAATGATGTACTTGTGAGCCTTGCTCTACCCGGCTATGGCACAGTACACCGATTCTACGTGAACTGCACCCGCCTGGGCAGGGCACTGCACACAGCAGGGTTTCCAGGTGGAGGACTGCCCATTGACCCTCACACCCACACATACCTTCGCTCATCATATCCTGATATTTCAATTTCCAAGATATTTCAAAATATATTTCCAAACATTTCAAAGATAGTTCAATTTCCCTTTGAAACTTGGGACACGCTGCCATCCAATTTGCATCTCCTCTCCTTTATAATCGCTTCTGCTGGGAAATCTCTTCAGCTGGTCTATCGGTATCTGAGGACATGTGTGAGCATAAGGGAAATGATCAGCAAACAAGATGGATGTGTTTCTATTAGCGTTTATCATTCTATTCTCCACTTCACCCTTGGGCACATTTTCATATCTAGACCGCTGGGATCATAATCAACCTATGTTCAACATCTCCGTGGCTTCCAAGGCCTTCCCGACATCTCGGGGGAATACCACCTGGAGTCCCACACCCATCCCTGGTCCAAAGACCAGCAATAAGGATGACTCAGTTGCACAGAACTCTACCCGGGAAAGCTCTGTTTACCTCTCTAGGTGGGTCATGGCACACAGTATGGCCTCAATGTGGAGGCCCTGCTTGCCCCCTCACACTTTCAAATGATACATTCTGCACTATTCCTACCACGTCTTTGGATCTCACCCAACATTTATGCATAGAACTTGAAAATGGTGACCCACTGCCCTCCAACTTGCATCCCTCCCTCACTAGACTGTCTTCACTGTTTCTACGTCCTGTACATACTCAGAAGGATGAGGACACGGGGAAAAATAGGTGTCCCATATCTCTCTTCATTTCAAAGGAATTAAACTTCTGCTTTCTAATAGTTCCTCTTCAACTTTTTAGAAACGGAACCCCGATGAGTTATGCTGAACATTTCAGAGACTCAGTCGTTTTCAAGGACGGTCATAACCTTCTGGATTGAGCTAAGGACACTTGGAGCGCCTCACTCAAATTGCACCCGGCACAAGTAACACCACATCAATGTGCCTGGAAAGTCGTACTCACCCAGACAGGCTCTCTTCACACATTGCCAAAACGAAGCATACTTCTCTGGATAAGGAAATACACGTAAGAAACCTTTAACGTGTAGGTACAGCCCAGTCCCCATCATCCTCTTCCTTGTAGTTCCAGCTCTCTTGCCTGCACATCCTGATGGCTCCATTCCACATATATACAGACACTCAGGGAATATCCACCCACGTTGTGAATCCCTTCTCCATCTCAGGGGCTGTCCCCTTCACTCCCCTTTACAGTTACCTCAGAAGTGTGAGGACTAGTGAAAGAAAAGCGCCTGGTTATTTCTTCTTCTTCTTATACATATCATCTTATCCTCTGTAAACTCTTGGTGCTCACATTGTGAAGAGAGGACCGCTGAAGTCTACCCAAGGGTGCCAGAGGCACAGATGACTCCACGGCCATTATGACATCAAGGCGGACACTCAAGGACACCTGCAACTCCACCCACATCACTGGTCCAGAGGCCGCCACAAGCGACGTTCTTGTGAGCCTTACTCTGCCCAGGCCGGTGCGTTGACAGGGAGTCGACGCCAGCCTCACGTGGCTGGGCGGGACACCTCAAACAGTGTGGCCTCGAGGTGAACGTCATGGTTAGTGCACTGCCCACACTCCTGTTCAATTTTCTTCTCTCGTCCCACCATACCTTTATCACTACACACAAGAGGCTTCAGATGTTGAAAACAAAAAACAAAAATGTCCCACTCCCCTAAAATCCTGCATCCCACCTCTTTGAGGATCTCGTCACCTTCTGTTTGCATCTGCACAGAGATGAGGGATATTGCGAGAAGGTAAGTGTCTCGCAGTTTTTTTGTTTGTTTGTTTTTCGTTTTTGGCCGTTTGTTTGTTTTTGTGTTTTTTTTCCCCCCCTATTCTATAACCTGTAGGTGCAGATGACATTCGAGATGAAATTCAAGCACGGGAAGAATCCTAAAAATGCCTAGAATCCACATGGCTTCCTGGATCCTCACGATATCACAGCAAGTAGCCAAGGACATAGGCAGCCCCAGCTACTCCAAGGTCAAGCACAAATCAATTTCCTTGTGAGCCTTGCCCTACCCAGACATATACTAGTTACGTGAGGTAAACTTGGGTCAGTAGCTGTCTGGGCAGGGCATTTTCGCACAACAGTGCTCTCACCGATTGATCAACCCGAGACCCTGGTCTGTCCTAGAAGCACCTAAGATCTCTGCACTGCATCCTGATGGCTGCACGAAGATACATGCAGACGCCTAGAGACTATCCACCTGGGTCAGACTTTAACCTGAATCTCTCCTTCACTCGATATCCGCCATCCACTTCACCATGTCTTTCTGAGATGCAGGAAAACCGAGACAGAGAGAGAGAAAACCTCTAGTATTTCTCTCTTCTCCTCTTAAGTATTACCTTGCCTTCTGAAAAATCTTTGTGTTCACATTAAGTGGATAGGAGCAATGAAACCATCCTGAGGGTGCCTGAGCCACAGATGACTCCCTGGGTCATTGTGATATAAAGGCGGGCAGCTCAGGCAAACCCGCAGAGCCATTCACATCACTGGTACAGAGGACACCACAAATGATGTACTTGTGAGCCTTGCTCTACCCGGCTATGGCACAGTACACCGATTCTACGTGAACTGCACCCGCCTGGGCAGGGCACTGCACACAGCAGGGTTTCCAGGTGGAGGACTGCCCATTGACCCTCACACCCACACATACCTTCGCTCATCATATCCTGATATTTCAATTTCCAAGATATTTCAAAATATATTTCCAAACATTTCAAAGATAGTTCAATTTCCCTTTGAAACTTGGGACACGCTGCCATCCAATTTGCATCTCCTCTCCTTTATAATCGCTTCTGCTGGGAAATCTCTTCAGCTGGTCTATCGGTATCTGAGGACATGTGTGAGCATAAGGGAAATGATCAGCAAACAAGATGGATGTGTTTCTATTAGCGTTTATCATTCTATTCTCCACTTCACCCTTGGGCACATTTTCATATCTAGACCGCTGGGATCATAATCAACCTATGTTCAACATCTCCGTGGCTTCCAAGGCCTTCCCGACATCTCGGGGGAATACCACCTGGAGTCCCACACCCATCCCTGGTCCAAAGACCAGCAATAAGGATGACTCAGTTGCACAGAACTCTACCCGGGAAAGCTCTGTTTACCTCTCTAGGTGGGTCATGGCACACAGTATGGCCTCAATGTGGAGGCCCTGCTTGCCCCCTCACACTTTCAAATGATACATTCTGCACTATTCCTACCACGTCTTTGGATCTCACCCAACATTTATGCATAGAACTTGAAAATGGTGACCCACTGCCCTCCAACTTGCATCCCTCCCTCACTAGACTGTCTTCACTGTTTCTACGTCCTGTACATACTCAGAAGGATGAGGACACGGGGAAAAATAGGTGTCCCATATCTCTCTTCATTTCAAAGGAATTAAACTTCTGCTTTCTAATAGTTCCTCTTCAACTTTTTAGAAACGGAACCCCGATGAGTTATGCTGAACATTTCAGAGACTCAGTCGTTTTCAAGGACGGTCATAACCTTCTGGATTGAGCTAAGGACACTTGGAGCGCCTCACTCAAATTGCACCCGGCACAAGTAACACCACATCAATGTGCCTGGAAAGTCGTACTCACCCAGACAGGCTCTCTTCACACATTGCCAAAACGAAGCATACTTCTCTGGATAAGGAAATACACGTAAGAAACCTTTAACGTGTAGGTACAGCCCAGTCCCCATCATCCTCTTCCTTGTAGTTCCAGCTCTCTTGCCTGCACATCCTGATGGCTCCATTCCACATATATACAGACACTCAGGGAATATCCACCCACGTTGTGAATCCCTTCTCCATCTCAGGGGCTGTCCCCTTCACTCCCCTTTACAGTTACCTCAGAAGTGTGAGGACTAGTGAAAGAAAAGCGCCTGGTTATTTCTTCTTCTTCTTATACATATCATCTTATCCTCTGTAAACTCTTGGTGCTCACATTGTGAAGAGAGGACCGCTGAAGTCTACCCAAGGGTGCCAGAGGCACAGATGACTCCACGGCCATTATGACATCAAGGCGGACACTCAAGGACACCTGCAACTCCACCCACATCACTGGTCCAGATGCCACCACAAACGACGTTCTTGTGAGCCTTACTCTGCCCAGGCCGGTGCGTTGACAGGGAGTCGACGCCAGCCTCACGTGGCTGGGCGGGGCACCTCAAACAGTGTGGCCTCGAGGTGAACGTCATGGTTAGTGCACTGCCCACACTCCTGTTCAATTTTCTTCTCTCGTCCCACCATACCTTTATCACTACACACAAGAGGCTCCAGATGTTGAAAACAAAAAACAAAAATGTCCCACTCCCCTAAAATCCTGCATCCCACCTCTTTGAGGATCTCGTCACCTTCTGTTTGCATCTGCACAGAGATGAGGGATATTGCGAGAAGGTAAGTGTCTCGCAGTTTTTTTGTTTGTTTGGTTTTCGTTTTTGGCCGTTTGTTTGTTTTTGTGTTTTTTTTCCCCCCCTATTCTATAACCTGTAGGTGCAGATGACATTCGAGATGAAATTCAAGCACGGGAAGAATCCTAAAAATGCCTAGAATCCACATGGCTTCCTGGATCCTCACGATATCACGGCAAGTAGCCAAGGACATAGGCAGCCCCAGCTACTCCAAGGTCAAGCACAAATCAATTTCCTTGTGAGCCTTGCCCTACCCAGACATATACTAGTTACGTGAGGTAAACTTGGGTCAGTAGCTGTCTGGGCAGGGCATTTTCGCACAACAGTGCTCTCACCGATTGATCAACCCGAGACCCTGGGCTGTCCTAGAAGCACCTAAGATCTCTGCACTGCATCCTGATGGCTGCACGAAGATACATGCAGACGCCTAGAGACTATCCACCTGGGTCAGACTTTAACCTGAATCTCTCCTTCACTCGATATCCGCCATCCACTTCACCATGTCTTTCTGAGATGCAGGAAAACCGAGACAGAGAGAGAGAAAACCTCTAGTATTTCTCTCTTCTCCTCTTAAGTATTACCTTGCCTTCTGAAAAATCTTTGTGTTCACATTAAGTGGATAGGAGCAATGAAACCATCCTGAGGGTGCCTGAGCCACAGATGACTCCCTGGGTCATTGTGATATAAAGGCGGGCAGCTCAGGCAAACCCGCAGAGCCATTCACATCACTGGTACAGAGGACACCACAAATGACGTTCTTGTGAGCCTTGCTCTACCCGGCTATGGCACAGTACACCGATTCTACGTGAACTGCACCCGCCTGGGCAGGGCACTGCACACAGCAGGGTTTCCAGGTGGAGGACTGCCCATTGACCCTCACACCCACACATACCTTCGCTCATCATATCCTGATATTTCAATTTCCAAGATATTTCAAAATATATTTCCAAACATTTCAAAGATAGTTCAATTTCCCTTTGAAACTTGGGACACGCTGCCATCCAATTTGCATCTCTTCTCCTTTATAATCGCTTCTGCTGGGAAATCTCTTCAGCTGGTCTATCGGTATCTGAGGACATGTGTGAGCATAAGGGAAATGATCAGCAAACAAGATGGATGTGTTTCTATTAGCGTTTATCATTCTATTCTCCACTTCACCCTTGGGCACATTTTCATATCTAGACCGCTGGGATCATAATCAACCTATGTTCAACATCTCCGTGGCTTCCAAGGCCTTCCCGACATCTCGGGGGAATACCACCTGGAGTCCCACACCCATCCCTGGTCCAAAGACCAGCAATAAGGACGACTCAGTTGCACAGAACTCTACCCGGGAAAGCTCTGTTTACCTCTCTAGGTGGGTCATGGCACACAGTATGGCCTCAATGTGGAGGCCCTGCTTGCCCCCGCACACTTTCAAATGATACACTCTGCACTATTCCTACCACGTCTTTGGATCTCACCCAACATTTATGCATAGAACTTGAAAATGGTGACCCACTGCCCTCCAACTTGCATCCCTCCCTCACTAGACTGTCTTCACTGTTTCTACGTCCTGTACATACTCAGAAGGATGAGGACACGGGGAAAAATAGGTGTCCCATATCTCTCTTCATTTCAAAGGAATTAAACTTCTGCTTTCTAATAGTTCCTCTTCAACTTTTTAGAAACGGAACCCCTATGAGATATGCAGAACATTTCAGAGACTCAGTCGTTTTCAAGGACGGTCATAACCTTCTGGATTGAGCTAAGGACACTTGGAGCGCCTCACTCAAATTGCACCCGGCACAAGTAACACCACATCAATGTGCCTGGAAAGTCGTACTCACCCAGACAGGCTCTCTTCACACATTGCCAAAACGAAGCATACTTCTCTGGATAAGGAAATACACGTAAGAAACCTTTAACGTGTAGGTACAGCCCAGTCCCCATCATCCTCTTCCTTGTAGTTCCAGCTCTCTTGCCTGCACATCCTGATGGCTCCATTCCACATATATACAGACACTCAGGGAATATCCACCCACGTTGTGAATCCCTTCTCCATCTCAGGGGCTGTCCCCTTCACTCCCCTTTACAGTTACCTCAGAAGTGTGAGGACTAGTGAAAGAAAAGCGCCTGGTTATTTCTTCTTCTTCTTATACATATCATCTTATCCTCTGTAAACTCTTGGTGCTCACATTGTGAAGAGAGGACCGCTGAAGTCTACCCAAGGGTGCCAGAGGCACAGATGACTCCACGGCCATTATGACATCAAGGCGGACACTCAAGGACACCTGCAACTCCACCCACATCACCGGTCCAGAGGCCACCACAAACGACGTTCTTGTGAGCCTTACTCTGCCCAGGCCGGTGCGTTGACAGGGAGTCGACGCCAGCCTCACGTGGCTGGGTGGGGCACCTCAAACAGTGTGGCCTCGAGGTGAACGTCATGGTTAGTGCACTGCCCACACTCCTGTTCAATTTTCTTCTCTCGTCCCACCATACCTTTATCACTACACACAAGAGGCTCCAGATGTTGAAAACAAAAAACAAAAATGTCCCACTCCCCTAAAATCCTGCATCCCACCTCTTTGAGGATCTCGTCACCTTCTGTTTGCATCTGCACAGAGATGAGGGATATTGCGAGAAGGTAAGTGTCTCGCAGTTTTTTTGTTTGTTTGTTTTTCGTTTTTGGCCGTTTGTTTGTTTTTGTGTTTCCCCCCCCCCCTATTCTATAACCTGTAGGTGCAGATGACATTCGAGATGAAATTCAAGCACGGGAAGAATCCTAAAAATGCTTAGAATCCACATGGCTTCCTGGATCCTCACGATATCACGGCAAGTAGCCAAGGACATAGGCAGCCCCAGCTACTCCAAGGTCAAGCACAAATCAATTTCCTTGTGAGCCTTGCCCTACCCAGGCATATACTAGTTACGTGAGGTAAACTTGGGTCAGTAGCTGTCTGGGCAGGGCATTTTCGCACAACAGTGCTCTCACCGATTGATCAACCCGAGACCCTGGGCTGTCCTAGAAGCACCTAAGATCTCTGCACTGCATCCTGATGGCTGCACGAAGATACATGCAGACGCCTAGAGACTATCCACCTGGGTCAGACTTTAACCTGAATCTCTCCTTCACTCGATATCCGCCATCCACTTCACCATGTCTTTCTGAGATGCATGAAAACCGAGACAGAGAGAGAGAAAACCTCTAGTATTTCTCTCTTCTCCTCTTAAGTATTACCTTGCCTTCTGAAAAATCTTTGTGTTCACATTAAGTGGATAGGAGCAATGAAACCATCCTGAGGGTGCCTGAGCCACAGATGACTCCCTGGGTCATTGTGATATAAAGGCGGGCAGCTCAGGCAAACCCGCAGAGCCATTCACATCACTGGTACAGAGGACACCACAAATGACGTTCTTGTGAGCCTTGCTCTACCCGGCTATGGCACAGTACACCGATTCTACGTGAACTGCACCCGCCTGGGCAGGGCACTGCACACAGCAGGGTTTCCAGGTGGAGGACTGCCCATTGACCCTCACACCCACACATACCTTCGCTCATCATATCCTGATATTTCAATTTCCAAGATATTTCAAAATATATTTCCAAACATTTCAAAGATAGTTCAATTTCCCTTTGAAACTTGGGACACGCTGCCATCCAATTTGCATCTCTTCTCCTTTATAATCGCTTCTGCTGGGAAATCTCTTCAGCTGGTCTATCGGTATCTGAGGACATGTGTGAGCATAAGGGAAATGATCAGCAAACAAGATGGATGTGTTTCTATTAGCGTTTATCATTCTATTCTCCACTTCACCCTTGGGCACATTTTCATATCTAGACCGCTGGGATCATAATCAACCTATGTTCAACATCTCCGTGGCTTCCAAGGCCTTCCCGACATCTCGGGGGAATACCACCTGGAGTCCCACACCCATCCCTGGTCCAAAGACCAGCAATAAGGACGACTCAGTTGCACAGAACTCTACCCGGGAAAGCTCTGTTTACCTCTCTAGGTGGGTCATGGCACACAGTATGGCCTCAATGTGGAGGCCCTGCTTGCCCCCGCACACTTTCAAATGATACACTCTGCACTATTCCTACCACGTCTTTGGATCTCACCCAACATTTATGCATAGAACTTGAAAATGGTGACCCACTGCCCTCCAACTTGCATCCCTCCCTCACTAGACTGTCTTCACTGTTTCTACGTCCTGTACATACTCAGAAGGATGAGGACACGGGGAAAAATAGGTGTCCCATATCTCTCTTCATTTCAAAGGAATTAAACTTCTGCTTTCTAATAGTTCCTCTTCAACTTTTTAGAAACGGAACCCCTATGAGATATGCAGAACATTTCAGAGACTCAGTCGTTTTCAAGGACGGTCATAACCTTCTGGATTGAGCTAAGGACACTTGGAGCGCCTCACTCAAATTGCACCCGGCACAAGTAACACCACATCAATGTGCCTGGAAAGTCGGACTCACCCAGACAGGCTCTCTTCACACATTGCCAAAACGAAGCATACTTCTCTGGATAAGGAAATACACGTAAGAAACCTTTAACGTGTAGGTACAGCCCAGTCCCCATCATCCTCTTCCTTGTAGTTCCAGCTCTCTTGCCTGCACATCCTGATGGCTCCATTCCACATATATACAGACACTCAGGGAATATCCACCCACGTTGTGAATCCCTTCTCCATCTCAGGGGCTGTCCCCTTCACTCCCCTTTACAGTTACCTCAGAAGTGTGAGGACTAGTGAAAGAAAAGCGCCTGGTTATTTCTTCTTCTTCTTATACATATCATCTTATCCTCTGTAAACTCTTGGTGCTCACATTGTGAAGAGAGGACCGCTGAAGTCTACCCAAGGGTGCCAGAGGCACAGATGACTCCACGGCCATTATGACATCAAGGCGGACACTCAAGGACACCTGCAACTCCACCCACATCACTGGTCCAGAGGCCACCACAAACGACGTTCTTGTGAGCCTTACTCTGCCCAGGCCGGTGCGTTGACAGGGAGTCGACGCCAGCCTCACGTGGCTGGGCGGGGCACCTCAAACAGTGTGGCCTCGAGGTGAACGTCATGGTTAGTGCACTTCCCACACTCCTGTTCAATTTTCTTCTCTCGTCCCACCATACCTTTATCACTACACACAAGAGGCTCCAGATGTTGAAAACAAAAAACAAAAATGTCCCACTCCCCTAAAATCCTGCATCCCACCTCTTTGAGGATCTCGTCACCTTCTGTTTGCATCTGCACAGAGATGAGGGATATTGCGAGAAGGTAAGTGTCTCGCAGTTTTTTTGTTTGTTTGTTTTTCGTTTTTGGCCGTTTGTTTGTTTTTGTGTTTTTTTTCCCCCCCTATTCTATAACCTGTAGGTGCAGATGACATTCGAGATGAAATTCAAGCACGGGAAGAATCCTAAAAATGCCTAGAATCCACATGGCTTCCTGGATCCTCACGATATCACGGCAAGTAGCCAAGGACATAGGCAGCCCCAGCTACTCCAAGGTCAAGCACAAATCAATTTCCTTGTGAGCCTTGCCCTACCCAGACATATACTAGTTACGTGAGGTAAACTTGGGTCAGTAGCTGTCTGGGCAGGGCATTTTCGCACAACAGTGCTCTCACCGATTGATCAACCCGAGACCCTGGGCTGTCCTAGAAGCACCTAAGATCTCTGCACTGCATCCTGATGGCTGCACGAAGATACATGCAGACGCCTAGAGACTATCCACCTGGGTCAGACTTTAACCTGAATCTCTCCTTCACTCGATATCCGCCATCCACTTCACCATGTCTTTCTGAGATGCATGAAAACCGAGACAGAGAGAGAGAAAACCTCTAGTATTTCTCTCTTCTCCTCTTAAGTATTACCTTGCCTTCTGAAAAATCTTTGTGTTCACATTAAGTGGATAGGAGCAATGAAACCATCCTGAGGGTGCCTGAGCCACAGATGACTCCCTGGGTCATTGTGATATAAAGGCGGGCAGCTCAGGCAAACCCGCAGAGCCATTCACATCACTGGTACAGAGGACACCACAAATGATGTACTTGTGAGCCTTGCTCTACCCGGCTATGGCACAGTACACCGATTCTACGTGAACTGCACCCGCCTGGGCAGGGCACTGCACACAGCAGGGTTTCCAGGTGGAGGACTGCCCATTGACCCTCACACCCACACATACCTTCGCTCATCATATCCTGATATTTCAATTTCCAAGATATTTCAAAATATATTTCCAAACATTTCAAAGATAGTTCAATTTCCCTTTGAAACTTGGGACACGCTGCCATCCAATTTGCATCTCTTCTCCTTTATAATCGCTTCTGCTGGGAAACCTCTTCAGCTGGTCTATCGGTATCTGAGGACATGTGTGAGCATAAGGGAAATGATCAGCAAACAAGATGGATGTGTTTCTATTAGCGTTTATCATTCTATTCTCCACTTCACCCTTGGGCACATTTTCATATCTAGACCGCTGGGATCATAATCAACCTATGTTCAACATCTCCGTGGCTTCCAAGGCCTTCCCGACATCTCGGGGGAATACCACCTGGAGTCCCACACCCATCCCTGGTCCAAAGACCAGCAATAAGGACGACTCAGTTGCACAGAACTCTACCCGGGAAAGCTCTGTTTACCTCTCTAGGTGGGTCATGGCACACAGTATGGCCTCAATGTGGAGGCCCTGCTTGCCCCCGCACACTTTCAAATGATACACTCTGCACTATTCCTACCACGTCTTTGGATCTCACCCAACATTTATGCATAGAACTTGAAAATGGTGACCCACTGCCCTCCAACTTGCATCCCTCCCTCACTAGACTGTCTTCACTGTTTCTACGTCCTGTACATACTCAGAAGGATGAGGACACGGGGAAAAATAGGTGTCCCATATCTCTCTTCATTTCAAAGGAATTAAACTTCTGCTTTCTAATAGTTCCTCTTCAGCTTTTTAGAAACGGAACCCCTATGAGATATGCAGAACATTTCAGAGACTCAGTCGTTTTCAAGGACGGTCATAACCTTCTGGATTGAGCTAAGGACACTTGGAGCGCCTCACTCAAATTGCACCCGGCACAAGTAACACCACATCAATGTGCCTGGAAAGTCGTACTCACCCAGACAGGCTCTCTTCACACATTGCCAAATCGAAGCATACTTCTCTGGATAAGGAAATACATGTAAGAAACCTTTAACGTGTAGGTACAGCCCAGTCCCCATCATCCTCTTCCTTGTAGTTCCAGCTCTCTTGCCTGCACATCCTGATGGCTCCATTCCACATATATACAGACACTCAGGGAATATCCACCCACGTTGTGAATCCCTTCTCCATCTCAGGGGCTGTCCCCTTCACTCCCCTTTACAGTTACCTCAGAAGTGTGAGGACTAGTGAAAGAAAAGCGCCTGGTTATTTCTTCTTCTTCTTATACATATCATCTTATCCTCTGTAAACTCCTGGTGCTCACATTGTGAAGAGAGGACCGCTGAAGTCTACCCAAGGGTGCCAGAGGCACAGATGACTCCACGGCCATTATGACATCAAGGCGGACACTCAAGGACACCTGCAACTCCACCCACATCACCGGTCCAGAGGCCACCACAAACGACGTTCTTGTGAGCCTTACTCTGCCCAGGCCGGTGCGTTGACAGGGAGTCGACGCCAGCCTCACGTGGCTGGGCGGGGCACCTCAAACAGTGTGGCCTCGAGGTGAACGTCATGGTTAGTGCACTGCCCACACTCCTGTTCAATTTTCTTCTCTCGTCCCACCATACCTTTATCACTACACACAAGAGGCTCCAGATGTTGAAAACAAAAAACAAAAATGTCCCACTCCCCTAAAATCCTGCATCCCACCTCTTTGAGGATCTCGTCACCTTCTGTTTGCATCTGCACAGAGATGAGGGATATTGCGAGAAGGTAAGTGTCTCGCAGTTTTTTTGTTTGTTTGTTTTTCGTTTTTGGCCGTTTGTTTGTTTTTGTGTTTTTTTCCCCCCCCTATTCTATAACCTGTAGGTGCAGATGACATTCGAGATGAAATTCAAGCACGGGAAGAATCCTAAAAATGCCTAGAATCCACATGGCTTCCTGGATCCTCACGATATCACGGCAAGTAGCCAAGGACATAGGCAGCCCCAGCTACTCCAAGGTCAAGCACAAATCAATTTCCTTGTGAGCCTTGCCCTACCCAGACATATACTAGTTACGTGAGGTAAACTTGGGTCAGTAGCTGTCTGGGCAGGGCATTTTCGCACAACAGTGCTCTCACCGATTGATCAACCCGAGACCCTGGGCTGTCCTAGAAGCACCTAAGATCTCTGCACTGCATCCTGATGGCTGCACGAAGATACATGCAGACGCCTAGAGACTATCCACCTGGGTCAGACTTTAACCTGAATCTCTCCTTCACTCGATATCCGCCATCCACTTCACCATGTCTTTCTGAGATGCATGAAAACCGAGACAGAGAGAGAGAAAACCTCTAGTATTTCTCTCTTCTCCTCTTAAGTATTACCTTGCCTTCTGAAAAATCTTTGTGTTCACATTAAGTGGATAGGAGCAATGAAACCATCCTGAGGGTGCCTGAGCCACAGATGACTCCCTGGGTCATTGTGATATAAAGGCGGGCAGCTCAGGCAAACCCGCAGAGCCATTCACATCACTGGTACAGAGGACACCACAAATGACGTTCTTGTGAGCCTTGCTCTACCCGGCTATGGCGCAGTACACCGATTCTACGTGAACTGCACCTGCCTGGGCAGGGCACTGCACACAGCAGGGTTTCCAGGTGGAGGACTGCCCATTGACCCTCACACCCACACATACCTTCGCTCATCATATCCTGATATTTCAATTTCCAAGATATTTCAAAATATATTTCCAAACATTTCAAAGATAGTTCAATTTCCCTTTGAAACTTGGGACACGCTGCCATCCAATTTGCATCTCTTCTCCTTTATAATCGCTTCTGCTGGGAAATCTCTTCAGCTGGTCTATCGGTATCTGAGGACATGTGTGAGCATAAGGGAAATGATCAGCAAACAAGATGGATGTGTTTCTATTAGCGTTTATCATTCTATTCTCCACTTCACCCTTGGGCACATTTTCATATCTAGACCGCTGGGATCATAATCAACCTATGTTCAACATCTCCGTGGCTTCCAAGGCCTTCCCGACATCTCGGGGGAATACCACCTGGAGTCCCACACCCATCCCTGGTCCAAAGACCAGCAATAAGGATGACTCAGTTGCACAGAACTCTACCCGGGAAAGCTCTGTTTACCTCTCTAGGTGGGTCATGGCACACAGTATGGCCTCAATGTGGAGGCCCTGCTTGCCCCCTCACACTTTCAAATGATACATTCTGCACTATTCCTACCATGTCTTTGGATCTCACCCAACATTTATGCATAGAACTTGAAAATGGTGACCCACTGACCTCCAACTTGCATCCCTCCCTCACTAGACTGTCTTCACTGTTTCTACGTCCTGTACATACTCAGAAGGATGAGGACACGGGGAAAAATAGGTGTCCCATATCTCTCTTCATTTCAAAGGAATTAAACTTCTGCTTTCTAATAGTTCCTCTTCAACTTTTTAGAAACGGAACCCCTATGAGTTATGCTGAACATTTCAGAGACTCAGTCGTTTTCAAGGACGGTCATAACCTTCTGGATTGAGCTAAGGACACTTGGAGCGCCTCACTCAAATTGCACCCGGCACAAGTAACACCACATCAATGTGCCTGGAAAGTCGTACTCACCCAGACAGGCTCTCTTCACACATTGCCAAAACGAAGCATACTTCTCTGGATAAGGAAATACACGTAAGAAACCTTTAACGTGTAGGTACAGCCCAGTCCCCATCATCCTCTTCCTTGTAGTTCCAGCTCTCTTGCCTGCACATCCTGATGGCTCCATTCCACATATATACAGACACTCAGGGAATATCCACCCACGTTGTGAATCCCTTCTCCATCTCAGGGGCTGTCCCCTTCACTCCCCTTTACAGTTACCTCAGGAGTGTGAGGACTAGTGAAAGAAATGTGCCTGGTTATTTCTTCTTCTTCTTATACATATCATCTTATCCTCTGTAAACTCTTGGTGCTCACATTGTGAAGACAGGACCGCTGAAGTCTACCCAAGGGTGCCAGAGGCACAGATGACTCCACGGCCATTATGACATCAAGGCGGACACTCAAGGACACCTGCAACTCCACCCACATCACTGGTCCAGAGGCCACCACAAACGACGTTCTTGTGAGCCTTACTCTGCCCAGGCCGGTGCGTTGACAGGGAGTCGACGCCAGCCTCACGTGGCTGGGCGGGGCACCTCAAACAGTGTGGCCTCGAGGTGAACGTCATGGTTAGTGCACTGCCCACACTCCTGTTCAATTTTCTTCTCTCGTCCCACCATACCTTTATCACTACACACAAGAGGCTCCAGATGTTGAAAACAAAAAACAAAAATGTCCCACTCCCCTAAAATCCTGCATCCCACCTCTTTGAGGATCTCGTCACCTTCTGTTTGCATCTGCACAGAGATGAGGGATATTGCGAGAAGGTAAGTGTCTCGCAGTTTTTTTGTTTGTTTGTTTTTCGTTTTTGGCCGTTTGTTTGTTTTTGTGTTTTTTTTCCCCCCCTATTCTATAACCTGTAGGTGCAGATGACATTCGAGATGAAATTCAAGCACGGGAAGAATCCTAAAAATGCCTAGAATCCACATGGCTTCCTGGATCCTCACGATATCACGGCAAGTAGCCAAGGACATAGGCAGCCCCAGCTACTCCAAGGTCAAGCACAAATCAATTTCCTTGTGAGCCTTGCCCTACCCAGACATATACTAGTTACGTGAGGTAAACTTGGGTCAGTAGCTGTCTGGGCAGGGCATTTTCGCACAACAGTGCTCTCACCGATTGATCAACCCGAGACCCTGGGCTGTCCTAGAAGCACCTAAGATCTCTGCACTGCATCCTGATGGCTGCACGAAGATACATGCAGACACCTAGAGACTATCCACCTGGGTCAGACTTTAACCTGAATCTCTCCTTCACTCGATATCCGCCATGCACTTCACCATGTCTTTCTGAGATGCATGAAAACCGAGACAGAGAGAGAGAAAACCTCTAGTATTTCTCTCTTCTCCTCTTAAGTATTACCTTGCCTTCTGAAAAATCTTTGTGTTCACATTAAGTGGATAGGAGCAATGAAACCATCCTGAGGGTGCCTGAGCCACAGATGACTCCCTGGGTCATTGTGATATAAAGGCGGGCAGCTCAGGCAAACCCGCAGAGCCATTCACATCACTGGTACAGAGGACACCACAAATGACGTTCTTGTGAGCCTTGCTCTACCCGGCTATGGCGCAGTACACCGATTCTACGTGAACTGCACCTGCCTGGGCAGGGCACTGCACACAGCAGGGTTTCCAGGTGGAGGACTGCCCATTGACCCTCACACCCACACATACCTTCGCTCATCATATCCTGATATTTCAATTTCCAAGATATTTCAAAATATATTTCCAAACATTTCAAAGATAGTTCAATTTCCCTTTGAAACTTGGGACACGCTGCCATCCAATTTGCATCTCTTCTCCTTTATAATCGCTTCTGCTGGGAAATCTCTTCAGCTGGTCTATCGGTATCTGAGGACATGTGTGAGCATAAGGGAAATGATCAGCAAACAAGATGGATGTGTTTCTATTAGCGTTTATCATTCTATTCTCCACTTCACCCTTGGGCACATTTTCATATCTAGACCGCTGGGATCATAATCAACCTATGTTCAACATCTCCGTGGCTTCCAAGGCCTTCCCGACATCTCGGGGGAATACCACCTGGAGTCCCACACCCATCCCTGGTCCAAAGACCAGCAATAAGGATGACTCAGTTGCACAGAACTCTACCCGGGAAAGCTCTGTTTACCTCTCTAGGTGGGTCATGGCACACAGTATGGCCTCAATGTGGAGGCCCTGCTTGCCCCCTCACACTTTCAAATGATACATTCTGCACTATTCCTACCATGTCTTTGGATCTCACCCAACATTTATGCATAGAACTTGAAAATGGTGACCCACTGACCTCCAACTTGCATCCCTCCCTCACTAGACTGTCTTCACTGTTTCTACGTCCTGTACATACTCAGAAGGATGAGGACACGGGGAAAAATAGGTGTCCCATATCTCTCTTCATTTCAAAGGAATTAAACTTCTGCTTTCTAATAGTTCCTCTTCAACTTTTTAGAAACGGAACCCCTATGAGTTATGCTGAACATTTCAGAGACTCAGTCGTTTTCAAGGACGGTCATAACCTTCTGGATTGAGCTAAGGACACTTGGAGCGCCTCACTCAAATTGCACCCGGCACAAGTAACACCACATCAATGTGCCTGGAAAGTCGTACTCACCCAGACAGGCTCTCTTCACACATTGCCAAAACGAAGCATACTTCTCTGCATAAGGAAATACACGTAAGAAACCTTTAACGTGTAGGTACAGCCCAGTCCCCATCATCCTCTTCCTTGTAGTTCCAGCTCTCTTG
Source organism: Giraffa tippelskirchi (assembly GCF_054371585.1). Lineage (NCBI taxonomy): Eukaryota > Metazoa > Chordata > Mammalia > Artiodactyla > Giraffidae > Giraffa > Giraffa tippelskirchi. The sequence goes on along the minus strand of NC_137289.1, from coordinate 9,083,740 downwards.
CCTGCACATCCTGATGGCTCCATTCCACATATATACAGACACTCAGGGAATATCCACCCACGTTGTGAATCCCTTCTCCATCTCAGGGGCTGTCCCCTTCACTCCCCTTTACAGTTACCTCAGGAGTGTGAGGACTAGTGAAAGAAATGTGCCTGGTTATTTCTTCTTCTTCTTATACATATCATCTTATCCTCTGTAAACTCTTGGTGCTCACATTGTGAAGAGAGGACCGCTGAAGTCTACCCAAGGGTGCCAGAGGCACAGATGACTCCACGGCCATTATGACATCAAGGCGGACACTCAAGGACACCTGCAACTCCACCCACATCACTGGTCCAGAGGCCACCACAAACGACGTTCTTGTGAGCCTTACTCTGCCCAGGCCGGTGCGTTGACAGGGAGTCGACGCCAGCCTCACGTGGCTGGGCGGGGCACCTCAAACAGTGTGGCCTCGAGGTGAACGTCATGGTTAGTGCACTGCCCACACTCCTGTTCAATTTTCTTCTCTCGTCCCACCATACCTTTATCACTACACACAAGAGGCTCCAGATGTTGAAAACAAAAAACAAAAATGTCCCACTCCCCTAAAATCCTGCATCCCACCTCTTTGAGGATCTCGTCACCTTCTGTTTGCATCTGCACAGAGATGAGGGATATTGCGAGAAGGTAAGTGTCTCGCAGTTTTTTTGTTTGTTTGTTTTTCGTTTTTGGCCGTTTGTTTGTTTTTGTGTTTTTTTTCCCCCCCTATTCTATAACCTGTAGGTGCAGATGACATTCGAGATGAAATTCAAGCACGGGAAGAATCCTAAAAATGCCTAGAATCCACATGGCTTCCTGGATCCTCACGATATCACGGCAAGTAGCCAAGGACATAGGCAGCCCCAGCTACTCCAAGGTCAAGCACAAATCAATTTCCTTGTGAGCCTTGCCCTACCCAGACATATACTAGTTACGTGAGGTAAACTTGGGTCAGTAGCTGTCTGGGCAGGGCATTTTCGCACAACAGTGCTCTCACCGATTGATCAACCCGAGACCCTGGGCTGTCCTAGAAGCACCTAAGATCTCTGCACTGCATCCTGATGGCTGCACGAAGATACATGCAGACGCCTAGAGACTATCCACCTGGGTCAGACTTTAACCTGAATCTCTCCTTCACTCGATATCCGCCATGCACTTCACCATGTCTTTCTGAGATGCATGAAAACCGAGACAGAGAGAGAGAAAACCTCTAGTATTTCTCTCTTCTCCTCTTAAGTATTACCTTGCCTTCTGAAAAATCTTTGTGTTCACATTAAGTGGATAGGAGCAATGAAACCATCCTGAGGGTGCCTGAGCCACAGATGACTCCCTGGGTCATTGTGATATAAAGGCGGGCAGCTCAGGCAAACCCGCAGAGCCATTCACATCACTGGTACAGAGGACACCACAAATGACGTTCTTGTGAGCCTTGCTCTACCCGGCTATGGCGCAGTACACCGATTCTACGTGAACTGCACCCGCCTGGGCAGGGCACTGCACACAGCAGGGTTTCCAGGTGGAGGACTGCCCATTGACCCTCACACCCACACATACCTTCGCTCATCATATCCTGATATTTCAATTTCCAAGATATTTCAAAATATATTTCCAAACATTTCAAAGATAGTTCAATTTCCCTTTGAAACTTGGGACACGCTGCCATCCAATTTGCATCTCTTCTCCTTTATAATCGCTTCTGCTGGGAAATCTCTTCAGCTGGTCTATCGGTATCTGAGGACATGTGTGAGCATAAGGGAAATGATCAGCAAACAAGATGGATGTGTTTCTATTAGCGTTTATCATTCTATTCTCCACTTCACCCTTGGGCACATTTTCATATCTAGACCGCTGGGATCATAATCAACCTATGTTCAACATCTCCGTGGCTTCCAAGGCCTTCCCGACATCTCGGAGGAATACCACCTGGAGTCCCACACCCATCCCTGGTCCAAAGACCAGCAATAAGGATGACTCAGTTGCACAGAACTCTACCCGGGAAAGCTCTGTTTACCTCTCTAGGTGGGTCATGGCACACAGTATGCCTCAATGTGGAGGCCCTGCTTGCCCCCTCGCACTTTCAAATGATACATTCTGCACTATTCCTACCACGTCTTTGGATCTCACCCAACATTTATGCATAGAACTTGAAAATGGTGACCCACTGCCCTCCAACTTGCATCCCTCCCTCACTAGACTGCCTTCACTGCTTCTACATCCTGTACATACTCAGAAGGATGAGGACACGGGGAAAAATAGGTGTCCCATATCTCTCTTCATTTCAAAGGAATTAAACTTCTGCTTTCTAATAGTTCCTCTTCAACTTTTTAGAAACGGAACCCCGATGAGTTATGCTGAACATTTCAGAGACTCAGTCGTTTTCAAGGACGGTCATAACATTCTGGATTGAGCTAAGGACACTTGGAGCGCCTCACTCAAATTGCACCCGGCACAAGTAACACCACATCAATGTGCCTGGAAAGTCGTACTCACCCAGACAGGCTCTCTTCACACATTGCCAAAACGAAGCATACTTCTCTGGATAAGGAAATACACGTAAGAAACCTTTAACGTGTAGGTACAGCCCAGTCCCCATTATCCTCTTCCTTGTAGTTCCAGCTCTCCTGCCTGCACATCCTGATAGCTCCATTCCACATATATACAGACACTCAGGGAATATCCACCCACGTTGTGAATCCCTTCTCCATCTCAGGGGCTGTCCCCTTCACTCCCCTTTACAGTTACCTCAGAAGCGTGAGGACTAGTGAAAGAAAAGCGCCTGGTTATTTCTTCTTCTTCTTATACATATCATCTTATCCTCTGTAAACTCTTGGTGCTCACATTGTGAAGAGAGGACCGCTGAAGTCTACCCAAGGGTGCCAGAGGCACAGATGACTCCACGGCCATTATGACATCAAGGCGGACACTCAAGGACACCTGCAACTCCACCCACATCACCGGTCCAGAGGCCACCACAAACGACGTTCTTGTAAGCCTTACTCTGCCCAGGCCGGTGCGTTGACAGGGAGTCGACGCCAGCCTCACGTGGCTGGGCGGGGCACCTCAAACAGTGTGGCCTCGAGGTGAACGTCATGGTTAGTGCACTTCCCACACTCCTGTTCAATTTTCTTCTCTCGTCCCACCATACCTTTATCACTACACACAAGAGGCTCCAGATGTTGAAAACAAAAAACAAAAATGTCCCACTCCCCTAAAATCCTGCATCCCACCTCTTTGAGGATCTCGTCACCTTCTGTTTGCATCTGCACAGAGATGAGGGATATTGCGAGAAGGTAAGTGTCTCGCAGTTTTTTTGTTTGTTTGTTTTTCGTTTTTGGCCGTTTGTTTGTTTTTGTGTTTTTTTTCCCCCCCATTCTATAACCTGTAGGTGCAGATGACATTCGAGATGAAATTCAAGCACGGGAAGAATCCTAAAAATGCCTAGAATCCACATGGCTTCCTGGATCCTCACGATATCACGGCAAGTAGCCAAGGACATAGGCAGCCCCAGCTACTCCAAGGTCAAGCACAAATCAATTTCCTTGTGAGCCTTGCCCTACCCAGACATATACTAGTTACGTGAGGTAAACTTGGGTCAGTAGCTGTCTGGGCAGGGCATTTTCGCACAACGGTGCTCTCACCGATTGATCAACCCGAGACCCTGGTCTGTCCTAGAAGCACCTAAGATCTCTGCACTGCATCCTGATGGCTGCACGAAGATACATGCAGACGCCTAGAGACTATCCACCTGGGTCAGACTTTAACCTGAATCTCTCCTTCACTCGATATCCGCCATCCACTTCACCATGTCTTTCTGAGATGCATGAAAACTGAGACAGAGAGAGAGAAAACCTCTAGTATTTCTCTCTTCTCCTCTTAAGTATTACCTTGCCTTCTGAAAAATCTTTGTGTTCACATTAAGTGGATAGGAGCAATGAAACCATCCTGAGGGTGCCTGAGCCACAGATGACTCCCTGGGTCATTGTGATATAAAGGCGGGCAGCTCAGGCAAACCCGCAGAGCCATTCACATCACTGGTACAGAGGACACCACAAATGACGTTCTTGTGAGCCTTGCTCTACCCGGCTATGGCACAGTACACCGATTCTACGTGAACTGCACCCGCCTGGGCAGGGCACTGCACACAGCAGGGTTTCCAGGTGGAGGACTGCCCATTGACCCTCACACCCACACATACCTTCGCTCATCATATCCTGATATTTCAATTTCCAAGATATTTCAAAATATATTTCCAAACATTTCAAAGATAGTTCAATTTCCCTTTGAAACTTGGGACACGCTGCCATCCAATTTGCATCTCTTCTCCTTTATAATCGCTTCTGCTGGGAAATCTCTTCAGCTGGTCTATCGGTATCTGAGGACATGTGTGAGCATAAGGGAAATGATCAGCAAACAAGATGGATGTGTTTCTATTAGCGTTTATCATTCTATTCTCCACTTCACCCTTGGGCACATTTTCATATCTAGACCGCTGGGATCATAATCAACCTATGTTCAACATCTCCGTGGCTTCCAAGGCCTTCCCGACATCTCGGAGGAATACCACTTGGAGTCCCACACCCATCCCTGGTCCAAAGACCAGCAATAAGGATGACTCAGTTGCACAGAACTCTACCCGGGAAAGCTCTGTTTACCTCTCTAGGTGGGTCATGGCACACAGTATGCCTCAATGTGGAGGCCCTGCTTGCCCCCTCACACTTTCAAATGATACATTCTGCACTATTCCTACCACGTCTTTGGATCTCACCCAACATTTATGCATAGAACTTGAAAATGGTGACCCACTGCCCTCCAACTTGCATCCCTCCCTCACTAGACTGCCTTCACTGCTTCTACATCCTGTACATACTCAGAAGGATGAGGACACGGGGAAAAATAGGTGTCCCATATCTCTCTTCATTTCAAAGGAATTAAACTTCTGCTTTCTAATAGTTCCTCTTCAACTTTTTAGAAACGGAACCCCGATGAGTTATGCTGAACATTTCAGAGACTCAGTCGTTTTCAAGGACGGTCATAACATTCTGGATTGAGCTAAGGACACTTGGAGCGCCTCACTCAAATTGCACCCGGCACAAGTAACACCACATCAATGTGCCTGGAAAGTCGTACTCACCCAGACAGGCTCTCTTCACACATTGCCAAAACGAAGCATACTTCTCTGCATAAGGAAATACACGTAAGAAACCATTAACGTGTAGGTACAGCCCAGTCCCCATTATCCTCTTCCTTGTAGTTCCAGCTCTCCTGCCTGCACATCCTGATGGCTCCATTCCACATATATACAGACACTCAGGGAATATCCACCCACGTTGTGAATCCCTTCTCCATCTCAGGGGCTGTCCCCTTCACTCCCCTTTACAGTTACCTCAGAAGCGTGAGGACTAGTGAAAGAAAAGCGCCTGGTTATTTCTTCTTCTTCTTATACATATCATCTTATCCTCTGTAAACTCTTGGTGCTCACATTGTGAAGAGAGGACCGCTGAAGTCTACCCAAGGGTGCCAGAGGCACAGATGACTCCACGGCCATTATGACATCAAGGCGGACACTCAAGGACACCTGCAACTCCACCCACATCACCGGTCCAGAGGCCACCACAAACGACGTTCTTGTAAGCCTTACTCTGCCCAGGCCGGTGCGTTGACAGGGAGTCGACGCCAGCCTCACGTGGCTGGGCGGGGCACCTCAAACAGTGTGGCCTCGAGGTGAACGTCATGGTTAGTGCACTTCCCACACTCCTGTTCAATTTTCTTCTCTCGTCCCACCATACCTTTATCACTACACACAAGAGGCTCCAGATGTTGAAAACAAAAAACAAAAATGTCCCACTCCCCTAAAATCCTGCATCCCACCTCTTTGAGGATCTCGTCACCTTCTGTTTGCATCTGCACAGAGATGAGGGATATTGCGAGAAGGTAAGTGTCTCGCAGTTTTTTTGTTTGTTTGTTTTTCGTTTTTGGCCGTTTGTTTGTTTTTGTGTTTTTTTTCCCCCCCATTCTATAACCTGTAGGTGCAGATGACATTCGAGATGAAATTCAAGCACGGGAAGAATCCTAAAAATGCCTAGAATCCACATGGCTTCCTGGATCCTCACGATATCACGGCAAGTAGCCAAGGACATAGGCAGCCCCAGCTACTCCAAGGTCAAGCACAAATCAATTTCCTTGTGAGCCTTGCCCTACCCAGACATATACTAGTTACGTGAGGTAAACTTGGGTCAGTAGCTGTCTGGGCAGGGCATTTTTGCACAACGGTGCTCTCACCGATTGATCAACCCGAGACCCTGGTCTGTCCTAGAAGCACCTAAGATCTCTGCACTGCATCCTGATGGCTGCACGAAGATACATGCAGACGCCTAGAGACTATCCACCTGGGTCAGACTTTAACCTGAATCTCTCCTTCACTCGATATCCGCCATCCACTTCACCATGTCTTTCTGAGATGCATGAAAACCGAGACAGAGAGAGAGAAAACCTCTAGTATTTCTCTCTTCTCCTCTTAAGTATTACCTTGCCTTCTGAAAAATCTTTGTGTTCACATTAAGTGGATAGGAGCAATGAAACCATCCTGAGGGTGCCTGAGCCACAGATGACTCCCTGGGTCATTGTGATATAAAGGCGGGCAGCTCAGGCAAACCCGCAGAGCCATTCACATCACTGGTACAGAGGACACCACAAATGACGTTCTTGTGAGCCTTGCTCTACCCGGCTATGGCACAGTACACCGATTCTACGTGAACTGCACCCGCCTGGGCAGGGCACTGCACACAGCAGGGTTTCCAGGTGGAGGACTGCCCATTGACCCTCACACCCACACATACCTTCGCTCATCATATCCTGATATTTCAATTTCCAAGATATTTCAAAATATATTTCCAAACATTTCAAAGATAGTTCAATTTCCCTTTGAAACTTGGGACACGCTGCCATCCAATTTGCATCTCTTCTCCTTTATAATCGCTTCTGCTGGGAAATCTCTTCAGCTGGTCTATCGGTATCTGAGGACATGTGTGAGCATAAGGGAAATGATCAGCAAACAAGATGGATGTGTTTCTATTAGCGTTTATCATTCTATTCTCCACTTCACCCTTGGGCACATTTTCATATCTAGACCGCTGGGATCATAATCAACCTATGTTCAACATCTCCGTGGCTTCCAAGGCCTTCCCGACATCTCGGAGGAATACCACCTGGAGTCCCACACCCATCCCTGGTCCAAAGACCAGCAATAAGGATGACTCAGTTGCAGAGAACTCTACCCGGGAAAGCTCTGTTTACCTCTCTAGGTGGGTCATGGCACACAGTATGCCTCAATGTGGAGGCCCTGCTTGCCCCCTCACACTTTCAAATGATACATTCTGCACTATTCCTACCACGTCTTTGGATCTCACCCAACATTTATGCATAGAACTTGAAAATGGTGACCCACTGCCCTCCAACTTGCATCCCTCCCTCACTAGACTGCCTTCACTGCTTCTACATCCTGTACATACTCAGAAGGATGAGGACACGGGGAAAAATAGGTGTCCCATATCTCTCTTCATTTCAAAGGAATTAAACTTCTGCTTTCTAATAGTTCCTCTTCCACTTTTTAGAAACGGAACCCCGATGAGTTATGCTGAACATTTCAGAGACTCAGTCATTTTCAAGGACGGTCATAACCTTCTGGATTGAGCTAAGGACACTTGGAGCGCCTCACTCAAATTGCACCCGGCACGAGTAACACCACATCAATGTGCCTGGAAAGTCGTACTCACCCAGACAGGCTCTCTTCACACATTGCCAAAACGAAGCATACTTCTCTGGATAAGGAAATACACGTAAGAAACCTTTAACGTGTAGGTACAGCCCAGTCCCCGTCATCCTCTTCCTTGTAGTTCCAGCTCTCTTGCCTGCACATCCTGATGGCTCCATTCCACATATATACAGACACTCAGGGAATATCCACCCACGTTGTGAATCCCTTCTCCATCTCAGGGGCTGTCCCCTTCACTCCCCTTTACAGTTCCCTCAGAAGATTGAGGACTAGTGAAAGAAAAGCGCCTGGTTATTTCTTCTTCTTCTTATACATATCATCTTAAAACTCTTGGTGCTCACATTGTGAAGAGAGGACCGCTGAAGTCTACCCAAGGGTGCCAGAGGCACAGATGACTCCACGGCCATTATGACATCAAGGCGGACATTCAAGGATACCTGCAACTCCACCCACATCACCGGTCCAGAGGCCACCACAAACGACGTTCTTGTGAGCCTTACTCTGCCCAGGCCGGTGCGTTGACAGGGAGTCGACGCCAGCCTCACGTGGCTGGGCGGGGCACCTCAAACAGTGTGGCCTCGAGGTGAACGTCATGGTTAGTGCACTGCCCACACTCCTGTTCAATTTTCTTCTCTCGTCCCACCATACCTTTATCACTACACACAAGAGGCTCCAGATGTTGAAAACAAAAAACAAAAATGTCCCACTCCCCTAAAATCCTGCATCCCACCTCTTTGAGGATCTCGTCACCTTCTGTTTGCATCTGCACAGAGATGAGGGATATTGCGAGAAGGTAAGTGTCTCGCAGTTTTTTTGTTTGTTTGTTTTTCGTTTTTGGCCGTTTGTTTGTTTTTGTGTTTTTTCTCCCCCCCTATTCTATAACCTGTAGGTGCAGATGACATTCGAGATGAAATTCAAGCACGGGAAGAATCCTAAAAATGCCTAGAATCCACATGGCTTCCTGGATCCTCACGATATCACGGCAAGTAGCCAAGGACATAGGCAGCCCCAGCTACTCCAAGGTCAAGCACAAATCAATTTCCTTGTGAGCCTTGCCCTACCCAGACATATACTAGTTACGTGAGGTAAACTTGGGTCAGTAGCTGTCTGGGCAGGGCATTTTCGCACAACAGTGCTCTCACCGATTGATCAACCCGAGACCCTGGGCTGTCCTAGAAGCACCTAAGATCTCTGCACTGCATCCTGATGGCTGCACGAAGATACATGCAGACGCCTAGAGACTATCCACCTGGGTCAGACTTTAACCTGAATCTCTCCTTCACTCGATATCCGCCATGCACTTCACCATGTCTTTCTGAGATGCATGAAAACCGAGACAGAGAGAGAGAAAACCTCTAGTATTTCTCTCTTCTCCTCTTAAGTATTACCTTGCCTTCTGAAAAATCTTTGTGTTCACATTAAGTGGATAGGAGCAATGAAACCATCCTGAGGGTGCCTGAGCCACAGATGACTCCCTGGGTCATTGTGATATAAAGGCGGGCAGCTCAGGCAAACCCGCAGAGCCATTCACATCACTGGTACAGAGGACACCACAAATGACGTTCTTGTGAGCCTTGCTCTACCCGGCTATGGCGCAGTACACCGATTCTACGTGAACTGCACCCGCCTGGGCAGGGCACTGCACACAGCAGGGTTTCCAGGTGGAGGACTGCCCATTGACCCTCACACCCACACATACCTTCGCTCATCATATCCTGATATTTCAATTTCCAAGATATTTCAAAATATATTTCCAAACATTTCAAAGATAGTTCAATTTCCCTTTGAAACTTGGGACACGCTGCCATCCAATTTGCATCTCTTCTCCTTTATAATCGCTTCTGCTGGGAAATCTCTTCAGCTGGTCTATCGGTATCTGAGGACATGTGTGAGCATAAGGGAAATGATCAGCAAACAAGATGGATGTGTTTCTATTAGCGTTTATCATTCTATTCTCCACTTCACCCTTGGGCACATTTTCATATCTAGACCGCTGGGATCATAATCAACCTATGTTCAACATCTCCGTGGCTTCCAAGGCCTTCCCGACATCTCGGAGGAATACCACCTGGAGTCCCACACCCATCCCTGGTCCAAAGACCAGCAATAAGGATGACTCAGTTGCACAGAACTCTACCCGGGAAAGCTCTGTTTACCTCTCTAGGTGGGTCATGGCACACAGTATGCCTCAATGTGGAGGCCCTGCTTGCCCCCTCGCACTTTCAAATGATACATTCTGCACTATTCCTACCACGTCTTTGGATCTCACCCAACATTTATGCATAGAACTTGAAAATGGTGACCCACTGCCCTCCAACTTGCATCCCTCCCTCACTAGACTGCCTTCACTGCTTCTACATCCTGTACATACTCAGAAGGATGAGGACACGGGGAAAAATAGGTGTCCCATATCTCTCTTCATTTCAAAGGAATTAAACTTCTGCTTTCTAATAGTTCCTCTTCAACTTTTTAGAAACGGAACCCCGATGAGTTATGCTGAACATTTCAGAGACTCAGTCGTTTTCAAGGACGGTCATAACATTCTGGATTGAGCTAAGGACACTTGGAGCGCCTCACTCAAATTGCACCCGGCACAAGTAACACCACATCAATGTGCCTGGAAAGTCGTACTCACCCAGACAGGCTCTCTTCACACATTGCCAAAACGAAGCATACTTCTCTGGATAAGGAAATACACGTAAGAAACCTTTAACGTGTAGGTACAGCCCAGTCCCCATTATCCTCTTCCTTGTAGTTCCAGCTCTCCTGCCTGCACATCCTGATAGCTCCATTCCACATATATACAGACACTCAGGGAATATCCACCCACGTTGTGAATCCCTTCTCCATCTCAGGGGCTGTCCCCTTCACTCCCCTTTACAGTTACCTCAGAAGCGTGAGGACTAGTGAAAGAAAAGCGCCTGGTTATTTCTTCTTCTTCTTATACATATCATCTTATCCTCTGTAAACTCTTGGTGCTCACATTGTGAAGAGAGGACCGCTGAAGTCTACCCAAGGGTGCCAGAGGCACAGATGACTCCACGGCCATTATGACATCAAGGCGGACACTCAAGGACACCTGCAACTCCACCCACATCACCGGTCCAGAGGCCACCACAAACGACGTTCTTGTAAGCCTTACTCTGCCCAGGCCGGTGCGTTGACAGGGAGTCGACGCCAGCCTCACGTGGCTGGGCGGGGCACCTCAAACAGTGTGGCCTCGAGGTGAACGTCATGGTTAGTGCACTTCCCACACTCCTGTTCAATTTTCTTCTCTCGTCCCACCATACCTTTATCACTACACACAAGAGGCTCCAGATGTTGAAAACAAAAAACAAAAATGTCCCACTCCCCTAAAATCCTGCATCCCACCTCTTTGAGGATCTCGTCACCTTCTGTTTGCATCTGCACAGAGATGAGGGATATTGCGAGAAGGTAAGTGTCTCGCAGTTTTTTTGTTTGTTTGTTTTTCGTTTTTGGCCGTTTGTTTGTTTTTGTGTTTTTTTTCCCCCCCATTCTATAACCTGTAGGTGCAGATGACATTCGAGATGAAATTCAAGCACGGGAAGAATCCTAAAAATGCCTAGAATCCACATGGCTTCCTGGATCCTCACGATATCACGGCAAGTAGCCAAGGACATAGGCAGCCCCAGCTACTCCAAGGTCAAGCACAAATCAATTTCCTTGTGAGCCTTGCCCTACCCAGACATATACTAGTTACGTGAGGTAAACTTGGGTCAGTAGCTGTCTGGGCAGGGCATTTTCGCACAACGGTGCTCTCACCGATTGATCAACCCGAGACCCTGGTCTGTCCTAGAAGCACCTAAGATCTCTGCACTGCATCCTGATGGCTGCACGAAGATACATGCAGACGCCTAGAGACTATCCACCTGGGTCAGACTTTAACCTGAATCTCTCCTTCACTCGATATCCGCCATCCACTTCACCATGTCTTTCTGAGATGCATGAAAACTGAGACAGAGAGAGAGAAAACCTCTAGTATTTCTCTCTTCTCCTCTTAAGTATTACCTTGCCTTCTGAAAAATCTTTGTGTTCACATTAAGTGGATAGGAGCAATGAAACCATCCTGAGGGTGCCTGAGCCACAGATGACTCCCTGGGTCATTGTGATATAAAGGCGGGCAGCTCAGGCAAACCCGCAGAGCCATTCACATCACTGGTACAGAGGACACCACAAATGACGTTCTTGTGAGCCTTGCTCTACCCGGCTATGGCACAGTACACCGATTCTACGTGAACTGCACCCGCCTGGGCAGGGCACTGCACACAGCAGGGTTTCCAGGTGGAGGACTGCCCATTGACCCTCACACCCACACATACCTTCGCTCATCATATCCTGATATTTCAATTTCCAAGATATTTCAAAATATATTTCCAAACATTTCAAAGATAGTTCAATTTCCCTTTGAAACTTGGGACACGCTGCCATCCAATTTGCATCTCTTCTCCTTTATAATCGCTTCTGCTGGGAAATCTCTTCAGCTGGTCTATCGGTATCTGAGGACATGTGTGAGCATAAGGGAAATGATCAGCAAACAAGATGGATGTGTTTCTATTAGCGTTTATCATTCTATTCTCCACTTCACCCTTGGGCACATTTTCATATCTAGACCGCTGGGATCATAATCAACCTATGTTCAACATCTCCGTGGCTTCCAAGGCCTTCCCGACATCTCGGAGGAATACCACTTGGAGTCCCACACCCATCCCTGGTCCAAAGACCAGCAATAAGGATGACTCAGTTGCACAGAACTCTACCCGGGAAAGCTCTGTTTACCTCTCTAGGTGGGTCATGGCACACAGTATGCCTCAATGTGGAGGCCCTGCTTGCCCCCTCACACTTTCAAATGATACATTCTGCACTATTCCTACCACGTCTTTGGATCTCACCCAACATTTATGCATAGAACTTGAAAATGGTGACCCACTGCCCTCCAACTTGCATCCCTCCCTCACTAGACTGCCTTCACTGCTTCTACATCCTGTACATACTCAGAAGGATGAGGACACGGGGAAAAATAGGTGTCCCATATCTCTCTTCATTTCAAAGGAATTAAACTTCTGCTTTCTAATAGTTCCTCTTCAACTTTTTAGAAACGGAACCCCGATGAGTTATGCTGAACATTTCAGAGACTCAGTCGTTTTCAAGGACGGTCATAACATTCTGGATTGAGCTAAGGACACTTGGAGCGCCTCACTCAAATTGCACCCGGCACAAGTAACACCACATCAATGTGCCTGGAAAGTCGTACTCACCCAGACAGGCTCTCTTCACACATTGCCAAAACGAAGCATACTTCTCTGCATAAGGAAATACACGTAAGAAACCATTAACGTGTAGGTACAGCCCAGTCCCCATTATCCTCTTCCTTGTAGTTCCAGCTCTCCTGCCTGCACATCCTGATGGCTCCATTCCACATATATACAGACACTCAGGGAATATCCACCCACGTTGTGAATCCCTTCTCCATCTCAGGGGCTGTCCCCTTCACTCCCCTTTACAGTTACCTCAGAAGCGTGAGGACTAGTGAAAGAAAAGCGCCTGGTTATTTCTTCTTCTTCTTATACATATCATCTTATCCTCTGTAAACTCTTGGTGCTCACATTGTGAAGAGAGGACCGCTGAAGTCTACCCAAGGGTGCCAGAGGCACAGATGACTCCACGGCCATTATGACATCAAGGCGGACACTCAAGGACACCTGCAACTCCACCCACATCACCGGTCCAGAGGCCACCACAAACGACGTTCTTGTAAGCCTTACTCTGCCCAGGCCGGTGCGTTGACAGGGAGTCGACGCCAGCCTCACGTGGCTGGGCGGGGCACCTCAAACAGTGTGGCCTCGAGGTGAACGTCATGGTTAGTGCACTTCCCACACTCCTGTTCAATTTTCTTCTCTCGTCCCACCATACCTTTATCACTACACACAAGAGGCTCCAGATGTTGAAAACAAAAAACAAAAATGTCCCACTCCCCTAAAATCCTGCATCCCACCTCTTTGAGGATCTCGTCACCTTCTGTTTGCATCTGCACAGAGATGAGGGATATTGCGAGAAGGTAAGTGTCTCGCAGTTTTTTTGTTTGTTTGTTTTTCGTTTTTGGCCGTTTGTTTGTTTTTGTGTTTTTTTTCCCCCCCATTCTATAACCTGTAGGTGCAGATGACATTCGAGATGAAATTCAAGCACGGGAAGAATCCTAAAAATGCCTAGAATCCACATGGCTTCCTGGATCCTCACGATATCACGGCAAGTAGCCAAGGACATAGGCAGCCCCAGCTACTCCAAGGTCAAGCACAAATCAATTTCCTTGTGAGCCTTGCCCTACCCAGACATATACTAGTTACGTGAGGTAAACTTGGGTCAGTAGCTGTCTGGGCAGGGCATTTTCGCACAACGGTGCTCTCACCGATTGATCAACCCGAGACCCTGGTCTGTCCTAGAAGCACCTAAGATCTCTGCACTGCATCCTGATGGCTGCACGAAGATACATGCAGACGCCTAGAGACTATCCACCTGGGTCAGACTTTAACCTGAATCTCTCCTTCACTCGATATCCGCCATCCACTTCACCATGTCTTTCTGAGATGCATGAAAACCGAGACAGAGAGAGAGAAAACCTCTAGTATTTCTCTCTTCTCCTCTTAAGTATTACCTTGCCTTCTGAAAAATCTTTGTGTTCACATTAAGTGGATAGGAGCAATGAAACCATCCTGAGGGTGCCTGAGCCACAGATGACTCCCTGGGTCATTGTGATATAAAGGCGGGCAGCTCAGGCAAACCCGCAGAGCCATTCACATCACTGGTACAGAGGACACCACAAATGACGTTCTTGTGAGCCTTGCTCTACCCGGCTATGGCACAGTACACCGATTCTACGTGAACTGCACCCGCCTGGGCAGGGCACTGCACACAGCAGGGTTTCCAGGTGGAGGACTGCCCATTGACCCTCACACCCACACATACCTTCGCTCATCATATCCTGATATTTCAATTTCCAAGATATTTCAAAATATATTTCCAAACATTTCAAAGATAGTTCAATTTCCCTTTGAAACTTGGGACACGCTGCCATCCAATTTGCATCTCTTCTCCTTTATAATCGCTTCTGCTGGGAAATCTCTTCAGCTGGTCTATCGGTATCTGAGGACATGTGTGAGCATAAGGGAAATGATCAGCAAACAAGATGGATGTGTTTCTATTAGCGTTTATCATTCTATTCTCCACTTCACCCTTGGGCACATTTTCATATCTAGACCGCTGGGATCATAATCAACCTATGTTCAACATCTCCGTGGCTTCCAAGGCCTTCCCGACATCTCGGAGGAATACCACCTGGAGTCCCACACCCATCCCTGGTCCAAAGACCAGCAATAAGGATGACTCAGTTGCACAGAACTCTACCCGGGAAAGCTCTGTTTACCTCTCTAGGTGGGTCATGGCACACAGTATGCCTCAATGTGGAGGCCCTGCTTGCCCCCTCACACTTTCAAATGATACATTCTGCACTATTCCTACCACGTCTTTGGATCTCACCCAACATTTATGCATAGAACTTGAAAATGGTGACCCACTGCCCTCCAACTTGCATCCCTCCCTCACTAGACTGCCTTCACTGCTTCTACATCCTGTACATACTCAGAAGGATGAGGACACGGGGAAAAATAGGTGTCCCATATCTCTCTTCATTTCAAAGGAATTAAACTTCTGCTTTCTAATAGTTCCTCTTCCACTTTTTAGAAACGGAACCCCGATGAGTTATGCTGAACATTTCAGAGACTCAGTCATTTTCAAGGACGGTCATAACCTTCTGGATTGAGCTAAGGACACTTGGAGCGCCTCACTCAAATTGCACCCGGCACGAGTAACACCACATCAATGTGCCTGGAAAGTCGTACTCACCCAGACAGGCTCTCTTCACACATTGCCAAAACGAAGCATACTTCTCTGGATAAGGAAATACACGTAAGAAACCTTTAACGTGTAGGTACAGCCCAGTCCCCGTCATCCTCTTCCTTGTAGTTCCAGCTCTCTTGCCTGCACATCCTGATGGCTCCATTCCACATATATACAGACACTCAGGGAATATCCACCCACGTTGTGAATCCCTTCTCCATCTCAGGGGCTGTCCCCTTCACTCCCCTTTACAGTTACCTCAGAAGTGTGAGGACTAGTGAAAGAAAAGCGCCTGGTTATTTCTTCTTCTTCTTATACATATCATCTTATCCTCTGTAAACTCTTGGTGCTCACATTGTGAAGAGAGGACCGCTGAAGTCTACCCAAGGGTGCCAGAGGCACAGATGACTCCACGGCCATTATGACATCAAGGCGGACATTCAAGGATACCTGCAACTCCACCCACATCACCGGTCCAGAGGCCACCACAAACGACGTTCTTGTGAGCCTTACTCTGCCCAGGCCGGTGCGTTGACAGGGAGTCGACGCCAGCCTCACGTGGCTGGGCGGGGCACCTCAAACAGTGTGGCCTCGAGGTGAACGTCATGGTTAGTGCACTGCCCACACTCCTGTTCAATTTTCTTCTCTCGTCCCACCATACCTTTATCACTACACACAAGAGGCTCCAGATGTTGAAAACAAAAAACAAAAATGTCCCACTCCCCTAAAATCCTGCATCCCACCTCTTTGAGGATCTCGTCACCTTCTGTTTGCATCTGCACAGAGATGAGGGATATTGCGAGAAGGTAAGTGTCTCGCAGTTTTTTTGTTTGTTTGTTTTTCGTTTTTGGCCGTTTGTTTGTTTTTGTGTTTTTTCTCCCCCCCTATTCTATAACCTGTAGGTGCAGATGACATTCGAGATGAAATTCAAGCACGGGAAGAATCCTAAAAATGCCTAGAATCCACATGGCTTCCTGGATCCTCACGATATCACGGCAAGTAGCCAAGGACATAGGCAGCCCCAGCTACTCCAAGGTCAAGCACAAATCAATTTCCTTGTGAGCCTTGCCCTACCCAGACATATACTAGTTACGTGAGGTAAACTTGGGTCAGTAGCTGTCTGGGCAGGGCATTTTCGCACAACAGTGCTCTCACCGATTGATCAACCCGAGACCCTGGTCTGTCCTAGAAGCACCTAAGATCTCTGCACTGCATCCTGATGGCTGCACGAACATACATGCAGACGCCTAGAGACTATCCACCTGGGTCAGACTTTAACCTGAATCTCTCCTTCACTCGATATCCGCCATCCACTTCACCATGTCTTTCTGAGATGCATGAAAACCGAGACAGAGAGAGAGAAAACCTCTAGTATTTCTCTCTTCTCCTCTTAAGTATTACCTTGCCTTCTGAAAAATCTTTGTGTTCACATTAAGTGGATAGGAGCAATGAAACCATCCTGAGGGTGCCTGAGCCACAGATGACTCCCTGGGTCATTGTGATATAAAGGCGGGCAGCTCAGGCAAACCCGCAGAGCCATTCACATCACTGGTACAGAGGACACCACAAATGACGTTCTTGTGAGCCTTGCTCTACCCGGCTATGGCGCAGTACACCGATTCTACGTGAACTGCACCCGCCTGGGCAGGGCACTGCACACAGCAGGGTTTCCAGGTGGAGGACTGCCCATTGACCCTCACACCCACACATACCTTCGCTCATCATATCCTGATATTTCAATTTCCAAGATATTTCAAAATATATTTCCAAACATTTCAAAGATAGTTCAATTTCCCTTTGAAACTTGGGACACGCTGCCATCCAATTTGCATCTCTTCTCCTTTATAATCGCTTCTGCTGGGAAATCTCTTCAGCTGGTCTATCGGTATCTGAGGACATGTGTGAGCATAAGGGAAATGATCAGCAAACAAGATGGATGTGTTTCTATTAGCGTTTATCATTCTATTCTCCACTTCACCCTTGGGCACATTTTCATATCTAGACCGCTGGGATCATAATCAACCTATGTTCAACATCTCCGTGGCTTCCAAGGCCTTCCCGACATCTCGGAGGAATACCACCTGGAGTCCCACACCCATCCCTGGTCCAAAGACCAGCAATAAGGATGACTCAGTTGCACAGAACTCTACCCGGGAAAGCTCTGTTTACCTCTCTAGGTGGGTCATGGCACACAGTATGGCCTCAATGTGGAGGCCCTGCTTGCCCCCTCACACTTTCAAATGATACATTCTGCACTATTCCTACCACGTCTTTGGATCTCACCCAACATTTATGCATAGAACTTGAAAATGGTGACCCACTGCCCTCCAACTTGCATCCCTCCCTCATTAGACTGTCTTCACTGCTTCTACGTCCTGTACATACTCAGAAGGATGAGGACACGGGGAAAAATAGGTGTCCCATATCTCTCTTCATTTCAAAGGAATTAAACTTCTGCTTTCTAATAGTTCCTCTTCAACTTTTTAGAAACGGAACCCCGATGAGTTATGCTGAACATTTCAGAGACTCAGTCGTTTTCAAGGACGGTCATAACCTTCTGGATTGAGCTAAGGACACTTGGAGCGCCTCACTCAAATTGCACCCGGCACAAGTAACACCACATCAATGTGCCTGGAAAGTCGTACTCACCCAGACAGGCTCTCTTCACACATTGCCAAAACGAAGCATACTTCTCTGGATAAGGAAATACACGTAAGAAACCTTTAACGTGTAGGTACAGCCCAGTCCCCGTCATCCTCTTCCTTGTAGTTCCAGCTCTCCTGCCTGCACATCCTGATGGCTCCATTCCACATATATACAGACACTTAGGGAATATCCACCCACGTTGTGAATCCCTTCTCCATCTCAGGGGCTGTCCCCTTCACTCCCCTTTACAGTTACCTCAGAAGTGTGAGGACTAGTGAAAGAAAAGCGCCTGGTTATTTCTTCTTCTTCTTATACATATCATCTTATCCTCTGTAAACTCTTGGTGCTCACATTGTGAAGAGAGGACCGCTGAAGTCTACCCAAGGGTGCCAGAGGCACAGATGACTCCACGGCCATTATGACATCAAGGCGGACACTCAAGGACACCTGCAACTCCACCCACATCACTGGTCCAGAGGCCACCACAAACGACGTTCTTGTGAGCCTTACTCTGCCCAGGCCGGTGCGTTGACAGGGAGTCGACGCCAGCCTCACGTGGCTGGGCGGGGCACCTCAAACAGTGTGGCCTCGAGGTGAACGTCATGGTTAGTGCACTTCCCACACTCCTGTTCAATTTTCTTCTCTCGTTCCACCATACCTTTATCACTTCACACAAGAGGCTCCAGATGTTGAAAACAAAAAACAAAAATGTCCCACTCCCCTAAAATCCTGCATCCCACCTCTTTGAGGATCTCGTCACCTTCTGTTTGCATCTGCACAGAGATGAGGGATATTGCGAAAAGGTAAGTGTCTCGCAGTTTTTTTGTTTGTTTGTTTTTTGTTTGTGGCCGTTTGTTTGTTTTTGTGTTTCCCCCCCCTCCCCATTCTATAACCTGTAGGTGCAGATGACATTCGAGATGAAATTCAAGCACGGGAAGAATCCTAAAAATGCCTAGTATCCACATGGCTTCCTGGATCCTCACGATATCACGGCAAGTAGCCAAGGACATAGGCAGCCCCAGCTACTCCAAGGTCAAGCACAAATCAATTTCCTTGTGAGCCTTGCCCTACCCAGACATATACTAGTTACGTGAGGTAAACTTGGGTCAGTAGCTGTCTGGGCAGGGCATTTTCGCACAACAGTGCTCTCACCGATTGATCAACCCGAGACCCTGGTCTGTCCTAGAAGCACCTAAGATCTCTGCACTGCATCCTGATGGCTGCACGAACATACATGCAGACGCCTAGAGACTATCCACCTGGGTCAGACTTTAACCTGAATCTCTCCTTCACTCGATATCCGCCATCCACTTCACCATGTCTTTCTGAGATGCATGAAAACCGAGACAGAGAGAGAGAAAACCTCTAGTATTTCTCTCTTCTCCTCTTAAGTATTACCTTGCCTTCTGAAAAATCTTTGTGTTCACATTAAGTGGATAGGAGCAATGAAACCATCCTGAGGGTGCCTGAGCCACAGATGACTCCCTGGGTCATTGTGATATAAAGGCGGGCAGCTCAGGCAAACCCGCAGAGCCATTCACATCACTGGTACAGAGGACACCACAAATGACGTTCTTGTGAGCCTTGCTCTACCCGGCTATGGCGCAGTACACCGATTCTACGTGAACTGCACCCGCCTGGGCAGGGCACTGCACACAGCAGGGTTTCCAGGTGGAGGACTGCCCATTGACCCTCACACCCACACATACCTTCGCTCATCATATCCTGATATTTCAAATTCCAAGATATTTCAAAATATATTTCCAAACATTTCAAAGATAGTTCAATTTCCCTTTGAAACTTGGGACACGCTGCCATCCAATTTGCATCTCTTCTCCTTTATAATCGCTTCTGCTGGGAAATCTCTTCAGCTGGTCTATCGGTATCTGAGGACATGTGTGAGCATAAGGGAAATGATCAGCAAACAAGATGGATGTGTTTCTATTAGCGTTTTTCATTCTATTCTCCACTTCACCCTTGGGCACATTTTCATATCTAGACCGCTGGGATCATAATCAACCTATGTTCAACATCTCCGTGGCTTCCAAGGCCTTCCCGACATCTCGGGGGAATACCACCTGGAGTCCCACACCCATCCCTGGTCCAAAGACCAGCAATAAGGATGACTCAGTTGCACAGAACTCTACCCGGGAAAGCTCTGTTTACCTCTCTAGGTGGGTCATGGCACACAGTATGGCCTCAATGTGGAGGCCCTGCTTGCCCCCTCACACTTTCAAATGATACATTCTGCACTATTCCTACCACGTCTTTGGATCTCACCCAACATTTATGCATAGAACTTGAAAATGGTGACCCACTGCCCTCCAACTTGCATCCCTCCCTCATTAGACTGTCTTCACTGCTTCTACGTCCTGTACATACTCAGAAGGATGAGGACACGGGGAAAAATAGGTGTCCCATATCTCTCTTCATTTCAAAGGAATTAAACTTCTGCTTTCTAATAGTTCCTCTTCAACTTTTTAGAAACGGAACCCCTATGAGTTATGCTGAACATTTCAGAGACTCAGTCGTTTTCAAGGACGGTCATAACATTCTGGATTGAGCTAAGGACACTTGGAGCGCCTCACTCAAATTGCACCCGGCACGAGTAACACCACATCAATGTGCCTGGAAAGTCGTACTCACCCAGACAGGCTCTCTTCACACATTGCCAAAACGAAGCATACTTCTCTGGATAAGGAAATACACGTCAGAAACCTTTAACGTGTAGGTACAGCGCAGTCCCCGTCATCCTCTTCCTTGTAGTTCCAGCTCTCCTGCCTGCACATCCTGATGGCTCCATTCCACATATATACAGACACTCAGGGAATATCCACCCACGTTGTGAATCCCTTCTCCATCTCAGGGGCTGTCCCCTTCACTCCCCTTTACAGTTACCTCAGAAGTGTGAGGACTAGTGAAAGAAAAGCGCCTGGTTATTTCTTCTTCTTCTTATACATATCATCTTATCCTCTGTAAACTCTTGGTTCTCACATTGTGAAGAGAGGACCGCTGAAGTCTACCCAAGGGTGCCAGAGGCACAGATGACTCCACGGCCATTATGACATCAAGGCGGACACTCAAGGACACCTGCAACTCCACCCACATCACTGGTCCAGAGGCCACCACAAACGACGTTCTTGTGAGCCTTACTCTGCCCAGGCCGGTGCGTTGACAGGGAGTCGACGCCAGGCTCACGTGGCTGGGCGGGGCACCTCAAACAGTGTGGCCTCGAGGTGAACGTCATGGTTAGTGCACTTCCCACACTCCTGTTCAATTTTCTTCTCTCGTTCCACCATACCTTTATCACTTCACACAAGAGGCTCCAGATGTTGAAAACAAAAAACAAAAATGTCCCACTCCCCTAAAATCCTGCATCCCACCTCTTTGAGGATCTCGTCACCTTCTGTTTGCATCTGCACAGAGATGAGGGATATTGCGAGAAGGTAAGTGTCTCGCAGTTTTTTTGTTTGTTTGTTTTTCGTTTTTGGCCGTTTGTTTGTTTTTGTGTTTTTTCTCCCCCCCTATTCTATAACCTGTAGGTGCAGATGACATTCGAGATGAAATTCAAGCACGGGAAGAATCCTAAAAATGCCTAGAATCCACATGGCTTCCTGGATCCTCACGATATCACGGCAAGTAGCCAAGGACATAGGCAGCCCCAGCTACTCCAAGGTCAAGCACAAATCAATTTCCTTGTGAGCCTTGCCCTACCCAGACATATACTAGTTACGTGAGGTAAACTTGGGTCAGTAGCTGTCTGGGCAGGGCATTTTCGCACAACAGTGCTCTCACCGATTGATCAACCCGAGACCCTGGTCTGTCCTAGAAGCACCTAAGATCTCTGCACTGCATCCTGATGGCTGCACGAACATACATGCAGACGCCTAGAGACTATCCACCTGGGTCAGACTTTAACCTGAATCTCTCCTTCACTCGATATCCGCCATCCACTTCACCATGTCTTTCTGAGATGCATGAAAACCGAGACAGAGAGAGAGAAAACCTCTAGTATTTCTCTCTTCTCCTCTTAAGTATTACCTTGCCTTCTGAAAAATCTTTGTGTTCACATTAAGTGGATAGGAGCAATGAAACCATCCTGAGGGTGCCTGAGCCACAGATGACTCCCTGGGTCATTGTGATATAAAGGCGGGCAGCTCAGGCAAACCCGCAGAGCCATTCACATCACTGGTACAGAGGACACCACAAATGACGTTCTTGTGAGCCTTGCTCTACCCGGCTATGGCGCAGTACACCGATTCTACGTGAACTGCACCCGCCTGGGCAGGGCACTGCACACAGCAGGGTTTCCAGGTGGAGGACTGCCCATTGACCCTCACACCCACACATACCTTCGCTCATCATATCCTGATATTTCAATTTCCAAGATATTTCAAAATATATTTCCAAACATTTCAAAGATAGTTCAATTTCCCTTTGAAACTTGGGACACGCTGCCATCCAATTTGCATCTCTTCTCCTTTATAATCGCTTCTGCTGGGAAATCTCTTCAGCTGGTCTATCGGTATCTGAGGACATGTGTGAGCATAAGGGAAATGATCAGCAAACAAGATGGATGTGTTTCTATTAGCGTTTATCATTCTATTCTCCACTTCACCCTTGGGCACATTTTCATATCTAGACCGCTGGGATCATAATCAACCTATGTTCAACATCTCCGTGGCTTCCAAGGCCTTCCCGACATCTCGGGGGAATACCACCTGGAGTCCCACACCCATCCCTGGTCCAAAGACCAGCAATAAGGATGACTCAGTTGCACAGAACTCTACCCGGGAAAGCTCTGTTTACCTCTCTAGGTGGGTCATGGCACACAGTATGGCCTCAATGTGGAGGCCCTGCTTGCCCCCTCACACTTTCAAATGATACATTCTGCACTATTCCTACCACGTCTTTGGATCTCACCCAACATTTATGCATAGAACTTGAAAATGGTGACCCACTGCCCTCCAACTTGCATCCCTCCCTCATTAGACTGTCTTCACTGCTTCTACGTCCTGTACATACTCAGAAGGATGAGGACACGGGGAAAAATAGGTGTCCCATATCTCTCTTCATTTCAAAGGAATTAAACTTCTGCTTTCTAATAGTTCCTCTTCAACTTTTTAGAAACGGAACCCCTATGAGTTATGCTGAACATTTCAGAGACTCAGTCGTTTTCAAGGACGGTCATAACCTTCTGGATTGAGCTAAGGACACTTGGAGCGCCTCACTCAAATTGCACCCGGCACGAGTAACACCACATCAATGTGCCTGGAAAGTCGTACTCACCCAGACAGGCTCTCTTCACACATTGCCAAAACGAAGCATACTTCTCTGGATAAGGAAATACACGTAAGAAACCTTTAACGTGTAGGTACAGCCCAGTCCCCGTCATCCTCTTCCTTGTAGTTCCAGCTCTCTTGCCTGCACATCCTGATGGCTCCATTCCACATATATACAGACACTCAGGGAATATCCACCCACGTTGTGAATCCCTTCTCCATCTCAGGGGCTGTCCCCTTCACTCCCCTTTACAGTTACCTCAGAAGTGTGAGGACTAGTGAAAGAAAAGCGCCTGGTTATTTCTTCTTCTTCTTATACATATCATCTTATCCTCTGTAAACTCTTGGTGCTCACATTGTGAAGAGAGGACCGCTGAAGTCTACCCAAGGGTGCCAGAGGCACAGATGACTCCACGGCCATTATGACATCAAGGCGGACACTCAAGGACACCTGCAACTCCACCCACATCACCGGTCCAGAGGCCACTACAAACGACGTTCTTGTGAGCCTTACTCTGCCCAGGCCGGTGCGTTGACAGGGAGTCGACGCCAGCCTCACGTGGCTGGGCGGGGCACCTCAAACAGTGTGGCCTCGAGGTGAACGTCATGGTTAGTGCACTGCCCACACTCCTGTTCAATTTTCTTCTCTCGTCCCACCATACCTTTATCACTACACACAAGAGGCTCCAGATGTTGAAAACAAAAAACAAAAATGTCCCACTCCCCTAAAATCCTGCATCCCACCTCTTTGAGGATCTCGTCACCTTCTGTTTGCATCTGCACAGAGATGAGGGATATTGCGAGAAGGTAAGTGTCTCGCAGTTTTTTTGTTTGTTTGTTTTTCGTTTTTGGCCGTTTGTTTGTTTTTGTGTTTTTTCTCCCCCCCTATTCTATAGCCTGTAGGTGCAGATGACATTCGAGATGAAATTCAAGCACGGGAAGAATCCTAAAAATGCCTAGAATCCACATGGCTTCCTGGATCCTCACGATATCACGGCAAGTAGCCAAGGACATAGGCAGCCCCAGCTACTCCAAGGTCAAGCACAAATCAATTTCCTTGTGAGCCTTGCCCTACCCAGACATATACTAGTTACGTGAGGTAAACTTGGGTCAGTAGCTGTCTGGGCAGGGCATTTTCGCACAACAGTGCTCTCACCGATTGATCAACCCGAGACCCTGGTCTGTCCTAGAAGCACTTAAGATCTCTGCACTGCATCCTGATGGCTGCACGAAGATACATGCAGACGCCTAGAGACTATCCACCTGGGTCAGACTTTAACCTGAATCTCTCCTTCACTCGATATCCGCCATCCACTTCACCATGTCTTTCTGAGATGCATGAAAACCGAGACAGAGAGAGAGAAAACCTCTAGTATTTCTCTCTTCTCCTCTTAAGTATTACCTTGCCTTCTGAAAAATCTTTGTGTTCACATTAAGTGGATAGGAGCAATGAAAGCATCCTGAGGGTGCCTGAGCCACAGATGACTCCCTGGGTCATTGTGATATAAAGGCGGGCAGCTCAGGCAAACCCGCAGAGCCATTCACATCACTGGTACAGAGGACACCACAAATGACATTCTTGTGAGCCTTGCTCTACCCGGCTATGGCACAGTACACCGATTCTACGTGAACTGCACCCGCCTGGGCAGGGCACTGCACACAGCAGGGTTTCCAGGTGGAGGACTGCCCATTGACCCTCACACCCACACATACCTTCGCTCATCATATCCTGATATTTCAATTTCCAAGATATTTCAAAATATATTTCCAAACATTTCAAAGATAGTTCAATTTCCCTTTGAAACTTGGGACACGCTGCCATCCAATTTGCATCTCTTCTCCTTTATAATCGCTTCTGCTGGGAAATCTCTTCAGCTGGTCTATCGGTATCTGAGGACATGTGTGAGCATAAGGGAAATGATCAGCAAACAAGATGGATGTGTTTCTATTAGCGTTTATCATTCTATTCTCCACTTCACCCTTGGGCACATTTTCATATCTAGACCGCTGGGATCATAATCAACCTATGTTCAACATCTCCGTGGCTTCCAAGGCCTTCCCGACATCTCGGAGGAATACCACCTGGAGTCCCACACCCATCCCTGGTCCAAAGACCAGCAATAAGGATGACTCAGTTGCACAGAACTCTACCCGGGAAAGCTCTGTTTACCTCTCTAGGTGGGTCATGGCACACAGTATGCCTCAATGTGGAGGCCCTGCTTGCCCCCTCACACTTTCAAATGATACATTCTGCACTATTCCTACCACGTCTTTGGATCTCACCCAACATTTATGCATAGAACTTGAAAATGGTGACCCACTGCCCTCCAACTTGCATCCCTCCCTCACTAGACTGCCTTCACTGCTTCTACATCCTGTACATACTCAGAAGGATGAGGACACGGGGAAAAATAGGTGTCCCATATCTCTCTTCATTTCAAAGGAATTAAACTTCTGCTTTCTAATAGTTCCTCTTCCACTTTTTAGAAACGGAACCCCGATGAGTTATGCTGAACATTTCAGAGACTCAGTCGTTTTCAAGGACGGTCATAACATTCTGGATTGAGCTAAGGACACTTGGAGCGCCTCACTCAAATTGCACCCGGCACAAGTAACACCACATCAATGTGCCTGGAAAGTCGTACTCACCCAGACAGGCTCTCTTCACACATTGCCAAAACGAAGCATACTTCTCTGCATAAGGAAATACACGTAAGAAACCATTAACGTGTAGGTACAGCCCAGTCCCCATTATCCTCTTCCTTGTAGTTCCAGCTCTCCTGCCTGCACATCCTGATGGCTCCATTCCACATATATACAGACACTCAGGGAATATCCACCCACGTTGTGAATCCCTTCTCCATCTCAGGGGCTGTCCCCTTCACTCCCCTTTACAGTTACCTCAGAAGCGTGAGGACTAGTGAAAGAAAAGCGCCTGGTTATTTCTTCTTCTTCTTATACATATCATCTTATCCTCTGTAAACTCTTGGTGCTCACATTGTGAAGAGAGGACCGCTGAAGTCTACCCAAGGGTGCCAGAGGCACAGATGACTCCACGGCCATTATGACATCAAGGCGGACACTCAAGGACACCTGCAACTCCACCCACATCACCGGTCCAGAGGCCACCACAAACGACGTTCTTGTAAGCCTTACTCTGCCCAGGCCGGTGCGTTGACAGGGAGTCGACGCCAGCCTCACGTGGCTGGGCGGGGCACCTCAAACAGTGTGGCCTCG
Source organism: Giraffa tippelskirchi (assembly GCF_054371585.1). Classification (NCBI taxonomy): domain Eukaryota; kingdom Metazoa; phylum Chordata; class Mammalia; order Artiodactyla; family Giraffidae; genus Giraffa; species Giraffa tippelskirchi. The sequence continues at coordinate 9,056,875 of NC_137289.1, read as the reverse complement.
AGGTGAACGTCATGGTTAGTGCACTTCCCACACTCCTGTTCAATTTTCTTCTCTCGTCCCACCATACCTTTATCACTACACACAAGAGGCTCCAGATGTTGAAAACAAAAAACAAAAATGTCCCACTCCCCTAAAATCCTGCATCCCACCTCTTTGAGGATCTCGTCACCTTCTGTTTGCATCTGCACAGAGATGAGGGATATTGCGAGAAGGTAAGTGTCTCGCAGTTTTTTTGTTTGTTTGTTTTTCGTTTTTGGCCGTTTGTTTGTTTTTGTGTTTTTTTTCCCCCCCATTCTATAACCTGTAGGTGCAGATGACATTCGAGATGAAATTCAAGCACGGGAAGAATCCTAAAAATGCCTAGAATCCACATGGCTTCCTGGATCCTCACGATATCACGGCAAGTAGCCAAGGACATAGGCAGCCCCAGCTACTCCAAGGTCAAGCACAAATCAATTTCCTTGTGAGCCTTGCCCTACCCAGACATATACTAGTTACGTGAGGTAAACTTGGGTCAGTAGCTGTCTGGGCAGGGCATTTTCGCACAACGGTGCTCTCACCGATTGATCAACCCGAGACCCTGGTCTGTCCTAGAAGCACCTAAGATCTCTGCACTGCATCCTGATGGCTGCACGAAGATACATGCAGACGCCTAGAGACTATCCACCTGGGTCAGACTTTAACCTGAATCTCTCCTTCACTCGATATCCGCCATCCACTTCACCATGTCTTTCTGAGATGCATGAAAACCGAGACAGAGAGAGAGAAAACCTCTAGTATTTCTCTCTTCTCCTCTTAAGTATTACCTTGCCTTCTGAAAAATCTTTGTGTTCACATTAAGTGGATAGGAGCAATGAAACCATCCTGAGGGTGCCTGAGCCACAGATGACTCCCTGGGTCATTGTGATATAAAGGCGGGCAGCTCAGGCAAACCCGCTCAGCCATTCACATCACTGGTACAGAGGACACCACAAATGACGTTCTTGTGAGCCTTGCTCTACCCGGCTATGGCACAGTACACCGATTCTACGTGAACTGCACCCGCCTGGGCAGGGCACTGCACACAGCAGGGTTTCCAGGTGGAGGACTGCCCATTGACCCTCACACCCACACATACCTTCGCTCATCATATCCTGATATTTCAATTTCCAAGATATTTCAAAATATATTTCCAAACATTTCAAAGATAGTTCAATTTCCCTTTGAAACTTGGGACACGCTGCCATCCAATTTGCATCTCTTCTCCTTTATAATCGCTTCTGCTGGGAAATCTCTTCAGCTGGTCTATCGGTATCTGAGGACATGTGTGAGCATAAGGGAAATGATCAGCAAACAAGATGGATGTGTTTCTATTAGCGTTTATCATTCTATTCTCCACTTCACCCTTGGGCACATTTTCATATCTAGACCGCTGGGATCATAATCAACCTATGTTCAACATCTCCGTGGCTTCCAAGGCCTTCCCGACATCTCGGAGGAATACCACCTGGAGTCCCACACCCATCCCTGGTCCAAAGACCAGCAATAAGGATGACTCAGTTGCACAGAACTCTACCCGGGAAAGCTCTGTTTACCTCTCTAGGTGGGTCATGGCACACAGTATGCCTCAATGTGGAGGCCCTGCTTGCCCCCTCACACTTTCAAATGATACATTCTGCACTATTCCTACCACGTCTTTGGATCTCACCCAACATTTATGCATAGAACTTGAAAATGGTGACCCACTGCCCTCCAACTTGCATCCCTCCCTCACTAGACTGCCTTCACTGCTTCTACATCCTGTACATACTCAGAAGGATGAGGACACGGGGAAAAATAGGTGTCCCATATCTCTCTTCATTTCAAAGGAATTAAACTTCTGCTTTCTAATAGTTCCTCTTCCACTTTTTAGAAACGGAACCCCGATGAGTTATGCTGAACATTTCAGAGACTCAGTCATTTTCAAGGACGGTCATAACCTTCTGGATTGAGCTAAGGACACTTGGAGCGCCTCACTCAAATTGCACCCGGCACGAGTAACACCACATCAATGTGCCTGGAAAGTCGTACTCACCCAGACAGGCTCTCTTCACACATTGCCAAAACGAAGCATACTTCTCTGGATAAGGAAATACACGTAAGAAACCTTTAACGTGTAGGTACAGCCCAGTCCCCGTCATCCTCTTCCTTGTAGTTCCAGCTCTCTTGCCTGCACATCCTGATGGCTCCATTCCACATATATACAGACACTCAGGGAATATCCACCCACGTTGTGAATCCCTTCTCCATCTCAGGGGCTGTCCCCTTCACTCCCCTTTACAGTTACCTCAGAAGTGTGAGGACTAGTGAAAGAAAAGCGCCTGGTTATTTCTTCTTCTTCTTATACATATCATCTTATCCTCTGTAAACTCTTGGTGCTCACATTGTGAAGAGAGGACCGCTGAAGTCTACCCAAGGGTGCCAGAGGCACAGATGACTCCACGGCCATTATGACATCAAGGCGGACATTCAAGGATACCTGCAACTCCACCCACATCACCGGTCCAGAGGCCACCACAAACGACGTTCTTGTGAGCCTTACTCTGCCCAGGCCGGTGCGTTGACAGGGAGTCGACGCCAGCCTCACGTGGCTGGGCGGGGCACCTCAAACAGTGTGGCCTCGAGGTGAACGTCATGGTTAGTGCACTGCCCACACTCCTGTTCAATTTTCTTCTCTCGTCCCACCATACCTTTATCACTACACACAAGAGGCTCCAGATGTTGAAAACAAAAAACAAAAATGTCCCACTCCCCTAAAATCCTGCATCCCACCTCTTTGAGGATCTCGTCACCTTCTGTTTGCATCTGCACAGAGATGAGGGATATTGCGAGAAGGTAAGTGTCTCGCAGTTTTTTTGTTTGTTTGTTTTTCGTTTTTGGCCGTTTGTTTGTTTTTGTGTATTTTCTCCCCCCCTATTCTATAACCTGTAGGTGCAGATGACATTCGAGATGAAATTCAAGCACGGGAAGAATCCTAAAAATGCCTAGAATCCACATGGCTTCCTGGATCCTCACGATATCACGGCAAGTAGCCAAGGACATAGGCAGCCCCAGCTACTCCAAGGTCAAGCACAAATCAATTTCCTTGTGAGCCTTGCCCTACCCAGACATATACTAGTTACGTGAGGTAAACTTGGGTCAGTAGCTGTCTGGGCAGGGCATTTTCGCACAACAGTGCTCTCACCGATTGATCAACCCGAGACCCTGGTCTGTCCTAGAAGCACCTAAGATCTCTGCACTGCATCCTGATGGCTGCACGAACATACATGCAGACGCCTAGAGACTATCCACCTGGGTCAGACTTTAACCTGAATCTCTCCTTCACTCGATATCCGCCATCCACTTCACCATGTCTTTCTGAGATGCATGAAAACCGAGACAGAGAGAGAGAAAACCTCTAGTATTTCTCTCTTCTCCTCTTAAGTATTACCTTGCCTTCTGAAAAATCTTTGTGTTCACATTAAGTGGATAGGAGCAATGAAACCATCCTGAGGGTGCCTGAGCCACAGATGACTCCCTGGGTCATTGTGATATAAAGGCGGGCAGCTCAGGCAAACCCGCAGAGCCATTCACATCACTGGTACAGAGGACACCACAAATGACGTTCTTGTGAGCCTTGCTCTACCCGGCTATGGCGCAGTACACCGATTCTACGTGAACTGCACCCGCCTGGGCAGGGCACTGCACACAGCAGGGTTTCCAGGTGGAGGACTGCCCATTGACCCTCACACCCACACATACCTTCGCTCATCATATCCTGATATTTCAATTTCCAAGATATTTCAAAATATATTTCCAAACATTTCAAAGATAGTTCAATTTCCCTTTGAAACTTGGGACACGCTGCCATCCAATTTGCATCTCTTCTCCTTTATAATCGCTTCTGCTGGGAAATCTCTTCAGCTGGTCTATCGGTATCTGAGGACATGTGTGAGCATAAGGGAAATGATCAGCAAACAAGATGGATGTGTTTCTATTAGCGTTTATCATTCTATTCTCCACTTCACCCTTGGGCACATTTTCATATCTAGACCGCTGGGATCATAATCAACCTATGTTCAACATCTCCGTGGCTTCCAAGGCCTTCCCGACATCTCGGGGGAATACCACCTGGAGTCCCACACCCATCCCTGGTCCAAAGACCAGCAATAAGGATGACTCAGTTGCACAGAACTCTACCCGGGAAAGCTCTGTTTACCTCTCTAGGTGGGTCATGGCACACAGTATGGCCTCAATGTGGAGGCCCTGCTTGCCCCCTCACACTTTCAAATGATACATTCTGCACTATTCCTACCACGTCTTTGGATCTCACCCAACATTTATGCATAGAACTTGAAAATGGTGACCCACTGCCCTCCAACTTGCATCCCTCCCTCATTAGACTGTCTTCACTGCTTCTACGTCCTGTACATACTCAGAAGGATGAGGACACGGGGAAAAATAGGTGTCCCATATCTCTCTTCATTTCAAAGGAATTAAACTTCTGCTTTCTAATAGTTCCTCTTCAACTTTTTAGAAACGGAACCCCTATGAGTTATGCTGAACATTTCAGAGACTCAGTCGTTTTCAAGGACGGTCATAACCTTCTGGATTGAGCTAAGGACACTTGGAGCGCCTCACTCAAATTGCACCCGGCACGAGTAACACCACATCAATGTGCCTGGAAAGTCGTACTCACCCAGACAGGCTCTCTTCACACATTGCCAAAACGAAGCATACTTCTCTGGATAAGGAAATACACGTAAGAAACCTTTAACGTGTAGGTACAGCCCAGTCCCCGTCATCCTCTTCCTTGTAGTTCCAGCTCTCTTGCCTGCACATCCTGATGGCTCCATTCCACATATATACAGACACTCAGGGAATATCCACCCACGTTGTGAATCCCTTCTCCATCTCAGGGGCTGTCCCCTTCACTCCCCTTTACAGTTACCTCAGAAGTGTGAGGACTAGTGAAAGAAAAGCGCCTGGTTATTTCTTCTTCTTCTTATACATATCATCTTATCCTCTGTAAACTCTTGGTGCTCACATTGTGAAGAGAGGACCGCTGAAGTCTACCCAAGGGTGCCAGAGGCACAGATGACTCCACGGCCATTATGACATCAAGGCGGACACTCAAGGACACCTGCAACTCCACCCACATCACCGGTCCAGAGGCCACTACAAACGACGTTCTTGTGAGCCTTACTCTGCCCAGGCCGGTGCGTTGACAGGGAGTCGACGCCAGCCTCACGTGGCTGGGCGGGGCACCTCAAACAGTGTGGCCTCGAGGTGAACGTCATGGTTAGTGCACTGCCCACACTCCTGTTCAATTTTCTTCTCTCGTCCCACCATACCTTTATCACTACACACAAGAGGCTCCAGATGTTGAAAACAAAAAACAAAAATGTCCCACTCCCCTAAAATCCTGCATCCCACCTCTTTGAGGATCTCGTCACCTTCTGTTTGCATCTGCACAGAGATGAGGGATATTGCGAGAAGGTAAGTGTCTCGCAGTTTTTTTGTTTGTTTGTTTTTCGTTTTTGGCCGTTTGTTTGTTTTTGTGTTTTTTCTCCCCCCCTATTCTATAGCCTGTAGGTGCAGATGACATTCGAGATGAAATTCAAGCACGGGAAGAATCCTAAAAATGCCTAGAATCCACATGGCTTCCTGGATCCTCACGATATCACGGCAAGTAGCCAAGGACATAGGCAGCCCCAGCTACTCCAAGGTCAAGCACAAATCAATTTCCTTGTGAGCCTTGCCCTACCCAGACATATACTAGTTACGTGAGGTAAACTTGGGTCAGTAGCTGTCTGGGCAGGGCATTTTCGCACAACAGTGCTCTCACCGATTGATCAACCCGAGACCCTGGTCTGTCCTAGAAGCACTTAAGATCTCTGCACTGCATCCTGATGGCTGCACGAAGATACATGCAGACGCCTAGAGACTATCCACCTGGGTCAGACTTTAACCTGAATCTCTCCTTCACTCGATATCCGCCATCCACTTCACCATGTCTTTCTGAGATGCATGAAAACCGAGACAGAGAGAGAGAAAACCTCTAGTATTTCTCTCTTCTCCTCTTAAGTATTACCTTGCCTTCTGAAAAATCTTTGTGTTCACATTAAGTGGATAGGAGCAATGAAAGCATCCTGAGGGTGCCTGAGCCACAGATGACTCCCTGGGTCATTGTGATATAAAGGCGGGCAGCTCAGGCAAACCCGCAGAGCCATTCACATCACTGGTACAGAGGACACCACAAATGACATTCTTGTGAGCCTTGCTCTACCCGGCTATGGCACAGTACACCGATTCTACGTGAACTGCACCCGCCTGGGCAGGGCACTGCACACAGCAGGGTTTCCAGGTGGAGGACTGCCCATTGACCCTCACACCCACACATACCTTCGCTCATCATATCCTGATATTTCAATTTCCAAGATATTTCAAAATATATTTCCAAACATTTCAAAGATAGTTCAATTTCCCTTTGAAACTTGGGACACGCTGCCATCCAATTTGCATCTCTTCTCCTTTATAATCGCTTCTGCTGGGAAATCTCTTCAGCTGGTCTATCGGTATCTGAGGACATGTGTGAGCATAAGGGAAATGATCAGCAAACAAGATGGATGTGTTTCTATTAGCGTTTATCATTCTATTCTCCACTTCACCCTTGGGCACATTTTCATATCTAGACCGCTGGGATCATAATCAACCTATGTTCAACATCTCCGTGGCTTCCAAGGCCTTCCCGACATCTCGGAGGAATACCACCTGGAGTCCCACACCCATCCCTGGTCCAAAGACCAGCAATAAGGATGACTCAGTTGCACAGAACTCTACCCGGGAAAGCTCTGTTTACCTCTCTAGGTGGGTCATGGCACACAGTATGCCTCAATGTGGAGGCCCTGCTTGCCCCCTCACACTTTCAAATGATACATTCTGCACTATTCCTACCACGTCTTTGGATCTCACCCAACATTTATGCATAGAACTTGAAAATGGTGACCCACTGCCCTCCAACTTGCATCCCTCCCTCACTAGACTGCCTTCACTGCTTCTACATCCTGTACATACTCAGAAGGATGAGGACACGGGGAAAAATAGGTGTCCCATATCTCTCTTCATTTCAAAGGAATTAAACTTCTGCTTTCTAATAGTTCCTCTTCCACTTTTTAGAAACGGAACCCCGATGAGTTATGCTGAACATTTCAGAGACTCAGTCGTTTTCAAGGACGGTCATAACATTCTGGATTGAGCTAAGGACACTTGGAGCGCCTCACTCAAATTGCACCCGGCACAAGTAACACCACATCAATGTGCCTGGAAAGTCGTACTCACCCAGACAGGCTCTCTTCACACATTGCCAAAACGAAGCATACTTCTCTGCATAAGGAAATACACGTAAGAAACCATTAACGTGTAGGTACAGCCCAGTCCCCATTATCCTCTTCCTTGTAGTTCCAGCTCTCCTGCCTGCACATCCTGATGGCTCCATTCCACATATATACAGACACTCAGGGAATATCCACCCACGTTGTGAATCCCTTCTCCATCTCAGGGGCTGTCCCCTTCACTCCCCTTTACAGTTACCTCAGAAGCGTGAGGACTAGTGAAAGAAAAGCGCCTGGTTATTTCTTCTTCTTCTTATACATATCATCTTATCCTCTGTAAACTCTTGGTGCTCACATTGTGAAGAGAGGACCGCTGAAGTCTACCCAAGGGTGCCAGAGGCACAGATGACTCCACGGCCATTATGACATCAAGGCGGACACTCAAGGACACCTGCAACTCCACCCACATCACCGGTCCAGAGGCCACCACAAACGACGTTCTTGTAAGCCTTACTCTGCCCAGGCCGGTGCGTTGACAGGGAGTCGACGCCAGCCTCACGTGGCTGGGCGGGGCACCTCAAACAGTGTGGCCTCGAGGTGAACGTCATGGTTAGTGCACTTCCCACACTCCTGTTCAATTTTCTTCTCTCGTCCCACCATACCTTTATCACTACACACAAGAGGCTCCAGATGTTGAAAACAAAAAACAAAAATGTCCCACTCCCCTAAAATCCTGCATCCCACCTCTTTGAGGATCTCGTCACCTTCTGTTTGCATCTGCACAGAGATGAGGGATATTGCGAGAAGGTAAGTGTCTCGCAGTTTTTTTGTTTGTTTGTTTTTCGTTTTTGGCCGTTTGTTTGTTTTTGTGTTTTTTTTCCCCCCCATTCTATAACCTGTAGGTGCAGATGACATTCGAGATGAAATTCAAGCACGGGAAGAATCCTAAAAATGCCTAGAATCCACATGGCTTCCTGGATCCTCACGATATCACGGCAAGTAGCCAAGGACATAGGCAGCCCCAGCTACTCCAAGGTCAAGCACAAATCAATTTCCTTGTGAGCCTTGCCCTACCCAGACATATACTAGTTACGTGAGGTAAACTTGGGTCAGTAGCTGTCTGGGCAGGGCATTTTCGCACAACGGTGCTCTCACCGATTGATCAACCCGAGACCCTGGTCTGTCCTAGAAGCACCTAAGATCTCTGCACTGCATCCTGATGGCTGCACGAAGATACATGCAGACGCCTAGAGACTATCCACCTGGGTCAGACTTTAACCTGAATCTCTCCTTCACTCGATATCCGCCATCCACTTCACCATGTCTTTCTGAGATGCATGAAAACCGAGACAGAGAGAGAGAAAACCTCTAGTATTTCTCTCTTCTCCTCTTAAGTATTACCTTGCCTTCTGAAAAATCTTTGTGTTCACATTAAGTGGATAGGAGCAATGAAACCATCCTGAGGGTGCCTGAGCCACAGATGACTCCCTGGGTCATTGTGATATAAAGGCGGGCAGCTCAGGCAAACCCGCTCAGCCATTCACATCACTGGTACAGAGGACACCACAAATGACGTTCTTGTGAGCCTTGCTCTACCCGGCTATGGCACAGTACACCGATTCTACGTGAACTGCACCCGCCTGGGCAGGGCACTGCACACAGCAGGGTTTCCAGGTGGAGGACTGCCCATTGACCCTCACACCCACACATACCTTCGCTCATCATATCCTGATATTTCAATTTCCAAGATATTTCAAAATATATTTCCAAACATTTCAAAGATAGTTCAATTTCCCTTTGAAACTTGGGACACGCTGCCATCCAATTTGCATCTCTTCTCCTTTATAATCGCTTCTGCTGGGAAATCTCTTCAGCTGGTCTATCGGTATCTGAGGACATGTGTGAGCATAAGGGAAATGATCAGCAAACAAGATGGATGTGTTTCTATTAGCGTTTATCATTCTATTCTCCACTTCACCCTTGGGCACATTTTCATATCTAGACCGCTGGGATCATAATCAACCTATGTTCAACATCTCCGTGGCTTCCAAGGCCTTCCCGACATCTCGGAGGAATACCACCTGGAGTCCCACACCCATCCCTGGTCCAAAGACCAGCAATAAGGATGACTCAGTTGCACAGAACTCTACCCGGGAAAGCTCTGTTTACCTCTCTAGGTGGGTCATGGCACACAGTATGCCTCAATGTGGAGGCCCTGCTTGCCCCCTCACACTTTCAAATGATACATTCTGCACTATTCCTACCACGTCTTTGGATCTCACCCAACATTTATGCATAGAACTTGAAAATGGTGACCCACTGCCCTCCAACTTGCATCCCTCCCTCACTAGACTGCCTTCACTGCTTCTACATCCTGTACATACTCAGAAGGATGAGGACACGGGGAAAAATAGGTGTCCCATATCTCTCTTCATTTCAAAGGAATTAAACTTCTGCTTTCTAATAGTTCCTCTTCCACTTTTTAGAAACGGAACCCCGATGAGTTATGCTGAACATTTCAGAGACTCAGTCATTTTCAAGGACGGTCATAACCTTCTGGATTGAGCTAAGGACACTTGGAGCGCCTCACTCAAATTGCACCCGGCACGAGTAACACCACATCAATGTGCCTGGAAAGTCGTACTCACCCAGACAGGCTCTCTTCACACATTGCCAAAACGAAGCATACTTCTCTGGATAAGGAAATACACGTAAGAAACCTTTAACGTGTAGGTACAGCCCAGTCCCCGTCATCCTCTTCCTTGTAGTTCCAGCTCTCTTGCCTGCACATCCTGATGGCTCCATTCCACATATATACAGACACTCAGGGAATATCCACCCACGTTGTGAATCCCTTCTCCATCTCAGGGGCTGTCCCCTTCACTCCCCTTTACAGTTACCTCAGAAGTGTGAGGACTAGTGAAAGAAAAGCGCCTGGTTATTTCTTCTTCTTCTTATACATATCATCTTATCCTCTGTAAACTCTTGGTGCTCACATTGTGAAGAGAGGACCGCTGAAGTCTACCCAAGGGTGCCAGAGGCACAGATGACTCCACGGCCATTATGACATCAAGGCGGACATTCAAGGATACCTGCAACTCCACCCACATCACCGGTCCAGAGGCCACCACAAACGACGTTCTTGTGAGCCTTACTCTGCCCAGGCCGGTGCGTTGACAGGGAGTCGACGCCAGCCTCACGTGGCTGGGCGGGGCACCTCAAACAGTGTGGCCTCGAGGTGAACGTCATGGTTAGTGCACTGCCCACACTCCTGTTCAATTTTCTTCTCTCGTCCCACCATACCTTTATCACTACACACAAGAGGCTCCAGATGTTGAAAACAAAAAACAAAAATGTCCCACTCCCCTAAAATCCTGCATCCCACCTCTTTGAGGATCTCGTCACCTTCTGTTTGCATCTGCACAGAGATGAGGGATATTGCGAGAAGGTAAGTGTCTCGCAGTTTTTTTGTTTGTTTGTTTTTCGTTTTTGGCCGTTTGTTTGTTTTTGTGTATTTTCTCCCCCCCTATTCTATAACCTGTAGGTGCAGATGACATTCGAGATGAAATTCAAGCACGGGAAGAATCCTAAAAATGCCTAGAATCCACATGGCTTCCTGGATCCTCACGATATCACGGCAAGTAGCCAAGGACATAGGCAGCCCCAGCTACTCCAAGGTCAAGCACAAATCAATTTCCTTGTGAGCCTTGCCCTACCCAGACATATACTAGTTACGTGAGGTAAACTTGGGTCAGTAGCTGTCTGGGCAGGGCATTTTCGCACAACAGTGCTCTCACCGATTGATCAACCCGAGACCCTGGTCTGTCCTAGAAGCACCTAAGATCTCTGCACTGCATCCTGATGGCTGCACGAACATACATGCAGACGCCTAGAGACTATCCACCTGGGTCAGACTTTAACCTGAATCTCTCCTTCACTCGATATCCGCCATCCACTTCACCATGTCTTTCTGAGATGCATGAAAACCGAGACAGAGAGAGAGAAAACCTCTAGTATTTCTCTCTTCTCCTCTTAAGTATTACCTTGCCTTCTGAAAAATCTTTGTGTTCACATTAAGTGGATAGGAGCAATGAAACCATCCTGAGGGTGCCTGAGCCACAGATGACTCCCTGGGTCATTGTGATATAAAGGCGGGCAGCTCAGGCAAACCCGCAGAGCCATTCACATCACTGGTACAGAGGACACCACAAATGACGTTCTTGTGAGCCTTGCTCTACCCGGCTATGGCGCAGTACACCGATTCTACGTGAACTGCACCCGCCTGGGCAGGGCACTGCACACAGCAGGGTTTCCAGGTGGAGGACTGCCCATTGACCCTCACACCCACACATACCTTCGCTCATCATATCCTGATATTTCAATTTCCAAGATATTTCAAAATATATTTCCAAACATTTCAAAGATAGTTCAATTTCCCTTTGAAACTTGGGACACGCTGCCATCCAATTTGCATCTCTTCTCCTTTATAATCGCTTCTGCTGGGAAATCTCTTCAGCTGGTCTATCGGTATCTGAGGACATGTGTGAGCATAAGGGAAATGATCAGCAAACAAGATGGATGTGTTTCTATTAGCGTTTATCATTCTATTCTCCACTTCACCCTTGGGCACATTTTCATATCTAGACCGCTGGGATCATAATCAACCTATGTTCAACATCTCCGTGGCTTCCAAGGCCTTCCCGACATCTCGGAGGAATACCACCTGGAGTCCCACACCCATCCCTGGTCCAAAGACCAGCAATAAGGATGACTCAGTTGCACAGAACTCTACCCGGGAAAGCTCTGTTTACCTCTCTAGGTGGGTCATGGCACACAGTATGGCCTCAATGTGGAGGCCCTGCTTGCCCCCTCACACTTTCAAATGATACATTCTGCACTATTCCTACCACGTCTTTGGATCTCACCCAACATTTATGCATAGAACTTGAAAATGGTGACCCACTGCCCTCCAACTTGCATCCCTCCCTCATTAGACTGTCTTCACTGCTTCTACGTCCTGTACATACTCAGAAGGATGAGGACACGGGGAAAAATAGGTGTCCCATATCTCTCTTCATTTCAAAGGAATTAAACTTCTGCTTTCTAATAGTTCCTCTTCAACTTTTTAGAAACGGAACCCCGATGAGTTATGCTGAACATTTCAGAGACTCAGTCGTTTTCAAGGACGGTCATAACCTTCTGGATTGAGCTAAGGACACTTGGAGCGCCTCACTCAAATTGCACCCGGCACAAGTAACACCACATCAATGTGCCTGGAAAGTCGTACTCACCCAGACAGGCTCTCTTCACACATTGCCAAAACGAAGCATACTTCTCTGGATAAGGAAATACACGTAAGAAACCTTTAACGTGTAGGTACAGCCCAGTCCCCGTCATCCTCTTCCTTGTAGTTCCAGCTCTCCTGCCTGCACATCCTGATGGCTCCATTCCACATATATACAGACACTTAGGGAATATCCACCCACGTTGTGAATCCCTTCTCCATCTCAGGGGCTGTCCCCTTCACTCCCCTTTACAGTTACCTCAGAAGTGTGAGGACTAGTGAAAGAAAAGCGCCTGGTTATTTCTTCTTCTTCTTATACATATCATCTTATCCTCTGTAAACTCTTGGTGCTCACATTGTGAAGAGAGGACCGCTGAAGTCTACCCAAGGGTGCCAGAGGCACAGATGACTCCACGGCCATTATGACATCAAGGCGGACACTCAAGGACACCTGCAACTCCACCCACATCACTGGTCCAGAGGCCACCACAAACGACGTTCTTGTGAGCCTTACTCTGCCCAGGCCGGTGCGTTGACAGGGAGTCGACGCCAGCCTCACGTGGCTGGGCGGGGCACCTCAAACAGTGTGGCCTCGAGGTGAACGTCATGGTTAGTGCACTTCCCACACTCCTGTTCAATTTTCTTCTCTCGTTCCACCATACCTTTATCACTTCACACAAGAGGCTCCAGATGTTGAAAACAAAAAACAAAAATGTCCCACTCCCCTAAAATCCTGCATCCCACCTCTTTGAGGATCTCGTCACCTTCTGTTTGCATCTGCACAGAGATGAGGGATATTGCGAAAAGGTAAGTGTCTCGCAGTTTTTTTGTTTGTTTGTTTTTTGTTTGTGGCCGTTTGTTTGTTTTTGTGTTTCCCCCCCCTCCCCATTCTATAACCTGTAGGTGCAGATGACATTCGAGATGAAATTCAAGCACGGGAAGAATCCTAAAAATGCCTAGAATCCACATGGCTTCCTGGATCCTCACGATATCACGGCAAGTAGCCAAGGACATAGGCAGCCCCAGCTACTCCAAGGTCAAGCACAAATCAATTTCCTTGTGAGCCTTGCCCTACCCAGACATATACTAGTTACGTGAGGTAAACTTGGGTCAGTAGCTGTCTGGGCAGGGCATTTTCGCACAACAGTGCTCTCACCGATTGATCAACCCGAGACCCTGGTCTGTCCTAGAAGCACCTAAGATCTCTGCACTGCATCCTGATGGCTGCACGAACATACATGCAGACGCCTAGAGACTATCCACCTGGGTCAGACTTTAACCTGAATCTCTCCTTCACTCGATATCCGCCATCCACTTCACCATGTCTTTCTGAGATGCATGAAAACCGAGACAGAGAGAGAGAAAACCTCTAGTATTTCTCTCTTCTCCTCTTAAGTATTACCTTGCCTTCTGAAAAATCTTTGTGTTCACATTAAGTGGATAGGAGCAATGAAACCATCCTGAGGGTGCCTGAGCCACAGATGACTCCCTGGGTCATTGTGATATAAAGGCGGGCAGCTCAGGCAAACCCGCAGAGCCATTCACATCACTGGTACAGAGGACACCACAAATGACGTTCTTGTGAGCCTTGCTCTACCCGGCTATGGCGCAGTACACCGATTCTACGTGAACTGCACCCGCCTGGGCAGGGCACTGCACACAGCAGGGTTTCCAGGTGGAGGACTGCCCATTGACCCTCACACCCACACATACCTTCGCTCATCATATCCTGATATTTCAATTTCCAAGATATTTCAAAATATATTTCCAAACATTTCAAAGATAGTTCAATTTCCCTTTGAAACTTGGGACACGCTGCCATCCAATTTGCATCTCTTCTCCTTTATAATCGCTTCTGCTGGGAAATCTCTTCAGCTGGTCTATCGGTATCTGAGGACATGTGTGAGCATAAGGGAAATGATCAGCAAACAAGATGGATGTGTTTCTATTAGCGTTTTTCATTCTATTCTCCACTTCACCCTTGGGCACATTTTCATATCTAGACCGCTGGGATCATAATCAACCTATGTTCAACATCTCCGTGGCTTCCAAGGCCTTCCCGACATCTCGGGGGAATACCACCTGGAGTCCCACACCCATCCCTGGTCCAAAGACCAGCAATAAGGATGACTCAGTTGCACAGAACTCTACCCGGGAAAGCTCTGTTTACCTCTCTAGGTGGGTCATGGCACACAGTATGGCCTCAATGTGGAGGCCCTGCTTGCCCCCTCACACTTTCAAATGATACATTCTGCACTATTCCTACCACGTCTTTGGATCTCACCCAACATTTATGCATAGAACTTGAAAATGGTGACCCACTGCCCTCCAACTTGCATCCCTCCCTCATTAGACTGTCTTCACTGCTTCTACGTCCTGTACATACTCAGAAGGATGAGGACACGGGGAAAAATAGGTGTCCCATATCTCTCTTCATTTCAAAGGAATTAAACTTCTGCTTTCTAATAGTTCCTCTTCAACTTTTTAGAAACGGAACCCCTATGAGTTATGCTGAACATTTCAGAGACTCAGTCGTTTTCAAGGACGGTCATAACCTTCTGGATTGAGCTAAGGACACTTGGAGCGCCTCACTCAAATTGCACCCGGCACGAGTAACACCACATCAATGTGCCTGGAAAGTCGTACTCACCCAGACAGGCTCTCTTCACACATTGCCAAAACGAAGCATACTTCTCTGGATAAGGAAATACACGTCAGAAACCTTTAACGTGTAGGTACAGCGCAGTCCCCGTCATCCTCTTCCTTGTAGTTCCAGCTCTCCTGCCTGCACATCCTGATGGCTCCATTCCACATATATACAGACACTCAGGGAATATCCACCCACGTTGTGAATCCCTTCTCCATCTCAGGGGCTGTCCCCTTCACTCCCCTTTACAGTTACCTCAGAAGTGTGAGGACTAGTGAAAGAAAAGCGCCTGGTTATTTCTTCTTCTTCTTATACATATCATCTTATCCTCTGTAAACTCTTGGTTCTCACATTGTGAAGAGAGGACCGCTGAAGTCTACCCAAGGGTGCCAGAGGCACAGATGACTCCACGGCCATTATGACATCAAGGCGGACACTCAAGGACACCTGCAACTCCACCCACATCACTGGTCCAGAGGCCACCACAAACGACGTTCTTGTGAGCCTTACTCTGCCCAGGCCGGTGCGTTGACAGGGAGTCGACGCCAGCCTCACGTGGCTGGGCGGGGCACCTCAAACAGTGTGGCCTCGAGGTGAACGTCATGGTTAGTGCACTTCCCACACTCCTGTTCAATTTTCTTCTCTCGTTCCACCATACCTTTATCACTTCACACAAGAGGCTCCAGATGTTGAAAACAAAAAACAAAAATGTCCCACTCCCCTAAAATCCTGCATCCCACCTCTTTGAGGATCTCGTCACCTTCTGTTTGCATCTGCACAGAGATGAGGGATATTGCGAGAAGGTAAGTGTCTCGCAGTTTTTTTGTTTGTTTGTTTTTCGTTTTTGGCCGTTTGTTTGTTTTTGTGTTTTTTCTCCCCCCCTATTCTATAACCTGTAGGTGCAGATGACATTCGAGATGAAATTCAAGCACGGGAAGAATCCTAAAAATGCCTAGAATCCACATGGCTTCCTGGATCCTCACGATATCACGGCAAGTAGCCAAGGACATAGGCAGCCCCAGCTACTCCAAGGTCAAGCACAAATCAATTTCCTTGTGAGCCTTGCCCTACCCAGACATATACTAGTTACGTGAGGTAAACTTGGGTCAGTAGCTGTCTGGGCAGGGCATTTTCGCACAACAGTGCTCTCACCGATTGATCAACCCGAGACCCTGGTCTGTCCTAGAAGCACCTAAGATCTCTGCACTGCATCCTGATGGCTGCACGAACATACATGCAGACGCCTAGAGACTATCCACCTGGGTCAGACTTTAACCTGAATCTCTCCTTCACTCGATATCCGCCATCCACTTCACCATGTCTTTCTGAGATGCATGAAAACCGAGACAGAGAGAGAGAAAACCTCTAGTATTTCTCTCTTCTCCTCTTAAGTATTACCTTGCCTTCTGAAAAATCTTTGTGTTCACATTAAGTGGATAGGAGCAATGAAACCATCCTGAGGGTGCCTGAGCCACAGATGACTCCCTGGGTCATTGTGATATAAAGGCGGGCAGCTCAGGCAAACCCGCAGAGCCATTCACATCACTGGTACAGAGGACACCACAAATGACGTTCTTGTGAGCCTTGCTCTACCCGGCTATGGCGCAGTACACCGATTCTACGTGAACTGCACCCGCCTGGGCAGGGCACTGCACACAGCAGGGTTTCCAGGTGGAGGACTGCCCATTGACCCTCACACCCACACATACCTTCGCTCATCATATCCTGATATTTCAATTTCCAAGATATTTCAAAATATATTTCCAAACATTTCAAAGATAGTTCAATTTCCCTTTGAAACTTGGGACACGCTGCCATCCAATTTGCATCTCTTCTCCTTTATAATCGCTTCTGCTGGGAAATCTCTTCAGCTGGTCTATCGGTATCTGAGGACATGTGTGAGCATAAGGGAAATGATCAGCAAACAAGATGGATGTGTTTCTATTAGCGTTTATCATTCTATTCTCCACTTCACCCTTGGGCACATTTTCATATCTAGACCGCTGGGATCATAATCAACCTATGTTCAACATCTCCGTGGCTTCCAAGGCCTTCCCGACATCTCGGGGGAATACCACCTGGAGTCCCACACCCATCCCTGGTCCAAAGACCAGCAATAAGGATGACTCAGTTGCACAGAACTCTACCCGGGAAAGCTCTGTTTACCTCTCTAGGTGGGTCATGGCACACAGTATGGCCTCAATGTGGAGGCCCTGCTTGCCCCCTCACACTTTCAAATGATACATTCTGCACTATTCCTACCACGTCTTTGGATCTCACCCAACATTTATGCATAGAACTTGAAAATGGTGACCCACTGCCCTCCAACTTGCATCCCTCCCTCATTAGACTGTCTTCACTGCTTCTACGTCCTGTACATACTCAGAAGGATGAGGACACGGGGAAAAATAGGTGTCCCATATCTCTCTTCATTTCAAAGGAATTAAACTTCTGCTTTCTAATAGTTCCTCTTCAACTTTTTAGAAACGGAACCCCTATGAGTTATGCTGAACATTTCAGAGACTCAGTCGTTTTCAAGGACGGTCATAACCTTCTGGATTGAGCTAAGGACACTTGGAGCGCCTCACTCAAATTGCACCCGGCACGAGTAACACCACATCAATGTGCCTGGAAAGTCGTACTCACCCAGACAGGCTCTCTTCACACATTGCCAAAACGAAGCATACTTCTCTGGATAAGGAAATACACGTAAGAAACCTTTAACGTGTAGGTACAGCCCAGTCCCCGTCATCCTCTTCCTTGTAGTTCCAGCTCTCTTGCCTGCACATCCTGATGGCTCCATTCCACATATATACAGACACTCAGGGAATATCCACCCACGTTGTGAATCCCTTCTCCATCTCAGGGGCTGTCCCCTTCACTCCCCTTTACAGTTACCTCAGAAGTGTGAGGACTAGTGAAAGAAAAGCGCCTGGTTATTTCTTCTTCTTCTTATACATATCATCTTATCCTCTGTAAACTCTTGGTGCTCACATTGTGAAGAGAGGACCGCTGAAGTCTACCCAAGGGTGCCAGAGGCACAGATGACTCCACGGCCATTATGACATCAAGGCGGACACTCAAGGACACCTGCAACTCCACCCACATCACCGGTCCAGAGGCCACCACAAACGACGTTCTTGTGAGCCTTACTCTGCCCAGGCCGGTGCGTTGACAGGGAGTCGACGCCAGCCTCACGTGGCTGGGCGGGGCACCTCAAACAGTGTGGCCTCGAGGTGAACGTCATGGTTAGTGCACTGCCCACACTCCTGTTCAATTTTCTTCTCTCGTCCCACCATACCTTTATCACTACACACAAGAGGCTCCAGATGTTGAAAACAAAAAACAAAAATGTCCCACTCCCCTAAAATCCTGCATCCCACCTCTTTGAGGATCTCGTCACCTTCTGTTTGCATCTGCACAGAGATGAGGGATATTGCGAGAAGGTAAGTGTCTCGCAGTTTTTTTGTTTGTTTGTTTTTCGTTTTTGGCCGTTTGTTTGTTTTTGTGTTTTTTCTCCCCCCCTATTCTATAACCTGTAGGTGCAGATGACATTCGAGATGAAATTCAAGCACGGGAAGAATCCTAAAAATGCCTAGAATCCACATGGCTTCCTGGATCCTCACGATATCACGGCAAGTAGCCAAGGACATAGGCAGCCCCAGCTACTCCAAGGTCAAGCACAAATCAATTTCCTTGTGAGCCTTGCCCTACCCAGACATATACTAGTTACGTGAGGTAAACTTGGGTCAGTAGCTGTCTGGGCAGGGCATTTTCGCACAACAGTGCTCTCACCGATTGATCAACCCGAGACCCTGGGCTGTCCTAGAAGCACCTAAGATCTCTGCACTGCATCCTGATGGCTGCACGAACATACATGCAGACGCCTAGAGACTATCCACCTGGGTCAGACTTTAACCTGAATCTCTCCTTCACTCGATATCCGCCATCCACTTCACCATGTCTTTCTGAGATGCATGAAAACCGAGACAGAGAGAGAGAAAACCTCTAGTATTTCTCTCTTCTCCTCTTAAGTATTACCTTGCCTTCTGAAAAATCTTTGTGTTCACATTAAGTGGATAGGAGCAATGAAACCATCCTGAGGGTGCCTGAGCCACAGATGACTCCCTGGGTCATTGTGATATAAAGGCGGGCAGCTCAGGCAAACCCGCAGAGCCATTCACATCACTGGTACAGAGGACACCACAAATGACGTTCTTGTGAGCCTTGCTCTACCCGGCTATGGCGCAGTACACCGATTCTACGTGAACTGCACCCGCCTGGGCAGGGCACTGCACACAGCAGGGTTTCCAGGTGGAGGACTGCCCATTGACCCTCACACCCACACATACCTTCGCTCATCATATCCTGATATTTCAATTTCCAAGATATTTCAAAATATATTTCCAAACATTTCAAAGATAGTTCAATTTCCCTTTGAAACTTGGGACACGCTGCCATCCAATTTGCATCTCTTCTCCTTTATAATCGCTTCTGCTGGGAAATCTCTTCAGCTGGTCTATCGGTATCTGAGAACATGTGTGAGCATAAGGGAAATGATCAGCAAACAAGATGGATGTGTTTCTATTAGCGTTTATCATTCTATTCTCCACTTCACCCTTGGGCACATTTTCATATCTAGACCGCTGGGATCATAATCAACCTATGTTCAACATCTCCGTGGCTTCCAAGGCCTTCCCGACATCTCGGGGGAATACCACCTGGAGTCCCACACCCATCCCTGGTCCAAAGACCAGCAATAAGGATGACTCAGTTGCACAGAACTCTACCCGGGAAAGCTCTGTTTACCTCTCTAGGTGGGTCATGGCACACAGTATGGCCTCAATGTGGAGGCCCTGCTTGCCCCCTCACACTTTCAAATGATACATTCTGCACTATTCCTACCACGTCTTTGGATCTCACCCAACATTTATGCATAGAACTTGAAAATGGTGACCCACTGCCCTCCAACTTGCATCCCTCCCTCATTAGACTGTCTTCACTGCTTCTACGTCCTGTACATACTCAGAAGGATGAGGACACGGGGAAAAATAGGTGTCCCATATCTCTCTTCATTTCAAAGGAATTAAACTTCTGCTTTCTAATAGTTCCTCTTCAACTTTTTAGAAACGGAACCCCTATGAGTTATGCTGAACATTTCAGAGACTCAGTCGTTTTCAAGGACGGTCATAACCTTCTGGATTGAGCTAAGGACACTTGGAGCGCCTCACTCAAATTGCACCCGGCACGAGTAACACCACATCAATGTGCCTGGAAAGTCGTACTCACCCAGACAGGCTCTCTTCACACATTGCCAAAACGAAGCATACTTCTCTGGATAAGGAAATACACGTAAGAAACCTTTAACGTGTAGGTACAGCCCAGTCCCCGTCATCCTCTTCCTTGTAGTTCCAGCTCTCTTGCCTGCACATCCTGATGGCTCCATTCCACATATATACAGACACTCAGGGAATATCCACCCACGTTGTGAATCCCTTCTCCATCTCAGGGGCTGTCCCCTTCACTCCCCTTTACAGTTACCTCAGAAGTGTGAGGACTAGTGAAAGAAAAGCGCCTGGTTATTTCTTCTTCTTCTTATACATATCATCTTATCCTCTGTAAACTCTTGGTGCTCACATTGTGAAGAGAGGACCGCTGAAGTCTACCCAAGGGTGCCAGAGGCACAGATGACTCCACGGCCATTATGACATCAAGGCGGACACTCAAGGACACCTGCAACTCCACCCACATCACCGGTCCAGAGGCCACTACAAACGACGTTCTTGTGAGCCTTACTCTGCCCAGGCCGGTGCGTTGACAGGGAGTCGACGCCAGCCTCACGTGGCTGGGCGGGGCACCTCAAACAGTGTGGCCTCGAGGTGAACGTCATGGTTAGTGCACTGCCCACACTCCTGTTCAATTCTCTTCTCTCGTCCCACCATACCTTTATCACTACACACAAGAGGCTCCAGATGTTGAAAACAAAAAACAAAAATGTCCCACTCCCCTAAAATCCTGCATCCCACCTCTTTGAGGATCTCGTCACCTTCTGTTTGCATCTGCACAGAGATGAGGGATATTGCGAGAAGGTAAGTGTCTCGCAGTTTTTTTGTTTGTTTGTTTTTCGTTTTTGGCCGTTTGTTTGTTTTTGTGTTTTTTCTCCCCCCCTATTCTATAGCCTGTAGGTGCAGATGACATTCGAGATGAAATTCAAGCACGGGAAGAATCCTAAAAATGCCTAGAATCCACATGGCTTCCTGGATCCTCACGATATCACGGCAAGTAGCCAAGGACATAGGCAGCCCCAGCTACTCCAAGGTCAAGCACAAATCAATTTCCTTGTGAGCCTTGCCCTACCCAGACATATACTAGTTACGTGAGGTAAACTTGGGTCAGTAGCTGTCTGGGCAGGGCATTTTCGCACAACAGTGCTCTCACCGATTGATCAACCCGAGACCCTGGTCTGTCCTAGAAGCACTTAAGATCTCTGCACTGCATCCTGATGGCTGCACGAAGATACATGCAGACGCCTAGAGACTATCCACCTGGGTCAGACTTTAACCTGAATCTCTCCTTCACTCGATATCCGCCATCCACTTCACCATGTCTTTCTGAGATGCATGAAAACCGAGACAGAGAGAGAGAAAACCTCTAGTATTTCTCTCTTCTCCTCTTAAGTATTACCTTGCCTTCTGAAAAATCTTTGTGTTCACATTAAGTGGATAGGAGCAATGAAAGCATCCTGAGGGTGCCTGAGCCACAGATGACTCCCTGGGTCATTGTGATATAAAGGCGGGCAGCTCAGGCAAACCCGCAGAGCCATTCACATCACTGGTACAGAGGACACCACAAATGACATTCTTGTGAGCCTTGCTCTACCCGGCTATGGCACAGTACACCGATTCTACGTGAACTGCACCCGCCTGGGCAGGGCACTGCACACAGCAGGGTTTCCAGGTGGAGGACTGCCCATTGACCCTCACACCCACACATACCTTCGCTCATCATATCCTGATATTTCAATTTCCAAGATATTTCAAAATATATTTCCAAACATTTCAAAGATAGTTCAATTTCCCTTTGAAACTTGGGACACGCTGCCATCCAATTTGCATCTCTTCTCCTTTATAATCGCTTCTGCTGGGAAATCTCTTCAGCTGGTCTATCGGTATCTGAGGACATGTGTGAGCATAAGGGAAATGATCAGCAAACAAGATGGATGTGTTTCTATTAGCGTTTATCATTCTATTCTCCACTTCACCCTTGGGCACATTTTCATATCTAGACCGCTGGGATCATAATCAACCTATGTTCAACATCTCCGTGGCTTCCAAGGCCTTCCCGACATCTCGGAGGAATACCACCTGGAGTCCCACACCCATCCCTGGTCCAAAGACCAGCAATAAGGATGACTCAGTTGCACAGAACTCTACCCGGGAAAGCTCTGTTTACCTCTCTAGGTGGGTCATGGCACACAGTATGGCCTCAATGTGGAGGCCCTGCTTGCCCCCTCACACTTTCAAATGATACATTCTGCACTATTCCTACCACGTCTTTGGATCTCACCCAACATTTATGCATAGAACTTGAAAATGGTGACCCACTGCCCTCCAACTTGCATCCCTCCCTCACTAGACTGCCTTCACTGCTTCTACATCCTGTACATACTCAGAAGGATGAGGACACGGGGAAAAATAGGTGTCCCATATCTCTCTTCATTTCAAAGGAATTAAACTTCTGCTTTCTAATAGTTCCTCTTCCACTTTTTAGAAACGGAACCCCGATGAGTTATGCTGAACATTTCAGAGACTCAGTCATTTTCAAGGACGGTCATAACCTTCTGGATTGAGCTAAGGACACTTGGAGCGCCTCACTCAAATTGCACCCGGCACAAGTAACACCACATCAATGTGCCTGGAAAGTCGTACTCACCCAGACAGGCTCTCTTCACACATTGCCAAAACGAAGCATACTTCTCTGGATAAGGAAATACACGTAAGAAACCTTTAACGTGTAGGTACAGCCCAGTCCCCATTATCCTCTTCCTTGTAGTTCCAGCTCTCTTGCCTGCACATCCTGATGGCTCCATTCCACATATATACAGACACTCAGGGAATATCCACCCACGTTGTGAATCCCTTCTCCATCTCAGGGGCTGTCCCCTTCACTCCCCTTTACAGTTACCTCAGAAGTGTGAGGACTAGTGAAAGAAAAGCGCCTGGTTATTTCTTCTTCTTCTTATACATATCATCTTATCCTCTGTAAACTCTTCGTGCTCACATTGTGAAGAGAGGACCGCTGAAGTCTACCCAAGGGTGCCAGAGGCACAGATGACTCCACGGCCATTATGACATCAAGGCGGACACTCAAGGACACCTGCAACTCCACCCACATCACCGGTCCAGAGGCCACCACAAACGACGTTCTTGTGAGCCTTACTCTGCCCAGGCCGGTGCGTTGACAGGGAGTCGACGCCAGCCTCACGTGGCTGGGCGGGGCACCTCAAACAGTGTGGCCTCGAGGTGAACGTCATGGTTAGTGCACTTCCCACACTCCTGTTCAATTTTCTTCTCTCGTCCCACCATACCTTTATCACTACACACAAGAGGCTCCAGATGTTGAAAACAAAAAACAAAAATGTCCCACTCCCCTAAAATCCTGCATCCCACCTCTTTGAGGATCTCGTCACCTTCTGTTTGCATGTGCACGGAGATGAGGGATATTGAGAGAAGGTAAGTGTCTCGCAGTTTTTTTGTTTGTTTGGTTTTTGTTTTTGGCCGTTTGTTTGTTTTTGTGTTTCCCCCCCCGCCCCCCCCCCATTCTATAACCTGTAGGTGCAGATGACATTCGAGATGAAATTCAAGCACGGGAAGAATCTTAGAAATGCCTAGAATCCACATGGCTTCCTGGATCCTCACGATATCACGGCAAGTAGCCAAGGACATAGGCAGCCCCAGCTACTCCAAGGTCAAGCACAAATCAATTTCCTTGTGAGCCTTGCCCTACCCAGACATATAATACTTACGTGAGGTAAACTTGGGTCAGTAGCTGTCTGGGCAGGGCATTTTCGCACAACAGTGCTCTCACCGATTGATCAACCCGAGACCCTGGGCTGTCCTAGAAGCACCTAAGATCTCTGCACTGCATCCTGATGGCTGCACGAAGATACATGCAGACGCCTAGAGACTATCCACCTGGGTCAGACTTTAACCTGAATCTCTCCTTCACTCGATATCCGCCATCCACTTCACCATGTCTTTCTGAGATGCATGAAAACCGAGACAGAGAGAGAGAAAACCTCTAGTATTTCTCTCTTCTCCTCTTAAGTATTACCTTGCCTTCTGAAAAATCTTTGTGTTCACATTAAGTGGATAGGAGCAATGAAACCATCCTGAGGGTGCCTGAGCCACAGATGACTCCCTGGGTCATTGTGATATAAAGGCGGGCAGCTCAGGCAAACCCGCAGAGCCATTCACATCACTGGTACAGAGGACACCACAAATGACGTTCTTGTGAGCCTTGCTCTACCCGGCTATGGTGCAGTACACCGATTCTACGTGAACTGCACCCGCCTGGGCAGGGCACTGCACACAGCAGGGTTTCCAGGTGGAGGACTGCCCATTGACCCTCACACCCACACATACCTTCGCTCATCATATCCTGATATTTCAATTTCCAAGATATTTCAAAATATATTTCCAAACATTTCAAAGATAGTTCAATTTCCCTTTGAAACTTGGGACACGCTTCCATCCAATTTGCATCTCTTCTCCTTTATAATCGCTTCTGCTGGGAAATCTCTTCAGCTGGTCTATAGGTATCTGAGGACATGTGTGAGCATAAGGGAAATGATCAGCAAACAAGATGGATGTGTTTCTCTTAGCGTTTATCATTCTATTCTCCACTTCACCCTTGGGCACATTTTCATATCTAGGCCGCTGGGATCATAATCAACCTATGTTCAACATCTCCGTGGCTTCCAAGGCCTTCCCGACATCTCGGAGGAATACCACCTGGAGTCCCACACCCATCCCTGGTCCAAAGACCAGCAATAAGGATGACTCAGTTGCACAGAACTCTACCCGGGAAAGCTCTGTTTACCTCTCTAGGTGGGTCATGGCACACAGTATGGCCTCAATGTGGAGGCCCTGCTTGCCCCCTCACACTTTCAAATGATACATTCTGCACTATTCCTACCACGTCTTTGGATCTCACCCAACATTTATGCATAGAACTTGAAAATGGTGACCCACTGCCCTCCAACTTGCATCCCTCCCTCACTAGACTGTCTTCACTGCTTCTACGTCCTGTACATACTCAGAAGGATGAGGACACGGGGAAAAATAGGTGTCCCATATCTCTCTTCATTTCAAAGGAATTAAACTTCTGCTTTCTAATAGTTCCTCTTCAACTTTTTAGAAACGGAACCCCTATGAGTTATGCTGAACATTTCAGAGACTCAGTCGTTTTCAAGGACGTTCATAACCTTCTGGATTGAGCTAAGGACACTTGGAGCGCCTCACTCAAATTGCACCCGGCACAAGTAACACCACATCAATGTGCCTGGAAAGTCGTACTCACCCAGACAGGCTCTCTTCACACATTGCCAAAACGAAGCATACTTCTCTGGATAAGGAAATACACGTAAGAAACCTTTAACGTGTAGGTACAGCCCAGTCCCCATTATCCTCTTCCTTGTAGTTCCAGCTCTCTTGCCTGCACATCCTGATGGCTCCATTCCACATATATACAGACACTCAGGGAATATCCACCCACGTTGTGAATCCCTTCTCCACCTCAGGGGCTGTCCCCTTCACTCCCCTTTACAGTTACCTAAGAAGTGTGAGGACTAGTGAAAGAAAAGCGCCTGGTTATTTCTTCTTCTTCTTATACATATCATCTTATCCTCTGTAAACTCTTGGTGCTCACATTGTGAAGAGAGGACCGCTGAAGTCTACCCAAGGGTGCCAGAGGCACAGATGACTCCACGGCCATTATGACATCAAGGCGGACACTCAAGGACACCTGCAACTCCACCCACATCACCGGTCCAGAGGCCACCACAAACGACGTTCTTGTGAGCCTTACTCTGCCCAGGCCGGTGCGTTGACAGGGAGTCGACGCCAGCCTCACGTGGCTGGGCGGGGCACCTCAAACAGTGTGGCCTCGAGGTGAACGTCATGGTTAGTGCACTGCCCACACTCCTGTTCAATTTTCTTCTCTCGTCCCACCATACCTTTATCACTACACACAAGAGGCTCCAGATGTTGAAAACAAAAAACAAAAATGTCCCACTCCCCTAAAATCCTGCATCCCACCTCTTTGAGGATCTCGTCACCTTCTGTTTGCATCTGCACAGAGATGAGGGATATTGCGAGAAGGTAAGTGTCTCGCAGTTTTTTTGTTTGTTTGTTTTTCGTTTTTGGCCATTTGTTTGTTTTTGTGTTTTTTTCCCCCCCTATTCTATAACCTGTAGGTGCAGATGACATTCGAGATGAAATTCAAGCACGGGAAGAATCCTAGAAATGCCTAGAATCCACATGGCTTCCTGGATCCTCACGATATCACGGCAAGTAGCCAAGGACATAGGCAGCCCCAGCTACTCCAAGGTCAAGCACAAATCAATTTCCTTGTGAGCCTTGCCCTACCCAGACATATACTAGTTACGTGAGGTAAACTTGGGTCAGTAGCTGTCTGGGCAGGGCATTTTCGCACAACAGTGCTCTCACCGATTGATCAACCCGAGACCCTGGGCTGTCCTAGAAGCACCTTAAATCTCTGCACTGCATCCTGATGGCTGCACGAAGATACATGCAGACGCCTAGAGACTATCCACCTGGGTCAGACTTTAACCTGAATCTCTCCTTCACTCGATATCCGCCATCCACTTCACCATGTCTTTCTGAGATGCATGAAAACCGAGACAGAGAGAGAGAAAACCTCTAGTATTTCTCTCTTCTACTCTTAAGTATTACCTTGCCTTCTGAAAAATCTTTGTGTTCACATTAAGTGGATAGGAGCAATGAAACCATCCTGAGGGTGCCTGAGCCACAGATGACTCCCTGGGTCATTGTGATATAAAGGCGGGCAGCTCGGGCAAACCCGCAGAGCCATTCACATCACTGGTACAGAGGACACCACAAATGACGTTCTTGTGAGCCTTGCTCTACCCGGCTATGGCACAGTACACCGATTCTACGTGAACTGCACCCGCCTGGGCAGGGCACTGCACACAGCAGGGTTTCCAGGTGGAGGACTGCCCATTGACCCTCACACCCACACATACCTTCGCTCATCATATCCTGATATTTCAATTTCCAAGATATTTCAAAATATATTTCCAAACATTTCAAAGATAGTTCAATTTCCCTTTGAAACTTGGGACACGCTGCCATCCAATTTGCATCTCTTCTCCTTTATAATCGCTTCTGCTGGGAAATCTCTTCAGCTGGTCTATCGGTATCTGAGGACATGTGTGAGCATAAGGGAAATGATCAGCAAACAAGATGGATGTGTTTCTATTAGCGTTTATCATTCTATTCTCCACTTCACCCTTGGGCACATTTTCATATCTAGACCGCTGGGATCATAATCAACCTATGTTCAACATCTCCGTGGCTTCCAAGGCCTTCCCGACATCTCGGAGGAATACCACCTGGAGTCCCACACCCATCCCTGGTCCAAAGACCAGCAATAAGGATGACTCAGTTGCACAGAAGTCTACCCGGGAAAGCTCTGTTTACCTCTCTAGGTGGGTCATGGCACACAGTATGGCCTCAATGTGGAGGCCCTGCTTGCCCCCTCACACTTTCAAATGATACATTCTGCACTATTCCTACCACGTCTTTGGATCTCACCCAACATTTATGCATAGAACTTGAAAATGGTGACCCACTGCCCTCCAACTTGCATCCCTCCCTCACTAGACTGTCTTCAGTGTTTCTACGTCCTGTACATACTCAGAAGGATGAGGACACGGGGAAAAATAGGTGTCCCATATCTCTCTTCATTTCAAAGGAATTAAACTTCTGCTTTCTAATAGTTCCTCTTCAACTTTTTAGAAACGGAACCCCTATGAGTTATGCTGAACATTTCAGAGACTCAGTCGTTTTCAAGGACGGTCATAACCTTCTGGATTGAGCTAAGGACACTTGGAGCGCCTCACTCAAATTGCACCCGGCACAAGTAACACCACATCAATGTGCCTGGAAAGTCGTACTCACCCAGACAGGCTCTCTTCACACATTGCCAAAACGAAGCATACTTCTCTGGATAAGGAAATACACGTAAGAAACCTTTAACGTGTAGGTACAGCCCAGTCCCCGTCATCCTCTTCCTTGTAGTTCCAGCTCTCTTGCCTGCACATCCTGATGGCTCCATTCCACATATATACAGACACTCAGGGAATATCCACCCACGTTGTGAATCCCTTCTCCATCTCAGGGGCTGTCCCCTTCACTCCCCTTTACAGTTACCTCAGAAGTGTGAGGACTAGTGAAAGAAAAGCGCCTGGTTATTTCTTCTTCTTCTTATACATATCATCTTATCCTCTGTAAACTCTTGGTGCTCACATTGTGAAGAGAGGACCGCTGAAGTCTACCCAAGGGTGCCAGAGGCACAGATGACTCCACGGCCATTATGACATCAAGGCGGACACTCAAGGACACCTGCAACTACACCCACATCACTGGTCCAGAGGCCACCACAAACGACGTTCTTGTGAGCCTTACTCTGCCCAGGCCGGTGCGTTGACAGGGAGTCGACGCCAGCCTCACGTGGCTGGGCGGGGCACCTCAAACAGTGTGGCCTCGAGGTGAACGTCATGGTTAGTGCACTTCCCACACTCCTGTTCAATTTTCTTCTCTCGTCCCACCATACCTTTATCACTACACACAAGAGGCTCCAGATGTTGAAAACAAAAAACAAAAATGTCCCACTCCCCTAAAATCCTGCATCCCACCTCTTTGAGGATCTCGTCACCTTCTGTTTGCATCTGCACAGAGATGAGGGATATTGCGAGAAGGTAAGTGTCTCGCAGTTTTTTTGTTTGTTTGTTTTTCGTTTTTGGCCGTTTGTTTGTTTTTGTGTTTTTTTTCCCCCCCATTCTATAACCTGTAGGTGCAGATGACATTCGAGATGAAATTCAAGCACGGGAAGAATCCTAAAAATGCCTAGAATCCACATGGCTTCCTGGATCCTCACGATATCACGGCAAGTAGCCAAGTACATAGGCAGCCCCAGCTACTCCAAGGTCAAGCACAAATCAATTTCCTTGTGAGCCTTGCCCTACCCAGACATATACTAGTTACGTGAGGTAAACTTGGGTCAGTAGCTGTCTGGGCAGGGCATTTTCGCACAACGGTGCTCTCACCGATTGATCAACCCGAGACCCTGGTCTGTCCTAGAAGCACCTAAGATCTCTGCACTGCATCCTGATGGCTGCACGAAGATACATGCAGACGCCTAGAGACTATCCACCTGGGTCAGACTTTAACCTGAATCTCTCCTTCACTCGATATCCGCCATCCACTTCACCATGTCTTTCTGAGATGCATGAAAACCGAGACAGAGAGAGAGAAAACCTCTAGTATTTCTCTCTTCTCCTCTTAAGTATTACCTTGCCTTCTGAAAAATCTTTGTGTTCACATTAAGTGGATAGGAGCAATGAAACCTTCCTGAGGGTGCCTGAGCCACAGATGACTCCCTGGGTCATTGTGATATAAAGGCGGGCAGCTCAGGCAAACCCGCAGAGCCATTCACATCACTGGTACAGAGGACACCACAAATGACGTTCTTGTGAGCCTTGCTCTACCCGGCTATGGCACAGTACACCGATTCTACGTGAACTGCACCCGCCTGGGCAGGGCACTGCACACAGCAGGGTTTCCAGGTGGAGGACTGCCCATTGACCCTCACACCCACACATACCTTCGCTCATCATATCCTGATATTTCAATTTCCAAGATATTTCAAAATATATTTCCAAACATTTCAAAGATAGTTCAATTTCCCTTTGAAACTTGGGACACGCTGCCATCCAATTTGCATCTCTTCTCCTTTATAATCGCTTCTGCTGGGAAATCTCTTCAGCTGGTCTATCGGTATCTGAGGACATGTGTGAGCATAAGGGAAATGATCAGCAAACAAGATGGATGTGTTTCTATTAGCGTTTATCATTCTATTCTCCACTTCACCCTTGGGCACATTTTCATATCTAGACCGCTGGGATCATAATCAACCTATGTTCAACATCTCCGTGGCTTCCAAGGCCTTCCCGACATCTCGGAGGAATACCACCTGGAGTCCCACACCCATCCCTGGTCCAAAGACCAGCAATAAGGATGACTCAGTTGCACAGAACTCTACCCGGGAAAGCTCTGTTTACCTCTCTAGGTGGGTCATGGCACACAGTATGCCTCAATGTGGAGGCCCTGCTTGCCCCCTCACACTTTCAAATGATACATTCTGCACTATTCCTACCACGTCTTTGGATCTCACCCAACATTTATGCATAGAACTTGAAAATGGTGACCCACTGCCCTCCAACTTGCATCCCTCCCTCACTAGACTGCCTTCACTGCTTCTACATCCTGTACATACTCAGAAGGATGAGGACACGGGGAAAAATAGGTGTCCCATATCTCTCTTCATTTCAAAGGAATTAAACTTCTGCTTTCTAATAGTTCCTCTTCAACTTTTTAGAAACGGAACCCCGATGAGTTATGCTGAACATTTCAGAGACTCAGTCGTTTTCAAGGACGGTCATAACCTTCTGGATTGAGCTAAGGACACTTGGAGCGCCTCACTCAAATTGCACCCGGCACAAGTAACACCACATCAATGTGCCTGGAAAGTCGTACTCACCCAGACAGGCTCTCTTCACACATTGCCAAAACGAAGCATACTTCTCTGGATAAGGAAATACACGTAAGAAACCTTTAACGTGTAGGTACAGCCCAGTCCCCATTATCCTCTTCCTTGTAGTTCCAGCTCTCTTGCCTGCACATCCTGATGGCTCCATTCCACATATATACAGACACTCAGGGAATATCCACCCACGTTGTGAATCCCTTCTCCATCTCAGGGGCTGTCCCCTTCACTCCCCTTTACAGTTACCTCAGAAGTGTGAGGACTAGTGAAAGAAAAGCGCCTGGTTATTTCTTCTTCTTCTTATACATATCATCTTATCCTCTGTAAACTCTTGGTGCTCACATTGTGAAGAGAGGACCGCTGAAGTCTACCCAAGGGTGCCAGAGGCACAGATGACTCCACGGCCATTATGACATCAAGGCGGACACTCAAGGACACCTGCAACTCCACCCACATCACCGGTCCAGAGGCCACCACAAACGACGTTCTTGTGAGCCTTACTCTGCCCAGGCCGGTGCGTTGACAGGGAGTCGACGCCAGCCTCACGTGGCTGGGCGGGGCACCTCAAACAGTGTGGCCTCGAGGTGAACGTCATGGTTAGTGCACTTCCCACACTCCTGTTCAATTTTCTTCTCTCGTCCCACCATACCTTTATCACTACACACAAGAGGCTCCAGATGTTGAAAACAAAAAACAAAAATGTCCCACTCCCCTAAAATCCTGCATCCCACCTCTTTGAGGATCTCGTCACCTTCTGTTTGCATGTGCACAGAGATGAGGGATATTGAGAGAAGGTAAGTGTCTCGCAGTTTTTTTGTTTGTTTGGTTTTTGTTTTTGGCCGTTTGTTTGTTTTTGTGTTTCCCCCCCCGCCCCCCCCCATTCTATAACCTGTAGGTGCAGATGACATTCGAGATGAAATTCAAGCACGGGAAGAATCTTAGAAATGCCTAGAATCCACATGGCTTCCTGGATCCTCACGATATCACGGCAAGTAGCCAAGGACATAGGCAGCCCCAGCTACTCCAAGGTCAAGCACAAATCAATTTCCTTGTGAGCCTTGCCCTACCCAGACATATACTACTTACGTGAGGTAAACTTGGGTCAGTAGCTGTCTGGGCAGGGCATTTTCGCACAACAGTGCTCTCACCGATTGATCAACCCGAGACCCTGGTCTGTCCTAGAAGCACCTAAGATCTCTGCACTGCATCCTGATGGCTGCACGAAGATACATGCAGACGCCTAGAGACTATCTACCTGGGTCAGACTTTAACCTGAATCTCTCCTTCATTCGATATCAGCCATCCACTTCACCATGTCTTTCTGAGATGCATGAAAACCGAGACAGAGAGAGAGAAAACCTCTAGTATTTCTCTCTTCTCCTCTTAAGTATTACCTTGCCTTCTGAAAAATCTTTGTGTTCACATTAAGTGGATAGGAGCAATGAAACCATCCTGAGGGTGCCTGAGCCACAGATGACTCCCTGGGTCATTGTGATATAAAGGCGGGCAGCTCAGGCAAACCCGCAGAGCCATTCACATCACTGGTACAGAGGACACCACAAATGACGTTCTTGTGAGCCTTGCTCTACCCGGCTATGGTGCAGTACACCGATTCTACGTGAACTGCACCCGCCTGGGCAGGGCACTGCACACAGCAGGGTTTCCAGGTGGAGGACGGCCCACTGACCCTCACACCCACACATACCTTCGCTCATCATATCCTGATATTTCAATTTCCAAGATATTTCAAAATATATTTCCAAACATTTCAAAGATAGTTCAATTTCCCTTTGAAACTTGGGACACGCTGCCATCCAATTTGCATCTCTTCTCCTTTATAATCGCTTCTGCTGGGAAATCTCTTCAGCTGGTCTATAGGTATCTGAGGACATGTGTGAGCATAAGGGAAATGATCAGCAAACAAG
The DNA here is from genome assembly GCF_054371585.1 of Giraffa tippelskirchi. NCBI lineage: Eukaryota > Metazoa > Chordata > Mammalia > Artiodactyla > Giraffidae > Giraffa > Giraffa tippelskirchi. The sequence continues at coordinate 9,023,818 of NC_137289.1, read as the reverse complement.
ATGGATGTGTTTCTATTAGCGTTTATCATTCTATTCTCCACTTCACCCTTGGGCACATTTTCATATCTAGACCGCTGGGATCATAATCAACCTATGTTCAACATCTCCGTGGCTTCCAAGGCCTTCCCGACATCTCGGAGGAATACCACCTGGAGTCCCACACCCATCCCTGGTCCAAAGACCAGCAATAAGGATGACTCAGTTGCACAGAACTCTACCCGGGAAAGCTCTGTTTACCTCTCTAGGTGGGTCATGGCACACAGTATGGCCTCAATGTGGAGGCCCTGCTTGCCCCCTCACACTTTCAAATGATACATTCTGCACTATTCCTACCACGTCTTTGGATCTCACCCAACATTTATGCATAGAACTTGAAAATGGTGACCCACTGCCCTCCAACTTGCATCCCTCCCTCACTAGACTGTCTTCACTGCTTCTACGTCCTGTACATACTCAGAAGGATGAGGACACGGGGAAAAATAGGTGTCCCATATCTCTCTTCATTTCAAAGGAATTAAACTTCTGCTTTCTAATAGTTCCTCTTTAACTTTTTAGAAACGGAACCCCTATGAGTTATGCTGAACATTTCAGAGACTCAGTCGTTTTCAAGGACGGTCATAACCTTCTGGATTGAGCTAAGGACACTTGGAGCGCCTCATTCAAATTGCACCCGGCACAAGTAACACCACATCAATGTGCCTGGAAAGTCGTACTCACCCAGACAGGCTCTCTTCACACATTGCCAAAACGAAGCATACTTCTCTGGATAAGGAAATACACGTAAGAAACCTTTAACGTGTAGGTACAGCCCAGTCCCCATCATCCTCTTCCTTGTAGTTCCAGCTCTCTTCCCTGCACATCCTGATGGCTCCATTCCACATATATACAGACACTCAGGGAATATCCACCCACGTTGTGAATCCCTTCTCCATCTCAGGGGCTGTCCCCTTCACTCCCCTTTACAGTTACCTCAGAAGTGTGAGGACTAGTGAAAGAAAAGCGCCTGGTTATTTCTTCTTCTTCTTATACATATCATCTTATCCTCTGTAAACTCTTGGTGCTCACATTGTGAAGAGAGGACCGCTGAAGTCTACCCAAGGGTGCCAGAGGCACAGATGACTCCACGGCCATTATGACATCAAGGCGGACACTCAAGGACACCTGCAACTCCACCCACATCACTGGTCCAGAGGCCACCACAAACGACGTTCTTGTGAGCCTTACTCTGCCCAGGCCGGTGCGTTGACAGGGAGTCGACGCCAGCCTCACGTGGCTGGGCGGGGCACCTCAAACAGTGTGGCCTCGAGGTGAACGTCATGGTTAGTGCACTTCCCACACTCCTGTTCAATTTTCTTCTCTCGACCCACCATACCTTTATCACTACACACAAGAGGCTCCAGATGTTGAAAACAAAAAACAAAAATGTCCCACTCCCCTAAAATCCTGCATCCCACCTCTTTGAGGATCTCGTCACCTTCTGTTTGCATCTGCACAGAGATGAGGGATATTGAGAGAAGGTAAGTGTCTCGCAGTTTTTTTGTTTGTTTGTTTTTCGTTTTTGGCCGTTTGTTTGTTTTTGTGTTATTTTTCCCCCCCTATTCTATAACCTGTAGGTGCAGATGACATTCGAGATGAAATTCAAGCACGGGAAGAATCCTAAAAATGCCTAGAATCCACATGGCTTCCTGGATCCTCACGATATCACGGCAAGTAGCCAAGGACATAGGCAGCCCCAGCTACTCCAAGGTCAAGCACAAATCAATTTCCTTGTGAGCCTTGCCCTACCCAGACATATACTAGTTACGTGAGGTAAACTTGGGTCAGTAGCTGTCTGGGCAGGGCATTTTCGCACAACAGTGCTCTCACCGATTGATCAACCCGAGACCCTGGGCTGTCCTAGAAGCACCTAAGATCTCTGCACTGCATCCTGATGGCTGCACGAAGATACATGCAGACGCCTAGAGACTATCCACCTGGGTCAGACTTTAACCTGAATCTCTCCTTCACTCGATATCCGCCATGCACTTCACCATGTCTTTCTGAGATGCATGAAAACCGAGACAGAGAGAGAGAAAACCTCTAGTATTTCTCTCTTCTCCTCTTAAGTATTACCTTGCCTTCTGAAAAATCTTTGTGTTCACATTAAGTGGATAGGAGCAATGAAACCATCCTGAGGGTGCCTGAGCCACAGATGACTCCCTGGGTCATTGTGATATAAAGGCGGGCAGCTCAGGCAAACCCGCAGAGCCATTCACATCACTGGTACAGAGGACACCACAAATGACGTTCTTGTGAGCCTTGCTCTACCCGGCTATGGCACAGTACACCGATTCTACGTGAACTGCACCCGCCTGGGCAGGGCACTGCACACAGCAGGGTTTCCAGGTGGAGGACTGCCCATTGACCCTCACACCCACACATACCTTCGCTCATCATATCCTGATATTTCAATTTCCAAGATATTTCAAAATATATTTCCAAACATTTCAAAGATAGTTCAATTTCCCTTTGAAACTTGGGACACGCTGCCATCCAATTTGCATCTCTTCTCCTTTATAATCGCTTCTGCTGGGAAATCTCTTCAGCTGGTCTATCGGTATCTGAGGACATGTGTGAGCATAAGGGAAATGATCAGCAAACAAGATGGATGTGTTTCTATTAGCGTTTATCATTCTATTCTCCACTTCACCCTTGGGCACATTTTCATATCTAGACCGCTGGGATCATAATCAACCTATGTTCAACATCTCCGTGGCTTCCAAGGCCTTCCCGACATCTCGGAGGAATACCACCTGGAGTCCCACACCCATCCCTGGTCCAAAGACCAGCAATAAGGATGACTCAGTTGCACAGAACTCTACCCGGGAAAGCTCTGTTTACCTCTCTAGGTGGGTCATGGCACACAGTATGCCTCAATGTGGAGGCCCTGCTTGCCCCCTCACACTTTCAAATGATACATTCTGCACTATTCCTACCACGTCTTTGGATCTCACCCAACATTTATGCATAGAACTTGAAAATGGTGACCCACTGCCCTCCAACTTGCATCCCTCCCTCACTAGACTGCCTTCACTGCTTCTACATCCTGTACATACTCAGAAGGATGAGGACACGGGGAAAAATAGGTGTCCCATATCTCTCTTCATTTCAAAGGAATTAAACTTCTGCTTTCTAATAGTTCCTCTTCAACTTTTTAGAAACGGAACCCCGATGAGTTATGCTGAACATTTCAGAGACTCAGTCGTTTTCAAGGACGGTCATAACCTTCTGGATTGAGCTAAGGACACTTGGAGCGCCTCACTCAAATTGCACCCGGCACAAGTAACACCACATCAATGTGCCTGGAAAGTCGTACTCACCCAGACAGGCTCTCTTCACACATTGCCAAAACGAAGCATACTTCTCTGGATAAGGAAATACACGTAAGAAACCTTTAACGTGTAGGTACAGCCCAGTCCCCATTATCCTCTTCCTTGTAGTTCCAGCTCTCTTGCCTGCACATCCTGATGGCTCCATTCCACATATATACAGACACTCAGGGAATATCCACCCACGTTGTGAATCCCTTCTCCATCTCAGGGGCTGTCCCCTTCACTCCCCTTTACAGTTACCTCAGAAGTGTGAGGACTAGTGAAAGAAAAGCGCCTGGTTATTTCTTCTTCTTCTTATACATATCATCTTATCCTCTGTAAACTCTTGGTGCTCACATTGTGAAGAGAGGACCGCTGAAGTCTACCCAAGGGTGCCAGAGGCACAGATGACTCCACGGCCATTATGACATCAAGGCGGACACTCAAGGACACCTGCAACTCCACCCACATCACCGGTCCAGAGGCCACCACAAACGACGTTCTTGTGAGCCTTACTCTGCCCAGGCCGGTGCGTTGACAGGGAGTCGACGCCAGCCTCACGTGGCTGGGCGGGGCACCTCAAACAGTGTGGCCTCGAGGTGAACGTCATGGTTAGTGCACTTCCCACACTCCTGTTCAATTTTCTTCTCTCGTCCCACCATACCTTTATCACTACACACAAGAGGCTCCAGATGTTGAAAACAAAAAACAAAAATGTCCCACTCCCCTAAAATCCTGCATCCCACCTCTTTGAGGATCTCGTCACCTTCTGTTTGCATGTGCACAGAGATGAGGGATATTGAGAGAAGGTAAGTGTCTCGCAGTTTTTTTGTTTGTTTGGTTTTTGTTTTTGGCCGTTTGTTTGTTTTTGTGTTTCCCCCCCCGCCCCCCCCCATTCTATAACCTGTAGGTGCAGATGACATTCGAGATGAAATTCAAGCACGGGAAGAATCTTAGAAATGCCTAGAATCCACATGGCTTCCTGGATCCTCACGATATCACGGCAAGTAGCCAAGGACATAGGCAGCCCCAGCTACTCCAAGGTCAAGCACAAATCAATTTCCTTGTGAGCCTTGCCCTACCCAGACATATACTACTTACGTGAGGTAAACTTGGGTCAGTAGCTGTCTGGGCAGGGCATTTTCGCACAACAGTGCTCTCACCGATTGATCAACCCGAGACCCTGGTCTGTCCTAGAAGCACCTAAGATCTCTGCACTGCATCCTGATGGCTGCACGAAGATACATGCAGACGCCTAGAGACTATCTACCTGGGTCAGACTTTAACCTGAATCTCTCCTTCATTCGATATCAGCCATCCACTTCACCATGTCTTTCTGAGATGCATGAAAACCGAGACAGAGAGAGAGAAAACCTCTAGTATTTCTCTCTTCTCCTCTTAAGTATTACCTTGCCTTCTGAAAAATCTTTGTGTTCACATTAAGTGGATAGGAGCAATGAAACCATCCTGAGGGTGCCTGAGCCACAGATGACTCCCTGGGTCATTGTGATATAAAGGCGGGCAGCTCAGGCAAACCCGCAGAGCCATTCACATCACTGGTACAGAGGACACCACAAATGACGTTCTTGTGAGCCTTGCTCTACCCGGCTATGGTGCAGTACACCGATTCTACGTGAACTGCACCCGCCTGGGCAGGGCACTGCACACAGCAGGGTTTCCAGGTGGAGGACGGCCCACTGACCCTCACACCCACACATACCTTCGCTCATCATATCCTGATATTTCAATTTCCAAGATATTTCAAAATATATTTCCAAACATTTCAAAGATAGTTCAATTTCCCTTTGAAACTTGGGACACGCTGCCATCCAATTTGCATCTCTTCTCCTTTATAATCGCTTCTGCTGGGAAATCTCTTCAGCTGGTCTATAGGTATCTGAGGACATGTGTGAGCATAAGGGAAATGATCAGCAAACAAGATGGATGTGTTTCTATTAGCGTTTATCATTCTATTCTCCACTTCACCCTTGGGCACATTTTCATATCTAGACCGCTGGGATCATAATCAACCTATGTTCAACATCTCCGTGGCTTCCAAGGCCTTCCCGACATCTCGGAGGAATACCACCTGGAGTCCCACACCCATCCCTGGTCCAAAGACCAGCAATAAGGATGACTCAGTTGCACAGAACTCTACCCGGGAAAGCTCTGTTTACCTCTCTAGGTGGGTCATGGCACACAGTATGGCCTCAATGTGGAGGCCCTGCTTGCCCCCTCACACTTTCAAATGATACATTCTGCACTATTCCTACCACGTCTTTGGATCTCACCCAACATTTATGCATAGAACTTGAAAATGGTGACCCACTGCCCTCCAACTTGCATCCCTCCCTCACTAGACTGTCTTCACTGCTTCTACGTCCTGTACATACTCAGAAGGATGAGGACACGGGGAAAAATAGGTGTCCCATATCTCTCTTCATTTCAAAGGAATTAAACTTCTGCTTTCTAATAGTTCCTCTTCAACTTTTTAGAAACGGAACCCCTATGAGTTATGCTGAACATTTCAGAGACTCAGTCGTTTTCAAGGACGGTCATAACCTTCTGGATTGAGCTAAGGACACTTGGAGCGCCTCACTCAAATTGCACCCGGCACAAGTAACACCACATCAATGTGCCTGGAAAGTCGTACTCACCCAGACAGGCTCTCTTCACACATTGCCAAAACGAAGCATACTTCTCTGGATAAGGAAATACACGTAAGAAACCTTTAACGTGTAGGTACAGCCCAGTCCCCATCATCCTCTTCCTTGTAGTTCCAGCTCTCTTCCCTGCACATCCTGATGGCTCCATTCCACATATATACAGACACTCAGGGAATATCCACCCACGTTGTGAATCCCTTCTCCATCTCAGGGGCTGTCCCCTTCACTCCCCTTTACAGTTACCTCAGAAGTGTGAGGACTAGTGAAAGAAAAGCGCCTGGTTATTTCTTCTTCTTCTTATACATATCATCTTATCCTCTGTAAACTCTTGGTGCTCACATTGTGAAGAGAGGACCGCTGAAGTCTACCCAAGGGTGCCAGAGGCACAGATGACTCCACGGCCATTATGACATCAAGGCGGACACTCAAGGACACCTGCAACTCCACCCACATCACTGGTCCAGAGGCCACCACAAACGACGTTCTTGTGAGCCTTACTCTGCCCAGGCCGGTGCGTTGACAGGGAGTCGACGCCAGCCTCACGTGGCTGGGCGGGGCACCTCAAACAGTGTGGCCTCGAGGTGAACGTCATGGTTAGTGCACTTCCCACACTCCTGTTCAATTTTCTTCTCTCGACCCACCATACCTTTATCACTACACACAAGAGGCTCCAGATGTTGAAAACAAAAAACAAAAATGTCCCACTCCCCTAAAATCCTGCATCCCACCTCTTTGAGGATCTCGTCACCTTCTGTTTGCATCTGCACAGAGATGAGGGATATTGAGAGAAGGTAAGTGTCTCGCAGTTTTTTTGTTTGTTTGTTTTTCGTTTTTGGCCGTTTGTTTGTTTTTGTGTTTTTCCCCCCCCTATTCTATAACCTGTAGGTGCACATGACATTCGAGATGAAATTCAAGCACGGGAAGAATCCTAAAAATTCCTAGAATCCACATGGCTTCCTGGATCCTCACGATATCACGGAAAGTAGCCAAGGACATAGGCAGCCCCAGCTACTCCAAGGTCAAGCACAAATCAATTTCCTTGTGAGCCTTGCCCTACCCAGACATATACTAGTTACGTGAGGTAAACTTGGGTCAGTAGCTGTCTGGGCAGGGCATTTTCGCACAACAGTGCTCTCACCGATTGATCAACTCGAGAGCCTGGGCTGTCCTAGAAGCACCTAAGATCTCTGCACTGCATCCTGATGGCTGCACGAAGATACATGCAGACGCCTAGAGACTATCCACCTGGGTCAGACTTTAACCTGAATCTCTCCTTCACTCGATATCCGCCATCCACTTCACCATGTCTTTCTGAGATGCATGAAAACCGAGACAGAGAGAGAGAAAACCTCTAGTATTTCTCTCTTCTCCTCTTAAGTATTACCTTGCCTTCTGAAAAATCTTTGTGTTCACATTAAGTGGATAGGAGCAATGAAACCATCCTGAGGGTGCCTGAGCCACAGATGACTCCCTGGGTCATTGTGATATAAAGGCGGGCAGCTCAGGCAAACCCGCAGAGCCATTCACATCACTGGTACAGAGGACACCACAAATGACGTTCTTGTGAGCCTTGCTCTACCCGGCTATGGCACAGTACACCGATTCTACGTGAACTGCACCCGCCTGGGCAGGGCACTGCACACAGCAGGGTTTCCAGGTGGAGGACTGCCCATTGACCCTCACACCCACACATACCTTCGCTCATCATATCCTGATATTTCAATTTCCAAGATATTTCAAAATATATTTCCAAACATTTCAAAGATAGTTCAATTTCCCTTTGAAACTTGGGACACGCTGCCATCCAATTTGCATCTCTTCTCCTTTATAATCGCTTCTGCTGGGAAATCTCTTCAGCTGGTCTATCGGTATCTGAGGACATGTGTGAGCATAAGGGAAATGATCAGCAAACAAGATGGATGTGTTTCTATTAGCGTTTATCATTCTATTCTCCACTTCACCCTTGGGCACATTTTCATATCTAGACCGCTGGGATCATAATCAACCTATGTTCAACATCTCCGTGGCTTCCAAGGCCTTCCCGACATCTCGGAGGAATACCACCTGGAGTCCCACACCCATCCCTGGTCCAAAGACCAGCAATAAGGATGACTCAGTTGCACAGAACTCTACCCGGGAAAGCTCTGTTTACCTCTCTAGGTGGGTCATGGCACACAGTATGCCTCAATGTGGAGGCCCTGCTTGCCCCCTCAAACTTTCAAATGATACATTCTGCACTATTCCTACCACGTCTTTGGATCTCACCCAACATTTATGCATAGAACTTGAAAATGGTGACCCACTGCCCTCCAACTTGCATCCCTCCCTCACTAGACTGCCTTCACTGCTTCTACATCCTGTACATACTCAGAAGGATGAGGACACGGGGAAAAATAGGTGTCCCATATCTCTCTTCATTTCAAAGGAATTAAACTTCTGCTTTCTAATAGTTCCTCTTCAACTTTTTAGAAACGGAACCCCTATGAGTTATGCTGAACATTTCAGAGACTCAGTCGTTTTCAAGGACGTTCATAACCTTCTGGATTGAGCTAAGGACACTTGGAGCGCCTCACTCAAATTGCACCCGGCACAAGTAACACCACATCAATGTGCCTGGAAAGTCGTACTCACCCAGACAGGCTCTCTTCACACATTGCCAAAACGAAGCATACTTCTCTGGATAAGGAAATACACGTAAGAAACCTTTAACGTGTAGGTACAGCCCAGTCCCCATTATCCTCTTCCCTGTAGTTCCAGCTCTCTTGCCTGCACATCCTGATGGCTCCATTCCACATATATACAGACACTCAGGGAATATCCACCCACGTTGTGAATCCCTTCTCCATCTCAGGGGCTGTCCCCTTCACTCCCCTTTACAGTTACCTCAGAAGTGTGAGGACTAGTGAAAGAAAAGCGCCTGGTTATTTCTTCTTCTTCTTATACATATCATCTTATCCTCTGTAAACTCTTGGTGCTCACATTGTGAAGAGAGGACCGCTGAAGTCTACCCAAGGGTGCCAGAGGCACAGATGACTCCACAGCCATTATGACATCAAGGCGGACACTCAAGGACACCTGCAACTCCACCCACATCACCGGTCCAGAGGCCACCACAAACGACGTTCTTGTGAGCCTTACACTGCCCAGGCCGGTGCGTTGACAGGGAGTCGACGCCAGCCTCACGTGGCTGGGCGGGGCACCTCAAACAGTGTGGCCTCGAGGTGAACGTCATGGTTAGTGCACTGCCCACACTCCTGTTCAATTTTCTTCTCTCGTCCCACCATACCTTTATCACTACACACAAGAGGCTCCAGATGTTGAAAACAAAAAACAAAAATGTCCCACTCCCCTAAAATCCTGCATCCCACCTCTTTGAGGATCTCGTCACCTTCTGTTTGCATCTGCACAGAGATGAGGGATATTGCGAGAAGGTAAGTGTCTCGCAGTTTTTTTGTTTGTTTGTTTTTCGTTTTTGGCCGTTTGTTTCTTTTTGTGTTTTTTCCCCCCCTATTCTATAACCTGTAGGTGCACATGACATTCGAGATGAAATTCAAGCACGGGAAGAATCCTAAAAATTCCTAGAATCCACATGGCTTCCTGGATCCTCACGATATCACGGAAAGTAGCCAAGGACATAGGCAGCCCCAGCTACTCCAAGGTCAAGCACAAATCAATTTCCTTGTGAGCCTTGCCCTACCCAGACATATACTAGTTACGTGAGGTAAACTTGGGTCAGTAGCTGTCTGGGCAGGGCATTTTCGCACAACAGTGCTCTCACCGATTGATCAACTCGAGAGCCTGGGCTGTCCTAGAAGCACCTAAGATCTCTGCACTGCATCCTGATGGCTGCACGAAGATACATGCAGACGCCTAGAGACTATCCACCTGGGTCAGACTTTAACCTGAATCTCTCCTTCACTCGATATCCGCCATCCACTTCACCATGTCTTTCTGAGATGCATGAAAACCGAGACAGAGAGAGAGAAAACCTCTAGTATTTCTCTCTTCTCCTCTTAAGTATTACCTTGCCTTCTGAAAAATCTTTGTGTTCACATTAAGTGGATAGGAGCAATGAAACCATCCTGAGGGTGCCTGAGCCACAGATGACTCCCTGGGTCATTGTGATATAAAGGCGGGCAGCTCAGGCAAACCCGCAGAGCCATTCACATCACTGGTACAGAGGACACCACAAATGACGTTCTTGTGAGCCTTGCTCTACCCGGCTATGGCACAGTACACCGATTCTACATGAACTGCACCCGCCTGGGCAGGGCACTGCACACAGCAGGGTTTCCAGGTGGAGGACTGCCCATTGACCCTCACACCCACACATACCTTCGCTCATCATATCCTGATATTTCAATTTCCAAGATATTTCAAAATATATTTCCAAACATTTCAAAGATAGTTCAATTTCCCTTTGAAACTTGGGACACGCTGCCATCCAATTTGCATCTCTTCTCCTTTATAATCGCTTCTGCTGGGAAATCTCTTCAGCTGGTCTATCGGTATCTGAGGACATGTGTGAGCATAAGGGAAATGATCAGCAAACAAGATGGATGTGTTTCTATTAGCGTTTATCATTCTATTCTCCACTTCACCCTTGGGCACATTTTCATATCTAGACCGCTGGGATCATAATCAACCTATGTTCAACATCTCCGTGGCTTCCAAGGCCTTCCCGACATCTCGGGGGAATACCACCTGGAGTCCCACACCCATCCCTGGTCCAAAGACCAGCAATAAGGATGACTCAGTTGCACAGAACTCTACCCGGGAAAGCTCTGTTTACCTCTCTAGGTGGGTCATGGCACACAGTATGGCCTCAATGTGGAGGCCCTGCTTGCCCCCTCACACTTTCAAATGATACATTCTGCACTATTCCTACCACGTCTTTGGATCTCACCCAACATTTATGCATAGAACTTGAAAATGGTGACCCACTGCCCTCCAACTTGCATCCCTCCCTCACTAGACTGTCTTCACTGTTTCTACGTCCTGTACATACTCAGAAGGATGAGGACACGGGGAAAAATAGGTGTCCCATATCTCTCTTCATTTCAAAGGAATTAAACTTCTGCTTTCTAATAGTTCCTCTTCAACTTTTTAGAAACGGAACCCCTATGAGTTATGCTGAACATTTCAGAGACTCAGTCGTTTTCAAGGACGGTCATAACCTTCTGGATTGAGCTAAGGACACTTGGAGCGCCTCACTCAAATTGCACCCGGCACAAGTAACACCACATCAATGTGCCTGGAAAGTCGTACTCACCCAGACAGGCTCTCTTCACACATTGCCAAAACGAAGCATACTTCTCTGGATAAGGAAATACACGTAAGAAACCTTTAACGTGTAGGTACAGCCCAGTCCCCGTCATCCTCTTCCTTGTAGTTCCAGCTCTCTTGCCTGCACATCCTGATGGCTCCATTCCACATATATACAGACACTCAGGGAATATCCACCCACGTTGTGAATCCCTTCTCCATCTCAGGGGCTGTCCCCTTCACTCCCCTTTACAGTTACCTCAGAAGTGTGAGGACTAGTGAAAGAAAAGCGCCTGGTTATTTCTTCTTCTTCTTATACATATCATCTTATCCTCTGTAAACTCTTGGTGCCCACATTGTGAAGAGAGGACCGCTGAAGTCTACCCAAGGGTGCCAGAGGCACAGATGACTCCACGGCCATTATGACATCAAGGCGGACACTCAAGGACACCTGCAACTACACCCACATCACTGGTCCAGAGGCCACCACAAACGACGTTCTTGTGAGCCTTACTCTGCCCAGGCCGGTGCGTTGACAGGGAGTCGACGCCAGCCTCACGTGGCTGGGCGGGGCACCTCAAACAGTGTGGCCTCGAGGTGAACGTCATGGTTAGTGCACTTCCCACACTCCTGTTCAATTTTCTTCTCTCGTTCCACCATACCTTTATCACTTCACACAAGAGGCTCCAGATGTTGAAAACAAAAAACAAAAATGTCCCACTCCCCTAAAATCCTGCATCCCACCTCTTTGAGGATCTCGTCACCTTCTGTTTGCATCTGCACAGAGATGAGGGATATTGCGAGAAGGTAAGTGTCTCGCAGTTTTTTTGTTTGTTTGTTTTTCGTTTTTGGCCGTTTGTTTGTTTTTGTGTTTTTTCTCCCCCCCTATTCTATAACCTGTAGGTGCAGATGACATTCGAGATGAAATTCAAGCACGGGAAGAATCCCAAAAATGCCTAGAATCCACATGGCTTCCTGGATCCTCACGATATCACGGCAAGTAGCCAAGGACATAGGCAGCCCCAGCTACTCCAAGGTCAAGCACAAATCAATTTCCTTGTGAGCCTTGCCCTACCCAGACATATACTAGTTACGTGAGGTAAACTTGGGTCAGTAGCTGTCTGGGCAGGGCATTTTCGCACAACAGTGCTCTCACCGATTGATCAACCCGAGACCCTGGTCTGTCCTAGAAGCACCTAAGATCTCTGCACTGCATCCTGATGGCTGCACGAACATACATGCAGACGCCTAGAGACTATCCACCTGGGTCAGACTTTAACCTGAATCTCTCCTTCACTCGATATCCGCCATCCACTTCACCATGTCTTTCTGAGATGCATGAAAACCGAGACAGAGAGAGAGAAAACCTCTAGTATTTCTCTCTTCTCCTCTTAAGTATTACCTTGCCTTCTGAAAAATCTTTGTGTTCACATTAAGTGGATAGGAGCAATGAAACCATCCTGAGGGTGCCTGAGCCACAGATGACTCCCTGGGTCATTGTGATATAAAGGCAGGCAGCTCAGGCAAACCCGCAGAGCCATTCACATCACTGGTACAGAGGACACCACAAATGACGTTCTTGTGAGCCTTGCTCTACCCGGCTATGGCGCAGTACACCGATTCTACGTGAACTGCACCCGCCTGGGCAGGGCACTGCACACAGCAGGGTTTCCAGGTGGAGGACTGCCCATTGACCCTCACACCCACACATACCTTCGCTCATCATATCCTGATATTTCAATTTCCAAGATATTTCAAAATATATTTCCAAACATTTCAAAGATAGTTCAATTTCCCTTTGAAACTTGGGACACGCTGCCATCCAATTTGCATCTCTTCTCCTTTATAATCGCTTCTGCTGGGAAATCTCTTCAGCTGGTCTATCGGTATCTGAGGACATGTGTGAGCATAAGGGAAATGATCAGCAAACAAGATGGATGTGTTTCTATTAGCGTTTATCATTCTATTCTCCACTTCACCCTTGGGCACATTTTCATATCTAGACCGCTGGGATCATAATCAACCTATGTTCAACATCTCCGTGGCTTCCAAGGCCTTCCCGACATCTCGGAGCAATACCACCTGGAGTCCCACACCCATCCCTGGTCCAAAGACCAGCAATAAGGATGACTCAGTTGCACAGAACTCTACCCGGGAAAGCTCTGTTTACCTCTCTAGGTGGGTCATGGCACACAGTATGGCCTCAATGTGGAGGCCCTGCTTGCCCCCTCACACTTTCAAATGATACATTCTGCACTATTCCTACCACGTCTTTGGATCTCACCCAACATTTATGCATAGAACTTGAAAATGGTGACCCACTGCCCTCCAACTTGCATCCCTCCCTCATTAGACTGTCTTCACTGCTTCTACGTCCTGTACATACTCAGAAGGATGAGGACACGGGGAAAAATAGGTGTCCCATATCTCTCTTCATTTCAAAGGAATTAAACTTCTGCTTTCTAATAGTTCCTCTTCAACTTTTTAGAAACGGAACCCCTATGAGTTATGCTGAACATTTCAGAAACTCAGTCGTTTTCAAGGACGGTCATAACCTTCTGGATTGAGCTAAGGACACTTGGAGCGCCTCACTCAAATTGCACCCGGCACAAGTAACACCACATCAATGTGCCTGGAAAGTCGTACTCACCCAGACAGGCTCTCTTCACACATTGCCAAAACGAAGCATACTTCTCTGGATAAGGAAATACACGTAAGAAACCTTTAACGTGTAGGTACAGCCCAGTCCCCGTCATCCTCTTCCTTGTAGTTCCAGCTCTCTTGCCTGCACATCCTGATGGCTCCATTCCACATATATACAGACACTCAGGGAATATCCACCCACGTTGTGAATCCCTTCTCCATCTCAGGGGCTGTCCCCTTCACTCCCCTTTACAGTTACCTCAGAAGTGTGAGGACTAGTGAAAGAAAAGCGCCTGGTTATTTCTTCTTCTTCTTATACATATCATCTTATCCTCTGTAAACTCTTGGTGCTCACATTGTGAAGAGAGGACCGCTGAAGTCTACCCAAGGGTGCCAGAGGCACAGATGACTCCACGGCCATTATGACATCAAGGCGGACACTCAAGGACACCTGCAACTCCACCCACATCACTGGTCCAGAGGCCACCACAAACGACGTTCTTGTGAGCCTTACTCTGCCCAGGCCGGTGCGTTGACAGGGAGTCGACGCCAGCCTCACGTGGCTGGGCGGGGCACCTCAAACAGTGTGGCCTCGAGGTGAACGTCATGGTTAGTGCACTGCCCACACTCCTGTTCAATTTTCTTCTCTCGTCCCACCATACCTTTATCACTACACACAAGAGGCTCCAGATGTTGAAAACAAAAAACAAAAATGTCCCACTCCCCTAAAATCCTGCATCCCACCTCTTTGAGGATCTCGTCACCTTCTGTTTGCATCTGCACAGAGATGAGGGATATTGCGAGAAGGTAAGTGTCTCGTAGTTTTTTTTTTTTTTTTTTTTTTGGCCATTTGTTTGTTTTTGTGTTCCCCCCACCCCATTCTATAACCTGTAGGTGCAGATGACATTCGAGATGAAATTCAAGCACGGGAAGAATCCTAAAAATGGCTAGAATCCACATGGCTCCCTGGATCCTCACGATATCACGGCAAGTAGCCAAGGACATAGGCAGCCCCAGCTACTCCAAGGTCAAGCACAAATCAATTTCCTTGTGAGCCTTGCCCTACCCAGACATATACTAGTTACGTGAGGTAAACTTGGGTCAGTAGCTGTCTGGGCAGGGCATTTTCGCACAACAGTGCTCTCACCGATTGATCAACCTGAGACCCTGGTCTGTCCTAGAAGCACCTAAGATCCCTGCACTGCATCCTGATGGCTGCACGAAGATACATGCAGACGCCTAGAGACTATCCACCTGGGTCAGACTTTAACCTGAATCTCTCCTTCACTCGATATCCGCCATCCACTTCACCATGTCTTTCTGAGATGCATGAAAACCGAGACAGAGAGAGAGAAAACCTCTAGTATTTCTCTCTTCTCCTCTTAAGTATTACCTTGCCTTCTGCAAAATCTTTGTGTTCACATTAAGTGGATAGGAGCAATGAAACCATCCTGAGGGTGCCTGAGCCACAGATGACTCCCTGGGTCATTGTGATATAAAGGCGGGCAGCTCAGGCAAACCCGCAGAGCCATTCACATCACTGGTACAGAGGACACCACAAATGACGTTCTTGTGAGCCTTGCTCTACCCGGCTATGGCACAGTACACCGATTCTACGTGAACTGCACCCGCCTGGGCAGGGCACTGCACACAGCAGGGTTTCCAGGTGGAGGACTGCCCATTGACCCTCACACCCACACATACCTTCGCTCATCATATCCTGATATTTCAATTTCCAAGATATTTCAAAATATATTTCCAAACATTTCAAAGATAGTTCAATTTCCCTTTGAAACTTGGGACACGCTGCCATCCAATTTGCATCTCTTCTCCTTTATAATCGCTTCTGCTGGGAAATCTCTTCAGCTGGTCTATAGGTATCTGAGGACATGTGTGAGCATAAGGGAAATGATCAGCAAACAAGATGGATGTGTTTCTCTTAGCGTTTATCATTCTATTCTCCACTTCACCCTTGGGCACATTTTCATATCTAGACCGCTGGGATCATAATCAACCTATGTTCAACATCTCCGTGGCTTCCAAGGCCTTCCCGACATCTCGGAGGAATACCACCTGGAGTCCCACACCCATCCCTGGTCCAAAGACCAGCAATAAGGATGACTCAGTTGCACAGAACTCTACCCGGGAAAGCTCTGTTTACCTCTCTAGGTGGGTCATGGCACACAGTATGGCCTCAATGTGGAGGCCCTGCTTGC
Source organism: Giraffa tippelskirchi (assembly GCF_054371585.1). NCBI lineage: Eukaryota > Metazoa > Chordata > Mammalia > Artiodactyla > Giraffidae > Giraffa > Giraffa tippelskirchi. The sequence continues at coordinate 9,007,678 of NC_137289.1, read as the reverse complement.
CCCCTCACACTTTCAAATGATACATTCTGCACTATTCCTACCACGTCTTTGGATCTCACCCAACATTTATGCATAGAACTTGAAAATGGTGACCCACTGCCCTCCAACTTGCATCCCTCCCTCACTAGACTGTCTTCACTGTTTCTACGTCCTGTACATACTCAGAAGGATGAGGACACGGGGAAAAATAGGTGTCCCATATCTCTCTTCATTTCAAAGGAATTAAACTTCTGCTTTCTAATAGTTCCTCTTCAACTTTTTAGAAACGGAACCCCGATGAGTTATGCTGAACATTTCAGAGACTCAGTCGTTTTCAAGGACGGTCATAACCTTCTGGATTGAGCTAAGGACACTTGGAGGGCCTCACTCAAATTGCACCCGGCACAAGTAACACCACATCAATGTGCCTGGAAAGTCGTACTCACCCAGACAGGCTCTCTTCACACATTGCCAAAACGAAGCACACTTCTCTGGATAAGGAAATACACGTAAGAAACCTTTAACGTGTAGGTACAGCCCAGTCCCCATTATCCTCTTCCTTGTAGTTCCAGCTCTCTTGCCTGCACATCCTGATGGCTCCATTCCACATATATACAGACACTCAGGGAATATCCACCCACGTTGTGAATCCCTTCTCCATCTCAGGGGCTGTCCCCTTCACTCCCCTTTACAGTTACCTCAGAAGTGTGAGGACTAGTGAAAGAAATGTGCCTGGTTATTTCTTCTTCTTCTTATACATATCATCTTAGCCTCTGTAAACTCTTGGTGCTCACATTGTGAAGAGAAGACCGCTGAAGTCTACCCAAGGGTGCCAGAGGCACAGATGACTCCACGGCCATTATGACATCAAGGCGGACACTCAAGGACACCTGCAACTCCACCCACATCACCGGTCCAGAGGCCACTACAAACGACGTTCTTGTGAGCCTTACTCTGCCCAGGCCGGTGCGTTGACAGGGAGTCGACGCCAGCCTCACGTGGCTGGGCGGGGCACCTCAAACAGTGTGGCCTCGAGGTGAACGTCATGGTTAGTGCACTGCCCACACTCCTGTTCAATTTTCTTCTCTCGTCCCACCATACCTTTATCACTATACACAAGAGGCTCCAGATGTTGAAAACAAAAAACAAAAATGTCCCACCCCCCTAAAATCCTGCATCCCACCTCTTTGAGGGTCTCGTCACCTTCTGTTTGCATCTGCACAGAGATGAGGGATATTGCGAGAAGGTAAGTGTCTCGTAGTTTTTTTTTTTTTTTTTTTGGCCATTTGTTTGTTTTTGTGTCCCCCCCCCCATTCTATAACCTGTAGGTGCAGATGACATTCGAGATGAAATTCAAGCACGGGAAGAATCCTAAAAATGCCTAGAATCCACATGGCTTCCTGGATCCTCACGATATCACGGCAAGTAGCCAAGGACATAGGCAGCCCCAGCTACTCCAAGGTCAAGCACAAATCAATTTCCTTGTGAGCCTTGCCCTACCCAGACATATACTAGTTACGTGAGGTAAACTTGGGTCAGTAGCTGTCTGGGCAGGGCATTTTCGCACAACAGTGCTCTCACCGATTGATCAACCCGAGACCCTGGTCTGTCCTAGAAGCACCTAAGATCCCTGCACTGCATCCTGATGGCTGCACGAAGATACATGCAGACGCCTAGAGACTATCCACCTGGGTCAGACTTTAACCTGAATCTCTCCTTCACTCGATATCCGCCATCCACTTCACCATGTCTTTCTGAGATGCATGAAAACCGAGACAGAGAGAGAGAAAACCTCTAGTATTTCTCTCTTCTCCTCTTAAGTATTACCTTGCCTTCTGAAAAATCTTTGTGTTCACATTAAGTGGATAGGAGCAATGAAACCATCCTGAGGGTGCCTGAGCCACAGATGACTCCCTGGGTCATTGTGATATAAAGGCGGGCAGCTCAGGCAAACCCGCAGAGCCATTCACATCACTGGTACAGAGGACACCACAAATGACGTTCTTGTGAGCCTTGCTCTACCCGGCTATGGCACAGTACACCGATTCTACGTGAACTGCACCCGCCTGGGCAGGGCACTGCACACAGCAGGGTTTCCAGGTGGAGGACGGCCCATTGACCCTCACACCCACACATACCTTCGCTCATCATATCCTGATATTTCAATTTCCAAGATATTTCAAAATATATTTCCAAACATTTCAAAGATAGTTCAATTTCCCGTTGAAACTTGGGACACGCTGCCATCCAATTTGCATCTCTTCTCCTTTATAATCGCTTCTGCTGGGAAATCTCTTCAGCTGGTCTATAGGTATCTGAGGACATGTGTGAGCATAAGGGAAAGGATCAGCAAACAAGATGGATGTGTTTCTATTAGCGTTTATCATTCTATTGTCCACTTCACCCTTGGGCACATTTTCATATCTAGACCGCTGGGATCATAATCAACCTATGTTCAACATCTCCGTGGCTTCCAAGGCCTTCCCGACATCTCGGAGGAATACCACCTGGAGTCCCACACCCATCCCTGGTCCAAAGACCAGCAATAAGGATGACTCAGTTGCACAGAACTCTACCCGGGAAAGCTCTGTTTACCTCTCTAGGTGGGTCATGGCACACAGTATGGCCTCAATGTGGAGGCCCTGCTTGCCCCCTCACACTTTCAAATGATACATTCTGCACTATTCCTACCACGTCTTTGGATCTCACCCAACATTTATGCATAGAACTTGAAAATGGTGACCCACTGCCCTCCAACTTGCATCCCTCCCTCACTAGACTGTCTTCACTGTTTCTACGTCCTGTACATACTCAGAAGGATGAGGACACGGGGAAAATAGGTGTCCCATATCTCTCTTCATTTCAAAGGAATTAAACTTCTGCTTTCTAATAGTTCCTCTTCAACTTTTTAGAAACGGAACCCTGATGAGTTATGCTGAACATTTCAGAGACTCAGTCGTTTTCAAGGACGGTCATAACCTTCTGGATTGAGCTAAGGACACTTGGAGGGCCTCACTCAAATTGCACCCGGCACAAGTAACACCACATCAATGTGCCTGGAAAGTCGTACTCACCCAGACAGGCTCTCTTCACACATTGCCAAAACGAAGCACACTTCTCTGGATAAGGAAATACACGTAAGAAACCTTTAACGTGTAGGTACAGCCCAGTCCCCATTATCCTCTTCCTTCTAGTTCCAGCTCTCTTGCCTGCACATCCTGATGGCTCCATTCCACATATATACAGACACTCAGGGAATATCCACCCACGTTGTGAATCCCTTCTCCATCTCAGGGGCTGTCCCCTTCACTCCCCTTTACAGTTACCTCAGAAGTGTGAGGACTAGTGAAAGAAATGTGCCTGGTTATTTCTTCTTCTTCTTATACATATCATCTTAGCCTCTGTAAACTCTTGGTGCTCACATTGTGAAGAGAAGACCGCTGAAGTCTACCCAAGGGTGCCAGAGGCACAGATGACTCCACGGCCATTATGACATCAAGGCGGACACTCAAGGACACCTGCAACTCCACCCACATCACTGGTCCAGAGGCCACCACAAACGACGTTCTTGTGAGCCTTACTCTGCCCAGGCCGGTGCGTTGACAGGGAGTCGACGCCAGCCTCACGTGGCTGGGCGGGGCACCTCAAACAGTGTGGCCTCGAGGTGAACGTCATGGTTAGTGCACTGCCCACACTCCTGTTCAATTTTCTTCTCTCGTCCCACCATACCTTTATCACTATACACAAGAGGCTCCAGATGTTGAAAACAAAAAACAAAAATGTCCCACCCCCCTAAAATCCTGCATCCCACCTCTTTGAGGGTCTCGTCACCTTCTGTTTGCATCTGCACAGAGATGAGGGATATTGCGAGAAGGTAAGTGTCTCGTAGTTTTTTTTTTTTTTTTTTTTGGCCATTTGTTTGTTTTTGTGTCCCCCCCCCCCATTCTATAACCTGTAGGTGCAGATGACATTCGAGATGAAATTCAAGCACGGGAAGAATCCTAAAAATGCCTAGAATCCACATGGCTTCCTGGATCCTCACGATATCACGGCAAGTAGCCAAGGACATAGGCAGCCCCAGCTACTCCAAGGTCAAGCACAAATCAATTTCCTTGTGAGCCTTGCCCTACCCAGACATATACTAGTTACGTGAGGTAAACTTGGGTCAGTAGCTGTCTGGGCAGGGCATTTTCGCACAACAGTGCTCTCACCGATTGATCAACCCGAGACCCTGGTCTGTCCTAGAAGCACCTAAGATCCCTGCACTGCATCCTGATGGCTGCACGAAGATACATGCAGACGCCTAGAGACTATCCACCTGGGTCAGACTTTAACCTGAATCTCTCCTTCACTCGATATCCGCCATCCACTTCACCATGTCTTTCTGAGATGCATGAAAACCGAGACAGAGAGAGAGAAAACCTCTAGTATTTCTCTCTTCTCCTCTTAAGTATTACCTTGCCTTCTGAAAAATCTTTGTGTTCACATTAAGTGGATAGGAGCAATGAAACCATCCTGAGGGTGCCTGAGCCACAGATGACTCCCTGGGTCATTGTGATATAAAGGCGGGCAGCTCAGGCAAACCCGCAGAGCCATTCACATCACTGGTACAGAGGACACCACAAATGACGTTCTTGTGAGCCTTGCTCTACCCGGCTATGGCACAGTACACCGATTCTACGTGAACTGCACCCGCCTGGGCAGGGCACTGCACACAGCAGGGTTTCCAGGTGGAGGACGGCCCATTGACCCTCACACCCACACATACCTTCGCTCATCATATCCTGATATTTCAATTTCCAAGATATTTCAAAATATATTTCCAAACATTTCAAAGATAGTTCAATTTCCCGTTGAAACTTGGGACACGCTGCCATCCAATTTGCATCTCTTCTCCTTTATAATCGCTTCTGCTGGGAAATCTCTTCAGCTGGTCTATAGGTATCTGAGGACATGTGTGAGCATAAGGGAAAGGATCAGCAAACAAGATGGATGTGTTTCTATTAGCGTTTATCATTCTATTGTCCACTTCACCCTTGGGCACATTTTCATATCTAGACCGCTGGGATCATAATCAACCTATGTTCAACATCTCCGTGGCTTCCAAGGCCTTCCCGACATCTCGGAGGAATACCACCTGGAGTCCCACACCCATCCCTGGTCCAAAGACCAGCAATAAGGATGACTCAGTTGCACAGAACTCTACCCGGGAAAGCTCTGTTTACCTCTCTAGGTGGGTCATGGCACACAGTATGGCCTCAATGTGGAGGCCCTGCTTGCCCCCTCACACTTTCAAATGATACATTCTGCACTATTCCTACCACGTCTTTGGATCTCACCCAACATTTATGCATAGAACTTGAAAATGGTGACCCACTGCCCTCCAACTTGCATCCCTCCCTCACTAGACTGTCTTCACTGTTTCTACGTCCTGTACATACTCAGAAGGATGAGGACACGGGGAAAATAGGTGTCCCATATCTCTCTTCATTTCAAAGGAATTAAACTTCTGCTTTCTAATAGTTCCTCTTCAACTTTTTAGAAACGGAACCCCGATGAGTTATGCTGAACATTTCAGAGACTCAGTCGTTTTCAAGGACGGTCATAACCTTCTGGATTGAGCTAAGGACACTTGGAGGGCCTCACTCAAATTGCACCCGGCACAAGTAACACCACATCAATGTGCCTGGAAAGTCGTACTCACCCAGACAGGCTCTCTTCACACATTGCCAAAACGAAGCACACTTCTCTGGATAAGGAAATACACGTAAGAAACCTTTAACGTGTAGGTACAGCCCAGTCCCCATTATCCTCTTCCTTCTAGTTCCAGCTCTCTTGCCTGCACATCCTGATGGCTCCATTCCACATATATACAGACACTCAGGGAATATCCACCCACGTTGTGAATCCCTTCTCCATCTCAGGGGCTGTCCCCTTCACTCCCCTTTACAGTTACCTCAGAAGTGTGAGGACTAGTGAAAGAAATGTGCCTGGTTATTTCTTCTTCTTCTTATACATATCATCTTAGCCTCTGTAAACTCTTGGTGCTCACATTGTGAAGAGAAGACCGCTGAAGTCTACCCAAGGGTGCCAGAGGCACAGATGACTCCACGGCCATTATGACATCAAGGCGGACACTCAAGGACACCTGCAACTCCACCCACATCACTGGTCCAGAGGCCACCACAAACGACGTTCTTGTGAGCCTTACTCTGCCCAGGCCGGTGCGTTGACAGGGAGTCGACGCCAGCCTCACGTGGCTGGGCGGGGCACCTCAAACAGTGTGGCCTCGAGGTGAACGTCATGGTTAGTGCACTGCCCACACTCCTGTTCAATTTTCTTCTCTCGTCCCACCATACCTTTATCACTATACACAAGAGGCTCCAGATGTTGAAAACAAAAAACAAAAATGTCCCACCCCCCTAAAATCCTGCATCCCACCTCTTTGAGGGTCTCATCACCTTCTGTTTGCATCTGCACAGAGATGAGGGATATTGCGAGAAGGTAAGTGTCTCGTAGTTTTTTTTTTTTTTTTTTTGGCCATTTGTTTGTTTTTGTGTCCCCCCCCCCATTCTATAACCTGTAGGTGCAGATGACATTCGAGATGAAATTCAAGCACGGGAAGAATCCTAAAAATGCCTAGAATCCACATGGCTTCCTGGATCCTCACGATATCACGGCAAGTAGCCAAGGACATAGGCAGCCCCAGCTACTCCAAGGTCAAGCACAAATCAATTTCCTTGTGAGCCTTGCCCTACCCAGACATATACTACTTACGTGAGGTAAACTTGGGTCAGTAGCTGTCTGGGCAGGGCATTTTCGCACAACAGTGCTCTCACCGATTGATCAACCCGAGACCCTGGTCTGTCCTAGAAGCACCTAAGATCCCTGCACTGCATCCTGATGGCTGCACGAAGATACATGCAGACGCCTAGAGACTATCCACCTGGGTCAGACTTTAACCTGAATCTCTCCTTCACTCGATATCCGCCATCCACTTCACCATGTCTTTCTGAGATGCATGAAAACCGAGACAGAGAGAGAGAAAACCTCTAGTATTTCTCTCTTCTCCTCTTAAGTATTACCTTGCCTTCTGAAAAATCTTTGTGTTCACATTAAGTGGATAGGAGCAATGAAACCATCCTGAGGGTGCCTGAGCCACAGATGACTCCCTGGGTCATTGTGATATAAAGGCGGGCAGCTCAGGCAAACCCGCAGAGCCATTCACATCACTGGTACAGAGGACACCACAAATGACGTTCTTGTGAGCCTTGCTCTACCCGGCTATGGCACAGTACACCGATTCTACGTGAACTGCACCCGCCTGGGCAGGGCACTGCACACAGCAGGGTTTCCAGGTGGAGGACGGCCCATTGACCCTCACACCCACACATACCTTCGCTCATCATATCCTGATATTTCAATTTCCAAGATATTTCAAAATATATTTCCAAACATTTCAAAGATAGTTCAATTTCCCGTTGAAACTTGGGACACGCTGCCATCCAATTTGCATCTCTTCTCCTTTATAATCGCTTCTGCTGGGAAATCTCTTCAGCTGGTCTATAGGTATCTGAGGACATGTGTGAGCATAAGGGAAAGGATCAGCAAACAAGATGGATGTGTTTCTATTAGCGTTTATCATTCTATTGTCCACTTCACCCTTGGGCACATTTTCATATCTAGACCGCTGGGATCATAATCAACCTATGTTCAACATCTCCGTGGCTTCCAAGGCCTTCCCGACATCTCGGAGGAATACCACCTGGAGTCCCACACCCATCCCTGGTCCAAAGACCAGCAATAAGGATGACTCAGTTGCACAGAACTCTACCCGGGAAAGCTCTGTTTACCTCTCTAGGTGGGTCATGGCACACAGTATGGCCTCAATGTGGAGGCCCTGCTTGCCCCCTCACACTTTCAAATGATACATTCTGCACTATTCCTACCACGTCTTTGGATCTCACCCAACATTTATGCATAGAACTTGAAAATGGTGACCCACTGCCCTCCAACTTGCATCCCTCCCTCACTAGACTGTCTTCACTGTTTCTACGTCCTGTACATACTCAGAAGGATGAGGACACGGGGAAAATAGGTGTCCCATATCTCTCTTCATTTCAAAGGAATTAAACTTCTGCTTTCTAATAGTTCCTCTTCAACTTTTTAGAAACGGAACCCCGATGAGTTATGCTGAACATTTCAGAGACTCAGTCGTTTTCAAGGACGGTCATAACCTTCTGGATTGAGCTAAGGACACTTGGAGGGCCTCACTCAAATTGCACCCGGCACAAGTAACACCACATCAATGTGCCTGGAAAGTCGTACTCACCCAGACAGGCTCTCTTCACACATTGCCAAAACGAAGCACACTTCTCTGGATAAGGAAATACACGTAAGAAACCTTTAACGTGTAGGTACAGCCCAGTCCCCATTATCCTCTTCCTTCTAGTTCCAGCTCTCTTGCCTGCACATCCTGATGGCTCCATTCCACATATATACAGACACTCAGGGAATATCCACCCACGTTGTGAATCCCTTCTCCATCTCAGGGGCTGTCCCCTTCACTCCCCTTTACAGTTACCTCAGAAGTGTGAGGACTAGTGAAAGAAATGTGCCTGGTTATTTCTTCTTCTTCTTATACATATCATCTTAGCCTCTGTAAACTCTTGGTGCTCACATTGTGAAGAGAAGACCGCTGAAGTCTACCCAAGGGTGCCAGAGGCACAGATGACTCCACGGCCATTATGACATCAAGGCGGACACTCAAGGACACCTGCAACTCCACCCACATCACTGGTCCAGAGGCCACCACAAACGACGTTCTTGTGAGCCTTACTCTGCCCAGGCCGGTGCGTTGACAGGGAGTCGACGCCAGCCTCACGTGGCTGGGCGGGGCACCTCAAACAGTGTGGCCTCGAGGTGAACGTCATGGTTAGTGCACTGCCCACACTCCTGTTCAATTTTCTTCTCTCGTCCCACCATACCTTTATCACTATACACAAGAGGCTCCAGATGTTGAAAACAAAAAACAAAAATGTCCCACCCCCCTAAAATCCTGCATCCCACCTCTTTGAGGGTCTCGTCACCTTCTGTTTGCATCTGCACAGAGATGAGGGATATTGCGAGAAGGTAAGTGTCTCGTAGTTTTGTTTTTTTTTTTTTTTTGGCCATTTGTTTGTTTTTGTGTCCCCCCCCCATTCTATAACCTGTAGGTGCAGATGACATTCGAGATGAAATTCAAGCACGGGAAGAATCCTAAAAATGCCTAGAATCCACATGGCTTCCTGGATCCTCACGATATCACGGCAAGTAGCCAAGGACATAGGCAGCCCCAGCTACTCCAAGGTCAAGCACAAATCAATTTCCTTGTGAGCCTTGCCCTACCCAGACATATACTAGTTACGTGAGGTAAACTTGGGTCAGTAGCTGTCTGGGCAGGGCATTTTCGCACAACAGTGCTCTCACCGATTGATCAACCCGAGACCCTGGTCTGTCCTAGAAGCACCTAAGATCCCTGCACTGCATCCTGATGGCTGCACGAAGATACATGCAGACGCCTAGAGACTATCCACCTGGGTCAGACTTTAACCTGAATCTCTCCTTCACTCGATATCCGCCATCCACTTCACCATGTCTTTCTGAGATGCATGAAAACCGAGACAGAGAGAGAGAAAACCTCTAGTATTTCTCTCTTCTCCTCTTAAGTATTACCTTGCCTTCTGAAAAATCTTTGTGTTCACATTAAGTGGATAGGAGCAATGAAACCATCCTGAGGGTGCCTGAGCCACAGATGACTCCCTGGGTCATTGTGATATAAAGGCGGGCAGCTCAGGCAAACCCGCAGAGCCATTCACATCACTGGTACAGAGGACACCACAAATGACGTTCTTGTGAGCCTTGCTCTACCCGGCTATGGCACAGTACACCGATTCTACGTGAACTGCACCCGCCTGGGCAGGGCACTGCACACAGCAGGGTTTCCAGGTGGAGGACGGCCCATTGACCCTCACACCCACACATACCTTCGCTCATCATATCCTGATATTTCAATTTCCAAGATATTTCAAAATATATTTCCAAACATTTCAAAGATAGTTCAATTTCCCTTTGAAACTTGGGACACACTGCCATCCAATTTGCATCTCTTCTCCTTTATAATCGCTTCTGCTGGGAAATCTCTTCAGCTGGTCTATCGGTATCTGAGGACATGTGTGAGCATAAGGGAAATGATCAGCAAACAAGATGGATGTGTTTCTATTAGCGTTTATTATTCTATTCTCCACTTCACCCTTGGGAACATTTTCATATCTAGACCGCTGGGTTCATAATCAACCTATGTTCAACATCTCCGTGGCTTCCAAGGCCTTCCCGACATCTCGGAGGAATACCACCTGGAGTCCCACACCCATCCCTGGTCCAAAGACCAGCAATAAGGATGACTCAGTTGCACAGAACTCTACCCGGGAAAGCTCTGTTTACCTCTCTAGGTGGGTCATGGCACACAGTATGGCCTCAATGTGGAGGCCCTGCTTGCCCCCTCACACTTTCAAATGATACATTCTGCACTATTCCTACCACGTCTTTGGATCTCACCCAACATTTATGCATAGAACTTGAAAATGGTGACCCACTGCCCTCCAACTTGCATCCCTCCCTCATTAGACTGTCTTCACTGCTTCTACGTCCTGTACATACTCAGAAGGATGAGGACACGGGGAAAAATAGGTGTCCCATATCTCTCTTCATTTCAAAGGAATTAAACTTCTGCTTTCTAATAGTTCCTCTTCAACTTTTTAGAAACGGAACCCCGATGAGTTATGCTGAACATTTCAGAGACTCAGTCGTTTTCAAGGACGGTCATAACCTTCTGGATTGAGCTAAGGACACTTGGAGCGCCTCACTCAAATTGCACCCGGCACAAGTAACACCACATCAATGTGCCTGGAAAGTCGTACTCACCCAGACAGGCTCTCTTCACACATTGCCAAAACGAAGCATACTTCTCTGGATAAGGAAATACACGTAAGAAACCTTTAACGTGTAGGTACAGCCCAGTCCCCGTCATCCTCTTCCTTGTAGTTCCAGCTCTCCTGCCTGCACATCCTGATGGCTCCATTCCACATATATACAGACACTCAGGGAATATCCACCCACGTTGTGAATCCCTTCTCCATCTCAGGGGCTGTCCCCTTCACTCCCCTTTACAGTTACCTCAGAAGTGTGAGGACTAGTGAAAGAAAAGCGCCTGGTTATTTCTTCTTCTTCTTATACATATCATCTTATCCTCTGTAAACTCTTGGTGCTCACATTGTGAAGAGAGGACCGCTGAAGTCTACCCAAGGGTGCCAGAGGCACAGATGACTCCACGGCCATTATGACATCAAGGCGGACACTCAAGGACACCTGCAACTCCACCCACATCACCGGTCCAGAGGCCACCACAAACGACGTTCTTGTGAGCCTTACTCTGCCCAGGCCGGTGCGTTGACAGGGAGTCGACGCCAGCCTCACGTGGCTGGGCTGGGCACCTCAAACAGTGTGGCCTCGAGGTGAACGTCATGGTTAGTGCACTGCCCACACTCCTGTTCAATTTTCTTCTCTCGTCCCACCATACCTTTATCACTTCACACAAGAGGCTCCAGATGTTGAAAACAAAAAACAAAAATGTCCCACTCCCCTAAAATCCTGCATCCCACCTCTTTGAGGATCTCGTCACCTTCTGTTTGCATCTGCACAGAGATGAGGGATATTGCGAGAAGGTAAGTGTCTCGTAGTTTTTTTTTTTTTTTTTTTTTGGCCATTTGTTTGTTTTTGTGTTCCCCCCACCCCATTCTATAACCTGTAGGTGCAGATGACATTCGAGATGAAATTCAAGCACGGGAAGAATCCTAAAAATGGCTAGAATCCACATGGCTCCCTGGATCCTCACGATATCACGGCAAGTAGCCAAGGACATAGGCAGCCCTAGCTACTCCAAGGTCAAGCACAAATCAATTTCCTTGTGAGCCTTGCCCTACCCAGACATATACTAGTTACGTGAGGTAAACTTGGGTCAGTAGCTGTCTGGGCAGGGCATTTTCGCACAACAGTGCTCTCACCGATTGATCAACCTGAGACGCTGGTCTGTCCTAGAAGCACCTAAGATCCCTGCACTGCATCCTGATGGCTGCACGAAGATACATGCAGACGCCTAGAGACTATCCACCTGGGTCAGACTTTAACCTGAATCTCTCCTTCACTCGATATCCGCCATCCACTTCACCATGTCTTTCTGAGATGCATGAAAACCGAGACAGAGAGAGAGAAAACCTCTAGTATTTCTCTCTTCTCCTCTTAAGTATTACCTTGCCTTCTGAAAAATCTTTGTGTTCACATTAAGTGGATAGGAGCAATGAAACCATCCTGAGGGTGCCTGAGCCACAGATGACTCCCTGGGTCATTGTGATATAAAGGCGGGCAGCTCAGGCAAACCCGCAGAGCCATTCACATCACTGGTACAGAGGACACCACAAATGACGTTCTTGTGAGCCTTGCTCTACCCGGCTATGGCACAGTACACCGATTCTACGTGAACTGCACCCGCCTGGGCAGGGCACTGCACACAGCAGGGTTTCCAGGTGGAGGACTGCCCATTGACCCTCACACCCACACATACCTTCGCTCATCATATCCTGATATTTCAATTTCCAAGATATTTCAAAATATATTTCCAAACATTTCAAAGATAGTTCAATTTCCCTTTGAAACTTGGGACACGCTGCCATCCAATTTGCATCTCTTCTCCTTTATAATCGCTTCTGCTGGGAAATCTCTTCAGCTGGTCTATAGGTATCTGAGGACATGTGTGAGCATAAGGGAAATGATCAGCAAACAAGATGGATGTGTTTCTCTTAGCGTTTATCATTCTATTCTCCACTTCACCCTTGGGCACATTTTCATATCTAGACCGCTGGGATCATAATCAACCTATGTTCAACATCTCCGTGGCTTCCAAGGCCTTCCCGACATCTCGGAGGAATACCACCTGGAGTCCCACACCCATCCCTGGTCCAAAGACCAGCAATAAGGATGACTCAGTTGCACAGAACTCTACCCGGGAAAGCTCTGTTTACCTCTCTAGGTGGGTCATGGCACACAGTATGGCCTCAATGTGGAGGCCCTGCTTGCCCCCTCACACTTTCAAATGATACATTCTGCACTATTCCTACCACGTCTTTGGATCTCACCCAACATTTATGCATAGAACTTGAAAATGGTGACCCACTGCCCTCCAACTTGCATCCCTCCCTCACTAGACTGTCTTCACTGTTTCTACGTCCTGTACATACTCAGAAGGATGAGGACACGGGGAAAAATAGGTGTCCCATATCTCTCTTCATTTCAAAGGAATTAAACTTCTGCTTTCTAATAGTTCCTCTTCAACTTTTTAGAAACGGAACCCCGATGAGTTATGCTGAACATTTCAGAGACTCAGTCGTTTTCAAGGACGGTCATAACCTTCTGGATTGAGCTAAGGACACTTGGAGGGCCTCACTCAAATTGCACCCGGCACAAGTAACACCACATCAATGTGCCTGGAAAGTCGTACTCACCCAGACAGGCTCTCTTCACACATTGCCAAAACGAAGCACACTTCTCTGGATAAGGAAATACACGTAAGAAACCTTTAACGTGTAGGTACAGCCCAGTCCCCATTATCCTCTTCCTTGTAGTTCCAGCTCTCTTGCCTGCACATCCTGATGGCTCCATTCCACATATATACAGACACTCAGGGAATATCCACCCACGTTGTGAATCCCTTCTCCATCTCAGGGGCTGTCCCCTTCACTCCCCTTTACAGTTACCTCAGAAGTGTGAGGACTAGTGAAAGAAATGTGCCTGGTTATTTCTTCTTCTTCTTATACATATCATCTTAGCCTCTGTAAACTCTTGGTGCTCACATTGTGAAGAGAAGACCGCTGAAGTCTACCCAAGGGTGCCAGAGGCACAGATGACTCCACGGCCATTATGACATCAAGGCGGACACTCAAGGACACCTGCAACTCCACCCACATCACTGGTCCAGAGGCCACCACAAACGACGTTCTTGTGAGCCTTACTCTGCCCAGGCCGGTGCGTTGACAGGGAGTCGACGCCAGCCTCACGTGGCTGGGCGGGGCACCTCAAACAGTGTGGCCTCGAGGTGAACGTCATGGTTAGTGCACTGCCCACACTCCTGTTCAATTTTCTTCTCTCGTCCCACCATACCTTTATCACTATACACAAGAGGCTCCAGATGTTGAAAACAAAAAACAAAAATGTCCCACCCCCCTAAAATCCTGCATCCCACCTCTTTGAGGGTCTCGTCACCTTCTGTTTGCATCTGCACAGAGATGAGGGATATTGCGAGAAGGTAAGTGTCTCGTAGTTTTGTTTTTTTTTTTTTTTTGGCCATTTGTTTGTTTTTGTGTCCCCCCCCCATTCTATAACCTGTAGGTGCAGATGACATTCGAGATGAAATTCAAGCACGGGAAGAATCCTAAAAATGGCTAGAATCCAAATGCCCCCTGGATCCTCACGATATCACGGCAAGTAGCCAAGGACATAGGCAGCCCTAGCTACTCCAAGGTCAAGCACAAATCAATTTCCTTGTGAGCCTTGCCCTACCCAGACATATACTTGTTACGTGAGGTAAACTTGGGTCAGTAGCTGTCTGGGCAGGGCATTTTCGCACAACAGTGCTCTCACCGATTGATCAACCTGAGACCCTGGTCTGTCCTAGAAGCACCTAAGATCCCTGCACTGCATCCTGATGGCTGCACGAAGATACATGCAGACGCCTAGAGACTATCCACCTGGGTCAGACTTTAACCTGAATCTCTCCTTCACTCGATATCCGCCATCCACTTCACCATGTCTTTCTGAGATGCATGAAAACCGAGACAGAGAGAGAGAAAACCTCTAGTATTTCTCTCTTCTCCTCTTAAGTATTACCTTGCCTTCTGAAAAATCTTTGTGTTCACATTAAGTGGATAGGAGCAATGAAACCATCCTGAGGGTGCCTGAGCCACAGATGACTCCCTGGGTCATTGTGATATAAAGGCGGGCAGCTCAGGCAAACCCGCAGAGCCATTCACATCACTGGTACAGAGGACACCACAAATGACGTTCTTGTGAGCCTTGCTCTACCCGGCTATGGCACAGTACACCGATTCTACGTGAACTGCACCCGCCTGGGCAGGGCACTGCACACAGCAGGGTTTCCAGGTGGAGGACTGCCCATTGACCCTCACACCCACACATACCTTCGCTCATCATATCCTGATATTTCAATTTCCAAGATATTTCAAAATATATTTCCAAACATTTCAAAGATAGTTCAATTTCCCTTTGAAACTTGGGACACGCTGCCATCCAATTTGCATCTCTTCTCCTTTATAATCGCTTCTGCTGGGAAATCTCTTCAGCTGGTCTATAGGTATCTGAGGACATGTGTGAGCATAAGGGAAATGATCAGCAAACAAGATGGATGTGTTTCTCTTAGCGTTTATCATTCTATTCTCCACTTCACCCTTGGGCACATTTTCATATCTAGACCGCTGGGATCATAATCAACCTATGTTCAACATCTCCGTGGCTTCCAAGGCCTTCCCGACATCTCGGAGGAATACCACCTGGAGTCCCACACCCATCCCTGGTCCAAAGACCAGCAATAAGGATGACTCAGTTGCACAGAACTCTACCCGGGAAAGCTCTGTTTACCTCTCTAGGTGGGTCATGGCACACAGTATGGCCTCAATGTGGAGGCCCTGCTTGCCCCCTCACACTTTCAAATGATACATTCTGCACTATTCCTACCACGTCTTTGGATCTCACCCAACATTTATGCATAGAACTTGAAAATGGTGACCCACTGCCCTCCAACTTGCATCCCTCCCTCACTAGACTGTCTTCACTGTTTCTACGTCCTGTACATACTCAGAAGGATGAGGACACGGGGAAAAATAGGTGTCCCATATCTCTCTTCATTTCAAAGGAATTAAACTTCTGCTTTCTAATAGTTCCTCTTCAACTTTTTAGAAACGGAACCCCGATGAGTTATGCTGAACATTTCAGAGACTCAGTCGTTTTCAAGGACGGTCATAACCTTCTGGATTGAGCTAAGGACACTTGGAGGGCCTCACTCAAATTGCACCCGGCACAAGTAACACCACATCAATGTGCCTGGAAAGTCGTACTCACCCAGACAGGCTCTCTTCACACATTGCCAAAACGAAGCACACTTCTCTGGATAAGGAAATACACGTAAGAAACCTTTAACGTGTAGGTACAGCCCAGTCCCCATTATCCTCTTCCTTGTAGTTCCAGCTCTCTTGCCTGCACATCCTGATGGCTCCATTCCACATATATACAGACACTCAGGGAATATCCACCCACGTTGTGAATCCCTTCTCCATCTCAGGGGCTGTCCCCTTCACTCCCCTTTACAGTTACCTCAGAAGTGTGAGGACTAGTGAAAGAAATGTGCCTGGTTATTTCTTCTTCTTCTTATACATATCATCTTAGCCTCTGTAAACTCTTGGTGCTCACATTGTGAAGAGAAGACCGCTGAAGTCTACCCAAGGGTGCCAGAGGCACAGATGACTCCACGGCCATTATGACATCAAGGCGGACACTCAAGGACACCTGCAACTCCACCCACATCACTGGTCCAGAGGCCACCACAAACGACGTTCTTGTGAGCCTTACTCTGCCCAGGCCGGTGCGTTGACAGGGAGTCGACGCCAGCCTCACGTGGCTGGGCGGGGCACCTCAAACAGTGTGGCCTCGAGGTGAACGTCATGGTTAGTGCACTGCCCACACTCCTGTTCAATTTTCTTCTCTCGTCCCACCATACCTTTATCACTATACACAAGAGGCTCCAGATGTTGAAAACAAAAAACAAAAATGTCCCACCCCCCTAAAATCCTGCATCCCACCTCTTTGAGGGTCTCGTCACCTTCTGTTTGCATCTGCACAGAGATGAGGGATATTGCGAGAAGGTAAGTGTCTCGTAGTTTTGTTTTTTTTTTTTTTTTGGCCATTTGTTTGTTTTTGTGTCCCCCCCCCCATTCTATAACCTGTAGGTGCAGATGACATTCGAGATGAAATTCAAGCACGGGAAGAATCCTAAAAATTCCTAGAATCCACATGGCTTCCTGGATCCTCACGATATCACGGCAAGTAGCCAAGGACATAGGCAGCCCCAGCTACTCCAAGGTCAAGCACAAATCAATTTCCTTGTGAGCCTTGCCCTACCCAGACATATACTAGTTACGTGAGGTAAACTTGGGTCAGTAGCTGTCTGGGCAGGGCATTTTCGCACAACAGTGCTCTCACCGATTGATCAACCCGAGACCCTGGTCTGTCCTAGAAGCACCTAAGATCCCTGCACTGCATCCTGATGGCTGCACGAAGATACATGCAGACGCCTAGAGACTATCCACCTGGGTCAGACTTTAACCTGAATCTCTCCTTCACTCGATATCCGCCATCCACTTCACCATGTCTTTCTGAGATGCATGAAAACCGAGACAGAGAGAGAGAAAACCTCTAGTATTTCTCTCTTCTCCTCTTTAGTATTACCTTGCCTTCTGAAAAATCTTTGTGTTCACATTAAGTGGATAGGAGCAATGAAACCATCCTGAGGGTGCCTGAGCCACAGATGACTCCCTGGGTCATTGTGATATAAAGGCGGGCAGCTCAGGCAAACCCGCAGAGCCATTCACATCACTGGTACAGAGGACACCACAAATGACGTTCTTGTGAGCCTTGCTCTACCCGGCTATGGCACAGTACACCGATTCTACGTGAACTGCACCGCCTGGGCAGGGCACTGCACACAGCAGGGTTTCCAGGTGGAGGACGGCCCATTGACCCTCACACCCACACATACCTTCGCTCATCATATCCTGATATTTCAATTTCCAAGATATTTCAAAATATATTTCCAAACATTTCAAAGATAGTTCAATTTCCCGTTGAAACTTGGGACACGCTGCCATCCAATTTGCATCTCTTCTCCTTTATAATCGCTTCTGCTGGAAAATCTCTTCAGCTGGTCTATAGGTATCTGAGCACATGTGTGAGCATAAGGGAAAGGATCAGCAAACAAGATGGATGTGTTTCTATTAGCGTTTATCATTCTATTCTCCACTTCACCCTTGGGCACATTTTCATATCTTGACCGCTGGGATCATAATCAACCTATGTTCAACATCTCCGTGGCTTCCAAGGCCTTCCCGACATCTCGGAGGAATACCACCTGGAGTCCCACACCCATCCCTGGTCCAAAGACCAGCAATAAGGATGACTCAGTTGCACAGAACTCTACCCGGGAAAGCTCTGTTTACCTCTCTAGGTGGGTCATGGCACACAGTATGGCCTCAATGTGGAGGCCCTGCTTGCCCCCTCACACTTTCAAATGATACATTCTGCACTATTCCTACCACGTCTTTGGATCTCACCCAACATTTATGCATAGAACTTGAAAATGGTGACCCACTGCCCTCCAACTTGCATCCCTCCCTCACTAGACTGTCTTCACTGTTTCTACGTCCTGTACATACTCAGAAGGATGAGGACACGGGGAAAAATAGGTGTCCCATATCTCTCTTCATTTCAAAGGAATTAAACTTCTGCTTTCTAATAGTTCCTCTTCAACTTTTTAGAAACGGAACCCCGATGAGTTATGCTGAACATTTCAGAGACTCAGTCGTTTTCAAGGACGGTCATAACCTTCTGGATTGAGCTAAGGACACTTGGAGCGCCTCACTCAAATTGCACCCGGCACAAGTAACACCACATCAATGTGCCTGGAAAGTCGTACTCACCCAGACAGGCTCTCTTCACACATTGCAAAACGAAGCATACTTCTCTGGATAAGGAAATACACGTAAGAAACCTTTAACGTGTAGGTACAGCCCAGTCCCCATTATCCTCTTCCTTGTAGTTCCAGCTCTCTTGCCTGCACATCCTGATGGCTCCATTCCACATATATACAGACACTCAGGGAATATCCACCCACGTTGTGAATCCCTTCTCCATCTCAGGGGCTGTCCCCTTCACTCCCCTTTACAGTTACCTCAGAAGTGTGAGGACTAGTGAAAGAAAAGCACCTGGTTATTTCTTCTTCTTCTTATACATATCATCTTAGCCTCTGTAAACTCTTGGTGCTCACATTGTGAAGAGAGGACCGCTGAAGTCTACCCAAGGGTGCCAGAGGCACAGATGACTCCACGGCCATTATGACATCAAGGCGGACACTCAAGGACACCTGCAACTCCACCCACATCACTGGTCCAGAGGCCACCACAAACGACGTTCTTGTGAGCCTTACTCTGCCCAGGCCGGTGCGTTGACAGGGAGTCGACGCCAGCCTCACGTGGCTGGGCGGGGCACCTCAAACAGTGTGGCCTCGAGGTGAACGTCATGGTTAGTGCACTGCCCACACTCCTGTTCAATTTTCTTCTCTCGTCCCACCATACCTTTATCACTACACACAAGAGGCTCCAGATGTTGAAAACAAAAAACAAAAATGTCCCACCCCCCTAAAATCCTGCATCCCACCTCTTTGAGGGTCTCGTCACCTTCTGTTTGCATCTGCACAGAGATGAGGGATATTGCGAGAAGGTAAGTGTCTCGTAGTTTTTTTTTTTTTTTTTTTTTGGCCATTTGTTTGTTTTTGTGTTCCCCCCACCCCATTCTATAACCTGTAGGTGCAGATGACATTCGAGATGAAATTCAAGCACGGGAAGAATCCTAAAAATGGCTAGAATCCAAATGCCCCCTGGATCCTCACGATATCACGGCAAGTAGCCAAGGACATAGGCAGCCCTAGCTACTCCAAGGTCAAGCACAAATCAATTTCCTTGTGAGCCTTGCCCTACCCAGACATATACTTGTTACGTGAGGTAAACTTGGGTCAGTAGCTGTCTGGGCAGGGCATTTTCGCACAACAGTGCTCTCACCGATTGATCAACCTGAGACCCTGGTCTGTCCTAGAAGCACCTAAGATCCCTGCACTGCATCCTGATGGCTGCACGAAGATACATGCAGACGCCTAGAGACTATCCACCTGGGTCAGACTTTAACCTGAATCTCTCCTTCACTCGATATCCGCCATCCACTTCACCATGTCTTTCTGAGATGCATGAAAACCGAGACAGAGAGAGAGAAAACCTCTAGTATTTCTCTCTTCTCCTCTTAAGTATTACCTTGCCTTCTGAAAAATCTTTGTGTTCACATTAAGTGGATAGGAGCAATGAAACCATCCTGAGGGTGCCTGAGCCACAGATGACTCCCTGGGTCATTGTGATATAAAGGCGGGCAGCTCAGGCAAACCCGCAGAGCCATTCACATCACTGGTACAGAGGACACCACAAATGACGTTCTTGTGAGCCTTGCTCTACCCGGCTATGGCACAGTACACCGATTCTACGTGAACTGCACCCGCCTGGGCAGGGCACTGCACACAGCAGGGTTTCCAGGTGGAGGACTGCCCATTGACCCTCACACCCACACATACCTTCGCTCATCATATCCTGATATTTCAATTTCCAAGATATTTCAAAATATATTTCCAAACATTTCAAAGATAGTTCAATTTCCCTTTGAAACTTGGGACACGCTGCCATCCAATTTGCATCTCTTCTCCTTTATAATCGCTTCTGCTGGGAAATCTCTTCAGCTGGTCTATAGGTATCTGAGGACATGTGTGAGCATAAGGGAAATGATCAGCAAACAAGATGGATGTGTTTCTCTTAGCGTTTATCATTCTATTCTCCACTTCACCCTTGGGCACATTTTCATATCTAGACCGCTGGGATCATAATCAACCTATGTTCAACATCTCCGTGGCTTCCAAGGCCTTCCCGACATCTCGGAGGAATACCACCTGGAGTCCCACACCCATCCCTGGTCCAAAGACCAGCAATAAGGATGACTCAGTTGCACAGAACTCTACCCGGGAAAGCTCTGTTTACCTCTCTAGGTGGGTCATGGCACACAGTATGGCCTCAATGTGGAGGCCCTGCTTGCCCCCTCACACTTTCAAATGATACATTCTGCACTATTCCTACCACGTCTTTGGATCTCACCCAACATTTATGCATAGAACTTGAAAATGGTGACCCACTGCCCTCCAACTTGCATCCCTCCCTCACTAGACTGTCTTCACTGTTTCTACGTCCTGTACATACTCAGAAGGATGAGGACACGGGGAAAAATAGGTGTCCCATATCTCTCTTCATTTCAAAGGAATTAAACTTCTGCTTTCTAATAGTTCCTCTTCAACTTTTTAGAAACGGAACCCCGATGAGTTATGCTGAACATTTCAGAGACTCAGTCGTTTTCAAGGACGGTCATAACCTTCTGGATTGAGCTAAGGACACTTGGAGCGCCTCACTCAAATTGCACCCGGCACAAGTAACACCACATCAATGTGCCTGGAAAGTCGTACTCACCCAGACAGGCTCTCTTCACACATTGCCAAAACGAAGCACACTTCTCTGGATAAGGAAATACACGTAAGAAACCTTTAACGTGTAGGTACAGCCCAGTCCCCATTATCCTCTTCCTTGTAGTTCCAGCTCTCTTGCCTGCACATCCTGATGGCTCCATTCCACATATATACAGACACTCAGGGAATATCCACCCACGTTGTGAATCCCTTCTCCATCTCAGGGGCTGTCCCCTTCACTCCCCTTTACAGTTACCTCAGAAGTGTGAGGACTAGTGAAAGAAATGTGCCTGGTTATTTCTTCTTCTTCTTATACATATCATCTTAGCCTCTGTAAACTCTTGGTGCTCACATTGTGAAGAGAAGACCGCTGAAGCCTACCCAAGGGTGCCAGAGGCACAGATGACTCCACGGCCATTATGACATCAAGGCGGACACTCAAGGACACCTGCAACTCCACCCACATCACTGGTCCAGAGGCCACCACAAACGACGTTCTTGTGAGCCTTACTCTGCCCAGGCCGGTGCGTTGACAGGGAGTCGACGCCAGCCTCACGTGGCTGGGCGGGGCACCTCAAACAGTGTGGCCTCGAGGTGAACGTCATGGTTAGTGCACTGCCCACACTCCTGTTCAATTTTCTTCTCTCGTCCCACCATACCTTTATCACTATACACAAGAGGCTCCAGATGTTGAAAACAAAAAACAAAAATGTCCCACCCCCCTAAAATCCTGCATCCCACCTCTTTGAGGGTCTCGTCACCTTCTGTTTGCATCTGCACAGAGATGAGGGATATTGCGAGAAGGTAAGTGTCTCGTAGTTTTTTTTTTTTTTTTGGCCATTTGTTTGTTTTTGTGTCCCCCCCCCCCATTCTATAACCTGTAGGTGCAGATGACATTCGAGATGAAATTCAAGCACGGGAAGAATCCTAAAAATGCCTAGAATCCACATGGCTTCCTGGATCCTCACGATATCACGGCAAGTAGCCAAGGACATAGGCAGCCCCAGCTACTCCAAGGTCAAGCACAAATCAATTTCCTTGTGAGCCTTGCCCTACCCAGACATATACTAGTTACGTGAGGTAAACTTGGGTCAGTAGCTGTCTGGGCAGGGCATTTTCGCACAACAGTGCTCTCACCGATTGATCAACCCGAGACCCTGGTCTGTCCTAGAAGCACCTAAGATCCCTGCACTGCATCCTGATGGCTGCACGAAGATACATGCAGACGCCTAGAGACTATCCACCTGGGTCAGACTTTAACCTGAATCTCTCCTTCACTCGATATCCGCCATCCACTTCACCATGTCTTTCTGAGATGCATGAAAACCGAGACAGAGAGAGAGAAAACCTCTAGTATTTCTCTCTTCTCCTCTTTAGTATTACCTTGCCTTCTGAAAAATCTTTGTGTTCACATTAAGTGGATAGGAGCAATGAAACCATCCTGAGGGTGCCTGAGCCACAGATGACTCCCTGGGTCATTGTGATATAAAGGCGGGCAGCTCAGGCAAACCCGCAGAGCCATTCACATCACTGGTACAGAGGACACCACAAATGACGTTCTTGTGAGCCTTGCTCTACCCGGCTATGGCACAGTACACCGATTCTACGTGAACTGCACCCGCCTGGGCAGGGCACTGCACACAGCAGGGTTTCCAGGTGGAGGACGGCCCATTGATCCTCACACCCACACATACCTTCGCTCATCATATCCTGATATTTCAATTTCCAAGATATTTCAAAATATATTTCCAAACATTTCAAAGATAGTTCAATTTCCCTTTGAAACTTGGGACACGCTGCCATCCAATTTGCATCTCTTCTCCTTTATAATCGCTTCTGCTGGAAAATCTCTTCAGCTGGTCTATAGGTATCTGAGGACATGTGTGAGCATAAGGGAAAGGATCAGCAAACAAGATGGATGTGTTTCTATTAGCGTTTATCATTCTATTGTCCACTTCACCCTTGGGCACATTTTCATATCTAGACCGCTGGGATCATAATCAACCTATGTTCAACATCTCCGTGGCTTCCAAGGCCTTCCCGACATCTCGGAGGAATACCACCTGGAGTCCCACACCCATCCCTGGTCCAAAGACCAGCAATAAGGATGACTCAGTTGCACAGAACTCTACCCGGGAAAGCTCTGTTTACCTCTCTAGGTGGGTCATGGCACACAGTATGGCCTCAATGTGGAGGCCCTGCTTGCCCCCTCACACTTTCAAATGATACATTCTGCACTATTCCTACCACGTCTTTGGATCTCACCCAACATTTATGCATAGAACTTGAAAATGGTGACCCACTGCCCTCCAACTTGCATCCCTCCCTCACTAGACTGTCTTCACTGTTTCTACGTCCTGTACATACTCAGAAGGATGAGGACACGGGGAAAAATAGGTGTCCCATATCTCTCTTCATTTCAAAGGAATTAAACTTCTGCTTTCTAATAGTTCCTCTTCAACTTTTTAGAAACGGAACCCCGATGAGTTATGCTGAACATTTCAGAGACTCAGTCGTTTTCAAGGACGGTCATAACCTTCTGGATTGAGCTAAGGACACTTGGAGCGCCTCACTCAAATTGCACCCGGCACAAGTAACACCACATCAATGTGCCTGGAAAGTCGTACTCACCCAGACAGGCTCTCTTCACACATTGCAAAACGAAGCATACTTCTCTGGATAAGGAAATACACGTAAGAAACCTTTAACGTGTAGGTACAGCCCAGTCCCCATTATCCTCTTCCTTGTAGTTCCAGCTCTCTTGCCTGCACATCCTGATGGCTCCATTCCACATATATACAGACACTCAGGGAATATCCACCCACGTTGTGAATCCCTTCTCCATCTCAGGGGCTGTCCCCTTCACTCCCCTTTACAGTTACCTCAGAAGTGTGAGGACTAGTGAAAGAAAAGCGCCTGGTTATTTCTTCTTCTTCTTATACATATCATCTTAGCCTCTGTAAACTCTTGGTGCTCACATTGTGAAGAGAGGACCGCTGAAGTCTACCCAAGGGTGCCAGAGGCACAGATGACTCCACGGCCATTATGACATCAAGGCGGACACTCAAGGACACCTGCAACTCCACCCACATCACTGGTCCAGAGGCCACCACAAACGACGTTCTTGTGAGCCTTACTCTGCCCAGGCCGGTGCGTTGACAGGGAGTCGACGCCAGCCTCACGTGGCTGGGCGGGGCACCTCAAACAGTGTGGCCTCGAGGTGAACGTCATGGTTAGTGCACTGCCCACACTCCTGTTCAATTTTCTTCTCTCGTCCCACCATACCTTTATCACTACACACAAGAGGCTCCAGATGTTGAAAACAAAAAACAAAAATGTCCCACCCCCCTAAAATCCTGCATCCCACCTCTTTGAGGGTCTCGTCACCTTCTGTTTGCATCTGCACAGAGATGAAGGATATTGCGAGAAGGTAAGTGTCTCGTAGTTTTTTTTTTTTTTTTTTTTTTTGGCCATTTGTTTGTTTTTGTGTTCCCCCCACCCCATTCTATAACCTGTAGGTGCAGATGACATTCGAGATGAAATTCAAGCACGGGAAGAATCCTAAAAATGGCTAGAATCCACATGGCTCCCTGGATCCTCACGATATCACGGCAAGTAGCCAAGGACATAGGCAGCCCCAGCTACTCCAAGGTCAAGCACAAATCAATTTCCTTGTGAGCCTTGCCCTACCCAGACATATACTAGTTACGTGAGGTAAACTTGGGTCAGTAGCTGTCTGGGCAGGGCATTTTCGCACAACAGTGCTCTCACCGATTGATCAACCTGAGACCCTGGTCTGTCCTAGAAGCACCTAAGATCCCTGCACTGCATCCTGATGGCTGCACGAAGATACATGCAGACGCCTAGAGACTATCCACCTGGGTCAGACTTTAACCTGAATCTCTCCTTCACTCGATATCCGCCATCCACTTCACCATGTCTTTCTGAGATGCATGAAAACCGAGACAGAGAGAGAGAAAACCTCTAGTATTTCTCTCTTCTCCTCTTAAGTATTACCTTGCCTTCTGAAAAATCTTTGTGTTCACATTAAGTGGATAGGAGCAATGAAACCATCCTGAGGGTGCCTGAGCCACAGATGACTCCCTGGGTCATTGTGATATAAAGGCGGGCAGCTCAGGCAAACCCGCAGAGCCATTCACATCACTGGTACAGAGGACACCACAAATGACGTTCTTGTGAGCCTTGCTCTACCCGGCTATGGCACAGTACACCGATTCTACGTGAACTGCACCCGCCTGGGCAGGGCACTGCACACAGCAGGGTTTCCAGGTGGAGGACTGCCCATTGACCCTCACACCCACACATACCTTCGCTCATCATATCCTGATATTTCAATTTCCAAGATATTTCAAAATATATTTCCAAACATTTCAAAGATAGTTCAATTTCCCTTTGAAACTTGGGACACGCTGCCATCCAATTTGCATCTCTTCTCCTTTATAATCGCTTCTGCTGGGAAATCTCTTCAGCTGGTCTATAGGTATCTGAGGACATGTGTGAGCATAAGGGAAATGATCAGCAAACAAGATGGATGTGTTTCTCTTAGCGTTTATCATTCTATTCTCCACTTCACCCTTGGGCACATTTTCATATCTAGACCGCTGGGATCATAATCAACCTATGTTCAACATCTCCGTGGCTTCCAAGGCCTTCCCGACATCTCGGAGGAATACCACCTGGAGTCCCACACCCATCCCTGGTCCAAAGACCAGCAATAAGGATGACTCAGTTGCACAGAACTCTACCCGGGAAAGCTCTGTTTACCTCTCTAGGTGGGTCATGGCACACAGTATGGCCTCAATGTGGAGGCCCTGCTTGCCCCCTCACACTTTCAAATGATACATTCTGCACTATTCCTACCACGTCTTTGGATCTCACCCAACATTTATGCATAGAACTTGAAAATGGTGACCCACTGCCCTCCAACTTGCATCCCTCCCTCACTAGACTGTCTTCACTGTTTCTACGTCCTGTACATACTCAGAAGGATGAGGACACGGGGAAAAATAGGTGTCCCATATCTCTCTTCATTTCAAAGGAATTAAACTTCTGCTTTCTAATAGTTCCTCTTCAACTTTTTAGAAACGGAACCCCGATGAGTTATGCTGAACATTTCAGAGACTCAGTCGTTTTCAAGGACGGTCATAACCTTCTGGATTGAGCTAAGGACACTTGGAGCGCCTCACTCAAATTGCACCCGGCACAAGTAACACCACATCAATGTGCCTGGAAAGTCGTACTCACCCAGACAGGCTCTCTTCACACATTGCCAAAACGAAGCACACTTCTCTGGATAAGGAAATACACGTAAGAAACCTTTAACGTGTAGGTACAGCCCAGTCCCCATTATCCTCTTCCTTGTAGTTCCAGCTCTCTTGCCTGCACATCCTGATGGCTCCATTCCACATATATACAGACACTCAGGGAATATCCACCCACGTTGTGAATCCCTTCTCCATCTCAGGGGCTGTCCCCTTCACTCCCCTTTACAGTTACCTCAGAAGTGTGAGGACTAGTGAAAGAAATGTGCCTGGTTATTTCTTCTTCTTCTTATACATATCATCTTAGCCTCTGTAAACTCTTGGTGCTCACATTGTGAAGAGAAGACCGCTGAAGCCTACCCAAGGGTGCCAGAGGCACAGATGACTCCACGGCCATTATGACATCAAGGCGGACACTCAAGGACACCTGCAACTCCACCCACATCACTGGTCCAGAGGCCACCACAAACGACGTTCTTGTGAGCCTTACTCTGCCCAGGCCGGTGCGTTGACAGGGAGTCGACGCCAGCCTCACGTGGCTGGGCGGGGCACCTCAAACAGTGTGGCCTCGAGGTGAACGTCATGGTTAGTGCACTGCCCACACTCCTGTTCAATTTTCTTCTCTCGTCCCACCATACCTTTATCACTATACACAAGAGGCTCCAGATGTTGAAAACAAAAAACAAAAATGTCCCACCCCCCTAAAATCCTGCATCCCACCTCTTTGAGGGTCTCGTCACCTTCTGTTTGCATCTGCACAGAGATGAGGGATATTGCGAGAAGGTAAGTGTCTCGTAGTTTTTTTTTTTTTTTTGGCCATTTGTTTGTTTTTGTGTCCCCCCCCCCCATTCTATAACCTGTAGGTGCAGATGACATTCGAGATGAAATTCAAGCACGGGAAGAATCCTAAAAATGCCTAGAATCCACATGGCTTCCTGGATCCTCACGATATCACGGCAAGTAGCCAAGGACATAGGCAGCCCCAGCTACTCCAAGGTCAAGCACAAATCAATTTCCTTGTGAGCCTTGCCCTACCCAGACATATACTAGTTACGTGAGGTAAACTTGGGTCAGTAGCTGTCTGGGCAGGGCATTTTCGCACAACAGTGCTCTCACCGATTGATCAACCCGAGACCCTGGTCTGTCCTAGAAGCACCTAAGATCCCTGCACTGCATCCTGATGGCTGCACGAAGATACATGCAGACGCCTAGAGACTATCCACCTGGGTCAGACTTTAACCTGAATCTCTCCTTCACTCGATATCCGCCATCCACTTCACCATGTCTTTCTGAGATGCATGAAAACCGAGACAGAGAGAGAGAAAACCTCTAGTATTTCTCTCTTCTCCTCTTTAGTATTACCTTGCCTTCTGAAAAATCTTTGTGTTCACATTAAGTGGATAGGAGCAATGAAACCATCCTGAGGGTGCCTGAGCCACAGATGACTCCCTGGGTCATTGTGATATAAAGGCGGGCAGCTCAGGCAAACCCGCAGAGCCATTCACATCACTGGTACAGAGGACACCACAAATGACGTTCTTGTGAGCCTTGCTCTACCCGGCTATGGCACAGTACACCGATTCTACGTGAACTGCACCCGCCTGGGCAGGGCACTGCACACAGCAGGGTTTCCAGGTGGAGGACGGCCCATTGATCCTCACACCCACACATACCTTCGCTCATCATATCCTGATATTTCAATTTCCAAGATATTTCAAAATATATTTCCAAACATTTCAAAGATAGTTCAATTTCCCTTTGAAACTTGGGACACGCTGCCATCCAATTTGCATCTCTTCTCCTTTATAATCGCTTCTGCTGGAAAATCTCTTCAGCTGGTCTATAGGTATCTGAGGACATGTGTGAGCATAAGGGAAAGGATCAGCAAACAAGATGGATGTGTTTCTATTAGCGTTTATCATTCTATTGTCCACTTCACCCTTGGGCACATTTTCATATCTAGACCGCTGGGATCATAATCAACCTATGTTCAACATCTCCGTGGCTTCCAAGGCCTTCCCGACATCTCGGAGGAATACCACCTGGAGTCCCACACCCATCCCTGGTCCAAAGACCAGCAATAAGGATGACTCAGTTGCACAGAACTCTACCCGGGAAAGCTCTGTTTACCTCTCTAGGTGGGTCATGGCACACAGTATGGCCTCAATGTGGAGGCCCTGCTTGCCCCCTCACACTTTCAAATGATACATTCTGCACTATTCCTACCACGTCTTTGGATCTCACCCAACATTTATGCATAGAACTTGAAAATGGTGACCCACTGCCCTCCAACTTGCATCCCTCCCTCACTAGACTGTCTTCACTGTTTCTACGTCCTGTACATACTCAGAAGGATGAGGACACGGGGAAAAATAGGTGTCCCATATCTCTCTTCATTTCAAAGGAATTAAACTTCTGCTTTCTAATAGTTCCTCTTCAACTTTTTAGAAACGGAACCCCGATGAGTTATGCTGAACATTTCAGAGACTCAGTCGTTTTCAAGGACGGTCATAACCTTCTGGATTGAGCTAAGGACACTTGGAGCGCCTCACTCAAATTGCACCCGGCACAAGTAACACCACATCAATGTGCCTGGAAAGTCGTACTCACCCAGACAGGCTCTCTTCACACATTGCAAAACGAAGCATACTTCTCTGGATAAGGAAATACACGTAAGAAACCTTTAACGTGTAGGTACAGCCCAGTCCCCATTATCCTCTTCCTTGTAGTTCCAGCTCTCTTGCCTGCACATCCTGATGGCTCCATTCCACATATATACAGACACTCAGGGAATATCCACCCACGTTGTGAATCCCTTCTCCATCTCAGGGGCTGTCCCCTTCACTCCCCTTTACAGTTACCTCAGAAGTGTGAGGACTAGTGAAAGAAAAGCGCCTGGTTATTTCTTCTTCTTCTTATACATATCATCTTAGCCTCTGTAAACTCTTGGTGCTCACATTGTGAAGAGAGGACCGCTGAAGTCTACCCAAGGGTGCCAGAGGCACAGATGACTCCACGGCCATTATGACATCAAGGCGGACACTCAAGGACACCTGCAACTCCACCCACATCACTGGTCCAGAGGCCACCACAAACGACGTTCTTGTGAGCCTTACTCTGCCCAGGCCGGTGCGTTGACAGGGAGTCGACGCCAGCCTCACGTGGCTGGGCGGGGCACCTCAAACAGTGTGGCCTCGAGGTGAACGTCATGGTTAGTGCACTGCCCACACTCCTGTTCAATTTTCTTCTCTCGTCCCACCATACCTTTATCACTACACACAAGAGGCTCCAGATGTTGAAAACAAAAAACAAAAATGTCCCACCCCCCTAAAATCCTGCATCCCACCTCTTTGAGGGTCTCGTCACCTTCTGTTTGCATCTGCACAGAGATGAAGGATATTGCGAGAAGGTAAGTGTCTCGTAGTTTTTTTTTTTTTTTTTTTTTTTGGCCATTTGTTTGTTTTTGTGTTCCCCCCACCCCATTCTATAACCTGTAGGTGCAGATGACATTCGAGATGAAATTCAAGCACGGGAAGAATCCTAAAAATGGCTAGAATCCACATGGCTCCCTGGATCCTCACGATATCACGGCAAGTAGCCAAGGACATAGGCAGCCCCAGCTACTCCAAGGTCAAGCACAAATCAATTTCCTTGTGAGCCTTGCCCTACCCAGACATATACTAGTTACGTGAGGTAAACTTGGGTCAGTAGCTGTCTGGGCAGGGCATTTTCGCACAACAGTGCTCTCACCGATTGATCAACCCGAGACCCTGGTCTGTCCTAGAAGCACCTAAGATCCCTGCACTGCATCCTGATGGCTGCACGAAGATACATGCAGACGCCTAGAGACTATCCACCTGGGTCAGACTTTAACCTGAATCTCTCCTTCACTCGATATCCGCCATCCACTTCACCATGTCTTTCTGAGATGCATGAAAACCGAGACAGAGAGAGAGAAAACCTCTAGTATTTCTCTCTTCTCCTCTTAAGTATTACCTTGCCTTCTGAAAAATCTTTGTGTTCACATTAAGTGGATAGGAGCAATGAAACCATCCTGAGGGTGCCTGAGCCACAGATGACTCCCTGGGTCATTGTGATATAAAGGCGGGCAGCTCAGGCAAACCCGCAGAGCCATTCACATCACTGGTACAGAGGACACCACAAATGACGTTCTTGTGAGCCTTGCTCTACCCGGCTATGGCACAGTACACCGATTCTACGTGAACTGCACCCGCCTGGGCAGGGCACTGCACACAGCAGGGTTTCCAGGTGGAGGACTGCCCATTGACCCTCACACCCACACATACCTTCGCTCATCATATCCTGATATTTCAATTTCCAAGATATTTCAAAATATATTTCCAAACATTTCAAAGATAGTTCAATTTCCCTTTGAAACTTGGGACACGCTGCCATCCAATTTGCATCTCTTCTCCTTTATAATCGCTTCTGCTGGGAAATCTCTTCAGCTGGTCTATAGGTATCTGAGGACATGTGTGAGCATAAGGGAAATGATCAGCAAACAAGATGGATGTGTTTCTATTAGCGTTTATCATTCTATTCTCCACTTCACCCTTGGGCACATTTTCATATCTAGACCGCTGGGATCATAATCAACCTATGTTCAACATCTCCGTGGCTTCCAAGGCCTTCCCGACATCTCGGAGGAATACCACCTGGAGTCCCACACCCATCCCTGGTCCAAAGACCAGCAATAAGGATGACTCAGTTGCACAGAACTCTACCCGGGAAAGCTCTGTTTACCTCTCTAGGTGGGTCATGGCACACAGTATGGCCTCAATGTGGAGGCCCTGCTTGCCCCCTCACACTTTCAAATGATACATTCTGCACTATTCCTACCACGTCTTTGGATCTCACCCAACATTTATGCATAGAACTTGAAAATGGTGACCCACTGCCCTCCAACTTGCATCCCTCCCTCACTAGACTGTCTTCACTGTTTCTACGTCCTGTACATACTCAGAAGGATGAGGACACGGGGAAAAATAGGTGTCCCATATCTCTCTTCATTTCAAAGGAATTAAACTTCTGCTTTCTAATAGTTCCTCTTCAACTTTTTAGAAACGGAACCCCGATGAGTTATGCTGAACATTTCAGAGACTCAGTCGTTTTCAAGGACGGTCATAACCTTCTGGATTGAGCTAAGGACACTTGGAGGGCCTCACTCAAATTGCACCCGGCACAAGTAACACCACATCAATGTGCCTGGAAAGTCGTACTCACCCAGACAGGCTCTCTTCACACATTGCCAAAACGAAGCACACTTCTCTGGATAAGGAAATACACGTAAGAAACCTTTAACGTGTAGGTACAGCCCAGTCCCCATTATCCTCTTCCTTGTAGTTCCAGCTCTCTTGCCTGCACCTCCTGATGGCTCCATTCCACATATATACAGACACTCAGGGAATATCCACCCACGTTGTGAATCCCTTCTCCATCTCAGGGGCTGTCCCCTTCACTCCCCTTTACAGTTACCTCAGAAGTGTGAGGACTAGTGAAAGAAATGTGCCTGGTTATTTCTTCTTCTTCTTATACATATCATCTTAGCCTCTGTAAACTCTTGGTGCTCACATTGTGAAGAGAAGACCGCTGAAGTCTACCCAAGGGTGCCAGAGGCACAGATGACTCCACGGCCATTATGACATCAAGGCGGACACTCAAGGACACCTGCAACTCCACCCACATCACTGGTCCAGAGGCCACCACAAACGACGTTCTTGTGAGCCTTACTCTGCCCAGGCCGGTGCGTTGACAGGGAGTCGACGCCAGCCTCACGTGGCTGGGCGGGGCACCTCAAACAGTGTGGCCTCAGGGGAACGTCATGGTTAGTGCACTGCCCACACTCCTGTTCAATTTTCTTCTCTTGTCCCACCATACATTTATCACTATACACAAGAGGCTCCAGATGTTGAAAACAAAAAACAAAAATGTCCCACCCCCCTAAAATCCTGCATCCCACCTCTTTGAGGGTCTCGTCACCTTCTGTTTGCATCTGCACAGAGATGAGGGATATTGCGAGAAGGTAAGTGTCTCGTAGTTTTTTTTTTTTTTTTTTGGCCATTTTTTTGTTTTTGTGTCCCCCCCCCATTCTATAACCTGTAGGTGCAGATGACATTCGAGATGAAATTCAAGCACGGGAAGAATCCTAAAAATGCCTAGAATCCACATGGCTTCCTGGATCCTCACGATATCACGGCAAGTAGCCAAGGACATAGGCAGCCCCAGCTACTCCAAGGTCAAGCACAAATCAATTTCCTTGTGAGCCTTGCCCTACCCAGACATATACTAGTTACGTGAGGTAAACTTGGGTCAGTAGCTGTCTGGGCAGGGCATTTTCGCACAACAGTGCTCTCACCGATTGATCAACCCGAGACCCTGGTCTGTCCTAGAAGCACCTAAGATCCCTGAACTGCATCCTGATGGCTGCACGAAGATACATGCAGACGCCTAGAGACTATCCACCTGGGTCAGACTTTAACCTGAATCTCTCCTTCACTCGATATCCGCCATCCACTTCACCATGTCTTTCTGAGATGCATGAAAACCGAGACAGAGAGAGAGAAAACCTCTAGTATTTCTCTCTTCTCCTCTTAAGTATTACCTTGCCTTCTGAAAAATCTTTGTGTTCACATTAAGTGGATAGGAGCAATGAAACCATCCTGAGGGTGCCTGAGCCACAGATGACTCCCTGGGTCATTGTGATATAAAGGCGGGCAGCTCAGGCAAACCCGCAGAGCCATTCACATCACTGGTACAGAGGACACCACAAATGACGTTCTTGTGAGCCTTGCTCTACCCGGCTATGGCACAGTACACCGATTCTACGTGAACTGCACCCGCCTGGGCAGGGCACTGCACACAGCAGGGTTTCCAGGTGGAGGACGGCCCATTGACCCTCACACCCACACATACCTTCGCTCATCATATCCTGATATTTCAATTTCCAAGATATTTCAAAATATATTTCCAAACATTTCAAAGATAGTTCAATTTCCCTTTGAAACTTGGGACACGCTGCCATCCAATTTGCATCTCTTCTCCTTTATAATCGCTTCTGCTGGGAAATCTCTTCAGCTGGTCTATAGGTATCTGAGGACATGTGTGAGCATAAGGGAAATGATCAGCAAACAAGATGGATGTGTTTCTATTAGCGTTTATCATTCTATTCTCCACTTCACCCTTGGGCACATTTTCATATCTAGACCGCTGGGATCATAATCAACCTATGTTCAACATCTCCGTGGCTTCCAAGGCCTTCCCGACATCTCGGAGGAATACCACCTGGAGTCCCACACCCATCCCTGGTCCAAAGACCAGCAATAAGGATGACTCAGTTGCACAGAACTCTACCCGGGAAAGCTCTGTTTACCTCTCTAGGTGGGTCATGGCACACAGTATGGCCTCAATGTGGAGGCCCTGCTTGCCCCCTCACACTTTCAAATGATACATTCTGCACTATTCCTACCACGTATTTGGATCTCACCCAACATTTATGCATAGAACTTGAAAATGGTGACCCACTGCCCTCCAACTTGCATCCCTCCCTCACTAGACTGTCTTCACTGTTTCTACGTCCTGTACATACTCAGAAGGATGAGGACACGGGGAAAAATAGGTGTCCCATATCTCTCTTCATTTCAAAGGAATTAAACTTCTGCTTTCTAATAGTTCCTCTTCAACTTTTTAGAAACGGAACCCCGATGAGTTATGCTGAACATTTCAGAGACTCAGTCGTTTTCAAGGACGGTCATAACCTTCTGGATTGAGCTAAGGACACTTGGAGCGCCTCACTCAAATTGCACCCGGCACAAGTAACACCACATCAATGTGCCTGGAAAGTCGTACTCACCCAGACAGGCTCTCTTCACACATTGCAAAACGAAGCATACTTCTCTGGATAAGGAAATACACGTAAGAAACCTTTAACGTGTAGGTACAGCCCAGTCCCCATTATCCTCTTCCTTGTAGTTCCAGCTCTCTTGCCTGCACATCCTGATGGCTCCAATCCACATATATACAGACACTCAGGGAATATCCACCCACGTTGTGAATCCCTTCTCCATCTCAGGGGCTGTCCCCTTCACTCCCCTTTACAGTTACCTCAGAAGTGTGAGGACTAGTGAAAGAAAAGCGCCTGGTTATTTCTTCTTCTTCTTATACATATCATCTTAGCCTCTGTAAACTCTTGGTGCTGTCATTGTGAAGAGAGGACCGCTGAAGTCTACCCAAGGGTGCCAGAGGCACAGATGACTCCACGGCCATTATGACATCAAGGCGGACACTCAAGGACACCTGCAACTCCACCCACATCACTGGTCCAGAGGCCACCACAAACGACGTTCTTGTGAGCCTTACTCTGCCGAGGCCGGTGCGTTGACAGGGAGTTGACGCCAGCCTCACGTGCCTGGGCGGGGCACCTCAAACAGTGTGGCCTCGAGGTGAACGTCATGGTTAGTGCACTTCCCACACTCCTGTTCAATTTTCTTCTCTCGTCCCACCATACCTTTATCACTACACACAAGAGGCTCCAGATGTTGAAAACAAAAAACAAAAATGTCCCACCCCCCTAAAATCCTGCATCCCACCTCTTTGAGGGTCTCGTCACCTTCTGTTTGCATCTGCACAGAGATGAGGGATATTGCGAGAAGGTAAGTGTCTCGCAGTTTTTTTGTTTGTTTGTTTTTTGTTTTTGGCCATTTGTTTGTTTTTCTGTTTTTCTCCCCCCCTATTCTATAACCTGTAGTTGCAGATGACATTCGAGATGAAATTCAAGCTCGGGAAGAATCCTAAAAATGCCTAGAATCCACATGGCTTCCTGGATCCTCACGATATCACGGCAAGTAGCCAAGGACATAGGCAGCCCAAGCTACTCCAAGGTCAACCACAAATCAAA
Organism: Giraffa tippelskirchi; assembly: GCF_054371585.1. Lineage (NCBI taxonomy): Eukaryota > Metazoa > Chordata > Mammalia > Artiodactyla > Giraffidae > Giraffa > Giraffa tippelskirchi. The sequence goes on along the minus strand of NC_137289.1, from coordinate 8,972,022 downwards.
TTCCTTGTGAGCCTTGCCCTACCCAGACATATACTAGTTATGTGAGGTAAACTTGGGTCAGTAGCTGTCTGGGCAGGGATTTTTGCACAAGAGTGCTCTCACCGATTGATCAACCCAAGACCCTGGGCTGTCCTAGAAGCACCTAAGATCTCTGCACTGCATCCTGATGGCTGCACGAAGATACATGCAGACGCCTAGAGACTATCCACCTGGGTCAGACTTTAACCTGAATCTCTCCTTCACTCGATATCCGCCATCCACTTCACCATGTCTTTCTGAGATGCATGAAAACCGAGACAGAGAGAGAGAAAACCTCTAGTATTTCTCTCTTCTCCTCTTAAGTATTACCTTGCCTTCTGAAAAATCTTTGTGTTCACATTAAGTGGATAGGAGCAATGAAACCATCCTGAGGGTGCCTGAGCCACAGATGACTCCCTGGGTCATTGTGATATAAAGGCAGGCAGCTCAGGGAAACCCGCAGAGCCATTCACATCACTGGTACAGAGCACACCACAAATGACGTTCTTGTGAGCCTTGCTCTACCCGGCTGTGGCACAGTACACCGATTCTACGTGAAGTGCACCCGCCTGGGCAGGGCACTGCACACAGCAGGGTTTCCAGGTGGAGGACTGCCCATTGACCCTCACACCCACACATACCTTCGCTCATCATATCCTGATATTTCAATTTCCAAGATATTTCAAAATATATTTCCAAACATGTCAAAGATAGTTCAATTTCCCTTTGAAACTTGGGACACGCTGCCATCCAATTTGCATCTCTTCTCCTTTATAATCTCTTCTGCTGGAGAATCTCTTCAGCTGGCCTATAGGTATCTGGAGACATGTGTGAGCATAAGAGAAATGATCAGCAAACAAGAGGAATGTGTTTCTATTAGCGTTTATCATTCTATTCTCCACTTTACCCTTGTGCACATTTTCATATCTAGACCGCTGGGATCATAATCAACCTATGTTCAACATCTCCGTGGCTTCCAAGGCCTTCCCGACATCTCGGAGGAATACCACCTGGAGTCCCACACCCATCCCTGGTCCAAAGGCCAACAATAATGATGACTCAGTTGTACAGAACTCTACCCAGGAAAGCTCTGTTTACCTCTCTAGGAGGGTCATAGCACAGAGTATGGCCTCAATGTGGAGGCCCTGCTTGCCCCCTCACACTTTCAAATGATACATTCTGCACTATTCGTACCATGTCTTTGGATCTCACCCAAGATTTATGCATAGAACTTGAAAGTGGCGACCTTTGGCCCTGCAACTTGCATTCTGTCTTCAGGATACTGTCTTCACTACTCTACATACTGTACACCGTCAGAAGGATGAGGACCCGGAAAGAAATAGGTGTGTCAGTTATCGCTTCTATTCAGAGGTACTAAACTTCTCCTTTTACAATTCCTGTTCAACTTTGAGAAATGAAACCTGTAAGTCATACTGAGAATTTCAGAGGCTCAGTAAGAGCTTTAAAGGTGCTCGTAACATTCTGGAGGGAGAAAAGCACATTGGAGTTACACACACAAAACTGCACTGGACACAAATAACACCACACCAACGTGCCTGGAGAGTCTAAGGCACCTAGACAGACAGTGTTAACACATTGTCCAAGGGAACAGTAGCTGTATGGGCGGGGCACTAAACACAGGAAATCTGTAATGTGTAGGCACACCCCAGTCCCCAGCATCCTCTTCCATTTAGCTTCCGTATCTCTTGCCTCCATATCCTGATGGCTCTACGCGTGATGTATCCAGACACCAAGGGAATATCCACCCACATTTGAATCCTTGTTCCCTCCTCAGGGACTGTCCTTTTCAATCCCTTTTATACTTACTTCAGATGCAGGAGGGTCAGAGATAGAAAAGAATTTAGGATGTCTATATTCTCCTCATACGTATCAGCTTACCCTCTGGAAATTCTTGGGATTCACCTTGTAAGGAAAGGCCCACTGACATCTTCCCGAGGCTGCTAGAGGCACAGATGACTCCAGGGTCATTAAGACATCAAGGCAGGCAGCTCAAAGACCCTGCAACTCCACGCACATCACTGGCCCAGAGGCCACTACAGACGATCTTCTTGTGAGCCTTACTCTGCCCAGGCAGGTGCGTTTACAGGGGGCCTACGTCAACAGCCCCTGGCTGGGCAGGGCGTGGCATACAGGAGGACCTGCTTAGGGCACTTCCCAAGCTCTTATTCAATTTTCTTTCGTCTTTCCTCCATAGCTTGATCACTGCACCCACGATTTAGTTCCAGTTGTTGAAAAAGTTATCCCACTGCCCTCAAGTTTGCATCCCAGCTCTTTGAGGGTGTATGTAGTCGACTTCCACGTGTATCTGAACAGATACGAGAATCATTAGAAGAAGCTCAATGTCACGTAGATTTCTCCCTTATCTACCCTGAAGGTTCAAGTCATATTAGAAATATTTAAGCACTGAAAGCATCCTCAAAGGCCTAGAATCCATGCGGCTCCCTGTACCCTCATGCTGTCGAGGCAAGTAGTCATGGACATATGCAGCTCCCACACTAGAACTGCTCCATCGTCAGCCACAAACCATGTTCCTGGTGAGCCTTATTCTACCCAGACAGATACGTATTACACGCTATCTACATTGAAAGCCCCGGTCTAGGCAGGGCGTTGCACACAGCAAGGCTGTCACTGATGCATCAGCCCAAGAACTGGGCTGCATCAGAAGCAGCTCTGGTCTCTCTGCATCGCATACTAATGGCTGTACGCAAGATATATCCAGACTCCAGGAGAATATCAACCCACTGATTGCAAGCTGCATCTCTCCTTTACTAGATATACACCATCTATTTCACTATGCCTACTTGAGATGTACAAAAACTGAAAGACAGAGAGAAATAAAACCTCCAGTATTTCTCTCTTCTCATCACAGGAATCATCTAGCCTTCCAAAAAACCTCTCTGTGTTCACATGGTGTGGATCAGTTCAGTTCAGTTCAGTCGCTCAGTTGTGTCCAACTCTTTGTGACCCCATGAATCGCAGCACGCCAGGCCTCCCTGTCCACCACCAGCTCCCGGAGTTTACCCAAACTCATGCCCATCGAGTCGGTGATGCCATCCAGCCGTCTCATCCTCTGTAGTCCCCTTCTCCTCCTGCCCCCAATCCTTCCCAGCATCAGGGTCTCTTCCAATGAGTCAACTCTTCACATCAGGTGGCCAAAGTATTGGAGTTTCAGCTTCAACATCCTCCTAGGATGCCTGAGCCACAGATGACACCCCAGGTCATTAGAAGGGCAGCGGCTCAGTGAAACTTATAAAGCCTTCCACATCACTGGTCAGGAAGCCACCAAAAATGATGTTTTTGTGAGCCTCACTCTACCCAGCTAAGGCACATTATACCGACTCAACCTGAACTGCACCTGTCTGGGTAGGGCACTGCACACAGGAGGGCTTCCAGGTGGAGGAGTGCCCATTGACCCTCACACCCACACATACCTTTGCTCATCACATCCTGATGCTGCAACAAATATTTAACGATTTCCCTTTGAAACACGGATACAATCTCGTCCGAGTCGCATCAGTTCTCCTTCAGAATCTCTTCAGCTGGTCTACAGGTATCTGCAGAAATATGTGGACGTATCATAAATGATCGGCAAGCAGGTGAATGTTATTCTACTAGCATTTATTTTTCCCTTCTCTACGTTATACATGGTCACATTTTCAGATCTGAAATACAGAGATCATGATCAAGGTATGTTTGACAGCTCTGTGGCGTCCCAGGCCTCCCTAATGTCTTGGAATAATATCACCTGGAGCCCCACACCCTTCCGTCATCCAAGGCCACAAGTCATGATGGGGCAGTTGCACATCACTCTACAGAGGAAGGCTCTGTTTCCACTTCTTTAAGTGATGACTACACACAACATTTAGCTATGGACGTCGAAAGATTGACCCACAGTGCACCAACATGGTTTTCATCTCTCTCAGGTTTCCATCACGTTTTCGACGTTTTCCAACACTGCTCCAAAAGCCACCAGTAACAAAGAGGCAGTTGAACAGTAGTTACATCTCTAAACGTGTCACGGCACACAGTTTGGCTTCAAGGTGGAGGCCGAGCTTGCCTACTTCACACTCTTGATTGCAACATTCCTCATTACTCCTACCACATCCTTGGACTTCACCCAATTTATGTACAGAACTTGAAAATGGTGCCCACTGCCCTCCAACTTGTCTCGCTCCATCACTTACATGTCCTCACTATCTCTATGCACTGTACACACTCAGAAGGATGAGGATCCAGAGGAAAAAAGGTGTTTCAGATCTCCATTTCAAAGTACCTTTCCCTTTTGTAACCTATACCCGTTAAACTTTTAGAAACGAAACTCATAAGTCTTACTGAATATTTCAGAGTCTCGTGTTTTAAGGCTGCTCCCAACTTTATGGAAGGATCTAAGGACATTGGAGCTCCACACTCGAAACTATACTGAACACAAATAAAGCCACAGCAGCGTAACTGGAGAGTCCTACACACCTAGACAGGCAGGGTTCACACATTGTGAAAGTGAACAGCACCTCTATGTGCAGGCACCGAACACAAGAAATCTTTAATTTGTAGGCACACCCCAGTCCCCATCATCCTCTTCCATTCAGCTTTTGTATCTCTTGCCTCCACATCCAGATGGGTCTATGCATGATATATCCAGACACCGAGGGAATATCCATCAAATTTTGAATCTTTTTTCCTTTCGACCCCTTTTAAACTTATTTCAGATGTAGGAAGATCAGAGATAGAAAAGAATCTCAGATTTTTATATTCTCCTCGTAAGTATCATCTTACCTTCTGTAAACACTTGTGGTTCACTTTGTGACGAGAGGACCAATGACATCTTCCCGAGGATGCTTGAGGCACAGGTGACACCAGGGTCATCACGATATCAACACAGACAGTTAAGGGCCACCCACAATTCCATCCAGGTCACTGATCCAGAGGTCACCAAAACAATGTTATTGTGAGCTTTACTCTACCCAGGCAGGCCGTTCACAGGGAGTCTAAGTGAACAGTACCTGACTGGGCAGGGCACTGCACACAGCAAGGCACCAAGGGGAAGGCCATGCCCTCTGGACTGCTCAGTGTATCATGCAGATTTGAGAACCCTCCCCACTAGATCCTGGTGAGTGCACAACATGATTTTCTATACTCCTTAAACATGTTATCTCATTGCCCTTCAATTTTCACCCTACTCCCTTTCGGAACTTCCTCACAAGCTCTCTGTACTGTAGGAGAGCTTTGAAATCCCAGAGATATTTAGCATGTTCCAGTTCTATGCGAAACTATTGAGAAGTATCCTTCCTTTTCCCAGGTTATCAGATTTCAGTATTTCGGAATGGAACATGGAAATCACAGTCACATAACAGATATCTATGTGGCTCCTATAGCACCCCCGAAATTATGGAAGAGAGCACAGAGTCACGAGCAGCCCCACACCCAAGACTGCTCCAGAGGCCAACACAAGTCATTTTCCTGTTGCACATTAGACAACCCAGAAAGGCGCTGTGTACATCTAGTTTACATGAATAGTGCCAATCTTGGCAGGGCACTGCGTATGCCATCACCTCACGGTGGAAAACCTCTTCAGCTATCATGTTCTACACTGCAGTGAAGTTTCCTGCTCTATGAGCACCATACCTTGATGACTGCCCCCAAGATTTACCTATGGACCTAAATGAGTGGACCCACTATGCTCAAACGTGGATCACACACCTGTTTCAGGATGTCATCACCCGTTCTCCGAGTATCTGCGCCAGGATGAGGCACCAAGGTTAAAATCCTACTCTCTTTACTTTGTTTCCTAATAGGAACTGCTACTCCCTTGTTAAGCTATAGGAGCTGATGTTCGTAGGAGTATTCAAGCAATGAAAGTAGTGTCAATGCAGTAGGTTCCCTGAACCATCAGGATAGTATGGCAAGTATCACAAGGACACATACAGCTCCAGCAGTAGAACTACTCCATGGTCAGGCACAAATTTCGTTCCTTGTAGCTTTATTCTATTCTGATTACACGAGGTCTACAAGATCAGTACCTGTTTAGGGGGGTATTGCACACAGCAGGGCTGCCTCTGATCAACCAACCCAAGAACCTGGGCTGTCTTAGAAGCACTTATGATCTCTCACCCCATCGATTCCAATAGGCTGCATTCGAGATATACCCAGACACCAAGAGAATATCCAGCCATTGATTGCAACCTGGATATCTCCTTCTCTATCCACTTCTCTATGCCCTTTTGAGATGTACAAAACCTGAGACAAAGACACACACACACACACACACACACACACACACACACACACAGAGAGAGAGAGAGAGAGAGAGAGAGAGAGAGAGAGAGAGAGAGAGAGAGAAACCTCTAGTATTTTTCACAACTCCTCTAAGGAACAATCTTGCCTTCTGTAAAATCCTTGTATTCTCATTGTGAGGACAAACCAATGAAATCACCCTGAAGATGCCTGAGCCACAGATGACTCCACAGATCGTTATGATACCGAGGTCGGTAGCTCAGTGAAACCTGCAGATCCATCCACATCACTGGTCCAGGAGACACCACAAACGATGTTCTTGTGAGCCTTACGCTACCCACTGGGGCACAGCACACCGATTCTACATGAACTGCACCTGCCTGGGTAGGGCACGGCACACAGCGTGGCTTCCAGGCAGAGGATTGGCCTTTACCCTCACGCCCACACATAACTTTCATCATCGTCTCCTGATGCTACAACAAAGATTTACCAGTTATCCTTTAAATCATGGACATACTGTCCTCCAGTTTGCATCTCCTCTTCTTGAGAATTTCTTTAGCTGGTCCACAGGTGTCTGAAGCAATACATGAGCATAACAGAAATGATCAGCAAGCAAGATGAATGTGACTCTATAAGCATTTATGTTTCTATTATCTACTTGATACATGGGCACATCTTCAGATCTGGACTACTGAGATCATAATCAACATATATTGACATCTCTGTGGCCTCAAGCGCCTCCCTGACATCTTGGAGGAATATCACCTGGAGTCCACACCCAACCCTGGTCCGAAGGCTACCAATAATGATGAATTAGTTGCACAGTACTCTAAGAGGCGAGCTCTGTTTACCAGTAGTTCAAGTCAATAGCATTTCTGATGTCGGGGCACTGCACAGTGCATGACCTCAAGGTGAAGGCCATGCTGGTCTCCTTCACGCTCTTAAATGTATCATCCCTCATTACTCCTAGCACGTCCTTGAAACTCACCCAAGATTTATGCATAGAACTTGAAAGTGGCGACCTTTGGCCCTGCAACTTGCATTCTGCCTTCAGGAGACTGTCCTCACTACTCTACATACTGTACACTGTCAGAAGGATGAGGACCCGGAAAGAAATAGGTGTGTCAGTTATCGCTTCTATTCAGAGGTACTAACCTTCTCCTTTTACAATTCCTGTTCAACTTTGAGAAATGAAACCCGTAAGTCATACTGAGAATTTCAGAGGCTCAGTAAGAGCTTTAAAGATGCTCGTAACATTCTGGAGGGAGAAAAGCACATTGGAGTTACACACACAAAACTGCACTGAACACAAATAACACCACACCAACGTGCCTGGAGAGTCTAAGGCACCTAGACAGACAGTGTTTACACATTGTCCGAGGGAACAGTAGCTGTATGGGCGGGGCACTAAACACAGGAAATCTGTAATGTGTAGGCACACCCCAGTCCCCATCATCCTCTTCCATTTAGCTTCCGTATCTCTTGCCTCCATATCCTGATGGCTCTACGCGTGATGTATCCAGACACCAAGGGAATATCCACCCACATTTGAATCCTTGTTCCCTCCTCAGGGACTGTCTTTTTCAATCCCATTTATACTTACTTCAGATGCAGGAGGGTCAGAGATAGAAAGAATTTAGGATGTCTATATTCTCCTCATACGTATCAGCTTACCCTCTGGAAATTCTTGGGATTCACCTTGTAAGGAGAGGCCCACTGACAACTTCCCGAGGCTGCTAGAGGCACAGATGACTCCAGGGTCATTAAGACATCAAGGCAGGCAGCTCAAAGACCCTGCAACTCCACGCACATCACTGGCCCAGAGGCCACTACAGACGATCTTCTTGTGAGCCTTACTCTGCCCAGGCAGGTGCGTTTACAGGGGGCCTACGTCAACAGCCCCTGGCTGGGCAGGGCGTGGCATACAGGAGGACCTGCTTAGGGCACTTCCCAAGCTCTTATTCAATTTTCTTTCGTCTTTCCTCCATAGCTTGATCACTGCACCCACGATTTAGTTCCAGTTGTTGAAAAAGTTATCCCACTGCCCTCAAGTTTGCATCCCAGCTCTTTGAGGGTGTATGTAGTTGACTTCCACGTGTATCTGAACAGATACGAGAATCATTAGAAGAAGCTCAATGTCACGTAGATTTCTCCCTTATCTACCCTGAAGGTTCAAGTCATATTAGAAATATTTAAGCACTGAAAGCATCCTCAAAGGCCTAGAATCCACGCGGCTCCCTGTACCCTCATGCTGTCGAGGCAAGTAGTCACGGACATATGCAGCTCCCACACTAGAACTGCTCCATCGTCAACCACAAACCATGTTCCTTGTGAGCCTTATTCTACCCAGACAGATACGTATTACACGCTATCTACATTGAAAGCCCCGGTCTAGGCAGGGCGTTGCACACAGCAAGGCTGTCACTGATGCATCAGCCCAAGAACTGGGCTGCATCAGAAGCAGCTCTGGTCTCTCTGCATCACATACTAATGGCTGTACGCAAGATATATCCAAACCGCAAGAGAATATGCACACTGATTATAACCTGCATATTTCCTTCACTAGCTATCCACCATCTACTTAACTGTGCCTACTTGAGATATACGAAAACCGAGAGACCTAGAAGAAAACTCCCCAGTATTTCTCTCTTCTCTTAGGAATCATCTGGCCTTCTGAAAAATTATGGTGTTCATATGGTGTGAATAGGACCAATGAAATCCTCTTATCATGCCTGAGCCACAGATGACGCCCCAGGTCATTAGAAGGGCAGGCACCACAGTGTAACCTGTAACTCCTTCCACATCACTGGTGCAGAAGCCACCACAAATGATATTCTTGTGAGCCTTACTCTACCCTGCTGCAGCACAGGACACCAATTCAACGTGAACTGCACTCGTCTGGGCAGGGCACTGCACAGCAAGACTTCCAGGTGGAGGAGTGCACATTGACCCTCACACCCACAGATACCTTTGCTCATCACATCCTGATGCTACAACAAATATTTAATGATTTCCCTTTAAAACATGGATACAATCTTGTCCAAGTTGCATCAATTCTCCTTCAGAATCTCCTCAGCTGGTCTACACGTATCTGGAGATATATGTGAACATAGGGTAAATGGTTAGCAAGCAAGGCAAATGTGATTCTACTAGCATTTATCATTCCAGTCTGTCCATTATACATGGTCATATTTTCAGATCTGAATACTGACATAATCATGGTATCTTTGGCAGCTCCAGGGCCTCCCTGATATTTTGGAATAATATTACCTGGGGCCACACACCTTTCCGTTGTCCAAGGCCACCAGTCATGATGATGCAGTTGCATATTACTCTACCCAGAAAGGCTCGGTTCACAGTTCTTTAAGTGATGACTACACACAACATTTAGGTATGGACCTGAAAAAGATTGACCCATGGCCCGCCAACATGGTCTTCATCTCTCTCAGGGTTTGCAAAATTTTCTGTTTTCCAACCATGTTCCAAAGGTCAACCAAAATAAAGAACAAGTTACTCAATACTTACCTCATTAGGCAGCTCACGACACACAGTATGGCCTCAAGGTGGAGGCCCAACTTGCCCACATCACGCTCTCTTATGAAATATTCCTCATGACTCCTACCACATCCTTGGACCTCACCAAATTTATGTATAGAACTTGAAAGTGGTGATCCACTGCCCTCCAACTTGCCCCCTCCAAACCAGATTATCCCCACTATTTCCACATACTGTACACACTCAGAAGGATGAAGATCCAGAGAGAAAAAGGTGTTTCAGATTTTCAGATCTCTCTTACTTTCAAAGGAAGTACCCTCCCCTTTTCTAATCTGTACCTATTCAACTTTTAAAAATGGAACTCATAAGTCATACTGAATGTTTCAGAATCTCATGTTTTAAGGCTGCTCCTAACGTCCTGGAGGGACCGAAGGGCATTTGGAGCTCCACACTCAAAATTGCACCCGCCACAAATAACAACCCACCAATGTTCCTGGAGAGTGTTACTCACCCAGACATACACTGTTCATACAATGGTAATGCTAACAGCACCTGTCTGGATAGGGCACCAGACACAGAAACATTTAATGTCTAGGGACATCCAGATCCCAATTATACTCTTCTAAACTGCTTCCATATTTGTGCTGGCAAATCCTGATGGCTCCATGCAAGATATATCCAGACACTGGGCGAATATCCACTCACCCTGTGAATCCTTTATCCATCCTCAGGGGATGTCCCCTTCAGTCCCCTTTATACTTACTTCAGATGAAGGAGGACCAGAGAATCAAAGACATCTCATGTTTCTCTCTTCTTCTCATGTTTCTCTCTTCTCCTCATAGGTATCACCTTTCCTCTGTAAAATACCTGTGGTCACATTGTGAGGAGAAGACCTCTGACATCTTCCCGAGGATGCTTGAGGCACAGATGACACCAGGGTCATTATGACATCAAGGCAGACAGTTCAGGGCCACCTGCAATTACATCCATGTCACTGGTACAGAGGCCACCACAAATGATGTTATTGTGAGCTTTGCTCTACACAGGCAGGCCGAACACAGGGAATCTAAGTGAATAGCACCTGACTTGGCAGGGCACTGCACACAGCAACGCACCAAGGGTAAGGCTATGCCCTCTCGACTGCTCAGTATATCATCTAGCTTTGAGAAAACTACCCATTAGATCCTGGTGAATGCACACATGATTTTCTATCCTCCTAAAACATGGAATATCACTGCCCTTCAATTTTCCTCCTACTCCCTTTCAGAACTTCCTCACAAGCTCTCTGTACCACAGGAGAAGGTTGAGAACCCAGAGATATTTAGCATGTTCCAGTTCTATGCTAAACTATTGAGATCCTTTCAGAACTTCCTCACAAGCTCTCTGTACCACAGGAGAAGGTTGAGAACCCAGAGATATTTAGCATGTTCCAGTTCTATGCTAAACTATTGAGATGTATCTTTTATTTTTGCAGACTATCAGATTTCAATATTTCAGAATGGTCCAAGGAAATAACAGTAACATAACAGATATCTACATGGCTCCTACAGACCTTCTGAATTTATGGAAGAAGTATCAGTGTTAAGAGCAGCCCCATACGCAAGACTGCTTCAGGGGCCACTACAGGATGTACTCCTGTTGCACATTACACAACCCAGAAAGGTGATGTGTATATCTATATTACGCAAATACTGCCTATCTGGGCAGGGCACTGCACAGGCCATGGCCTCATGGTGGAAAACCTCTTCAGACATCATGTTCCACACTGCAGTGAACTTCCCTTCACAATGCGAACAATACCTCGACGACTGCACCTAAGATTTAGCTATGGACCTAGAAAAAGTTGAACCACTATGCTCAAACATGGATCACACACCTCTATCAGGATATCATCATTTGTTCTCCATGTATCTGCACCAAGAAGAGGTTGCATCAGTAACAGCTTACTCCCTTTACGTCCTTACAATATGGAACTGTATTTCTAATGTTAAGATGCTGGTGCTAATGTTACTAGGAATATACAAACACTGGAAGCACCCTAAAAATAACTACTGCAACAGGTATCCTGAACCTACAAGATATATAGCAAGGGTAATTGGACATATATAGTTCCAGCACTAGACTAGCACTAAGGACAATCACAAATCTCGATCCTTGTAACGTTATTTATGCTGATTAACAAGCTTTGCAAGATTAGTACAGGTCTAGGTGTAGTATTGCTCACAGCAGGGCTGTCTCTGATCAATCAAGCCAAGACCCAGCACTGTCCCAGAATCACCTATGGCCTCTCACACATCGCATCCAATAGGCTACACACGAGATATAAACGGACTCATAGAGAATATCCGCCCATTAATTGCAACGTGAATATATCCTTCTCTCCATGTCGACCCTCCACTTCTCTATGCCTTCTTGAGATGTACAGAATCAGAGAAGAACAGACACACACAGAGAAACACAGAGGGAGTCAGCGAGTGATAGACAGAGAGAAATCCTCTAATATTTATCACAATTCTCCAAGGAATCATCCTGCCTTCTGAAAAATCTTTGTGTTCTTATTGTCAGGACAGGAGAAGGCAATCATCCTGAAGACACTTGAGCCACAGATGACTCCGCAGATCATTATGCTACAGAGGCGGGTAGCTCAGTGAAATCTGCATATCCATCCACATCACTGGGCCAGGAGACACCACAAATGATGGCCTTGTGAGCCTTACCCTGCCCAGCGGGGCTTAGTACACCGATTCAACGTGAACTCCACCTGGCTGGGTAGGGCAATGCACACAGTGTGACTTCCAGGCAGAGGACCGGCCTTAACCCTCACATGCACACATGACTTTCCTCATCATATCCTGATGACACAAAAAAGATTAACCAGTGATCCTAAAAATCATGAACACACTGTCAACCACGTTGTCTCTTCTCCTCCTGAGAATCTCTTCAGCTGGTCCACAGGTATCTGAAGCAATAGAGGAGCATAAGAGAAGTGATCAGCAGACAAGATGAGTGTGACTCTATAAGCATTTACGTTTCTATCATCTACTTTAAACACAGGCACATATTCAGGTCTGGATTGCTGAGATGATAATCAACATACAGAGACATCTCTGTGGCCTCAAGCGCGTCCCTGACATCTTGGAGGAATATTACTTGGAGTCCCAGAGACACCCTTGGTCCAAAAGCCACGAGTCATTAATGAGGAAGCAGGTGCACAGTCCTCGAACCAGGAAAGTTCCATTTACCAGTAGTTGAGGTCAATACCAACTCTCACGGCGGGAATCTGTTCAACGCATGGCCTCAAGTTGGAGGCCCTGCTGGTCCCCTTCACACTCTTAAATAAATCATTCCTCATTACTCCGACCACGTCCTTGAACCTCACCCAAGTTTTATACATGGAATTTGAAAATGGTCCCCAGGACCCTGCACCTTGCATCTCTCCCTCAAGAGACCGTCTGCACTGGACTTCACAGTGTACAGATTTAGAAGGATGAGGACCAAGAGACAAATAGGTGTTTCAGATATCTCTTCATTTCAATGGAATTAACCTTCCCTTTACTAACAGTTCATGGCAAACCTCCAGAAATGGAAACATTACGTCATACGGAGGATTTCAGAGGCTTTATTAAAGTTTTCAAGGTGCTACTAAAACTTATAGAGGGAGCTAAGGCCATTGGAGCTCCACACACAAAACTGCTCCGAATACAAACAACAGCACACCAGTGTGCCTGGAGAGTCTCACGCACCTAGACAGGCAGCGTTTACACATTCTCCAAGGGTACAGTAGCTGTATGGCTGGGGCACTAAACACAAGAAATCTGTAATGTGTAGCCACACCGCAGTCCCCAACATCCTCTTCCATTAAGCTTGCTATCTATTTCCTCCGCATCCTGATGGCTCTATGCATGATATATCCAGACAGCAAGGGAATATCCACCCACATTTGAATCCTTTTCCCTCCTCAGGGACTGACCTTTCCATCCCCATTATACTTACTGCAGATATAGCAGTATCAGAGAGAGTCAAGAATTTCCCATTTCTATTTTCTCCTGATATGTATCATCTGACTCTCTGTAAACTCTTGGGGTACACAATGTGAGGAGAAGACCACTGACATCTCCCTGAGGCTGCTAGAGGCACAGATGGCTCCAGGGTCATTAAGATATCAAGGCAAGCAGATTTGGGGCACCTGCAACTCCATCCAGGTCACTGGTTTAGAGGCCACCACGGACGATGTCACTGTGAGCTTTCCTCTACAGAGGTGGGCCGTTCACAGGGAGTCTAAGTGAACGGCACCTGAGTGAGCAGGGAACTGCACACAGCCAGGCTCCAAGGCTAAAGACATGACTTTTGGCCCTCCCAGTATCTCATGTAGCTTTGAGAACCCTACGCACTACATCCCCGTGAGCGCACACAACATGGTCTACACTCCTAAAACAAGTTATCTCACTGCCCTTCAATTTTCATCCTACTCCCTCTTGGACGTTTACTCACAAGCTCTCTCTACACCAGGAGAACACAGAAATCCTGGAGATATTCAGCATGGCCCGATTCTACGCTAAACTACTGAGAAATAGCCTTACATTTCCCAGGTTATCAGATATCAGGATTTTAGAATGGACCACGGAGAAACAATCAGATGACAAATATCTATGTGGCTCCTAAAGCCCTCCTGAATTGATGGAAGAGATCACAGAGTCACGAGCAGCCGCCTACCCAAGACTGATCCAGCGGCCACCAAAGGTCATATTCCTGTCGCACATTACCTCACCGAGAAAGTCACTGTGTACATCAAATTTACCTGAATATGGCCTGTCCATGCAAGGCACTGCGCATGCCATGGCCTCATCGTGGAAAACGTCCTCAGACACCACGTTGAAGACTGCAAGGAAGTTTCCTTCCCTCTGAGTGCCATACCTTGATGACTTCCCCAAGATGTAGATATGGACCTAGAAACAGTTGACCCACTATACTCAGACACGGATCACACACCTCTCTCAGGATGTCACCACCTGTTCCCTGCGTATCTGCACCAGGAGGAGGTACTGTGGTAAAAGCTTACTCCGTTGGCTTCGTTACCTAATAGGAACTGTGGTTCCATCGTTAAACTCGAGGTGATGATGTTCATAGGAATATTCAAGCAGTGGAAGCAGCCTCAAAGTTCCTAGAATGTGGCAGGTTCCCTGGACCCTCAAGATACCACGGCAAGGTTCACAAGGACAAACGTAGCACTAGCACCGGAACCGCTCTAAGGTCAACCCCAAAACTTCTTCCTTGTAGCCTCTTTCTATCCCGATTCCATGAGGACTACAAGATCAGTACCTGTCTACGCAGGCTATTGCGCACAGCAGGGCTGTCTCTGATCAATCAAGCCAAGACCCTGCACTGTCTCAGAATCACCTATGGTCTCTCACCCATCGCATCCAATAGGCTGCACTCGAGATATTCCCTGACTGATAGAGAATATCCGCCCATTGATTGCAACATGAAAATATCCTTCTCTCGATGTCGACCCTCCACTTCTCTATGCCTTCTTGAGATGTACAGAATCTGAGAAGAACAGACACACACACAGAGAAACACAGAGGGAGTCAGCGAGTGATAGACAGAGAGAAATCCTCTAATATTTCTCACAATTCTCCAAGGAATCGTCTTGCCTTCTCAAAAATCTTTGTGTTCTTATTGTCAGGAGACACCAAGGCAATCATCCTGAAGACACCTGAGCCACAGATGACTCCGCAGATCATTATGCTACACAGGCGGGTAGCTCAGTGAAATCTGCATATGCATCCGCATCACTGGGCCAGGAGACACCACAAATGATGGTCTTGTGAGCCTTACCCTGCCCAGCGGGGCTTAGTACACCGATTCAACGTGAACTACACCTGGCTGGGTAGGGCACTGCACACAGTGTGACTTCCAGGCAGAGGACTGGCCTTTACCCTCACACGCACACATGACTTTCCTCATCATATCCTGATGCTACAAAAAAGATTAACCAGTGATCCTATAAATCATGGACACACTGTCAACCACATTGTCTCTTCGCTTCCTGAGAATCTCTTCAGCTGGTCCACAGGTATCGGAAGCAATAGAGGAGCATAAGAGAAATGATCAGCAGACCAGATGAGTGTGACTCTATAAGCATTTGTGTGTCTATCATCTACTTTATACACGGGCACGTTTTCAGGTCTGGACTGCTGAGATGATAATCAACATACAGAGACATCTCTGTGGCCTCAAGCGCGTCCCTGACATCTTGGAGGAATATTACTTGGAGTCCCAGAGCCACCCTTGGTCCAAAAGCCACGAGTCATTAATGAGGAAGCAGGTGCACAGTCCTCGAACCAGGAAAGTTCCGTTCACCAGTAGTTGAGGTCAATACCAACTCTCACGGCGGGAATCAGTACAATGCGTGGCCTCAAGTTGGAGGCCCCGCTGGTCCCCTTCACACGCTTAAATAAATCATTCCTCATTACTCCGACCACGTCCTTGAACCTCACCCAGGTTTTATACATAGAATTTGAAAATGGTGCCCCAGGACCCTGCACCGTGCATCCCTCCCTCACGAGACCATCCGCACTGCACTTCGCAGTGTACAGATTCAGAAGTATGAGGACCACAGAGAAATAGGGGTTTCGGATCTCTCTTCATTTCAATGGAATTCACCTTCCCTTTTCTAACAGTTCCTGGTAAATTGGTAGGAATGGAAACATTCCGTCATACACAGGATTTCAGAGGCTCTGTTAAAGTTTTAAAGGTGCTCCGAAATGTTCTAGAAGCAGCTAAGGCCATTGGAGCTCCACACTCAAAACTGCACCAAACACAAATACCACCATACCATCGTGCCTGGCGAGTCTAACGCACCCAGACAGACAGGGTTTACACATTCTCCAAGGCTACAGTAGCTGTATGGGTGGGGCACTACACACAAGAAATCTGGAATGTGTAGCCACACCGCAGTCCCCATCATCCTCTTCCATTTAGCTTGCTATCTCTTGCCTCCACATCCTGATGGCTCTATGCATGATATATCCAGACAGCAAGGGAATATCCACCCACATTTGAATCCTTTTTCCCTCCTCGGGGACTGACCTTTCGATCCCCTTTATACTTACTGCGGATATAGGAGGATCAGAGACAGTGAAGAATTTCCCATTTCTATATTCTCCTCACATGTATCATCTGACTCTCTCTGTAAACTCTTGGGGTTCACAATGTGAGGAGAAGACCACTGACATCTTCCCGAGGCTCCTAGAGGCACAGATGGCTCCAGGGTGATTAAGACAACCAGGCAAGCAGAGTAGGGCCACCTGCAACTCCATCCAGGTCACTGGTTTAGAGGCCACCACCAACGATGTCATTGTGAGCTTTCCTCTACGCAGGTGGGCCGTTCACAGGGAGTCTAAGTGAACGGCACCTGAGTGGGCAGGGGACTACACACAGCAAGGCTCCAAGGCTAAGCACATGCCTTTTGGCCCTCACAGTATCTCATGTCGCTTTGAGCCCCTACGCACTACATCGCTGTGAGGGCACACAACATGGTCTACAATCCTAAAACAAGTTATCTCACTGCCCTTCAATTTTCAGCCTACTCCCTCTTGGACGTTTCCTCACAAGCTCTGTGTCCATCAGGAGAACACAGAAATCCTGGAGGTATTCAGCATGGCCCGCTTCTATGCTAAACTACTGAGAAATAGCCTAACATTTCCCAGGTTATCAGATTTCTGTATTTTAGAGTGGACCACGGAAATAACAATCACATGACAAATATCTATGTGGCTCCAAAAGCCCTCCTGAATTTATGGAAGAGATCACAGAGTCACGAGCAGCCCCGTACCCAAGACTGCTCCAGTGGCCACCAAAGGTCATATTCCTGTGGCACATTACCTCACCAAGAAAGGCACTATCTACATTGAATTTACGTGAATAGCACCGATCCTGGAAAGGCACTGCGCACGCCACGGCCTCATGGTGGAAAACGTACTCAGGCACCACGTTCAAAACTGCAGTGAAGTTTCCTTCCCTCTGAGTGCCTTAACTTGATGATTTCACCCAAGATGTAGATATGGACCTAGAAAAAGTTGACCCACTATACTCAAATATGGATCACACACCTCTCACAGGATGTCATCAGCTGTTCTCTGTGTATCTGCACCTGGATGAGGAACTATGATCAAAGCTTACTCCCTAGACTTCGTTTCCTAATAGGAACTGTGGTTGCATCGTTAAACTGGAGGTGCTAATGTTCGTACGAACATTCAAGCCGTGGAAGCAGCCTCAAAGTTCCTAGAATGTAGCAGGATCCCTGGACACTCAAGATACCATGGCAAGCGTCACAAGGACAAATGTAGCACTAACACCGGAACTGCTCTAAGGTCAACCCCAAAACTTCTTCCTTGTAGCTTCTTTGAATCCCGATTGGGCAAGGTCTACAAGATCAGTACCTATCTATGCAGCATATTGCGCACAGCAGGGCTGTCTCTCATCAATCAAGCCAAGACCCTGCACTGTCTTAGAATCACCTATGATCTCTCAGCCATCGCATCCAATAGGCTGCACTCGCCATATACCCGGACTCAGAGAGAATATCCACCCATTGATTGCAACCCGAATTCTCCTTCTCTCGATGTCTACCATTCACTACCCTATACCTTTTGGAGAGGCACGAAATCTGAGATAAGCAGACACACAGACAGAGAAAGAGAGAGTGAGCGTGTGTGTGTGTGTGTGTGTGTGTGTGTGTGTGTGTGTGTGTGTGTGTGAAAAAGAGAAAGACAGAGACAGAGAAATCCTCTAGTATTTCTCACATCTCCTCTAAGGAATCATCATGCCTTCTAAAAAATCTTTGTGTTCTTATTCTCAGGACAGACCAAGGAAATCATCCTGAAGATGCCTGAGCCACAGATGATTCCACAGATCATTATGCTACTGAGGTCGGTAGCTCAGTGAAACCTGCATATCCATCCACATCACTGGGCCAGGAGACACCACAAAGGAGGTTCTTGTGAGCCGTACTCTACCCAGCGGGGTACATTACACTGATTCAACGTGAACTGCACCTGGCTGGGTAGGGCACGGCACACAGCGTGGCTTCTAGGCAGAGGACTGGCCTTTGCCCTCACACCGACACATGACTTTCATCATCATATCCTGAGGCTACAACAAAGTTTTACCGGTTCTCCTTTAAATCATGGACACACTCTCATCCCGTTTGCCTCTCCGCTTCCAGATGCTCTCTTCAGCTGGTCCACAGTTATCTGAAGCAATAGAGGAGCATAAGAGAAATGATCAGCAGGCAAGATGAGTGTGACTCTATCAGCATTTATGTTTCTATCATCTACTTTATACATGGGCACATTTTCAAGTCTGGACTACTGAGATCATAATCAACATATATGGACATCTCTGTGGCTTAAAGCACCTCCCGGACACCTTGGAGGAATATTACTTGGAGTCCCAGAGACACCCTTGGTCCAAAGGCCACGAGTCATTAATGAGGAAGCAGGTGCCAGTCCTCGAACCAGGAAAGTTCCGTTCACCAGTAGGTGAAATCAATAGCAACCCTCACGGCCGGAATCTGTACAACGCATGGCCTCAGTTTGGAGGCCCTGCTGGTCCCCTTCACACTCTTAAATAAATCATTCCTCATTACTCCGACCACGTCCTTGAACCTCACCCAGGTTTTATATATAGAATTTGAAAATGGTGCCCCAGGACCCTGCACCGTGCATCCCTCCCTCACGAGACCATCCGCACTGCACTTCGCAGTGTACAGATTTAGAAGTATGACGACCAACAGAGAAATAGGGGTTTCGGATCTCTCTTCATTTCAATGGAATTCACCTTCCCTTTTCTAACAGTTCCTGGTAAATTGGTAGGAATGGAAACATTCCGTCATACACAGGATTTCAGAGGCTCTGTTAAAGTTTTAAAGGTGCTCCGAAATGTTCTAGAAGCAGCTAAGGCCATTGGAGCTCCACACTCAAAACTGCACCAAACACAAATACCACCATACCAACGTGCCTGGCGAGTCTAACGCACCCAGACAGACAGGGTTTACACATTCTCCAAGGCTACAGTAGCTGTATGGGTGGGGCACTACACACAAGAAATCTGGAATGTGTAGCCACACCGCAGTCCCCATCATCCTCTTCCATTTAGCTTGCTATCTCTTGCCTCCACATCCTGATGGCTCTATGCATGATATATCCAGACAGCAAGGGAATATCCACCCACATTTGAATCCTTTTTCCCTCCTCGGGGACTGACCTTTCGATCCCCTTTATACTTACTGCGGATATAGGAGGATCAGAGACAGTGAAGAATTTCCCATTTCTATATTCTCCTCACATGTATCATCTGACTCTCTCTGTAAACTCTTGGGGTTCACAATGTGAGGAGAAGACCACTGACATCTTCCCGAGGCTCCTAGAGGCACAGATGGCTCCAGGGTGATTAAGACAACCAGGCAAGCAGAGTAGGGCCACCTGCAACTCCATCCAGGTCACTGGTTTAGAGGCCACCACCAACGATGTCATTGTGAGCTTTCCTCTACGCAGGTGGGCCGTTCACAGGGAGTCTAAGTGAACGGCACCTGAGTGGGCAGGGGACTACACACAGCAAGGCTCCAAGGCTAAGCACATGCCTTTTGGCCCTCACAGTATCTCATGTCGCTTTGAGCCCCTACGCACTACATCGCTGTGAGGGCACACAACATGGTCTACAATCCTAAAACAAGTTATCTCACTGCCCTTCAATTTTCAGCCTACTCCCTCTTGGACGTTTCCTCACAAGCTCTGTGTCCATCAGGAGAACACAGAAATCCTGGAGGTATTCAGCATGGCCCGCTTCTATGCTAAACTACTGAGAAATAGCCTAACATTTCCCAGGTTATCAGATTTCTGTATTTTAGAGTGGACCACGGAAATAACAATCACATGACAAATATCTATGTGGCTCCAAAAGCCCTCCTGAATTTATGGAAGAGATCACAGAGTCACGAGCAGCCCCGTACCCAAGACTGCTCCAGTGGCCACCAAAGGTCATATTCCTGTGGCACATTACCTCACCAAGAAAGGCACTATCTACATTGAATTTACGTGAATAGCACCGATCCTGGAAAGGCACTGCGCACGCCACGGCCTCATGGTGGAAAACGTACTCAGGCACCACGTTCAAAACTGCAGTGAAGTTTCCTTCCCTCTGAGTGCCTTAACTTGATGATTTCACCCAAGATGTAGATATGGACCTAGAAAAAGTTGACCCACTATACTCAAATATGGATCACACACCTCTCACAGGATGTCATCAGCTGTTCTCTGTGTATCTGCACCTGGATGAGGAACTATGATCAAAGCTTACTCCCTAGACTTCGTTTCCTAATAGGAACTGTGGTTGCATCGTTAAACTGGAGGTGCTAATGTTCGTACGAACATTCAAGCCGTGGAAGCAGCCTCAAAGTTCCTAGAATGTAGCAGGATCCCTGGACACTCAAGATACCATGGCAAGCGTCACAAGGACAAATGTAGCACTAACACCGGAACTGCTCTAAGGTCAACCCCAAAACTTCTTCCTTGTAGCTTCTTTGAATCCCGATTGGGCAAGGTCTACAAGATCAGTACCTATCTATGCAGCATATTGCGCACAGCAGGGCTGTCTCTCATCAATCAAGCCAAGACCCTGCACTGTC
Organism: Giraffa tippelskirchi; assembly: GCF_054371585.1. Taxonomy (NCBI): domain Eukaryota; kingdom Metazoa; phylum Chordata; class Mammalia; order Artiodactyla; family Giraffidae; genus Giraffa; species Giraffa tippelskirchi. The sequence continues at coordinate 8,950,568 of NC_137289.1, read as the reverse complement.
TTAGAATCACCTATGATCTCTCAGCCATCGCATCCAATAGGCTGCACTCGCCATATACCCGGACTCAGAGAGAATATCCACCCATTGATTGCAACCCGAATTCTCCTTCTCTCGATGTCTACCATTCACTACCCTATACCTTTTGGAGAGGCACGAAATCTGAGATAAGCAGACACACAGACAGAGAAAGAGAGAGTGAGCGTGTGTGTGTGTGTGTGTGTGTGGGTGTGTGAAAAAGAGAAAGACAGAGACAGAGAAATCCTCTAGTATTTCTCACATCTCCTCTAAGGAATCATCATGCCTTCTAAAAAATCTTTGTGTTCTTATTCTCAGGACAGACCAAGGAAATCATCCTGAAGATGCCTGAGCCACAGATGATTCCACAGATCATTATGCTACTGAGGTCGGTAGCTCAGTGAAACCTGCATATCCATCCACATCACTGGGCCAGGAGACAGCACAAAGGAGGTTCTTGTGAGCCGTACTCTACCCAGCGGGGTACATTACACTGATTCAACGTGAACTGCACCTGGCTGGGTAGGGCACGGCACACAGCGTGGCTTCTAGGCAGAGGACTGGCCTTTGCCCTCACACCGACACATGACTTTCATCATCATATCCTGAGGCTACAACAAAGTTTTACCGGTTCTCCTTTAAATCATGGACACACTCTCATCCCGTTTGCCTCTCCGCTTCCAGATGCTCTCTTCAGCTGGTCCACAGTTATCTGAAGCAATAGAGGAGCATAAGAGAAATGATCAGCAGGCAAGATGAGTGTGACTCTATCAGCATTTATGTTTCTATCATCTACTTTATACATGGGCACATTTTCAAGTCTGGACTACTGAGATCATAATCAACATATATGGACATCTCTGTGGCTTAAAGCACCTCCCGGACACCTTGGAGGAATATTACTTGGAGTCCCAGAGACACCCTTGGTCCAAAGGCCACGAGTCATTAATGAGGAAGCAGGTGCACAGTCCTCGAACCAGGAAAGTTCCGTTCACCAGTAGGTGAAATCAATAGCAACCCTCACGGCCGGAATCTGTACAACGCATGGCCTCAGTTTGGAGGCCCTGCTGGTCCCCTTCACACTCTTAAATAAATCATTCCTCATTACTCCGACCACGTCCTTGAACCTCACCCAGGTTTTATATATAGAATTTGAAAATGGTGCCCCAGGACCCTGCACCGTGCATCCCTCCCTCACGAGACCATCCGCACTGCACTTCGCAGTGTACACATTTAGAAGTATGAGGACCAACAGAGAAATAGGGGTTTCGGATCTCTCTTCATTTCAATGGAATTCACCTTCCCTTTTCTAACAGTTCCTGGTAAATTGGTAGGAATGGAAACATTCCGTCATACACAGGATTTCAGAGGCTCTGTTAAAGTTTTAAAGGTGCTCCGAAATGTTCTAGAAGCAGCTAAGGCCATTGGAGCTCCACACTCAAAACTGCACCAAACACAAATACCACCATACCAACGTGCCTGGCGAGTCTAACGCACCTAGACAGACAGGGTTTACACATTCTCCAAGGGTACAGTAGCTGTATGGGTGGGGCACTACGCACAAGAAATCTGGAATGTGTAGCCACACCGCAGTCCCCATCATCCTCTTCCATTTAGCTTGCTATCTCTTGCCTCCACATCCTGATGGCTCTATGCATGATATCTCCAGACAGCAAGGGAATATCCACCCACATTTGAATCCTTTTTCCCTCCTCGGGGACTGACCTTTCGATCCCCTTTATACTTACTGCGGATATAGGAGGATCAGAGACAGTGAAGAATTTCCCATTTCTATATTCTCCTCACATGTATCATCTGACTCTCTGTAAACTCTTGGGGTTCACAATGTGAGGAGAAGACCACTGACATCTTCCCGAGGCTCCTAGAGGCACAGATGGCTCCAGGGTGATTAAGACAACCAGGCAAGCAGAGTAGGGCCACCTGCAACTCCATCCAGGTCACTGGTTTAGAGGCCACCACCAACGATGTCATTGTGGGCTTTCCTCTACGCAGGTGGGCCGTTCACAGGGAGTCTAAGTGAACGGCACCTGAGTGGGCAGGGGACTACACACAGCAAGGCTCCAAGGCTAAGCACATGCCTTTTGGCCCTCACAGTATCTCATGTCGCTTTGAGCCCCTACGCACTACATCGCTGTGAGGGCACACAACATGGTCTACAATCCTAAAACAAGTTATCTCACTGCCCTTCAATTTTCAGCCTACTCCCTCTTGGACGTTTCCTGACAAGCTCTCTGTACACCCGGAGAACACAGAAATCCTGGAGATATTCAGCGTGTCCCCATGCTACGCTAAACTACTGAGAAATAGCCTTACATTTCCCAGGTTATCAGATTTCAGGATTTGAGAATGGACCACGGAAAAACAATCAGATGACAAATATCTATGTGGCTCCTAAAGCCCTCCTGAATTTATGGAAGAGATCAGAGTCACGAGCAGCCGCCTACCCAAGACTGATCCAGCGGCCACCAAAGGTCATATTCCTGTCGCACATTACCTCACCGAGAAAGTCACTATGTACATCGAATTTACCTGAATATGGCCTATCCGGGTAAGGCACTGCGCACGCCACGGCCTCATGGTGGAAAACGTCCTCTGGCACCACGTTCAAAACTGCAGTGATGTTTCCTTCCCTCTGAGTGCCATACCTTGATGACTTCACCCAAGATGTAGATATGGCCCTAGAAAAAGTTGACCCACTATACTCAGACACGGATCACACACCTCTCTCAGGATGTCACCACCTGTTCCCTGCGTATCTGCACCAGGAGGAGGTACTGTGGTAAAAGCTTACTCCGTTGGCTTCGTTACCTAATAGGAACTGTGGTTCCATCGTTAAACTCGAGGTGATGATGTTCATAGGAATATTCAAGCAGTGGAAGCAGCCTCAAAGTTCCTAGAATGTGGCAGGTTCCCTGGACCCTCAAGATACCACGGCAAGGTTCACAAGGACAAACGTAGCACTAGCACCGGAACCGCTCTAAGGTCAACCCCAAAACTTCTTCCTTGTAGCCTCTTTCTATCCCGATTCCATGAGGACTACAAGATCAGTACCTGTCTACGCAGGCTATTGCGCACAGCAGGGCTGTCTCTGATCAATCAAGCCAAGACCCTGCACTGTCTCAGAATCACCTATGGTCTCTCACCCATCGCATCCAATAGGCTGCACTCGAGATATTCCCTGACTGATAGAGAATATCCGCCCATTGATTGCAACATGAAAATATCCTTCTCTCGATGTCGACCCTCCACTTCTCTATGCCTTCTTGAGATGTACAGAATCTGAGAAGAACAGACACACACACAGAGAAACACAGAGGGAGTCAGCGAGTGATAGACAGAGAGAAATCCTCTAATATTTCTCACAATTCTCCAAGGAATCGTCTTGCCTTCTCAAAAATCTTTGTGTTCTTATTGTCAGGAGACACCAAGGCAATCATCCTGAAGACACCTGAGCCACAGATGACTCCGCAGATCATTATGCTACACAGGCGGGTAGCTCAGTGAAATCTGCATATGCATCCGCATCACTGGGCCAGGAGACACCACAAATGATGGTCTTGTGAGCCTTACCCTGCCCAGCGGGGCTTAGTACACCGATTCAACGTGAACTACACCTGGCTGGGTAGGGCACTGCACACAGTGTGACTTCCAGGCAGAGGACTGGCCTTTACCCTCACACGCACACATGACTTTCCTCATCATATCCTGATGCTACAAAAAAGATTAACCAGTGATCCTATAAATCATGGACACACTGTCAACCACATTGTCTCTTCGCTTCCTGAGAATCTCTTCAGCTGGTCCACAGGTATCGGAAGCAATAGAGGAGCATAAGAGAAATGATCAGCAGACCAGATGAGTGTGACTCTATAAGCATTTATGTTTCTATCATCTACTTTATACACGGGCACGTTTTCAGGTCTGGACTGCTGAGATGATAATCAACATACAGAGACATCTCTGTGGCCTCAAGCGCCTCCCTGACATCTTGGAGGAATATTACTTGGAGTCCCAGAGCCACCCTTGGTCCAAAAGCCACGAGTCATTAATGAGGAAGCAGGTGCACAGTCCTCGAACCAGGAAAGTTCCGTTCACCAGTAGTTGAGGTCAATACCAACTCTCACGGCGGGAATCAGTACAACGTGTGGCCTCAAGTTGGAGGCCCCGCTGGTCCCCTTCACACGCTTAAATAAATCATTCCTCATTACTCCGACCACGTCCTTGAACCTCACCCAGGTTTTATACATAGAATTTGAAAATGGTGCCCCAGGACCCTGCACCGTGCATCCCTCCCTCACGAGACCATCCGCACTGCACTTCGCAGTGTACAGATTTAGAAGTATGAGGACCACAGAGAAATAGGGGTTTCGGATCTCTCTTCATTTCAATGGAATTCACCTTCCCTTTTCTAACAGTTCCTGGTAAATTGGTAGGAATGGAAACATTCCGTCATACACAGGATTTCAGAGGCTCTGTTAAAGTTTTAAAGGTGCTCCGAAATGTTCTAGAAGCAGCTAAGGCCATTGGAGCTCCACACTCAAAACTGCACCAAACACAAATACCACCATACCAACGTGCCTGGCGAGTCTAACGCACCCAGACAGACAGGGTTTACACATTCTCCAAGGCTACAGTAGCTGTATGGGTGGGGCACTACGCACAAGAAATCTGGAATGTGTAGCCACACCGCAGTCCCCATCATCCTCTTCCATTTAGCTTGCTATCTCTTGCCTCCACATCCTGATGGCTCTATGCATGATATCTCCAGACAGCAAGGGAATATCCACCCACATTTGAATCCTTTTTCCCTCCTCGGGGACTGACCTTTCGATCCCCTTTATACTTACTGCGGATATAGGAGGATCAGAGACAGTGAAGAATTTCCCATTTCTATATTCTCCTCACATGTATCATCTGACTCTCTGTAAACTCTTGGGGTTCACAATGTGAGGAGAAGACCACTGACATCTTCCCGAGGCTCCTAGAGGCACAGATGGCTCCAGGGTGATTAAGACAACCAGGCAAGCAGAGTAGGGCCACCTGCAACTCCATCCAGGTCACTGGTTTAGAGGCCACCACCAACGATGTCATTGTGAGCTTTCCTCTACGCAGGTGGGCCGTTCACAGGGAGTCTAAGTGAACGGCACCTGAGTGGGCAGGGGACTACACACAGCAAGGCTCCAAGGCTAAGCACATGCCTTTTGGCCCTCACAGTATCTCATGTCGCTTTGAGCCCCTACGCACTACATCGCTGTGAGGGCACACAACATGGTCTACAATCCTAAAACAAGTTATCTCACTGCCCTTCAATTTTCAGCCTACTCCCTCTTGGACGTTTCCTCACAAGCTCTGTGTCCATCAGGAGAACACAGAAATCCTGGAGGTATTCAGCATGGCCCGCTTCTATGCTAAACTACTGAGAAATAGCCTAACATTTCCCAGGTTATCAGATTTCTGTATTTTAGAGTGGACCACGGAAATAACAATCACATGACAAATATCTATGTGGCTCCAAAAGCCCTCCTGAATTTATGGAAGAGATCACAGAGTCACGAGCAGCCCCGTACCCAAGACTGCTCCAGTGGCCACCAAAGGTCATATTCCTGTGGCACATTACCTCACCAAGAAAGGCACTATCTACATTGAATTTACGTGAATAGCACCGATCCTGGAAAGGCACTGCGCACGCCACGGCCTCATGGTGGAAAACGTACTCAGGCACCACGTTCAAAACTGCAGTGAAGTTTCCTTCCCTCTGAGTGCCTTAACTTGATGATTTCACCCAAGATGTAGATATGGACCTAGAAAAAGTTGACCCACTATACTCAAATATGGATCACACACCTCTCACAGGATGTCATCAGCTGTTCTCTGTGTATCTGCACCTGGATGAGGAACTATGATCAAAGCTTACTCCCTAGACTTCGTTTCCTAATAGGAACTGTGGTTGCATCGTTAAACTGGAGGTGCTAATGTTCGTACGAACATTCAAGCCGTGGAAGCAGCCTCAAAGTTCCTAGAATGTAGCAGGATCCCTGGACACTCAAGATACCATGGCAAGCGTCACAAGGACAAATGTAGCACTAACACCGGAACTGCTCTAAGGTCAACCCCAAAACTTCTTCCTTGTAGCTTCTTTGAATCCCGATTGCGCAAGGTCTACAAGATCAGTACCTATCTATGCAGCATATTGCGCACAGCAGGGCTGTCTCTCATCAATCAAGCCAAGACCCTGCACTGTCTTAGAATCACCTATGATCTCTCAGCCATCGCATCCAATAGGCTGCACTCGCCATATACCCGGACTCAGAGAGAATATCCACCCATTGATTGCAACCCGAATTCTCCTTCTCTCGATGTCTACCATTCACTACCCTATACCTTTTGGAGAGGCACGAAATCTGAGATAAGCAGACACACAGACAGAGAAAGAGAGAGTGAGTGTGTGTGTGTGTGTGTGTGTGTGTGTGTGTGTGGGTGTGTGTGAAAAAGAGAAAGACAGAGACAGAGAAATCCTCTAGTATTTCTCACATCTCCTCTAAGGAATCATCATGCCTTCTAAAAAATCTTTGTGTTCTTATTCTCAGGACAGACCAAGGAAATCATCCTGAAGATGCCTGAGCCACAGATGATTCCACAGATCATTATGCTACTGAGGTCGGTAGCTCAGTGAAACCTGCATATCCATCCACATCACTGGGCCAGGAGACACCACAAAGGAGGTTCTTGTGAGCCGTACTCTACCCAGCGGGGTACATTACACTGATTCAACGTGAACTGCACCTGGCTGGGTAGGGCACGGCACACAGCGTGGCTTCTAGGCAGAGGACTGGCCTTTGCCCTCACACCGACACATGACTTTCATCATCATATCCTGAGGCTACAACAAAGTTTTACCGGTTCTCCTTTAAATCATGGACACACTCTCATCCCGTTTGCCTCTCCGCTTCCAGATGCTCTCTTCAGCTGGTCCACAGTTATCTGAAGCAATAGAGGAGCATAAGAGAAATGATCAGCAGGCAAGATGAGTGTGACTCTATCAGCATTTATGTTTCTATCATCTACTTTATACATGGGCACATTTTCAAGTCTGGACTACTGAGATCATAATCAACATATATGGACATCTCTGTGGCTTAAAGCACCTCCCGGACACCTTGGAGGAATATTACTTGGAGTCCCAGAGACACCCTTGGTCCAAAGGCCACGAGTCATTAATGAGGAAGCAGGTGCACAGTCCTCGAACCAGGAAAGTTCCGTTCACCAGTAGGTGAAATCAATAGCAACCCTCACGGCCGGAATCTATACAACGCATGGCCTCAGTTTGGAGGCCCTGCTGGTCCCCTTCACACTCTTAAATAAATCATTCCTCATTACTCCGACCACGTCCTTGAACCTCACCCAGGTTTTATACATAGAATTTGAAAATGGTGCCCCAGGACCCTGCACCGTGCATCCCTCCCTCACGAGACCATCCGCACTGCACTTCGCAGTGTACAGATTTAGAAGTATGAGGACCAACAGAGAAATAGGGGTTTCGGATCTCTCTTCATTTCAATGGAATTCACCTTCCCTTTTCTAACAGTTCCTGGTAAATTGGTAGGAATGGAAACATTCCGTCATACACAGGATTTCAGAGGCTCTGTTAAAGTTTTAAAGGTGCTCCGAAATGTTCTAGAAGGAGCTAAGGCCATTGGAGCTCCACACTCAAAACTGCACCAAACACAAATACCACCATACCAACGTGCCTGGCGAGTCTAACGCACCTAGACAGACAGGGTTTACACATTCTCCAAGGGTACAGTAGCTGTATGGGTGGGGCACTACGCACAAGAAATCTGGAATGTGTAGCCACACCGCAGTCCCCATCATCCTCTTCCATTTAGCTTGCTATCTCTTGCCTCCACATCCTGATGGCTCTATGCATGATATATCCAGACAGCAAGGGAATATCCACCCACATTTGAATCCTTTTTCCCTCCTCGGGGACTGACCTTTCGATCCCCTTTATACTTACTGCGGATATAGGAGGATCAGAGACAGTGAAGAATTTCCCATTTCTATATTCTCCTCACATGTATCATCTGACTCTCTGTAAACTCTTGGGGTTCACAATGTGAGGAGAAGACCACTGACATCTTCCCGAGGCTCCTAGAGGCACAGATGGCTCCAGGGTGATTAAGACAACCAGGCAAGCAGAGTAGGGCCACCTGCAACTCCATCCAGGTCACTGGTTTAGAGGCCACCACCAACGATGTCATTGTGAGCTTTCCTCTACGCAGGTGGGCCGTTCACAGGGAGTCTAAGTGAACGGCACCTGAGTGGGCAGGGGACTACACACAGCAAGGCTCCAAGGCTAAGCACATGCCTTTTGGCCCTCACAGTATCTCATGTCGCTTTGAGCCCCTACGCACTACATCGCTGTGAGGGCACACAACATGGTCTACAATCCTAAAACAAGTTATCTCACTGCCCTTCAATTTTCAGCCTACTCCCTCTTGGACGTTTCCTCACAAGCTCTGTGTCCATCAGGAGAACACAGAAATCCTGGAGGTATTCAGCATGGCCCGCTTCTATGCTAAACTACTGAGAAATAGCCTAACATTTCCCAGGTTATCAGATTTCTGTATTTTAGAGTGGACCACGGAAATAACAATCACATGACAAATATCTATGTGGCTCCAAAAGCCCTCCTGAATTTATGGAAGAGATCACAGAGTCACGAGCAGCCCCGTACCCAAGACTGCTCCAGTGGCCACCAAAGGTCATATTCCTGTGGCACATTACCTCACCAAGAAAGGCACTATCTACATTGAATTTACGTGAATAGCACCGATCCTGGAAAGGCACTGCGCACGCCACGGCCTCATGGTGGAAAACGTACTCAGGCACCACGTTCAAAACTGCAGTGAAGTTTCCTTCCCTCTGAGTGCCTTAACTTGATGATTTCACCCAAGATGTAGATATGGACCTAGAAAAAGTTGACCCACTATACTCAAATATGGATCACACACCTCTCACAGGATGTCATCAGCTGTTCTCTGTGTATCTGCACCTGGATGAGGAACTATGATCAAAGCTTACTCCCTAGACTTCGTTTCCTAATAGGAACTGTGGTTGCATCGTTAAACTGGAGGTGCTAATGTTCCTACGAACATTCAAGCCGTGGAAGCAGCCTCAAAGTTCCTAGAATGTAGCAGGATCCCTGGACACTCAAGATACCATGGCAAGCGTCACAAGGACAAATGTAGCACTAACACCGGAACTGCTCTAAGGTCAACCCCAAAACTTCTTCCTTGTAGCTTCTTTGAATCCCGATTGCGCAAGGTCTACAAGATCAGTACCTATCTATGCAGCATATTGCGCACAGCAGGGCTGTCTCTCATCAATCAAGCCAAGACCCTGCACTGTCTTAGAATCACCTATGATCTCTCAGCCATCGCATCCAATAGGCTGCACTCGCCATATACCCGGACTCAGAGAGAATATCCACCCATTGATTGCAACCCGAATTCTCCTTCTCTCGATGTCTACCATTCACTACCCTATACCTTTTGGAGAGGCACGAAATCTGAGATAAGCAGACACACAGACAGAGAAAGAGAGAGTGAGCGTGTGTGTGTGTGTGTGTGTGTGTGTGAAAAAGAGAAAGACAGAGACAGAGAAATCCTCTAGTATTTCTCACATCTCCTCTAAGGAATCATCATGCCTTCTAAAAAATCTTTGTGTTCTTATTCTCAGGACAGACCAAGGAAATCATCCTGAAGATGCCTGAGCCACAGATGATTCCACAGATCATTATGCTACTGAGGTCGGTAGCTCAGTGAAACCTGCATATCCATCCACATCACTGGGCCAGGAGACACCACAAAGGAGGTTCTTGTGAGCCGTACTCTACCCAGCGGGGTACATTACACTGATTCAACGTGAACTGCACCTGGCTGGGTAGGGCACGGCACACAGCGTGGCTTCTAGGCAGAGGACTGGCCTTTGCCCTCACACCGACACATGACTTTCATCATCATATCCTGAGGCTACAACAAAGTTTTACCGGTTCTCCTTTAAATCATGGACACACTCTCATCCCGTTTGCCTCTCCGCTTCCAGATGCTCTCTTCAGCTGGTCCACAGTTATCTGAAGCAATAGAGGAGCATAAGAGAAATGATCAGCAGGCAAGATGAGTGTGACTCTATCAGCATTTATGTTTCTATCATCTACTTTATACATGGGCACATTTTCAAGTCTGGACTACTGAGATCATAATCAACATATATGGACATCTCTGTGGCTTAAAGCACCTCCCGGACACCTTGGAGGAATATTACTTGGAGTCCCAGAGACACCCTTGGTCCAAAGGCCACGAGTCATTAATGAGGAAGCAGGTGCACAGTCCTCGAACCAGGAAAGTTCCGTTCACCAGTAGGTGAAATCAATAGCAACCCTCACGGCCGGAATCTGTACAACGCATGGCCTCAGTTTGGAGGCCCTGCTGGTCCCCTTCACACTCTTAAATAAATCATTCCTCATTACTCCGACCACGTCCTTGAACCTCACCCAGGTTTTATATATAGAATTTGAAAATGGTGCCCCAGGACCCTGCACCGTGCATCCCTCCCTCACGAGACCATCCGCACTGCACTTCGCAGTGTACACATTTAGAAGTATGAGGACCAACAGAGAAATAGGGGTTTCGGATCTCTCTTCATTTCAATGGAATTCACCTTCCCTTTTCTAACAGTTCCTGGTAAATTGGTAGGAATGGAAACATTCCGTCATACACAGGATTTCAGAGGCTCTGTTAAAGTTTTAAAGGTGCTCCGAAATGTTCTAGAAGCAGCTAAGGCCATTGGAGCTCCACACTCAAAACTGCACCAAACACAAATACCACCATACCAACGTGCCTGGCGAGTCTAACGCACCCAGACAGACAGGGTTTACACATTCTCCAAGGCTACAGTAGCTGTATGGGTGGGGCACTACGCACAAGAAATCTGGAATGTGTAGCCACACCGCAGTCCCCATCATCCTCTTCCATTTAGCATGCTATCTCTTGCCTCCACATCCTGATGGCTCTATGCATGATATATCCAGACAGCAAGGGAATATCCACCCACATTTGAATCCTTTTTCCCTCCTCGGGGACTGACCTTTCGATCCCCTTTATACTTACTGCGGATATAGGAGGATCAGAGACAGTGAAGAATTTCCCATTTCTATATTCTCCTCACATGTATCATCTGACTCTCTGTAAACTCTTGGGGTTCACAATGTGAGGAGAAGACCACTGACATCTTCCCGAGGCTCCTAGAGGCACAGATGGCTCCAGGGTGATTAAGACAACCAGGCAAGCAGAGTAGGGCCACCTGCAACTCCATCCAGGTCACTGGTTTAGAGGCCACCACCAACGATGTCATTGTGAGCTTTCCTCTACGCAGGTGGGCCGTTCACAGGGAGTCTAAGTGAACGGCACCTGAGTGGGCAGGGGACTACACACAGCAAGGCTCCAAGGCTAAGCACATGCCTTTTGGCCCTCACAGTATCTCATGTCGCTTTGAGCCCCTACGCACTACATCGCTGTGAGGGCACACAACATGGTCTACAATCCTAAAACAAGTTATCTCACTGCCCTTCAATTTTCAGCCTACTCCCTCTTGGACGTTTCCTCACAAGCTCTGTGTCCATCAGGAGAACACAGAAATCCTGGAGGTATTCAGCATGGCCCGCTTCTATGCTAAACTACTGAGAAATAGCCTAACATTTCCCAGGTTATCAGATTTCTGTATTTTAGAGTGGACCACGGAAATAACAATCACATGACAAATATCTATGTGGCTCCAAAAGCCCTCCTGAATTTATGGAAGAGATCACAGAGTCACGAGCAGCCCCGTACCCAAGACTGCTCCAGTGGCCACCAAAGGTCATATTCCTGTGGCACATTACCTCACCAAGAAAGGCACTATCTACATTGAATTTACGTGAATAGCACCGATCCTGGAAAGGCACTGCGCACGCCACGGCCTCATGGTGGAAAACGTACTCAGGCACCACGTTCAAAACTGCAGTGAAGTTTCCTTCCCTCTGAGTGCCTTAACTTGATGATTTCACCCAAGATGTAGATATGGACCTAGAAAAAGTTGACCCACTATACTCAAATATGGATCACACACCTCTCACAGGATGTCATCAGCTGTTCTCTGTGTATCTGCACCTGGATGAGGAACTATGATCAAAGCTTACTCCCTAGACTTCGTTTCCTAATAGGAACTGTGGTTGCATCGTTAAACTGGAGGTGCTAATGTTCGTACGAACATTCAAGCCGTGGAAGCAGCCTCAAAGTTCCTAGAATGTAGCAGGATCCCTGGACACTCAAGATACCATGGCAAGCGTCACAAGGACAAATGTAGCACTAACACCGGAACTGCTCTAAGGTCAACCCCAAAACTTCTTCCTTGTAGCTTCTTTGAATCCCGATTGGGCAAGGTCTACAAGATCAGTACCTATCTATGCAGCATATTGCGCACAGCAGGGCTGTCTCTCATCAATCAAGCCAAGACCCTGCACTGTCTTAGAATCACCTATGATCTCTCAGCCATCGCATCCAATAGGCTGCACTCGCCATATACCCGGACTCAGAGAGAATATCCACCCATTGATTGCAACCCGAATTCTCCTTCTCTCGATGTCTACCATTCACTACCCTATACCTTTTGGAGAGGCACGAAATCTGAGATAAGCAGACACACAGACAGAGAAAGAGAGAGTGAGCGTGTGTGTGTGTGTGTGTGTGTGTGGGTGTGTGAAAAAGAGAAAGACAGAGACAGAGAAATCCTCTAGTATTTCTCACATCTCCTCTAAGGAATCATCATGCCTTCTAAAAAATCTTTGTGTTCTTATTCTCAGGACAGACCAAGGAAATCATCCTGAAGATGCCTGAGCCACAGATGATTCCACAGATCATTATGCTACTGAGGTCGGTAGCTCAGTGAAACCTGCATATCCATCCACATCACTGGGCCAGGAGACAGCACAAAGGAGGTTCTTGTGAGCCGTACTCTACCCAGCGGGGTACATTACACTGATTCAACGTGAACTGCACCTGGCTGGGTAGGGCACGGCACACAGCGTGGCTTCTAGGCAGAGGACTGGCCTTTGCCCTCACACCGACACATGACTTTCATCATCATATCCTGAGGCTACAACAAAGTTTTACCGGTTCTCCTTTAAATCATGGACACACTCTCATCCCGTTTGCCTCTCCGCTTCCAGATGCTCTCTTCAGCTGGTCCACAGTTATCTGAAGCAATAGAGGAGCATAAGAGAAATGATCAGCAGGCAAGATGAGTGTGACTCTATCAGCATTTATGTTTCTATCATCTACTTTATACATGGGCACATTTTCAAGTCTGGACTACTGAGATCATAATCAACATATATGGACATCTCTGTGGCTTAAAGCACCTCCCGGACACCTTGGAGGAATATTACTTGGAGTCCCAGAGACACCCTTGGTCCAAAGGCCACGAGTCATTAATGAGGAAGCAGGTGCACAGTCCTCGAACCAGGAAAGTTCCGTTCACCAGTAGGTGAAATCAATAGCAACCCTCACGGCCGGAATCTGTACAACGCATGGCCTCAGTTTGGAGGCCCTGCTGGTCCCCTTCACACTCTTAAATAAATCATTCCTCATTACTCCGACCACGTCCTTGAACCTCACCCAGGTTTTATATATAGAATTTGAAAATGGTGCCCCAGGACCCTGCACCGTGCATCCCTCCCTCACGAGACCATCCGCACTGCACTTCGCAGTGTACAGATTTAGAAGTATGAGGACCAACAGAGAAATAGGGGTTTCGGATCTCTCTTCATTTCAATGGAATTCACCTTCCCTTTTCTAACAGTTCCTGGTAAATTGGTAGGAATGGAAACATTCCGTCATACACAGGATTTCAGAGGCTCTGTTAAAGTTTTAAAGGTGCTCCGAAATGTTCTAGAAGGAGCTAAGGCCATTGGAGCTCCACACTCAAAACTGCACCAAACACAAATACCACCATACCAACGTGCCTGGCGAGTCTAACGCACCTAGACAGACAGGGTTTACACATTCTCCAAGGGTACAGTAGCTGTATGGGTGGGGCACTACGCACAAGAAATCTGGAATGTGTAGCCACACCGCAGTCCCCATCATCCTCTTCCATTTAGCTTGCTATCTCTTGCCTCCACATCCTGATGGCTCTATGCATGATATCTCCAGACAGCAAGGGAATATCCACCCACATTTGAATCCTTTTTCCCTCCTCGGGGACTGACCTTTCGATCCCCTTTATACTTACTGCGGATATAGGAGGATCAGAGACAGTGAAGAATTTCCCATTTCTATATTCTCCTCACATGTATCATCTGACTCTCTGTAAACTCTTGGGGTTCACAATGTGAGGAGAAGACCACTGACATCTTCCCGAGGCTCCTAGAGGCACAGATGGCTCCAGGGTGATTAAGACAACCAGGCAAGCAGAGTAGGGCCACCTGCAACTCCATCCAGGTCACTGGTTTAGAGGCCACCACCAACGATGTCATTGTGGGCTTTCCTCTACGCAGGTGGGCCGTTCACAGGGAGTCTAAGTGAACGGCACCTGAGTGGGCAGGGGACTACACACAGCAAGGCTCCAAGGCTAAGCACATGCCTTTTGGCCCTCACAGTATCTCATGTCGCTTTGAGCCCCTACGCACTACATCGCTGTGAGGGCACACAACATGGTCTACAATCCTAAAACAAGTTATCTCACTGCCCTTCAATTTTCAGCCTACTCCCTCTTGGACGTTTCCTGACAAGCTCTCTGTACACCCGGAGAACACAGAAATCCTGGAGATATTCAGCGTGTCCCCATGCTACGCTAAACTACTGAGAAATAGCCTTACATTTCCCAGGTTATCAGATTTCAGGATTTGAGAATGGACCACGGAAAAACAATCAGATGACAAATATCTATGTGGCTCCTAAAGCCCTCCTGAATTTATGGAAGAGATCAGAGTCACGAGCAGCCGCCTACCCAAGACTGATCCAGCGGCCACCAAAGGTCATATTCCTGTCGCACATTACCTCACCGAGAAAGTCACTATGTACATCGAATTTACCTGAATATGGCCTATCCGGGTAAGGCACTGCGCACGCCACGGCCTCATGGTGGAAAACGTCCTCTGGCACCACGTTCAAAACTGCAGTGATGTTTCCTTCCCTCTGAGTGCCATACCTTGATGACTTCACCCAAGATGTAGATATGGCCCTAGAAAAAGTTGACCCACTATACTCAGACACGGATCACACACCTCTCTCAGGATGTCACCACCTGTTCCCTGCGTATCTGCACCAGGAGGAGGTACTGTGGTAAAAGCTTACTCCGTTGGCTTCGTTACCTAATAGGAACTGTGGTTCCATCGTTAAACTCGAGGTGATGATGTTCATAGGAATATTCAAGCAGTGGAAGCAGCCTCAAAGTTCCTAGAATGTGGCAGGTTCCCTGGACCCTCAAGATACCACGGCAAGGTTCACAAGGACAAACGTAGCACTAGCACCGGAACCGCTCTAAGGTCAACCCCAAAACTTCTTCCTTGTAGCCTCTTTCTATCCCGATTCCATGAGGACTACAAGATCAGTACCTGTCTACGCAGGCTATTGCGCACAGCAGGGCTGTCTCTGATCAATCAAGCCAAGACCCTGCACTGTCTCAGAATCACCTATGGTCTCTCACCCATCGCATCCAATAGGCTGCACTCGAGATATTCCCTGACTGATAGAGAATATCCGCCCATTGATTGCAACATGAAAATATCCTTCTCTCGATGTCGACCCTCCACTTCTCTATGCCTTCTTGAGATGTACAGAATCTGAGAAGAACAGACACACACACAGAGAAACACAGAGGGAGTCAGCGAGTGATAGACAGAGAGAAATCCTCTAATATTTCTCACAATTCTCCAAGGAATCGTCTTGCCTTCTCAAAAATCTTTGTGTTCTTATTGTCAGGAGACACCAAGGCAATCATCCTGAAGACACCTGAGCCACAGATGACTCCGCAGATCATTATGCTACACAGGCGGGTAGCTCAGTGAAATCTGCATATGCATCCGCATCACTGGGCCAGGAGACACCACAAATGATGGTCTTGTGAGCCTTACCCTGCCCAGCGGGGCTTAGTACACCGATTCAACGTGAACTACACCTGGCTGGGTAGGGCACTGCACACAGTGTGACTTCCAGGCAGAGGACTGGCCTTTACCCTCACACGCACACATGACTTTCCTCATCATATCCTGATGCTACAAAAAAGATTAACCAGTGATCCTATAAATCATGGACACACTGTCAACCACATTGTCTCTTCGCTTCCTGAGAATCTCTTCAGCTGGTCCACAGGTATCGGAAGCAATAGAGGAGCATAAGAGAAATGATCAGCAGACCAGATGAGTGTGACTCTATAAGCATTTATGTTTCTATCATCTACTTTATACACGGGCACGTTTTCAGGTCTGGACTGCTGAGATGATAATCAACATACAGAGACATCTCTGTGGCCTCAAGCGCCTCCCTGACATCTTGGAGGAATATTACTTGGAGTCCCAGAGCCACCCTTGGTCCAAAAGCCACGAGTCATTAATGAGGAAGCAGGTGCACAGTCCTCGAACCAGGAAAGTTCCGTTCACCAGTAGTTGAGGTCAATACCAACTCTCACGGCGGGAATCAGTACAACGTGTGGCCTCAAGTTGGAGGCCCCGCTGGTCCCCTTCACACGCTTAAATAAATCATTCCTCATTACTCCGACCACGTCCTTGAACCTCACCCAGGTTTTATACATAGAATTTGAAAATGGTGCCCCAGGACCCTGCACCGTGCATCCCTCCCTCACGAGACCATCCGCACTGCACTTCGCAGTGTACAGATTTAGAAGTATGAGGACCACAGAGAAATAGGGGTTTCGGATCTCTCTTCATTTCAATGGAATTCACCTTCCCTTTTCTAACAGTTCCTGGTAAATTGGTAGGAATGGAAACATTCCGTCATACACAGGATTTCAGAGGCTCTGTTAAAGTTTTAAAGGTGCTCCGAAATGTTCTAGAAGCAGCTAAGGCCATTGGAGCTCCACACTCAAAACTGCACCAAACACAAATACCACCATACCAACGTGCCTGGCGAGTCTAACGCACCCAGACAGACAGGGTTTACACATTCTCCAAGGCTACAGTAGCTGTATGGGTGGGGCACTACACACAAGAAATCTGGAATGTGTAGCCACACCGCAGTCCCCATCATCCTCTTCCATTTAGCTTGCTATCTCTTGCCTCCACATCCTGATGGCTCTATGCATGATATATCCAGACAGCAAGGGAATATCCACCCACATTTGAATCCTTTTTCCCTCCTCGGGGACTGACCTTTCGATCCCCTTTATACTTACTGCGGATATAGGAGGATCAGAGACAGTGAAGAATTTCCCATTTCTATATTCTCCTCACATGTATCATCTGACTCTCTCTGTAAACTCTTGGGGTTCACAATGTGAGGAGAAGACCACTGACATCTTCCCGAGGCTCCTAGAGGCACAGATGGCTCCAGGGTGATTAAGACAACCAGGCAAGCAGAGTAGGGCCACCTGCAACTCCATCCAGGTCACTGGTTTAGAGGCCACCACCAACGATGTCATTGTGAGCTTTCCTCTACGCAGGTGGGCCGTTCACAGGGAGTCTAAGTGAACGGCACCTGAGTGGGCAGGGGACTACACACAGCAAGGCTCCAAGGCTAAGCACATGCCTTTTGGCCCTCACAGTATCTCATGTCGCTTTGAGCCCCTACGCACTACATCGCTGTGAGGGCACACAACATGGTCTACAATCCTAAAACAAGTTATCTCACTGCCCTTCAATTTTCAGCCTACTCCCTCTTGGACGTTTCCTCACAAGCTCTGTGTCCATCAGGAGAACACAGAAATCCTGGAGGTATTCAGCATGGCCCGCTTCTATGCTAAACTACTGAGAAATAGCCTAACATTTCCCAGGTTATCAGATTTCTGTATTTTAGAGTGGACCACGGAAATAACAATCAGATGACAAATATCTATGTGGCTCCAAAAGCCCTCCTGAATTTATGGAAGAGATCACAGAGTCACGAGCAGCCCCGTACCCAAGACTGCTCCAGTGGCCACCAAAGGTCATATTCCTGTGGCACATTACCTCACCAAGAAAGGCACTATCTACATTGAATTTACGTGAATAGCACCGATCCTGGAAAGGCACTGCGCACGCCACGGCCTCATGGTGGAAAACGTACTCAGGCACCACGTTCAAAACTGCAGTGAAGTTTCCTTCCCTCTGAGTGCCTTAACTTGATGATTTCACCCAAGATGTAGATATGGACCTAGAAAAAGTTGACCCACTATACTCAAATATGGATCACACACCTCTCACAGGATGTCATCAGCTGTTCTCTGGGTATCTGCACCTGGATGAGGAACTATGATCAAAGCTTAGTCCCTAGACTTCGTTTCCTAATAGGAACTGTGGTTGCATCGTTAAACTGGAGGTGCTAATGTTCGTACGAACATTCAAGCCGTGGAAGCAGCCTCAAAGTTCCTAGAATGTAGCAGGATCCCTGGACACTCAAGATACCATGGCAAGCGTCACAAGGACAAATGTAGCACTAACACCGGAACTGCTCTAAGGTCAACCCCAAAACTTCTTCCTTGTAGCTTCTTTGAATCCCGATTGGGCAAGGTCTACAAGATCAGTCCCTATCTATGCAGCATATTGCGCACAGCAGGGCTGTCTCTCATCAATCAAGCCAAGACCCTGCACTGTCTTAGAATCACCTATGATCTCTCAGCCATCGCATCCAATAGGCTGCACTCGCCATATACCCGGACTCAGAGAGAATATCCACCCATTGATTGCAACCCGAATTCTCCTTCTCTCGATGTCTACCATTCACTACCCTATACCTTTTGGAGAGGCACGAAATCTGAGATAAGCAGACACACAGACAGAGAAAGAGAGAGTGAGCGTGTGTGTGTGTGTGTGTGTGTGTGTGTGTGTGTGTGTGTGTGTGTGTGTGTGAAAAAGAGAAAGACAGAGACAGAGAAATCCTCTAGTATTTCTCACATCTCCTCTAAGGAATCATCATGCCTTCTAAAAAATCTTTGTGTTCTTATTCTCAGGACAGACCAAGGAAATCATCCTGAAGATGCCTGAGCCACAGATGATTCCACAGATCATTATGCTACTGAGGTCGGTAGCTCAGTGAAACCTGCATATCCATCCACATCACTGGGCCAGGAGACACCACAAAGGAGGTTCTTGTGAGCCGTACTCTACCCAGCGGGGTACATTACACTGATTCAACGTGAACTGCACCTGGCTGGGTAGGGCACGGCACACAGCGTGGCTTCTAGGCAGAGGACTGGCCTTTGCCCTCACACCGACACATGACTTTCATCATCATATCCTGAGGCTACAACAAAGTTTTACCGGTTCTCCTTTAAATCATGGACACACTCTCATCCCGTTTGCCTCTCCGCTTCCAGATGCTCTCTTCAGCTGGTCCACAGTTATCTGAAGCAATAGAGGAGCATAAGAGAAATGATCAGCAGGCAAGATGAGTGTGACTCTATCAGCATTTATGTTTCTATCATCTACTTTATACATGGGCACATTTTCAAGTCTGGACTACTGAGATCATAATCAACATATATGGACATCTCTGTGGCTTAAAGCACCTCCCGGACACCTTGGAGGAATATTACTTGGAGTCCCAGAGACACCCTTGGTCCAAAGGCCACGAGTCATTAATGAGGAAGCAGGTGCACAGTCCTCGAACCAGGAAAGTTCCGTTCACCAGTAGGTGAAATCAATAGCAACCCTCACGGCCGGAATCTGTACAACGCATGGCCTCAGTTTGGAGGCCCTGCTGGTCCCCTTCACACTCTTAAATAAATCATTCCTCATTACTCCGACCACGTCCTTGAACCTCACCCAGGTTTTATATATAGAATTTGAAAATGGTGCCCCAGGACCCTGCACCGTGCATCCCTCCCTCACGAGACCATCCGCACTGCACTTCGCAGTGTACAGATTTAGAAGTATGAGGACCAACAGAGAAATAGGGGTTTCGGATCTCTCTTCATTTCAATGGAATTCACCTTCCCTTTTCTAACAGTTCCTGGTAAATTGGTAGGAATGGAAACATTCCGTCATACACAGGATTTCAGAGGCTCTGTTAAAGTTTTAAAGGTGCTCCGAAATGTTCTAGAAGGAGCTAAGGCCATTGGAGCTCCACACTCAAAACTGCACCAAACACAAATACCACCATACCAACGTGCCTGGCGAGTCTAACGCACCTAGACAGACAGGGTTTACACATTCTCCAAGGGTACAGTAGCTGTATGGGTGGGGCACTACGCACAAGAAATCTGGAATGTGTAGCCACACCGCAGTCCCCATCATCCTCTTCCATTTAGCTTGCTATCTCTTGCCTCCACATCCTGATGGCTCTATGCATGATATCTCCAGACAGCAAGGGAATATCCACCCACATTTGAATCCTTTTTCCCTCCTCGGGGACTGACCTTTCGATCCCCTTTATACTTACTGCGGATATAGGAGGATCAGAGACAGTGAAGAATTTCCCATTTCTATATTCTCCTCACATGTATCATCTGACCCTCTGTAAACTCTTGGGGTTCACAATGTGAGGAGAAGACCACTGACATCTTCCCGAGGCTCCTAGAGGCACAGATGGCTCCAGGGTGATTAAGACAACCAGGCAAGCAGAGTAGGGCCACCTGCAACTCCATCCAGGTCACTGGTTTAGAGGCCACCACCAACGATGTCATTGTGAGCTTTCCTCTACGCAGGTGGGCCGTTCACAGGGAGTCTAAGTGAACGGCACCTGAGTGGGCAGGGGACTACACACAGCAAGGCTCCAAGGCTAAGCACATGCCTTTTGGCCCTCACAGTATCTCATGTCGCTTTGAGCCCCTACGCACTACATCGCTGTGAGGGCACACAACATGGTCTACAATCCTAAAACAAGTTATCTCACTGCCCTTCAATTTTCAGCCTACTCCCTCTTGGACGTTTCCTCACAAGCTCTGTGTCCATCAGGAGAACACAGAAATCCTGGAGGTATTCAGCATGGCCCGCTTCTATGCTAAACTACTGAGAAATAGCCTAACATTTCCCAGGTTATCAGATTTCTGTATTTTAGAGTGGACCACGGAAATAACAATCAGATGACAAATATCTATGTGGCTCCAAAAGCCCTCCTGAATTTATGGAAGAGATCACAGAGTCACGAGCAGCCCCGTACCCAAGACTGCTCCAGTGGCCACCAAAGGTCATATTCCTGTGGCACATTACCTCACCAAGAAAGGCACTATCTACATTGAATTTACGTGAATAGCACCGATCCTGGAAAGGCACTGCGCACGCCACGGCCTCATGGTGGAAAACGTACTCAGGCACCACGTTCAAAACTGCAGTGAAGTTTCCTTCCCTCTGAGTGCCTTAACTTGATGATTTCACCCAAGATGTAGATATGGACCTAGAAAAAGTTGACCCACTATACTCAAATATGGATCACACACCTCTCACAGGATGTCATCAGCTGTTCTCTGGGTATCTGCACCTGGATGAGGAACTATGATCAAAGCTTACTCCCTAGACTTCGTTTCCTAATAGGAACTGTGGTTGCATCGTTAAACTGGAGGTGCTAATGTTCGTACGAACATTCAAGCCGTGGAAGCAGCCTCAAAGTTCCTAGAATGTAGCAGGATCCCTGGACACTCAAGATACCATGGCAAGCGTCACAAGGACAAATGTAGCACTAACACCGGAACTGCTCTAAGGTCAACCCCAAAACTTCTTCCTTGTAGCTTCTTTGAATCCCGATTGGGCAAGGTCTACAAGATCAGTCCCTATCTATGCAGCATATTGCGCACAGCAGGGCTGTCTCTCATCAATCAAGCCAAGACCCTGCACTGTCTTAGAATCACCTATGATCTCTCAGCCATCGCATCCAATAGGCTGCACTCGCCATATACCCGGACTCAGAGAGAATATCCACCCATTGATTGCAACCCGAATTCTCCTTCTCTCGATGTCTACCATTCACTACCCTATACCTTTTGGAGAGGCACGAAATCTGAGATAAGCAGACACACAGACAGAGAAAGAGAGAGTGAGCGTGTGTGTGTGTGTGTGTGTGTGTGTGTGTGTGTGTGTGTGTGTGTGTGTGAAAAAGAGAAAGACAGAGACAGAGAAATCCTCTAGTATTTCTCACATCTCCTCTAAGGAATCATCATGCCTTCTAAAAAATCTTTGTGTTCTTATTCTCAGGACAGACCAAGGAAATCATCCTGAAGATGCCTGAGCCACAGATGATTCCACAGATCATTATGCTACTGAGGTCGGTAGCTCAGTGAAACCTGCATATCCATCCACATCACTGGGCCAGGAGACACCACAAAGGAGGTTCTTGTGAGCCGTACTCTACCCAGCGGGGTACATTACACTGATTCAACGTGAACTGCACCTGGCTGGGTAGGGCACGGCACACAGCGTGGCTTCTAGGCAGAGGACTGGCCTTTGCCCTCACACCGACACATGACTTTCATCATCATATCCTGAGGCTACAACAAAGTTTTACCGGTTCTCCTTTAAATCATGGACACACTCTCATCCCGTTTGCCTCTCCGCTTCCAGATGCTCTCTTCAGCTGGTCCACAGTTATCTGAAGCAATAGAGGAGCATAAGAGAAATGATCAGCAGGCAAGATGAGTGTGACTCTATCAGCATTTATGTTTCTATCATCTACTTTATACATGGGCACATTTTCAAGTCTGGACTACTGAGATCATAATCAACATATATGGACATCTCTGTGGCTTAAAGCACCTCCCGGACACCTTGGAGGAATATTACTTGGAGTCCCAGAGACACCCTTGGTCCAAAGGCCACGAGTCATTAATGAGGAAGCAGGTGCACAGTCCTCGAACCAGGAAAGTTCCGTTCACCAGTAGGTGAAATCAATAGCAACCCTCACGGCCGGAATCTGTACAACGCATGGCCTCAGTTTGGAGGCCCTGCTGGTCCCCTTCACACTCTTAAATAAATCATTCCTCATTACTCCGACCACGTCCTTGAACCTCACCCAGGTTTTATATATAGAATTTGAAAATGGTGCCCCAGGACCCTGCACCGTGCATCCCTCCCTCACGAGACCATCCGCACTGCACTTCGCAGTGTACAGATTTAGAAGTATGAGGACCAACAGAGAAATAGGGGTTTCGGATCTCTCTTCATTTCAATGGAATTCACCTTCCCTTTTCTAACAGTTCCTGGTAAATTGGTAGGAATGGAAACATTCCGTCATACACAGGATTTCAGAGGCTCTGTTAAAGTTTTAAAGGTGCTCCGAAATGTTCTAGAAGGAGCTAAGGCCATTGGAGCTCCACACTCAAAACTGCACCAAACACAAATACCACCATACCAACGTGCCTGGCGAGTCTAACGCACCTAGACAGACAGGGTTTACACATTCTCCAAGGGTACAGTAGCTGTATGGGTGGGGCACTACGCACAAGAAATCTGGAATGTGTAGCCACACCGCAGTCCCCATCATCCTCTTCCATTTAGCTTGCTATCTCTTGCCTCCACATCCTGATGGCTCTATGCATGATATCTCCAGACAGCAAGGGAATATCCACCCACATTTGAATCCTTTTTCCCTCCTCGGGGACTGACCTTTCGATCCCCTTTATACTTACTGCGGATATAGGAGGATCAGAGACAGTGAAGAATTTCCCATTTCTATATTCTCCTCACATGTATCATCTGACCCTCTGTAAACTCTTGGGGTTCACAATGTGAGGAGAAGACCACTGACATCTTCCCGAGGCTCCTAGAGGCACAGATGGCTCCAGGGTGATTAAGACAACCAGGCAAGCAGAGTAGGGCCACCTGCAACTCCATCCAGGTCACTGGTTTAGAGGCCACCACCAACGATGTCATTGTGGGCTTTCCTCTACGCAGGTGGGCCGTTCACAGGGAGTCTAAGTGAACGGCACCTGAGTGGGCAGGGGACTACACACAGCAAGGCTCCAAGGCTAAGCACATGCCTTTTGGCCCTCACAGTATCTCATGTCGCTTTGAGCCCCTACGCACTACATCGCTGTGAGGGCACACAACATGGTCTACAATCCTAAAACAAGTTATCTCACTGCCCTTCAATTTTCAGCCTACTCCCTCTTGGACGTTTCCTGACAAGCTCTCTGTACACCCGGAGAACACAGAAATCCTGGAGATATTCAGCGTGTCCCCATGCTACGCTAAACTACTGAGAAATAGCCTTACATTTCCCAGGTTATCAGATTTCAGGATTTGAGAATGGACCACGGAAAAACAATCAGATGACAAATATCTATGTGGCTCCTAAAGCCCTCCTGAATTTATGGAAGAGATCAGAGTCACGAGCAGCCGCCTACCCAAGACTGATCCAGCGGCCACCAAAGGTCATATTCCTGTCGCACATTACCTCACCGAGAAAGTCACTATGTACATCGAATTTACCTGAATATGGCCTATCCGGGTAAGGCACTGCGCACGCCACGGCCTCATGGTGGAAAACGTCCTCTGGCACCACGTTCAAAACTGCAGTGATGTTTCCTTCCCTCTGAGTGCCATACCTTGATGACTTCACCCAAGATGTAGATATGGCCCTAGAAAAAGTTGACCCACTATACTCAGACACGGATCACACACCTCTCTCAGGATGTCACCACCTGTTCCCTGCGTATCTGCACCAGGAGGAGGTACTGTGGTAAAAGCTTACTCCGTTGGCTTCGTTACCTAATAGGAACTGTGGTTCCATCGTTAAACTCGAGGTGATGATGTTCATAGGAATATTCAAGCAGTGGAAGCAGCCTCAAAGTTCCTAGAATGTGGCAGGTTCCCTGGACCCTCAAGATACCACGGCAAGGTTCACAAGGACAAACGTAGCACTAGCACCGGAACCGCTCTAAGGTCAACCCCAAAACTTCTTCCTTGTAGCCTCTTTCTATCCCGATTCCATGAGGACTACAAGATCAGTACCTGTCTACGCAGGCTATTGCGCACAGCAGGGCTGTCTCTGATCAATCAAGCCAAGACCCTGCACTGTCTCAGAATCACCTATGGTCTCTCACCCATCGCATCCAATAGGCTGCACTCGAGATATTCCCTGACTGATAGAGAATATCCGCCCATTGATTGCAACATGAAAATATCCTTCTCTCGATGTCGACCCTCCACTTCTCTATGCCTTCTTGAGATGTACAGAATCTGAGAAGAACAGACACACACACAGAGAAACACAGAGGGAGTCAGCGAGTGATAGACAGAGAGAAATCCTCTAATATTTCTCACAATTCTCCAAGGAATCGTCTTGCCTTCTCAAAAATCTTTGTGTTCTTATTGTCAGGAGACACCAAGGCAATCATCCTGAAGACACCTGAGCCACAGATGACTCCGCAGATCATTATGCTACACAGGCGGGTAGCTCAGTGAAATCTGCATATGCATCCGCATCACTGGGCCAGGAGACACCACAAATGATGGTCTTGTGAGCCTTACCCTGCCCAGCGGGGCTTAGTACACCGATTCAACGTGAACTACACCTGGCTGGGTAGGGCACTGCACACAGTGTGACTTCCAGGCAGAGGACTGGCCTTTACCCTCACACGCACACATGACTTTCCTCATCATATACTGATGCTACAAAAAAGATTAACCAGTGATCCTATAAATCATGGACACACTGTCAACCACATTGTCTCTTCGCTTCCTGAGAATCTCTTCAGCTGGTCCACAGGTATCGGAAGCAATAGAGGAGCATAAGAGAAATGATCAGCAGACCAGATGAGTGTGACTCTATAAGCATTTATGTTTCTATCATCTACTTTATACACGGGCACGTTTTCAGGTCTGGACTGCTGAGATGATAATCAACATACAGAGACATCTCTGTGGCCTCAAGCGCCTCCCTGACATCTTGGAGGAATATTACTTGGAGTCCCAGAGCCACCCTTGGTCCAAAAGCCACGAGTCATTAATGAGGAAGCAGGTGCACAGTCCTCGAACCAGGAAAGTTCCGTTCACCAGTAGTTGAGGTCAATACCAACTCTCACGGCGGGAATCAGTACAACGTGTGGCCTCAAGTTGGAGGCCCCGCTGGTCCCCTTCACACGCTTAAATAAATCATTCCTCATTACTCCGACCACGTCCTTGAACCTCACCCAGGTTTTATACATAGAATTTGAAAATGGTGCCCCAGGACCCTGCACCGTGCATCCCTCCCTCACGAGACCATCCGCACTGCACTTCGCAGTGTACAGATTTAGAAGTATGAGGACCACAGAGAAATAGGGGTTTCGGATCTCTCTTCATTTCAATGGAATTCACCTTCCCTTTTCTAACAGTTCCTGGTAAATTGGTAGGAATGGAAACATTCCGTCATACACAGGATTTCAGAGGCTCTGTTAAAGTTTTAAAGGTGCTCCGAAATGTTCTAGAAGGAGCTAAGGCCATTGGAGCTCCACACTCAAAACTGCACCAAACACAAATACCACCATACCAACGTGCCTGGCGAGTCTAACGCACCCAGACAGACAGGGTTTACACATTCTCCAAGGCTACAGTAGCTGTATGGGTGGGGCACTACACACAAGAAATCTGGAATGTGTAGCCACACCGCAGTCCCCATCATCCTCTTCCATTTAGCTTGCTATCTCTTGCCTCCACATCCTGATGGCTCTATGCATGATATCTCCAGACAGCAAGGGAATATCCACCCACATTTGAATCCTTTTTCCCTCCTCGGGGACTGACCTTTCGATCCCCTTTATACTTACTGCGGATATAGGAGGATCAGAGACAGTGAAGAATTTCCCATTTCTATATTCTCCTCACATGTATCATCTGACTCTCTCTGTAAACTCTTGGGGTTCACAATGTGAGGAGAAGACCACTGACATCTTCCCGAGGCTCCTAGAGGCACAGATGGCTCCAGGGTGATTAAGACAACCAGGCAAGCAGAGTAGGGCCACCTGCAACTCCATCCAGGTCACTGGTTTAGAGGCCACCACCAACGATGTCATTGTGAGCTTTCCTCTACGCAGGTGGGCCGTTCACAGGGAGTCTAAGTGAACGGCACCTGAGTGGGCAGGGGACTACACACAGCAAGGCTCCAAGGCTAAGCACATGCCTTTTGGCCCTCACAGTATCTCATGTCGCTTTGAGCCCCTACGCACTACATCGCTGTGAGGGCACACAACATGGTCTACAATCCTAAAACAAGTTATCTCACTGCCCTTCAATTTTCAGCCTACTCCCTCTTGGACGTTTCCTCACAAGCTCTGTGTCCATCAGGAGAACACAGAAATCCTGGAGGTATTCAGCATGGCCCGCTTCTATGCTAAACTACTGAGAAATAGCCTAACATTTCCCAGGTTATCAGATTTCTGTATTTTAGAGTGGACCACGGAAATAACAATCAGATGACAAATATCTATGTGGCTCCAAAAGCCCTCCTGAATTTATGGAAGAGATCACAGAGTCACGAGCAGCCCCGTACCCAAGACTGCTCCAGTGGCCACCAAAGGTCATATTCCTGTGGCACATTACCTCACCAAGAAAGGCACTATCTACATTGAATTTACGTGAATAGCACCGATCCTGGAAAGGCACTGCGCACGCCACGGCCTCATGGTGGAAAACGTACTCAGGCACCACGTTCAAAACTGCAGTGAAGTTTCCTTCCCTCTGAGTGCCTTAACTTGATGATTTCACCCAAGATGTAGATATGGACCTAGAAAAAGTTGACCCACTATACTCAAATATGGATCACACACCTCTCACAGGATGTCATCAGCTGTTCTCTGGGTATCTGCACCTGGATGAGGAACTATGATCAAAGCTTACTCCCTAGACTTCGTTTCCTAATAGGAACTGTGGTTGCATCGTTAAACTGGAGGTGCTAATGTTCGTACGAACATTCAAGCCGTGGAAGCAGCCTCAAAGTTCCTAGAATGTAGCAGGATCCCTGGACACTCAAGATACCATGGCAAGCGTCACAAGGACAAATGTAGCACTAACACCGGAACTGCTCTAAGGTCAACCCCAAAACTTCTTCCTTGTAGCTTCTTTGAATCCCGATTGGGCAAGGTCTACAAGATCAGTCCCTATCTATGCAGCATATTGCGCACAGCAGGGCTGTCTCTCATCAATCAAGCCAAGACCCTGCACTGTCTTAGAATCACCTATGATCTCTCAGCCATCGCATCCAATAGGCTGCACTCGCCATATACCCGGACTCAGAGAGAATATCCACCCATTGATTGCAACCCGAATTCTCCTTCTCTCGATGTCTACCATTCACTACCCTATACCTTTTGGAGAGGCACGAAATCTGAGATAAGCAGACACACAGACAGAGAAAGAGAGAGTGAGCGTGTGTGTGTGTGTGTGTGTGTGTGTGTGTGTGTGTGTGTGTGTGTGTGTGAAAAAGAGAAAGACAGAGACAGAGAAATCCTCTAGTATTTCTCACATCTCCTCTAAGGAATCATCATGCCTTCTAAAAAATCTTTGTGTTCTTATTCTCAGGACAGACCAAGGAAATCATCCTGAAGATGCCTGAGCCACAGATGATTCCACAGATCATTATGCTACTGAGGTCGGTAGCTCAGTGAAACCTGCATATCCATCCACATCACTGGGCCAGGAGACACCACAAAGGAGGTTCTTGTGAGCCGTACTCTACCCAGCGGGGTACATTACACTGATTCAACGTGAACTGCACCTGGCTGGGTAGGGCACGGCACACAGCGTGGCTTCTAGGCAGAGGACTGGCCTTTGCCCTCACACCGACACATGACTTTCATCATCATATCCTGAGGCTACAACAAAGTTTTACCGGTTCTCCTTTAAATCATGGACACACTCTCATCCCGTTTGCCTCTCCGCTTCCAGATGCTCTCTTCAGCTGGTCCACAGTTATCTGAAGCAATAGAGGAGCATAAGAGAAATGATCAGCAGGCAAGATGAGTGTGACTCTATCAGCATTTATGTTTCTATCATCTACTTTATACATGGGCACATTTTCAAGTCTGGACTACTGAGATCATAATCAACATATATGGACATCTCTGTGGCTTAAAGCACCTCCCGGACACCTTGGAGGAATATTACTTGGAGTCCCAGAGACACCCTTGGTCCAAAGGCCACGAGTCATTAATGAGGAAGCAGGTGCACAGTCCTCGAACCAGGAAAGTTCCGTTCACCAGTAGGTGAAATCAATAGCAACCCTCACGGCCGGAATCTGTACAACGCATGGCCTCAGTTTGGAGGCCCTGCTGGTCCCCTTCACACTCTTAAATAAATCATTCCTCATTACTCCGACCACGTCCTTGAACCTCACCCAGGTTTTATATATAGAATTTGAAAATGGTGCCCCAGGACCCTGCACCGTGCATCCCTCCCTCACGAGACCATCCGCACTGCACTTCGCAGTGTACAGATTTAGAAGTATGAGGACCAACAGAGAAATAGGGGTTTCGGATCTCTCTTCATTTCAATGGAATTCACCTTCCCTTTTCTAACAGTTCCTGGTAAATTGGTAGGAATGGAAACATTCCGTCATACACAGGATTTCAGAGGCTCTGTTAAAGTTTTAAAGGTGCTCCGAAATGTTCTAGAAGGAGCTAAGGCCATTGGAGCTCCACACTCAAAACTGCACCAAACACAAATACCACCATACCAACGTGCCTGGCGAGTCTAACGCACCTAGACAGACAGGGTTTACACATTCTCCAAGGGTACAGTAGCTGTATGGGTGGGGCACTACGCACAAGAAATCTGGAATGTGTAGCCACACCGCAGTCCCCATCATCCTCTTCCATTTAGCTTGCTATCTCTTGCCTCCACATCCTGATGGCTCTATGCATGATATCTCCAGACAGCAAGGGAATATCCACCCACATTTGAATCCTTTTTCCCTCCTCGGGGACTGACCTTTCGATCCCCTTTATACTTACTGCGGATATAGGAGGATCAGAGACAGTGAAGAATTTCCCATTTCTATATTCTCCTCACATGTATCATCTGACTCTCTGTAAACTCTTGGGGTTCACAATGTGAGGAGAAGACCACTGACATCTTCCCGAGGCTCCTAGAGGCACAGATGGCTCCAGGGTGATTAAGACAACCAGGCAAGCAGAGTAGGGCCACCTGCAACTCCATCCAGGTCACTGGTTTAGAGGCCACCACCAACGATGTCATTGTGAGCTTTCCTCTACGCAGGTGGGCCGTTCACAGGGAGTCTAAGTGAACGGCACCTGAGTGGGCAGGGGACTACACACAGCAAGGCTCCAAGGCTAAGCACATGCCTTTTGGCCCTCACAGTATCTCATGTCGCTTTGAGCCCCTACGCACTACATCGCTGTGAGGGCACACAACATGGTCTACAATCCTAAAACAAGTTATCTCACTGCCCTTCAATTTTCAGCCTACTCCCTCTTGGACGTTTCCTGACAAGCTCTCTGTACACCCGGAGAACACAGAAATCCTGGAGATATTCAGCGTGTCCCCATGCTACGCTAAACTACTGAGAAATAGCCTTACATTTCCCAGGTTATCAGATTTCAGGATTTGAGAATGGACCATGGAAAAACAATCAGATGACAAATATCTATGTGGCTCCTAAAGCCCTCCTGAATTTATGGAAGAGATCAGAGTCACGAGCAGCCGCCTACCCAAGACTGATCCAGCGGCCACCAAAGGTCATATTCCTGTCGCACATTACCTCACCGAGAAAGTCACTATGTACATCGAATTTACCTGAATATGGCCTATCCGGGTAAGGCACTGCGCACGCCACGGCCTCATGGTGGAAAACGTCCTCTGGCACCACGTTCAAAACTGCAGTGATGTTTCCTTCCCTCTGAGTGCCATACCTTGATGACTTCACCCAAGATGTAGATATGGCCCTAGAAAAAGTTGACCCACTATACTCAGACACGGATCACACACCTCTCTCAGGATGTCACCACCTGTTCCCTGCGTATCTGCACCAGGAGGAGGTACTGTGGTAAAAGCTTACTCCGTTGGCTTCGTTACCTAATAGGAACTGTGGTTCCATCGTTAAACTCGAGGTGATGATGTTCATAGGAATATTCAAGCAGTGGAAGCAGCCTCAAAGTTCCTAGAATGTGGCAGGTTCCCTGGACCCTCAAGATACCACGGCAAGGTTCACAAGGACAAACGTAGCACTAGCACCGGAACCGCTCTAAGGTCAACCCCAAAACTTCTTCCTTGTAGCCTCTTTCTATCCCGATTCCATGAGGACTACAAGATCAGTACCTGTCTACGCAGGCTATTGCGCACAGCAGGGCTGTCTCTGATCAATCAAGCCAAGACCCTGCACTGTCTCAGAATCACCTATGGTCTCTCACCCATCGCATCCAATAGGCTGCACTCGAGATATTCCCTGACTGATAGAGAATATCCGCCCATTGTTTGCAACGTGAAAATATCCTTCTCTCGATGTCGACCCTCCACTTCTCTATGCCTTCTTGAGATGTACAGAATCTGAGAAGAACAGACACACACACAGAGAAACACAGAGGGAGTCAGCGAGTGATAGACAGAGAGAAATCCTCTAATATTTCTCACAATTCTCCAAGGAATCGTCTTGCCTTCTCAAAAATCTTTGTGTTCTTATTGTCAGGAGACACCAAGGCAATCATCCTGAAGACACCTGAGCCACAGATGACTCCGCAGATCATTATGCTACACAGGCGGGTAGCTCAGTGAAATCTGCATATGCATCCGCATCACTGGGCCAGGAGACACCACAAATGATGGTCTTGTGAGCCTTGCCCTGCCCAGCGGGGCTTAGTACACCGATTCAACGTGAACTACACCTGGCTGGGTAGGGCACTGCACACAGTGTGACTTCCAGGCAGAGGACTGGCCTTTACCCTCACACGCACACATGACTTTCCTCATCATATCCTGATGCTACAAAAAAGATTAACCAGTGATCCTATAAATCATGGACACACTGTCAACCACATTGTCTCTTCGCTTCCTGAGAATCTCTTCAGCTGGTCCACAGGTATCGGAAGCAATAGAGGAGCATAAGAGAAATGATCAGCAGACCAGATGAGTGTGACTCTATAAGCATTTATGATTCTATCATCTAATTTATACACGGGCACGTTTTCAGGTCTGGACTGCTGAGATGATAATCAACATACAGAGACATCTCTGTGGCCTCAAGCGCCTCCCTGACATCTTGGAGGAATATTACTTGGAGTCCCAGAGCCACCCTTGGTCCAAAAGCCACGAGTCATTAATGAGGAAGCAGGTGCACAGTCCTCGAACCAGGAAAGTTCCGTTCACCAGTAGTTGAGGTCAATACCAACTCTCACGGCGGGAATCAGTACAACGCGTGGCCTCAAGTTGGAGGCCCCGCTGGTCCCCTTCACACGCTTAAATAAATCATTCCTCATTACTCCGACCACGTCCTTGAACCTCACCCAGGTTTTATACATAGAATTTGAAAATGGTGCCCCAGGACCCTGCACCGTGCATCCCTCCCTCACGAGACCATCCGCACTGCACTTCGCAGTGTACAGATTTAGAAGTATGAGGACCACAGAGAAATAGGGGTTTCGGATCTCTCTTCATTTCAATGGAATCACCTTCCCTTTTCTAACAGTTCCTGGTAAATTGGTAGGAATGGAAACATTCCGTCATACACAGGATTTCAGAGGCTCTGTTAAAGTTTTAAAGGTGCTCCGAAATGTTCTAGAAGCAGCTAAGGCCATTGGAGCTCCACACTCAAAACTGCACCAAACACAAATACCACCATACCAATGTGCCTGGCGAGTCTAACGCACCCAGACAGACAGGGTTTACACATTCTCCAAGGCTACAGTAGCTGTATGGGTGGGGCACTACACACAAGAAATCTGGAATGTGTAGCCACACCGCAGTCCCCATCATCCTCTTCCATTTAGCTTGCTATCTCTTGCCTCCACATCCTGATGGCTCTATGCATGATATATCCAGACAGCAAGGGAATATCCACCCACATTTGAATCCTTTTTCCCTCCTCGGGGACTGACCTTTCGATCCCCTTTATACTTACTGCGGATATAGGAGGATCAGAGACAGTGAAGAATTTCCCATTTCTATATTCTCCTCACATGTATCATCTGACTCTCTCTGTAAACTCTTGGGGTTCACAATGTGAGGAGAAGACCACTGACATCTTCCCGAGGCTCCTAGAGGCACAGATGGCTCCAGGGTGATTAAGACAACCAGGCAAGCAGAGTAGGGCCACCTGCAACTCCATCCAGGTCACTGGTTTAGAGGCCACCACCAACGATGTCATTGTGAGCTTTCCTCTACGCAGGTGGGCCGTTCACAGGGAGTCTAAGTGAACGGCACCTGAGTGGGCAGGGGACTACACACAGCAAGGCTCCAAGGCTAAGCACATGCCTTTTGTCCCTCACAGTATCTCATGTCGCTTTGAGCCCCTACGCACTACATCGCTGTGAGGGCACACAACATGGTCTACAATCCTAAAACAAGTTATCTCACTGCCCTTCAATTTTCAGCCTACTCCCTCTTGGACGTTTCCTCACAAGCTCTGTGTCCATCAGGAGAACACAGAAATCCTGGAGGTATTCAGCATGGCCCGCTTCTATGCTAAACTACTGAGAAATAGCCTAACATTTCCCAGGTTATCAGATTTCTGTATTTTAGAGTGGACCACGGAAATAACAATCACATGACAAATATCTATGTGGCTCCAAAAGCCCTCCTGAATTTATGGAAGAGATCACAGAGTCACGAGCAGCCCCGTACCCAAGACTGCTCCAGTGGCCACCAAAGGTCATATTCCTGTGGCACATTACCTCACCAAGAAAGGCACTATCTACATTGAATTTACGTGAATAGCACCGATCCTGGAAAGGCACTGCGCACGCCACGGCCTCATGGTGGAAAACGTACTCAGGCACCACGTTCAAAACTGCAGTGAAGTTTCCTTCCCTCTGAGTGCCTTAACTTGATGATTTCACTCAAGATGTAGATATGGACCTAGAAAAAGTTGACCCACTATACTCAAATATGGATCACACACCTCTCACAGGATGTCATCAGCTGTTCTCTGGGTATCTGCACCTGGATGAGGAACTATGATCAAAGCTTACTCCCTAGACTTCGTTTCCTAATAGGAACTGTGGTTGCATCGTTAAACTGGAGGTGCTAATGTTCGTACGAACATTCAAGCCGTGGAAGCAGCCTCAAAGTTCCTAGAATGTAGCAGGATCCCTGGACACTCAAGATACCATGGCAAGCGTCACAAGGACAAATGTAGCACTAACACCGGAACTGCTCTAAGGTCAACCCCAAAACTTCTTCCTTGTAGCTTCTTTGAATCCCGATTGGGCAAGGTCTACAAGATCAGTCCCTATCTATGCAGCATATTGCGCACAGCAGGGCTGTCTCTCATCAATCAAGCCAAGACCCTGCACTGTCTTAGAATCACCTATGATCTCTCAGCCATCGCATCCAATAGGCTGCACTCGCCATATACCCGGACTCAGAGAGAATATCCACCCATTGATTGCAACCCGAATTCTCCTTCTCTCAATGTCTACCATTCACTACCCTATACCTTTTGGAGAGGCACGAAATCTGAGATAAGCAGACACACAGACAGAGAAAGAGAGAGTGAGCGTGTGTGTGTGTGTGTGTGTGTGTGTGTGTGTGTGTGTGTGTGTGTGTGTGAAAAAGAGAAAGACAGAGACAGAGAAATCCTCTAGTATTTCTCACATCTCCTCTAAGGAATCATCATGCCTTCTAAAAAATCTTTGTGTTCTTATTCTCAGGACAGACCAAGGAAATCATCCTGAAGATGCCTGAGCCACAGATGATTCCACAGATCATTATGCTACTGAGGTCGGTAGCTCAGTGAAACCTGCATATCCATCCACATCACTGGGCCAGGAGACACCACAAAGGAGGTTCTTGTGAGCCGTACTCTACCCAGCGGGGTACATTACACTGATTCAACGTGAACTGCACCTGGCTGGGTAGGGCACGGCACACAGCGTGGCTTCTAGGCAGAGGACTGGCCTTTGCCCTCACACCGACACATGACTTTCATCATCATATCCTGAGGCTACAACAAAGTTTTACCGGTTCTCCTTTAAATCATGGACACACTCTCATCCCGTTTGCC
This sequence comes from Giraffa tippelskirchi, assembly GCF_054371585.1. Lineage (NCBI taxonomy): Eukaryota > Metazoa > Chordata > Mammalia > Artiodactyla > Giraffidae > Giraffa > Giraffa tippelskirchi. The sequence continues at coordinate 8,915,199 of NC_137289.1, read as the reverse complement.
TCTCCGCTTCCAGATGCTCTCTTCAGCTGGTCCACAGTTATCTGAAGCAATAGAGGAGCATAAGAGAAATGATCAGCAGGCAAGATGAGTGTGACTCTATCAGCATTTATGTTTCTATCATCTACTTTATACATGGGCACATTTTCAAGTCTGGACTACTGAGATCATAATCAACATATATGGACATCTCTGTGGCTTAAAGCACCTCCCGGACACCTTGGAGGAATATTACTTGGAGTCCCAGAGACACCCTTGGTCCAAAGGCCACGAGTCATTAATGAGGAAGCAGGTGCACAGTCCTCGAACCAGGAAAGTTCCGTTCACCAGTAGGTGAAATCAATAGCAACCCTCACGGCCGGAATCTGTACAACGCATGGCCTCAGTTTGGAGGCCCTGCTGGTCCCCTTCACACTCTTAAATAAATCATTCCTCATTACTCCGACCACGTCCTTGAACCTCACCCAGGTTTTATATATAGAATTTGAAAATGGTGCCCCAGGACCCTGCACCGTGCATCCCTCCCTCACGAGACCATCCGCACTGCACTTCGCAGTGTACACATTTAGAAGTATGAGGACCAACAGAGAAATAGGGGTTTCGGATCTCTCTTCATTTCAATGGAATTCACCTTCCCTTTTCTAACAGTTCCTGGTAAATTGGTAGGAATGGAAACATTCCGTCATACACAGGATTTCAGAGGCTCTGTTAAAGTTTTAAAGGTGCTCCGAAATGTTCTAGAAGGAGCTAAGGCCATTGGAGCTCCACACTCAAAACTGCACCAAACACAAATACCACCATACCAACGTGCCTGGCGAGTCTAACGCACCTAGACAGACAGGGTTTACACATTCTCCAAGGGTACAGTAGCTGTATGGGTGGGGCACTACGCACAAGAAATCTGGAATGTGTAGCCACACCGCAGTCCCCATCATCCTCTTCCATTTAGCTTGCTATCTCTTGCCTCCACATCCTGATGGCTCTATGCATGATATCTCCAGACAGCAAGGGAATATCCACCCACATTTGAATCCTTTTTCCCTCCTCGGGGACTGACCTTTCGATCCCCTTTATACTTACTGCGGATATAGGAGGATCAGAGACAGTGAAGAATTTCCCATTTCTATATTCTCCTCACATGTATCATCTGACCCTCTGTAAACTCTTGGGGTTCACAATGTGAGGAGAAGACCACTGACATCTTCCCGAGGCTCCTAGAGGCACAGATGGCTCCAGGGTGATTAAGACAACCAGGCAAGCAGAGTAGGGCCACCTGCAACTCCATCCAGGTCACTGGTTTAGAGGCCACCACCAACGATGTCATTGTGGGCTTTCCTCTACGCAGGTGGGCCGTTCACAGGGAGTCTAAGTGAACGGCACCTGAGTGGGCAGGGGACTACACACAGCAAGGCTCCAAGGCTAAGCACATGCCTTTTGGCCCTCACAGTATCTCATGTCGCTTTGAGCCCCTACGCACTACATCGCTGTGAGGGCACACAACATGGTCTACAATCCTAAAACAAGTTATCTCACTGCCCTTCAATTTTCAGCCTACTCCCTCTTGGACGTTTCCTGACAAGCTCTCTGTACACCCGGAGAACACAGAAATCCTGGAGATATTCAGCGTGTCCCCATGCTACGCTAAACTACTGAGAAATAGCCTTACATTTCCCAGGTTATCAGATTTCAGGATTTGAGAATGGACCACGGAAAAACAATCAGATGACAAATATCTATGTGGCTCCTAAAGCCCTCCTGAATTTATGGAAGAGATCAGAGTCACGAGCAGCCGCCTACCCAAGACTGATCCAGCGGCCACCAAAGGTCATATTCCTGTCGCACATTACCTCACCGAGAAAGTCACTATGTACATCGAATTTACCTGAATATGGCCTATCCGGGTAAGGCACTGCGCACGCCACGGCCTCATGGTGGAAAACGTCCTCTGGCACCACGTTCAAAACTGCAGTGATGTTTCCTTCCCTCTGAGTGCCATACCTTGATGACTTCACCCAAGATGTAGATATGGCCCTAGAAAAAGTTGACCCACTATACTCAGACACGGATCACACACCTCTCTCAGGATGTCACCACCTGTTCCCTGCGTATCTGCACCAGGAGGAGGTACTGTGGTAAAAGCTTACTCCGTTGGCTTCGTTACCTAATAGGAACTGTGGTTCCATCGTTAAACTCGAGGTGATGATGTTCATAGGAATATTCAAGCAGTGGAAGCAGCCTCAAAGTTCCTAGAATGTGGCAGGTTCCCTGGACCCTCAAGATACCACGGCAAGGTTCACAAGGACAAACGTAGCACTAGCACCGGAACCGCTCTAAGGTCAACCCCAAAACTTCTTCCTTGTAGCCTCTTTCTATCCCGATTCCATGAGGACTACAAGATCAGTACCTGTCTACGCAGGCTATTGCGCACAGCAGGGCTGTCTCTGATCAATCAAGCCAAGACCCTGCACTGTCTCAGAATCACCTATGGTCTCTCACCCATCGCATCCAATAGGCTGCACTCGAGATATTCCCTGACTGATAGAGAATATCCGCCCATTGATTGCAACATGAAAATATCCTTCTCTCGATGTCGACCCTCCACTTCTCTATGCCTTCTTGAGATGTACAGAATCTGAGAAGAACAGACACACACACAGAGAAACACAGAGGGAGTCAGCGAGTGATAGACAGAGAGAAATCCTCTAATATTTCTCACAATTCTCCAAGGAATCGTCTTGCCTTCTCAAAAATCTTTGTGTTCTTATTGTCAGGAGACACCAAGGCAATCATCCTGAAGACACCTGAGCCACAGATGACTCCGCAGATCATTATGCTACACAGGCGGGTAGCTCAGTGAAATCTGCATATGCATCCGCATCACTGGGCCAGGAGACACCACAAATGATGGTCTTGTGAGCCTTACCCTGCCCAGCGGGGCTTAGTACACCGATTCAACGTGAACTACACCTGGCTGGGTAGGGCACTGCACACAGTGTGACTTCCAGGCAGAGGACTGGCCTTTACCCTCACACGCACACATGACTTTCCTCATCATATCCTGATGCTACAAAAAAGATTAACCAGTGATCCTATAAATCATGGACACACTGTCAACCACATTGTCTCTTCGCTTCCTGAGAATCTCTTCAGCTGGTCCACAGGTATCGGAAGCAATAGAGGAGCATAAGAGAAATGATCAGCAGACCAGATGAGTGTGACTCTATAAGCATTTATGTTTCTATCATCTACTTTATACACGGGCACGTTTTCAGGTCTGGACTGCTGAGATGATAATCAACATACAGAGACATCTCTGTGGCCTCAAGCGCCTCCCTGACATCTTGGAGGAATATTACTTGGAGTCCCAGAGCCACCCTTGGTCCAAAAGCCACGAGTCATTAATGAGGAAGCAGGTGCACAGTCCTCGAACCAGGAAAGTTCCGTTCACCAGTAGTTGAGGTCAATACCAACTCTCACGGCGGGAATCAGTACAACGCGTGGCCTCAAGTTGGAGGCCCCGCTGGTCCCCTTCACACGCTTAAATAAATCATTCCTCATTACTCCGACCACGTCCTTGAACCTCACCCAGGTTTTATACATAGAATTTGAAAATGGTGCCCCAGGACCCTGCACCGTGCATCCCTCCCTCACGAGACCATCCGCACTGCACTTCGCAGTGTACAGATTTAGAAGTATGAGGACCACAGAGAAATAGGGGTTTCGGATCTCTCTTCATTTCAATGGAATTCACCTTCCCTTTTCTAACAGTTCCTGGTAAATTGGTAGGAATGGAAACATTCCGTCATACACAGGATTTCAGAGGCTCTGTTAAAGTTTTAAAGGTGCTCCGAAATGTTCTAGAAGGAGCTAAGGCCATTGGAGCTCCACACTCAAAACTGCACCAAACACAAATACCACCATACCAACGTGCCTGGCGAGTCTAACGCACCCAGACAGACAGGGTTTACACATTCTCCAAGGCTACAGTAGCTGTATGGGTGGGGCACTACACACAAGAAATCTGGAATGTGTAGCCACACCGCAGTCCCCATCATCCTCTTCCATTTAGCTTGCTATCTCTTGCCTCCACATCCTGATGGCTCTATGCATGATATCTCCAGACAGCAAGGGAATATCCACCCACATTTGAATCCTTTTTCCCTCCTCGGGGACTGACCTTTCGATCCCCTTTATACTTACTGCGGATATAGGAGGATCAGAGACAGTGAAGAATTTCCCATTTCTATATTCTCCTCACATGTATCATCTGACTCTCTCTGTAAACTCTTGGGGTTCACAATGTGAGGAGAAGACCACTGACATCTTCCCGAGGCTCCTAGAGGCACAGATGGCTCCAGGGTGATTAAGACAACCAGGCAAGCAGAGTAGGGCCACCTGCAACTCCATCCAGGTCACTGGTTTAGAGGCCACCACCAACGATGTCATTGTGAGCTTTCCTCTACGCAGGTGGGCCGTTCACAGGGAGTCTAAGTGAACGGCACCTGAGTGGGCAGGGGACTACACACAGCAAGGCTCCAAGGCTAAGCACATGCCTTTTGGCCCTCACAGTATCTCATGTCGCTTTGAGCCCCTACGCACTACATCGCTGTGAGGGCACACAACATGGTCTACAATCCTAAAACAAGTTATCTCACTGCCCTTCAATTTTCAGCCTACTCCCTCTTGGACGTTTCCTCACAAGCTCTGTGTCCATCAGGAGAACACAGAAATCCTGGAGGTATTCAGCATGGCCCGCTTCTATGCTAAACTACTGAGAAATAGCCTAACATTTCCCAGGTTATCAGATTTCTGTATTTTAGAGTGGACCACGGAAATAACAATCAGATGACAAATATCTATGTGGCTCCAAAAGCCCTCCTGAATTTATGGAAGAGATCACAGAGTCACGAGCAGCCCCGTACCCAAGACTGCTCCAGTGGCCACCAAAGGTCATATTCCTGTGGCACATTACCTCACCAAGAAAGGCACTATCTACATTGAATTTACGTGAATAGCACCGATCCTGGAAAGGCACTGCGCACGCCACGGCCTCATGGTGGAAAACGTACTCAGGCACCACGTTCAAAACTGCAGTGAAGTTTCCTTCCCTCTGAGTGCCTTAACTTGATGATTTCACCCAAGATGTAGATATGGACCTAGAAAAAGTTGACCCACTATACTCAAATATGGATCACACACCTCTCACAGGATGTCATCAGCTGTTCTCTGGGTATCTGCACCTGGATGAGGAACTATGATCAAAGCTTACTCCCTAGACTTCGTTTCCTAATAGGAACTGTGGTTGCATCGTTAAACTGGAGGTGCTAATGTTCGTACGAACATTCAAGCCGTGGAAGCAGCCTCAAAGTTCCTAGAATGTAGCAGGATCCCTGGACACTCAAGATACCATGGCAAGCGTCACAAGGACAAATGTAGCACTAACACCGGAACTGCTCTAAGGTCAACCCCAAAACTTCTTCCTTGTAGCTTCTTTGAATCCCGATTGGGCAAGGTCTACAAGATCAGTCCCTATCTATGCAGCATATTGCGCACAGCAGGGCTGTCTCTCATCAATCAAGCCAAGACCCTGCACTGTCTTAGAATCACCTATGATCTCTCAGCCATCGCATCCAATAGGCTGCACTCGCCATATACCCGGACTCAGAGAGAATATCCACCCATTGATTGCAACCCGAATTCTCCTTCTCTCGATGTCTACCATTCACTACCCTATACCTTTTGGAGAGGCACGAAATCTGAGATAAGCAGACACACAGACAGAGAAAGAGAGAGTGAGCGTGTGTGTGTGTGTGTGTGTGTGTGTGTGTGTGTGTGTGTGTGTGTGTGTGAAAAAGAGAAAGACAGAGACAGAGAAATCCTCTAGTATTTCTCACATCTCCTCTAAGGAATCATCATGCCTTCTAAAAAATCTTTGTGTTCTTATTCTCAGGACAGACCAAGGAAATCATCCTGAAGATGCCTGAGCCACAGATGATTCCACAGATCATTATGCTACTGAGGTCGGTAGCTCAGTGAAACCTGCATATCCATCCACATCACTGGGCCAGGAGACACCACAAAGGAGGTTCTTGTGAGCCGTACTCTACCCAGCGGGGTACATTACACTGATTCAACGTGAACTGCACCTGGCTGGGTAGGGCACGGCACACAGCGTGGCTTCTAGGCAGAGGACTGGCCTTTGCCCTCACACCGACACATGACTTTCATCATCATATCCTGAGGCTACAACAAAGTTTTACCGGTTCTCCTTTAAATCATGGACACACTCTCATCCCGTTTGCCTCTCCGCTTCCAGATGCTCTCTTCAGCTGGTCCACAGTTATCTGAAGCAATAGAGGAGCATAAGAGAAATGATCAGCAGGCAAGATGAGTGTGACTCTATCAGCATTTATGTTTCTATCATCTACTTTATACATGGGCACATTTTCAAGTCTGGACTACTGAGATCATAATCAACATATATGGACATCTCTGTGGCTTAAAGCACCTCCCGGACACCTTGGAGGAATATTACTTGGAGTCCCAGAGACACCCTTGGTCCAAAGGCCACGAGTCATTAATGAGGAAGCAGGTGCACAGTCCTCGAACCAGGAAAGTTCCGTTCACCAGTAGGTGAAATCAATAGCAACCCTCACGGCCGGAATCTGTACAACGCATGGCCTCAGTTTGGAGGCCCTGCTGGTCCCCTTCACACTCTTAAATAAATCATTCCTCATTACTCCGACCACGTCCTTGAACCTCACCCAGGTTTTATATATAGAATTTGAAAATGGTGCCCCAGGACCCTGCACCGTGCATCCCTCCCTCACGAGACCATCCGCACTGCACTTCGCAGTGTACAGATTTAGAAGTATGAGGACCAACAGAGAAATAGGGGTTTCGGATCTCTCTTCATTTCAATGGAATTCACCTTCCCTTTTCTAACAGTTCCTGGTAAATTGGTAGGAATGGAAACATTCCGTCATACACAGGATTTCAGAGGCTCTGTTAAAGTTTTAAAGGTGCTCCGAAATGTTCTAGAAGGAGCTAAGGCCATTGGAGCTCCACACTCAAAACTGCACCAAACACAAATACCACCATACCAACGTGCCTGGCGAGTCTAACGCACCTAGACAGACAGGGTTTACACATTCTCCAAGGGTACAGTAGCTGTATGGGTGGGGCACTACGCACAAGAAATCTGGAATGTGTAGCCACACCGCAGTCCCCATCATCCTCTTCCATTTAGCTTGCTATCTCTTGCCTCCACATCCTGATGGCTCTATGCATGATATCTCCAGACAGCAAGGGAATATCCACCCACATTTGAATCCTTTTTCCCTCCTCGGGGACTGACCTTTCGATCCCCTTTATACTTACTGCGGATATAGGAGGATCAGAGACAGTGAAGAATTTCCCATTTCTATATTCTCCTCACATGTATCATCTGACTCTCTGTAAACTCTTGGGGTTCACAATGTGAGGAGAAGACCACTGACATCTTCCCGAGGCTCCTAGAGGCACAGATGGCTCCAGGGTGATTAAGACAACCAGGCAAGCAGAGTAGGGCCACCTGCAACTCCATCCAGGTCACTGGTTTAGAGGCCACCACCAACGATGTCATTGTGAGCTTTCCTCTACGCAGGTGGGCCGTTCACAGGGAGTCTAAGTGAACGGCACCTGAGTGGGCAGGGGACTACACACAGCAAGGCTCCAAGGCTAAGCACATGCCTTTTGGCCCTCACAGTATCTCATGTCGCTTTGAGCCCCTACGCACTACATCGCTGTGAGGGCACACAACATGGTCTACAATCCTAAAACAAGTTATCTCACTGCCCTTCAATTTTCAGCCTACTCCCTCTTGGACGTTTCCTGACAAGCTCTCTGTACACCCGGAGAACACAGAAATCCTGGAGATATTCAGCGTGTCCCCATGCTACGCTAAACTACTGAGAAATAGCCTTACATTTCCCAGGTTATCAGATTTCAGGATTTGAGAATGGACCACGGAAAAACAATCAGATGACAAATATCTATGTGGCTCCTAAAGCCCTCCTGAATTTATGGAAGAGATCAGAGTCACGAGCAGCCGCCTACCCAAGACTGATCCAGCGGCCACCAAAGGTCATATTCCTGTCGCACATTACCTCACCGAGAAAGTCACTATGTACATCGAATTTACCTGAATATGGCCTATCCGGGTAAGGCACTGCGCACGCCACGGCCTCATGGTGGAAAACGTCCTCTGGCACCACGTTCAAAACTGCAGTGATGTTTCCTTCCCTCTGAGTGCCATACCTTGATGACTTCACCCAAGATGTAGATATGGCCCTAGAAAAAGTTGACCCACTATACTCAGACACGGATCACACACCTCTCTCAGGATGTCACCACCTGTTCCCTGCGTATCTGCACCAGGAGGAGGTACTGTGGTAAAAGCTTACTCCGTTGGCTTCGTTACCTAATAGGAACTGTGGTTCCATCGTTAAACTCGAGGTGATGATGTTCATAGGAATATTCAAGCAGTGGAAGCAGCCTCAAAGTTCCTAGAATGTGGCAGGTTCCCTGGACCCTCAAGATACCACGGCAAGGTTCACAAGGACAAACGTAGCACTAGCACCGGAACCGCTCTAAGGTCAACCCCAAAACTTCTTCCTTGTAGCCTCTTTCTATCCCGATTCCATGAGGACTACAAGATCAGTACCTGTCTACGCAGGCTATTGCGCACAGCAGGGCTGTCTCTGATCAATCAAGCCAAGACCCTGCACTGTCTCAGAATCACCTATGGTCTCTCACCCATCGCATCCAATAGGCTGCACTCGAGATATTCCCTGACTGATAGAGAATATCCGCCCATTGTTTGCAACGTGAAAATATCCTTCTCTCGATGTCGACCCTCCACTTCTCTATGCCTTCTTGAGATGTACAGAATCTGAGAAGAACAGACACACACACAGAGAAACACAGAGGGAGTCAGCGAGTGATAGACAGAGAGAAATCCTCTAATATTTCTCACAATTCTCCAAGGAATCGTCTTGCCTTCTCAAAAATCTTTGTGTTCTTATTGTCAGGAGACACCAAGGCAATCATCCTGAAGACACCTGAGCCACAGATGACTCCGCAGATCATTATGCTACACAGGCGGGTAGCTCAGTGAAATCTGCATATGCATCCGCATCACTGGGCCAGGAGACACCACAAATGATGGTCTTGTGAGCCTTGCCCTGCCCAGCGGGGCTTAGTACACCGATTCAACGTGAACTACACCTGGCTGGGTAGGGCACTGCACACAGTGTGACTTCCAGGCAGAGGACTGGCCTTTACCCTCACACGCACACATGACTTTCCTCATCATATCCTGATGCTACAAAAAAGATTAACCAGTGATCCTATAAATCATGGACACACTGTCAACCACATTGTCTCTTCGCTTCCTGAGAATCTCTTCAGCTGGTCCACAGGTATCGGAAGCAATAGAGGAGCATAAGAGAAATGATCAGCAGACCAGATGAGTGTGACTCTATAAGCATTTATGATTCTATCATCTACTTTATACACGGGCACGTTTTCAGGTCTGGACTGCTGAGATGATAATCAACATACAGAGACATCTCTGTGGCCTCAAGCGCCTCCCTGACATCTTGGAGGAATATTACTTGGAGTCCCAGAGCCACCCTTGGTCCAAAAGCCACGAGTCATTAATGAGGAAGCAGGTGCACAGTCCTCGAACCAGGAAAGTTCCGTTCACCAGTAGTTGAGGTCAATACCAACTCTCACGGCGGGAATCAGTACAACGCGTGGCCTCAAGTTGGAGGCCCCGCTGGTCCCCTTCACACGCTTAAATAAATCATTCCTCATTACTCCGACCACGTCCTTGAACCTCACCCAGGTTTTATACATAGAATTTGAAAATGGTGCCCCAGGACCCTGCACCGTGCATCCCTCCCTCACGAGACCATCCGCACTGCACTTCGCAGTGTACAGATTTAGAAGTATGAGGACCACAGAGAAATAGGGGTTTCGGATCTCTCTTCATTTCAATGGAATCACCTTCCCTTTTCTAACAGTTCCTGGTAAATTGGTAGGAATGGAAACATTCCGTCATACACAGGATTTCAGAGGCTCTGTTAAAGTTTTAAAGGTGCTCCGAAATGTTCTAGAAGCAGCTAAGGCCATTGGAGCTCCACACTCAAAACTGCACCAAACACAAATACCACCATACCAACGTGCCTGGCGAGTCTAACGCACCCAGACAGACAGGGTTTACACATTCTCCAAGGCTACAGTAGCTGTATGGGTGGGGCACTACACACAAGAAATCTGGAATGTGTAGCCACACCGCAGTCCCCATCATCCTCTTCCATTTAGCTTGCTATCTCTTGCCTCCACATCCTGATGGCTCTATGCATGATATATCCAGACAGCAAGGGAATATCCACCCACATTTGAATCCTTTTTCCCTCCTCGGGGACTGACCTTTCGATCCCCTTTATACTTACTGCGGATATAGGAGGATCAGAGACAGTGAAGAATTTCCCATTTCTATATTCTCCTCACATGTATCATCTGACTCTCTCTGTAAACTCTTGGGGTTCACAATGTGAGGAGAAGACCACTGACATCTTCCCGAGGCTCCTAGAGGCACAGATGGCTCCAGGGTGATTAAGACAACCAGGCAAGCAGAGTAGGGCCACCTGCAACTCCATCCAGGTCACTGGTTTAGAGGCCACCACCAACGATGTCATTGTGAGCTTTCCTCTACGCAGGTGGGCCGTTCACAGGGAGTCTAAGTGAACGGCACCTGAGTGGGCAGGGGACTACACACAGCAAGGCTCCAAGGCTAAGCACATGCCTTTTGGCCCTCACAGTATCTCATGTCGCTTTGAGCCCCTACGCACTACATCGCTGTGAGGGCACACAACATGGTCTACAATCCTAAAACAAGTTATCTCACTGCCCTTCAATTTTCAGCCTACTCCCTCTTGGACGTTTCCTCACAAGCTCTGTGTCCATCAGGAGAACACAGAAATCCTGGAGGTATTCAGCATGGCCCGCTTCTATGCTAAACTACTGAGAAATAGCCTAACATTTCCCAGGTTATCAGATTTCTGTATTTTAGAGTGGACCACGGAAATAACAATCACATGACAAATATCTATGTGGCTCCAAAAGCCCTCCTGAATTTATGGAAGAGATCACAGAGTCACGAGCAGCCCCGTACCCAAGACTGCTCCAGTGGCCACCAAAGGTCATATTCCTGTGGCACATTACCTCACCAAGAAAGGCACTATCTACATTGAATTTACGTGAATAGCACCGATCCTGGAAAGGCACTGCGCACGCCACGGCCTCATGGTGGAAAACGTACTCAGGCACCACGTTCAAAACTGCAGTGAAGTTTCCTTCCCTCTGAGTGCCTTAACTTGATGATTTCACCCAAGATGTAGATATGGACCTAGAAAAAGTTGACCCACTATACTCAAATATGGATCACACACCTCTCACAGGATGTCATCAGCTGTTCTCTGGGTATCTGCACCTGGATGAGGAACTATGATCAAAGCTTACTCCCTAGACTTCGTTTCCTAATAGGAACTGTGGTTGCATCGTTAAACTGGAGGTGCTAATGTTCGTACGAACATTCAAGCCGTGGAAGCAGCCTCAAAGTTCCTAGAATGTAGCAGGATCCCTGGACACTCAAGATACCATGGCAAGCGTCACAAGGACAAATGTAGCACTAACACCGGAACTGCTCTAAGGTCAACCCCAAAACTTCTTCCTTGTAGCTTCTTTGAATCCCGATTGGGCAAGGTCTACAAGATCAGTCCCTATCTATGCAGCATATTGCGCACAGCAGGGCTGTCTCTCATCAATCAAGCCAAGACCCTGCACTGTCTTAGAATCACCTATGATCTCTCAGCCATCGCATCCAATAGGCTGCACTCGCCATATACCCGGACTCAGAGAGAATATCCACCCATTGATTGCAACCCGAATTCTCCTTCTCTCGATGTCTACCATTCACTACCCTATACCTTTTGGAGAGGCACGAAATCTGAGATAAGCAGACACACAGACAGAGAAAGAGAGAGTGAGCGTGTGTGTGTGTGTGTGTGTGTGTGTGTGTGTGTGTGTGTGTGTGTGTGTGAAAAAGAGAAAGACAGAGACAGAGAAATCCTCTAGTATTTCTCACATCTCCTCTAAGGAATCATCATGCCTTCTAAAAAATCTTTGTGTTCTTATTCTCAGGACAGACCAAGGAAATCATCCTGAAGATGCCTGAGCCACAGATGATTCCACAGATCATTATGCTACTGAGGTCGGTAGCTCAGTGAAACCTGCATATCCATCCACATCACTGGGCCAGGAGACACCACAAAGGAGGTTCTTGTGAGCCGTACTCTACCCAGCGGGGTACATTACACTGATTCAACGTGAACTGCACCTGGCTGGGTAGGGCACGGCACACAGCGTGGCTTCTAGGCAGAGGACTGGCCTTTGCCCTCACACCGACACATGACTTTCATCATCATATCCTGAGGCTACAACAAAGTTTTACCGGTTCTCCTTTAAATCATGGACACACTCTCATCCCGTTTGCCTCTCCGCTTCCAGATGCTCTCTTCAGCTGGTCCACAGTTATCTGAAGCAATAGAGGAGCATAAGAGAAATGATCAGCAGGCAAGATGAGTGTGACTCTATCAGCATTTATGTTTCTATCATCTACTTTATACATGGGCACATTTTCAAGTCTGGACTACTGAGATCATAATCAACATATATGGACATCTCTGTGGCTTAAAGCACCTCCCGGACACCTTGGAGGAATATTACTTGGAGTCCCAGAGACACCCTTGGTCCAAAGGCCACGAGTCATTAATGAGGAAGCAGGTGCACAGTCCTCGAACCAGGAAAGTTCCGTTCACCAGTAGGTGAAATCAATAGCAACCCTCACGGCCGGAATCTGTACAACGCATGGCCTCAGTTTGGAGGCCCTGCTGGTCCCCTTCACACTCTTAAATAAATCATTCCTCATTACTCCGACCACGTCCTTGAACCTCACCCAGGTTTTATATATAGAATTTGAAAATGGTGCCCCAGGACCCTGCACCGTGCATCCCTCCCTCACGAGACCATCCGCACTGCACTTCGCAGTGTACAGATTTAGAAGTATGAGGACCAACAGAGAAATAGGGGTTTCGGATCTCTCTTCATTTCAATGGAATTCACCTTCCCTTTTCTAACAGTTCCTGGTAAATTGGTAGGAATGGAAACATTCCGTCATACACAGGATTTCAGAGGCTCTGTTAAAGTTTTAAAGGTGCTCCGAAATGTTCTAGAAGGAGCTAAGGCCATTGGAGCTCCACACTCAAAACTGCACCAAACACAAATACCACCATACCAACGTGCCTGGCGAGTCTAACGCACCTAGACAGACAGGGTTTACACATTCTCCAAGGGTACAGTAGCTGTATGGGTGGGGCACTACGCACAAGAAATCTGGAATGTGTAGCCACACCGCAGTCCCCATCATCCTCTTCCATTTAGCTTGCTATCTCTTGCCTCCACATCCTGATGGCTCTATGCATGATATCTCCAGACAGCAAGGGAATATCCACCCACATTTGAATCCTTTTTCCCTCCTCGGGGACTGACCTTTCGATCCCCTTTATACTTACTGCGGATATAGGAGGATCAGAGACAGTGAAGAATTTCCCATTTCTATATTCTCCTCACATGTATCATCTGACTCTCTGTAAACTCTTGGGGTTCACAATGTGAGGAGAAGACCACTGACATCTTCCCGAGGCTCCTAGAGGCACAGATGGCTCCAGGGTGATTAAGACAACCAGGCAAGCAGAGTAGGGCCACCTGCAACTCCATCCAGGTCACTGGTTTAGAGGCCACCACCAACGATGTCATTGTGGGCTTTCCTCTACGCAGGTGGGCCGTTCACAGGGAGTCTAAGTGAACGGCACCTGAGTGGGCAGGGGACTACACACAGCAAGGCTCCAAGGCTAAGCACATGCCTTTTGGCCCTCACAGTATCTCATGTCGCTTTGAGCCCCTACGCACTACATCGCTGTGAGGGCACACAACATGGTCTACAATCCTAAAACAAGTTATCTCACTGCCCTTCAATTTTCAGCCTACTCCCTCTTGGACGTTTCCTGACAAGCTCTCTGTACACCCGGAGAACACAGAAATCCTGGAGATATTCAGCGTGTCCCCATGCTACGCTAAACTACTGAGAAATAGCCTTACATTTCCCAGGTTATCAGATTTCAGGATTTGAGAATGGACCACGGAAAAACAATCAGATGACAAATATCTATGTGGCTCCTAAAGCCCTCCTGAATTTATGGAAGAGATCAGAGTCACGAGCAGCCGCCTACCCAAGACTGATCCAGCGGCCACCAAAGGTCATATTCCTGTCGCACATTACCTCACCGAGAAAGTCACTATGTACATCGAATTTACCTGAATATGGCCTATCCGGGTAAGGCACTGCGCACGCCACGGCCTCATGGTGGAAAACGTCCTCTGGCACCACGTTCAAAACTGCAGTGATGTTTCCTTCCCTCTGAGTGCCATACCTTGATGACTTCACCCAAGATGTAGATATGGCCCTAGAAAAAGTTGACCCACTATACTCAGACACGGATCACACACCTCTCTCAGGATGTCACCACCTGTTCCCTGCGTATCTGCACCAGGAGGAGGTACTGTGGTAAAAGCTTACTCCGTTGGCTTCGTTACCTAATAGGAACTGTGGTTCCATCGTTAAACTCGAGGTGATGATGTTCATAGGAATATTCAAGCAGTGGAAGCAGCCTCAAAGTTCCTAGAATGTGGCAGGTTCCCTGGACCCTCAAGATACCACGGCAAGGTTCACAAGGACAAACGTAGCACTAGCACCGGAACCGCTCTAAGGTCAACCCCAAAACTTCTTCCTTGTAGCCTCTTTCTATCCCGATTCCATGAGGACTACAAGATCAGTACCTGTCTACGCAGGCTATTGCGCACAGCAGGGCTGTCTCTGATCAATCAAGCCAAGACCCTGCACTGTCTCAGAATCACCTATGGTCTCTCACCCATCGCATCCAATAGGCTGCACTCGAGATATTCCCTGACTGATAGAGAATATCCGCCCATTGATTGCAACGTGAAAATATCCTTCTCTCGATGTCGACCCTCCACTTCTCTATGCCTTCTTGAGATGTACAGAATCTGAGAAGAACAGACACACACACAGAGAAACACAGAGGGAGTCAGCGAGTGATAGACAGAGAGAAATCCTCTAATATTTCTCACAATTCTCCAAGGAATCGTCTTGCCTTCTCAAAAATCTTTGTGTTCTTATTGTCAGGAGACACCAAGGCAATCATCCTGAAGACACCTGAGCCACAGATGACTCCGCAGATCATTATGCTACACAGGCGGGTAGCTCAGTGAAATCTGCATATGCATCCGCATCACTGGGCCAGGAGACACCACAAATGATGGTCTTGTGAGCCTTACCCTGCCCAGCGGGGCTTAGTACACCGATTCAACGTGAACTACACCTGGCTGGGTAGGGCACTGCACACAGTGTGACTTCCAGGCAGAGGACTGGCCTTTACCCTCACACGCACACATGACTTTCCTCATCATATCCTGATGCTACAAAAAAGATTAACCAGTGATCCTATAAATCATGGACACACTGTCAACCACATTGTCTCTTCGCTTCCTGAGAATCTCTTCAGCTGGTCCACAGGTATCGGAAGCAATAGAGGAGCATAAGAGAAATGATCAGCAGACCAGATGAGTGTGACTCTATAAGCATTTGTGTGTCTATCATCTACTTTATACACGGGCACGTTTTCAGGTCTGGACTGCTGAGATGATAATCAACATACAGAGACATCTCTGTGGCCTCAAGCGCCTCCCTGACATCTTGGAGGAATATTACTTGGAGTCCCAGAGCCACCCTTGGTCCAAAAGCCACGAGTCATTAATGAGGAAGCAGGTGCACAGTCCTCGAACCAGGAAAGTTCCGTTCACCAGTAGTTGAGGTCAATACCAACTCTCACGGCGGGAATCAGTACAACGCGTGGCCTCAAGTTGGAGGCCCCGCTGGTCCCCTTCACACTCTTAAATAAATCATTCCTCATTACTCCGACCACGTCCTTGAACCTCACCCAGGTTTTATACATAGAATTTGAAAATGGTGCCCCAGGACCCTGCACCGTGCATCCCTCCCTCACGAGACCATCCGCACTGCACTTCGCAGTGTACAGATTTAGAAGTATGAGGACCAACAGAGAAATAGGGGTTTCGGATCTCTCTTCATTTCAATGGAATTCACCTTCCCTTTTCTAACAGTTCCTGGTAAATTGGTAGGAATGGAAACATTCCGTCATACACAGGATTTCAGAGGCTCTGTTAAAGTTTTAAAGGTGCTCCGAAATGTTCTAGAAGCAGCTAAGGCCATTGGAGCTCCACACTCAAAACTGCACCAAACACAAATACCACCATACCAACGTGCCTGGCGAGTCTAACGCACCCAGACAGACAGGGTTTACACATTCTCCAAGGCTACAGTAGCTGTATGGGTGGGGCACTACACACAAGAAATCTGGAATGTGTAGCCACACCGCAGTCCCCATCATCCTCTTCCATTTAGCTTGCTATCTCTTGCCTCCACATCCTGATGGCTCTATGCATGATATATCCAGACAGCAAGGGAATATCCACCCACATTTGAATCCTTTTTCCCTCCTCGGGGACTGACCTTTCGATCCCCTTTATACTTACTGCGGATATAGGAGGATCAGAGACAGTGAAGAATTTCCCATTTCTATATTCTCCTCACATGTATCATCTGACTCTCTGTAAACTCTTGGGGTTCACAATGTGAGGAGAAGACCACTGACATCTTCCCGAGGCTCCTAGAGGCACAGATGGCTCCAGGGTGATTAAGACAACCAGGCAAGCAGAGTAGGGCCACCTGCAACTCCATCCAGGTCACTGGTTTAGAGGCCACCACCAACGATGTCATTGTGAGCTTTCCTCTACGCAGGTGGGCCGTTCACAGGGAGTCTAAGTGAACGGCACCTGAGTGGGCAGGGGACTACACACAGCAAGGCTCCAAGGCTAAGCACATGCCTTTTGGCCCTCACAGTATCTCATGTCGCTTTGAGCCCCTACGCACTACATCGCTGTGAGGGCACACAACATGGTCTACAATCCTAAAACAAGTTATCTCACTGCCCTTCAATTTTCAGCCTACTCCCTCTTGGACGTTTCCTCACAAGCTCTGTGTCCATCAGGAGAACACAGAAATCCTGGAGGTATTCAGCATGGCCCGCTTCTATGCTAAACTACTGAGAAATAGCCTAACATTTCCCAGGTTATCAGATTTCTGTATTTTAGAGTGGACCACGGAAATAACAATCACATGACAAATATCTATGTGGCTCCAAAAGCCCTCCTGAATTTATGGAAGAGATCACAGAGTCACGAGCAGCCCCGTACCCAAGACTGCTCCAGTGGCCACCAAAGGTCATATTCCTGTGGCACATTACCTCACCAAGAAAGGCACTATCTACATTGAATTTACGTGAATAGCACCGATCCTGGAAAGGCACTGCGCACGCCACGGCCTCATGGTGGGAAACGTACTCAGGCACCACGTTCAAAACTGCAGTGAAGTTTCCTTCCCTCTGAGTGCCTTAACTTGATGATTTCACCCAAGATGTAGATATGGACCTAGAAAAAGTTGACCCACTATACTCAAATATGGATCACACACCTCTCACAGGATGTCATCAGCTGTTCTCTGGGTATCTGCACCTGGATGAGGAACTATGATCAAAGCTTACTCCCTAGACTTCGTTTCCTAATAGGAACTGTGGTTGCATCGTTAAACTGGAGGTGCTAATGTTCGTACGAACATTCAAGCCGTGGAAGCAGCCTCAAAGTTCCTAGAATGTAGCAGGATCCCTGGACACTCAAGATACCATGGCAAGCGTCACAAGGACAAATGTAGCACTAACACCGGAACTGCTCTAAGGTCAACCCCAAAACTTCTTCCTTGTAGCTTCTTTGAATCCCGATTGCGCAAGGTCTACAAGATCAGTACCTATCTATGCAGCATATTGCGCACAGCAGGGCTGTCTCTCATCAATCAAGCCAAGACCCTGCACTGTCTTAGAATCACCTATGATCTCTCAGCCATCGCATCCAATAGGCTGCACTCGCCATATACCCGGACTCAGAGAGAATATCCACCCATTGATTGCAACCCGAATTCTCCTTCTCTCGATGTCTACCATTCACTACCCTATACCTTTTGGAGAGGCACGAAATCTGAGATAAGCAGACACACAGACAGAGAAAGAGAGAGTGAGCGTGTGTGTGTGTGTGTGTGTGTGTGTGTGTGTGTGTGTGTGTGTGTGAAAAAGAGAAAGACAGAGACAGAGAAATCCTCTAGTATTTCTCACATCTCCTCTAAGGAATCATCATGCCTTCTAAAAAATCTTTGTGTTCTTATTCTCAGGACAGACCAAGGAAATCATCCTGAAGATGCCTGAGCCACAGATGATTCCACAGATCATTATGCTACTGAGGTCGGTAGCTCAGTGAAACCTGCATATCCATCCACATCACTGGGCCAGGAGACACCACAAAGGAGGTTCTTGTGAGCCGTACTCTACCCAGCGGGGTACATTACACTGATTCAACGTGAACTGCACCTGGCTGGGTAGGGCACGGCACACAGCGTGGCTTCTAGGCAGAGGACTGGCCTTTGCCCTCACACCGACACATGACTTTCATCATCATATCCTGAGGCTACAACAAAGTTTTACCGGTTCTCCTTTAAATCATGGACACACTCTCATCCCGTTTGCCTCTCCGCTTCCAGATGCTCTCTTCAGCTGGTCCACAGTTATCTGAAGCAATAGAGGAGCATAAGAGAAATGATCAGCAGGCAAGATGAGTGTGACTCTATCAGCATTTATGTTTCTATCATCTACTTTATACATGGGCACATTTTCAAGTCTGGACTACTGAGATCATAATCAACATATATGGACATCTCTGTGGCTTAAAGCACCTCCCGGACACCTTGGAGGAATATTACTTGGAGTCCCAGAGACACCCTTGGTCCAAAGGCCACGAGTCATTAATGAGGAAGCAGGTGCACAGTCCTCGAACCAGGAAAGTTCCGTTCACCAGTAGGTGAAATCAATAGCAACCCTCACGGCCGGAATCTGTACAACGCATGGCCTCAGTTTGGAGGCCCTGCTGGTCCCCTTCACACTCTTAAATAAATCATTCCTCATTACTCCGACCACGTCCTTGAACCTCACCCAGGTTTTATATATAGAATTTGAAAATGGTGCCCCAGGACCCTGCACCGTGCATCCCTCCCTCACGAGACCATCCGCACTGCACTTCGCAGTGTACAGATTTAGAAGTATGAGGACCAACAGAGAAATAGGGGTTTCGGATCTCTCTTCATTTCAATGGAATTCACCTTCCCTTTTCTAACAGTTCCTGGTAAATTGGTAGGAATGGAAACATTCCGTCATACACAGGATTTCAGAGGCTCTGTTAAAGTTTTAAAGGTGCTCCGAAATGTTCTAGAAGGAGCTAAGGCCATTGGAGCTCCACACTCAAAACTGCACCAAACACAAATACCACCATACCAACGTGCCTGGCGAGTCTAACGCACCTAGACAGACAGGGTTTACACATTCTCCAAGGGTACAGTAGCTGTATGGGTGGGGCACTACGCACAAGAAATCTGGAATGTGTAGCCACACCGCAGTCCCCATCATCCTCTTCCATTTAGCTTGCTATCTCTTGCCTCCACATCCTGATGGCTCTATGCATGATATCTCCAGACAGCAAGGGAATATCCACCCACATTTGAATCCTTTTTCCCTCCTCGGGGACTGACCTTTCGATCCCCTTTATACTTACTGCGGATATAGGAGGATCAGAGACAGTGAAGAATTTCCCATTTCTATATTCTCCTCACATGTATCATCTGACTCTCTGTAAACTCTTGGGGTTCACAATGTGAGGAGAAGACCACTGACATCTTCCCGAGGCTCCTAGAGGCACAGATGGCTCCAGGGTGATTAAGACAACCAGGCAAGCAGAGTAGGGCCACCTGCAACTCCATCCAGGTCACTGGTTTAGAGGCCACCACCAACGATGTCATTGTGAGCTTTCCTCTACGCAGGTGGGCCGTTCACAGGGAGTCTAAGTGAACGGCACCTGAGTGGGCAGGGGACTACACACAGCAAGGCTCCAAGGCTAAGCACATGCCTTTTGGCCCTCACAGTATCTCATGTCGCTTTGAGCCCCTACGCACTACATCGCTGTGAGGGCACACAACATGGTCTACAATCCTAAAACAAGTTATCTCACTGCCCTTCAATTTTCAGCCTACTCCCTCTTGGACGTTTCCTGACAAGCTCTCTGTACACCCGGAGAACACAGAAATCCTGGAGATATTCAGCGTGTCCCCATGCTACGCTAAACTACTGAGAAATAGCCTTACATTTCCCAGGTTATCAGATTTCAGGATTTGAGAATGGACCACGGAAAAACAATCAGATGACAAATATCTATGTGGCTCCTAAAGCCCTCCTGAATTTATGGAAGAGATCAGAGTCACGAGCAGCCGCCTACCCAAGACTGATCCAGCGGCCACCAAAGGTCATATTCCTGTCGCACATTACCTCACCGAGAAAGTCACTATGTACATCGAATTTACCTGAATATGGCCTATCCGGGTAAGGCACTGCGCACGCCACGGCCTCATGGTGGAAAACGTCCTCTGGCACCACGTTCAAAACTGCAGTGATGTTTCCTTCCCTCTGAGTGCCATACCTTGATGACTTCACCCAAGATGTAGATATGGCCCTAGAAAAAGTTGACCCACTATACTCAGACACGGATCACACACCTCTCTCAGGATGTCACCACCTGTTCCCTGCGTATCTGCACCAGGAGGAGGTACTGTGGTAAAAGCTTACTCCGTTGGCTTCGTTACCTAATAGGAACTGTGGTTCCATCGTTAAACTCGAGGTGATGATGTTCATAGGAATATTCAAGCAGTGGAAGCAGCCTCAAAGTTCCTAGAATGTGGCAGGTTCCCTGGACCCTCAAGATACCACGGCAAGGTTCACAAGGACAAACGTAGCACTAGCACCGGAACCGCTCTAAGGTCAACCCCAAAACTTCTTCCTTGTAGCCTCTTTCTATCCCGATTCCATGAGGACTACAAGATCAGTACCTGTCTACGCAGGCTATTGCGCACAGCAGGGCTGTCTCTGATCAATCAAGCCAAGACCCTGCACTGTCTCAGAATCACCTATGGTCTCTCACCCATCGCATCCAATAGGCTGCACTCGAGATATTCCCTGACTGATAGAGAATATCCGCCCATTGATTGCAACGTGAAAATATCCTTCTCTCGATGTCGACCCTCCACTTCTCTATGCCTTCTTGAGATGTACAGAATCTGAGAAGAACAGACACACACACAGAGAAACACAGAGGGAGTCAGCGAGTGATAGACAGAGAGAAATCCTCTAATATTTCTCACAATTCTCCAAGGAATCGTCTTGCCTTCTCAAAAATCTTTGTGTTCTTATTGTCAGGAGACACCAAGGCAATCATCCTGAAGACACCTGAGCCACAGATGACTCCGCAGATCATTATGCTACACAGGCGGGTAGCTCAGTGAAATCTGCATATGCATCCGCATCACTGGGCCAGGAGACACCACAAATGATGGTCTTGTGAGCCTTACCCTGCCCAGCGGGGCTTAGTACACCGATTCAACGTGAACTACACCTGGCTGGGTAGGGCACTGCACACAGTGTGACTTCCAGGCAGAGGACTGGCCTTTACCCTCACACGCACACATGACTTTCCTCATCATATCCTGATGCTACAAAAAAGATTAACCAGTGATCCTATAAATCATGGACACACTGTCAACCACATTGTCTCTTCGCTTCCTGAGAATCTCTTCAGCTGGTCCACAGGTATCGGAAGCAATAGAGGAGCATAAGAGAAATGATCAGCAGACCAGATGAGTGTGACTCTATAAGCATTTGTGTGTCTATCATCTACTTTATACACGGGCACGTTTTCAGGTCTGGACTGCTGAGATGATAATCAACATACAGAGACATCTCTGTGGCCTCAAGCGCCTCCCTGACATCTTGGAGGAATATTACTTGGAGTCCCAGAGCCACCCTTGGTCCAAAAGCCACGAGTCATTAATGAGGAAGCAGGTGCACAGTCCTCGAACCAGGAAAGTTCCGTTCACCAGTAGTTGAGGTCAATACCAACTCTCACGGCGGGAATCAGTACAACGCGTGGCCTCAAGTTGGAGGCCCCGCTGGTCCCCTTCACACTCTTAAATAAATCATTCCTCATTACTCCGACCACGTCCTTGAACCTCACCCAGGTTTTATACATAGAATTTGAAAATGGTGCCCCAGGACCCTGCACCGTGCATCCCTCCCTCACGAGACCATCCGCACTGCACTTCGCAGTGTACAGATTTAGAAGTATGAGGACCAACAGAGAAATAGGGGTTTCGGATCTCTCTTCATTTCAATGGAATTCACCTTCCCTTTTCTAACAGTTCCTGGTAAATTGGTAGGAATGGAAACATTCCGTCATACACAGGATTTCAGAGGCTCTGTTAAAGTTTTAAAGGTGCTCCGAAATGTTCTAGAAGCAGCTAAGGCCATTGGAGCTCCACACTCAAAACTGCACCAAACACAAATACCACCATACCAACGTGCCTGGCGAGTCTAACGCACCCAGACAGACAGGGTTTACACATTCTCCAAGGCTACAGTAGCTGTATGGGTGGGGCACTACACACAAGAAATCTGGAATGTGTAGCCACACCGCAGTCCCCATCATCCTCTTCCATTTAGCTTGCTATCTCTTGCCTCCACATCCTGATGGCTCTATGCATGATATATCCAGACAGCAAGGGAATATCCACCCACATTTGAATCCTTTTTCCCTCCTCGGGGACTGACCTTTCGATCCCCTTTATACTTACTGCGGATATAGGAGGATCAGAGACAGTGAAGAATTTCCCATTTCTATATTCTCCTCACATGTATCATCTGACTCTCTGTAAACTCTTGGGGTTCACAATGTGAGGAGAAGACCACTGACATCTTCCCGAGGCTCCTAGAGGCACAGATGGCTCCAGGGTGATTAAGACAACCAGGCAAGCAGAGTAGGGCCACCTGCAACTCCATCCAGGTCACTGGTTTAGAGGCCACCACCAACGATGTCATTGTGAGCTTTCCTCTACGCAGGTGGGCCGTTCACAGGGAGTCTAAGTGAACGGCACCTGAGTGGGCAGGGGACTACACACAGCAAGGCTCCAAGGCTAAGCACATGCCTTTTGGCCCTCACAGTATCTCATGTCGCTTTGAGCCCCTACGCACTACATCGCTGTGAGGGCACACAACATGGTCTACAATCCTAAAACAAGTTATCTCACTGCCCTTCAATTTTCAGCCTACTCCCTCTTGGACGTTTCCTCACAAGCTCTGTGTCCATCAGGAGAACACAGAAATCCTGGAGGTATTCAGCATGGCCCGCTTCTATGCTAAACTACTGAGAAATAGCCTAACATTTCCCAGGTTATCAGATTTCTGTATTTTAGAGTGGACCACGGAAATAACAATCAGATGACAAATATCTATGTGGCTCCAAAAGCCCTCCTGAATTTATGGAAGAGATCACAGAGTCACGAGCAGCCCCGTACCCAAGACTGCTCCAGTGGCCACCAAAGGTCATATTCCTGTGGCACATTACCTCACCAAGAAAGGCACTATCTACATTGAATTTACGTGAATAGCACCGATCCTGGAAAGGCACTGCGCACGCCACGGCCTCATGGTGGGAAACGTACTCAGGCACCACGTTCAAAACTGCAGTGAAGTTTCCTTCCCTCTGAGTGCCTTAACTTGATGATTTCACCCAAGATGTAGATATGGACCTAGAAAAAGTTGACCCACTATACTCAAATATGGATCACACACCTCTCACAGGATGTCATCAGCTGTTCTCTGGGTATCTGCACCTGGATGAGGAACTATGATCAAAGCTTACTCCCTAGACTTCGTTTCCTAATAGGAACTGTGGTTGCATCGTTAAACTGGAGGTGCTAATGTTCGTACGAACATTCAAGCCGTGGAAGCAGCCTCAAAGTTCCTAGAATGTAGCAGGATCCCTGGACACTCAAGATACCATGGCAAGCGTCACAAGGACAAATGTAGCACTAACACCGGAACTGCTCTAAGGTCAACCCCAAAACTTCTTCCTTGTAGCTTCTTTGAATCCCGATTGCGCAAGGTCTACAAGATCAGTACCTATCTATGCAGCATATTGCGCACAGCAGGGCTGTCTCTCATCAATCAAGCCAAGACCCTGCACTGTCTTAGAATCACCTATGATCTCTCAGCCATCGCATCCAATAGGCTGCACTCGCCATATACCCGGACTCAGAGAGAATATCCACCCATTGATTGCAACCCGAATTCTCCTTCTCTCGATGTCTACCATTCACTACCCTATACCTTTTGGAGAGGCACGAAATCTGAGATAAGCAGACACACAGACAGAGAAAGAGAGAGTGAGCGTGTGTGTGTGTGTGTGTGTGTGTGTGTGTGTGTGTGTGTGTGAAAAAGAGAAAGACAGAGACAGAGAAATCCTCTAGTATTTCTCACATCTCCTCTAAGGAATCATCATGCCTTCTAAAAAATCTTTGTGTTCTTATTCTCAGGACAGACCAAGGAAATCATCCTGAAGATGCCTGAGCCACAGATGATTCCACAGATCATTATGCTACTGAGGTCGGTAGCTCAGTGAAACCTGCATATCCATCCACATCACTGGGCCAGGAGACACCACAAAGGAGGTTCTTGTGAGCCGTACTCTACCCAGCGGGGTACATTACACTGATTCAACGTGAACTGCACCTGGCTGGGTAGGGCACGGCACACAGCGTGGCTTCTAGGCAGAGGACTGGCCTTTGCCCTCACACCGACACATGACTTTCATCATCATATCCTGAGGCTACAACAAAGTTTTACCGGTTCTCCTTTAAATCATGGACACACTCTCATCCCGTTTGCCTCTCCGCTTCCAGATGCTCTCTTCAGCTGGTCCACAGTTATCTGAAGCAATAGAGGAGCATAAGAGAAATGATCAGCAGGCAAGATGAGTGTGACTCTATCAGCATTTATGTTTCTATCATCTACTTTATACATGGGCACATTTTCAAGTCTGGACTACTGAGATCATAATCAACATATATGGACATCTCTGTGGCTTAAAGCACCTCCCGGACACCTTGGAGGAATATTACTTGGAGTCCCAGAGACACCCTTGGTCCAAAGGCCACGAGTCATTAATGAGGAAGCAGGTGCACAGTCCTCGAACCAGGAAAGTTCCGTTCACCAGTAGGTGAAATCAATAGCAACCCTCACGGCCGGAATCTGTACAACGCATGGCCTCAGTTTGGAGGCCCTGCTGGTCCCCTTCACACTCTTAAATAAATCATTCCTCATTACTCCGACCACGTCCTTGAACCTCACCCAGGTTTTATATATAGAATTTGAAAATGGTGCCCCAGGACCCTGCACCGTGCATCCCTCCCTCACGAGACCATCCGCACTGCACTTCGCAGTGTACAGATTTAGAAGTATGAGGACCAACAGAGAAATAGGGGTTTCGGATCTCTCTTCATTTCAATGGAATTCACCTTCCCTTTTCTAACAGTTCCTGGTAAATTGGTAGGAATGGAAACATTCCGTCATACACAGGATTTCAGAGGCTCTGTTAAAGTTTTAAAGGTGCTCCGAAATGTTCTAGAAGGAGCTAAGGCCATTGGAGCTCCACACTCAAAACTGCACCAAACACAAATACCACCATACCAACGTGCCTGGCGAGTCTAACGCACCTAGACAGACAGGGTTTACACATTCTCCAAGGGTACAGTAGCTGTATGGGTGGGGCACTACGCACAAGAAATCTGGAATGTGTAGCCACACCGCAGTCCCCATCATCCTCTTCCATTTAGCTTGCTATCTCTTGCCTCCACATCCTGATGGCTCTATGCATGATATCTCCAGACAGCAAGGGAATATCCACCCACATTTGAATCCTTTTTCCCTCCTCGGGGACTGACCTTTCGATCCCCTTTATACTTACTGCGGATATAGGAGGATCAGAGACAGTGAAGAATTTCCCATTTCTATATTCTCCTCACATGTATCATCTGACTCTCTGTAAACTCTTGGGGTTCACAATGTGAGGAGAAGACCACTGACATCTTCCCGAGGCTCCTAGAGGCACAGATGGCTCCAGGGTGATTAAGACAACCAGGCAAGCAGAGTAGGGCCACCTGCAACTCCATCCAGGTCACTGGTTTAGAGGCCACCACCAACGATGTCATTGTGGGCTTTCCTCTACGCAGGTGGGCCGTTCACAGGGAGTCTAAGTGAACGGCACCTGAGTGGGCAGGGGACTACACACAGCAAGGCTCCAAGGCTAAGCACATGCCTTTTGGCCCTCACAGTATCTCATGTCGCTTTGAGCCCCTACGCACTACATCGCTGTGAGGGCACACAACATGGTCTACAATCCTAAAACAAGTTATCTCACTGCCCTTCAATTTTCAGCCTACTCCCTCTTGGACGTTTCCTGACAAGCTCTCTGTACACCCGGAGAACACAGAAATCCTGGAGATATTCAGCGTGTCCCCATGCTACGCTAAACTACTGAGAAATAGCCTTACATTTCCCAGGTTATCAGATTTCAGGATTTGAGAATGGACCACGGAAAAACAATCAGATGACAAATATCTATGTGGCTCCTAAAGCCCTCCTGAATTTATGGAAGAGATCAGAGTCACGAGCAGCCGCCTACCCAAGACTGATCCAGCGGCCACCAAAGGTCATATTCCTGTCGCACATTACCTCACCGAGAAAGTCACTATGTACATCGAATTTACCTGAATATGGCCTATCCGGGTAAGGCACTGCGCACGCCACGGCCTCATGGTGGAAAACGTCCTCTGGCACCACGTTCAAAACTGCAGTGATGTTTCCTTCCCTCTGAGTGCCATACCTTGATGACTTCACCCAAGATGTAGATATGGCCCTAGAAAAAGTTGACCCACTATACTCAGACACGGATCACACACCTCTCTCAGGATGTCACCACCTGTTCCCTGCGTATCTGCACCAGGAGGAGGTACTGTGGTAAAAGCTTACTCCGTTGGCTTCGTTACCTAATAGGAACTGTGGTTCCATCGTTAAACTCGAGGTGATGATGTTCATAGGAATATTCAAGCAGTGGAAGCAGCCTCAAAGTTCCTAGAATGTGGCAGGTTCCCTGGACCCTCAAGATACCACGGCAAGGTTCACAAGGACAAACGTAGCACTAGCACCGGAACCGCTCTAAGGTCAACCCCAAAACTTCTTCCTTGTAGCCTCTTTCTATCCCGATTCCATGAGGACTACAAGATCAGTACCTGTCTACGCAGGCTATTGCGCACAGCAGGGCTGTCTCTGATCAATCAAGCCAAGACCCTGCACTGTCTCAGAATCACCTATGGTCTCTCACCCATCGCATCCAATAGGCTGCACTCGAGATATTCCCTGACTGATAGAGAATATCCGCCCATTGATTGCAACGTGAAAATATCCTTCTCTCGATGTCGACCCTCCACTTCTCTATGCCTTCTTGAGATGTACAGAATCTGAGAAGAACAGACACACACACAGAGAAACACAGAGGGAGTCAGCGAGTGATAGACAGAGAGAAATCCTCTAATATTTCTCACAATTCTCCAAGGAATCGTCTTGCCTTCTCAAAAATCTTTGTGTTCTTATTGTCAGGAGACACCAAGGCAATCATCCTGAAGACACCTGAGCCACAGATGACTCCGCAGATCATTATGCTACACAGGCGGGTAGCTCAGTGAAATCTGCATATGCATCCGCATCACTGGGCCAGGAGACACCACAAATGATGGTCTTGTGAGCCTTACCCTGCCCAGCGGGGCTTAGTACACCGATTCAACGTGAACTACACCTGGCTGGGTAGGGCACTGCACACAGTGTGACTTCCAGGCAGAGGACTGGCCTTTACCCTCACACGCACACATGACTTTCCTCATCATATCCTGATGCTACAAAAAAGATTAACCAGTGATCCTATAAATCATGGACACACTGTCAACCACATTGTCTCTTCGCTTCCTGAGAATCTCTTCAGCTGGTCCACAGGTATCGGAAGCAATAGAGGAGCATAAGAGAAATGATCAGCAGACCAGATGAGTGTGACTCTATAAGCATTTGTGTGTCTATCATCTACTTTATACACGGGCACGTTTTCAGGTCTGGACTGCTGAGATGATAATCAACATACAGAGACATCTCTGTGGCCTCAAGCGCCTCCCTGACATCTTGGAGGAATATTACTTGGAGTCCCAGAGCCACCCTTGGTCCAAAAGCCACGAGTCATTAATGAGGAAGCAGGTGCACAGTCCTCGAACCAGGAAAGTTCCGTTCACCAGTAGTTGAGGTCAATACCAACTCTCACGGCGGGAATCAGTACAACGCGTGGCCTCAAGTTGGAGGCCCCGCTGGTCCCCTTCACACTCTTAAATAAATCATTCCTCATTACTCCGACCACGTCCTTGAACCTCACCCAGGTTTTATACATAGAATTTGAAAATGGTGCCCCAGGACCCTGCACCGTGCATCCCTCCCTCACGAGACCATCCGCACTGCACTTCGCAGTGTACAGATTTAGAAGTATGAGGACCAACAGAGAAATAGGGGTTTCGGATCTCTCTTCATTTCAATGGAATTCACCTTCCCTTTTCTAACAGTTCCTGGTAAATTGGTAGGAATGGAAACATTCCGTCATACACAGGATTTCAGAGGCTCTGTTAAAGTTTTAAAGGTGCTCCGAAATGTTCTAGAAGCAGCTAAGGCCATTGGAGCTCCACACTCAAAACTGCACCAAACACAAATACCACCATACCAACGTGCCTGGCGAGTCTAACGCACCCAGACAGACAGGGTTTACACATTCTCCAAGGCTACAGTAGCTGTATGGGTGGGGCACTACACACAAGAAATCTGGAATGTGTAGCCACACCGCAGTCCCCATCATCCTCTTCCATTTAGCTTGCTATCTCTTGCCTCCACATCCTGATGGCTCTATGCATGATATATCCAGACAGCAAGGGAATATCCACCCACATTTGAATCCTTTTTCCCTCCTCGGGGACTGACCTTTCGATCCCCTTTATACTTACTGCGGATATAGGAGGATCAGAGACAGTGAAGAATTTCCCATTTCTATATTCTCCTCACATGTATCATCTGACTCTCTGTAAACTCTTGGGGTTCACAATGTGAGGAGAAGACCACTGACATCTTCCCGAGGCTCCTAGAGGCACAGATGGCTCCAGGGTGATTAAGACAACCAGGCAAGCAGAGTAGGGCCACCTGCAACTCCATCCAGGTCACTGGTTTAGAGGCCACCACCAACGATGTCATTGTGAGCTTTCCTCTACGCAGGTGGGCCGTTCACAGGGAGTCTAAGTGAACGGCACCTGAGTGGGCAGGGGACTACACACAGCAAGGCTCCAAGGCTAAGCACATGCCTTTTGGCCCTCACAGTATCTCATGTCGCTTTGAGCCCCTACGCACTACATCGCTGTGAGGGCACACAACATGGTCTACAATCCTAAAACAAGTTATCTCACTGCCCTTCAATTTTCAGCCTACTCCCTCTTGGACGTTTCCTCACAAGCTCTGTGTCCATCAGGAGAACACAGAAATCCTGGAGGTATTCAGCATGGCCCGCTTCTATGCTAAACTACTGAGAAATAGCCTAACATTTCCCAGGTTATCAGATTTCTGTATTTTAGAGTGGACCACGGAAATAACAATCACATGACAAATATCTATGTGGCTCCAAAAGCCCTCCTGAATTTATGGAAGAGATCACAGAGTCACGAGCAGCCCCGTACCCAAGACTGCTCCAGTGGCCACCAAAGGTCATATTCCTGTGGCACATTACCTCACCAAGAAAGGCACTATCTACATTGAATTTACGTGAATAGCACCGATCCTGGAAAGGCACTGCGCACGCCACGGCCTCATGGTGGGAAACGTACTCAGGCACCACGTTCAAAACTGCAGTGAAGTTTCCTTCCCTCTGAGTGCCTTAACTTGATGATTTCACCCAAGATGTAGATATGGACCTAGAAAAAGTTGACCCACTATACTCAAATATGGATCACACACCTCTCACAGGATGTCATCAGCTGTTCTCTGGGTATCTGCACCTGGATGAGGAACTATGATCAAAGCTTACTCCCTAGACTTCGTTTCCTAATAGGAACTGTGGTTGCATCGTTAAACTGGAGGTGCTAATGTTCGTACGAACATTCAAGCCGTGGAAGCAGCCTCAAAGTTCCTAGAATGTAGCAGGATCCCTGGACACTCAAGATACCATGGCAAGCGTCACAAGGACAAATGTAGCACTAACACCGGAACTGCTCTAAGGTCAACCCCAAAACTTCTTCCTTGTAGCTTCTTTGAATCCCGATTGCGCAAGGTCTACAAGATCAGTACCTATCTATGCAGCATATTGCGCACAGCAGGGCTGTCTCTCATCAATCAAGCCAAGACCCTGCACTGTCTTAGAATCACCTATGATCTCTCAGCCATCGCATCCAATAGGCTGCACTCGCCATATACCCGGACTCAGAGAGAATATCCACCCATTGATTGCAACCCGAATTCTCCTTCTCTCGATGTCTACCATTCACTACCCTATACCTTTTGGAGAGGCACGAAATCTGAGATAAGCAGACACACAGACAGAGAAAGAGAGAGTGAGCGTGTGTGTGTGTGTGTGTGTGTGTGTGTGTGTGTGTGTGTGTGTGTGAAAAAGAGAAAGACAGAGACAGAGAAATCCTCTAGTATTTCTCACATCTCCTCTAAGGAATCATCATGCCTTCTAAAAAATCTTTGTGTTCTTATTCTCAGGACAGACCAAGGAAATCATCCTGAAGATGCCTGAGCCACAGATGATTCCACAGATCATTATGCTACTGAGGTCGGTAGCTCAGTGAAACCTGCATATCCATCCACATCACTGGGCCAGGAGACACCACAAAGGAGGTTCTTGTGAGCCGTACTCTACCCAGCGGGGTACATTACACTGATTCAACGTGAACTGCACCTGGCTGGGTAGGGCACGGCACACAGCGTGGCTTCTAGGCAGAGGACTGGCCTTTGCCCTCACACCGACACATGACTTTCATCATCATATCCTGAGGCTACAACAAAGTTTTACCGGTTCTCCTTTAAATCATGGACACACTCTCATCCCGTTTGCCTCTCCGCTTCCAGATGCTCTCTTCAGCTGGTCCACAGTTATCTGAAGCAATAGAGGAGCATAAGAGAAATGATCAGCAGGCAAGATGAGTGTGACTCTATCAGCATTTATGTTTCTATCATCTACTTTATACATGGGCACATTTTCAAGTCTGGACTACTGAGATCATAATCAACATATATGGACATCTCTGTGGCTTAAAGCACCTCCCGGACACCTTGGAGGAATATTACTTGGAGTCCCAGAGACACCCTTGGTCCAAAGGCCACGAGTCATTAATGAGGAAGCAGGTGCACAGTCCTCGAACCAGGAAAGTTCCGTTCACCAGTAGGTGAAATCAATAGCAACCCTCACGGCCGGAATCTGTACAACGCATGGCCTCAGTTTGGAGGCCCTGCTGGTCCCCTTCACACTCTTAAATAAATCATTCCTCATTACTCCGACCACGTCCTTGAACCTCACCCAGGTTTTATATATAGAATTTGAAAATGGTGCCCCAGGACCCTGCACCGTGCATCCCTCCCTCACGAGACCATCCGCACTGCACTTCGCAGTGTACAGATTTAGAAGTATGAGGACCAACAGAGAAATAGGGGTTTCGGATCTCTCTTCATTTCAATGGAATTCACCTTCCCTTTTCTAACAGTTCCTGGTAAATTGGTAGGAATGGAAACATTCCGTCATACACAGGATTTCAGAGGCTCTGTTAAAGTTTTAAAGGTGCTCCGAAATGTTCTAGAAGCAGCTAAGGCCATTGGAGCTCCACACTCAAAACTGCACCAAACACAAATACCACCATACCAACGTGCCTGGCGAGTCTAACGCACCTAGACAGACAGGGTTTACACATTCTCCAAGGGTACAGTAGCTGTATGGGTGGGGCACTACGCACAAGAAATCTGGAATGTGTAGCCACACCGCAGTCCCCATCATCCTCTTCCATTTAGCTTGCTATCTCTTGCCTCCACATCCTGATGGCTCTATGCATGATATCTCCAGACAGCAAGGGAATATCCACCCACATTTGAATCCTTTTTCCCTCCTCGGGGACTGACCTTTCGATCCCCTTTATACTTACTGCGGATATAGGAGGATCAGAGACAGTGAAGAATTTCCCATTTCTATATTCTCCTCACATGTATCATCTGACTCTCTGTAAACTCTTGGGGTTCACAATGTGAGGAGAAGACCACTGACATCTTCCCGAGGCTCCTAGAGGCACAGATGGCTCCAGGGTGATTAAGACAACCAGGCAAGCAGAGTAGGGCCACCTGCAACTCCATCCAGGTCACTGGTTTAGAGGCCACCACCAACGATGTCATTGTGGGCTTTCCTCTACGCAGGTGGGCCGTTCACAGGGAGTCTAAGTGAACGGCACCTGAGTGGGCAGGGGACTACACACAGCAAGGCTCCAAGGCTAAGCACATGCCTTTTGGCCCTCACAGTATCTCATGTCGCTTTGAGCCCCTACGCACTACATCGCTGTGAGGGCACACAACATGGTCTACAATCCTAAAACAAGTTATCTCACTGCCCTTCAATTTTCAGCCTACTCCCTCTTGGACGTTTCCTGACAAGCTCTCTGTACACCCGGAGAACACAGAAATCCTGGAGATATTCAGCGTGTCCCCATGCTACGCTAAACTACTGAGAAATAGCCTTACATTTCCCAGGTTATCAGATTTCAGGATTTGAGAATGGACCACGGAAAAACAATCAGATGACAAATATCTATGTGGCTCCTAAAGCCCTCCTGAATTTATGGAAGAGATCAGAGTCACGAGCAGCCGCCTACCCAAGACTGATCCAGCGGCCACCAAAGGTCATATTCCTGTCGCACATTACCTCACCGAGAAAGTCACTATGTACATCGAATTTACCTGAATATGGCCTATCCGGGTAAGGCACTGCGCACGCCACGGCCTCATGGTGGAAAACGTCCTCTGGCACCACGTTCAAAACTGCAGTGATGTTTCCTTCCCTCTGAGTGCCATACCTTGATGACTTCACCCAAGATGTAGATATGGCCCTAGAAAAAGTTGACCCACTATACTCAGACACGGATCACACACCTCTCTCAGGATGTCACCACCTGTTCCCTGCGTATCTGCACCAGGAGGAGGTACTGTGGTAAAAGCTTACTCCGTTGGCTTCGTTACCTAATAGGAACTGTGGTTCCATCGTTAAACTCGAGGTGATGATGTTCATAGGAATATTCAAGCAGTGGAAGCAGCCTCAAAGTTCCTAGAATGTGGCAGGTTCCCTGGACCCTCAAGATACCACGGCAAGGTTCACAAGGACAAACGTAGCACTAGCACCGGAACCGCTCTAAGGTCAACCCCAAAACTTCTTCCTTGTAGCCTCTTTCTATCCCGATTCCATGAGGACTACAAGATCAGTACCTGTCTACGCAGGCTATTGCGCACAGCAGGGCTGTCTCTGATCAATCAAGCCAAGACCCTGCACTGTCTCAGAATCACCTATGGTCTCTCACCCATCGCATCCAATAGGCTGCACTCGAGATATTCCCTGACTGATAGAGAATATCCGCCCATTGATTGCAACGTGAAAATATCCTTCTCTCGATGTCGACCCTCCACTTCTCTATGCCTTCTTGAGATGTACAGAATCTGAGAAGAACAGACACACACACAGAGAAACACAGAGGGAGTCAGCGAGTGATAGACAGAGAGAAATCCTCTAATATTTCTCACAATTCTCCAAGGAATCGTCTTGCCTTCTCAAAAATCTTTGTGTTCTTATTGTCAGGAGACACCAAGGCAATCATCCTGAAGACACCTGAGCCACAGATGACTCCGCAGATCATTATGCTACACAGGCGGGTAGCTCAGTGAAATCTGCATATGCATCCGCATCACTGGGCCAGGAGACACCACAAATGATGGTCTTGTGAGCCTTACCCTGCCCAGCGGGGCTTAGTACACCGATTCAACGTGAACTACACCTGGCTGGGTAGGGCACTGCACACAGTGTGACTTCCAGGCAGAGGACTGGCCTTTACCCTCACACGCACACATGACTTTCCTCATCATATCCTGATGCTACAAAAAAGATTAACCAGTGATCCTATAAATCATGGACACACTGTCAACCACATTGTCTCTTCGCTTCCTGAGAATCTCTTCAGCTGGTCCACAGGTATCGGAAGCAATAGAGGAGCATAAGAGAAATGATCAGCAGACCAGATGAGTGTGACTCTATAAGCATTTGTGTGTCTATCATCTACTTTATACACGGGCACGTTTTCAGGTCTGGACTGCTGAGATGATAATCAACATACAGAGACATCTCTGTGGCCTCAAGCGCCTCCCTGACATCTTGGAGGAATATTACTTGGAGTCCCAGAGCCACCCTTGGTCCAAAAGCCACGAGTCATTAATGAGGAAGCAGGTGCACAGTCCTCGAACCAGGAAAGTTCCGTTCACCAGTAGTTGAGGTCAATACCAACTCTCACGGCGGGAATCAGTACAACGCGTGGCCTCAAGTTGGAGGCCCCGCTGGTCCCCTTCACACTCTTAAATAAATCATTCCTCATTACTCCGACCACGTCCTAGAACCTCACCCAGGTTTTATACATAGAATTTGAAAATGGTGCCCCAGGACCCTGCACCGTGCATCCCTCCCTCACGAGACCATCCGCACTGCACTTCGCAGTGTACAGATTTAGAAGTATGAGGACCAACAGAGAAATAGGGGTTTCGGATCTCTCTTCATTTCAATGGAATTCACCTTCCCTTTTCTAACAGTTCCTGGTAAATTGGTAGGAATGGAAACATTCCGTCATACACAGGATTTCAGAGGCTCTGTTAAAGTTTTAAAGGTGCTCCGAAATGTTCTAGAAGGAGCTTAGGCCATTGGAGCTCCACACTCAAAACTGCACCAAACACAAATACCACCATACCAACGTGCCTGGCGAGTCTAACGCACCCAGACAGACAGGGTTTACACATTCTCCAAGGCTACAGTAGCTGTATGGGTGGGGCACTACACACAAGAAATCTGGAATGTGTAGCCACACCGCAGTCCCCATCATCCTCTTCCATTTAGCTTGCTATCTCTTGCCTCCACATCCTGATGGCTCTATGCATGATATATCCAGACAGCAAGGGAATATCCACCCATATTTGAATCCTTTTTCCCTCCTCGGGGACTGACCTTTCGATCCCCTTTATACTTACTGCGGATATAGGAGGATCAGAGACAGTGAAGAATTTCCCATTTCTATATTCTCCTCACATGTATCATCTGACTCTCTCTGTAAA
Organism: Giraffa tippelskirchi; assembly: GCF_054371585.1. NCBI lineage: Eukaryota > Metazoa > Chordata > Mammalia > Artiodactyla > Giraffidae > Giraffa > Giraffa tippelskirchi. The sequence continues at coordinate 8,879,437 of NC_137289.1, read as the reverse complement.
CTCTTGGGGTTCACAATGTGAGGAGAAGACCACTGACATCTTCCCGAGGCTCCTAGAGGCACAGATGGCTCCAGGGTGATTAAGACAACCAGGCAAGCAGAGTAGGGCCACCTGCAACTCCATCCAGGTCACTGGTTTAGAGGCCACCACCAACGATGTCATTGTGAGCTTTCCTCTACGCAGGTGGGCCGTTCACAGGGAGTCTAAGTGAACGGCACCTGAGTGGGCAGGGGACTGCACACAGCAAGGCTCCAAGGCTAAGCACATGCCTTTTGGCCCTCACAGTATCTCATGTCGCTTTGAGCCCCTACGCACTACATCGCTGTGAGGGCACACAACATGGTCTACAATCCTAAAACACGTTATCTCACTGCCCTTCAATTTTCAGCCTACTCCCTCTTGGACGTTTCCTCACAAGCTCTGTGTCCATCAGGAGAACACAGAAATCCTGGAGGTATTCAGCATGGCCCGCTTCTATGCTAAACTACTGAGAAATAGCCTAACATTTCCCAGGTTATCAGATTTCTGTATTTTAGAGTGGACCACGGAAATAACAATCACATGACAAATATCTATGTGGCTCCAAAAGCCCTCCTGAATTTATGGAAGAGATCACAGAGTCACGAGCAGCCCCGTACCCAAGACTGCTCCAGTGGCCACCAAAGGTCATATTCCTGTGGCACATTACCTCACCAAGAAAGGCACTATCTACATTGAATTTACGTGAATAGCACCGATCCTGGAAAGGCACTGCGCACGCCACGGCCTCATGGTGGAAAACGTACTCAGGCACCACGTTCAAAACTGCAGTGAAGTTTCCTTCCCTCTGAGTGCCTTAACTTGATGATTTCACCCAAGATGTAGATATGGACCTAGAAAAAGTTGACCCACTATACTCAAATATGGATCACACACCTCTCACAGGATGTCATCAGCTGTTCTCTGTGTATCTGCACCTGGATGAGGAACTATGATCAAAGCTTACTCCCTAGACTTCGTTTCCTAATAGGAACTGTGGTTGCATCGTTAAACTGGAGGTGCTAATGTTCGTACGAACATTCAAGCCGTGGAAGCAGCCTCAAAGTTCCTAGAATGTAGCAGGATCCCTGGACACTCAAGATACCATGGCAAGCGTCACAAGGACAAATGTAGCACTAACACCGGAACTGCTCTAAGGTCAACCCCAAAACTTCTTCCTTGTAGCTTCTTTGAATCCCGATTGCGCAAGGTCTACAAGATCAGTACCTATCTATGCAGCATATTGCGCACAGCAGGGCTGTCTCTCATCAATCAAGCCAAGACCCTGCACTGTCTTAGAATCACCTATGATCTCTCAGCCATCGCATCCAATAGGCTGCACTCGCCATATACCCGGACTCAGAGAGAATATCCACCCATTGATTGCAACCCGAATTCTCCTTCTCTCGATGTCTACCATTCACTACCCTATACCTTTTGGAGAGGCACGAAATCTGAGATAAGCAGACACACAGACAGAGAAAGAGAGAGTGAGCGTGTGTGTGTGTGTGTGTGTGTGTGTGTGTGTGTGTGTGTGTGTGAAAAAGAGAAAGACAGAGACAGAGAAATCCTCTAGTATTTCTCACATCTCCTCTAAGGAATCATCATGCCTTCTAAAAAATCTTTGTGTTCTTATTCTCAGGACAGACCAAGGAAATCATCCTGAAGATGCCTGAGCCACAGATGATTCCACAGATCATTATGCTACTGAGGTCGGTAGCTCAGTGAAACCTGCATATCCATCCACATCACTGGGCCAGGAGACACCACAAAGGAGGTTCTTGTGAGCCGTACTCTACCCAGCGGGGTACATTACACTGATTCAACGTGAACTGCACCTGGCTGGGTAGGGCACGGCACACAGCGTGGCTTCTAGGCAGAGGACTGGCCTTTGCCCTCACACCGACACATGACTTTCATCATCATATCCTGAGGCTACAACAAAGTTTTACCGGTTCTCCTTTAAATCATGGACACACTCTCATCCCGTTTGCCTCTCCGCTTCCAGATGCTCTCTTCAGCTGGTCCACAGTTATCTGAAGCAATAGAGGAGCATAAGAGAAATGATCAGCAGGCAAGATGAGTGTGACTCTATCAGCATTTATGTTTCTATCATCTACTTTATACATGGGCACATTTTCAAGTCTGGACTACTGAGATCATAATCAACATATATGGACATCTCTGTGGCTTAAAGCACCTCCCGGACACCTTGGAGGAATATTACTTGGAGTCCCAGAGACACCCTTGGTCCAAAGGCCACGAGTCATTAATGAGGAAGCAGGTGCACAGTCCTCGAACCAGGAAAGTTCCGTTCACCAGTAGGTGAAATCAATAGCAACCCTCACGGCCGGAATCTGTACAACGCATGGCCTCAGTTTGGAGGCCCTGCTGGTCCCCTTCACACTCTTAAATAAATCATTCCTCATTACTCCGACCACGTCCTTGAACCTCACCCAGGTTTTATATATAGAATTTGAAAATGGTGCCCCAGGACCCTGCACCGTGCATCCCTCCCTCACGAGACCATCCGCACTGCACTTCGCAGTGTACAGATTTAGAAGTATGAGGACCAACAGAGAAATAGGGGTTTCGGATCTCTCTTCATTTCAATGGAATTCACCTTCCCTTTTCTAACAGTTCCTGGTAAATTGGTAGGAATGGAAACATTCCGTCATACACAGGATTTCAGAGGCTCTGTTAAAGTTTTAAAGGTGCTCCGAAATGTTCTAGAAGGAGCTAAGGCCATTGGAGCTCCACACTCAAAACTGCACCAAACACAAATACCACCATACCAACGTGCCTGGCGAGTCTAACGCACCTAGACAGACAGGGTTTACACATTCTCCAAGGGTACAGTAGCTGTATGGGTGGGGCACTACGCACAAGAAATCTGGAATGTGTAGCCACACCGCAGTCCCCATCATCCTCTTCCATTTAGCTTGCTATCTCTTGCCTCCACATCCTGATGGCTCTATGCATGATATCTCCAGACAGCAAGGGAATATCCACCCACATTTGAATCCTTTTTCCCTCCTCGGGGACTGACCTTTCGATCCCCTTTATACTTACTGCGGATATAGGAGGATCAGAGACAGTGAAGAATTTCCCATTTCTATATTCTCCTCACATGTATCATCTGACTCTCTGTAAACTCTTGGGGTTCACAATGTGAGGAGAAGACCACTGACATCTTCCCGAGGCTCCTAGAGGCACAGATGGCTCCAGGGTGATTAAGACAACCAGGCAAGCAGAGTAGGGCCACCTGCAACTCCATCCAGGTCACTGGTTTAGAGGCCACCACCAACGATGTCATTGTGGGCTTTCCTCTACGCAGGTGGGCCGTTCACAGGGAGTCTAAGTGAACGGCACCTGAGTGGGCAGGGGACTACACACAGCAAGGCTCCAAGGCTAAGCACATGCCTTTTGGCCCTCACAGTATCTCATGTCGCTTTGAGCCCCTACGCACTACATCGCTGTGAGGGCACACAACATGGTCTACAATCCTAAAACAAGTTATCTCACTGCCCTTCAATTTTCAGCCTACTCCCTCTTGGACGTTTCCTGACAAGCTCTCTGTACACCCGGAGAACACAGAAATCCTGGAGATATTCAGCGTGTCCCCATGCTACGCTAAACTACTGAGAAATAGCCTTACATTTCCCAGGTTATCAGATTTCAGGATTTGAGAATGGACCACGGAAAAACAATCAGATGACAAATATCTATGTGGCTCCTAAAGCCCTCCTGAATTTATGGAAGAGATCAGAGTCACGAGCAGCCGCCTACCCAAGACTGATCCAGCGGCCACCAAAGGTCATATTCCTGTCGCACATTACCTCACCGAGAAAGTCACTATGTACATCGAATTTACCTGAATATGGCCTATCCGGGTAAGGCACTGCGCACGCCACGGCCTCATGGTGGAAAACGTCCTCTGGCACCACGTTCAAAACTGCAGTGATGTTTCCTTCCCTCTGAGTGCCATACCTTGATGACTTCACCCAAGATGTAGATATGGCCCTAGAAAAAGTTGACCCACTATACTCAGACACGGATCACACACCTCTCTCAGGATGTCACCACCTGTTCCCTGCGTATCTGCACCAGGAGGAGGTACTGTGGTAAAAGCTTACTCCGTTGGCTTCGTTACCTAATAGGAACTGTGGTTCCATCGTTAAACTCGAGGTGATGATGTTCATAGGAATATTCAAGCAGTGGAAGCAGCCTCAAAGTTCCTAGAATGTGGCAGGTTCCCTGGACCCTCAAGATACCACGGCAAGGTTCACAAGGACAAACGTAGCACTAGCACCGGAACCGCTCTAAGGTCAACCCCAAAACTTCTTCCTTGTAGCCTCTTTCTATCCCGATTCCATGAGGACTACAAGATCAGTACCTGTCTACGCAGGCTATTGCGCACAGCAGGGCTGTCTCTGATCAATCAAGCCAAGACCCTGCACTGTCTCAGAATCACCTATGGTCTCTCACCCATCGCATCCAATAGGCTGCACTCGAGATATTCCCTGACTGATAGAGAATATCCGCCCATTGATTGCAACGTGAAAATATCCTTCTCTCGATGTCGACCCTCCACTTCTCTATGCCTTCTTGAGATGTACAGAATCTGAGAAGAACAGACACACACACAGAGAAACACAGAGGGAGTCAGCGAGTGATAGACAGAGAGAAATCCTCTAATATTTCTCACAATTCTCCAAGGAATCGTCTTGCCTTCTCAAAAATCTTTGTGTTCTTATTGTCAGGAGACACCAAGGCAATCATCCTGAAGACACCTGAGCCACAGATGACTCCGCAGATCATTATGCTACACAGGCGGGTAGCTCAGTGAAATCTGCATATGCATCCGCATCACTGGGCCAGGAGACACCACAAATGATGGTCTTGTGAGCCTTACCCTGCCCAGCGGGGCTTAGTACACCGATTCAACGTGAACTACACCTGGCTGGGTAGGGCACTGCACACAGTGTGACTTCCAGGCAGAGGACTGGCCTTTACCCTCACACGCACACATGACTTTCCTCATCATATCCTGATGCTACAAAAAAGATTAACCAGTGATCCTATAAATCATGGACACACTGTCAACCACATTGTCTCTTCGCTTCCTGAGAATCTCTTCAGCTGGTCCACAGGTATCGGAAGCAATAGAGGAGCATAAGAGAAATGATCAGCAGACCAGATGAGTGTGACTCTATAAGCATTTATGTTTCTATCATCTACTTTATACACGGGCACGTTTTCAGGTCTGGACTGCTGAGATGATAATCAACATACAGAGACATCTCTGTGGCCTCAAGCGCCTCCCTGACATCTTGGAGGAATATTACTTGGAGTCCCAGAGCCACCCTTGGTCCAAAAGCCACGAGTCATTAATGAGGAAGCAGGTGCACAGTCCTCGAACCAGGAAAGTTCCGTTCACCAGTAGTTGAGGTCAATACCAACTCTCACGGCGGGAATCTGTACAACGCGTGGCCTCAAGTTGGAGGCCCCGCTGGTCCCCTTCACACTCTTAAATAAATCATTCCTCATTACTCCGACCACGTCCTAGAACCTCACCCAGGTTTTATACATAGAATTTGAAAATGGTGCCCCAGGACCCTGCACCGTGCATCCCTCCCTCACGAGACCATCCGCACTGCACTTCGCAGTGTACAGATTTAGAAGTATGAGGACCAACAGAGAAATAGGGGTTTCGGATCTCTCTTCATTTCAATGGAATTCACCTTCCCTTTTCTAACAGTTCCTGGTAAATTGGTAGGAATGGAAACATTCCGTCATACACAGGATTTCAGAGGCTCTGTTAAAGTTTTAAAGGTGCTCCGAAATGTTCTAGAAGGAGCTTAGGCCATTGGAGCTCCACACTCAAAACTGCACCAAACACAAATACCACCATACCAACGTGCCTGGCGAGTCTAACGCACCCAGACAGACAGGGTTTACACATTCTCCAAGGCTACAGTAGCTGTATGGGTGGGGCACTACACACAAGAAATCTGGAATGTGTAGCCACACCGCAGTCCCCATCATCCTCTTCCATTTAGCTTGCTATCTCTTGCCTCCACATCCTGATGGCTCTATGCATGATATATCCAGACAGCAAGGGAATATCCACCCATATTTGAATCCTTTTTCCCTCCTCGGGGACTGACCTTTCGATCCCCTTTATACTTACTGCGGATATAGGAGGATCAGAGACAGTGAAGAATTTCCCATTTCTATATTCTCCTCACATGTATCATCTGACTCTCTCTGTAAACTCTTGGGGTTCACAATGTGAGGAGAAGACCACTGACATCTTCCCGAGGCTCCTAGAGGCACAGATGGCTCCAGGGTGATTAAGACAACCAGGCAAGCAGAGTATGGCCACCTGCAACTCCATCCAGGTCACTGGTTTAGAGGCCACCACCAACGATGTCATTGTGAGCTTTCCTCTACGCAGGTGGGCCGTTCACAGGGAGTCTAAGTGAACGGCACCTGAGTGGGCAGGGGACTGCACACAGCAAGGCTCCAAGGCTAAGCACATGCCTTTTGGCCCTCACAGTATCTCATGTCGCTTTGAGCCCCTACGCACTACATCGCTGTGAGGGCACACAACATGGTCTACAATCCTAAAACACGTTATCTCACTGCCCTTCAATTTTCAGCCTACTCCCTCTTGGACGTTTCCTCACAAGCTCTGTGTCCATCAGGAGAACACAGAAATCCTGGAGGTATTCAGCATGGCCCGCTTCTATGCTAAACTACTGAGAAATAGCCTAACATTTCCCAGGTTATCAGATTTCTGTATTTTAGAGTGGACCACGGAAATAACAATCACATGACAAATATCTATGTGGCTCCAAAAGCCCTCCTGAACTTATGGAAGAGATCACAGAGTCACGAGCAGCCCCGTACCCAAGACTGCTCCAGTGGCCACCAAAGGTCATATTCCTGTGGCACATTACCTCACCAAGAAAGGCACTATCTACATTGAATTTACGTGAATAGCACCGATCCTGGAAAGGCACTGCGCACGCCACGGCCTCATGGTGGAAAACGTACTCAGGCACCACGTTCAAAACTGCAGTGAAGTTTCCTTCCCTCTGAGTGCCTTAACTTGATGATTTCACCCAAGATGTAGATATGGACCTAGAAAAAGTTGACCCACTATACTCAAATATGGATCACACACCTCTCACAGGATGTCATCAGCTGTTCTCTGTGTATCTGCACCTGGATGAGGAACTATGATCAAAGCTTACTCCCTAGACTTCGTTTCCTAATAGGAACTGTGGTTGCATCGTTAAACTGGAGGTGCTAATGTTCGTACGAACATTCAAGCCGTGGAAGCAGCCTCAAAGTTCCTAGAATGTAGCAGGATCCCTGGACACTCAAGATACCATGGCAAGCGTCACAAGGACAAATGTAGCACTAACACCGGAACTGCTCTAAGGTCAACCCCAAAACTTCTTCCTTGTAGCTTCTTTGAATCCCGATTGCGCAAGGTCTACAAGATCAGTACCTATCTATGCAGCATATTGCGCACAGCAGGGCTGTCTCTCATCAATCAAGCCAAGACCCTGCACTGTCTTAGAATCACCTATGATCTCTCAGCCATCGCATCCAATAGGCTGCACTCGCCATATACCCGGACTCAGAGAGAATATCCACCCATTGATTGCAACCCGAATTCTCCTTCTCTCGATGTCTACCATTCACTACCCTATACCTTTTGGAGAGGCACGAAATCTGAGATAAGCAGACACACAGACAGAGAAAGAGAGAGTGAGCGTGTGTGTGTGTGTGTGAAAAAGAGAAAGACAGAGACAGAGAAATCCTCTAGTATTTCTCACATCTCCTCTAAGGAATCATCATGCCTTCTAAAAAATCTTTGTGTTCTTATTCTCAGGACAGACCAAGGAAATCATCCTGAAGGTGCCTGAGCCACAGATGATTCCACAGATCATTATGCTACTGAGGTCGGTAGCTCAGTGAAACCTGCATATCCATCCACATCACTGGGCCAGGAGACACCACAAAGGAGGTTCTTGTGAGCCGTACTCTACCCAGCGGGGTACATCACACTGATTCAACGTGAACTGCACCTGGCTGGGTAGGGCACGGCACACAGCGTGGCTTCTAGGCAGAGGACTGGCCTTTGCCCTCACACCGACACATGACTTTCATCATCATATCCTGAGGCTACAACAAAGTTTTACCGGTTCTCCTTTAAATCATGGACACACTCTCATCCCGTTTGCCTCTCCGCTTCCAGATGCTCTCTTCAGCTGGTCCACAGTTATCTGAAGCAATAGAGGAGCATAAGAGAAATGATCAGCAGGCAAGATGAGTGTGACTCTATCAGCATTTATGTTTCTATCATCTACTTTATACATGGGCACATTTTCAAGTCTGGACTACTGAGATCATAATCAACATATATGGACATCTCTGTGGCTTAAAGCACCTCCCGGACACCTTGGAGGAATATTACTTGGAGTCCCAGAGACACCCTTGGTCCAAAGGCCACGAGTCATTAATGAGGAAGCAGGTGCACAGTCCTCGAACCAGGAAAGTTCCGTTCACCAGTAGGTGAAATCAATAGCAACCCTCACGGCCGGAATCTGTACAACGCATGGCCTCAGTTTGGAGGCCCTGCTGGTCCCCTTCACACTCTTAAATAAATCATTCCTCATTACTCCGACCACGTCCTTGAACCTCACCCAGGTTTTATATATAGAATTTGAAAATGGTGCCCCAGGACCCTGCACCGTGCATCCCTCCCTCACGAGACCATCCGCACTGCACTTCGCAGTGTACAGATTTAGAAGTATGAGGACCAACAGAGAAATAGGGGTTTCGGATCTCTCTTCATTTCAATGGAATTCACCTTCCCTTTTCTAACAGTTCCTGGTAAATTGGTAGGAATGGAAACATTCCGTCATACACAGGATTTCAGAGGCTCTGTTAAAGTTTTAAAGGTGCTCCGAAATGTTCTAGAAGGAGCTAAGGCCATTGGAGCTCCACACTCAAAACTGCACCAAACACAAATACCACCATACCAACGTGCCTGGCGAGTCTAACGCACCTAGACAGACAGGGTTTACACATTCTCCAAGGGTACAGTAGCTGTATGGGTGGGCCACTACGCACAAGAAATCTGGAATGTGTAGCCACACCGCAGTCCCCATCATCCTCTTCCATTTAGCTTGCTATCTCTTGCCTCCACATCCTGATGGCTCTATGCATGATATATCCAGACAGCAAGGGAATATCCACCCACATTTGAATCCTTTTTCCCTCCTCGGGGACTGACCTTTCGATCCCCTTTATACTTACTGCGGATATAGGAGGATCAGAGACAGTGAAGAATTTCCCATTTCTATATTCTCCTCACATGTATCATCTGACTCTCTGTAAACTCTTGGGGTTCACAATGTGAGGAGAAGAGCACTGACATCTTCCCGAGGCTCCTAGAGGCACAGATGGCTCCAGGGTGATTAAGACAACCAGGCAAGCAGAGTAGGGCCACCTGCAACTCCATCCAGGTCACTGGTTTAGAGGCCACCACCAACGATGTCATTGTGGGCTTTCCTCTACGCAGGTGGGCCGTTCACAGGGAGTCTAAGTGAACGGCACCTGAGTGGGCAGGGGACTGCACACAGCAAGGCTCCAAGGCTAAGCACATGCCTTTTGGCCCTCACAGTATCTCATGTCGCTTTGAGCCCCTACGCACTACATCGCTGTGAGGGCACACAACATGGTCTACAATCCTAAAACAAGTTATCTCACTGCCCTTCAATTTTCAGCCTACTCCCTCTTGGACGTTTCCTGACAAGCTCTCTGTACACCCGGAGAACACAGAAATCCTGGAGATATTCAGCGTGTCCCCATGCTACGCTAAACTACTGAGAAATAGCCTTACATTTCCCAGGTTATCAGATTTCAGGATTTGAGAATGGACCACGGAAAAACAATCAGATGACAAATATCTATGTGGCTCCTAAAGCCCTCCTGAATTTATGGAAGAGATCAGAGTCACGAGCAGCCGCCTACCCAAGACTGATCCAGCGGCCACCAAAGGTCATATTCCTGTCGCACATTACCTCACCGAGAAAGTCACTATGTACATCGAATTTACCTGAATATGGCCTATCCGGGTAAGGCACTGCGCACGCCACGGCCTCATGGTGGAAAACGTCCTCTGGCACCACGTTCAAAACTGCAGTGATGTTTCCTTCCCTCTGAGTGCCATACCTTGATGACTTCACCCAAGATGTAGATATGGCCCTAGAAAAAGTTGACCCACTATACTCAGACACGGATCACACACCTCTCTCAGGATGTCACCACCTGTTCCCTGCGTATCTGCACCAGGAGGAGGTACTGTGGTAAAAGCTTACTCCGTTGGCTTCGTTACCTAATAGGAACTGTGGTTCCATCGTTAAACTCGAGGTGATGATGTTCATAGGAATATTCAAGCAGTGGAAGCAGCCTCAAAGTTCCTAGAATGTGGCAGGTTCCCTGGACCCTCAAGATACCACGGCAAGGTTCACAAGGACAAACGTAGCACTAGCACCGGAACCGCTCTAAGGTCAACCCCAAAACTTCTTCCTTGTAGCCTCTTTCTATCCCGATTCCATGAGGACTACAAGATCAGTACCTGTCTACGCAGGCTATTGCGCACAGCAGGGCTGTCTCTGATCAATCAAGCCAAGACCCTGCACTGTCTCAGAATCACCTATGGTCTCTCACCCATCGCATCCAATAGGCTGCACTCGAGATATTCCCTGACTGATAGAGAATATCCGCCCATTGATTGCAACGTGAAAATATCCTTCTCTCGATGTCGACCCTCCACTTCTCTATGCCTTCTTGAGATGTACAGAATCTGAGAAGAACAGACACACACACAGAGAAACACAGAGGGAGTCAGCGAGTGATAGACAGAGAGAAATCCTCTAATATTTCTCACAATTCTCCAAGGAATCGTCTTGCCTTCTCAAAAATCTTTGTGTTCTTATTGTCAGGAGACACCAAGGCAATCATCCTGAAGACACCTGAGCCACAGATGACTCCGCAGATCATTATGCTACACAGGCGGGTAGCTCAGTGAAATCTGCATATGCATCCGCATCACTGGGCCAGGAGACACCACAAATGATGGTCTTGTGAGCCTTACCCTGCCCAGCGGGGCTTAGTACACCGATTCAACGTGAACTACACCTGGCTGGGTAGGGCACTGCACACAGTGTGACTTCCAGGCAGAGGACTGGCCTTTACCCTCACACGCACACATGACTTTCCTCATCATATCCTGATGCTACAAAAAAGATTAACCAGTGATCCTATAAATCATGGACACACTGTCAACCACATTGTCTCTTCGCTTCCTGAGAATCTCTTCAGCTGGTCCACAGGTATCGGAAGCAATAGAGGAGCATAAGAGAAATGATCAGCAGACCAGATGAGTGTGACTCTATAAGCATTTATGTTTCTATCATCTACTTTATACACGGGCACGTTTTCAGGTCTGGACTGCTGAGATGATAATCAACATACAGAGACATCTCTGTGGCCTCAAGCGCCTCCCTGACATCTTGGAGGAATATTACTTGGAGTCCCAGAGCCACCCTTGGTCCAAAAGCCACGAGTCATTAATGAGGAAGCAGGTGCACAGTCCTCGAACCAGGAAAGTTCCGTTCACCAGTAGTTGAGGTCAATACCAACTCTCACGGCGGGAATCTGTACAACGCGTGGCCTCAAGTTGGAGGCCCCGCTGGTCCCCTTCACACTCTTAAATAAATCATTCCTCATTACTCCGACCACGTCCTAGAACCTCACCCAGGTTTTATACATAGAATTTGAAAATGGTGCCCCAGGACCCTGCACCGTGCATCCCTCCCTCACGAGACCATCCGCACTGCACTTCGCAGTGTACAGATTTAGAAGTATGAGGACCAACAGAGAAATAGGGGTTTCGGATCTCTCTTCATTTCAATGGAATTCACCTTCCCTTTTCTAACAGTTCCTGGTAAATTGGTAGGAATGGAAACATTCCGTCATACACAGGATTTCAGAGGCTCTGTTAAAGTTTTAAAGGTGCTCCGAAATGTTCTAGAAGGAGCTTAGGCCATTGGAGCTCCACACTCAAAACTGCACCAAACACAAATACCACCATACCAACGTGCCTGGCGAGTCTAACGCACCCAGACAGACAGGGTTTACACATTCTCCAAGGCTACAGTAGCTGTATGGGTGGGGCACTACACACAAGAAATCTGGAATGTGTAGCCACACCGCAGTCCCCATCATCCTCTTCCATTTAGCTTGCTATCTCTTGCCTCCACATCCTGATGGCTCTATGCATGATATATCCAGACAGCAAGGGAATATCCACCCACATTTGAATCCTTTTTCCCTCCTCGGGGACTGACCTTTCGATCCCCTTTATACTTACTGCGGATATAGGAGGATCAGAGACAGTGAAGAATTTCCCATTTCTATATTCTCCTCACATGTATCATCTGACTCTCTCTGTAAACTCTTGGGGTTCACAATGTGAGGAGAAGACCACTGACATCTTCCCGAGGCTCCTAGAGGCACAGATGGCTCCAGGGTGATTAAGACAACCAGGCAAGCAGAGTAGGGCCACCTGCAACTCCATCCAGGTCACTGGTTTAGAGGCCACCACCAACGATGTCATTGTGAGCTTTCCTCTACGCAGGTGGGCCGTTCACAGGGAGTCTAAGTGAACGGCACCTGAGTGGGCAGGGGACTGCACACAGCAAGGCTCCAAGGCTAAGCACATGCCTTTTGGCCCTCACAGTATCTCATGTCGCTTTGAGCCCCTACGCACTACATCGCTGTGAGGGCACACAACATGGTCTACAATCCTAAAACAAGTTATCTCACTGCCCTTCAATTTTCAGCCTACTCCCTCTTGGACGTTTCCTCACAAGCTCTGTGTCCATCAGGAGAACACAGAAATCCTGGAGGTATTCAGCATGGCCCGCTTCTATGCTAAACTACTGAGAAATAGCCTAACATTTCCCAGGTTATCAGATTTCTGTATTTTAGAGTGGACCACGGAAATAACAATCACATGACAAATATCTATGTGGCTCCAAAAGCCCTCCTGAATTTATGGAAGAGATCACAGAGTCACGAGCAGCCCCGTACCCAAGACTGCTCCAGTGGCCACCAAAGGTCATATTCCTGTGGCACATTACCTCACCAAGAAAGGCACTATCTACATTGAATTTACGTGAATAGCACCGATCCTGGAAAGGCACTGCGCACGCCACGGCCTCATGGTGGAAAACGTACTCAGGCACCACGTTCAAAACTGCAGTGAAGTTTCCTTCCCTCTGAGTGCCTTAACTTGATGATTTCACCCAAGATGTAGATATGGACCTAGAAAAAGTTGACCCACTATACTCAAATATGGATCACACACCTCTCACAGGATGTCATCAGCTGTTCTCTGTGTATCTGCACCTGGATGAGGAACTATGATCAAAGCTTACTCCCTAGACTTCGTTTCCTAATAGGAACTGTGGTTGCATCGTTAAACTGGAGGTGCTAATGTTCGTACGAACATTCAAGCCGTGGAAGCAGCCTCAAAGTTCCTAGAATGTAGCAGGATCCCTGGACACTCAAGATACCATGGCAAGCGTCACAAGGACAAATGTAGCACTAACACCGGAACTGCTCTAAGGTCAACCCCAAAACTTCTTCCTTGTAGCTTCTTTGAATCCCGATTGCGCAAGGTCTACAAGATCAGTACCTATCTATGCAGCATATTGCGCACAGCAGGGCTGTCTCTCATCAATCAAGCCAAGACCCTGCACTGTCTTAGAATCACCTATGATCTCTCAGCCATCGCATCCAATAGGCTGCACTCGCCATATACCCGGACTCAGAGAGAATATCCACCCATTGATTGCAACCCGAATTCTCCTTCTCTCGATGTCTACCATTCACTACCCTATACCTTTTGGAGAGGCAGGAAATCTGAGATAAGCAGACACACAGACAGAGAAAGAGAGAGTGAGCGTGTGTGTGTGTGTGTGAAAAAGAGAAAGACAGAGACAGAGAAATCCTCTAGTATTTCTCACATCTCCTCTAAGGAATCATCATGCCTTCTAAAAAATCTTTGTGTTCTTATTCTCAGGACAGACCAAGGAAATCATCCTGAAGGTGCCTGAGCCACAGATGATTCCACAGATCATTATGCTACTGAGGTCGGTAGCTCAGTGAAACCTGCATATCCATCCACATCACTGGGCCAGGAGACACCACAAAGGAGGTTCTTGTGAGCCGTACTCTACCCAGCGGGGTACATCACACTGATTCAACGTGAACTGCACCTGGCTGGGTAGGGCACGGCACACAGCGTGGCTTCTAGGCAGAGGACTGGCCTTTGCCCTCACACCGACACATGACTTTCATCATCATATCCTGAGGCTACAACAAAGTTTTACCGGTTCTCCTTTAAATCATGGACACACTCTCATCCCGTTTGCCTCTCCGCTTCCAGATGCTCTCTTCAGCTGGTCCACAGTTATCTGAAGCAATAGAGGAGCATAAGAGAAATGATCAGCAGGCAAGATGAGTGTGACTCTATCAGCATTTATGTTTCTATCATCTACTTTATACATGGGCACATTTTCAAGTCTGGACTACTGAGATCATAATCAACATATATGGACATCTCTGTGGCTTAAAGCACCTCCCGGACACCTTGGAGGAATATTACTTGGAGTCCCAGAGACACCCTTGGTCCAAAGGCCACGAGTCATTAATGAGGAAGCAGGTGCACAGTCCTCGAACCAGGAAAGTTCCGTTCACCAGTAGGTGAAATCAATAGCAACCCTCACGGCCGGAATCTGTACAACGCATGGCCTCAGTTTGGAGGCCCTGCTGGTCCCCTTCACACTCTTAAATAAATCATTCCTCATTACTCCGACCACGTCCTTGAACCTCACCCAGGTTTTATATATAGAATTTGAAAATGGTGCCCCAGGACCCTGCACCGTGCATCCCTCCCTCACGAGACCATCCGCACTGCACTTCGCAGTGTACAGATTTAGAAGTATGAGGACCAACAGAGAAATAGGGGTTTCGGATCTCTCTTCATTTCAATGGAATTCACCTTCCCTTTTCTAACAGTTCCTGGTAAATTGGTAGGAATGGAAACATTCCGTCATACACAGGATTTCAGAGGCTCTGTTAAAGTTTTAAAGGTGCTCCGAAATGTTCTAGAAGGAGCTAAGGCCATTGGAGCTCCACACTCAAAACTGCACCAAACACAAATACCACCATACCAACGTGCCTGGCGAGTCTAACGCACCTAGACAGACAGGGTTTACACATTCTCCAAGGGTACAGTAGCTGTATGGGTGGGCCACTACGCACAAGAAATCTGGAATGTGTAGCCACACCGCAGTCCCCATCATCCTCTTCCATTTAGCTTGCTATCTCTTGCCTCCACATCCTGATGGCTCTATGCATGATATCTCCAGACAGCAAGGGAATATCCACCCACATTTGAATCCTTTTTCCCTCCTCGGGGACTGACCTTTCGATCCCCTTTATACTTACTGCGGATATAGGAGGATCAGAGACAGTGAAGAATTTCCCATTTCTATATTCTCCTCACATGTATCATCTGACTCTCTGTAAACTCTTGGGGTTCACAATGTGAGGAGAAGAGCACTGACATCTTCCCGAGGCTCCTAGAGGCACAGATGGCTCCAGGGTGATTAAGACAACCAGGCAAGCAGAGTAGGGCCACCTGCAACTCCATCCAGGTCACTGGTTTAGAGGCCACCACCAACGATGTCATTGTGGGCTTTCCTCTACGCAGGTGGGCCGTTCACAGGGAGTCTAAGTGAACGGCACCTGAGTGGGCAGGGGACTGCACACAGCAAGGCTCCAAGGCTAAGCACATGCCTTTTGGCCCTCACAGTATCTCATGTCGCTTTGAGCCCCTACGCACTACATCGCTGTGAGGGCACACAACATGGTCTACAATCCTAAAACAAGTTATCTCACTGCCCTTCAATTTTCAGCCTACTCCCTCTTGGACGTTTCCTGACAAGCTCTCTGTACACCCGGAGAACACAGAAATCCTGGAGATATTCAGCGTGTCCCCATGCTACGCTAAACTACTGAGAAATAGCCTTACATTTCCCAGGTTATCAGATTTCAGGATTTGAGAATGGACCACGGAAAAACAATCAGATGACAAATATCTATGTGGCTCCTAAAGCCCTCCTGAATTTATGGAAGAGATCAGAGTCACGAGCAGCCGCCTACCCAAGACTGATCCAGCGGCCACCAAAGGTCATATTCCTGTCGCACATTACCTCACCGAGAAAGTCACTATGTACATCGAATTTACCTGAATATGGCCTATCCGGGTAAGGCACTGCGCACGCCACGGCCTCATGGTGGAAAACGTCCTCTGGCACCACGTTCAAAACTGCAGTGATGTTTCCTTCCCTCTGAGTGCCATACCTTGATGACTTCACCCAAGATGTAGATATGGCCCTAGAAAAAGTTGACCCACTATACTCAGACACGGATCACACACCTCTCTCAGGATGTCACCACCTGTTCCCTGCGTATCTGCACCAGGAGGAGGTACTGTGGTAAAAGCTTACTCCGTTGGCTTCGTTACCTAATAGGAACTGTGGTTCCATCGTTAAACTCGAGGTGATGATGTTCATAGGAATATTCAAGCAGTGGAAGCAGCCTCAAAGTTCCTAGAATGTGGCAGGTTCCCTGGACCCTCAAGATACCACGGCAAGGTTCACAAGGACAAACGTAGCACTAGCACCGGAACCGCTCTAAGGTCAACCCCAAAACTTCTTCCTTGTAGCCTCTTTCTATCCCGATTCCATGAGGACTACAAGATCAGTACCTGTCTACGCAGGCTATTGCGCACAGCAGGGCTGTCTCTGATCAATCAAGCCAAGACCCTGCACTGTCTCAGAATCACCTATGGTCTCTCACCCATCGCATCCAATAGGCTGCACTCGAGATATTCCCTGACTGATAGAGAATATCCGCCCATTGATTGCAACGTGAAAATATCCTTCTCTCGATGTCGACCCTCCACTTCTCTATGCCTTCTTGAGATGTACAGAATCTGAGAAGAACAGACACACACACAGAGAAACACAGAGGGAGTCAGCGAGTGATAGACAGAGAGAAATCCTCTAATATTTCTCACAATTCTCCAAGGAATCGTCTTGCCTTCTCAAAAATCTTTGTGTTCTTATTGTCAGGAGACACCAAGGCAATCATCCTGAAGACACCTGAGCCACAGATGACTCCGCAGATCATTATGCTACACAGGCGGGTAGCTCAGTGAAATCTGCATATGCATCCGCATCACTGGGCCAGGAGACACCACAAATGATGGTCTTGTGAGCCTTACCCTGCCCAGCGGGGCTTAGTACACCGATTCAACGTGAACTACACCTGGCTGGGTAGGGCACTGCACACAGTGTGACTTCCAGGCAGAGGACTGGCCTTTACCCTCACACGCACACATGACTTTCCTCATCATATCCTGATGCTACAAAAAAGATTAACCAGTGATCCTATAAATCATGGACACACTGTCAACCACATTGTCTCTTCGCTTCCTGAGAATCTCTTCAGCTGGTCCACAGGTATCGGAAGCAATAGAGGAGCATAAGAGAAATGATCAGCAGACCAGATGAGTGTGACTCTATAAGCATTTATGTTTCTATCATCTACTTTATACACGGGCACGTTTTCAGGTCTGGACTGCTGAGATGATAATCAACATACAGAGACATCTCTGTGGCCTCAAGCGCCTCCCTGACATCTTGGAGGAATATTACTTGGAGTCCCAGAGCCACCCTTGGTCCAAAAGCCACGAGTCATTAATGAGGAAGCAGGTGCACAGTCCTCGAACCAGGAAAGTTCCGTTCACCAGTAGTTGAGGTCAATACCAACTCTCACGGCGGGAATCTGTACAACGCGTGGCCTCAAGTTGGAGGCCCCGCTGGTCCCCTTCACACTCTTAAATAAATCATTCCTCATTACTCCGACCACGTCCTAGAACCTCACCCAGGTTTTATACATAGAATTTGAAAATGGTGCCCCAGGACCCTGCACCGTGCATCCCTCCCTCACGAGACCATCCGCACTGCACTTCGCAGTGTACAGATTTAGAAGTATGAGGACCAACAGAGAAATAGGGGTTTCGGATCTCTCTTCATTTCAATAGAATTCACCTTCCCTTTTCTAACAGTTCCTGGTAAATTGGTAGGAATGGAAACATTCCGTCATACACAGGATTTCAGAGGCTCTGTTAAAGTTTTAAAGGTGCTCCGAAATGTTCTAGAAGGAGCTTAGGCCATTGGAGCTCCACACTCAAAACTGCACCAAACACAAATACCACCATACCAACGTGCCTGGCGAGTCTAACGCACCCAGACAGACAGGGTTTACACATTCTCCAAGGCTACAGTAGCTGTATGGGTGGGGCACTACACACAAGAAATCTGGAATGTGTAGCCACACCGCAGTCCCCATCATCCTCTTCCATTTAGCTTGCTATCTCTTGCCTCCACATCCTGATGGCTCTATGCATGATATCTCCAGACAGCAAGGTAATATCCACCCACATTTGAATCCTTTTTCCCTCCTCGGGGACTGACCTTTCGATCCCCTTTATACTTACTGCGGATATAGGAGGATCAGAGACAGTGAAGAATTTCCCATTTCTATATTCTCCTCACATGTATCATCTGACTCTCTCTGTAAACTCTTGGGGTTCACAATGTGAGGAGAAGACCACTGACATCTTCCCGAGGCTCCTAGAGGCACAGATGGCTCCAGGGTGATTAAGACAACCAGGCAAGCAGAGTAGGGCCACCTGCAACTCCATCCAGGTCACTGGTTTAGAGGCCACCACCAACGATGTCATTGTGAGCTTTCCTCTACGCAGGTGGGCCGTTCACAGGGAGTCTAAGTGAACGGCACCTGAGTGGGCAGGGGACTGCACACAGCAAGGCTCCAAGGCTAAGCACATGCCTTTTGGCCCTCACGGTATCTCATGTCGCTTTGAGCCCCTACGCACTACATCGCTGTGAGGGCACACAACATGGTCTACAATCCTAAAACAAGTTATCTCACTGCCCTTCAATTTTCAGCCTACTCCCTCTTGGACGTTTCCTCACAAGCTCTGTGTCCATCAGGAGAACACAGAAATCCTGGAGGTATTCAGCATGGCCCGCTTCTATGCTAAACTACTGAGAAATAGCCTAACATTTCCCAGGTTATCAGATTTCTGTATTTTAGAGTGGACCACGGAAATAACAATCACATGACAAATATCTATGTGGCTCCAAAAGCCCTCCTGAATTTATGGAAGAGATCACAGAGTCACGAGCAGCCCCGTACCCAAGACTGCTCCAGTGGCCACCAAAGGTCATATTCCTGTGGCACATTACCTCACCAAGAAAGGCACTATCTACATTGAATTTACGTGAATAGCACCGATCCTGGAAAGGCACTGCGCACGCCACGGCCTCATGGTGGAAAACGTACTCAGGCACCACGTTCAAAACTGCAGTGAAGTTTCCTTCCCTCTGAGTGCCTTAACTTGATGATTTCACCCAAGATGTAGATATGGACCTAGAAAAAGTTGACCCACTATACTCAAATATGGATCACACACCTCTCACAGGATGTCATCAGCTGTTCTCTGTGTATCTGCACCTGGATGAGGAACTATGATCAAAGCTTACTCCCTAGACTTCGTTTCCTAATAGGAACTGTGGTTGCATCGTTAAACTGGAGGTGCTAATGTTCGTACGAACATTCAAGCCGTGGAAGCAGCCTCAAAGTTCCTAGAATGTAGCAGGATCCCTGGACACTCAAGATACCATGGCAAGCGTCACAAGGACAAATGTAGCACTAACACCGGAACTGCTCTAAGGTCAACCCCAAAACTTCTTCCTTGTAGCTTCTTTGAATCCCGATTGCGCAAGGTCTACAAGATCAGTACCTATCTATGCAGCATATTGCGCACAGCAGGGCTGTCTCTCATCAATCAAGCCAAGACCCTGCACTGTCTTAGAATCACCTATGATCTCTCAGCCATCGCATCCAATAGGCTGCACTCGCCATATACCCGGACTCAGAGAGAATATCCACCCATTGATTGCAACCCGAATTCTCCTTCTCTCGATGTCTACCATTCACTACCCTATACCTTTTGGAGAGGCACGAAATCTGAGATAAGCAGACACACAGACAGAGAAAGAGAGAGTGAGCGTGTGTGTGTGTGTGTGTGTGTGTGTGTGTGAAAAAGAGAAAGACAGAGACAGAGAAATCCTCTAGTATTTCTCACATCTCCTCTAAGGAATCATCATGCCTTCTAAAAAATCTTTGTGTTCTTATTCTCAGGACAGACCAAGGAAATCATCCTGAAGATGCCTGAGCCACAGATGATTCCACAGATCATTATGCTACTGAGGTCGGTAGCTCAGTGAAACCTGCATATCCATCCACATCACTGGGCCAGGAGACACCACAAAGGAGGTTCTTGTGAGCCGTACTCTACCCAGCGGGGTACATTACACTGATTCAACGTGAACTGCACCTGGCTGGGTAGGGCACGGCACACAGCGTGGCTTCTAGGCAGAGGACTGGCCTTTGCCCTCACACCGACACATGACTTTCATCATCATATCCTGAGGCTACAACAAAGTTTTACCGGTTCTCCTTTAAATCATGGACACACTCTCATCCCGTTTGCCTCTCCGCTTCCAGATGCTCTCTTCAGCTGGTCCACAGTTATCTGAAGCAATAGAGGAGCATAAGAGAAATGATCAGCAGGCAAGATGAGTGTGACTCTATCAGCATTTATGTTTCTATCATCTACTTTATACATGGGCACATTTTCAAGTCTGGACTACTGAGATCATAATCAACATATATGGACATCTCTGTGGCTTAAAGCACCTCCCGGACACCTTGGAGGAATATTACTTGGAGTCCCAGAGACACCCTTGGTCCAAAGGCCACGAGTCATTAATGAGGAAGCAGGTGCACAGTCCTCGAACCAGGAAAGTTCCGTTCACCAGTAGGTGAAATCAATAGCAACCCTCACGGCCGGAATCTGTACAACGCATGGCCTCAGTTTGGAGGCCCTGCTGGTCCCCTTCACACTCTTAAATAAATCATTCCTCATTACTCCGACCACGTCCTTGAACCTCACCCAGGTTTTATATATAGAATTTGAAAATGGTGCCCCAGGACCCTGCACCGTGCATCCCTCCCTCACGAGACCATCCGCACTGCACTTCGCAGTGTACAGATTTAGAAGTATGAGGACCAACAGAGAAATAGGGGTTTCGGATCTCTCTTCATTTCAATGGAATTCACCTTCCCTTTTCTAACAGTTCCTGGTAAATTGGTAGGAATGGAAACATTCCGTCATACACAGGATTTCAGAGGCTCTGTTAAAGTTTTAAAGGTGCTCCGAAATGTTCTAGAAGGAGCTAAGGCCATTGGAGCTCCACACTCAAAACTGCACCAAACACAAATACCACCATACCAACGTGCCTGGCGAGTCTAACGCACCTAGACAGACAGGGTTTACACATTCTCCAAGGGTACAGTAGCTGTATGGGTGGGCCACTACGCACAAGAAATCTGGAATGTGTAGCCACACCGCAGTCCCCATCATCCTCTTCCATTTAGCTTGCTATCTCTTGCCTCCACATCCTGATGGCTCTATGCATGATATCTCCAGACAGCAAGGGAATATCCACCCACATTTGAATCCTTTTTCCCTCCTCGGGGACTGACCTTTCGATCCCCTTTATACTTACTGCGGATATAGGAGGATCAGAGACAGTGAAGAATTTCCCATTTCTATATTCTCCTCACATGTATCATCTGACTCTCTGTAAACTCTTGGGGTTCACAATGTGAGGAGAAGAGCACTGACATCTTCCCGAGGCTCCTAGAGGCACAGATGGCTCCAGGGTGATTAAGACAACCAGGCAAGCAGAGTAGGGCCACCTGCAACTCCATCCAGGTCACTGGTTTAGAGGCCACCACCAACGATGTCATTGTGGGCTTTCCTCTACGCAGGTGGGCCGTTCACAGGGAGTCTAAGTGAACGGCACCTGAGTGGGCAGGGGACTGCACACAGCAAGGCTCCAAGGCTAAGCACATGCCTTTTGGCCCTCACAGTATCTCATGTCGCTTTGAGCCCCTACGCACTACATCGCTGTGAGGGCACACAACATGGTCTACAATCCTAAAACAAGTTATCTCACTGCCCTTCAATTTTCAGCCTACTCCCTCTTGGACGTTTCCTGACAAGCTCTCTGTACACCCGGAGAACACAGAAATCCTGGAGATATTCAGCGTGTCCCCATGCTACGCTAAACTACTGAGAAATAGCCTTACATTTCCCAGGTTATCAGATTTCAGGATTTGAGAATGGACCACGGAAAAACAATCAGATGACAAATATCTATGTGGCTCCTAAAGCCCTCCTGAATTTATGGAAGAGATCAGAGTCACGAGCAGCCGCCTACCCAAGACTGATCCAGCGGCCACCAAAGGTCATATTCCTGTCGCACATTACCTCACCGAGAAAGTCACTATGTACATCGAATTTACCTGAATATGGCCTATCCGGGTAAGGCACTGCGCACGCCACGGCCTCATGGTGGAAAACGTCCTCTGGCACCACGTTCAAAACTGCAGTGATGTTTCCTTCCCTCTGAGTGCCATACCTTGATGACTTCACCCAAGATGTAGATATGGCCCTAGAAAAAGTTGACCCACTATACTCAGACACGGATCACACACCTCTCTCAGGATGTCACCACCTGTTCCCTGCGTATCTGCACCAGGAGGAGGTACTGTGGTAAAAGCTTACTCCGTTGGCTTCGTTACCTAATAGGAACTGTGGTTCCATCGTTAAACTCGAGGTGATGATGTTCATAGGAATATTCAAGCTGTGGAAGCAGCCTCAAAGTTCCTAGAATGTGGCAGGTTCCCTGGACCCTCAAGATACCACGGCAAGGTTCACAAGGACAAACGTAGCACTAGCACCGGAACCGCTCTAAGGTCAACCCCAAAACTTCTTCCTTGTAGCCTCTTTCTATCCCGATTCCATGAGGACTACAAGATCAGTACCTGTCTACGCAGGCTATTGCGCACAGCAGGGCTGTCTCTGATCAATCAAGCCAAGACCCTGCACTGTCTCAGAATCACCTATGGTCTCTCACCCATCGCATCCAATAGGCTGCACTCGAGATATTCCCTGACTGATAGAGAATATCCGCCCATTGATTGCAACGTGAAAATATCCTTCTCTCGATGTCGACCCTCCACTTCTCTATGCCTTCTTGAGATGTACAGAATCTGAGAAGAACAGACACACACACAGAGAAACACAGAGGGAGTCAGCGAGTGATAGACAGAGAGAAATCCTCTAATATTTCTCACAATTCTCCAAGGAATCGTCTTGCCTTCTCAAAAATCTTTGTGTTCTTATTGTCAGGAGACACCAAGGCAATCATCCTGAAGACACCTGAGCCACAGATGACTCCGCAGATCATTATGCTACACAGGCGGGTAGCTCAGTGAAATCTGCATATGCATCCGCATCACTGGGCCAGGAGACACCACAAATGATGGTCTTGTGAGCCTTACCCTGCCCAGCGGGGCTTAGTACACCGATTCAACGTGAACTACACCTGGCTGGGTAGGGCACTGCACACAGTGTGACTTCCAGGCAGAGGACTGGCCTTTACCCTCACACGCACACATGACTTTCCTCATCATATCCTGATGCTACAAAAAAGATTAACCAGTGATCCTATAAATCATGGACACACTGTCAACCACATTGTCTCTTCGCTTCCTGAGAATCTCTTCAGCTGGTCCACAGGTATCGGAAGCAATAGAGGAGCATAAGAGAAATGATCAGCAGACCAGATGAGTGTGACTCTATAAGCATTTATGTTTCTATCATCTACTTTATACACGGGCACGTTTTCAGGTCTGGACTGCTGAGATGATAATCAACATACAGAGACATCTCTGTGGCCTCAAGCGCCTCCCTGACATCTTGGAGGAATATTACTTGGAGTCCCAGAGCCACCCTTGGTCCAAAAGCCACGAGTCATTAATGAGGAAGCAGGTGCACAGTCCTCGAACCAGGAAAGTTCCGTTCACCAGTAGTTGAGGTCAATACCAACTCTCACGGCGGGAATCTGTACAACGCGTGGCCTCAAGTTGGAGGCCCCGCTGGTCCCCTTCACACTCTTAAATAAATCATTCCTCATTACTCCGACCACGTCCTAGAACCTCACCCAGGTTTTATACATAGAATTTGAAAATGGTGCCCCAGGACCCTGCACCGTGCATCCCTCCCTCACGAGACCATCCGCACTGCACTTCGCAGTGTACAGATTTAGAAGTATGAGGACCAACAGAGAAATAGGGGTTTCGGATCTCTCTTCATTTCAATGGAATTCACCTTCCCTTTTCTAACAGTTCCTGGTAAATTGGTAGGAATGGAAACATTCCGTCATACACAGGATTTCAGAGGCTCTGTTAAAGTTTTAAAGGTGCTCCGAAATGTTCTAGAAGGAGCTTAGGCCATTGGAGCTCCACACTCAAAACTGCACCAAACACAAATACCACCATACCAACGTGCCTGGCGAGTCTAACGCACCCAGACAGACAGGGTTTACACATTCTCCAAGGCTACAGTAGCTGTATGGGTGGGGCACTACACACAAGAAATCTGGAATGTGTAGCCACACCGCAGTCCCCATCATCCTCTTCCATTTAGCTTGCTATCTCTTGCCTCCACATCCTGATGGCTCTATGCATGATATATCCAGACAGCAAGGGAATATCCACCCACATTTGAATCCTTTTTCCCTCCTCGGGGACTGACCTTTCGATCCCCTTTATACTTACTGCGGATATAGGAGGATCAGAGACAGTGAAGAATTTCCCATTTCTATATTCTCCTCACATGTATCATCTGACTCTCTCTGTAAACTCTTGGGGTTCACAATGTGAGGAGAAGACCACTGACATCTTCCCGAGGCTCCTAGAGGCACAGATGGCTCCAGGGTGATTAAGACAACCAGGCAAGCAGAGTAGGGCCACCTGCAACTCCATCCAGGTCACTGGTTTAGAGGCCACCACCAACGATGTCATTGTGAGCTTTCCTCTACGCAGGTGGGCCGTTCACAGGGAGTCTAAGTGAACGGCACCTGAGTGGGCAGGGGACTGCACACAGCAAGGCTCCAAGGCTAAGCACATGCCTTTTGGCCCTCACGGTATCTCATGTCGCTTTGAGCCCCTACGCACTACATCGCTGTGAGGGCACACAACATGGTCTACAATCCTAAAACAAGTTATCTCACTGCCCTTCAATTTTCAGCCTACTCCCTCTTGGACGTTTCCTCACAAGCTCTGTGTCCATCAGGAGAACACAGAAATCCTGGAGGTATTCAGCATGGCCCGCTTCTATGCTAAACTACTGAGAAATAGCCTAACATTTCCCAGGTTATCAGATTTCTGTATTTTAGAGTGGACCACGGAAATAACAATCACATGACAAATATCTATGTGGCTCCAAAAGCCCTCCTGAATTTATGGAAGAGATCACAGAGTCACGAGCAGCCCCGTACCCAAGACTGCTCCAGTGGCCACCAAAGGTCATATTCCTGTGGCACATTACCTCACCAAGAAAGGCACTATCTACATTGAATTTACGTGAATAGCACCGATCCTGGAAAGGCACTGCGCACGCCACGGCCTCATGGTGGAAAACGTACTCAGGCACCACGTTCAAAACTGCAGTGAAGTTTCCTTCCCTCTGAGTGCCTTAACTTGATGATTTCACCCAAGATGTAGATATGGACCTAGAAAAAGTTGACCCACTATACTCAAATATGGATCACACACCTCTCACAGGATGTCATCAGCTGTTCTCTGTGTATCTGCACCTGGATGAGGAACTATGATCAAAGCTTACTCCCTAGACTTCGTTTCCTAATAGGAACTGTGGTTGCATCGTTAAACTGGAGGTGCTAATGTTCGTACGAACATTCAAGCCGTGGAAGCAGCCTCAAAGTTCCTAGAATGTAGCAGGATCCCTGGACACTCAAGATACCATGGCAAGCGTCACAAGGACAAATGTAGCACTAACACCGGAACTGCTCTAAGGTCAACCCCAAAACTTCTTCCTTGTAGCTTCTTTGAATCCCGATTGCGCAAGGTCTACAAGATCAGTACCTATCTATGCAGCATATTGCGCACAGCAGGGCTGTCTCTCATCAATCAAGCCAAGACCCTGCACTGTCTTAGAATCACCTATGATCTCTCAGCCATCGCATCCAATAGGCTGCACTCGCCATATACCCGGACTCAGAGAGAATATCCACCCATTGATTGCAACCCGAATTCTCCTTCTCTCGATGTCTACCATTCACTACCCTATACCTTTTGGAGAGGCACGAAATCTGAGATAAGCAGACACACAGACAGAGAAAGAGAGAGTGAGCGTGTGTGTGTGTGTGTGTGTGTGTGTGTGTGAAAAAGAGAAAGACAGAGACAGAGAAATCCTCTAGTATTTCTCACATCTCCTCTAAGGAATCATCATGCCTTCTAAAAAATCTTTGTGTTCTTATTCTCAGGACAGACCAAGGAAATCATCCTGAAGGTGCCTGAGCCACAGATGATTCCACAGATCATTATGCTACTGAGGTCGGTAGCTCAGTGAAACCTGCATATCCATCCACATCACTGGGCCAGGAGACACCACAAAGGAGGTTCTTGTGAGCCGTACTCTACCCAGCGGGGTACATCACACTGATTCAACGTGAACTGCACCTGGCTGGGTAGGGCACGGCACACAGCGTGGCTTCTAGGCAGAGGACTGGCCTTTGCCCTCACACCGACACATGACTTTCATCATCATATCCTGAGGCTACAACAAAGTTTTACCGGTTCTCCTTTAAATCATGGACACACTCTCATCCCGTTTGCCTCTCCGCTTCCAGATGCTCTCTTCAGCTGGTCCACAGTTATCTGAAGCAATAGAGGAGCATAAGAGAAATGATCAGCAGGCAAGATGAGTGTGACTCTATCAGCATTTATGTTTCTATCATCTACTTTATACATGGGCACATTTTCAAGTCTGGACTACTGAGATCATAATCAACATATATGGACATCTCTGTGGCTTAAAGCACCTCCCGGACACCTTGGAGGAATATTACTTGGAGTCCCAGAGACACCCTTGGTCCAAAGGCCACGAGTCATTAATGAGGAAGCAGGTGCACAGTCCTCGAACCAGGAAAGTTCCGTTCACCAGTAGGTGAAATCAATAGCAACCCTCACGGCCGGAATCTGTACAACGCATGGCCTCAGTTTGGAGGCCCTGCTGGTCCCCTTCACACTCTTAAATAAATCATTCCTCATTACTCCGACCACGTCCTTGAACCTCACCCAGGTTTTATATATAGAATTTGAAAATGGTGCCCCAGGACCCTGCACCGTGCATCCCTCCCTCACGAGACCATCCGCACTGCACTTCGCAGTGTACAGATTTAGAAGTATGAGGACCAACAGAGAAATAGGGGTTTCGGATCTCTCTTCATTTCAATGGAATTCACCTTCCCTTTTCTAACAGTTCCTGGTAAATTGGTAGGAATGGAAACATTCCGTCATACACAGGATTTCAGAGGCTCTGTTAAAGTTTTAAAGGTGCTCCGAAATGTTCTAGAAGGAGCTAAGGCCATTGGAGCTCCACACTCAAAACTGCACCAAACACAAATACCACCATACCAACGTGCCTGGCGAGTCTAACGCACCTAGACAGACAGGGTTTACACATTCTCCAAGGGTACAGTAGCTGTATGGGTGGGCCACTACGCACAAGAAATCTGGAATGTGTAGCCACACCGCAGTCCCCATCATCCTCTTCCATTTAGCTTGCTATCTCTTGCCTCCACATCCTGATGGCTCTATGCATGATATCTCCAGACAGCAAGGGAATATCCACCCACATTTGAATCCTTTTTCCCTCCTCGGGGACTGACCTTTCGATCCCCTTTATACTTACTGCGGATATAGGAGGATCAGAGACAGTGAAGAATTTCCCATTTCTATATTCTCCTCACATGTATCATCTGACTCTCTGTAAACTCTTGGGGTTCACAATGTGAGGAGAAGAGCACTGACATCTTCCCGAGGCTCCTAGAGGCACAGATGGCTCCAGGGTGATTAAGACAACCAGGCAAGCAGAGTAGGGCCACCTGCAACTCCATCCAGGTCACTGGTTTAGAGGCCACCACCAACGATGTCATTGTGGGCTTTCCTCTACGCAGGTGGGCCGTTCACAGGGAGTCTAAGTGAACGGCACCTGAGTGGGCAGGGGACTGCACACAGCAAGGCTCCAAGGCTAAGCACATGCCTTTTGGCCCTCACAGTATCTCATGTCGCTTTGAGCCCCTACGCACTACATCGCTGTGAGGGCACACAACATGGTCTACAATCCTAAAACAAGTTATCTCACTGCCCTTCAATTTTCAGCCTACTCCCTCTTGGACGTTTCCTGACAAGCTCTCTGTACACCCGGAGAACACAGAAATCCTGGAGATATTCAGCGTGTCCCCATGCTACGCTAAACTACTGAGAAATAGCCTTACATTTCCCAGGTTATCAGATTTCAGGATTTGAGAATGGACCACGGAAAAACAATCAGATGACAAATATCTATGTGGCTCCTAAAGCCCTCCTGAATTTATGGAAGAGATCAGAGTCACGAGCAGCCGCCTACCCAAGACTGATCCAGCGGCCACCAAAGGTCATATTCCTGTCGCACATTACCTCACCGAGAAAGTCACTATGTACATCGAATTTACCTGAATATGGCCTATCCGGGTAAGGCACTGCGCACGCCACGGCCTCATGGTGGAAAACGTCCTCTGGCACCACGTTCAAAACTGCAGTGATGTTTCCTTCCCTCTGAGTGCCATACCTTGATGACTTCACCCAAGATGTAGATATGGCCCTAGAAAAAGTTGACCCACTATACTCAGACACGGATCACACACCTCTCTCAGGATGTCACCACCTGTTCCCTGCGTATCTGCACCAGGAGGAGGTACTGTGGTAAAAGCTTACTCCGTTGGCTTCGTTACCTAATAGGAACTGTGGTTCCATCGTTAAACTCGAGGTGATGATGTTCATAGGAATATTCAAGCAGTGGAAGCAGCCTCAAAGTTCCTAGAATGTGGCAGGTTCCCTGGACCCTCAAGATACCACGGCAAGGTTCACAAGGACAAACGTAGCACTAGCACCGGAACCGCTCTAAGGTCAACCCCAAAACTTCTTCCTTGTAGCCTCTTTCTATCCCGATTCCATGAGGACTACAAGATCAGTACCTGTCTACGCAGGCTATTGCGCACAGCAGGGCTGTCTCTGATCAATCAAGCCAAGACCCTGCACTGTCTCAGAATCACCTATGGTCTCTCACCCATCGCATCCAATAGGCTGCACTCGAGATATTCCCTGACTGATAGAGAATATCCGCCCATTGATTGCAACGTGAAAATATCCTTCTCTCGATGTCGACCCTCCACTTCTCTATGCCTTCTTGAGATGTACAGAATCTGAGAAGAACAGACACACACACAGAGAAACACAGAGGGAGTCAGCGAGTGATAGACAGAGAGAAATCCTCTAATATTTCTCACAATTCTCCAAGGAATCGTCTTGCCTTCTCAAAAATCTTTGTGTTCTTATTGTCAGGAGACACCAAGGCAATCATCCTGAAGACACCTGAGCCACAGATGACTCCGCAGATCATTATGCTACACAGGCGGGTAGCTCAGTGAAATCTGCATATGCATCCGCATCACTGGGCCAGGAGACACCACAAATGATGGTCTTGTGAGCCTTACCCTGCCCAGCGGGGCTTAGTACACCGATTCAACGTGAACTACACCTGGCTGGGTAGGGCACTGCACACAGTGTGACTTCCAGGCAGAGGACTGGCCTTTACCCTCACACGCACACATGACTTTCCTCATCATATCCTGATGCTACAAAAAAGATTAACCAGTGATCCTATAAATCATGGACACACTGTCAACCACATTGTCTCTTCGCTTCCTGAGAATCTCTTCAGCTGGTCCACAGGTATCGGAAGCAATAGAGGAGCATAAGAGAAATGATCAGCAGACCAGATGAGTGTGACTCTATAAGCATTTATGTTTCTATCATCTACTTTATACACGGGCACGTTTTCAGGTCTGGACTGCTGAGATGATAATCAACATACAGAGACATCTCTGTGGCCTCAAGCGCCTCCCTGACATCTTGGAGGAATATTACTTGGAGTCCCAGAGCCACCCTTGGTCCAAAAGCCACGAGTCATTAATGAGGAAGCAGGTGCACAGTCCTCGAACCAGGAAAGTTCCGTTCACCAGTAGTTGAGGTCAATACCAACTCTCACGGCGGGAATCTGTACAACGCGTGGCCTCAAGTTGGAGGCCCCGCTGGTCCCCTTCACACTCTTAAATAAATCATTCCTCATTACTCCGACCACGTCCTAGAACCTCACCCAGGTTTTATACATAGAATTTGAAAATGGTGCCCCAGGACCCTGCACCGTGCATCCCTCCCTCACGAGACCATCCGCACTGCACTTCGCAGTGTACAGATTTAGAAGTATGAGGACCAACAGAGAAATAGGGGTTTCGGATCTCTCTTCATTTCAATAGAATTCACCTTCCCTTTTCTAACAGTTCCTGGTAAATTGGTAGGAATGGAAACATTCCGTCATACACAGGATTTCAGAGGCTCTGTTAAAGTTTTAAAGGTGCTCCGAAAGGTTCTAGAAGGAGCTTAGGCCATTGGAGCTCCACACTCAAAACTGCACCAAACACAAATACCACCATACCAACGTGCCTGGCGAGTCTAACGCACCCAGACAGACAGGGTTTACACATTCTCCAAGGCTACAGTAGCTGTATGGGTGGGGCACTACACACAAGAAATCTGGAATGTGTAGCCACACCGCAGTCCCCATCATCCTCTTCCATTTAGCTTGCTATCTCTTGCCTCCACATCCTGATGGCTCTATGCATGATATCTCCAGACAGCAAGGTAATATCCACCCACATTTGAATCCTTTTTCCCTCCTCGGGGACTGACCTTTCGATCCCCTTTATACTTACTGCGGATATAGGAGGATCAGAGACAGTGAAGAATTTCCCATTTCTATATTCTCCTCACATGTATCATCTGACTCTCTCTGTAAACTCTTGGGGTTCACAATGTGAGGAGAAGACCACTGACATCTTCCCGAGGCTCCTAGAGGCACAGATGGCTCCAGGGTGATTAAGACAACCAGGCAAGCAGAGTAGGGCCACCTGCAACTCCATCCAGGTCACTGGTTTAGAGGCCACCACCAACGATGTCATTGTGAGCTTTCCTCTACGCAGGTGGGCCGTTCACAGGGAGTCTAAGTGAACGGCACCTGAGTGGGCAGGGGACTGCACACAGCAAGGCTCCAAGGCTAAGCACATGCCTTTTGGCCCTCACGGTATCTCATGTCGCTTTGAGCCCCTACGCACTACATCGCTGTGACGGCACACAACATGGTCTACAATCCTAAAACAAGTTATCTCACTGCCCTTCAATTTTCAGCCTACTCCCTCTTGGACGTTTCCTCACAAGCTCTGTGTCCATCAGGAGAACACAGAAATCCTGGAGGTATTCAGCATGGCCCGCTTCTATGCTAAACTACTGAGAAATAGCCTAACATTTCCCAGGTTATCAGATTTCTGTATTTTAGAGTGGACCACGGAAATAACAATCACATGACAAATATCTATGTGGCTCCAAAAGCCCTCCTGAATTTATGGAAGAGATCACAGAGTCACGAGCAGCCCCGTACCCAAGACTGCTCCAGTGGCCACCAAAGGTCATATTCCTGTGGCACATTACCTCACCAAGAAAGGCACTATCTACATTGAATTTACGTGAATAGCACCGATCCTGGAAAGGCACTGCGCACGCCACGGCCTCATGGTGGAAAACGTACTCAGGCACCACGTTCAAAACTGCAGTGAAGTTTCCTTCCCTCTGAGTGCCTTAACTTGATGATTTCACCCAAGATGTAGATATGGACCTAGAAAAAGTTGACCCACTATACTCAAATATGGATCACACACCTCTCACAGGATGTCATCAGCTGTTCTCTGTGTATCTGCACCTGGATGAGGAACTATGATCAAAGCTTACTCCCTAGACTTCGTTTCCTAATAGGAACTGTGGTTGCATCGTTAAACTGGAGGTGCTAATGTTCGTACGAACATTCAAGCCGTGGAAGCAGCCTCAAAGTTCCTAGAATGTAGCAGGATCCCTGGACACTCAAGATACCATGGCAAGCGTCACAAGGACAAATGTAGCACTAACACCGGAACTGCTCTAAGGTCAACCCCAAAACTTCTTCCTTGTAGCTTCTTTGAATCCCGATTGCGCAAGGTCTACAAGATCAGTACCTATCTATGCAGCATATTGCGCACAGCAGGGCTGTCTCTCATCAATCAAGCCAAGACCCTGCACTGTCTTAGAATCACCTATGA
Organism: Giraffa tippelskirchi; assembly: GCF_054371585.1. Classification (NCBI taxonomy): domain Eukaryota; kingdom Metazoa; phylum Chordata; class Mammalia; order Artiodactyla; family Giraffidae; genus Giraffa; species Giraffa tippelskirchi. The sequence continues at coordinate 8,846,717 of NC_137289.1, read as the reverse complement.
TCTCTCAGCCATCGCATCCAATAGGCTGCACTCGCCATATACCCGGACTCAGAGAGAATATCCACCCATTGATTGCAACCCGAATTCTCCTTCTCTCGATGTCTACCATTCACTACCCTATACCTTTTGGAGAGGCACGAAATCTGAGATAAGCAGACACACAGACAGAGAAAGAGAGAGTGAGCGTGTGTGTGTGTGTGTGTGTGTGTGTGAAAAAGAGAAAGACAGAGACAGAGAAATCCTCTAGTATTTCTCACATCTCCTCTAAGGAATCATCATGCCTTCTAAAAAATCTATGTGTTCTTATTCTCAGGACAGACCAAGGAAATCATCCTGAAGATGCCTGAGCCACAGATGATTCCACAGATCATTATGCTACTGAGGTCGGTAGCTCAGTGAAACCTGCATATCCATCCACATCACTGGGCCAGGAGACACCACAAAGGAGGTTCTTGTGAGCCGTACTCTACCCAGCGGGGTACATTACACTGATTCAACGTGAACTGCACCTGGCTGGGTAGGGCACGGCACACAGCGTGGCTTCTAGGCAGAGGACTGGCCTTTGCCCTCACACCGACACATGACTTTCATCATCATATCCTGAGGCTACAACAAAGTTTTACCGGTTCTCCTTTAAATCATGGACACACTCTCATCCCGTTTGCCTCTCCGCTTCCAGATGCTCTCTTCAGCTGGTCCACAGTTATCTGAAGCAATAGAGGAGCATAAGAGAAATGATCAGCAGGCAAGATGAGTGTGACTCTATCAGCATTTATGTTTCTATCATCTACTTTATACATGGGCACATTTTCAAGTCTGGACTACTGAGATCATAATCAACATATATGGACATCTCTGTGGCTTAAAGCACCTCCCGGACACCTTGGAGGAATATTACTTGGAGTCCCAGAGACACCCTTGGTCCAAAGGCCACGAGTCATTAATGAGGAAGCAGGTGCACAGTCCTCGAACCAGGAAAGTTCCGTTCACCAGTAGGTGAAATCAATAGCAACCCTCACGGCCGGAATCTGTACAACGCATGGCCTCAGTTTGGAGGCCCTGCTGGTCCCCTTCACACTCTTAAATAAATCATTCCTCATTACTCCGACCACGTCCTTGAACCTCACCCAGGTTTTATATATAGAATTTGAAAATGGTGCCCCAGGACCCTGCACCGTGCATCCCTCCCTCACGAGACCATCCGCACTGCACTTCGCAGTGTACAGATTTAGAAGTATGAGGACCAACAGAGAAATAGGGGTTTCGGATCTCTCTTCATTTCAATGGAATTCACCTTCCCTTTTCTAACAGTTCCTGGTAAATTGGTAGGAATGGAAACATTCCGTCATACACAGGATTTCAGAGGCTCTGTTAAAGTTTTAAAGGTGCTCCGAAATGTTCTAGAAGGAGCTAAGGCCATTGGAGCTCCACACTCAAAACTGCACCAAACACAAATACCACCATACCAACGTGCCTGGCGAGTCTAACGCACCTAGACAGACAGGGTTTACACATTCTCCAAGGGTACAGTAGCTGTATGGGTGGGCCACTACGCACAAGAAATCTGGAATGTGTAGCCACACCGCAGTCCCCATCATCCTCTTCCATTTAGCTTGCTATCTCTTGCCTCCACATCCTGATGGCTCTATGCATGATATCTCCAGACAGCAAGGGAATATCCACCCACATTTGAATCCTTTTTCCCTCCTCGGGGACTGACCTTTCGATCCCCTTTATACTTACTGCGGATATAGGAGGATCAGAGACAGTGAAGAATTTCCCATTTCTATATTCTCCTCACATGTATCATCTGACTCTCTGTAAACTCTTGGGGTTCACAATGTGAGGAGAAGAGCACTGACATCTTCCCGAGGCTCCTAGAGGCACAGATGGCTCCAGGGTGATTAAGACAACCAGGCAAGCAGAGTAGGGCCACCTGCAACTCCATCCAGGTCACTGGTTTAGAGGCCACCACCAACGATGTCATTGTGGGCTTTCCTCTACGCAGGTGGGCCGTTCACAGGGAGTCTAAGTGAACGGCACCTGAGTGGGCAGGGGACTGCACACAGCAAGGCTCCAAGGCTAAGCACATGCCTTTTGGCCCTCACAGTATCTCATGTCGCTTTGAGCCCCTACGCACTACATCGCTGTGAGGGCACACAACATGGTCTACAATCCTAAAACAAGTTATCTCACTGCCCTTCAATTTTCAGCCTACTCCCTCTTGGACGTTTCCTGACAAGCTCTCTGTACACCCGGAGAACACAGAAATCCTGGAGATATTCAGCGTGTCCCCATGCTACGCTAAACTACTGAGAAATAGCCTTACATTTCCCAGGTTATCAGATTTCAGGATTTGAGAATGGACCACGGAAAAACAATCAGATGACAAATATCTATGTGGCTCCTAAAGCCCTCCTGAATTTATGGAAGAGATCAGAGTCACGAGCAGCCGCCTACCCAAGACTGATCCAGCGGCCACCAAAGGTCATATTCCTGTCGCACATTACCTCACCGAGAAAGTCACTATGTACATCGAATTTACCTGAATATGGCCTATCCGGGTAAGGCACTGCGCACGCCACGGCCTCATGGTGGAAAACGTCCTCTGGCACCACGTTCAAAACTGCAGTGATGTTTCCTTCCCTCTGAGTGCCATACCTTGATGACTTCACCCAAGATGTAGATATGGCCCTAGAAAAAGTTGACCCACTATACTCAGACACGGATCACACACCTCTCTCAGGATGTCACCACCTGTTCCCTGCGTATCTGCACCAGGAGGAGGTACTGTGGTAAAAGCTTACTCCGTTGGCTTCGTTACCTAATAGGAACTGTGGTTCCATCGTTAAACTCGAGGTGATGATGTTCATAGGAATATTCAAGCAGTGGAAGCAGCCTCAAAGTTCCTAGAATGTGGCAGGTTCCCTGGACCCTCAAGATACCACGGCAAGGTTCACAAGGACAAACGTAGCACTAGCACCGGAACCGCTCTAAGGTCAACCCCAAAACTTCTTCCTTGTAGCCTCTTTCTATCCCGATTCCATGAGGACTACAAGATCAGTACCTGTCTACGCAGGCTATTGCGCACAGCAGGGCTGTCTCTGATCAATCAAGCCAAGACCCTGCACTGTCTCAGAATCACCTATGGTCTCTCACCCATCGCATCCAATAGGCTGCACTCGAGATATTCCCTGACTGATAGAGAATATCCGCCCATTGATTGCAACGTGAAAATATCCTTCTCTCGATGTCGACCCTCCACTTCTCTATGCCTTCTTGAGATGTACAGAATCTGAGAAGAACAGACACACACACAGAGAAACACAGAGGGAGTCAGCGAGTGATAGACAGAGAGAAATCCTCTAATATTTCTCACAATTCTCCAAGGAATCGTCTTGCCTTCTCAAAAATCTTTGTGTTCTTATTGTCAGGAGACACCAAGGCAATCATCCTGAAGACACCTGAGCCACAGATGACTCCGCAGATCATTATGCTACACAGGCGGGTAGCTCAGTGAAATCTGCATATGCATCCGCATCACTGGGCCAGGAGACACCACAAATGATGGTCTTGTGAGCCTTACCCTGCCCAGCGGGGCTTAGTACACCGATTCAACGTGAACTACACCTGGCTGGGTAGGGCACTGCACACAGTGTGACTTCCAGGCAGAGGACTGGCCTTTACCCTCACACGCACACATGACTTTCCTCATCATATCCTGATGCTACAAAAAAGATTAACCAGTGATCCTATAAATCATGGACACACTGTCAACCACATTGTCTCTTCGCTTCCTGAGAATCTCTTCAGCTGGTCCACAGGTATCGGAAGCAATAGAGGAGCATAAGAGAAATGATCAGCAGACCAGATGAGTGTGACTCTATAAGCATTTATGTTTCTATCATCTACTTTATACACGGGCACGTTTTCAGGTCTGGACTGCTGAGATGATAATCAACATACAGAGACATCTCTGTGGCCTCAAGCGCCTCCCTGACATCTTGGAGGAATATTACTTGGAGTCCCAGAGCCACCCTTGGTCCAAAAGCCACGAGTCATTAATGAGGAAGCAGGTGCACAGTCCTCGAACCAGGAAAGTTCCGTTCACCAGTAGTTGAGGTCAATACCAACTCTCACGGCGGGAATCTGTACAACGCGTGGCCTCAAGTTGGAGGCCCCGCTGGTCCCCTTCACACTCTTAAATAAATCATTCCTCATTACTCCGACCACGTCCTAGAACCTCACCCAGGTTTTATACATAGAATTTGAAAATGGTGCCCCAGGACCCTGCACCGTGCATCCCTCCCTCACGAGACCATCCGCACTGCACTTCGCAGTGTACAGATTTAGAAGTATGAGGACCAACAGAGAAATAGGGGTTTCGGATCTCTCTTCATTTCAATAGAATTCACCTTCCCTTTTCTAACAGTTCCTGGTAAATTGGTAGGAATGGAAACATTCCGTCATACACAGGATTTCAGAGGCTCTGTTAAAGTTTTAAAGGTGCTCCGAAATGTTCTAGAAGGAGCTTAGGCCATTGGAGCTCCACACTCAAAACTGCACCAAACACAAATACCACCATACCAACGTGCCTGGCGAGTCTAACGCACCCAGACAGACAGGGTTTACACATTCTCCAAGGCTACAGTAGCTGTATGGGTGGGGCACTACACACAAGAAATCTGGAATGTGTAGCCACACCGCAGTCCCCATCATCCTCTTCCATTTAGCTTGCTATCTCTTGCCTCCACATCCTGATGGCTCTATGCATGATATCTCCAGACAGCAAGGTAATATCCACCCACATTTGAATCCTTTTTCCCTCCTCGGGGACTGACCTTTCGATCCCCTTTATACTTACTGCGGATATAGGAGGATCAGAGACAGTGAAGAATTTCCCATTTCTATATTCTCCTCACATGTATCATCTGACTCTCTCTGTAAACTCTTGGGGTTCACAATGTGAGGAGAAGACCACTGACATCTTCCCGAGGCTCCTAGAGGCACAGATGGCTCCAGGGTGATTAAGACAACCAGGCAAGCAGAGTAGGGCCACCTGCAACTCCATCCAGGTCACTGGTTTAGAGGCCACCACCAACGATGTCATTGTGAGCTTTCCTCTACGCAGGTGGGCCGTTCACAGGGAGTCTAAGTGAACGGCACCTGAGTGGGCAGGGGACTGCACACAGCAAGGCTCCAAGGCTAAGCACATGCCTTTTGGCCCTCACGGTATCTCATGTCGCTTTGAGCCCCTACGCACTACATCGCTGTGACGGCACACAACATGGTCTACAATCCTAAAACAAGTTATCTCACTGCCCTTCAATTTTCAGCCTACTCCCTCTTGGACGTTTCCTCACAAGCTCTGTGTCCATCAGGAGAACACAGAAATCCTGGAGGTATTCAGCATGGCCCGCTTCTATGCTAAACTACTGAGAAATAGCCTAACATTTCCCAGGTTATCAGATTTCTGTATTTTAGAGTGGACCACGGAAATAACAATCACATGACAAATATCTATGTGGCTCCAAAAGCCCTCCTGAATTTATGGAAGAGATCACAGAGTCACGAGCAGCCCCGTACCCAAGACTGCTCCAGTGGCCACCAAAGGTCATATTCCTGTGGCACATTACCTCACCAAGAAAGGCACTATCTACATTGAATTTACGTGAATAGCACCGATCCTGGAAAGGCACTGCGCACGCCACGGCCTCATGGTGGAAAACGTACTCAGGCACCACGTTCAAAACTGCAGTGAAGTTTCCTTCCCTCTGAGTGCCTTAACTTGATGATTTCACCCAAGATGTAGATATGGACCTAGAAAAAGTTGACCCACTATACTCAAATATGGATCACACACCTCTCACAGGATGTCATCAGCTGTTCTCTGTGTATCTGCACCTGGATGAGGAACTATGATCAAAGCTTACTCCCTAGACTTCGTTTCCTAATAGGAACTGTGGTTGCATCGTTAAACTGGAGGTGCTAATGTTCGTACGAACATTCAAGCCGTGGAAGCAGCCTCAAAGTTCCTAGAATGTAGCAGGATCCCTGGACACTCAAGATACCATGGCAAGCGTCACAAGGACAAATGTAGCACTAACACCGGAACTGCTCTAAGGTCAACCCCAAAACTTCTTCCTTGTAGCTTCTTTGAATCCCGATTGCGCAAGGTCTACAAGATCAGTACCTATCTATGCAGCATATTGCGCACAGCAGGGCTGTCTCTCATCAATCAAGCCAAGACCCTGCACTGTCTTAGAATCACCTATGATCTCTCAGCCATCGCATCCAATAGGCTGCACTCGCCATATACCCGGACTCAGAGAGAATATCCACCCATTGATTGCAACCCGAATTCTCCTTCTCTCGATGTCTACCATTCACTACCCTATACCTTTTGGAGAGGCACGAAATCTGAGATAAGCAGACACACAGACAGAGAAAGAGAGAGTGAGCGTGTGTGTGTGTGTGTGTGTGTGTGTGTGTGTGGGTGTGTGTGGGTGTGTGTGAAAAAGAGAAAGACAGAGACAGAGAAATCCTCTAGTATTTCTCACATCTCCTCTAAGGAATCATCATGCCTTCTAAAAAATCTTTGTGTTCTTATTCTCAGGACAGACCAAGGAAATCATCCTGAAGATGCCTGAGCCACAGATGATTCCACAGATCATTATGCTACTGAGGTCGGTAGCTCAGTGAAACCTGCATATCCATCCACATCACTGGGCCAGGAGACAGCACAAAGGAGGTTCTTGTGAGCCGTACTCTACCCAGCGGGGTACATTACACTGATTCAACGTGAACTGCACCTGGCTGGGTAGGGCACGGCACACAGCGTGGCTTCTAGGCAGAGGACTGGCCTTTGCCCTCACACCGACACATGACTTTCATCATCATATCCTGAGGCTACAACAAAGTTTTACCGGTTCTCCTTTAAATCATGGACACACTCTCATCCCGTTTGCCTCTCCGCTTCCAGATGCTCTCTTCAGCTGGTCCACAGTTATCTGAAGCAATAGAGGAGCATAAGAGAAATGATCAGCAGGCAAGATGAGTGTGACTCTATCAGCATTTATGTTTCTATCATCTACTTTATACATGGGCACATTTTCAAGTCTGGACTACTGAGATCATAATCAACATATATGGACATCTCTGTGGCTTAAAGCACCTCCCGGACACCTTGGAGGAATATTACTTGGAGTCCCAGAGACACCCTTGGTCCAAAGGCCACGAGTCATTAATGAGGAAGCAGGTGCACAGTCCTCGAACCAGGAAAGTTCCTTTCACCAGTAGGTGAAATCAATAGCAACCCTCACGGCCGGAATCTGTACAACGCATGGCCTCAGTTTGGAGGCCCTGCTGGTCCCCTTCACACTCTTAAATAAATCATTCCTCATTACTCCGACCACGTCCTTGAACCTCACCCAGGTTTTATATATAGAATTTGAAAATGAAGCCCCAGGACCCTGCAACGTGCATCCCTCCCTCACGAGACCATCCGCACTGCACTTCGCAGTGTACAGATTTAGAAGTATGAGGACCAACAGAGAAATAGGGGTTTCGGATCTCTCTTCATTTCAATGGAATTCACCTTCCCTTTTCTAACAATTCCTGGTAAATTGGTAGGAATGGAAACATTCCGTCATACACAGGATTTCAGAGGCTCTGTTAAAGTTTTAAAGGTGCTCCGAAATGTTCTAGAAGGAGCTAAGGCCATTGGAGCTCCACACTCAAAACTGCACCAAACACAAATACCACCATACCAACGTGCCTGGCGAGTCTAACGCACCTAGACAGACAGGGTTTACACATTCTCCAAGGGTACAGTAGCTGTATGGGTGGGCCACTACGCACAAGAAATCTGGAATGTGTAGCCACACCGCAGTCCCCATCATCCTCTTCCATTTAGCTTGCTATCTCTTGCCTCCACATCCTGATGGCTCTATGCATGATATATCCAGACAGCAAGGGAATATCCACCCACATTTGAATCCTTTTTCCCTCCTCGGGGACTGACCTTTCGATCCCCTTTATACTTACTGCGGATATAGGAGGATCAGAGACAGTGAAGAATTTCCCATTTCTATATTCTCCTCACATGTATCATCTGACTCTCTGTAAACTCTTGGGGTTCACAATGTGAGGAGAAGACCACTGACATCTTCCCGAGGCTCCTAGAGGCACAGATGGCTCCAGGGTGATTAAGACAACCAGGCAAGCAGAGTAGGGCCACCTGCAACTCCATCCAGGTCACTGGTTTAGAGGCCACCACCAACGATGTCATTGTGAGCTTTCCTCTACGCAGGTGGGCCGTTCACAGGGAGTCTAAGTGAACGGCACCTGAGTGGGCAGGGGACTGCACACAGCAAGGCTCCAAGGCTAAGCACATGCCTTTTGGCCCTCACAGTATCTCATGTCGCTTTGAGCCCCTACGCACTACATCGCTGTGAGGGCACACAACATGGTCTACAATCCTAAAACAAGTTATCTCACTGCCCTTCAATTTTCAGCCTACTCCCTCTTGGACGTTTCCTCACAAGCTCTGTGTCCATCAGGAGAACACAGAAATCCTGGAGGTATTCAGCATGGCCCGCTTCTATGCTAAACTACTGAGAAATAGCCTAACATTTCCCAGGTTATCAGATTTCTGTATTTTAGAGTGGACCACGGAAATAACAATCACATGACAAATATCTATGTGGCTCCAAAAGCCCTCCTGAATTTATGGAAGAGATCACAGAGTCACGAGCAGCCCCGTACCCAAGACTGCTCCAGTGGCCACCAAAGGTCATATTCCTGTGGCACATTACCTCACCAAGAAAGGCACTATCTACATTGAATTTACGTGAATAGCACCGATCCTGGAAAGGCACTGCGCACGCCACGGCCTCATGGTGGAAAACGTACTCAGGCACCACGTTCAAAACTGCAGTGAAGTTTCCTTCCCTCTGAGTGCCTTAACTTGATGATTTCACCCAAGATGTAGATATGGACCTAGAAAAAGTTGACCCACTATACTCAAATATGGATCACACACCTCTCACAGGATGTCATCAGCTGTTCTCTGTGTATCTGCACCTGGATGAGGAACTATGATCAAAGCTTACTCCCTAGACTTCGTTTCCTAATAGGAACTGTGGTTGCATCGTTAAACTGGAGGTGCTAATGTTCGTACGAACATTCAAGCCGTGGAAGCAGCCTCAAAGTTCCTAGAATGTAGCAGGATCCCTGGACACTCAAGATACCATGGCAAGCGTCACAAGGACAAATGTAGCACTAACACCGGAACTGCTCTAAGGTCAACCCCAAAACTTCTTCCTTGTAGCTTCTTTGAATCCCGATTGCGCAAGGTCTACAAGATCAGTACCTATCTATGCAGCATATTGCGCACAGCAGGGCTGTCTCTCATCAATCAAGCCAAGACCCTGCACTGTCTTAGAATCACCTATGATCTCTCAGCCATCGCATCCAATAGGCTGCACTCGCCATATACCCGGACTCAGAGAGAATATCCACCCATTGATTGCAACCCGAATTCTCCTTCTCTCGATGTCTACCATTCACTACCCTATACCTTTTGGAGAGGCACGAAATCTGAGATAAGCAGACACACAGACAGAGAAAGAGAGAGTGAGCGTGTGTGTGTGTGTGTGTGTGTGTGTGTGTGTGTGTGTGTGTGTGGGTGTGTGTGAAAAAGAGAAAGACAGAGACAGAGAAATCCTCTAGTATTTCTCACATCTCCTCTAAGGAATCATCATGCCTTCTAAAAAATCTTTGTGTTCTTATTCTCAGGACAGACCAAGGAAATCATCCTGAAGATGCCTGAGCCACAGATGATTCCACAGATCATTATGCTACTGAGGTCGGTAGCTCAGTGAAACCTGCATATCCATCCACATCACTGGGCCAGGAGACAGCACAAAGGAGGTTCTTGTGAGCCGTACTCTACCCAGCGGGGTACATCACACTGATTCAACGTGAACTGCACCTGGCTGGGTAGGGCACGGCACACAGCGTGGCTTCTAGGCAGAGGACTGGCCTTTGCCCTCACACCGACACATGACTTTCATCATCATATCCTGAGGCTACAACAAAGTTTTACCGGTTCTCCTTTAAATCATGGACACACTCTCATCCCGTTTGCCTCTCCGTTTCCAGATGCTCTCTTCAGCTGGTCCACAGTTATCTGAAGCAATAGAGGAGCATAAGAGAAATGATCAGCAGGCAAGATGAGTGTGACTCTATCAGCATTAATGTTTCTATCATCTACTTTATACATGGGCACATTTTCAAGTCTGGACTACTGAGATCATAATCAACATATATGGACATCTCTGTGGCTTAAAGCACCTCCCGGACACCTTGGAGGAATATTACTTGGAGTCCCAGAGACACCCTTGGTCCAAAGGCCACGAGTCATTAATGAGGAAGCAGGTGCACAGTCCTCGAACCAGGAAAGTTCCGTTCACCAGTAGGTGAAATCAATAGCAACCCTCACGGCCGGAATCTGTACAACGCATGGCCTCAGTTTGGAGGCCCTGCTGGTCCCCTTCACACTCTTAAATAAATCATTCCTCATTACTCCGACCACGTCCTTGAACCTCACCCAGGTTTTATATATAGAATTTGAAAATGGTGCCCCAGGACCCTGCACCGTGCATCCCTCCCTCACGAGACCATCCGCACTGCACTTCGCAGTGTACAGATTTAGAAGTATGAGGACCAACAGAGAAATAGGGGTTTCGGATCTCTCTTCATTTCAATGGAATTCACCTTCCCTTTTCTAACAGTTCCTGGTAAATTGGTAGGAATGGAAACATTCCGTCATACACAGGATTTCAGAGGCTCTGTTAAAGTTTTAAAGGTGCTCCGAAATGTTCTAGAAGGAGCTAAGGCCATTGGAGCTCCACACTCAAAACTGCACCAAACACAAATACCACCATACCAACGTGCCTGGCGAGTCTAACGCACCTAGACAGACAGGGTTTACACATTCTCCAAGGGTACAGTAGCTGTATGGGTGGGCCACTACGCACAAGAAATCTGGAATGTGTAGCCACACCGCAGTCCCCATCATCCTCTTCCATTTAGCTTGCTATCTCTTGCCTCCACATCCTGATGGCTCTATGCATGATATATCCAGACAGCAAGGGAATATCCACCCACATTTGAATCCTTTTTCCCTCCTCGGGGACTGACCTTTCGATCCCCTTTATACTTACTGCGGATATAGGAGGATCAGAGACAGTGAAGAATTTCCCATTTCTATATTCTCCTCACATGTATCATCTGACTCTCTGTAAACTCTTGGGGTTCACAATGTGAGGAGAAGACCACTGACATCTTCCCGAGGCTCCTAGAGGCACAGATGGCTCCAGGGTGATTAAGACAACCAGGCAAGCAGAGTAGGGCCACCTGCAACTCCATCCAGGTCACTGGTTTAGAGGCCACCACCAACGATGTCATTGTGGGCTTTCCTCTACGCAGGTGGGCCGTTCACAGGGAGTCTAAGTGAACGGCACCTGAGTGGGCAGGGGACTACACACAGCAAGGCTCCAAGGCTAAGCACATGCCTTTTGGCCCTCACAGTATCTCATGTCGCTTTGAGCCCCTACGCACTACATCGCTGTGAGGGCACACAACATGGTCTACAATCCTAAAACAAGTTATCTCACTGCCCTTCAATTTTCAGCCTACTCCCTCTTGGACGTTTCCTGACAAGCTCTCTGTACACCCGGAGAACACAGAAATCCTGGAGATATTCAGCGTGTCCCCATGCTACGCTAAACTACTGAGAAATAGCCTTACATTTCCCAGGTTATCAGATTTCAGGATTTGAGAATGGACCACGGAAAAACAATCAGATGACAAATATCTATGTGGCTCCTAAAGCCCTCCTGAATTTATGGAAGAGATCAGAGTCACGAGCAGCCGCCTACCCAAGACTGATCCAGCGGCCACCAAAGGTCATATTCCTGTCGCACATTACCTCACCGAGAAAGTCACTATGTACATCGAATTTACCTGAATATGGCCTATCCGGGTAAGGCACTGCGCACGCCACGGCCTCATGGTGGAAAACGTCCTCTGGCACCACGTTCAAAACTGCAGTGATGTTTCCTTCCCTCTGAGTGCCATACCTTGATGACTTCACCCAAGATGTAGATATGGCCCTAGAAAAAGTTGACCCACTATACTCAGACACGGATCACACACCTCTCTCAGGATGTCACCACCTGTTCCCTGCGTATCTGCACCAGGAGGAGGTACTGTGGTAAAAGCTTACTCCGTTGGCTTCGTTACCTAATAGGAACTGTGGTTCCATCGTTAAACTCGAGGTGATGATGTTCATAGGAATATTCAAGCAGTGGAAGCAGCCTCAAAGTTCCTAGAATGTGGCAGGTTCCCTGGACCCTCAAGATACCACGGCAAGGTTCACAAGGACAAACGTAGCACTAGCACCGGAACCGCTCTAAGGTCAACCCCAAAACTTCTTCCTTGTAGCCTCTTTCTATCCCGATTCCATGAGGACTACAAGATCAGTACCTGTCTACGCAGGCTATTGCGCACAGCAGGGCTGTCTCTGATCAATCAAGCCAAGACCCTGCACTGTCTCAGAATCACCTATGGTCTCTCACCCATCGCATCCAATAGGCTGCACTCGAGATATTCCCTGACTGATAGAGAATATCCGCCCATTGATTGCAACGTGAAAATATCCTTCTCTCGATGTCGACCCTCCACTTCTCTATGCCTTCTTGAGATGTACAGAATCTGAGAAGAACAGACACACACACAGAGAAACACAGAGGGAGTCAGCGAGTGATAGACAGAGAGAAATCCTCTAATATTTCTCACAATTCTCCAAGGAATCGTCTTGCCTTCTCAAAAATCTTTGTGTTCTTATTGTCAGGAGACACCAAGGCAATCATCCTGAAGACACCTGAGCCACAGATGACTCCGCAGATCATTATGCTACACAGGCGGGTAGCTCAGTGAAATCTGCATATGCATCCGCATCACTGGGCCAGGAGACACCACAAATGATGGTCTTGTGAGCCTTACCCTGCCCAGCGGGGCTTAGTACACCGATTCAACGTGAACTACACCTGGCTGGGTAGGGCACTGCACACAGTGTGACTTCCAGGCAGAGGACTGGCCTTTACCCTCACACGCACACATGACTTTCCTCATCATATCCTGATGCTACAAAAAAGATTAACCAGTGATCCTATAAATCATGGACACACTGTCAACCACATTGTCTCTTCGCTTCCTGAGAATCTCTTCAGCTGGTCCACAGGTATCGGAAGCAATAGAGGAGCATAAGAGAAATGATCAGCAGACCAGATGAGTGTGACTCTATAAGCATTTATGTTTCTATCATCTACTTTATACACGGGCACGTTTTCAGGTCTGGACTGCTGAGATGATAATCAACATACAGAGACATCTCTGTGGCCTCAAGCGCCTCCCTGACATCTTGGAGGAATATTACTTGGAGTCCCAGAGCCACCCTTGGTCCAAAAGCCACGAGTCATTAATGAGGAAGCAGGTGCACAGTCCTCGAACCAGGAAAGTTCCGTTCACCAGTAGTTGAGGTCAATACCAACTCTCACGGCGGGAATCTGTACAACGCGTGGCCTCAAGTTGGAGGCCCCGCTGGTCCCCTTCACACTCTTAAATAAATCATTCCTCATTACTCCGACCACGTCCTTGAACCTCACCCAGGTTTTATACATAGAATTTGAAAATGGTGCCCCAGGACCCTGCACCGTGCATCCCTCCCTCACGAGACCATCCGCACTGCACTTCGCAGTGTACAGATTTAGAAGTATGAGGACCAACAGAGAAATAGGGGTTTCGGATCTCTCTTCATTTCAATGGAATTCACCTTCCCTTTTCTAACAGTTCCTGGTAAATTGGTAGGAATGGAAACATTCCGTCATACACAGGATTTCAGAGGCTCTGTTAAAGTTTTAAAGGTGCTCCGAAATGTTCTAGAAGGAGCTTAGGCCATTGGAGCTCCACACTCAAAACTGCACCAAACACAAATACCACCATACCAACGTGCCTGGCGAGTCTAACGCACCCAGACAGACAGGGTTTACACATTCTCCAAGGCTACAGTAGCTGTATGGGTGGGGCACTACACACAAGAAATCTGGAATGTGTAGCCACACCGCAGTCCCCATCATCCTCTTCCATTTAGCTTGCTATCTCTTGCCTCCACATCCTGATGGCTCTATGCATGATATATCCAGACAGCAAGGGAATATCCACCCACATTTGAATCCTTTTTCCCTCCTCGGGGACTGACCTTTCGATCCCCTTTATACTTACTGCGGATATAGGAGGATCAGAGACAGTGAAGAATTTCCCATTTCTATATTCTCCTCACATGTATCATCTGACTCTCTCTGTAAACTCTTGGGGTTCACAATGTGAGGAGAAGACCACTGACATCTTCCCGAGGCTCCTAGAGGCACAGATGGCTCCAGGGTGATTAAGACAACCAGGCAAGCAGAGTAGGGCCACCTGCAACTCCATCCAGGTCACTGGTTTAGAGGCCACCACCAACGATGTCATTGTGAGCTTTCCTCTACGCAGGTGGGCCGTTCACAGGGAGTCTAAGTGAACGGCACCTGAGTGGGCAGGGGACTGCACACAGCAAGGCTCCAAGGCTAAGCACATGCCTTTTGGCCCTCACAGTATCTCATGTCGCTTTGAGCCCCTACGCACTACATCGCTGTGAGGGCACACAACATGGTCTACAATCCTAAAACAAGTTATCTCACTGCCCTTCAATTTTCAGCCTACTCCCTCTTGGACGTTTCCTCACAAGCTCTGTGTCCATCAGGAGAACACAGGAATCCTGGAGGTATTCAGCATGGCCCGCTTCTATGCTAAACTACTGAGAAATAGCCTAACATTTCCCAGGTTATCAGATTTCTGTATTTTAGAGTGGACCACGGAAATAACAATCACATGACAAATATCTATGTGGCTCCAAAAGCCCTCCTGAATTTATGGAAGAGATCACAGAGTCACGAGCAGCCCCGTACCCAAGACTGCTCCAGTGGCCACCAAAGGTCATATTCCTGTGGCACATTACCTCACCAAGAAAGGCACTATCTACATTGAATTTACGTGAATAGCACCGATCCTGGAAAGGCACTGCGCACGCCACGGCCTCATGGTGGAAAACGTACTCAGGCACCACGTTCAAAACTGCAGTGAAGTTTCCTTCCCTCTGAGTGCCTTAACTTGATGATTTCACCCAAGATGTAGATATGGACCTAGAAAAAGTTGACCCACTATACTCAAATATGGATCACACACCTCTCACAGGATGTCATCAGCTGTTCTCTGTGTATCTGCACCTGGATGAGGAACTATGATCAAAGCTTACTCCCTAGACTTTGTTTCCTAATAGGAACTGTGGTTGCATCGTTAAACTGGAGGTGCTAATGTTCGTACGAACATTCAAGCCGTGGAAGCAGCCTCAAAGTTCCTAGAATGTAGCAGGATCCCTGGACACTCAAGATACCATGGCAAGCGTCACAAGGACAAATGTAGCACTAACACCGGAACTGCTCTAAGGTCAACCCCAAAACTTCTTCCTTGTAGCTTCTTTGAATACCGATTGCGCAAGGTCTACAAGATCAGTACCTATCTATGCAGCATATTGCGCACAGCAGGGCTGTCTCTCATCAATCAAGCCAAGACCCTGCACTGTCTTAGAATCACCTATGATCTCTCAGCCATCGCATCCAATAGGCTGCACTCGCCATATACCCGGACTCAGAGAGAATATCCACCCATTGATTGCAACCCGAATTCTCCTTCTCTCGATGTCTACCATTCACTACCCTATACCTTTTGGAGAGGCACGAAATCTGAGATAAGCAGACACACAGACAGAGAAAGAGAGAGTGAGCGTGTGTGTGTGTGTGTGTGTGTGTGTGTGTGTGTGTGTGTGTGGGTGTGTGTGAAAAAGAGAAAGACAGAGACAGAGAAATCCTCTAGTATTTCTCACATCTCCTCTAAGGAATCATCATGCCTTCTAAAAAATCTTTGTGTTCTTATTCTCAGGACAGACCAAGGAAATCATCCTGAAGATGCCTGAGCCACAGATGATTCCACAGATCATTATGCTACTGAGGTCGGTAGCTCAGTGAAACCTGCATATCCATCCACATCACTGG
Source organism: Giraffa tippelskirchi (assembly GCF_054371585.1). Lineage (NCBI taxonomy): Eukaryota > Metazoa > Chordata > Mammalia > Artiodactyla > Giraffidae > Giraffa > Giraffa tippelskirchi. The sequence goes on along the minus strand of NC_137289.1, from coordinate 8,830,503 downwards.
GCCAGGAGACACCACAAAGGAGGTTCTTGTGAGCCGTACTCTACCCAGCGGGGTACATCACACTGATTCAACGTGAACTGCACCTGGCTGGGTAGGGCACGGCACACAGCGTGGCTTCTAGGCAGAGGACTGGCCTTTGCCCTCACACCGACACATGACTTTCATCATCATATCCTGAGGCTACAACAAAGTTTTACCGGTTCTCCTTTAAATCATGGACACACTCTCATCCCGTTTGCCTCTCCGCTTCCAGATGCTCTCTTCAGCTGGTCCACAGTTATCTGAAGCAATAGAGGAGCATAAGAGAAATGATCAGCAGGCAAGATGAGTGTGACTCTATCAGCATTTATGTTTCTATCATCTACTTTATACATGGGCACATTTTCAAGTCTGGACTACTGAGATCATAATCAACATATATGGACATCTCTGTGGCTTAAAGCACCTCCCGGACACCTTGGAGGAATATTACTTGGAGTCCCAGAGACACCCTTGGTCCAAAGGCCACGAGTCATTAATGAGGAAGCAGGTGCACAGTCCTCGAACCAGGAAAGTTCCGTTCACCAGTAGGTGAAATCAATAGCAACCCTCACGGCCGGAATCTGTACAACGCATGGCCTCAGTTTGGAGGCCCTGCTGGTCCCCTTCACACTCTTAAATAAATCATTCCTCATTACTCCGACCACGTCCTTGAACCTCACCCAGGTTTTATATATAGAATTTGAAAATGGTGCCCCAGGACCCTGCACCGTGCATCCCTCCCTCACGAGACCATCCGCACTGCACTTCGCAGTGTACAGATTTAGAAGTATGAGGACCAACAGAGAAATAGGGGTTTCGGATCTCTCTTCATTTCAATGGAATTCACCTTCCCTTTTCTAACAGTTCCTGGTAAATTGGTAGGAATGGAAACATTCCGTCATACACAGGATTTCAGAGGCTCTGTTAAAGTTTTAAAGGTGCTCCGAAATGTTCTAGAAGGAGCTAAGGCCATTGGAGCTCCACACTCAAAACTGCACCAAACACAAATACCACCATACCAACGTGCCTGGCGAGTCTAACGCACCTAGACAGACAGGGTTTACACATTCTCCAAGGGTACAGTAGCTGTATGGGTGGGGCACTACGCACAAGAAATCTGGAATGTGTAGCCACACCGCAGTCCCCATCATCCTCTTCCATTTAGCTTGCTATCTCTTGCCTCCACATCCTGATGGCTCTATGCATGATATCTCCAGACAGCAAGGGAATATCCACCCACATTTGAATCCTTTTTCCCTCCTCGGGGACTGACCTTTCGATCCCCTTTATACTTACTGCGGATATAGGAGGATCAGAGACAGTGAAGAATTTCCCATTTCTATATTCTCCTCACATGTATCATCTGACTCTCTGTAAACTCTTGGGGTTCACAATGTGAGGAGAAGAGCACTGACATCTTCCCGAGGCTCCTAGAGGCACAGATGGCTCCAGGGTGATTAAGACAACCAGGCAAGCAGAGTAGGGCCACCTGCAACTCCATCCAGGTCACTGGTTTAGAGGCCACCACCAACGATGTCATTGTGGGCTTTCCTCTACGCAGGTGGGCCGTTCACAGGGAGTCTAAGTGAACGGCACCTGAGTGGGCAGGGGACTACACACAGCAAGGCTCCAAGGCTAAGCACATGCCTTTTGGCCCTCACAGTATCTCATGTCGCTTTGAGCCCCTACGCACTACATTGCTGTGAGGGCACACAACATGGTCTACAATCCTAAAACAAGTTATCTCACTGCCCTTCAATTTTCAGCCTACTCCCTCTTGGACGTTTCCTGACAAGCTCTCTGTACACCCGGAGAACACAGAAATCCTGGAGATATTCAGCGTGTCCCCATGCTACGCTAAACTACTGAGAAATAGCCTTACATTTCCCAGGTTATCAGATTTCAGGATTTGAGAATGGACCACGGAAAAACAATCAGATGACAAATATCTATGTGGCTCCTAAAGCCCTCCTGAATTTATGGAAGAGATCAGAGTCACGAGCAGCCGCCTACCCAAGACTGATCCAGCGGCCACCAAAGGTCATATTCCTGTCGCACATTACCTCACCGAGAAAGTCACTATGTACATCGAATTTACCTGAATATGGCCTATCCGGGTAAGGCACTGCGCACGCCACAGCCTCATGGTGGAAAACGTCCTCTGGCACCACGTTCAAAACTGCAGTGATGTTTCCTTCCCTCTGAGTGCCATACCTTGATGACTTCACCCAAGATGTAGATATGGCCCTAGAAAAAGTTGACCCACTATACTCAGACACGGATCACACACCTCTCTCAGGATGTCACCACCTGTTCCCTGCGTATCTGCACCAGGAGGAGGTACTGTGGTAAAAGCTTACTCCGTTGGCTTCGTTACCTAATAGGAACTGTGGTTCCATCGTTAAACTCGAGGTGATGATGTTCATAGGAATATTCAAGCAGTGGAAGCAGCCTCAAAGTTCCTAGAATGTGGCAGGTTCCCTGGACCCTCAAGATACCACGGCAAGGTTCACAAGGACAAACGTAGCACTAGCACCGGAACCGCTCTAAGGTCAACCCCAAAACTTCTTCCTTGTAGCCTCTTTCTATCCCGATTCCATGAGGACTACAAGATCAGTACCTGTCTACGCAGGCTATTGCGCACAGCAGGGCTGTCTCTGATCAATCAAGCCAAGACCCTGCACTGTCTCAGAATCACCTATGGTCTCTCACCCATCGCATCCAATAGGCTGCACTCGAGATATTCCCTGACTGATAGAGAATATCCGCCCATTGATTGCAACGTGAAAATATCCTTCTCTCGATGTCGACCCTCCACTTCTCTATGCCTTCTTGAGATGTACAGAATCTGAGAAGAACAGACACACACACAGAGAAACACAGAGGGAGTCAGCGAGTGATAGACAGAGAGAAATCCTCTAATATTTCTCACAATTCTCCAAGGAATCGTCTTGCCTTCTCAAAAATCTTTGTGTTCTTATTGTCAGGAGACACCAAGGCAATCATCCTGAAGACACCTGAGCCACAGATGACTCCGCAGATCATTATGCTACACAGGCGGGTAGCTCAGTGAAATCTGCATATGCATCCGCATCACTGGGCCAGGAGACACCACAAATGATGGTCTTGTGAGCCTTACCCTGCCCAGCGGGGCTTAGTACACCGATTCAACGTGAACTACACCTGGCTGGGTAGGGCACTGCACACAGTGTGACTTCCAGGCAGAGGACTGGCCTTTACCCTCACACGCACACATGACTTTCCTCATCATATCCTGATGCTACAAAAAAGATTAACCAGTGATCCTATAAATCATGGACACACTGTCAACCACATTGTCTCTTCGCTTCCTGAGAATCTCTTCAGCTGGTCCACAGGTATCGGAAGCAATAGAGGAGCATAAGAGAAATGATCAGCAGACCAGATGAGTGTGACTCTATAAGCATTTGTGTGTCTATCATCTACTTTATACACGGGCACGTTTTCAGGTCTGGACTGCTGAGATGATAATCAACATACAGAGACATCTCTGTGGCCTCAAGCGCCTCCCTGACATCTTGGAGGAATATTACTTGGAGTCCCAGAGCCACCCTTGGTCCAAAAGCCACGAGTCATTAATGAGGAAGCAGGTGCACAGTCCTCGAACCAGGAAAGTTCCCTTCACCAGTAGTTGAGGTCAATACCAACTCTCACGGCGGGAATCTGTACAACGCGTGGCCTCAAGTTGGAGGCCCCGCTGGTCCCCTTCACACTCTTAAATAAATCATTCCTCATTACTCCGACCACGTCCTTGAACCTCACCCAGGTTTTATACATAGAATTTGAAAATGGTGCCCCAGGACCCTGCACCGTACATCCATCCCTCACGAGACCATCCGCACTGCACTTCGCAGTGTACAGATTTAGAAGTATGAGGACCAACAGAGAAATAGGGGTTTCGGATCTCTCTTCATTTCAATGGAATTCACCTTCCCTTTTCTAACAGTTCCTGGTAAATCGGTAGGAATGGAAACATTCCGTCATACACAGGATTTCAGAGGCTCTGTTAAAGTTTTAAAGGTGCTCCGAAATGTTCTAGAAGGAGCTTAGGCCATTGGAGCTCCACACTCAAAACTGCACCAAACACAAATACCACCATACCAAAGTGCCTGGCGAGTCTAACGCACCCAGACAGACAGGGTTTACACATTCTCCAAGGCTACAGTAGCTGTATGGGTGGGGCACTACGCACAAGAAATCTGGAATGTGTAGCCACACCGCAGTCCCCATCATCCTCTTCCATTTAGCTTGCTATCTCTTGCCTCCACATCCTGATGGCTCTATGCATGATATATCCAGACAGCAAGGGAATATCCACCCACATTTGAATCCTTTTTCCCTCCTCGGGGACTGACCTTTCGATCCCCTTTATACTTACTGCGGATATAGGAGGATCAGAGACAGTGAAGAATTTCCCATTTCTATATTCTCCTCACATGTATCATCTGACTCTCTCTGTAAACTCTTGGGGTTCACAATGTGCGGAGAAGACCACTGACATCTTCCCGAGGCTCCTAGAGGCACAGATGGCTCCAGGGTGATTAAGACAACCAGGCAAGCAGAGTAGGGCCACCTGCAACTCCATCCAGGTCACTGGTTTAGAGGCCACCACCAACGATGTCATTGTGAGCTTTCCTCTACGCAGGTGGGCCGTTCACAGGGAGTCTAAGTGAACGGCACCTGAGTGGGCAGGGGACTGCACACAGCAAGGCTCCAAGGCTAAGCACATGCCTTTTGGCCCTCACAGTATCTCATGTCGCTTTGAGCCCCTACGCACTACATCGCTGTGAGGGCACACAACATGGTCTACAATCCTAAAACAAGTTATCTCACTGCCCTTCAATTTTCAGCCTACTCCCTCTTGGACGTTTCCTCACAAGCTCTGTGTCCATCAGGAGAACACAGAAATCCTGGAGGTATTCAGCATGGCCCGCTTCTATGCTAAACTACTGAGAAATAGCCTAACATTTCCCAGGTTATCAGATTTCTGTATTTTAGAGTGGACCACGGAAATAACAATCACATGACAAATATCTATGTGGCTCCAAAAGCCCTCCTGAATTTATGGAAGAGATCACAGAGTCACGAGCAGCCCCGTACCCAAGACTGCTCCAGTGGCCACCAAAGGTCACATTCCTGTGGCACATTACCTCACCAAGAAAGGCACTATCTACATTGAATTTACGTGAATAGCACCGATCCTGGAAAGGCACTGCGCACGCCACGGCCTCATGGTGGAAAACGTACTCAGGCACCACGTTCAAAACTGCAGTGAAGTTACCTTCCCTCTGAGTGCCTTAACTTGATGATTTCACCCAAGATGTAGATATGGACCTAGAAAAAGTTGACCCACTATACTCAAATATGGATCACACACCTCTCACAGGATGTCATCAGCTGTTCTCTGTGTATCTGCACCTGGATGAGGAACTATGATCAAAGCTTACTCCCTAGACTTCGTTTCCTAATAGGAACTGTGGTTGCATCGTTAAACTGGAGGTGCTAATGTTCGTACGAACATTCAAGCCGTGGAAGCAGCCTCAAAGTTCCTAGAATGTAGCAGGATCCCTGGACACTCAAGATACCATGGCAAGCGTCACAAGGACAAATGTAGCACTAACACCGGAACTGCTCTAAGGTCAACCCCAAAACTTCTTCCTTGTAGCTTCTTTGAATCCCGATTGCGCAAGGTCTACAAGATCAGCACCTATCTATGCAGCATATTGCGCACAGCAGGGCTGTCTCTCATCAATCAAGCCAAGACCCTGCACTGTCTTAGAATCACCTATGATCTCTCAGCCATCGCATCCAATAGGCTGCACTCGCCATATACCCGGACTCAGAGAGAATATCCACCCATTGATTGCAACCCGAATTCTCCTTCTCTCGATGTCTACCATTCACTACCCTATACCTTTTGGAGAGGCACGAAATCTGAGATAAGCAGACACACAGACAGAGAAAGAGAGAGTGAGCGTGTGTGTGTGTGTGTGTGTGTGTGTGTGTGTGGGTGTGTGTGAAAAAGAGAAAGACAGAGACAGAGAAATCCTCTAGTATTTCTCACATCTCCTCTAAGGAATCATCATGCCTTCTAAAAAATCTTTGTGTTCTTATTCTCAGGACAGACCAAGGAAATCATCCTGAAGATGCCTGAGCCACAGATGATTCCACAGATCATTATGCTACTGAGGTCGGTAGCTCAGTGAAACCTGCATATCCATCCACATCACTGGGCCAGGAGACACCACAAAGGAGGTTCTTGTGAGCCGTACTCTACCCAGCGGGGTACATCACACTGATTCAACGTGAACTGCACCTGGCTGGGTAGGGCACGGCACACAGCGTGGCTTCTAGGCAGAGGACTGGCCTTTGCCCTCACACCGACACATGACTTTCATCATCATATCCTGAGGCTACAACAAAGTTTTACCGGTTCTCCTTTAAATCATGGACACACTCTCATCCCGTTTGCCTCTCCGCTTCCAGATGCTCTCTTCAGCTGGTCCACAGTTATCTGAAGCAATAGAGGAGCATAAGAGAAATGATCAGCAGGCAAGATGAGTGTGACTCTATCAGCATTTATGTTTCTATCATCTACTTTATACATGGGCACATTTTCAAGTCTGGACTACTGAGATCATAATCAACATATATGGACATCTCTGTGGCGTAAAGCACCTCCCGGACACCTTGGAGGAATATTACTTGGAGTCCCAGAGACACCCTTGGTCCAAAGGCCACGAGTCATTAATGAGGAAGCAGGTGCACAGTCCTCGAACCAGGAAAGTTCCGTTCACCAGTAGGTGAAATCAATAGCAACCCTCACGGCCGGAATCTGTACAACGCATGGCCTCAGTTTGGAGGCCCTGCTGGTCCCCTTCACACTCTTAAATAAATCATTCCTCATTACTCCGACCACGTCCTTGAACCTCACCCAGGTTTTATATATAGAATTTGAAAATGGTGCCCCAGGACCCTGCACCGTGCATCCCTCCCTCACGAGACCATCCGCACTGCACTTCGCAGTGTACAGATTTAGAAGTATGAGGACCAACAGAGAAATAGGGGTTTCGGATCTCTCTTCATTTCAATGGAATTCACCTTCCCTTTTCTAACAGTTCCTGGTAAATTGGTAGGAATGGAAACATTCCGTCATACACAGGATTTCAGAGGCTCTGTTAAAGTTTTAAAGGTGCTCCGAAATGTTCTAGAAGGAGCTAAGGCCATTGGAGCTCCACACTCAAAACTGCACCAAACACAAATACCACCATACCAACGTGCCTGGCGAGTCTAACGCACCTAGACAGACAGGGTTTACACATTCTCCAAGGGTACAGTAGCTGTATGGGTGGGGCACTACGCACAAGAAATCTGGAATGTGTAGCCACACCGCAGTCCCCATCATCCTCTTCCATTTAGCTTGCTATCTCTTGCCTCCACATCCTGATGGCTCTATGCATGATATCTCCAGACAGCAAGGGAATATCCACCCACATTTGAATCCTTTTTCCCTCCTCGGGGACTGACCTTTCGATCCCCTTTATACTTACTGCGGATATAGGAGGATCAGAGACAGTGAAGAATTTCCCATTTCTATATTCTCCTCACATGTATCATCTGACTCTCTGTAAACTCTTGGGGTTCACAATGTGAGGAGAAGAGCACTGACATCTTCCCGAGGCTCCTAGAGGCACAGATGGCTCCAGGGTGATTAAGACAACCAGGCAAGCAGAGTAGGGCCACCTGCAACTCCATCCAGGTCACTGGTTTAGAGGCCACCACCAACGATGTCATTGTGGGCTTTCCTCTACGCAGGTGGGCCGTTCACAGGGAGTCTAAGTGAACGGCACCTGAGTGGGCAGGGGACTACACACAGCAAGGCTCCAAGGCTAAGCACATGCCTTTTGGCCCTCACAGTATCTCATGTCGCTTTGAGCCCCTACGCACTACATTGCTGTGAGGGCACACAACATGGTCTACAATCCTAAAACAAGTTATCTCACTGCCCTTCAATTTTCAGCCTACTCCCTCTTGGACGTTTCCTGACAAGCTCTCTGTACACCCGGAGAACACAGAAATCCTGGAGATATTCAGCGTGTCCCCATGCTACGCTAAACTACTGAGAAATAGCCTTACATTTCCCAGGTTATCAGATTTCAGGATTTGAGAATGGACCACGGAAAAACAATCAGATGACAAATATCTATGTGGCTCCTAAAGCCCTCCTGAATTTATGGAAGAGATCAGAGTCACGAGCAGCCGCCTACCCAAGACTGATCCAGCGGCCACCAAAGGTCATATTCCTGTCGCACATTACCTCACCGAGAAAGTCACTATGTACATCGAATTTACCTGAATATGGCCTATCCGGGTAAGGCACTGCGCACGCCACGGCCTCATGGTGGAAAACGTCCTCTGGCACCACGTTCAAAACTGCAGTGATGTTTCCTTCCCTCTGAGTGCCATACCTTGATGACTTCACCCAAGATGTAGATATGGCCCTAGAAAAAGTTGACCCACTATACTCAGACACGGATCACACACCTCTCTCAGGATGTCACCACCTGTTCCCTGCGTATCTGCACCAGGAGGAGGTACTGTGGTAAAAGCTTACTCCGTTGGCTTCGTTACCTAATAGGAACTGTGGTTCCATCGTTAAACTCGAGGTGATGATGTTCATAGGAATATTCAAGCAGTGGAAGCAGCCTCAAAGTTCCTAGAATGTGGCAGGTTCCCTGGACCCTCAAGATACCACGGCAAGGTTCACAAGGACAAACGTAGCACTAGCACCGGAACCGCTCTAAGGTCAACCCCAAAACTTCTTCCTTGTAGCCTCTTTCTATCCCGATTCCATGAGGACTACAAGATCAGTACCTGTCTACGCAGGCTATTGCGCACAGCAGGGCTGTCTCTGATCAATCAAGCCAAGACCCTGCACTGTCTCAGAATCACCTATGGTCTCTCACCCATCGCATCCAATAGGCTGCACTCGAGATATTCCCTGACTGATAGAGAATATCCGCCCATTGATTGCAACGTGAAAATATCCTTCTCTCGATGTCGACCCTCCACTTCTCTATGCCTTCTTGAGATGTACAGAATCTGAGAAGAACAGACACACACACAGAGAAACACAGAGGGAGTCAGCGAGTGATAGACAGAGAGAAATCCTCTAATATTTCTCACAATTCTCCAAGGAATCGTCTTGCCTTCTCAAAAATCTTTGTGTTCTTATTGTCAGGAGACACCAAGGCAATCATCCTGAAGACACCTGAGCCACAGATGACTCCGCAGATCATTATGCTACACAGGCGGGTAGCTCAGTGAAATCTGCATATGCATCCGCATCACTGGGCCAGGAGACACCACAAATGATGGTCTTGTGAGCCTTACCCTGCCCAGCGGGGCTTAGTACACCGATTCAACGTGAACTACACCTGGCTGGGTAGGGCACTGCACACAGTGTGACTTCCAGGCAGAGGACTGGCCTTTACCCTCACACGCACACATGACTTTCCTCATCATATCCTGATGCTACAAAAAAGATTAACCAGTGATCCTATAAATCATGGACACACTGTCAACCACATTGTCTCTTCGCTTCCTGAGAATCTCTTCAGCTGGTCCACAGGTATCGGAAGCAATAGAGGAGCATAAGAGAAATGATCAGCAGACCAGATGAGTGTGACTCTATAAGCATTTGTGTGTCTATCATCTACTTTATACACGGGCACGTTTTCAGGTCTGGACTGCTGAGATGATAATCAACATACAGAGACATCTCTGTGGCCTCAAGCGCCTCCCTGACATCTTGGAGGAATATTACTTGGAGTCCCAGAGCCACCCTTGGTCCAAAAGCCACGAGTCATTAATGAGGAAGCAGATGCACAGTCCTCGAACCAGGAAAGTTCCCTTCACCAGTAGTTGAGGTCAATACCAACTCTCACGGCGGGAATCTGTACAACGCGTGGCCTCAAGTTGGAGGCCCCGCTGGTCCCCTTCACACTCTTAAATAAATCATTCCTCATTACTCCGACCACGTCCTTGAACCTCACCCAGGTTTTATACATAGAATTTGAAAATGGTGCCCCAGGACCCTGCACCGTACATCCATCCCTCACGAGACCATCCGCACTGCACTTCGCAGTGTACAGATTTAGAAGTATGAGGACCAACAGAGAAATAGGGGTTTCGGATCTCTCTTCATTTCAATGGAATTCACCTTCCCTTTTCTAACAGTTCCTGGTAAATCGGTAGGAATGGAAACATTCCGTCATACACAGGATTTCAGAGGCTCTGTTAAAGTTTTAAAGGTGCTCCGAAATGTTCTAGAAGGAGCTGAGGCCATTGGAGCTCCACACTCAAAACTGCACCAAACACAAATACCACCATACCAACGTGCCTGGCGAGTCTAACGCACCCAGACAGACAGGGTTTACACATTCTCCAAGGCTACAGTAGCTGTATGGGTGGGGCACTACACACAAGAAATCTGGAATGTGTAGCCACACCGCAGTCCCCATCATCCTCTTCCATTTAGCTTGCTATCTCTTGCCTCCACATCCTGATGGCTCTATGCATGATATATCCAGACAGCAAGGGAATATCCACCCACATTTGAATCCTTTTTCCCTCCTCGGGGACTGACCTTTCGATCCCCTTTATACTTACTGCGGATATAGGAGGATCAGAGACAGTGAAGAATTTCCCATTTCTATATTCTCCTCACATGTATCATCTGACTCTCTGTAAACTCTTGGGGTTCACAATGTGAGGAGAAGACCACTGACATCTTCCCGAGGCTCCTAGAGGCACAGATGGCTCCAGGGTGATTAAGACAACCAGGCAAGCAGAGTAGGGCCACCTGCAACTCCATCCAGGTCACTGGTTTAGAGGCCACCACCAACGATGTCATTGTGAGCTTTCCTCTACGCAGGTGGGCCGTTCACAGGGAGTCTAAGTGAACGGCACCTGAGTGGGCAGGGGACTACACACAGCAAGGCTCCAAGGCTAAGCACATGCCTTTTGGCCCTCACAGTATCTCATGTCGCTTTGAGCCCCTACGCACTACATCGCTGTGAGGGCACACAACATGGTCTACAATCCTAAAACAAGTTATCTCACTGGCTTCAATTTTCAGCCTACTCCCTCTTGGACGTTTCCTCACAAGCTCTGTGTCCATCAGGAGAACACAGAAATCCTGGAGGTATTCAGCATGGCCCGCTTCTATGCTAAACTACTGAGAAATAGCCTAACATTTCCCAGGTTATCAGATTTCTGTATTTTAGAGTGGACCACGGAAATAACAATCACATGACAAATATCTATGTGGCTCCAAAAGCCCTCCTGAATTTATGGAAGAGATCACAGAGTCACGAGCAGCCCCGTACCCAAGACTGCTCCAGTGGCCACCAAAGGTCATATTCCTGTGGCACATTACCTCACCAAGAAAGGCACTATCTTCATTGAATTTACCTGAATAGCACTGATCCTGGAAAGGCACTGCGCACGCCACGGCCTCATGGTGGAAAACGTACTCAGGCACCACGTTCAAAACTGCAGTGAAGTTTCCTTCCCTCTGAGTGCCTTAACTTGATGATTTCACCCAAGATGTAGATATGGACCTAGAAAAAGTTGACCCACTATACTCAAATATGGATCACACACCTCTCACAGGATGTCATCAGCTGTTCTCTGTGTATCTGCACCTGGATGAGGAACTATGATCAAAGCTTACTCCCTAGACTTCGTTTCCTAATAGGAACTGTGGTTGCATCGTTAAACTGGAGGTGCTAATGTTCGTACGAACATTCAAGCCGTGGAAGCAGCCTCAAAGTTCCTAGAATGTAGCAGGATCCCTGGACACTCAAGATACCATGGCAAGCGTCACAAGGACAAATGTAGCACTAACACCGGAACTGCTCTAAGGTCAACCCCAAAACTTCTTCCTTGTAGCTTCTTTGAATCCCGATTGCGCAAGGTCTACAAGATCAGTACCTATCTATGCAGCATATTGCGCACAGCAGGGCTGTCTCTCATCAATCAAGCCAAGACCCTGCACTGTCTTAGAATCACCTATGATCTCTCAGCCATCGCATCCAATAGGCTGCACTCGCCATATACCCGGACTCAGAGAGAATATCCACCCATTGATTGCAACCCGAATTCTCCTTCTCTCGATGTCTACCATTCACTACCCTATACCTTTTGGAGAGGCACGATATCTGAGATAAGCAGACACACAGACAGAGAAAGAGAGAGTGAGCGTGTGTGTGTGTGTGTGTGTGTGTGTGTGAAAAAGAGAAAGACAGAGACAGAGAAATCCTCTAGTATTTCTCACATCTCCTCTAAGGAATCATCATGCCTTCTAAAAAATCTTTGTGTTCTTATTCTCAGGACAGACCAAGGAAATCATCCTGAAGATGCCTGAGCCACAGATGATTCCACAGATCATTATGCTACTGAGGTCGGTAGCTCAGTGAAACCTGCATATCCATCCACATCACTGGGCCAGGAGACACCACAAAGGAGGTTCTTGTGAGCCGTACTCTACCCAGCGGGGTACATCACACTGATTCAACGTGAACTGCACCTGGCTGGGTAGGGCACGGCACACAGCGTGGCTTCTAGGCAGAGGACTGGCCTTTGCCCTCACACCGACACATGACTTTCATCATCATATCCTGAGGCTACAACAAAGTTTTACCGGTTCTCCTTTAAATCATGGACACACTCTCATCCCGTTTGCCTCTCCGCTTCCAGATGCTCTCTTCAGCTGGTCCACAGTTATCTGAAGCAATAGAGGAGCATAAGAGAAATGATCAGCAGGCAAGATGAGTGTGACTCTATCAGCATTTATGTTTCTATCATCTACTTTATACATGGGCACATTTTCAAGTCTGGACTACTGAGATCATAATCAACATATATGGACATCTCTGTGGCTTAAAGCACCTCCCGGACACCTTGGAGGAATATTACTTGGAGTCCCAGAGACACCCTTGGTCCAAAGGCCACGAGTCATTAATGAGGAAGCAGGTGCACAGTCCTCGAACCAGGAAAGTTCCGTTCACCAGTAGGTGAAATCAATAGCAACCCTCACGGCCGGAATCTGTACAACGCATGGCCTCAGTTTGGAGGCCCTGCTGGTCCCCTTCACACTCTTAAATAAATCATTCCTCATTACTCCGACCACGTCCTTGAACCTCACCCAGGTTTTATATATAGAATTTGAAAATGGTGCCCCAGGACCCTGCACCGTGCATCCCTCCCTCACGAGACCATCCGCACTGCACTTCGCAGTGTACAGATTTAGAAGTATGAGGACCAACAGAGAAATAGGGGTTTCGGATCTCTCTTCATTTCAATGGAATTCACCTTCCCTTTTCTAACAGTTCCTGGTAAATTGGTAGGAATGGAAACATTCCGTCATACACAGGATTTCAGAGGCTCTGTTAAAGTTTTAAAGGTGCTCCGAAATGTTCTAGAAGCAGCTAAGGCCATTGGAGCTCCACACTCAAAACTGCACCAAACACAAATACCACCATACCAACGTGCCTGGCGAGTCTAACGCACCCAGACAGACAGGGTTTACACATTCTCCAAGGCTACAGTAGCTGTATGGGTGGGGCACTACACACAAGAAATCTGGAATGTGTAGCCACACCGCAGTCCCCATCATCCTCTTACATTTAGCTTGCTATCTCTTGCCTCCACATCCTGATGGCTCTATGCATGATATATCCAGACAGCAAGGGAATATCCACCCACATTTGAATCCTTTTTCCCCCCTCGGGGACTGACCTTTCGATCCCCTTTATACTTACTGCGGATATAGGAGGATCAGAGACAGTGAAGAATTTCCCATTTCTATATTCTCCTCACATGTATCATCTGACTCTCTGTAAACTCTTGGGGTTCACAATGTGAGGAGATGACCACTGACATCTTCCCGAGGCTCCTAGAGGCACAGATGGCTCCAGGGTGATTAAGACAACCAGGCAAGCAGAGTAGGGCCACCTGCAACTCCATCCAGGTCACTGGTTTAGAGGCCACCACCAACGATGTCATTGTGAGCTTTCCTCTACGCAGGTGGGCCGTTCACAGGGAGTCTAAGTGAACGGCACCTGAGTGGGCAGGGGACTGCACACAGCAAGGCTCCAAGGCTAAGCACATGCCTTTTGGCCCTCACAGTATCTCATGTCGCTTTGAGCCCCTACGCACTACATCGCTGTGAGGGCACACAACATGGTCTACAATCCTAAAACAAGTTATCTCACTGCCCTTCAATTTTCAGCCTACTCCCTCTTGGACGTTTCCTCACAAGCTCTGTGTCCATCAGGAGAACACAGAAATCCTGGAGGTATTCAGCATGGCCCGCTTCTATGCTAAACTACTGAGAAATAGCCTAACATTTCCCAGGTTATCAGATTTCTGTATTTTAGAGTGGACCACGGAAATAACAATCACATGACAAATATCTATGTGGCTCCAAAAGCCCTCCTGAATTTATGGAAGAGATCACAGAGTCACGAGCAGCCCCGTACCCAAGACTGCTCCAGTGGCCACCAAAGGTCATATTCCTGTGGCACATTACCTCACCAAGAAAGGCACTATCTACATTGAATTTACGTGAATAGCACCGATCCTGGAAAGGCACTGCGCACGCCACGGCCTCATGGTGGAAAACGTACTCAGGCACCACGTTCAAAACTGCAGTGAAGTTTCCTTCCCTCTGAGTGCCTTAACTTGATGATTTCACCCAAGATGTAGATATGGACCTAGAAAAAGTTGACCCACTATACTCAAATATGGATCACACACCTCTCACAGGATGTCATCAGCTGTTCTCTGTGTATCTGCACCTGGATGAGGAACTATGATCAAAGCTTACTCCCTAGACTTTGTTTCCTAATAGGAACTGTGGTTGCATCGTTAAACTGGAGGTGCTAATGTTCGTACGAACATTCAAGCCGTGGAAGCAGCCTCAAAGTTCCTAGAATGTAGCAGGATCCCTGGACACTCAAGATACCATGGCAAGCGTCACAAGGACAAATGTAGCACTAACACCGGAACTGCTCTAAGGTCAACCCCAAAACTTCTTCCTTGTAGCTTCTTTGAATCCCGATTGCGCAAGGTCTACAAGATCAGTACCTATCTATGCAGCATATTGCGCACAGCAGGGCTGTCTCTCATCAATCAAGCCAAGACCCTGCACTGTCTTAGAATCACCTATGATCTCTCAGCCATCGCATCCAATAGGCTGCACTCGCCATATACCCGGACTCAGAGAGAATATCCACCCATTGATTGCAACCCGAATTCTCCTTCTCTCGATGTCTACCATTCACTACCCTATACCTTTTGGAGAGGCACGAAATCTGAGATAAGCAGACACACAGACAGAGAAAGAGAGAGTGAGCGTGTGTGTGTGTGTGTGTGTGTGTGTGTGTGTGTGGGTGTGTGTGAAAAAGAGAAAGACAGAGACAGAGGAATCCTCTAGTATTTCTCACATCTCCTCTAAGGAATCATCATGCCTTCTAAAAAATCTTTGTGTTCTTATTCTCAGGACAGACCAAGGAAATCATCCTGAAGATGCCTGAGCCACAGATGATTCCACAGATCATTATGCTACTGAGGTCGGTAGCTCAGTGAAACCTGCATATCCATCCACATCACTGGGCCAGGAGACACCACAAAGGAGGTTCTTGTGAGCCGTACTCTACCCAGCGGGGTACATTACACTGATTCAACGTGAACTGCACCTGGCTGGGTAGGGCACGGCACACAGCGTGGCTTCTAGGCAGAGGACTGGCCTTTGCCCTCACACCGACACATGACTTTCATCATCATATCCTGAGGCTACAACAAAGTTTTACCGGTTCTCCTTTAAATCATGGACACACTCTCATCCCGTTTGCCTCTCCGCTTCCAGATGCTCTCTTCAGCTGGTCCACAGTTATCTGAAGCAATAGAGGAGCATAAGAGAAATGATCAGCAGGCAAGATGAGTGTGACTCTATCAGCATTTATGTTTCTATCATCTACTTTATACATGGGCACAT
The DNA here is from genome assembly GCF_054371585.1 of Giraffa tippelskirchi. Taxonomy (NCBI): domain Eukaryota; kingdom Metazoa; phylum Chordata; class Mammalia; order Artiodactyla; family Giraffidae; genus Giraffa; species Giraffa tippelskirchi. Next base: position 8,814,380 of record NC_137289.1, on the reverse strand, counting down.
TTTCAAGTCTGGACTACTGAGATCATAATCAACATATATGGACATCTCTGTGGCTTAAAGCACCTCCCGGACACCTTGGAGGAATATTACTTGGAGTCCCAGAGACACCCTTGGTCCAAAGGCCACGAGTCATTAATGAGGAAGCAGGTGCACAGTCCTCGAACCAGGAAAGTTCCGTTCACCAGTAGGTGAAATCAATAACAACCCTCACGGCCGGAATCTGTACAACGCATGGCCTCAGTTTGGAGGCCCTGCTGGTCCCCTTCACACTCTTAAATAAATCATTCCTCATTACTCCGACCACGTCCTTGAACCTCACCCAGGTTTTATATATAGAATTTGAAAATGGTGCCCCAGGACCCTGCACCGTGCATCCCTCCCTCACGAGACCATCCGCACTGCACTTCGCAGTGTACAGATTTAGAAGTATGAGGACCAACAGAGAAATAGGGGTTTCGGATCTCTCTTCATTTCAATGGAATTCACCTTCCCTTTTCTAACAGTTCCTGGTAAATTGGTAGGAATGGAAACATTCCGTCATACACAGGATTTCAGAGGCTCTGTTAAAGTTTTAAAGGTGCTCCGAAATGTTCTAGAAGGAGCTAAGGCCATTGGAGCTCCACACTCAAAACTGCACCAAACACAAATACCACCATACCAACGTGCCTGGCGAGTCTAACGCACCTAGACAGACAGGGTTTACACATTCTCCAAGGGTACAGTAGCTGTATGGGTGGGCCACTACGCACAAGAAATCTGGAATGTGTAGCCACACCGCAGTCCCCATCATCCTCTTCCATTTAGCTTGCTATCTCTTGCCTCCACATCCTGATGGCTCTATGCATGATATCTCCAGACAGCAAGGGAATATCCACCCACATTTGAATCCTTTTTCCCTCCTCGGGGACTGACCTTTCGATCCCCTTTATACTTACTGCGGATATAGGAGGATCAGAGACAGTGAAGAATTTCCCATTTCTATATTCTCCTCACATGTATCATCTGACTCTCTGTAAACTCTTGGGGTTCACAATGTGAGGAGAAGAGCACTGACATCTTCCCGAGGCTCCTAGAGGCACAGATGGCTCCAGGGTGATTAAGACAACCAGGCAAGCAGAGTAGGGCCACCTGCAACTCCATCCAGGTCACTGGTTTAGAGGCCACCACCAACGATGTCATTGTGGGCTTTCCTCTACGCAGGTGGGCCGTTCACAGGGAGTCTAAGTGAACGGCACCTGAGTGGGCAGGGGACTACACACAGCAAGGCTCCAAGGCTAAGCACATGCCTTTTGGCCCTCACAGTATCTCATGTCGCTTTGAGCCCCTACGCACTACATCGCTGTGAGGGCACACAACATGGTCTACAATCCTAAAACAAGTTATCTCTCTGCCCTTCAATTTTCAGCCTACTCCCTCTTGGACGTTTCCTGACAAGCTCTCTGTACACCCGGAGAACACAGAAATCCTGGAGATATTCAGCGTGTCCCCATGCTACGCTAAACTACTGAGAAATAGCCTTACATTTCCCAGGTTATCAGATTTCAGGATTTGAGAATGGACCACGGAAAAACAATCAGATGACAAATATCTATGTGGCTCCTAAAGCCCTCCTGAATTTATGGAAGAGATCAGAGTCACGAGCAGCCGCCTACCCAAGACTGATCCAGCGGCCACCAAAGGTCATATTCCTGTCGCACATTACCTCACCGAGAAAGTCACTATGTACATCGAATTTACCTGAATATGGCCTATCCGGGTAAGGCACTGCGCACGCCACGGCCTCATGGTGGAAAACGTCCTCTGGCACCACGTTCAAAACTGCAGTGATGTTTCCTTCCCTCTGAGTGCCATACCTTGATGACTTCACCCAAGATGTAGATATGGCCCTAGAAAAAGTTGACCCACTATACTCAGACACGGATCACACACCTCTCTCAGGATGTCACCACCTGTTCCCTGCGTATCTGCACCAGGAGGAGGTACTGTGGTAAAAGCTTACTCCGTTGGCTTCGTTACCTAATAGGAACTGTGGTTCCATCGTTAAACTCGAGGTGATGATGTTCATAGGAATATTCAAGCAGTGGAAGCAGCCTCAAAGTTCCTAGAATGTGGCAGGTTCCCTGGACCCTCAAGATACCACGGCAAGGTTCACAAGGACAAACGTAGGACTAGCACCGGAACCGCTCTAAGGTCAACCCCAAAACTTCTTCCTTGTAGCCTCTTTCTATCCCGATTCCATGAGGACTACAAGATCAGTACCTGTCTACGCAGGCTATTGCGCACAGCAGGGCTGTCTCTGATCAATCAAGCCAAGACCCTGCACTGTCTCAGAATCACCTATGGTCTCTCACCCATCGCATCCAATAGGCTGCACTCGAGATATTCCCTGACTGATAGAGAATATCCGCCCATTGATTGCAACGTGAAAATATCCTTCTCTCGATGTCGACCCTCCACTTCTCTATGCCTTCTTGAGATGTACAGAATCTGAGAAGAACAGACACACACACAGAGAAACACAGAGGGAGTCAGCGAGTGATAGACAGAGAGAAATCCTCTAATATTTCTCACAATTCTCCAAGGAATCGTCTTGCCTTCTCAAAAATCTTTGTGTTCTTATTGTCAGGAGACACCAAGGCAATCATCCTGAAGACACCTGAGCCACAGATGACTCCGCAGATCATTATGCTACACAGGCGGGTAGCTCAGTGAAATCTGCATATGCATCCGCATCACTGGGCCAGGAGACACCACAAATGATGGTCTTGTGAGCCTTACCCTGCCCAGCGGGGCTTAGTACACCGATTCAACGTGAACTACACCTGGCTGGGTAGGGCACTGCACACAGTGTGACTTCCAGGCAGAGGACTGGCCTTTACCCTCACACGCACACATGACTTTCCTCATCATATCCTGATGCTACAAAAAAGATTAACCAGTGATCCTATAAATCATGGACACACTGTCAACCACATTGTCTCTTCGCTTCCTGAGAATCTCTTCAGCTGGTCCACAGGTATCGGAAGCAATAGAGGAGCATAAGAGAAATGATCAGCAGACCAGATGAGTGTGACTCTATAAGCATTTATGTTTCTATCATCTACTTTATACACGGGCACGTTTTCAGGTCTGGACTGCTGAGATGATAATCAACATACAGAGACATCTCTGTGGCCTCAAGCGCCTCCCTGACATCTTGGAGGAATATTACCTGGAGTCCCAGAGCCACCCTTGGTCCAAAAGCCACGAGTCATTAATGAGGAAGCAGGTGCACAGTCCTCGAACCAGGGAAGTTCCGTTCACCAGTAGTTGAGGTCAATACCAACTCTCACGGCGGGAATCTGTACAACGCGTGGCCTCAAGTTGGAGGCCCCGCTGGTCCCCTTCACACTCTTAAATAAATCATTCCTCATTACTCCGACCACGTCCTTGAACCTCACCCAGGTTTTATACATAGAATTTGAAAATGGTGCCCCAGGACCCTGCACCGTGCATCCCTCCCTCACAAGACCATCCGCACTGCACTTCGCAGTGTACAGATTTAGAAGTATGAGGACCAACAGAGAAATATGGGTTTCGGATCTCTCTTCATTTCAATGGAATTCACCTTCCCTTTTCTAACAGTTCCTGGTAAATTGGTAGAAATGGAAACATTACCTCCTAGAGAGGATTTCTGAGGCACTGTTAAAGTTTTAAAGGTGCTCCAAAATGTTCTGGAGGGAGCTAAGGCCATTGGAGCTCCACACTCATAACTGCACCAAACACAAATACCACCACACCAACGTGCCTGGCGAGTCTAACGCACCTAGACAGACAGGGTTTACACATTCTCCAAGGGTACAGTAGCTGGATGGGTGGGGCACTACACACAAGAAATCTGTCATGTGTAGCCACACCGCAGTCCCCATCATCCTCTTCCATTTAGCTTGCTATCTCTTGCCTCCTCATCCTGATGGCTCTATGCATGATATATCCAGATAGCAAGGGAATATCCACCCACATGTGAATCCTTTTTCCCTCCTCAGGAACTGACCTTTCGATCCCCTTTATACTTACTGCGGACATAGGAGGATCAGAGATAGTGAAGATTTTCCCATTTCTATATTCTCCTCATATGTATCATCTGACTCTCTGTAAACTCTTGGGGTTCACAATGTGAGGAGAAGACCACTGACATCTTCCCGAGGCTGCTAGAGGCACAGATGGCTCCAGGGTCATTAAGACATTAAGGCAACAGATTAGGGCCACCTGCAACTGCATTCAGGTCACTGGTTTAGAAGCCACCACCAACGATGTCATTGTGAGCTTTCCTCTATGAAGGTGGGCCGTTCACAGGGAGTCTAAGTGAACGGCACCTGAATGGGAAGGGAACTACACACAGCAAGGCTCCAAGGCTAAGGACATGCCTTTTGCCCTCTCAGTACCTCATGCAGCTTTGAGAACCTACGCAATACATCCAAGTGAGTGCACACAAGATATTCTACACTCCTAAAACAAGTTATCTCGCTGCCCTTGAATTTTCATCCTACTGCCTCTTGGATGTTTCCTCACAAGCTCTGTGTCCATGAAGAGAACACAGAAATCCTGGAGGTATTCAGCATGGCCCGCTTCTACGCTAAACTACTGAGAAATAGCCTTACATTTCCCAGGTTTTCAGATTTCAGGATTTTAGAATGGACCACGGAAATAACAATCACATGACAAATATCTATGTGGCTCCTAAAGCCCTCCTGAATTTATGGAAGAGATCACAGAGTCACGAGCAGCCCCCTACCCACGACTGCTCCAGCGGACACCGAAGGTGATATTTCCTGTGGCACATTACCTCACCAAGAGAGGCACTATGAACATCAAATTTACGTGAATAGTGCCGATCCTGGCAAGGCACTGCACACGACACGGCCTCATGGTGGAAAACGTCCTCAGGCACCACGTTAAAAACTGCAGTGAAGTTTCCTTCCCTCGGAGTTCCATACCTTTTTGACTTCACCCAAGATGTAGATATGGACCTAGAAAAAGTTGACCCACTATACTCAAACATGGATCACACACCTCTCACAGGATGTCATCACCTCTTCTCTGCGTATCTGCACCAGGATCAGGTACTATGATAAAAGCTTCGTCCAGTGACTTCATTTCCTAATAGTAACTGTGGTTCCACCATTAAACTGGAAGTGCTCATGTTCTTAGGAATATTCAAGCAGTGGAAGCAGCCTCAAAGTTTCTAGAATGTAGGAGGTTCCCTGGACACTCAAGATACCATGGCAAGCGTCACAAGAACAAACGTAGCACTAAAACCGCAACTGCTCTAAGGTCAACCCCAAAACTTCTTCCTTGTAGCTTCTTTCCATCCCGATTGCACAAGGTCTACAAGATCAGTAGTGTCCACGTGGGGTATTGCGCACAGCAGGGCTGTCTCTGATCAATCAAGCCAAGACCCTGCACTGTCTTAGAATCACCTAGGGTCTGTCACCCATCACATCCAATAGGCTGCACTTGAGATATACCCGGACTCACAGAGAATATACACCCATTTATGGCACCCCGAAATTTCCTTCCCTCGATGTCAAGCATTCACTTCTCTATCCCTTTTGGAGAGGTACGAAAAAGGAGATAAGCAGACACACACAGAGAGAAAGAGTGTGAGTGTGTTTGTGTGTTTGTGTGTGTGTGTGTGAGAGAGAGAGAGAGACAGAGAAATCCTCCAGCATTTCTCACATCTCCTCTAAGGAATCATCATGTCTTCTGAAAAATCATTGTGTTCTTATTGTCAGGACAGACCAAGGAAATCATCCTGAAGATGCCTGAGCCGCAGATGACTCCAAAGATCACTATGCTACCGAGATCGGTAGATCAGTGAAACCTGCATTTCCATCCACATCACTGGTCCAGGAGACACCACAAACGATGTTCATGTGAGCCTTACCCTACCCAGCCGGAAACAGTACAGCGATTCAACGTGAACTGCATCTGGCTGGGTAGGGCATGGCACACAGCGTGGCTTCTAGGCAGAGGACTGGCCTTTACCCTCACTCCCACACATGACTTTCATCATCATATCCTGAGGCTACAACAAAGTTTTACCGGTTCTCCTTTAAATCATGGACTCACTGTCACCACTTTGCCCGTCCGCTTCCTGAGAATCTCTTCAGCTGCTCCACAGGTATCTGAAGCAACAGAGGAACATAGGAGAAATGATCAGCAGGCACGATGAGTGTGACTCTATCAGCATTTATATTTCTATCATCTACTTTATACATGGGCACATTTTCAGGTCTGGACTACTGAGATCATAATCAACATATACTGACATCTCTGTGGCCTCAAGCGCCTCCCTGACATCTTGGAGGAATATTACTTGGAGTCCCAGAAACACCCTTGGTCCAAAGCCCACGAGTCATTAATGCGGAAGCAGTCCCACAATCCTCGAAAGAGGAAAGTTCCGTTTACCAGTAGGTGAAGTCAATAGCAAATCTCACAGCGGGAAGCTGTACAACATATGGCCTCAACTTGGAGGGCCAGCTGGTCCCCTTCACACTCTTAAATAAATCATTCCTCATTACACCGACCATGGCCTTGAACCTCACCCAAGTTTTAGGCACAGAACTTAAAAATGGTGCCCCAGGACCCTGCACCATGCATCCCTCCCTCACAGGACCATCCGCACTGCACTTCGCAGAGTACAGATTTAGAAGGATAAGGACCAAGAGAGAAATAGGGGTTTCGGATCTCTCTTCATTTCAACAGAATTCACCTTCCCTTTTCTAACAGTTCCTGGTAAATTGGTAGGAATGGAAACATTCCGTCATGCACAGGATTTCAGAGGCTCTGTTAAAGTTTTAAAGGTGCTCCGAAATGTTCTGGAGGAAGCTAAGGCCATCGGAGCTCCACACTCAAAACTGCACCAAACACAAATACCACCACACCAACGTGCCTGGCGAGTCTAAGGCACCTAGACAGAGAGTGTTTACACATACTCCAAGGGTACAGTAGCTGTATGGGTGGGGCACTACACACAAGAAATCTGTAATGTGTAGCCACACCGCAGTCCCCATCATCCTCTTCCATTTAGCTTGGTATCTCTTGCCTTCACATCCTGATGGCTGTATGCATGATATATCCAGAAAGCAAGGGAATATCCACCCACATTTGAATGCTTTTTACCTCCGCCGAGACTGACATTTCAAATCCCTTTATACTTACTGCGGATATAGCAGGATCAGAGATAGTGAACAATTTCCCATTTCTATATTCTCCTCATATGTATCATCTGACTCTCTTTAAACTCTTGGGGTTCACAATGTGAGGAGAAGACCACTGACATCTTCCCGAGGCTCCTAGAGGCACAGATGGCTCCAGGCTCATTAAGACATTAAGGCAAGCAGATTAGGGCCACCTGCAACCGCATCAAGGTCACTGGTTTTGAGGCCGCCACGAACGATGTTATTGTGAGCTTTCCTCTACACAGGTGGGCCGTTCACAGGGAGTCTAAGTGAACGGCACCTGAGTGGGCAGGGAACTACACACAGCAAGGCTCCAAGGCTAAGGACATGCCTTTTGGCCCTCTCAGTACCTCATGCAGCTTTGAGAACCTACGTTCTACATCCCCGTGAGTGCACACAAGATATTCTACACTCCTAAAACAAGTTATCTCGCTACCCTTCAATTTTCATCCTACTCCATCTTGGATGTTTCCTCACAAGCTCTTCGTCCATTAGGAGAAGGGAGAAATCCTGGAGGTATTCAGCATGGCTCACTTCTACGCTAAACTACTGAGAAATAGCCTTACATTTCTTTCCCAGGTTATCAGATTTCAGGATTTTAGAGTGGACCACGCAAGTAACATTTACATCACAAATATCTATCTGGCTCCTAAAGCCCTCCTGAATTTATGGAAGAGATCACAGAGTCACGAGCAGCCCCCTACCCAAGACTGCTCCAGTGGCCACCAAAGGTCATATTCCTTTGGCACATTACCTCACCAAGAGAGGCACTATCTTCATCGAATTTACGTGAATAGTGCCGATCCTGGCAAGGCACTGCACACGACACCGCCTCATGGTGGAAAACGTCCTGAGGTACCACGTTCAAAACTGCAGTGAAGTTTCCTTCCCTCAGAGTGCCATACCTTGTTGACTTCACCCAAGATGTAGATATGGACCTAGAAAAAGTTGACCCACTATACTCAAACATGGATCACACACCTCTCACAGGATGTCATCACCTCTTCTCTGCGTATCTGCACCAGGATCATGTACTATGATAAAAGCTTCGTCCGATGACTTCATTTCCTAATAGTAACTGTGGTTCCACCATTAAACTGGAAGTGCTCATGTTCTTAGGAATATTCAAGCAGTGGAAGCAGCCTCAAAGTTCCTATAATGAAGCAGGTTCCCTGGACACTCAAGATACCATGGCAAGCGTCACAAGAACAAACGTGGCACTAACACCCCAACTGCTCTAAGGTCAACCCCAAAACTTCTTCCTTGTAGCTTCTTTCCATCCCGATTGCACAAGGTCTACAAGATCAGTAGTGTCCACGTGGGGTATTGCGCACAGCAGGGCTGTCTCTGATCAATCAAGCCAAGACCCTGCACTGTCTTAGAAACACCTAGGGTCGGTCAACCATCACATCCAATAGGCTGCACTTGAGATATACCCGGACTCATAGAGAATATACACCCATTGATTGCACCCCGAAACTTCCTTCCCTCGATGTCAATCATTCACTTCTCTATCCCTTTTGGAGAGGTACGAAAACGGAGATAAGCAGACACATAGAGAGAGAAAGAGTGTGAATGTGTGTCTGTGTGAGAGAGAGAGAGAGACACAGAGAGAGACACAGAGAAGAGAGACTGAGAAATCCTCTAAGATTTCTCACAGCTCCTCTAAGGAATCATCATGCCTTCTGAAAAATCTTTGTGTTCTTATTGTCAGGACAGACCAAGGAAATCATCCTGAAGATGTCTGAGCCAAAGATGACTCCACAGATAATTATGATACCAAGGTCTTTAGCTCAGTGAAACCTGCATATGCATCCACATCACTGGTCCAGGAGACACAACAAACGATGAACTTGTGAGCCTTACGCTACCCAGCAGGGTACATATACAGCGATTCAACGTGAACTGCACCCGGCTGGGTAGGGCACGGCACACAGCGTGGCTTCTAGGCAGAGGACTGGCCTTTACCGGCATACCCACACATGACTTTCTTCATCATATCCTGATGCTTCAACAAAGATTTACCAGTTATCCTTTAAATCATGGACACTCCGTCATCCAGTTTGACTCTCCGCTTCCTGAGAATGTCTTCAGCTCGTCCACAGTTATCTGAAGCAATAGAGGAGCATAGGAGAAATGATCAGCAGGCAAGATGAGTGTGACTCTATCAGCATTTATGTTACTATCATCTCCTTTATACATGGGCACATTTTCAGGTCTAGACTACTGAGAGCATAATCAACATATATTGACATCTCTGCGCCTCAAGCGCCTCCCTGAAATCTTCGAGGAATATTACTTGAAGTCCCAGAGACACCCTTGGGCCATAGGCCACGAGACATTAATGAGGAAGCAGGTGCACAGTCCACGAAGCAGGAAAGTTCCGTTTACCAGTAGGTGAAATCAATAGCAACTCTCACGACCAGTATCTCTACAACGCATGGCCTCAAGTTGGAGGCCCTGCTGGTCTCCTTCACACTCTTAAATACATCATTCCTCATTACTCCTACCACGTCCTTGAACCTCACCCAAGTGTTATGCACAGAACTTGCAAATGGTGCCCCAGGATCCTGCACCTTGCATCCCTCCCTCACGAGACCATCCGCACTGCACTTCGCAGTGTAAAGATATAGAAGGATGAGGACCAAGAGAGAAATAGGGGTTTCGGATCTCTCTTCATTTCAATGGAATTCACCTTCCCTTTTGTAACAGTTCCTGGTAAATTGGTAGGAATGGTAACATTACCTCATACAGAGGATTTCTGAGGCACTGTTAAAGTTTTAAAGGTGCTCCTAAATGTTCTGGAGGGAGCTAAGGCCATTGGAGCTCCACACTCAAAACTGCACCAAACACAAATACCACCACACCAACGTGCCTGCCGAGTCTAACGCACTTAGATAGACAGGGTTTACACATTCTCCAAGGGTACAGTAGCTGTATGCCTGGGGCACTACACACAAGAAATCTGTCATGTGTAGCCGCACCGCAGTCCCCATCATCCTCTTCCATTTAGCTTGCTATCTCTTGCCTCCACATCCTGATGGCTCTATGCATGATATATCCAGACAGCAAGGGAATATCCACCCACATGTGAATCCTTTTTCCCTCCTCAGGGACTGACCTTTCGATCCCCTTTATACTTACTGCGGACATAGGAGGATCAGAGATAGTGAAGAATTTCCCATTTCTATATTCTCCTCATATGTATCATCTGACTCTCTGTAAACTCTTGGGGTTCACAATGTGTGGAGAAGACCACTGACATCTTCCCGAGGCTGCTAGAGGCACAGATGGCTCCAGGGTCATTAAGACATCAAGGCAAGCAGATTTGGGCCACCTGCAACTCCATCCAGGTCACTGGTTTAGAGGCCACCACGGACGATGTCACTGTGAGCTTTCGTCTTCAGAAGTGGGCCGTTCACAGGGAGTCTAAGTGAACAGTACCTGAATCGGCAGAGAACTACGCACAGCAAGGCTCCAAGGCTAAGGACATGACTATTGACCCTCAAAGTATCCCATGTAACTTTGAGAACCCTACCAACTACATCCCTGTGAGTGCACACAACATAGTCTACACTCCTAAAACAAGTTATCTCACTGCCCTTCAATTTTCATCCTACTCCCTCTTGGGCGTTTCCTCACAAGCTCTCTGTACACCAGGAGAACACAGAAATCCTGGAGATATTCAGCATGTCCCGCTTCTAGGCTAAACTACTGAGAAATAGCCTTACATTTCCCAGGTTATCAGATTTCAGGATTTGAGATTGGTCCACTGAAATAACAATCAGATGACAAATATCTATGTGGCTCCTAAAGCCCTCCTGAATTTATGGAAGAGATCACAGAGTCACGAGCAGCCCCGTACCCAGGACTTCTCCAGCGGCCACCAAAGGTCCTATTACTGTCGCACATTACCTCACCGAGAAAGTCACTGTGTACATCGCATTTACCTGAATATGGCCTCTCCGGGCAAGGCACTGCGCACGCCATGGCCTCATGGTGGAAAACGTCCTCAGGCACCACGTTCAAAACAGCAGTGAAGTTTCCTTCCCTCTGAGTGCCATACCTTGATGACTTCACCCAAGATGTAAATATGGACCTAGAAAAAGTTGACCCTCTATACTCAGACACGGATCACACACATCACTCATGATGTCACCACCTGTTCCGTGCGTATCTGCACCAGGAGGAGGTACTGTGGTAAAAGCTTACTCCGTTGGCTTCGCTACCTAATAGGAACTGTGGTTCCATCGTTAAACTAGAGGTGATGATGTTCATAGGAATATTCAAGCTGTGGAAGCAGCCTCAAAGTTCCTAGAATGGGGCAGGTTCCCTGGACCCTCAAGACACCATGGCAAGGTTCACAAGGGCAAACCTAGCACTAGCACCGGAACTGCTCTAAGGTCAACCCCAAAACTTCTTCTTGGAGCTTCTTTCTATCCCGATTCCACGAGGTCTACAAGATCAGTACCTGTCTACGCAGGGTATTGCTCACAGCAGGGCTGTCTCTGATCAATCAAGCCAAGACCCTGCACTGTCTCAGAATCACCTATGGTCTCTCTCCCATCGCATCCAACAGGCTGCATGCAAGATATACCCTGACTGATAGAGAATATACCCCCATTGATTGCAACGTGAAAATATCCTTCTCTCGATGTCAACCCTCCACTTCTCTATGCCTTCTTGAGATGTACAGAATCTGAGAAGAACAGACACACACACAGAGAAACACAGAGGCAGTGAGCGAGAGATAGACAGAGAGAAATCCTCTAATATTTCTCACAATTCTCCAAGGCATCATCCCGCCATCTGAAAAATCTTTGTGTTCTTATTGTCAGGACAGACGAAGGCAATCAGGCTGAAGACACTTGAGCCACAGATGACTCCGCAGATCATTAAGCTACAGAGGTGGGTAGCTCAGTGAAATCTGCATATCCTTCCACATCACTGGGCCAGGAGACACCACAAATGATGGTCTTGTGAGCCTTACTCTACCCAGCGGGAGCTAGTACACCGATTCAACGTGAACTACGCCTGGCTGGGTAGGGCACTGCACACAGTGTGACTTCCAGGCAGAGTACTGGCCTTTACCCTCACACGCACACATGACTTTCCTCATTGTATCCTGATGCTACAAAAAAAGTTTACCCAGTGATCCTATAAATCATGGAGACACTGTGAACCACGTTGTCTCTTCGCTTCCTGAGAATCTCTTCAGCTGGTCCACAGGTATCTGAAGCAATAGAGGAGCATAGGAGAAATGATCAGCAGGCAAGATGAGTGTGACTCTATCAGCATTTATGTTTCTATCATCTCCTTTATACATGGGCACATTTTCAGGTCTAGACTACTGAGATCATAATCATATATATTGATATCTCTGTGCCTAAAGCACTTCCCTGACACCTTGGAGGAATATTACTTGAAGTCCAAGAGACACCCTTGGTCCAAAGGCCACGAGACATTAATGAGGAAGCAGGTGCACAGTTCTCGAACCAGGAAAGTTCCGTTTACCAGTAGGTGAAATCAATAGCATCTCTCACGACCAAAATCTGTCCAACGCATGGCCTCAAGTTGCAGGCCCTGCTGGTCTCCTTCACACTCTTAAATACATCAGTCCTCATTACTCCTACCACGGTCTTGAACCTCCCCCAAGTGTTATGCACAGAACTTGCAAATGGTGCCCCAGGATCCTGCACCTTGCATCCCTCCCTCACGAGACCATCCGCACTGCACTTCGCAGTGTACAGATATAGAAGGATGAGGACCAAGAGAGAAATAGGGGTTTCGGATCTCTCTTCATTTCAATGGAATTCACCTTCCCTTTTGTAACAGTTCCTGGTAAATTGGTAGAAATGGAAACATAACCTCATACAGAGGATTTCTGAGGCACTGTTAAAGTTTTAAAGGTGCTCCTAAATGTTCTGGAGGGAGCTAAGGCCATTGGAGCTCCACACTCAAAACTGCACCAAACACAAATACCACCACACCAACGTGCCTGCCGAGTCTAACGCACCTAGACAGACAGGGTTTACACATTCTCCAAGGGTACAGTAGCTGTATGCCTGGGGCACTACACACAAGAAATCTGTAATGTGTAGCCACACCGCAGTCCCCATCATCCTCTTCCATTTAGCTTGCTATCTCTTGCCTCCGCATCCTGATGGCTCTAGGCATGATATATCCAGACACAAGTGAATATCCACCCACATTTAAATCCTTTTCCCTCCTCAGGGACTGACCTTTCCATCCCCTATATACTTACTGCAGATATAGGAGGATCAGAGAGAGTGAAGAATTTCCTATTTCTAGATTCTCCTGATATGTATCATCTGACTCTCTGTAATCACTTGGGGTTCACAATGTGAGGAGAAGACCACTGACATCTCCCGCGGCTGCTAGAGGCACAGGTGGCTCCAGGGTCATTAAGACATCAAGGCAAGCAGATTTGGGCCACCTGCAACTGCATTCAGGTCACTGGTTTAGAGGCCACCACCAACGATGTCATTGTGAGCTTTCCTCTATGCAGTTGGGCCGTTCACAGGGAGTCTAAGTGAATGGCACCTGAATGGGCAGGGAACTACACACAGCAAGGCTCCAAGGCTAAGGACATGCCTTTTGGCCCTCTCAGTACCTCATGCAGCTTTGAGAACCTACGCACTACATCCCCGTGAGTGAACACAAGATATTCTACACTCCAGAAACAAGTTATCTCGCTGCCCTTCAATTTTCATCCTACTCCCTCTTGGATGTTTCCTCACAAGCTCTGTGTCCATGAAGAGAACACAGAAATCCTGGAGGTATTCAGCATGGCCCGCTTCTACGGTAAACTACTGAGAAATAGCCTTACATTTCCCAGGTTTTCAGATTTCAGGATTTTAGAATGGACCACGGAAATAACAATCACATGACAAATATCTATGTGGCTCCTAAAGCCCTCCTGAATTTATGGAAGAGATCACAGAGTCACGAGCAGCCCCCTACCCAAGACTGCTCCAGCGGCCACCGAAGCTCATATTCCTGTGGCACATTACCTCACCAAGAGAGGCACTATCTTCATCGAATTTACGTGAATAGTGCCGATCCTGGCAAGGCACTGCACACGACACAGCCTCATGGTGGAAAACATCCTCAGGCACCACCTTCAAAACTGCAGTGAAGTTTCCTTCCCTCGGAGTGCCATACCTTGTTGACTTCACCCAAGATGTAGATGTGGACCTAGAAAAAGTTAACCCACTATACTCAAACATGGATCACACACCTCTCACAGGATGTCATCACCTCTTCTCTGCGTATCTGCACCAGGATCAGGTAGTATGATAAAAGCTTCGTCCGATGACTTCATTTCCTAATAGTAACTGTGGTTCCACCATTAAACTGGAAGTGCTCATGTTCGTAGGGATATTCAAGCAGTGGAAGCAGCCTCAAAGTTCCTAGAATGTAGCAGGTTCCCTGGACACTCAAGATACCATGGCAAGCGTCACAAGAACAAACGTAGCACTAACACCCCAACTGCTCTAAGGTCAACCCCAAAACTTCTTCCTTGTAGCTTCTTTCCATCCCGATTGCACAAGGACTACAAGATCAGTAGTGTCCACGCGGGGTATTGCGCACAGCCGGGCTGTCTCTGATCAATCAAGCCAAGACCCTGCACTGTCTTAGAATCACCTAGGGTCTGTCACCCATCACATCCAATAGGCTGCACTCGAGATATACCTGGACTCATAGAGAATATACACCCATTGATTGCACCCCGAAATTTCCTTCCCTCGATGTCAAGCATTCACTTCTCTATCCCTTTTGGAGAGGTACGAAAACGGAGATAAGCAGACACACACAGAGAGAAAGAGAGTGTGAGTGTGTGTGTGTGTGAGAGAGAGAGAGACACAGAGAGAGACACAGAGAAGAGAGACAGAGAAATCCTCTAAGATTTCTCACATCTCCTCTAAGGAATCATCATGCCTTCTGAAAAATCTTTGTGTTCTTATTGTCAGGACAGACCACGGAAATCATCCTGAAGATGTCTGAGCCAAAGATGACTCCACAGATAATTATGATACCAAGGTCTTTAGCTCAGAGAAACCTGCATATGCATCCACATCACTGGTCCATGAGACACAACAAACGATGAACTTGTGAGCCTTACGCTACCCAGCAGGGTACATATACAGCGATTAAACGTGAACTGCACCCGGCTGGGTAGGGCACGGCACACAGCGTGGCTTCTAGGCAGAGGACTGGCCTTTACCGGCATACCCACACATGACTTTCATCATCATATCCTGATGCTACAACAAAGATTTACCGTTTCTCCTTTAAATCATGGACTCACTGTCACCACTTTGCCCGTCCGCTTCCTGAGAATCTCTTCAGCTGCTCCACAGTTATCTGAAGCAACAGAGGAACATAGGAGAAATGATCAGCAGGCAAGATGAGTGTGACTCTATCAGCATTTATCTTTCTATCATCTACTTTATACATGGGCACATTTTCAGGTCTGGACTACTGAGATCATAATCAACATATACTGCCATCTCTGTGGCCTCAAGCGCCTCCCTGACATCTTGGAGGAATATTACTTGGAGTCCCAGAAACACCCTTTGTCCAAAGCCCACGAGTCATTAATGCGGAAGCAGTCCCACAATCCTCAAAAGAGGAAAGTTCTGTTTACCAGTAGGTGAAGTCAATAGCAAATCTCACAGCGGGAATCTGTACAACATATGGCCTCAACTTGGAGGCCCTGCTGGTCCCCTTCACACTCTTAAATAAATCATTCCTCATTACTCCTACCACGGCCTTGAACCTCACCCAAGTTTTAGGCACAGAACTTAAAAATGGTGCCCCAGGACCCTGCACCGTGCATCCCTCCCTCACAGGACCATCCACACTGCACTTCGCAGTGTACAGATTTAGAAGGATACGGACCAAGAGAGAAATAGGGGTTTCGGATCTCTCTTCATTTCAACGGAATTCACCTTCCCTTTTCTAACAGTTCCTGGTAAATTGGTAGGAATGGAAACATTACCTCATACAGAGGATTTCTGAGGCACTGTTAAAGTTTTAAAGGTGCTCCTAAATGTTCTGGAGGAAGCTAAGGCCATCGGAGCTCCACACTCAAAACTGCACCAAACACAAATACCACCACACCAACGTGCCTGGCAAGTCTAACGCACCTAGACAGAGTGTGTTTACACATTCTCCAAGGGTACAGTAGCTGTATGCCTGGGGCACTACACACAAGAAATCTGTAATGTGTAGCCACACCGCAGTCCCCATCATCCTCTTCCATTTAGCTTGCTATCCTTTGCCTTCACATCCTGATGGCTCTATGCATGATGTATCCAGACAGCAAGGGAATATCCACCCACATTTGAATCCTTTTTCCCTCCTCAGGGACTGACCTTTCGATCTCCTTTATACTTACTGCGGATAAAGGAGGATCAGAGATAGTGAAGAATTTCCCATTTCTATATTCTCCTCATATGTATCATCTGGCTCGATGTAAACTCTTGGGGTACACAATGTGAGGAGAAGACCACTGACATCTTCCCGAGGCTGCTAGAGGCACAGATGTCTCCAGACTCATTAACATTAAGGCAAGCAGATTAGGGCCACCTGCAACTGCATCCAGGTCACTGGTTTTGAGGCCGCCACGAACGATGTTATTGTGAGCTTTCCTCTACACAGGTGGCCCGTTCACAGGGAGTCTAAGTGAACGCACCTGAATGGGCAGGGAACTACAGACAGCAAGGCTCTAAGGCTACGGACATGCCTTTTGGCCCTCTCAGTACCTCATGTAGCTTTGAGAACCTACGCTCTACATCCCTGTGAGTGCACACAAGATATTCTACACTCCTAAAACAAGTTATCTCGCTACCCTTCAATTTTCATCCTACTCCATCTTGGATGTTTCCTCACAAGCTCTGTGTCCATTAGGAGAAGCGAGAAATCCTGGAGGTATTCAGCATGGCCCACTTCTACGCTAAACTACTGAGAAATAGCCTTACATTTCTTTCCCAGGTTATCAGATTTCAGGGTTTTAGAGTGGACCACGCAAGTAACATTCACATCACAAATATCTATGTGGCTCCTAAAGCCCTCCTGAATTCATGGAAGAGATCACAGAGTCACGAGCAGCCCCCTACCCAAGACTGCTCCAGTGGCCACCAAAGATCATATTCCTGTGGCACATTACCTCACCAAGAGAGGCACTATCTTCATCGAATTTACGTGAATAGTGCCGATCCTGGCAAGGCACTGCACACGACACGGCCTCATGTTTGAAAACGTCCTCAGGCACCACGTTCAAAACTGCAGTGAAGTTTCCTTCCCTCAGAGTGCCATACCTTGATGACTTCACCCAAGATGTAGATATGGACCTAGAAAAAGTTGACCCACTATACTCAAACATGGATCACACACCTCTCACAGTATGTCATCACCTCCTCTCTTCGTATCTGCACCAGGATCAGGTACTATGATAAAAGCTTAGTCCGATGACTTCATTTCCTAATAGTAACTGTGGTTCCACCATTAAACTGGAAGTGCTCATGTTCGTAGGAATATTCAAGCAGTGGAAGCAGCCTCAAAGTTCCTAGAATGTAGCAGGTTCCCTGGACACTCAAGATACCATGGCAAGCGTCACAAGAACAAACGTAGCACTAACACCCCAACTGCTCTAAGGTCAATCCCAAAACTTCTTCCTTGTAGCTTCTTTCCATCCCGATTGCACAAGGTCTACAAGATCAGTAGTGTCCACGCGGGGTATTGCGCACAGCAGGGCTGTCTCTGATCAATCAAGCCAAGACCCTGCACTGTCTTAGAATCACCTAGGGTCTGTCACCCATCACATCCAATAGGCTGCACTCGAGATATACCCGGACTCATAGAGAATATACACCCATTGTTTGCACCCCGAAATTTCCTTCCCTCGATGTCAAGCATTCGCTTCTCTATCCCTTTTGGAGAGGTACGACAACGGAGATAAGCAGACACACAGAGAGAGAAAGAGAGTGTGAGTGTGTGTGAGAGAGAGAGAGAGAGACACAGAGAGAGACACAGAGAAGAGAGACTGAGAAATCCTCTAAGATTTCTCACATCTCCTCTAAGGAATCATCATGCCTTCTGAAAAATCTTTGTGTTCTTATTGTAAGGACAGACCAAGGAAATCATCCTGAAGATGTCTGAGCCAAAGATGACTCCACAGATAATTATGATACCAAGGTCTTTAGCTCAGAGAAACCTGCATATGCATCCACATCACTGGTTCAGGAGACACAAGAAACGATGAACTTGTGAGCCTTACGCTACCCAGCAGGGTACATATACAGCGATTAAACGTGAACTGCACCTGGCTGGGTAGGTCATGGCACACAGCGTGGCTTCTAGGCAGAAGACTGGCCTTTACCGGCATACCCACACGTGACTTTCATCATCATATCCTGATGCTACAACAAAGATTTACTGTTTCTCCTTTAAATCATGGACACGCTGTCATCCAGTTTGACTCTCCGCTTCCTGAGAATGTCTTCAGCTGGTCCACAGTTATGTGAAGCAATAGATGAGCATAGGAGAAATGATCAGCAGGCAAGATGAGTGTGACTCTATCAGCATTTATGTTTCTATCATCTCCTTTATACATGGGCACATTTTCAGGTCTAGACTACTGAGAGCATAATCAACATATATTGACATCTCTGTGCCTCAAGCGCCTCCCTGACATCTTGGAGGAATATTACTTGAAGTCCCAGAGACACCCTTGGCCATAGGCCACGAGTCATTAATGAGGAAGCTGGTGCACAGTCCTCGAACCAGGAAAGTTCCGTTTACCAGTAGGTGAAATCAATAGCAACGCTCACGACCAGTATCTGTACAAAGCATGGCCTCAAGTTGCAGGCCCTGCTGGTCTCCTTTACACTCTTAAATACATCATTCCTCATTACTCCTACCACGTCCTTGAACCTCACCCAAGTGTTATGCACAGAACTTGCAAATGGTGCCCCAGGATGCTGCACCTTGCATCCCTCCCTCACGAGACCATCCGCACTGCACTTCGCAGTGTACAGATATAGAAGGATGAGGACCAAGAGAGAAATAGGGGTTTCGGATCTCTCTTCATTTCAATGGAATTCACATTCCCTTTTGTAACAGTTCCTGGTAAATTTGTAGGGATGGAAACATTACCTCATACAGAGGATTTCTGAGGCACTGTTAAAGTTTTAAAGGTGCTCCTAAATGTTCTGGAGGGAGCTAAGGCCATTGGAGCTCCACACTCAAAACTGCACCAAACACAAATACCACCACACCAACGTGCCTGGCGAGTCTAACGCACCTAGACAGAGTGTGTTTACACATTCTCCAAGGGTACAGTAGCTGTATGCCTGGGGCACTACACACAAGAAATCTGTCATGTATAGCCACACCGCAGTCCCCATCATCCTCTTCCATTTAGCTTGCTATCTCTTGCCTCCTCATCCTGATGGCTCTAGGCATGATATATCCAGACAGCAAGGGAATATCCACCCACATGTGAATCCTTTTTCCCTCCTCAGGGACTGAATTTCGATCCCCTTTATACTTACTGCGGAGATAGGAGGATCAGAGATAGTGAAGAATTTCCCATTTCTAGATTCTCCTCATATGTATCATCTGACTCTCTGTAAACTCTTGGGGTTCACAATGTGAGGAGAAGACCACTGACATCTTCCCGAGGCTGCTAGAGGCACAGATGGCTCCAGGGTCATTAAGACATTAAGGCAAGCAGATTAGGGGCACCTGCAACTGCATTCAGGTCACTGGTTTAGAGGCCACCACCAACGATGTCATTGTGAGCTTTCCTCTATGCAGGTGGGCCGTTCACAGGGAGTCTAAGTGAACGGCACCTGAATGGGCAGGGAACTACACACAGCAAGCTCCAAGGTTAAGGACATGCCTTTTGGCCCTCTCAGTACCTCATGCAGCTTTGAGAACCTACGCACTACATCCCCGTGAGTGAACACAAGATATTCTACACTCCAAAAACAAGTTATCTCGCTGCCCTTCAATTTTCTTCCTACTCCCTCTTGGATGTTTCCTCACAAGCTCTGTGTCCATGAAGAGAACACAGAAATCCTGGAGGTATTCAGCATGGCCCGCTTCTACGCTAAACTACTGACAAATAGCCTTACATTTCCCAGGTTTTCAGATTTCAGGATTTTAGAATGGACCACAGAAATAACAATCACATGACAAATATCTATGTGGCTCCTAAAGCCCTCCTGAATTTATGGAAGAGATCACAGAGTCACGAGCAGCCCCCTACCCAAGACTGCTCCAGCGGCCACCAAAGGTCATATTCCTGTGGCACATTACCTCACCAAGAGAGGCACTATCTTCATCGAATTTACGTGAATAGTGCCAATCCTGGCAAGTCACTGCGCACGCCACGGCCTCATGGTGGAAAACGTCCTCAGGCACCACGTTCAAATCTGCAATGAAGTTTCCTTCCCTCTGAGTGCCATACCTTGATGACTTCACCCAAGATGTAGATATGGACCTAGAAAAAGTTGACCCACTATACTCAAACATGGATCACACACCTCTCACAGGATGTCATCACCTCTTCTCTGCGTATCTGCACCAGCATCAGGTACTATGATAAAAGCTTACTCCCTTGACTTCGTTTCCTAATAGGAACTGTGGTTCCATCGTTAAACGGGAGGTGCTAATGATCGTACGAACATTCAAGCAGCGGAAGCAGCCTCAAAGTTCCAAGAATGTAGCAGGTTCCCTGGACACTCAAGATACCATGGCAAGCGTCACAAGAACAAACGTAGCACTAACACTGGAACTGCTCTAAGGTCAACTCCAAAACTTCTTCCTTGTAGCTTCTTTCAATCCCGATTGCACGAGGTCTACAAGATCAGTACCTGTCTACGCAGCGTATTGCGCACAGCAGGGCTGTCTCTGATCAATCAAGCCAAGACCCTGCAGTGTCTTCGAATCACCTATGATCTCTCACCCATCGCATCCACTAGGCTGCACTCGAGCTATACCCGGACTCATAGAGAATATCCACCCATTGATTGCAACCCGAATTCTCCTTCTCTCGTTGTCTACCATTCACTACCCTATGCCTTTTGGAGAGGCTTGAAATCTGAGAAAAGCAGACACACAGACAGAGAAAGAGACAGTGAGTGTGTGTGTGTGTGTGTGCGTGTGTGTGTGTGTGTGTGTGTGAAAAAGAGAAAGAGAGAGACAGAGATATCCTCTAGTATTTCTCACATCTCCTCTAAGGAATCATCATGCCTTCTAAAAAATCTTTGTGTTCTTATTGTCAGGACAGACCAAGGAAATCATCCTGAAGATGCCTGAGCCAAAGATGATTCCACAGATCATTATGCTACCGAGGTCGGTAGCTCAGTGAAACCTGCATATCCATCCACATCACTGGTCCAGGAGACACCACAAAGGAGGTTCTTGTGAGCCATACTCTCCCCAGCGGGGTACAAGTACACTGATTCAATGTGAACTGCACCTGGCTGGGTAGGGCACGGCACACAGCGTGGCTTCAAGGCAGAGGACTGGCCTTTACCCTCACACTGACACATGACTTTCATCATCATATCCTGAGGCTACAACAAAGTTTTACCGGTTCTCCTTTAAATCATGGACACTCCGTCATCCAGTTTGCCTCTCCGCTTCCAGAGAATCTCTTCAGCTGGTCCACAGTTATCTGAAGCAATAGAGGAGCATAGGAGAAATGATCAGCAGGCAAGATGAGTGTGACTCTATCAGCATTTATGTTTCTATCATCTCCTTTCTACATGGGCACATTTTCAGGTCTAGAGTACTGAGATCATAATCATCATATATTGATATCTCTGTGCCTCAAGCACCTCCCTGACATCTTGGAGGAATATTACTTGAAGTCCCAGAGACACCCTTGGTCCAAAGGCCACGAGACATTAATGAGGAAGCAGGTGCACAGTTCTCGAACTAGGAAAGTACCATTTACCAGTAGGTGAAATCAATAGTATCTCTCACGACGAAAATCTGTACAAAGCATGGCCTCAAGTTGCAGGCCCTGCTGGTCACCTTCACACTCTTAAATACATCAGTCCTCATTACTCCTACCACGTTTTTGCACCTCACCCAAGTGTTATGCACAGAACTTGCAAATGGTGCCCCAGGACCCTGCACCTTGCATCCCTCCCTCAGGAGACCATCCACACTGCACTTCGCAGTGTACAGATATAGAAGGATGAGGACCAAGATAGAAATAGGGGTTTCAGATCTCTTTTCATTTCAAAGGAATTCACCTTCCCTTTTGTAACAGTTCCTGGTAAATTGGTAGAAATGGAAACATTACCTCATACAGAGGATTTCTGAGACACTATTAAAGTTTTTTAGGTGCTCCTAAATGTTCTGGAGGATGATAAGGCCATTGGAGCTCCACACTCAAAACTGCTCCGAACACAAACAACACCACACCAGCGTGCCTGGAGAGTCCAACGCACCTAGACAGACAGGGTTTACACATTCTCCAAGGGTACAGTAGCTCAATGGCTGGGGCACTAAACACAAGAAATCTGTAATGTGTAGCCACACCGCAGTCCCCATCATCCTCTTCCATTTAGCTTGCTATCTCTTGCCTCTGCATCCTGATGGCTCTATGCATGATATATCCAGACAGCAAGGGAATATCCACCCACATTTGAATCATTTTCCCTCCTCAGGGACTGACCTTTCCATCCCCTTTATACTTACTACAGATATAGGAGGATCACAGAGATTGAAGAATTTCCCATTTCTATATTCTCCTGATATGTATCATCTGACTCTCTGTAAACTCTTGGGGTTCACAATGTGAGGAGAAGACCACTGACATCTCCCCGAGGCTGCTAGATGCACAGATGGCTCCAGGGTCATTAAGACATCAAAGCAAGCAGATTTGGGCCACCTGCAACTCCATCCAGGTCACTGGTTTAGGGGCCACCACGGACGATGTTACTGTGAGCTTTCGTCTTCAGAGGTGGGCCGTTCACAGGGAGTCTAAGGGAACAGCACCTGAATCGGCAGAGAACTACACACAGCAAGGCTCCAAGGCTAAGGACATGACTATTGGCCCTCTCAGTATCCCATGTAACTTTGAGAACCCTACCCACTACATCCCTGTGAGTGCACACAACATAGTCTACACTCCTAAAACAAGTTATCTCACTGCCCTTCAATTTTCATCCTACTCCCTCTTGGACGTTTCCTCACAAGCTCTCTGTACACCAGGAGAACACAGAAATCCTGGAGATATTCAGCATGTCCCGCTTCTAGGCTAAACTACTGAGAAAAAGCCTTACATTTCCCAGGTTATCAGATTTCAGGAATTGAGATTGTTCCACGGAAATAACAATCAGATGACAGATATCTATGTGGCTCGTAAAGCCCTCCTGAATTTATGGAAGATATCACCGAGTCACGAGCAGCCCCCTACCCAGGACCTCTCCAGCGGCCACCAAAGGTCCTATTCCTGTCGCACATTACCTCACCGAGAAAGTCACTGTGTACATCGAATTTACCTGAATATGGCCTATCCGTGCAAGGCACTGCGCACGCCACGGCCTCATGGTGGAAAACGTCCTCAGGCACCACGTTCGAAACTGCAGTGAAGATTCGTTCCCTCTGAGTGCCATACCTTGATGACTTCACCCAAGATGTAGATATGGACCTAGAAAAAGTTGACCCACTCTGCTCAGACACGGATCACACACCTCTCTCAGGATGTCACCACCTGTTCCCTGAGTATCGGCACCGGGATGAGGTACTGTGGTAAAAGCTTACCCCCATGGTTTCGTTTCCTAATAGGAACTGTGGTTCCATCGTTAAACTCGAGGTGCTGATGTTCATAGGAATATTGAAGCAGTGGAAGCAGCCTCAAAGTTCCTAGAATGTAGCAGGTTCCCTGCACCCTCAAGATACCATGGCAAGCGTCACAAGGACAGACGTAGCAGTAGCACCGGAACTGCTCTAAGGTCAACCCCAAAACTTCTTCCTTGTAGTTTCTTTCTATCCCGATTCCACGAGGTCTACAAGATCAGTACCTGTCTACGCAGGGTATTGCGCACAGCAGGGCTGTCTCTGATCAATCAAGCCAAGACCCTGCACTGTTTCAGAATCACCTATGGTCTCTCTCGCATCGCATCCAATAGGCTGCATTCGAGATATACCCTGACTGATAGAGAATATCCACCCATTGATTGCAACGTGAAAATATCCTTCTCTCGATGTCGACCCTCCACTTCTCTATGCCTTCTTGAGATGTACAGAATCTGAGAAGAACAGACACACACACAGACAAACACAGAGGGAGTCAGCGAGTGATAGACAGAGAGAATTCCTCTAATATTTCTCACAATTCTCCAAGGAATCATCTTGCCTTCTCAAAAATCTTTGTGTTCTTATTGTCAGGAGACACCAAGGCAATCATTCTGAAGACACCTGAGCCACAGATGACTCCGCAGATCATTACGATACAGAGGCAGGTAGCTCAGTGAAATCTGCATATCCTTCCACATCACTGGGCCAGGAGACACCACAAATGATGGTCTTGTGAGCCTTACTCTGCCCAGCGGGGTGTAGAACAGCGATTCAACGTGAACTACACCTGGCTGGGCAGGGCAATGCACACAGTGTGACTTCCAGGCAGAGGACTGGCCTTTACCCTCACATGCACACATGATTTTACTCATCATATCCTGATGCTACAAAAAAAGTTTACCCAGTGATCCTATAAATCATGGACACACTGTCAACCACGTTGTCTCTTCGCTTCCTGAGAATCTCTTCAGCTTGTCCACAGGTATCTGAAGCAATAGAGGAGCATAAGAGAAATGATCAGCAGACAAGATGAGTGTGACTCTACAAGCATTTATGTTTCTATCATCTACTTTATACACGGGCACGTTTTCAGGTCTGGACTGCTGAGATGATAATCAACATATAGAGACAACTCTGTGGCCTCAAGCGCCTCCCTGACATCTTGGAGAAATATTACCTGGAGTCCCAGAGCCACCCTTGGTCCAAAAGACACGAGTCATTAATGAGGAAGCAGGTGCACAGTCCTCGAACCAGGAAAGTTCCGTTTACCAGTAGTTGAGGTCAATACCAACTCTCACGGCGGGAATCTGTACAACGCATGGCCTCAAGTTGGAGGCCCTGCTGGTCCCCTTCACACTCTTAAATAAATCATTCCTCATTACTCCGACCACGTCCTTGAACCTCACCCAGGTTTTATAGAAAGAATTTGAAAATGGTGCCCCAGGACCCTGCACCTTGCATCTCTCCCTCAAGAGACCATCTGCACTGCACTTCGCAGTGTACAGATTTAGAAGGATGAGGACCAAGAGACAAACAGGTGTTTCAGATCTCTCTTCATTTCAATGAAATTAACCTTCCCTTTACTAACAGTTCATGGTAAACTTCCAGAAATGGAAACCTTACGTCATACGGAAGATTTCCGAGGCTCTGTTAAAGTTGTAAAGGTTCTCCTAAATGTTCTAGAGGGAGCTAAGGCCATTGGAGCTCTACACTCAAAACTGCTCCGAACACAAACAACACCACACCAGCGTGCCTGGAGAGTCTGACGCACCTAGACAGACAGTGTTTACAAATTATCCAAGGGTACAGTAGCTGTATGGCTGGGGCACGAAACACAAGAAATCTATAATGTGTAGCCACACCGCAGTCCCCATTTTCCTCTTCCATTTAGCTTGCTATCTCTTGCCTCCACATCCTGATGGCTCTATGCATGATATATCCACACAGCAAGGGAATATCCACCCACATTTGAATCCTTTTCCCTCCTCAGGGACTGACCTTTCCATCCCCTTTATACTTACTGCAGATATAGGAGGATCAGTGAGAGTGAAGTACTTCCCATTTCTATATTCTCCTCATATGTATCACCTGACTCTCTGTAAACTCTTGGGGTTCACAATGTGAGGAGAAGACCACTGACATCTTCCCGAGGCTGCTAGAGGCACAGATGCCTCCAGGGTCATTAAGACATCAAGGCAAGCAGATTTGGGCCACTTGCAACTCCATCCAGGTCACTGGTTTAGAGGCCACCACGGACGATGTCACTGTGAGCTTTCGTCTTCAGAGGTGGGCCGTTCACAGGGAGTCTACGTGAACGGCACCTGAATGGGCAGAGAACTACACACAGCAAGGCTCCAAGGCTAAGGACATGACTATTGGCCCTCTCAGTATCCCATGTAACTTTGAGAACCCTACCCACTACATCCCTGTGAGTGCACACAACATAGTCTACACACCTAAAACAAGTTATCTCACTGCCCTTCAATTTTCATCCTACTCCCTCTTGGACGTTTCCTCACAAGCTCTCTGTACAACAGGAGAACACAGAAATCCTGGAGATATTCAGCATGTCCCGCTTCTAGGCTATACTACTGAGAAATAGCCTTACATTTCCCAGGTTATCAGATTTCAGGATTTGAGATTGGTCCACGGAAATAACAATCAGATGACAGATATCTATGTGGGTCCTAAAGCCCTCCTGAATTTATGGAAGATATCACAGAGTCACGAGCAGCCCCCTACCCAGGACCTCTCCAGCGGCCACCAAAGGTCCTATTCCTGTCGCACATTACCTCACCGAGAAAGTCACTGTGTACATCGAATTTACCTGAATATGGCCTCTCCGGGCAAGGCACTGCGCACGCCACGGCCTCATGGTGGAAAACGTCCTCAGGCACCACGTTCAAAACTGCAGTGAAGTTTCCTTCCCTCTGAGTGCCATACCTTGATGACTTCACCCAAGATGTAAATGTGGACCTAGAAAAAGTTGGCCCACTATACTCAGACACGGATCACACACCTCACTCAGGATGTCACCACCTGTTCCCTGCGTATCTGCAGCAGGAGGAGGTACTGCGGTAAAAGCTTACTCCGTTGGCTTCGCTACCTAATAGGAACTGTGGTTCCATCGTTAAACTCGAGGTGATGATGTTCATAGGAATATTCAAGCTGTGGAAGCAGCCTCAAAGTTCCTAGAATGGGGCAGGTTCCCTGGACCCTCAAGATACCATGGCAAGGTTCACAAGGACAAACCTAGCACTAGCACCGGAACTGCTCTAAGGTCAACCCCAAAACTTCTTCCTTGTAGCTTCTTTCTATCCCGATTCCACGAGGTCTACAAGATCAGTACCTGTCTACGCAGGGTATTGCGCACAGCAGGGCTGTCTCTGATCAGTCAAGCCAAGACCCTGCACTGTCTCAGAATCACCTATGGTCTCTCTCCCATCGCATCCAATAGGCTGCATTCGAGATATACCCTCACTGATAGAGAATATCCCCCCATTGATTGCAACGTGAAAATATCCTTCTCTCGATGTCAACCCTCCACTTCTCTATGCCTTCTTGAGATGTACAGAATCTGAGAAGAACAGACACACACACAGAGAAACACAGAGTCAGTGAGCGAGAGATAGACAGAGAGAAATCCTCTAATATTTCTCACAATTCTCCAAGGCATCATCCTGCCTTCTGAAAAATCTTTGTGTTCTTATTGTCAGGACAGACGAAGGCAATCAGGCTGAAGACACTTGAGCCACAGATGACTCCACAGATCATTATGCTACAGAGGTGGGTAGCTCAGTGAAATCTGCATATCCTTCCACATCACTGGGCCAGGAGACACCACAAATGATGGTCTTGTGAGCCTTACTCTGCCCAGCGGGGCATAGCACACAGATTCAACGTGAACTACACCTGACTGGGCAGGGCAATGCACACAGTGTGACATCCACGCAGAGGACTGGCCTTTACCGACACACGCACACATGACTTTATTCATCATATCCTGATGCTACAAAAACCATTAACCAGTGATCCTACAAATCATGGACAAACTGTCAACCACGTTGTCTCTTCGCTTCCTGAGAATCACTTCAGCTGGTCCACAGGTATCGGAAGCAATAGAGGAGCATAAGAGAAATGATCAGCAGACAAGATGAGTGTGACTCTATAAGCATTTATGTTTCTATCATCTACTTTATACACGGGCACGTTTTCAGGTCTGGACTGCTGAGATGATAATCAACATATAGAGACAACTCTGTGGCCTCAAGCTCCTCCCTGACATCTTGGAGGACTATTACTTGGAGTCCCAGAGCCACCCTTGGTCCAAAAGCCACGAGTCATTAATGAGGAAGCAGGTGCACAGTCCTCGAACCAGGAAAGTTCCGTTTACCAGTAGTTGAGGTCAATACCAACTCTCACGGCGGGAATCTGTGCAACGCATGGCCTTAAGTTGGAGGCCCTGCTGGTCCCCTTCACACTCTTAAATAAATCCTTCCTCATTACTCTGACCACCTCCTTGAACCTCACCCAGGTTTTATACAAAGAATTTGAAAATGGTGCCCCAGGACCCTGCACCTTGCATCTCTCCCTCAGGAGACCATCTGCACTGCACTTCGCAGTGTACAGATTTAGAAGGATGAGGACCAAGAGACAAAGAGGTGTTTCAGATCTCTCTTCATTTCAATGGAATTAACCTTCCCTTTACTAACAGTTCCTGGTAAACTTCCAGAAATGGAAACATTACGTCATACGGAGGATTTCCGAGGCTCTGTTAACATTCTAAAGGTGCTGCTAAATGTTCTAGAGGGAGCTAAGGCCATTGGAGCTCCACAGTCAAAAATGCACCGAACACAAACAACACCACACCAGGGTGCCTGCAGAGACTAACGCAGCTAGAAAGACAGGGTTTACACATTCTCCAAGGGTACAGTAGCTGTATGGCTGGGGCACTAAACACAAGAAATCTGTAATGTGTAGCCACACCGCAGTCCCCATCATCTTCTTCCATTTAGCTTGCTATCTCTTGCCTCTGCATCCTGATGGCTCTATGCATGATATATCCAGACAGCAAGGGAATATCCACCCACATTTGAATCCTTTTCCCTCCTCAGGGACTGACCTTTCCATCCCCTTTATACTTACTACAGATATAGGAGGATCACAGAGAGTGAAGAATTTCCCATTTGTATATTCTCCTGATATGTATCATCTGACTCTCTGTAAACTCTTGGGGTTCACAATGTGAGGAGAAGACCACTGACATCTCCCCGAGGCTGCTAGATGCACAGATGGCTCCAGGGTCATTAAGACATCAAGGCAAGCAGATTTGGGCCACCTGCAACTCCATCCAGGTCACTGGTTTAGAGGCTACCAGGAACGATGTCACTGTGAGCTTTCCTCTACAGAAGTGGGCCGTTCACAGGGAGTCTAAGTGAAAGGCACCTGAGTGGGCAGGGAATTACACACAGCAAGGCTCCAAGGCTAAAGACATGACTTTTGGTGCTCTCAGTATCCCATGTAGCTTTGAGAACCCTACGCACTACATCCCCTTGAACGCACACAACATTGTCTACACTCCTAAAACTAGTTATCTCACTGCCCTTCAATTTTCATCCTCCTACCTCTTGGACGTTTCCTCACAAGCTCTCTGTACACCAGGAGAATACAGAAATCCTGGAGGTATTCAGCATGGCCCGATTCTACGCTAAACTACTGAGAAATAGCCTTACATCTCCCAGGTTATCAGATTTCAGGATTTGAGAATTGACCACGGAAAAACAATCAGATAACAAATATCTATGTGGCTCCTAAAGCCATCTTGAATTTATGGAAGAGATCACAGAGTCACGAGCAGCCGCCTACCCAGGACTGCTCCAGCGGCCACCAAAGGTCCTATTCCTGTCGCTCATTACCTCACTGAGAAAGTCACTGTGTACATCGAATTTACCTGAATATGGCCTATCCGTGCAAGGCACTGCGCACGCCACGGCCTCATGGTGGAAAACGTCCTCAGGCACCACGTTCGAAACTGCAGTGAAGATTCGTTCCCTCTGAGTGCCATACCTTGATGACTTCACCCAAGATGTAGATATGGACCTAGAAAAAGTTGACCCACTCTGCTCAGACACGGATCACACACCTCTCTCAGGATGTCACCACCTGTTCCCTGAGTATCGGCACCGGGATGAGGTACTGTGGTAAAAGCTTACCCCCATGGTTTCGTTTCCTAATAGGAACTGTGGTTCCATCGTTAAACTCGAGGTGCTGATGTTCATAGGAATATTGAAGCAGTGGAAGCAGCCTCAAAGTTCCTAGAATGTAGCAGGTTCCCTGCACCCTCAAGATACCATGGCAAGCGTCACAAGGACAGACGTAGCAGTAGCACCGGAACTGCTCTAAGGTCAACCCCAAAACTTCTTCCTTGTAGTTTCTTTCTATCCCGATTCCACGAGGTCTACAAGATCAGTACCTGTCTACGCAGGGTATTGCGCACAGCAGGGCTGTCTCTGATCAATCAAGCCAAGACCCTGCACTGTCTCAGAATCACCTATGGTCTCTCTCGCATCGCATCCAATAGGCTGCATTCGAGATATACCCTGACTGATAGAGAATATCCACCCATTGATTGCAACGTGAAAATATCCTTCTCTCGATGTCGACCCTCCACTTCTCTATGCCTTCTTGAGATGTACAGAATCTGAGAAGAACAGACACACACACAGAGAAACACAGAGGGAGTCAGCGAGTGATAGACAGAGAGAATTCCTCTAATATTTCTCACAATTCTCCAAGGAATCATCTTGCCTTCTCAAAAATCTTTGTGTTCTTATTGTCAGGAGACACCAAGGCAATCATTCTGAAGACACCTGAGCCACAGATGACTCCGCAGATCATTACGATACAGAGGCAGGTAGCTCAGTGAAATCTGCATATCCTTCCACATCACTGGGCCAGGAGACACCACAAATGATGGTCTTGTGAGCCTTACTCTGCCCAGCGGGGTGTAGAACAGCGATTCAACGTGAACTACACCTGGCTGGGCAGGGCAATGCACACAGTGTGACTTCCAGGCAGAGGACTGGCCTTTACCCTCACATGCACACATGATTTTACTCATCATATCCTGATGCTACAAAAAAAGTTTACCCAGTGATCCTATAAATCATGGACACACTGTCAACCACGTTGTCTCTTCGCTTCCTGAGAATCTCTTCAGCTTGTCCACAGGTATCTGAAGCAATAGAGGAGCATAAGAGAAATGATCAGCAGACAAGATGAGTGTGACTCTACAAGCATTTATGTTTCTATCATCTACTTTATACACGGGCACGTTTTCAGGTCTGGACTGCTGAGATGATAATCAACATATAGAGACAACTCTGTGGCCTCAAGCGCCTCCCTGACATCTTGGAGAAATATTACCTGGAGTCCCAGAGCCACCCTTGGTCCAAAAGACACGAGTCATTAATGAGGAAGCAGGTGCACAGTCCTCGAACCAGGAAAGTTCCGTTTACCAGTAGTTGAGGTCAATACCAACTCTCACGGCGGGAATCTGTACAACGCATGGCCTCAAGTTGGAGGCCCTGCTGGTCCCCTTCACACTCTTAAATAAATCATTCCTCATTACTCCGACCACGTCCTTGAACCTCACCCAGGTTTTATAGAAAGAATTTGAAAATGGTGCCCCAGGACCCTGCACCTTGCATCTCTCCCTCAAGAGACCATCTGCACTGCACTTCGCAGTGTACAGATTTAGAAGGATGAGGACCAAGAGACAAACAGGTGTTTCAGATCTCTCTTCATTTCAATGAAATTAACCTTCCCTTTACTAACAGTTCATGGTAAACTTCCAGAAATGGAAACCTTACGTCATACGGAAGATTTCCGAGGCTCTGTTAAAGTTGTAAAGGTTCTCCTAAATGTTCTAGAGGGAGCTAAGGCCATTGGAGCTCTACACTCAAAACTGCTCCGAACACAAACAACACCACACCAGCGTGCCTGGAGAGTCTGACGCACCTAGACAGACAGTGTTTACAAATTATCCAAGGGTACAGTAGCTGTATGGCTGGGGCACGAAACACAAGAAATCTATAATGTGTAGCCACACCGCAGTCCCCATTTTCCTCTTCCATTTAGCTTGCTATCTCTTGCCTCCACATCCTGATGGCTCTATGCATGATATATCCACACAGCAAGGGAATATCCACCCACATTTGAATCCTTTTCCCTCCTCAGGGACTGACCTTTCCATCCCCTTTATACTTACTGCAGATATAGGAGGATCAGTGAGAGTGAAGTACTTCCCATTTCTATATTCTCCTCATATGTATCACCTGACTCTCTGTAAACTCTTGGGGTTCACAATGTGAGGAGAAGACCACTGACATCTTCCCGAGGCTGCTAGAGGCACAGATGGCTCCAGGGTCATTAAGACATCAAGGCAAGCAGATTTGGGCCACTTGCAACTCCATCCAGGTCACTGGTTTAGAGGCCACCACGGACGATGTCACTGTGAGCTTTCGTCTTCAGAGGTGGGCCGTTCACAGGGAGTCTACGTGAACGGCACCTGAATGGGCAGAGAACTACACACAGCAAGGCTCCAAGGCTAAGGACATGACTATTGGCCCTCTCAGTATCCCATGTAACTTTGAGAACCCTACCCACTACATCCCTGTGAGTGCACACAACATAGTCTACACACCTAAAACAAGTTATCTCACTGCCCTTCAATTTTCATCCTACTCCCTCTTGGACGTTTCCTCACAAGCTCTCTGTACAACAGGAGAACACAGAAATCCTGGAGATATTCAGCATGTCCCGCTTCTAGGCTATACTACTGAGAAATAGCCTTACATTTCCCAGGTTATCAGATTTCAGGATTTGAGATTGGTCCACGGAAATAACAATCAGATGACAGATATCTATGTGGGTCCTAAAGCCCTCCTGAATTTATGGAAGATATCACAGAGTCACGAGCAGCCCCCTACCCAGGACCTCTCCAGCGGCCACCAAAGGTCCTATTCCTGTCGCACATTACCTCACCGAGAAAGTCACTGTGTACATCGAATTTACCTGAATATGGCCTCTCCGGGCAAGGCACTGCGCACGCCACGGCCTCATGGTGGAAAACGTCCTCAGGCACCACGTTCAAAACTGCAGTGAAGTTTCCTTCCCTCTGAGTGCCATACCTTGATGACTTCACCCAAGATGTAAATGTGGACCTAGAAAAAGTTGGCCCACTATACTCAGACACGGATCACACACCTCACTCAGGATGTCACCACCTGTTCCCTGCGTATCTGCAGCAGGAGGAGGTACTGCGGTAAAAGCTTACTCCGTTGGCTTCGCTACCTAATAGGAACTGTGGTTCCATCGTTAAACTCGAGGTGATGATGTTCATAGGAATATTCAAGCTGTGGAAGCAGCCTCAAAGTTCCTAGAATGGGGCAGGTTCCCTGGACCCTCAAGATACCATGGCAAGGTTCACAAGGACAAACCTAGCACTAGCACCGGAACTGCTCTAAGGTCAACCCCAAAACTTCTTCCTTGTAGCTTCTTTCTATCCCGATTCCACGAGGTCTACAAGATCAGTACCTGTCTACGCAGGGTATTGCGCACAGCAGGGCTGTCTCTGATCAGTCAAGCCAAGACCCTGCACTGTCTCAGAATCACCTATGGTCTCTCTCCCATCGCATCCAATAGGCTGCATTCGAGATATACCCTCACTGATAGAGAATATCCCCCCATTGATTGCAACGTGAAAATATCCTTCTCTCGATGTCAACCCTCCACTTCTCTATGCCTTCTTGAGATGTACAGAATCTGAGAAGAACAGACACACACACAGAGAAACACAGAGTCAGTGAGCGAGAGATAGACAGAGAGAAATCCTCTAATATTTCTCACAATTCTCCAAGGCATCATCCTGCCTTCTGAAAAATCTTTGTGTTCTTATTGTCAGGACAGACGAAGGCAATCAGGCTGAAGACACTTGAGCCACAGATGACTCCACAGATCATTATGCTACAGAGGTGGGTAGCTCAGTGAAATCTGCATATCCTTCCACATCACTGGGCCAGGAGACACCACAAATGATGGTCTTGTGAGCCTTACTCTGCCCAGCGGGGCATAGCACACAGATTCAACGTGAACTACACCTGACTGGGCAGGGCAATGCACACAGTGTGACATCCACGCAGAGGACTGGCCTTTACCGTCACACGCACACATGACTTTATTCATCATATCCTGATGCTACAAAAAACATTAACCAGTGATCCTACAAATCATGGACAAACTGTCAACCACGTTGTCTCTTCGCTTCCTGAGAATCACTTCAGCTGGTCCACAGGTATCGGAAGCAATAGAGGAGCATAAGAGAAATGATCAGCAGACAAGATGAGTGTGACTCTATAAGCATTTATGTTTCTATCATCTACTTTATACACGGGCACGTTTTCAGGTCTGGACTGCTGAGATGATAATCAACATATAGAGACAACTCTGTGGCCTCAAGCTCCTCCCTGACATCTTGGAGGACTATTACTTGGAGTCCCAGAGCCACCCTTGGTCCAAAAGCCACGAGTCATTAATGAGGAAGCAGGTGCACAGTCCTCGAACCAGGAAAGTTCCGTTTACCAGTAGTTGAGGTCAATACCAACTCTCACGGCGGGAATCTGTGCAACGCATGGCCTTAAGTTGGAGGCCCTGCTGGTCCCCTTCACACTCTTAAATAAATCATTCCTCATTACTCTGACCACCTCCTTGAACCTCACCCAGGTTTTATACAAAGAATTTGAAAATGGTGCCCCAGGACCCTGCACCTTGCATCTCTCCCTCAGGAGACCATCTGCACTGCACTTCGCAGTGTACAGATTTAGAAGGATGAGGACCAAGAGACAAAGAGGTGTTTCAGATCTCTCTTCATTTCAATGGAATTAACCTTCCCTTTACTAACAGTTCCTGGTAAACTTCCAGAAATGGAAACATTACGTCATACGGAGGATTTCCGAGGCTCTGTTAACATTCTAAAGGTGCTGCTAAATGTTCTAGAGGGAGCTAAGGCCATTGGAGCTCCACAGTCAAAAATGCACCGAACACAAACAACACCACACCAGGGTGCCTGCAGAGACTAACGCAGCTAGAAAGACAGGGTTTACACATTCTCCAAGGGTACAGTAGCTGTATGGCTGGGGCACTAAACACAAGAAATCTGTAATGTGTAGCCACACCGCAGTCCCCATCATCTTCTTCCATTTAGCTTGCTATCTCTTGCCTCTGCATCCTGATGGCTCTATGCATGATATATCCAGACAGCAAGGGAATATCCACCCACATTTGAATCCTTTTCCCTCCTCAGGGACTGACCTTTCCATCCCCTTTATACTTACTACAGATATAGGAGGATCACAGAGAGTGAAGAATTTCCCATTTGTATATTCTCCTGATATGTATCATCTGACTCTCTGTAAACTCTTGGGGTTCACAATGTGAGGAGAAGACCACTGACATCTCCCCGAGGCTGCTAGATGCACAGATGGCTCCAGGGTCATTAAGACATCAAGGCAAGCAGATTTGGGCCACCTGCAACTCCATCCAGGTCACTGGTTTAGAGGCTACCAGGAACGATGTCACTGTGAGCTTTCCTCTACAGAAGTGGGCCGTTCACAGGGAGTCTAAGTGAAAGGCACCTGAGTGGGCAGGGAATTACACACAGCAAGGCTCCAAGGCTAAAGACATGACTTTTGGTGCTCTCAGTATCCCATGTAGCTTTGAGAACCCTACGCACTACATCCCCTTGAACGCACACAACATTGTCTACACTCCTAAAACTAGTTATCTCACTGCCCTTCAATTTTCATCCTCCTACCTCTTGGACGTTTCCTCACAAGCTCTCTGTACACCAGGAGAATACAGAAATCCTGGAGGTATTCAGCATGGCCCGATTCTACGCTAAACTACTGAGAAATAGCCTTACATCTCCCAGGTTATCAGATTTCAGGATTTGAGAATTGACCACGGAAAAACAATCAGATAACAAATATCTATGTGGCTCCTAAAGCCATCTTGAATTTATGGAAGAGATCACAGAGTCACGAGCAGCCGCCTACCCAGGACTGCTCCAGCGGCCACCAAAGGTCCTATTCCTGTCGCTCATTACCTCACTGAGAAAGTCACTGTGTACATCGAATTTACCTGAATATGGCCTATCCGTGCAAGGCACTGCGCACGCCACGGCCTCATGGTGGAAAACGTCCTCAGGCACCACGTTCGAAACTGCAGTGAAGATTCGTTCCCTCTGAGTGCCATACCTTGATGACTTCACCCAAGATGTAGATATGGACCTAGAAAAAGTTGACCCACTCTGCTCAGACACGGATCACACACCTCTCTCAGGATGTCACCACCTGTTCCCTGAGTATCGGCACCGGGATGAGGTACTGTGGTAAAAGCTTACCCCCATGGTTTCGTTTCCTAATAGGAACTGTGGTTCCATCGTTAAACTCGAGGTGCTGATGTTCATAGGAATATTGAAGCAGTGGAAGCAGCCTCAAAGTTCCTAGAATGTAGCAGGTTCCCTGCACCCTCAAGATACCATGGCAAGCGTCACAAGGACAGACGTAGCAGTAGCACCGGAACTGCTCTAAGGTCAACCCCAAAACTTCTTCCTTGTAGTTTCTTTCTATCCCGATTCCACGAGGTCTACAAGATCAGTACCTGTCTACGCAGGGTATTGCGCACAGCAGGGCTGTCTCTGATCAATCAAGCCAAGACCCTGCACTGTCTCAGAATCACCTATGGTCTCTCTCGCATCGCATCCAATAGGCTGCATTCGAGATATACCCTGACTGATAGAGAATATCCACCCATTGATTGCAACGTGAAAATATCCTTCTCTCGATGTCGACCCTCCACTTCTCTATGCCTTCTTGAGATGTACAGAATCTGAGAAGAACAGACACACACACAGAGAAACACAGAGGGAGTCAGCGAGTGATAGACAGAGAGAATTCCTCTAATATTTCTCACAATTCTCCAAGGAATCATCTTGCCTTCTCAAAAATCTTTGTGTTCTTATTGTCAGGAGACACCAAGGCAATCATTCTGAAGACACCTGAGCCACAGATGACTCCGCAGATCATTACGATACAGAGGCAGGTAGCTCAGTGAAATCTGCATATCCTTCCACATCACTGGGCCAGGAGACACCACAAATGATGGTCTTGTGAGCCTTACTCTGCCCAGCGGGGTGTAGAACAGCGATTCAACGTGAACTACACCTGGCTGGGCAGGGCAATGCACACAGTGTGACTTCCAGGCAGAGGACTGGCCTTTACCCTCACATGCACACATGATTTTACTCATCATATCCTGATGCTACAAAAAAAGTTTACCCAGTGATCCTATAAATCATGGACACACTGTCAACCACGTTGTCTCTTCGCTTCCTGAGAATCTCTTCAGCTTGTCCACAGGTATCTGAAGCAATAGAGGAGCATAAGAGAAATGATCAGCAGACAAGATGAGTGTGACTCTACAAGCATTTATGTTTCTATCATCTACTTTATACACGGGGACTTTTTCAGGTCTGGACTGCTGAGATGATAATCAACATACAGAGACAACTCTGTGGCCTCAAGCGCCTCCCTGACATCTTGGAGAAATATTACCTGGAGTCCCAGAGCCACCCTTGGTCCAAAAGACACGAGTCATTAATGAGGAAGCAGGTGCACAGTCCTCGAACCAGGAAAGTTCCGTTTACCAGTAGTTGAGGTCAATACCAACTCTCACGGCGGGAATCTGTACAACGCATGGCCTCAAGTTGGAGGCCCTGCTGGTCCCCTTCACACTCTTAAATAAATCATTCCTCATTACTCCGACCACGTCCTTGAACCTCACCCAGGTTTTATAGAAAGAATTTGAAAATGGTGCCCCAGGACCCTGCACCTTGCATCTCTCCCTCAAGAGACCATCTGCACTGCACTTCGCAGTGTACAGATTTAGAAGGATGAGGACCAAGAGACAAACAGGTGTTTCAGATCTCTCTTCATTTCAATGAAATTAACCTTCCCTTTACTAACAGTTCATGGTAAACTTCCAGAAATGGAAACCTTACGTCATACGGAAGATTTCCGAGGCTCTGTTAAAGTTGTAAAGGTTCTCCTAAATGTTCTAGAGGGAGCTAAGGCCATTGGAGCTCTACACTCAAAACTGCTCCGAACACAAACAACACCACACCAGCGTGCCTGGAGAGTCTGACGCACCTAGACAGACAGTGTTTACAAATTATCCAAGGGTACAGTAGCTGTATGGCTGGGGCACGAAACACAAGAAATCTATAATGTGTAGCCACACCGCAGTCCCCATTTTCCTCTTCCATTTAGCTTGCTATCTCTTGCCTCCACATCCTGATGGCTCTATGCATGATATATCCACACAGCAAGGGAATATCCACCCACATTTGAATCCTTTTCCCTCCTCAGGGACTGACCTTTCCATCCCCTTTATACTTACTGCAGATATAGGAGGATCAGTGAGAGTGAAGTACTTCCCATTTCTATATTCTCCTCATATGTATCACCTGACTCTCTGTAAACTCTTGGGGTTCACAATGTGAGGAGAAGACCACTGACATCTTCCCGAGGCTGCTAGAGGCACAGATGCCTCCAGGGTCATTAAGACATCAAGGCAAGCAGATTTGGGCCACTTGCAACTCCATCCAGGTCACTGGTTTAGAGGCCACCACGGACGATGTCACTGTGAGCTTTCGTCTTCAGAGGTGGGCCGTTCACAGGGAGTCTACGTGAACGGCACCTGAATGGGCAGAGAACTACACACAGCAAGGCTCCAAGGCTAAGGACATGACTATTGGCCCTCTCAGTATCCCATGTAACTTTGAGAACCCTACCCACTACATCCCTGTGAGTGCACACAACATAGTCTACACACCTAAAACAAGTTATCTCACTGCCCTTCAATTTTCATCCTACTCCCTCTTGGACGTTTCCTCACAAGCTCTCTGTACAACAGGAGAACACAGAAATCCTGGAGATATTCAGCATGTCCCGCTTCTAGGCTATACTACTGAGAAATAGCCTTACATTTCCCAGGTTATCAGATTTCAGGATTTGAGATTGGTCCACGGAAATAACAATCAGATGACAGATATCTATGTGGGTCCTAAAGCCCTCCTGAATTTATGGAAG
The DNA here is from genome assembly GCF_054371585.1 of Giraffa tippelskirchi. Lineage (NCBI taxonomy): Eukaryota > Metazoa > Chordata > Mammalia > Artiodactyla > Giraffidae > Giraffa > Giraffa tippelskirchi. The sequence continues at coordinate 8,775,097 of NC_137289.1, read as the reverse complement.
ATATCACAGAGTCACGAGCAGCCCCCTACCCAGGACCTCTCCAGCGGCCACCAAAGGTCCTATTCCTGTCGCACATTACCTCACCGAGAAAGTCACTGTGTACATCGAATTTACCTGAATATGGCCTCTCCGGGCAAGGCACTGCGCACGCCACGGCCTCATGGTGGAAAACGTCCTCAGGCACCACGTTCAAAACTGCAGTGAAGTTTCCTTCCCTCTGAGTGCCATACCTTGATGACTTCACCCAAGATGTAAATGTGGACCTAGAAAAAGTTGGCCCACTATACTCAGACACGGATCACACACCTCACTCAGGATGTCACCACCTGTTCCCTGCGTATCTGCAGCAGGAGGAGGTACTGCGGTAAAAGCTTACTCCGTTGGCTTCGCTACCTAATAGGAACTGTGGTTCCATCGTTAAACTCGAGGTGATGATGTTCATAGGAATATTCAAGCTGTGGAAGCAGCCTCAAAGTTCCTAGAATGGGGCAGGTTCCCTGGACCCTCAAGATACCATGGCAAGGTTCACAAGGACAAACCTAGCACTAGCACCGGAACTGCTCTAAGGTCAACCCCAAAACTTCTTCCTTTTAGCTTCTTTCTATCCCGATTCCACGAGGTCTACAAGATCAGTACCTGTCTACGCAGGGTATTGCGCACAGCAGGGCTGTCTCTGATCAGTCAAGCCAAGACCCTGCACTGTCTCAGAATCACCTATGGTCTCTCTCCCATCGCATCCAATAGGCTGCATTCGAGATATACCCTCACTGATAGAGAATATCCCCCCATTGATTGCAACGTGAAAATATCCTTCTCTCGATGTCAACCCTCCACTTCTCTATGCCTTCTTGAGATGTACAGAATCTGAGAAGAACAGACACACACACAGAGAAACACAGAGTCAGTGAGCGAGAGATAGACAGAGAGAAATCCTCTAATATTTCTCACAATTCTCCAAGGCATCATCCTGCCTTCTGAAAAATCTTTGTGTTCTTATTGTCAGGACAGACGAAGGCAATCAGGCTGAAGACACTTGAGCCACAGATGACTCCACAGATCATTATGCTACAGAGGTGGGTAGCTCAGTGAAATCTGCATATCCTTCCACATCACTGGGCCAGGAGACACCACAAATGATGGTCTTGTGAGCCTTACTCTGCCCAGCGGGGCATAGCACACAGATTCAACGTGAACTACACCTGACTGGGCAGGGCAATGCACACAGTGTGACATCCACGCAGAGGACTGGCCTTTACCGTCACACGCACACATGACTTTATTCATCATATCCTGATGCTACAAAAAACATTAACCAGTGATCCTACAAATCATGGACAAACTGTCAACCACGTTGTCTCTTCGCTTCCTGAGAATCACTTCAGCTGGTCCACAGGTATCGGAAGCAATAGAGGAGCATAAGAGAAATGATCAGCAGACAAGATGAGTGTGACTCTATAAGCATTTATGTTTCTATCATCTACTTTATACACGGGCACGTTTTCAGGTCTGGACTGCTGAGATGATAATCAACATATAGAGACAACTCTGTGGCCTCAAGCTCCTCCCTGACATCTTGGAGGACTATTACTTGGAGTCCCAGAGCCACCCTTGGTCCAAAAGCCACGAGTCATTAATGAGGAAGCAGGTGCACAGTCCTCGAACCAGGAAAGTTCCGTTTACCAGTAGTTGAGGTCAATACCAACTCTCACGGCGGGAATCTGTGCAACGCATGGCCTTAAGTTGGAGGCCCTGCTGGTCCCCTTCACACTCTTAAATAAATCATTCCTCATTACTCTGACCACCTCCTTGAACCTCACCCAGGTTTTATACAAAGAATTTGAAAATGGTGCCCCAGGACCCTGCACCTTGCATCTCTCCCTCAGGAGACCATCTGCACTGCACTTCGCAGTGTACAGATTTAGAAGGATGAGGACCAAGAGACAAAGAGGTGTTTCAGATCTCTCTTCATTTCAATGGAATTAACCTTCCCTTTACTAACAGTTCCTGGTAAACTTCCAGAAATGGAAACATTACGTCATACGGAGGATTTCCGAGGCTCTGTTAACATTCTAAAGGTGCTGCTAAATGTTCTAGAGGGAGCTAAGGCCATTGGAGCTCCACAGTCAAAAATGCACCGAACACAAACAACACCACACCAGGGTGCCTGCAGAGACTAACGCAGCTAGAAAGACAGGGTTTACACATTCTCCAAGGGTACAGTAGCTGTATGGCTGGGGCACTAAACACAAGAAATCTGTAATGTGTAGCCACACCGCAGTCCCCATCATCTTCTTCCATTTAGCTTGCTATCTCTTGCCTCTGCATCCTGATGGCTCTATGCATGATATATCCAGACAGCAAGGGAATATCCACCCACATTTGAATCCTTTTCCCTCCTCAGGGACTGACCTTTCCATCCCCTTTATACTTACTACAGATATAGGAGGATCACAGAGAGTGAAGAATTTCCCATTTGTATATTCTCCTGATATGTATCATCTGACTCTCTGTAAACTCTTGGGGTTCACAATGTGAGGAGAAGACCACTGACATCTCCCCGAGGCTGCTAGATGCACAGATGGCTCCAGGGTCATTAAGACATCAAGGCAAGCAGATTTGGGCCACCTGCAACTCCATCCAGGTCACTGGTTTAGAGGCTACCAGGAACGATGTCACTGTGAGCTTTCCTCTACAGAAGTGGGCCGTTCACAGGGAGTCTAAGTGAAAGGCACCTGAGTGGGCAGGGAATTACACACAGCAAGGCTCCAAGGCTAAAGACATGACTTTTGGTGCTCTCAGTATCCCATGTAGCTTTGAGAACCCTACGCACTACATCCCCTTGAACGCACACAACATTGTCTACACTCCTAAAACTAGTTATCTCACTGCCCTTCAATTTTCATCCTCCTACCTCTTGGACGTTTCCTCACAAGCTCTCTGTACACCAGGAGAATACAGAAATCCTGGAGGTATTCAGCATGGCCCGATTCTACGCTAAACTACTGAGAAATAGCCTTACATCTCCCAGGTTATCAGATTTCAGGATTTGAGAATTGACCACGGAAAAACAATCAGATAACAAATATCTATGTGGCTCCTAAAGCCATCTTGAATTTATGGAAGAGATCACAGAGTCACGAGCAGCCGCCTACCCAGGACTGCTCCAGCGGCCACCAAAGGTCCTATTCCTGTCGCTCATTACCTCACTGAGAAAGTCACTGTGTACATCGAATTTACCTGAATATGGCCTATCCGTGCAAGGCACTGCGCACGCCACGGCCTCATGGTGGAAAACGTCCTCAGGCACCACGTTCGAAACTGCAGTGAAGATTCGTTCCCTCTGAGTGCCATACCTTGATGACTTCACCCAAGATGTAGATATGGACCTAGAAAAAGTTGACCCACTCTGCTCAGACACGGATCACACACCTCTCTCAGGATGTCACCACCTGTTCCCTGAGTATCGGCACCGGGATGAGGTACTGTGGTAAAAGCTTACCCCCATGGTTTCGTTTCCTAATAGGAACTGTGGTTCCATCGTTAAACTCGAGGTGCTGATGTTCATAGGAATATTGAAGCAGTGGAAGCAGCCTCAAAGTTCCTAGAATGTAGCAGGTTCCCTGCACCCTCAAGATACCATGGCAAGCGTCACAAGGACAGACGTAGCAGTAGCACCGGAACTGCTCTAAGGTCAACCCCAAAACTTCTTCCTTGTAGTTTCTTTCTATCCCGATTCCACGAGGTCTACAAGATCAGTACCTGTCTACGCAGGGTATTGCGCACAGCAGGGCTGTCTCTGATCAATCAAGCCAAGACCCTGCACTGTCTCAGAATCACCTATGGTCTCTCTCGCATCGCATCCAATAGGCTGCATTCGAGATATACCCTGACTGATAGAGAATATCCACCCATTGATTGCAACGTGAAAATATCCTTCTCTCGATGTCGACCCTCCACTTCTCTATGCCTTCTTGAGATGTACAGAATCTGAGAAGAACAGACACACACACAGAGAAACACAGAGGGAGTCAGCGAGTGATAGACAGAGAGAATTCCTCTAATATTTCTCACAATTCTCCAAGGAATCATCTTGCCTTCTCAAAAATCTTTGTGTTCTTATTGTCAGGAGACACCAAGGCAATCATTCTGAAGACACCTGAGCCACAGATGACTCCGCAGATCATTACGATACAGAGGCAGGTAGCTCAGTGAAATCTGCATATCCTTCCACATCACTGGGCCAGGAGACACCACAAATGATGGTCTTGTGAGCCTTACTCTGCCCAGCGGGGTGTAGAACAGCGATTCAACGTGAACTACACCTGGCTGGGCAGGGCAATGCACACAGTGTGACTTCCAGGCAGAGGACTGGCCTTTACCCTCACATGCACACATGATTTTACTCATCATATCCTGATGCTACAAAAAAAGTTTACCCAGTGATCCTATAAATCATGGACACACTGTCAACCACGTTGTCTCTTCGCTTCCTGAGAATCTCTTCAGCTTGTCCACAGGTATCTGAAGCAATAGAGGAGCATAAGAGAAATGATCAGCAGACAAGATGAGTGTGACTCTACAAGCATTTATGTTTCTATCATCTACTTTATACACGGGGACTTTTTCAGGTCTGGACTGCTGAGATGATAATCAACATACAGAGACAACTCTGTGGCCTCAAGCGCCTCCCTGACATCTTGGAGAAATATTACCTGGAGTCCCAGAGCCACCCTTGGTCCAAAAGACACGAGTCATTAATGAGGAAGCAGGTGCACAGTCCTCGAACCAGGAAAGTTCCGTTTACCAGTAGTTGAGGTCAATACCAACTCTCACGGCGGGAATCTGTACAACGCATGGCCTCAAGTTGGAGGCCCTGCTGGTCCCCTTCACACTCTTAAATAAATCATTCCTCATTACTCCGACCACGTCCTTGAACCTCACCCAGGTTTTATAGAAAGAATTTGAAAATGGTGCCCCAGGACCCTGCACCTTGCATCTCTCCCTCAAGAGACCATCTGCACTGCACTTCGCAGTGTACAGATTTAGAAGGATGAGGACCAAGAGACAAACAGGTGTTTCAGATCTCTCTTCATTTCAATGGAATTAACCTTCCCTTTACTAACAGTTCATGGTAAACTTCCAGAAATGGAAACCTTACGTCATACGGAAGATTTCCGAGGCTCTGTTAAAGTTGTAAAGGTTCTCCTAAATGTTCTAGAGGGAGCTAAGGCCATTGGAGCTCTACACTCAAAACTGCTCCGAACACAAACAACACCACACCAGCGTGCCTGGAGAGTCTGACGCACCTAGACAGACAGTGTTTACAAATTATCCAAGGGTACAGTAGCTGTATGGCTGGGGCACGAAACACAAGAAATCTATAGTGTGTAGCCACACCGCAGTCCCCATTTTCCTCTTCCATTTAGCTTGCTATCTCTTGCCTCCACATCCTGATGGCTCTATGCATGATATATCCACACAGCAAGGGAATATCCACCCACATTTGAATCCTTTTCCCTCCTCAGGGACTGACCTTTCCATCCCCTTTATACTTACTGCAGATATAGGAGGATCAGTGAGAGTGAAGTACTTCCCATTTCTATATTCTCCTCATATGTATCACCTGAATCTCTGTAAACTCTTGGGGTTCACAATGTGAGGAGAAGACCACTGACATCTTCCCGAGGCTGCTAGAGGCACAGATGCCTCCAGGGTCATTAAGACATCAAGGCAAGCAGATTTGGGCCACCTGCAACTCCATCCAGGTCACTGGTTTAGAGGCCACCACGGACGATGTCACTGTGAGCTTTCGTCTTCAGAGGTGGGCCGTTCACAGGGAGTCTACGTGAACGGCACCTGAATGGGCAGAGAACTACACACAGCAAGGCTCCAAGGCTAAGGACATGACTATTGGCCCTCTCAGTATCCCATGTAACTTTGAGAACCCTACCCACTACATCCCTGTGAGTGCACACAACATAGTCTAAACACCTAAAACAAGTTATCTCACTGCCCTTCAATTTTCATCCTACTCCCTCTTGGACGTTTCCTCACAAGCTCTCTGTACAACAGGAGAACACAGAAATCCTGGAGATATTCAGCATGTCCCGCTTCTAGGCTATACTACTGAGAAATAGCCTTACATTTCCCAGGTTATCAGATTTCAGGATTTGAGATTGGTCCACGGAAATAACAATCAGATGACAGATATCTATGTGGGTCCTAAAGCCCTCCTGAATTTATGGAAGATATCACAGAGTCACGAGCAGCCCCCTACCCAGGACCTCTCCAGCGGCCACCAAAGGTCCTATTCCTGTCGCACATTACCTCACCGAGAAAGTCACTGTGTACATCGAATTTACCTGAATATGGCCTCTCCGGGCAAGGCACTGCGCACGCCACGGCCTCATGGTGGAAAACGTCCTCAGGCACCACGTTCAAAACTGCAGTGAAGTTTCCTTCCCTCTGAGTGCCATACCTTGATGACTTCACCCAAGATGTAAATGTGGACCTAGAAAAAGTTGGCCCACTATACTCAGACACGGATCACACACCTCACTCAGGATGTCACCACCTGTTCCCTGCGTATCTGCAGCAGGAGGAGGTACTGCGGTAAAAGCTTACTCCGTTGGCTTCGCTACCTAATAGGAACTGTGGTTCCATCGTTAAACTCGAGGTGATGATGTTCATAGGAATATTCAAGCTGTGGAAGCAGCCTCAAAGTTCCTAGAATGGGGCAGGTTCCCTGGACCCTCAAGATACCATGGCAAGGTTCACAAGGACAAACCTAGCACTAGCACCGGAACTGCTCTAAGGTCAACCCCAAAACTTCTTCCTTTTAGCTTCTTTCTATCCCGATTCCACGAGGTCTACAAGATCAGTACCTGTCTACGCAGGGTATTGCGCACAGCAGGGCTGTCTCTGATCAGTCAAGCCAAGACCCTGCACTGTCTCAGAATCACCTATGGTCTCTCTCCCATCGCATCCAATAGGCTGCATTCGAGATATACCCTCACTGATAGAGAATATCCCTCCATTGATTGCAACGTGAAAATATCCTTCTCTCGATGTCAACCCTCCACTTCTCTATGCCTTCTTGAGATGTACAGAATCTGAGAAGAACAGACACACACACAGAGAAACACAGAGTCAGTGAGCGAGAGATAGACAGAGAGAAATCCTCTAATATTTCTCACAATTCTCCAAGGCATCATCCTGCCTTCTGAAAAATCTTTGTGTTCTTATTGTCAGGACAGACGAAGGCAATCAGGCTGAAGACACTTGAGCCACAGATGACTCCACAGATCATTATGCTACAGAGGTGGGTAGCTCAGTGAAATCTGCATATCCTTCCACATCACTGGGCCAGGAGACACCACAAATGATGGTCTTGTGAGCCTTACTCTGCACAGCGGGGCATAGCACACAGATTCAACGTGAACTACACCTGACTGGGCAGGGCAATGCACACAGTGTGACATCCACGCAGAGGACTGGCCTTTACCGTCACACGCACACATGACTTTATTCATCATATCCTGATGCTACAAAAAACATTAACCAGTGACCCTACAAATCATGGACAAACTGTCAACCACGTTGTCTCTTCGCTTCCTGAGAATCTCTTCAGCTGGTCCACAGGTATCGGAAGCAATACAGGAGCATAAGAGAAATGATCAGCAGACAAGATGAGTGTGACTCTATAAGCATTTATGTTTCTATCATCTACTTTATACACGGGCACGTTTTCAGGTCTGGACTGCTGAGATGATAATCAACATATAGAGACAACTCTGTGGCCTCAAGCTCCTCCCTGACATCTTGGAGGACTATTACTTGGAGTCCCAGAGCCACCCTTGGTCCAAAAGCCACGAGTCATTAATGAGGAAGCAGGTGCACAGTCCTCGAACCAGGAAAGTTCCGTTTACCAGTAGTTGAGGTCAATACCAACTCTCACGGCGGGAATCTGTGCAACGCATGGCCTTAAGTTGGAGGCCCTGCTGGTCCCCTTCACACTCTTAAATAAATCATTCCTCATTACTCCGACCACCTCCTTGAACCTCACCCAGGTTTTATACAAAGAATTTGAAAATGGTGCCCCAGGACCCTGCACCTTGCATCTCTCCCTCAAGAGACCATCTCCACTGCACTTCGCAGTGTACAGATTTAGAAGGATGAGGACCAAGAGACAAAGAGTTGTTTCAGATCTCTCTTCATTTCAATGGAATTAACCTTCCCTTTACTAACAGTTCCTGGTAAACTTCCAGAAATGGAAACATTACGTCATACGGAGGATTTCCGAGGCTCTGTTAAAGTTCTAAAGGTGCTGCTAAATTTTCTAGAGGGAGCTAAGGCCATTGGAGCTCCACAGTCAAAAATGCACCGAACACAAACAACACCACACCAGGGTGCCTGCAGAGACTAACGCAGCTAGAAAGACAGGGTTTACACATTCTCCAAGGGTACAGTAGCTGTATGGCTGGGGCACTAAACACAAGAAATCTGTAATGTGTAGCCACACCGCAGTCCCCATCATCCTCTTCCATTTAGCTTGCTATCTCTTGCCTCTGCATCCTGATGGCTCTATGCATGATATATCCAGACAGCAAGGGAATATCCACCCACATTTGAATCCTTTTCCCTTCTCAGGGACTGACCTTTCCATCCCCTTTATACTTACTACAGATATAGGAGGATCACAGAGAGTGAAGAATTTCCCATTTCTATATTCTCCTGATATGTATCATCTGACTCTCTGTAAACTCTTGGGGTTCACAATGTGAGGAGAAGACCACTGACATCTCCCCGAGGCTGCTAGATGCACAGATGGCTCCAGGGTCATTAAGACATCAAGGCAAGCAGATTAGGGCCACCTGCAACTGCATTCAGGTCACTGGTTTAGAGGCCACCACCAAAGATGTCATTGTCAGCTTTCCTCTATGCAGGTGGGCCGTTCCCAGGGAGTCTAAGTGAACGGCACCTGAATGGGCAGGGAACTACACACAGCAAGGCTCCAAGGCTAAGGACATGCCTTTCGGCCCTCTCAGTACCTCATGCAGCTTTGAGACCTACGCACTACATCCAAGTGAGTGCACACAAGATATTCTACACTCCTAAAACAAGTTATCTCGCTGCCCTTCAATTTTCATCCTACTCCCTCTTGGATGTTTCCTCACAAGCTCTGTATCCATGAAGAGAACCCAGACATCCTGGGGGTATTCAGCATTGCCCGCTTCTACGCTAATCTAATGAGAAATAGCCTTACATTTCCCAGGTTTTCAGATTTCAGGATTTTAGAATGGACCACGGAAATAACATTCAGATGACAAATATCGATGTGGCTCCTAAAGCCCTCCTGACTTTTTGGAAGAGATCACAGAGTCACGAGCCGCCCCCTAGCCAAGACTGCTCCAACGGCCACCAAAGGTCATATTTCTGTGGCACACTACCTCACCAAGAGAGGCACTATCTTCATCGAATTTACGTGAATAGTGCCAATCCTGGCAAGGCACTGAGCACGCCACGGCCTCATGGTGGAAAACGTCCTCAGGCACCACGTTCAAATCTGCAGTGAAGTTTCCTTCCCTCTGAGTGCCATACCTTGATGACTTCACCCAAGATGTAGATATGGACCTAGAAAAAGTTGACCCACTATACTCAAACATGGATCACACACCTCTCACAGGATGTCATCACCTCTTCTCTGCGTATCTGCACCAGGATCAGGTACGATGATAAAAGCTTACTCCCTTGACTTCGTTTCCTAATAGGAACTGTGGTTGCATCGTTAAACGGGAGGTGCTAATGATCGTACGAACTTTCAAGCAGCGGAAGCAGCCTCAAAGTTCCAAGAATGTAGCAGGTTCCCTGGACACTCAAGATACCATGGCAAGCGTCACAAGGACAAACGTAGCACTAACACTGGAACTGCTCTAAGGTCAACCCCAAAACTTCTTCCTTGTAGCTTCTTTCAATCCCGATTGCACGAGGTCTACAAGATCAGTACCTGTCTACCCAGCGTATTGCGCACAGCAGGGCTGTCTCTGATCAATCAAGCCAAGACCCTGCAGTGTCTTAGAATCACCTATGATCTCTAACCCATCGCATCCACTAGGCTGCACTCGAGCTATACCCGGACTCATAGGGAATATCCACCCATTGATTGCAACCTGAATTCTCCATCTCTCATTGTTTACCATTCACTACCCTATACCTTTTGGAGAGGATTGAAATCTGAGAAAAGCAGACACCCAGACAGAGAAAGAGACAGTGAGTGTGTGTGTGTGTGTGTGTGTGTGTGTGTGTGTGTGTGTGTGTGAAAAAGAGAAAGAGAGAGACAGAGATATCCTCTAGTATTTCTCACATCTCCTCTAAGGAATCATCATGCCTTCTAAAAAATCTTTGTGTTCTTATTGTCAGGACAGACCAAGGAAATCATCCTAAAGATGCCTGAGCCACAGATGATTCCAGAGGTCATTATTCTACCGAGGTCGGTAGCTCAGTGAAACCTGCATATCCATCCACATCACTGGTCCAGGAGACACCACAAAGGAGGTTCTTGTGAGCCGTACTCTCCCCAGCGGGGTACAAGTACACTGATTCAACGTGAACTGCACCTGGCTGGGTAGGGCATGGCACACAGCGTGGCTTCAATGTAGAGGACTGGCCTTTACCCTCACACTGACACATGACTTTCATCATCATATCCTGAGGGTACAACAAAGTTTTACCGGTTCTCCTTTAAATCATGGACACTCCGTCAATCAGTTTGCATCTCCGCTTCCAGAGAATCTCTTCAGCTGGTCCACAGTTATCTGAAGCAATAGAGGAGCATAGGAGAAATGATCAGCAGGCAAGATGAGTGTGACTCCATCAGCATTTATGTTTCTATCATCTCCTTTATACATGGGCACATTTTCAGGTCTAGACTACTGAGGTCATAATCAACATATATTGATATCTCTGTGCCTCAAGCACTTCCCTGACATCTTGGAGGAATATTACTTGAAGTCCCAGAGACGCCCTTGGTCCAAAGGCCACGAGACATTAATGAGGAAGCAGGTGCACAGTTCTCGAACCAGGAAAGTTCCGTTTACCAGTAGGTGAAATCAATAGCATCTCTCACGACCAAAATCTGTCCAACGCATGGTCTCAAGTTGCAGGCCCTGCTGGTCTACTTCACACTCTTAAATACATCAGTCCTCATTACTCCTACCACGGTCTTGAACCTCCCCCAAGTGTTATGCACAGAACTTGCAAATGGTGCCCCAGGACCCTGCACCTTGCATCCCTCCCTCACGAGACCATCCGCACTGCACTTCGCAGTGTACAGATATAGAAGGATGAGGACCAAGAGAGAAATAGGGGTTTCGGATCTCTCTTCATTTCAACGGAATTCACCTTCCCTTTTGTAACAGTTCCTGGTAAATTGGTAGAAATGGAAACATAACCTCATACAGAGGATTTCTGAGGCACTGTTAAAGTTTTAAAGGTGCTCCTAAATGTTCTGGAGGGAGCTAAGGCCATCGGAGTTCCACACTCAAAACTGCACCAAACACAAATACCACCACACCAAGGTGCCTGGCGAGTCTAACGCACCTAGACAGAGTGTGTTTACACATTCTCCAAGGGTACAGTAGCTGTATGGCTGAGGCACTACACACAAGAAATCTGTAATGTGTAGCCACACCGCAGTCCCCATCATCCTCTTCCATTTAGCTTGCTATCTCTTGCCTCCGCATCCTGATGGCTCTACGCATGATATATCCAGACAGCAAGGGAATATCCAACCACAGGTGAATCCTTTTTCCCTCCTCAGGGACTGACATTTCGATCCCCTTTATACTTACTGCGGACATAGGAGGATCAGAGATAGTGAAGAATTTCCCATTTCTATATTCTCCTCATATATATCATCTGACTCTCTGTAAACTCTTGGGGTTCACAATGTGAGGAGAAGACCACTGACATCTTCCCGAGGCTGCTAGAGGCACAGATGGCTCCAGGGTCATTAAGACATTAAGGCAAGCAGATTAGGGCCACCTGCAACTGCATTCAGGTCACTGGTTTAGAGGCCACCACCAACGATGTCATTGTGAGCTTTCCTCTATGCAGGTGGGCCGTTCAAAGGGAGTCTAAGTGATCGGCACCTGAATGGGCAGGGAACTACACACAGCAAGGCTCCAAGGCTAAGGACATGCCTTTTGGCCCTCTCAGTACCTCATGCAGCTTTGAGAACCTACGCACTACATCCCCGTGAGTGAACACAAGATATTCTACACTCGAAAAACAAGTTATCTCACTGCCCTTCAATTTTCATCCTACTCCCTCTTGGATGTTTCCTCACAAGCTCTGTGTCCATGAAGAGAACACAGAAATCCTGGAGGTATTCAGCATGGCCCGCTTCTACGCTAAACTACTGAGAAATAGCCTTACATTTCCCAGGTTTTCAGATTTCAGGATTTTAGAATGGACCACGGAAATAACAATCACATGACAAATATCTATGTGGCTGCTAAAGCCCTCCTGAATTTATGGAAGAGATCACAGAGTCACGAACAGCCCCCTACCCAAGACTGCTCCAGCGGCCACCGAAGGTCATATTCCTGTGGCACATTACCTCACCAAGAGAGGCACTATGGACATCGAATTTACGTGAATAGTGCCGATCCTGGCAAGGCACTGCACACGACACGGCCTCATGGTGGAAAACATCCTCAGGCACCACCTTCAAAACTGCAGTGAAGTTTCCTTCCCTCGGAGTGCCATACCTTGTTGACTTCACCCAAGATGTAGATATGGACCTGGAAAAAGTTAACCCACTATACTCAAACATGGATCACACACCTCTCACAGGATGTCATCACCTCTTCTCTGCGTATCTGCACCAGGATCAGGTACTATGATAAAAGCTTCGTCCGATGACTTCATTTCCTAATAGTAACTGTGGTTCCACCATTAAACTTGAAGTGCTCATGTTCGTAGGAATATTCAAGCAGGGGAAGCAGCCTCAAAGTTCCTAGAATGTAGCAGGTTCCCTGGACACTCAAGATACCATGGCAAGCGTCACAAGAACAAACGTAGCACTAACACCCCAACTGCTCTAAGGTCAACCCCAAAACTTCTTCCTTGTAGCTTCTTTCCATCCCGATTGCACAAGGTCTACAAGATCAGTAGTGTCCACGCGGGGTATTGCGCACAGCAGGGCTGTCTCTGATCAATCAAGCCAAGACCCTGCACTGTCTTAGAATCACCTAGGGTCTGTCACCCATCACATCCAATAGGCTGCACTCGAGATATACCCGGACTCATAGAGAATTTACACCCATTGATTGCACCCCGAAATTTCCGTCCCTCGATGTCAAGCATTCACTTCTCTATCCCTTTTGGAGAGGTACGAAAACGGAGATAAGCAGACACACAGAGAGAGAAAGAGAGTGTGAGTGTGTGTGTGTGAGAGAGAGAGAGAGAGACACAGAGAGAGACACAGAGAAGAGAGACAGAGAAATCCTCTAAGATTTCTCACATCTCCTCTAAGGAATCATCATGCCTTCTGAAAAATCTTTGTGTTCTTATTGTCAGGACAGACCAAGGAAATCATCCTGAAGATGTCTCAACCAAAGATGACTCCACAGATAATTATGATACCAAGGTCTTTAGCTCAGAGAAACCTGCATATGCATCCACATCACTGGTCCAGGAGACACAACAAACGATGAACTTGTGAGCCTTACGCTACCCAGCAGGGTACATATACAGCGATTAAACGTGAACTGCACCCGGCTGGGTAGGGCACGGCACACAGCGTGGCTTCTAGGCAGAGGACTGGCCTTTACCGGCATACCCACACATGACTTACATCATCATATCCTGATGCTACAACAAAGATTTACCGTTTCTCCTTTAAATCATGGACTCACTGTCACCACTTTGCCCGTCCGCTTCCTGAGAATCTCTTCAGCTGCTCCACAGTTATCTGAAGCAACAGAGGAACATAGGAGAAATGATCAGCAGGCAAGATGAGTGTGACTCTATCAGCATTTATGTTTCTATCATCTACTTTATACATGGGCACATTTTCAGGTCTGGACTACTGAGATCATAATCAACATATACTGACATCTCTGTGGCCTCAAGCTCCTCCCTGACATCTTGGAGGAATATTACTTGGAGTCCCAGAAACACCCTTGGTCCAAAGCCCACGAGTCATTAATGCGGAAGCAATCCCACAATCCTCGAAAGAGGAAAGTTCCGTTTACCAGTAGGTGAAGTCAATAGCAAATCTCACAGCGGGAATCTGTACAACATATGGCCTCAACTTGGAGGCCCTGCTGGTCCCCTTCACACTCTTAAATAAATCATTCCTCATTACTCCTACCACGGCCTTGAACCTCACCCAAGTTTTAGGCACAGAACTTAAAAATGGTGCCCCAGGACCCGGCACGGTGCATCCCTCCCTCACAGGACCATCCGCACTGCACTTCGCAGTGTACAGATTTAGAAGGATAAGGACCAAGAGAGAAATAGGGGTTTCGGATCTCTCTTCATTTCAACGGAATTCACCTTCCCTTTTCTAACAGTTCCTGGTAAATTGGTAGGAATGGAAACATTCCGTCATACACAGGATTTCAGAGGCTCTGTTAAAGTTTTAAAGGTGCTCCTAAATGTTCTGGAGGAAGTTAAGGCCATCGGAGCTCCACACTCAAAACTGCAGCAAACACATATACCACCACACCAACGTGCCTGGCAAGTCTAACACACCTAGACAGAGTGTGTTTACACATTCTCCAAGGGTACAGTAGCTGTATGGCTGGGGCACTACACACAAGAAATCTGTAATGTGTAGCCACATCGCAGTCCCCATCATCCTCTTCCATTTAGCTTGCTATCTCTTGCCTCCGCATCCTGATGGCTCTATGCATGATATATCCAAACAGCAAGGGAATATCCACCCACATGTGAATCCTTTTTCCCTCCTCAGGGACTGACCATTCGATCCCCTTTATAGTTACTGCGGACATAGGAGGATCAGAGATAGTGAAGAATTTCCCATTTCTATATTCTCCTCATATGTATCATCTGACTCTCTGTAAACTCTTGGGGTTCACAATGTGAGGAGAAGACCACTGACATCTTCCTGAGGCTGCTAGAGGCACAGATGGCTCCAGGGTCATTAAGACATTAAGGCAAGCAGATTAGGGCCACCTGCAACTGCATTCAGGTCACTGGTTTAGAGGCCACCACCAACGATGTCATTGTGAGCTTTCCTCTATGCAGGTGGGCCGTTCAAAGGGAGTCTAAGTGAACGGCACCTGAATGGGCAGGGAACTACACACAGCAAGGCTCCAAGGCTAAGGACATGCCTTTTGGCCCTCTCAGTACCTCATGCAGCTTTGAGAACCTACGCACTACATCCCCGTGAGTGAACACAAGATATTCTACACTCCAAAAACAAGTTACCTCGCTGCCCTTCAATTTTCATCCTACTCCCTCTTGGATGTTTCCTCACAAGCTCTGTGTCCATGAAGAGAACACAGAAATCCTGGAGGTATTCAGCATGGCCCGCTTCTACGCTAAACTACTGAGAAATAGCCTTACATTTCCCAGGTTTTCAGATTTCAGGATTTTAGAATGGACCACGGAAATAACAATCACATGACAAATATCTATGTGGCTGCTAAAGCCCTCCTGAATTTATGGAAGAGATCACAGAGTCACGAACAGCCCCCTACCCAAGACTGCTCCAGCGGCCACCGAAGGTCATATTCCTGTGGCACATTACCTCACCAAGAGAGGCACTATGAACATCGAATTTACGTGAATAGTGCCGATCCTGGCAAGGCACTGCACACGACACGGCCTCATGGTGGAAAACATCCTCAGGCACCACCTTCAAAACTGCAGTGAAGTTTCCTTCCCTCGGAGTGCCATACCTTGTTGACTTCACCCAAGATGTAGATATGGACCTGGAAAAAGTTAACCCACTATACTCAAACATGGATCACACACCTCTCACAGGATGTCATCACCTCTTCTCTGCGTATCTGCACCAGGATCAGGTACTATGATAAAAGCTTCGTCCGATGACTTCATTTCCTAATAGTAACTGTGGTTCCACCATTAAACTGGAAGTGCTCATGTTCGTAGGAATATTCAAGCAGGGGAAGCAGCCTCAAAGTTCCTAGAATGTAGCAGGTTCCCTGGACACTCAAGATACCATGGCAAGCGTCACAAGAACAAACGTAGCACTAACACCCCAACTGCTCTAAGGTCAACCCCAAAACTTCTTCCTTGTAGCTTCTTTCCATCCCGATTGCACAAGGTCTACAAGATCAGTAGTGTCCACGCGGGGTATTGCGCACAGCAGGGCTGTCTCTGATCAATCAAGCCAAGACCCTGCACTGTCTTAGAATCACCTAGGGTCTGTCACCCATCACATCCAATAGGCTGCACTCGAGATATACCCGGACTCATAGAGAATATACACCCATTGATTGCACCCCGAAATTTCCTTCCCTCGATGTCAAGCATTCACTTCTCTATCCCTTTTGGAGAGGTACGAAAACGGAGATAAGCAGACACACAGAGAGAGAAAGAGAGTGTGAGTGTGTGTGTGTGTGAGAGAGAGAGAGACACAGAGAGAGACACAGAGAAGAGAGACAGAGAAATCCTCTAAGATTTCTCACATCTCCTCTAAGGAATCATCATGCCTTCTGAAAAATCTTTGTGTTCTTATTGTCAGGACAGACCAAGGAAATCATCCTGAAGATGTCTGAGCCAAAGATGACTCCACAGATAATTATGATACCAAGGTCTTTAGCTCAGAGAAACCTGCATATGCATCCACATCACTGGTCCAGGAGACACAACAAACGATGAACTTGTGAGCCTTACGCTACCCAGCAGGGTACATATACAGCGATTAAACGTGAACTGCACCCGGCTGGGTAGGGCACGGCACACAGCGTGGCTTCTAGGCAGAGGACTGGCCTTTACCGGCATACCCACACATGACTTTCATCATCATATCCTGATGCTACAACAAAGATTTACCGTTTCTCCTTTAAATCATGGACTCACTGTCACCACTTTGCCCGTCCGCTTCCTGAGAATCTCTTCAGCTGCTCCACAGTTATCTGAAGCAACAGAGGAACATAGGAGAAATGATCAGCAGGCAAGATGAGTGTGACTCTATCAGCATTTATGTTTCTATCATCTACTTTATACATGGGCACATTTTCAGGTCTGGACTACTGAGATCATAATCAACATATACTGACATCTCTGTGGCCTCAAGCGCCTCCCTGACATCTTGGAGGAATATTACTTGGAGTCCCAGAAACACCCTTGGTCCAAAGCCCACGAGTCATTAATGCGGAAGCAATCCCACAATCCTCGAAAGAGGAAAGTTCCGTTTACCAGTAGGTGAAGTCAATAGCAAATCTCACAGCGGGAATCTGTACAACATATGGCCTCAACTTGGAGGCCCTGCTGGTCCCCTTCACACTCTTAAATAAATCATTCCTCATTACTCCTACCACGGCCTTGAACCTCACCCAAGTTTTAGGCACAGAACTTAAAAATGGTGCCCCAGGACCCGGCACGGTGCATCCCTCCCTCACAGGACCATCCGCACTGCACTTCGCAGTGTACAGATTTAGAAGGATAAGGACCAAGAGAGAAATAGGGGTTTCGGATCTCTCTTCATTTCAACGGAATTCACCTTCCCTTTTCTAACAGTTCCTGGTAAATTGGTAGGAATGGAAACATTCCGTCATACACAGGATTTCAGAGGCTCTGTTAAAGTTTTAAAGGTGCTCCTAAATGTTCTGGAGGAAGCTAAGGCCATCGGAGCTCCACACTCAAAACTGCACCAAACACAAATACCACCACACCAACGTGCCTGGCAAGTCTAACGCACCTAGACAGAGTGTGTTTACACATTCTCCAAGGGTACAGTAGCTGTATGGCTGGGGCACTACACACAAGAAATCTGTAATGTGTAGCCACACCGCAGTCCCCATCATCCTCTTCCATTTAGCTTGCTATCTCTTGCCTCCGCATCCTGATGGCTCTATGCATGATATATCCAGACAGCAAGGGAATATCCACCCACATGTGAATCCTTTTTCCCTCCTCAGGGACTGACCTTTCGATCCCCTTTATACTTACTGCGGACATAGGAGGATCAGAGATAGTGAAGAATTTCCCATTTCTAGATTCTCCTCATATGTATCATCTGACTCTCTGTAAACTCTTGGGGTTCACAATGTGAGGAGAAGACCACTGACATCTTCCCGAGGGTGCTAGAGGCACAGATGGCTCCAGGGTCATTAAGACATTAAGGCAAGCAGATTAGGGCCACCTGCAACTGCACTCAGGTCACTGGTTTAGAGGCCACCACCAACGATGTCATTGTGAGCTTTCCTCTATGCAGGTGGGCCGTTCCCAGGGAGTCTAAGTGAACGGCACCTGAATGGGCAGGGAATTACACACAGCAAGGCTCCAAGGTTAAGGACATGCCTTTTGGCCCTCTCAGTACCTCATGCAGCTTTGAGAACCTACGCACTACATCCCCTTGAGTGAACACAAGATATTCTACACTCCAAAAACAAGTTATCTCGCTGCCCTTCAATTTTCATCCTACTCCCTCTTGGATGTTTCCTCACAAGCTCTGTGTCCATGAAGAGAACACAGAAATCCTGGAGGTATTCAGCATGGCCCGCTTCTACGCTAAACTACTGAGAAATAGCCTTACATTTCCCAGGTTTTCAGATTTCAGGATTTTAGAATGGACCACGGAAATAACAATCACATGACAAATATCTATGTGGCTGCTAAAGCCCTCCTGAATTTATGGAAGAGATCACAGAGTCACGAACAGCCCCCTACCCAAGACTGCTCCAGCGGCCACCGAAGGTCATATTCCTGTGGCACATTACCTCACCAAGAGAGGCACTATGAACATCGAATTTACGTGAATAGTGCCGATCCTGGCAAGGCACTGCACACGACACGGCCTCATGGTGGAAAACATCCTCAGGCACCACCTTCAAAACTGCAGTGAAGTTTCCTTCCCTCGGAGTGCCATACCTTGTTGACTTCACCCAAGATGTAGATATGGACCTGGAAAAAGTTAACCCACTATACTCAAACATGGATCACACACCTCTCACAGGATGTCATCACCTCTTCTCTGCGTATCTGCACCAGGATCAGGTACTATGATAAAAGCTTCGTCCGATGACTTCATTTCCTAATAGTAACTGTGGTTCCACCATTAAACTGGAAGTGCTCATGTTCGTAGGAATATTCAAGCAGGGGAAGCAGCCTCAAAGTTCCTAGAATGTAGCAGGTTCCCTGGACACTCAAGATACCATGGCAAGCGTCACAAGAACAAACGTAGCACTAACACCCCAACTGCTCTAAGGTCAACCCCAAAACTTCTTCCTTGTAGCTTCTTTCCATCCCGATTGCACAAGGTCTACAAGATCAGTAGTGTCCACGCGGGGTATTGCGCACAGCAGGGCTGTCTCTGATCAATCAAGCCAAGACCCTGCACTGTCTTAGAATCACCTAGGGTCTGTCACCCATCACATCCAATAGGCTGCACTCGAGATATACCCGGACTCATAGAGAATATACACCCATTGATTGCACCCCGAAATTTCCTTCCCTCGATGTCAAGCATTCACTTCTCTATCCCTTTTGGAGAGGTACGAAAACGGAGATAAGCAGACACACACAGAGAGAAAGAGAGTGTGAGTGTGTGTGTGTGAGAGAGAGAGAGAGACACAGAGAGAGACACAGAGAAGAGAGACAGAGAAATCCTCTAAGATTTCTCACATCTCCTCTAAGGAATCATCATGCCTTCTGAAAAATCTTTGTGTTCTTATTGTCAGGACAGACCAAGGAAATCATCCTGAAGATGTCTGAGCCAAAGATGACTCCACAGATAATTATGATACCAAGGTCTTTAGCTCAGAGAAACCTGCATATGCATCCACATCACTGGTCCAGGAGACACAACAAACGATGAACTTGTGAGCCTTACGCTACCCAGCAGGGTACATATACAGCGATTAAACGTGAACTGCACCCGGCTGGGTAGGGCACGGCACACAGCGTGGCTTCTAGGCAGAGGACTGGCCTTTACCGGCATACCCACACATGACTTTCATCATCATATCCTGATGCTACAACAAAGATTTACCGTTTCTCCTTTAAATCATGGACTCACTGTCACCACTTTGCCCGTCCGCTTCCTGAGAATCTCTTCAGCTGCTCCACAGTTATCTGAAGCAACAGAGGAACATAGGAGAAATGATCAGCAGGCAAGATGAGTGTGACTCTATCAGCATTTATGTTTCTATCATCTACTTTATACATGGGCACATTTTCAGGTCTGGACTACTGAGATCATAATCAACATATACTGACATCTCTGTGGCCTCAAGCGCCTCCCTGACATCTTGGAGGAATATTACTTGGAGTCCCAGAAACACCCTTGGTCCAAAGCCCACGAGTCATTAATGCGGAAGCAATCCCACAATCCTCGAAAGAGGAAAGTTCCGTTTACCAGTAGGTGAAGTCAATAGCAAATCTCACAGCGGGAATCTGTACAACATATGGCCTCAACTTGGAGGCCCTGCTGGTCCCCTTCACACTCTTAAATAAATCATTCCTCATTACTCCTACCACGGCCTTGAACCTCACCCAAGTTTTAGGCACAGAACTTAAAAATGGTGCCCCAGGACCCGGCACGGTGCATCCCTCCCTCACAGGACCATCCGCACTGCACTTCGCAGTGTACAGATTTAGAAGGATAAGGACCAAGAGAGAAATAGGGGTTTCGGATCTCTCTTCATTTCAACGGAATTCACCTTCCCTTTTCTAACAGTTCCTGGTAAATTGGTAGGAATGGAAACATTCCGTCATACACAGGATTTCAGAGGCTCTGTTAAAGTTTTAAAGGTGCTCCTAAATGTTCTGGAGGAAGCTAAGGCCATCGGAGCTCCACACTCAAAACTGCACCAAACACAAATACCACCACACCAACGTGCCTGGCAAGTCTAACGCACCTAGACAGAGTGTGTTTACACATTCTCCAAGGGTACAGTAGCTGTATGGCTGGGGCACTACACACAAGAAATCTGTAATGTGTAGCCACACCGCAGTCCCCATCATCCTCTTCCATTTAGCTTGCTATCTCATGCCTCCGCATCCTGATGGCTCTATGCATGATATATCCAGACAGCAAGGGAATATCCACCCACATGTGAATCCTTTTTCCCTCCTCAGGGACTGACCTTTCGATCCCCTTTATACTTACTGCGGACATAGGAGGATCAGAGATAGTGAAGAATTTCCCATTTCTAGATTCTCCTCATATGTATCATCTGACTCTCTGTAAACTCTTGGGGTTCACAATGTGAGGAGAAGACCACTGACATCTTCCCGAGGGTGCTAGAGGCACAGATGGCTCCAGGGTCATTAAGACATTAAGGCAAGCAGATTAGGGCCACCTGCAACTGCATTCAGGTCACTGGTTTAGAGGCCACCACCAACGATGTCATTGTGAGCTTTCCTCTATGCAGGTGGGCCGTTCACAGGGAGTCTAAGTGAACGGCACCTGAATGGGCAGGGAATTACACACAGCAAGGCTCCAAGGTTAAGGACATGCCTTTTGGCCCTCTCAGTACCTCATGCAGCTTTGAGAACCTACGCACTACATCCCCTTGAGTGAACACAAGATATTCTACACTCCAAAAACAAGTTATCTCGCTGCCCTTCAATTTTCATCCTACTCCCTCTTGGACGTTTCCTCATAAGCTCTTTGTACACCAGGCGAACACAGAAATCCTGGAGATATTCAGCATGTCCCGCTTCTAGGCTAAACTACTGAGAAATAGCCTTACATTTCCCAAGGTATCAGATTTCAGGATTTGAGATTGGTCCACGGAAATAACAATCAGATGACAGATATCTATGTGGCTCCTAAAGCCCTCCTGAATTTATGGAAGATATCACAGAGTCACGAGCAGCCCCCTAGCCAAGACTGCTCCAACGGCCACCAAAGGTCATATTTCTGTGGCACACTACCTCACCAAGAGAGGCACTAACTTCATCGAATTTATGTGAATAGTGCCAATCCTGGCAAGGCACTGCGCACGCCACGGCCTCATGGTGGAAAACGTCCTCAGGCACCACGTTCAAATCTGCAGTGAAGTTTCCTTCCCTCTGAATGCCATACCTTGATGACTTCACCCAAGATGTAGATATGGACCTAGAAAAAGTTGACCCACTATACTCAAACATGGATCACACACCTCTCATAGGATGACATCACCTCTTCTCTGCGTATTTGCACCAGGATCAGGTACTATGATAAAAGCTTACTCCCTTGACTTCGTTTCCTAATAGGAAATGTGGTTGCATCGTTAAACGGGAGGTGCTAATGATCGTACGAACATTCAAGCAGCGGAAGCAGCCTCAAAGTTCCAAGAATGTAGCAGGTTCCCTGGACACTCAAGATACCATGGCAAGCGTCACAAGGACAAACGTAGCACTAACACTGGAACTGCTCTATGTTCAACCCCAAAACTTCTTCCTTGAGGCTTCTTTCAATCCCGATTGCACGAGGTCTACAAGATCAGTACCTGTCTACGCAGCGTATTGCGCACAGCAGGGCTGTCTCTGATCAATCAAGCCAAGACCCGGCACTGTCTTAGAATCACCTATGATCTCTCACCCATCGCATCCACTAGGCTGCACTCGAGCTATACCCGGACTCATAGAGAATATCCACCCATTGATTGCAACCCGAATTCTCCTTCTCTCGTTGTTTACCATTCACTACCCTATACCTTTTGGAGAGGCTTGAAATCTGAGAAAAGCAGACACACAGACAGAGAAAGAGACAGTGAGTGTGTGTGTGTGTGTGTGTGTGCATGCGTGTGTGTGTGTGTGTGTGTGTGAAAAAGAGAAAGAGAGAGCCAGAGATATCCTCTAGTATTTCTCACATCTCCTCTAAGGAATCATCATACCTTCTAAAAAATCTTTGTGTTCTTATTGTCAGGACAGACCAAGGAAATCATCCTGAAGATGCCTGAGCCACAGATGACTCCACAGATCATTATGCTACCGAGATCGGTAGATCAGTGAAACCTGCATTTCCAACCACATCACTGGTCCAGGAGACACCACAAACGATGTCCATGTGAGCCTTACCCTACCCAGCCTGAAACAGTACAGCGATTCAACGTGAACTGCACCTGGCTGGGTAGGGCACGGCACACAGCGTGGCTTCTAGGCAGAGGACTGGCCTTTACCCTCACTCCCACAGTTGACTTTCATCATCATATCCTGATGCTACAACAAAGATTTACCGTTTCTCCTTTAAATCATGGACTCACTGTCACCACTTTGCCCGTCCGCTTCCTGAGAATCTCTTCAGCTAGTCCACGGTTATCTGAAGCAACAGAGGAACATAGGAGAAATGATCAGCAGGCAAGATGAGTGTGACTCTATCAGTATTTATGTTTCTATCATCTACTTTATACATGGGCACATTTTCAGGTCTGGACTACTGAGATCATAATCAACATATACTGACATCGCTGTGGCCTCAAGCGCCTCCCTGACATCTTGGAGGAATACTACTTGGAGTGCCAGAAACACCCTTTGTCCAAAGTCCACGAGTCATTAATTCCGAAGCAGTCACAAAATCATCGTACCAGGAAAGTTCCGTTTACCAGTAGGTGAAGTCAATAGCATCTCTCACGGCGGGAATATGTACAACATATGGCCTCAAGTTGGAGGCCCTGCTGGTCCCCTTCACACTCTTAAATAAATCATTCCTCATTACTCCTACCACGGCCTTGAACCTCACCCAAGTTTTAGGCACAGAACTTAAAAATGGTGCCCCAGGACCCTGCACCGTGCATCCCTCCCTCACGAGACCATCCGCACTGCACTTCGCAGTGTACATAGTTAGAAGGATGAGGACCAACAGAGAAATAGGGGTTTCGGATCTCCCTACATATGAATGGAATTCACCTTCCCTTTTCTAACAGTTCCTGGTAAATTGGTAGGAATGGAAACATGCCATCATACAGAGGATTTCAGAGGCTCTGTTAAAGTTTTAAAGGTGCTCCTAAATGTTCTGGAGGGAGCTAAGGCCATTGGAGCTCCACACTCAAAACTGCACCAAACACAAATAACACCACACCAACGTGCCTGGCGAGTCTAAGGCACCTAGACAGACAGTGTTTACACATTCTCCAAGGGTACAGTAGCTGTATGGGTGGGGCACTACACACAAGAAATCTGTAATGTGTAGCCACACCGCAGTCCCCATCATCCTCTTCCATTTAGCTTGGTATCTCTTGCCTCCACATCCTGATTGCTCTATGCATGATATATCCAGACAGCAAGGGAATATCCACCCACATTTCAATCCCTTTCCCTCCTCAGGGACTGACCTTTCCATCCCCTTTATACTTACTGCAGATATAGGAGGTTCAGAGAGAGTCAAGAATTTCCCATTTCTATTTTCTCCTGATATGTATCATCTGACTCTCTGTAAACTCTTGGGGATCACAATGTGAAGAGAAGACCACTGACATCTCCCCGAGGCAGCTAGAGGCACAGATGGCTCCAGGGTCATTAAGACAACAAGGCAAGCAGAGTAGGGCCAGCTGCAACTCCATCCAGGTCACTGGTTTAGAGGCTACCAGGAACGATGTCACTGTGAGCTTTCCTCTACACAGGTGGGCCGTTCACAGGGAGTCTAAGTGAACGGCACCTGAGTGGGCAGGGAAGGACACACAGCAAGGCTCCAAGGCTAACGACATGACTTTTGGCGCTCTCAGTATCCCATGTATCTTTCAGAACCCTACGCACTACATCACCGTGAGTGCACACAATATAGTCTACACTCCTAAAACAAGTTATCTCACTGCCCTTCAATTTTCATCCTACACCCTCTTGGACGTTTCCTCACAAGCTCTCTGTACACCAGGGGAACACAGAAATCCTGGAGATATTCAGCATGGCCCGATTCTACGCTAAACTACTGAGAAATAGCCTTACATTTCCCAGGTTATCAGATTTCAGGATTTGAGAATGGACCACGGAAAAACAATCAGATGACAAATATCTATGTGGCTCCTAAAGCCCTTCTGAATTTATGGAAGAGATCACAGCGTCACGAGCAGCCCCATACCCAAGACTGCGCCAGTGGCCACCAAAGGTCATATTCCTGTGGCACATTACCTCACCAAGAAAGGCACTATCTACATTGAATTTACGTGAATAGCACCGATGCTGGAAAGGCACTGTGCACACCACGGCCTCATCGTGGAAAACGTACTCAGGCACCACGTTCAAAACTGCAGTGAAGTTTCCTTCACTCTGAGTGCCATAACTTGATGATTTCACCCAAGATGTAGATATTGTCCTAGAAAAAGTTGACCCACTATACTCAAACATGGATCACACACGTGTCACAGGATGTCATCCTCTGTTCTCTGTGTATCTGCACCAGGATGAGGTAGTATGATAAAAGCTTACTCCCTTGAATTCGTTTCCTAATAGGAACTGTGGTTCCATCGTTAAACTCTAGGTGATGATGTTCATAGGAATATTCAAGCAGTGGAGGCAGCCTCAAAGTTCCTAGAATGTGGCAGGTTTCCTGGACCCTCAAGATACCATGGCAAGCGTCACAAGGACAAACGTAGCACTAGCACCGGAACTGCTCTAAGGTCCACCCCAAAACTTCTCCCTTGGAGCTTCTTTCTATCCCGATTCCACGAGGTCTACAAGATCAGTACCTGTCTACGCAGGGTATTGCGCACAGTAGGGCTGTCTCTGATCAAACAAGCCAAGACCCTGCACTGTCTCAGAATCACCTATGCTCTCTCACCCATCGCATCCAATAGGCTGCACTCGAGATATTCCCTGACTGATAGAGAATATCCGCTCATTGATTGCAACGTGAAAATATCCTTCTCTCGATGTCGACCCTCCACTTCTCTATGCCTTCTTGAGATGTACAGAATCGGAGAAGAACAGACACACACACAGAGAAACACAGAGGGAGTCAGCGAGTGATAGACAGAGAGAAATCCTCTAATATTTCTCACAATTCTCCAAGGAATCATCTTGCCTTCTCAAAAATCTTTGTGTTCTTATTGTCAGGAGACACCAAGGCAATCATCCTGAAGACACCTGAGCCACAGATGACTCCGCAGATCATTATGCTACAGAGGTGGGTAGCTCAGTGAAATCTGCATATCCATCCACATCACTGGCCCAGGAGACACGACAAATGATGGTCTTGTGAGCCTTACTCTACCCAGCGGGAGTTAGTACACCGATTCAACGTGAACTACCCCTGGCAGGGTAGGGCACTGCACACAGTGTGACTTCCAGGCAGAGGACTGGCCTTTACCCTCACACGCACACATGACTTTCCTAATCATATCCTGATGCTACAAAAAAAGTTTACCCAGTGATCCTATAAATCATGGACACACTGTCAACCACGTTGTCTCTTCGCTTCCTGAGAATCTCTTCAGCTTGTCCACAGGTATCTGAAGCAATAGAGGAGCATAAGAGAAATGATCAGCAGACAAGATGAGTGTGACTCTATAAGCATTTATGTTTCTATCATCTACTTTATACACGGGCACGTTTTCAGGTCTGGACTGCTGAGATGATAATCAACATACAGAGACAACTCTGTGGCCTCAAGCGCGTCCCTGACATCTTGGAGGAATATTACCTGGAGTCCCAGAGCCATCCTTGGTCCAAAAGCCACGAGTCATTAATGAGGAAGCAGGTGCACAGTCCTCGAACCAGGAAAGTTCCGTTTACCAGTAGTTGAGGTCAATACCAACTCTCACGGCGGGAATCTGTACAACGCATGGCCTCAAGTTGGAGGCCCTGCTGGTCCCCTTCACACACTTAAATAAATCATTCCTCATTACTCGGACCACGTCCTTGAACCTCACCCAGGTTTTATACAAAGAATTTGAAAATGGTGCCCCAGGACCCTGCACCTTGCATCTCTCACTCAAGAGACCATCTGCACTGCACTTCGCAGTGTACAGATTTAGAAGGATGAGGACCAAGAGACAAACAGGTGTTTCAGATCTCTCTTCATTTCAATGGAATTAACCTTCCCTTTACTAATACTTCCTGGTAAACTTCCAGAAATGGAAACATTACGTCATACGGAGGATTTCCGAGGCTCTGTTAAAGTTCTAAAGGTGCTGCTAAATGTTCTAGAGGGAGCTAAGGCCATTGGAGCTCCACAGTCAAAAATGCACCGAATACAAACAACACCACACCAGGGTGCCTGCAGAGACTAACGCACCTAGAAAGACAGGGTTTACACATTCTCCAAGGGTACAGTAGCTGTATGGCTGGGGCACTAAACACAAGAAATCTGCAATGTGTAGCCACACCGCAGTCCCCATCATCCTCTTCCATTTAGCTTGCTATCTCTTGCCTCCGCATCCTGATGGCTCCATGCATGATATATCCAGACAGCAAGGGAATATCCACCCACATTTGAATCCTTTTCCCTCCTCAGGGACTGACCTTTCCATCCCCTTTATACTTACTACAGATATAGGAGGATCACAGAGAGTGAAGAATTTCCCATTTCTATATTCTCCTGATATGTATCATCTGACTCTCTGTAAACTCTTGGGGTTCACAATGTGAGGAGAGACCACTGACATCTCCCCGAGGCTGCTAGATGCACAGATGGCTCCAGGGTCATTAAGACATCAAGGCAAGCAGATTTGGGACATCTGCAACTCCATCCAGGTCACTGGTTTAGAAGTAACCACGAACGATGTCACTGTGAGCTTTCCTCTATAGAGGTGGGCCGTTCACAGGGAGTCTAAGTGAACGGAACCTGAATCTGCAGGGAACTACACACAGCAAGGCTCCAAGGCTAAAGACATGACTTTTGGCCCTCCCAGTATCTCATGTAGCTTTGAGAACCCTACGCACTACATCCTCGTGAGTGCACACAACATAGTCTACACTCCTAAAACAAGTTATCTCACTGCCCTTCAATTTTCATCCTACTCCCGCTTGGACGTTTCCTCACAAGCCCTCTGTACACCAGGAGAACACAGAAATCCTGGAGATATTCAGCATGTCCCGCTTCTAGGCTATACTACTGAGAAATAGCCTTACATTTCCCAGGTTATCAGATTTCAGGATTTGAGATTGGTCCACGGAAATAACAATCAGATGACAAATATCTATGTGGCTCCTAAAGCCCTCCTGAATTTATGGAAGATATCACAGAGTCACGAGCAGCCCCCTACCCAGGACTGCTCCAGCGGCCACCAAAGGTCCTATTCCTGTCACACATTACCTCACCGAGAAAGTCACTGTGTACATCGAATTTACCTGAATATGGCCTCTCCAGGCAAGGCACTGCGCACGCCACGGCCTCATGGTGGAAAACGTCCTCAGGCACCACGTTCAAAACTGCAGTGAAGTTTCCTTCCCTCTGAGTGCCATACCTTGATGACTTCACCCAAGATGTAGATATGGACCTAGAAAAAGTTGACCCACTATACTCAGACACGGATCACACACCTCACTCAGGATGTCACCACCTGTTCCCTGCGTATCTTCACCAGGAGGAGGTAATGCGGTAAAAGCTTACTCCGATGGCTTCACTACCTAATAGGAACTGTGGTTCCATCGTTAAACTCGAGGTGATGATGTTCATAGGAATATTGAAGCTGTGGAAGCAGCCTCAAAGTTCCTAGAATGGGGCAGGTTCCCTGGACCCTCAAGATACCACGGGAAGGTTCACAAGGACAAACGTAGCACTAGCACCGGAACTGCTGTAAGGTCAACCCCAAAACTTCTTCCTTGGAGCTTCTTTCTATCCCGATTCCACGAGGTCTACAAGATCAGTACCTGTCTACGCAGGGTATTGCGCACAGCAGGGCTGTCTCTCATCAATCAAGCCAAGACCCTGCACTGTCTCAGAATCACCTATGCTCTCTCACCCATCGCATCCAATAGGCTGCACTCGAGATATTCCCTGACTGATAGAGAATATCCGCCCATTGATTGCAACGTGAAAATATCCTTCTCTCGATGTCGACCCTCCACTTCTCTATGCCTTCTTGAGATGTACAGAATCGGAGAAGAACAGACACACACACAGAGAAACACAGAGGGAGTCAGCGAGTGATAGACAGAGAGAAATCCTCTAATATTTCTCACAATTCTCCAAGGAATCATCTTGCCTTCTCAAAAATCTTTGTGTTCTTATTGTCAGGAGACACCAAGGCAATCATCCTGAAGACACCTGAGCCACAGATGACTCCGCAGATCATTATGCTACAGAGGTGGGTAGCTCAGTGAAATCTGCATATCCATCCACATCACTGGCCCAGGAGACACGACAAATGATGGTCTTGTGAGCCTTACTCTACCCAGCGGGAGTTAGTACACCGATTCAACGTGAACTACCCCTGGCTGGGTAGGGCACTGCACACAGTGTGACTTCCAGGCAGAGGACTGGCCTTTACCCTCACACGCACACATGACTTTCCTAATCATATCCTGATGCTACAAAAAAAGTTTACCCAGTGATCCTATAAATCATGGACACACTGTCAACAACGTTGTCTCTTCGCTTCCTGAGAAACTCTTCAGCTTGACCACAGGTATCTGAAGCAATAGAGGAGCATAAGAGAAATGATCAGCAGACAAGATGAGTGTGACTCTATAAGCATTTATGTTTCTATCATCTACTTTATACACGGGCACGTTTTCAGGTCTGGACTGCTGAGATGATAATCAACATACAGAGACAACTCTGTGGCCTCAAGCGCGTCCCTGACATCTTGGAGGAATATTACCTGGAGTCCCAGAGCCATCCTTGGTCCAAAAGCCACGAGTCATTAATGAGGAAGCAGGTGCACAGTCCTCGAACCAGGAAAGTTCCGTTTACCAGTAGTTGAGGTCAATACCAACTCTCACGGCGGGAATCTGTACAACCCATGGCCTCAAGTTGGAGGCCCTGCTGGTCCCCTTCACACTCTTAAATAAATCATTCCTCATTACTCCGACCACGTCCTTGAACCTCACCCAGGTTTTATACAAAGAATTTGAAAATGGTGCCCCAGGACCCTGCACCTTGCATCTCTCACTCAAGAGACCATCTGCACTGCACTTCGCAGTGTACAGATTTAGAAGGATGAGGACCAAGAGACAAAGAGGTGTTTCAGATCTCTCTTCATTTCAATGGAATTAACCTTCCCTTTACTAACACTTCCTGGTAAACTTCCAGAAATGGAAACATTACGTCATACGGAGGATTTCCGAGGCTCTGTTAAAGTTCTAAAGGTGCTGCTAAATGTTCTAGAGGGAGCTAAGGCCATTGGAGCTCCACAGTCAAAAATGCACCGAACACAAACAACACCACACCAGGGTGCCTGCAGAGACTAACGCACCTAGAAAGACAGGGTTTACACATTCTCCAAGGGTACAGTAGCTGTATGGCTGGGGCACTAAACACAAGAAATCTGCAATGTGTAGCCACACCGCAGTCCCCATCATCCTCTTCCATTTAGCTTGCTATCTCTTGCCTCCGCATCCTGATGGCTCCATGCATGATATATCCAGACAGCAAGGGAATATCCACCCACATTTGAATCCTTTTCCCTCCTCAGGGACTGACCTTTCCATCCCCTTTATACTTACTACAGATATAGGAGGATCACAGAGAGTGAAGAATTTCCCATTTCTATATTCTCCTGATATGTATCATCTGACTCTCTGTAAACTCTTGGGGTTCACAATGTGAGGAGAAGACCACTGACATCTCCCCGAGGCTGCTAGATGCACAGATGCCTCCAGGGTCATTAAGACATCAAGGCAAGCAGATTTGGGCCACCTGCAACTCCATCCAAGTCACTGGTTTAGAGGCCACCACGGACGATGTCACTGTGAGCTTTCGTCTTCAGAGGTGGGCCGTTCACAGGGAGTCTACGTGAACGGCACCTGAATGGGCAGAGAACTACACACAGCAAGGCTCCAAGGCTAAGGACATGACTATTGGCCCTCTCAGTATCCCATGTAACTTTGAGAACCCTACCCACTACATCCCTGTGAGTGCACACAACATAGTGTACACACCTAAAACAAGTTATCTCACTGCCCTTCAATTTTCATCCTACTCCCTCTTGGACGTTTCCTCACAAGCTCTCTGTACACCAGGAGAACACAGAAATCCTGGAGATATTCAGCGTGTCTCCATTCTACGCTAAACTACTGAGAAATAGCCTTACATTTCCCAGGTTATCAGATTTCAGGATTTGAGAATGGACCACGGAAAAACAATCAGATGACAAATATCTATGTGGCTCCTAAAGCCCTCCTGAATTTATGGAAGAGATCACAGAGTCACGAGCAGCCGCCTACCCAAGAATGCTCCAGCGGCCACCAAAGGTCATATTCCTCTCGCACATTACCTCACCGAGAAAGTCACTATGTACATCGAATTTACCTGAATATGGCCTATCCTGGTAAGGCACTGCGCACTCCACGGCCTCATGGTGGAAAACGTCCTCTGGCACCACGTTCAAAACTGCAGTGAAGTTTCCTTCCCTCTGAGTGCCATACCTTGATGACTTCACCCAAGATGTAAATATGGACCTAGAAAAAGTTGACCCACTATACTCAGACACGGATCACACACCTCACTCAGGATGTCACCACCTGTTCCCTGCGTATCTGCAGCAGGAGGAGGTACTGCGGTAAAAGCTTACTCCGTTGGCTTCGCTACCTAATAGGAACTGTGATTCCATCGTTAAACTCGAGGTGATGATGTTCATAGGAATATTCAAGCTGTGGAAGCAGCCTCAAAGTTCCTAGAATGGGGCAGGTTCCCTGGACCCTCAAGATACCATGGCAAGGTTCACAAGGACAAACCTAGCACTAGCACCGGAACTGCTCTAAGGTCAACCCCAAAACTTCTTCCTTTTAGCTTCTTTCTATCCCGATTCCACGAGGTCTACAAGATCAGTACCTGTCTACGCAGGGTATTGCGCACAGCAGGGCTGTCTCTGATCAGTCAAGCCAAGACCCTGCACTGTCTCAGAATCACCTATGGTCTCTCTCCCATCGCATCCAATAGGCTGCATTCGAGATATACCCTGACTGATAGAGAATATCTCCCCATTGATTGCAACGTGAAAATATCCTTCTCTCGATGTCAACCCTCCACTTCTCTATGCCTTCTTGAGATGTACAGAATCTGAGAAGTACAGACACACACACAGAGAAACACAGAGGCAGTGAGCGAGAGATAGACAGAGAGAAATCCTCTAATATTTCTCACAATTCTCCAAGGCATCATCCTGCCTTCTGAAAAATCTTTGTGTTCTTATTGTCAGGACAGAAGAAGGCAATCAGGCTGAAGACACTTGAGCCACAGATGACTCCGCAGATCATTATGCTACAGAGGCGGGTAGCTCAGTGAAATCTGCATATCCTTCCACATCACTGGGCCAGGAGACACCACAAATGATGGTCTTGTGAGCCTTACTCTGCCCAGCGGGGCATAGCACACCGATTCAACGTGAACTACACCTGGCTGGGCAGGGCAATGCACACAGTGTGACATCCACGCAGAGGAGTGGCCTTTACCCTCACACGCACACATGACTTTCTTCATCATATCCTGATGCTACAAAAAACATTAACCAGTGATCCTACAAATCATGGACACACTGTCAACCACGTTGTCTCTTCGCTTCCTGAGAATCTCTTCATCTGGTCCACAGGTATCTGAAGCAATAGAGGAGAATAAGAGAAATGATCAGCAGAGAAGATGAGTGTGACTCTATAAGCATTTATGTTTCTATCATCTACTTTATACACGGGCACCTTTTTCAGGTCTGGACTGCTGAGATGATAATCAACATATAGAGACAACTCTGTGGCCTCAAGCGCGTCCCTGACATCTTGGAGGAATATTACTTGGAGTCCCAGAGCCACACTTGGGCCAAAAGACACGAGTCATTAATGAGGAAGCAGGTGCACAGTCCTCGAACCAGGAAAGTTCCGTTTACCAGTAGTTGAGGTCAATACCAACTCTCACGGCGGGAATCTGTACAACGCATGGCCTCAAGTTGGAGGCCCTGCTGGTCCCCTTCACACTCTTAAATAAATCATTCCTCATTACTCCGACCACGTCCTTGAACCTCACCCAGGTTTTATACAAAGAATTTGAAAATGGTGCCCCAGGACCCTGCACCTTGCATCTCTCCCTCAAGAGACCATCTGCACTGCACTTAGCAGAGTACAGATTTAGAAGGATGAGGACCAGGAGACAAAGAGGTGTTTCAGATCTCTCTTCATTTCAATGGAATTAACCTTCCCTTTACTAACAGTTCCTGGTAAACTTCCAGAAATGGAAACATTATGTCATACGGAGGATTTCCGAGGCTCTGTTAAAGTTCTAAAGGTGCTGCTAAATGTTCTAGAGGAAGCTAAGGCCATTGGAGCTCCACAGTCAAAAATGCACCGAACATAAACAACACCACACCAGGGTGCCTGCAGAGACTAACGCACCTAGAAAGACAGGGTTTACACATTCTCCAAGGGTACAGTAGCTGTATGGCTGGGGCACTAAACACAAGAAATCTGTAATGTGCAGACACACCGCAGTCCCCATCATCCTCTTCCATTTAGCTTGCTATCTCTTGCATCCGCATCCTCATGGCTCTATGCATGATATATCCAGACAGCAAGGGAATATCCACCCACATTTGAATCCTTTTCCCTCCTCAGGGACTGACCTTTCCATCCCCTTTATACTTACTACAGATATACGAGGATCACAGAGAGTGAAGGATTTCCCATTTCTATATTCTCCTGATATGTATCATCTGACTCTCTGTCAACTCTTGGGCTTCACAATGTGAGGAGATGACCACTGACATCTCCCCGAGGCTGCTAGATGCACAGATGGCTCCAGGGTCATTAAGACATCAAGGCAAGCAGATTTGGGACACCTGCAACTCCATCCAGGTCACTGGTTTAGAAGTCACCACGAACAATGTCACTGTGAGCTTTCCTCTATAGAGGTGGGCCGTTCACAGGGAGTCTAAGTGAACGGCACCTGAATCTGCAGGGAACTACACGCAGCAAGGCTCCAAGGCTAAAGACATGACTTTTGCCCCTCCCAGTATCTCATGTAGCTTTGAGAACCCTACGCACTACATCCTCGTGAGTGCACACAACATAGTCTACACTCCTAAAACAAGTTATCTCACTGCCCTTCAATTTTCATCCTACTCCCTCTTGGACATTTCCTCACAAGCTCTCTGTACACCAGGAGAATACAGAAATCCTGGAGATATTCAGCATGTCCCGCTTCTAGGCTAAACTACTGAGAAATACCCTGACATTTCCCAGGTTGTCAGATTTCAGGATTTGAGATTGGTCCACGGAAATAACAATCAGATGACAAATATCTATGTGGCTCCTAAAGCACTCCTGAATTTATGGAAGATATCACAGAGTCACGAGCAGCCCCCTACCCAGGACTGCTCCAGCGGCCACCAAAGGTCCTATTCCTGTCGCACATTACCTCACCGAGAAAGTCACTGTGTACATCGAATTTACCTGAATATGGCCTCTCCGGGCAAGGCACTGCGCACGCCACAGCCTCATGGTGGAAAACGTCCTCAGGCACCACGTTCTAAACTGCAGTGAAGTTTCCTTCCCTCTGAGTGCCATACCTTGATGACTTCACCCAAGATGTAAATATGGACCTAGAAAAAGTTGACCCACTATACTCAGACACGGATCACACACCTCACTCAGGATGTCACCACCTGGTCCCTGCGTATCTGCACCAGGAGGAGGAACTGCGGTAAAAGCTTACTCCGATGGCTTCGCTACCTAATAGGAACTGTGGTTCCATCGTTAAACTCGAGGTTATGATGTTCATAGGAATATTCAAGATGTGAAAGCAGCCTCAAAGTTCCTAGAATGGGGCAGGTTCCCTGGACCCTCAAGATACCATGGCAAGGTTCACAAGGACAAACGTAGCACTAGCACCGGAACTGCTCTAAGGTCAACCCCAAAACTTCTTCCTTGGAGCTTCTTTCTATCCCGATTCCACGAGGTCTACAAGATCAGTACCTGTCTACGCAGGGTATTGCGCACAGCAGGGCTGTCTCTCATCAATCAAGCCAAGACCCTGCACTGTCTCAGAATCACCTATGCTCTCTCACCCATCGCATCCAATAGGCTGCACTCGAGATATACCCTGACTGATAGAGAATATCCGCCCATTGATTGCAACGTGAAAATATCCTTCTCTCGATGTCGACCCTCCACTTCTCTATGCCTTCTTGATATGTACAGAATCGGAGAAGTACAGACACACACACAGAGAAACACAGAGGGAGTCAGCGAGTGATAGACAGAGCGAAATCCTCTAATATTTCTCACAATTCTCCAAGGAATCATCTTGCCTTCTCAAAAATCTTTGTGTTCTTATTGTCAGGAGACACCAAGGCAATCATCCTGAAGACACCTGAGTCACAGATGACTCCGCAGATCATTATGCTACAGAGGTGGGTAGCTCAGTGAAATCTGCATATCCATCCACATCACTGGGCCAGGAGACACCACAAATGATGGTCTTGTGAGCCTTACTCTACCCAGCGGGAGTTAGTACACCGATTCAACGTGAACTACCCCGGGCTGGGTAGGGCACTGCACACAGTGTGACTTCCAGGCAGAGGACTGGCCTTTACCCTCACACGCACACATGACTTTCCTAATCATATCCTGATGCTACAAAAAAAGTTTACCCAGTGATCCTATAAATCATGGACACACTGTCAACCACGTTGTCTCTTCGCTTCCTGAGAATCTCTTCAGCTTGTCCACAGGTATCTGAAGCAACAGAGGAGCATAAGAGAAATGATCAGCAGACAAGATGAGTGTGACTCTATAAGCATTTATGTTTCTATCATCTACTTTATACACGGGCACGTTTTCAGGTCTGGACTGCTGAGATGATAATCAACATATAGAGACAACTCTGTGGCCTCAAGCGCGTCCCTGACATCTTGGAGGAATATTACCTGGAGTCCCAGAGCCATCCTTGGTCCGAAAGCCACGAGTCATTAATGAGGAATCAGGTGCACAGTCCTCGAACCAGGAAAGTTCCGTTTACCAGTAGTTGAGGTCAATACCAACTCTCACGGCGGGAATCTGTACAACGCATGGCCTCAAGTTGGAGGCCCTGCTGGTCCCCTTCACACACTTAAATAAATCATTCCTCATTACTCCGACCACGTCCTTGAACCTCACCCAGGTTTTATACAAAGAATTTGAAAATGGTGCCCCAGGACCCTGCACCTTGCATCTCTCCCTCAAGAGACCATCTGCACTGCACTTCGCAGTGTACAGATTTAGAAGGATGAGGACCAAGAGACAAAGAGGTGTTTCAGATCTCTCTTCATTTCAATGGAATTAACCTTCCCTTTACTAACACTTCCTGGTAAACTTCCAGAAATGGAAACATTACGTCATACGGAGGATTTCCGAGGCTCTGTTAAAGTTCTAAATGTGCTGCTAAATGTTCTAGAGGGAGCTAAGGCCATTGGAGCTCCACAGTCAAAAACGCACAGAACACAAACAACACCACACCAGGGTGCCTGCAGAGACTAACGCACCTAGAAAGACAGGGTTTACACATTCTCCAAGGGAACAGTAGCTGTATGGCTGGGGCACTAAACACAAGAAATCTGTAATGTGCAGCCACACCGCAGTCCCCATCATCCTCTTCCATTTAGCTTGCTATCTCTTGCCTCCGCATCCTGATGGCTCTATGCATGATATATCCAGACAGCAAGGGAATATCCACCCACATTTGAATTCTTTTCCCTCCTAGGGACTGAACTTTCCATCCCCTTTATACTTACTACAGATAGAGGAGGATCACAGAGAGTGAAGAATTTCCCATTTCTATATTCTCCTGATATGTATCATCTGACTCTCTGTAAACTCTTGGGGTTCACAATGTGAGGAGAAGACCACTGACATCTCCCCGAGGCTGCTAGATGCACAGATGCCTCCAGGGTCATTAAGACATCAAGGCAAGCAGATTTGGGCCACCTGCAACTCCATCCAGGTCACTGGTTTAGAGGCCACCACGGACGATGTCACTGTGAGCTTTCGTCTTCAGAGGTGGGCCGTTCACAGGGAGTCTACGTGAACGGCACCTGAATGGGCAGAGAACTACACACAGCAAGGCTCCAAGGCTAAGGACATGACTATTGGCCCTCTCAGTATCCCATGTAACTTTGAGAACCCTACCCACTACATCCCTGTGAGTGCACACAACATAGTGTACACACCTAAAACAAGTTATCTCACTGCCCTTCAATTTTCATCCTACTCCCTCTTGGACGTTTCCTCACAAGCTCTCTGTACACCAGGAGAACACAGAAATCCTGGAGATATTCAGCGTGTCTCCATTCTACGCTAAACTACTGAGAAATAGCCTTACATTTCCCAGGTTATCAGATTTCAGGATTTGAGAATGGACCACGGAAAAACAATCAGATGACAAATATCTATGTGGCTCCTAAAGCCCTCCTGAATTTATGGAAGAGATCACAGAGTCACGAGCAGCCGCCTACCCAAGAATGCTCCAGCGGCCACCAAAGGTCATATTCCTCTCGCACATTACCTCACCGAGAAAGTCACTATGTACATCGAATTTACCTGAATATGGCCTATCCTGGTAAGGCACTGCGCACTCCACGGCCTCATGGTGGAAAACGTCCTCTGGCACCACGTTCAAAACTGCAGTGAAGTTTCCTTCCCTCTGAGTGCCATACCTTGATGACTTCACCCAAGATGTAAATATGGACCTAGAAAAAGTTGACCCACTATACTCAGACACGGATCACACACCTCACTCAGGATGTCACCACCTGTTCCCTGCGTATCTGCAGCAGGAGGAGGTACTGCGGTAAAAGCTTACTCCGTTGGCTTCGCTACCTAATAGGAACTGTGGTTCCATCGTTAAACTCGAGGTGATGATGTTCATAGGAATATTCAAGCTGTGGAAGCAGCCTCAAAGTTCCTAGAATGGGGCAGGTTCCCTGGACCCTCAAGATACCATGGCAAGGTTCACAAGGACAAACCTAGCACTAGCACCGGAACTGCTCTAAGGTCAACCCCAAAACTTCTTCCTTTTAGCTTCTTTCTATCCCGATTCCACGAGGTCTACAAGATCAGTACCTGTCTACGCAGGGTATTGCGCACAGCAGGGCTGTCTCTGATCAGTCAAGCCAAGACCCTGCACTGTCTCAGAATCACCTATGGTCTCTCTCCCATCGCATCCAATAGGCTGCATTCGAGATATACCCTGACTGATAGAGAATATCTCCCCATTGATTGCAACGTGAAAATATCCTTCTCTCGATGTCAACCCTCCACTTCTCTATGCCTTCTTGAGATGTACAGAATCTGAGAAGTACAGACACACACACAGAGAAACACAGAGGCAGTGAGCGAGAGATAGACAGAGAGAAATCCTCTAATATTTCTCACAATTCTCCAAGGCATCATCCTGCCTTCTGAAAAATCTTTGTGTTCTTATTGTCAGGACAGAAGAAGGCAATCAGGCTGAAGACACTTGAGCCACAGATGACTCCGCAGATCATTATGCTACAGAGGCGGGTAGCTCAGTGAAATCTGCATATCCTTCCACATCACTGGGCCAGGAGACACCACAAATGATGGTCTTGTGAGCCTTACTCTGCCCAGCGGGGCATAGCACACCGATTCAACGTGAACTACACCTGGCTGGGCAGGGCAATGCACACAGTGTGACATCCACGCAGAGGAGTGGCCTTTACCCTCACACGCACACATGACTTTCTTCATCATATCCTGATGCTACAAAAAACATTAACCAGTGATCCTACAAATCATGGACACACTGTCAACCACGTTGTCTCTTCGCTTCCTGAGAATCTCTTCATCTGGTCCACAGGTATCTGAAGCAATAGAGGAGAATAAGAGAAATGATCAGCAGAGAAGATGAGTGTGACTCTATAAGCATTTATGTTTCTATCATCTACTTTATACACGGGCACCTTTTTCAGGTCTGGACTGCTGAGATGATAATCAACATATAGAGACAACTCTGTGGCCTCAAGCGCGTCCCTGACATCTTGGAGGAATATTACTTGGAGTCCCAGAGCCACACTTGGGCCAAAAGACACGAGTCATTAATGAGGAAGCAGGTGCACAGTCCTCGAACCAGGAAAGTTCCGTTTACCAGTAGTTGAGGTCAATACCAACTCTCACGGCGGGAATCTGTACAACGCATGGCCTCAAGTTGGAGGCCCTGCTGGTCCCCTTCACACTCTTAAATAAATCATTCCTCATTACTCCGACCACGTCCTTGAACCTCACCCAGGTTTTATACAAAGAATTTGAAAATGGTGCCCCAGGACCCTGCACCTTGCATCTCTCCCTCAAGAGACCATCTGCACTGCACTTAGCAGAGTACAGATTTAGAAGGATGAGGACCAGGAGACAAAGAGGTGTTTCAGATCTCTCTTCATTTCAATGGAATTAACCTTCCCTTTACTAACACTTCCTGGTAAACTTCCAGAAATGGAAACATTATGTCATACGGAGGATTTCCGAGGCTCTGTTAAAGTTCTAAAGGTGCTGCTAAATGTTCTAGAGGAAGCTAAGGCCATTGGAGCTCCACAGTCAAAAATGCACCGAACATAAACAACACCACACCAGGGTGCCTGCAGAGACTAACGCACCTAGAAAGACAGGGTTTACACATTCTCCAAGGGTACAGTAGCTGTATGGCTGGGGCACTAAACACAAGAAATCTGTAATGTGCAGACACACCGCAGTCCCCATCATCCTCTTCCATTTAGCTTGCTATCTCTTGCATCCGCATCCTCATGGCTCTATGCATGATATATCCAGACAGCAAGGGAATATCCACCCACATTTGAATCCTTTTCCCTCCTCAGGGACTGACCTTTCCATCCCCTTTATACTTACTACAGATATACGAGGATCACAGAGAGTGAAGGATTTCCCATTTCTATATTCTCCTGATATGTATCATCTGACTCTCTGTCAACTCTTGGGCTTCACAATGTGAGGAGATGACCACTGACATCTCCCCGAGGCTGCTAGATGCACAGATGGCTCCAGGGTCATTAAGACATCAAGGCAAGCAGATTTGGGACACCTGCAACTCCATCCAGGTCACTGGTTTAGAAGTCACCACGAACAATGTCACTGTGAGCTTTCCTCTATAGAGGTGGGCCGTTCACAGGGAGTCTAAGTGAACGGCACCTGAATCTGCAGGGAACTACACGCAGCAAGGCTCCAAGGCTAAAGACATGACTTTTGCCCCTCCCAGTATCTCATGTAGCTTTGAGAACCCTACGCACTACATCCTCGTGAGTGCACACAACATAGTCTACACTCCTAAAACAAGTTATCTCACTGCCCTTCAATTTTCATCCTACTCCCTCTTGGACATTTCCTCACAAGCTCTCTGTACACCAGGAGAATACAGAAATCCTGGAGATATTCAGCATGTCCCGCTTCTAGGCTAAACTACTGAGAAATACCCTGACATTTCCCAGGTTGTCAGATTTCAGGATTTGAGATTGGTCCACGGAAATAACAATCAGATGACAAATATCTATGTGGCTCCTAAAGCACTCCTGAATTTATGGAAGATATCACAGAGTCACGAGCAGCCCCCTACCCAGGACTGCTCCAGCGGCCACCAAAGGTCCTATTCCTGTCGCACATTACCTCACCGAGAAAGTCACTGTGTACATCGAATTTACCTGAATATGGCCTCTCCGGGCAAGGCACTGCGCACGCCACAGCCTCATGGTGGAAAACGTCCTCAGGCACCACGTTCTAAACTGCAGTGAAGTTTCCTTCCCTCTGAGTGCCATACCTTGATGACTTCACCCAAGATGTAAATATGGACCTAGAAAAAGTTGACCCACTATACTCAGACACGGATCACACACCTCACTCAGGATGTCACCACCTGGTCCCTGCGTATCTGCACCAGGAGGAGGAACTGCGGTAAAAGCTTACTCCGATGGCTTCGCTACCTAATAGGAACTGTGGTTCCATCGTTAAACTCGAGGTTATGATGTTCATAGGAATATTCAAGATGTGAAAGCAGCCTCAAAGTTCCTAGAATGGGGCAGGTTCCCTGGACCCTCAAGATACCATGGCAAGGTTCACAAGGACAAACGTAGCACTAGCACCGGAACTGCTCTAAGGTCAACCCCAAAACTTCTTCCTTGGAGCTTCTTTCTATCCCGATTCCACGAGGTCTACAAGATCAGTACCTGTCTACGCAGGGTATTGCGCACAGCAGGGCTGTCTCTCATCAATCAAGCCAAGACCCTGCACTGTCTCAGAATCACCTATGCTCTCTCACCCATCGCATCCAATAGGCTGCACTCGAGATATACCCTGACTGATAGAGAATATCCGCCCATTGATTGCAACGTGAAAATATCCTTCTCTCGATGTCGACCCTCCACTTCTCTATGCCTTCTTGAAATGTACAGAATCGGAGAAGTACAGACACACACACAGAGAAACACAGAGGGAGTCAGCGAGTGATAGACAGAGCGAAATCCTCTAATATTTCTCACAATTCTCCAAGGAATCATCTTGCCTTCTCAAAAATCTTTGTGTTCTTATTGTCAGGAGACACCAAGGCAATCATCCTGAAGACACCTGAGTCACAGATGACTCCGCAGATCATTATGCTACAGAGGTGGGTAGCTCAGTGAAATCTGCATATCCATCCACATCACTGGGCCAGGAGACACCACAAATGATGGTCTTGTGAGCCTTACTCTACCCAGCGGGAGTTAGTACACCGATTCAACGTGAACTACCCCGGGCTGGGTAGGGCACTGCACACAGTGTGACTTCCAGGCAGAGGACTGGCCTTTACCCTCACACGCACACATGACTTTCCTAATCATATCCTGATGCTACAAAAAAAGTTTACCCAGTGATCCTATAAATCATGGACACACTGTCAACCACGTTGTCTCTTCGCTTCCTGAGAATCTCTTCAGCTTGTCCACAGGTATCTGAAGCAACAGAGGAGCATAAGAGAAATGATCAGCAGACAAGATGAGTGTGACTCTATAAGCATTTATGTTTCTATCATCTACTTTATACACGGGCACGTTTTCAGGTCTGGACTGCTGAGATGATAATCAACATATAGAGACAACTCTGTGGCCTCAAGCGCGTCCCTGACATCTTGGAGGAATATTACCTGGAGTCCCAGAGCCATCCTTGGTCCGAAAGCCACGAGTCATTAATGAGGAATCAGGTGCACAGTCCTCGAACCAGGAAAGTTCCGTTTACCAGTAGTTGAGGTCAATACCAACTCTCACGGCGGGAATCTGTACAACGCATGGCCTCAAGTTGGAGGCCCTGCTGGTCCCCTTCACACACTTAAATAAATCATTCCTCATTACTCCGACCACGTCCTTGAACCTCACCCAGGTTTTATACAAAGAATTTGAAAATGGTGCCCCAGGACCCTGCACCTTGCATCTCTCCCTCAAGAGACCATCTGCACTGCACTTCGCAGTGTACAGATTTAGAAGGATGAGGACCAAGAGACAAAGAGGTGTTTCAGATCTCTCTTCATTTCAATGGAATTAACCTTCCCTTTACTAACACTTCCTGGTAAACTTCCAGAAATGGAAACATTACGTCATACGGAGGATTTCCGAGGCTCTGTTAAAGTTCTAAATGTGCTGCTAAATGTTCTAGAGGGAGCTAAGGCCATTGGAGCTCCACAGTCAAAAACGCACAGAACACAAACAACACCACACCAGGGTGCCTGCAGAGACTAACGCACCTAGAAAGACAGGGTTTACACATTCTCCAAGGGAACAGTAGCTGTATGGCTGGGGCACTAAACACAAGAAATCTGTAATGTGCAGCCACACCGCAGTCCCCATCATCCTCTTCCATTTAGCTTGCTATCTCTTGCCTCCGCATCCTGATGGCTCTATGCATGATATATCCAGACAGCAAGGGAATATCCACCCACATTTGAATTCTTTTCCCTCCTAGGGACTGAACTTTCCATCCCCTTTATACTTACTACAG
This sequence comes from Giraffa tippelskirchi, assembly GCF_054371585.1. Classification (NCBI taxonomy): domain Eukaryota; kingdom Metazoa; phylum Chordata; class Mammalia; order Artiodactyla; family Giraffidae; genus Giraffa; species Giraffa tippelskirchi. The sequence goes on along the minus strand of NC_137289.1, from coordinate 8,731,843 downwards.
ATAGAGGAGGATCACAGAGAGTGAAGAATTTCCCATTTCTATATTCTCCTGATATGTATCATCTCACTCTCTGTAAACTCTTGGGGTTCACAATGTGAGGAGAAGACCACTGACATCTCACCGAGGCTGTTAGATGCACAGATGGATCCAGGGTCATTAAGACATAAAGGCAAGCAGATTTGGGACACCTGCAACTCCATCCAGGTCACTGGTTTAGAAGTCACCACGAACAACGTCACTGTGAGCTTTCCTCTATAGAGGTGGGCTGTTCACAGGGAGTCTAAGTGAACGGCACCTGAATCTGCAGGGAACTACACACAGCAAGGCTCCAAGGCTAAAGACATGACTTTTGGCCCTCCCAGTATCTCATGTAGCTTTGAGAACCCTACGCACTACATCCTCGTGAGTGCACACAACATAGTCTACACTCCTAAAACAAGTTATTTCACTGCCCTTCAATTTTCATCCTACTCCCTCTTGGACGTTTCCTCACACGCTCTCTGTACACCAGGAGAACACAAAAATCCTGGAGATATTCAGCATGTCCCGCTTCTAGGCTAAACTACTGAGAAATAGCCTTACATTTCCCAGGTTATCAGATTTCAAGATTTGAGATTGGTCCACGGAAATAACAATCAGATGACAAATATCTATGTGGGTCCTAAAGCACTCCTGAATTTAGGGAAGATATCACAGAGTCATGAGGCGCCCCCTACCCAGGACTGCTCCAGCGGCCACCAAAGGTCCTATTACTGTCGCACAATACCTCACCGAGAAAGTCACTGTGTACATCGAATTTACCTGAATATGGCCTCTCCGGGCAAGACACTGCGCACGCCACGGCCTCATGGTGGAAAACGTCCTCAGGCACCACGTTCAAAACTGCAGTGAAGTTTCCTTCCCTCTGAGTGCCATACCTTCATGACTTCACCCAAGATGTAAATATGGACCTAGAAAAAGTTGACCCACTATACTCAGGCATGGATCACACACCTCACTCAGGATGTCACCACCTGTTCCCTGCATATACGCACCAGGAGGAGGTACTGCGGTAAAAGCTTACTCCGACGGCTTCGCTACCTAATAGGAACTGTGGTTCCATCGTTAAACTCGAGGTGATGATGTTCATAGGAATATTGAAGCTGTGGAAGCAGCCTCAAAGACCCTAGAATGGGGCAGGTTCCCTGGACCCTCAAGATGCCATGGCAAGGTTCACAAGGACAAACGTAGCACTAGCACCGGAACTGCTCTAAGGTCAACCCCAAAACTTCTTCCTTGTAGCTTCTTTCTATCCCGATTCCACGAGGTCTACAAGATCAGTACCTGTCTACGCAGGGTATTGCGCACAGCAGGGCTGTCTCTCATCAATCAAACCAAGACCCTGCACTGTCTCAGAATCACCTATGCTCTCTCACCCATCGCATCCAATAGGCTGCACTTGAGATATACCCTGACTGATAGAGAATATTCGCCCATTGATTGCAACGTGAAAATATCCTTCTCTCGATGTCGACCCTCCACTTCTCTATGCCTTCTTGAGATGTACAGAATCGGAGAAGAACAGACACACACACAGAGAAACACAGAGGGAGTCAGTGAGTGATACACAGAGAGAAATCCTCTAATATTTCTCACAATTCTCCAAGGAATCATCTTGCCTTCTCAAAAATCTTTGTGTTCTTATTGTCAGGAGACATCAAGGCAATCATCCTGAAGACACCTGAGCCACAGATGACTCCGCAGATCATTATGCTACAGAGGCGGGTAGCTCAGTGAAATCTGCATATCCTTCCACATCACTGGGCCAGGAGACACCACAAATGATTGTCTTGTGAGCCTTACCCTGCCCAGCGGGGCGTACCACACCAATTCAACGTAAACTACACCTGGCTGGGCAGGGCAATGCACACAGTGTGACATCCACGCAGAGGACTGGCCTTTACCGTCACACGGACACATGACTTTCCTCATCATATCCTGATGCTACAAAAAAGATTACCCAGTGATCCTATAAATCATGGACACACTGTCAACCACGTTGTCTCTTCGCTTCCTGAGAATCTCTTCAGCTGGTCCACAGGTATCTGAAGCAATAGAGGAGCATAAGAGAAATGATCAGCAGACAAGACGAGTGTGACTCTATAAGCATTTATGTTTCTATCATCTACTTTATACACGGGCACGTTTTCAGGTCTGGACTGCTGAGATGATAATCAACATATAGAGACAAGTCTGTGGCCTCAAGCGCCTCCCTGTCATCTTGGAGGAATATTACCTGGAGTCCCAGAGCCACCCTTGGTCCAAAAGCCACGAGTCATTAATGAGGAAGCAGGTGCACAGTCCTCGAACCAGGAAAGTTCCGTTTACAAGTAGTTGAGGTCAATACCAACTCTCACGGCGGGAATCTGTACAACGCATGGCCTCAAGTTGGAGGCCCTGCTGGTCCCCTTCACACTCTTAAATAAATCATTCCTCATTACTCCGACCACGTCCTTGAACCGCACCCAGGTTTTATACAAAGAATTTGAAAATGGTGCCCCAGGACCCTGCACCTTGCATCTCTCCCTCAAGAGACCATCTGCACTGCACTTCGCAGTGTACAGATTTAGAAGGTTGAGGACCAAGAGACAAAGAGCTGTTTCAGATCTCTCTTCATTTCAATGGAATTAACCTTCCCTTTACTAACAGTTCCTGGTAAACTTCCAGACATGGAAACATTACGTCATACGGAAGATTTCCGAGGCTCTGTTAAAGTTGTAAAGTTTCTCCTAAATGTTGTGGAGGGAGCTAAGGCCATTGGAGCTCTACACTCAAAACTGCTCCGAACACAAACAACACCACACCAGCGTGCCTGGAGAGTCTGACGCACCTAGACAGACAGTGTTTACAAATTCTCCAAGGGTACAGTAGCTGTATGGCTGGGGCACTACACACAAGAAATCTGTAATGTGTAGCCACACCGCAGTCCCCATCATCCTCTTCCATTTAGCTTGCTATCTCTTGCCTCCACATCCTGATGGCTCTATGCATGATATATCCAGACAGCAAGGGAATATCCACCCACATTTGAATCCTTTTCCCTCCTCAGGGACTGACCTTTCCATCCCCTTTATACTTACTGCAGATATAGGAGGATCAGTGAGAGTGAAGTATTTCCCATTTCTATATTCTCCTGATATGTATCATCTGACTCTCTGTAAACTCTTGGGGTTCACAATGTGAGGAGAAGACCACTGACATCTTCCCGAGGCTGCTAGTGGCACAGATGCCTTCAGGGTCATTAAGACATCAAGGCAAGCAGATTTGGGCCACCTGCAACTCCATCCAGGTCACTGGTTTAGAGGCCACCACGGACGATGTCACTGTGAGCTTTCGTCTTCAGAGGTGGGCCGTTCACAGGGAGTCTACGTGAACGGCACATGAATGGGCAGAGAACTACACACAGCAAGGCTCCAAGGCTAAGGACATGACTATTGGCCCTCTCAGTATCCCATGTAACTTTGAGAACCCTACCCACTACATTCCTGTGAGTGCACACAACATAGTCTACACACCTAAAACAAGTTATCTCACTGCCCTTCAATTTTCATCCTACTCCCTCTTGGACGTTTCCTCACAAGCTCTCTGTACACCAGGAGAACACAGAAATCCTGGAGATATTCAGCGTGTCTCCATTCTACGCTAAACTACTGAGAAATAGCCTTACATTTCCCAGGTTATCAGATTTCAGGATTTGAGAATGGACCACGGAAAAACAATCAGATGACAAATATCTATGTGGCTCCTAAAGCCCTCCTGAATTTATGGAAGAGATCACAGAGTCACGAGCAGCCGCCTACCCAAGAATGCTCCAGCGGCCACCAAAGGTCATATTCCTCTCGCACATCACCTCACCGAGAAAGTCACTATGTACATCGAATTTACCTGAATATGGCCTATCCTGGTAAGGCACTGCGCACTCCACGGCCTCATGGTGGAAAACGTCCTCTGGCACCACGTTCAAAACTGCAGTGAAGTTTCCTTCCCTCTGAGTGCCATACCTTGATGACTTCACCCAAGATGTAGATATGGACCTAGAAAAAGTTGACCCACTATACTCAGACACGGATCACACACCTCACTCAGGATGTCACCACCTGTTCCCTGCGTATCTTCACCAGGAGGAGGTAATGCGGTAAAAGCTTACTCCGATGGCTTCGCTACCTAATAGGAACTGTGGTTCCATCGTTAAACTCGAGGTGATGATGTTCATAGGAATATTCAAGCAGTGGAAGCAGCCTCAAAGTTCCTAGAATGGGGCAGGTTCCCTGGACCCTCAAGATACCACGGGAAGGTTCACAAGGACAAACGTAGCACTAGCACCGGAACTGCTCTAAGGTCAACCCCAAAACTTCTTCCTTGTAGCTTCTTTCTATCCCGATTCCACGAGGTCTACAAGATCAGTACCTGTCTACGCAGGGTATTGCGCACAGCAGGGCTGTCTCTGATCAATCAAGCCAAGACCCTGCACTGTCTCAGAATCACCTATGCTCTCTCACCCATCGCATCCAATAGGCTGCACTCGAGATATTCCCTGACTGATAGAGAATATCCGCCCATTGATTGCAACGTGAAAATATCCTTCTCTCGATGTCGACCCTCCACTTCTCTATGCCTTCTTGAGATGTACAGAATCGGAGAAGAACAGACACACACACAGAGAAACACAGAGGGAGTCAGCGAGTGATAGACAGAGAGAAATCCTCTAATATTTCTCACAATTCTCCAAGGAATCATCTTGCCTTCTCAAAAATCTTTGTGTTCTTATTGTCAGGAGACACCAAGCCAATCATCCTGAAGACACCTGAGCCACAGATGACTCCGCAGATCATTATGCTACAGAGGTGTGTAGCTCAGTGAAATCTGCATATCCATCCACATCACTGGCCCAGGAGACACGACAAATGATGGTCTTGTGAGCCTTACTCTACCCAGCGGGAGTTAGTACACCGATTCAACGTGAACTACCCCTGGCTGGGTAGGGCACTGCACACAGTGTGACTTCCAGGCAGAGGACTGGCCTTTACCCTCACACGCACACATGACTTTCCTAATCATATCCTGATGCTACAAAAAAAGTTTACCCAGTGATCCTATAAATCATGGACACACTGTCAACCACGTTGTCTCTTCGCTTCCTGAGAATCTCTTCAGCTTGTCCACAGGTATCTGAAGCAATAGAGGAGCATAAGAGAAATGATCAGCAGACAAGATGAGTGTGACTCTATAAGCATTTATGTTTCTATCATCTACTTTATACACGGGCACGTTTTCAGGTCTGGACTGCTGAGATGATAATCAACATACAGAGACAACTCTGTGGCCTCAAGCGCGTCCCTGACATCTTGGAGGAATATTACCTGGAGTCCCAGAGCCATCCTTGGTCCAAAAGCCACGAGTCATTAATGAGGAAGCAGGTGCACAGTCCTCGAACCAGGAAAGTTCCGTTTACCAGTAGTTGAGGTCAATACCAACTCTCACGGCGGGAATCTGTACAACCCATGGCCTCAAGTTGGAGGCCCTGCTGGTCCCCTTCACACTCTTAAATAAATCATTCCTCATTACTCCGACCACGTCCTTGAACCTCACCCAGGTTTTATACAAAGAATTTGAAAATGGTGCCCCAGGACCCTGCACCTTGCATCTCTCACTCAAGAGACCATCTGCACTGCACTTCGCAGTGTACAGATTTAGAAGGATGAGGACCAAGAGACAAAGAGGTGTTTCAGATCTCTCTTCATTTCAATGGAATTAACCTTCCCTTTACTAACACTTCCTGGTAAACTTCCAGAAATGGAAACATTACGTCATACGGAGGATTTCCGAGGCTCTGTTAAAGTTCTAAAGGTGCTGCTAAATGTTCTAGAGGGAGCTAAGGCCATTGGAGCTCCACAGTCAAAAATGCACCGAACACAAACAACACCACACCAGGGTGCCTGCAGAGACTAACGCACCTAGAAAGACAGGGTTTACACATTCTCCAAGGGTACAGTAGCTGTATGGCTGGGGCACTAAACACAAGAAATCTGCAATGTGTAGCCACACCGCAGTCCCCATCATCCTCTTCCATTTAGCTTGCTATCTCTTGCCTCCGCATCCTGATGGCTCCATGCATGATATATCCAGACAGCAAGGGAATATCCACCCACATTTGAATCCTTTTCCCTCCTCAGGGACTGACCTTTCCATCCCCTTTATACTTACTACAGATATAGGATGATCACAGAGAGTGAAGAATTTCCCATTTCTATATTCTCCTGATATGTATCATCTGACTCTCTGTAAACTCTTGGGGTTCACAATGTGAGGAGAAGACCACTGACATCTCCCCGAGGCTGCTAGATGCACAGATGCCTCCAGGGTCATTAAGACATCAAGGCAAGCAGATTTGGGCCACCTGCAACTCCATCCAGGTCACTGGTTTAGAGGCCACCACGGACGATGTCACTGTGAGCTTTCGTCTTCAGAGGTGGGCCGTTCACAGGGAGTCTACGTGAACGGCACCTGAATGGGCAGAGAACTACACACAGCAAGGCTCCAAGGCTAAGGACATGACTATTGGCCCTCTCAGTATCCCATGTAACTTTGAGAACCCTACCCACTACATCCCTGTGAGTGCACACAACATAGTCTACACACCTAAAACAAGTTATCTCACTGCCCTTCAATTTTCATCCTACTCCCTCTTGGACGTTTCCTCACAAGCTCTCTGTACACCAGGAGAACACAGAAATCCTGGAGATATTCAGCGTGTCTCCATTCTACGCTAAACTACTGAGAAATAGCCTTACATTTCCCAGGTTATCAGATTTCAGGATTTGAGAATGGACCACGGAAAAACAATCAGATGACAAATATCTATGTGGCTCCTAAAGCCCTCCTGAATTTATGGAAGAGATCACAGAGTCACGAGCAGCCGCCTACCCAAGAATGCTCCAGCGGCCACCAAAGGTCATATTCCTCTCGCACATTACCTCACCGAGAAAGTCACTATGTACATCGAATTTACCTGAATATGGCCTATCCTGGTAAGGCACTGCGCACTCCACGGCCTCATGGTGGAAAACGTCCTCTGGCACCACGTTCAAAACTGCAGTGAAGTTTCCTTCCCTCTGAGTGCCATACCTTGATGACTTCACCCAAGATGTAGATATGGACCTAGAAAAAGTTGACCCACTATACTCAGACACGGATCACACACCTCTCTCAGGATGTCAACACCTGTTCCCTGCGTATCTGCACCAGGAGGAGGTACTGTGGTAAAAGCTTACTCCGTTGGCTTCGTTACCTAATAGGAACTGTGGTTCCATCGTTAAACTCGAGGTGATGATGTTCATAGGAATATTCAAGCAGTGGAAGCAGCCTCAAAGTTCCTAGAATGGGGCAGGTTCCCTGGACCCTCAAGATACCATGGCAAGGTTCACAAGGACAAACCTAGCACTAGCACCGGAACTGCTCTAAGGTCAACCCCAAAACTTCTTCCTTGGAGCTTCTTTCTATCCCGATTCCACGAGGTCTACAAGACCAGTACCTGTCTACGCAGGGTATTGCGCACAGTAGGGCTGTCTCTGATCAATCAAGCCAAGACCCTGCACTGTCTCAGAATCACCTATGGTCTCTCACCCATCGCATCCGATAGGCTGCACTCCAGATATACCGACTGATAGAGAATATCCGCCCATTGATTGCAACGTGAAAATATCCTTCTCTCGATGTCGACCCTCCACTTCTCTATGCCTTCTTGAGATGTACAGAATCTGAGAACAGACACACACACAGAGAAACACAGAGGGAGTCAGCGAGTGATAGACAGAGAGAAATCCTCTAATATTTCTCACAATTCTCCAAGGAATCATCTTGCCTTCTCAAAAATCTTTGTGTTCTTATTGTCAGGAGACACCAAGGCAATCATCCTGAAGACACCTGAGCCACAGATGACTGCTCAGATCATTATGCTACAGAGGCGGGTAGCTCAGTGAAATCTGCATATCCTTCCACATCACTGGGCCAGGAGACACCACAAATGATGGTCTTGTGAGCCTTAACCTGCCCAGCAGGGCGTAGCACACCGATTCAACGTGAACTTCACCTGGCTGGGTAGGACACTGCACACAGTGTGACTTCCAGGCATAGGACTGGCCTTTACCCTCACATGCACACATGATTTTACTCATCATATCCTGATGCTACAAAAAAAAGTTTACCCAGTGATCCTATAAACCATGGACACACTGTCAACCACGTTGTCTCTTCGCTTCCTGAGAATCTCTTCAGCTGGTCCACAGGTATCGGAAGCAATAGAGGAGCATAAGAGAAATGATCAGCAGACAAGATGAGTGTGACTCTATAAGAATTTATGTTTCTATCATCTACTTTATACACGGGCACGTTTTCAGGTCTGCACTGCTGAGATGATAATCAACATATATTGACATCTCTGTGGCCTCAAGCACCTCCCTGACATCTTGGAGGAATATTACTTGGAGTCCCAGAGCCACCCTTGGTCCAAAAGCCACGAGTCATTAATGAGGAAGCAGGTGCACAGTCCTCGAACCAGGAAAGTTCCGTTTACCAGAAGTTGAGGTCAATACCAACTCTCACGGCGGGAATCTGTACAACGCATGGCCTCAAGTTGGAGGTCCTGCTGGTCCCCTTCACACTCTTAAATAAATCATTCCTCATTACTCCAACCACCTCCTTGAACCTCACCCAAGTGTTATGCACAGAACTTGCAAATGGTGCCCCAGGACCCTGCACCTTGCATCCCTCCCTCACGAGACCATCCGCACTGCACTTCGCAGTGTACAGATATAGAAGGATGAGGACCAAGAGAGAAATAGGGGTTTCAGATCTCTCTTCATTTCAATGGAATTCACCTTCCCTTTTGTAACAGTTCCTGGTAAATTGGTAGAAATGGAAACATTACCTCATACAGAGGATTTCTGAGGCACTGTTAAAGTTTTAAAGGTGCTCCTAAATGTTCTGGAGGGAGTTAAGGCCACTGGAGCTCCACACTCAAAACTGCACCAAACACAAATACCACCACACCAACGTGACTGGCGAGTCTAACGCACCTAGACAGACAGGGTTTACACATTTTCCAAGGGTACAGTAGCTGTATGGCTGGGGCACTACAAACAAGAAATCTGTAATGTGTAGCCACACCGCAGTCCCCATCATCCTCTTCCTTTTAGCTCGCTATCTCTTGCCTCCGCATCCTGATGGCTCTATGCATGATATATCCAGACAGCAAGGGAATATCCATCCACATTTGAATCCTTTTTCCCTCCTCAGGGACTGACCTTTCCATCCCCTTTATACTAACTGCGGACATAGGAGGATCAGAGATAGTGAAGAATTTCCAATTTCTATATTCTCCTCATATGTATCATCTGACTCTCTGTAAGCTCTTGGGGTTCACAATGTGAGGAGAAGACCACTGACATCTTCCCGAGGGTGCTAGAGGCACAGATGGCTCCAGGGTCATTAAGACATTAAGGCAAGCAGATTAGGGCCACCTGCAACTGCATTCAGGTCACTGGTTTAGAGGCCACCACCAACGATGTCATTGTGAGCTTTCCTCTATGCAGGTGGGCCGTTCCCAGGGAGTCTAAGTGAACGGCACCTGAATGGGCAGGGAACTACACACAGCAAGGCTCCAAGGCTAAGGACATGACTTTTGGCCCTCTCAGTACCTCATGCAGCTTTGAGAACCTACGCACTACATCCCCGTGAGTGAACACAAGATATTCTACACTCCAAAAACAAGTTATCTCACTGCCCTTCAATTTTCATCCTACTCCCTCTTGGATGTTTCCTCACAAGCTCTGTGTCCATGAAGAGAACACAGAAATCCTGGAGGTATTCAGCATGGCCCGCTTCTACGCTAAACTACTGAGAAATAGCCTTACATTTCCCAGGTTTTCAGATTTCAGGATTTTAGAATGGACCACGGAAATAACAATCACATGACAAATATCTATGTGGCTGCTAAAGCCCTCCTGAATTTATGGAAGAGATCACAGAGTCACGAACAGCCCCCTACCCAAGACTGCTCCAGCGGCCACCGAAGGTCATATTCCTGTGGCACATTACCTCACCAAGAGAGGCACTATGAACATCGAATTTACGTGAATAGTGCCGATCCTGGCAAGGCACTGCACACGACACGGCCTCATGGTGGAAAACATCCTCAGGCACCACCTTCAAAACTGCAGTGAAGTTTCCTTCCCTCGGAGTGCCATACCTTGTTGACTTCACCCAAGATGTAGATATGGACCTGGAAAAAGTTAACCCACTATACTCAAACATGGATCACACACCTCTCACAGGATGTCATCACCTCTTCTCTGCGTATCTGCACCAGGATCAGGTACTATGATAAAAGCTTCGTCCGATGACTTCATTTCCTAATAGTAACTGTGGTTCCACCATTAAACTGGAAGTGCTCATGTTCGTAGGAATATTCAAGCAGGGGAAGCAGCCTCAAAGTTCCTAGAATGTAGCAGGTTCCCTGGACACTCAAGATACCATGGCAAGCGTCACAAGAACAAACGTAGCACTAACACCCCAACTGCTCTAAGGTCAACCCCAAAACTTCTTCCTTGTAGCTTCTTTCCATCCCGATTGCACAAGGTCTACAAGATCAGTAGTGTCCACGCGGGGTATTGCGCACAGCAGGGCTGTCTCTGATCAATCAAGCCAAGACCCTGCACTGTCTTAGAATCACCTAGGGTCTGTCACCCATCACATCCAATAGGCTGCACTCGAGATATACCCGGACTCATAGAGAATATACACCCATTGATTGCACCCCGAAATTTCCTTCCCTCGATGTCAAGCATTCACTTCTCTATCCCTTTTGGAGAGGTACGAAAACGGAGATAAGCAGACACACAGAGAGAGAAAGAGAGTGTGAGTGTGTGTGTGTGAGAGAGAGAGAGAGACACAGAGAGAGACACAGAGAAGAGAGACAGAGAAATCCTCTAAGATTTCTCACATCTCCTCTAAGGAATCATCATGCCTTCTGAAAAATCTTTGTGTTCTTATTGTCAGGACAGACCAAGGAAATCATCCTGAAGATGTCTGAGCCAAAGATGACTCCACAGATAATTATGATACCAAGGTCTTTAGCTCAGAGAAACCTGCATATGCATCCACATCACTGGTCCAGGAGACACAACAAACGATGAACTTGTGAGCCTTACGCTACCCAGCAGGGTACATATACAGCGATTAAACGTGAACTGCACCCGGCTGGGTAGGGCACGGCACACAGCGTGGCTTCTAGGCAGAGGACTGGCCTTTACCGGCATACCCACACATGACTTTCATCATCATATCCTGATGCTACAACAAAGATTTACCGTTTCTCCTTTAAATCATGGACTCACTGTCACCACTTTGCCCGTCCGCTTCCTGAGAATCTCTTCAGCTGCTCCACAGTTATCTGAAGCAACAGAGGAACATAGGAGAAATGATCAGCAGGCAAGATGAGTGTGACTCTATCAGCATTTATGTTTCTATCATCTACTTTATACATGGGCACATTTTCAGGTCTGGACTACTGAGATCATAATCAACATATACTGACATCTCTGTGGCCTCAAGCGCCTCCCTGACATCTTGGAGGAATATTACTTGGAGTCCCAGAAACACCCTTGGTCCAAAGCCCACGAGTCATTAATGCGGAAGCAATCCCACAATCCTCGAAAGAGGAAAGTTCCGTTTACCAGTAGGTGAAGTCAATAGCAAATCTCACAGCGGGAATCTGTACAACATATGGCCTCAACTTGGAGGCCCTGCTGGTCCCCTTCACACTCTTAAATAAATCATTCCTCATTACTCCTACCACGGCCTTGAACCTCACCCAAGTTTTAGGCACAGAACTTAAAAATGGTGCCCCAGGACCCGGCACGGTGCATCCCTCCCTCACAGGACCATCCGCACTGCACTTCGCAGTGTACAGATTTAGAAGGATAAGGACCAAGAGAGAAATAGGGGTTTCGGATCTCTCTTCATTTCAACGGAATTCACCTTCCCTTTTCTAACAGTTCCTGGTAAATTGGTAGGAATGGAAACATTCCGTCATACACAGGATTTCAGAGGCTCTGTTAAAGTTTTAAAGGTGCTCCTAAATGTTCTGGAGGAAGCTAAGGCCATCGGAGCTCCACACTCAAAACTGCACCAAACACAAATACCACGACACCAACGTGCCTGGCAAGTCTAACGCACCTAGACAGAGTGTGTTTACACATTCTCCAAGGGTACAGTAGCTGTATGGCTGGGGCACTACACACAAGAAATCTGTAATGTGTAGCCACACCGCAGTCCCCATCATCCTCTTCCATTTAGCTTGCTATCTCTTGCCTCCGCATCCTGATGGCTCTATGCATGATATATCCAGACAGCAAGGGAATATCCACCCACATGTGAATCCTTTTTCCCTCCTCAGGGACTGACCTTTCGATCCCCTTTATACTTACTGCGGACATAGGAGGATCAGAGATAGTGAAGAATTTCCCATTTCTAGATTCTCCTCATATGTATCATCTGACTCTCTGTAAACTCTTGGGGTTCACAATGTGAGGAGAAGACCACTGACATCTTCCCGAGGGTGCTAGAGGCACAGATGGCTCCAGGGTCATTAAGACATTAAGGCAAGCAGATTAGGGCCACCTGCAACTGCATTCAGGTCACTGGTTTAGAGGCCACCACCAACGATGTCATTGTGAGCTTTCCTCTATGCAGGTGGGCCGTTCACAGGGAGTCTAAGTGAACGGCACCTGAATGGGCAGGGAATTACACACAGCAAGGCTCCAAGGTTAAGGACATGCCTTTTGGCCCTCTCAGTACCTCATGCAGCTTTGAGAACCTACGCACTACATCCCCTTGAGTGAACACAAGATATTCTACACTCCAAAAACAAGTTATCTCGCTGCCCTTCAATTTTCATCCTACTCCCTCTTGGACGTTTCCTCATAAGCTCTTTGTACACCAGGCGAACACAGAAATCCTGGAGATATTCAGCATGTCCCGCTTCTAGGCTAAACTACTGAGAAATAGCCTTACATTTCCAGGGTATCAGATTTCAGGATTTGAGATTGGTCCACGGAAATAACAATCAGATGACAGATATCTATGTGGCTCCTAAAGCCCTCCTGAATTTATGGAAGATATCACAGAGTCACGAGCAGCCCCCTACCCAGGACCTCTCCAGCGGCCACCAAAGGTCCTATTCCTGTCGCACATTACCTCACCGAGAAAGTCACTGTGTACATCGAATTTACCTGAATATGGCCTCTCCGGGCAAGGCACTGCGCACGCAACGGCCTCATGGTGGAAAACGTCCTCAGGCACCACGTTCAAAACTGCAGTGAAGTTTCCTTCCCTCTGAGTGCCATACCTTGATGACTTCACCCAAGATGTAAATATGGACCTAGAAAAAGTTGACCCACTATACTCAGACACGGATCACACACCTCACTCAGGATGTCACCACCTGTTCCCTACGTATCTGCACCAGGAGGAGGTACTGCGGTAAAAGCTTACTCCGTTGGCTTCGCTACCTAATAGGAACTGTGGTTCCATCGTTAAACTCGAGGTGATGATGTTCATAGGAATATTCAAGCTGTGGAAGCAGCCTCAAAGTTCCTAGAATGGGGCAGGTTCCCTGGAACCTCAAGATACCATGGCAAGGTTCACAAGGACAAACCTAGCACTAGCACCGGAACTGCTCTAAGGTCAACCCCAAAACTTCTTCCTTTTAGCTTCTTTCTATCCCGATTCCACGAGGTCTACAAGATCAGTACCTGTCTACGCAGGGTATTGCGCACAGCAGGGCTGTCTCTGATCAGTCAAGCCAAGACCCTGCACTGTCTCAGAATCACCTATGGTCTCTCTCCCATCGCATCCAATAGGCTGCATTCGAGATATAACCTGACTGATAGAGAATATCTCCCCATTGATTGCAACGTGAAAATATCCTTCTCTCGATGTCAACCCTCCACTTCTCTATGCCTTCTTGAGATGTACAGAATCTGAGAAGTACAGACACACACACAGAGAAACACAGAGGCAGTGAGCGAGAGATAGACAGAGAGAAATCCTCTAATATTCCTCACAATTCTCCAAGGCATCATCCTGCCTTCTGAAAAATCTTTGTGTTCTTATTGTCAGGACAGAAGAAGGCAATCAGGCTGAAGACACTTGAGCCACAGATGACTCCGCAGATCATTATGCTACAGAGGCGGGTAGCTCAGTGAAATCTGCATATCCTTCCACATCACTGGGCCAGGAGACACCACAAATGATTGTCTTGTGAGCCTTACTCTGCCCAGCGGGGCATAGCACACCGATTCAACGTGAACCAAGACTGCTCCAACGGCCACCAAAGGTCATATTTCTGTGGCACACTACCTCACCAAGAGAGGCACTATCTTCATCGAATTTACGTGAGTAGTGCCAATACTGGCAAGGCACTGCGCACGCCACGGCCTCATGTTGGAAAACGTCCTCAGGCACCACGTTCAAATCTGCAGTGAAGTTTCCTTCCCTCTGAGTGCCAAACCTTGATGACTTCACCCAAGATGTAGATATGGACCTAGAAAAAGTTGACCCACTATACTCAGACACGGATCACACACCTCTCACAGGATGTCATCACCTCGTCTCTGCGTATCTGCACCAGGATCAGGTACTATGATAAAAGCTTACTCCCTTGACTTCGTTTCCTAATAGGAACTGTGGTTGCATCGTTAAACGGGAGGTGCTAATGATCGTACGAACATTCAAGCAGCGGAAGCAGCCTCAAAGTTCCAAGAATGTAGCAGGTTCCCTGGACACTCAAGATACCATGGCAAGCGTCACAAGGACAAACGTAGCACTAACACTGGAACTGCTCTAAGGTCAACCCCAAAACTTCTTCCTTGTAGCTTCTTTCAATCCCGATTGCACGAGGTCTACAAGATCAGTACCTGTCTACGCAGCGTATTGCGCACAGCAGGGCTGTCTCTGATCAATCAAGCCAAGACCCTGCACTGTCTTAGAATCACCTATGATCTCTCACCCATCGCATCCACTAGGCTGCACTCGAGCTATACCCGGACTCATAGAGAATATCCACCCATTGATTGCAACCCGAATTCTCCTTCTCTCGTTGTTTACCATTCACTACCCTATACCTTTTGGAGAGGATTGAAATCTGAGAAAAGCAGACACAGAGACAGAGAAAGAGACAGTGTGTGTGTGTGTGTGTGTGTGTGTGTGTGTGTGTGTGTGTGTGCATGCGTGTGTGTGTGTGTGTGTGTGTGAAAAAGAGAAAGAGAGAGCCAGAGATATCCTCTAGTATTTCTCACATCTCCTCTAAGGAATCATAGCTTCTAAAAAATCTTTGTGTTCTTATTGTCAGGACAGACCAAGGAAATCATCCTGAAGATGCCTGAGCCACAGATGACTCCACAGATCATTATGCTACCGAGATCGGTAGATCAGTGAAACCTGCATTTCCATCCACATCACTGGTCCAGGAGACACCACAAACGATGTCCATGTGAGCCTTACCCTACCCAGCTGGAAACAGTACAGCGATTCAACGTGAACTGCACCTGGCTGGGTAGGGCACGGCACACAGCGGGGCTTCTAGGCAGAGGACTGGCCTTTACCCTCACTCCCACACATGACTTTCATCATCATATCCTGATGCTACAACAAAGATTTACCGTTTCTCCTTTAAATCATGGACTCACTGTCACCACTTTGCCCGTCCGCTTCCTGAGAATCTCTTCAGCTAGTCCACGGTTATCTGAAGCAACAGAGGAACATAGGAGAAATGATCAGCAGGCAAGATGAGTGTGACTCTATCAGTATTTATGTTTCTATCATCTACTTTATACAGGGGAACATTTTCAGGTCTGGACTACTGAGATCATAATCAACATATACTGACATCTCTGTGGCCTCAAGCGCCTCCCTGACATCTTGGAGGAATATTACTTGGAGTGCCAGAAACACCCTTGGTCCAAAGTCCACGAGTCATTAATTCCGAAGCAGTCACACAATCATCGAACCAGGAAAGTTCCGTTTACCAGTAGGTGAAGTCAATAGCATCTCTCACGGCGGGAATATGTACAACATATGGCCTCAAGTTGGAGGCCCTGCTGGTCCCCTTCACACTCTTAAATAAATCATTCCTCATTACTCCTACCACGGCCTTGAACCTCACCCAAGTTTTAGGCACAGAACTTAAAAATGGTGCGCAGGACCCTGCGCTGTGCATCCCTCCCTCACGAGACCATCCGCACTGCACTTCGCAGTGTACATAGTTAGAAGGATGAGGACCAACAGAGAAATAGGGGTTTCGGATCTCCCTACATATGAATGGAATTCACCTTCCCTTTTCTAACAGTTCCTGGTAAATTGGTAGGAATGGAAACATTCCATCATACAGAGGATTTCAGAGGCTCTGTTAAAGTTTTAAAGGTGCTCCTAAATGTTCTGGAGGGAGCTAAGGCCTTTGGGGCTCCACACTCAAAACTGCACCAAACACAAATAACACCACACCAATGTGCCTGGCGAGTCTAAGGCACGTAGACAGACAGTGTTTACACATTCTCCAAGGGTACAGTAGCTGTATGGGTGGGGCACTACACACAAGAAATCTGTAATGTGTAGCCACACCGCAGTCCCCATCATCCTCTTACATTTAGCTTGGTATCTCTTGCCTCCACATCCTGATGGCTCTATGCATGATATATCCAGACAGCAAGGGAATATCCACCCACATTTCAATCCCTTTCCCTCCTCAGGGACTGACCTTTCCATCCCCTTTATACTTACTGCAGATATAGGAGGATCAGAGAGAGTCAAGAATTTCTCATTTCTATTTTCTCCTGATATGTATCATCTGACTCTCTGTAAACTCTTGGGGATCACAATGTGAAGAGAAGACCACTGACATCTCCCCGAGGCAGCTAGAGGCACAGATGGCTCCAGGGTCATTAAGACAACAAGGCAAGCAGAGTAGGGCCAGCTGCAACTCCATCCGGGTCACTGGTTTAGAGGCTACCAGGAACGATGTCACTGTGAGCTTTCCTCTACACAGGTGGGCCGTTCACAGGGAGTCTAAGTGAACGGCACCTGAGTGGGCAGGGAAGGACACACAGCAAGGCTCCAAGTCTAAAGACATGACTTTTGGCGCTCTCAGCATCCCATGTAGCTTTCAGAACCCTACGCACTACATCACCGTGAGTGCACACAATATAGTCTACACTCCTAAAACAAGTTATCTCACTGCCCTTCAATTTTCATCCTACTCCCTCTTGGACGTTTCCTCACAAGCTCTCTGTACACCAGGGGAACACAGAAATCCTGGAGATATTCAGCATGGCCCGATTCTACGCTAAACTACTGAGAAATAGCCTTACATTTCCCAGGTTATCAGATTTCAGGATTTGAGAATGGACCACGGAAAAACAATCAGATGACAAATATCTATGTGGCTCCTACAGCCCTCCTGAATTTATGGAAGAGATCACAGCGTCACGAGCAGCCGCCAACCCAAGACTGCTCCAGCGGCCTCCAAAGGTCATATTCCTGTGGCACATTACCTCACCAAGAAAGGCACTATTTACATTGAATTTACGTGAATAGCACCGATGCTGGAAAGGCACTGTGCACGCCACGGCTTCATCGTGGAAAACGTACTCAGGCACCACGTTCAAAACTGCAGTGAAGTTTCCTTCCCTCTGAGTGCCATAACTTGATGATTTCACCCAAGATGTAGATATGGTCCTAGAAAAAGTTGACCCACTATACTCAAACATGGATCACACACCTGTCACAGGATGTCATCCGCTGTTCTCTGTGTATCTGCACCAGGATGAGGTAGTATGATAAAAGCTTACTCCCTTGAATTTGTTTCCTAGTAGGAACTGTGGTTCCATCGTTAAACTCTAGGTGATGATGTTCATAGGAATATTCAAGCAGTGGAGGCAGCCTCAAAGTTCCTAGAATGTGGCAGGTTTCCTGGACCCTCAAGATACCATGGCAAGCGTCACAAGGACAAATGTAGCACTAGCACCGGAACTGCTCTAAGGTCCACCCCAAAACTTCTTCCTTGGAGCTTCTTTCTATCCCGATTCCACGAGGTCTACAAGATCAGTACCTGTCTACACAGGGTATTGCACACAGCAGGGCTGTCTTTGCACAGTCAAGCGAAGACCCTAAACTGTCTCAGAATCACCTATGGTCTCTCACCCATCGCATCCAATAGGCTGCACTCGAGATATACCCTGACTGATAGAGAATATCTGCACATTTATTGCAACGTGAAAATAACCTTCTCTCGATGTCGACCCTCCACTTCTCTATGCCTTCTTGAGATGTACAGAATCTGAGAAGAACAGACACACACACAGAGAAACACAGAGGCAGTGAGCGAGAGATAGACAGAGAGAAATCCTCTAATATTTCTCACAATTCTCCAAGGAATCATCCTGCCTTCTGAAAAATCTTTGTGTTCTTATTGTCAGGACAGACGAAGGAAATCATCCTGAAGACACCTGAGCCACAGATGACTCCGCAGATCATTATGCTACAGAGGTGGGTAGCTCAGTGAAATCTGCATATCCATCCACATCACTGGGCCAGGAGACACCACAAACGATGGTCCTGTGTGCCTTACTCTACCCAGCGGGGATAAGTACACCGCGATTCAACGTGAACTTCACCTGGCTGGGTAGGGCACTGCACACAGTGTGACTTCCAGGCAGAGGACTGGCCTTTACCCTCACATGCACACATGATTTTACTCATCATACCCTGATGCTACAAAAAAAGTTTACCCAGTGATCCTATAAATCATGGACACACTGTCAACCACGTTGTCTCTTCGCTTCCTGAGAATCTCTTCAGCTTGTCCACAGGTAACTGAAGCAATAGAGGAGCATAAGAGAAATGATCAGCAGACAAGATGAGTGTGACTCTACAAGCATTTATGTTTCTATCATCTACTTTATACACGGGCACGTTTTCAGGTCTGGACTGCTGAGATGATAATCAACATATAGAGACAACTCTGTGGCCTCAAGCGCCTCCCTAACATCTTGGAGGAATATTACCTGGAGTCACAGAGCCATCCTTGGTCCAAAAGCCACGAGTCATTAATGAGGAAGCAGGTGCACAGTCCTCGAACCAGGAAAGTTCCGTTTACCAGTAGTTGAGGTCAATACCAACTCTCACGGCGGGAATCTGTACAACACATGGCCTCAAGTTGGAGGCCCTGCTGGTCCCCTTCACACTCTTAAATAAATCATTCCTCATTACTCCGACCACGTCCTTGAACCTCACCCAGGTTTTATACATCGAATTTGAAAATGGTGCCCCAGGACTCTGCACCTTGCATCTCTCCCTCAAGAGACCATCTGCACTGCACTTCGCAGTGTACAGATTTCGAAGGATGAGGACCAAGAGACAAAGAGGTGTTTCAGATCTCTCTTCATTTCAATGGAATTAACCTTCCCTTTACTAACAGTTCCTGGTAAACTTCCAGAAATGGAAACATTACGTCATACGGAGGATTTCTGAGGCTCTGTTAACGTTCTAAAGGTGCTGCTAAATGTTCTAGAGGGACCTAAGGCCATTGGAGCTCCACAGTCAAAAATGCACCGAACACAAACAACACCACACCAGGGTGCCTGCAGAGACTAATGCACCAAGAAAGACAGGGTTTACACATTCTCCAAGGGTACAGTAGCTGTATGGCTGGGGCACTAAACACAAGAAATCTGTAATGTGTAGCCACACCGCAGTCCCCATCATCCTCTTCCATTGAGCTTGCTATCTCTTGCCTCCGCATCCTGATGGCTCTATGCATGATATATCCAGACAGCAAGGGAATATCCACCCACATTTGAATCATTTTCCCTCCTCAGGGACTGACCTTTCCATCCCCTTTATACTTACTACAGATATAGGAGGATCACAGAGATTGAAGAATTTCCCATTTCTATATTCTCCTGATATGTATCATCTGACTCTCTGTAAACTCTTGGGGTTCACAATGTGAGGAGAAGACCACTGACATCTCCCCGAGGCTGCTAGATGCACAGATGGCTCCAGGGTCATTAAGACATCAAAGCAAGCAGATTTGGGCCACCTGCAACTCCATCCAGGTCACTGGTTTAGGGGCCACCACGGACGATGTTACTGTGAGCTTTCGTCTTCAGAGGTGGGCCGTTCACAGGGAGTCTAAGGGAACAGCACCTGAATCGGCAGAGAACTACACACAGCAAGGCTCCAAGGCTAAGGACATGACTATTGGCCCTCTCAGTATCCCATGTAACTTTGAGAACCCTACCCACTACATCCCTGTGAGTGCACACAACATAGTCTACACTCCTAAAACAAGTTATCTCACTGCCCTTCAATTTTCATCCTACTCCCTCTTGGACGTTTCCTCACAAGCTCTCTGTACACCAGGAGAACACAGAAATCCTGGAGATATTCAGCATGTCCCGCTTCTAGGCTAAACTACTGAGAAATAGCCTTACATTTCCCAGGGTATCAGATTTCAGGATTTGAGATTGGTCCACGGAAATAACAATCAGATGACAAATATCTATGTGGCTCCTAAAGCCCTCCTGAATTTATGGAAGATATCTCAGAGTCACGAGCAGCCCCCTACCCAGGACTTCTCCAGCGGCCACCAAAGGTCCTATTCCTGTCGCACATTACCTCACCGAGAAAGTCACTGTGTACATCGAATTTACCTGAATATGGCCTCTCAGGGCAAGGCACTGCGCACGCCACGGCCTCGTGGTGGAAAACGTCTTCAGGCACCACGTTCAAAACTGCAGTGAAGTTTCCTTCCCTCTGAGTGCCATACCTTGATGACTTCACCCAAGATGTAAATATGGACCTAGAAAAAGTTGACCCACTATACTCAGACACGGATCACACACCTCACTCAGGATGTCACCACCTGTTCCCTGCGTATCTGCACCAGGAGGAGGTACTGCGGTAAAAGCTTACTCCGTTGGCTTCGCTACCTAATAGGAACTGTGGTTCCATCGTTAAACTCGAGGTGATGATGTTCATAGGAATATTCAAGCTGTGGAAGCAGCCTCAAAGTTCCTAGAATGGGGCAGGTTCCCTGGACCCTCAAGATACCATGGCAAGGTTCACAAGGACAAACCTAGCACTAGCACCGGAACTGCTCTAAGTTCAACCCCAAAACTTCTTCCTTGTAGCTTCTTTCTATCCCGATTCTATGAGGTCTACAAGATCAGTACCTGTCTACGCAGGGTATTGAGCGCAGCAGGGCTGTCTCTGATCAGTCAAGCCAAGACCCTGCACTATCTCAGAATCACCTATGGTCTCTCTCCCATCGCATCCAATAGGCTGCATTCAAGATATACCCTGACTGATAGAGAATATACCCCCATTGATTGCAACGTGAAAATATCCTTCTCTCGATGTCAACCCTCCACTTCTCTATGCCTTCTTGAGATGTACAGAATCGGAGAAGAACAGACACACACACAGAAACACAGAGGCAGTGAGCGAGAGATAGACAGAGAGAAATCCTCTAATATTTCTCACAATTCTCCAAGGCATCATCCTGCCGTCTGAAAAATCTTTGTGTTCTTATTGTCAGGACAGACGAAGGCAATCAGGCTGAAGACACTTGAGCCACAGATGACTCCGCAGATCATTATGCTACAGAGGTGGGTAGCTCAGTGAAATCTGCATATCCATCCACATCACTGGGCCAGGAGACACCACAAATGATGGTCTTGTGAGCCTTACTCTACCCAGCGGGAGCTAGTACACCGATTCAACGTGAACTACCCCTGGCTGGGTAGGGCACTGCACACAGTGTGACTTCCAGGCAGAGGACTGGCCTTTACCCAAACACGCACACATGACTTTCCTCATTATATCCTGATGCTACAGAAAAAGTTTACCCAGTGATCCTATAAATCATGGACACACTGTCAACCACGTTGTCTCTTCGCTTCCTGAGAATCTCTTCAGCTGGTCCACAGGTATCTGAAGCAATAGAGGAGCATAAGAGAAATGATCAGCAGACAAGATGAGTGTGACTCTATAAGCATTTATGTTTCTATCATCTACTTTATACACGGGCACGTTTTCAAGTCTGGACTGCTGAGATGATAATCAACATATAGTGACATCTCTGGGGCCTCAAGCGCCTCCCTGACATCTTGGAGGAATATTACTTGGAGTCCCAGAGCCACACTTGGTCCAAAAGCCACGAGTCATTAATGAGGAAGCAGGTGCACAGTCTTCGAACCAGGAAAGTTCCGTTTACCAGTAGTTGAGGTCAATACCAACTCTCACGGCGGGAATCTGTACAACGCATGGCCTCAAGTTGGAGGCCCTGCTGGTCCCCTTCACACTCTTAAATAAATCAGTCCTCATTACTCCACCACGTCCTTGAACCTCACCCAAGTTTTATACATAGAATTTGAAAATGGTGCCCCAGGACCCTGCACCTTGCATCTCTCCCTCAAGAGACCATCCGCACTGCACTTCGCAGTGTACAGATTTAGAAGGATGAGGACCAAGAGACAAAGAGGTGCTTCAGATCTCTCTTCATTTCAATGGAATTAACCTTCCCTTTACTAACAGTTCAAGGTAAACTTCCAGAAATGGAAACATTACGTCATACGGAGGATTTCCGAAGCTCTTTTAAAGTTTTCAAGGTGCTGCTAAATGTTCTAGAGGGAGCTAAGGCCATTGGAGCTCCACACACAAAACTGGTCCGAACACAAGCAACAGCACACCAGCATACCTGGAGAGTCTAACGCACCTAGACAGGCAGCGTTTACACATTCTCCAAGGGTACTGTAGCTGTATGGCTAGGGCACTAAACACAAGAAATCTGTAATGTGTAGCCACACTGCAGTCCCCATCATCCTCTTCCATTTAGCTTGCTATCTCTTGCCTCCACATCCTGATGGCTCTAGGCATGATATATCCAGACACAAGTGAATATCCACCCACATTTAAATCCTTTTCCCTCCTCAGGGACTGACCTTTCCATCCCCTATATACTTACTGCAGATATAGGAGGATCAGAGAGAGTGAAGAATTTCCCATTTCTAGATTCTCCTGATATGTATCATCTGACTCTCTGTAATCACTTGGGGTTCACAATGTGAGAAGACCACTGACATCTCCCGCGGCTGCTAGAGGCACAGGTGGCTCCAGGGTCATTAAGATATCAAGGCAAGCAGATTTGGGCCACCTGCAACTGCATTCAGGTCACTGGTTTAGAGGCCACCACCAACGATGTCATTGTGAGCTTTCCTCTATGCAGGTGGGCCGTTCACAGGGAGTCTAAGTGAACGGCACCTGAATGGGCAGGGAACTACACACAGCAAGGCTCCAAGGCTAAGGACATGACTATTGGCCCTCTCAGTATCCCATGTAACTTTGAGAACCCTACCCACTACATCCCTGTGAGTGCACACAACATAGTCTACACTCCTAAAACAAGTTATCTCACTGCCCTTCAATTTTCATCCTACTCCCTCTTGGACGTTTCCTCACAAGCTCTCTGTACACCAGGAGAACACAGAAATCCTGGAGATATTCAGCGTGTCTCCATTCTACGCTAAACTACTGAGAAATAGCCTTACATTTTCCAGGTTATCAGATTTCAGGATTTGAGAATGGACCACGGAAAAACAATCAGATGACAAATATCTATGTGGCTCCTAAAGCCCTCCTGAATTTATGGAAGTTATCACAGAGTAACGAGCAGCCCCCTACCCAGGACCTCTCTAGCGGCCACCAAAGGTCCTATTCCTGTCGCACATTATCTCACCGAGAAAGTGACTGTGTACATCGAATTTACCTGAATATGGCCTCTCCGGGCAAGGCACTGCGCACGCCGCGGCCTCATGGTGGAAAACGTCCTCAGGCACCACGTTCAAAACTGCAGTGAAGTTTCCTTCCCTCTGAGTGCCATACCTTGATGACTTCACCCAAGATGTAAATATGGACCTAGAAAAAGTTGACCCACTATACTCAGACACGGATCACACACCTCTCTCAGGATGTCAACACCTGTTCCCTGCGTATCTGCACCAGGAGGAGGTACTGTGGTAAAAGCTTACTCCGTTGGCTTCGTTACCTAATAGGAACTGTGGTTCCATCATTAAACTCGAGGTGATGATGTTCATAGGAATATTCAAGCAGTGGAAGCAGCCTCAAAGTTCCTAGAATGGGGCAGGTTCCCTGGACCCTCAAGATACCATGGCAAGGTTCACAAGGACAAACCTAGCACTAGCACCGGAACTGCTCTAAGGTCAACCCCAAAACTTCTTCCTTGGAGCTTCTTTCTATCCCGATTCCATGAGGACTACAAGATCAGTACCTGTCTACGCAGGGTATTGCGCACAGCAGGGCTGTCTCTGATCAATCAAGCCAAGACCCTGCACTGCTTCAGAATCACCTATGGTCTCTCACCCATCGCATCCGATAGGCTGCACTCGAGATATACCGACTGATAGAGAATATCCGCCCATTGATTGCAACGTGAAAATATCCTTCTCTCGATGTCGACCCTCCGCTTCTCTATGCCTTCTTGAGATGTACAGAATCTGAGAACAGACACACACACAGAGAAACACAGAGGGAGTCAGCGAGTGATAGACAGAGAGAAATCCTCTAATATTTCTCACAATTCTCCAAGGAATCATCTTGCCTTCTCAAAAATCCTTGTGTTCTTATTGTCAGGAGACACCAAGGCAATCATCCTGAAGACACCTGAGCCACAGATGACTGCGCAGATCATTATGCTACAGAGGTGGGTAGCTCAGTGAAATCTGCATATCCTTCCACATCACTGGGCCAGGAGACACCACAAATGATGGTCTTGTGAGCCTTAACCTGCCCAGCGGGGCGTAGCACACCGATTCAACGTGAACTTCACCTGGCTGGGTAGGGCACTGCACACAGTGTGACTTCCAGGCAGAGGACTGGCCTTTACCCTCACATGCACACATGATTTTACTCATCATATCCTGATGCTACAAAAAAAGTTTACCCAGTGATCCTATAAATCATGGACACACTGTCAACCACGTTGTCTCTTCGCTTCCTGAGAATCTCTTCAGCTGGTCCACAGGTATCTGAAGCAATAGAAGAGCATAAGAAAAATGATCAGCAGGCAAGATGAGTGTGACTCGATAAGCATTTATGTTTCTATCATCTACTTTATACACGGGCACGTTTTCAGGTCTGGACTGCTGAGATGATAATCAACATATATTGACATCTCTGTGGCCTCAAGCACCTCCCTGACATCTTGGAGGAATATTACTTGGAGTCCCAGAGCCACCCTTGGTCCAAAGGCCACGAGTCATTAATGAGGAAGCAGGTGCACAGTCCTCGAACCAGGAAAGTTCCATTTACCAGTAGTTGAGGTCAATACCAACTCTCACGGCGGGAATCTGTACAACGCATGGCCTCAAGTTGGAGGTCCTGCTGGTCCCCTTCACACTCTTAAATAAATCATTCCTCATTACTCCGACCACGTCCTTGAACCTCACCCAAGTGTTACGCACAGAACTTGCAAATGGTGCCCCAGGACCCTGCACCTTGCATCCCTCCCTCACGAGACCATCCGAACTGCACTTCCCAGTGTACAGATATAGAAGGATGAGGACCAAGAGAGAAATAGGGGTTTCGGATCTCTCTTCATTTCAATGGAATTCACCTTCCCTTTTGTAACAGTTCCTGGTAAATTGGTAGAAATGGAAACATTACCTCATACAGAGGATTTCTGAGGCACTGTTAAAGTTTTAAAGGTGCTCCTAAATGTTCTGGAGGGAGTTAAGGCCATTGGAGCTCCACACTCAAAACTGCACCAAACACAAATACCACCACACCAACGTGCCTGGCGAGTCTAACGCACCTAGACAGACAGGGTTTACACATTTTCCAAGGGTACAGTAGCTGTATGGCTGGGGCACTACACACAAGAAATCTGTAATGTGTAGCCACACCGCAGTCCCCATCATCCTCTTCCATTTAGCTCGCTATCTCTTGCCTCCGCATCCTGATGGCTCTATGCATGATATATCCAGACAGCAAGGGAATATCCATCCACATTTGAATTCTTTTTCCCTCCTCAGGGACTGACCTTTCCATCCCCTTTATACTAACTGCGGACATAGGAGGATCAGAGATAGTGAAGAATTTCCCATTTCTATATTCTCCTCATATGTATCATCTGACTCTCTGTAAACTCTTGGGGTTCACAATGTGAGGAGAAGACCACTGACATCTTCCCGAGGCTGCTAGAGGCACAGATGGCTCCAGGGTCATTAAGACATTAAGGCAAGCAGATTAGGGCCACCTGCAACTGCATTCAGGTCACTGGTTTAGAGGCCACCACCAACGATGTCATTGTGAGCTTTCCTCTATGCAGGTGGGCCGTTCACAGGGAGTCTAAGTGAACGGCACCTGAATGGGCAGGGAACTACACACAGCAAGGCTCCAAGGCTAAGGACATGCCTTTTGGCCCTCTCAGTACCTCATGCAGCTTTGAGAACCTACGCACTACATCCAAGTGAGTGCACACAAGATATTCTACACTCCTAAAACAAGTTATCTCGCTGCCCTTCAATTTTCATCCTACTCCCTCTTGGATGTTTCCTCACAAGCTCTGTATCCATGAAGAGAACCAAGAAATCCTGGAGGTATTCAGCATGGCCCGCTTCTACGCTAAACTAGTGAGAAATAGCCTTACATTTCCCAGGTTTTCAGATTTCAGGATTTTAGAATGGACCACGGAAATAACATTCAGATGACAAATATCGATGTGGCTCCTAAAGCCCTCCTGAATTTTTGGAAGAGATCACAGAGTCACGAGCAGCCCCCTAGCCAAGACTGCTCCAACGGCCACCAAAGGTCATATTTCTGTGGCACACTACCTCACCAAGAGAGGCACTATCTTCATCGAATTTACGTGAGTAGTGCCAATCCTGGCAAGGCACTGCGCACGCCACGGCCTCATGGTGGAAAACGTCCTCAGGCACCACGTTCAAATCTGCAGTGAAGTTTCCTTCCCTCTGAGTGCCATACCTTGATGACTTCACCCAAGATGTAGATATGGACCTAGAAAAAGTTGACCCACTATACTCAGACACGGATCACACACCTCTCACAGGATGTCATCACCTCGTCTCTGCGTATCTGCACCAGGATCAGGTACTATGATAAAAGCTTACTCCCTTGACTTCGTTTCCTAATAGGAACTGTGGTTGCATCGTTAAACGGGAGGTGCTAATGATCGTACGAACATTCAAGCAGCGGAAGCAGCCTCAAAGTTCCAAGAATGTAGCAGGTTCCCTGGACCCTCAAGATACCATGGCAAGCGTCACAAGGACAAACGTAGCACTAACACTGGAACTGCTAAGGTCAACCCCAAAACTTCTTCCTTGTAGCTTCTTTCAATCCCGATTGCACGAGGTCTACAAGATCAGTACCTGTCTACGCAGCGTATTGCGCACAGCAGGGCTGTCTCTGATCAATCAAGCCAAGACCCTGCACTGTCTTAGAATCACCTATGATCTCTCACCCATCGCATCCACTAGGCTGCACTCGAGCTATACCCGGACTCATAGAGAATATCCAACCATTGATTGCAACCCGAATTCTCCTTCTCTCGTTGTTTACCATTCACTACCCTATACCTTTTGGAGAGGATTGAAATCTGAGAAAAGCAGACACAGAGACAGAGAAAGAGACAGTGAGTGTGTGTGTGTGTGTGTGTGTGTGTGTGTGTGCATGCATGTGTGTGTGTGTGTGTGTGTGAAAAAGAGAAAGAGAGAGCCAGAGATATCCTCTAGTATTTCTCACATCTCCTCTAAGGAATCATCATACCTTATAAAAAATCTTTGTGTTCTTATTGTCAGGACAGACCAAGGAAATCATCCTGAAGATGCCTGAGCCACAGATGACTCCACAGATCATTATGCTACCGAGATCGGTAGATCAGTGAAACCTGCATTTCCATCCACATCACTGGTCCAGGAGACACCACAAACGATGTCCATGTGAGCCTTACCCTACCCAGCTGGAAACAGTACAGCGATTCAACGTGAACTGCACCCGGCTGGGTAGGGCACGGCACACAGCGGGGCTTCTAGGCAGAGGACTGGCCTTTACCCTCACTCCCACACATGACTTTCATCATCATATCCTGATGCTACAACAAAGATTTACCGTTTCTCCTTTAAATCATGGACTCACTGTCACCACTTTGCCCGTCCGCTTCCTGAGAATCTCTTCAGCTAGTCCACGGTTATCTGAAGCAACAGAGGAACATAGGAGAAATGATCAGCAGGCAAGACGAGTGTGACTCTATCAGTATTTATGTTTCTATCATCTACTTTATACAGGGGAACATTTTCAGGTCTGGACTACTGAGATCATAATCAACATATACTGACATCTCTGTGGCCTCAAGCGCCTCCCTGACATCTTGGAGGAATATTACTTGGAGTGCCAGAAACACCCTTGTCCAAAGTCCACGAGTCATTAATTCCGAAGCAGTCACAAAATCATCGAACCAGGAAAGTTCCGTTTACCAGTAGGTGAAGTCAATAGCATCTCTCACGGCGGGAATATGTACAACATATGGCCTCAAGTGGGAGGCCCTGCTGGTCCCCTTCACACTCTTAAATAAATCATTCCTCATTACTCCTACCACGGCCTTGAACCTCACCCAAGTTTTAGGCACAGAACTTAAAAATGGTGCGCAGGACCCTGCACTGTGCATCCCTCCCTCACGAGACCATCCGCACTGCACTTCGCAGTGTACATAGTTAGAAGGATGAGGACCAACAGAGAAATAGGGGTTTCGGATCTCCCTACATATGAATGGAATTCACCTTCCCTTTTCTAACAGTTCCTGGTAAATTGGTAGGAATGGAAACATTCCATCATACAGAGGATTTCAGAGGCTCTGTTAAAGTTTTAAAGGTGCTCCTAAATGTTCTGGAGGGAGCTAAGGCCTTTGGGGCTCCACACTCAAAACTGCACCAAACACAAATAACACCACACCAACGTGCCTGGCGAGTCTAAGGCACGTAGACAGACAGTGTTTACACATTCTCCAAGGGTACAGTAGCTGTATGGGTGGGGCACTACACACAAGAAATCTGTAATGTGTAGCCACACCGCAGTCCCCATCATCCTCTTCCATTTAGCTTGGTATCTCTTGCCTCCACATCCTGATGGCTCTATGCATGATATATCCAGACAGCAAGGGAATATCCACCCACATTTCAATCCCTTTCCCTCCTCAGGGACTGACCTTTCCATCCCCTTTATACTTACTGCAGATATAGGAGGATCAGAGAGAGTCAAGAATTTCTCATTTCTATTTTCTCCTGATATGTATCATCTGACTCTCTGTAAACTCTTGGGGATCACAATGTGAAGAGAAGACCACTGACATCTCCCCGAGGCAGCTAGAGGCACAGATGGCTCCAGGGTCATTAAGACAACAAGGCAAGCAGAGTAGGGCCAGCTGCAACTCCATCCAGGTCACTGGTTTAGAGGCTACCAGGAACGATGTCACTGTGAGCTTTCCTCTACACAGGTGGGCCGTTCACAGGGAGTCTAAGTGAACGGCACCTGAGTGGGCAGGGAAGGACACACAGCAAGGCTCCAAGTCTAAAGACATGACTTTTGGCGCTCTCAGCATCCCATGTAGCTTTCAGAACCCTACGCACTACATCACCGTGAGTGCACACAATATAGTCTACACTCCTAAAACAAGTTATCTCACTGCCCTTCAATTTTCATCCTACTCCCTCTTGGACGTTTCCTCACAAGCTCTCTGTACACCAGGGGAACACAGAAATCCTGGAGATATTCAGCATGGCCCGATTCTACGCTAAACTACTGAGAAATAGCCTTACATTTCCCAGTTTATCAGATTTCAGGATTTGAGAATGGACCACGGAAAAACAATCAGATGACAAATATCTATGTGGCTCCTACAGCCCTCCTGAATTTATGGAAGAGATCACAGCGTCACGAGCAGCCGCCTACCCAAGACTGCTCCAGCGGCCTCCAAAGGTCATATTCCTGTGGCACATTACCTCACCAAGAAAGGCACTATCTACATTGAATTTACGTGAATAGCACCGATGCTGGAAAGGCACTGTGCACGCCACGGCCTCATCGTGGAAAACGTACTCAGGCACCACGTTCAAAACTGCAGTGAAGTTTCCTTCCCTCTGAGTGCCATAACTTGATGATTTCACCCAAGATGTAGATATGGTCCTAGAAAAAGTTGACCCACTATACTCAAACATGGATCACACACCTGTCACAGGATGTCATCCGCTGTTCTCTGTGTATCTGCACCAGGATGAGGTAGTATGATAAAAGCTTACTCCCTTGAATTTGTTTCCTAGTAGGAACTGTGGTTCCATCGTTAAACTCTAGGTGATGATGTTCATAGGAATATTCAAGCAGTGGAGGCAGCCTCAAAGTTCCTAGAATGTGGCAGGTTTCCTGGACCCTCAAGATACCATGGCAAGCGTCACAAGGACAAATGTAGCACTAGCACCGGAACTGCTCTAAGGTCCACCCCAAAACTTCTTCCTTGGAGCTTCTTTCTATCCCGATTCCACGAGGTCTACAAGATCAGTACCTGTCTACACAGGGTATTGCACACAGCAGGGCTGTCTTTGCACAGTCAAGCGAAGACCCTACACTGTCTCAGAATCACCTATGGTCTCTCACCCATCGCATGCAATAGGCTGCACTCGAGATATACCCTGACTGATAGAGAATATCTGCACATTTATTGCAACGTGAAAATAACCTTCTCTCGATGTCGACCCTCCACTTCTCTATGCCTTCTTGAGATGTACAGAATCTGAGAAGAACAGACACACACACAGAGAAACACAGAGGCAGTGAGCGAGATATAGACAGAGAGAAATCCTCTAATATTTCTCACAATTCTCCAAGGAATCATCCTGCCTTCTGAAAAATCTTTGTGTTCTTATTGTCAGGACAGACGAAGGCAATCATCCTGAAGACACCTGAGCCACAGATGACTCCGCAGATCATTATGCTACAGAGGTGGGTAGCTCAGTGAAATCTGCATATCCATCCACATCACTGGGCCAGGAGACACCACAAACGATGGTCCTGTGTGCCTTACTCTACCCAGCGGGGATAAGTACACCGCGATTCAACGTGAACTTCACCTGGCTGGGTAGGGCACTGCACACAGTGTGACTTCCAGGCAGAGGACTGGCCTTTACCCTCACATGCACACATGATTTTACTCATCATACCCTGATGCTACAAAAAAAGTTTACCCAGTGATCCTATAAATCATGGACACACTGTCAACCACGTTGTCTCTTCGCTTCCTGAGAATCTCTTCAGCTTGTCCACAGGTAACTGAAGCAATAGAGGAGCATAAGAGAAATGATCAGCAGACAAGATGAGTGTGACTCTACAAGCATTTATGTTTCTATCATCTACTTTATACACGGGCACGTTTTCAGGTCTGGACTGCTGAGATGATAATCAACATATAGAGACAACTCTGTGGCCTCAAGCGCCTCCCTAACATCTTGGAGGAATATTACCTGGAGTCACAGAGCCATCCTTGGTCCAAAAGCCACGAGTCATTAATGAGGAAGCAGGTGCACAGTCCTCGAACCAGGAAAGTTCCGTTTACCAGTAGTTGAGGTCAATACCAACTCTCACGGCGGGAATCTGTACAACACATGGCCTCAAGTTGGAGGCCCTGCTGGTCCCCTTCACACTCTTAAATAAATCATTCCTCATTACTCCGACCACGTCCTTGAACCTCACCCAGGTTTTATACATCGAATTTGAAAATGGTGCCCCAGGACTCTGCACCTTGCATCTCTCCCTCAAGAGACCATCTGCACTGCACTTCGCAGTGTACAGATTTCGAAGGATGAGGACCAAGAGACAAAGAGGTGTTTCAGATCTCTCTTCATTTCAATGGACTTAACCTTCCCTTTACTAACAGTTCCTGGTAAACTTCCAGAAATGGAAACATTACGTCATACGGAGGATTTCCGAGGCTCTGTTAACGTTCTAAAGGTGCTGCTAAATGTTCTAGAGGGACCTAAGGCCATTGGAGCTCCACAGTCAAAAATGCACCGAACACAAACAACACCACACCAGGGTGCCTGCAGAGACTAATGCACCAAGAAAGACAGGGTTTACACATTCTCCAAGGGTACAGTAGCTGTATGGCTGGGGCACTAAACACAAGAAATCTGTAATGTGTAGCCACACCGCAGTCCCAATCATCCTCTTCCATTGAGCTTGCTATCTCTTGCCTCCGCATCCTGATGGCTCTATGCATGATATATCCAGACAGCAAGGGAATATCCACCCACATTTGAATCATTTTCCCTCCTCAGGGACTGACCTTTCCATCCCCTTTATACTTACTACAGATATAGGAGGATCACAGAGATTGAAGAATTTCCCATTTCTATATTCTCCTGATATGTATCATCTGACTCTCTGTAAACTCTTGGGGTTCACAATGTGAGGAGAAGACCACTGACATCTCCCCGAGGCTGCTAGATGCACAGATGGCTCCAGGGTCATTAAGACATCAAAGCAAGCAGATTTGGGCCACCTGCAACTCCATCCAGGTCACTGGTTTAGGGGCCACCACGGACGATGTTACTGTGAGCTTTCGTCTTCAGAGGTGGGCCGTTCACAGGGAGTCTAAGGGAACAGCACCTGAATCGGCAGAGAACTACACACAGCAAGGCTCCAAGGCTAAGGACATGACTATTGGCCCTCTCAGTATCCCATGTAACTTTGAGAACCCTACCCACTACATCCCTGTGAGTGCACACAACATAGTCTACACTCCTAAAACAAGTTATCTCACTGCCCTTCAATTTTCATCCTACTCCCTCTTGGACGATTCCTCACAAGCTCTCTGTACACCAGGAGAACACAGAAATCCTGGAGATATTCAGCATGTCCCGCTTCTAGGCTAAACTACTGAGAAATAGCCTTACATTTCCCAGGGTATCAGATTTCAGGATTTGAGATTGGTCCACGGAAATAACAATCAGATGACAAATATCTATGTGGCTCCTAAAGCCCTCCTGAATTTATGGAAGATATCTCAGAGTCACGAGCAGCCCCCTACCCAGGACTTCTCCAGCGGCCACCAAAGGTCCTATTCCTGTCGCACATTACCTCACCGAGAAAGTCACTGTGTACATCGAATTTACCTGAATATGGCCTCTCAGGGCAAGGCACTGCGCACGCCACGGCCTCGTGGTGGAAAACGTCTTCAGGCACCACGTTCAAAACTGCAGTGAAGTTTCCTTCCCTCTGAGTGCCATACCTTGATGACTTCACCCAAGATGTAAATATGGACCTAGAAAAAGTTGACCCACTATACTCAGACACGGATCACACACCTCACTCAGGATGTCACCACCTGTTCCCTGCGTATCTGCACCAGGAGGAGGTACTGCGGTAAAAGCTTACTCCGTTGGCTTCGCTACCTAATAGGAACTGTGGTTCCATCGTTAAACTCGAGGTGATGATGTTCATAGGAATATTCAAGCTGTGGAAGCAGCCTCAAAGTTCCTAGAATGGGGCAGGTTCCCTGGACCCTCAAGATACCATGGCAAGGTTCACAAGGACAAACCTAGCACTAGCACCGGAACTGCTCTAAGTTCAACCCCAAAACTTCTTCCTTGTAGCTTCTTTCTATCCCGATTCTATGAGGTCTACAAGATCAGTACCTGTCTACGCAGGGTATTGCGCGCAGCAGGGCTGTCTCTGATCAGTCAAGCCAAGACCCTGCACTATCTCAGAATCACCTATGGTCTCTCTCCCATCGCATCCAATAGGCTGCATTCAAGATATACCCTGACTGATAGAGAATATACCCCCATTGATTGCAACGTGAAAATATCCTTCTCTCGATGTCAACCCTCCACTTCTCTATGCCTTCTTGAGATGTACAGAATCGGAGAAGAACAGACACACACACAGAAACACAGAGGCAGTGAGCGAGAGATAGACAGAGAGAAATCCTCTAATATTTCTCACAATTCTCCAAGGCATCATCCTGCCGTCTGAAAAATCTTTGTGTTCTTATTGTCAGGACAGACGAAGGCAATCAGGCTGAAGACACTTGAGCCACAGATGACTCCGCAGATCATTATGCTACAGAGGTGGGTAGCTCAGTGAAATCTGCATATCCATCCACATCACTGGGCCAGGAGACACCACAAATGATGGTCTTGTGAGCCTTACTCTACCCAGCGGGAGCTAGTACACCGATTCAACGTGAACTACCCCTGGCTGGGTAGGGCACTGCACACAGTGTGACTTCCAGGCAGAGGACTGGCCTTTACCCAAACACGCACACATGACTTTCCTCATTATATCCTGATGCTACAGAAAAAGTTTACCCAGTGATCCTATAAATCATGGACACACTGTCAACCACGTTGTCTCTTCGCTTCCTGAGAATCTCTTCAGCTGGTCCACAGGTATCTGAAGCAATAGAGGAGCATAAGAGAAATGATCAGCAGACAAGATGAGTGTGACTCTATAAGCATTTATGTTTCTATCATCTACTTTATACACGGGCACGTTTTCAAGTCTGGACTGCTGAGATGATAATCAACATATAGTGACATCTCTGGGGCCTCAAGCGCCTCCCTGACATCTTGGAGGAATATTACTTGGAGTCCCAGAGCCACACTTGGTCCAAAAGCCACGAGTCATTAATGAGGAAGCAGGTGCACAGTCTTCGAACCAGGAACGTTCCGTTTACCAGTAGTTGAGGTCAATACCAACTCTCACGGCGGGAATCTGTACAACGCATGGCCTCAAGTTGGAGGCCCTGCTGGTCCCCTTCACACTCTTAAATAAATCAGTCCTCATTACTCCACCACGTCCTTGAACCTCACCCAAGTTTTATACATAGAATTTGAAAATGGTGCCCCAGGACCCTGCACCTTGCATCTCTCCCTCAAGAGACCATCCGCACTGCACTTCGCAGTGTACAGATTTAGAAGGATGAGGACCAAGAGACAAAGAGGTGCTTCAGATCTCTCTTCATTTCAATGGAATTAACCTTCCCTTTACTAACAGTTCAAGGTAAACTTCCAGAAATGGAAACATTACGTCATACGGAGGATTTCCGAAGCTCTTTTAAAGTTTTCAAGGTGCTGCTAAATGTTCTAGAGGGAGCTAAGGCCATTGGA
Organism: Giraffa tippelskirchi; assembly: GCF_054371585.1. Taxonomy (NCBI): domain Eukaryota; kingdom Metazoa; phylum Chordata; class Mammalia; order Artiodactyla; family Giraffidae; genus Giraffa; species Giraffa tippelskirchi. Next base: position 8,696,495 of record NC_137289.1, on the reverse strand, counting down.
GCTCCACACACAAAACTGGTCCGAACACAAGCAACAGCACACCAGCATACCTGGAGAGTCTAACGCACCTAGACAGGCAGCGTTTACACATTCTCCAAGGGTACTGTAGCTGTATGGCTAGGGCACTAAACACAAGAAATCTGTAATGTGTAGCCACACTGCAGTCCCCATCATCCTCTTCCATTTAGCTTGCTATCTCTTGCCTCCACATCCTGATGGCTCTAGGCATGATATATCCAGACACAAGTGAATATCCACCCACATTTAAATCCTTTTCCCTCCTCAGGGACTGACCTTTCCATCCCCTATATACTTACTGCAGATATAGGAGGATCAGAGAGAGTGAAGAATTTCCCATTTCTAGATTCTCCTGATATGTATCATCTGACTCTCTGTAATCACTTGGGGTTCACAATGTGAGAAGACCACTGACATCTCCCGCGGCTGCTAGAGGCACAGGTGGCTCCAGGGTCATTAAGATATCAAGGCAAGCAGATTTGGGCCACCTGCAACTGCATTCAGGTCACTGGTTTAGAGGCCACCACCAACGATGTCATTGTGAGCTTTCCTCTATGCAGGTGGGCCGTTCACAGGGAGTCTAAGTGAACGGCACCTGAATGGGCAGGGAACTACACACAGCAAGGCTCCAAGGCTAAGGACATGACTATTGGCCCTCTCAGTATCCCATGTAACTTTGAGAACCCTACCCACTACATCCCTGTGAGTGCACACAACATAGTCTACACTCCTAAAACAAGTTATCTCACTGCCCTTCAATTTTCATCCTACTCCCTCTTGGACGTTTCCTCACAAGCTCTCTGTACACCAGGAGAACACAGAAATCCTGGAGATATTCAGCGTGTCTCCATTCTACGCTAAACTACTGAGAAATAGCCTTACATTTTCCAGGTTATCAGATTTCAGGATTTGAGAATGGACCACGGAAAAACAATCAGATGACAAATATCTATGTGGCTCCTAAAGCCCTCCTGAATTTATGGAAGTTATCACAGAGTAACGAGCAGCCCCCTACCCAGGACCTCTCTAGCGGCCACCAAAGGTCCTATTCCTGTCGCACATTATCTCACCGAGAAAGTGACTGTGTACATCGAATTTACCTGAATATGGCCTCTCCGGGCAAGGCACTGCGCACGCCGCGGCCTCATGGTGGAAAACGTCCTCAGGCACCACGTTCAAAACTGCAGTGAAGTTTCCTTCCCTCTGAGTGCCATACCTTGATGACTTCACCCAAGATGTAAATATGGACCTAGAAAAAGTTGACCCACTATACTCAGACACGGATCACACACCTCTCTCAGGATGTCAACACCTGTTCCCTGCGTATCTGCACCAGGAGGAGGTACTGTGGTAAAAGCTTACTCCGTTGGCTTCGTTACCTAATAGGAACTGTGGTTCCATCATTAAACTCGAGGTGATGATGTTCATAGGAATATTCAAGCAGTGGAAGCAGCCTCAAAGTTCCTAGAATGGGGCAGGTTCCCTGGACCCTCAAGATACCATGGCAAGGTTCACAAGGACAAACCTAGCACTAGCACCGGAACTGCTCTAAGGTCAACCCCAAAACTTCTTCCTTGGAGCTTCTTTCTATCCCGATTCCATGAGGACTACAAGATCAGTACCTGTCTACGCAGGGTATTGCGCACAGCAGGGCTGTCTCTGATCAATCAAGCCAAGACCCTGCACTGCTTCAGAATCACCTATGGTCTCTCACCCATCGCATCCGATAGGCTGCACTCGAGATATACCGACTGATAGAGAATATCCGCCCATTGATTGCAACGTGAAAATATCCTTCTCTCGATGTCGACCCTCCGCTTCTCTATGCCTTCTTGAGATGTACAGAATCTGAGAACAGACACACACACAGAGAAACACAGAGGGAGTCAGCGAGTGATAGACAGAGAGAAATCCTCTAATATTTCTCACAATTCTCCAAGGAATCATCTTGCCTTCTCAAAAATCCTTGTGTTCTTATTGTCAGGAGACACCAAGGCAATCATCCTGAAGACACCTGAGCCACAGATGACTGCGCAGATCATTATGCTACAGAGGCGGGTAGCTCAGTGAAATCTGCATATCCTTCCACATCACTGGGCCAGGAGACACCACAAATGATGGTCTTGTGAGCCTTAACCTGCCCAGCGGGGCGTAGCACACCGATTCAACGTGAACTTCACCTGGCTGGGTAGGGCACTGCACACAATGTGACTTCCAGGCAGAGGACTGGCCTTTACCCTCACATGCACACATGATTTTACTCATCATATCCTGATGCTACAAAAAAAGTTTACCCAGTGATCCTATAAATCATGGACACACTGTCAACCACGTTGTCTCTTCGCTTCCTGAGAATCTCTTCAGCTGGTCCACAGGTATCTGAAACAATAGAAGAGCATAAGAAAAATGATCAGCAGGCAAGATGAGTGTGACTCGATAAGCATTTATGTTTCTATCATCTACTTTATACACGGGCACGTTTTCAGGTCTGGACTGCTGAGATGATAATCAACATATATTGACATCTCTGTGGCCTCAAGCACCTCCCTGACATCTTGGAGGAATATTACTTGGAGTCCCAGAGCCACCCTTGGTCCAAAGGCCACGAGTCATTAATGAGGAAGCAGGTGCACAGTCCTCGAACCAGGAAAGTTCCATTTACCAGTAGTTGAGGTCAATACCAACTCTCACGGCGGGAATCTGTACAACGCATGGCCTCAAGTTGGAGGTCCTGCTGGTCCCCTTCACACTCTTAAATAAATCATTCCTCATTACTCCGACCACGTCCTTGAACCTCACCCAAGTGTTACGCACAGAACTTGCAAATGGTGCCCCAGGACCCTGCACCTTGCATCCCTCCCTCACGAGACCATCCGAACTGCACTTCCCAGTGTACAGATATAGAAGGATGAGGACCAAGAGAGAAATAGGGGTTTCGGATCTCTCTTCATTTCAATGGAATTCACCTTCCCTTTTGTAACAGTTCCTGGTAAATTGGTAGAAATGGAAACATTACCTCATACAGAGGATTTCTGAGGCACTGTTAAAGTTTTAAAGGTGCTCCTAAATGTTCTGGAGGGAGTTAAGGCCATTGGAGCTCCACACTCAAAACTGCACCAAACACAAATACCACCACACCAACGTGCCTGGCGAGTCTAACGCACCTAGACAGACAGGGTTTACACATTTTCCAAGGGTACAGTAGCTGTATGGCTGGGGCACTACACACAAGAAATCTGTAATGTGTAGCCACACCGCAGTCCCCATCATCCTCTTCCATTTAGCTCGCTATCTCTTGCCTCCGCATCCTGATGGCTCTATGCATGATATATCCAGACAGCAAGGGAATATCCATCCACATTTGAATTCTTTTTCCCTCCTCAGGGACTGACCTTTCCATCCCCTTTATACTAACTGCGGACATAGGAGGATCAGAGATAGTGAAGAATTTCCCATTTCTATATTCTCCTCATATGTATCATCTGACTCTCTGTAAACTCTTGGGGTTCACAATGTGAGGAGAAGACCACTGACATCTTCCCGAGGCTGCTAGAGGCACAGATGGCTCCAGGGTCATTAAGACATTAAGGCAAGCAGATTAGGGCCACCTGCAACTGCATTCAGGTCACTGGTTTAGAGGCCACCACCAACGATGTCATTGTGAGCTTTCCTCTATGCAGGTGGGCCGTTCACAGGGAGTCTAAGTGAACGGCACCTGAATGGGCAGGGAACTACACACAGCAAGGCTCCAAGGCTAAGGACATGCCTTTTGGCCCTCTCAGTACCTCATGCAGCTTTGAGAACCTACGCACTACATCCAAGTGAGTGCACACAAGATATTCTACACTACTAAAACAAGTTATCTCGCTGCCCTTCAATTTTCATCCTACTCCCTCTTGGATGTTTCCTCACAAGCTCTGTATCCATGAAGAGAACCCAGAAATCCTGGAGGTATTCAGCATGGCCCGCTTCTACGCTAAACTAGTGAGAAATAGCCTTACATTTCCCAGGTTTTCAGATTTCAGGATTTTAGAATGGACCACGGAAATAACATTCAGATGACAAATATCGATGTGGCTCCTAAAGCCCTCCTGAATTTTTGGAAGAGATCACAGAGTCACGAGCAGCCCCCTAGCCAAGACTGCTCCAACGGCCACCAAAGGTCATATTTCTGTGGCACACTACCTCACCAAGAGAGGCACTATCTTCATCGAATTTACGTGAGTAGTGCCAATCCTGGCAAGGCACTGCGCACGCCACGGCCTCATGGTGGAAAACGTCCTCAGGCACCACGTTCAAATCTGCAGTGAAGTTTCCTTCCCTCTGAGTGCCATACCTTGATGACTTCACCCAAGATGTAGATATGGACCTAGAAAAAGTTGACCCACTATACTCAGACACGGATCACACACCTCTCACAGGATGTCATCACCTCGTCTCTGCGTATCTGCACCAGGATCAGGTACTATGATAAAAGCTTACTCCCTTGACTTCGTTTCCTAATAGGAACTGTGGTTGCATCGTTAAACGGGAGGTGCTAATGATCGTACGAACATTCAAGCAGCGGAAGCAACCTCAAAGTTCCAAGAATGTAGCAGGTTCCCTGGACCCTCAAGATACCATGGCAAGCGTCACAAGGACAAACGTAGCACTAACACTGGAACTGCTCTAAGGTCAACCCCAAAACTTCTTCCTTGTAGCTTCTTTCAATCCCGATTGCACGAGGTCTACAAGATCAGTACCTGTCTACGCAGCGTATTGCGCACAGCAGGGCTGTCTCTGATCAATCAAGCCAAGACCCTGCACTGTCTTAGAATCACCTATGATCTCTCACCCATCGCATCCACTAGGCTGCACTCGAGCTATACCCGGACTCATAGAGAATATCCAACCATTGATTGCAACCCGAATTCTCCTTCTCTCGTTGTTTACCATTCACTACCCTATACCTTTTGGAGAGGATTGAAATCTGAGAAAAGCAGACACAGAGACAGAGAAAGAGACAGTGAGTGTGTGTGTGTGTGTGTGTGTGTGTGTGTGTGTGCCTGCGTGTGTGTGTGTGTGTGTGTGTGAAAAAGAGAAAGAGAGAGCCAGAGATATCCTCTAGTATTTCTCACATCTCCTCTAAGGAATCATCATACCTTATAAAAAATCTTTGTGTTCTTATTGTCAGGACAGACCAAGGAAATCATCCTGAAGATGCCTGAGCCACAGATGACTCCACAGATCATTATGCTACCGAGATCGGTAGATCAGTGAAACCTGCATTTCCATCCACATCACTGGTCCAGGAGACACCACAAACGATGTCCATGTGAGCCTTACCCTACCCAGCTGGAAACAGTACAGCGATTCAACGTGAACTGCACCTGGCTGGGTAGGGCACGGCACACAGCGGGGCTTCTAGGCAGAGGACTGGCCTTTACCCTCACTCCCACACATGACTTTCATCATCATATCCTGATGCTACAACAAAGATTTACCGTTTCTCCTTTAAATCATGGACTCACTGTCACCACTTTGCCCGTCCGCTTCCTGAGAATCTCTTCAGCTAGTCCACGGTTATCTGAAGCAACAGAGGAACATAGGAGAAATGATCAGCAGGCAAGATGAGTGTGACTCTATCAGTATTTATGTTTCTATCATCTACTTTATACAGGGGAACATTTTCAGGTCTGGACTACTGAGATCATAATCAACATATACTGACATCTCTGTGGCCTCAAGCGCCTCCCTGACATCTTGGAGGAATATTACTTGGAGTGCCAGAAACACCCTTGTCCAAAGTCCACGAGTCATTAATTCCGAAGCAGTCACAAAATCATCGAACCAGGAAAGTTCCGTTTACCAGTAGGTGAAGTCAATAGCATCTCTCACGGCGGGAATATGTACAACATATGGCCTCAAGTGGGAGGCCCTGCTGGTCCCCTTCACACTCTTAAATAAATCATTCCTCATTACTCCTACCACGGCCTTGAACCTCACCCAAGTTTTAGGCACAGAACTTAAAAATGGTGCGCAGGACCCTGCACTGTGCATCCCTCCCTCACGAGACCATCCGCACTGCACTTCGCAGTGTACATAGTTAGAAGGATGAGGACCAACAGAGAAATAGGGGTTTCGGATCTCCCTACATATGAATGGAATTCACCTTCCCTTTTCTAACAGTTCCTGGTAAATTGGTTGGAATGGAAACATTCCATCATACAGAGGATTTCAGAGGCTCTGTTAAAGTTTTAAAGGTGCTCCTAAATGTTCTGGAGGGAGCTAAGGCCTTTGGGGCTCCACACTCAAAACTGCACCAAACACAAATAACACCACACCAACGTGCCTGGCGAGTCTAAGGCACGTAGACAGAAAGTGTTTACACATTCTCCAAGGGTACAGTAGCTGTATGGGTGGGGCACTACACACAAGAAATCTGTAATGTGTAGCCACACCGCAGTCCCCATCATCCTCTTCCATTTAGCTTGGTATCTCTTGCCTCCACATCCTGATGGCTCTATGCATGATATATCCAGACAGCAAGGGAATATCCACCCACATTTCAATCCCTTTCCCTCCTCAGGGACTGACCTTTCCATCCCCTTTATACTTACTGCAGATATAGGAGGATCAGAGAGAGTCAAGAATTTCTCATTTCTATTTTCTCCTGATATGTATCATCTGACTCTCTGTAAACTCTTGGGGATCACAATGTGAAGAGAAGACCACTGACATCTCCCCGAGGCAGCTAGAGGCACAGATGGCTCCAGGGTCATTAAGACAACAAGGCAAGCAGAGTAGGGCCAGCTGCAACTCCATCCCGGTCACTGGTTTAGAGGCTACCAGGAACGATGTCACTGTGAGCTTTCCTCTACACAGGTGGGCCGTTCACAGGGAGTCTAAGTGAACGGCACCTGAGTGGGCAGGGAAGGACACACAGCAAGGCTCCAAGTCTAAAGACATGACTTTTGGCGCTCTCAGTATCCCATGTAGCTTTCAGAACCCTACGCACTACATCACCGTGAGTGCACACAATATAGTCTACACTCCTAAAACAAGTTATCTCACTGCCCTTCAATTTTCATCCTACTCCCTCTTGGACGTTTCCTCACAAGCTCTCTGTACACCAGGGGAACACAGAAATCCTGGAGATATTCAGCATGGCCCGATTCTACGCTAAACTACTGAGAAATAGCCTTACATTTCCCAGGTTATCAGATTTCAGGATTTGAGAATGGACCACGGAAAAACAATCAGATGACAAATATCTATGTGGCTCCTACAGCCCTCCTGAATTTATGGAAGAGATCACAGCGTCACGAGCAGCCGCCTACCCAAGACTGCTCCAGCGGCCTCCAAAGGTCATATTCCTGTGGCACATTACCTCACCAAGAAAGGCACTATCTACATTGAATTTACGTGAATAGCACCGATGCTGGAAAGGCACTGTGCACGCCACGGCCTCATCGTGGAAAACGTACTCAGGCACCACGTTCAAAACTGCAGTGAAGTTTCCTTCCCTCTGAGTGCCATAACTTGATGATTTCACCCAAGATGTAGATATGGTCCTAGAAAAAGTTGACCCACTATACTCAAACATGGATCACACACCTGTCACAGGATGTCATCCGCTGTTCTCTGTGTATCTGCACCAGGATGAGGTAGTATGATAAAAGCTTACTCCCTTGAATTTGTTTCCTAGTAGGAACTGTGGTTCCATCGTTAAACTCTAGGTGATGATGTTCATAGGAATATTCAAGCAGTGGAGGCAGCCTCAAAGTTCCTAGAATGTGGCAGGTTTCCTGGACCCTCAAGATACCATGGCAAGCGTCACAAGGACAAATGTAGCACTAGCACCGGAACTGCTCTAAGGTCCACCCCAAAACTTCTTCCTTGGAGCTTCTTTCTATCCCGATTCCACGAGGTCTACAAGATCAGTACCTGTCTACACAGGGTATTGCACACAGCAGGGCTGTCTTTGCACAGTCAAGCGAAGACCCTACACTGTCTCAGAATCACCTATGGTCTCTCACCCATCGCATGCAATAGGCTGCACTCGAGATATACCCTGACTGATAGAGAATATCTGCACATTTATTGCAACGTGAAAATAACCTTCTCTCGATGTCGACCCTCCACTTCTCTATGCCTTCTTGAGATGTACAGAATCTGAGAAGAACAGACACACACACAGAGAAACACAGAGGCAGTGAGCGAGAGATAGACAGAGAGAAATCCTCTAATATTTCTCACAATTCTCCAAGGAATCATCCTGCCTTCTGAAAAATCTTTGTGTTCTTATTGTCAGGACAGACGAAGGCAATCATCCTGAAGACACCTGAGCCACAGATGACTCCGCAGATCATTATGCTACAGAGGTGGGTAGCTCAGTGAAATCTGCATATCCATCCTCATCACTGGGCCAGGAGACACCACAAACGATGGTCCTGTGTGCCTTACTCTACCCAGCGGGGATAAGTACACCGCGATTCAACGTGAACTTCACCTGGCTGGGTAGGGCACTGCACACAGTGTGACTTCCAGGCAGAGGACTGGCCTTTACCCTCACATGCACACATGATTTTACTCATCATACCCTGATGCTACAAAAAAAGTTTACCCAGTGATCCTATAAATCATGGACACACTGTCAACCACGTTGTCTCTTCGCTTCCTGAGAATCTCTTCAGCTTGTCCACAGGTAACTGAAGCAATAGAGGAGCATAAGAGAAATGATCAGCAGACAAGATGAGTGTGACTCTACAAGCATTTATGTTTCTATCATCTACTTTATACACGGGCACGTTTTCAGGTCTGGACTGCTGAGATGATAATCAACATATAGAGACAACTCTGTGGCCTCAAGCGCCTCCCTAACATCTTGGAGGAATATTACCTGGAGTCACAGAGCCATCCTTGGTCCAAAAGCCACGAGTCATTAATGAGGAAGCAGGTGCACAGTCCTCGAACCAGGAAAGTTCCGTTTACCAGTAGTTGAGGTCAATACCAACTCTCACGGCGGGAATCTGTACAACACATGGCCTCAAGTTGGAGGCCCTGCTGGTCCCCTTCACACTCTTAAATAAATCATTCCTCATTACTCCGACCACGTCCTTGAACCTCACCCAGGTTTTATACATCGAATTTGAAAATGGTGCCCCAGGACTCTGCACCTTGCATCTCTCCCTCAAGAGACCATCTGCACTGCACTTCGCAGTGTACAGATTTCGAAGGATGAGGACCAAGAGACAAAGAGGTGTTTCAGATCTCTCTTCATTTCAATGGAATTAACCTTCCCTTTACTAACAGTTCCTGGTAAACTTCCAGAAATGGAAACATTACGTCATACGGAGGATTTCCGAGGCTCTGTTAACGTTCTAAAGGTGCTGCTAAATGTTCTAGAGGGACCTAAGGCCATTGGAGCTCCACAGTCAAAAATGCACCGAACACAAACAACACCACACCAGGGTGCCTGCAGAGACTAATGCACCAAGAAAGACAGGGTTTACACATTCTCCAAGGGTACAGTAGCTGTATGGCTGGGGCACTAAACACAAGAAATCTGTAATGTGTAGCCACACCGCAGTCCCCATCATCCTCTTCCATTGAGCTTGCTATCTCTTGCCTCCGCATCCTGATGGCTCTATGCATGATATATCCAGACAGCAAGGGAATATCCACCCACATTTGAATCATTTTCCCTCCTCAGGGACTGACCTTTCCATCCCCTTTATACTTACTACAGATATAGGAGGATCACAGAGATTGAAGAATTTCCCATTTCTATATTCTCCTGATATGTATCATCTGACTCTCTGTAAACTCTTGGGGTTCACAATGTGAGGAGAAGACCACTGACATCTCTCCGAGGCTGCTAGATGCACAGATGGCTCCAGGGTCATTAAGACATCAAAGCAAGCAGATTTGGGCCACCTGCAACTCCATCCAGGTCACTGGTTTAGGGGCCACCACGGACGATGTTACTGTGAGCTTTCGTCTTCAGAGGTGGGCCGTTCACAGGGAGTCTAAGGGAACAGCACCTGAATCGGCAGAGAACTACACACAGCAAGGCTGCAAGGCTAAGGACATGACTATTGGCCCTCTCAGTATCGCATGTAACTTTGAGAACCCTACCCACTACATCCCTGTGAGTGCACACAACATAGTCTACACTCCTAAAACAAGTTATCTCACTGCCCTTCAATTTTCATCCTACTCCCTCTTGGACGTTTCCTCACAAGCTCTCTGTACACCAGGAGAACACAGAAATCCTGGAGATATTCAGCATGGCCCGATTCTACGCTAAACTACTGAGAAATAGCCTTACATTTCCCAGGGTATCAGATTTCAGGATTTGAGATTGGTCCACGGAAATAACAATCAGATGACAAATATCTATGTGGCTCCTAAAGCCCTCCTGAATTTATGGAAGATATCTCAGAGTCACGAGCAGCCCCCTACCCAGGACTTCTCCAGCGGCCACCAAAGGTCCTATTCCTGTCGCACATTACCTCACCGAGAAAGTCACTGTGTACATCGAATTTACCTGAATATGGCCTCTCAGGGCAAGGCACTGCGCACGCCACGGCCTCATGGTGGAAAACGTCTTCAGGCACCACGTTCAAAACTGCAGTGAAGTTTCCTTCCCTCTGAGTGCCACACCTTGATGACTTCACCCAAGATGTAAATATGGACCTAGAAAAAGTTGACCCACTATACTCAGACACGGATCACACACCTCACTCAGGATGTCACCACCTGTTCCCTGCGTATCTGCACCAGGAGGAGGTACTGCGGTAAAAGCTTACTCCGTTGGCTTCGCTACCTAATAGGAACTGTGGTTCCATCGTTAAACTCGAGGTGATGATGTTCATAGGAATATTCAAGCAGTGGAAGCAGCCTCAAAGTTCCTAGAATGGGGCAGGTTCCCTGGACCCTCAAGATACCATGGCAAGGTTCACAAGGACAAACCTAGCACTAGCACCGGAACTGCTCTAACTTCAACCCCAAAACTTCTTCCTTGTAGCTTCTTTCTATCCCGATTCTATGAGGTCTACAAGATCAGTACCTGTCTACGCAGGGTATTGCGCGCAGCAGGGCTGTCTCTGATCAGTCAAGCCAAGACCCTGCACTATCTCAGAATCACCTATGGTCTCTCTCCCATCGCATCCAATAGGCTGCATTCAAGATATACCCTGACTGATAGAGAATATACCCCCATTGATTGCAACGTGAAAATATCCTTCTCTCGATGTCAACCCTCCACTTCTCTATGCCTTCTTGAGATGTACAGAATCGGAGAAGAACAGACACACACACAGAAACACAGAGGCAGTGAGCGAGAGATAGACAGAGAGAAATCCTCTAATATTTCTCACAATTCTCCAAGGCATCATCCTGCCGTCTGAAAAATCTTTGTGTTCTTATTGTCAGGACAGACGAAGGCAATCAGGCTGAAGACACTTGAGCCACAGATGACTCCGCAGATCATTATGCTACAGAGGTGGGTAGCTCAGTGAAATCTGCATATCCATCCACATCACTGGGCCAGGAGACACCACAAATGATGGTCTTGTGAGCCTTACTCTACCCAGCGGGAGCTAGTACACCGATTCAACGTGAACTACCCCTGGCTGGGTAGGGCACTGCACACAGTGTGACTTCCAGGCAGAGGACTGGCCTTTACCCAAACACGCACACATGACTTTCCTCATTATATCCTGATGCTACAGAAAAAGTTTACCCAGTGATCCTATAAATCATGGACACACTGTCAACCACGTTGTCTCTTCGCTTCCTGAGAATCTCTTCAGCTGGTCCACAGGTATCTGAAGCAATAGAGGAGCATAAGAGAAATGATCAGCAGACAAGATGAGTGTGACTCTATAAGCATTTATGTTTCTATCATCTACTTTATACACGGGCACGTTTTCAAGTCTGGACTGCTGAGATGATAATCAACATATAGTGACATCTCTGGGGCCTCAAGCGCCTCCCTGACATCTTGGAGGAATATTACTTGGAGTCCCAGAGCCACACTTGGTCCAAAAGCCACGAGTCATTAATGAGGAAGCAGGTGCACAGTCTTCGAACCAGGAAAGTTCCGTTTACCAGTAGTTGAGGTCAATACCAACTCTCACGGCGGGAATCTGTACAACGCATGGCCTCAAGTTGGAGGCCCTGCTGGTCCCCTTCACACTCTTAAATAAATCAGTCCTCATTACTCCACCACGTCCTTGAACCTCACCCAAGTTTTATACATAGAATTTGAAAATGGTGCCCCAGGACCCTGCACCTTGCATCTCTCCCTCAAGAGACCATCCGCACTGCACTTCGCAGTGTACAGATTTAGAAGGATGAGGACCAAGAGACAAAGAGGTGCTTCAGATCTCTCTTCATTTCAATGGAATTAACCTTCCCTTTACTAACAGTTCAAGGTAAACTTCCAGAAATGGAAACATTACGTCATACGGAGGATTTCCGAAGCTCTTTTAAAGTTTTCAAGGTGCTGCTAAATGTTCTAGAGGGAGCTAAGGCCATTGGAGCTCCACACACAAAACTGGTCCGAACACAAGCAACAGCACACCAGCATACCTGGAGAGTCTAACGCACCTAGACAGGCAGCGTTTACACATTCTCCAAGGGTACTGTAGCTGTATGGCTAGGGCACTAAACACAAGAAATCTGTAATGTGTAGCCACACTGCAGTCCCCATCATCCTCTTCCATTTAGCTTGCTATCTCTTGCCTCCACATCCTGATGGCTCTAGGCATGATATATCCAGACACAAGTGAATATCCACCCACATTTAAATCCTTTTCCCTCCTCAGGGACTGACCTTTCCATCCCCTATATACTTACTGCAGATATAGGAGGATCAGAGAGAGTGAAGAATTTCCCATTTCTAGATTCTCCTGATATGTATCATCTGACTCTCTGTAATCACTTGGGGTTCACAATGTGAGAAGACCACTGACATCTCCCGCGGCTGCTAGAGGCACAGGTGGCTCCAGGGTCATTAAGATATCAAGGCAAGCAGATTTGGGCCACCTGCAACTGCATTCAGGTCACTGGTTTAGAGGCCACCACCAACGATGTCATTGTGAGCTTTCCTCTATGCAGGTGGGCCGTTCACAGGGAGTCTAAGTGAACGGCACCTGAATGGGCAGGGAACTACACACAGCAAGGCTCCAAGGCTAAGGACATGACTATTGGCCCTCTCAGTATCCCATGTAACTTTGAGAACCCTACCCACTACATCCCTGTGAGTGCACACAACATAGTCTACACTCCTAAAACAAGTTATCTCACTGCCCTTCAATTTTCATCCTACTCCCTCTTGGACGTTTCCTCACAAGCTCTCTGTACACCAGGAGAACACAGAAATCCTGGAGATATTCAGCGTGTCTCCATTCTACGCTAAACTACTGAGAAATAGCCTTACATTTTCCAGGTTATCAGATTTCAGGATTTGAGAATGGACCACGGAAAAACAATCAGATGACAAATATCTATGTGGCTCCTAAAGCCCTCCTGAATTTATGGAAGTTATCACAGAGTAACGAGCAGCCCCCTACCCAGGACCTCTCTAGCGGCCACCAAAGGTCCTATTCCTGTCGCACATTATCTCACCGAGAAAGTGACTGTGTACATCGAATTTACCTGAATATGGCCTCTCCGGGCAAGGCACTGCGCACGCCGCGGCCTCATGGTGGAAAACGTCCTCAGGCACCACGTTCAAAACTGCAGTGAAGTTTCCTTCCCTCTGAGTGCCATACCTTGATGACTTCACCCAAGATGTAAATATGGACCTAGAAAAAGTTGACCCACTATACTCAGACACGGATCACACACCTCTCTCAGGATGTCAACACCTGTTCCCTGCGTATCTGCACCAGGAGGAGGTACTGTGGTAAAAGCTTACTCCGTTGGCTTCGTTACCTAATAGGAACTGTGGTTCCATCATTAAACTCGAGGTGATGATGTTCATAGGAATATTCAAGCAGTGGAAGCAGCCTCAAAGTTCCTAGAATGGGGCAGGTTCCCTGGACCCTCAAGATACCATGGCAAGGTTCACAAGGACAAACCTAGCACTAGCACCGGAACTGCTCTAAGGTCAACCCCAAAACTTCTTCCTTGGAGCTTCTTTCTATCCCGATTCCATGAGGACTACAAGATCAGTACCTGTCTACGCAGGGTATTGCGCACAGCAGGGCTGTCTCTGATCAATCAAGCCAAGACCCTGCACTGCTTCAGAATCACCTATGGTCTCTCACCCATCGCATCCGATAGGCTGCACTCGAGATATACCGACTGATAGAGAATATCCGCCCATTGATTGAAACGTGAAAATATCCTTCTCTCGATGTCGACCCTCCGCTTCTCTATGCCTTCTTGAGATGTACAGAATCTGAGAACAGACACACACACAGAGAAACACAGAGGGAGTCAGCGAGTGATAGACAGAGAGAAATCCTCTAATATTTCTCACAATTCTCCAAGGAATCATCTTGCCTTCTCAAAAATCCTTGTGTTCTTATTGTCAGGAGACACCAAGGCAATCATCCTGAAGACACCTGAGCCACAGATGACTCCGCAGATCATTATGCTACAGAGGCGGGTAGCTCAGTGAAATCTGCATATCCTTCCACATCACTGGGCCAGGAGACACCACAAATGATGGTCTTGTGAGCCTTAACCTGCCCAGCGGGGCGTAGCACACCGATTCAACGTGAACTTCACCTGGCTGGGTAGGGCACTGCACACAGTGTGACTTCCAGGCAGAGGACTGGCCTTTACCCTCACATGCACACATGACTTTACTCATCATATCCTGATGCTACAAAAAAGATTAACCAGTGATCCTATAAATCATGGACACACTGTCAACCACGTTGTCTCTTCGCTTCCTGAGAATCTCTTCAGCTGGTCCACAGGTATCTGAAGCAATAGAAGAGCATAAGAAAAATGATCAGCAGGCAAGATGAGTGTGACTCGATAAGCATTTATGTTTCTATCATCTACTTTATACACGGGCACGTTTTCAGGTCTGGACTGCTGAGATGATAATCAACATATATTGACATCTCTGTGGCCTCAAGCACCTCCCTGACATCTTGGAGGAATATTACTTGGAGTCCCAGAGCCACCCTTGGTCCAAAGGCCACGAGTCATTAATGAGGAAGCAGGTGCACAGTCCTCGAACCAGGAAAGTTCCATTTACCAGTAGTTGAGGTCAATACCAACTCTCACGGCGGGAATCTGTACAACGCATGGCCTCAAGTTGGAGGTCCTGCTGGTCCCCTTCACACTCTTAAATAAATCATTCCTCATTACTCCGACCACGTCCTTGAACCTCACCCAAGTGTTACGCACAGAACTTGCAAATGGTGCCCCAGGACCCTGCACCTTGCATCCCTCCCTCACGAGACCATCCGAACTGCACTTCCCAGTGTACAGATATAGAAGGATGAGGACCAAGAGAGAAATAGGGGTTTCGGATCTCTCTTCATTTCAATGGAATTCACCTTCCCTTTTGTAACAGTTCCTGGTAAATTGGTAGAAATGGAAACATTACCTCATACAGAGGATTTCTGAGGCACTGTTAAAGTTTTAAAGGTGCTCCTAAATGTTCTGGAGGGAGTTAAGGCCATTGGAGCTCCACACTCAAAACTGCACCAAACACAAATACCACCACACCAACGTGCCTGGCGAGTCTAACGCACCTAGACAGACAGGGTTTACACATTTTCCAAGGGTACAGTAGCTGTATGGCTGGGGCACTACACACAAGAAATCTGTAATGTGTAGCCACACCGCAGTCCCCATCATCCTCTTCCATTTAGCTCGCTATCTCTTGCCTCCGCATCCTGATGGCTCTATGCATGATATATCCAGACAGCAAGGGAATATCCATCCACATTTGAATTCTTTTTCCCTCCTCAGGGACTGACCTTTCCATCCCCTTTATACTAACTGCGGACATAGGAGGATCAGAGATAGTGAAGAATTTCCCATTTCTATATTCTCCTCATATGTATCATCTGACTCTCTGTAAACTCTTGGGGTTCACAATGTGAGGAGAAGACCACTGACATCTTCCCGAGGCTGCTAGAGGCACAGATGGCTCCAGGGTCATTAAGACATTAAGGCAAGCAGATTAGGGCCACCTGCAACTGCATTCAGGTCACTGGTTTAGAGGCCACCACCAACGATGTCATTGTGAGCTTTCCTCTATGCAGGTGGGCCGTTCACAGGGAGTCTAAGTGAACGGCACCTGAATGGGCAGGGAACTACACACAGCAAGGCTCCAAGGCTAAGGTCATGCCTTTTGGCCCTCTCAGTACCTCATGCAGCTTTGAGAACCTACGCACTACATCCAAGTGAGTGCACACAAGATATTCTACACTCCTAAAACATGTTATCTCGCTGCCCTTCAATTTTCATCCTACTCCCTCTTGGATGTTTCCTCACAAGCTCTGTATCCATGAAGAGAACCCAGAAATCCTGGAGGTATTCAGCATGGCCCGCTTCTACGCTAAACTAGTGAGAAATAGCCTTACATTTCCCAGGTTTTCAGATTTCAGGATTTTAGAATGGACCACGGAAATAACATTCAGATGACAAATATCGATGTGGCTCCTAAAGCCCTCCTGAATTTTTGGAAGAGATCACAGAGTCACGAGCAGCCCCCTAGCCAAGACTGCTCCAACGGCCACCAAAGGTCATATTTCTGTGGCCCACTACCTCACCAAGAGAGGCACTATCTTCATCGAATTTACGTGAGTAGTGCCAATCCTGGCAAGGCACTGCGCACGCCACGGCCTCATGGTGGAAAACGTCCTCAGGCACCACGTTCAAATCTGCAGTGAAGTTTCCTTCCCTCTGAGTGCCATACCTTGATGACTTCACCCAAGATGTAGATATGGACCTAGAAAAAGTTGACCCACTATACTCAGACACGGATCACACACCTCTCACAGGATGTCATCACCTCGTCTCTGCGTATCTGCACCAGGATCAGGTACTATGATAAAAGCTTACTCCCTTGACTTCGTTTCCTAATAGG
This sequence comes from Giraffa tippelskirchi, assembly GCF_054371585.1. Classification (NCBI taxonomy): domain Eukaryota; kingdom Metazoa; phylum Chordata; class Mammalia; order Artiodactyla; family Giraffidae; genus Giraffa; species Giraffa tippelskirchi. Next base: position 8,679,424 of record NC_137289.1, on the reverse strand, counting down.
AACTGTGGTTGCATCGTTAAACGGGAGGTGCTAATGATCGTACGAACATTCAAGCAGCGGAAGCAGCCTCAAAGTTCCAAGAATGTAGCAGGTTCCCTGGACACTCAAGATACCATGGCAAGCGTCACAAGGACAAACGTAGCACTAACACTGGAACTGCTCTAAGGTCAACCCCAAAACTTCTTCCTTGTAGCTTCTTTCAATCCCGATTGCACGAGGTCTACAAGATCAGTACCTGTCTACGCAGCGTATTGCGCACAGCAGGGCTGTCTCTGATCAATCAAGCCAAGACCCTGCACTGTCTTAGAATCACCTATGATCTCTCACCCATCGCATCCACTAGGCTGCACTCGAGCTATACCCGGACTCATAGAGAATATCCACCCATTGATTGCAACCCGAATTCTCCTTCTCTCGTTGTTTACCATTCACTACCCTATACCTTTTGGAGAGGATTGAAATCTGAGAAAAGCAGACACAGAGACAGAGAAAGAGACAGTGAGTGTGTGTGTGTGTGTGTGTGTGTGTGTGTGTGTGTGTGTGCATGCGTGTGTGTGTGTGTGTGTGTGTGTGTGAAAAAGAGAAAGAGAGAGCCAGAGATATCCTCTAGTATTTCTCACATCTCCTCTAAGGAATCATCATACCTTCTAAAAAATCTTTGTGTTCTTATTGTCAGGACAGACCAAGGAAATCATCCTGAAGATGCCTGAGCCACAGATGACTCCACAGATCATTATGCTACCGAGATCGGTAGATCAGTGAAACCTGCATTTCCATCCACATCACTGGTCCAGGAGACACCACAAACGATGTCCATGTGAGCCTTACCCTACCCAGCTGGAAACAGTACAGCGATTCAACGTGAACTGCACCTGGCTGGGTAGGGCACGGCACACAGCGGGGCTTCTAGGCAGAGGACTGGCCTTTACCCTCACTCCCACACATGACTTTCATCATCATATCCTGATGCTACAACAAAGATTTACCGTTTCTCCTCTAAATCATGGACTCACTGTCACCACTTTGCCCGTCCGCTTCCTGAGAATCTCTTCAGCTAGTCCACGGTTATCTGAAGCAACAGAGGAACATAGGAGAAATGATCAGCAGGCAAGATGAGTGTGACTCTATCAGTATTTATGTTTCTATCATCTACTTTATACAGGGGAACATTTTCAGGTCTGGACTACTGAGATCATAATCAACATATACTGACATCTCTGTGGCCTCAAGCGCCTCCCTGACATCTTGGAGGAATATTACTTTGAGTGCCAGAAACACCCTTGTCCAAAGTCCACGAGTCATTAATTCCGAAGCAGTCACAAAATCATCGAACCAGGAAAGTTCCGTTTACCAGTAGGTGAAGTCAATAGCATCTCTCACGGCGGGAATATGTACAACATATGGCCTCAAGTTGGAGGCCCTGCTGGTCCCCTTCACACTCTTAAATAAATCATTCCTCATTACTCCTACCACGGCCTTGAACCTCACCCAAGTTTTAGGCACAGAACTTAAAAATGGTGCGCAGGACCCTGCACTGTGCATCCCTCCCTCACGAGACCATCCGCACTGCACTTCGCAGTGTACATAGTTAGAAGGATGAGGACCAACAGAGAAATAGGGGTTTCGGATCTCCCTACATATGAATGGAATTCACCATCCCTTTTCTAACAGTTACTGGTAAATTGGTTGGAATGGAAACATTCCATCATACAGAGGATTTCAGAGGCTCTGTTAAAGTTTTAAAGGTGCTCCTAAATGTTCTGGACGGAGCTAAGGCCTTTGGGGCTCCACACTCAAAACTGCACCAAACACAAATAACACCACACCAACGTGCCTGGCGAGTCTAAGGCACCTAGACAGACAGTGTTTACACATTCTCCAAGGGTACAGTAGCTGTATGGGTGGGGCACTACACACAAGAAATCTGTAATGTTTAGCCACACCGCAGTCCCCATCATTCTCTTCCATTTAGCTTGGTATCTCTTGCCTCCACATCCTGATGGCTCTATGCATGATATATCCAGACAGCAAGGGAATATCCACCCACATTTCAATCCCTTTCCCTCCTCAGGGACTGACCTTTCCATCCCCTTTATACTTACTGCAGATATAGGAGGATCAGAGAGAGTCAAGAATTTCCCATTTCTATTTTCTCCTGATATGTATCATCTGACTCTCTGTAAACTCTTGGGGATCACAATGTGAAGAGAAGACCACTGACATCTCCCCGAGGCAGCTAGAGGCACAGATGGCTCCAGGGTCATTAAGACAACAAGGCAAGCAGAGTAGGGCCAGCTGCAACTCCATCCCGGTCACTGGTTTAGAGGCTACCAGGAACGATGTCACTGTGAGCTTTCCTCTACACAGGTGGGCCGTTCACAGGGAGTCTAAGTGAACGGCACCTGAGTGGGCAGGGAAGGACACACAGCAAGGCTCCAAGGCTAAAGACATGACTTTTGGCGCTCTCAGTATCCCATGTAGCTTTCAGAACCCTACGCACTACATCACCGTGAGTGCACACAATATAGTCTACACTCCTAAAACAAGTTATCTCACTGCCCTTCAATTTTCATCCTACTCCCTCTTGGACGTTTCCTCACAAGCTCTCTGTACACCAGGGGAACACAGAAATCCTGGAGATATTCAGCATGGCCCGATTCTACGCTAAACTACTGAGAAATAGCCTTACATTTCCCAGGTTATCAGATTTCAGGATTTGAGAATGGACCACGGAAAAACAATCAGATGACAAATATCTATGTGGCTCCTACACCCCTCCTGAATTTATGGAAGAGATCACAGCGTCACGAGCAGCCGCCTACCCAAGACTGCTCCAGCGGCCACCAAAGGTCATATTCCTGTGGCACATTACCTCACCAAGAAAGGCACTATCTACATTGAATTTACGTGAATAGCACCGATGCTGGAAAGGCACTGTGCACGCCACGGCCTCATCGTGGAAAACGTACTCAGGCACCACGTTCAAAACTGCAGTGAAGTTTCCTTCCCTCTGAGTGCCATAACTTGATGATTTCACCCAAGATGTAGATATTGTCCTAGAAAAAGTTGACCCACTATACTCAAACATGGATCACACACCTGTCACAGGATGTCATCCGCTGTTCTCTGTGTATCTGCACCAGGATGAGGTAGTATGATAAAAGCTTACTCCCTTGAATTTGTTTCCTAATAGGAACTGTGGTTCCATCGTTAAACTCTAGGTGATGATGTTCATAGGAATATTCAAGCAGTGGAGGCAGCCTCAAAGTTCCTAGAATGTGGCAGGTTTCCTGGACCCTCAAGATACCATGGCAAGCGTCACAAGGACAAACGTAGCACTAGCACCGGAACTGCTCTAAGGTCCACCCCAAAACTTCTTTCTTGGAGCTTCTTTCTATCCCGATTCCACGAGGTCTACAAGATCAGTACTTGTCTACACAGGGTATTGCACACAGCAGGGCTGTCTTTGCACAGTCAAGCGAAGACCCTACACTGTCTCAGAATCACCTATGGTCTCTCACCCATCGCATCCAATAGGCTGCACTCGAGATATACCCTGACTGATAGAGAATATCTGCACATTTATTGCAACGTGAAAATAACCTTCTCTCGATGTCGACCCTCCACTTCTCTATGCCTTCTTGAGATGTACAGAATCTGAGAAGAACAGACACAAACACAGAGAAACACAGAGGCAGTGAGCGAGAGATAGACAGAGAGAAATCCTCTAATATTTCTCACAATTCTCCAAGGAATCATCCTGCCTTCTGAAAAATCTTTGTGTTCTTATTGTCAGGACAGACGAAGGCAATCATCCTGAAGACACCTGAGCCACAGATGACTCCGCAGATCATTATGCTACAGAGGTGGGTAGCTCAGTGAAATCTGCATATCCATCCACATCACTGGGCCAGGAGACACCACAAACGATGGTCCTGTGTGCCTTACTCTACCCAGCGGGGATAAGTACACGGCGATTCAACGTGAACTTCACCTGGCTGGGTAGGGCACTGCACACAGTGTGACTTCCAGGCAGAGGACTGGCCTTTACCCTCACACGCACACATGACTTTCCTCATTATATCCTGATGCTACAGAAAAAGTTTACCCAGTGATCCTATAAATCATGGACACACTGTCAACCACGTTGTCTCTTCGCTTCCTGAGAATCTCTTCAGCTGGTCCACAGGTATCTGAAGAAATAGAGGAGCATAAGAGAAATGATCAGCAGACAAGATGAGTGTGAATCTATAAGCATTTATGTTTCTATCATCTACTTTATACACGGGCACGTTTTCAAGTCTGGACTGCTGAGATGATAATCAACATATAGTGACATCTCTGGGGCCTCAAGCGCCTCCCTGACATCTAGGAGGAATATTACTTGGAGTCCCAGAGCCACACTTGGTCCAAAAGCCACGAGTCATTAATGAGGAAGCAGGTGCACAGTCTTCGAACCAGGAAAGTTCCGTTTACCAGTAGTTGAGGTCAATACCAACTCTCACGGCGGGAATCTGTACAACGCATGGCCTCAGGTTGGAGGCCCTGCTGGTCCCCTTCACACTCTTAAATAAATCAGTCCTCATTACTCCACCACGTCCTTGAACCTCACCCAAGTTTTATACATAGAATTTGAAAATGGTGCCCCAGGACCCTGCACCTTGCATCTCTCCCTCAAGAGACCATCTGCACTGCACTTCGCAGTGTACAGATTTAGAAGGATGAGGACCAAGAGACAAAGAGGTGCTTCAGATCTCTCTTCATTTCAATGGAATTAACCTTCCGTTTACTAACAGTTCAAGGTAAACTTCCAGAAATGGAAACATTACGTCATACGGAGGATTTCCGAAGCTCTTTTAAAGTTTTCAAGGTGCTGCTAAATGTTCTAGAGGGAGCTAAGGCCATTGGAGCTCCACACACAAAACTGGTCCGAACACAAGCAAGAGCACACCAGCATACCTGGAGAGTCTAACGCACCTAGACAGGCAGCGTTTACACATTCTCCAAGGGGACTGTAGCTGTATGCCTAGGGCACTAAACACAAGAAATCTGTAATGTGTAGCCACACCGCAGTCCCCATCATCCTCTTCCATTTAGCTCGCTATCTCTTGCCTCCGCATCCTGATGGCTCTATGCATGATATATCCAGACAGCAAGGGAATATCCATCCACATTTGAATTCTTTTTCCCTCCTCAGGGACTGACCTTTCCATCCCCTTTATACTAACTGCGGACATAGGAGGATCAGAGATAGTGAAGAATTTCCCATTTCTATATTCTCCTCATATGTATCATCTGCCTCTCTGTAAACTCTTGGGGTTCACAATGTGAGGAGAAGACCACTGACATCTTCCCGAGGCTGCTAGAGGCACAGATGGCTCCAGGGTCATTAAGACATTAAGGCAAGCAGATTAGGGCCACCTGCAACTGCATTCAGGTCACTGGTTTAGAGGCCACCACCAACGATGTCATTGTGAGCTTTCCTCTATGCAGGTGGGCCGTTCACAGGGAGTCTAAGTGAACGGCACCTGAATGGGCAGGGAACTACACACAGCAAGGCTCCAAGGCTAAGGACATGCCTTTTGGCCCTCTCAGTACCTCATGCAGCTTTGAGAACCTACGCACTACATCCAAGTGAGTGCACACAAGATATTCTACACTCCTAAAACAAGTTATCTCGCTGCCCTTCAATTTTCATCCTACTCCCTCTTGGATGTTTCCTCACAAGCTCTGTATCCATGAAGAGAACCCAGAAATCCTGGAGGTATTCAGCATGGCCCGCTTCTACGCTAAACTAGTGAGAAATAGCCTTACATTTCCCAGGTTTTCAGATTTCAGGATTTTAGAATGGACCACGGAAATAACATTCAGATGACAAATATCGATGTGGCTCCTAAAGCCCTCCTGAATTTTTGGAAGAGATCACAGAGTCACGAGCAGCCCCCTAGCCAAGACTGCTCCAACGGCCACCAACGGTCATATTTCTGTGGCACACTACCTCACCAAGAGAGGCACTATGTTCATCGAATTTACGTGAGTAGTGCCAATCCTGGCAAGGCACTGCGCACGCCACGGCCTCATGGTGGAAAACGTCCTCAGGCACCACGTTCAAATCTGCAGTGAAGTTTCCTTCCCTCTGAGTGCCATACCTTGATGACTTCACCCAAGATGTAGATATGGACCTAGAAAAAGTTGACCCACTATACTCAGACACGGATCACACACCTCTCACAGGATGTCATCACCTCGTCTCTGCGTATCTGCACCAGGATCAGGTACTATGATAAAAGCTTACTCCCTTGACTTCGTTTCCTAATAGGAACTGTGGTTGCATCGTTAAACGGGAGGTGCTAATGATCGTACGAACATTCAAGCAGCGGAAGCAGCCTCAAAGTTCCAAGAATGTAGCAGGTTCCCTGGACACTCAAGATACCATGGCAAGCGTCACAAGGACAAACGTAGCACTAACACTGGAACTGCTCTAAGGTCAACCCCAAAACTTCTTCCTTGTAGCTTCTTTCAATCCCGATTGCACGAGGTCTACAAGATCAGTACCTGTCTACGCAGCGTATTGCGCACAGCAGGGCTGTCTCTGATCAATCAAGCCAAGTCCCTGCACTGTCTTAGAATCACCTATGATCTCTCACCCATCGCATCCACTAGGCTGCACTCGAGCTATACCCGGACTCATAGAGAATATCCACCCATTGATTGCAACCCGAATTCTCCTTCTCTCGTTGTTTACCATTCACTACCCTATACCTTTTGGAGAGGATTGAAATCTGAGAAAAGCAGACACAGAGACAGAGAAAGAGACAGTGAGTGTGTGTGTGTGTGTGTGTGTGTGTGCATGCGTGTGTGTGTGTGTGTGTGTGTGAAAAAGAGAAAGAGAGAGCCAGAGATATCCTCTAGTATTTCTCACATCTCCTCTAAGGAATCATCATACCTTCTAAAAAATCTTTGTGTTCTTATTGTCAGGACAGACCAAGGAAATCATCCTGAAGATGCCTGAGCCACAGATGACTCCACAGATCATTATGCTACCGAGATCGGTAGATCAGTGAAACCTGCATTTCCATCCACATCACTGGTCCAGGAGACACCACAAACGATGTCCATGTGAGCCTTACCCTACCCAGCTGGAAACAGTACAGCGATTCAACGTGAACTGCACCTGGCTGGGTAGGGCACGGCACACAGCGGGGCTTCTAGGCAGAGGACTGGCCTTTACCCTCACTCCCACACATGACTTTCATCATCATATCCTGATGCTACAACAAAGATTTACCGTTTCTCCTTTAAATCATGGACTCACTGTCACCACTTTGCCCGTCCGCTTCCTGAGAATCTCTTCAGCTAGTCCACGGTTATCTGAAGCAACAGAGGAACATAGGAGAAATGATCAGCAGGCAAGATGAGTGTGACTCTATCAGTATTTATGTTTCTATCATCTACTTTATACAGGGGAACATTTTCAGGTCTGGACTACTGAGATCATAATCAACATATACTGACATCTCTGTGGCCTCAAGCGCCTCCCTGACATCTTGGAGGAATATTACTTGGAGTGCCAGAAACACCCTTGGTCCAAAGCCCACGAGTCATTAATTCCGAAGCAGTCACACAATCATCGAACCAGGAAAGTTCCGTTTACCAGTAGGTGAAGTCAATAGCATCTCTCACGGCGGGAATATGTACAACATATGGCCTCAAGTTGGAGGCCCTGCTGGTCCCCTTCACACTCTTAAATAAATCATTCCTCATTACTCCTACCATGGCCTTGAACCTCACCCAAGTTTTAGGCACAGAACTTAAAAATGGTGCCCCAGGACCCTGCACCGTGCATCCCTCCCTCACGAGACCATCCGCACTGCACTTCGCAGTGTACATAGTTAGAAGGATGAGGACCGACAGAGAAATAGGGGTTTCGGATCTCCCTACATATGAATGGAATTCACCTTCCCTTTTCTAACAGTTCCTGGTAAATTGGTAGGAATGGAAACATTCCGTCATACAGAGGATTTCAGAGGCTCTGTTAAAGTTTTAAAGGTGCTCCTAAATGTTCTGGAGGGAGCTAAGGCCTTTGGAGCTCCACACTCAAAACTGCACCAAACACAAATACCACCACACCAACGTGTCTGGCGAGTCTAAGGCACCTAGACAGACAGTGTTTACACATTCTCCAAGGGTACAGTAGCTGTATGGGTGGGGCACTACACACAAGAAATCTGTAATGTGTAGCCACACCGCAGTCCCCATCAACCTCTTCCATTTAGCTTGCTATCTCTTGCCTCCACATCCTGATGGCTCTAGGCATGATATATCCAGACAGCAAGGGAATATCCACCCACACTTCAATCCCTTTCCCTCCTCAGGGACTGACCTTTCCATCCCCTTTATACTTACTGCAGATATAGGAGGATCAGAGAGAGTCAAGAATTTCCCATTTCTATTTTCTCCTGATATGTATCATCTGACTCTCAGTAAACTCTTGGGGTTCACAATGTGAGGAGAATACCACTGACATCTCCCCGAGGCAGCTAGAGGCACAGATGGCTCCAGGGTCATTAAGACATCAAGGCAAGCAGATTTGGGCCACCTGCAACTCCATCCAGGTCACTGGTTTAGAGGCTGCCAGGAACGATGTCACTGTGAGCTTTCCTCTACAGAGGTGGGCCGTTCACAGGGAGTCTAAGTGAACGGCACCTGAGTGGCCAGGGAAGGACACACAGCAAGGCTCCAAGGCTAAAGACATGACTTTTGGCGCTCTCAGTATCCCATGTAGCTTTCAGAACCCTACGCACTACATCACCGTGAGTGCACACAATATAGTCTACACTCCTAAAACAAGTTATCTCACTGCCCTTCAATTTTCATCCTACTCCCTCTTGGACGTTTCCTCACAAGCTCTCTGTACACCAGGAGAACACAGAAATCCTGGAGATATTCAGCATGGCCCGATTCTACGCTAAACTACTGAGAAATCGCCTTACATTTCCCAGGTTATCAGATTTCAGGATTTGAGAATGGACCACGGAAAAACAATCAGATGACAAATATCTATGTGGCTCCTAAAGCCCTCCTGAATTTATGGAAGAGATCACAGAGTCACGAGCAGCCGCCTACCCAAGACTGCTCCAGCGGCCACCAAAGGTCATATTCCTGTCGCACATTACCTCACCGAGAAAGTCACTGTGTACATCGAATTTACCTGAATATGGCCTATCCGGGTAAGGCACTGCGCACGCCACGGCCTCGTGGTGGAAAACGTACTCTGGCACCACGTTCAAAACTGCAGTGAAGTTTCCTTCCCTCTGAGTGCCATACCTTGATGACTTCACCCAAGATGTAGATATGGACCTAGAAAAAGTTGACCCACTATACGCAGACACGGATCACACACTCTCAGGATGTCACCACCTGTTCCCTGCGTATCTGCACCAGGAGGAGGTACTGTGGTAAAAGCTTACTCCGTTGGCTTCGTGACCTAATGGGAACTGTGGTTCCATCGTTAAACTCGAGGTGATGATGTTCATAGGAATATTCAAGCAGTGGAAGCAGCCTCAAAGTTCCTAGAATGGGGCAGGTTCCCTGGACCCTCAAGATACCATGGCAAGGTTCACAAGGACAAACCTAGCACTAGCACCGGAACTGCTCTAAGGTCAACCCCAAAACTTCTTCCTTGGAGCTTCTTTCTATCCCGATTCCACGAGGTCTACAAGATCAGTACCTGTCTACGCAGGGTATTGCGCACAGCAGGGCTGTCTCTGATCAATCAAGCCAAGACCCTGCACTGTCTCAGAATCACCTATGCTCTGTCACCCATCGCATCCAATAGGCTGCACTCGAGATATACCCTGACTGATAGAGAATATCCGCACATTTATTGCAACGTGAAAATAACCTTCTCTCGATGTCGACCCTCCACTTCTCTATGCTTTCTTGAGATGTACAGAATCGGAGAAGAACAGACACACACACAGAGAAACACAGAGGCAGTGAGCGAGAGATAGACAGAGAGAAATCCTCTAATATTTCTCACAATTCTCCAAGGAATCATCCTGCCTTCTGAAAAATCTTTGTGTTCTTATTGTCAGGACAGACGAAGGCAATCATCCTGAAGACACTTGAGCCACAGATAACTCCGCAGATCATTATGCTACAGAGGTGGGTAGCTCAGTGAAATCTGCATATCCATCCACATCACTGGGCCAGGAGACACCACAAACGATGGTCCTGTGAGCCTTACTCTACCCAGCGGGGATAAGTACACCGATTCAACGTGAACTTCACCTGGCTGGGTAGGGCACTGCACACAGTGTGACTTCCAGGCAGAGGACTGGCCTTTACCCTCACATGCACACATGATTTTACTCATCATATCCTGATGCTACAAAAAAAGTTTACCCAGTGATCCTATAAATCATGGACACACTGTCAACCACGTTGTCTCTTCCCTTCCTGAGAATCTCTTCAACTGGTCCACAGGTATCTGAAGCAATAGAGGAGCATAAGAGAAATGATCAGCAGACAAGATGAGTGTGACTCTATAAGCATTTAAGTTTCTATCATCTACTTTATACACGGGCACGTTTTCAGGACTGGACTGCTGAGATGATAATCAACATATACAGACAACTCTGTGGCCTCAAGCGCCTCCCTGACATCTTGGAGGAATATTACCTGGAGTCCCAGAGCCACCCTTGGTCCAAAAGCCACGAGTCATTAATGAGGAAGCAGGTGCACAGTCCTCGAACCAGGAAAGTTCCGTTTACCAGTAGTTGAGGTCAATACCAACTCTCACGGCGGGAATCTGTTCAACGCATGGCCTCAAGTTGGAGGCCCTGCTAGTCCCCTTCACACTCTTAAATAAATCATTCCTCATTACTCCGACCACGTCCTTGAACCTCACCCAGGTTTTATACAAAGAATTTGAAAATGGTGCCCCAGGACCCTGCACCTTGCATCTCTCCCTCAAGAGACCATCTGAACTGCACTTCGCAGTGTACAGATTTAGAAGGATGAGGACCAAGAGACAAAGAGGTGTTTCAGATCTCTCTTCATTTCAATGGAATTAACCTTCCCTTTACTAACAGTTCCTGGTAAACTTTCAGAAATGGAAACATTACGTCATACGGAGGATTTCCGAGGCTCTGTTAACGTTGTAAAGGTGCTGCTAAATGTTCTAGAGGGAGCTAAGGCCATTGGAGCTCCACAGTCAAAAATGCACCAAACACAAATACCACCACACCAACGTGCCTGGAGAGTCTAACGCACCTAGACAGACAGGGTTTACACATTTTCCAAGGGTACAGTAGCTGTATGGCTGGGGCACTACACACAAGAAATCTGTAATGTGTAGCCACACCGCAGTCCCCATCATCCTCTTCCATTTAGCTCGCTATCTCTTGCCTCCGCATCCTGATGGCTCTATGCATGATATATCCAGACAGCAAGGGAATATCCATCCACATTTGAATTCTTTTTCCCTCCTCAGGGACTGACCTTTCCATCCCCTTTATGCTAACTGCGGACATAGGAGGATCAGAGATAGTGAAGAATTTCCCATTTCTATATTCTCCTCATATGTATCATCTGACTCTCTGTAAACTCTTGGGGTTCACAATGTGAGGAGAAGACCACTGACATCTTCCCGAGGCTGCTAGAGGCACAGATGGCTCCAGGGTCATTAAGACATTAAGGCAAGCAGATTAGGGCCACCTGCAACTGCATTCAGGTCACTGGTTTAGAGGCCACCACCAACGATGTCATTGTGAGCTTTCCTCTATGCAGGTGGGCCGTTCACAGGGAGTCTAAGTGAACGGCACCTGAATGGGCAGGGAACTACACACAGCAAGGCTCCAAGGCTAAGGACATGCCTTTTGGCCCTCTCAGTACCTCATGCAGCTTTGAGAACCTACGCACTACATCCAAGTGAGTGCACACAAGATATTCTACACTCCTAAAACAAGTTATCTCGCTGCCCTTCAATTTTCATCCTACTCCCTCTTGGATGTTTCCTCACAAGCTCTGTATCCATGAAGAGAACCCAGAAATCCTGGAGGTATTCAGCATGGCCCGCTTCTACGCTAAACTACTGAGAAATAGCCTTACATTTCCCAGGTTTTCAGATTTCAGGATTTTAGAATGGACCACGGAAATAACATTCAGATGACAAATATCGATGTGGCTCCTAAAGCCCTCCTGAATTTTTGGAAGAGATCACAGAGTCACGAGCAGCCCCCTAGCCAAGACTGCTCCAACGGCCACCAACGGTCATATTTCTGTGGCACACTACCTCACCAAGAGAGGCACTATCTTCATCGAATTTACGTGAGTAGTGCCAATCCTGGCAAGGCACTGCGCACGCCACGGCCTCATGGTGGAAAACGTCCTCAGGCACCACGTTCAAATCTGCAGTGAAGTTTCCTTCCCTCTGAGTGCCATACCTTGATGACTTCACCCAAGATGTAGATATGGACCTAGAAAAAGTTGACCCACTATACTCAGACACGGATCACACACCTCTCACAGGATGTCATCACCTCGTCTCTGCGTATCTGCACCAGGATCAGGTACTATGATAAAAGCTTACTCCCTTGACTTCGTTTCCTAATAGGAACTGTGGTTGCATCGTTAAACGGGAGGTGCTAATGATCGTACGAACATTCAAGCAGCGGAAGCAGCCTCAAAGTTCCAAGAATGTAGCAGGTTCCCTGGACACTCAAAGTACCATGGCAAGCGTCACAAGGACAAACGTAGCACTAACACTGGAACTGCTCTAAGGTCAACCCCAAAACTTCTTCCTTGTAGCTTCTTTCAATCCCGATTGCACGAGGTCTACAAGATCAGTACCTGTCTACGCAGCGTATTGCGCACAGCAGGGCTGTCTCTGATCAATCAAGCCAAGACCCTGCACTGTCTTAGAATCACCTATGATCTCTCACCCATCGCATCCACTAGGCTGCACTCGAGCTATACCCGGACTCATAGAGAATATCCACCCATTGATTGCAACCCGAATTCTCCTTCTCTCGTTGTTTACCATTCACTACTCTATACCTTTTGGAGAGGATTGAAATCTGAGAAAAGCAGACACAGAGACAGAGAAAGAGACAGTGAGTGTGTGTGTGTGTGTGTGTGTGTGTGTGTGTGCATGCGTGTGTGTGTGTGTGTGTGTGTGAAAAAGAGAAAGAGAGAGCCAGAGATATCCTCTAGTATTTCTCACATCTCCTCTAAGGAATCATCATACCTTCTAAAAAATCTTTGTGTTCTTATTGTCAGGACAGACCAAGGAAATCATCCTGAAGATGCCTGAGCCACAGATGACTCCACAGATCATTATGCTACCGAGATCGGTAGATCAGTGAAACCTGCATTTCCATCCACATCACTGGTCCAGGAGACACCACAAACGATGTCCATGTGAGCCTTACCCTACCCAGCTGGAAACAGTACAGCAATTCAACGTGAACTGCACCTGGCTGGGTAGGGCACGGCACACAGCGGGGCTTCTAGGCAGAGGACTGGCCTTTACCCTCACTCCCACACATGACTTTCATCATCATATCCTGATGCTACAACAAAGATTTACCGTTTCTCCTTTAAATCATGGACTCACTGTCACCACTTTGCCCGTCCGCTTCCTGAGAATCTCTTCAGCTAGTCCACGGTTATCTGAAGCAACAGAGGAACATAGGAGAAATGATCAGCAGGCAAGATGAGTGTGACTCTATCAGTATTTATGTTTCTATCATCTACTTTATACAGGGGAACATTTTCAGGTCTGGACTACTGAGATCATAATCAACATATACTGACATCTCTGTGGCCTCAAGCACCTCCCTGACATCTTGGAGGAATATTACTTGGAGTGCCAGAAACACCCTTGGTCCAAAGCCCACGAGTCATTAATTCCGAAGCAGTCACACAATCATCGAACCAGGAAAGTTCCGTTTACCAGTAGGTGAAGTCAATAGCATCTCTCACGGCGGGAATATGTACAACATATGGCCTCAAGTTGGAGGCCCTGCTGGTCCCCTTCACACTCTTAAATAAATCATTCCTCATTACTCCTACCACGGCCTTGAACCTCACCCAAGTTTTAGGCACAGAACTTAAAAATGGTGCCCCAGGACCCTGCACCGTGCATCCCTCCCTCACGAGACCATCCGCACTGCACTTCGCAGTGTACATAGTTAGAAGGATGAGGACCGACAGAGAAATAGGGGTTTCGGATCTCCCTACATATGAATGGAATTCACCTTCCCTTTTCTAACAGTTCCTGGTAAATTGGTAGGAATGGAAACATTCCGTCATACAGAGGATTTCAGAGGCTCTGTTAAAGTTTTAAAGGTGCTCCTAAATGTTCTGGAGGGAGCTAAGGCCTTTGGAGCTCCACACTCAAAACTGCACCAAACACAAATACCACCACACCAACGTGTCTGGCGAGTCTAAGGCACCTAGACAGACAGTGTTTACACATTCTCCAAGGGTACAGTAGCTGTATGGGTGGGGCACTACACACAAGAAATCTGTAATGTGTAGCCAAACCGCAGTCCCCATCAACCTCTTCCATTTAGCTTGCTATCTCGTGCCTCCACATCCTGATGGCTCTAGGCATGATATATCCAGACAGCAAGGGAATATCCACCCACATTTCAATCCCTTTCCCTCCTCAGGGACTGACCTTTCCATCCCCTTTATACTTACTGCAGATATAGGAGGATCAGAGAGAGTCAAGAATTTCCCATTTCTATTTTCTCCTGATATGTATCATCTGACTCTCAGTAAACTCTTGGGGTTCACAATGTGAGGAGAATACCACTGACATCTCCCCGAGGCAGCTAGAGGCACAGATGGCTCCAGGGTCATTAAGACATCAAGGCAAGCAGATTTGGGCCACCTGCAACTCCATCCAGGTCACTGGTTTAGAGGCTGCCAGGAACGATGTCACTGTGAGCTTTCCTCTACAGAGGTGGGCCGTTCACAGGGAGTCTAAGTGAACGGCACCTGAGTGGCCAGGGAAGGACACACAGCAAGGCTCCAAGGCTAAAGACATGACTTTTGGCGCTCTCTGTATCCCATGTAGCTTTCAGAACCCTACGCACTACATCACCGTGAGTGCACACAATATAGTCTACACTCCTAAAACAAGTTATCTCACTGCCCTTCAATTTTCATCCTACTCCCTCTTGGACGTTTCCTCACAAGCTCTCTGTACACCAGGAGAACACAGAAATCCTGGAGATATTCAGCATGGCCCGATTCTACGCTAAACTACTGAGAAATAGCCTTACATTTCCCAGGTTATCAGATTTCAGGATTTGAGAATGGACCACGGAAAAACAATCAGATGACAAATATCTATGTGGCTCCTAAAGCCCTCCTGAATTTATGGAAGAGATCACAGAGTCACGAGCAGCCGCCTACCCAAGACTGCTCCAGCGGCCACCAAAGGTCATATTCCTGTCGCACATTACATCACCGAGAAAGTCACTGTGTACATCGAATTTACCTGAATATGGCCTATCCGGGTAAGGCACTGCGCACGCCACGGCCTCGTGGTGGAAAACGTACTCTGGCACCACGTTCAAAACTGCAGTGAAGTTTCCTTCCCTCTGAGTGCCATACCTTGATGACTTCACCCAAGATGTAGATATGGACCTAGAAAAAGTTGACCCACTATACTCAGACACGGATCACACACTCTCAGGATGT
The DNA here is from genome assembly GCF_054371585.1 of Giraffa tippelskirchi. Classification (NCBI taxonomy): domain Eukaryota; kingdom Metazoa; phylum Chordata; class Mammalia; order Artiodactyla; family Giraffidae; genus Giraffa; species Giraffa tippelskirchi. The sequence continues at coordinate 8,663,704 of NC_137289.1, read as the reverse complement.
CACCACCTGTTCCCTGCGTATCTGCACCAGGAGGAGGTACTGTGGTAAAAGCTTACTCCGTTGGCTTCGTGACCTAATGGGAACTGTGGTTCCATCGTTAAACTCGAGGTGATGATGTTCATAGGAATATTCAAGCAGTGGAAGCAGCCTCAAAGTTCCTAGAATGGGGCAGGTTCCCTGGACCCTCAAGATACCATGGCAAGGTTCACAAGGACAAACCTAGCACTAGCACCGGAACTGCTCTAAGGTCAACCCCAAAACTTCTTCCTTGGAGCTTCTTTCTATCCCGATTCCACGAGGTCTACAAGATCAGTACCTGTCTACGCAGGGTATTGCGCACAGCAGGGCTGTCTCTGATCAATCAAGCCAAGACCCTGCACTGTCTCAGAATCACCTATGCTCTCTCACCCATCGCATCCAATAGGCTGCACTCGAGATATACCCTGACTGATAGAGAATATCCGCACATTTATTGCAACGTGAAAATAACCTTCTCTCGATGTCGACCCTCCACTTCTCTATGCCTTCTTGAGATGTACAGAATCGGAGAAGAACAGACACACACACAGAGAAACACAGAGGCAGTGAGCGAGAGATAGACAGAGAGAAATCCTCTAATATTTCTCACAATTCTCCAAGGAATCATCCTGCCTTCTGAAAAATCTTTGTGTTCTTATTGTCAGGACAGACGAAGGCAATCATCCTGAAGACACTTGAGCCACAGATAACTCCGCAGATCATTATGCTACAGAGGTGGGTAGCTCAGTGAAATCTGCATATCCATCCACATCACTGGGCCAGGAGACACCACAAACGATGGTCCTGTGAGCCTTACTCTACCCAGCGGGGATAAGTACACCGATTCAACGTGAACTTCACCTGGCTGGGTAGGGTACTGCACACAGTGTGACTTCCAGGCAGAGGACTGGCCTTTACCCTCACATGCACACATGATTTTACTCATCATATCCTGATGCTACAAAAAAAGTTTACCCAGTGATCCTATAAATCATGGACACACTGTCAACCACGTTGTCTCTTCCCTTCCTGAGAATCTCTTCAACTGGTCCACAGGTATCTGAAGCAATAGAGGAGCATAAGAGAAATGATCAGCAGACAAGATGAGTGTGACTCTATAAGCATTTAAGTTTCTATCATCTACTTTATACACGGGCACGTTTTCAGGTCTGGACTGCTGAGATGATAATCAACATATACAGACAACTCTGTGGCCTCAAGCGCCTCCCTGACATCTTGGAGGAATATTACCTGGAGTCCCAGAGCCACCCTTGGTCCAAAAGCCACGAGTCATTAATGAGGAAGCAGGTGCACAGTCCTCGAACCAGGAAAGTTCCGTTTACCAGTAGTTGAGGTCAATACCAACTCTCACGGCGGGAATCTGTTCAACGCATGGCCTCAAGTTGGAGGCCCTGCTAGTCCCCTTCACACTCTTAAATAAATCATTCCTCATTACTCCGACCACGTCCTTGAACCTCACCCAGGTTTCATACAAAGAATTTGAAAATGGTGCCCCAGGACCCTGCACCTTGCATCTCTCCCTCAAGAGACCATCTGAACTGCACTTCGCAGTGTACAGATTTAGAAGGATGAGGACCAAGAGACAAAGAGGTGTTTCAGATCTCTCTTCATTTCAATGGAATTAACCTTCCCTTTACTAACAGTTCCTGGTAAACTTTCAGAAATGGAAACATTACGTCATACGGAGGATTTCCGAGGCTCTGTTAACGCTGTAAAGGTGCTGCTAAATGTTCTAGAGGGAGCTAAGGCCATTGGAGCTCCACAGTCAAAAATGCACCAAACACAAATACCACCACACCAACGTGCCTGGAGAGTCTAACGCACCTAGACAGACAGGGTTTACACATTTTCCAAGGGTACAGTAGCTGTATGGCTGGGGCACTACACACAAGAAATCTGTAATGTGTAGCCACACCGCAGTCCCCATCATCCTCTTCCATTTAGCTCGCTATCTCTTGCCTCCGCATCCTGATGGCTCTATGCATGATATATCCAGACAGCAAGGGAATATCCATCCACATTTGAATTCTTTTTCCCTCCTCAGGGACTGACCTTTCCATCCCCTTTATACTAACTGCGGACATAGGAGGATCAGAGATAGTGAAGAATTTCCCATTTCTATATTCTCCTCATATGTATCATCTGACTCTCTGTAAACTCTTGGGGTTCACAATGTGAGGAGAAGACCACTGACATCTTCCCGAGGCTGCTAGAGGCACAGATGGCTCCAGGGTCATTAAGACATTAAGGCAAGCAGATTAGGGCCACCTGCAACTGCATTCAGGTCACTGGTTTAGAGGCCACCACCAACGATGTCATTGTGAGCTTTCCTCTATGCAGGTGGGCCGTTCACAGGGAGTCTAAGTGAACGGCACCTGAATGGGCAGGGAACTACACACAGCAAGGCTCCAAGGCTAAGGACATGCCTTTTGGCCCTCTCAGTACCTCATGCAGCTTTGAGAACCTACGCACTACATCCAAGTGAGTGCACACAAGATATTCTACACTCCTAAAACAAGTTATCTCGCTGCCCTTCAATTTTCATCCTACTCCCTCTTGGATGTTTCCTCACAAGCTCTGTATCCATGAAGAGAACCCAGAAATCCTGGAGGTATTCAGCATGGCCCGCTTCTACGCTAAACTACTGAGAAATAGCCTTACATTTTCCATGTTTTCAGATTTCAGGATTTTAGAATGGACCACGGAAATAACATTCAGATGACAAATATCGATGTGGCTCCTAAAGCCCTCCTGAATTTTTGGAAGAGATCACAGAGTCACGAGCAGCCCCCTAGCCAAGACTGCTCCAACGGCCACCAACGGTCATATTTCTGTGGCACACTACCTCACCAAGAGAGGCACTATGTTCATCGAATTTACGTGAGTAGTGCCAATCCTGGCAAGGCACTGCCCACGCCACGGCCTCATGGTGGAAAACGTCCTCAGGCACCACGTTCAAATCTGCAGTGAAGTTTCCTTCCCTCTGAGTGCCATACCTTGATGACTTCACCCAAGATGTAGATATGGACCTAGAAAAAGTTGACCCACTATACTCAGACACGGATCACACACCTCTCACAGGATGTCATCACCTCGTCTCTGCGTATCTGCACCAGGATCAGGTACTATGATAAAAGCTTACTCCCTTGACTTCGTTTCCTAATAGGAACTGTGGTTGCATCGTTAAACGGGAGGTGCTAATGATCGTACGAACATTCAAGCAGCGGAAGCAGCCTCAAAGTTCCAAGAATGTAGCAGGTTCCCTGGACACTCAAGATACCATGGCAAGCGTCACAAGGACAAACGTAGCACTAACACTGGAACTGCTCTAAGGTCAACCCCAAAACTTCTTCCTTGTAGCTTCTTTCAATCCCGATTGCACGAGGTCTACAAGATCAGTACCTGTCTACGCAGCGTATTGCGCACAGCAGGGCTGTCTCTGATCAATCAAGCCAAGACCCTGCACTGTCTTAGAATCACCTATGATCTCTCACCCATCGCATCCACTAGGCTGCACTCGAGCCATACCCGGACTCATAGAGAATATCCACCCATTGATTGCAACCCGAATTCTCCTTCTCTCGTTGTTTACCATTCACTACCCTCTACCTTTTGGAGAGGATTGAAATCTGAGAAAAGCAGACACAGAGACAGAGAAAGAGACAGTGAGTGTGTGTGTGTGTGTGTGTGTGTGCATGCGTGTGTGTGTGTGTGTGTGTGTGAAAAAGAGAAAGAGAGAGCCAGAGATATCCTCTAGTATTTCTCACATCTCCTCTAAGGAATCATCATACCTTCTAAAAAATCTTTGTGTTCTTATTGTCAGGACAGACCAAGGAAATCATCCTGAAGATGCCTGAGCCACAGATGACTCCACAGATCATTATGCTACCGAGATCGGTAGATCAGTGAAACCTGCATTTCCATCCACATCACTGGTCCAGGAGACACCACAAACGATGTCCATGTGAGCCTTACCCTACCCAGCTGGAAACAGTACAGCAATTCAACGTGAACTGCACCTGGCTGGGTAGGGCACGGCACACAGCGGGGCTTCTAGGTAGAGGACTGGCCTTTACCCTCACTCCCACACATGACTTTCATCATCATATCCTGATGCTACAACAAAGATTTACCGTTTCTCCTTTAAATCATGGACTCACTGTCACCACTTTGCCCGTCCGCTTCCTGAGAATCTCTTCAGCTAGTCCACGGTTATCTGAAGCAACAGAGGAACATAGGAGAAATGATCAGCAGGCAAGATGAGTGTGACTCTATCAGTATTTATGTTTCTATCATCTACTTTATACAGGGGAACATTTTCAGGTCTGCACTACTGAGATCATAATCAACATATACTGACATCTCTGTGGCCTCAAGCGCCTCCCTGACATCTTGGAGGAATATTACTTGGGAGTGCCAGAAACACCCTTGGTCCAAAGCCCACGAGTCATTAATTCCGAAGCAGTCACACAATCATCGAACCAGGAAAGTTCCGTTTACCAGTAGGTGAAGTCAATAGCATCTCTCACGGCGGGAATATGTACAACATATGGCCTCAAGTTGGAGGCCCTGCTGGTCCCCTTCACACTCTTAAATAAATCATTCCTCATTACTCCTATCACGGCCTTGAACCTCACCCAAGTTTTAGGCACAGAACTTAAAAATGGTGCCCCAGGACCCTGCACCGTGCATCCCTCCCTCACGAGACCATCCGCACTGCACTTCGCAGTGTACATAGTTAGAAGGATGAGGACCGACAGAGAAATAGGGGTTTCGGATCTCCCTACATATGAATGGAATTCACCTTCCCTTTTCTAACAGTTCCTGGTAAATTGGTAGGAATGGAAACATTCCGTCATACAGAGGATTTCAGAGGCTCTGTTAAAGTTTTAAAGGTGCTCCTAAATGTTCTGGAGGGAGCTAAGGCCTTTGGAGCTCCACACTCAAAACTGCACCAAACACAAATACCACCACACCAACGTGTCTGGCGAGTCTAAGGCACCTAGACAGACAGTGTTTACACATTCTCCAAGGGTACAGTAGCTGTATGGGTGGGGCACTACACACAAGAAATCTGTAATGTGTAGCCACACCGCAGTCCCCATCAACCTCTTCCATTTAGCTTGCTATCTCTTGCCTCCACATCCTGATGGCTCTAGGCATGATATATCCAGACAGCAAGGGAATATCCACCCACACTTCAATCCCTTTCCCTCCTCAGGGACTGACCTTTCCATCCCCTTTATACTTACTGCAGATATAGGAGGATCAGAGAGAGTCAAGAATTTCCCATTTCTATTTTCTCCTGATATGTATCATCTGACTCTCAGTAAACTCTTGGGGTTCACAATGTGAGGAGAATACCACTGACATCTCCCCGAGGCAGCTAGAGGCACAGATGGCTCCAGGGTCATTAAGACATCAAGGCAAGCAGATTTGGGCCACCTGCAACTCCATCCAGGTCACTGGTTTAGAGGCTGCCAGGAACGATGTCACTGTGAGCTTTCCTCTACAGAGGTGGGCCGTTCACAGGGAGTCTAAGTGAACGGCACCTGAGTGGCCAGGGAAGGACACACAGCAAGGCTCCAAGGCTAAAGACATGACTTTTGGCGCTCTCAGTATCCCATGTAGCTTTCAGAACCCTACGCACTACATCACCGTGAGTGCACACAATATAGTCTACACTCCTAAAACAAGTTATCTCACTGCCCTTCAATTTTCATCCTACTCCCTCTTGGACGTTTCCTCACAAGCTCTCTGTACACCAGGAGAACACAGAAATCCTGGAGATATTCAGCATGGCCCGATTCTACGCTAAACTACTGAGAAATCGCCTTACATTTCCCAGGTTATCAGATTTCAGGATTTGAGAATGGACCACGGAAAAACAATCAGATGACAAATATCTATGTGGCTCCTAAAGCCCTCCTGAATTTATGGAAGAGATCACAGAGTCACGAGCAGCCGCCTACCCAAGACTGCTCCAGCGGCCACCAAAGGTCATATTCCTGTCGCACATTACCTCACCGAGAAAGTCACTGTGTACATCGAATTTACCTGAATATGGCCTATCCGGGTAAGGCACTGCGCACGCCACGGCCTCGTGGTGGAAAACGTACTCTGGCACCACGTTCAAAACTGCAGTGAAGTTTCCTTCCCTCTGAGTGCCATACCTTGATGACTTCACCCAAGATGTAGATATGGACCTAGAAAAAGTTGACCCACTATACTCAGACACGGATCACACACTCTCAGGATGTCACCACCTGTTCCCTGCGTATCTGCACCAGGAGGAGGTACTGTGGTAAAAGCTTACTCCGTTGGCTTCGTGACCTAATGGGAACTGTGGTTCCATCGTTAAACTCGAGGTTATGATGTTCATAGGAATATTCAAGATGTGAAAGCAGCCTCAAAGTTCCTAGAATGTGGCAGGTTTCCTGGACCCTCAAGATACCATGGCAAGGTTCACAAGGACAAACCTAGCACTAGCACCGGAACTGCTCTAAGGTCAACCCCAAAACTTCTTCCTTGGAGCTTCTTTCTATCCCGATTCCACGAGGTCTACAAGATCAGTACCTGTCTACGCAGGGTATTGCGCACAGCAGGGCTGTCTCTGATCAATCAAGCCAAGACCCTGCACTGTCTCAGAATCACCTATGCTCTCTCACCCATCGCATCCAATAGGCTGCACTCGAGATATACCCTGACTGATAGAGAATATCCGCACATTTATTGCAACGTGAAAATAACCTTCTCTCGATGTCGACCCTCCACTTCTCTATGCCTTCTTGAGATGTACAGAATCGGAGAAGAACAGACACACACACAGAGAAACACAGAGGCAGTGAGTGAGAGATAGACAGAGAGAAATCCTCTAATATTTCTCACAATTCTCCAAGGAATCATCCTGCCTTCTGAAAAATCTTTGTGTTCTTATTGTCAGGACAGACGAAGGCAATCATCCTGAAGACACTTGAGCCACAGATAACTCCGCAGATCATTATGCTACAGAGGTGGGTAGCTCAGTGAAATGTGCATATCCATCCACATCACTGGGCCAGGAGACACCACAAACGATGGTCCTGTGAGCCTTACTCTACCCAGCGGGGCGTAGCACACCGATTCAACGTGAACTTCACCTGGCTGGGTAGGGCACTGCACACAGTGTGACTTCCAGGCAGAGGACTGGCCTTTACCCTCACATGCACACATGATTTTACTCATCATATCCTGATGCTACAAAAAAAGTTTACCCAGTGATCCTATAAATCATGGACACACTGTCAACCACGTTGTCTCTTCCCTTCCTGAGAATCTCTTCAACTGGTCCACAGGTATCTGAAGCAATAGAGGAGCATAAGAGAAATGATCAGCAGACAAGATGAGTGTGACTCTATAAGCATTTAAGTTTCTATCATCTACTTTATACACGGGCACGTTTTCAGGTCTGGACTGCTGAGATGATAATCAACATATACAGACAACTCTGTGGCCTCAAGCGCCTCCCTGACATCTTGGAGGAATATTACCTGGAGTCCCAGAGCCACCCTTGGTCCAAAAGCCACGAGTCATTAATGAGGAAGCAGGTGCACAGTCCTCGAACCAGGAAAGTTCCGTTTACCAGTAGTTGAGGTCAATACCAACTCTCACGGCGGGAATCTGTTCAACGCATGGCCTCAAGTTGGAGGCCCTGCTAGTCCCCTTCACACTCTTAAATAAATCATTCCTCATTACTCCGACCACGTCCTTGAACCTCACCCAGGTTTTATACAAAGAATTTGAAAATGGTGCCCCAGGACCCTGCACCTTGCATCTCTCCCTCAAGAGACCATCTGAACTGCACTTCGCAGTGTACAGATTTAGAAGGATGAGGACCAAGAGACAAAGAGGTGTTTCAGATCTCTCTTCATTTCAATGGAATTAACCTTCCCTTTACTAACAGTTCCTGGTAAACTTTCAGAAATGGAAACCTTACGTCATACGGAGGATTTCCGAGGCTCTGTTAACGTTGTAAAGGTGCTGCTAAATGTTCTAGAGGGAGCTAAGGCCATTGGAGCTCCACAGTCAAAAATGCACCAAACACAAATACCACCACACCAACGTGCCTGGAGAGTCTAACGCACCTAGACAGACAGGGTTTACACATTTTCCAAGGGTACAGTAGCTGTATGGCTGGGGCACTACACACAAGAAATCTGTAATGTGTAGCCACACCGCAGTCCCCATCATCCTCTTCCATTTAGCTCGCTATCTCTTGCCTCCGCATCCTGATGGCTCTATGCATGATATATCCAGACAGCAAGGGAATATCCATCCACATTTGAATTCTTTTTCCCTCCTCAGGGACTGACCTTTCCATCCCCTTTATACTAACTGCGGACATAGGAGGATCAGAGATAGTGAAGAATTTCCCATTTCTATATTCTCCTCATATGTATCATCTGACTCTCTGTAAACTCTTGGGGTTCACAATGTGAGGAGAAGACCACTGACATCTTCCCCAGGCTGCTAGAGGCACAGATGGCTCCAGGGTCATTAAGACATTAAGGCAAGCAGATTAGGGCCACCTGCAACTGCATTCAGGTCACTGGTTTAGAGGCCACCACCAACGATGTCATTGTGAGCTTTCCTCTATGCAGGTGGGCCGTTCACAGGGAGTCTAAGTGAACGGCACCTGAATGGGCAGGGAACTACACACAGCAAGGCTCCAAGGCTAAGGACATGCCTTTTGGCCCTCTCAGTACCTCATGCAGCTTTGAGAACCTACGCACTACATCCAAGTGAGTGCACACAAGATATTCTACACTCCTAAAACAAGTTATCTCGCTGCCCTTCAATTTTCATCCTACTCCCTCTTGGATGTTTCCTCACAAGCTCTGTATCCATGAAGAGAACCCAGAAATCCTGGAGGTATTCAGCATGGCCCGCTTCTACGCTAAACTACTGAGAAATAGCCTTACATTTCCCAGGTTTTCAGATTTCAGGATTTTAGAATGGACCACGGAAATAACATTCAGATGACAAATATCGATGTGGCTCCTAAAGCCCTCCTGAATTTTTGGAAGAGATCACAGAGTCACGAGCAGCCCCCTAGCCAAGACTGCTCCAACGGCCACCAACGGTCATATTTCTGTGGCACACTACCTCACCAAGAGAGGCACTATCTTCATCGAATTTACGTGAGTAGTGCCAATCCTGGCAAGGCACTGCGCACGCCACGGCCTCATGGTGGAAAACGTCCTCAGGCACCACGTTCAAATCTGCAGTGAAGTTTCCTTCCCTCTGAGTGCCATACCTTGATGACTTCACCCAAGATGTAGATATGGACCTAGAAAAAGTTGACCCACTATACTCAGACACGGATCACACACCTCTCACAGGATGTCATCACCTCGTCTCTGCGTATCTGCACCAGGATCAGGTACTATGATAAAAGCTTACTCCCTTGACTTCGTTTCCTAATAGGAACTGTGGTTGCATCGTTAAACGGGAGGTGCTAATGATCGTACGAACATTCAAGCAGCGGAAGCAGCCTCAAAGTTCCAAGAATGTAGCAGGTTCCCTGGACACTCAAGATACCATGGCAAGCGTCACAAGGACAAACGTAGCACTAACACTGGAACTGCTCTAAGGTCAACCCCAAAACTTCTTCCTTGGAGCTTCTTTCAATCCCGATTGCACGAGGTCTACAAGATCAGTACCTGTCTACGCAGCGTATTGCGCACAGCAGGGCTGTCTCTGGTCAATCAAGCCAAGACCCTGCACTGTCTTAGAATCACCTATGATCTCTCACCCATCGCATCCACTAGGCTGCACTCGAGCTATACCCGGACTCATAGAGAATATCCACCCATTGATTGCAACCCGAATTCTCCTTCTCTCGTTGTTTACCATTCACTACCCTATACCTTTTGGAGAGGATTGAAATCTGAGAAAAGCAGACACAGAGACAGAGAAAGAGACAGTGAGTGTGTGTGTGTGTGTGTGTGTGTGTGTGTGTGCATGCGTGTGTGTGTGTGTGTGTGTGTGAAAAAGAGAAAGAGAGAGCCAGAGATATCCTCTAGTATTTCTCACATCTCCTCTAAGGAATCATCATACCTTCTAAAAAATCTTTGTGTTCTTATTGTCAGGACAGACCAAGGAAATCATCCTGAAGATGCCTGAGCCACAGATGACTCCACAGATCATTATGCTACCGAGATCGGTAGATCAGTGAAACCTGCATTTCCATCCACATCACTGGTCCAGGAGACACCACAAACGATGTCCATGTGAGCCTTACCCTACCCAGCTGGAAACAGTACAGCAATTCAACGTGAACTGCACCTGGCTGGGTAGGGCACGGCACACAGCGGGGCTTCTAGGCAGAGGACTGGCCTTTACCCTCACTCCCACACATGACTTTCATCATCATATCCTGATGCTACAACAAAGATTTACCGTTTCTCCTTTAAATCATGGACTCACTGTCACCACTTTGCCCGTCCGCTTCCTGAGAATCTCTTCAGCTAGTCCACGGTTATCTGAAGCAACAGAGGAACATAGGAGAAATGATCAGCAGGCAAGATGAGTGTGACTCTATCAGTATTTATGTTTCTATCATCTACTTTATACAGGGGAACATTTTCAGGTCTGGACTACTGAGATCATAATCAACATATACTGACATCTCTGTGGCCTCAAGCACCTCCCTGACATCTTGGAGGAATATTACTTGGAGTGCCAGAAACACCCTTGGTCCAAAGCCCACGAGTCATTAATTCCGAAGCAGTCACACAATCATCGAACCAGGAAAGTTCCGTTTACCAGTAGGTGAAGTCAATAGCATCTCTCACGGCGGGAATATGTACAACATATGGCCTCAAGTTGGAGGCCCTGCTGGTCCCCTTCACACTCTTAAATAAATCATTCCTCATTACTCCTACCACGGCCTTGAACCTCACCCAAGTTTTAGGCACAGAACTTAAAAATGGTGCCCCAGGACCCTGCACCGTGCATCCCTCCCTCACGAGACCATCCGCACTGCACTTCGCAGTGTACATAGTTAGAAGGATGAGGACCGACAGAGAAATAGGGGTTTCGGATCTCCCTACATATGAATGGAATTCACCTTCCCTTTTCTAACAGTTCCTGGTAAATTGGTAGGAATGGAAACATTCCGTCATACAGAGGATTTCAGAGGCTCTGTTAAAGTTTTAAAGGTGCTCCTAAATGTTCTGGAGGGAGCTAAGGCCTTTGGAGCTCCACACTCAAAACTGCACCAAACACAAATACCACCACACCAACGTGTCTGGCGAGTCTAAGGCACCTAGACAGACAGTGTTTACACATTCTCCAAGGGTACAGTAGCTGTATGGGTGGGGCACTACACACAAGAAATCTGTAATGTGTAGCCACACCGCAGTCCCCATCAACCTCTTCCATTTAGCTTGCTATCTCGTGCCTCCACATCCTGATGGCTCTAGGCATGATATATCCAGACAGCAAGGGAATATCCACCCACATTTCAATCCCTTTCCCTCCTCAGGGACTGACCTTTCCATCCCCTTTATACTTACTGCAGATATAGGAGGATCAGAGAGAGTCAAGAATTTCCCATTTCTATTTTCTCCTGATATGTATCATCTGACTCTCAGTAAACTCTTGGGGTTCACAATGTGAGGAGAATACCACTGACATCTCCCCGAGGCAGCTAGAGGCACAGATGGCTCCAGGGTCATTAAGACATCAAGGCAAGCAGATTTGGGCCACCTGCAACTCCATCCAGGTCACTGGTTTAGAGGCTGCCAGGAACGATGTCACTGTGAGCTTTCCTCTACAGAGGTGGGCCGTTCACAGGGAGTCTAAGTGAACGGCACCTGAGTGGCCAGGGAAGGACACACAGCAAGGCTCCAAGGCTAAAGACATGACTTTTGGCGCTCTCTGTATCCCATGTAGCTTTCAGAACCCTACGCACTACATCACCGTGAGTGCACACAATATAGTCTACACTCCTAAAACAAGTTATCTCACTGCCCTTCAATTTTCATCCTACTCCCTCTTGGACGTTTCCTCACAAGCTCTCTGTACACCAGGAGAACACAGAAATCCTGGAGATATTCAGCATGGCCCGATTCTACGCTAAACTCCTGAGAAATAGCCTTACATTTCCCAGGTTATCAGATTTCAGGATTTGAGAATGGACCACGGAAAAACAATCAGATGACAAATATCTATGTGGCTCCTAAAGCCCTCCTGAATTTATGGAAGAGATCACAGAGTCACGAGCAGCCGCCTACCCAAGACTGCTCCAGCGGCCACCAAAGGTCATATTCCTGTCGCACATTACATCACCGAGAAAGTCACTGTGTACATCGAATTTACCTGAATATGGCCTATCCGGGTAAGGCACTGCGCACGCCACGGCCTCGTGGTGGAAAACGTACTCTGGCACCACGTTCAAAACTGCAGTGAAGTTTCCTTCCCTCTGAGTGCCATACCTTGATGACTTCACCCAAGATGTAGATATGGACCTAGAAAAAGTTGACCCACTATACTCAGACACGGATCACACACTCTCAGGATGTCACCACCTGTTCCCTGCGTATCTGCACCAGGAGGAGGTACTGTGGTAAAAGCTTACTCCGTTGGCTTCGTTACCTAATGGGAACTGTGGTTCCATCGTTAAACTCGAGGTGATGATGTTCATAGGAATATTCAAGCAGTGGAAGCAGCCTCAAAGTTCCTAGAATGGGGCAGGTTCCCTGGACCCTCAAGATACCATGGCAAGGTTCACAAGGACAAACCTAGCACTAGCACCGGAACTGCTCTAAGGTCAACCCCAAAACTTCTTCCTTGGAGCTTCTTTCTATCCCGATTCCACGAGGTCTACAAGATCAGTACCTGTCTACGCAGGGTATTGCGCACAGCAGGGCTGTCTCTGATCAATCAAGCCAAGACCCTGCACTGTCTCAGAATCACCTATGCTCTCTCACCCATCGCATCCAATAGGCTGCACTCGAGATATACCCTGACTGATAGAGAATATCCGCACATTTATTGCAACGTGAAAATAACCTTCTCTCGATGTCGACCCTCCACTTCTCTATGCCTTCTTGAGATGTACAGAATCGGAGAAGAACAGACACACACACAGAGAAACACAGAGGCAGTGAGTGAGAGATAGACAGAGAGAAATCCTCTAATATTTCTCACAATTCTCCAAGGAATCATCCTGCCTTCTGAAAAATCTTTGTGTTCTTATTGTCAGGACAGACGAAGGCAATCATCCTGAAGACACTTGAGCCACAGATAACTCCGCAGATCATTATGCTACAGAGGTGGGTAGCTCAGTGAAATCTGCATATCCATCCACATCACTGGGCCAGGAGACACCACAAACGATGGTCCTGTGAGCCTTACTCTACCCAGCGGGGATAAGTACACCGATTCAACGTGAACTTCACCTGGCTGGGTAGGGCACTGCACACAGTGTGACTTCCAGGCAGAGGACTGGCCTTTACCCTCACATGCACACATGATTTTACTCATCATATCCTGATGCTACAAAAAAAGTTTACCCAGTGATCCTATAAATCATGGACACACTGTCAACCACGTTGTCTCTTCCCTTCCTGAGAATCTCTTCAACTGGTCCACAGGTATCTGAAGCAATAGAGGAGCATAAGAGAAATGATCAGCAGACAAGATGAGTGTGACTCTATAAGCATTTAAGTTTCTATCATCTACTTTATACACGGGCACGTTTTCAGGTCTGGACTGCTGAGATGATAATCAACATATACAGACAACTCTGTGGCCTCAAGCGCCTCCCTGACATCTTGGAGGAATATTACCTGGAGTCCCAGAGCCACCCTTGGTCCAAAAGCCACGAGTCATTAATGAGGAAGCAGGTGCACAGTCCTCGAACCAGGAAAGTTCCGTTTACCAGTAGTTGAGGTCAATACCAACTCTCACGGCGGGAATCTGTTCAACGCATGGCCTCAAGTTGGAGGCCCTGCTAGTCCCCTTCACACTCTTAAATAAATCATTCCTCATTACTCCGACCACGTCCTTGAACCTCACCCAGGTTTTATACAAAGAATTTGAAAATGGTGCCCCAGGACCCTGCACCTTGCATCTCTCCCTCAAGAGACCATCTGAACTGCACTTCGCAGTGTACAGATTTAGAAGGATGAGGACCAAGAGACAAAGAGGTGTTTCAGATCTCTCTTCATTTCAATGGAATTAACCTTCCCTTTACTAACAGTTCCTGGTAAACTTTCAGAAATGGAAACATTACGTCATACGGAGGATTTCCGAGGCTCTGTTAACGTTGTAAAGGTGCTGCTAAATGTTCTAGAGGGAGCTAAGGCCATTGGAGCTCCACAGTCAAAAATGCACCAAACACAAATACCACCACACCAACGTGCCTGGAGAGTCTAACGCACCTAGACAGACAGGGTTTACACATTTTCCAAGGGTACAGTAGCTGTATGGCTGGGGCACTACACACAAGAAATCTGTAATGTGTAGCCACACCGCAGTCCCCATCATCCTCTTCCATTTAGCTCGCTATCTCTTGCCTCCGCATCCTGATGGCTCTATGCATGATATATCCAGACAGCAAGGGAATATCCATCCACATTTGAATTCTTTTTCCCTCCTCAGGGACTGACCTTTCCATCCCCTTTATACTAACTGCGGACATAGGAGGATCAGAGATAGTGAAGAATTTCCCATTTCTATATTCTCCTCATATGTATCATCTGACTCTCTGTAAACTCTTGGGGTTCACAATGTGAGGAGAAGACCACTGACATCTTCCCCAGGCTGCTAGAGGCACAGATGGCTCCAGGGTCATTAAGACATTAAGGCAAGCAGATTAGGGCCACCTGCAACTGCATTCAGGTCACTGGTTTAGAGGCCACCACCAACGATGTCATTGTGAGCTTTCCTCTATGCAGGTGGGCCGTTCACAGGGAGTCTAAGTGAACGGCACCTGAATGGGCAGGGAACTACACACAGCAAGGCTCCAAGGCTAAGGACATGCCTTTTGGCCCTCTCAGTACCTCATGCAGCTTTGAGAACCTACGCACTACATCCAAGTGAGTGCACACAAGATATTCTACACTCCTAAAACAAGTTATCTCGCTGCCCTTCAATTTTCATCCTACTCCCTCTTGGATGTTTCCTCACAAGCTCTGTATCCATGAAGAGAACCCAGAAATCCTGGAGGTATTCAGCATGGCCCGCTTCTACGCTAAACTACTGAGAAATAGCCTTACATTTCCGATGTTTTCAGATTTCAGGATTTTAGAATGGACCACGGAAATAACATTCAGATGACAAATATCGATGTGGCTCCTAAAGCCCTCCTGAATTTTTGGAAGAGATCACAGAGTCACGAGCAGCCCCCTAGCCAAGACTGCTCCAACGGCCACCAACGGTCATATTTCTGTGGCACACTACCTCACCAAGAGAGGCACTATCTTCATCGAATTTACGTGAGTAGTGCCAATCCTGGCAAGGCACTGCGCACGCCACGGCCTCATGGTGGAAAACGTCCTCAGGCACCACGTTCAAATCTGCAGTGAAGTTTCCTTCCCTCTGAGTGCCATACCTTGATGACTTCACCCAAGATGTAGATATGGACCTAGAAAAAGTTGACCCACTATACTCAGACACGGATCACACACCTCTCACAGGATGTCATCACCTCGTCTCTGCGTATCTGCACCAGGATCAGGTACTATGATAAAAGCTTACTCCCTTGACTTCGTTTCCTAATAGGAACTGTGGTTGCATCGTTAAACGGGAGGTGCTAATGATCGTACGAACATTCAAGCAGCGGAAGCAGCCTCAAAGTTCCAAGAATGTAGCAGGTTCCCTGGACACTCAAGATACCATGGCAAGCGTCACAAGGACAAACGTAGCACTAACACTGGAACTGCTCTAAGGTCAACCCCAAAACTTCTTCCTTGTAGCTTCTTTCAATCCCGATTGCACGAGGTCTACAAGATCAGTACCTGTCTACGCAGCGTATTGCGCACAGCAGGGCTGTCTCTGATCAATCAAGCCAAGACCCTGCACTGTCTTAGAATCACCTATGATCTCTCACCCATCGCATCCACTAGGCTGCACTCGAGCTATACCCGGACTCATAGAGAATATCCACCCATTGATTGCAACCCGAATTCTCCTTCTCTCGTTGTTTACCATTCACTACCCTATACCTTTTGGAGAGGATTGAAATCTGAGAAAAGCAGACACAGAGACAGAGAAAGAGACAGTGAGTGTGTGTGTGTGTGTGTGTGTGTGTGTGCATGCGTGTGTGTGTGTGTGTGTGTGTGTGAAAAAGAGAAAGAGAGAGCCAGAGATATCCTCTAGTATTTCTCACATCTCCTCTAAGGAATCATCATACCTTCTAAAAAATCTTTGTGTTCTTATTGTCAGGACAGACCAAGGAAATCATCCTGAAGATGCCTGAGCCACAGATGACTCCACAGATCATTATGCTACCGAGATCGGTAGATCAGTGAAACCTGCATTTCCATCCACATCACTGGTCCAGGAGACACCACAAACGATGTCCATGTGAGCCTTACCCTACCCAGCTGGAAACAGTACAGCGATTCAACGTGAACTGCACCTGGCTGGGTAGGGCACGGCACACAGCGGGGCTTCTAGGCAGAGGACTGGCCTTTACCCTCACTCCCACACATGACTTTCATCATCATATCCTGATGCTACAACAAAGATTTACCGTTTCTCCTTTAAATCATGGACTCACTGTCACCACTTTGCCCGTCCGCTTCCTGAGAATCTCTTCAGCTAGTCCACGGTTATCTGAAGCAACAGAGGAACATAGGAGAAATGATCAGCAGGCAAGATGAGTGTGACTCTATCAGTATTTATGTTTCTATCATCTACTTTATACAGGGGAACATTTTCAGGTCTGGACTACTGAGATCATAATCAACATATACTGACATCTCTGTGGCCTCAAGCGCCTCCCTGACATCTTGGAGGAATATTACTTGGAGTGCCAGAAACACCCTTGGTCCAAAGCCCACGAGTCATTAATTCCGAAGCAGTCACACAATCATCGAACCAGGAAAGTTCCGTTTACCAGTAGGTGAAGTCAATAGCATCTCTCACGGCGGGAATATGTACAACATATGGCCTCAAGTTGGAGGCCCTGCTGGTCCCCTTCACACTCTTAAATAAATCATTCCTCATTACTCCTACCACGGCCTTGAACCTCACCCAAGTTTTAGGCACAGAACTTAAAAATGGTGCCCCAGGACCCTGCACCGTGCATCCCTCCCTCACGAGACCATCCGCACTGCACTTCGCAGTGTACATAGTTAGAAGGATGAGGACCGACAGAGAAATAGGGGTTTCGGATCTCCCTACATATGAATGGAATTCACCTTCCCTTTTCTAACAGTTCCTGGTAAATTGGTAGGAATGGAAACATTCCGTCATACAGAGGATTTCAGAGGCTCTGTTAAAGTTTTAAAGGTGCTCCTAAATGTTCTGGAGGGAGCTAAGGCCTTTGGAGCTCCACACTCAAAACTGCACCAAACACAAATACCACCACACCAACGTGTCTGGCGAGTCTAAGGCACCTAGACAGACAGTGTTTACACATTCTCCAAGGGTACAGTAGCTGTATGGGTGGGGCACTACACACAAGAAATCTGTAATGTGTAGCCACACCGCAGTCCCCATCAACCTCTTCCATTTAGCTTGCTATCTCGTGCCTCCACATCCTGATGGCTCTAGGCATGATATATCCAGACAGCAAGGGAATATCCACCCACATTTCAATCCTTTTCCCTCCTCAGGGACTGACCTTTCCATCCCCTTTATACTTACTGCAGATATAGGAGGATCAGAGAGAGTCAAGAATTTCCCATTTCTATTTTCTCCTGATATGTATCATCTGACTCTCAGTAAACTCTTGGGGTTCACAATGTGAGGAGAATACCACTGACATCTCCCCGAGGCAGCTAGAGGCACAGATGGCTCCAGGGTCATTAAGACATCAAGGCAAGCAGATTTGGGCCACCTGCAACTCCATCCAGGTCACTGGTTTAGAGGCTGCCAGGAACGATGTCACTGTGAGCTTTCCTCTACAGAGGTGGGCCGTTCACAGGGAGTCTAAGTGAACGGCACCTGAGTGGCCAGGGAAGGACACACAGCAAGGCTCCAAGGCTAAAGACATGACTTTTGGCGCTCTCTGTATCCCATGTAGCTTTCAGAACCCTACGCACTACATCACCGTGAGTGCACACAATATAGTCTACACTCCTAAAACAAGTTATCTCACTGCCCTTCAATTTTCATCCTACTCCCTCTTGGACGTTTCCTCACAAGCTCTCTGTACACCAGGAGAACACAGAAATCCTGGAGATATTCAGCATGGCCCGATTCTACGCTAAACTACTGAGAAATAGCCTTACATTTCCCAGGTTATCAGATTTCAGGATTTGAGAATGGACCACGGAAAAACAATCAGATGACAAATATCTATGTGGCTCCTAAAGCCCTCCTGAATTTATGGAAGAGATCACAGAGTCACGAGCAGCCGCCTACCCAAGACTGCTCCAGCGGCCACCAAAGGTCATATTCCTGTCGCACATTACATCACCGAGAAAGTCACTGTGTACATCGAATTTACCTGAATATGGCCTATCCGGGTAAGGCACTGCGCACGCCACGGCATCGTGGTGGAAAACGTACTCTGGCACCACGTTCAAAACTGCAGTGAAGTTTCCTTCCCTCTGAGTGCCATACCTTGATGACTTCACCCAAGATGTAGATATGGACCTAGAAAAAGTTGACCCACTATACTCAGACACGGATCACACACTCTCAGGATGTCACCACCTGTTCCCTGCGTATCTGTACCAGGAGGAGGTACTGTGGTAAAAGCTTACTCCGTTGGCTTCGTTACCTAATGGGAACTGTGGTTCCATCGTTAAACTCGAGGTGATGATGTTCATAGGAATATTCAAGCAGTGGAAGCAGCCTCAAAGTTCCTAGAATGGGGCAGGTTCCCTGGACCCTCAAGATACCATGGCAAGGTTCACAAGGACAAACCTAGCACTAGCACCGGAACTGCTCTAAGGTCAACCCCAAAACTTCTTCCTTGGAGCTTCTTTCTATCCCGATTCCACGAGGTCTACAAGATCAGTACCTGTCTACGCAGGGTATTGCGCACAGCAGGGCTGTCTCTGATCAATCAAGCCAAGACCCTGCACTGTCTCAGAATCACCTATGCTCTCTCACCCATCGCATCCAATAGGCTGCACTCGAGATATACCCTGACTGATAGAGAATATCCGCACATTTATTGCAACGTGAAAATAACCTTCTCTCGATGTCGACCCTCCACTTCTCTATGCCTTCTTGAGATGTACAGAATCGGAGAAGAACAGACACACACACAGAGAAACACAGAGGCAGTGAGCGAGAGATAGACAGAGAGAAATCCTCTAATATTTCTCACAATTCTCCAAGGAATCATCCTGCCTTCTGAAAAATCTTTGTGTTCTTATTGTCAGGACAGACGAAGGCAATCATCCTGAAGACACTTGAGCCACAGATAACTCCGCAGATCATTATGCTACAGAGGTGGGTAGCTCAGTGAAATCTGCATATCCATCCACATCACTGGGCCAGGAGACACCACAAACGATGGTCCTGTGAGCCTTACTCTACCCAGCGGGGATAAGTACACCGATTCAACGTGAACTTCACCTGGCTGGGTAGGGCACTGCACACAGTGTGACTTCCAGGCAGAGGACTGGCCTTTACCCTCACATGCACACATGATTTTACTCATCATATCCTGATGCTACAAAAAAAGTTTACCCAGTGATCCTATAAATCATGGACACACTGTCAACCACGTTGTCTCTTCCCTTCCTGAGAATCTCTTCAACTGGTCCACAGGTATCTGAAGCAATATAGGAGCATAAGAGAAATGATCAGCAGACAAGATGAGTGTGACTCTATAAGCATTTAAGTTTCTATCATCTACTTTCTACACGGGCACGTTTTCAGGACTGGACTGCTGAGATGATAATCAACATATACAGACAACTCTGTGGCCTCAAGCGCCTCCCTGACATCTTGGAGGAATATTACCTGGAGTCCCAGAGCCACCCTTGGTCCAAAAGCCACGAGTCATTAATGAGGAAGCAGGTGCACAGTCCTCGAACCAGGAAAGTTCCGTTTACCAGTAGTTGAGGTCAATACCAACTCTCACGGCGGGAATCTGTTCAACGCATGGCCTCAAGTTGGAGGCCCTGCTAGTCCCCTTCACACTCTTAAATAAATCATTCCTCATTACTCCGACCACGTCCTTGAACCTCACCCAGGTTTTATACAAAGAATTTGAAAATGGTGCCCCAGGACCCTGCACCTTGCATCTCTCCCTCAAGAGACCATCTGAACTGCACTTCGCAGTGTACAGATTTAGAAGGATGAGGACCAAGAGACAAAGAGGTGCTTCAGATCTCTCTTCATTTCAATGGAATTAACCTTCCCTTTACTAACAGTTCCTGGTAAACTTCCAGAAATGGAAACCTTACGTCATACGGAGGATTTCCGAGGCTCTGTTAACGTTGTAAAGGTGCTGCTAAATGTTCTAGAGGGAGCTAAGGCCATTGGAGCTCCACAGTCAAAAATGCACCAAACACAAATACCACCACACCAACGTGCCTGGAGAGTCTAACGCACCTAGACAGACAGGGTTTACACATTTTCCAAGGGTACAGTAGCTGTATGGCTGGGGCACTACACACAAGAAATCTGTAATGTGTAGCCACACCGCAGTCCCCATCATCCTCTTCCATTTAGCTCGCTATCTCTTGCCTCCGCATCCTGATGGCTCTATGCATGATATATCCAGACAGCAAGGGAATATCCATCCACATTTGAATTCTTTTTCCCTCCTCAGGGACTGACCTTTCCATCCCCTTTATACTAACTGCGGACATAGGAGGATCAGAGATAGTGAAGAATTTCCCATTTCTATATTCTCCTCATATGTATCATCTGACTCTCTGTAAACTCTTGGGGTTCACAATGTGAGGAGAAGACCACTGACATCTTCCCGAGGCTGCTAGAGGCACAGATGGCTCCAGGGTCATTAAGACATTAAGGCAAGCAGATTAGGGCCACCTGCAACTGCATTCAGGTCACTGGTTTAGAGGCCACCACCAACGATGTCATTGTGAGCTTTCCTCTATGCAGGTGGGCCGTTCACAGGGAGTCTAAGTGAACGGCACCTGAATGGGCAGGGAACTACACACAGCAAGGCTCCAAGGCTAAGGACATGCCTTTTGGCCCTCTCAGTACCTCATGCAGCTTTGAGAACCTACGCACTACATCCAAGTGAGTGCACACAAGATATTCTACACTCCTAAAACAAGTTATCTCGCTGCCCTTCAATTTTCATCCTACTCCCTCTTGGATGTTTCCTCACAAGCTCTGTATCCATGAAGAGAACCAAGAAATCCTGGAGGTATTCAGCATGGCCCGCTTCTACGCTAAACTACTGAGAAATAGCCTTACATTTCCCATGTTTTCAGATTTCAGGATTTTAGAATGGACCACGGAAATAACATTCAGATGACAAATATCGATGTGGCTCCTAAAGCCCTCCTGAATTTTTGGAAGAGATCACAGAGTCACGAGCAGCCCCCTAGCCAAGACTGCTCCAACGGCCACCAACGGTCATATTTCTGTGGCACACTACCTCACCAAGAGAGGCACTATCTTCATCGAATTTACGTGAGTAGTGCCAATCCTGGCAAGGCACTGCGCACGCCACGGCCTCATGGTGGAAAACGTCCTCAGGCACCACGTTCAAATCTGCAGTGAAGTTTCCTTCCCTCTGAGTGCCATACCTTGATGACTTCACCCAAGATGTAGATATGGACCTAGAAAAAGTTGACCCACTATACTCAGACACGGATCACACACCTCTCACAGGATGTCATCACCTCGTCTCTGCGTATCTGCACCAGGATCAGGTACTATGATAAAAGCTTACTCCCTTGACTTCGTTTCCTAATAGGAACTGTGGTTGCATCGTTAAACGGGAGGTGCTAATGATCGTACGAACATTCAAGCAGCGGAAGCAGCCTCAAAGTTCCAAGAATGTAGCAGGTTCCCTGGACACTCAAGATACCATGGCAAGCGTCACAAGGACAAACGTAGCACTAACACTGGAACTGCTCTAAGGTCAACCCCAAAACTTCTTCCTTGTAGCTTCTTTCAATCCCGATTGCACGAGGTCTACAAGATCAGTACCTGTCTACGCAGCGTATTGCGCACAGCAGGGCTGTCTCTGGTCAATCAAGCCAAGACCCTGCACTGTCTTAGAATCACCTATGATCTCTCACCCATCGCATCCACTAGGCTGCACTCGAGCTATACCCGGACTCATAGAGAATATCCACCCATTGATTGCAACCCGAATTCTCCTTCTCTCGTTGTTTACCATTCACTACCCTATACCTTTTGGAGAGGATTGAAATCTGAGAAAAGCAGACACAGAGACAGAGAAAGAGACAGTGAGTGTGTGTGTGTGTGTGTGTGTGTGTGTGTGTGCATGCGTGTGTGTGTGTGTGTGTGTGTGAAAAAGAGAAAGAGAGAGCCAGAGATATCCTCTAGTATTTCTCACATCTCCTCTAAGGAATCATCATACCTTCTAAAAAATCTTTGTGTTCTTATTGTCAGGACAGACCAAGGAAATCATCCTGAAGATGCCTGAGCCACAGATGACTCCACAGATCATTATGCTACCGAGATCGGTAGATCAGTGAAACCTGCATTTCCATCCACATCACTGGTCCAGGAGACACCACAAACGATGTCCATGTGAGCCTTACCCTACCCAGCTGGAAACAGTACAGCAATTCAACGTGAACTGCACCTGGCTGGGTAGGGCACGGCACACAGCGGGGCTTCTAGGCAGAGGACTGGCCTTTACCCTCACTCCCACACATGACTTTCATCATCATATCCTGATGCTACAACAAAGATTTACCGTTTCTCCTTTAAATCATGGACTCACTGTCACCACTTTGCCCGTCCGCTTCCTGAGAATCTCTTCAGCTAGTCCACGGTTATCTGAAGCAACAGAGGAACATAGGAGAAATGATCAGCAGGCAAGATGAGTGTGACTCTATCAGTATTTATGTTTCTATCATCTACTTTATACAGGGGAACATTTTCAGGTCTGGACTACTGAGATCATAATCAACATATACTGACATCTCTGTGGCCTCAAGCACCTCCCTGACATCTTGGAGGAATATTACTTGGAGTGCCAGAAACACCCTTGGTCCAAAGCCCACGAGTCATTAATTCCGAAGCAGTCACACAATCATCGAACCAGGAAAGTTCCGTTTACCAGTAGGTGAAGTCAATAGCATCTCTCACGGCGGGAATATGTACAACATATGGCCTCAAGTTGGAGGCCCTGCTGGTCCCCTTCACACTCTTAAATAAATCATTCCTCATTACTCCTACCACGGCCTTGAACCTCACCCAAGTTTTAGGCACAGAACTTAAAAATGGTGCCCCAGGACCCTGCACCGTGCATCCCTCCCTCACGAGACCATCCGCACTGCACTTCGCAGTGTACATAGTTAGAAGGATGAGGACCGACAGAGAAATAGGGGTTTCGGATCTCCCTACATATGAATGGAATTCACCTTCCCTTTTCTAACAGTTCCTGGTAAATTGGTAGGAATGGAAACATTCCGTCATACAGAGGATTTCAGAGGCTCTGTTAAAGTTTTAAAGGTGCTCCTAAATGTTCTGGAGGGAGCTAAGGCCTTTGGAGCTCCACACTCAAAACTGCACCAAACACAAATACCACCACACCAACGTGTCTGGCGAGTCTAAGGCACCTAGACAGACAGTGTTTACACATTCTCCAAGGGTACAGTAGCTGTATGGGTGGGGCACTACACACAAGAAATCTGTAATGTGTAGCCACACCGCAGTCCCCATCAACCTCTTCCATTTAGCTTGCTATCTCGTGCCTCCACATCCTGATGGCTCTAGGCATGATATATCCAGACAGCAAGGGAATATCCACCCACATTTCAATCCCTTTCCCTCCTCAGGGACTGACCTTTCCATCCCCTTTATACTTACTGCAGATATAGGAGGATCAGAGAGAGTCAAGAATTTCCCATTTCTATTTTCTCCTGATATGTATCATCTGACTCTCAGTAAACTCTTGGGGTTCACAATGTGAGGAGAATACCACTGACATCTCCCCGAGGCAGCTAGAGGCACAGATGGCTCCAGGGTCATTAAGACATCAAGGCAAGCAGATTTGGGCCACCTGCAACTCCATCCAGGTCACTGGTTTAGAGGCTGCCAGGAACGATGTCACTGTGAGCTTTCCTCTACAGAGGTGGGCCGTTCACAGGGAGTCTAAGTGAACGGCACCTGAGTGGCCAGGGAAGGACACACAGCAAGGCTCCAAGGCTAAAGACATGACTTTTGGCGCTCTCTGTATCCCATGTAGCTTTCAGAACCCTACGCACTACATCACCGTGAGTGCACACAATATAGTCTACACTCCTAAAACAAGTTATCTCACTGCCCTTCAATTTTCATCCTACTCCCTCTTGGACGTTTCCTCACAAGCTCTCTGTACACCAGGAGAACACAGAAATCCTGGAGATATTCAGCATGGCCCGATTCTACGCTAAACTCCTGAGAAATAGCCTTACATTTCCCAGGTTATCAGATTTCAGGATTTGAGAATGGACCACGGAAAAACAATCAGATGACAAATATCTATGTGGCTCCTAAAGCCCTCCTGAATTTATGGAAGAGATCACAGAGTCACGAGCAGCCGCCTACCCAAGACTGCTCCAGCGGCCACCAAAGGTCATATTCCTGTCGCACATTACCTCACCGAGAAAGTCACTGTGTACATCGAATTTACCTGAATATGGCCTATCCGGGTAAGGCACTGCGCACGCCACGGCCTCGTGGTGGAAAACGTACTCTGGCACCACGTTCAAAACTGCAGTGAAGTTTCCTTCCCTCTGAGTGCCATACCTTGATGACTTCACCCAAGATGTAGATATGGACCTAGAAAAAGTTGACCCACTATACTCAGACACGGATCACACACTCTCAGGATGTCACCACCTGTTCCCTGCGTATCTGCACCAGGAGGAGGTACTGTGGTAAAAGCTTACTCCGTTGGCTTCGTTACCTAATGGGAACTGTGGTTCCATCGTTAAACTCGAGGTGATGATGTTCATAGGAATATTCAAGCAGTGGAAGCAGCCTCAAAGTTCCTAGAATGGGGCAGGTTCCCTGGACCCTCAAGATACCATGGCAAGGTTCACAAGGACAAACCTAGCACTAGCACCGGAACTGCTCTAAGGTCAACCCCAAAACTTCTTCCTTGGAGCTTCTTTCTATCCCGATTCCACGAGGTCTACAAGATCAGTACCTGTCTACGCAGGGTATTGCGCACAGCAGGGCTGTCTCTGATCAATCAAGCCAAGACCCTGCACTGTCTCAGAATCACCTATGCTCTCTCACCCATCGCATCCAATAGGCTGCACTCGAGATATACCCTGACTGATAGAGAATATCCGCACATTTATTGCAACGTGAAAATAACCTTCTCTCGATGTCGACCCTCCACTTCTCTATGCCTTCTTGAGATGTACAGAATCGGAGAAGAACAGACACACACACAGAGAAACACAGAGGCAGTGAGCGAGAGATAGACAGAGAGAAATCCTCTAATATTTCTCACAATTCTCCAAGGAATCATCCTGCCTTCTGAAAAATCTTTGTGTTCTTATTGTCAGGACAGACGAAGGCAATCATCCTGAAGACACTTGAGCCACAGATAACTCCGCAGATCATTATGCTACAGAGGTGGGTAGCTCAGTGAAATCTGCATATCCATCCACATCACTGGGCCAGGAGACACCACAAACGATGGTCCTGTGAGCCTTACTCTACCCAGCGGGGATAAGTACACCGATTCAACGTGAACTTCACCTGGCTGGGTAGGGCACTGCACACAGTGTGACTTCCAGGCAGAGGACTGGCCTTTACCCTCACATGCACACATGATTTTACTCATCATATCCTGATGCTACAAAAAAAGTTTACCCAGTGATCCTATAAATCATGGACACACTGTCAACCACGTTGTCTCTTCCCTTCCTGAGAATCTCTTCAACTGGTCCACAGGTATCTGAAGCAATAGAGGAGCATAAGAGAAATGATCAGCAGACAAGATGAGTGTGACTCTATAAGCATTTAAGTTTCTATCATCTACTTTATACACGGGCACGTTTTCAGGTCTGGACTGCTGAGATGATAATCAACATATACAGACAACTCTGTGGCCTCAAGCGCCTCCCTGACATCTTGGAGGAATATTACCTGGAGTCCCAGAGCCACCCTTGGTCCAAAAGCCACGAGTCATTAATGAGGAAGCAGGTGCACAGTCCTCGAACCAGGAAAGTTCCGTTTACCAGTAGTTGAGGTCAATACCAACTCTCACGGCGGGAATCTGTTCAACGCATGGCCTCAAGTTGGAGGCCCTGCTAGTCCCCTTCACACTCTTAAATAAATCATTCCTCATTACTCCGACCACGTCCTTGAACCTCACCCAGGTTTTATACAAAGAATTTGAAAATGGTGCCCCAGGACCCTGCACCTTGCATCTCTCCCTCAAGAGACCATCTGAACTGCACTTCGCAGTGTACAGATTTAGAAGGATGAGGACCAAGAGACAAAGAGGTGCTTCAGATCTCTCTTCATTTCAATGGAATTAACCTTCCCTTTACTAACAGTTCCTGGTAAACTTCCAGAAATGGAAACCTTACGTCATACGGAGGATTTCCGAGGCTCTGTTAACGTTGTAAAGGTGCTGCTAAATGTTCTAGAGGGAGCTAAGGCCATTGGAGCTCCACAGTCAAAAATGCACCAAACACAAATACCACCACAATAACGTGCCTGGAGAGTCTAACGCACCTAGACAGACAGGGTTTACACATTTTCCAAGGGTACAGTAGCTGTATGGCTGGGGCACTACACACAAGAAATCTGTAATGTGTAGCCACACCGCAGTCCCCATCATCCTCTTCCATTTAGCTCGCTATCTCTTGCCTCCGCATCCTGATGGCTCTATGCATGATATATCCAGACAGCAAGGGAATATCCATCCACATTTGAATTCTTTTTCCCTCCTCAGGGACTGACCTTTCCATCCCCTTTATACTAACTGCGGACATAGGAGGATCAGAGATAGTGAAGAATTTCCCATTTCTATATTCTCCTCATATGTATCATCTGACTCTCTGTAAACTCTTGGGGTTCACAATGTGAGGAGAAGACCACTGACATCTTCCCGAGGCTGCTAGAGGCACAGATGGCTCCAGGGTCATTAAGACATTAAGGCAAGCAGATTAGGGCCACCTGCAACTGCATTCAGGTCACTGGTTTAGAGGCCACCACCAACGATGTCATTGTGAGCTTTCCTCTATGCAGGTGGGCCGTTCACAGGGAGTCTAAGTGAACGGCACCTGAATGGGCAGGGAACTACACACAGCAAGGCTCCAAGGCTAAGGACATGCCTTTTGGCCCTCTCAGTACCTCATGCAGCTTTGAGAACCTACGCACTACATCCAAGTGAGTGCACACAAGATATTCTACACTCCTAAAACAAGTTATCTCGCTGCCCTTCAATTTTCATCCTACTCCCTCTTGGATGTTTCCTCACAAGCTCTGTATCCATGAAGAGAACCCAGAAATCCTGGAGGTATTCAGCATGGCCCGCTTCTACGCTAAACTACTGAGAAATAGCCTTACATTTCCCATGTTTTCAGATTTCAGGATTTTAGAATGGACCACGGAAATAACATTCAGATGACAAATATCGATGTGGCTCCTAAAGCCCTCCTGAATTTTTGGAAGAGATCACAGAGTCACGAGCAGCCCCCTAGCCAAGACTGCTCCAACGGCCACCAACGGTCATATTTCTGTGGCACACTACCTCACCAAGAGAGGCACTATCTTCATCGAATTTACGTGAGTAGTGCCAATCCTGGCAAGGCACTGCGCACGCCACGGCCTCATGGTGGAAAACGTCCTCAGGCACCACGTTCAAATCTGCAGTGAAGTTTCCTTCCCTCTGAGTGCCATACCTTGATGACTTCACCCAAGATGTAGATATGGACCTAGAAAAAGTTGACCCACTATACTCAGACACGGATCACACACCTCTCACAGGATGTCATCACCTCGTCTCTGCGTATCTGCACCAGGATCAGGTACTATGATAAAAGCTTACTCCCTTGACTTCGTTTCCTAATAGGAACTGTGGTTGCATCGTTAAACGGGAGGTGCTAATGATCGTACGAACATTCAAGCAGCGGAAGCAGCCTCAAAGTTCCAAGAATGTAGCAGGTTCCCTGGACACTCAAGATACCATGGCAAGCGTCACAAGGACAAACGTAGCACTAACACTGGAACTGCTCTAAGGTCAACCCCAAAACTTCTTCCTTGGAGCTTCTTTCAATCCCGATTGCACGAGGTCTACAAGATCAGTACCTGTCTACGCAGCGTATTGCGCACAGCAGGGCTGTCTCTGGTCAATCAAGCCAAGACCCTGCACTGTCTTAGAATCACCTATGATCTCTCACCCATCGCATCCACTAGGCTGCACTCGAGCTATACCCGGACTCATAGAGAATATCCACCCATTGATTGCAACCCGAATTCTCCTTCTCTCGTTGTTTACCATTCACTACCCTATACCTTTTGGAGAGGATTGAAATCTGAGAAAAGCAGACACAGAGACAGAGAAAGAGACAGTGAGTGTGTGTGTGTGTGTGTGTGTGTGTGTGTGTGCATGCGTGTGTGTGTGTGTGTGTGTGTGAAAAAGAGAAAGAGAGAGCCAGAGATATCCTCTAGTATTTCTCACATCTCCTCTAAGGAATCATCATACCTTCTAAAAAATCTTTGTGTTCTTATTGTCAGGACAGACCAAGGAAATCATCCTGAAGATGCCTGAGCCACAGATGACTCCACAGATCATTATGCTACCGAGATCGGTAGATCAGTGAAACCTGCATTTCCATCCACATCACTGGTCCAGGAGACACCACAAACGATGTCCATGTGAGCCTTACCCTACCCAGCTGGAAACAGTACAGCAATTCAACGTGAACTGCACCTGGCTGGGTAGGGCACGGCACACAGCGGGGCTTCTAGGCAGAGGACTGGCCTTTACCCTCACTCCCACACATGACTTTCATCATCATATCCTGATGCTACAACAAAGATTTACCGTTTCTCCTTTAAATCATGGACTCACTGTCACCACTTTGCCCGTCCGCTTCCTGAGAATCTCTTCAGCTAGTCCACGGTTATCTGAAGCAACAGAGGAACATAGGAGAAATGATCAGCAGGCAAGATGAGTGTGACTCTATCAGTATTTATGTTTCTATCATCTACTTTATACAGGGGAACATTTTCAGGTCTGGACTACTGAGATCATAATCAACATATACTGACATCTCTGTGGCCTCAAGCACCTCCCTGACATCTTGGAGGAATATTACTTGGAGTGCCAGAAACACCCTTGGTCCAAAGCCCACGAGTCATTA
This sequence comes from Giraffa tippelskirchi, assembly GCF_054371585.1. NCBI lineage: Eukaryota > Metazoa > Chordata > Mammalia > Artiodactyla > Giraffidae > Giraffa > Giraffa tippelskirchi. The sequence goes on along the minus strand of NC_137289.1, from coordinate 8,633,990 downwards.
ATTCCGAAGCAGTCACACAATCATCGAACCAGGAAAGTTCCGTTTACCAGTAGGTGAAGTCAATAGCATCTCTCACGGCGGGAATATGTACAACATATGGCCTCAAGTTGGAGGCCCTGCTGGTCCCCTTCACACTCTTAAATAAATCATTCCTCATTACTCCTACCACGGCCTTGAACCTCACCCAAGTTTTAGGCACAGAACTTAAAAATGGTGCCCCAGGACCCTGCACCGTGCATCCCTCCCTCACGAGACCATCCGCACTGCACTTCGCAGTGTACATAGTTAGAAGGATGAGGACCGACAGAGAAATAGGGGTTTCGGATCTCCCTACATATGAATGGAATTCACCTTCCCTTTTCTAACAGTTCCTGGTAAATTGGTAGGAATGGAAACATTCCGTCATACAGAGGATTTCAGAGGCTCTGTTAAAGTTTTAAAGGTGCTCCTAAATGTTCTGGAGGGAGCTAAGGCCTTTGGAGCTCCACACTCAAAACTGCACCAAACACAAATACCACCACACCAACGTGTCTGGCGAGTCTAAGGCACCTAGACAGACAGTGTTTACACATTCTCCAAGGGTACAGTAGCTGTATGGGTGGGGCACTACACACAAGAAATCTGTAATGTGTAGCCACACCGCAGTCCCCATCAACCTCTTCCATTTAGCTTGCTATCTCGTGCCTCCACATCCTGATGGCTCTAGGCATGATATATCCAGACAGCAAGGGAATATCCACCCACATTTCAATCCCTTTCCCTCCTCAGGGACTGACCTTTCCATCCCCTTTATACTTACTGCAGATATAGGAGGATCAGAGAGAGTCAAGAATTTCCCATTTCTATTTTCTCCTGATATGTATCATCTGACTCTCAGTAAACTCTTGGGGTTCACAATGTGAGGAGAATACCACTGACATCTCCCCGAGGCAGCTAGAGGCACAGATGGCTCCAGGGTCATTAAGACATCAAGGCAAGCAGATTTGGGCCACCTGCAACTCCATCCAGGTCACTGGTTTAGAGGCTGCCAGGAACGATGTCACTGTGAGCTTTCCTCTACAGAGGTGGGCCGTTCACAGGGAGTCTAAGTGAACGGCACCTGAGTGGCCAGGGAAGGACACACAGCAAGGCTCCAAGGCTAAAGACATGACTTTTGGCGCTCTCTGTATCCCATGTAGCTTTCAGAACCCTACGCACTACATCACCGTGAGTGCACACAATATAGTCTACACTCCTAAAACAAGTTATCTCACTGCCCTTCAATTTTCATCCTACTCCCTCTTGGACGTTTCCTCACAAGCTCTCTGTACACCAGGAGAACACAGAAATCCTGGAGATATTCAGCATGGCCCGATTCTACGCTAAACTACTGAGAAATAGCCTTACATTTCCCAGGTTATCAGATTTCAGGATTTGAGAATGGACCACGGAAAAACAATCAGATGACAAATATCTATGTGGCTCCTAAAGCCCTCCTGAATTTATGGAAGAGATCACAGAGTCACGAGCAGCCGCCTACCCAAGACTGCTCCAGCGGCCACCAAAGGTCATATTCCTGTCGCACATTACATCACCGAGAAAGTCACTGTGTACATCGAATTTACCTGAATATGGCCTATCCGGGTAAGGCACTGCGCACGCCACGGCCTCGTGGTGGAAAACGTACTCTGGCACCACGTTCAAAACTGCAGTGAAGTTTCCTTCCCTCTGAGTGCCATACCTTGATGACTTCACCCAAGATGTAGATATGGACCTAGAAAAAGTTGACCCACTATACTCAGACACGGATCACACACTCTCAGGATGTCACCACCTGTTCCCTGCGTATCTGCACCAGGAGGAGGTACTGTGGTAAAAGCTTACTCCGTTGGCTTCGTTACCTAATGGGAACTGTGGTTCCATCGTTAAACTCGAGGTGATGATGTTCATAGGAATATTCAAGCAGTGGAAGCAGCCTCAAAGTTCCTAGAATGGGGCAGGTTCCCTGGACCCTCAAGATACCATGGCAAGGTTCACAAGGACAAACCTAGCACTAGCACCGGAACTGCTCTAAGGTCAACCCCAAAACTTCTTCCTTGGAGCTTCTTTCTATCCCGATTCCACGAGGTCTACAAGATCAGTACCTGTCTACGCAGGGTATTGCGCACAGCAGGGCTGTCTCTGATCAATCAAGCCAAGACCCTGCACTGTCTCAGAATCACCTATGCTCTCTCACCCATCGCATCCAATAGGCTGCACTCGAGATATACCCTGACTGATAGAGAATATCCGCACATTTATTGCAACGTGAAAATAACCTTCTCTCGATGTCGACCCTCCACTTCTCTATGCCTTCTTGAGATGTACAGAATCGGAGAAGAACAGACACACACACAGAGAAACACAGAGGCAGTGAGTGAGAGATAGACAGAGAGAAATCCTCTAATATTTCTCACAATTCTCCAAGGAATCATCCTGCCTTCTGAAAAATCTTTGTGTTCTTATTGTCAGGACAGACGAAGGCAATCATCCTGAAGACACTTGAGCCACAGATAACTCCGCAGATCATTATGCTACAGAGGTGGGTAGCTCAGTGAAATGTGCATATCCATCCACATCACTGGGCCAGGAGACACCACAAACGATGGTCCTGTGAGCCTTACTCTACCCAGCGGGGCGTAGCACACCGATTCAACGTGAACTTCACCTGGCTGGGTAGGGCACTGCACACAGTGTGACTTCCAGGCAGAGGACTGGCCTTTACCCTCACATGCACACATGATTTTACTCATCATATCCTGATGCTACAAAAAAAGTTTACCCAGTGATCCTATAAATCATGGACACACTGTCAACCACGTTGTCTCTTCCCTTCCTGAGAATCTCTTCAACTGGTCCACAGGTATCTGAAGCAATAGAGGAGCATAAGAGAAATGATCAGCAGACAAGATGAGTGTGACTCTATAAGCATTTAAGTTTCTATCATCTACTTTATACACGGGCACGTTTTCAGGTCTGGACTGCTGAGATGATAATCAACATATACAGACAACTCTGTGGCCTCAAGCGCCTCCCTGACATCTTGGAGGAATATTACCTGGAGTCCCAGAGCCACCCTTGGTCCAAAAGCCACGAGTCATTAATGAGGAAGCAGGTGCACAGTCCTCGAACCAGGAAAGTTCCGTTTACCAGTAGTTGAGGTCAATACCAACTCTCACGGCGGGAATCTGTTCAACGCATGGCCTCAAGTTGGAGGCCCTGCTAGTCCCCTTCACACTCTTAAATAAATCATTCCTCATTACTCCGACCACGTCCTTGAACCTCACCCAGGTTTTATACAAAGAATTTGAAAATGGTGCCCCAGGACCCTGCACCTTGCATCTCTCCCTCAAGAGACCATCTGAACTGCACTTCGCAGTGTACAGATTTAGAAGGATGAGGACCAAGAGACAAAGAGGTGTTTCAGATCTCTCTTCATTTCAATGGAATTAACCTTCCCTTTACTAACAGTTCCTGGTAAACTTTCAGAAATGGAAACCTTACGTCATACGGAGGATTTCCGAGGCTCTGTTAACGTTGTAAAGGTGCTGCTAAATGTTCTAGAGGGAGCTAAGGCCATTGGAGCTCCACAGTCAAAAATGCACCAAACACAAATACCACCACACCAACGTGCCTGGAGAGTCTAACGCACCTAGACAGACAGGGTTTACACATTTTCCAAGGGTACAGTAGCTGTATGGCTGGGGCACTACACACAAGAAATCTGTAATGTGTAGCCACACCGCAGTCCCCATCATCCTCTTCCATTTAGCTCGCTATCTCTTGCCTCCGCATCCTGATGGCTCTATGCATGATATATCCAGACAGCAAGGGAATATCCATCCACATTTGAATTCTTTTTCCCTCCTCAGGGACTGACCTTTCCATCCCCTTTATACTAACTGCGGACATAGGAGGATCAGAGATAGTGAAGAATTTCCCATTTCTATATTCTCCTCATATGTATCATCTGACTCTCTGTAAACTCTTGGGGTTCACAATGTGAGGAGAAGACCACTGACATCTTCCCCAGGCTGCTAGAGGCACAGATGGCTCCAGGGTCATTAAGACATTAAGGCAAGCAGATTAGGGCCACCTGCAACTGCATTCAGGTCACTGGTTTAGAGGCCACCACCAACGATGTCATTGTGAGCTTTCCTCTATGCAGGTGGGCCGTTCACAGGGAGTCTAAGTGAACGGCACCTGAATGGGCAGGGAACTACACACAGCAAGGCTCCAAGGCTAAGGACATGCCTTTTGGCCCTCTCAGTACCTCATGCAGCTTTGAGAACCTACGCACTACATCCAAGTGAGTGCACACAAGATATTCTACACTCCTAAAACAAGTTATCTCGCTGCCCTTCAATTTTCATCCTACTCCCTCTTGGATGTTTCCTCACAAGCTCTGTATCCATGAAGAGAACCCAGAAATCCTGGAGGTATTCAGCATGGCCCGCTTCTACGCTAAACTACTGAGAAATAGCCTTACATTTCCCATGTTTTCAGATTTCAGGATTTTAGAATGGACCACGGAAATAACATTCAGATGACAAATATCGATGTGGCTCCTAAAGCCCTCCTGAATTTTTGGAAGAGATCACAGAGTCACGAGCAGCCCCCTAGCCAAGACTGCTCCAACGGCCACCAACGGTCATATTTCTGTGGCACACTACCTCACCAAGAGAGGCACTATCTTCATCGAATTTACGTGAGTAGTGCCAATCCTGGCAAGGCACTGCGCACGCCACGGCCTCATGGTGGAAAACGTCCTCAGGCACCACGTTCAAATCTGCAGTGAAGTTTCCTTCCCTCTGAGTGCCATACCTTGATGACTTCACCCAAGATGTAGATATGGACCTAGAAAAAGTTGACCCACTATACTCAGACACGGATCACACACCTCTCACAGGATGTCATCACCTCGTCTCTGCGTATCTGCACCAGGATCAGGTACTATGATAAAAGCTTACTCCCTTGACTTCGTTTCCTAATAGGAACTGTGGTTGCATCGTTAAACGGGAGGTGCTAATGATCGTACGAACATTCAAGCAGCGGAAGCAGCCTCAAAGTTCCAAGAATGTAGCAGGTTCCCTGGACACTCAAGATACCATGGCAAGCGTCACAAGGACAAACGTAGCACTAACACTGGAACTGCTCTAAGGTCAACCCCAAAACTTCTTCCTTGGAGCTTCTTTCAATCCCGATTGCACGAGGTCTACAAGATCAGTACCTGTCTACGCAGCGTATTGCGCACAGCAGGGCTGTCTCTGGTCAATCAAGCCAAGACCCTGCACTGTCTTAGAATCACCTATGATCTCTCACCCATCGCATCCACTAGGCTGCACTCGAGCTATACCCGGACTCATAGAGAATATCCACCCATTGATTGCAACCCGAATTCTCCTTCTCTCGTTGTTTACCATTCACTACCCTATACCTTTTGGAGAGGATTGAAATCTGAGAAAAGCAGACACAGAGACAGAGAAAGAGACAGTGAGTGTGTGTGTGTGTGTGTGTGTGTGTGTGTGTGCATGCGTGTGTGTGTGTGTGTGTGTGTGAAAAAGAGAAAGAGAGAGCCAGAGATATCCTCTAGTATTTCTCACATCTCCTCTAAGGAATCATCATACCTTCTAAAAAATCTTTGTGTTCTTATTGTCAGGACAGACCAAGGAAATCATCCTGAAGATGCCTGAGCCACAGATGACTCCACAGATCATTATGCTACCGAGATCGGTAGATCAGTGAAACCTGCATTTCCATCCACATCACTGGTCCAGGAGACACCACAAACGATGTCCATGTGAGCCTTACCCTACCCAGCTGGAAACAGTACAGCAATTCAACGTGAACTGCACCTGGCTGGGTAGGGCACGGCACACAGCGGGGCTTCTAGGCAGAGGACTGGCCTTTACCCTCACTCCCACACATGACTTTCATCATCATATCCTGATGCTACAACAAAGATTTACCGTTTCTCCTTTAAATCATGGACTCACTGTCACCACTTTGCCCGTCCGCTTCCTGAGAATCTCTTCAGCTAGTCCACGGTTATCTGAAGCAACAGAGGAACATAGGAGAAATGATCAGCAGGCAAGATGAGTGTGACTCTATCAGTATTTATGTTTCTATCATCTACTTTATACAGGGGAACATTTTCAGGTCTGGACTACTGAGATCATAATCAACATATACTGACATCTCTGTGGCCTCAAGCACCTCCCTGACATCTTGGAGGAATATTACTTGGAGTGCCAGAAACACCCTTGGTCCAAAGCCCACGAGTCATTAATTCCGAAGCAGTCACACAATCATCGAACCAGGAAAGTTCCGTTTACCAGTAGGTGAAGTCAATAGCATCTCTCACGGCGGGAATATGTACAACATATGGCCTCAAGTTGGAGGCCCTGCTGGTCCCCTTCACACTCTTAAATAAATCATTCCTCATTACTCCTACCACGGCCTTGAACCTCACCCAAGTTTTAGGCACAGAACTTAAAAATGGTGCCCCAGGACCCTGCACCGTGCATCCCTCCCTCACGAGACCATCCGCACTGCACTTCGCAGTGTACATAGTTAGAAGGATGAGGACCGACAGAGAAATAGGGGTTTCGGATCTCCCTACATATGAATGGAATTCACCTTCCCTTTTCTAACAGTTCCTGGTAAATTGGTAGGAATGGAAACATTCCGTCATACAGAGGATTTCAGAGGCTCTGTTAAAGTTTTAAAGGTGCTCCTAAATGTTCTGGAGGGAGCTAAGGCCTTTGGAGCTCCACACTCAAAACTGCACCAAACACAAATACCACCACACCAACGTGTCTGGCGAGTCTAAGGCACCTAGACAGACAGTGTTTACACATTCTCCAAGGGTACAGTAGCTGTATGGGTGGGGCACTACACACAAGAAATCTGTAATGTGTAGCCACACCGCAGTCCCCATCAACCTCTTCCATTTAGCTTGCTATCTCGTGCCTCCACATCCTGATGGCTCTAGGCATGATATATCCAGACAGCAAGGGAATATCCACCCACACTTCAATCCCTTTCCCTCCTCAGGGACTGACCTTTCCATCCCCTTTATACTTACTGCAGATATAGGAGGATCAGAGAGAGTCAAGAATTTCCCATTTCTATTTTCTCCTGATATGTATCATCTGACTCTCAGTAAACTCTTGGGGTTCACAATGTGAGGAGAATACCACTGACATCTCCCCGAGGCAGCTAGAGGCACAGATGGCTCCAGGGTCATTAAGACATCAAGGCAAGCAGATTTGGGCCACCTGCAACTCCATCCAGGTCACTGGTTTAGAGGCTGCCAGGAACGATGTCACTGTGAGCTTTCCTCTACAGAGGTGGGCCGTTCACAGGGAGTCTAAGTGAACGGCACCTGAGTGGCCAGGGAAGGACACACAGCAAGGCTCCAAGGCTAAAGACATGACTTTTGGCGCTCTCTGTATCCCATGTAGCTTTCAGAACCCTACGCACTACATCACCGTGAGTGCACACAATATAGTCTACACTCCTAAAACAAGTTATCTCACTGCCCTTCAATTTTCATCCTACTCCCTCTTGGACGTTTCCTCACAAGCTCTCTGTACACCAGGAGAACACAGAAATCCTGGAGATATTCAGCATGGCCCGATTCTACGCTAAACTCCTGAGAAATAGCCTTACATTTCCCAGGTTATCAGATTTCAGGATTTGAGAATGGACCACGGAAAAACAATCAGATGACAAATATCTATGTGGCTCCTAAAGCCCTCCTGAATTTATGGAAGAGATCACAGAGTCACGAGCAGCCGCCTACCCAAGACTGCTCCAGCGGCCACCAAAGGTCATATTCCTGTCGCACATTACATCACCGAGAAAGTCACTGTGTACATCGAATTTACCTGAATATGGCCTATCCGGGTAAGGCACTGCGCACGCCACGGCCTCGTGGTGGAAAACGTACTCTGGCACCACGTTCAAAACTGCAGTGAAGTTTCCTTCCCTCTGAGTGCCATACCTTGATGACTTCACCCAAGATGTAGATATGGACCTAGAAAAAGTTGACCCACTATACTCAGACACGGATCACACACTCTCAGGATGTCACCACCTGTTCCCTGCGTATCTGCACCAGGAGGAGGTACTGTGGTAAAAGCTTACTCCGTTGGCTTCGTTACCTAATGGGAACTGTGGTTCCATCGTTAAACTCGAGGTGATGATGTTCATAGGAATATTCAAGCAGTGGAAGCAGCCTCAAAGTTCCTAGAATGGGGCAGGTTCCCTGGACCCTCAAGATACCATGGCAAGGTTCACAAGGACAAACCTAGCACTAGCACCGGAACTGCTCTAAGGTCAACCCCAAAACTTCTTCCTTGGAGCTTCTTTCTATCCCGATTCCACGAGGTCTACAAGATCAGTACCTGTCTACGCAGGGTATTGCGCACAGCAGGGCTGTCTCTGATCAATCAAGCCAAGACCCTGCACTGTCTCAGAATCACCTATGCTCTCTCACCCATCGCATCCAATAGGCTGCACTCGAGATATACCCTGACTGATAGAGAATATCCGCACATTTATTGCAACGTGAAAATAACCTTCTCTCGATGTCGACCCTCCACTTCTCTATGCCTTCTTGAGATGTACAGAATCGGAGAAGAACAGACACACACACAGAGAAACACAGAGGCAGTGAGTGAGAGATAGACAGAGAGAAATCCTCTAATATTTCTCACAATTCTCCAAGGAATCATCCTGCCTTCTGAAAAATCTTTGTGTTCTTATTGTCAGGACAGACGAAGGCAATCATCCTGAAGACACTTGAGCCACAGATAACTCCGCAGATCATTATGCTACAGAGGTGGGTAGCTCAGTGAAATCTGCATATCCATCCACATCACTGGGCCAGGAGACACCACAAACGATGGTCCTGTGAGCCTTACTCTACCCAGCGGGGATAAGTACACCGATTCAACGTGAACTTCACCTGGCTGGGTAGGGCACTGCACACAGTGTGACTTCCAGGCAGAGGACTGGCCTTTACCCTCACATGCACACATGATTTTACTCATCATATCCTGATGCTACAAAAAAAGTTTACCCAGTGATCCTATAAATCATGGACACACTGTCAACCACGTTGTCTCTTCCCTTCCTGAGAATCTCTTCAACTGGTCCACAGGTATCTGAAGCAATAGAGGAGCATAAGAGAAATGATCAGCAGACAAGATGAGTGTGACTCTATAAGCATTTAAGTTTCTATCATCTACTTTATACACGGGCACGTTTTCAGGTCTGGACTGCTGAGATGATAATCAACATATACAGACAACTCTGTGGCCTCAAGCGCCTCCCTGACATCTTGGAGGAATATTACCTGGAGTCCCAGAGCCACCCTTGGTCCAAAAGCCACGAGTCATTAATGAGGAAGCAGGTGCACAGTCCTCGAACCAGGAAAGTTCCGTTTACCAGTAGTTGAGGTCAATACCAACTCTCACGGCGGGAATCTGTTCAACGCATGGCCTCAAGTTGGAGGCCCTGCTAGTCCCCTTCACACTCTTAAATAAATCATTCCTCATTACTCCGACCACGTCCTTGAACCTCACCCAGGTTTTATACAAAGAATTTGAAAATGGTGCCCCAGGACCCTGCACCTTGCATCTCTCCCTCAAGAGACCATCTGAACTGCACTTCGCAGTGTACAGATTTAGAAGGATGAGGACCAAGAGACAAAGAGGTGTTTCAGATCTCTCTTCATTTCAATGGAATTAACCTTCCCTTTACTAACAGTTCCTGGTAAACTTTCAGAAATGGAAACCTTACGTCATACGGAGGATTTCCGAGGCTCTGTTAACGTTGTAAAGGTGCTGCTAAATGTTCTAGAGGGAGCTAAGGCCATTGGAGCTCCACAGTCAAAAATGCACCAAACACAAATACCACCACACCAACGTGCCTGGAGAGTCTAACGCACCTAGACAGACAGGGTTTACACATTTTCCAAGGGTACAGTAGCTGTATGGCTGGGGCACTACACACAAGAAATCTGTAATGTGTAGCCACACCGCAGTCCCCATCATCCTCTTCCATTTAGCTCGCTATCTCTTGCCTCCGCATCCTGATGGCTCTATGCATGATATATCCAGACAGCAAGGGAATATCCATCCACATTTGAATTCTTTTTCCCTCCTCAGGGACTGACCTTTCCATCCCCTTTATACTAACTGCGGACATAGGAGGATCAGAGATAGTGAAGAATTTCCCATTTCTATATTCTCCTCATATGTATCATCTGACTCTCTGTAAACTCTTGGGGTTCACAATGTGAGGAGAAGACCACTGACATCTTCCCCAGGCTGCTAGAGGCACAGATGGCTCCAGGGTCATTAAGACATTAAGGCAAGCAGATTAGGGCCACCTGCAACTGCATTCAGGTCACTGGTTTAGAGGCCACCACCAACGATGTCATTGTGAGCTTTCCTCTATGCAGGTGGGCCGTTCACAGGGAGTCTAAGTGAACGGCACCTGAATGGGCAGGGAACTACACACAGCAAGGCTCCAAGGCTAAGGACATGCCTTTTGGCCCTCTCAGTACCTCATGCAGCTTTGAGAACCTACGCACTACATCCAAGTGAGTGCACACAAGATATTCTACACTCCTAAAACAAGTTATCTCGCTGCCCTTCAATTTTCATCCTACTCCCTCTTGGATGTTTCCTCACAAGCTCTGTATCCATGAAGAGAACCCAGAAATCCTGGAGGTATTCAGCATGGCCCGCTTCTACGCTAAACTACTGAGAAATAGCCTTACATTTCCGATGTTTTCAGATTTCAGGATTTTAGAATGGACCACGGAAATAACATTCAGATGACAAATATCGATGTGGCTCCTAAAGCCCTCCTGAATTTTTGGAAGAGATCACAGAGTCACGAGCAGCCCCCTAGCCAAGACTGCTCCAACGGCCACCAACGGTCATATTTCTGTGGCACACTACCTCACCAAGAGAGGCACTATCTTCATCGAATTTACGTGAGTAGTGCCAATCCTGGCAAGGCACTGCGCACGCCACGGCCTCATGGTGGAAAACGTCCTCAGGCACCACGTTCAAATCTGCAGTGAAGTTTCCTTCCCTCTGAGTGCCATACCTTGATGACTTCACCCAAGATGTAGATATGGACCTAGAAAAAGTTGACCCACTATACTCAGACACGGATCACACACCTCTCACAGGATGTCATCACCTCGTCTCTGCGTATCTGCACCAGGATCAGGTACTATGATAAAAGCTTACTCCCTTGACTTCGTTTCCTAATAGGAACTGTGGTTGCATCGTTAAACGGGAGGTGCTAATGATCGTACGAACATTCAAGCAGCGGAAGCAGCCTCAAAGTTCCAAGAATGTAGCAGGTTCCCTGGACACTCAAGATACCATGGCAAGCGTCACAAGGACAAACGTAGCACTAACACTGGAACTGCTCTAAGGTCAACCCCAAAACTTCTTCCTTGTAGCTTCTTTCAATCCCGATTGCACGAGGTCTACAAGATCAGTACCTGTCTACGCAGCGTATTGCGCACAGCAGGGCTGTCTCTGATCAATCAAGCCAAGACCCTGCACTGTCTTAGAATCACCTATGATCTCTCACCCATCGCATCCACTAGGCTGCACTCGAGCTATACCCGGACTCATAGAGAATATCCACCCATTGATTGCAACCCGAATTCTCCTTCTCTCGTTGTTTACCATTCACTACCCTATACCTTTTGGAGAGGATTGAAATCTGAGAAAAGCAGACACAGAGACAGAGAAAGAGACAGTGAGTGTGTGTGTGTGTGTGTGTGTGTGTGTGCATGCGTGTGTGTGTGTGTGTGTGTGTGTGAAAAAGAGAAAGAGAGAGCCAGAGATATCCTCTAGTATTTCTCACATCTCCTCTAAGGAATCATCATACCTTCTAAAAAATCTTTGTGTTCTTATTGTCAGGACAGACCAAGGAAATCATCCTGAAGATGCCTGAGCCACAGATGACTCCACAGATCATTATGCTACCGAGATCGGTAGATCAGTGAAACCTGCATTTCCATCCACATCACTGGTCCAGGAGACACCACAAACGATGTCCATGTGAGCCTTACCCTACCCAGCTGGAAACAGTACAGCGATTCAACGTGAACTGCACCTGGCTGGGTAGGGCACGGCACACAGCGGGGCTTCTAGGCAGAGGACTGGCCTTTACCCTCACTCCCACACATGACTTTCATCATCATATCCTGATGCTACAACAAAGATTTACCGTTTCTCCTTTAAATCATGGACTCACTGTCACCACTTTGCCCGTCCGCTTCCTGAGAATCTCTTCAGCTAGTCCACGGTTATCTGAAGCAACAGAGGAACATAGGAGAAATGATCAGCAGGCAAGATGAGTGTGACTCTATCAGTATTTATGTTTCTATCATCTACTTTATACAGGGGAACATTTTCAGGTCTGGACTACTGAGATCATAATCAACATATACTGACATCTCTGTGGCCTCAAGCACCTCCCTGACATCTTGGAGGAATATTACTTGGAGTGCCAGAAACACCCTTGGTCCAAAGCCCACGAGTCATTAATTCCGAAGCAGTCACACAATCATCGAACCAGGAAAGTTCCGTTTACCAGTAGGTGAAGTCAATAGCATCTCTCACGGCGGGAATATGTACAACATATGGCCTCAAGTTGGAGGCCCTGCTGGTCCCCTTCACACTCTTAAATAAATCATTCCTCATTACTCCTACCACGGCCTTGAACCTCACCCAAGTTTTAGGCACAGAACTTAAAAATGGTGCCCCAGGACCCTGCACCGTGCATCCCTCCCTCACGAGACCATCCGCACTGCACTTCGCAGTGTACATAGTTAGAAGGATGAGGACCGACAGAGAAATAGGGGTTTCGGATCTCCCTACATATGAATGGAATTCACCTTCCCTTTTCTAACAGTTCCTGGTAAATTGGTAGGAATGGAAACATTCCGTCATACAGAGGATTTCAGAGGCTCTGTTAAAGTTTTAAAGGTGCTCCTAAATGTTCTGGAGGGAGCTAAGGCCTTTGGAGCTCCACACTCAAAACTGCACCAAACACAAATACCACCACACCAACGTGTCTGGCGAGTCTAAGGCACCTAGACAGACAGTGTTTACACATTCTCCAAGGGTACAGTAGCTGTATGGGTGGGGCACTACACACAAGAAATCTGTAATGTGTAGCCACACCGCAGTCCCCATCAACCTCTTCCATTTAGCTTGCTATCTCGTGCCTCCACATCCTGATGGCTCTAGGCATGATATATCCAGACAGCAAGGGAATATCCACCCACATTTCAATCCCTTTCCCTCCTCAGGGACTGACCTTTCCATCCCCTTTATACTTACTGCAGATATAGGAGGATCAGAGAGAGTCAAGAATTTCCCATTTCTATTTTCTCCTGATATGTATCATCTGACTCTCAGTAAACTCTTGGGGTTCACAATGTGAGGAGAATACCACTGACATCTCCCCGAGGCAGCTAGAGGCACAGATGGCTCCAGGGTCATTAAGACATCAAGGCAAGCAGATTTGGGCCACCTGCAACTCCATCCAGGTCACTGGTTTAGAGGCTGCCAGGAACGATGTCACTGTGAGCTTTCCTCTACAGAGGTGGGCCGTTCACAGGGAGTCTAAGTGAACGGCACCTGAGTGGCCAGGGAAGGACACACAGCAAGGCTCCAAGGCTAAAGACATGACTTTTGGCGCTCTCTGTATCCCATGTAGCTTTCAGAACCCTACGCACTACATCACCGTGAGTGCACACAATATAGTCTACACTCCTAAAACAAGTTATCTCACTGCCCTTCAATTTTCATCCTACTCCCTCTTGGACGTTTCCTCACAAGCTCTCTGTACACCAGGAGAACACAGAAATCCTGGAGATATTCAGCATGGCCCGATTCTACGCTAAACTCCTGAGAAATAGCCTTACATTTCCCAGGTTATCAGATTTCAGGATTTGAGAATGGACCACGGAAAAACAATCAGATGACAAATATCTATGTGGCTCCTAAAGCCCTCCTGAATTTATGGAAGAGATCACAGAGTCACGAGCAGCCGCCTACCCAAGACTGCTCCAGCGGCCACCAAAGGTCATATTCCTGTCGCACATTACATCACCGAGAAAGTCACTGTGTACATCGAATTTACCTGAATATGGCCTATCCGGGTAAGGCACTGCGCACGCCACGGCCTCGTGGTGGAAAACGTACTCTGGCACCACGTTCAAAACTGCAGTGAAGTTTCCTTCCCTCTGAGTGCCATACCTTGATGACTTCACCCAAGATGTAGATATGGACCTAGAAAAAGTTGACCCACTATACTCAGACACGGATCACACACTCTCAGGATGTCACCACCTGTTCCCTGCGTATCTGCACCAGGAGGAGGTACTGTGGTAAAAGCTTACTCCGTTGGCTTCGTTACCTAATGGGAACTGTGGTTCCATCGTTAAACTCGAGGTGATGATGTTCATAGGAATATTCAAGCAGTGGAAGCAGCCTCAAAGTTCCTAGAATGGGGCAGGTTCCCTGGACCCTCAAGATACCATGGCAAGGTTCACAAGGACAAACCTAGCACTAGCACCGGAACTGCTCTAAGGTCAACCCCAAAACTTCTTCCTTGGAGCTTCTTTCTATCCCGATTCCACGAGGTCTACAAGATCAGTACCTGTCTACGCAGGGTATTGCGCACAGCAGGGCTGTCTCTGATCAATCAAGCCAAGACCCTGCACTGTCTCAGAATCACCTATGCTCTCTCACCCATCGCATCCAATAGGCTGCACTCGAGATATACCCTGACTGATAGAGAATATCCGCACATTTATTGCAACGTGAAAATAACCTTCTCTCGATGTCGACCCTCCACTTCTCTATGCCTTCTTGAGATGTACAGAATCGGAGAAGAACAGACACACACACAGAGAAACACAGAGGCAGTGAGTGAGAGATAGACAGAGAGAAATCCTCTAATATTTCTCACAATTCTCCAAGGAATCATCCTGCCTTCTGAAAAATCTTTGTGTTCTTATTGTCAGGACAGACGAAGGCAATCATCCTGAAGACACTTGAGCCACAGATAACTCCGCAGATCATTATGCTACAGAGGTGGGTAGCTCAGTGAAATCTGCATATCCATCCACATCACTGGGCCAGGAGACACCACAAACGATGGTCCTGTGAGCCTTACTCTACCCAGCGGGGATAAGTACACCGATTCAACGTGAACTTCACCTGGCTGGGTAGGGCACTGCACACAGTGTGACTTCCAGGCAGAGGACTGGCCTTTACCCTCACATGCACACATGATTTTACTCATCATATCCTGATGCTACAAAAAAAGTTTACCCAGTGATCCTATAAATCATGGACACACTGTCAACCACGTTGTCTCTTCCCTTCCTGAGAATCTCTTCAACTGGTCCACAGGTATCTGAAGCAATAGAGGAGCATAAGAGAAATGATCAGCAGACAAGATGAGTGTGACTCTATAAGCATTTAAGTTTCTATCATCTACTTTATACACGGGCACGTTTTCAGGTCTGGACTGCTGAGATGATAATCAACATATACAGACAACTCTGTGGCCTCAAGCGCCTCCCTGACATCTTGGAGGAATATTACCTGGAGTCCCAGAGCCACCCTTGGTCCAAAAGCCACGAGTCATTAATGAGGAAGCAGGTGCACAGTCCTCGAACCAGGAAAGTTCCGTTTACCAGTAGTTGAGGTCAATACCAACTCTCACGGCGGGAATCTGTTCAACGCATGGCCTCAAGTTGGAGGCCCTGCTAGTCCCCTTCACACTCTTAAATAAATCATTCCTCATTACTCCGACCACGTCCTTGAACCTCACCCAGGTTTTATACAAAGAATTTGAAAATGGTGCCCCAGGACCCTGCACCTTGCATCTCTCCCTCAAGAGACCATCTGAACTGCACTTCGCAGTGTACAGATTTAGAAGGATGAGGACCAAGAGACAAAGAGGTGTTTCAGATCTCTCTTCATTTCAATGGAATTAACCTTCCCTTTACTAACAGTTCCTGGTAAACTTTCAGAAATGGAAACCTTACGTCATACGGAGGATTTCCGAGGCTCTGTTAACGTTGTAAAGGTGCTGCTAAATGTTCTAGAGGGAGCTAAGGCCATTGGAGCTCCACAGTCAAAAATGCACCAAACACAAATACCACCACACCAACGTGCCTGGAGAGTCTAACGCACCTAGACAGACAGGGTTTACACATTTTCCAAGGGTACAGTAGCTGTATGGCTGGGGCACTACACACAAGAAATCTGTAATGTGTAGCCACACCGCAGTCCCCATCATCCTCTTCCATTTAGCTCGCTATCTCTTGCCTCCGCATCCTGATGGCTCTATGCATGATATATCCAGACAGCAAGGGAATATCCATCCACATTTGAATTCTTTTTCCCTCCTCAGGGACTGACCTTTCCATCCCCTTTATACTAACTGCGGACATAGGAGGATCAGAGATAGTGAAGAATTTCCCATTTCTATATTCTCCTCATATGTATCATCTGACTCTCTGTAAACTCTTGGGGTTCACAATGTGAGGAGAAGACCACTGACATCTTCCCCAGGCTGCTAGAGGCACAGATGGCTCCAGGGTCATTAAGACATTAAGGCAAGCAGATTAGGGCCACCTGCAACTGCATTCAGGTCACTGGTTTAGAGGCCACCACCAACGATGTCATTGTGAGCTTTCCTCTATGCAGGTGGGCCGTTCACAGGGAGTCTAAGTGAACGGCACCTGAATGGGCAGGGAACTACACACAGCAAGGCTCCAAGGCTAAGGACATGCCTTTTGGCCCTCTCAGTACCTCATGCAGCTTTGAGAACCTACGCACTACATCCAAGTGAGTGCACACAAGATATTCTACACTCCTAAAACAAGTTATCTCGCTGCCCTTCAATTTTCATCCTACTCCCTCTTGGATGTTTCCTCACAAGCTCTGTATCCATGAAGAGAACCCAGAAATCCTGGAGGTATTCAGCATGGCCCGCTTCTACGCTAAACTACTGAGAAATAGCCTTACATTTCCGATGTTTTCAGATTTCAGGATTTTAGAATGGACCACGGAAATAACATTCAGATGACAAATATCGATGTGGCTCCTAAAGCCCTCCTGAATTTTTGGAAGAGATCACAGAGTCACGAGCAGCCCCCTAGCCAAGACTGCTCCAACGGCCACCAACGGTCATATTTCTGTGGCACACTACCTCACCAAGAGAGGCACTATCTTCATCGAATTTACGTGAGTAGTGCCAATCCTGGCAAGGCACTGCGCACGCCACGGCCTCATGGTGGAAAACGTCCTCAGGCACCACGTTCAAATCTGCAGTGAAGTTTCCTTCCCTCTGAGTGCCATACCTTGATGACTTCACCCAAGATGTAGATATGGACCTAGAAAAAGTTGACCCACTATACTCAGACACGGATCACACACCTCTCACAGGATGTCATCACCTCGTCTCTGCGTATCTGCACCAGGATCAGGTACTATGATAAAAGCTTACTCCCTTGACTTCGTTTCCTAATAGGAACTGTGGTTGCATCGTTAAACGGGAGGTGCTAATGATCGTACGAACATTCAAGCAGCGGAAGCAGCCTCAAAGTTCCAAGAATGTAGCAGGTTCCCTGGACACTCAAGATACCATGGCAAGCGTCACAAGGACAAACGTAGCACTAACACTGGAACTGCTCTAAGGTCAACCCCAAAACTTCTTCCTTGTAGCTTCTTTCAATCCCGATTGCACGAGGTCTACAAGATCAGTACCTGTCTACGCAGCGTATTGCGCACAGCAGGGCTGTCTCTGATCAATCAAGCCAAGACCCTGCACTGTCTTAGAATCACCTATGATCTCTCACCCATCGCATCCACTAGGCTGCACTCGAGCTATACCCGGACTCATAGAGAATATCCACCCATTGATTGCAACCCGAATTCTCCTTCTCTCGTTGTTTACCATTCACTACCCTATACCTTTTGGAGAGGATTGAAATCTGAGAAAAGCAGACACAGAGACAGAGAAAGAGACAGTGAGTGTGTGTGTGTGTGTGTGTGTGTGTGTGCATGCGTGTGTGTGTGTGTGTGTGTGTGTGAAAAAGAGAAAGAGAGAGCCAGAGATATCCTCTAGTATTTCTCACATCTCCTCTAAGGAATCATCATACCTTCTAAAAAATCTTTGTGTTCTTATTGTCAGGACAGACCAAGGAAATCATCCTGAAGATGCCTGAGCCACAGATGACTCCACAGATCATTATGCTACCGAGATCGGTAGATCAGTGAAACCTGCATTTCCATCCACATCACTGGTCCAGGAGACACCACAAACGATGTCCATGTGAGCCTTACCCTACCCAGCTGGAAACAGTACAGCGATTCAACGTGAACTGCACCTGGCTGGGTAGGGCACGGCACACAGCGGGGCTTCTAGGCAGAGGACTGGCCTTTACCCTCACTCCCACACATGACTTTCATCATCATATCCTGATGCTACAACAAAGATTTACCGTTTCTCCTTTAAATCATGGACTCACTGTCACCACTTTGCCCGTCCGCTTCCTGAGAATCTCTTCAGCTAGTCCACGGTTATCTGAAGCAACAGAGGAACATAGGAGAAATGATCAGCAGGCAAGATGAGTGTGACTCTATCAGTATTTATGTTTCTATCATCTACTTTATACAGGGGAACATTTTCAGGTCTGGACTACTGAGATCATAATCAACATATACTGACATCTCTGTGGCCTCAAGCGCCTCCCTGACATCTTGGAGGAATATTACTTGGAGTGCCAGAAACACCCTTGGTCCAAAGCCCACGAGTCATTAATTCCGAAGCAGTCACACAATCATCGAACCAGGAAAGTTCCGTTTACCAGTAGGTGAAGTCAATAGCATCTCTCACGGCGGGAATATGTACAACATATGGCCTCAAGTTGGAGGCCCTGCTGGTCCCCTTCACACTCTTAAATAAATCATTCCTCATTACTCCTACCACGGCCTTGAACCTCACCCAAGTTTTAGGCACAGAACTTAAAAATGGTGCCCCAGGACCCTGCACCGTGCATCCCTCCCTCACGAGACCATCCGCACTGCACTTCGCAGTGTACATAGTTAGAAGGATGAGGACCGACAGAGAAATAGGGGTTTCGGATCTCCCTACATATGAATGGAATTCACCTTCCCTTTTCTAACAGTTCCTGGTAAATTGGTAGGAATGGAAACATTCCGTCATACAGAGGATTTCAGAGGCTCTGTTAAAGTTTTAAAGGTGCTCCTAAATGTTCTGGAGGGAGCTAAGGCCTTTGGAGCTCCACACTCAAAACTGCACCAAACACAAATACCACCACACCAACGTGTCTGGCGAGTCTAAGGCACCTAGACAGACAGTGTTTACACATTCTCCAAGGGTACAGTAGCTGTATGGGTGGGGCACTACACACAAGAAATCTGTAATGTGTAGCCACACCGCAGTCCCCATCAACCTCTTCCATTTAGCTTGCTATCTCGTGCCTCCACATCCTGATGGCTCTAGGCATGATATATCCAGACAGCAAGGGAATATCCACCCACACTTCAATCCCTTTCCCTCCTCAGGGACTGACCTTTCCATCCCCTTTATACTTACTGCAGATATAGGAGGATCAGAGAGAGTCAAGAATTTCCCATTTCTATTTTCTCCTGATATGTATCATCTGACTCTCAGTAAACTCTTGGGGTTCACAATGTGAGGAGAATACCACTGACATCTCCCCGAGGCAGCTAGAGGCACAGATGGCTCCAGGGTCATTAAGACATCAAGGCAAGCAGATTTGGGCCACCTGCAACTCCATCCAGGTCACTGGTTTAGAGGCTGCCAGGAACGATGTCACTGTGAGCTTTCCTCTACAGAGGTGGGCCGTTCACAGGGAGTCTAAGTGAACGGCACCTGAGTGGCCAGGGAAGGACACACAGCAAGGCTCCAAGGCTAAAGACATGACTTTTGGCGCTCTCTGTATCCCATGTAGCTTTCAGAACCCTACGCACTACATCACCGTGAGTGCACACAATATAGTCTACACTCCTAAAACAAGTTATCTCACTGCCCTTCAATTTTCATCCTACTCCCTCTTGGACGTTTCCTCACAAGCTCTCTGTACACCAGGAGAACACAGAAATCCTGGAGATATTCAGCATGGCCCGATTCTACGCTAAACTCCTGAGAAATAGCCTTACATTTCCCAGGTTATCAGATTTCAGGATTTGAGAATGGACCACGGAAAAACAATCAGATGACAAATATCTATGTGGCTCCTAAAGCCCTCCTGAATTTATGGAAGAGATCACAGAGTCACGAGCAGCCGCCTACCCAAGACTGCTCCAGCGGCCACCAAAGGTCATATTCCTGTCGCACATTACATCACCGAGAAAGTCACTGTGTACATCGAATTTACCTGAATATGGCCTATCCGGGTAAGGCACTGCGCACGCCACGGCCTCGTGGTGGAAAACGTACTCTGGCACCACGTTCAAAACTGCAGTGAAGTTTCCTTCCCTCTGAGTGCCATACCTTGATGACTTCACCCAAGATGTAGATATGGACCTAGAAAAAGTTGACCCACTATACTCAGACACGGATCACACACTCTCAGGATGTCACCACCTGTTCCCTGCGTATCTGCACCAGGAGGAGGTACTGTGGTAAAAGCTTACTCCGTTGGCTTCGTTACCTAATGGGAACTGTGGTTCCATCGTTAAACTCGAGGTGATGATGTTCATAGGAATATTCAAGCAGTGGAAGCAGCCTCAAAGTTCCTAGAATGGGGCAGGTTCCCTGGACCCTCAAGATACCATGGCAAGGTTCACAAGGACAAACCTAGCACTAGCACCGGAACTGCTCTAAGGTCAACCCCAAAACTTCTTCCTTGGAGCTTCTTTCTATCCCGATTCCACGAGGTCTACAAGATCAGTACCTGTCTACGCAGGGTATTGCGCACAGCAGGGCTGTCTCTGATCAATCAAGCCAAGACCCTGCACTGTCTCAGAATCACCTATGCTCTCTCACCCATCGCATCCAATAGGCTGCACTCGAGATATACCCTGACTGATAGAGAATATCCGCACATTTATTGCAACGTGAAAATAACCTTCTCTCGATGTCGACCCTCCACTTCTCTATGCCTTCTTGAGATGTACAGAATCGGAGAAGAACAGACACACACACAGAGAAACACAGAGGCAGTGAGTGAGAGATAGACAGAGAGAAATCCTCTAATATTTCTCACAATTCTCCAAGGAATCATCCTGCCTTCTGAAAAATCTTTGTGTTCTTATTGTCAGGACAGACGAAGGCAATCATCCTGAAGACACTTGAGCCACAGATAACTCCGCAGATCATTATGCTACAGAGGTGGGTAGCTCAGTGAAATCTGCATATCCATCCACATCACTGGGCCAGGAGACACCACAAACGATGGTCCTGTGAGCCTTACTCTACCCAGCGGGGATAAGTACACCGATTCAACGTGAACTTCACCTGGCTGGGTAGGGCACTGCACACAGTGTGACTTCCAGGCAGAGGACTGGCCTTTACCCTCACATGCACACATGATTTTACTCATCATATCCTGATGCTACAAAAAAAGTTTACCCAGTGATCCTATAAATCATGGACACACTGTCAACCACGTTGTCTCTTCCCTTCCTGAGAATCTCTTCAACTGGTCCACAGGTATCTGAAGCAATAGAGGAGCATAAGAGAAATGATCAGCAGACAAGATGAGTGTGACTCTATAAGCATTTAAGTTTCTATCATCTACTTTATACACGGGCACGTTTTCAGGTCTGGACTGCTGAGATGATAATCAACATATACAGACAACTCTGTGGCCTCAAGCGCCTCCCTGACATCTTGGAGGAATATTACCTGGAGTCCCAGAGCCACCCTTGGTCCAAAAGCCACGAGTCATTAATGAGGAAGCAGGTGCACAGTCCTCGAACCAGGAAAGTTCCGTTTACCAGTAGTTGAGGTCAATACCAACTCTCACGGCGGGAATCTGTTCAACGCATGGCCTCAAGTTGGAGGCCCTGCTAGTCCCCTTCACACTCTTAAATAAATCATTCCTCATTACTCCGACCACGTCCTTGAACCTCACCCAGGTTTTATACAAAGAATTTGAAAATGGTGCCCCAGGACCCTGCACCTTGCATCTCTCCCTCAAGAGACCATCTGAACTGCACTTCGCAGTGTACAGATTTAGAAGGATGAGGACCAAGAGACAAAGAGGTGTTTCAGATCTCTCTTCATTTCAATGGAATTAACCTTCCCTTTACTAACAGTTCCTGGTAAACTTTCAGAAATGGAAACCTTACGTCATACGGAGGATTTCCGAGGCTCTGTTAACGTTGTAAAGGTGCTGCTAAATGTTCTAGAGGGAGCTAAGGCCATTGGAGCTCCACAGTCAAAAATGCACCAAACACAAATACCACCACACCAACGTGCCTGGAGAGTCTAACGCACCTAGACAGACAGGGTTTACACATTTTCCAAGGGTACAGTAGCTGTATGGCTGGGGCACTACACACAAGAAATCTGTAATGTGTAGCCACACCGCAGTCCCCATCATCCTCTTCCATTTAGCTCGCTATCTCTTGCCTCCGCATCCTGATGGCTCTATGCATGATATATCCAGACAGCAAGGGAATATCCATCCACATTTGAATTCTTTTTCCCTCCTCAGGGACTGACCTTTCCATCCCCTTTATACTAACTGCGGACATAGGAGGATCAGAGATAGTGAAGAATTTCCCATTTCTATATTCTCCTCATATGTATCATCTGACTCTCTGTAAACTCTTGGGGTTCACAATGTGAGGAGAAGACCACTGACATCTTCCCCAGGCTGCTAGAGGCACAGATGGCTCCAGGGTCATTAAGACATTAAGGCAAGCAGATTAGGGCCACCTGCAACTGCATTCAGGTCACTGGTTTAGAGGCCAGCACCAACGATGTCATTGTGAGCTTTCCTCTATGCAGGTGGGCCGTTCACAGGGAGTCTAAGTGAACGGCACCTGAATGGGCAGGGAACTACACACAGCAAGGCTCCAAGGCTAAGGACATGCCTTTTGGCCCTCTCAGTACCTCATGCAGCTTTGAGAACCTACGCACTACATCCAAGTGAGTGCACACAAGATATTCTACACTCCTAAAACAAGTTATCTCGCTGCCCTTCAATTTTCATCCTACTCCCTCTTGGATGTTTCCTCACAAGCTCTGTATCCATGAAGAGAACCCAGAAATCCTGGAGGTATTCAGCATGGCCCGCTTCTACGCTAAACTACTGAGAAATAGCCTTACATTTCCGATGTTTTCAGATTTCAGGATTTTAGAATGGACCACGGAAATAACATTCAGATGACAAATATCGATGTGGCTCCTAAAGCCCTCCTGAATTTTTGGAAGAGATCACAGAGTCACGAGCAGCCCCCTAGCCAAGACTGCTCCAACGGCCACCAACGGTCATATTTCTGTGGCACACTACCTCACCAAGAGAGGCACTATCTTCATCGAATTTACGTGAGTAGTGCCAATCCTGGCAAGGCACTGCGCACGCCACGGCCTCATGGTGGAAAACGTCCTCAGGCACCACGTTCAAATCTGCAGTGAAGTTTCCTTCCCTCTGAGTGCCATACCTTGATGACTTCACCCAAGATGTAGATATGGACCTAGAAAAAGTTGACCCACTATACTCAGACACGGATCACACACCTCTCACAGGATGTCATCACCTCGTCTCTGCGTATCTGCACCAGGATCAGGTACTATGATAAAAGCTTACTCCCTTGACTTCGTTTCCTAATAGGAACTGTGGTTGCATCGTTAAACGGGAGGTGCTAATGATCGTACGAACATTCAAGCAGCGGAAGCAGCCTCAAAGTTCCAAGAATGTAGCAGGTTCCCTGGACACTCAAGATACCATGGCAAGCGTCACAAGGACAAACGTAGCACTAACACTGGAACTGCTCTAAGGTCAACCCCAAAACTTCTTCCTTGTAGCTTCTTTCAATCCCGATTGCACGAGGTCTACAAGATCAGTACCTGTCTACGCAGCGTATTGCGCACAGCAGGGCTGTCTCTGATCAATCAAGCCAAGACCCTGCACTGTCTTAGAATCACCTATGATCTCTCACCCATCGCATCCACTAGGCTGCACTCGAGCTATACCCGGACTCATAGAGAATATCCACCCATTGATTGCAACCCGAATTCTCCTTCTCTCGTTGTTTACCATTCACTACCCTATACCTTTTGGAGAGGATTGAAATCTGAGAAAAGCAGACACAGAGACAGAGAAAGAGACAGTGAGTGTGTGTGTGTGTGTGTGTGTGTGTGTGCATGCGTGTGTGTGTGTGTGTGTGTGTGTGAAAAAGAGAAAGAGAGAGCCAGAGATATCCTCTAGTATTTCTCACATCTCCTCTAAGGAATCATCATACCTTCTAAAAAATCTTTGTGTTCTTATTGTCAGGACAGACCAAGGAAATCATCCTGAAGATGCCTGAGCCACAGATGACTCCACAGATCATTATGCTACCGAGATCGGTAGATCAGTGAAACCTGCATTTCCATCCACATCACTGGTCCAGGAGACACCACAAACGATGTCCATGTGAGCCTTACCCTACCCAGCTGGAAACAGTACAGCGATTCAACGTGAACTGCACCTGGCTGGGTAGGGCACGGCACACAGCGGGGCTTCTAGGCAGAGGACTGGCCTTTACCCTCACTCCCACACATGACTTTCATCATCATATCCTGATGCTACAACAAAGATTTACCGTTTCTCCTTTAAATCATGGACTCACTGTCACCACTTTGCCCGTCCGCTTCCTGAGAATCTCTTCAGCTAGTCCACGGTTATCTGAAGCAACAGAGGAACATAGGAGAAATGATCAGCAGGCAAGATGAGTGTGACTCTATCAGTATTTATGTTTCTATCATCTACTTTATACAGGGGAACATTTTCAGGTCTGGACTACTGAGATCATAATCAACATATACTGACATCTCTGTGGCCTCAAGCACCTCCCTGACATCTTGGAGGAATATTACTTGGAGTGCCAGAAACACCCTTGGTCCAAAGCCCACGAGTCATTAATTCCGAAGCAGTCACACAATCATCGAACCAGGAAAGTTCCGTTTACCAGTAGGTGAAGTCAATAGCATCTCTCACGGCGGGAATATGTACAACATATGGCCTCAAGTTGGAGGCCCTGCTGGTCCCCTTCACACTCTTAAATAAATCATTCCTCATTACTCCTACCACGGCCTTGAACCTCACCCAAGTTTTAGGCACAGAACTTAAAAATGGTGCCCCAGGACCCTGCACCGTGCATCCCTCCCTCACGAGACCATCCGCACTGCACTTCGCAGTGTACATAGTTAGAAGGATGAGGACCGACAGAGAAATAGGGGTTTCGGATCTCCCTACATATGAATGGAATTCACCTTCCCTTTTCTAACAGTTCCTGGTAAATTGGTAGGAATGGAAACATTCCGTCATACAGAGGATTTCAGAGGCTCTGTTAAAGTTTTAAAGGTGCTCCTAAATGTTCTGGAGGGAGCTAAGGCCTTTGGAGCTCCACACTCAAAACTGCACCAAACACAAATACCACCACACCAACGTGTCTGGCGAGTCTAAGGCACCTAGACAGACAGTGTTTACACATTCTCCAAGGGTACAGTAGCTGTATGGGTGGGGCACTACACACAAGAAATCTGTAATGTGTAGCCACACCGCAGTCCCCATCAACCTCTTCCATTTAGCTTGCTATCTCGTGCCTCCACATCCTGATGGCTCTAGGCATGATATATCCAGACAGCAAGGGAATATCCACCCACATTTCAATCCCTTTCCCTCCTCAGGGACTGACCTTTCCATCCCCTTTATACTTACTGCAGATATAGGAGGATCAGAGAGAGTCAAGAATTTCCCATTTCTATTTTCTCCTGATATGTATCATCTGACTCTCAGTAAACTCTTGGGGTTCACAATGTGAGGAGAATACCACTGACATCTCCCCGAGGCAGCTAGAGGCACAGATGGCTCCAGGGTCATTAAGACATCAAGGCAAGCAGATTTGGGCCACCTGCAACTCCATCCAGGTCACTGGTTTAGAGGCTGCCAGGAACGATGTCACTGTGAGCTTTCCTCTACAGAGGTGGGCCGTTCACAGGGAGTCTAAGTGAACGGCACCTGAGTGGCCAGGGAAGGACACACAGCAAGGCTCCAAGGCTAAAGACATGACTTTTGGCGCTCTCTGTATCCCATGTAGCTTTCAGAACCCTACGCACTACATCACCGTGAGTGCACACAATATAGTCTACACTCCTAAAACAAGTTATCTCACTGCCCTTCAATTTTCATCCTACTCCCTCTTGGACGTTTCCTCACAAGCTCTCTGTACACCAGGAGAACACAGAAATCCTGGAGATATTCAGCATGGCCCGATTCTACGCTAAACTCCTGAGAAATAGCCTTACATTTCCCAGGTTATCAGATTTCAGGATTTGAGAATGGACCACGGAAAAACAATCAGATGACAAATATCTATGTGGCTCCTAAAGCCCTCCTGAATTTATGGAAGAGATCACAGAGTCACGAGCAGCCGCCTACCCAAGACTGCTCCAGCGGCCACCAAAGGTCATATTCCTGTCGCACATTACATCACCGAGAAAGTCACTGTGTACATCGAATTTACCTGAATATGGCCTATCCGGGTAAGGCACTGCGCACGCCACGGCCTCGTGGTGGAAAACGTACTCTGGCACCACGTTCAAAACTGCAGTGAAGTTTCCTTCCCTCTGAGTGCCATACCTTGATGACTTCACCCAAGATGTAGATATGGACCTAGAAAAAGTTGACCCACTATACTCAGACACGGATCACACACTCTCAGGATGTCACCACCTGTTCCCTGCGTATCTGCACCAGGAGGAGGTACTGTGGTAAAAGCTTACTCCGTTGGCTTCGTTACCTAATGGGAACTGTGGTTCCATCGTTAAACTCGAGGTGATGATGTTCATAGGAATATTCAAGCAGTGGAAGCAGCCTCAAAGTTCCTAGAATGGGGCAGGTTCCCTGGACCCTCAAGATACCATGGCAAGGTTCACAAGGACAAACCTAGCACTAGCACCGGAACTGCTCTAAGGTCAACCCCAAAACTTCTTCCTTGGAGCTTCTTTCTATCCCGATTCCACGAGGTCTACAAGATCAGTACCTGTCTACGCAGGGTATTGCGCACAGCAGGGCTGTCTCTGATCAATCAAGCCAAGACCCTGCACTGTCTCAGAATCACCTATGCTCTCTCACCCATCGCATCCAATAGGCTGCACTCGAGATATACCCTGACTGATAGAGAATATCCGCACATTTATTGCAACGTGAAAATAACCTTCTCTCGATGTCGACCCTCCACTTCTCTATGCCTTCTTGAGATGTACAGAATCGGAGAAGAACAGACACACACACAGAGAAACACAGAGGCAGTGAGTGAGAGATAGACAGAGAGAAATCCTCTAATATTTCTCACAATTCTCCAAGGAATCATCCTGCCTTCTGAAAAATCTTTGTGTTCTTATTGTCAGGACAGACGAAGGCAATCATCCTGAAGACACTTGAGCCACAGATAACTCCGCAGATCATTATGCTACAGAGGTGGGTAGCTCAGTGAAATCTGCATATCCATCCACATCACTGGGCCAGGAGACACCACAAACGATGGTCCTGTGAGCCTTACTCTACCCAGCGGGGATAAGTACACCGATTCAACGTGAACTTCACCTGGCTGGGTAGGGCACTGCACACAGTGTGACTTCCAGGCAGAGGACTGGCCTTTACCCTCACATGCACACATGATTTTACTCATCATATCCTGATGCTACAAAAAAAGTTTACCCAGTGATCCTATAAATCATGGACACACTGTCAACCACGTTGTCTCTTCCCTTCCTGAGAATCTCTTCAACTGGTCCACAGGTATCTGAAGCAATAGAGGAGCATAAGAGAAATGATCAGCAGACAAGATGAGTGTGACTCTATAAGCATTTAAGTTTCTATCATCTACTTTATACACGGGCACGTTTTCAGGTCTGGACTGCTGAGATGATAATCAACATATACAGACAACTCTGTGGCCTCAAGCGCCTCCCTGACATCTTGGAGGAATATTACCTGGAGTCCCAGAGCCACCCTTGGTCCAAAAGCCACGAGTCATTAATGAGGAAGCAGGTGCACAGTCCTCGAACCAGGAAAGTTCCGTTTACCAGTAGTTGAGGTCAATACCAACTCTCACGGCGGGAATCTGTTCAACGCATGGCCTCAAGTTGGAGGCCCTGCTAGTCCCCTTCACACTCTTAAATAAATCATTCCTCATTACTCCGACCACGTCCTTGAACCTCACCCAGGTTTTATACAAAGAATTTGAAAATGGTGCCCCAGGACCCTGCACCTTGCATCTCTCCCTCAAGAGACCATCTGAACTGCACTTCGCAGTGTACAGATTTAGAAGGATGAGGACCAAGAGACAAAGAGGTGTTTCAGATCTCTCTTCATTTCAATGGAATTAACCTTCCCTTTACTAACAGTTCCTGGTAAACTTTCAGAAATGGAAACATTACGTCATACGGAGGATTTCCGAGGCTCTGTTAACGTTGTAAAGGTGCTGCTAAATGTTCTAGAGGGAGCTAAGGCCATTGGAGCTCCACAGTCAAAAATGCACCAAACACAAATACCACCACACCAACGTGCCTGGAGAGTCTAACGCACCTAGACAGACAGGGTTTACACATTTTCCAAGGGTACAGTAGCTGTATGGCTGGGGCACTACACACAAGAAATCTGTAATGTGTAGCCACACCGCAGTCCCCATCATCCTCTTCCATTTAGCTCGCTATCTCTTGCCTCCGCATCCTGATGGCTCTATGCATGATATATCCAGACAGCAAGGGAATATCCATCCACATTTGAATTCTTTTTCCCTCCTCAGGGACTGACCTTTCCATCCCCTTTATACTAACTGCGGACATAGGAGGATCAGAGATAGTGAAGAATTTCCCATTTCTATATTCTCCTCATATGTATCATCTGACTCTCTGTAAACTCTTGGGGTTCACAATGTGAGGAGAAGACCACTGACATCTTCCCCAGGCTGCTAGAGGCACAGATGGCTCCAGGGTCATTAAGACATTAAGGCAAGCAGATTAGGGCCACCTGCAACTGCATTCAGGTCACTGGTTTAGAGGCCACCACCAACGATGTCATTGTGAGCTTTCCTCTATGCAGGTGGGCCGTTCACAGGGAGTCTAAGTGAACGGCACCTGAATGGGCAGGGAACTACACACAGCAAGGCTCCAAGGCTAAGGACATGCCTTTTGGCCCTCTCAGTACCTCATGCAGCTTTGAGAACCTACGCACTACATCCAAGTGAGTGCACACAAGATATTCTACACTCCTAAAACAAGTTATCTCGCTGCCCTTCAATTTTCATCCTACTCCCTCTTGGATGTTTCCTCACAAGCTCTGTATCCATGAAGAGAACCCAGAAATCCTGGAGGTATTCAGCATGGCCCGCTTCTACGCTAAACTACTGAGAAATAGCCTTACATTTCCGATGTTTTCAGATTTCAGGATTTTAGAATGGACCACGGAAATAACATTCAGATGACAAATATCGATGTGGCTCCTAAAGCCCTCCTGAATTTTTGGAAGAGATCACAGAGTCACGAGCAGCCCCCTAGCCAAGACTGCTCCAACGGCCACCAACGGTCATATTTCTGTGGCACACTACCTCACCAAGAGAGGCACTATCTTCATCGAATTTACGTGAGTAGTGCCAATCCTGGCAAGGCACTGCGCACGCCACGGCCTCATGGTGGAAAACGTCCTCAGGCACCACGTTCAAATCTGCAGTGAAGTTTCCTTCCCTCTGAGTGCCATACCTTGATGACTTCACCCAAGATGTAGATATGGACCTAGAAAAAGTTGACCCACTATACTCAGACACGGATCACACACCTCTCACAGGATGTCATCACCTCGTCTCTGCGTATCTGCACCAGGATCAGGTACTATGATAAAAGCTTACTCCCTTGACTTCGTTTCCTAATAGGAACTGTGGTTGCATCGTTAAACGGGAGGTGCTAATGATCGTACGAACATTCAAGCAGCGGAAGCAGCCTCAAAGTTCCAAGAATGTAGCAGGTTCCCTGGACACTCAAGATACCATGGCAAGCGTCACAAGGACAAACGTAGCACTAACACTGGAACTGCTCTAAGGTCAACCCCAAAACTTCTTCCTTGTAGCTTCTTTCAATCCCGATTGCACGAGGTCTACAAGATCAGTACCTGTCTACGCAGCGTATTGCGCACAGCAGGGCTGTCTCTGATCAATCAAGCCAAGACCCTGCACTGTCTTAGAATCACCTATGATCTCTCACCCATCGCATCCACTAGGCTGCACTCGAGCTATACCCGGACTCATAGAGAATATCCACCCATTGATTGCAACCCGAATTCTCCTTCTCTCGTTGTTTACCATTCACTACCCTATACCTTTTGGAGAGGATTGAAATCTGAGAAAAGCAGACACAGAGACAGAGAAAGAGACAGTGAGTGTGTGTGTGTGTGTGTGTGTGTGTGTGCATGCGTGTGTGTGTGTGTGTGTGTGTGTGAAAAAGAGAAAGAGAGAGCCAGAGA
The DNA here is from genome assembly GCF_054371585.1 of Giraffa tippelskirchi. Classification (NCBI taxonomy): domain Eukaryota; kingdom Metazoa; phylum Chordata; class Mammalia; order Artiodactyla; family Giraffidae; genus Giraffa; species Giraffa tippelskirchi. Next base: position 8,603,173 of record NC_137289.1, on the reverse strand, counting down.
TATCCTCTAGTATTTCTCACATCTCCTCTAAGGAATCATCATACCTTCTAAAAAATCTTTGTGTTCTTATTGTCAGGACAGACCAAGGAAATCATCCTGAAGATGCCTGAGCCACAGATGACTCCACAGATCATTATGCTACCGAGATCGGTAGATCAGTGAAACCTGCATTTCCATCCACATCACTGGTCCAGGAGACACCACAAACGATGTCCATGTGAGCCTTACCCTACCCAGCTGGAAACAGTACAGCGATTCAACGTGAACTGCACCTGGCTGGGTAGGGCACGGCACACAGCGGGGCTTCTAGGCAGAGGACTGGCCTTTACCCTCACTCCCACACATGACTTTCATCATCATATCCTGATGCTACAACAAAGATTTACCGTTTCTCCTTTAAATCATGGACTCACTGTCACCACTTTGCCCGTCCGCTTCCTGAGAATCTCTTCAGCTAGTCCACGGTTATCTGAAGCAACAGAGGAACATAGGAGAAATGATCAGCAGGCAAGATGAGTGTGACTCTATCAGTATTTATGTTTCTATCATCTACTTTATACAGGGGAACATTTTCAGGTCTGGACTACTGAGATCATAATCAACATATACTGACATCTCTGTGGCCTCAAGCGCCTCCCTGACATCTTGGAGGAATATTACTTGGAGTGCCAGAAACACCCTTGGTCCAAAGCCCACGAGTCATTAATTCCGAAGCAGTCACACAATCATCGAACCAGGAAAGTTCCGTTTACCAGTAGGTGAAGTCAATAGCATCTCTCACGGCGGGAATATGTACAACATATGGCCTCAAGTTGGAGGCCCTGCTGGTCCCCTTCACACTCTTAAATAAATCATTCCTCATTACTCCTACCACGGCCTTGAACCTCACCCAAGTTTTAGGCACAGAACTTAAAAATGGTGCCCCAGGACCCTGCACCGTGCATCCCTCCCTCACGAGACCATCCGCACTGCACTTCGCAGTGTACATAGTTAGAAGGATGAGGACCGACAGAGAAATAGGGGTTTCGGATCTCCCTACATATGAATGGAATTCACCTTCCCTTTTCTAACAGTTCCTGGTAAATTGGTAGGAATGGAAACATTCCGTCATACAGAGGATTTCAGAGGCTCTGTTAAAGTTTTAAAGGTGCTCCTAAATGTTCTGGAGGGAGCTAAGGCCTTTGGAGCTCCACACTCAAAACTGCACCAAACACAAATACCACCACACCAACGTGTCTGGCGAGTCTAAGGCACCTAGACAGACAGTGTTTACACATTCTCCAAGGGTACAGTAGCTGTATGGGTGGGGCACTACACACAAGAAATCTGTAATGTGTAGCCACACCGCAGTCCCCATCAACCTCTTCCATTTAGCTTGCTATCTCGTGCCTCCACATCCTGATGGCTCTAGGCATGATATATCCAGACAGCAAGGGAATATCCACCCACATTTCAATCCCTTTCCCTCCTCAGGGACTGACCTTTCCATCCCCTTTATACTTACTGCAGATATAGGAGGATCAGAGAGAGTCAAGAATTTCCCATTTCTATTTTCTCCTGATATGTATCATCTGACTCTCAGTAAACTCTTGGGGTTCACAATGTGAGGAGAATACCACTGACATCTCCCCGAGGCAGCTAGAGGCACAGATGGCTCCAGGGTCATTAAGACATCAAGGCAAGCAGATTTGGGCCACCTGCAACTCCATCCAGGTCACTGGTTTAGAGGCTGCCAGGAACGATGTCACTGTGAGCTTTCCTCTACAGAGGTGGGCCGTTCACAGGGAGTCTAAGTGAACGGCACCTGAGTGGCCAGGGAAGGACACACAGCAAGGCTCCAAGGCTAAAGACATGACTTTTGGCGCTCTCTGTATCCCATGTAGCTTTCAGAACCCTACGCACTACATCACCGTGAGTGCACACAATATAGTCTACACTCCTAAAACAAGTTATCTCACTGCCCTTCAATTTTCATCCTACTCCCTCTTGGACGTTTCCTCACAAGCTCTCTGTACACCAGGAGAACACAGAAATCCTGGAGATATTCAGCATGGCCCGATTCTACGCTAAACTACTGAGAAATAGCCTTACATTTCCCAGGTTATCAGATTTCAGGATTTGAGAATGGACCACGGAAAAACAATCAGATGACAAATATCTATGTGGCTCCTAAAGCCCTCCTGAATTTATGGAAGAGATCACAGAGTCACGAGCAGCCGCCTACCCAAGACTGCTCCAGCGGCCACCAAAGGTCATATTCCTGTCGCACATTACATCACCGAGAAAGTCACTGTGTACATCGAATTTACCTGAATATGGCCTATCCGGGTAAGGCACTGCGCAGGCCACGGCATCGTGGTGGAAAACGTACTCTGGCACCACGTTCAAAACTGCAGTGAAGTTTCCTTCCCTCTGAGTGCCATACCTTGATGACTTCACCCAAGATGTAGATATGGACCTAGAAAAAGTTGACCCACTATACTCAGACACGGATCACACACTCTCAGGATGTCACCACCTGTTCCCTGCGTATCTGTACCAGGAGGAGGTACTGTGGTAAAAGCTTACTCCGTTGGCTTCGTTACCTAATGGGAACTGTGGTTCCATCGTTAAACTCGAGGTGATGATGTTCATAGGAATATTCAAGCAGTGGAAGCAGCCTCAAAGTTCCTAGAATGGGGCAGGTTCCCTGGACCCTCAAGATACCATGGCAAGGTTCACAAGGACAAACCTAGCACTAGCACCGGAACTGCTCTAAGGTCAACCCCAAAACTTCTTCCTTGGAGCTTCTTTCTATCCCGATTCCACGAGGTCTACAAGATCAGTACCTGTCTACGCAGGGTATTGCGCACAGCAGGGCTGTCTCTGATCAATCAAGCCAAGACCCTGCACTGTCTCAGAATCACCTATGCTCTCTCACCCATCGCATCCAATAGGCTGCACTCGAGATATACCCTGACTGATAGAGAATATCCGCACATTTATTGCAACGTGAAAATAACCTTCTCTCGATGTCGACCCTCCACTTCTCTATGCCTTCTTGAGATGTACAGAATCGGAGAAGAACAGACACACACACAGAGAAACACAGAGGCAGTGAGTGAGAGATAGACAGAGAGAAATCCTCTAATATTTCTCACAATTCTCCAAGGAATCATCTTGCCTTCTCAAAAATCCTTGTGTTCTTATTGTCAGGAGACACCAAGGCAATCATCCTGAAGACACCTGAGCCACAGATGACTGCGCAGATCATTATGCTACAGAGGCGGGTTGCTCAGTGAAATCTGCATATCCTTCCACATCACTGGGCCAGGAGACACCACAAATGATGGTCTTGTGAGCCTTAACCTGCCCAGCGGGGCGTAGCACACCGATTCAACGTGAACTTCACCTGGCTGGGTAGGGCACTGCACACAGTGTGACTTCCAGGCAGAGGACTGGCCTTTACCCTCACATGCACACATGATTTTACTCATCATATCCTGATGCTACAAAAAACGTTTACCCAGTGATCCTATAAATCATGGACACACTGTCAACCACGTTGTCTCTTCGCTTCCTGAGAATCTCTTCAGCTGGTCCACAGGTATCTGAAGCAATAGAAGAGCATAAGAAAAATGATCAGCAGGCAAGATGAGTGTGACTCTATAAGCATTTATGTTTCTATCATCTACTTTATACACGGGCACGTTTTCAGGTCTGCACTGCTGAGATGATAATCAACATATATTGACATCTCTGTGGCCTCAAGCACCTCCCTGATATCTTGGAGGAATATTACTTGGAGTCCCAGAGCCACCCTTGGTCCAAAGGCCACGAGTCATTAATGAGGAAGCAGGTGCATAGTCCTCGAACCAGGAAAGTTCCATTTACCAGTAGTTGAGGTCAATACCAACTCTCACGGCGGGAATCTGTACAACGCATGGCCTCAAGTTGGAGGTCCTGCTGGTCCCCTTCACACTCTTAAATAAATCATTCCTCATTACTCCGACCACGTCCTTGAACCTCACCCAAGTGTTACGCACAGAACTTGCAAATGGTGCCCCAGGACCCTGCACCTTGCATCCCTCCCTCACGAGACCATCCGAACTGCACTTCCCAGTGTACAGATATAGAAGGATGAGGACCAAGAGAGAAATAGGGGTTTCGGATCTCTCTTCATTTCAATGGAATTCACCTTCCCTTTACTAACAGTTCCTGGTAAATTGGTAGAAGTGGAAACATTACCTCATACAGAGGATTTCTGAGGCACTGTTAAAGTTTTAAAGGTGCTCCTAAATGTTCTGGAGGGAGTTAAGGCCATTGGAGCTCCACACTCAAAACTGCACCAAACACAAATACCACCACACCAACGTGCCTGGCGAGTCTAACGCACCTAGACAGACAGGGTTTACACATTTTCCAAGGGTACAGTAGCTGTATGGCTGGGGCACTACACACAAGAAATCTGTAATGTGTAGCCACACCGCAGTCCCCATCATCCTCTTCCATTTAGCTCGCTATCTCTTGCCTCCGCATCCTGATGGCTCTATGCATGATATATCCAGACAGCAAGGGAATATCCATCCACATTTGAATTCTTTTTCCCTCCTCAGGGACTGACCTTTCCATCCCCTTTATACTAACTGCAGACATAGGAGGATCAGAGATAGTGAAGAATTTCCCATTTCTATATTCTCCTCATATGTATCATCTGACTCTCTGTAAACTCTTGGGGTTCACAATGTGAGGAGAAGACCACTGACATCTTCCCGAGGCTGCTAGAGGCACAGATGGCTCCAGGGTCATTAAGACATTAAGGCAAGCAGATTAGGGCCACCTGCAACTGCATTCAGGTCACTGGTTTAGAGGCCACCACCAACGATGTCATTGTGAGCTTTCCTCTATGCAGGTGGGCCGTTCACAGGGAGTCTAAGTGAACGGCACCTAAATGGGCAGGGAACTACACACAGCAAGGCTCCAAGGCTAAGGACATGCCTTTTGGCCCTCTCAGTACCTCATGCAGCTTTGAGAACCTACGCACTACATCCAAGTGAGTGCACACAAGATATTCTACACTCCTAAAACAAGTTATCTCGCTGCCCTTCAATTTTCATCCTACTCCCTCTTGGATGTTTCCTCACAAGCTCTGTATCCATGAAGAGAACCCAGAAATCCTGGAGGTATTCAGCATGGCCCGATTCTACGCTAAACTAGTGAGAAATAGCCTTACATTTCCCAGGTTTTCAGATTTCAGGATTTTAGAATGGACCACGGAAATAACATTCAGATGACAAATATCGATGTGGCTCCTAAAGCCCTCCTGAATTTTTGGAAGAGATCACAGAGTCACGAGCAGCCCCCTAGCCAAGACTGCTCCAACGGCCACCAAAGGTCATATTTCTGTGGCACACTACCTCACCAAGAGAGGCACTATCTTCATCGAATTTACGTGAGTAGTGCCAATCCTGGCAAGGCACTGCGCATGCCACGGCCTCATGGTGGAAAACGTCCTCAGGCACCACGTTCAAATCTGCAGTGAAGTTTCCTTCCCTCTGAGTGCCATACCTTGATGACTTCACCCAAGATGTAGATATGGACCTAGAAAAAGTTGACCCACTATACTCAGACACGGATCACACACCTCTCACAGGATGTCATCACCTCGTCTCTGCGTATCTGCACCAGGATCAGGTACTATGATAAAAGCTTACTCCCTTGACTTCGTTTCCTAATAGGAACTGTGGTTGCATCGTTAAACGGGAGGTGCTAATGATCGTACGAACATTCAAGCAGCGGAAGCAGCCTCAAAGTTCCAAGAATGTAGCAGGTTCCCTGGACACTCAAGATACCATGGCAAGCGTCACAAGGACAAACGTAGCACTAACACTGGAACTGCTCTAAGGTCAACCCCAAAACTTCTTCCTTGTAGCTTCTTTCAATCCCGATTGCACGAGGTCTACAAGATCAGTACCTGTCTACGCAGCGTATTGCGCACAGCAGGGCTGTCTCTGATCAATCAAGCCAAGACCCTGCACTGTCTTAGAATCACCTATGATCTCTCACCCATCGCATCCACTAGGCTGCACTCGAGCTATACCCGGACTCATAGAGAATATCCACCCATTGATTGCAACCCGAATTCTCCTTCTCTCGTTGTTTACCATTCACTACCCTATACCTTTTGGAGAGGATTGAAATCTGAGAAAAGCAGACACAGAGACAGAGAAAGAGACAGTGAGTGTGTGTGTGTGTGTGTGTGTGTGTGCATGCGTGTGTGTGTGTGTGTGTGTGTGTGAAAAAGAGAAAGAGAGAGCCAGAGATATCCTCTAGTATTTCTCACATCTCCTCTAAGGAATCATCATACCTTCTAAAAAATCTTTGTGTTCTTATTGTCAGGACAGACCAAGGAAATCATCCTGAAGATGCCTGAGCCACAGATGACTCCACAGATCATTATGCTACCGAGATCGGTAGATCAGTGAAACCTGCATTTCCATCCACATCACTGGTCCAGGAGACACCACAAACGATGTCCATGTGAGCCTTACCCTACCCAGCTGGAAACAGTACAGCGATTCAACGTGAACTGCACCTGGCTGGGTAGGGCACGGCACACAGCGGGGCTTCTAGGCAGAGGACTGGCCTTTACCCTCACTCCCACACATGACTTTCATCATCATATCCTGATGCTACAACAAAGATTTACCGTTTCTCCTTTAAATCATGGACTCACTGTCACCACTTTGCCCGTCCGCTTCCTGAGAATCTCTTCAGCTAGTCCACGGTTATCTGAAGCAACAGAGGAACATAGGAGAAATGATCAGCAGGCAAGATGAGTGTGACTCTATCAGTATTTATGTTTCTATCATCTACTTTATACAGGGGAACATTTTCAGGTCTGGACTACTGAGATCATAATCAACATATACTGACATCTCTGTGGCCTCAAGCGCCTCCCTGACATCTTGGAGGAATATTACTTGGAGTGCCAGAAACACCCTTGGTCCAAAGCCCACGAGTCATTAATTCCGAAGCAGTCACACAATCATCGAACCAGGAAAGTTCCGTTTACCAGTAGGTGAAGTCAATAGCATCTCTCATGGCGGGAATATGTACAACATATGGCCTCAAGTTGGAGGCCCTGCTGGTCCCCTTCACACTCTTAAATAAATCATTCCTCATTACTCCTACCACGGCCTTGAACCTCACCCAAGTTTTAGGCACAGAACTTAAAAATGGTGCCCCAGGACCCTGCACCGTGCATCCCTCCCTCACGAGACCATCCGCACTGCACTTCGCAGTGTACACAGTTAGAAGGATGAGGACCGACAGAGAAATAGGGGTTTCGGATCTCCCTACATATGAATGGAATTCACCTTCCCTTTTCTAACAGTTCCTGGTAAATTGGTAGGAATGGAAACATTCCGTCATACAGAGGATTTCAGAGGCTCTGTTAAAGTTTTAAAGGTGCTCCTAAATGTTCTGGAGGGAGCTAAGGCCTTTGGAGCTCCACACTCAAAACTGCACCAAACACAAATACCACCACACCAACGTGTCTGGCGAGTCTAAGGCACCTAGACAGACAGTGTTTACACATTCTCCAAGGGTACAGTAGCTGTATGGGTGGGGCACTACACACAAGAAATCTGTAATGTGTAGCCACACCGCAGTCCCCATCAACCTCTTCCATTTAGCTTGCTATCTCTTGCCTCCACATCCTGATGGCTCTAGGCATGATATATCCAGACAGCAAGGGAATATCCACCCACATTTCAATCCCTTTCCCTCCTGAGGGACTGACCTTTCCATCCCCTTTATACTTACTGCAGATATAGGAGGATCAGAGAGAGTCAAGAATTTCCCATTTCTATTTTCTCCTGATATGTATCATCTGACTCTCAGTAAACTCTTGGGGTTCACAATGTGAGGAGAATACCACTGACATCTCCCCGAGGCAGCTAGAGGCACAGATGGCTCCAGGGTCATTAATACATCAATGCAAGCAGATTTGGGCCACCTGCAACTCCATCCAGGTCACTGGTTTAGAGGCTGCCAGGAACCATGTAACTGTGAGCTTTCCTCTACAGAGGTGGGCCGTTCACAGGGAGTCTAAGTGAACGGCACCTGAGTGGCCAGGGAAGGACACACAGCAAGGCTCCAAGGCTAAAGACATGACTTTTGGCGCTCTCAGTATCCCATGTAGCTTTCAGAACCCTACGCACTACATCACCGTGAGTGCACACAATATAGTCTACACTCCTAAAACAAGTTATCTCACTGCCCTTCAATTTTCATCCTACTCCCTCTTGGACGTTTCCTCACAAGCTCTCTGTACACCAGGAGAACACAGAAATCCTGGAGATATTCAGCATGGCCCGATTCTACGCTAAACTCCTGAGAAATAGCCTTACATTTCCCAGGTTATCAGATTTCAGGATTTGAGAATGTACCACGGAAAAACAATCAGATGACAAATATCTATGTGGCTCCTAAAGCCCTCCTGAATTTATGGAAGAGATCACAGAGTCACGAGCAGCCGCCTACCCAAGACTGCTCCAGCGGCCACCAAAGGTCATATTCCTGTCGCACATTACCTCACCAAGAAAGTCACTGTGTACATCGAATTTACCTGAATATGGCCTATCCGGGTAAGGCACTGCGCACGCCACGGCCTCGTGGTGGAAAACGTACTCTGGCACCACGTTCAAAACTGCAGTGAAGTTTCCTTCCCTCTGAGTGCCATACCTTGATGACTTCACCCAAGATGTAGATATGGACCTAGAAAAAGTTGACCCACTATACTCAGACACGGATCACACACTCTCAGGATGTCACCACCTGTTCCCTGCGTATCTGCACCAGGAGGAGGTACTGTGGTAAAAGCTTACTCCGTTGGCTTTGTTACCTAATGGGAACTGTGGTTCCATCGTTAAACTCGAGGTGATGATGTTCATAGGAATATTCAAGCAGTGGAAGCAGCCTCAAAGTTCCTAGAATGGGGCAGGTTCCCTGGACCCTCAAGATACCATGGCAAGGTTCACAAGGACAAACCTAGCACTAGCACCGGAACTGCTCTAAGGTCAACCCCAAAACTTCTTCCTTGGAGCTTCTTTCTATCCCGATTCCACGAGGTCTACAAGATCAGTACCTGTCTACGCAGGGTATTGCGCACAGCAGGGCTGTCTCTGATCAATCAAGCCAAGACCCTGCACTGTCTCAGAATCACCTATGCTCTCTCACCCATCGCATCCAATAGGCTGCACTCGAGATATACCCTGACTGATAGAGAATATCCGCACATTTATTGCAACGTGAAAATAACCTTCTCTCGATGTCGACCCTCCACTTCTCTATGCCTTCTTGAGATGTACAGAATCGGAGAAGAACAGACACACACACAGAGAAACACAGAGGCAGTGAGCGAGAGATAGACAGAGAGAAATCCTCTAATATTTCTCACAATTCTCCAAGGAATCATCCTGCCTTCTGAAAAATCTTTGTGTTCTTATTGTCAGGACAGACGAAGGCAATCATCCTGAAGACACTTGAGCCACAGATAACTCCGCAGATCATTATGCTACAGAGGTGGGTAGCTCAGTGAAATGTGCATATCCATCCACATCACTGGGCCAGGAGACACCACAAACGATGGTCCTGTGAGCCTTACTCTACCCAGCGGGGCGTAGCACACCGATTCAACGTGAACTTCACCTGGCTGGGTAGGGCACTGCACACAGTGTGACTTCCAGGCAGAGGACTGGCCTTTACCCTCACATGCACACATGATTTTACTCATCATATCCTGATGCTACAAAAAAAGTTTACCCAGTGATCCTATAAATCATGGACACACTGTCAACCACGTTGTCTCTTCCCTTCCTGAGAATCTCTTCAACTGGTCCACAGGTATCTGAAGCAATAGAGGAGCATAAGAGAAATGATCAGCAGACAAGATGAGTGTGACTCTATAAGCATTTAAGTTTCTATCATCTACTTTATACACGGGCACGTTTTCAGGTCTGGACTGCTGAGATGATAATCAACATATACAGACAACTCTGTGGCCTCAAGCGCCTCCCTGACATCTTGGAGGAATATTACCTGGAGTCCCAGAGCCACCCTTGGTCCAAAAGCCACGAGTCATTAATGAGGAAGCAGGTGCACAGTCCTCGAACCAGGAAAGTTCCGTTTACCAGTAGTTGAGGTCAATACCAACTCTCACGGCGGGAATCTGTTCAACGCATGGCCTCAAGTTGGAGGCCCTGCTAGTCCCCTTCACACTCTTAAATAAATCATTCCTCATTACTCCGACCACGTCCTTGAACCTCACCCAGGTTTTATACAAAGAATTTGAAAATGGTGCCCCAGGACCCTGCACCTTGCATCTCTCCCTCAAGAGACCATCTGAACTGCACTTCGCAGTGTACAGATTTAGAAGGATGAGGACCAAGAGACAAAGAGGTGTTTCAGATCTCTCTTCATTTCAATGGAATTAACCTTCCCTTTACTAACAGTTCCTGGTAAACTTTCAGAAATGGAAACATTACGTCATACGGAGGATTTCCGAGGCTCTGTTAACGTTGTAAAGGTGCTGCTAAATGTTCTAGAGGGAGCTAAGGCCATTGGAGCTCCACAGTCAAAAATGCACCGCACACAAACAACACCACACCAGGGTGCCTGCAGAGACTAACGCACCTAGAAAGACAGGGTTTACACATTCTCCAAGGGTACAATAGCTGTATGGCTGGGGCACTAAACACAAGAAATCTGTAATGTGTAGCCACACCGCAGTCCCCATTGTCCTCTTCCATTTAGCTTGCTATCTCTTGCCTCCGCAACCTGATGGCTCTATGCATGATATATCCAGACAGCAAGGGAATATCCACCCACATTTGAATCCTTTTCCCTCCTCAGGGACTGACCTTTCCATCCCCTTTATACTTACTACAGATATAGGAGGATCACAGAGAGTGAAGAATTTCCCATTTCTATATTCACCTGATATGTATCATCTGACTCTCTGTAAACTCTTGGGGTTCACAATGTCAGGAGAAGACCACTGACATCTCCCCGAGGCTGCTAGATGCACAGATGGCTCCAGGGTCATTAAGACATCAAGGCAAGCACATTTGGGCCACCTGCAACTCCATCCAGGTCACTGGTTTAGAGGCCACCACGGACGATGTCACTGTGAGCTTTCGTCTTCAGAGGTGGGCCGTTCACAGGGAGTCTAAGTGAACAGCACCTGAATCGGCAGAGATCTATACACAGCAAGGCTCCAAGGCTAAGGACATGACTATTGGCCCTCTCAGTATCCCATGTAACTTTGAGAACCCTACCGACTACATCCCTGTGAGTGCACACAACATAGTCTACACACCTAAAACAAGTTATCTCACTGCCCTTCAATTTTCATCCTACTCCCTCTTGGACGTTTCCTCACAAGCTCTCTGTACACCAGGAGAACACAGAAATCCTGGAGATATTCAGCATGTCCCGCTTCTAGGCTAAACTTCTGAGAAATAGCCTTACATTTCCCAGGTTATAAGATTTCAGGATTTGAGATTGGTCCACGGAAATAACAATCAGATGACAGATATCTATGTGGCTCCTAAAGCACTCCTGAATTTATGGAAGATATCACAGAGTCATGAGCAGCCCCCTACCCAGGACTGCTCCAGCGGCCACCAAAGGTCCTATTCCTGACGCACATTACCTCACCGAGAAAGTCACTGTGTACATCGAATTTACCTGAATATGGCCTCTCCGGGCAAGGCACTGTGCACGCCACGGCCTCATGGTGGAAAACGACCTCTGGCACCACGTTCAAAACTGCAGTGAAGTTTCCTTCCCTCTGAGTGCCATACCTTGATGACTTCACCCAAGATGTAAATATGGACCTAGAAAAAGTTGACCCACTATACTCAGACACGGATCACACACCTCCCTCAGGATGTCACCACCTGTTCCCTGCGTATCTGCACCAGGAGGAGGTACTGTGGTAAAAGCTTACTCCGTTGGCTTCGTTACCTAATAGGAACTGTGGTTCCATCATTAAACTCGAGGTGATGATGTTCATAGGAATATTCAAGCAGTGGAAGCAGCCTCAAAGTTCCTAGAATGGGGCAGGTTCCCTGGACCCTCAAGATACCATGGCAAGGTTCACAAGGACAAACCTAGCACTAGCACCGGAACTGCTCTAAGGTCAACGCCAAAACTTCTTCCTTGGAGCTTCTTTCTATCCCGATTCCACGAGGTCTACAAGATCAGTACCTGTCTACGCAGGGTATTGCGCACAGCAGGGTTGTCTCTGATCAATCAAGCCAAGACCCTGCACTGTCTCAGAATCACCTATGGTCTCTCACCCATCGCATCCAATAGGCTGCACTCGAGATATACCCTGACTGATAGAGAATATCCGCCCATTGATTGCAACGTGAAAATATCCTTCTCTCGATGTCGACCCTCCACTTCTCTATGCCTTCTTGAGATGTACAGAATCTGAGAAGAACAGACACACACAGAGAAACACAGAGGGAGTCAGCGAGTGATAGACAGAGAGAAATCCTCTAATATTTCTCACAATTCTCCAAGGAATCATCTTGCCTTCTCAAAAATCTTTGTGTTCTTATTATCAGGAGACACCAATGCAATCATCCTGAAGACACCTGAGCCACAGATGACTCCGCAGATCATTACGATACAGAGGCAGGTAGCTCAGTGAAATCTGCATATCCTTCCACATCACTGGGCCAGGAGACACCACAAATGATGGTCTTGTGAGCCTTAACCTGCCCAGCAGGGAGTAGAACAGCGATTCAACGTGAACTACTCCTGGCTGGGCAGGGCAATGCACACAGTGTGACATCCACGCAGAGGAGTGGCCTTTACCCTCACACACACACATGACTTTATTCATCATATCCTGATGCTATATAAAAGATTACCCAGTGATCCTACAAATCATGGACACACTGTCAACCACGTTGTCTCTTCGCTTCCTGAGAATCTCTTCAGCTGGTCCACAGGTATCTGTAGCAATAGAGGAGCATAAGAGAAGTGATCAGCAGACAAGATGAGTGTGACACTATAAGCATTATGTTTCTATCATCTACTTTATACACGGGCACGTTTTCTGGTCTGGACTGCTGAGATGATAATCAACATATAGAGACAACTCTGTGGCCTCAAGTGCGTCCCTGACATCTTGGAGGAATATTACCTGGAGTCCCAGAGCCACCCTTGGTCCAAAAGCCACGAGTCATTAATGAAGAAGCAGGTGCACAGTCCTCGAACCAGTTCCGTTTACCAGTAGTTGAGGTCAATACCAACTCTCACGGCGGGAATCTGTACAACGCATGGCCTCAAGTTGGAGGCCCTGCTGGTCCCCTTCACACTCTTAAATAAATCATTCCTCATTACTCCGACCACGTCCTTGAACCTCACCCAGGTTTTATGCATCGAATTTGAAAATGGTGCCCCAGGACCCTGCACCTTGCATCTCTCCCTCAAGAGACCATCTGCACTGCACTTCGCAGTATACAGATTTAGAAGGTTGAGGGCCAAGAGACAAAGAGTTGTTTCAGATCTCTCTTCATTTCAATGGAATTAACCTTCCCTTTACTAACAGTTCCTGGTAAACTTCCAGAAATGGAAACATTACGTCATACGGAAGATTTCCGAGGCTCTGTTAACGTTGTAAAGGTTCTCCTAAATGTTGTGGAGGGAGCTAAGGCCATTGGAGCTCTACACTCAAAACTGCTCCGAACACAAACAACACCACACCAGCGTGCCTGGAGAGCCTGACGCACCTACACAGACAGTGTTTACAAATTCTCCAAGGGTACAGTAGCTGTATGGCTGGGGCACTAAACACAAGAAATCTGTAATGTGTAGCCACACTGCAGTCCCCATTATCCTCTTCCATTTAGCTTGCTATCTCTTGTCTCCGCATCCTGATGGCTCTATTCATGATATATCCAGACAGCAAGGGAATATCCATCCACATTTGAATCCTTTTCCCTCCTCAGGGACTGACCTTTCCATCCCCTTTATACTTACTGCAGATATAGGAGGATTAGTGAGAGTGAAGTATTTCCCATTTCTATATTCTCCTCATATGTATCATCTGACTCTCTGTAAAATCTTGGGGTTCACAATGTGAGGAGAAGACCACTGACATCTTCCCGAGGCTGCTAGAGCCACAGATCCCTCCAGGGTCATTAAGACATCAAGGCAAGCAGATTTGGGCCACCTGCAACTCCATCCAGGTCACTGGTTTAGAGGCCACCACGGACGATGTCACTGTGAGCTTTCGTCTTCAGAGGTGGGCCGTTCACAGGAGTCTAAGTGAACGGCACATGAATGGGCAGAGATCTACACACAGCAAGGCTCCAAGGCTAAGGACATGACTATTGACCCTCTCAGTATCCCATGTAACTTTGAGAACCCTACCCACTACATCCCTGTGAGTGCACACAACATAGTCTACACACCTAAAACAAGTTATCTCACTGCCCTTCAATTTTCATCCTACTCCCTCTTGGACGTTTCCTCACAAGCTCTCTGTACACCAGGAGAACACAGAAATCCTGGAGATATTCAGCGTATCTCCATTCTACGCTAAACTACTGAGAAATAGCCTTACATTTCCCAGGTTATCAGATTTCAGGATTTGAGATTGGTCCACGGAAATAACAATCAGATGACAGACATCTATGTGGCTCCTAAAGCCCTCCTGAATTTATGGAAGATATCACAGAGTAACGAGCAGCCCCCTACCCAGGACCTCTCTAGCGGCCACCAAAGGTCCTATTCCTGTCGCACATCACCTCACCGAGAAAGTCACTGTGTACATCGAATTTACCTGAATATGGCCTCTCAGGGAAAGGCACTGCGCTCGCCACGGCCTCATGGTGGAAAACGTCCTCAGGCACCACGTTCAAAACTGCAGTGAAGTTTCCTTCCCTCTGAGTGCCATACCTTGATGACTTCACCCAAGATGTAAATATGGACCTAGAAAAAGTTGACCCACTATACTCAGACACGGATCACACACCTCACTCAGGATGTCACCACCTGTTCCCTGCGTATCTGCACCAGGAGGAGGTACTGCGGTAAAAGCTTACTCCGTTGGCTTCGTTACCTAATAGGAACTGTGGTTCCATCGTTAAACTCGAGGTGATGATGTTCATAGGAATATTCAAGCAGTGGAAGCAGCCTCAAAGTTCCTAGAATGGGGCAGGTTCCCTGGACCCTCAAGATACCACGGCAAGGTTCACAAGGACAGACGTAGCACTAGCACCGGAACTGCTCTAAGGTCAACCCCAAAACTTCTTCCTTGGAGCTTCTTTCTATCCCGATTCCCCGAGGTCTACAAGATCAGTACCTGTGTACTCAGGGTATTGCGCACAGCAGGGTTGTCTCTGATCAATCAAGCCAAGACCCTGCACTGTCTCAGAATCACCTATGGTCTCTCACCCATCGCATCCAATAGGCTGCACTCGAGGTATACCCTGACTGATAGAGAATATCCGCCCATTGTTTGCAACGTGAAAATATCCTTCTCTCAATGTCGACCCTCCACTTCTCTATGCCTTCTTGAGATGTACAGAATCTGAGAAGAACAGACACACACACAGAGAAACACAGAGGGAGTCAGCGAGTGATAGACAGAGAGAAATGCTCTAATATTTCTCACAATTCTCCAAGGAATCATCTTGCCTTCTCAAAAATCTTTGTGTTCTTATTGTCAGGAGACACCAAGGCAATCATCCTGAAGACACCTGAGCCACAGATGACTCCACAGATCATTATGCTACAGAGGTGGGTAGCTCAGTGAAATCTGCATATCCATCCACATCACTGGGCCAGGAGACACCACAAATGATGCTCTTGTGAGCCTTACTCTACCCAGCGGGGGTTAGTACACCGATTCAACGTGAACTACCCCTGGCTGGGTAGGGCACTGCACACAGTGTGACTTCCAGGCAGAGGACTGGCCTTTACCCTCACACGCACACATGACTTTCCTCATCATATCCTGATGCTACAAAAAAAGTTTACACAGTGATCCTATAAATCATGGACACACTGTCAACCACGTTGTCTCTTCGCTTCCTGAGAATCTCTTCAGCTGGTCCACAGGTATCTGAAGCAATAGAGGAGCATAAGAGAAATGATCAGCAGACAAGATGAGTGTGACTCTATAAGCATTTATCTTTCTATCATCTACTTTATACACGGGCACGTTTTCAGGTGGACTGCTGAGATGATAATCAACATATAGTGACATCTCTGTGGCCTCAAGCGCCTCCCTGACATCTTGGAGGAATATTACTTGGAGTCTCAGAGCCACTCGTGGTCCAAAAGCCACGAGTCATTAATGAGGAAGCAGATGCACAGTCTTCGAACCAGGAAAGTTCCGTTTGCCAGTAGTTGAGGTCAATACCAACTCTCACGGCGGGAATCTGTACAACGCATGGCCTCAAGTTGGAGGCCCTGCTGGTCCCCTTCACACTCTTAAATAAAGCATTCCTCATTACTCCGACCACGTCCTGAACCTCACCCAAGTTTTATACATCGAATTTGAAAATGGTGCCCCAGGACCCTGCACCTTGCATCTCTCCCTCAAGAGACCATCTGCACTGCACTTCGCAGTGTACAGATTTAGAAGGATGAGGACCAAGAGACAAAGAGGTGTTTCAGATCTCTCTTCATTTCAATGGAATTAACCTTCCCTTTACTAACAGTTCATGGTAAACTTCCATAAATGGAAACATTACGTCATACGGAGGATTTCCGAGGCTCTTTTAAAGTTTTCAGGGTGCTCCTAAATGTTCTAGAGGGAGCTAAGGCCATTGGAGCTACACACACAAAACTGCTACGAACACAAACAACAGCACACCAGCGTGCCTGGAGAGTCTAACGCACCTAGACAGGCAGCGTTTACACATTCTCCAAGGGTACTGTAGCTGTATGGCTGGGGCACTAAACACAAGAAATCTGTAATGTGTAGCCACACTGCAGTCCCCATCATCCTCTTCCATTTAGCTTGCTATCTCTTGCCTCCACATCCTGATGGCTCTAGGCATGATATATCCAGACAGCAAGTGAATATCCACACACATTTAAATCCTTTTCCCTCCTCAGGGACTGACCTTTCCATCCCCTATATACTTACTGCAGATATAGGAGTATCAGAGAGAGTGAAGAATTTCCCATTTCTATTTTCTCCTTATATGTATCATCTGACTCTCTGTAAACACTTGGGGTTCACAATGTGAGGAGAAGACCACTGACATCTACCGCGGCTGCTAGAGGCACAGGTGGCTCCACGGTCATTAAGACATCAAGGCAAGCAGATTTGTGCCACCTGCAACTCCATCCAGGTCACTGGTTTAGAGGCTACCAGGAACGATGTCACTGTCAGCTTTCCTCTACAGAAGTGTGCCGTTCACAGGGTGTCTAAGGGAAAGGCACCTGAGTGGGCAGGGAATTACACACAGCAAGGCTCCAAGGCTAAAGACATGACTTTTGGCGCTCTCAGTATCCCATGTAGCTTTGAGAACCCTACGCACTACATCCCCTTGAACGCACACAACATTGTCTACACTCCTAAAACAAGTTATCTCACTGCCCTTCAATTTTCATCCTCCTCCCTCTTGGACGTTTCCTCACAAGCTCTCTGTACACCAGGAGAATACAGAAATCCTGGAGGTATTCAGCATGGCCCGATTCTACGCTAAACTCCTGAGAAATAGCGTTATATCTCCCAGGTTATCAGATTTCAGGATTTGAGAATTGATCACGGAAAAACAATCAGATAACAAATATCTATGTGGCTCCTAAAGCCATCTTGAATTTATGGAAGAGATCACAGAGTCACGAGCAGCCCTCTACCCAAGACTGCTCCAGCGGCCACCAAAGGTCCTATTCCTGTCGCACATTACCTCACCGAGAAAGTCACTGTGTACATCGAATTTACCTGAATATGGCCTATCCGTGCAAGGCACTGCGCACGCCACGGCCTCATGGTGGAAAACGTCCTCAGGTACCACGTTCGAAACTGCAGTGAAGTTTCGTTCCCTCTGAGTGCCATACCTTGATGACTTCACCCAAGATGTAGATATGGACCTAGAAAAAGTTGACCCACTCTGCTCAGACACAGATCACACACCTCTCTCAGGATGTCACCACCTGTTCCCTGCGTATCGGCACCGGGATGAGGTACTGTGGTAAAAGCTTACCCACTTGGTTTCGTTTCCTAATAGGAACTGTGGTTCCATCATTAAACTCGAGGTGCTGATGTTCATAGGAATATTCAAGCAGTGGAAGCAGCCTCAAAGTTCCTAGAATGTCGCAGGTTCCCTGGACCCTCAAGATACCATGGAAAGCGTCACAAGGACAGATGTAGCACTAGCACCGGAACTGCTCTAAGGTCAACCCCAAAACTTCTTCCTTGGAGCTTCTTTCTATCCCGATTCCACGAGGTCTACAAGATCAGTACCTGTCTACGCAGGGTATTGCGCACAGCAGGGCTGTCTCTGATCAATCAAGCCAAGACCCTGCACTGTCTCAGAATCACCTATGGTCTCTCTCCCATCGCATCCAATAGGCTGCATTCGAGATATACCCTGACTGATAGAGAATATCCGCCCATTGATTGCAACGTGAAAATAACCTTCTCTCGATGTCGACCCTGCACTTCTCTATGCCTTCTTGAGATGTACAGAATCTGAGAAGAACAGACACACACACAGAGAAACACAGTGGGAGTCAGCGAGTGATAGACAGAGAGAAATCCTCTAATATTTCTCACAATTCTCCAAGGAATCACCTTGCCTTCTCAAAAATCTTTGTGTTCTTATTGTCAGGAGACACCAAGGCAATCATGCTGAAGACACCTGAGCCACAGATGACTCCGCAGATCATTACGATACAGAGGCAGGTAGCTCAGTGAAATCTGCATATCCTTCCACATCACTGGGCCAGGAGGCACCACAAATGATGGTCTTGTGAGCCTTACTCTGCCCAGCGGGGTGTAGAACAGCGATTCAACGTGAACTACACCTGGCTGGGCAGGGCAATGCACACAGTGTGACATCCACGCAGAGGACTGGCCTTTACCCTCACACGCACACATGACTTTCTTCATCATATCCTGATGCTACAAAAAACATTAACCAGTGATCCTACAAATCATGGACACACTGTCAACCACGTTGTCTCTTCGCTTCCTGAGAATCTCTTCAGCTGGTCCACAGGTATCTGAAGCAATAGAGGAGCATAAGAGAAATGATCAGCAGACAAGATGAATGTGACTGTATAAGCATTTATGTTTCTATCATCTACTTTATACACGGGCACGTTTTCAGGTCTGGACTGCTGAGATGATAATCAACATATAGAGACAACTCTGTGGCCTCAAGTGCGTCCCTGACATCTTGGAGGAATATTACCTGGAGTCCCAGAGCCACCCTTGGTCCAAAAGCCACGAGTCATTAATGAAGAAGCAGGTGCACAGTCCTCGAACCAGGAAAGTTCTGTTTACCAGTAGTTGAGGTCAATACCAACTCTCACGGCAGGAATCTGTACACGGCATGGCCTCAAGTTGGAGGCCCAGCTGGTCCCCTTCACACTCGTAAATAAATCATTCCTCATTACTCCGACCACGTCCTTGAACCTCACCCAGGTTTTATACAAAGAATTTGAAAATGGTGCCCCAGGACCGTGCACCTTGCATCTCTCCCTCAAGAGACCATCTGCACTGCACTTCGCAGTGTACACATTTAGAAGGTTGAGGACCAAGAGACAAAGAGGTGTTTCAGATCTCTCTTCATTTCAATGGAATTAACCTTCCCTTTACTAACAGTTCCTGGCAAACTTCCAGAAATGGAAACATTACGTCATACGGAGGATTTCCGAGGCTCTGTTAACCTTCTAAAGGTGCTGCTAAATGTTCTAGAGGGAGCTAAGGCCATTGGAGCTCCACAGTCAAAAATGCACCGAACACAAACAACAGCACACCAGGGTGCCTGCAGAGACTAACGCACCTAGAAAGACAGGGTTTACACATTCTCCAAGGGTACAGTAGCTGTATGGCTGGGGCACTAAACACAAGAAATCTGTAATGTGTAGCCACACCGCAGTCCCCATCATCCTCTTCCATTGAGCTTGCTATCTCTTGCCTCCGCATCCTGATGGCTCCATGCATGATATATCCAGACAGCAAGGGAATATCTACCCACATTTGAATCCTTTTCCCTCCTCAGGGACTGACCTTTCCATCCCCTTTATACTTACTACAGATATAGGAGGATCACAGAGAGTGAAGAATTTCCCATTTCTATATTCACCTGATATGTATCATCTGACTCTCTGTAAACTCTTGGGGTTCACAATGTGAGGAGAAGACCACTGACATCTCCCCGAGGCTGCTAGAGGCACAGATGGCTCCAGGGTCATTAAGACATCAAGGCAAGCAGATTTGGGCCACCTGCAACTCCATCCAGGTCACTGGTTTAGAGGCCACCACGGACGATGTCACTGTGAGCTTTCCTCTATAGAGGTGGGCCGTTCACAGGGAGTCTAAGTGAACGGCACCTGAATGGGCAGGGAACTACACACAGCAAGGCTCCAAGGCTAAGGACATGACTATTGGCCCTCTCAGTATCCCATGTAACTTTGAGAACCCTACCCACTACATCCCTGTGAGTGCACACAACATAGTCTACACTCCTAAAACAAGTTATCTCACTGCCCTTCAATTTTCATCCTACTCCCTCTTGGACGTTTCCTCACAAGCTCTCTGTACACCAGGAGAACACAGAAATCCTGGAGATATTCAGCGTGTCTCCATTCTACGCTAAACTACTGAGAAATAGCCTTACATTTCCCAGGTTATCAGATTTCAGGAATTGAGATTGGTCCACGGAAATAACAATCAGATGACAAATATCTATGTGGCTCTTAAGCACTCCTGAATTTATGGAAGATATCACAGAGTCACGAGCAGCCCCCTACCCAGGACTGCTCCAGCGGCCACCAAAGGTCCTATACCTGTCGCACATTACCTCACCGAGAAAGTCACTGTGTACATCGAATTTACCTGAATATGGCCTCTCCGGGTAAGGCACTGCACACGCCACGGCCTCATGGTGGAAAACGTCCTCTGGCACCACGATCAAAACTGCAGTGAAGTTTCCTGCCCTCTGAGTGCCATACCTTGATGACTTCACCCAAGATAGAGGTACCTTCTACCCAAGGTAGATATGGACCTAGAAAAAGTTGACCCACTGTACTCAGACACGGATCACACACCTCTCTCAGGATGTCACCACCTGTTCCCTGCGTATCTGCACCAGGAAGAAGTACTGTGGTAAAAGCTTACTCCGTTGGCTTCGCTACCTAATAGGAACTGTGGTTCCATCGTTAAACTCGAGGTGATGATGTTCATAGGAATATTCAAGCAGTGGAAGCAGCCTCAAAGTTCCTAGAATGGGGCAGGTTCCCTGGACCCTCAAGATACCATGGCAAGGTTCACAAGGACAAACGTAGCACTAGCACCGGAACTGCTCTAAGGTCAACCCCAAAACTTCTTCCTTGGAGCTTCTTTCTATCCTGATTCCACGAGGTCTACAAGATCAGTAGCTGTCTACACAGGGTATTGCGCACAGCAGGGCTGCCTTTGAATAGTCAAGCAAAGACCCTACACTGTCTCAGAATCACCTGTGGTCTCTCACCCACCGCATCCAAAAGGCTGCACTCGAGATATACCCTGACTGATAGAGAATATCCGCACATTGATTGCAACGTGAAAATAACCTTCTCTCGATGTCGACCCTCCACTTCTCTATGCCTTCTTGAGATGTACAGAATCTGAGAAGAACAGACACACAAAGAGAAACACAGAGGGAGTCAGCCAGTGATAGACAGAGAGAAATCCTCTAATATTTCTCACAATTCTCCAAGGAATTATCTTGCCTTCTCAAAAATCTTTGTGTTCTTATTGTCAGGACAGACGATGGCAATCATCCTGAAGACACTTGAGCCACAGATGACTCCGCAGATCATTATGTTACAGAGGTGGATAGCTCAGTGAAATCTGCATATCCATCCACATCACTGGGCCAGGAGACACCACAAACGATGGTCCTGTGAGCCTTACTCTAACCAGCGGGGGTAAGTACACTGATTCAATGTGAACTTCACCTGGCTGGGTACGGCACTGCACACAGTGTGACTTCCAGGCAGAGGACTGGCCTTTACCCTCACATGCACACATGATTTTACTCATCATATCCTGATGCTAGAAAAAAAAGTTTACCCAGTAATCCTATAAATCATGGACACACTGTCAACCACGTTGTCTCTTCGCTTCCTGAGAATCTCTTCAGCTGGTCCACAGGTATCTGAAGCAATAGAGGAGCATAATAAAAATGATCAGCAGACAAGATGAGTGTCACTCTATAAGCATTTATGTTTCTATCATCTACTTTATACACGGGCACGTTTTCAGGTCTGGACTACTGAGATCATAATCAACATATATTGACAACTCTGTGGCCTCAAGCACCTCCCTGACATCTTGGAGGAATATTACTTGGAGTCCCAGAGCCAACCTTGGTCCAAAAGCCACGAGTCATTAATGAGGAAGCAGGTGCACAGTTCTGGTACCAGGAAAGTTCCATTTACCAGTAGTTGAGGTCAACACCAACTCTCACGGCGGGAATCTGTACAACACATGGCCTCAAGTTGCAGGCCCTGCTGGTCCCCTTCACATTCTTAAATAAATCATTCCTCATTACTCTGACCACGTCCTTGAACCTCACCCAGGTGTTATGCACAGAACTTGCAAATGGTGGCCCAGGTCCCTGCACCTTGCATCCCTCCCTCACGAGACCATCCGCAGTGCACTTCGCAGTGTACAGATATAGAAGGATGAGGACCAAGAGAGAAATAGGGGTTTCGGATCTCTCTTCATTTCAATGGAATTCAACTTCCCTTTTGTAACAGTTCCTGGTAAATTGGTAGAAATGGAAACATTACGTCATACAGAGGATTTCTGAGGCACTGTTAAAGTTTTAAAGGTGCTCCTAAATGTTCTGGAGGGAGTTAAGGCCATTGGAGCTCCACACTCAAAACTGCACCAAACACAAATACCACCACACAAATGTGCCTGGCGAGTCTAACGCACCTACACAGACAGGGTTTACACATTCTCCAAGGGTACAGTAGCTGTATGGCTGGGGCACTACACACAAGAAATCTGTAATGTGTAGCCACACCGCAGTCCCCATCATCCTCTTCCATTTAGCTTGCTATCTCTTGCCTCCGCATCCTGATGGCTCTTTTCAAGATATATCCAGACAGCAAGGGAATATCCATCCACATTTGAATGCTTTTTCCCTCTTCAGGGACTGACCTTTCGATCCCCTTTATACTTACTGCAGACATAGGAGGATCAGAGATAGTGAAGAATTTCCCATGTCTATATTCTCCTCATATGTATCATCTGAGTCTCCGTAAATGCTTGGGGTTCACATTGTGAGGAGAAGACCACTGACATCTTCCCGAGGCTGCTAGAGGCACAGATGGCTCCAGGGTCATTAAGACATTAAGGCAAGCAGATTAGGGCCACCTGCAACTGCATTCAGGTCACTGGTTTAGAGGCCACCACCAACGATGTCATTGTGAGCTTTCCTCTATGCAGGTGGGCCGTTCACAGGGAGTCTAAGTGAACGGCACCTGAATGGGCAGGGAACTACACACAGCAAGGCTCCAAGGCTAAGGACATGCCTTTTGGCCCTCTCAGTACCTCATGCAGCTTTGAGAACCTACGCACTACATCCAAGTGAGTGCACACAAGATATTCTACACTCCTAAAACAAGTTATCTCGCTGCCCTTCAATTTTCATCCTACTCCCTCTTGGATGTTTCCTCACAAGCTCTGTGTCCATGAAGAGAACCCAGAAATCCTGGAGGTATTCAGCATGGCCCGCTTCTACGCTGAACTCCTGAGAAATAGCCTTACATTTCCCAGGTTTTCAGATTTCAGGATTTTAGAATGGACCACGGAAATAACATTCAGATGACAAATATCGATGTGGCTCCTAAAGCCCTCCTGAATTTTTGGAAGAGATCACAGAGTCACGAGCAGCCCCCTAGCCAAGACTACTCCAACGGCCACCAAAGGTCATATTCCTGTGGCACACTACCTCACCAAGAGAGGCACTACCTACATCGAATTTACGTGAATAGTGCCAATCCTGGCAAGGCACTGCGCACGCCACGGCCTCATGGTGGAAAACGACCTCAGGCACCACGTTCAAATCTGCAGTGAAGTTTCCTTCCCTCTGAGTGCCATACCTTGTTGACTTCACCCAAGATGTAGATATGGACCTAGAAAAAGTTGACCCACTATACTCAAACATGGATCACACACCTCTCACAGGATGTCATCACCTCTTCTCTGCGTATCTGCACCAGGATCAGGTACTATGATAAAAGCTTCGTCCGATGACTTCATTTCCTAATAGTAACTGTGGTTCCACCATTAAAGTGGAAGTGCTCATGTTCGTAGGAATATTCAAGCAGTGGAAGCAGCCTCAAAGTTCCTAGAATGTAGCAGGTTCCCTTGACACTCAAGATACCATGGCAAGCGTCACAAGAACAAACGTAGCACTAACACTGGAACTGCTCTAAGGTCAACCCCAAAACTTCTTGTGGCTTCTTTGAATCCCGATTGCACGAGGTCTACAAGATCAGTACCTGTCTATGCAGCGTATTGCGCACAGCAGGGCTGTCTCTGATCAATCAAGCCAAGACCCTGCACTTTCTTAGAATCACCTATGATCGCTCACCCATCGCATCCGCTAGGCTGCACTAGAGATATACCCGGACTCATACAGAATATACACCCATTGATGGCAATCCGAATTCTCCTTCTCTCCATGTCTACCATTCACTACCCTATACCTTTTGGAGAGGCACGAAATCTGAGAAAAGCAGACACACAGACAGAGAAAGAGAGAGTGAGTGTGTGTGTCTGTGTGTGTGTGTGCGTGTGCGTGTGCGTGTGTGAAAAAGAGAAAGAGAGAGACAGAGAAATCCTCTAGTATTTCTCACATCTCCTCTAAGGAATCATCATGCCTTCTGAAAAATCTTTGTGTTCTTATTGTCAGGACAGACCAGGGAAATCATCCTGAAGATGCCTGAGCCACAGATGATTCCACACATCATTATGCTACCGAGGTGTGTACCTCAGTGAAACCTCCATAGCCATCCACATCACTGGTCCAGGAGACACCACAAAGGAGGTTCTTGTGAGCCGTACTCTACCCAGCGGGGCACAAGTACACTGATTAAACGTGAACTGCACCTGGCTGGGTAGGGCACGGCACACAGCGTGGCTTCTAGGCAGAGGACTGGCCTTTACCCTCACACCGACACATGACTTTCATCATCATATCCTGAGGCTACAACAAAGTTTTACCGGTTCTCCTCTAAATCATGGCCACACTGACATCCAGTTTCCTCTCCGCTTCCAGATGCTCTCTTCAGCTGGTCCACAGTTATCTGAAGCAATAGAGGAGCATAAGAGAAATGATCAGCAGGCAAGATGAGTGTGACTCTATCATCATTTATGTTTCTATCATCTACTTTATACATGGGCACATTTTCAGGTCTGGACTACTGAGATCATAATCAACATATATTGACATCTCTGTGGCTTAAAGCACCTCCCGGACACCTTGGAGGAATATTACTTGCAGTCCCAGAGACACTCTTGGTCCAAAGGCCACGAGTCATTAATGAGGAACCAGGTGCACAGTCCTCAAAGCAGGAAAGTTCCGTTACCAGTAGGTGAAATCAATAGCAACTCTCATGGCGGGAGTCTGTACAACGCATGTCCTCAGTTTGGAGGCCCTGCTGGTCCCCTTCACGCTCTTAAATATATCATTCCTCATTACTCCTACCACGACCTTCAACCTCACCCGAGTGTTATGCAAAGAACTTGAAAATGGTGGCCCAGTACCCTGCACCGTGCATCCCTCCGTCATGAGGCCATCCGCACTGCACTTCGCAGTGTACAGATTTAGAAGGATGAGTACCAAGAGAGAAATAGGGGTTTCGGATCTCTCTTCGTTTCAATGCAATTCACCTTCCCTTTTCTAACAGTTCCTGGTAAATTGGTAGAAATGGAAACATTCCGTCATACAGAGGATTTCAGAGGCTCTGTTAAAGTTTTAAAGGTGCTCCTAAATGTTCTGTAGGGAGCTAAGCCCATTGGAACTCCACACTCAAAACTGCACCCAACACAAATACCAGCACACCAACGTGCCTGGAGAGTCTAACGCACCTAGACAGACACGGTTTACACATTCTCCAAGGGTACAGTAGCTGTATGGGTGGGGCACTACACACAACAAATCTGTAAAGTGTAGCCACACCGCAGTCCCCATCATCCTCATCCGTTTAGCTTGGTGTCTCTTGCCTCCACATCCTGATGGCTCTATGCATGATATATCCAGACAGCAAGGGACTATCCACCCACATTTGAAACCTTATTCCCTCCTCAGGGACTGACCTTTCGTTCCCCTTTATACCTACTGCGGATATAGGAGGATCAGAGACAGTGAAGAATTTCCCATTTCTATATTCTCCTCACATGTATCATCTGACTCTCTGTAAGCTCTTGGGGTTCACAATGTGAGGAGAAGACCGCTGACATCTTCCCGAGGCTGCTAGAGGCACAGATGGCTCCAGGGTCATTAAGACAACAAAGCAAGCAGAGTAGGGCCACCTGCAACTCCATCCAGGTCACTGGTTTAGAGGCCACCACCAATGATGTCATCGTGAGCTTTCCTCTATGCACGTGGGCCGTTCACAGGGAGTCTAAGTGTACGGCACCTCAGTGGGCAGGGGACTACACACAGCAAGGCTCGAAGGCTAAGGACATGCCTTTTGGCCCTCTCAGTACCTCATGTCGCTTTGAGACCCTACGCACTACATCCCTGTGAGGGCACACAACATGGTCTACACTCCTAAAACAAGTTATCTCACTGCCCTTCAATTTTCAGCCTACTCCCTCTTGGACGTTTCCTCACAAGCTCTGTGTCCATCAGGAGAACACAGAAATCCTGGAGGTATTCACAATGGCCCGCTTCTATGCTAAACTACTGACAAATAGCCTAACATTTCCCAGGATATCAGATTTCTGTATTTTAGAGTGGACCACGGAAATAGCAATCACATCACAAATATCTATGTGGCTCCTAAAGCCCTCCTGAATTTATGGAAGAGATCACAGAGTCACGAGCAGCCCCGTACCCAAGACTGCTCCAGTGGCCACCAAAGGTCATATTCCTGTGGCACATTACCTCACCAAGAAAGGCACTATCTACATTGAATTTACGTGGATAGCACCGATCCCGGAAAGGCACTGCGCACGCCACGGCCTCATGGTGGAAAACGTCCTCAGGCACCACGTTCAAAACGGCAGTGAAGTTTCCTTCCCTCTGCCTGCCATAACTTGATGATTTCACCCAAGATGTAGATATGGACCTAGAAAAAGTTGACCCACTATACTCAAACATGGATCACACACCTCTCACAGGATGTCATCAGCTGTTCTCTGTGTATCTGCACCAGGATGAGGAACTATGATCAAAGCTTACTCCCTTGACTTCGTTTCCTAATAGGAACTGTGGTTGCATCGTTAAACTGGAGGTGCTAACGTTGGTACGAACATTCAAGCACTGGAAGCAGCCTCAAAGTTCCTAGAATGTAGCAGGTTCCCTGGACACTCAAGATACCATGGCAAACATCACAAGGACAAATGTAGCACTAACTCCGGAACTGCTCTAAGGTCAACCCCAAAACTTCTTCCTTGTAGCTTCCTTGAATCCCGATTGCACAAGGTCTACAAGATCAGTACCAGCCTACGCAGGGTATTGCGCACAACAGGGCTGTCTCTGATCAATCAAGCCAAGACCCTGCACTGTCGTAGAATCACCTATGATCTCTCACCCATCGCATCCACTAGGCTGCACTCGAGATATACCCGGACTCATAGAGAATATACACCCATTGATTGCAACCCAAATTCTCCTTCTCGCGATGTCTACCATTCACTACCCTATACCTTTTGGAGAGGCACTAAATCTGAGAAAAGCAGACACACAGACAGAGAAAGAGAGAGTGAGTGTGTGTGTGTGTGTGTGTGAAAAAGAGAAAGAGAGAGACAGAGATATCCTCTAGTATTTCTCACAACTCCTCTAAGGAATCATCATGCCTTCTACAAAATCTTTGTGTTCTTATTGCCAGGACAGACCAAGGAAATCATCCTGAAGATGCCTGAGCCACAGATGATTCCACACATCATTATGCTACCGAGGTTGGTAGCTCAGTGAAACCTGCATATCCATCCACATCACTGGGCCAGGAGACACCACAAAGGAGGTTCTTGTGAGCCGTACTCTACCCAGCGGGGAACAAGTACACTGATTAAACGTGAACTGCACCTGGCTGGGTAGGGCACGGCACACAGCGAGGCTTCTAGGCAGAGGACTGGCCTTTACCCTGGCACCGACACATGACTTTCATCATCATATCCTGAGGCTACAACAAAGTTTTACCGGTTCTCCTTTAAATCATGGGCACACCGTCATCCTGTTTGCCTCTCCGCTTCCAGAGCATCTCTTCAGCTGGTCCGCAGTTATCTGAAGCAATAGAGGAGCATAGGAGAAATGATGAGCAGGCAAGATGAGTGTGACTCTGTCAGCATTTATGTTTCTATCATCTACTTTATACATGGGCACATTTTCACATCTAGAATACTGAGATCATAATCAACATATATTGACATCTCTGTGCCTCAAGCGCCTCCCTGACATCTTGGAGGAATATTCCTTGAAGTCCCAGAGACACCCCTAGTCCAAAGGCCACGAGTCATTAATGAGGAAGCAGGTGCACAGTCCTCGAACCAGGAACGTTCCGTTTACCAGTAGTTGAGGTGAATACAAACTCTCACGGCGGGAATCTGTTCAACGCATGGCCTCATGTTGGAGGCCCTGCTCGTCCCCTTCACACTCTTAAATAAAACATTCCTCATTACTCCTACCACATCCTTGAACCTCACACAAGTTTTATACATAGAATTTGAAAATGGTCCCCAGGACCCTGCACCTTGCATCTCTCCCTCAAGAGACCATCTGCACTGCACTTCGCAGTGTACAGATTTAGAAGGATGAGGACCAAGAGACAAAGAGGTGTTTCAGATCTCTCTTCATTTCAATGGAATTAACCTTCCCCTTACTAACAGTTCATGGCAAACTTCCAGAAATGGAAACATTACGTCATACGGAGGATTTCAGAGGCTCTGTTAAAGTTTTCAAGGTGCTCCTAAATGTTCTAGAGGGAGCTAGGGCCATTGGAGCTCCACACACAAAACTGCTCCGAACACAAACAACCAGCGTGCCTGGAGAGTCTAATGCACCTAGACAGGCAGCGTTTACACATTCTCCAAGGGTACAGTAGCTGTATAGCTGGGGCACTAAACACAAGAAATCTGTAATGTGTAGCCACACCGCAGTCCCCATCATCCTCTTCCATTTAGCTTGCTATCTCTTGCCTCCACATCCTGATGGCTCTAGGCATGATATATCCAGACAGCAAGGGAATATCCACACACATTTGAATCCTTTTCCCTCCTCAGGGACTGACCTTTCCATCCCCTTTATACTTACTGCAGATATAGGAGGATCAGAGAGAGTCAAGAATTTCCCATTTCTATTTTCTCCTGATATGTATCATCTGACTCTCTGTAAACTCTTGGGGTTCACAATGTGAGGAGAAGACCACTGACATCTCTCCGAGGCTGCTAGAGGCACAGATGGCTCCAGGGTCATTAAGACATCAAGGCAAGCAGATTTGGGCCACCTGCAACTCCATCCAGGTCACTGGTTTAGAGGCCACCACGGACGATGTCACTGTGAGCTTTCCTCTTCAGAGGTGGGCCGTTCACAAGGATTCTAAGTGAACGGCACCTGGATCGGCAGGGAACTACACACAGCAAGGCTCCAAGGCTAAGGACATGCCTTTTAGCCCTCTCAGTATCTCATGTAGCTTTGAGAACCCTACGCACTACATCCCCGTGAGTGCACACAACATAGTCTACACTCCTAAAACAAGTTATCTCACTGCCCTTCAATTTTCATCCTACTCCCTCTTGGACGTTTCCTCACAAGCTCTCGGTACACCAGGAGAACACAGAAATCCTGGAGATATTCAGCATGGCCCGATTCTACGCTAAACTACTGAGAAATAGCCTTACATTTCCCAGGTTATCAGATTTCAGGATTTTAGAATGGTCCACGGAAATAACAGTCAGATGACAACTATCTATGTGGCTCCTAAAGCCCTCCTGAATTTATGGAAGAGATCACAGAGTCACGAGCAGCCCCCTACCCAGGAGTGCTCCAGCGGCCACCAAGGTCATATTCCTGTCGCACATTGCCTCACCGAGAAAGTCACTGTGTACATCGAATTTACCTGAATATGGCCTATCCGTGCAAGGCACTGCGCACGCCACGGCCTCATGGTGGAAAACGTCCTCAGGCACCACGTTCAAAACTGCAGTGAAGTTTCGTTCCCTCTGAGTGCCGTACCTTGATGACTTCACCCAAGATGTAGATATGGACCTGGAAAAAGTTGACCCACTATACTCAGACACGGATCACACACCTCTCTCAGGATGTCACCAACTGTTCCCTGCGTATCGGCACCGGGATGAGTTACTGTGGTAAAAGCTTACCCCCTGGGCTTCGTTACCTAATAGGAACTGTGGTTCCATCGTTAAACTCGAGGTGCTGATGTTCATAGGAATATTCAAGCAGTGGAAGCAGCATCAAATTTCCTAGAATGTAGCAGGTTCCCTGGACCCTCAAGATACCATGGCAAGCGTCACAAAGACAGACGTAGTACTAGCACCGGAACTGCTCTAAGGTCAACCCCAAAACTTCTTCCTTGGAGCTTCTTTCTATCCCGATTCCACGAGGTCTACAAGATCAGTACCTGTCTACGCAGGGTATTGCGCACAGCAGGGCTGCCTTTGAACAGTCAAGCAAAGACCCTGCACTGTCTCAGAATCACCTATGTTCTCTCACCCATCGCATCCAATAGGCTGCATTCGAGATATACCCTGACTGATAGAGAATATCCGCACATTGATTGCAACGTGAAAATAACCTTCTCTCGATGTCGACCCTCCACTTCTCTATGCCTTCTTGAGATGTACAGAATCTGAGAAGAACAGACACACACACAGAGAAACACAGAGGCAGTGAGCGAGAGATAGACAGAGAGAAATCCTCTAATATTTCTCACAATTCTCCAAGGCATCATCCTGCCTTCTGAAAAATCTTTGTGTTCTTATTGTCAGGACAGACGAAGGCAATCATCCTGAAGACACTTGAGCCACAGATGACTCCGCAGATCATTATGCTACAGAGGTGGGTAGCTCAGTGAAATCTGCATATCCATCCACATCACTGGGCCAGGAGACACCACAAACGATGGTCCTGTGAGCCTTACTCTACCCAGCGGGGGTAAGTACACTGATTCAATGTGAACTTCACCTGGCTGGGTAGGGCACTGCACACAGTGTGACTTCCAGGCAGAGGACTGGCCTTTACCCTCACATGCACACATGATTTTACTCATCATATCCTGATGCTAGAAAAAAAAGTTTACCCAGTAATCCTATAAATCATGGACACACTGTCAACCACGTTGTCTCTTCGCTTCCTGAGAATCTCTTCAGCTGGTCCACAGGTATCTGAAGCAATAGAGGAGCATAATAAAAATGATCAGCAGACAAGATGAGTGTGACTCTATAAGCATTTATGCTTCTATCATCTACTTTATACACGGGCACGTTTTCAGGTCTGGACTACTGAGATCATAATCAACATATATTGACATCTCTGTGGCCTCAAGCACCTCCCTGACATCTTGGAGGAATATTACTTGGAGTCCCAGAGCCAACCTTGGTCCAAAAGCCACGAGT
Organism: Giraffa tippelskirchi; assembly: GCF_054371585.1. NCBI lineage: Eukaryota > Metazoa > Chordata > Mammalia > Artiodactyla > Giraffidae > Giraffa > Giraffa tippelskirchi. The sequence continues at coordinate 8,571,120 of NC_137289.1, read as the reverse complement.
CATTAATGAGGAAGCAGGTGCACAGTCCTCGAACCAGGAAAGTTCCATTTACCAGTAGTTGAGGTCAACACCAACTCTCACAGCGGGAATCTGTACAACGCATGGCCTCAAGTTGCAGGCCCTGCTGGTCCCCTTCACATTCTTAAATTAATCATTCCTCATTACTCTGACCACGTCCTTGAACCTCACCCAAGTGTTATGCACAGAACTTGCAAATGGTGGCCCAGGTCCCTGCACCTTGCATCCCTCCCTCACGAGACCATCCGCAGTGCACTTCGCAGTGTACAGATATAGAAGGATGAGGACCAAGAGAGAAATAGGGGTTTCGGATCTCTCTTCATTTCAATGGAATTCAACTTCCCTTTTGTAACAGTTCCTGGTAAATTGGTAGAAATGGAAACATTACCTCATACAGAGGATTTCTGAGGCACTGTTAAAGTTTTAAAGGTGCTCCTAAATGTTCTGGAGGGAGTTAAGGCCATTGGAGCTCCACACTCAAAACTGCACCAAACACAAATACCACCACACAAACGTGCCTGGCGAGTCTAACGCACCTAGACAGACAGGGTTTACACATTCTCCAAGGGTACAGTAGCTGTATGGCTGGGGCACTACACACAAGAAATCTGTAATGTGTAGCACACCGCAGTGCCCATCATCCTCTTCCATTTAGCTTGCTATCTCTTGCCTCCGCATCCTGATGGCTCTTTTCAAGATATATCCAGACAGCAAGGGAATATCCATCCACATTTGAATGCTTTTTCCCTCCTCAGGGACTGACCTTTCGATCCCCTTTATACTTACTGCGGACATAGGAGGATCAGAGATAGTGAAGAATTTCCCATGTCTATATTCTCCTCATATGTATCATCTGAGTCTCCGTAAATGCTTGGGGTTCACAATGTAAGGAGAAGACCACTGACATCTTCCCGAGGCTGCTAGAGGCACAGATGGCTCCAGGGTCATTAAGACATTAAGGCAAGCAGATTAGGGCCACCTGCAACTGCATTTAGGTCACTGGTTTAGAGGCCACCACCAACGATGTCATTGTGAGCTTTCCTCTATGCAGGTGGGCCGTTCACAGGGAGTCTAAGTGAAGGGCACCTGAATGGGCAGGGAACTACACACAGCAAGGCTCCAAGGCTAAGGACATGCCTTTTGGCCCTCTCAGTACCTCATGCAGCTTTGAGAACCTACACACTACATCCAAGTGAGTGCACACAAGATATTCTACACTCCTAAAACAAGTTATCTCGCTGCCCTTCAATTTTCATCCTACTCCCTCTTGGATGTTTCCTCACAAGCTCTGTGTCCATGAAGAGAACCCAGAAATCCTGGAGGTATTCAGCATGGCCCGCTTCTACGCTGAACTCCTGAGAAATAGCCTTACATTTCCCAGGTTTTCAGATTTCAGGATTTTAGAATGGACCACGGAAATAACAATCAGATGACAAATATCGATGTGGCTCCTAAAGCCCTCCTGAATTTTTGGAAGAGATCACAGAGTCACGAGCAGCCCCCTAGCCAAGACTGCTCCAACGGCCACCAAAGGTCATATTCCTGTGGCACACTACCTCACCAAGAGAGGCACTACCTACATCGAATTTACGTGAATAGTGCCAATCCTGGCAAGACACTGCGCACGCCACGGCCTCATGGTGGAAAACGTCCTCAGGCACCACGTTCAAATCTGCAGTGAAGTTTCCTTCCCTCTGAGTGCCATACCTTGTTGACTTCACCCAAGATGTAGATATGGACCTAGAAAACGTTGACCCACTATACTCAAACATGGATCACACACCTCTCACAGGATGTCATCACCTCTTCTCTGCGTATCTGCACCAGGATCAGGTACTATGATAAAAGCTTCGTCCGATGACTTCATTTCCTAATAGTAACTGTGGTTCCACCATTAAACTGGAAGTGCTCATGTTCGTAGGAATATTCAAGCAGTGGAAGCAGCCTCAAAGTTCCTAGAATGTAGCAGGTTCCCTTGACACTCAAGATACCATGGCAAGCGTCACAAGAACAAACGTAGCACTAACACTGGAACTGCTCTAAGGTCAACCCCAAAACTTCTTGTGGCTTCTTTGAATCCCGATTGCACGAGGTCTACAAGATCAGTACCTGTCTATGCAGCGTATTGCGCACAGCAGGGCTGTCTCTGATCAATCAAGCCAAGACCCTGCACTTTCTTAGAATCACCTATGATAGCTCACCCATCGCATCCACTAGGCTGCACTAGAGATATACCCGAACTCATACAGAATATACACCCATTGATGGCAATCCGAATTCTCCTTCTCTCCATGTCTACCATTCACTACCCTATACCTTTTGGAGAGGCACGAAATCTGAGAAAAGCAGACACACAGACAGAGAAAGAGAGAGTGAGTATGTGTGTGTGTGTGTGTGTGTGTGTGTGTGTGCGTGTGCGTGTGCATGTGCGTGTGTGAAAAAGAGAAAGAGAGAGACAGAGAAATCCTCTAGTATTTCTCACATCTCCTCTAAGGAATCATCATGCCTTCTGAAAAATCTTTGTGTTCTTATTGTCAGGACAGACCAGGGAAATCATCCTGAAGATGCCTGAGCCACAGATGATTCCACACATCATTATGCTACCGAGGTGTGTACCTCAGTGAAACCTCCATAGCCATCCACATCACTGGTCCAGGAGACACCACAAAGGAGGTTCTTGTGAGCCGTACTCTACCCAGCGGGGCACAAGTACACTGATTAAACGTGAACTGCACCTGGCTGGGTAGGGCACGGCACACAGCGTGGCTTCTAGGCAGAGGACTGGCCTTTACCCTCACACCGACACATGACTTTCATCATCATATCCTGAGGCTACAACAAAGTTTTACCGGTTCTCCTCTAAATCATGGCCACACTGACATCCAGTTTCCTCTCCGCTTCCAGATGCTCTCTTCAGCTGGTCCACAGTTATCTGAAGCAATAGAGGAGCATAAGAGAAATGATCAGCAGGCAAGATGAGTGTGACTCTATCATCATTTATGTTTCTATCATCTACTTTATACATGGGCACATTTTCAGGTCTGGACTACTGAGATCATAATCAACATATATTGACATCTCTGTGGCTTAAAGCACCTCCGGGACACCTTGGAGGAATATTACTTGCAGTCCCAGAGACACCCTTGGTCCAAAGGCCACGAGTCATTAATGAGGAAGCAGGTGCACAGTCCTCAAAGCAGGAAAGTTCCGTTACCAGTAGGTGAAATCAATAGCAACTCTCATGGCGGGAATCTGTACAACGCATGTCCTCAGTTTGGAGGCCCTGCTGGTCCCCTTCACGCTCTTAAATAAATCATTCCTCATTACTCCTACCACGACCTTCAACCTCACCCGAGTGTTATGCAAAGAACTTGAAAACGGTGCCCCAGGACCCTGCACCGTGCATCCCTCCGTCATGAGGCCATCCGCACTGCACTTCGCAGTGTACAGATTTAGAAGGATGAGTACCAAGAGAGAAATAGGGGTTTCGGATCTCTCTTCGTTTCAATGCAATTCACCTTCCCTTTTCTAACAGTTCCTGGTAAATTGGTAGAAATGGAAACATTCCGTCATACAGAGGATTTCAGAGGCTCTGTTAAAGTTTTAAAAGTGCTCCTGAATGTTCTGTAGGGAGCTAAGCCCATTGGAACTCCACACTCAAAACTGCACCCAACACAAATACCAGCACACCAACGTGCCTGGAGAGTCTAACGCACCTAGACAGACAGGGTTTACACATTCTCCAAGGGTACAGTAGCTGTATGGGTGGGGCACTACACACAACAAATCTGTAATGTGTAGCCACACCGCAGTCCCCATCATCCTCTTCCATTTAGCTTGGTGTCTCTTGCCTCCACATCCTGATGGCTCTATGCATGATATATCCAGACAGCAAGGGACTATCCACCCACATTTGAAACCTTATTCCCTCCTCAGGGACTGACCTTTCGTTCCCCTTTATACCTACTGCGGATATAGGAGGATCAGAGACAGTGAAGAATTTCCCATTTCTATATTCTCCTCACATGTATCATCTGACTATCTGTAAGCTCTTGGGGTTCACAATGTGAGGAGAAGACCACTGACATCTTCCCGAGGCTGCTAGAGGCACAGATGGCTCCAGGGTCATTAAGACAACAAAGCAAGCAGAGTAGGGCCACCTGCAACTCCATCCAGGTCACTGGTTTAGAGGCCACCACCAATGATGTCATCATGAGCTTTCCTCTATGCACGTGGGCCGTTCACAGGGAGTCTAAGTGTACGGCACCTCAGTGGGCAGGGGAGTACACACAGCAAGGCTCGAAGGCTAAGGACATGCCTTTTGGCCCTCTCAGTACCTCATGTCGCATTGAGACCCTACGCACTACATCCCTGTGAGGGCACACAACATGGTCTACACTCCTAAAACAAGTTATCTCACTGCCCTTCAATTTTCAGCCTACTCCCTCTTGGACGTTTCCTCACAAGCTCTGTGTCCATCAGGAGAACACAGAAATCCTGGAGGTATTCACAATGGCCCGCTTCTATGCTAAACTACTGAGAAATAGCCTAACATTTCCCAGGTTATCAGATTTCTGTATTTCAGAGTGGACCACGGAAATAACAATCTCATCACAAATATCTATGTGGCTCCTAAAGCCCTCCTGAATTTATGGAAGAGATCACAGAGTCACGAGCAGCCCCGTACCCAAGACTGCTCCAGTGGCCACCAAAGGTCATATTCCTGTGGCACATTACCTCACCAAGAAAGGCACTATCTACATTGAATTTACGTGGATAGCACCGATCCCGGTAAGGCACTGCGCACGCCACGGCCTCATGGTGGAAAACGTCCTCAGGCACCACGTTCAAAACGGCAGTGAAGTTTCCTTCCCTCTGACTGCCATAACTTGATGATTTCACCCAAGATGTAGATATGGACCTAGAAAAAGTTGACCCACTATACTCAAACATGGATCACACACCTCTCACAGGATGTCATCAGCTGTTCTCTGTGTATCAGCACCAGGATGAGGAACTATGATCAAAGCTTACTCCCTTGACTTCGTTTCCTAATAGGAACTGTGGTTGCATCGTTAAACTGGAGGTGCTAACGTTGGTACGAACATTCAAGCAGTGGAAGCAGCCTCAAAGTTCCTAGAATGTAGCAGGTTCCCTGGACACTCAAGATACCATGGCAAACGTCACAAGGACAAATGTAGCACTAACTCCGGAACTGCTCTAAGGTCAACCCCAAAACTTCTTCCTTGTAGCTTCCTTGAATCCCGATTGCACAAGGTCTACAAGATCAGTACCAGCCTACGCAGGGTATTGCGCACAGCAGGGCTGTCTCTGATCAATCAAGCCAAGACCCTGCACTGTCGTAGAATCACCTATGATCTCTCACCCATCGCATCCACTAGGCTGCACTCGAGATATACCCGGACTCATAGAGAATATCCACCCATTGATTGCAACCCGAATTCTCCTTCTCCCGATGTCTACCATTCACTACCCTATACCTTTTGCAGAGGCACTAAATCTGAGAAAAGCAGACACACAGACAGAGAAAGAGAGAGTGAGTGTGTGTGTGTGTGTGTGTGAAAAATAGAAAGAGAGAGACAGAGATATCCTCTAGTATTTCTCACAACTCCTCTAAGGAATCATCATGACTTCTAAAAAATCTTTGTCTTCATATTGTCAGGACAGACCAAGGAAATCATCCTGAAGATGCCTGAGCCACAGATGATTCCACACATCATTATGCTACCGAGGTTGGTAGCTCAGTGAAACCTGCATATCCATCCACATCACTGGGCCAGGAGACACCACAAAGGAGGTTCTTGTGAGCCGTACTCTACCCAGCGGGGCACAAGTACACTGATTAAACGTGAACTGCACCTGGCTGGGTAGGGCACGGCACACAGCGAGGCTTCTAGGCAGAGGACTGGCCTTTACCCTGGCACCGACACATGACTTTCATCATCATATCCTGAGGCTACAACAAAGTTTTACCGGTTCTCCTTTAAATCATGGGCACACCGTCATCCTGTTTGCCTCTCCGCTTCCAGAGCATCTCTTCAGCTGGTCCGCAGTTATCTGAAGCAATAGAGGAGCATAGGAGAAATGATGAGCAGGCAAGATGAGTGTGACTCTGTCAGCATTTATGTTTCCATCATCTACTTTATACATGGGCACATTTTCACATCTAGAATACTGAGATCATAATCAACATATTGACATCTTGTGCCTCAAGCGCCTCCCTGACATCTTGGAGGAATATTCCTTGAAGTCCCAGAGACACCCCTAGTCCAAAGGCCACGAGTCATTAATGAGGAAGCAGGTGCACAGTCCTCGAACCAGGAACGTTCCGTTTACCAGTAGTTGAGGTGAATACCAACTCTCACGGCGGGAATCTGTTCAACGCATGGCCTCAAGTTGGAGGCCCTGCTCGTCCCCTTCACACTCTTAAATAAAACATTCCTCATTACTCCTACCACATCCTTGAACCTCACACAAGTTTTATACATAGAATTTGAAAATGGTCCCCAGGACCCTGCACCTTGCATCTCTCCCTCAAGAGACCATCTGCACTGCACTTCGCAGTGTACAGATTTAGAAGGATGAGAACCAAGAGACAAAGAGGTGTTTCAGATCTCTCTTCATTTCAATGGAATTAACCTTCCCTTTACTAACAGTTCATGGCAAACTTCCAGAAATGGAAACATTACGTCATACGGAGGATTTCAGAGGCTCTGTTAAAGTTTTCAAGGTGCTCCTAAATGTTCTAGAGGGAGCTAAGGCCATTGGAGCTCCACACACAAAACTGCTCCGAACACAAACAACCAGCGTGCCTGGAGAGTCTAATGCACCTAGACAGGCAGCGTTTACACATTCTCCAAGGGTACAGTAGCTGTATGGCTGGGGCACTAAACACAAGAAATCTGTAATGTGTAGCCACACCGCAGTCCCCATCATCCTCTTCCATTTAGCTTGCTATCTCTTGCCTCCACATCCTGATGGCTCTAGGCATGATATATCCAGACAGCAAGGGAATATCCACACACATTTGAATCCTTTTCCCTCCTCAGAGACTGACCTTTCCATCCCCTTTATACTTACTGCAGATATAGGAGGATCAGAGAGAGTCAAGAATTTCCCATTTCTATTTTCTCCTGATATGTATCATCTGACTCTCTGTAAACTCTTGGGGTTCACAATGTGAGGAGAAGACCACTGACATCTCTCCGAGGCTGCTAGAGGCACAGATGGCTCCAGGGTCATTAAGACATCAAGGCAAGCAGATTTGGGCCACCTGCAACTCCATCCAGGTCACTGGTTTAGAGGCCACCACGGACGATGTCACTGTGAGCTTTCCTCTTCAGAGGTGGGCCGTTCACAAGGATTCTAAGTGAACGGCACCTGGATCGGCAGGGAACTACACACAGCAAGGCTCCAAGGCTAAGGACATGCCTTTTAGCCCTCTCAGTATCTCATGTAGCTTTGAGAACCCTACGCACTACATCCCCGTGAGTGCACACAACATAGTCTACACTCCTAAAACAAGTTATCTCACTGCCCTTCAATTTTCATCCTACTCCCTCTTGGACGTTTCCTCACAAGCTCTCGGTACACCAGGAGAACACAGAAATCCTGGAGATATTCAGCATGGCCCGATTCTACGCTAAACTACTGAGAAATAGCCTTACATTTCCCAGGTTATCAGATTTCAGGATTTTAGAATGGTCCACGGAAATAACAGTCAGATGACAACTATCTATGTGGCTCCTAAAGCCCTCCTGAATTTATGGAAGAGATCACAGAGTCACGAGCAGCCCCCTACCCAGGAGTGCTCCAGCGGCCACCAAGGTCATATTCCTGTCGCACATTGCCTCACCGAGAAAGTCACTGTGTACATCGAATTTACCTGAATATGGCCTATCCGTGCAAGGCACTGCGCACGCCACGGCCTCATGGTGGAAAACGTCCTCAGGCACCACGTTCAAAACTGCAGTGAAGTTTCGTTCCCTCTGAGTGCCGTACCTTGATGACTTCACCCAAGATGTAGATATGGACCTGGAAAAAGTTGACCCACTATACTCAGACACGGATCACACACCTCTCTCAGGATGTCACCAACTGTTCCCTGCGTATCGGCACCGGGATGAGTTACTGTGGTAAAAGCTTACCCCCTGGGCTTCGTTACCTAATAGGAACTGTGGTTCCATCGTTAAACTCGAGGTGCTGATGTTCATAGGAATATTCAAGCAGTGGAAGCAGCATCAAATTTCCTAGAATGTAGCAGGTTCCCTGGACCCTCAAGATACCATGGCAAGCGTCACAAAGACAGACGTAGTACTAGCACCGGAACTGCTCTAAGGTCAACCCCAAAACTTCTTCCTTGGAGCTTCTTTCTATCCCGATTCCACGAGGTCTACAAGATCAGTACCTGTCTACGCAGGGTATTGCGCACAGCAGGGCTGCCTTTGAACAGTCAAGCAAAGACCCTGCACTGTCTCAGAATCACCTATGTTCTCTCACCCATCGCATCCAATAGGCTGCATTCGAGATATACCCTGACTGATAGAGAATATCCGCACATTGATTGCAACGTGAAAATAACCTTCTCTCGATGTCGACCCTCCACTTCTCTATGCCTTCTTGAGATGTACAGAATCTGAGAAGAACAGACACACACACAGAGAAACACAGAGGCAGTGAGCGAGAGATAGACAGAGAGAAATCCTCTAATATTTCTCACAATTCTCCAAGGCATCATCCTGCCTTCTGAAAAATCTTTGTGTTCTTATTGTCAGGACAGACGAAGGCAATCATCCTGAAGACACTTGAGCCACAGATGACTCCGCAGATCATTATGCTACAGAGGTGGGTAGCTCAGTGAAATCTGCATATCCATCCACATCACTGGGCCAGGAGACACCACAAACGATGGTCCTGTGAGCCTTACTCTACCCAGCGGGGGTAAGTACACTGATTCAATGTGAACTTCACCTGGCTGGGTAGGGCACTGCACACAGTGTGACTTCCAGGCAGAGGACTGGCCTTTACCCTCACATGCACACATGATTTTACTCATCATATCCTGATGCTAGAAAAAAAAGTTTACCCAGTAATCCTATAAATCATGGACACACTGTCAACCACGTTGTCTCTTCGCTTCCTGAGAATCTCTTCAGCTGGTCCACAGGTATCTGAAGCAATAGAGGAGCATAATAAAAATGATCAGCAGACAAGATGAGTGTGACTCTATAAGCATTTATGCTTCTATCATCTACTTTATACACGGGCACGTTTTCAGGTCTGGACTACTGAGATCATAATCAACATATATTGACATCTCTGTGGCCTCAAGCACCTCCCTGACATCTTGGAGGAATATTACTTGGAGTCCCAGAGCCAACCTTGGTCCAAAAGCCACGAGTCATTAATGAGGAAGCAGGTGCACAGTCCTCGAACCAGGAAAGTTCCATTTACCAGTAGTTGAGGTCAACACCAACTCTCACAGCGGGAATCTGTACAACGCATGGCCTCAAGTTGCAGGCCCTGCTGGTCCCCTTCACATTCTTAAATTAATCATTCCTCATTACTCTGACCACGTCCTTGAACCTCACCCAAGTGTTATGCACAGAACTTGCAAATGGTGGCCCAGGTCCCTGCACCTTGCATCCCTCCCTCACGAGACCATCCGCAGTGCACTTCGCAGTGTACAGATATAGAAGGATGAGGACCAAGAGAGAAATAGGGGTTTCGGATCTCTCTTCATTTCAATGGAATTCAACTTCCCTTTTGTAACAGTTCCTGGTAAATTGGTAGAAATGGAAACATTACCTCATACAGAGGATTTCTGAGGCACTGTTAAAGTTTTAAAGGTGCTCCTAAATGTTCTGGAGGGAGTTAAGGCCATTGGAGCTCCACACTCAAAACTGCACCAAACACAAATACCACCACACAAACGTGCCTGGCGAGTCTAACGCACCTAGACAGACAGGGTTTACACATTCTCCAAGGGTACAGTAGCTGTATGGCTGGGGCACTACACACAAGAAATCTGTAATGTGTAGCACACCGCAGTGCCCATCATCCTCTTCCATTTAGCTTGCTATCTCTTGCCTCCGCATCCTGATGGCTCTTTTCAAGATATATCCAGACAGCAAGGGAATATCCATCCACATTTGAATGCTTTTTCCCTCCTCAGGGACTGACCTTTCGATCCCCTTTATACTTACTGCGGACATAGGAGGATCAGAGATAGTGAAGAATTTCCCATGTCTATATTCTCCTCATATGTATCATCTGAGTCTCCGTAAATGCTTGGGGTTCACAATGTAAGGAGAAGACCACTGACATCTTCCCGAGGCTGCTAGAGGCACAGATGGCTCCAGGGTCATTAAGACATTAAGGCAAGCAGATTAGGGCCACCTGCAACTGCATTTAGGTCACTGGTTTAGAGGCCACCACCAACGATGTCATTGTGAGCTTTCCTCTATGCAGGTGGGCCGTTCACAGGGAGTCTAAGTGAAGGGCACCTGAATGGGCAGGGAACTACACACAGCAAGGCTCCAAGGCTAAGGACATGCCTTTTGGCCCTCTCAGTACCTCATGCAGCTTTGAGAACCTACACACTACATCCAAGTGAGTGCACACAAGATATTCTACACTCCTAAAACAAGTTATCTCGCTGCCCTTCAATTTTCATCCTACTCCCTCTTGGATGTTTCCTCACAAGCTCTGTGTCCATGAAGAGAACCCAGAAATCCTGGAGGTATTCAGCATGGCCCGCTTCTACGCTGAACTCCTGAGAAATAGCCTTACATTTCCCAGGTTTTCAGATTTCAGGATTTTAGAATGGACCACGGAAATAACAATCAGATGACAAATATCGATGTGGCTCCTAAAGCCCTCCTGAATTTTTGGAAGAGATCACAGAGTCACGAGCAGCCCCCTAGCCAAGACTGCTCCAACGGCCACCAAAGGTCATATTCCTGTGGCACACTACCTCACCAAGAGAGGCACTACCTACATCGAATTTACGTGAATAGTGCCAATCCTGGCAAGACACTGCGCACGCCACGGCCTCATGGTGGAAAACGTCCTCAGGCACCACGTTCAAATCTGCAGTGAAGTTTCCTTCCCTCTGAGTGCCATACCTTGTTGACTTCACCCAAGATGTAGATATGGACCTAGAAAACGTTGACCCACTATACTCAAACATGGATCACACACCTCTCACAGGATGTCATCACCTCTTCTCTGCGTATCTGCACCAGGATCAGGTACTATGATAAAAGCTTCGTCCGATGACTTCATTTCCTAATAGTAACTGTGGTTCCACCATTAAACTGGAAGTGCTCATGTTCGTAGGAATATTCAAGCAGTGGAAGCAGCCTCAAAGTTCCTAGAATGTAGCAGGTTCCCTTGACACTCAAGATACCATGGCAAGCGTCACAAGAACAAACGTAGCACTAACACTGGAACTGCTCTAAGGTCAACCCCAAAACTTCTTGTGGCTTCTTTGAATCCCGATTGCACGAGGTCTACAAGATCAGTACCTGTCTATGCAGCGTATTGCGCACAGCAGGGCTGTCTCTGATCAATCAAGCCAAGACCCTGCACTTTCTTAGAATCACCTATGATAGCTCACCCATCGCATCCACTAGGCTGCACTAGAGATATACCCGAACTCATACAGAATATACACCCATTGATGGCAATCCGAATTCTCCTTCTCTCCATGTCTACCATTCACTACCCTATACCTTTTGGAGAGGCACGAAATCTGAGAAAAGCAGACACACAGACAGAGAAAGAGAGAGTGAGTATGTGTGTGTGTGTGTGTGTGTGTGTGTGTGCGTGTGCGTGTGCATGTGCGTGTGTGAAAAAGAGAAAGAGAGAGACAGAGAAATCCTCTAGTATTTCTCACATCTCCTCTAAGGAATCATCATGCCTTCTGAAAAATCTTTGTGTTCTTATTGTCAGGACAGACCAGGGAAATCATCCTGAAGATGCCTGAGCCACAGATGATTCCACACATCATTATGCTACCGAGGTGTGTACCTCAGTGAAACCTCCATAGCCATCCACATCACTGGTCCAGGAGACACCACAAAGGAGGTTCTTGTGAGCCGTACTCTACCCAGCGGGGCACAAGTACACTGATTAAACGTGAACTGCACCTGGCTGGGTAGGGCACGGCACACAGCGTGGCTTCTAGGCAGAGGACTGGCCTTTACCCTCACACCGACACATGACTTTCATCATCATATCCTGAGGCTACAACAAAGTTTTACCGGTTCTCCTCTAAATCATGGCCACACTGACATCCAGTTTCCTCTCCGCTTCCAGATGCTCTCTTCAGCTGGTCCACAGTTATCTGAAGCAATAGAGGAGCATAAGAGAAATGATCAGCAGGCAAGATGAGTGTGACTCTATCATCATTTATGTTTCTATCATCTACTTTATACATGGGCACATTTTCAGGTCTGGACTACTGAGATCATAATCAACATATATTGACATCTCTGTGGCTTAAAGCACCTCCGGGACACCTTGGAGGAATATTACTTGCAGTCCCAGAGACACCCTTGGTCCAAAGGCCACGAGTCATTAATGAGGAAGCAGGTGCACAGTCCTCAAAGCAGGAAAGTTCCGTTACCAGTAGGTGAAATCAATAGCAACTCTCATGGCGGGAATCTGTACAACGCATGTCCTCAGTTTGGAGGCCCTGCTGGTCCCCTTCACGCTCTTAAATAAATCATTCCTCATTACTCCTACCACGACCTTCAACCTCACCCGAGTGTTATGCAAAGAACTTGAAAACGGTGCCCCAGGACCCTGCACCGTGCATCCCTCCGTCATGAGGCCATCCGCACTGCACTTCGCAGTGTACAGATTTAGAAGGATGAGTACCAAGAGAGAAATAGGGGTTTCGGATCTCTCTTCGTTTCAATGCAATTCACCTTCCCTTTTCTAACAGTTCCTGGTAAATTGGTAGAAATGGAAACATTCCGTCATACAGAGGATTTCAGAGGCTCTGTTAAAGTTTTAAAAGTGCTCCTGAATGTTCTGTAGGGAGCTAAGCCCATTGGAACTCCACACTCAAAACTGCACCCAACACAAATACCAGCACACCAACGTGCCTGGAGAGTCTAACGCACCTAGACAGACAGGGTTTACACATTCTCCAAGGGTACAGTAGCTGTATGGGTGGGGCACTACACACAACAAATCTGTAATGTGTAGCCACACCGCAGTCCCCATCATCCTCTTCCATTTAGCTTGGTGTCTCTTGCCTCCACATCCTGATGGCTCTATGCATGATATATCCAGACAGCAAGGGACTATCCACCCACATTTGAAACCTTATTCCCTCCTCAGGGACTGACCTTTCGTTCCCCTTTATACCTACTGCGGATATAGGAGGATCAGAGACAGTGAAGAATTTCCCATTTCTATATTCTCCTCACATGTATCATCTGACTATCTGTAAGCTCTTGGGGTTCACAATGTGAGGAGAAGACCACTGACATCTTCCCGAGGCTGCTAGAGGCACAGATGGCTCCAGGGTCATTAAGACAACAAAGCAAGCAGAGTAGGGCCACCTGCAACTCCATCCAGGTCACTGGTTTAGAGGCCACCACCAATGATGTCATCATGAGCTTTCCTCTATGCACGTGGGCCGTTCACAGGGAGTCTAAGTGTACGGCACCTCAGTGGGCAGGGGAGTACACACAGCAAGGCTCGAAGGCTAAGGACATGCCTTTTGGCCCTCTCAGTACCTCATGTCGCATTGAGACCCTACGCACTACATCCCTGTGAGGGCACACAACATGGTCTACACTCCTAAAACAAGTTATCTCACTGCCCTTCAATTTTCAGCCTACTCCCTCTTGGACGTTTCCTCACAAGCTCTGTGTCCATCAGGAGAACACAGAAATCCTGGAGGTATTCACAATGGCCCGCTTCTATGCTAAACTACTGAGAAATAGCCTAACATTTCCCAGGTTATCAGATTTCTGTATTTCAGAGTGGACCACGGAAATAACAATCTCATCACAAATATCTATGTGGCTCCTAAAGCCCTCCTGAATTTATGGAAGAGATCACAGAGTCACGAGCAGCCCCGTACCCAAGACTGCTCCAGTGGCCACCAAAGGTCATATTCCTGTGGCACATTACCTCACCAAGAAAGGCACTATCTACATTGAATTTACGTGGATAGCACCGATCCCGGTAAGGCACTGCGCACGCCACGGCCTCATGGTGGAAAACGTCCTCAGGCACCACGTTCAAAACGGCAGTGAAGTTTCCTTCCCTCTGACTGCCATAACTTGATGATTTCACCCAAGATGTAGATATGGACCTAGAAAAAGTTGACCCACTATACTCAAACATGGATCACACACCTCTCACAGGATGTCATCAGCTGTTCTCTGTGTATCAGCACCAGGATGAGGAACTATGATCAAAGCTTACTCCCTTGACTTCGTTTCCTAATAGGAACTGTGGTTGCATCGTTAAACTGGAGGTGCTAACGTTGGTACGAACATTCAAGCAGTGGAAGCAGCCTCAAAGTTCCTAGAATGTAGCAGGTTCCCTGGACACTCAAGATACCATGGCAAACGTCACAAGGACAAATGTAGCACTAACTCCGGAACTGCTCTAAGGTCAACCCCAAAACTTCTTCCTTGTAGCTTCCTTGAATCCCGATTGCACAAGGTCTACAAGATCAGTACCAGCCTACGCAGGGTATTGCGCACAGCAGGGCTGTCTCTGATCAATCAAGCCAAGACCCTGCACTGTCGTAGAATCACCTATGATCTCTCACCCATCGCATCCACTAGGCTGCACTCGAGATATACCCGGACTCATAGAGAATATCCACCCATTGATTGCAACCCGAATTCTCCTTCTCCCGATGTCTACCATTCACTACCCTATACCTTTTGCAGAGGCACTAAATCTGAGAAAAGCAGACACACAGACAGAGAAAGAGAGAGTGAGTGTGTGTGTGTGTGTGTGTGAAAAATAGAAAGAGAGAGACAGAGATATCCTCTAGTATTTCTCACAACTCCTCTAAGGAATCATCATGACTTCTAAAAAATCTTTGTCTTCATATTGTCAGGACAGACCAAGGAAATCATCCTGAAGATGCCTGAGCCACAGATGATTCCACACATCATTATGCTACCGAGGTTGGTAGCTCAGTGAAACCTGCATATCCATCCACATCACTGGGCCAGGAGACACCACAAAGGAGGTTCTTGTGAGCCGTACTCTACCCAGCGGGGCACAAGTACACTGATTAAACGTGAACTGCACCTGGCTGGGTAGGGCACGGCACACAGCGAGGCTTCTAGGCAGAGGACTGGCCTTTACCCTGGCACCGACACATGACTTTCATCATCATATCCTGAGGCTACAACAAAGTTTTACCGGTTCTCCTTTAAATCATGGGCACACCGTCATCCTGTTTGCCTCTCCGCTTCCAGAGCATCTCTTCAGCTGGTCCGCAGTTATCTGAAGCAATAGAGGAGCATAGGAGAAATGATGAGCAGGCAAGATGAGTGTGACTCTGTCAGCATTTATGTTTCCATCATCTACTTTATACATGGGCACATTTTCACATCTAGAATACTGAGATCATAATCAACATATTGACATCTTGTGCCTCAAGCGCCTCCCTGACATCTTGGAGGAATATTCCTTGAAGTCCCAGAGACACCCCTAGTCCAAAGGCCACGAGTCATTAATGAGGAAGCAGGTGCACAGTCCTCGAACCAGGAACGTTCCGTTTACCAGTAGTTGAGGTGAATACCAACTCTCACGGCGGGAATCTGTTCAACGCATGGCCTCAAGTTGGAGGCCCTGCTCGTCCCCTTCACACTCTTAAATAAAACATTCCTCATTACTCCTACCACATCCTTGAACCTCACACAAGTTTTATACATAGAATTTGAAAATGGTCCCCAGGACCCTGCACCTTGCATCTCTCCCTCAAGAGACCATCTGCACTGCACTTCGCAGTGTACAGATTTAGAAGGATGAGGACCAAGAGACAAAGAGGTGTTTCAGATCTCTCTTCATTTCAATGGAATTAACCTTCCCCTTACTAACAGTTCATGGCAAACTTCCAGAAATGGAAACATTACGTCATACGGAGGATTTCAGAGGCTCTGTTAAAGTTTTCAAGGTGCTCCTAAATGTTCTAGAGGGAGCTAAGGCCATTGGAGCTCCACACACAAAACTGCTCCGAACACAAACAACCAGCGTGCCTGGAGAGTCTAATGCACCTAGACAGGCAGCGTTTACACATTCTCCAAGGGTACAGTAGCTGTATGGCTGGGGCACTAAACACAAGAAATCTGTAATGTGTAGCCACACCGCAGTCCCCATCATCCTCTTCCATTTAGCTTGCTATCTCTTGCCTCCACATCCTGATGGCTCTAGGCATGATATATCCAGACAGCAAGGGAATATCCACAGACATTTGAATCCTTTTCCCTCCTCAGGGACTGACCTTTCCATCCCCTTTATACTTACTGCAGATATAGGAGGATCAGAGAGAGTCAAGAATTTCCCATTTCTATTTTCTCCTGATATGTATCATCTGACTCTCTGTAAACTCTTGGGGTTCACAATGTGAGGAGAAGACCACTGACATCTCTCCGAGGCTGCTAGAGGCACAGATGGCTCCAGGGTCATTAAGACATCAAGGCAAGCAGATTTGGGCCACCTGCAACTCCATCCAGGTCACTGGTTTAGAGGCCACCACGGACGATGTCACTGTGAGCTTTCCTCTTCAGAGGTGGGCCGTTCACAAGGATTCTAAGTGAACGGCACCTGAATGGGCAGGGAACTACACACAGCAAGCCTCCAAGGCTAAGGACATGCCTTTTAGCCCTCTCAGTATCTCATGTAGCTTTGAGAACCCTACGCACTACATCCCCGTGAGTGCACACAACATAGTCTACACTCCTAAAACAAGTTATCTCACTGCCCTTCAATTTTCATCCTACTCCCTCTTGGACGTTTCCTCACAAGCTCTCGGTACACCAGGAGAACACAGAAATCCTGGAGATATTCAGCATGGCCCGATTCTACGCTAAACTACTGAGAAATAGCCTTACATTTCCCAGGTTATCAGATTTCAGGATTTTAGAATGGTCCACGGAAGTAACAGTCAGATGACAACTATCTATGTGGCTCCTAAAGCCCTCCTGAATTTATGGAAGAGATCACAGAGTCACGAGCAGCCCCCTACCCAGGACTGCTCCAGCGGCCACCAAGGTCATATTCCTGTCGCACATTGCCTCACCGAGAAAGTCACTGTGTACATCGAATTTACCTGAATATGGCCTATCCGTGCAAGGCACTGCGCACGCCACGGCCTCATGGTGGAAAACGTCCTCAGGCACCACGTTCAAAACTGCAGTGAAGTTTCGTTCCCTCTGAGTGCCGTACCTTGATGACTTCACCGAAGATGTAGATATGGACCTAGAAAAAGTTGACCCACTATACTCAGACACGGATCACACACCTCTCTCAGGATGTCAACACCTGTTCCCTGCGTATCGGCACCGGGATGAGTTACTGTGGTAAAAGCTTACCCCCTGGGCTTCGTTACCTAATAGGAACTGTGGTTCCATCGTTAAACTCGAGGTGCTGATGTTCATAGGAATATTCAAGCAGTGGAAGCAGCATCAAATTTCCTAGAATGTAGCAGGTTCCCTGGACCCTCAAGATACCATGGCAAGCGTCACAAAGACAGACGTAGTACTAGCACCGGAACTGCTCTAAGGTCAACCCCAAAACTTCTTCCTTGGAGCTTCTTTCTATCCCGATTCCACGAGGTCTACAAGATCAGTACCTGTCTACGCAGGGTATTGCGCACAGCAGGGCTGTCTCTGATCAATCAAGCCAAGACCCTGCACTGTCTCAGAATCACCTATGGTCTCTCTCCCATCGCATCCAATAGGCTGCATTCGAGATATACCCTGACTGATCGAGAATGTCCGCCCATTGATTGCAACCTGAAAATATCCTTCTCTCGATGTCGACCCTCCACTTCTCTATGCCTTCTTGCGATGTACATCATCTGAGAACAGACACACACACAGAGAAACACAGAGGGAGTCAGCGAGAGATAGACAGAGAGGAATCCTCTAATACTTCTCACAATTCTCCAAGGAATCATCCTGCCTTCTGAAAAATCTTTGTCTTGTAACTGTCAGGACAGACGAAGGCAATCAGCGTGAAGACACTTGAGCCACAGATGACTCCACAGATCATTATGCTACAGAGGTGGGTAGCTCAGTGAAATCTGCATATCCATCCACATCACTGGGCCAGGAGACACCACAAATGATGCTCTTGTGAGCCTTACTCTACCCAGCGGGGGTTAGTACACCGATTCAACGTGAACTACCCCTGGCTGGGTAGGGCACTGCACACAGTGTGACTTCCAGGCAGAGGAATGGCCTTTACCCTCACACGCACACATGACTTTCCTCATCATATCGTGATGCTACAAGAAACATTAACCAGTGATCCTATAAATCATGGACACACTGTCAACCAGGTTGTCTCTTCGCTTCCTGAGAATCTCTTCAGCTGGCCCACAGGTATCTGAAGCAATAGAGGAGCATAAGAGAAATGATCAGCAGACAAGATGAGTGTGACTCTATAAGCATTTATGTTTCTATCATCTACTTTATACATGGGCACGTTTTCAGGTCTGGACTGCTGAGATGATAATCAACATACAGTGACACCTCTGTGGCCTCAAGCGCCTCCCTGACATCTTGGAGGAATATTACTTGGAGTCCCAGAGCCATCCTTGTCCAAAAGCCACGAGTCATTAATGAGGAAGCAGGTCCACAGTCCTCGAACCAGGAAAGTTCCGTTTACCAGTAGTTGAGGTCAATACCAACTCTCATGGCGGGAATCTGTTGAACGCATGCCCTCAATTTGGAGGCCCTGCTGGTCCCCTTTACATGCTTAAATAAATCATTCCTCATTACTCCTACCAAGGCATTGAACCTCACCCAAGTTTAAGGCACAGAACATGAAAATGGTGCCCCAGAACCCTGCACCGTGCATCCCTCCCTCACGAGACCATCCGCACTGCAATTCGCAGTGTACAGATTTAGAAGTATGAGGACCAACAGAGAAATAGGGGTTTCGGATCTCTCTTCATTTCAATGGAATTCACCTTCCCTTTTCTAACAGTTCCTGGTAAATTGGTAGGAATGGAAACATTCCGTCATACACAGGATTTCAGAGGCTCTGTTAAAGCTTTAAAGGTGCTCCGAAATGTTGTAGAAGGAGCTAAGGCCACCGGAACTCCACACTCAAAGCTGCACCAAACACAAATACCACCATACCAACGTGCCTGGCAAGTCTAACGCACCTAGACAGACAGTGTTTACACATTCTCCAAGGGTACAGTAGCTGTATGGGTGGGGCACTACACACAACAAATCTGTAATGTGTAGCCACACCGCAGTCCCCATCATCCTCTTCCGTTTAGCTTGGTGTCTCTTGCCTCCACATCCTGATGGCTCTATGCATGATATATCCAGACAGCAAGGGACTATCCACCCACATTTGAAACCTTTTTCCCTCCTCAGGGACTGACCTTTCGATCCCCTTTGTACCTACTGCGGATATAGGAGGATCAGAGACAGTGAAGAATTTCCCATTTCTATATTCTCCTCACATGTATCATCTGACTCTCTGTAAGATATTGGGGTTCACAATGTGAGGAGAAGACCACTGACATCTTCCCGAGGCTGCTAGAGGCACAGATGGCTCCAGGGTCATTAAGACAACAAAGCAAGCAGAGTAGGGCGACCTGCAACTCCATCCAGGTCACTGGTTTAGAGGCCACCACCAATGATGTCATCGTGAGCTTTCCTCTATGCAGGTGGGCCATTCACAGGGAGTCTAAGTGTACGGCACCTCAGTGGGCAGGGGACTACACACAGCAAGGCTCGAAGGCTAAGGACATGCCTTTTTGCCCTCTCAGTACCTCATGTCGCTTTGAGACCCTACGCACTACATCCCTGTGAGGGCACACAACATAGTCTACACTCCTAAAACAAGTTATCTCACTGCCCTTCAATTTTCAGCCTACTCCCTCTTGGACGTTTCCTCACAAGCTCTGTGTCCATCAGGAGAACACAGAAATCCTGGAGGTATTCACAATGGCCCGCTTCTATGCTAAACTACTGAGAAATAGCCTTACATTTCCCAGGTTATCAGATTTCAGGATTTGAGAATGGACCACGGAAAAACAATCAGATGACAAATGTCTATGTGGCTCCTAAAGCCCTCCTGAATTTATGGAAGAGATCACAGCGTCACGAGCAGCCCCATACCCAAGACTGCGCCAGTGGCCACCAAAGGTCATATTCCTGTGGCACATTACCTCACCAAGAGAGGCACTATCTACATTGAATTAACGTGAATAGCACCGATCCTGGAAAGGCACTGTGCACGCCACGGCCTCATGGTGGAAAACGTACTCAGGCACCACGTTCAAAACTGCAGTGAAGTTTCCTTCCCTCTGAGTGCCATAACTTGATGATTTCACCCAAGATGTAGATATGGTCCTAGAAAAAGTTGACCCACTATACTCAAACATGGATCACACACCTGTCACAAGATGTCATCCGCTGTTCTCTGTATACCTGCACCAGGATGAGGTACTATGATCAAAGCTTACTCCCTTGAATTCGTTTCCTAATAGGAACTGTGGTTCCATCGTTAAACTCGAGGTGATGATGTTCATAGGAATATTCAAGCAGTGGAGGCAGCCTCAAAGTTCCTAGAATGTGGCAGGATCCCTGGACCCTCAAGATACCATGGCAAGCGTCACAAGGACAAACGTAGCACTAACACCGGAACTGCTCTAAGGTCCACCCGAAAACTTCTTCCTTGGAGCTTCTTTCTATCCCGATTCCACGAGGTCTACAAGATCAGTACCTGTCTACACAGGGTATTGCACACAGCAGGGTTGTCTTTGAACAGTCAAGCGAAGACCCTACACTGTCTCAGAATCACCTGTGGTCTCTCACCCATCGCATCCAAAAGGCTTCACTCGAGATATACCCTGACTGATAGAGAATATCCGCACATTGATTGCAACGTGAAAATAACCTTCTCTCGATGTCGACCCTCCACTTCTCTATGCCTTCTTGAGATGTACAGAATCTGAGAAGAACAGACACACACAGAGAAACACAGAGGGAGTCAGCTAGTGATAGACAGAGAGAAATCCTCTAATATTTCTCACAATTCTCCAAGGAATTATCTTGCCTTCTCAAAAATCTTTGTGTTCTTATTGTCAGGAGACACCAAGGCAATCATCCTGAAGACACCTGAGCCACAGATGACTCCGCAGATCATTACGATACAGAGGCAGGTAGCAGAGTGAAATCTGCATATCCTTCCACATCACTGGGCCAGGAGACACCACAAATGATGGTCTTGTGAGCCTTACCCTGCCCAGCAGGGAGTAGAACAGCGATTCAACGTGAACTACACCTGGCTGGGCAGGGCAATGCACACAGTGTGACATCCACGCAGAGGACTGGCCTTTACCCTCACACGCACACATGACTTTCTTCATCATATCCTGATGCTACAAAAAAGATTACCCAGTGATCCTACAAATCATGGACACACTGTCAACCACGTTGTCTCTTCGCTTCCTGAGAATCTCTTCAGCTGGTCCACAGGTATCTGTAGCAATAGAGGAGCATAAGAGAAGTGATCAGCAGACAAGATGAGTGTGACTCTATAAGCATTTATGTTTCTATCATCTACTTTATACACGGGCACGTTTTCAGGTCTGGACTGCTGAGATGATAATCAACATATAGAGACAACTCTGTGGCCTCAAGTGCATCCCTGACATCTTGGAGGAATATTACTTGGAGTCCCAGAGCCACCCTTGGTCCAAAAGCCACGAGTCATTAATGAAGAAGCAGGTGCACAGTCCTCGAACCAGGAAAGTTCTGTTTACCAGTAGTTGAGGTCAATACCAACTCTCACGGCGGGAATCTGTACAACGCATGGCCTCAAGTTGGAGGCCCAGCTGGTCCCCTTCACACTCGTAAATAAATCATTCCTCATTACTCCGACCACGTCCTTGAACCTCACCCAGGTTGTATACAAAGAATTTGAAAATGGTGCCCCAGGACCCTGCACCTTGCATCTCTCCCTCAAGAGACCATCTGCACTGCACTTCGCAGTGTACACATTTAGAAGGTTGAGGACCAAGAGACAAAGAGGTGTTTCAGATCTGTCTTCATTTCAATGGAATTAACCTTCCCTTTACTAACAGTTCCTGCTAAACTTCCAGAAATGGAAACATTACGTCATACGGAGGATTTCCGAGGCTCTGTTAACGTTCTAAAGGTGCTGCTAAATGTTCTAGAGGGAGCTAAGGCCATTGGAGCTCCACAGTCAAAAATGCACCGAACACAAACAACAGCACACCAGGGTGCCTGCAGAGACTAACGCACCTAGAAAGACAGGGTTTACACATTCTCCAAGGGTACAGTAGCTGTATGGCTGGGGCACTAAACACAGGAAATCTGTAATGTATAGCCACACCGCAGTCCCCATCATCCTCTTCCATTTAGCTTGCTATCTCTTGCCTCCGCATCCTGATGGCTCCATGCATGATATATCCAGACAGCAAGGGAATATCCACCCACATTTGAATTCTTTTCCCTCCTCAGGGACTGACCTTTCCATCCCCTTTATACTTACTACAGATATAGGAGGATCACAGAGAGTGAAGAATTTCCCATTTCTATATTCACCTGATATGCATCATCTGACACTCTGTAAACTCTTGGGGTTCACAATGTGAGGAGAAGACCACTGACATCTCCCCGAGGCTGCTAGATGCACAGATGGCTCCAGGGTCATTAAGACATCAAGGCAAGCAGATTTGGGCCACCTGCAACTCCATCCAGGTCACTGGTTTAGAGGCCACCACGGACGATGTCACTGTGAGCTTTCGTCTTCAGAGGTGGGCCGTTCACAGGGAGTCTAAGTGAACGGCACCTGAATGGGCAGAGAACTACACACAGCAAGGCTCCAAGGCTAAGGACATGACTATTGGCCCTCTCAGTATCCCATGTAACTTTGAGAACCCTACCCACTACATCCCTGTGAGTGCACACAACATAGTCTACACTCCTAAAACAAGTTATCTCACTGCCCTTCAATTTTCATCCTACTCCCTCTTGGACGTTTCCTCACAAGCTCTCTGTACACCAGGAGAACACAGAAATCCTGGAGATATTCAGCGTGTCTCCATTCTACGCTAAACTACTGAGAAATAGCCTTACATTTCCCAGGTTATCAGATTTCAGGAATTGAGATTGGTCCACGGAAATAACAATCAGATGACAAATATCTATGTGGCTCCTAAAGCACTCCTGAATTTATGGAAGATATCACAGAGTCACGAGCAGCCCCCTACCCAGGACTGCTCCAGCGGCCACCAAAGGTCCTATACCTGTCGCACATTACCTCACCGAGAAAGTCACTGTGTACATCGAATTTACCTGAATATGGCCTCTCCGGGTAAGGCACTGCACACGCCACGGCCTCATGGTGGAAAACGTCCTCTGGCACCACGTTCAAAACTGCAGTGAAGTTTCCTTCCCTCTGAGTGCCATACCTTGATGACTTCACCCAAGATAGAGGTACCTTCTACCCAAGGTAGATATGGACCTAGAAAAAGTTGACCCACTATACTCAGACACGGATCACACATCTCTCTCAGGATATCACCACCTGTTCCCTGCGTATCTGCACCAGGAAGAAGTACTGTGGTAAAGCTTACTCCGTTGGCTTCGCTACCTAATAGGAACTGTGGTTCCATCGTTAAACTCGAGGTGATGATGTTCATAGGAATATTCAAGCTGTGGAAGCAGCCTCAAAGTTCCTAGAATGGGGCATGTTCCCTGGACCCTCAAGATACCATGGCAAGGTTCACAAGGACAAACGTAGCACTAGCACCGGAACTGCTCTAAGGTCATCCCCAAAACTTCTTCCTTGGAGCTTCTTTCTATCCCGATTCCACGAGGTCTACAAGATCAGTAGCTGTCTACACAGGGTATTGCGCACAGCAGGGCTGCCTTTGAACAGTCAAGCAAAGACCCTGCACTGTCTCAGAATCACCTATGTTCTCTCACCCATCGCATCCAATAGGCTGCATTCGAGATATACCCTGACTGATAGAGAATATCCGCACATTGATTGCAACGTGAAAATAACCTTCTCTCGATGTCGACCCTCCACTTCTCTATTCCTTCTTGAGATATACAGAATCTGAGAAGAACAGACACACACACAGAGAAACACAGAGGCAGTGAGCGAGAGATAGACAGAGAGAAATCCTCTAATATTTCTCACAATTCTCCAAGGCATCATCCTGCCTTCTGAAAAATCTTTGTGTTCTTATTGTCAGGACAGACGAAGGCAATCATCCTGAAGACACTTGAGCCACAGATGACTCCGCAGATCATTATGCTACAGAGGTGGGTAGCTCAGTGAAATCTGCATATCCATCCACATCACTGGGCCAGGAGACACCACAAACGATGGTCCTGTGAGCCTTACTCTACCCAGCGGGGGTAAGTACACTGATTCAATGTGAACTTCACCTGGCTGGGTAGGGCACTGCACACAGTGTGACTTCCAGGCAGAGGACTGGCCTTTACCCTCACATGCACACATGATTTTACTCATCATATCCTGATGCTAGAAAAAAAAGTTTACCCAGTAATCCTATAAATCATGGACACACTGTCAACCACGTTGTCTCTTCGCTTCCTGAGAATCTCTTCAGCTGGTCCACAGGTATCTGAAGCAATAGAGGAGCATAATAAAAATGATCAGCAGACAAGATGCCTGTGACTCTATAAGCATTTATGTTTCTATCATCTACTTCATACACGGGCACGTTTTCAGGTCTGGACTACTGAGATCATAATCAACATATATTGACATCTCTGTGGCCTCAAGCACCTCCCTGACATCTTGGAGGAATATTACTTGGAGTCCCAGAGCCAACCTTGGTCCAAAAGCGACGAGTCATTAATGAGGAAGCAGGTGCACAGTCCTCGAACCAGGAAAGTTCCATTTACCAGTAGTTGAGGTCAACACCAACTCTCACGGCGGGAATCTGTACAACGCATGGCCTCAAGTTGCAGGCCCTGCTGGTCCCCTTCACATTCTTAAATAAATCATTCCTAATTACTCTGACCACGTCCTTGAACCTCACCCAAGTGTTATGCACAGAACTTGCAAATGGTGGCCCAGGTCCCTGCACCTTGCATCCCTCCCTCACGAGACCATCCGCAGTGCACTTCGCAGTGTACAGATATAGAAGGATGAGGACCAAGAGAGAAATAGGGGTTTCGGATCTCTCTTCATTTCAATGGAATTCAACTTCCCTTTTGTAACAGTTCCTGGTAAATTGGTAGAAATGGAAACATTACCTCATACAGAGGATTTCTGAGGCACTGTTAAAGTTTTAAAGGTGCTCCTAAATGTTCTGGAGGGAGTTAAGGCCATTGGAGCTCCACACTCAAAACTGCACCAAACACAAATACCACCACACAAACGTGCCTGGCGAGTCTAACGCACCTAGACAGACAGGGTTTACACATTCTCCAAGGGTACAGTAGCTGTATGGCTGGGGCACTACACAAAAGAAATCTGTAATGTGTAGCCACACCGCAGTCCCCATCATCCTCTTCCATTTAGCTTGCTATCTCTTGCCTCCGCATCCTGATGGCTCTTTTCAAGATATATCCAGACAGCAAGGGAATATCCATCCACATTTGAATGCTTTATCCCTCCTCAGGGACTGACCTTTCGATCCCCTTTATACTTACTGCGGACATAGGAGGATCAGAGATAGTGAAGAATTTCCCATGTCTATATTCTCCTCATATGTATCATCTGAGTCTCCGTAAATGCTTGGGGTTCACAATGTGAGGAGAAGACCACTGACATCTTCCCGAGGCTGCTAGAGGCACAGATGGCTCCAGGGTCATTAAGACATTAAGGCAAGCAGATTAGGGCCACCTGCAACTGCATTTAGGTCACTGGTTTAGAGGCCACCACCAACGATGCCATTGTGAGCTTTCCTCTATGCAGGTGGGCCGTTCACAGGGAGTCTAAGTGAACGGCATCTGAATGGGCAGGGAACTACACACAGCAAGGCTCCAAGGCTAAGGACATGCCTTTTGGCCCTCTCAGTACCTCATGCAGCTTTGAGAACCTACACACTACATCCAAGTGAGTGCACACAAGATATTCTACACTCCTAAAACAAGTTATCTCGCTGCCCTTCAATTTTCATCCTACTCCCTCTTGGATGTTTCCTCACAAGCTCTGTGTCCATGAAGAGAACCCAGAAATCCTGGAGGTATTCAGCATGGCCCGCTTCTACGCTGAACTCCTGAGAAATAGCCTTACATTTCCCAGGTTTTCAGATTTCAGGATTTTAGAATGGACCACGGAAATAACATTCAGATGACAAATATCGATGTGGCTCCTAAAGCCCTCCTGAATTTTTGGAAGAGATCACAGAGTCACGAGCAGCCCCCTAGCCAAGACTGCTCCAACGGCCACCAAAGGTCATATTCCTGTGGCACACTACCTCACCAAGAGAGGCACTACCTACATCGAATTTACGTGAATAGTGCCAATCCTGGCAAGGCACTGCGCACGCCACGGCCTCATGGTGGAAAACGTCCTCAGGCACCACGTTCAAATCTGCAGTGAAGTTTCCTTCCCTCTGAGTGCCATACCTTGTTGACTTCACCCAAGATGTAGATATGGACCTAGAAAACGTTGACCCACTATACTCAAACATGGATCACACACCTCTCACAGGATGTCATCACCTCTTCTCTGCGTATCTGCACCAGGATCAGGTACTATGATAAAAGCTTCGTCCGATGACTTCATTTCCTAATAGTAACTGTGGTTCCACCATTAAACTGGAAGTGCTCATGTTCGTAGGAATATTCAAGCAGTGGAAGCAGCCTCAAAGTTCCTAGAATGTAGCAGGTTCCCTTGACACTCAAGATACCATGGCAAGCGTCACAAGAACAAACGTAGCACTAACACTGGAACTGCTCTAAGGTCAACCCCAAAACTTCTTGTGGCTTCTTTGAATCCCGATTGCACGAGGTCTACAAGATCAGTACCTGCCTATGCAGCGTATTGCGCACAGCAGGGCTGTCTCTGATCAATCAAGCCAAGACCCTGCACTTTCTTAGAATCACCTATGATCGCTCACCCATCGCATCCGCTAGGCTGCACTAGAGATATACCCGAACTCATACAGAATATACACCCATTGATGGCAATCCGAATTCTCCTTCTCTCCATGTCTACCATTCACTACCCTATACCTTTTGGAGAGGCACGAAATCTGAGAAAAGCAGACACACAGACAGAGAAAGAGAGAGTGAGTATGTGTGTGTGTGTGTGTGTGTGTGTGTGCGTGTGCGTGTGCGTGTGCGTGTGTGAAAAAGAGAAAGAGAGAGACAGAGAAATCCTCTAGTATTTCTCACATCTCCTCTAAGGAATCATCATGCCTTCTGAAAAATCTTTGTGTTCTTATTGTCAGGACAGACCAGGGAAATCATCCTGAAGATGCCTGAGCCACAGATGATTCCACACATCATTATGCTACCGAGGTGTGTACCTCAGTGAAACCTCCATAGCCATCCACATCACTGGTCCAGGAGATACCACAAAGGAGGTTCTTGTGAGCCGTACTCTACCCAGCGGGGCACAAGTACACTGATTAAACGTGAACTGCACCTGGCTGGGTAGGGCACGGCACACAGCGTGGCTTCTAGGCAGAGGACTGGCCTTTGCCCTCACACCGACACATGACTTTCATCATCATATCCTGAGGCTACAACAAAGTTTTACCGGTTCTCCTCTAAATCATGGCCACACTGACATCCAGTTTCCTCTCCGCTTCCAGATGCTATCTTCAGCTGGTCCACAGTTATCTGAAGCAATAGAGGAGCATAAGAGAAATGATAAGCAGGCAAGATGAGTGTGACTCTATCATCATTTATGTTTCTATCATCTACTTTATACATGGGCACATTTTCAGGTCTGGACTACTGAGATCATAATCAACATATATTGACATCTCTGTGGCTTAAAGCACCTCCCGGACACCTTGGAGGAATATTACTTGCAGTCCCAGAGACACCCTTGGTCCAAAGGCCACGAGTCATTAATGAGGAAGCAGGTGCACAGTCCTCAAAGCAGGAAAGTTCCGTTACCAGTAGGTGAAATCAATACCAACTCTCATGGCGGGAATCTGTACAACGCATGTCCTCAGTTTGGAGGCCCTGCTGGTCCCCTTCACGCTCTTAAATAAATCATTCCTCACTACTCCTACCACGACCTTCAACCTCACCCGAGTGTTATGCAAAGAACTTGAAAATGGTGCCCCAGAACCCTGCACCTTGCATCCCTCCGTCATGAGGCCATCCACACTGCACTTCGCAGTGTACAGATTTAGAAGGATGAGTACCAAGAGAGAAATAGGGGTTTCGGATCTCTCTTCGTTTCAATGCAATTCACCTTCCCTTTTCTAACAGTTCCTGGTAAATTGGTAGAAATGGAAACATTCCGTCATACAGAGGATTTCAGAGGCTCTGTTAAAGTTTTAAAGGTGCTCCTAAATGTTCTGTAGGGAGCTAAGCCCATTGGAACTCCACACTCAAAACTGCAGCCAACACAAATACCAGCACACCAACGTGCCTGGAGAGTCTAACGCACCTAGACAGACAGGGTTTACACATTCTCCAAGGGTACAGTAGCTGTATGGGTGGGGCACTACACACAACAAATCTGTAATGTGTAGCCACACCGCAGTCCCCATCATCCTCTTCCGTTTAGCTTGGTGTCTCTTGCCTCCACATCCTGATGGCTCTATGCATGATATATCCAGACAGCAAGGGACTATCCACCCACATTTGAAACCTTATTCCCTCCTCAGGGACTGACGTTTCGTTCCCATTTATACCTACTGCGGATATAGGAGGATCAGAGACAGTGAAGAATTTCCCATTTCTATATTCTCCTCACATGTATCATCTGACTCTCTGTAAGCTCTTGGGGTTCACAATGTGAGGAGAAGACCACTGACTTCTTCCCGAGGCTGCTAGAGGCACAGATGGCTCCAGGGTCATTAAGACAACAAAGCAAGCAGAGTAGGGCCACCTGCAACTCCATCCAGGTCACTGGTTTAGAGGCCACCACCAATGATGTCATCGTGAGCTTTCCTCTATGCACGTGGGCCGTTCACAGGGAGTCTAAGTGTACGGCACCTCAGTGGGCAGGGGACTACACACAGCAAGGCTCGAAGGCTAAGGACATGCCTTTTGGCCCTCTCAGTACCTCATGTCGCTTTGAGACCCTACGCACTACATCCCTGTGAGGGCACACAACATGGTCTACACTCCTAAAACAAGTTATCTCACTGCCCTTCAATTTTCAGCCTACTCCCTCTTGGACGTTTCCTCACAAGCTCTGTGTCCATCAGGAGAACACAGAAATCCTGGAGGTATTCACAATGGCCCGCTTCTATGCTAAACTACTGAGAAATAGCCTAACATTTCCCAGGTTATCAGATTTCTGTATTTTAGAGTGGACCACGGAAATAACAATCACATCACAAATATCTATGTGGCTCCTAAAGCCCTCCTGAATTTATGGAAGAGATCACAGAGTCACGAGCAGCCCCGTACCCAAGACTGCTCCAGTGGCCACCAAAGGTCATATTCCTGTGGCACATTACCTCACCAAGAAAGGCACTATCTACATTGAATTTACGTGGATAGCACCGATCCCGGAAAGGCACTGCGCACGCCACGGCCTCATGGTGGAAAACGTCCTCAGGCACCACGTTCAAAACGGCAGTGAAGTTTCCTTCCCTCTGACTGCCATAACTTGATGATTTCACCCAAGATGTAGATATGGACCTAGAAAAAGTTGACCCACTATACTCAAACATGGATCACACACCTCTCACAGGATGTCATCAGCTGTTCTCTGTGTATCTGCACCAGGATGAGGAACTATGATCAAAGCTTACTCCCTTGACTTCGTTTCCTAATAGGAAGTGTGGTTGCATCGTTAAACTGGAGGTGCTAACGTTGGTACGAACGTTCAAGCAGTGGAAGCAGCCTCAAAGTTCCTAGAATGTAGCAGGTTCCCTGGACACTCAAGATACCATGGCAAAGGTCACAAGGACAAATGTAGCACTAACTCCGGAACTGCTCTAAGGTCAACCCCAAAACTTCTTCCTTGTAGCTTCCTTGAATCCCGATTGCACAAGGTCTACAAGATCAGTACCAGCCTACGCAGGGTATTGCGCACAACAGGGCTGTCTCTGATCAATCAAGCCAAGACCCTGCACTGTCGTAGAATCACCTATGATCTCTCACCCATCGCATCCACTAGGCTGCACTCGAGATATACCCGGACTCATAGAGAATATCCACCCATTGATTGCAACCCGAATTCTCCTTCTCGCGATGTCTACCATTCACTACCCTATACCTTTTGGAGAGGCACTAAATCTGAGAAAAGCAAACACACAGACAGAGAAAGAGAGAGTGAGTGTGTGTGTGTGTGTGTGTGTGTGTGTGTGTGTGTGTGTGTGTGTGAAAAAGAGAAAGAGAGAAACAGAGATATCCTCTAGTATTTCTCACAACTCCTCTAAGGAATCATCATGCCTTCTAAAAAATCTTTGTGTTATATTACTCAGCCATTAAAAAAAATACATTTGAATCGGTTCTACTGAGATGGATGAAACTGGAGCCCATTATACAGAGTGAAGTAAGCCAGAAAGAAAAACAACAATACAGTATACTAAGGCATATATATGGAATTTGAAAGATGGTAACGATAACCCTACATGCGAGACAGAATAAGAGACACAGATGCATGGAACAATTTTATGGACTCTGAGGGAGAAGGTGAGGGTGGGACGTTCTGGGAGAATGGCATTGAGACATGTGTATTGTCATATGTGAAACAGAGCACCATTCCATGTTCGATGCATGTGACAGGGGCTCAGGGCCGGGGCAATGGGATGATCCAGAAGGATGGGATGGGGAGGGAGGTGGGTGGGGGGTCCGGGAAGGGGAACATATGTAAACCCATGGCTGATTCATGTCAATGTATGGCAAAAACTATTACAATATTGTAAAGTAATTAGCCCCCAACTAAAATAAATAAATTTATAAAAAAATAAAAATAAAAAAATAAAAAATCTTTGTGTTCTTATTGTCAGGACAGACCAAGGAAATCATCCTGAAGATGCCTGAGCCACAGATGTTTCCACACATCATTATGCTACCGAGGTTGGTAGCTCAGTGAAACCTGCATATCCATCCACATCACTGGGCCAGGAGACACCACAAAGGAGGTTCTTGTGAGCCGTACTCTACCCAGCGGGGAACAAGTACACTGATTAAACGTGAACTGCACCTGGCTGGGTAGGGCACGGCACACAGCGAGGCTTCTAGGCAGAGGACTGGCCTTTACCCTGGCACCGACACATGACTTTCATCATCATATCCTGAGGCTACAACAAAGTTTTACCGGTTCTCCTTTAAATCATGGGCACACCGTCATCCTGTTTGCCTCTCCGCTTCCAGAGCATCTCTTCAGCTGGTCCGCAGTTATCTGAAGCAATAGAGGAGCACAGGAGAAATGATGAGCAGGCAAGATGAGTGTGACTCTGTCAGCATTTATGTTTCTATCATCTACTTTATACATGGGCACATTTTCACATCTAGAATACTGAGATCATAATCAACATATATTGACATCTCTGTGCCTCAAGCGCCTCCCTGACATCTTGGAGGAATATTCCTTGAAGTCCCAGAGACACCCCTAGTCCAAAGGCCACGAGTCATTAATGAGGAAGCAGGTGCACAGTCCTCGAACCAGGAACGTTCCGTTTACCAGTAGTTGAGGTGAATACAAACTCTCACGGCGGGAATCTGTTCAACGCATGGCCTCAAGTTGGAGGCCCTGCTCGTCCCCTTCACACTCTTAAATAAAACATTCCTCATTACTCCTACCACATCCTTGAACCTCACACAAGTTTTATACATAGAATTTGAAAATGGTCCCCAGGACCCTGCACCTTGCATCTCTCCCTCAAGAGACCATCTGCACTGCACTTCGCAGTGTACAGATTTAGAAGGATGAGGACCAAGAGACAAAGAGGTGTTTCAGATCTCTCTTCATTTCAATGGAATTAACCTTCCCTTTACTAACAGTTCATGGCAAACTTCCAGAAATGGAAGCATTACGTCATACGGAGGATTTCAGAGGCTCTGTTAAAGTTTTCAAGGTGCTCCTAAATGTTCTAGAGGGAGCTAAGGCCATTGGAGCTCCACACACAAAACTGCTCCGAACACAAACAACCAGCGTGCCTGGAGAGTCTAATGCACCTAGACAGGCAGCGTTTACACATTCTCCAAGGGTACAGTAGCTGTATGGCTGGGGCACTAAACACAAGAAATCTGTAATGTGTAGCCACACCGCAGTCCCCATCATCCTCTTCCATTTAGCTTGCTATCTCTTGCCTCCACATCCTGATGGCTCTAGGCATGATATATCCAGACAGCAAGGGAATATCCACACACATTTGAATCCTTTTCCCTCCTCAGGGACTGACCTTTCCATCCCCTTTATACTTACTGCAGATATAGGAGGATCAGAGAGAGTCAAGAATTTCCCATTTCTATTTTCTCCTGATATGTATCATCTGACTCTCTGTAAACTCTTGGGGTTCACAATGTGAGGAGAAGACCACTGACATCTCTCCGAGGCTGCTAGAGGCACAGATGGCTCCAGGGTCATTAAGACATCAAGGCAAGCAGATTTGGGCCACCTGCAACTCCATCCAGGTCACTGGTTTAGAGGCCACCACGGACGATGTCACTGTGAGCTTTCCTCTTCAGAGGTGGGCCGTTCACAAGGATTCTAAGTGAACGGCACCTGAATGGGCAGGGAACTACACACAGCAAGGCTCCAAGGCTAAGGACATGCCTTTTAGCCCTCTCAGTATCTCATGTAACTTTGAGAACCCTACGCACTACATCCCCATGAGTGCACACAACATAGTCTACACTCCTAAAACAAGTTATCTCACTGCCCTTCAATTTTCATCCTACTCCCTCTTGGACGTTTCCTCACAAGCTCTCGGTACACCAGGAGAACACAGAAATCCTGGAGATATTCAGCATGGCCCGATTCTACGCTAAACTACTGAGAAATAGCCTTACATTTCCCAGGTTATCAGATTTCAGGATTTTAGAATGGTCCACGGAAATAACAATCAGATGACAACTATCTATGTGGCTCCTAAAGCCCTCCTGAATTTATGGAAGAGATCACAGAGTCACGAGCAGCCCCCTACCCAGGACTGCTCCAGCGGCCACCAAAGGTCTTATTCCTGTCGCACATTGCCTCACTGAGAAAGTCACTGTGTACATCGAATTTACCTGAATATGGCCTATCCGTGCAAGACACTGCGCACGCAACGGCCTCATGGTGGAAAACGTCCTCAGGCACCACGTTCAAAACTGCAGTGAAGTTTCGTTCCCTCTGAGTGCCGTACCTTGATGACTTCACCCAAGATGTAGATATGGACCTAGAAAAAGTTGACCCACCATACTCAGACACGGATCACACACCTCTCTCAGGATGTCACCACCTGTTCCCTGCGTATCGGCACTGGGATGAGTTACTGTGGTAAAAGCTTACCCCCTTGGCTTCGTTACCTAATAGGAACTGTGGTTCCATCGTTAAACTCGAGGTGCTGATGTTCATAGGAATATTCAAGCAGTGGAAGCAGCATCAAATTTCCTAGAATGTAGCAGGTTCCCGGAACCCTCAAGATACCATGGCAAGAGTCACAAGGACAGACGTAGTACTAGCACCGGAACTGCTCTAAGGTCAACCCCAAAACTTCTTCCTTGGAGCTTCTTTCTATCCCGATTCCACGAGGTCTACAAGATCAGTACCTGTCTACGCAGGGTATTGCGCACAGCAGGGCTGTCTCTGATCAATCAAGCCAAGACCCTGCACTGTCTCAGAATCACCTATGGTCTCTCTCCCATCGCATCCAATAGGCTGCATTCGAGATATACCCTGACTGATCGAGAATGTCCGCCCATTGATTGCAAACTGAAAATATCCTTCTCTCGATGTCGACCCTCCATTTTTCTATGCCTTCTTGCGATGTACATCGTCTGAGAAGAACAGACACACAGACTGAGAAACACAGAGGGAGTCAGCGAGAGATAGACAGAGAGAAATCCTCTAATACTTCTCACAATTCTCCAAGGAATCATCCTGCCTTCTGAAAAATCTTTGTCTTCTTATTGTCAGGACAGACGAAGGCAATCAGCGTGAAGACACTTGAGCCACAGATGACTCCAGAGATCATTATGCTACAGAGGTGGGTACCTCAGTGAAATCTGCATATCCATCCACATCACTGGGCCAGGAGACACCACAAATGATGCTCTTGTGAGCCTTACTCTACCCAGCGGGGGTTAGTACACCGATTCAACGTGAACTACCCCTGGCTGGGTAGGGCACTGCACACAGTGTGACTTCCAGGCAGAGGAATGGCCTTTACCCTCACACGCACACATGACTTTCCTCATCATATCGTGATGCTACAGGAAACATTAACCAGTGATCCTATAAATCATGGACACACTGTCAACTAGGTTGTCTCTTCGCTTCCTGAGAATCTCTTCAGCTGGTCCACAGGTATCTGAAGCAATAGAGGAGCATAAGAGAAATCATCAGCAGACAAGATGAGTGTGACTCTATAAGCATTTATGTTTCTATCATCTACTTTATACATGGGCATGCTTTCAGGTCTAGACTGCTGAGATGATAATCAACATATAGTGACACCTCTGTGGCCTCAAGCGCCTCCCTGACATCTTAGAGGAATATTACTTGGAGTCCCAGAGCCATCCTTGGTCCAAAAGCCACGAGTCATTAATGAGGAAGCAGGTCCACAGTCCTCGAACCAGGAAAGTTCTGTTTACCAGTAGTTGAGGTCAATACCAACTCTCACGGCGGGAATCTGTTGAACGCATGCCCTCAATTTGGAGGCCCTGCTGGTCCCCTTTACATGCTTAAATAAATCATTCCTCATTACTCCTACCAAGGCATTGAACCTCACCCAAGTTTAAGGCACAGAACATGAAAATGGTGCCCCAGAACGCTGCACCGTGCATCCCTCCCTCACGAGACCATCCGCACTGCACTTCGCAGTGTACAGATTTAGAAGTATGAGGACCAACAGAGAAATAGGGGTTTCGGATCTCTCTTCATTTCAATGGAATTCACCTTCCCTTTTCTAACAGTTCCTGGTAAATTGGTAGGAATGGAAACATTCCGTCATACACAGGATTTCAGAGGCTCTGTTAAAGTTTTAAAGGTGCTCCGAAATGTTGTAGAAGGAGCTAAGGCCACTGGAACTCCACACTCAAAGCTGCACCAAACACAAATACCACCATACCAACGTGCCTGGCAAGTCTAACGCACCTAGACAGACAGTGTTTACACATTCTCCAAGGGTACAGTAGCTGTATGGGTGGGGCACTACACACAACAAATCTGTAATGTGTAGCCACACCGCAGTCCCCATCATCCTCTTCCGTTTAGCTTGGTGTCTCTTGCCTCCACATCCTAATGGCTCTATGCATGATATATCCAGACAGCAAGGGACTATCCACCCACATTTGAAACCTTATTCCCTCCTCAGGGACTGACCTTTCGATCCCCTTTATACCTACTGCGGATATAGGAGGATCAGAGACAGTGAAGAATTTCCCATTTCTATATTCTCCTCACATGTATCATCTGACTCTCTGTAAGCTATTGGGGTTCACAATGTGAGGAGAAGACCACTGACATCTTCCCGAGGCTGCTAGAGGCACAGATGGCTCCAGGGTCATTAAGACAACAAAGCAAGCAGAGTAGGGCCACCTGCAACTCCATCCAGGTCACTGGTTTAGAGGCCACCACCAATGATGTCATCGTGAGCTTTCCTCTATGCAGGTGGGCCGTTCACAGGGCGTCTAAGTGTACGGCACCTCATTGGGCAGGGGAATACACACAGCAAGGCTCGAAGGCAAAGGACATGCCTTTTGGCCCTCTCAGTACCTCATGTCGCTTTGAGACCCTACGCACTACATCCCTGTGAGGGCACACAACATGGTCTACACTCCTAAAACAAGTTATCTCACTGCCCTTCAATTTTCAGCCTACTCCCTCTTGGACGTTTCCTCACAAGCTCTGTGTCCATCAGGAGAACACAGAAATCCTGGAGGTATTCACAATGGCCCGCTTCTATGCTAAACTGCTGAGAAATAGCCTAACATTTCCCAGGTTATCAGATTTCTGTATTTTAGAGTGGACCACGGAAATAACAATCACATCACAAATGTCTATGTGGCTCCTAAAGCCCTCCTGAATTTATGGAAGAGATCACAGAGTCACGAGCAGCCCCGTACCCAAGACTGCTCCAGTGGCCACCAAAGGTCATATTCCTGTGGCACATTACCTCACCAAGAAAGGCACTATCTACATTGAATTTACGTGGATAGCACCGATCCCGGAAAGGCACTGCGCACGCCACGGCCTCATGGTGGAAAACGTCCTCAGGCACCACGTTCAAAACTGCAGTGAAGTTTCCTTCCCTCTGAGTGCCATAACTTGATGATTTCACCCAAGATGTAGATATGGACCTAGAAAAAGTTGACCCAGTATGCTCAAACATGGATCACACACCTCTCACAGGATGTCATCCGCTGTTCTCTGTGTATCTGCACCAGGATGAGGAACTATGATCAAAGCTTACTCCCTTGACTTCGTTTCCTAATAGGAACTGTGGTTGCATCGTTAAACTGGAGGTGCTAATGTTCGTACGAACATTCAAGCAGTGGAAGCAGCCTCAAAGTTCCTAGAATGTAGCAGGTTCCCTGGACACTCAAGATACCATGGCAAACGTCACAAGGACAAATGTAACACTAACTCCGGAACTGCTCTAAGGTCAACCCCAAAACTTCTTCCTTGTAGCTTCCTTGAATCCCGATTGCACAAGGTCTACAAGATCAGTACCAGCCTACGCAGGGTATTGCTCACAACAGGGCTGTCTCTGATCAATCAAGCCAAGACCCTGCACTGTCGTAGAATCACCTATGATCTCTCACCCATCGCATCCACTAGGCTGCACTCGAGATATACCCGGACTCAGAGAGAATATCCACTCATTGATTGCAACCCAAATTCTCCTTCTCTCGATGTCTACCATTCACTACCCTATACCTTTTGTAGAGGCACGAAATCCATGATAAGCAGACACACAGACAGAGAAAGAGAGAGTGAGCGTGTGTGTGTGTGTGTGAAAAAGAGAAAGAGAGAGACGGAGAAATCCTCTAGTATTTCTCAAATCTCCTCTAAGGAATCATCATGCCTTCTAAAAAATCTTTGTGTTCTTATTGTCAGGACAGACCAAGGAATTCATCCTGAAGATGCCTGAGCCACAGATGATTCCACAGATCATTATGCTACTGAGGTCGGTAGCTCAGTGAAACCTGCATATCCATCCACATCACTGGGCCAGGAGACACCACAAAGGAGGTTCTTGTGAGCCGTACTCTACCCAGCGGGGCACAAGTACACTGATTCAACGTGAACTGCACCTGGCTGGGTAGGGCACGGCACACAGCGTGGCTTCTAGGCAGAGGACTGGCCTTTACCCTCACAGCGACACATGACTTTCATCATCATATCCTGAGGCTACAAAAAAGTTTTACCGGTTCCCCTTTAAAGCATGGACACACTGTCATCCCGTTTGCCTCTCCGCTTCCAGAGGCTCTCTTCAGCTGGTCCACAGTTATCTGAAGCAATAGAGGAGCATAAGAGAAATGATCAGCAGGCAAGATGAGTGTGACTCTATCATCATTTATGTTTCTATCATCTACTTTATACATGGGCACATTTTCAGGTCTGGACTACTGAGATCATAATCAACATATTTTGACATCTCTGTGGCTTAAAGCACCTCCCGGACACCTTGGAGGAATATTACTTGCAGTCCCAGAGACACCCTTGGTCCAAAGGCCACGAGTCATTAATGAGGAAGCAGGTGCACAGTCCTCGAACCAGGAAAGTTCCGTTCACCAGTAGGTGAAATCAATAGCAACCCTCACGGCCGGAACCTGTACAACGCATGGCCTCAGTTTGGAGGCCCTCCTGGTCCCCTTCACACTCTTAAATAAATCACTCTTCATGACTCCTACCAAGGCATTGAACCTCACCCAAGTTTAAGGCACAGAACATGAAAATGGTGCCCCAGAACCCTGCACCGTGCATCCCTCCCTCACGAGACCATCCGCATTGCACTTCGCAGTGTACAGATTTAGAAGGATGAGGACCCAGAGAGAAATAGGGGTTTCGGATTTCTCTTCATTTCAATAGAATTCACCTTCCCTTTTCTAACAGTTCCTGGTAAATTGGTAGAAATGGAAACATTCCGTCATACAGAGGATTTCAGAGGCTCTGTTAAAGTTTTAAAGGTGCTCCTAAATGTTCTGAAGGGAGCTAAGCCCATTGGAACTCCACACTCAAAACTGCACCCAACACAAATACCACCACACCAACGTGCCTGGAGAGTCTAACGCACCTAGACAGACAGTGTTTACACATTCTCCAAGGGTACACTAGCTGTATGGGTGGGGCACTACACACAACAAATCTGTAATGTGTAGCCACACCGCAGTCCCCATCATCCTCTTCCATTTAGCTTGCTATCTCTTGCCTCCACATCCTGATGGCTCTATGCATGATATCTCCAGACAGCAAGGGAATATCCACCAACATTTGAATCCTTTTTCCCTCCTCGGGGACTGACCTTTCGATCCCCTTTATACTTACTGCGGATATAGGAGGATCAGAGACAGTGAAGAATTTCCCATTTCTATATTCTCCTCACATGTATCATCTGACTCTCTGCAAGCTCTTGGGGTTCACAATGTGAGGAGTAGACGACTGGCATCTTCCCGAGGCTGCTAGAGGCACAGAAGACTCCAGGGTCATTAAGACAACAAGGCAAGCAGAGTAGGGCCACCTGCAACTCCATCCAGGTCACTGGTTTAGAGGCCACCACCAATGATGTCATTGTGAGCTTTCCTCTATGCAGGTGAGCCGTTCACAGGGAGTCTAAGTGTACGGCACCTCAGTGGGCAGGGGACTACACACAGCAAGGCTCGAAGGCTAAGGACATGCCTTTTGGCCCTCTCAGTACCTCATGTCGCTTTGAAACCCTACGCACTACATCCCTGTGAGGGCACACAACATGGTCTACACTCCTAAAACAAGTTATCTCACTGCCCTTCAATTTTCAGCCTACTCCCTCTTGGACATTTCCTCACAAGCTCTGTGTCCATCAGGAGAACACAGAAATCCTGGAGGTATTCACAATGGCCCGCTTCTATGCTAAACTACTGAGAAACAGCCTAACATTTCCCAGGTTGTCAGATTTCTGTATTTTAGAGTGGACCACGGAAATAACAATCACATCACAAATGTCTATGTGGCTCCTAAAGCCCTCCTGAATTTATGGAAGAGATCACAGAGTCACGAGCAGCCCCGTACCCAAGACTGCTCCAGTGGCCACCAAAGGTCATATTCCTGTGGCACATTACCTCACCAAGAAAGGCACTATCTACATTGAATTTACGTGGATAGCACCGATCCCGGAAAGGCACTGCGCACGCCACGGCCTCATGGTGGAAAACGTCCTCAGGCACCACGTTCAAAACTGCAGTGAAGTTTCCTTCCCTCTGAGTGCCTTAACTTGATGATTTCACCCAAGATGTAGATATGGACCTAGAAAAAGTTGACCCACTATACTCAAACATGGATCACACACCTCTCACAGGATGTCATCCACTGTTCTCTGTGTATCTGCACCAGGATGAGGAACTATGATCAAAGCTTACTCCCTTGATTTCGTTTCCTAATAGGAACTGTGGTTGCATCGTTAAACTGGAGGTGCTAATGTTCGTACGAACATTCAAGCAGTGGAAGCAGCCTCAAAGTTCCTAGAATGTAGCAGGTTCCCTGGACACTCAAGATACCATGGCAAACGTCACAAGGACAAATGTAGCACTAACTCCGGAACTGCTCTAAAGTCAACCCCAAAACTTCTTCCTTGTAGCTTCCTTGAATCCCGATTGCACAAGGTCTACAAGATCAGTACCAGCCTACGCAGGGTATTGCGCACAGCAGGGCTGTCTCTGATCAATCAAGCCAAGACCCTGCACTGTCTTAGAATCACCTATGATCTCTCACCCATCGCATCCACTAGGCTGCACTCGAGATATACCCGGACTCATAGAGAATATCCACCCATTGATTGCAACCCGAATTCTCTTTCTCGCGATGTCTACCATTCACTACCCTATACCTTTTGCAGAGGCACTAAATCTGAGAAAAGCAGACACACAGACAGAGAAAGAGAGAGTGAGTGTGTGTGTGTGTGTGTGTGAAAAAGAGAAAGAGAGAGACAGAGATATCCTCTAGTATTTCTCACAACTCCTCTAAGGAATCATCATGCCTTCTAAAAAATCTTTGTGTTCTTATTGTCAGGACAGACCAAGGAAATCATCCTGAAGATGCCTGAGCCACAGATGATTCCACACATCATTATGCTACCGAGGTTGGTAGCTCAGTGAAACCTGCATATCCAT
Source organism: Giraffa tippelskirchi (assembly GCF_054371585.1). Taxonomy (NCBI): domain Eukaryota; kingdom Metazoa; phylum Chordata; class Mammalia; order Artiodactyla; family Giraffidae; genus Giraffa; species Giraffa tippelskirchi. Next base: position 8,530,222 of record NC_137289.1, on the reverse strand, counting down.
CCACATCACTGGGCCAGGAGACACCACAAAGGAGGTTCTTGTGAGCCGTACTCTACCCAGCAGGGCACAAGTACACTGATTAAACTTGAACTGCACCTGGCTGGGTAGGGCACGGCACACAGCGAGGCTTCTAGGCAGAGGACTGGCCTTTACCCTGGCACCGACACATGACTTTCATCATCATATCCTGAGGCTACAACAAAGTTTTACCGGTTCTCCTTTAAATCATGGGCACACCGTCATCCTGTTTGCCTCTCCGCTTCCAGAGCATCTCTTCAGCTGGTCCGCAGTTATCTGAAGCAATAGAGGAGCATAAGAGAAATGATCAGCAGGCAAGATGAGTGTGACTCTATCATCATTTATGTTTCTATCATCTACTTTATACATGGGCACATTTTCAGGTCTGGACTACTGAGATCATAATCAACATATTTTGACATCTCTGTGGCTTAAAGCACCTCCCGGACACCTTGGAGGAATATTACTTGCAGTCCCAGAGACACCCTTGGTCCAAAGGCCACGAGTCATTAATGAGGAAGCAGGTGCACAGTCCTCGAACCAGGAAAGTTCCGTTCACCAGTAGGTGAAATCAATAGCAACCCTCACGGCCGGAACCTGTACAACGCATGGCCTCAGTTTGGAGGCCCTCCTGGTCCCCTTCACACTCTTAAATAAATCACTCTTCATGACTCCTACCAAGGCATTGAACCTCACCCAAGTTTAAGGCACAGAACATGAAAATGGTGCCCCAGAACCCTGCACCGTGCATCCCTCCCTCACGAGACCATCCGCATTGCACTTCGCAGTGTACAGATTTAGAAGGATGAGGACCCAGAGAGAAATAGGGGTTTCGGATTTCTCTTCATTTCAATAGAATTCACCTTCCCTTTTCTAACAGTTCCTGGTAAATTGGTAGAAATGGAAACATTCCGTCATACAGAGGATTTCAGAGGCTATGTTAAAGTTTTAAAGGTGCTCCTAAATGTTCTGAAGGGAGCTAAGCCCATTGGAACTCCACACTCAAAACTGCACCCAACACAAATACCACCACACCAACGTGCCTGGAGAGTCTAACGCACCTAGACAGACAGTGTTTACACATTCTCCAAGGGTACACTAGCTGTATGGGTGGGGCACTACACACAACAAATCTGTAATGTGTAGCCACACCACAGTCCCCATCATCCTCTTCCATTTAGCTTGGTGTCTCTTGCCTCCACATCCTGATGGCTCTATGCATGACATATCCAGACAGCAAGGGACTATCCACCCACATTTGAATCCTTTTTCCCTCCTCAGGGACTGACCCTTCGATCCCCTTTATACTTACTGTGGATATAGAAGGATCAGAGACAGTGAAGAATTTCCCATTTCTATATTGTCCTCACATGTATCATTTGACTCTCTGCAAGCTCTTGGGGTTCACAATGTGAGGAGTAGACGACTGGCATCTTCCCGAGGCTGCTAGAGGCACAGAAGGCTCCAGGGTCATTAAGACAACAAGGCAAGCAGAGTAGGGCCACCTGCAACTCCATCCAGGTCACCGGTTTAGAGGCCACCACCAATGATGTCATTGTGAGCTTTCCTCTATGCAGGTGAGCCGTTCACAGGGAGTCTAAGTGTACGGCACCTCAGTGGGCAGGGGACTACACACAGCAAGGCTCGAAGGCTAAGGACATGCCTTTTGGCCCTCTCAGTACCTCATGTCGCTTTGAAACCCTACGCACTACATCCCTGTGAGGGCACACAACATGGTCTACACTCCTAAAACAAGTTATCTCACTGCCCTTCAATTTTCAGCCTACTCCCTCTTGGACATTTCCTCACAAGCTCTGTGTCCATCAGGAGAACACAGAAATCCTGGAGGTATTCACAATGGCCCGCTTCTATGCTAAACTACTGAGAAACAGCCTAACATTTCCCAGGTTGTCAGATTTCTGTATTTTAGAGTGGACCACGGAAATAACAATCACATCACAAATGTCTATGTGGCTCCTAAAGCCCTCCTGAATTTATGGAAGAGATCACAGAGTCACGAGCAGCCCCGTACCCAAGACTGCTCCAGTGGCCACCAAAGGTCATATTCCTGTGGCACATTACCTCACCAAGAAAGGCACTATCTACATTGAATTTACGTGGATAGCACCGATCCCGGAAAGGCACTGCGCACGCCACGGCCTCATGGTGGAAAACGTCCTCAGGCACCACGTTCAAAACTGCAGTGAAGTTTCCTTCCCTCTGAGTGCCTTAACTTGATGATTTCACCCAAGATGTAGATATGGACCTAGAAAAAGTTGACCCACTATACTCAAACATGGATCACACACCTCTCACAGGATGTCATCCACTGTTCTCTGTGTATCTGCACCAGGATGAGGAACTATGATCAAAGCTTACTCCCTTGATTTCGTTTCCTAATAGGAACTGTGGTTGCATCGTTAAACTGGAGGTGCTAATGTTGGTACGAACATTCAAGCAGTGGAAGCAGCCTCAAAGTTCCTAGAATGTAGCAGGTTCCCTGGACGCTCAAGATACCATGGCAAACGTCACAAGGACAAATGTAGCACTAACTCCGGAACTGCTCTAAGGTCAACCCCAAAACTACTTCCTTGTAGCTTCCTTGAATCCCGATTGCACAAGGTCTACAAGATCAGTACCAGCCTACGCAGGGTATTGCGCACAGCAGGGCTGTCTCTGATCAATCAAGCCAAGACCCTGCACTGTCTTAGAATCACCTATGATCTCTCACCCATCGCATCCACTAGGCTGCACTCGAGATATACCCGGACTCATAGAGAATATCCACCCATTGATTGCAACCCGAATTCTCTTTCTCGCGATGTCTACCATTCACTACCCTATACCTTTTGCAGAGGCACTAAATCTGAGAAAAGCAGACACACAGACAGAGAAAGAGAGAGTGAGTGTGTGTGTGTGTGTGTGTGAAAAAGAGAAAGAGAGAGACAGAGATATCCTCTAGTATTTCTCACAACTCCTCTAAGGAATCATCATGCCTTCTAAAAAATCTTTGTGTTCTTATTGTCAGGACAGACCAAGGAAATCATCCTGAAGATGCCTGAGCCACAGATGATTCCACACATCATTATGCTACCGAGGTTGGTAGCTCAGTGAAACCTGCATATCCATCCACATCACTGGGCCAGGAGACACCACAAAGGAGGTTCTTGTGAGCCGTACTCTACCCAGCAGGGCACAAGTACACTGATTAAACTTGAACTGCACCTGGCTGGGTAGGGCACGGCACACAGCGAGGCTTCTAGGCAGAGGACTGGCCTTTACCCTGGCACCGACACATGACTTTCATCATCATATCCTGAGGCTACAACAAAGTTTTACCGGTTCTCCTTTAAATCATGGGCACACCGTCATCCTGTTTGCCTCTCCGCTTCCAGAGAATCTCTTCAGCTGGTCCACAGGTATCTGAAACAATAGAGGAGCATAAGAGAAATGATCAGCAGACAAGATGAGTGTGACTCTATAAGCATTTATGTTTCTATCATCTACTTTATCCATGGGCACGTTTTCAGGTCTGGACTGCTGAGATGATAATCAACATATAGTGACATCTCTGTGGCCTCAAGCGCCTCCCTGACATCTTGGAGGAATATTACTTGGAGTCCCAGAGCCACCCTTGGTCCAAGATCCACGAGTCATTAATGAGGAAGCAGGTGCACTGTCCTCGAACCAGGAAAGTTCCATTTACCAGTAGTTGAGGTCAATACCAACTCTCATGGCAGGAATCTGTACAACGCATGGCCTCAAGTTGGAGGCCCTGCTGGTCCCCTTCACACTGTTAAATAAAACATTCCTCATTACTCCTACCACATCCTTGAACCTCACCCAAGTTTTATACATAGATGTTGAAAATGGTCCCCAGGACCCTGCACCGTGCATCCCTCCCTCAAGAGACCATCTGCACTGCACTTCACAGTGTACAGATTTAGAAGGATAAGGACCAAGAGACCAAAAGCTGCTTCAGATCTCTCTTCATTTCAATGGAATTAACCTTCCCTTTACTAACAGTTCCTGGTAAACTTCCAGAAATGGAAAGATTACGTCATACGGAGGATTTCAGAGGCTCTGTTAAAGTTTTCAAGGCGCTCCTAAATGTTCTAGAGGGAGCTAAGGCCATTGGAGCTCCACACACAATACTGCTCCGAACACAAACAACGGCACACCAGCGTTCCTGGAGAGTCGAAGATACCTAGACAGGCAGCGTTTACACATTCTCCAAGGGTACAGTAGCTGTATGGCTGGGGAACTAAACACAAGACATCTGTAATGTGTAGCTACACCGCAGTCCCCATCATCCTCTTCCATTTAGCTTGCTATCTCTTGCCTCCACATCCTGATGGCTCTAGGCATGATATCTCCAGACAGCAAGGGAATATCCACCCACATTTGAATCCTTTTCCCTCCTCAGGGACTGACCTTTCAATCCCCTTTATACTTACTGCAGATATAGGAGCATCACAGAGAGTGAAGAATTTCCCATTTCTATATTCTCCTGATATGTATCATCTGACTCTCTGTAAACTCTTGGGGTTCACAATGTGAGGAGAAGACCACTGACATCTTCCCGAGGCTGCTAGAGGCACAGATGGCTCCAGGGTCATTAAGACATCAAGGCAAGCAGATTTGGGCCACCTGCAGCTCCATCCAGGTCACTGGTTTAGAGGCCACCAGGAACGATATCACTGTGAGCTTTCCTCTACAGAGGTGGGCTGTTCACAAGGAGTCTAAGTGAACGGCACCTGAGTGGGCAGGGAAGTACACACAGGAAGGCTCCAAGGCTAAAGACATTACTTTTGGCCCTCTCAGTATCCCATGTAGCTTTGAGAACCCTACGCACTACATCCCCGTGAGCGCACACAACATAGTCTACACTCCTAAAACAAGTTATCTCACTGCCCTTCAATTTTCATCCTACTCCCTCTTGGATGTTTCCTCACAAGCTCTCTGTACACCAGGAGAACACAGAAATCCTGGAGATATTCAGCATGGCCCGATTCTACGCTAAACTACTGAGAAATAGCCTTACATTTCCCAGGTTATCAGATTTCAGGATTTTAGAATGGTCCACGGAAATAACAATCAGATGACAAATATCTATGTGGCTCCTAAAGCCCTCCTGAATTTATGGAAGAGATCACAGAGTCACGAGCAGCCCCCTACCCAGGACTGCTCCAGCGGCCACCAAAGGTCATATTCCTGTCGCACGTTACCTCACCGAGAAAGTCACTGTGTACATCGAATTTACCTGAATATGGTCTAGCCGAGCAAGGCACTGCGCACGCCACGGCCTCATGGTGGAAAAAGTCCTCGGGCACCACGTTCAACTCTGCAGTGAAGTTTCCTTCCCTCTGAGTGCCATACCTTGATGACTTCACCCAAGATGTAGATATGGACCTAGAAAAAGTTGACCCACTATACTCAAACATGGATCACACACCTCTCACAGGATGTCATCAACTGTTCTCTACGTATCTTCACTAGCATTAGGTAGTACTGTAAATGCTTTCTACGTTGACTTCATTTCCTAATAGGAACTGTGCTTCCATGGTTAAACTGGAGGTGCTAATGTTTGTAGGAATATTCAAGCAGTGGAAGCAGCCTCAAAGTTCCTAGAATGTAGCAGGTTCCCTGGACCCTCAAGATACCATGGCAAGCGTCACAAGGACAAACGTAGCACTAGCACCGGAACTGCTCTAAGGTCAACCCCAAAACTTCTTCCTACTAGCTTCTTTCTATCCCAATTGCACTGATTCTACAAGATCAGTACCTGTCTATGCAGGGTATTGCGCACAGCAGGGCTGTCTCTGATCAATCAAGCCAAGACCCTGCAGTGTCTTAGAATCACCTATGATCTCTCACCCATCGCATCCACTAGTCTGCACTCGTGATATACCCGGACTCATAGAGAATATCCACCCATTGATTGCAACCCGAATTTTCCTTCTATCGAAGTCTACCATTCACTTCTCTATACCATTTGGAGAGGTACGAAATCTGAGATAAGCAGATGCACAGAGAAAAAAAGAGAGAGTGAGTGTGTGTGTGTGTGTGTGTGTGTGTGAGCGAGAGAGAGAGAGAAAGAGAGAGAGAGTGAAAAAGCTTTGTGTTCTTATTGTCAGGAGAGACCAAGGAAATCATCCTGAAGATGCCTGAGCCACAGATGACTCCACAGATCATTATGCTACCAAGGTTGGTAGCTCAGTGAAACCTGCATATCCATCCACATCACTGGGCCAGGAGACACCACAAAGGAGGTTCTTGTGAGCCTTAAGCTACCCATCGGGGTACACATACAGTGATTCAACGTGCACTGCATCTGCCTGGGTAGGGCACGGCACACAGCGTGGCTTCTAGTTAGAGGTCTGGCCTTTACCCTCACACCCACACATGACTTTCCTCATCATATCCTGATGTTACAACAAAGATTTACCCGTTATCCTTTAAATCATGGACACAGTGTCATCCAGTTTGCCTCTCTGCTTCCTGAGAATCTCTTCAGCTGGTCCACAGTTGTCTGAAGCAATAGAGGAGCATAGGAGAAATGATCAGCAGGCAAGAGGAGTGTGACTCTATAAGCACTTATGGTGCTATCATCTACTTTATATATGGGCACATTTTCAGGTATGGAGGACTGAGATCATAATCAACATATATTGACATCTCTGTGGCCTCGAGCGCTTCCCTGACATCTTGGAGGTATATTACTGGGAGTCCCAGGGCCACCCTTGTTCCAAAGACCACGAGTCATTAAAGAGGAAGCAGGTGAACAGTCGTGGAACCAGGAAAGTTCCGTTTCTGAGTAGGTGAAGTCAATAGCAATTCTCACGGCCGGAATCTGTACAATGCATGGCCTCTAGTTGGAGGCCCTGCTGGTCCCCTTCACACACTTAAATAAATCATTCCTAACTACTCCTACCACGTTCTTGAACCTCACCCAAGTTTTATGCATAGAACTTGGAAACGGTGCCCCAGGACCCTGCACCTTGCATCCCTCCCTCACGAGACCATCCGCACTGCACTTCGCAGTGTACAGATTTAGAAGGATGAGGACCAAGAGAGAAATAGTTGTTTCGGATCTCTCTTCATTTCAATGGAATTAACCTTCCCTTTTCTAACAATTCCTGGTAAGTTGGTAGAAATGGAAACATTATGTCATAAAGAGGATTTCAGAGGCTCTGTTAAAGGTTAAGGGTGCTGCTAAATGTTGTGGAGGGAGGTAAGACCATTGGAGCTCCACACTCAGAACTGCACCGAACACAAATAACACCACACCAATGTGCCTGGAGGGTCTAACGCACCTAGACAGACAGTGTTTACACATTCTCCAAGGGTACAGGAGCTGTATAGGTGGGGCACTAAACACAAGAAATCTGTAATGTGTGGCCACACCTCAGTCCCCATCATCCTCTTCCATTTAGCTTGCTATCTCTTGCCTCCACATCCTGATGGCTCTAGGCATGATATCTCCAGACAGCAAGGGAATATCCACCCACATTTGAATCCTTTTCCCTCCTCAGGGACTGACCTTTCAATCCCCTTTATACTTACTGCAGATATAGGAGCATCACAGAGAGTGAAGAATTTCCCATTTCTATATTCTCCTGATATGTATCATCTGACTCTCTGTAAACTCTTGGGGTTCACAATGTGAGGAGAAGACCACTGACATCTTCCCGAGGCTGCTAGAGGCACAGATGGCTCCAGGGTCATTAAGACATCAAGGCAAGCAGATTTGGGCCACCTGCAGCTCCATCCAGGTCACTGGTTTAGAGGCCACCAGGAACGATATCACTGTGAGCTTTCCTCTACAGAGGTGGGCTGTTCACAAGGAGTCTAAGTGAACGGCACCTGAGTGGGCAGGGAAGTACACACAGGAAGGCTCCAAGGCTAAAGACATTACTTTTGGCCCTCTCAGTATCCCATGTAGCTTTGAGAACCCTACGCACTACATCCCCGTGAGCGCACACAACATAGTCTACACTCCTAAAACAAGTTATCTCACTGCCCTTCAATTTTCATCCTACTCCCTCTTGGATGTTTCCTCACAAGCTCTCTGTACACCAGGAGAACACAGAAATCCTGGAGATATTCAGCATGGCCCGATTCTACGCTAAACTACTGAGAAATAGCCTTACATTTCCCAGGTTATCAGATTTCAGGATTTTAGAATGGTCCACGGAAATAACAATCAGATGACAAATATCTATGTGGCTCCTAAAGCCCTCCTGAATTTATGGAAGAGATCACAGAGTCACGAGCAGCCCCCTACCCAGGACTGCTCCAGCGGCCACCAAAGGTCATATTCCTGTCGCACGTTACCTCACCGAGAAAGTCACTGTGTACATCGAATTTACCTGAATATGGTCTAGCCGAGCAAGGCACTGCGCACGCCACGGCCTCATGGTGGAAAAAGTCCTCGGGCACCACGTTCAACTCTGCAGTGAAGTTTCCTTCCCTCTGAGTGCCATACCTTGATGACTTCACCCAAGATGTAGATATGGACCTAGAAAAAGTTGACCCACTATACTCAAACATGGATCACACACCTCTCACAGGATGTCATCAACTGTTCTCTACGTATCTTCACTAGCATTAGGTAGTACTGTAAATGCTTTCTACGTTGACTTCATTTCCTAATAGGAACTGTGCTTCCATGGTTAAACTGGAGGTGCTAATGTTTGTAGGAATATTCAAGCAGTGGAAGCAGCCTCAAAGTTCCTAGAATGTAGCAGGTTCCCTGGACCCTCAAGATACCATGGCAAGCGTCACAAGGACAAACGTAGCACTAGCACCGGAACTGCTCTAAGGTCAACCCCAAAACTTCTTCCTACTAGCTTCTTTCTATCCCAATTGCACTGATTCTACAAGATCAGTACCTGTCTATGCAGGGTATTGCGCACAGCAGGGCTGTCTCTGATCAATCAAGCCAAGACCCTGCAGTGTCTTAGAATCACCTATGATCTCTCACCCATCGCATCCACTAGTCTGCACTCGTGATATACCCGGACTCATAGAGAATATCCACCCATTGATTGCAACCCGAATTTTCCTTCTATCGAAGTCTACCATTCACTTCTCTATACCATTTGGAGAGGTACGAAATCTGAGATAAGCAGATGCACAGAGAAAAAAAGAGAGAGTGAGTGTGTGTGTGTGTGTGTGTGTGTGTGTGAGCGAGAGAGAGAGAGAGAGAGAGAGAGAGTGAAAAAGCTTTGTGTTCTTATTGTCAGGAGAGACCAAGGAAATCATCCTGAAGATGCCTGAGCCACAGATGACTCCACAGATCATTATGCTACCAAGGTTGGTAGCTCAGTGAAACCTGCATATCCATCCACATCACTGGGCCAGGAGACACCACAAAGGAGGTTCTTGTGAGCCTTAAGCTACCCATCGGGGTACACATACAGCGATTCAACGTGCACTGCATCTGCCTGGGTAGGGCACGGCACACAGCGTGGCTTCTAGTTAGAGGTCTGGCCTTTACCCTCACACCCACACATGACTTTCCTCATCATATCCTGATGTTACAACAAAGATTTACCCGTTATCCTTTAAATCATGGACACAGTGTCATCCAGTTTGCCTCTCTGCTTCCTGAGAATCTCTTCAGCTGGTCCACAGTTGTCTGAAGCAATAGAGGAGCATAGGAGAAATGATCAGCAGGCAAGAGGAGTGTGACTCTATAAGCACTTATGGTGCTATCATCTACTTTATATATGGGCACATTTTCAGGTATGGAGGACTGAGATCATAATCAACATATATTGACATCTCTGTGGCCTCGAGCGCTTCCCTGACATCTTGGAGGTATATTACTGGGAGTCCCAGGGCCACCCTTGTTCCAAAGACCACGAGTCATTAAAGAGGAAGCAGGTGAACAGTCGTGGAACCAGGAAAGTTCCGTTTCTGAGTAGGTGAAGTCAATAGCAATTCTCACGGCCGGAATCTGTACAATGCATGGCCTCTAGTTGGAGGCCCTGCTGGTCCCCTTCACACACTTAAATAAATCATTCCTAACTACTCCTACCACGTTCTTGAACCTCACCCAAGTTTTATGCATAGAACTTGGAAACGGTGCCCCAGGACCCTGCACCTTGCATCCCTCCCTCACGAGACCATCCGCACTGCACTTCGCAGTGTACAGATTTAGAAGGATGAGGACCAAGAGAGAAATAGTTGTTTCGGATCTCTCTTCATTTCAATGGAATTAACCTTCCCTTTTCTAACAATTCCTGGTAAGTTGGTAGAAATGGAAACATTATGTCATAAAGAGGATTTCAGAGGCTCTGTTAAAGGTTAAGGGTGCTGCTAAATGTTGTGGAGGGAGGTAAGACCATTGGAGCTCCACACTCAGAACTGCACCGAACACAAATAACACCACACCAATGTGCCTGGAGGGTCTAACGCACCTAGACAGACAGTGTTTACACATTCTCCAAGGGTACAGGAGCTGTATAGGTGGGGCACTAAACACAAGAAATCTGTAATGTGTGGCCACACCGCAGTCCCCATCATCCTCTTCCATTTAGCTTGCTATCTCTTGCCTCCACATCCTGATGGCTCTAGGCATGATATCTCCAGACAGCAAGGGAATATCCACCCACATTTGAATCCTTTTCCCTCCTCAGGGACTGACCTTTCAATCCCCTTTATACTTACTGCAGATATAGGAGCATCACAGAGAGTGAAGAATTTCCCATTTCTATATTCTCCTGATATGTATCATCTGACTCTCTGTAAACTCTTGGGGTTCACAATGTGAGGAGAAGACCACTGACATCTTCCCGAGGCTGCTAGAGGCACAGATGGCTCCACGGTCATTAAGACATTAAGGCAAGCAGATTAGGGCCACCTGCAACTCCATCCAGGTCACTGGTTTAGAGGCCACCACCAACGATGTCATTGTGAGCTTTCCTCTATGCAGGTGGGCCGTTCACAGGGAGTCTAAGTGAACGGCACCTGAATGGGCAGGGAACTACACACAGCAAGGCTCCAAGGCTAAGGACATGCATTTTGGCCCTCTCAGTACCTCATGTAGCTTAGAGAACCTACGCTCTACATCCCCGTGAGTTCACACAAGATATTCTACACTCCTAAAACAAGTTATCTCACTGCCCTTCAATTTTCAACCTACTCCCTCTTGGACGTTTCCTCACAAGCTCTGTGTCCATCAGGAGAACACAGAAATCCTGGAGGTATTCAGCATGGCCCGCTTCTATGCTAAACTACTGAGAAATAGCTTTACATTTCTTTCCCAGGTTATCAGATTTCAGGATTTTAGAGTGGACCATGCAAGTAACATTCACATGACAAATATCTATGTGGCTCCTAAAGGCCTCCGGAATTTATAGAAGAGATCACAGAGTCACGAGCAGCCCCCTACCCAAGACTGCTCCAGCGGCCACCAAAGGTCATATTCCTGTGGCACATTACCTCACCAAGAAAGGCACTATTTACATCGAATTTACGTGAATAGTGCCGATCCTGGCAAGGCACTGCGCACGCCACGGCCTCATGGTGGAAAACGTCCTCAGGCACCACGTTCAAAAGTGCAGTGAAGTTTCCTTCCCTCTGAGTGCCATACCTTGATGACTTCACCCAAGATGTAGATATGGACCTAGAAAAAGTTGACCCACTATACTCAGACACGGATCACACACCTCTCTCAGGATGTCACCACCTTTTCCCTGCGTATTTGCACCAGGATGAGGTACGGGGGTAAAAGCTTACTCCGTTGACTTCGTTTCCTAATAGGAACTGTCCTTCCATCGTTAAACTGGAGGTGCTAATATTCGTAGGAATATTCAAGCACTAGAAGCAGCCTCAAAGTTCCTAGAATGTAGCAGGTTCGCTGGACCCTCTAGATACCACGGCAAGCGTCACAAGGACAAATGTAGCTCTAGCACCGGAACTGCTCTAAGGTCAACCCCAAAACTTCTTCCTTGTAGCTTCTTTCTATCCTGATTGCATGAGGTCTACAAGATCAGTAGTGTCTACGCAGGGTATTGCGCACAGCAGGGCTGTCTCTAATCAATCAAGACAAGACCCTGCACTGTCTTAGAATCACCTATGATCTTTCACCCATCGCATCCATTAGGCAGCACTCGAGATATATCCGGACTCATAGAAAATATCCACCCATTGCTTGCAACCCGAGTTTTCCTTCCCTCGATGTCAACCATCCACTTCTCTATACCTTTTGGAGAGGTACGAAATCTGAGATAAGCAGACACACAGAGAGTGAAAGAGAGAATGAGTGTGTGTGTGTGTGTGTGTGTGTGTGTGTGTGTGAGAGAGAGAGAGAGAGAGAGAGAGAGAGAGCGCCAGAGACAGAGCCAGAGACAGAGAAATCCTCTAGCATTTCTCACATATCCTCTAAGGAATCATGATGCCTTCTGAAAAATCTTTGTGTTCTTATTGTCAGGACAGACCAAGGAAATCATCCTGAAAATGCCTGAGCCACAGATAACTCCGCAGATCATCATGCTACCGAGGTCAGTAGCTCAGTGCAACCTGCATATCCATCCACATCACTGTTCCAGGAGACACCACAATCGATGTTCTTGTGAGCCTTATGCTACCCCTGCTGCACAGTACACCGATTCAACGTGTACTGAATCTGATGGGTAGGGCAGTGCACACAGCCTGGCTTCCAGGCAGTGGTCTGGCCTTTACCCTCACATCCACACATGACTTTCATCATCATATCCTGATGCTACAACAAAGATTTACTGGTTTTCCTTTAAATCAGGGACATTATGTCATCCAGTTTGCCTCTCCCCTTGCTGAGAATCTCTTCAGCTGGTCCACAGGAGACGTGGGTTTGGAAAATCCCCTTGATTGTAGCCCACCAGGCTCCTTTGTCTATTTGATTCTTGAGACAAGAATACTCCAACGGGTTTCCATTCCCTTCTCCAGGGTATCCTCCTGACCCACGGGTTGAACCTCGGTCTCCTATATAGCAGGCAGATTCTTTACCAGTTGAGCCACCAGGGAAGCACAAAAAAGAGCAGACAACATAAATATAGGGCCGCAATCATTTTAGCTGTTCTGTCTTTAAGAGTGTATAGCTTCTTGAACTACGGATGGGTAAGATAACCAGAGAATAACAAAGAGTTGCACTTCCTATACTAAGAGCACGGAGGAGTATATTAGGTTTGTCCTTTGCTAGGTAGAAAAGAGACAGTATGAATGTACAAAGATAATGAGAAATGTGGACAATTCCACATGCCTAACATAAGTGGTTATAGCTGTGAAGTTAAGCCAATGAATAACGATTAGAGGCAAGAATCTTCGAAGGCTAGCAGATGAAGGCAAAAAGTATTTCTCAGAAGCCAAAGCTGACTGTGGAAGAAAAGGAAATAAGATACATGGATAAGCAAATCTGCAACATCTCTGAAACACCGTGAACTAGAGTTGATGAATTGTTTACGTGCCGAAGTCAAATTTTTAGGGGCTTGTTGGCAGGGTTAGCACTATAACAGATGGTGTTTGCTTGAGAAAGCATGAAAGGAAGGAGAAACAATGACTGTTTACTTCAGGATACAAGGAGTAGAGAAAAAGCATTAAAAGTATCTGAGAAGTGCATGCTAAGTCGCTTCAGTCGTGTCTGACTCTTTGTGACCCTATGGACTGCAGTCCTCCAGGTTCCTCTGGATTCTCCAGGCAAGAATACTGAAGTGGGTTATCATTTCCTTCTCCAGGGGATCTTCCCAACCAGGGGATCAAACCTGTGTTTCTTATGTCTCCTGCGTTAGCAGGAGTGTACTACTAGCACCACTTGGGAAGCCCAAATCTGAGAAGGACTAGAGGTAAATAATTACTTCATGGAAGTTTATCATGCTCAGGAAAGTTGCTGAGAACCAAGAAATACAGTATGACCCACTGTACTGTGGTATCCATAACCACCAGCAACACAAATGAATTCTGCGAATGCAGTCTAGTTTTACTTGGGTGGCTTTAGAAGCCTTTCTAAATATGCCAGATAAACCTGTGAAAGCAAAGTTTCCTGGCCTAATAATTGAGAGACATGTTTTGTGGAATGATGAAAATAGCCCACTGTGCTTGCTTTATTCAGTGTGAAATAAAGAGGGGGAAGAGGTTGAAGCAGGACGGAAGAAACATACATGAATGTACTGAGTGCCCACTGTGTGTCAGGCACTGCGCTAGGCATTTTAACAGATAACACCTCATTTAATCTTCACATTAACAATATGACAAAAGCATTAGCATCTACATTTTACACAAAGAAAAGCCAGCTCACAGAGGTAAAGAGAGTTGCCTAATATTAAGAGATCAAAAGCCAGGACTCAAACCCAGGTGTTTATGAGAAGAAGCTCACAGAATGGCTGCAAGTGGAAACAAAAATGTGAATGGAAAAAATTTCTTGCTGGACAATGCAGTGCAGTAGAGAGTCCTGGCCACAAAAATCCATGGTCATATAAAGTGACTTAAAAACCACATAAACGAAATGAGGAGAACTTGGCAGTGCATCCCAGGCCACTTCCCGACACCTGAGCCATCATCATGAACTGGTCATAAATGGAGAATATTAAAGACAGACTGTTCTGGGAATAACAACAGTCAGCAGCTGTATCGCTCAGCAACTCACCTACTTTTTCCCTCCCAGTTTTTAATAGCAACAACAAATCCAGCACAAGGCAATGACAAGCAAAGGGGGAAACAACCCAAAATGGAAGCTGGAAGAAAAAATACATACACACAGCAATAGTTTCAAGGAGTCAGGTCAGAAAAAGTCAAAGTAAGAAGTAAAACACAGCTTGTAAAAACATAAAGGAACAGATAATAAACAATCACTGAGGCAAAACCATGTTTCCTTGGAGTGGCTGCAGAGGTAAGTCAGAACGCACATACCTGTCTGGAAGCCAGAGCTTTGCAAGGGGGTCTGGGTGTTTTAGGAAGACACTTGCCCTAATACTCTGACAAATATGGTGATTAAGTAATACAGATCCCTGATTACTTCTGCAAAGGAAACAGCAGTAATGCATAAAGGAGTACAACCTGGCATCTGGCAAAGAGAGATTGGACATGGTGTCACTGACCCAGGAACTTGGAAATTTTCCAGCTAATCTTATTTTCAGATAAGAAAACTAAGACGCACAAAGGTTCAGTTATGTCATGCTCCTCTTTAAAGGATTGTTCTGGGTGGCAGAAATCTTCGTGTAATAGGAAGGAGGGCTGCTGCTGTCAAGACCACGGGCGAAGACTGAAATTTAAAACACCTGAATCCAAATTCTCCCAGAGCAAGCCCCTAAGACCATCAGCCTGAATAGAGAAGCATTCTTTCTAAAGACTGCATGAAAATGACAAAAAAAATAAGCTTGATGCTTCAACTCTTTGAATTTATCTAAGTGGGAAAAGAATAAGAAAATTCAAGAATAGCACAAAAGGTTTTAAATGCAGCTTATCTAGTGCTCAGTGTAAAAGTAGACATAAACAAGTCGTTTTGAATGTGTGTTAATACCATCTTGACTGTATTGCAGATCATTATATTTTATGATGTATTTGAAGGCTTGTTTTTTATTAACTTGTTCCATTGTGATCTTCTGAGACCTGAAGGAAAGTAGTGGGACACTGCTAAATAAAAGCAAAACAAACAAACAAACAAACAAAAAAATTTGAGACTGCAAAACAAAATGTATACAACTCTGATTTCTTATTGCTTGGGGCAAAAACAAATGTTCTGATCAAAAACCATCATGCCAGCTTGGATCAGGTATGGTCAGGCTAAGCTGAACTCTGAATTACTCCAAGTAGAGGGGAAAGTGTTAGCTCAGAAGAAATGAGCTTGTATTAAACTGCATGCCACCTGCTTCTTCTGACAAAGACTGCACATTATAAAACAAGTATAAAAACTTCTGTGGATTGTCAGTTATTCTGCAAAACATTATAATGAAACTCTAATTTCTTGTTATCAATTTTGTTGTTTAGATTAAAATTAACATTGCTATGTGACCTGGCATTCTGGATGCTTCTGCCTTGTAACAGACTGACCACAAAGACTAGGGCAGCCCAGCAGGCAGGATCCTCTGAATTCAAAGTAACGACCAGTGATTTCTGAATTAAACTACAAATTGGTCAGAATCATGCTGTGTCTGACTCAACAATAACTGAAGGCCAGACATCTTTCAAATGGAAGAAGTGCCAAAGCAATGAAATTTCAGACGTTCTGTCTTAGAGCCAAGGGTCATTTCCTAACAAAAAAGCTACAGCAAACAAACTGGTAAATGATGCATGGGGATGTTTGTTCCTGGTCTTCAAAATTACACTAGGCAATATAAAAATCCTTATTGCAAAATTCAGACTTAAATTGAAGAAAGTAGGGAAAACCACTAGACCATTCAGTTCAGTTCAGTACAGTTCAGTTGCTCGGTCATGTCCGATTCTTTGCAACCCCATGAACCGCAAGACGCCAGGCCTCCCTGTCCATAACCAACTCCTGGTTTTTACCCAAATTCATATCCATTGAGTCGGTGATGCCATCCAACCATCTCATCCTCTGTCGTCCCCTTCTCCCCCTGCCTTAAAACCTTCCCAACATCAGGGACTTTTCAAATGAGTCAGCTCTTCACATCAGGTGGCCAAAATATTGGAGTTTCAGCTTCAACATCAGTCCTTCCAATGAACATCCAGGAATGATTTCCTTTAGGATGGACTGGTTGGATCTCCTTGCAGTCCAAGGGACTCTAAAGAGTCTTCTCCAACACCACAGTTAAAAAGTATCATTTCTTCGGCACTCAGCTTTCTTTATAGTCCAAATCTCACATCCATACATGACTACTGGAAAAACTATAACCTTGACTAGATGGACCTTTGTTGACAAAGTAACATCTCTGCTTTTTAATATGCTGTCTAGGTTGGTCATAACTTTTCTTTCAAGGAGTAACCGTCTTTTAATTTCATGGCTGCAATCACCATCTGCAGTGATTTTGGAGCCCCAAAAATAAAGTCAGCCACTGTTTCCACTGTTTCTCCATCTGTTTGCCATGAAGCGATGGGACCAGATGCCATGATCTTAGTTTTCTGAATGTATGACCTTAATAAAATCCCTTACAATTATACAGCAGAGGTGACAAATAGATTCAAGGGATTAGATCTGATAGACAGAGTGCCTGAAGAACTATGGATGGAGGTTCATAGCATTGTATAGGAAGCAGTGATTAAGACCATCCACAAGAAAAAGAAATGCAAAAAGGCAAAATGGTTGTCTGAGGAGGTCTTACAAATAGCTGAGAAAAGAAGAGAAGCTAAAAGCAAAGGAGAAAAGGAAAGATACCCATTTGAATGTAGAGTTCCAAAGAATAGCAAGGAGAGATAAGAAAGCCTTCCTCAGTGATCAATGCAAAGAAATAGAGGAAAACAATACAATGGGAAGGACTAGAGATCTCTTCAAGAAAATTAGAGAAACCAAGGGAACATTTCATACAAAGATGGGCACAATAAAGGACAGAAATGGGTTGGACCTTACAGAAGCAGAAGATATTAATAAGAAGTGGTAAGAATACACAGAAGGACTATACAAAAAAGATATTCATGACCAAGATAACCACGATGGTGTGATCACTCACCTAGAGCCAGACATCCTGGAATGCGAATCAAGTGGGCCTTAGCAAGCATCACTATGAACAAAGCTAGTGGAGGTGATGGAATTCCAGTTTAGCTATTTCAAATTCTAAAACATGATGTTATTAAAGTGCTGCATTCAATATGCCAGCAAATTTGGAAAACTCAGCAGTGGCCACAGGACTGGAAAATGTCAATTTTCATTGCAATCCCAAAGAAAGGCAATGCCAAAGAATGTTCAAACTACCACACAACTGCACTCATCTCACATGCTAGTAAAGCAATGCTGAAAATTCTCCAAGCCAGGCTTCAACAGTAAATGAACCAAGAACTTTCAGACATTCACGCTGGATTTAGAAAAGGCAGCAGAACCAGAGATCAACCTGCTAACATCCACAGAAAAAGCAAGAGAGTTACAGAAAAATATCTACTTCTGCTTTACTGACTAGGCCAAAGCCTTTGACTGTGTGGATCACAAGAAACTGTGGAGAATTCTTCAAAGGATGGGAATAACAGAGCACGTTATCTGCCTCCTGGGAAATCTGTATGCAGGTCAAGAAACAATAGTTAGAACCGAACATCGAACAATGGATTGGTTTCAGATTAGGAAAGGCGTATGCCAAGGCTGTATATTTTCACCCTGCTTATTTAACTTATATGCAGAGTACATCATGCAAAATTCTGGGCTGCATGAAGCACAAGCTGGAATCAAGATTTCTGGGAGAAATACCAATAATCTCAGATATGCAGATGACACCACCTTTATGGTAGAAAGTGAAGAGGAACTTAAAGAGCCTCTTGATGAAAGTGAAAGAGGAGAGTGAAAACGCTGGCTTAAAACTCCACATTCAAAAAACTAAGATCATGGCATCTCGTCCCATCACTTCATGGCAAATAGATGGGGAAACAATGGAAACAGTGACAGACTTTATTTTCTTGGGCTCCAAAATCACTGCAGATGGTGACTGCAGCCATGAAATTAAAAGATGCTTGCTCCTTGGAAAAAAAGCTATGATATACCTAGACAGCATATTAAAAAGCAGAGACATTACTTTGCTGACAAAGGTCTATCTAGTCAAAGCTATGGTTTTTCCAGTAGTCATGTATGGATGTGAGAGTTGGACCATAAAGAAGGCTGAGCACCAAAGAAAGGATGCTTTCTAACTGTGGTGTTGGAGAAGAGTCTTAAGAATCCCTTGGACTTCAAAGAGATCAAACCAGTCAATCTTAAAGGAAAGCAGTCCTGCCTGAGCATTCATTGGAAGGACTGATGCTGAAGCTGAAGCTCCAATACTTTGGCCACCTGATGAGAAGAACTGACTCATTAGAAAAGACCCTGATGCTGTGAATGATTGAAGGCAGGAGGAGAAGGGGATGACAGAGGATGAGATGGTTGGATGGCATCACCAACTTGATGGACATGAGTTTGAGCAAGCTCTGGCAGTTGGTGATAAATAGGGAGGCCTGGCATGCTGAAGTCCTTGGGGTCGCAAAGAGTTGGACATGATTGAGCGTCTGAACTGAACTGAAAAGCTAATAATTTATAACATCTATTGAATTCTTAATATCCACCAGGCACTATGTTAATTAAGTACTTAAGTATATTCTCATATGCCTCACATGCACCCTCTTTTGTTAAGTATTGGTATTATCCAAATCTTACAAATGTAAAAACTGAGGGCCCAAAGCAGTGAAATCACTAGTCTATGGTCTCACAGCTATTAATAG
Source organism: Giraffa tippelskirchi (assembly GCF_054371585.1). Taxonomy (NCBI): domain Eukaryota; kingdom Metazoa; phylum Chordata; class Mammalia; order Artiodactyla; family Giraffidae; genus Giraffa; species Giraffa tippelskirchi. Next base: position 8,510,875 of record NC_137289.1, on the reverse strand, counting down.
TAAGTGGAGGAACAGGGCTATCAACCTAGGATATCACCAAACCCTTATACTCTCCAGGTTAATGTATTGGTTGGCTTAAGGGAGAAGCTTTGATGGAGAAAGAGAATCATGCTCATGGGATCAAAGTCCTTATGAGGAGACGGAACAAGAGTCAATGTTTAAAAAGACCCCCTATAATAGTTGGGTTAATGTGGACAGTAAATAACATAACATTCAATCAAAAATGACTGAAACAGTGAAAATTTATTTTCTTACCTCTGAGTCCTCAGGCCGGCATTTCCAGGACTGGCTCATTAAGCAGCACTACCTCAAGGAATGATGCTCTCCTCTGTACCAGGTCGTATTCACCTGTTGGTTTACCCCCTTACAGCTGCAGATCGCTAAACAGTTCAAGGCATTAGATCTTACTATCACTCTCTCCACAGACAAAAATTGAACTTTCTCAAGTGTCTCCCCTTTACTAAGAAGAAAAATCTTTCATGGGACCCTCGCAGCCCACATCTTCTACCTCATTGACCAATACTGGTTACATGCTTTGCCCTAAACAGATTCCTGCTGAAGGAGAATGGGATTCTTACCTTCAGAAGGAAAAAGGCCCATCCTGTCACCCCAGAGCCAGAAACAGGGTAAGGTATGTGAGGTGTCTAGGGTACAAAATTTAAGGAGGAACTCAGTCTAAGGGTCATGCACCTGCAATACCCTTTGAGTTCCTTCTTAAACTGTGTGTACCTTTTATGATCTTGAAAGAAGGGTCCCCTTGGGTTTTTGTGCCCTAGTTGCTTCAACTACTTCCTCTAATGTCCTCCCTGCTCAATATGCTGCCTTCTCCTAATATTTGAACAAAGTCATTTTAAAATAAAAGAACAGGAAGATAGCTGTTGAGATGATAATCAATGTTTCAATATCAGCTACACTTGACTTTTGTCATGCCTTAGCCATTAAGCACGAATATAAAGCCCTTGTTTAACTTCTAACTTTGGGCAATTAATATCTCTGGGGCTTTTTACTGGAAGATCGTCAAGGTTCTTCCCAGATTTGAAGTTCAGGGAATCTTGTTAGATACTTTTAAATCAAATAATGCTTATGGCTTCACCTGCTGTTAAAGAAGCCAAACAATAAGGAGACTGACATGATTTGATTCCAGAGGAGGAAAAGTCATATATCTGGCTCCAATTCTTCCCCATCAACCTCCCTCTCCATTACCACCTCTTCCAACTCACCCACCACCAACTCACACATTCACAATAAATCGTATAGCTGTTAATGGTATATTTGCCACATGAAAAACTGTGCTTCCCACTTCCAGGACTGAAACACTCATTTCCTCAGCTGTCGAAGGTGTTGGTGACTGATTTTTCTCAGCTGAATCAATTTCCAGAAATTTTCCATAGCTGGAGAGAAACACTGCTCCCCAAAATCACATCTCCTTTCCTTGGACGGCTTGTGTCCAATGACTGACTGGTCACAGTGGGGGGCGGGGTTCCATGGGAGTGAGGTGTGGAAGGTGGTTGTGGGGAAGTTGTGGGAGAAGTAATAATGGTCCAGGCCCTTACTCCAATTTGGGACAACCTTGCAAGGATATTTCAGCTCCAGAATTCTCTGAAGTATTGGGTTGAGGCTTTTGTTTAGAGGCCTTGATTGCACCAAGTATAACTTCTTCATCTTCCTTCCTTCACACCCCTAGAGGTGATGATCCTGAGAGCACTCACCAATAAACTTCTGGCATGTAATTCCCTACCTCAGAGTTTACTTTCCAGGGAACCCAAGCCATGACAGCAACTACAGACCTTCTTCTGGAATCTGGGAGCATTTATTTTTTTCTTCTTCTTCCTTTATTTTACTTTTGGTCACACACGCTTATATAGCTATCATCTTTAAGTAAAATGGTGTGTGTGTGTAAAATCACTTCAGTCACGTCTGACTCTGCGACCCTATGGACTATAGCCGACCCACAGGGCTCCTCTGTCCATCAGATTCTCCATGCAAGAATACTGTAGTGGCTTGCCATGCCCTTCTCCAGGGGATCTTCCCAACCCAAGGATAGAACTTGCATCTGTTATGTCTCCCGCATTGGCAAGCAGGTTCTTTACCACTAGTGCCACCTGGGAAGCCCTTAAGTAAAATAGCATGTAGTAAACACACATAGTTGAACACATTTCTTTGTGCTAAGGAAATAATGTTGGTAGTTTATTCACTAAGTCGTGTCCAACTCTTTGGGACCTCATTGATGATAGCCCGCCAGGCTCCTCTGTCCAAAGGATTCTTCAGGCAAGAATACTGGAGTGGGTTGACATTTCCTTTTCCAGGGGATCTTACCAACCCAGGGATCGAACCTGGGTTTCCTACATTGCAGATGAATTCTTTACTGACTGAGCCACCAAGAAAGTCCCAAGGAAATAATAATAATGTTCCCTAAATTATTTTAGTAGGATTAACTAACTCCAAACAGTAATGCCTGGAATCAGACACATGACACAGATCTGCAGTGGTTTTTCTCTTTGGCTATACAGTGAATTACTCATTTGCAACTGAATGCCCTAAATTGGAGTCCTGGTCCTGAGAACTTGTATTCTACTACATGGAAGAATGGTCTCCTTATTGGGCTCTTTATAGATACTGGGAAAAACTTGCTATTGAAAACATTTATTTTTCATAATGTATTTACTCTGTAAGTTTCTGTTCTCAAAATTAAGTAGCATTTCATAGGTCTCTTTGACCTGAGTGTTTGTTAATATATTTTCTATTAATTTCAAAATCATATATTTCATTGGGCTTGAAATTTGTCCTTAGGGGGATTCTAACAGTAAGTGAGCAAGCCTCTACCCTAAGGGTCCTATGTCTGCATTTATAATCAGAGGAGCTCATGCTAACTGCTGAATACCTTACACTGGAATAAAACAAGAATGATATTTCCATTGTCTTTATACTGTTTGACTAAAGTGACAAGACTACAGTAGAGTCATTAAATTTTCAGTTGTTATTCTGGTCAATCATAAACATTCTATTTGGTTTGTTGTGATGATAGAAAATAACAGACTGTTCAAACAGTCTGATTCATCAAGCAGTTTCTTGTCATTTTAGTTATGAAACGAGATCAAGACCTCACTATTTTACTCTACTGAAAACAACTGATTGAGAAATCTGTTTTCTATAGATATATATTTTCAACATCATACCTATAGGTTGGATCTAGATAACTTTCACCAAATAAAGGCATTATGATTCTTCTCACTTTGGCCTCTTCAAGCAGTTTTGTGCTCACAGCTGCCAGGTGTTCTTTATGTGAAGCCTAACTTCAAGTAATTGAGGAATCGGTACCACAAGTGGGATGAAACTGTAAAAATAACAAAAGTATATTGAGGTTATATAGTTGGTGTTTATAACAGAAACACATGAAAAACAAAACGTTAGTAGAATGTGTTAGGTTCTATTGATTCTGTTCAGCAAGATATTATATAAGAAAGATGACCTAAAAAAAAAGAGTGGTTGGTTTCTGACAAGAAATCTAATGATCAAGGAAGGTCCAAAAAACTGGGGGCTTGTAGAGTTGGAAACGCCATTTACTTGCATAAAGAAAATGATAGGAGACAGAATAAAACAGGCTTAAAGACTTAAATTCCCAGTAAAACTTCTCGAAGTGACTCCAGATAGAGACAATTAAGGGGGTGTCATTTCCATGTGCTGTTCTAACTATTTTTAACCATAAGTTGCAAGAGGTCTGGGGGTAAAAGAAGCAAATAAACAAGGGATATTTGAAAGTTATGTCCAGAAAAATCTTTAATTATAGTAATTGACATATAGAAATAACTAAACAAAAACAGATTACTAAATTTGGAGGTAACTGTACTGTTAAAGAAACCATAAGCCTAGATGGAAGTACTTCAGATCATTTAGGACAAACAAACCTGGGTCCTTTAACCTTCCATGATTAGGTGGATGACTTCAAAGCTATGCAGCCCCTAAGGAGAGCTTTCTCCCTGAAACACATTTCAGATGTGGCCAAGGAGAATAATGAACAAGGAATGGGTCCCCTAGAGGGTAGACCCATTAACCATCTCTCAGAGTGAAGAATCAGAGTCTAAATCAAGTAATGTTCCTAGTCCAAGCATAAGGAACCTTCACAGGAAGGAATGCTCCCAGGGGGATTTCAAAATTACCACGGCCTAGTGACTGCTCTGTGTCTCCTCTTGTTCCCCTTTCTAAATGGGAATTGTGCTAACATTTGCTGTGGTTAAAATGTCTTCATATATTAGTAGTTTATAACAACAAGCATTCATTTCTCATTCACAGATTTGTGGGTCAGCTGTGGCTCAGTGGGGTTCAGCTCCAGGCTATGGGCTGCATTCTGGGCTGTGTAACATGTCTAACTCTGGGATGCAGAGTGAGGGAACAGCATTTACCAGGGTTGTGATCCCACTGCAATTCAGGAACAGAGCACTGAAGTGAAAGCTAAGCCACCCAATCATGTCTAAAGCCTCTAGTCCAACATGGCACAAACTGGATTTGCTCGCACTCCAGTAACCAGAGCAAGGCATGTGGCTATAAACACAATCAGTTTATATGGACAGGGGAAAGACACCCTGTCCACAGTGTTAAGGATAGAAAAAGGGAAAATTGTGAATACCAATTATCATCTTGGGCTTCCCAGATGGCTCAGTGGTAAAGAATCCATCTGCCAATTCAGGAGATGCTGGTTTGATCCCTGGGTTGGGAAGATCCCTGGAGAAGGAAACAGCAACCCACTCCAGTATTCTTCGGAAAAGGAAATGGCAACCCACCCCAGTATTCTTGCCTAGAGAATCCTGTGGACAGAGGAGCCTGCTGGGCTGCCATCTATGGGGTCGCACAGAGTCAGACACGACCGAAGCGACTTAGCATGCATGCATGCATTAGAAAAGGAAATGGCAGCCCATTCCAGTACTCTTGCCTGGAGAATCCCAGGGACAGAGGAGCCTGGTGGGCTGCCATCTATGGGGTTGCACAGAGTCGGACATGACTGAAGTGACTTAGCAGCAACAGCACCCAGTATTCTTGCCTGGGAAATCCCATGGACAGAAGAGCCTGGTGAGCTACAGTCCATGGAGTCGCAGAAAGTCGGACATGACTTAGCGACTAAACAACAACCACAATTATAGTCTACCACCAAAATGTTTTGCAATTATTTATATACTGGATATGGGTGAATACGGGCAGGTAATCTATCTTTTAACCTGTAAATCACTACATACAGACAAGATGGGGAATACTGTATATCATCCTGAGAGTTTTGACTTTGAGCTAGGAACAGCAAATAGAATTTAGGGCTGTCTCTCTTAGGGAGTGGGGGAATGTCTTCTAAGAGTAGAAAAGTAAATGAAAAAGTTTGAAGACTAAAGGAAAAACTCACAAACACAACAATAAATGTCAAACTGAATATGAATCACCTAACCATTCAGCTATTCACATTGAAGCTGCAGACGTGAGAACTAAATATAATCAGAAATTGTTTCCTAACTGTAACCCTATGGCTCCCATCTGATCAAACTCTAATCTCCTGACAAGTCCTCAATTCAAAAATTAAATTCTAGGAGTGTCTTAAATGTACTCTAGAAAAAGTCCCAAGATATATGTACTGCTTTCCTACGTACTCTTACTACTCATTTACTCATTGGTTTTCATATGTTCACTGGCCATTTATACTTTAGAAAGAAAGAAAGTGAACTGGCTCAGTCGAGTCTGACTCTTTGCAATCCCATGGACTGTAGCCTGCCAGGCTCCTCTGCCCATGGGATTTCCCAGCCCAGAATACTGGAGTGCATTGCCATTTCCTTCTCTTGTCTGAGCCACCAGGGAAGCCCTAATAGCTCAGTTGGTAAAGAATCTGCCTGCAATGCAGGAGACCTGGGTTCGATCCCTGGGTTGGGAAGATCCCCTGGAGAAGGGAAAGGCTACCCACTCCAGTATTCTGGCCTGGAGAATTCCAAGGACTGTATAGCTCATGGGGTTGCAAAGAGTTGGACATGACTGAGCAACTTTCACTTATACTTTAATCTTTTCCCAATTACTTATGTATAGCTATCAGGATAGGCTTGGTTATGCTACACAAACACCTTCCAAATCCAAGTAGCCTACAAGAAGGTTGGTTTTTCATTCACACTCCATGTTCACCACAGGTCAGACCCTCTTATTTCACTCCAGGACCCAAATTTATGGAGTTGCCACTATTTAGTAGCCATAACAGTGATAGCTGCCATAGCCAATGGAATACAGAAGTTGATGAAAAATGTACTGACTCAAAATTCTTCTCTCTAGAAGAGATACATATTAGTTTTGCTCACATTTCATTGGCCAAAGCAGGCCACGTGACCATGGAGAGTACAAAAAGGCTGAGGAGTTTGATCCTCCAGAAAGAAGGGGAATTTCACATTAGGGAACAGAAATAAAGACCTGATGCAGTCTAACCTTCTGGTAGACAAATACTAGTCCTTTCCCCCATTTCACTTTACCCTTTCTCTAAAGAAGATAACCTTAACCGCTACCCAACCACTGCTTCAAGCTCATAATCAAGAATCTCAAAGCACAGAGTATTTTCTTTATCAGAGATTCATACCTCTAATATACAATGGTGAAATAGGCATAGAATGATTGCATTGAACTCTCCTACTGAGAAAGAGGAAGAATGGGAGACACTGAGTAGCCACTGACCCACAGCAATAATGAAATCTCAGCATACAGATGCTTAGAGGGGCCCCTGCTCTATGCTTACAAAAGTATCCTGGTAATAGGCTCTGGTTGCTCTTCCTTCAAGCAGTTTTGCTCTCTATTGTTTGCCTGTGGCTCCTGACTCCACCATCCAGGAGATTCTTTTTCATCTATGCTTCTAGGCCATATATGAAGTTGGCATCAGGATATTGCCTTCCTTGGAAATTCAGCAGCTTTTGTGAACTGCTTCTCCTCCCAAAGAGGCTGAAGTTCCAAGTATCATTTTAAGCCTCAATCACAAACTATGTAGTCCAGACTTATTGTCTCTCTGATAGCACAATTTTCTTTTTCCAAAAACTTAAGTTGGTTTCTGATCAACTTCATTCTAGTCAGTTCTATGTGCCAGTAACCACATTTCTACCTCTTTTCTTGATATCTAGGTTTCTCCCTTCTCCTAAAGTTTGAGTACCTTAGGTCAATCAGTCTTCCATGGGCAAGTCATACCCTTAGACTCCTTTTTCCTGAGCCATTTTACCCAAATGAAGAGCATCACACATTTAGATGAACCTTCAAACCCTAAGAAGTTTTTAATAATGGGTGTGAGGATTACACCTTTAATTTGATACTGCACTGAGAAAATAGGTTAAAAAGATTTAAAGATTTTAACAATAGGTATGGAGGAGACTGGACTTCCCAGGTGGCACTAGTGATAAAGAACAACCTCACCCCTCCGCCCCCCACACCAATGCAGGAGACATAAGAGATGCAGGTTCCTGGATCCCTGGAGGGGAAGATCCCCTGGAGGAGGGCATGGCAACCCACTCCAGTATTCTTGTCTGGAGAATCCCATGGACAGAGGAGCCTGGCGGGCTACAGTCCATGGGGTCTTAAAGAGTTGGACATGACTGAGTGACTGAGTGCATGCACACATGGAGGAGGCCATGTATTTTGATTTTTCCTTGTTGTAATTCTTGAAATTAAATCTGCTTATTTCTCAAAAGCTTTATTTTACACTGTTTTTAAGTTTAAACTCAGTTTCAAGCCCTAAAATCACACCAATTTCTAGACTATCAATTCTGTTTCATTTACGTTTACAAACCAGTTACTTACCTAAACTCATCTCTTTTGTAATAATTCAAAAAATGCAGACAAAAGTTACCAACACATGAAAAATTCTCATTTTCAACCTCTTCTCCTAAAACTACAAGCTCTTTATGTACATGATCTGCCTTTCAGGCTATTGTAGATCAAATTTTAGTAAAACTTTTTCTACTACCTGACATGTCTCACAACCTCCTAGCTTCTGACAATTTCCTCACTGCCTAGAGCACAACCTTTAAATCAATGCCATATATTTTTATAGATTTTTGTCTCAAATACCACCTGTATTCTGATACTGATTTCTATATGGGTCAGGAGACATGAGCTTAAGCCATGCTGTCAAACAACCCCCAAACCTCAGAGGTTTTAAAAAAAGATTTATTTCTCACTCATATAATATTTCAATATTGGATTGGTTGAGAGCAGTCACTATCCAGAATATCTCTGGCTGCATCGGCAGTTCAACATCAAGTCTTAAAGCTTGTGCCTGTGACACATGTCATTGACTCAAACAAATCATTTGGCCATGCTGGAGTTTGCCAAAATGGTAAAGCATTAATCTTCCTAAAGGAAAGGAAAACAGATCATTGTAAACAGTCAATTACAATATTATTTATCTACTTTTCTCTCTTGTGTCATCATTTTCTTACCAATTTATTGGGGCAATGTTCAGATTAGTAGTATTAACCCTGTGCCTCATTTTATCCCACCTTGTCAGGTGTCTTTTAACTTTGCTTATGATAAGTAATGATAAATTTTGTCATGCAGAAATTTTAATTCTTTTTTTTTTTTTTGCTATGCCCTGCAGCCTGTGGGGTCCTAGTTTTCCAATCAGGGATTAAACCTGCACCCTCTACATTGGACCGCCAGGAAAGTCCCAAGAATTTTTAATTTTAATGTAAGAAATATGTTAGAATACTTCTTCCTTCCTCCCTTCCCTCTTTCCTTTATGGCTTCTGGGTTTCAGGTATTTCTTAGGAAAGTCTTATCAATATCAAATATTATAAAGGTGGTCTGTTATAGATTCTTCTCTACTATTTTAATTTTTTTTAAATGTTTGGATCTTCAATCAACTGAATTTTTGTTGTTGTTTTTGTATATGGTATGAGGTAAAACCATAACATTCTTCACCCCCTCCCAATAAGGTAATCAATAAACTACTTTATCAGTACTATTTATTGGGGAAAACATCTCTCAGGCCAGCCTGACAGATAGTTCGATACATGGCACAAAGACAGGTGTCCAGCCGGCCCAGAAGGAGCCTGTACTACTTGTAGTACCATCCCAACATTCCCTCCTCATTCTTACAGCTATCATTTTCAGCTAGAATTGAGAAGAAATATCTGCACTTTCATGGAAGCCCTTTCCTGCGGCTGCCGTGAGTTATCCCCCGCTCTACTCCTTTAGTCAATATGATGTCCTCCTTTTTTTTTCCATCTTGTATAAATTACTCAAAATACTTGACTTCTTTGAAGCAGTCTTTGTTATTTTTCAATGCTACTATAGATTTATTCTTTAAATACACTTCATGTCTGATATTTCAACAGGAGTTTGGAGAGAGGAGAGTTTAAAATGTATATATGCAGTATGCTATCACTGATCAATTTCTTTCAAGACACTTCACCAGTGTCTTTGAACCCTGGATATGAATACTCCCTGGATTCTTTTCCCCACTGATTTCTTAGGCCTATCCCTTCAGTTCACCAAACATGCCTAGATATGATTAAATGCCAGAAATGGGCAATCCAAGGCTATGACTCGTATGATCCCACTACTCTATCAAAAGTACAATTTCAATCTAGCTTGACAATTAAACTAGGCATTGTACCAGGTGAGTTTGAGTGTAATAACGAAAAGATAATGCTTAGCTTGGGTTTCCTCTAAAAGCAGAGGTAGACAGAAGAATTGGCATGCAAGTAGTAATCCCAAAGGACTGGAGAGGGGAACTGGAAAGAGTGAACCAGGAAAAGGTGAAGAAACAGACCAAGGCCTTGTTAATAAGCTACTCACTGCTGTGTCAACCATGGCTCAGTCCTGTGGGGGACCCTTTGAGAAACCACTTAGAATGATTCTCAGAACTGTCCTCCCAAGGAACAACAGAGGGGACTGTATCCACTGCAGCCCTTCTTCCACTGGTCAAAGGCTACACCTAGATGGTAATAACTCATTTACACTTCCTGCCAGACTTAGAAACTAAAAACTTTAAATACTCAAGTTAATTTTGAATTTCAGATAAGCCATAAATGTATTCAGTAAATTTGTGCCATACAAGTTTGTCCCATTCATTAAGTTTGTGCCGTACAATATTTGAGACACATTTACACTGAAAAAAAGAAAACATTTCTTATCTGAATTACATATTTAATTGTGTGTCATGTATTTTATCCAATAACCCTATTTGTGAGGCTTCCAGGTGGTTCCCTGCTTATACTGTCACCTGCTATTTAACTGATATGCAGAATACATCATTCAAAATGCTGGGCTGGATGAAGCTCAAGCTGGAATCAAGATTGCCAAGATAAATATTAATAACCTCAGATATGCAGATGACACCACCTTTATGGCAGAAAGCGAACAGGAACTAAAGAACTCTTAATGAAGGTGAAAGAGGGGAGCTAAAAAGCTGGCTTAAAACTCAACATTCAGAAAACTAAGATCATGGCATCCAGTCTCATCACTTCATGGCAAATAGATGGGGAAACAATGGAAATAGTGACAGACTTTATTTTCTTGGGCTCCAAAATCACTGCAGATGGTGACTGCAGCCATGAAATTAAAAGATGCTTGCTCCTTGGAAGAAAAGCTATGGCCAAACTAGACAGCATATTAAAAAGCAGGAACATTACTTTGTTGACAAAGGTCTGTCTAGTCAAAGCTATGGTCTTTCAAGTAGTCATGTATGGATGTGAGAGTTGGACCATAAAGAAGGCCGAGCGCCAAAGAATTGATGAATTTTATCTGTGGTGTTGGAGAAGACTCTTGAGAGTCCCTTGAACTTCAAGGAGATCAAACCAGTCAATCCTAAAGGAAATCAGTCCTGAATATTCATTGGAAGGACTGATGCTGAAGTTGAAACTCCAATACTTTGGCCACCTGATCTAAAGAACTGATTCACTGGGAAAGACCCTGATGCTGGGAAAGATTGAAGGCAGGAGGAGAAGATGGCAGAAGACAAAATGGTTGGATGGTATCACCGACTCAATGGACATGAGTTTGAGCTAGCTCCAGGAGTTGGTGATGGATGGGGAAGCCTGGCGTGCTGCAGTCCATGGGGCCACAAAGAGTCAGACACAACTGAATGACTGAACTGAACTGAAAGGACAAAGTGTAATTAGCACCCCTGAGCCAAAAGAATGTGGAAGGGACGACTTCATAATTAGAATTCAGACTATATTGTCAGATTTTTTTCTAAACATAATCTGTTCTTCAGAAGTTTCCAGTTGCTATTGTATTTCTTCCATACTTTAGCTTGAAGAATTTACTAAGATGGTAAGAGACCTTTTGTGGAGCAATGAACAGGTTGTTCTGACAGCGATTTTCACTATCTTTCTCTGCTTTTTTTATACAACTGAAACCCTAAAGGGGACATTTGCCAAACATTGCAATTCAAAAATGCAGATTTAATTCCCATGACTGCACTGCATGAGGATAATTTGAAAGAGTACATCCCTAAGGATAATGTGAAATTAAACTCTCCATGATGATGGCATAATCCTTTCATTAAGGAGCAAACAAGATGGAGTCATTAAGGGAAAAAAATGAAAAACATGGGGTAAAGCAAAGCATTTTTGAGAGCCTGAAACAAAAAAAATTTTACATATTTTGCTCTTCTGGAAATCTTCCATATTATACAGAAAGATATTTTCAGAAGGAGACTTTCTTCAGAGGTGCTAACATAGCAATGCCAGAGAATACAAAATAAAGCAGGAAGGCTCTGGTCCAGAGGCCAAAGTCTAGCACTGACTGGTAAATGAGTACCTGCTGGAAAGTCAGTATTGCAAATCCCCAAATGCTCAGCCCTATCTCGTTGAGTGCAGGTATTTTCTCAACTTCTGTTGAAAAGGAAGTGGAAGAAATTCACAGTCCCCTTTGTGAGAAATCATGGCAGGAAAATGGAGGACTCTCCAGGGACCAGAGAGGGGAAACAGAGCTGCTGCCAGGAGAGGTCACAGTTGTTTTCTCTTTCACACCAAAGCCATTGTCCCTTTCATGAAAAATGTGTCTGTGATGTTGACATATGGCTAATAAAGTATATCATTAATAATTCAAGAAAATAAAATACAACTCATTCTGGAGTGAAAAACTGTCTGCTTCATAGATAGGATTTGTGTAAAATAAATAGTAACACTATGAAAGACATGGACAAATGGTTAATAATTTATTCATAAGGCATCTCTGCATGCTTTTTATTTGCCCTTTTACTAAAAGTAATTTATGTTATGTGTACTTTACACTAAAGTTTCTATTAGAATAAAAGATCCTTATGTTTATTAGTTGTTATACCTTCTAGAAGTTTTTTTTAAAGGCTTTCCTTATGTTTTGTGTCCCCAAAGTAGGGTAGGTCTGTTTCGTTCTTAACCATTTTGTAGTGAAAACAATTTCTGCTTCATTTTTTTTTTTTACTTGTTACCTGTTCCAGAACAGCTGATTTGCCTCGGAAGCAATAGCCCAGAATTCTTCTCCACATATTTGTCACTGGGGTAAATTCAGTGGCCCATTACTTTGAGGATTCATTCCATTATATTATACTCAAAGTAACTTCCAGAACAACCAGAGCACTGAGACCCCTCTGCCTCCTTTTCACCCCCTTCTCAGATCCTCCAGGGGAGCAAAATGTTATGGTTTGGAAGCACTCTGTACAAGAACTGGAGTCCATGTAATGCTGGAAAGCCAAACTACTAGAGCCTCCTTCACTCTGTGAATTAACTCAATCCAATGGGGCTTATGGCTCTTCACTGAAAAAAAATGACAACTTTTCAAATATTGCAGTTGTGCAAACTATCAAAGCTCAGGGATTGATCCCAACATCTATTATTATGTCTACTTAAAGCCTTCAAATCAAAATTAAAAACTACCAAGGAAGTGAACCCTGAGGGAAGAGAAGGTATTTGCAGAGGAGAGACTATACATTTGAGGAAGGGGTAGAGATGGTGGAAAGAAGGTGGCGGAGTTTTGGCAAGATAAAGAAAGTCCTGGAGATGGATGATATTGATGACCGCACAATAACATGAATGTACTTAATGACACTGAATAGTATGCTTAAAATGGTTAAAATGGTAAATGTTATGTATGTTTTTACCACAATTTTTATAATTTAAAAATATATAAAATAGTATAGACATGAGTCTCACTTAGGTATACCAATGAAAACAGTAGAGGTGATTTTATAGAAATTTTAGCAAACTCAGGAGATGCATTTTTATTTTTTTCACTTTTATCCAAAATGAACTAAGCAACACCATGTATTAAAAATTCATCTTTGATCATTCTTCTGTAACCGATCCAAAAAACTTGCCTGGTAAAATTACAGCTACATTATATTTCAATGAAATTTTTCAAGGCTATTGCAGTAGTATGCAGCATGAAAGGAAGAAAAGAAGACCCAAGGTATCTTGAAGGAAGAATCCACAGATCCCTGATGAATCCCGGAGTAATCCCACAGGAACATACTGGAAGAATGTGTCAATCTGTGACTATTTTGTGGTTGTGTACGTGTGGTGTCTCAACATCAGATCATTTCTGCGAAATTACATAGAAATAGCAACCAGCATCTCATCAGAAATTCCTGTTTCTGGTTCTGGCTCAGAAGAACTAGATTAAAAATTCAAAAAGTATTCTGCTCTGTATAGTAGGTGTGATATTGGAGAGTACCTATTACACTGTCCCAGAAGGTGATTTTACCCTCAGCACTTATCTTGTAAGTATTGCAGACACAGAATTATATTAAAAAATCTAATCAACCAAACACCAAATTCAACATTCTCTCACTGGCTGATAAGAGAAGGTGATGAATCCTAATTTTCCTCTCCTGGCAGTGCCAAGTACTACCCATCTGAATATGATAATCATGATTAGGATACTAAAAAAGAGTGAAAAGCTTTCATCCCAGTCCCTCAATTCCTCTCCCTGCCAATCAGAAACCCTCTAGCCACAGACTTTGCTGGTTGAGTTCAACAGTATTTCTTCTCTGCAATCAAAGCAACAGATAACATGCAAAACCTTGCCCTACTTTGTGATGCAAAGCATCCTCCTTCCCTCCCTCCTCTCTCTTTCTCCCCTCCATCTATCTCCTGTTACTGGCTGTAAAGCAACTTCAAATGATTACTGGGTCACATTTAACTAAAAACTCCGCCTGCTGCCGAAAGATCTAACTGCCCAGATAGGGTCTTCCACATACTCCCTCCTACTCTGGAGTAGCTTCCTATAGTAAATCCATTTCGTTAGAAAGCTGAAGCCATGACTCACTGTCCACACTGGTAAACCCATTTACCAACAGTAGAGGGAGGAATACAGACTCTCTGACACAAGGCTTCCAACACCTGAGCTTCCTATACACACCCATGGTAATGAAAAAATCACTATGGGAATAGATGAGAGCTTTAAAATTTGGAGGGATGCCCGCAGTGTATCATTTTAGTGGGAGATTTGTGTTATTTATCTAGCACCTCAAGAGTAATAGAAGGAGCCTACTGAATGTGGGCTATTTCCCACTCTCAGGAAGCATATTTTCAGGACAACCAAATAGAATGTAGGGCCAGGATTTGCTGTAGAAAAAATAGATAAAGAATTGAGATAATAATGAAAGCAATCATCTTCTGCAGCTATAAAAAGAAGCTCCTGTGTTTTGAAAATACTGATGCTTTTATTTATCTTATCAGTTTTATGTTTGCTGTTAGGCTGTTTTTCCTATTGTTATTTATAGGTCAATTTATAAATCATAAAATGTACTACCTTCTACATGTGATGTTTAATATCAGTAGCAACTACCATAATTCCTTCCAAACTTTTACTAAAGATGAAGATATTTTTTCCACAGCACCCCTATGCAGGATGCCCTGGGGGTTTCAGTTACTGGACTTAAAATTCCAAGAGATCAGATTCCTGTTTCACACTGGCACTATTCAATGTTAAGTGGTAGGCTGAGAGAAACATTCACTCTATTCTTATCACCACTTACACAAAAGGTGAAGGGGAAAATATATACACAGAAATTATCTAACAGGAGACAATGTTACTGGAAATTCTATATATTGTGGTTCCATACAAGTGTAATTATTGAATCACTTTGGAATCCATTCATCCTTTGGAAATCTATGACATTTCTGAGTAAGAGCACCATAGTTGAATTCCAAGTCTATTTGTCCCTTAAAGCATCCTTCTTAAGATTAAAAAGAGCAAATACCTTTTAGTACCATGTATAAGGTCATGTGAACAGTATGTGAACCAAGAACTTCCAGATGTTCAAGCTGGATTTAGGAAAGGCAGAGGAACCAGAGATCAAATTGCCACCATCTGCTGGATCACAGAAAAAGCAAGAGAATTCCAGAGAAACATCTACTTCTGCTTCAACAACTATGCTAAGGACTTTGTATGGATCACAACAAACTGTGAGACATTCTTAAAGAAATGGGAATACCAGACCACCTTATCTGCCTCCTGAGAAATCTGCATGCAGGTCAAGAAGCAACAGTTAGAACTGGACATGGAGCAAAAGACTGGTTCCAAATTGGGAAAGGAGTCCGTCAAGGCTGTATATTGTCACCCTGCTTATTTAACTTATATGCAGAGTACATCAATGCGAAGAGGAACTAAAGAGCCTCCTGATGAAAGAGAAAGAGGAGAGTGAAAAAGCTGGCTTGAAACTAAACATTCAGAAAACTAAGATCATGGCATCCAGTCTCATCACTTCATGGCAAATAGATGGGGAAACAATGGAAACAGTGACAGACATTATTTTGTCTGGCTCCAAAATCACTGCAAATGGTGACTGGAGCCATGAAATTAAAAGATGCTTGCTCCTTGGAAGAAAAGCTATGACCAACCTAGACAGCATATTAAAAAGCAGAGACATTACTTTGCTGACAAAAGGTCTGTCTAGTCAAAGCTATGGTTTTTCCAGTAGTCATGTATGGATGTGACTGCTGCTGTTGCTGCTGAGTCGCTTCAGTCGTGTCTGACTCTTAGCGACCCCATGGACTGCAGCCCACCAGGCTCCTCCGTCCATGGGATTTTCCAGGCAAGAGTACTGGAGTGGGGTGCCATTGCCTTCTCCATGGATGTGACAGTTGGACCATAAAGAAGGCTGAGCACCGAAGAATGGATGCTTTTGAACTGTGGTGTTGGAGAAGCCTCTTGAGAGTCCTTTGGACTGCAAGGAGATCCAACCAGTCAATCCTAAAGGAAATCAGTCCTGAATAGTCATTGGAGGGACTGATGCTGAGGCTGAAGCTCCAATACTTTGGCTACCTGATGCAAAGAGCCGACTCATTGGAAAAGACCCTGATGCTTGGAATGACAGAAGGCAGGAGAAGAAGGGGATAACAGAGGATGAGATGACTGACTCCTGCACTGACTCAATAAACATGAGTTTGAGCAAACTCTGGGAGATGGTTAAGGACAGGGAAGCCTGGTGTGCTGCAGTTCGTAGGGTTGCAAAGAGTCAGATATGTCTGAGTGACTGAACAACAACAACATAACGTCAAGGCTTCCAGCCCCTTATGAGGCTGGAGATGTATTTGCAGTGTGTTCCATGTGTGTAACACAGAAACTCTGAGTACCCAGAGTTGACTGAAAAGGATCAGTCACAGGAGGAGCATGTGCTGCTTCTACATGCAACCAGCCTGCAGCCTTGCATCCAGCACAGAATCTTCTTGGAATGGGTACACTCTATATAAAGTAAAAGGGGAAGCCTCAGTAAGAGAGGTCAGTTATGAAATTTCATCAGTGCTTCTCCACCTAAGTGAACATAATCATCTTGGGGGTCTTTGAAAAAATGTCATTTCCAGGGGTTTCGCACCAGACCAGTTAAACTAGAATTTCTGGGGGTGGGTCTAGGGTAATAAATAGTATTTTTTAAACACCTCAATTGTGATTTTAATGTGCAGCCAAGATTGAGAACCATTGTTTTAGTTGTTATCCGAAAGCATTGTTAGGGAATAGAGCACACACCTGTGACCCAATTCTTAGAAGGTTGTTAGGGGAAACCAACATTTGAAGGTGCTTAGTGGAGGACATGGGCTTCCTGGATAGCTCAGCTGTTAAAGAATCCACCTGTAATGCAGGAGACCCCTGGTTCAATTCCTGGGTCGGGAAGTTTCCCTGGAGAAGGGATAGGCTACCCACTCCAGTATTCTTGGGCTTCTCTGGTGGCTCAGACGGTAAAGAATCTACCTGCAAAGGGGGAGACCTGGGTTCAATCCCTGGGTCAGTAAGATCCCCTGGAGGAGGGCATGGCAACCCACTCCAGTATTCTTACCTGGGAAATCCCATGGTCAGAGGAGCCTGGCAGACTATAGTCCATGGGTTGCAAAGAATCAGACACAGCTGAGCGATAGTAGAGGACATACAAAAAAGCAATAAGTTTTTTTAAGAGTTTTTTTTTTTTTTAAGTAAGCGATATTTCTAACTAAATGCAGCTACTTTTAAAATCTTAGGGGTGACTTTCCTTTGACATCTGTAAATTGGCCTGTTGCTGCTGCTGCTAAGTCGCTTCAGTCGTGTCCGACTCTGTGCGACCCCATAGACGGCAGCCCACCAGGCTCACCTGTCCCTGGGATTCTCCAGGCAGGAACACTGGAGTGGGTTGCCATTTCCTTCTCCAATGCGTGAAAGTGACAAGTGAAAGGGAAGTCGCTCAGTCGTGTCCGACTCTTAGCGACCCCATGGACTGCAGCCCACCAGGCTCCTCCATCCATGGGATTTTCCAGGCGAGAGTACTGGAGTGGGGTGCCATCGCCTTTTCTGATGGCCTACTTCTTCCTACTTCTTCCTTACACAACTGTCTATAAAATTTTGTAACCATACACCCTAAAAAAGTGATGGATTTCTTTTGCATGCCATTCACACTGGCAGTTATATCTACCTCAATTTATCATGATTTTTCAGCTTTCCTCAAACAGCGGTCCCAGTTCCAAGTAAGTAAATAAATAAATGTTCTAATTAATTAATACAAAACAAGACATGACAAAAACCAAAGTAAATGTGAACAAGAGAGATTTTTCTCCCCCTTTTCACCCCGTCTCTTCTACTGAATTAGCCTCACCTGGTTCTTGGACCCTAAGCTGATTTCCTGGCTCCTGAACATTGTCCTGGCAAAAAAGGCACTCTGTCTTTGGCAGTGATGACTTTGTTACATGGACTAAGCAGCATGTACCTTATAAAGTCATCTACCACTGTGGTTTCCCCTGATAAATTAACACTAACCCACTTCACTGTGTTTTTAGAAAGGTTCAGTGTAGGCGAGAAGATGTGTGGTGAAGCCTCATCCATTAACTGAGGAAGTGCCCAGTAATAAGAAACAGCTTTCAGTTGTAGAGGCCTTTGAGTCTTAAAAGGTACGTGCTCAGGAGGTGGAGCAGAGTAGGAATGTAGGTTCAGGCTGGCAAGGGAAGAGTGTTAATTCCAGATCACTGGAATCAAGCCAGAGATGAGAAATAAGAAAGCACATTCAAACAAGAATGGCTGGAAAAGAACATGCAAGGGTGGTGCCAGAGGTTGGGTAAGAGAAAAGGTTAGTGAGATAGGTAGGGAGCAGATAGAGATGAATATAAAAAACACAAGAGTAGGAGTGTGAAGACCACTAAGGAAGTTACAACCAAGATCCAGGCAGAAGTTGAGAAGGGCTGAATCTAGGGCAGTGACATTAAGAATGGAGAGGGACTAATATACAGTGATAGCAAGTTCATTCTATGGATGTAACTTAGTGATGGAGATGATGCCAAGAGGGAAGAGTCTAATATCTAGTCTGTCTTCCAGGTTTCTGGCTTGGGTGTCTGGCTGGAAGGAGGAGCCTTATACTGTGTTACCTGCTGTTAGCAACAGGAATCTGGCAGTGAATGGTTTAGGGCAAGGTTGCTGAACAAAATACAACACCCCCAGTTAATTTGAGTTTCTGAATAAAAATAAAATATGTGAGGCATATTTAAAGAAAGGTCAGAGTAGAGGTGGCTTGTAGTTAATGAGATAGCAGAGGAGATGAAAAGGTAGGACAAGCTTTAAGTTGAGAGATTATTTTTTCACAGGAACCAGAAACAACAAACAGTCAACAAAAGATCTTCCTCTTTGGTGCTTACAGTGATATCTTGGTTTACTGTACCATATATGTGTGTGTGTGTATATATATATGTATATATTTATTAGAATTTTTCCATCTCAATCTGATGCTGAGTAATTTACTTCATGTTGCCATAGTGAAATATTCAACTTGGGCTTAAGAAACAGTACTGTGGAAGTGAGGAAAAAATAGAATCTTACTGACAGCACATTTATGTACTGATTTGTTTTTCAAGATATTTTGGTCATATTTTAGACCTAGGAAATCATGATTTCCTAAAAACATACTCAATTGGATTGATGTTCTTTACTGTTCATCTAATTCTGAAAATGTTAATGTTCATGGTTCATTCAATTTCCTTCTCATTAAAGTGGCATTTTTCTTCTTAGCAATTCTAACTTAGGTATGGACAGGGGAAATGAATTTTTATAGAGGCAGGAGAAAGTTGCTAGGCTGACAAGAAAGACATTCTTTTCCTCACAATATGTTCTGCTTTTCTAGAAAAAATACTACCTAGTTATTGTCACTACAATATCTCCAAGTGAAAATAGACACTTGGCTTTCATTTGTTTAGGGAAGTAGATAGAATGATAGTTGTTGTTTTTTTTTTTTAATCAAGTTAAAACATAGATGTAAAGGAGAACAGGAGACTCTAAAAACAAACACTACTGATTGGCATTTATAAGGCTTCTAGAAGCCATATGTTGCAAGAATGGTCCTCGGAATTGATCAATTTCTACAGGCTGGGTAGCTGAGTCATACGGAAGTGGGGTTCTGGAGTGGGGTCTTAGAGAATGAGTAAGATTTAGATCAAGTCATCTAGAGAGCAAGGGGGACATTCCAAGAGGGAAGGCAGCTTGGGCAGATGCACAGAGCAGGATCTCACCACAGTTTCTGCAGGCGATGATCAGATTACTAACCTACCTGAACAAGGAATTCTGTGTTGGGGAATCAGAAGGAGTCAGTTTGAATAAAAGTGAAGTAACAGAGGGTCTTAAAAGTCATACAGAAGAGTTCTGGTAAAAATGAACCAACAGAACCAATATTTTCCTGAGAATGTTCTGGCAGAGTGATATGATGGATTAGAGGCAAGAGATAGGGGAAAGAAAGGGGGACTGGCTAGATGAACAAGCTGTGTGGCTCAGTTATGCTAGATAGAAGGGATATGCAGATCCATGCCTTCTTAGAACAGTTACTGAATTCTCATTGCATTCTTCTCTTTCTATAGGGCAAAGTGTGTGCGCGTATTTGTTAGCTCAGTCATGTCTAACTCTAGACTGCATGGACTGTAGCCTGCCAGGCTCCTCTGTCCTTGGAATTTTCCAGGCAAGAATACTGGAATGGGTTGCCATTTCCTTCTCCAGGAGATCTTCCCAACCCAGGGATCAAAACCATGTCGCTTCCATCTCCTGCACTGGCAGGCAGATTCTTTACCACTGCACCACCTGAGTTCTCATACTGCAGGGACGGGTCAGGAAATTGCATCTGCAAAGGGCCAGATAGTTTATACATAGATTATATAAATTCATATACAGTTTAGAGTAGCGTTAAACAGTATATAGTTTAGGCTTTGGGAACCACAAGGCAATCTCCATTCCAACTACTGAACCCTGTCATTGTACCAAGAGAGCAGCCATAATTAATACCCCAAACAAATGATGTTTGGTCTTCCAACAGAATTTTATTTACAAAGCTAGGAAACAGGGTAGATTTGGTCTGTGTGCCATAGTTTGCCTACCCCTACTCTAGGGCATTTGGTAAATGCAGATTTATAAAACTTTTGGACAGCTTGGATGAAAATCAGTACTATGTACTTCTAGTTGCCTATTTTCCCTGTTATTCAGACAGCTAAACTCCTTAGCCTATAAACATGTGGGCAGGGAAAATTCTTTCTTGGATTGTTCTTCTCTGGAGTAGAATTAGTGTCATTATTATTGCTAATATATTGTTCCCTAGTCATCTGTCTCATTATTTTTATGACTCATGTCCCTATGATGAAGGCAATAAATGGAATGAGTGATGTTCATAGAATGTGAGCATAATAGAGGGGAGACAACTTGGCATGTGTGATGGAAATGATTCAAGTCTTTCTTGAAATCTTAGGGTGATATAAAAATAGGACCACATGTATTGTTGTGCTATCAGGCAAGTTTCTAAAGATTTATCTGTCAAATGCATGGATATTTTGATTAAGTTTCAGTTGTTCAGTTTTAGCAACTCTCAGCCCAGAGAAAAAGCAAGTGGGGAATACAGAGGTGGATTAGAGGAGATAAGGATTAGGTGCAGGAGGATGAGAAAAGGAAGAAACAGAATAGGGAAGATAGGGGATGAAAGGATGAAAGGTAAACAGACTAGTCAGAGAAAGAAAGGAGGGCTCTATTTTCTGGGTTTGCTCAAGACTATAAGTAGATCCATGTGTATACAAGCAAGGCTTGCTCATAAAAGAAAACTTCCAGAGGGACGGAACTGAATACATATAATTGCAGGACTCTCTTCTGTTGACTGAAGAAATATGCATAACCTAAAAGCTGCAGGGGACCTTACTAGAGCCTGGGAGACAAGCTCTTGGATAGCTCTGAGTAGCCAAGATATAGGGGTTTTCCCTAGGGGTGGGTGGTGCTGGAACCAGGGAGTGGTACATCAAACAATTATTGCTAATCACAA
The DNA here is from genome assembly GCF_054371585.1 of Giraffa tippelskirchi. Classification (NCBI taxonomy): domain Eukaryota; kingdom Metazoa; phylum Chordata; class Mammalia; order Artiodactyla; family Giraffidae; genus Giraffa; species Giraffa tippelskirchi. Next base: position 8,489,157 of record NC_137289.1, on the reverse strand, counting down.
AAAACAAACATCTCAAGTTAATGATTTTAGTGCTTTTCTTTGTATATGAAAGTGTTAAGTCACTCAGTTGTGTCTGACTCTTTGTGACCCCATGGACTATAGCCCACCAGGCTCCTCTGTTCATGGACTTTTCCAGGCAAGAATACTGGTGTGGGTTGCCATTTCCTTCTCTGGGGGATCTTCCTGACCCAAAGATCAAACCGGGTCTCTTGCCATGCAGGCAAATTATTTACCATCTGAGCCATTCTTTGTATGGGAAGAGATAAGAATCTGGGCTCATTGAAAGTATTTCCTATATACACATCTTAACTATCCAGGGCCAGTATCCTGTTTTTCTCCATCCTGAGTTCTTCCACAGTGCATACAGTTGTGGGAGATTCAGTGGCTAGTGACATGATGGCTAGTCTGGCAGGCCAGTTTTTGTCGGCACTTTCATTCATCTCAATCAGGTAGGTACTGTCCCAGGCTCTGTGCTAGGTCCTGGGTATACAAAGATAGCTGCTATCATCAACCAGCTTACTGTCCAGTATAAGGAGGTAAGCCAAGCCCCATTATGATATACAGTAAGGATCCTCATCAACTGTACTTCTTAGTCTCTAACCTAGAGAAATTCTAGCACACTTGCATGATAGAAATATACAGCATCTGTGTATAAGCTAAAAATTGTCAATAACTTAAATATTCACCAATAGAGGAATGGATAAATATGTATGTATCCTCCAAGTTCCATAACATATGGAGACTATAATACCATTTATGTGAAAATAATGCATACACAACAATGCCACATTTTCAGAGTATCTCAGTACATAAGAAATGTTCTAGACAGATTAACTATTTAATTATATTCATAATACTTATATATTAACAAGGAAAATGTATTACTTATGGAATTAAAAGATACCTGAAAAAAATTAGAAAGAGTTACAGGAGGGATATAGATCAATGTGAGGGGAGTTCCTCAAAAGAAGACTAAGATCAGAGAGGCCATTTCTGCCATTGAGAGCCCACAGAGCATTAAGTCAAACAGATCTGCTCTAAAAGACTCTGATACCTCTAAAATATGACCCATGCAATTTTAACCTTTCTGAATCTCAGTTTTCTCATTTGTGCAAAGTGAATCCCAACATCCGTCCTTTGCATCTGATATCACATCACCCATTTTATTGATGGCATTATCATTATCTGAAATAAACTGCTTCACTCATTTGTGTTCCTGTTATTTGCCTATTGCCCAATCTGCATATTACAGCTTTTTGAGAGTAAACTTGTCTTCTTTATTACAACGTCTTTAGGGCCTAAGAACAGTATTTAGCACACAGAAGTTACTTGACCCCTTCAAACTTGTTTGAGCCTCAGGGTCTTTGTACACATTCATCCCTTTGAAAAACTCTCCCTCCCATCTGCTCAGAGCTGGCTCTTTCCTGTCACACAGGTCTCAGCTACAATGTCATCTCCACAAAGATTATCTCTCCCGACAACCCTATCTAACACTGCCTTCCCACACCATCACGTTCTAACATATGCCACAACTTTGTTTTCTCCACAGTACTAGTATTTGGAAATTATTTACTGATTTATATACTTAATAACTTACTACTATTTTCTTTTATTTTGTGTCTCTCCCAACTAAAGTGGAAGCTAGTATCTGAACAAAGGCTTTATATATCCTATTTGACATATACAGCCCCAATAGTTAAAATGCTTGGAACTGAGTAGGTGCTCAATAAATACTAAATTAATAAATGAATAAGCGCATGCATACATGAACATCTACAAGCAAGCCCATAGAGCTATATGGGAGACAACAAGAGAAAGCATGCTAAAAGATGAGACGGAAAAGATTTAAAATCACATGTGGGGCTTTGTAGATCATGTTAACCAGTACTTTTCTCCAATTTTGCTGAAAAATTTGTGCTCCTTAATATATAGACATGTTTTTAGAATTATCAGAATGGAGCAGATAATCCCCCTTGCCCATGTCATCATTATTTGTTAGCTAGACGAATGCACTAGGCTTTACAATGATCATGATTTGCTACATTTTCTCTTTATTTAAGTATCTGGCATGTGTCATACCTTAAATTATGTGCTAAGGCTACAAAGAAAAATCAGATTATCCTTGCCCTCAAGAGGCTCATAGCAGTGTTGAAAGATACCTATGGCAAAGAAAATTATCAGCTGTAAGGTTCAATAACAGAAATACCATATGAGAAGCATAAACACAGTTCTGTAGAAATGCAAAGTCTTTTTGAGTGAAGAGTTCAAGGAAGGCATTATGAATAAGGGAAGACTTTAGCTGAACTTGGAGCATTTACAGCCTATTGACAGTGATGATAAGGGTGACTAATGCAGGCTGAGGGAAGAACAGGGAAGCATGGAGATGGGAAAGCCCATGAATTGCGTCAGAATTGGCAAACAGCATGGTATGACTGAAGCAGAACTATCATAAAAGAATAGTGAGACACAGCAAATGGCAAATCACTCCAGTATTCTTGCCTCAAGAACCCCATGAACAATATGAAAAGGCAAAAAGAAATGACACTGAAAGATGAGCCACCCAAGTTAGCAGGTGTCCAATATGCTACCAGGGAAGAGCAGAGAAACAGCTCCAGAAAGAATGAAGAAGCTGTGCCAAAGCAGAAACAAACCTGAAATTTTAATATTATACTTCTGCTTCAGTCATACCATGCTGTTTGCCAATTCGGAAACAATCCACAGGCTTTCTCATCCATGTTTTCCATCCTGTTCTTCCCTCAGCCTGCATTAGTCATCCTTATCATCACTGTCAATAGGGTGTACACTCTTCAAGGTCCAGCTAAAGTGTTCCCTGATTGATAATGCTTTAGATTCATGAATCAAGGTAAACTGGACATGGTCAAGCAGGAGATGGCAAGAGTGAGCAACAATATCTTAGGAATCAGTGAACTAAAATGGATGGGATGGGCAAATTTAATTCAGATGAACATTTTTTACTACTGTGGGCAAAAAACCCTTAGAAGAAATGGAGCAGCCATCATGGTCAACAAAAGAGTCCAAAATGCAGTACTTGGATGCAATCTCAAAAACGACAGAATGATCTCTGCTCGTTTCCAAGGCAAACCATTCAATATCACGGTAATCCAAGTCTATGCCCCGACCAGTAACGCCGAAGAAGCTGAAGTTGAACGGTTCTATGAAGACCTACGAGACCTTCTAGAACTAACACCCAAAAAAGATGTCCTTTTCATTATAGGGGACTGGAATGCAAAAGTAGGAAGTCAAGAAACACCTGGCGTAACAGGCAAGTTTGGCCTTGGAGTACAGAATGAAGCAGGGCAAAGGCTAATAGAGTTTTGCCACGAGAACGCACTGGTGATAGCAAACACCCTATTCCAACAACACAAGAGAAGACTCTACACGTGAACATCACCAGATTGTCAACACCGAAATCAGATTGATTATATTCTTTGCAGCCAAAGATGGAGAAGCTCTATACAGTCAGCAAAAACAAGACCAGGAGCAGACTGTGGCTCAGATCATGAACTGCTTATTGCCAAATTCAGACTTAAATTGAAGAAAGTAGGGAAAACCACTAGACCATTCAGGTATGACCTAGATCAAATCCCTTATAAGTATACAGTGGAAGTGACAAATAGATTTAAGGGACTAGACCTGAGAGACAGAGTGCCTGATGAACTATGGACAGAGGTTCGTGACATTGTACAGGAGACAGGGATCAAGAAAATCCCCATGGAAAAGACATGCAAAAAAGCAAAATGGCTGTCTGAGGAGGCCTTACAGATAGCTGGGAAGAGAAGAGAAGCGAAAAGCAAAGCAAAAAAGGAAAGATATTCCCATCTGAATGCAGAGTTCCAAAGAATAGCAAGGAGAGATAAGAAAGCCTTCCTCAGCGATCAGTGCAAAGAAATAGAGGAAAACAACAGATTGGGAAAGACTAGAGATTTCTTCAAGAAAATTAGACATACCAAAGGAACATTTCATGCAAAGATAGGCTCGATAAAGGACAGAAATGGTATGGACCTAACAGAAGCCAAAGATAATAAGAAGAGGTGGCAAGAATACACAGAAGAACTGTACAAATAAGATCTTCATGACCCAGATAACCATGATGGTGTGATCACTCACCCAGAGCCAGACATCCTGGAATGTGAAGCCAAGTGGGCCTTAGAAAGCATCACTACGAACAAAGCTAGTGGAGGTGATGGAATTCCAGTTGAGATATTTCAAATCCTCAAAGACGATGCTGTGAAAGTGCTGCACTCGATATGCCAGCAAATTTGGAAAACTCAGCAGTGGCCACAGGACTGGAAAAGGTCAGTTTTCATTCCAATCCCTAAGAAAGGCAATGCCAAAGAATGCTCAAACTACTGCACAATTGCACTCATCTCACATGCTAGTAAAGTAATGTTCAAAATTCTCCAAGCCAGGCTTCAGCAATACGTGAACCGTGAACTTCCAGATGTTCAAGCTGGTTTTAGAAAAGGAAGAGGAACCAGAGATCAAATTGCCAATATCTGCTGGATCATCAAAAAAGCAAGAGAGTTCCAGAAAAACATCTATTTCTGCTTTATTGACTATGCCAAAGCCTTTGACTGTGTGGATCACAATAAACTGTGGAAAATTCTGAAAGAGATGGGAATACCAGACCATCTGACCTGTCTCTTGAGAAACCTGTATGCAGGTCAGGAAGTCACAGTTAGAACCGGACATGGAACAACAGACTGGTTCCAAATAGGAAAAGGAGTACGTCAAGGTTGTATATTGTCACCCTGCTTATTTAACTTATATGCAGAGTAATCATGAGAAAAGCTGGGCTGGAAGAAACACAAGCTGGAATCAAGATTGCTGGGAGAAATATCAATAACCTCAGATATGCAGATGACACCACCCTTATGGCAGAGAGTGAAGAAGAACTAAAGAGCCTCTTGATGGAGGTGAAGGAGGAGAGTGAAAAAGTTGGCCTAAAGCTCAACGTTCAGAAAACTAAGATCATGGCATCTGGTCCCATCACTCCATGGGAAATAGATGGGGAAACAGTGGAAACAGTGTCAGACTGAGCAACTGTGAACTGAACTGAACTGATGTATGAGCTATTTGTCTTCAAAAACTTACTTGGGAGATCTTTGCCCAATCTTTATGCCAGTACCCTTGCTCCCTTGGCCCCAGCTAGAATAAAACCCTCCTTCAACATCCTTCCACTGAACCTTGTATACACTGTCTTAATTGTGTGTATTCTGTGGTCTATTGCAGCTATTGATTGGGCAGGCCTGTCTCTCATTCTAGACTGCAAATTCCTTGTGGGCATGGACAAGGTCCTTCTCTGTTTGAACCCATTGGTGGAGCTGGGGTGTTGTCCAGTGCCTAATACCTGGAAAGTGCTTTGGAAGTGTCGGCTGAACTGAATGGAAGGTTCAGTTCAGTTCAGTTCAGTTGCTCAATAGTGTCCGACTCTTTGCGACCCCATGGACTGCAGCAAGCCAGGCCTCCCTGTCCATCACCAACTCCCGGAGTTTACCCAAACTCATGTCCATTGAGTTGGTGATGTCATCTAACCATCTCATCCTCTGTTGTCCCCTTCTCCCACCTTCAATCTTTCCCAGTATCAGGGGCTTTTCAAATGAGTCAGCTCTTCACATCAGGTGACCAAAGTATTGGAGTTTCAGCTTCAACAGCAGTCCTTCCAATAAACACCCAGGACTGATCTTTAGGATGGACAGGCTGGATCTCCTTGCAGTCCAAGGGACTCTCAAGAGTCTTCTCCAACACCACAGTTCAAAAGCATCAACTCTTTGGTACTCAGTTTTCTTTATAGTCCAACTCTCACATCCATACATGACTACTGGAAAAACCATAGCCTTGACTAGACAGACTTTTGCTGGCAAAGTAAGGTCTCTGTTTTTTAATATGCTATCTAGGTTGGTCATAACTTCTCTCCCAAGGAGTAAGTGTCTTTTAATTTCATGGCTGCAGTCACCATCTGCAGTTTTTGGAGCCCAAAAAAATAAAGTCTGACACTGTTTCCACTGTTTCTCCATCTATTTGCCATGAAGTGATGGGACCAAATGCCATGATCTTACTTGTCTGAATGTTGAGCTTTAATCCAACATTTTCACTTTCTTCTTTCACTTTCATCAAGAGGCCCTTTAGTTGTTCTTCACTTTCTGCCATAAGGGTGGTGTAATCTGCATTTCTGAGGTTACTGATAATTCTCCCAACAATCTTGATTCCAGCTTGTGCTTCATCCAGCCTAGCATTTCACATGATGTACTCTGCATATAAGTTAAATAATCTGGGTGACAATATACAGCCTTGACGTACTCCTTTTCCTATTTGGAACCAGTCTGTTGTTCCATGTCCAGTTCTAACTATTGCTTCCTGACCTGCATACAGCTTTCTCAAGAGGCAGGTCAGGTAGTCTCGTATTCCCATCTCTTTCAGAATTTTCCACAGTTTATTGTGATCCACACAGTCAAAGGCTTTGGCATAGTCAATAAAGCAGAAATAGATGTTTTTTCTGGAACTCTCTTGCTTTTTCTATGATCCAGCAGATGTTGGCAATTTGATCTCTGGTTCCTCTGCCTTTTCTAAATCTAGCTTGAACATCTGGAAATTCACAGTTCACATATTGTTGAAGCCTGGCTTGGAGAATTTTGAACATTACTTTACTAGCGAGTGAGATGAGTGCAATTGTGTGGTAGTTTGAGCATTGTTTGGCATTGTCTTTCTTAGGGATTGGAATGAAAACTGACCTTTTCCAGTCCTGTGGCCACTGCTGAGTTTTCCACATTTGCTGGCATATTGAGTGCAGCACTCTCACAGCATCATCTTTCAGGATTTGAAATAGCTCAACTGGAATTCCATCACCTCCACTAGCTTTGTTCATAATGATGCTTCCTAAGGCCCACTTGACTTCACATTCCAGGATGTCTGGCTCTAGGTGAGTGATCACACCATCATGATCACAGGCGCTAGGTGAGTGATCACACCATCGTGGATTAACAACTTACAGAGCATGGCCCCGCCAATCAGTATAAGATCCAGTTTCCCGCTCAGTCAGTCTCTCCTACCAGGAAGCTTCCATAAGCCTCTTATCATTCTCCATCAGAGGGCAGACAGACTGAAAACCACAATCACAGAAAACTAACCAATCTAATCACATGGACCACAGCCTTGTCTAACTCAGTGAAACTATGAGCCATGCCATGTAGGGCCACCGATGTCATGGTGGAGATTTCTGAAAAAATGTGGTCCACTGGAGAAGGGAATGGCAAACCACTTCAGAATTCTTGCCTTGAGAACCCCATGAACAGTATGAAAAGGCAAAAAGATAGTACACTGAAATATGAACTCCCCAGGTTGGTAGGTCCCCAATATGCTACTGGAGATCAGTGGAGATATAACTCCAGAAAGAATAAAGAGAAGGAGCCAAAGCAAAAACAACACCTAGTTGTAGATGTGAATGGTGAATGGAAGGTATGTTACAGGAATGGCAATTCAACATTATCTTTAGGGTAAAATTTCTCTTACTTGTAGAAACTTGAATATTATTTCCTTTCCTGTGACCCCTCTGCCCTTCCTTGTTTACTTTCAACTGGCAAATGAAACGGTAGATTTGCAAATTAAATGTTACCTTTGAGCAATTAGTGAGGGTCCAATGTTTCCTGGTTCATTTTTGTGGCTCACCAGTTGCAGAAGATTTTAATCAAGATGAACTTCATAGGAAGCCTGTGTCAATGTGAACTAAGTGTATCCTCACTCCTAAAGATGACTTTGAAGTAAGAATGTTGGGAGCAAATATGCATGTTTTATACATAGTGATGTATAACCATCTCCACAATGGTGTGAGTTGCAATGCTGATTAATAAAGGGATGACATGCTCAAACTCAGTCCTTGTTCCTGGCTTCTTTTCCTAACACCTCCTATTCCTTTTGCATGCTACTGCCTCTCAGCCCTCATCATCCCTTCTTCCCCTGCCATCTAGCCACCATTCCAGTATCCTCTCAGATGTCTATCAGGCTTTGGGGTTTGTTTGTTGCAGGCCTACAAGTATCTATTTCCAGTGTTTTTAGTTTGATGATGTACAGGCTTTTGAGGCACACTGGCACCTTTATTTCTAAGATTGATGTTGACACCAGTCCACTTTAATGTTCTCATCTCAGCTAATTTACCTGCTGAGAGTAAATTTGTATGCAAAAGTGAACAAAGAGGGTAGAAGGAACAGGAAGAAAGTGGAGCTAGGGAATATCTTTTACCATTTAACCCCCAAACAACCCAGGAAGATAAGAAGGGTGATTTTTATGATCAACTCCAGTAAAGAAATGAAAAAATGACAGAGCTCAGAGAAGTCATTTGTGAATAAACAGCACAGGTCACATTTGAAACCTAGATTTTCTCATCCCCACTCCAATGCTCTTTCCATACCACCAGGATGTTTTTCAAATATGTTTCCTTTAAAAAAAAAAAAAAAAAGATCATCGCTTCTGTATTATGCACCCACCAGGTGTTAGTAATTTAGACCAGGGTTCTGCAAACCATAGCCTGCGGGTCAAAGTCAGCCTGCAATCTCTTTCTGCAACAATAGGAAGCTAAGAATTTTTGAAAACATTTTGTAATGGCTAAAAAAATATCAAAATAATAATATTTCATGGCACACGAAAATTATATGAAATTCAAATTTTCACATCTATTGTCTATGGCTTCTTTCATGTGACAACAACAGGGTTGAGCAGTTACCACAGAGACTATATGACCCGCAAAGCTGACAATATGTAATATCTGACTTTGCACCAAAACGCTTTTCTGATCACTGATTCAGGTCCTTGCTACCTAAAGGGCTACCCAAGTGCTGATCACCGGATCATGTCAGAAATGCAGAATCTCAGGAACCTTCCAAACCGAAGAACTCAGAAGCTGCATTTTAATAAGAGCCCCTGATTCATATGCCCATTACAGTTAGGGAAGCTCAGGCTCAGAAGGCAGTTAATGAGGGCTTTTTCTTATTAGACAAGCAGTGTGGGTTAAGAGTGCAGCCTTAAGGTCACACAGTTATGAGTTTAAAATTATCTGTCCACTGCTGAGTGGCTTCAGCTTCCTCACCTAGAAAGTGAGGATAAGCCTGTGTTCCTCATAAATTTTTTTTTGAATTGGATCGCATAGTAGCTTCCTAGGTCTGCCTGAACAAATTACCACTATTTTGATGGCTTCAAAAAACAGAAATACGTACTCTCACAGGTCTGGAGGGCAGAAGTCCAAAATTAACATGTCAGCAGGGCCATGATCCCTCTGAGAGTTCAAGGGGAGAAGACATCCTCACCTCTTTCAGCTCCTGGTTGTCCCAGGTGTTCCTCAGCTATGGTCATATCACCCAACCTCTGCCTCCATCTTGACATGGCCTTCCTCTCTTACAAGGACAACAGTTATTGAATCAAAGGATCACCCTAATTCCAGAATCATATCAGCTCAAGATCCTTAACTGATGACACCTGCAAAGACCTATTTCCAACTCAGGTCATGTTCTGAGGTTCTGAGTGGACGTGAATGGGGAGGGTGGACACTATTCAACCCACCACAGATGACAACAATCAAGGTCAAATGTCCGATGCATTGTGAGTACCTAACACATTTCTTCCACCCACTTTTCCTCTTTTTCTCAAATGACCCCAGGCTCAGAACAGAATGGATCTTTCCCATTTTAAAAGAGGGGCATCTCCTGAGCTAGGACACACAGAGAAAAATGCTTTCATGACATATGTCCTGAAGCTAAACCAATTCTTTTATCCTCTGTACATTTTGGAGCAAAAGTTCCTTTCAAGTGAAGGAACAGATGAATGAAAAGAAATAAGCCGTAGGCCAAGGAGAGCCTCAAAGTGCCAAGGTTGTACTCAAAATTCTTATTCTCTTCTCTCTGCTGCTGTTGGGCCTACCTTGGGAATAGATTAATATTCTCTGTGATATTTCTGTGGGCCATGGATTTCTGCTGTACCCCTGAAGGAGAGCTTTTTTCCACCTTTACTATGAAACCCATGTATATCTCAAGGGAAAGCAAGATAGGTATCAAATTTCAACTTGCTCATGAGCAAATCGTGACAGGTGTTAGCTTTGGGGTGAATCAAATTTGGGGTCTCCTAGTCGATATCACTGTTGGCAGTTTTCAGACCAACCAAATTGCATGTAACAAGCTTTTCAGGTAATTCCACAACCTGATTTCCCAGTGCTTTTGTGTGTATAATCAGCAATGTCTCCTTTCTGAAGTTCTGAATCACTGCCCTCCTGTATTGCACTTGTATCATACTGATCTGGTCTATTTTGTATTAACTACCTTATTAGCCACCAGTGGTGTGCATTTCAAGTTTGTGAATTTCCTGTAAACAGTCTCCCTGAGAGGAGATCTGTGGAAATCTCCTCAGTACCCAGCAACCCAGTGCAGTAATTCTCAGTGCAGCACCTGTCTTAGAATTGAAACAAATCAATAGCTAAATATGACTGCAGCTAGATTTCTAACTCAATTTTCTATTCTCCAAGGAGGAAAGAGGTGGAACTTTTAATACTTAGGAGCCTGCCAAACAAGAGTGGGAGCTTTATTATTGGTAAGAAGAAATCTGCCAGAAAGGGGGAGATCCTAATCTTGGAGAGGGTTGTTATTTTTGTACCTTTCAAATTTATTTTTAAAAAGATTGTTTGGTACTTCTTTCCTGATCCTATTTTAGAAATTGTTAAAGGGTATTGAATCATATCCATCAATATGGATATGTTGCTCTGGATGTAACAGTTTATACACAATACACTTTCTTTTCCTACAGAGTAATTTGGAGGAACAAGGTATGTTGCCCCCCCAAAATAGGAAATAAGGTGGCCTTTGAAGAATTAAACTTTCAGCTCAATGTATATTTCTGCTGCTGCTGCTGCTGCTAAGTCACTTCAGTCATGTCCGACTCTGTGTGACCCCATGTACTGTAGCCTACCAGGCTCCTCCATCCATGGGATTTTCCAGGCAAGAGTACTGGAGTGGGGTGCCATTGCCTTCTCCGCAATGTATATTAGATTAAAGCAAAGTCACCTTGAAACAGCGATTCCCAGCTTTGGCTGCAATTTAGAGTCACCTGGGGAGTTTTTACAAACTATTGACACTACAAGAGATTCTTATTTAATCCAAAAATGGTGGGGCCCAGGTGGTTTATTAAAAGCTCCCCCAGGTGATTCTAATCTGCTGTCCTGATTTCAAATCATTGCCTTAAAGAGACAGCATAGCTTTTAAGTCTTTAGCATTTCATTCACATCACTGAATGTTGCTTAAAAAAATGTGTCATTCATAAGGGGAGAGGGTCTGGTTATCTAAGGAAACTCTAGGGGAAAGCTTATCTTTGAGCCTTGTGTGATCACCAGTTTAAAATTTCACTCCCCTATGTCAATCTCTGGAATCAAGATTGTTGGAAGAAATATCAATAATCTCAGATATGCAGATGACACCACCCTTATGGCAGAAAGTGAAGAAGAACTAAAGAGCTTCTTGATGAAAATGAAAGAGGAGAGTGAAATAGTTGGCTTAAAACTCAACATTCAAAAAAGGAAGATCATGGTATCTGGTCCCATCACTTCATGGCAAATAGATGGGGAAACAATGGAAACAGTGACAGAATTTATTTTCTTGGGCTCCAAAATCATTGCAGGTGGTGGCTGCAGCCATGAAATTGAAAGATGCTTGCTCCTTGGAAAAGAAGCTATGACCAACCTAGACAGCATATTAAAAAGCAGAGACATTACTGAAAGGTTGTTGCTGAGCCACAGAAAAACAGCCGGGATTCTTGGCCTCTGGAGGAGAAGAATTCAATCCTGGGCCAGAGACGAGGCTGGATTGCTCAGAGCTTTGGTGTGATCAAGTTTTATTAAAGTATAAAGGAGATAGAGAAAGCTTATGACATAGGCATCAGAAGGGGGCAGAAAGAGTACTCCCCTGCTAGTCTTCAGCTGGATGTTATATAGTCACTAGCAGTTTGTTAATGTAAGAAAGGAATGTCTTAAACTCAGAATGCGACCAGACCCCTCATCCATAAGATGTGTTTTGGAATAATCTGGGCACCGGACATTCTGGGTCATAAAACGATTGACTTGAATTTTGCAGAAAGGCAGATCATTCAAATAGTTTCATTTACATAGATTAGGGGAACAATGTCTGAGTATAACATACTGGTTTGCCAAGTAGGTTCTGAGCCAATAGGCGGAAGACAGCCTTTGGGGTAAATGCACAGTATATTAACATAGCTTAAGACAAACATTTCCATAAGAAAAATGCATTGGTTAACTCAAAGTTTGAGAATAGTTAACTTCAGGTGAAACTAGGTGTCATGGCAACCCAGTATTTTAAGAGAAACCTCTTTTAATTTTGTACAGAGAAGGAAAAAATATCTCTAGTTTGTTTCCTCCTGCCGCTTAAGAGAGATGACACTTGCAGCCTATTTCCTCCGTTTGGAGACCCCTGGCCTTCCTGCCTGTTGCCCTCTCATTCCCCCCTTTTCTTTTAGGAGAATTATGTTGCCTAGGGAAAAGGGGCGTCGTTTTTGTTTTATAACTGCTTTCAAGCTGACAAGGGGCGTTGTCCCTAAATTATTGAGGCAACATATTCTCCTAACCCTCATATTGAGGGTGTCTGATTTAGGGGCCCCAAATAGTAGTTGGAGGAAGCTGCAGCAGTAGCAGGCATTTGAGCCATCATCTGTAACTTAAAAGCTTTCATGCGCCTAGAAACAAATCCAGTTATATAGTTACAGATGCAGGGAGCAAACAGCAAAAACAAAACAACCAGAATTATTGTAATTAAAATAGTTTTCCACCATGGGGAACTAGTTAACGTCTCTCAAAGTGAGGCAATTGAGGCTTCAGGAGTATCCATAGCCCCAATCATTTTGTTTATGTGTTTAGTAAAATGAGTAACATTAGTGTTCATATCAGGTATATATGTACAGCACTGGGTATGAATAATGGTACAAGTTCTTCTTTGCGCAGCTGTCAGAATATTTAAAGCCAATCTGTTTTGTAAAACCACTTTTTAAATTTGTGCTTGTTCAGCATTAAGAGCTGAAATAGCTTTTTGAGAATCTTGCAATGCCTGTTGAGTAAAATTAGTTAAAGCATCTACTCGTAGCATAACATCTGTAGTTCCCAAAGAGGGAACAAACATTGTAGCCAAATAATTATACCAGTGAAATATAGACCTTGCCCACCAAGTTTTAAGGTGGGGTAAATTAGCAGATTTTTTTGGAAGCTCTGAAAAGAGAAAGCCGTGAGTAAAGGCTAGACCTAGGGTGCATCTCCCTATCCAACCAGGGGGAAGCCATGCCCATAGGTAAGAACCACATATCCAATAAGTCTCGTTTGGAGCAAGCCAGCGTGACTGAGATATCCAGTCCCAATCAGTGCCTGGCCAGACAAAGGGAGGACCAGAATTGGGGTTGTAAAACACGGGAATGATTACATTGCATATTTCCTGAGGCAAAAGTCCCAAGTGTTCCCAATCATTATAATTAAGTTGTTGACTAACTTCTGGGGATGGCTGTATTTGTTTTCAGCATATGGGGGCAGTAGATATTAGACGTCCTTTTTCAGGAGTTAGCCATATAACCTCATCCCATATTTGATAAACATCAGGTAAAAAGCCATTAGATCTAGACCTATTTGTCTTATATGTGGCAAAAGTCATTAAACTGAGACAATGTGTAATCAAAATTAAAAGTCACGTTATGTCTATAGTTAAAGTACAAAGTGTTGCACCAGTCCATTTTAGGGTTGTTAGATGTCATTAGTTTAAGAAGAGGCATCACATAGGATTGTTGTCGAAGGTATTTGTAGACTTGGAGAAAGTCTTTTCCTTGAAGTGGAGATGTCCACCATGGGAAGCCTTCCATTGATGAAGAGGGGAGTGTTTTGCAGACCCAGCAGTTAGACCAATTATGAAAGACAGCGTAGGAGTGAGCCCAGGACAGGAAGGCATTATCTTGAGGATCAAACGGCAGACTCAGGACTTTTGGAGTCAGCAGAAGTAGGCTCACATAGATTATCAGGCCCATCTGAAAGGTACAGTCAGAGCATAGAAAGTAAAGACATAAAATGAAGTCACTTAGTTCTGGTCAGGGTGCCACCTCTTAATTCGAGTGTGATGTACCCACGAATCAATTTCTGGCACTTTGACAGCTGTGGGAGAAGACAGAATAGCTTGGTAAGGACGTTCCCAGAGGGGCTCAAGGGATTGGCCACCAGACCCCAATGTTTTTATGAGGACCTCAGTTTTTGGCTCAAATAGAGGCTTGTTTGACTCAGAGGCTGGGTCAGGAGTCGTCTCCCGGAGTTTTGTTAATGCCTGTTGAAAAGCTGAGAGCTGAGTTACATAATTAGTTAATTTTAAGGCTTTAGGGTCTGTAACAGTGTTTGTGTGTAAGAAAGGCCTTCCATAAATACATTTAAAGGGAGACAGTCCCTCTTTTGGGGGGGCAGTTTGAGCCCTCATTAAAGCTATGGGTAGGACTTTAATCCAATTGTCCTGTGTCTCGAGTTAATTTGTGCAGGTGTCTTTTGATAATGTCATTAGCTTTTTCAACCTTTCTTGAGGATTGGGGTCTCCAGGAACAGTGTAAGTGATATTTTATTTCTAGAGCTTTAGATATCCCCTGAGTTACAGCAGTTTTAAAGGCGGAGCCATTGTCACTCTGAAGGCTCCGTGGCAGCCCAAACCTGGGAATAATTCTATGGATTAAAATTTTTATAACCTCTTTAGCCTGTTCACTACGACAGGGAAAAGCCTCAATCCATCCAGTAAAAGTATCCACCCAAACTTGTAAGCAAGAATATCCATTAGCTTTTGGCATATGAGTAAGATCAATTTTCCAGTCTTCTCTAGGATACTTTCCACTTCATTGTAATCCAGATTTTGTTAGCTTTTTAGTCTTTGGGTTATTTTTTTGATAAACCTCACACCTTTTGATAATGTTCTTTAAAGTTTTCATTACATTTTTTCCTTCAAACAAACGAGAAGCTATCTGGTAAGTACTCTCTGCACCCAAATGAAAGCTCTGGTGTAAACCCTTAAGAATTTTCCATTGAGCATTTTCAGGAATTATTAATTGTCTATCTTCGGACTGTAACCATCTTTTATCAGTAAACTTTGCTCCTTTTTTCATATCTTTCTAATTCTTTCTCAGTATACTGTGGTTTTTCCTGTTCCATAGGACCTGTCTAGATCAAAGGTGTCTGTAGTGAAGGGAATTTGTAAAGTGCTGCTTTTTTGGCTTGACAGTCAGCCAGCTGATTACCTTTGGCTATTTTACTCCCATCTCTGTTGTGTCTTTTGCAATGCATAACAGCTACTTCTTTAAGACAATATATAGCAGTTAAAAAAAATCTCTCGATCTCTCTGAAATGCTTAATAGGTTCTCCTGTTGTTGTTTTAAACTGTCTTTTTTTCCATATGGCAGCATGAGCATCTAAAGTTAAATAAGCATACTTAGAATCAGTGTAGATATTTACTCGCTGCCCTTTGCCTAACTCTAGAGCTCGGGTCAGAGCCACAAGCTCTGCTAACTGAGCACTAGTTTTCTGGGGGAGAGATTTTGCTTCTAAAACCTGTTCAGCAGTCACCACTGCGTAACCTGCTTTACGCTTTTTATCTCGAACAAAAGAACTGCCATCTGTAAATATTTTTTATGTCAGGATTGTCTAATGGGGTATCCATTAGATCTTCCCGAGCTGCATAGTTTAAAGTTAGAAATTGGGAACAATCATGATCTGGTGTTTCATTTTCCTTCTCAGGAAGGAAAGTGGCAGGATTTAAATTTCCACAAACCTTAAGCTTAGTTACTGGTCTTTTTAACAACAATGACTGATATTTAAGAAGCCTATTGTCTGTCATCCAGATATTAACCTTAGAATTTAAGATTTTACTCACATGATGAGAAGTCAGTACAGTAAGGTTTTGTCTATTAATTATTTTTAAAGTTTTGGTGTTAATAAAGCCGCTGCTCTAATTATTCTTAGGCAGTGGGGCCACCCACGTGAAATCATATCTAATTCTTGGCTTAGATAAGCAATAGGTTGTTGGTGAGGCCCTCGGGGTTGTGTTAAAACTCCCAAGGCCATACTTTTTTTTTAGTGACAAATTAAATTTTGACCCTGTGGGCAAGCTCAGAGCGGGAGCTTGCACAGAGCCACCTGTAGAACCTTAAAAGCCTTTTGAGTATCTGGAGACCAAACCAGTTTGTCGGTTTGGGCCTGCTGAGTTTCAGCTATAAGTTTATATAAAGGCCGGGCAAGTTTCCCATAACTCGGAATCCAAATACGACAGTAGCCTGTGATTCCCCAAAATCCTCTCAGTTGTCTTAAAGTCATAGGTAGGGGATGATTTAGTATAGGTTTAATTTTTTCGGGGCCTATGGCCCTAGTCCCTTTTGATATGATTAGGCCCAGATATCTAACAGATTGTTGACAAAGCTGAGCCTTTTTTCTTGATGCCTTGTAACCGCAGCCTGCCAGAAAGTTTAAGAAATCTTTTGAGGCTTGTGAACAAGCTTTCTCTGTCTCAGCACAGAGCAAAATATCATCTATATATTGTAACACCACCGCTTTAGAACTATTAAAGTTTTGTAGATTCCGTGACAAACTTTGTCCAAATAAGTGAGGACTGTCACGAAATCCCTGGGGCAAAACTGTCCAGGTTAACGGAGACGTTGGCTGCATAGGGTCTTTAAAGGCAAATAGAAATTGACTTTTTTTCACCAAAAGCACTGAATAGAAGGCATCTTTTAATTCAATTACTGAGAAATATTTGGCTCTTTCAGGAATTTTAGACAATAGAGTATAAGGATTAGGCACCATAGGAGGTAAAGGAACTACAGCCTCATTTATTATTTGTAAATCTTGAATTAGTCTCCAGTTACCATTTGATTTTTTTATACCCAAAATAGAAGTGTTGCATGGACTGTTACAGGGAATTAATAGTCCCTGCTCCTTTAAATTTTTGATGATGGGTCTTAACCCTTTTTTTAACCTCAGGTTTTAGTGGATACTGTTTTTTATGTGGGAGTAAGTGTGGGTCTTTGAGCTTAACAACTACAGGAATAGCATTTTGTGCTCGACCCACCGATTTTCCATCAGCCCATACTCTAGGGTTTATATTTTGTTTAATTAAAGGGAGAGAAAGGGATGGCTCCATATTTATGAAAACAGAGGCATGGACCTTACTCAGTATATCTCTCCCCAAAAGGGGTGAGGGCAATTCTGGCACGATCAGAAACTCGTGTGAAAATAGCACCGAATCCCAGTCACAACTGACAGAAATACAGAAGTAATACTTTTGGCTCATCCAGACAGTCCCATTACAGAAGCGGATCAGGAAGAAAGTGGGCCAGGGGCTTCAGTAAGCACGGAGTAAGTTGCCCCAGTATCTAAAAGGAAATTGACGGATTGGCCTCCCACAGTTATCAATACCCGGGATTCCTCAGGTGGAATTAGGACGGGAGCTTGTGGTGTGGGGACCCCCGGGCACCTTCAGTCTGGGCACCTTCAGTCTTGATTGTTCTGAGAGTCAGACCCCTGAAACCTACGCCTCTGGGGGCAGTCTCTCTTTTAGTGTGGTCTTTTGTAGACCGGACATGGAGCCGGGGGCGGCTTAAATGTTTGAGGGCAATCCCGCTTGAGGTGCCCTCCTTTTTAAAGTAATAGCAAACCCATCTCTTTTCACCTGGGTCCCTCTGGGCATTTTTCTCAGGCTGTTTAAGAACAGTTCTTACAGCCATTGCGAAGGCTTCCGCCTGTTCTTTTGTCTTTTTTTGCCTTTTTTTTTTCTTCATATTCCCTACCATAATAGACTGTCTGAGCCAGTTGTAACAGATTATTTAAAGACTGGTTAGGTCCATACGCCCGTTTTAATAGCTTACGGAGGATATCTGGAGCCGACTGAGTGAGAAATTTATCTTTTAAGATCACTTTTCCCTCCTCACTTTTGGGATCAATCTCAGTGAATCTGTGAAGGGCTTTTCTCAGTCTATCTAGGAATTTACCAGGAGCTTCCTTCTCCTCCTGTTCTATGTTTGCCAATTTGCCATAGTTTAAAGGCTTAGCACGCGCCTGCCTGAGGCCTTCAAGAATGCATCTGACAAAATGACTCTGATCCCATCTTCCTTTAGCTGTGTTGTAGCCCCAATCTGGTTCTATAGTTGGGACCGTCTGATTCCCAGTGGGGAGGGCAGCTATTTCATCCCCCCTCTTCCCTACTGATTCATTACCAAGCCATTCATCTCCGTAAGCAACCACTTTTCCCAAAACTCGACTCTTTCAGTCAGGAGTCAGTGTTTGTCCCAAGATATACATCATGTCCTTCCAAGTAAGGTCATAAAGCAGAGTAACACCTTTAAAAGCTCTAATGTATTTTTCTGGGTCCTCTAAATAGTCTCCCAGATTCTCCTTAATTCTTTGTATTTCTTGATAAGAAAAAGGCTTATTCACTCTCATAGACTGGTTATTTCCCCCGGTGGGTGCTTCATGAAGAGGCAACAGCTTGTGCGGCTGTTCCTCAGTCTCTCCGGCTGCTCTGCGCATATGATCCCAGGGATAGATTAGAGGAACCTGCTTTTTTATATCTCCTTGTCTCCTGTCTTCCATCCCATCTCTTACTTTGATGGTCTGAGTTTTTATTGAAACCAAAGTAGTCTGAGGTCGTACTGAGACAGGAGTTGGTTTGACCTCTATATGGGCAGTTTGAATCTCAGTTTGGGTTTCCACTGAGACCAAGGCAGCCCTTTTGGGGGGGGGTTGGTTTTTAGTTGGGAGCCCCGGGTATGGGGGCAAAGTAGGAGGACAGGAGGGAGCTGAAGGAGTCACATCCAAATCTATACCCTTAGGACACAAGTCTGGCATATTTCGCAGAGAGAAAAAGGGCAACACATATGCTATTTTTACCCATTTCCCTTGTTTTTTACAGAACCGGTCTAATTGTAGAACAGTATTATACTTAAGAGACCCTCCAACTGGCCACCGTTTGCCGTCCTCCAGTGAGTACCGCGGCCATGCAGTATCACATAGGAAGACCAGGTGTGTCTTTTTTAAGCCCTGGGGATCAAATCTATCCCAGTTTTTCAGGATACAGTTCAAAGGAGTGAGGCTGGAATTGTTAGCTCCCATCTGTAAGAGAGAAAAAAAGCGACCAGCGCCTTCTTTCTACTGGAGGCGTCCCTCCCTGCTCTAGATGGGGGTGTAGACAGACTTTATACCAAATCTTTTTTTTTTTTTTTGGTTGGACTTAGTCTGTCCCTTACCGACGCAGGCACCGTACTTGTCCCTCCCGATTTTACCATTGAGACGGGGTGGGGATGCACCAGGGGTAGACCTGATGGCGTCCCTGACTGACGTCCAGCTCCTCACCATTAAAACCTTGCTTGCCTCTGATGCCACCCGGGGTGCTATCAGAGTAACCTTCCAGAATGCCTCCCAGACCAAGACCGTTGGAGGAGAGACATTTGTCACCTGAGTGCCTGTGCACGACCCTGAGTATATTCCTGACCACAATAAGCCCAATGTGCACATAAAACTGAGATTTTTTTTTTTTTTTAAGCATCACCATACCAGTATAAGAACCTCTTCTGGGCCATTAAGAGCCAGTGTTACCAAAGGGAAAAAAATCCATTGCAGTTCCAATCTGAGTAACCTTTAACCTCAGAGGTGTTTTTGTAGCTAGAGCTCTATTTAGCTTTTAAACTTTTGATTTTTAGCAAGGCTAGGTGCTTCTTGACTACCAACTTCAAGTTTGGGACCTAAGTAACAGTACACAGTAATAGCATAGATCACAAGTCCCTTGAAAGTCTATGACCCGACAGATAGGTTAGTACTTTTAATTTCTAAGGAGCTGTGACATTGTCAAAGAGACCGAAAAGTTTGACCGAGAAAGGAGAGTTTGGTCCACACGCTTTGCCCATTTCTGGTCGGTCCCCAAAGGAGACACTGGGTGCCTCTTGGCATTGGCAGGTCGGTATAAACCCCCGACAGGTTTCTGCCATAAGCTGTATGAGGTCACCGCGGAACCGCAGAGCAGGGCTCCTCACCTGCTTCATGCAGGGTGTGTCATTCATTCACACAAGCACGCTGTAGAGTTAGTTAGTAAAGTACAGCAGAAAATGTGTTTGCTAGGAGAACAAAGAACTAGAGCTCTAAGCATCCTTACCTTGTCTTGAAGAATCCCGGACGAACCTCCAAGATGAAAGGTTGTTGCTGAGCCACAGAAAAACGGCCGGGATTCTTGGCCTCTGGAGGAGAAGAATTCAATCCTGGGCCAGAGACGAGGCTGGATCACTCAGAGCTTTGGTGTGATAAAGTTTCATTAAAGTATAAAGGAGATAGAGAAAGCTTCTGACATAGGGATCAGAAGAGGACAGAAAGAGTACTCCCCTGCTAGTCTTCAGCTGGATGTTATATAGTCACTAGCAGTTTGTTAATGTAAGAAAGGAATGTCTTAAACTCAGAATGTGACCAGACCCCTCATCCATAAGATGTGTTTTGGAATAATCTGGGCACCGGACATTCTGGGTCATAAAACGATTGACTTGAATTTTGCAGAAAGGCAGATCATTCAAATAGTTTCATTTACATAGATTAGGGGAACAATGTCTGAGTGTAACATACTGGTTCCCAAATAGGTTCTGAGCCCTTAGGCGGAAAACAGCCTTTGGGGTAAATGCACAGCACATTAACATAGCTTAAGACAAACATTTCCATAAGAACAATGCATTGGTTAACTCAAAGTTTGAGAATAGTTAACTTCAGGTGAAACTAGGTGTCATGGAAACACAGTATTTTAAGAGAAACCTGTTTTAAATTTGTATAGAGAAGGAAAAAATGTCGTTAGTTTGTTTCCTCCTGCTGCTTAAGAGAGATAAAATGTCTGACACTTGCAGCCTATTTCCTCCATTTGGAGACCCCTGGCCTTCCTGCCTGTTGCCCTCTCATTACTTTGCCAACAAAGGTCCATCAAAACAAAGCTATGGTTTTTCCAGTAGTCATGTATAGATGTGGGAGTTGGACCATAAAGAAGGCTGAGCGCCTTTACAATATTTAAAGTTAAAAAATAGAAAATAAACTAATTAAAAAAAAAAAAAAGAAGAAGGCTGAGCACCAAAGAATGGATGCTTTTGAACTGTGGTGTTGGAGAAGACTCTTGAGAGTCCCTTGGACTGCAAGGAGATCCAACCAGTCCATCCTAAAGGGAATCAGTCCTGAATATTCATTGTAAGGACTGATGCTGAAGCTGAATCTCCAATATTTTGGCCACCTGATTCGAAGAACTGACTCATTGGAAAAGACCTTGATGCTAGGAAAGATTGAAAGGGGGAGGAGAAGGGGACGACAGAGGATGAGATGGTTGGATGGCATCACTGACTCAATGGACATGAGTTTGAGCAAGCTCCAAGTGTTGCTGATGGACAAGGAAGCCTGGCATGCTGCATTCCATGGAGTTGCAAAGAGTCAGACATGACTGAGCACCTGAACTGAACTGAACTGAACATCAATCTCTATCTCCCTTCCTTGCTTTAATTGTTTCCTTTTCTGTTATTGTCCATCTATATATTAACTCCATGTGAATATGTACTTTGTTTTTGCCTGTTTTGCTCCATGCCTGTATCTCTAATGCCTATTAGGGAGAGCCTAACACATGGTAGGAGGGCTTCTCTGGTAGTTCAGCAGTAAAGAATCCACCTGCCAATGCAGGAGAGGCAAGAGACATGGATTCGATCCCTAGGTTGGGCATGTGCCCTGGAGGAGGAAATGGCAACCCACCCCAGTATTCTTGCCTGGAAAATCCCATGGACAGAGGAGACTGGAGGGCTACAGTCCATGGGGTTGTAAAGAGTGGGACACCACCTAAGTGACTAAACAACAGCAGCATGTGGTACACACTTACATATGTCCAATGAATGAATGAGTAAATGGATGACTGGGGAAGTGAATAAATAAGTGAAAAGAATGACAGAAGCAAGTGTTCTTCTTTCTTTGGCAAACAATTCCTACCATAAAAACAATAAAAGGACATCCCTGGCAGAACAGTGATTAAGACTCCACACTTCTACTTCAGGGGGTGAAGGTTTGATCCCTGGTCCCCTGGCTGGGGACCTACAATGTGTGGCCAAAAGAAAAAGATTTCTTTAGTTGAGTCCATGAAATATCACAAAGTAATCATTTAAGGATTTAAGGTTTGAACTCAAATATATGTTTGCAAAGGAGAGAAAGAATATGCTGTCCTTAAAATGATCTAGATCCTACAACACTAATAAGTCTCTCTGCATATTAACAAATTGACATTCAGAGTATACTTTGAATTATACATATTATACCTCTGAATTATAGATAAAGATAGGGAGAAAAGGAAGACAATGAATTTGTGCCAACTATCTAATTCTTGTGACATACTTTTCATTGTACATTAAAAAGTTAGCCTTTGGGTTTTGTATTAATATATTGTTGCTCTGAGCTTGATTCCCACCAGTGCACTCTGGAGCAGTCAGTGAGTGGATTCATCTCTCCTCTCTATATGTGACTCATTCAGGTTTCTGAGTCTTCAATGCCAAGTGTTAGACCTCAGATCAGAGCAAATTCACAAGGTCATATGAAGCTATTTCCACCTCTAAACTAAAGAGAGTTTTAACATTTTATAATTCACACCATATTTTAATAAACAGAAAAATATCACAATTTTCTTGATTATGATTTAAAATTTCTAAATACCTAAAGTGAAGATCAAATTATAATTTGTTTTCCCAGACTACACAGATTGTCCCCTTATCCATCCTCACTCCCACCTGCAATGATTCTGGTTTTTTCACTTAGTTGAAAAGCTTTGCTCCAAAGGAGCCCTTCACTAGAACACTTGTAGAGTTGACATTCCCTCTGGTCTTCCACTATGACAGGCAGGCCCTCTCTATGGGGACCAACATCTGTTTCTTCATAATGAAACAGAGTCCCCCTACAACTGAGTTCCCCCACCAAGTTTATAATTAACCTCTCTATCCAAAACTGTATTCTCTTCTTATCCAGCCCCAGTCCCCTTTAAGATTGAGGAGTAGCAAAGAAAACAGGCAATTGAAACCAGACAGGACTCTGCAGGGTCCTCCCAGATATAAAAGCCCCTCTGTGTCTCCTGTTTCTTATTTGTAGGGGAAAAAAAGGCTTCTAGGCCTTCCCTGAGTTCCAAAGGGCAGACTCAAGCAGTTAGTAGGATAGAGTTCCCAGATTCCTAGTTCCTTCCGAAGGATTATAGGTAACAGTCTGAAGCATATCTTTGAGTTGTACAGAAACTAAGACCCCCCAAGCAGATGGAGGATGGTGACTATTTGTTGACCACAAGTAAGTAGACCCCAGACTAGTTGGAACCAGAATGTTGAGATTTCTGGAACACCACCCTATTACCTCACCACCAACCAATCAGAAGAAAGTCATACACCTGCAGCCCTCACTCCAAATTTTGCCTTTAAAAATTCTTCACTAAAAACCATTAGGGGGTTTAGGTCTTTTGAGCACAAGCTACTCATACCCCTTTCTTGGTCCTGCAGTAAACCTCTCTCTGCTCCAAATACTAATGCTTGGTTTGTTTGGCCTCACTGTACATCAGGCACACAAACTTGGGTTCAATAGCAATAACTTCTATGCATCAGTCTTAGCCTCTGGAATGAGGAAGTCTTTTTCAAATAGAATTATTTTAAGATTTTTCTCATTGCCTCCTTAGTCTTCTAATGTTTTGAACCCAAAATCAACAAAACAAAACTAAAATAGGGAGACATTTCCATGAGTTTAGTCTATGGATCAGTTGCTCTCCATGGGTTTGGAGGAAGAGAAGGGAATTTGAGCCCTAGGTTGAAGTCAGTCCAACACCAAGAAACAGCTTCCTGGTCTGCCTTCAGCTCGCATGTGTACAGACAGTTCTCAACACACAGATGTCTCAAATGGCATCTCTTCTGGAGGCTCAGGGCTTCCATTTTGTGTAGCTGTCCTCAAATCACAACATCATATTAATGGCAATGATAACAACAGCAACAGCAATACAACATTGAAAGGACTGTGCCTTTCTGGACATCATTGGCCTGGATGCCACCCTTAAATACAGTATGAGTTTCTGGAGCCTGCACACAGGAGGTGCTGAGGGCAGAGTGGTCTTACAGTTATCAGAGTCTCCATTATGGGGAGCTTCTCTGTATTTTATTTGCCCCAGTGATGGCACTTTCCTCTCATTACTGAATCATCTGTTGCCCATCTATTGAACCTCTTCTTCATCCCCCCACCCAGACCCTGCTTATCAATTATTAATGTGCATAAGAATCACCTGGGCATCTTGTTAAACTGTAGGTTGTGATTTAGTAGGGGCCCACATTCTGCATTTCTAACATGTTTCCCAGGAATGACAATGCTGATGGTACGTGAACCACACTTTGAGTAGCCTCGTTATCTAATGAAACTTCCTTCCATGATGGAAATGATGCATTGTCCAATATTGTAGCCATTAGCCACACATAGCTACTTGAAATGTGGCTAGTGTGACTAAGCAACTGAATTTTAAATTTTATTTCATTTTCTTTTATTTTTTTTTTCTTTTTTGACCGTGCTATGTAGCATGCAGGATCTTGTTTCCCCAACCAAGGATTGAATCCGTGACCCTGCAGTGGAAGTGTGGAGTCCTAACCACTGGACCACCAGATAATTCTCCATTTTCATTTATTTAAATTTACATAGTCACATGTGACTAGTGGCTACTATATTAGACCATGCTGTTCAAGAGTGGGGACCAGCCAGGAAACTTTTTCTGTTAAGGGCCAAATAGTAAATGTTTGCGGAGAAGGCACTGGCACCCCACTCCAGTACTCTCTCCTGGAAAATCCCATGGAAGGAGGAGCCTGGTAGGCTGCAATCCATGGGGTCGCAGAGTCGGGCACGACTGAGCGACTTCACTTTCAATTTTCACTTCCCTGCATTGGAGCAGGAAATGGCAACCCACTCCTGTGTTCTTGCCTGGAGAATCCCAGGGACAGGGGGGCCTGGTGGGCTGCCGTCTATGGGGTCACACAGAGTTGGACACGACTGAAGCGACTTAGCAGCAGCAGCAGCAGTAAACGTTTGGCACTTTATGGGCCATATGGAGTTTGTCACAAATATTCAACTATGCCATTGTCAAGTGGAAAAAAAATAAACACATAGAGGATATATAAAAGAATAGGCATGGCTGCATTCCACTAAATCTTTATTGGCCAAAGTAGGCAGTAGGACAGATGTGGCCTGTAGACTGTGGTTAGCAGACCCCTGCTTTAGAGTGTAATTTACTGATGTTAAAATAAAGATTTTACAAATCACCTGAAGCATATTTCTAAGATCGAAATAAATATCTTTCTTTAAACTTAAATCTGAACTGCATAAAACCTTAGTTTTACTTTTTTTTTTTTTTAATAAATTTATTTATTTTAGTTGGGGGCTAATTACTTTACAATATTGTAATAGTTTTTGCCATACATTGACATGAAACTCCAATACTTTGGCCACCTCATGCCAAGAGTTGACTCATTGGAAAAGACCCTGATGCTGGGAAGGATTGGGGGCAGGAGGAGAAGGGGACGACAGAGGATGAGATGGCTGGATGGCATCACCAACTCGATGGACATGGGTTTGGGTAGACTCCGGGAGTTGGTGATGGACAGGGAGGCCTGGCGTGCTGCGATTCATGGGGTTGCAAAGAGTCGGACATGACTGAGCGACTGAACTGAACTGAACATAGCAGGTTCTCATTAGTTATCTGTTTTATACATTGTAGCGTATATATGTCAATCCCAGTCTCCCAGTTCCTCCCACCCCTACCTCTCCCTGCTTGGTGTCCATACATTTGTTCTCTATGTCACCTCTGCAGAGTTGTTTGGAGAGTTGAATACCTTTATGTATATATAGCATATGATCTCCTTGGTGGCTCAGACAGTAAAGAATCCGCCTGCAATGCAAAAGACTTGGGTTTGATCCCTGGGTCAGGAAGATTGCCTGGAGAAAGGCATGGCAACCCACTCCAGTATTCTTGCCTGGAGAATTCCATGGACAGAGAGGAGCCTGGAGGGCTACAGTTCACGGGGTTGCAAAGAGTCAGACACAACGAGTGGCTAACACTGTTACTCCACTTTCATATATAGCACATACTGGCAGTGCCAGGCCCATTTCCAAGTCTCTGCGTGCTTTAAAACCGTCAGAGGACTGTGCTCAGGCACTGGGACTGCCTTGCCAGTTTGAAAAGCTGTAAGTTCCTAAACGTTTTGCCATTTCTGTTGGGAACAGCCCGCAGGCCAGGGCGGACTGGTCTTGGAGGACAAAGCCCCAGCTTCTTTGCCCTGAGGTAGGATCAACTTTGAAGTGTCATTTAATCTCCAGGGTTCCCCTGGAGACCCGGATGAAGCTGAGACTTCCTGTGAAACTGCACTCTTTCCTGTGTTCCTCCCCTTCGCTGTCATGATTCCTCCACTCTTTTATTCCTTTCTCCTGGGAGCCCTTCCTTACTAAATCTCTCGTGCTCAAATTATTGGTTCAGAGTCTGATTCTGGGAGAACCTGACCTTGAGCAGCATGTGAGTGAAAGTAAACTATATATAGGGTGACCATACGTCCCAGTTTGCCTGCAACAGTCCTGCTATAGGCCTGTTGTCCTGTGCACCTATTAATAACATCTCCTTTCACTGGCAAAAACATAAATTTTATGGTCACCTTTTGTATAAAGCATCTAGAGAAGCTTGATAAAATAGGAAGTGAAATAATCAGAATGATAACAGTTGAACCCAAACAAGCAGTTTGCCTAATTTTTCCTCAATCAATAAATTGTTTGATTGAATTGGCACCATATGGACATCTCAAGATGAGGAGTACTTTGATTTTTCTAAAATAAGCATTCAGAGTATGCTGTGCTTCTTATTACCTATATGATGGATATGAGAATAAGAAACTAGTACTTTAACAACTAATATGCTTTAAAAGGTGATATCAGCAAAATTATTTAGCAGTAAAATTACTTCTAAATGTAAAAAATAGATAGCAACAAATCATCATTGAAACCATATATGGTGTACAAGGTGAGATCTTTGTAAAAGAAAAAGTAACTAGCAATCCTATGAATAGCTATTATAAGAAGTTTTTATTTTCAACATTCTCAGGTTTTATTTATATACAGATTTTGTTTATAAATTGGCATCAAACGGGGTGCCTCAAAAGCTTGGAGCCGTTCATACAAGAAAATAGAAAGTTTTTTGGGAGGCAAGACCATGTCTTGTGTCTCTGTGTAGATGTTTGCTTTGCTAGCTGGAGAGGTTGAATCTGTCAGTAAGAGCTTAAGAATGTTCAAGATACTCGTGTGTACCTAAGATGACATAGCAGCATGATGAATTGAGTAAAATGTAAAGTGTGTTTCTTCCAAGTTGTCTTAAAAGTCTACTATAGCCTGATCAACAGCATTTCTTTCCTTTAAATTAAAGCCATCATGCTCTAAATTACATTAAGGCAGATTGCCTAAGTCTACTTATTGTAATAGGAATTTGTGCTAAGTATTTTTAAGGAAACTATTGTAATTAACTGTGAAAATGAGACCTTATTATATCTTCTCTCTAGCAATTATTAGCCTCATAATATACTTAAAATTGTCACTTGCTGATGAGGTATTTATTCGATCAAAAAAGGCATTTAATATTATGTAATGATCACATATTATGGGCCAGATGCCATGCTGGGGCTATGGCAGTGAATACAAGAGACACAGTCCCTTTCCTCATGGAGCTCATAGTCAATAAAATACATCCAATCAAACTGTTGCTTTGTGACTCTGCTTTGTGTGTGTGTGTGTGTGTGTGTGTGTGTGTGTGTGTGTGTGTGTGTGTGTGTGTGTGTTTAAAATTTAGGGGATTTAATTTTAACTCTAAAAACATGTAATTGGACAAGCATTATGAAATGATAATTAGACAAGCTTTTTCTTCTATAGAAACTATTTCTAAGTCCTGACCCCAGTGTGGTACTCTGATAACAGAGCCAGTGCTGTATTCACTGCTGACATGCTTATTTTTAACCTCACACCTCCAGTGTAGATTCTGTTAGGAATTCAAACAGGATTGGCATTATGGGCTAAAGTATGTCTCATCTTACAAGTAAGGCTCTTCCATCTTGATCTATACGGACAGCAGTTGAATTCTAAAACATTAGGAGAAAAAAATATATGCTTGATTTGGACAGGTCCCTTTGGACAATGATATGATATTATTGTTACAATTTTCAAAAGACATTACTATTGGGGAAATTTGGGTTAAGGGAACAAAAGACCTCTGTATACTAATTCATATATGCTTGTGAATATGTGGTTATCCTGGGGCTTCCCTGGTGGTCCAATGGTTAAGATTCTGTACTTTCACTACAGGGGACGTGGGTTCTATCCTTGGTCAGGGAACTATGATCTCACATGCCACATGGGGCATCCACAAAAAATAGAAAAATAGATAACTAAAATTAAACTGAAAAAAAAACAGGCTAATAACTGGAATGAGAATGATCTCATCCTTTGTCCTCCTAGCTCTATCCTGTTTTTATAGATGATAGCATCTGAGAACAATGATGACTTTTTTCATCAGCTAAGCTATGTATGCCCTGATTGTGAGGGCGTATAATGTAAGAAATGTACCTATGTTGTAAAGAAGAAAAGCTTGATTCCAAGTGGAAGCACATTTCTTAAGAGCATCTTCTTTGAAACGTTGAATACCATGTAACTCATTTGCTGAGACTATAGAGCTTAGCGTCAGGAATTTACTCCTCACTTAGGTTCTTTATATTTACACCAATTCCTCTCCACGAGACCCCAAAAAATCCTCCTTCTTAGGCGATTATCTGCTTAATGTGTGTCTTTTATTACGAGAGAGAAAAGGTAGGAGAATGAATAGGACTTCTAACCTTGCAGAATTAGGAGTGTTGCCTTTATTTGTGCTCTTTTAATATTACAGAGTTGTATGTACAGGGCTTCTACCTGCAACATAGTTATCAGAGAATAGGACTTCTGCATCTAAAAGAATATCTATCATGACTATCTTTCCAAGGTAAACAGTCATAACATGCAAAGGAATTGTGAACTTGCACAGAAGAGACACTCAGTAAATGTTTGCTGAGTGAATTATTGTTGTATAAAAGAGTAGATAGAGAAGAATTCTGCCGTTCTAGAAATTGTCTGATAGAGCTTACATTTGAGTGA
The DNA here is from genome assembly GCF_054371585.1 of Giraffa tippelskirchi. Classification (NCBI taxonomy): domain Eukaryota; kingdom Metazoa; phylum Chordata; class Mammalia; order Artiodactyla; family Giraffidae; genus Giraffa; species Giraffa tippelskirchi. The sequence continues at coordinate 8,459,894 of NC_137289.1, read as the reverse complement.
ATTGAGATAACCAACATGCAAGTTAACAAATTGGATAATATCAGATATGCAAATGAGTGACAGAATTGACAGTAGGCTACTTTAGATGAGATTTTCGGGGAAAGGTGTCTGTGAGAAAGTGGCATTTCGCAGAGACCTGAATAGTGATAAAGAGCCATGGGAAAATAGTGGGGAAAGAAAACTACAGGCATAGCAAATAGAAACTTCAAGGTCTTAAGGCCAGAATGAGCTTGGACAAGAATGAAGCACAGCAAGACAGGGTGGCTGTGACGTTCTGAGCAAGGGGTAGAATAACACTAGGTGAGCCAGGACTTTGTAGGCTCTGGTGAGGCTTTTATTCTGAAGACAATGAGACGCCTCGGGTGGGTAATCAACACAGGGATGACATCATCTGAAATGGTCTCTTAGGTGTTGGAATGCCTATATGTATTATCTTCATTGTTGGGACTGCCGACTTTTCTTGGCTACCAGGTCCCAGGACCGTGAGAGATGGACATCCCTACTCTAATGTGGGTGGTAGGCAGACACCTTGAGCAATACAGTTTCTATGAGAATACAGCATGTTGGACAGGCTTGAATTTGAGTACTGACTCTGCTGTTTCCTAGCTGTGAGGCTTGGGACAAGCTACTTACCCTCTCTGATTCTTACTTTCATCATCTCGAAAAATGGAAAAATAATAATAATATTTTCTTGTAGTTGCTGTGAGGATTAAATGATTTAATGGATGAAAAGTTGCCAACATGCCTGATACATTTTAGGTATTCAATAAATGTTAACTATATTATTTTTTTTTTTTACAGAGGAAGGTATAATAAAAAAGTACAAAATATAAATGTAACTAATATTCACTAGAGGTAGTATATAATGCATATGCTTGTGTGTGCACACACCCCCACATTATACACATAAAAATCATGCTGCTGCTGCTGCTTAGTCACTCAGTCATGTCTGACTCTTTCTGACCACATGGAAGCCTGCCAGGCTTCTCTGTCCATGAGGATTCTCGAGGCAAGAATACTGGAGTGGATTCCCATGCCCTCTTCATACAAATAGTATTTGGGTTAAAAGCTGTGCTTCAGCAATTAGTAGCTCTAGGATCTTAGATGAGTTAATAAACTTCTATAAATTTCCATTTTCCCATCTGTAAAATAAGTATGATAATAGTGTCTTCTTGCATTAGGAGTATTGATTAGGCTTTACTTCATAAAACAGAAAATCTAAGATAATAGTAATTTAAAAAGAATGAACTTTATGTCTCATGTGAAAGAAGTCTAGCAGCAGGAAGTCCAGGACTAACGCAAAATTTCCAAGATCAATAGGGATCCAGTTCCTTTATGTCTTTCTATTCTACCACACTAGCACCTTGGGTTCCATCTTCAAGTCACCTCATAGTCATGAGGTTGCTGAAGCTCCAGCCATTTGGACTATATTCCACGCAGCAGGAAGAAAGAATGGTTGGAGGGTAAAAAGGGTCCATGTCTGTGTTGAGACAGCTCCCTTTAAAAACCCTGTCTTGCAGGGTGCTCAGGGCTAGTGCACTGGGATGACCCAGAGGGATGGGATGGGGAGGGAGGTGGGAGAGGGGTTCAAGATGGTGAACACATGTAAACCCATGGCTGATTCATATCAGTGTATGGCAAAAACCACTACAATATTGTAAAGTAATTAGCCTCCAACTAAAATAAATAAATTTAAAAAAATAAAAAATAAAAAAAAATAAAAAGCCTGTCTTGAAGTCTGACATAATCATAATACTTCCAGTTTTATGTAATTGACCTGAACTTAGCATGACCACACATGACTGCAGGGGAGGCCAGGAAATGTGTTTAGTTAGTAGCCATGCTATGACAAATAAAATCATAATTCTCTTTATGAAGCAAGAAAGAAGGGATATTTGATAGGCAGCTAGCAGGCTCAGCCACACCTTCACATAGGATTGTTTTAAAGGATACATGAGGTGTTATAAGTTTAGCCCTTAGCTCAGTCCCTGAGAGATAATGAGTGCTTAAAAAGAAAATGGAATGCAGTTCTGCCCAAGACACCCTTCCTCTAAAAACACTTGGGAGAATAAAAGAACGACAAATGTTGTGCTGCTTGTGGCAAGACACTACTCATCTCAAATCATGCCCCTTTCCCTCTGGAACTCGGTGGCCTTCAATGGCTTGAGCTGAAAATCTATGGCACTTCATCCATAAGAAAATATCCCTATTGGAACTTCCCTGGTGGTCCAGTGGCTAAGACTCTGCACTTCCAATGCGGAGGGCCTGAGTTCAATCCCTGGTCAGGGAAATAGATCCCACATGCCACAACTAAGAGTGCGCATGCCACAATTAAAGATCCTGCATTCTGCAACTAAGAACAGGCACAGTCAAATAAATAAATATTTTTTTTAAGAATTTAAAAGAGAAAATATCCCTAGCTTAATTTTGACAGTCTTCTTTCCAAAATAGTCAGATCTCCTTTTATGTCTAATATACTATACTGTGGCACTAGAGCAAATGAGAAGTCAGCAAATCCTCACCTCTGAGTTTGACCTGTACTTTAGATCTCTTCCTCTGCCCTGCTCTAGCTGGAGTCAGTAACAAACAAGGGAATGGACTACTTTTCAATGGATGACCTTTGAGAGAGAATGGGGAAAGGGAAACAAGAGAACAGAATTCTGAAATCCAGCAGGCCATTGGGCTAATCGGAATATGCCACTTCTATTCCTCTTGACAGGATTATCTTAATTGTTTCCAGAGCTCTGTCAGTAGTGTTTTTCATTTGAGGCCAGCACATCAATTAAAGGTGCCTTTAATGTTATAATTAAAAAGTAAGTTTTTGGAACTATAGCCTGATTCAATGACTTATCATAAAGCCATTCATTTTTTAGTTTTATTAATGCTGAAAGAGAAATCATTTTCCCAGACACAAGTACAATGAGTTTTATATGACCTCATAGGCACATACAACTACCCAAATTCCTTGTGTCTTAATTTGAATACATTAGTGGCAGACACCTTAATTTCAATAAAGAAGAAAAAAGAAAAGAATTTTTCATTTGTAAATTGAATTATGCCCTGTCAACTAATCCTAATCACGTTAATGGGTGGGATGGTCTAATTCAAATTCCCTTTTAAATATGTTGGATGACTGATCTGTCTTCTGAGTTATGAGTTGGCCCCTTGAGACTTCTCTTGCCACAGATGTAGTTGTCAGGCTCAGGCATGGATACCATAAATATGAACCATTTTTTGTCAGATTTACTGGAGCAGAAATGCACTATAAACACATTTTGCATGATTTTTAAGCCATGAAAGAAACAAGATACAGCCCCAAATTGATCACATTTTAAGTATCTAAAGCACTTAATTTAGATTTAATGAGACATTTATTGTAAAAGATTCCATATCATTTAGGTATTACATGAAAGTATCTAGAAACTTGAAAGAGATGTTGAAGTAGGTCTCAGTATCTTCTTGGTTGTTGTTGTTCAGTTGTTAAGTTGTGTCTGACTCTTTGTGACCCCATGTACTGCATAAGCCAGGCTTCCCTGTCCTTCACTATCTCCTAGCATTTGCTCAAACTCATGTCCATTGAGTCCATGATGCTATCCAACCATCTCATCCTCTGCTGCCCCCTTCTCCTCCTGCCCTCAATCTTTCCCAGCATCAGGGTCTTTTCCAGTGAGTCAGCTCTTCGTATCAGGTAGCCAAAGTATTGGAGCTTCAACTTCAGCATCAGTCCTTCCAGTGAATATTCAAGGTTGATTGCCTTTAGGATTGACTGGTTTGATCTCCTTGCTGTCCAAGGGTCTCTCAAGGGACTATACTCTACCCTCCAGCAAATGCCAGGACCATCCCGGAAGTCTTCACTTCTTGTTTTTGTATTTGATTTGGTTTGTTTTTGTGATTTCCTTGGGCTAAATCAATGCTCAAATTCATAATTGCTTTTAACCCCCTCTGCTATCTCTTTTTTCCTATTCCTCCCTACCTTGGTCTCCATCACATGTGAATTAATAGAGGTTCTCTTGATTCAAACAGTTAAAAATATTCATTATGTACATTTTGATAGAAAAAACCTCAGCAGTGACACTTTCCTTGCTTCAGGGAGAGTTGTTTCAAGTACCCTCAAGAACAGTAGGAATATGAATTTGTAAATATCAGTTGCTGTGTTAAAAGTTGGTGTTAAGACTTATCCTGTGAAGCCTACTGTGAACTGGAAGTACTGGGTTATCAGGGTCACTGAGTGAGCCGAGCCCAGGGAGAGCAACCTGCTTCAGGGCCCTGCCCAGTGGTTGGGATCCTCTGGCCCCCATGTGCCTGCTTTTGTTCTGAAATTTTTTTTAGCACAACCTATGTGCCAGGACTTTTGTATCCCCTTCATCTCATTTATTCCCCATAGTTAAATCTAGGAAGAAAGACTCATCACTACATTTTGAATGTATGTGCTTCACTGTGGTTTGTCTGTATGCCCCCCTCTTCAGGCATGCCTGTTCTCATTTTCTGTTGGTCTCTTCTTCTCCTCAGATATGGATCTCTGTTGATCTGTTCTGGTAATGCGCCAGCAAATTTGGAAAACTCAGCAGTGGCCACAGGACTGGAAAAGGTCAGTTTTCATTCCAGTCCCAGAGAAGGGTGATGCCAAAGAATATTCAAACTACTGCACAGTTGCACTCATCTCACACACTAGCAAAATAATGCTCAAAATTCTCCAAGCTAGGCTTCAACAGTACGTGAACCGAGAACTTTGATGTTCAAGCTGGATTTAGAAAAGGCAGAGGAAGCAGAGTTCAAATTGCCAACATCCATTGGATCATAGAACTAGCAAGATAATTCCAGAAAAAAAAAAAAAAAACATCTACTTCTGTTTTATTGATCATGCCAAAGTCTTTGACTATGGGGATCAAAATAAACTGTGGAAAATTCTGAAAGAGATGTGAATACCAGACGACCTTACCTGCCTCCTGTGAAACCTGAATGCAGGTCAAGAAGTGATAGTTAGAACAGGACATGGAACAATGGACTGGTTCCAAATTGGGAAAGGAGTATGTCAAGGCTATATATTGTCACCCTGCTTGTTTAACTTATATGCAAGAGTGCATTATGTGAAATGCCGGGCTGGATGAAGCACAAGCTGGAATCAAGATTGCCAGGAGAAATATCAATAACTTCATTGGTTGGCATCGCCAACTCAATGGACATGAGTTTGAGCAAGCTCTGGGAGTTTGTGATGGAGAGGGAAGCCTGGCGTGCTGCAGTCCACGGGGTCACAAAGAGTCGGACACAACTGAGTGACTGAGCTGAACTGAACTGGTAATGTGCCAGTGTTCCCTATGTATCTCTTTTGCTGGAGGACCACAGGTGATCTGATCCAGAAATGAACAAGCTTCTGCCATTGATGCCTGCTAGCTGTTTAGTAATGGTTCCCAAGTATAACACATATTACTAATAAAGAAAGCAGGATACTCCTAACACCCATAGTCTGGAACTTTCGTGGCAGCAGTTGTCTTGTATCTATGTACTTAAAAGAAATATTTCTATCTGAAAAACTCAAAAATCTGATTTTTTCTTTAAAAAAACAACCTTTTTATTTTGTATTAGGGGAGAGCTGATTAACAATTTTGTGATAATTTCAGGTGGACAGAAAAGGGACTGAGCCATACATATACATTCATCCATCCTCCCCCAATCTCCCCTCCAAATCAGGCTGCCACATAACATTGAGCAGAGTTCCCTGTGCTATACATTAGGGCCTTGTTGGTTATCCATTTTAAATATAGCAGAATCAGAGAGTCCAAGAACTAACGTGATTGCTACTGCCTTAGTCACTTGCATCTGGTACTGTAAATAAATACCATCATACTCTTTTTGTTTCTTTTATCTTCAGACAAGGCATCACAACAAGACTGTGATATATAGAAACCCCAGGTGTTGCCAAGAATGGTGCCAAGCCAAAACAGGAGCAAAGAAACATATCTATCAGTACTTAAAATCCACGTGTTGATGAAGAGACTCTGTGCCCATGCCCTTTACTTCATGCTATGCTAATTGCTTAACCAAGGATCTCCTGGAGGCAGTGAGACTATGTGTAACTAAAAGCCTCAGGATGAGAATCTTAACTGGGTTTGTATCCCAGCTTTGACATCTACTAATTTGACAGGTTACATCCTGTCTTTAAGATTTTGGTTTCTCTCGTCTGTAAAACGGGCACAGTAATAGTATTCACATAATGGTCTTTGCAATCAGAGAGTCTTGGTATTGAATCCTAGGTCTGCCAGGAGCTAACTATTTAAACTTGGGGAAGCTGTTATTTAACCTAAATTTGCTTCTTCATCTGTAACATGGAGAATATAATAGAATGGTTATCCTAAGGATTGTTGTAAGGATCCAAAGAAATAATACAGGTAAAGCCTTGGCAACAGGCTTGCAAAGAGTAAACACTCAATATATAGAAACTTATTTTATTAATATTTAATGCCAATCCAGTATGGGCTGCCCAGGTGGTGCTAGTGGTAAAGAACTCACCTGCTAATGCAGAAGATATAAGAGACACTGGGTTAGATCCTGGTCAGGAAGATCCCCTTCCTGCCAATAGGAAATGGTAACACACTCCAGTTTTCTTGCCTGGAGAATCCTATGGACAGAGGAGCCTGGCAGGTTACAGTCCATAGGGTTGCACAGAATCAGACAAGACTGAAGCAATTCAGCACACATACACAACCCACTATATTACCAGTGATTTGGTATTTGTATGTGTATTATCTCATTTATGGGCTTCTCTGGTGGCTCAGACAGTAAAGAATCTGCCTGCAATGTGGGAGATTTGGGTCGGGAAGATCCCCTGGAGAAGGGAATGGCAACCGACTCCAGTATTCTTGCCTGCAGAATCCCGTGGATAGAGGAACATGGCAGGCTACAGTCTGCTGCTGCTGTTGCTGCTGCTAAGTTGCTTCAGTCGTTCCAGACTCTGTGCGACCCCATAGACGGCAGCCCACCAGGCTCCGCCATCCCTGGGATTCTCCAGGCAAGAACACTGAAGTGGGTTGCCATTGCCTTCTCCGAGGCTACAGTCTACCAGTGATTAAGTGTTTGTATGTGCATTATCTCATTTAGTACTTCTCTCCCCATAAAAGGCCCATAAGGTAGTGGGATTATTATCCCCATTCTACAGCTAAGAAAACTGAGGCTCATAGAAGTTGAGTTATATTATATTACTTTGCCAACAAAGATCCATATAGTCAAAGTTATGGTTTTTCCAGTAGTCATGTATGGACGTGAGAGTTGTACCATAAATAAGCCTGAGCATCGAAGAATTGATTCTTTTGAACTGTGGTGTTGGAGAAGACTCTTGAGAGTCCCTTGGACTGCAAGGAGAGCAAACCAGTCAATTCTAAAGGAAATTAATCCTGAATATTCACTGGAAGGACTGATGCTGTAGCTGAAGCTCCAATACTTTGGCTACCTGATTTGAAGAGCTGATTCATTAGAAAAGACCTTGATGTTGGGAAAGATTGAAGGCAGGAAAAGAAGAGGTCGACAGAGGATGAGCTGGTTTGAGGGCATCACCAGCTGAATGTACATGAGTTTGAACAAGCTCTGGGAGATGGTGAAGGACAGGGAAGCCTGGTGTGTCCGTGGTGTCAGAAAGAGTCAGACATGACTGAGCAACAACAACAACTAATGACTAGTAAGTGACATAGCTTGAAATTAACCTAAGTCTTTTGACTCCCAGTCTTTCAGCATCAGAGCTTCCCAGGTAACTCAGTGGTAAAGAATCTGCCTGCCAATGCAGGAAACATGGGTTCAATTCCTGGGTCAAGAAGGTCCCCTGGAGAAGGAAATCACAACCCACTCCAATATTCTTGCCTGGGAAATCCCATGGACAGAGGAGCCTGGCAGGCTCCAGTCCATGGGGTCAAAAAAAAGTTGGATACGACTTAGCAACTAAACAACAACTGAATTAGTTCCCTGTGCTCTACAGTAGGCTCTTGTTGTTTATCTATTCTACACATAGCAGCTTCTACCTGCTAATACCAAACTCCTAATCTATCCATGCCCCTACATCTCAGAGTCTTTAAACATATCAAATTGAATTTCCAGAACCTCTGAATGGTTTGTACTCTTAGCCTCCTGGTTGATCTTTCCACCACCTTTATTTAGTTCTTGACCTCCCAATCCACCTGCAATGCAGGAGACCCTGGTTCGATTCCCTGGTCAGGAAGATCCACTGGAGAAGGGATAGGCTATCCACTCCAGTATTCTTGGGCTTCCCTGGTGGCTCAGCTGGTAAAGAATCTGCCTGCAATGCGGAAGACCTGGGTTCAATCCCTGAGTTGGGAAGATCCCCTGGAGAAGGGAAAGGATACCCATTCCAGTATCCTGGCCTGGAGAGCTCCATGGACTGTATAGTCCGTGGGGCCGCAAAGAGTTGGACATGACTGAGCAACTTTCACTTCAATGACCTCCCCAGGAGGAGTCTGTAATAGTAGTAAATTTGTGTAAAAGTAGAACTAACACTGGGGGGTGTTTCTGAATAGCACTCAAGGCAATTGGATTGCTGGTGGTGGTGAGGTATCCTATGAGTTATTTTGGATTGCTCTATGTCTCTCCAACACAAATGACCAAAACGTTATTCCAATGGCCATTGCCAGTTTGGTATTGCTGTTCATGAAAGAACAGTTAATGGAGTCAAGACCCAGGCTTCATGCCCTGCTGGCCTGGTAACCTTGAAAATTCCCTTAGAAAAGTTTTCAGAAGCTTGTTTTTTTTTTTTTTTCCCTGTATGGAAAATATGGTGATAACTTTTGTCTCCAAGGTTGTTATAAAGCTTAAAAGAACAACTTGTACATAGCAAGGCCTTTCACATTGAGGTATTTCTGGAGGCCTGAACAGGCCTAGAAGAAGTAGATGTGCAGGAGGCACTGAAAATGAGGTACCTACCCTGAGAAAAGGAAAGAGAAGAAAGAAGGAAAGAAAGTACAGTTTGGGGGAGAGTCATGAGCCTGTCTGAGGAGTAGAAGAAGAGGTGGGAGAGGAGGACTGTGAGACCTGTCCCTCATGCTATTCCTAGACCAATCCTACAAGCTCAGGTCTCAGCCCGAGCCCAAGGGACTATCATCAATGAGCATATAAAAACTAACAGAACTCAGGCTTGGAAATTTTATATCCATTTTAGTCTCAGTTCAAATACTTGGCTATGGGGCGCGGGGGTGGGAGGAATTGGGACATTGGAATTGATGCATATAGACTACTATGTATAAAATAGATAACTAATGCGAACCTACTGTATAGAACAGGAAAGTGTACTGCGTGCTCTGTGGTGATCTGAATGGGAAGGAAATCCAAAAAAGAGAGGATATATGTATATGTGTAACAGATTCACTTTGTTGTTTGTACAGCAGAAACTAACACAACATTATAAAGTAGCAATACTCCAATAAAAATTAATAAATAAACAAATTAGAGATCCAAAAGATAATATGAAAAAGAACAAAAAATAAAGGAAAATACTTGGCTATAAATTTTACAAAAACACCTCAAAATGGCTTAGTTCTCAGTGGTCCCATGCACACATCAGCATTACCTAAAGGCCTGTTAAAACCCAGAGGGCTGGCCTCCAACCCCAGGACCTTTGGACTCAGTGGTTTTGTTGGGGTCTGAGAATTTGCATGTCTAAAAAGATGATGCTGATACTTTGAGTAACACTCTCAAAAAGAACGGTTAATTCATCTAACAAGAAGTCTTAACAAAAGGAAATCCCCTGCTGATTTGAGAGTTAAGTGATGTCCCTGAGGGCACAGGTTCTCTTCATCCTTCAGTCTGCCATTCTCAGTGGTTTTGCCTGAGGTAAGGTCACCTCACAGTTAGGAGATGGCTGCCTCTATAGGCCATACCTGGGCAGAGTACAGCAGAAGAGGGTCTCTCTTCCTTAGAATTTCTCTTGTTAGTAGAAGACCCTTTCCCATAAATTCCTCAGCAGACTTTTCACTGGTAGAATTGCTTCACATCCACAGTCCCAATTCAATTCCTAGCAAGAAGAATGGGCCATGGTGATAGTTGAGAATAATCAGGATTTTCTTTGGGGGATGAAAAAGAGGATCTTCTGTTTTCTGAACCAGATAGGGGCGGAATGGCTGCTTGAAAAAAATCCCATGTTCCAGCTGTCTGTATTTGAATCTGCCAGGTTTAAGAGCTGGTAATTTAGAGGCTATCAAATCATGCTGTTTAGAACTCTGGAGCTTCCTCATCCTCAGAGGGGCACTGTGTGCATCTGTGCATGTGAGAGAGAGAGAAAGAAAGAGACGGAGAGAGAGTTAAGCTTGGGGTCTGTCCCACCAAGCAGCTTCAAACAGAACAGCCACTTATATGTGTTGATTTCATTCGTCTTCTCCAGAGAATTTCCTCTGAAGGAAACACTTCATGGCTTAAAAAAAAGAATTTGAAAACCATTGATTTGGGGCGTCCCACTTAACCCTTAATGATTTCCTGTGTCCAGTTTGAAGATGAGGAAGACACACACACACACACACACACACACACACACACAGAGACAGAGAGAGAGATCTTGATCCACTTAGTAAAGGGGGAAAGGAGTTAAGGCCAGCTGGACTGGGAAAGGTAATTATTAATAACATTTCTTGAACAAGGACAGCAGCCTGTCATGTTAGTAAGTTTCAGTAACAGTACTAACAGTAACATGTTATGCATACTAACTGCCATGCTGCTAAGTCGCTTCAGTCGTGTCCGACTCTGTGCGACCCCATAGACGGCAGCCCACCAGGCTCCGCTGCCCCTGGGATTCTCCAGGCAAAAGTACTGGAGTGGGGTGCCAATGCCTTCTCCGACTAACTGCCATATCCTGCCCTAAAACCTTCATAGGTAGTATGTCACGGCATTTTTGCACCAAGGCTATGAAGCAGGTTCTGTTGTTAGTCCAGGAGCTGTGAGTGTAAGTTGGGGATAAAATCAAGGAGTCTGCCTGTATAGTTTATGCTCCTAACTACTGTATTATATGGCTTCTTGTGAGGGAGGTATTACAATTTCCAATTTATAGGCATGGGAATGTATAGGTTTAGAAATGAAGGCTCAGAGGTTAAGTCACTGTGCTAAGGTCACACAATGTATAAGGGGCAGAACAAGATTGGAATTTAGGTTTGTCTGGATTCAGAACACCTTCTTCACTTATCCATTTATTTATTCATCCATCCATCCACCCAAGGAATATTTATTCAATACCTAAAATGTGTTAAGCCCTCTCCTAGGCACACTATACCCTTTTTCTTCTTAATCAAAATTCTTAGGCTATCTCTCTAGAATTGTCATTGGTGGATGTGAGGGCAGAGCCAACGGTATGGTATAAGGAATGGAAAGCCAGCTAGATAATTGAATGCAGAAGCAAAAGAAGGTTATTATTTTCATATCTGGGTAGTTTTGTTCAAAGCTATGATGTGTTTAATTGGGGAGTTATCAAATATGCCCAAGAGCAGAACCTGGTGTGGTGAACTTGACCCTGCAGTGCCCCCCACGCCCACTGCCTCCTGCTGTTCACACCCCTTGAGTGTGGGCAAGAATTGTGACTTGCTTCTAGACAATGGAAGCTGGTAAGTTGAAGAGATTTTACAGATAAAATTAAGGTTCCTAATCAGCTGATTTCAAGTTCATAAAAATGGAGATAGTCCCGCCTGAATTAATCAGGCAAAAGCCCTTAAAAAAGGGACTAGGCATAAAGGTCCTAAGGTCAGAGAAACTCTCCCTCCTCCGCTGGCTTTGAAGAAACAGCAGCTGTGTTGTAAAAGGGCTTATGGACAAGGCCATGGGGCAAGAAACTTCAGGATCTGAGGATTCCCTCAGCCAATAGGCAGAAAGAAAAACAGGGACCTTAATCCTGCAAAAACAAGGAGGTAAATTCTGCCACCAAGCTAAAGGAGCTGGGACAGATGATACTTTTGCCCAGTCAAGCCTCTGATGAGACCATAGCCCTGGCTGTCACCAGGATTGTATCCTACTGAGACTGGAAGTGGAGGGTGAGACCAGCAAAGCTGTGCCTGTTGGACTTCTGATCTGTAGGAACTGTGAGATAATGAGAGTGTTTTTTTCAGCCACTCAGTTGTGGTGATTTGTTAGGCAGCATTGTATAAAATGAATACATTTGGCTTCAAGTGAGTAGATCCATATGTTTTCTGGGTATTTTTTCCAGGAACAAAGTTTGCTAGCACAGGAAGAAACAACCAGGGTTGGGTCGTTCTATGTCAGAGGGTCAGGAATTTGATAGTTTCTGTATTGGAAATGAACTGCAATTAGAGTCATCCCTGAACTGTTTTCTTCCTGGCTCAGGGAACCATTCATTTCTTTGCCCTATGCAGTGGCTTCTTTGCAGTTGGGAGTCAGTTGGCGTTCATTGAACCACTTAACTGATGGAAACTCAATGTTTTTTTTTTTGTTTGTTTGTTTGTTTTCTATAATGTCTCTCTAGCTAACCTAGATACCTCAGAACTTCTCAATCATCTCTAGATTTAAAGAAACAATTCTTTCTCCTTTGCTCTCTCACTTCTCCCTCTTCTCATCCCATCTTCCTTGTACTCACACTCCCTTCTTATCATTCCATGTTTTTGGCTGATTTCTTCTGCCAGAAATGCTCCTGCCACCCATCCCTCTCCAGGCACACACTTGAGCTGATTCAAATGGTCTCCTCTTTGGCTTTGGATCTGCTTATTCTTCTTCCTCCTTTCTCCTTTTCCACTCCCATAAGCAGGGTTAGTCACTAGCTCCTCTCAGCTCCCACTGCAGTTTTTATTCCATTATAAACACTCACAAGAGAAGTGAGTTCAATCCCTGGGTGGGGAAGAGCCCCTGGAGAAGGGAACGGCAACCCATTCCAGTATTCTTGCCTGGGAAATTCCATGGACAGAGGAGTCTGGCGGGCTACAGTCCATGGGTATGCAAAGAGTTGGACACAACTGAGCACACACACACATTACCACTAAATAGTTACTATGCTAGTATTTTTTCTTTTTCTGTCTGTCTCCCACAAACTGTGAAACCATCAAGAATGTGAATCTTCTTCATCTCCAGATTCCATGTACCAGAGCCCAGAGATGAACCCAAAAGCAGGATTTTCAATATGTCTGTGTGGCTGGCTGAATGAAAGAGTAACATGTAGAATGATTACCTCCAGGGAGCAGGGGATTTGGCCAAATCTGCCGGGAGCCAGCTCACGAGATCCCACCCATGACAGAGTCATGAGAAAGAGGACTGATCTGAGCATGGCTTCACAGGCCTCAGGGATTCTCGGAAGGCTGCCTCAGCACTCACCGTAAAGATGGTATCTGTCTTTCTGATGTTTGCTACAATAAACCTCTTCTTATTTTCTGTGACTTAGAAAAAAGACTTTTCCTGATTCTCTTATAAAATAGATCAGTCTGAAAACTCAATCAACAAGGCCCCTGAACGGTAGCACCCTAAATAAAATTATCTGGGATATAGAGTATGCTGATCTAAATTCCTTTTGCTAACATGTTGGTTTGTTTAATAAATGTACTTGTGCCTTTGGAGCTAATGTGCATAACTGCTCCTTAATAATAAAACAGCATTGAGAGCCTCCGCACAGAAAGCCCCTATAGGCACAAAACCCTTCGCAGGAAAAAAGGCTTGTTAAGAAATATAAGAAATATTGCTTTATGAAACTGTTACTTAGTCTATATTTACTATGTTTTTACTCTTAACATATTTAGCCTATATAATGAAAGCATAATAGTTAGAGATTTATATAAATAGAAGTTTAGCTTTAATACAAATAATAAGAAAATTGTTGATTTAACTGATGATTCTTACTTAGAGTTGACCTTCAGCTTGCTGTTCTATGACTTTATGGAACCACATTCTTTTCTGTTAAGCCCAAGGCGTAGGATGGATTACCGAAAACTGGTTTTACCTTGAAAGTTTCTATTGATGAATTCTTTCCTGCTGTGCCTGATACAAAAGTGTTCTGACCAACCCTTATCAATAGGAGAGTCACAAGATGTTAGCAGGCCCCCAGGCCAGAAGAGGATGTAAACAAAATGAACTAAGATATGCAAATGATGTCGGTAAAGGTCAACACTGTTGACCCATTAAGCTGATTTGGTATGACTCTATACTTTACATTTGTTTTTATGTACCACTAAAAATATAAAAGCTGTCTTAAAAACAAAAAAGTCAGGAGACACCTGGAAACACCGAGACTCGCTGTGTCTTCTCATTCGCATCGCCAGCGCCGTTCATCCTGAGGGAACCCCTGGACCTGCTGGAGCTGGACTCTGGCACAAATCCTAATAATTTGCACTATAAACCTAGTCCCTGCACAGCTCAGGAATCACTGGAAACAAGAATGATGAATTTTACCAGGAGTTTCTAGAAAGCTTCATCATGTTATGCCCTGTCTTCCACCCCTATTTTAGTAATAAAAGATATAAAATGAGAGAAATCATTGCCTTGAGAAAGGGTCAGTGTTTTTTGATCATAACCAGTTGATCCCAGCTCTGTCTTAAATCTCAAACTGGTTCCATCTTTTTGAGACCTAAGATCTGCTCTTAATGTGCCGGCTTCTCTATTTTATGGTTTCCCCTATGAAGTGCTGAGTAATTTTTATATGCACAGAAATAGCCACAACAAATTCAGTTCTGCTATGGAATAAATCCATTGTTCTTGTTCTATATTATTCAGGGTAAAATACCACTGGAAACTTTGAGGAGCATAAGGGAGCTTACAACTTATTACCTAGTACCAGTTACACACCAAGCACCATGCTAGGCCTGGGGGGTGCAGCGACAAATATGACATGGCTTAGAACTTAAGGGAATCTACAGGTAATAGAGAATGAAAAAGAAATGAACATTCACAACATGGAGTGCTAAGTGCAACGGTGGAGTGAAGCCTACGAGTCAACCATATCCCCAGTGAAGGACCCTTTGCCCACACTGAGTTGGGGATGGGAGGTCACGCTGTCAGGCAGTTGAGGCCCAGAAAGGGAAAGGGATTCATCCAAGGTCCCATGGCAGTGGTAGCACAAACTCTCTTGGCTCCCATTCTAGGGTTCTTATTGATACTCTGCATTATTGCAGGAAGCTGATTCCTATGGTTTTGTAGCTCCTGTGGGGAAGACTGGGGACTGGAACTAGGGAATTTTAGTCAAAGAAGTTGATCACAACCATCTAGCTTCTGGCACTTGAGTGTCTTTGGAATGCATGCTTGTAATTCAAGCAGTATGTCAAGAAGCTGACTGCCTTAAAGTTTGACCAAGGCCTGGCACAAAGCTCATATCTTTTTTTTTGGCAGATATTATCATATATTTTTATTTAGAGGATAATTACTTTACAATATTGTGATGGCTTATGGCATACAAAGCTCTCATCTTTAACCTGAGTGGGGAAAATCAGTTTTAAGGAGACTCAGTAACTCAAAAGTGGAGTCCCAAATGAAATTACAAAGAATAATTAGCACAGATTTGCAGAGTGGCATCCCACTGGCTCTGGTTTCCCCTTTTCTGTACTGTCTCCAGATCACTGAGCTAGCTACACATGGGCAGGGAGTGGCCCTCACACCAAGACCACAGGCTCTGGCATGGGCAGGCTTCTACTGAAATCTGGAATTTTGTATTTCCTAGCAGTGTTGTCCTGCGTTAGTTATTGAATTTCTCTGTCCCTTAATTTCTGCACTCACTAAATGGGAACAATAATAGTAACTAAGCAGACTGTGAGGATTTAAAGAGATTAGGTTTATAGGAACCACTAGTGAACAATAGGCACTCAGATTGTAGCTATTATTTATGATCACGTTTACTATTATTCATCTCTGGCTCTGAGACTTGTGATCCTGGCTAAGTATGTTACACTCATTCTTCTGGGCTCCTCATTTTTAAAGTGAGTAGATTGAGCTAAGTAATTCCTGAAGAGCCTTCTCATTTCCAGCATTCTAAGATTCCAGTGTTGAAATAAACATGTAGCTTCACATATGTGATTTTGTTTTCCACCCTGCACCCTCCGAGGCAGACTAAGCTGATGTTACTTTATAGGGAAGGAAACAAAAGCACTGACTTCCTGGGGTGCTTGGGGGGTAAAGTCAAGACTCCAGTGTGGTACCTCTTGTTTCATTGCTCTTGGGGTTTCCCCCTTGCAGAGATTATGAAGGTCACACCTGCTGACCTCATTTACCCAGAACAAAGCTGAGTGGTTAGAAGGAAAAAGAAAAAGCCTCTACAACCTGAAGAGCATTAAGGCTTGTGACCATCCCAGGGCGGGTTGCTCCCTATAAGACTCCACAGGGCTGCTGATCATTTCAGTCATGAGAGCTAAAGTTTGCTGGCTTTTCATTCTACGTCAAGCCCTGTGCTAAGGGCTGTACGTGAGTCAATTCACCATCTCCTTACAGTAACCCTATGGAATATTGTTGGCTCCTTTTCGCCAGTGAACAAAGTTTGGCACAGAGAGGTTAAGTGACTTAACCAAGATAGCACAGTCTAGGAACGGCAGATTTCAGATTTGTACCTCAGTCTGTAGGACTGTAAAGCTCAGGCTCCTCACCGCTACAGTCACTTTTGTACTGAGGCTGGGAGTCACAACGAGAAGAACTTGAAAATCGGAGCATGATCAGACACTGAATCATTAGGAAGAGTTCCATTTGCTTCATAATCTTCATTTGCCCAGGTAAGGCGATGTGTAACATCTTTTAGAATAATTCCCTTTTAAAACGAGCAAATGCTATTGAAAAATATAAACAATTGGAAATAGAACAAGAACAAAAAGGATGGGTTGTAGAAAGCTAAAAACCTGGGAACTGAGCACTAATTCTGGCTCTATTAAAAAACTGTCCTACTGGCCATGGGCCGTTCCTTCCTTCCCTGCTCTGGACTTCAGTTTCCCCATCTATACCAGTTGAGGACTGGCTCAGTCCTCCTTGGGGGTTTAACATCCATGTGAATCAAACCTGCAAACTGTGTTACAGCAGGTCTGGGGCGGTGGAATCTGAGATTCATCATTTCCATCAGCCTCTCTGATGATAACGCTGCTGGTCTAGAGACTCCGCTTTGAGTAGCGAGGGGCTAGATCACCTTCGTTTTAACTCTAAAGCCAAGGTATTCAAGTCAAGCTCCCAGGGCTAGGTGAACCAGGAGGGCTGCTTTTCTTTTTCTGGAACTGTGAGATTTCTCCAGCTGTAGTTAGTATTGCTGTACCTGGCTCCTAACCTTTTCTGTTTCCAACACATCTCAAGCCCCCTGAGTCTGGAGCTGGCAGGCTTTGGTGTGGCCCACGTGGGGCTGTCCTGAAAGAGGGACAACCGTGAGCACACTGAGCAGTGAGTCTCCCTGACTCCCCAATAGGAGTTGCGTTCCCTTCTCTGCCTGCCAGCTCAAAACCCATCTTTTCCCACAGCACCAGAAGGCACTGCTGTCGGCTGTGGCTCACCTACTGCCAACAGGGAGGGCTTCTAGATGGAGAAGTCAGCTCCTGCTTTCCCTGTGGAAATCAAGCTTGTCATTTCTGCCACTTGTTCAGCTGGCAGTCAGGGAGCCCTGCTCTGGCCTCCTCTCGGTGCAGCGAGCCATGCAGCCCTGCTCTCATTCTCCTCAAAGTGAGTTTTTCTCTCCCGATAAAGAACTTTTTTTTTTAAGGTAATCGGAAGATCTGCTGGGGGGCTAGGATTTATGTCAAGGTAAGCCTGAATTATTTTGGAAACCTGAGATCCTTCAAAGCATAGGGGTATTTTAACACCATCAGCTTCAAAATCCCACCTTGGTATGAACAAATATGTAACGGATCTTAGATTGGCTTGTTAAATCTTGCTCTTGTTTGTTTCAATCATTTTCTCTTGTTTTTGGCACATTTTCTGTTTGGACTTGTATTCTAAATAAGGCCTCTTCTCAGCTTCCATGATTTCCTGCATCTGTCAGTGGGCGGTGTTGAGCAGAACCCTCGTTATGAGTGACACCGGCATGCAGAACTTTCTGGTCTTTGAGCTTGTCTGGTCAAAGTACCCGCCCTGCAGCATGCAAACCTGCCTGCTCAGTTCACTATACGTCAACTGAGAGCTCCCACTCCCAAAGGCTTGGTGTTGCAAACCCTAGAAAGCATCCTGTTGGCTTCATGAGAGCAGACTTATGTTGGAGCCTATGACAAACTTCAAAGCTATTGAAGAAGCAAAGAGCTTTTCTGGGGTCTGGATAAGCTGGAGGTTTTGTCCCCTTACCTTCTTCAGTTCTGAACTCTAAGGACTGAGGCTAGGCCTCATCCCTGCTGGTCTCACATGGAGAATGTGCACCTAAAGTTTAAGCTGTCTTGGCTTCACAGTAACTAGTTGCTTCTTCACCCAAGTATCAGTAATTAATGGGATAGTCTGTTGGTTTCTGGTTTCTGCTGTTACATCATACAGATTTCTCATCTTACAGTTCTGGAGATGAGTGGTTTCACTGGGCTAAACCCACAGTGTCAGCAGGGCCACAGTGCTTCTGGACTCTCTAGTGGAGAATCAAGTGTCTGGCCTCTTCTGGCTGCCTGAGTCTGCCTACATTCCAGGACTCTTGACCCCTTCCTCCATTTTCAAAACTCACAAAGGAGAGTTGAGTGCCCATGCTGCACCACTCTGCTGTCTTTGTCCTCTCTTCCCCTTTGAGAACAATTGTGATTCCATTAGGGCCACCTGGATAATCCTGGCTACCCTCTCCACCCAGGCTCCTTAACTAATCACAGCTGCAAAATACCCTTAGCCATGGAAGGGAGCATGCTCACAGCTGCCGGGGGATTAGGCCATGACATCTTGGGGGTGGGGGAGGATGGGAGATTATTCACTCACATCTCCGCCTTCTCAAAGTGGAGCACTCTAATGGACGTGTATTGTTGGCCTCGCCAGGATCCATGCTATCTTCTAGCAGACACAACCCTGAGTTTTCACTGTTGATCCAATCTTAATCTGTAAAGCCTGTGTGCATCCTGAGGCATTGGTTATGTGCTCCAGGCCCAGGCAGATCTGCAGGAACCACTCCCCTGACTGCAGGATTGGCTAAGGGGTCTTATGACCATAGGACTTTCCCCCAACCAACCTCACGAGATCTTGGTAATTCATCTTGAGATGATGGGAGAGAGCTGGATGG
Source organism: Giraffa tippelskirchi (assembly GCF_054371585.1). NCBI lineage: Eukaryota > Metazoa > Chordata > Mammalia > Artiodactyla > Giraffidae > Giraffa > Giraffa tippelskirchi. The sequence continues at coordinate 8,440,792 of NC_137289.1, read as the reverse complement.
AGCAAAATTATTCCCTTTTGACCTTTTGTAGTGCAAGCATCTTGCAGTCACAATAAGAATTGAAAGGCCTCGTCCAACTGCAGCGTCGGGTATCAGTATTCTGAGAACAGTCCTATAGATGCCATCACGCTCTTACCCACCCACACTGCTTACTCGGGTGCCTTACAAACATGATGTTCGAGTAGTCAGTGTGTGAGATTAAGCATATCAGACAAGTATACTAGATTTTATTTGATGTTATTTTTCTCTTTGCTTATAATTAGTGGTGACAAAGGGACTTGAGCTTGGATCCTCTAACTCTCAATCTTTCCACTCTATTGCCACTACAAGATTACCGTGAAAAGGCCAGAATTCTCTTTGCTATTATTATGGGGATACTACCAGGAAGGAGATTCCACGTGGAAGGTGTACATGTGACCATCTTTGATGTAATATTGACTTAGAGGATCTGCTTCCTTTCCAGACTGTTGTATATGGTCCTGCCTTGGCCTGAAAGGGAATCTTGAGACATTTGGTATAACTTTGCAGGAGAACAAGCCCACTCTGCTCACCACCCCTGGCAAGTGTTATAGGGGTGCAACAGCAGTCCTTGAAGTAACAGTTCAGCATGATCAGACAGAATACCCAGGAGCTGGGGAAAACCCAGTCCTAGGAGGATCAGTGCTTCATGCACGTGGGACGGAGTCAGCTGAGACAAGCCAATAATAATCTTAGCTACTGTGAATCTAGTGAAAGTTGTTCAGTTGTGTTCGACTCTTTGTGACCCCATTGACTATAGAGTCCATGGAATTCTCCAGGCCAGAATACTGCAGTGGGTAACCTTTCCCTTCTTCAGGGGATCTTCTCAACCCAGAGATCGAACCCAGGTCTCCCACATTGCAGGCGGATTCTTTACCAGCTCAGCCACAAGGGAAGCCCAAGAATACTGAGGTGGGTTGCCTATCCCTTCTCCAGCGGATCTTCCTGAGTCAGGAATCAAACTGGGGTCTTCTGCATTGCAGGGAGACTCTTTACCAACTGAGCTATCAGGGAAGCCCTTGAATCTAGTGCTTCCAAGTAAGTCAGGATTATTGCCTCGGACAGTAACTCAGGAGCCCACAAGTCAATACTGGGAATGAGACCAACTGTCTCTGAAAGGGGGGTGGGGGCAAGGCAGGTGCATTGATTTTTGTCTGTCGTGAGGACCAGCCCAGAAACTGAATGGGACTAAACTTTCAGGTCCAAGAACAATTAGGCCCAGCAAAGAGGAAGTAGGAATGGCAGAACTGAGTAAGAAGTCAGGGGACCGCATCTGCCCCCAACTGGCTTTCTTCATTTCTCAGTGTCTGCTTTATCTGTACAATCACACATATGATTGTACCTGTTCAATCACAGAACGTCCGCCAGCTCATGGTCTGGCAATATCCTGCCTCTCCACCACGTATGGCCATCTTTGAGCTGGTTTGTGCTCATTGGATTTTTGAATTTTATTGATTTTGGTTTTGAAAATGGAAAAAACAAGCTTTCTTGTTAAAAAACCATAAATTATAGTGATTAAGAGGCTCTGGAGTCAAACAGACCTAGATTCAAACTGCAGCTCTTTCGCTTAGCTGCAATGTGACCTTGGGCAAGCCACCTTAGCTCAATGGACCTCAGATTCCTCATGCATAAAATAAGGATAATAATAATAATACCAGTGTCCCAAGGTTATTGTGAGGAATAAATCAGAAAATATCTCTGGTCCATGGAAAGCACTAGATTCATAGTAGCTCAGATGATTATTGGCATGTCTTGGCTGACTCCCTTCCTAACATTTGGTCATATGTTCCTCATATAAGCTTTCCAATTTAATTCAGTATATGTGCTGACCTTTCATTCGTGCTGCAGGAGCACAACAAGGATTTACGTTATCAGAAAGATGACATTCTTCATGTGTTTTTTGAGCATCTGCCCAGCTCTAAGAGCCAACTCTTAGTTAAGAAGTGCTTAGGAACCCCCACAGAATATGCTAGAAATACGGAATGTAATGGTCTAAGAAGATTCCTTATGTCTGTTCATTGTTTTTGCTATTCAGTCACTAAGTCATGCCCAACTATTTGCGACCCCATGGACTGCAGCACGCCAGACTCCCCTGTTCTTCACTATCTCCCGCAGTTTGCTCAAACTCATATCCATTGAGTCGGTGATGCCATCCAACCATCTCATCCTTTGTCGCCCCCTTCTGGCCTCAATCTTTCCCAGCATCAGGGTCTTTCCCAAGTTTTCCTCGGTCTTTTCTATGTTCATATATCACGCTATTTTTCTAGTGCTTGACTGTGAAGAAAGCTGAGCGCCGAAGAATTGATGCTTTTGAACTGTGGTGTTGGAGAAGATTCTTGAGAGTCTCTTGGACTGCAAGGAGATCCAACCAGTCCATCCTAAAGGAGATCAGTCCTGGGTGTTCATTGGAAGGACTAATGTTGAAGCTGAAACTCCAATACTTTGGCCACCTCATGCGAAGAGTTGACTCATTGGAAAAGACCCTGATGCTGGGGAAGATTGAAGGCAGGAGGAGAAGGGGACGACAGAGGATGAGATGGTTGGATGGCATCACCAACTAAATGGACATGAGTTTGGGTAGACTCCGGGAGTTGGTGATGGACAGGGAGGCCTGGCGTGCTGCAGTTCATGGGGTCACAAAGAGTCGGACACGACTGAGCGACTGAACTGAACTGAACTGAATCCTTTACTGAGACCTCTAAATCGGGTTTAATTATAAGATAAAGATAGAACCAAATTCCTGGGGTTGAGGATAGAGCACCAGGACCATTTCTTATGGCCTTTTAGTTTAGTGACATGAACCAAATCTGTGAGACTGGCAGGTACCCTGTTCTGGATACTAAGACCTGTATCAATTAACACTTGTCTACAGGTCCTCAAATTTAACTGGTTTTAGAGAGTCTCTCAATTTTTGGAAATGATGCAAGCCTACAGAGACATTTGTGGACTCCAAAGGGAGGTCCAAGCTCTTAGAGTGTGTCTAAGGAAAGCATAATCTCTTGACCACTGGAGAGGTGCACAGATTGCTCAGATATTTCTATAGCAGAAAACTTGGAGGGAGAAATCCTTCCCTGGTGATTGAGCTCTTCTAAATGATCTAAGAATCCCAGAGCATATTCATACATACTGAGTCGTTTGTGAGAATGTTGTCTCTGTGAACTTGTTCTGATGTCAGATTTCCTCGAAATTTTCTGCAGTGTCTCATATTAGCCTGAGTTGTGATCTCAGAAACAGAGGATCTTAGATGTGTTATATGTGTCTTAGAAGAACTTGATCAAGAAGCTTCTTGAGAACTTAGTGGTGGATGTGTGGGAAATGGAGAAAGTCAGGGATGAAGACTCAGATCTTCTGGGCCTAAGCTGTATTATTCTTGACACTTCTAGTCCCAACATACAAAACAGAAATTAGCCAATTGACATGGCTAATATATTTGTAGAATTGATGGATGAATAGACAGATGGTTGGAAGGATGGATGAATAAGAACTACCTTTACTTTTTCCATACCTTGTTGGTTTATAGATCTACCTATTCCCAACAACCTGGAAACTTCTTGAGGGCATCTGTTTATTTCAAGCATGGAACATAGGTGGGCAAGATCCCAACTGGATCAAGAAGGGGCCATACTGGGAGTTTGGCACATGCTCTTATTCAGGGAGAGTGAAGGTCAGGATCCAACCTTCTGGGTGTGGGGGTCGGGGTAAGAGAAAGACTCTGTTCTTGGGCAGATGAGTTTGAAACTGAACAGCCAACCAGTAACAAAAACAAATGCCAGTTACCTAGTTCATCATTTCACACTTTTAACTTAACAAATACTCAGCTTGTACATGTGTAATGTAAGGAATTGCTAGTCAACTGAATAGGTTATCATCATCCATGTTGTTCAAGCCAGAAACAGTCTTAGTGGTTCTATCTCCAAAATATCACTGGAATCTACTATCTTGCTTCCCATCACCACTGCTTGCACCTGAAATAAGACCGTCAGCAACCCTTACTGGCCTCAGTTCAGTTCAGTTGCTCAGTCGTTTCCGATTATTTGCAACCCTGTGGACTGCAGCATGCCAGGCTTCTGTGTCCATCACTAACACCCTGAATTCACTCAAACTGATGTCAGTCAAGTCGGTGATGCCATCCAACTATCCCATCCTTTGTCGACCACTTCTCCTTCTGCCTTCAGTCCTTCCCAGCATCAGGGTCTTTTCCAATGAGTCAGTTCTTTGCATCAGGTGGCCAAAGTATTGGAGCTTCAGCTTCAGCATCAGTCCTTCTAGTGAACACCCAGGACTGATCTCCTTTAGGATGGACTGGTTGGATCTCCTTGCAGTCCAAGGGACTCTTAAGAGTCTTCTCCAGCACCACAGTTCAAAAGCATCAATTATTTGGTGCTCAGCTTTCTTTATGGTCCAACTCTCACATCCATACATGACCACTGGAAAAACCACAGCTTTGACTAGATGGACCTTTGTTGGCAAAGTAATCTCTCTGTTTTTTAATATGCTGTCTAGGTTGGCCATAGCTTTTCTTCCAAGGAGCAAGTATCTTTTACTTTCATGGCTGCAGTCACCATCTGCAGTGATTTTGGAGCCCCAAAAAATAAAGTCTGTCACTGTTTCCATTGTTTCCCCATCTTTTTGCCATGAAGTGTTGGGACTAGATGCCATGATTTTAGTTTTTTGAATCTGGAGTTTTAAGCCAGCTTTTTCACTCTTCTCCTTCACTTTCATCAAGAGGCTCTTTAGTTCCTCTTTGCTTTCTGCCATAAGGGTGGTGCCATCTGCATATCTGAGGTTATTAATATTTCTCCCAGCAATCTTGATTCCAGCTTGTGCTTCATCCAGCTCAGCGTTTTGCATAATGTTCTCTGCATATAAGTCACATAAACGGTGATACTATACAGCCTTGGCAAACTCCTTACCCAATTTGCAACCAGTCCACTGTTCCATGTCCGGTTCTAACTGTTGCTTCCTGACCTGCACACAGATTTCCTCAGGAGGCGGGTCAGGTGGTCTGGTATGCCCATCCCTTTCAGAATTTTCCACAGTTTGTTGTGATCCACACAGTCAAAGGCTTTGGCCTACCCGTTTCCATTTTTGGTCCTCAGTTCACGGCCGCAAGAGGTGAGTTTTAAACAGAAAGCAGAGCCTTTCACTGCTTCAGAAGCCTTCACTGGAGGCCCACTCAGTACTTGATAAAGTCCAAAGGTGACTGAGAGTGTTCTGCTCGTTCTGGCCCTAGACTCGTCTGCTCTTCCCTCCTTCCCTGCTCCACGTTTGCCCCATATTCCAGCCGCAAGGAGCCACTCGCTATTTTCTGACAATCTACTCTCACCTTGCTCTTACAAAAACTGGGATTCTCGTCATGGGTTTAGAGTCACGTCTCAACTCTTATCCTGAGCTCATGTTCAGACACCTCACCCGTAAGTAATGCCTTTTGGTCTCATCACACCTGACTCTCCACTGTTCACTGATGAGACCAAGGGTTTCCAAGAGCTCACAGCCAAGCAGAGGGAGTCAAGGCTTAAACAAATAAGTAGATATCCATGAGGAGCATGTTTCAATAAGAGGCGAGGTCCAGTGAATGAGGAACACAGGCAAAGGAGCCGTCAGTGAATGCCATCGAAGTAGGTGGCACTTGAATCCAGCCTTGAAGGATGACAATGGTTTGTTGAACATTTCTGATGTGCTTGTGCGTGCTACATTGCTTCACTTATGTTGGACACTTTGCAAACCCATAGACTGTGGCCCTCCCAGCTCCTCTGTCCACGGGATTCTCCAGCTAAGAATGCTGGAGTGGGTTGCCATGCCATTCTCCATTTAATGTGCTTGCTGCTGCTAAGTCGCTTCAGTCGTGTCCAACTCTGTGTGACCCCATAGACGGCAGCCCACCAGGCTCCTCCGTCCCTGGGATTCTCCAGGCAAGGACACTGGAGTGGGTTGCCATTTCCTTCTCCAATGCATGAAAGTGAAAAGTGAAAGTGAAGTCACTCAGTCGTGTCCGACTCCTAGCGACCCCATGGACTGCAGCCTACCAGGCTCCTCCGTCCATGGGATTTTCCAGGCAAGAGTACTGGAGTGGGGTGCCATTGTGTTACTCAAAACCTGCTTTATTTTTTAAAGTATTGCAAACATACTGCCTCTGATTGTGTTTCTACTGCTCCTTTGCCCAATCTTTGACGAAGGAGTGCTGAGTAATAGGTAACTTCAGTTGAACATCTATCGAAATTATCATGATGCTGCAATTAGTAGAGATTGACTAAATGAGGCTTTTATACAGTGCAGGAGTTGAGGAGGCTGAAGGTGATCCAGGGAATGGATAGATGCTCAGAAGGAAAAGCTGTGACCTGGCTTTCTTTGCTTCTATTTGCCTTGTTTTAGGTCATAGTAACTAAACAGTGCTTTTTTTCATTTTATGCTTCATGGGTTTTTAATACAGTTACTTCTGGTGGATACATTTTCACTCCTGGCTCTGCCATACCCTTACTCTGAGGCACTCTCCCTTCCTGGAGGTCCATTCCTTCATCTGCACAGTGAAGAGGACAAACTAGATCTCTAATGTTCCCCTTGTGTATCATGGATGGTGCTATAGAAGGCCCAGACTGGGCCACCTTGCTCCCCAGTTTCAGGCAGAGCCTGCCAGCTTTCTCTGCTGTGTTTGCTCCTGCTTCCTTGGGAAGTGACCATGACTTCTTGAGTTTTAAACTTTTATTGTGGTGTAAGCTGTATAAAGTCAAGTCCCCAGATCTTAAGTGTACAGCACAATGAATTCTTACAAAAGGAACTTACCCCTGGGACTACTATGTAAATCAAGCTGCAAAAACATTTTGATCACCTCAGAGGTTCCCTTATGCCTCTTCCTAGATAAGTTCCAATGCTGCTGCCCCCGAGGTAGTCATTATTCCCAAGTGGATTACTTTCTTAGGCCTATTCTAAATGACTTTCTTAGGCCTATTCTTAAACTGAATATAAATGGAATCAACAGCATTATACTGCTTTGTGTCTAATTTATTTTGCTCTACATAACATTTGTGAGATTCATCCAAGTCAATTCCTGTAGAAGGAGTTCATTCTTTTTCATTGTTGAATAGTATTTCAGTATGTTGTTGTACGACTATATCATGATTTATTTAGCCAATACACTATTGATGGACATCTGTGGTGTTTAGAGTATGTGGCTATGACAGATGATACATAAAGCTTTTATGAACATTCTTGAATGTATTTTATATGAACTCATGACTTTTGAGTATCCAGGAGTGATAGAAAAGTTTGTTTTATTTTTTTTTTTTTTATTATTGAATAGTTTCTGGATTTAAGAAAAAAGATTTGAAAACCTCTAGAATAGATCAGTGATTCCCAAAGGCTTGTAAACTGACTTCATGATCATCTGAGAAATTTTGTAAAATATGAATTCATGGGTTCAGTTCTCAGATATTCTGATTCAGTATCTGGGGTGGAGTCTAGGGACTGTGTCTGACTTTACAATTCCTGAGTGATGAGTGATTCCCTTGTTTTAGTCTTTATTTATTTGTCTGCACCTTAGCTGTGGCGTGTGAGATCTTTTAGTTGTGGCATGCAAACTCTTAATTGTAGCATGTGGGATCTAATTCTCTGACCGGGGATTGAACCTGGCCCCCTGCATTGGGAGTGCAGAGCCTTAGCCACTGGACCACCAGGGAAGTCTTTGAGTGATTCTCATAGGGTGCTAGCACTGAGAACTGCCATAGGCCCTATAAGAGCATTTCCAGATTAAACATACTATACCTCTATTACAAGCTTTCTCTGAGCATTAAATCCTTGGAGCCAATGCCTGTGTGGGGCTGCTTGCACTGTGTTGAATTTTTCTGTTTGCTTGTATCTCTCTCTCCCTTGCTGTCCTATGCACTTTTCCAGAGTAGGGACCTTGTCTGTCTTGTGTATTTACATGTTGTCTGCATCTAGGACATGGTAAGCCATACAGCACGGGCTCCATACATGTGAATGAGTGAAAGCATTAGTCACTCCAGCGCTTTGCAACCCTATGGACTATAGCCTGCCAGGCGCCTCTGTCCATGGAGTTCTCCAGGCAAGAATAGTGAAGCAGGTAGCCATTCCCTGCTCCAGGGGATCTTTCCGACCCAGGGATCAAACCCAGGTCTCCTCCTTACAGGGAGATTCTTTACCATCTGAGCCACCCGGAAAGCCCCAAAACTATTGGAAATATTTTGAAAGAAGTCTGTCTCTAGATTTCATTGCCTTACTGTTGCTAGACTTTCAGGACATGGCTAATAGCTGCTGCAACTAAGAATCTGTTGCTCACTTGAAATTTCATTTTGGGTTGAGTCCTCAGCAAGACAAGAGAATTTTAAGCCAAGATTTGGCCAGAGAGATAGACAGACATCCAGCAAGACAAAGACCCAGACCAAAGAGTTCTTATCCATGAAGGTTGTTACTATAGGTTCAAAAGAGGATATGATGTTGAGGGAGCTTGAAACCTGGTGGCATGCTTATCCTAAGCATCCTGGAAGAAAGATGTTGTCACTCTGTAGGAGGAACCCTCTTTATAACATCTGGAGGCCATCTTTGAAAAGAGGCTGAACTCTGAAAGACTGGCCATTAACCTGAGCCAACCAGGGAGAGACCCAAATTACCTAAAGAGACCATTCAAATTATGAATGGGTATGAGTTTATTGGCTTGGATTCAATCTAGTCTCTAATTTCCTCCTCCACTTTGACCTCATCAGACTGTGGAGGGGATGTGGATGGGGAGATCAGAACAGTTTTAGGGAAATAACAAAGCTATGTTTTCCTGGCAGATCTGAATTTGGTATGGCTATATGTGAGACCCCACTACAAATGAATGAACTAGATTGCCTCTGGAGGGTTCTATAGGCATTGTGGGGATGCCAGAAAACTGTTAGCAAAGAGCTCCTACCCTGTTTCCACATGGCCTCATGAAACAATCAGAACACTCTGTCATTACAGAGATGCAGGTGTGTGTTTGCATAGTTGTGGAGAGGCAAGAGGCATGTGGGAAAGTGGGGACAATGAGCATTTTGCAGTCAGACAGCAAGTATCCTGTGTCTGCATGAACTTTTCTCGCCTCCTAACTCACGGGTTATTCATACTTAAACTTTTTTGGCTATACTTTAAAAGTTTCCTGATTTTCTTAGGCAAGGGAGGAAGCAAGTAGGCAATCCCATGGTAAAGGCAGAGACCTCCCTGTCCTCAGTTGAAGCTCCTGAGCAAAGTGCCTGTTGGGCACACAAACTTCCTGGGTTTTTCATTAATTCCAACCAGCTACAGTTAACCAAATACCCTTCATTCTCTGGTTATATCCAAATTTCCTTTAAAGGAAAGGTCTTAGAAATTGTTAGAACTGGGATTTGGCCCTTGCCCAAGGTCAAATTCAAAGTCATTTACAGAGAACCTACTTTAGGCCCTGCACAGTGCAGGATTCAAAAGATTCTAAGATGAACCATTTCCTTAGAAAATCACAACCCAGTGGGAAAGACAGACATAGGTGCAAATGATGACAGGGTAATGTGTCCAGGGCTGTCATGGAGGTCTGCACAAATACTCGTGTGACACAGGGGGAAAGTGATTAACTCTGTGTGGGATGGCCAGGGAAAACCACAGAATGGGAAGTTGAATTTAAGCTGGACACATGGGAGCTCACCAGTTATGTGGAGAAGGATATATTTCCCAGTAATTTCTGATGTGTGTGTGTGGTGGGGGGCTGTTGAGGGGAGGGAGCTATTGTATGGCTTTATGCTTGTTTTGTTGAAGTTTTCTCTTTCCACACTTTGGTGTGATATTTGCCACTGGGATTTCAGCTAATCCAGTCTGCTTTGCTCTGAAGCTTTCCCTCACCTCAACCTCCCAGTATAAGGCTTACATGCTTACATGCTTGCTCTCTTTATTTCTCTCATGTGGCAGTCTGGCTGCCCTGGAAAGGAGACTTGAAATCCCCTTTCCTTCTCTTTTATGAGTCTCAGCCTGCAGCTTGCTTACAAGAGTCAGCAACCTACTTTCTTCCTCTCCATCTTGCTGAGGCCTCTTACCTTTCTTTATACCTGCCTCTCCTGTGAGTCCTTGAAAGCCACAAGGGTCCCTCCCAGAAGAGCTTTACGTGAGGCAGAGAGGAAATTCCCTAGGGAAGGGGCCTTTTGAACAATGGGGCCCACTAGGCCCCCTGTACTGGCAAAGAAGAAACCTCCATCTTAATTTTGGACTTGATTTCCAAAGTTCATGTGGTCTGAGTCCTTATCTTCATACAAGTAGTGAACTTTACTTATTTTGAACATTTATAGATGGAGAAGCTGTTGTTCATACAGATAAAGTAACATATCTAAGACTACACAGGCAGCACCAGGATCTAAACCCAGGTTGCTTGACTACCAGTTAAAAGTTCTTTCTGTCATACCACTTGCTGGGTGTCTAACACCTGGATCTCTACGCCACACTCAAAAAAAATAATAATAATACTTCCAACATTCTGCCTGTACTAAATAACTGAAATTAAAAAAAAAAGAAAAAAAAATGTAGAGATAGCTTGAGGGTTCACGGGCTTCTTCCATTTGCCAATCTATTATGTCTCCTCTGGTGTCTTCTATTGTGTTTTTTATCACATCAAAAAGATAACATTATAAGATTTCAGCTATGATAACTAATTTTTTAACCTTTATTTCCTCATATCACATGATAGGTCCTCATTAAAATGTTTTAGGAGGGAAGGAAGGATAAATAGATGAATATAGCCTCTATAACAGCTTATGAAAAGCCCAAAGGAATATTTTGGCCAACCCAATATTGTTGCCAGAATTCATAACTGACTTCTAAAGCTCCCATATACTCCATATTGTTCACCACAGTTAGAGGAGGGTGATCATGATGGCATAGGAGATTTGAAAGACCGGATGCAGAAATAGCAGTTATTTAACCAGGAAAAGAAAAAAATTTCAAAGGGAATATGGTAGTTGATTTCAGAGTTGTTACGTAGGAGAAGGGCTAGACTAATAATATGTCTAAGAAGGACAAAATGAGAACCAATGAGCAGAAGTCAGAAGGGAGCAAGTTTCATCTAGATAAAAGTGATAATCTGCCAACAGCTAACAGAAGTTCAAAAACAGCTGCCTTAAGAAGTAATGGGCTTTTATTGATGGATTTACTAGAGCCATGATATTGAAGAATGAAATTCTACTTTGTGATTAAAGTAATAGTAACACATGGGTTCTAAGGCCCTTTGCAAGTCTGAGATCTGCTGAGATATTGCTGGTGGGGAAGAACACAGAGGTTTATGCTCTGAGATTTAGTCTGGTTTTTGCCTGACTTCTTTTACTGTGAATAATCCTTAAAGAGGTTTTCTGCAGAATTCAGTACAATGTACCTGCTGGATCTGATAAATGTTTATCCATAAACAGTAGTACTTTTCCTGACTCTTGAACTTCATTTGTGCCAATGAGTAGGTCTTGAGATCTCTCTTTTTCTCAAGTGGTTCATTTTTACCTGAACTAGAAATATGTCCCTGTGAGTTTTCAGAATTCTCCATTGACTTCACTCCTTTTCCCTATTTACTTCAAAATGTGGCATGCTAAATTCATCAACCCAAATCATCATAGTGCTATTCATTTAAAATAAAATTAAGGTGAAGTATGATTAAAAGACAAAATGATAAAATATTTAGATGATTTTTAATTATGCATAATTTAGAGGACAACCTAAATTATAACTTCATAAATTTTACTTGTAAAAACAGAAAGTCAATTGGAGTAGGCGATAGGAGAATATCCAAGCTACACACTCTCAGGGGCTTCCCTTAGGGTCCAGTTAAGACTCGAGCTTCCAATGCAGGGGTTACAGGTTCCATCCCTGGTTAGGGAACTAGGATCCCACATGCCACATGGCAAAACAAAACAAAAATCCCAAGGAGTTGTGTCTCAATACATTCTCAGAAAATGGTGTTTAATATCATCAATGTAGGATACTCAGAACTACTTATCCCAGAATCTTGTGAAGCACAGAAGTCCAAGCTATACCATCAAAAGAAAATGCTATTGTTTCTCAGCTTCATATTTTCCTTCTAAATGACTGAAATGCTCTAAAAATTGTATCCCATTAAGAAAAACAGTCTTCAATTTTTTCAGTGTTCATCACACTGAGTTCTACCAAAAAAGTATAGGAAGGTTTCTTGTAACATGTATTTGTTATCTTGAAAAAAAATACCGAACTAGCTATTTTGGAAGCTTGTTCCTAACTTGCTTATATATTCTCAGCTTGAGTTCATTTTATTTATTTTTTTACCATGTACTAGATTTTTTTTTTTTATGTTTCAGAATATATGAAACATAGTTGCAAGAAAAGTTTCAAATCCTAACTGAACTGGACTAACATTATTGTAAGAAGACTTGAGGTTCATCTAGTCCATATCTCTGATTTTTTAAATGAGACAATGTAGGGAAAGTCTTGGGTAAGATTACAGACCAAATTAGCAATAAATTCTGGCCTCTCATTTTAGCGATTCTACAGCTCCAAAACAGTCTACCTCCTGGGAAATGGGCTCCTTGCCAAATCTTTACACTGTCATCTTTATAAAGCCAGAGCTGGAAAATGTGAGTACCTCAAGAGGGACTGAAAAAGACTAGGTGTAATTAAAACTCTGTGCTTAGATGAGTCAGTATCTCCATGCCCCTTTCCTTCTTACATCGTTTGTGGCCAGGCATTTACTTCCAAGCCAAAATTTGAACAGAGACTTCCCTAAGGCATTTGAACTATTGGTATATGAAGAGCTAAGGCAGGCAGTGCAGGGAGTATGTCTCAGTGTAAAGACCATTTCGTTTTGGAATTATGGAATACCCAGTTCTCTGACTACCAACCCTAACACCTGCCAATCCCAAACCCTTCCACACACAAGCCTGGTCAACTTTCACATTCTCTCATTATACATCACAGAAATAAACAACTAATGTTTACTAGATATTTGAAGAAAGCCTGCTGCATGTCCAAGAGAAAGCAAGATGAAAGCAGAACTGACTCAGGAAGAAACAAGTAATTCAGAGACCACAAAACAGCTATTAAAAACAAACAAATTAGCATCCTAGACAATGTGGGAGTTTTCACAATATGTTCGCAGAGTTTTTGATATTCATCAGGCTTCCCTGATGGCTCAGCAGGTAAAGAATCTGCCTGCAATGCAGGAGAAGCAGGCACAGGTTGGATCCCTGGGTCAGAAAGATCCCCTGGAGAAGGGAATGGCAACCCACTCCAGTATTCTTACCTGGAGAACCCATGGACAGGGAAGCCTGACAGGCTACAGTCCATGGGGTCGCCAAGAGTCAGCAACCCAGAGCTCCACCCATGGCCTTAATCCTCCCCCTTGGAGCCAGCCTCCTTCTCAGGGAACAAGCTAGCCTTTGGAAATGAAAATCTGATTACCATATGCAAAATGCAGTGAAGGATTAGACACAGGAAAAAATTTAAAAAGACAAATTATGAAAGAAATGTAAAACTCAGAGTCTCAAATCAGTAGGTCTAGCATCCAACTAGTAGAAAAAAAGATCCTGTTAGAAACAGACTAGACAAAATAAACAGGAAGAAATAAGGTTAAAAATAAAGCAAGAATCTTAGAGTTGAATGAACAGGTAAGCCTTTCAATTGAAAGGACCTAATGAGTGTATTAGTCCAGGAAGAATGAAAAATGATCTACTGTGAATTTCAGAACTTTAGTGATAGATAAGTTCCTGGGAGCTCACAGAGAGAAAAACACCACCAGGACATACATAAAGAAAGAGAACTGGTTTTTATATCAGCTACAGTGGATGGTAGAGATCAGTGGAATAATGCTTTCTGCACTCTTAGGGAGTATGATTTCACCATGTTTCCATACCCAACCTGCTTCACCCAGGATTAAAGGTAGCTGTATTAGATATCCTAGAATCATGGTGGCTTGAAAACAAGACAACATTTCTTTCTTTGTTATGTACAAGTCCCAGTCAGCATTTCAGAGCTGGTACGACATTCAGGGGCTTCCCAAGTGGCTCTACTGGTAAAGAACCCACCTGCAAATGCAGGAGATGTACGAGACATGGGTTCAATGCCTGAGTTGGGAAGATCCTCTGGAGGATGACACTTCTTATATCCATTGGCCATATGCACTTATATCCATTGGCCATATGCACTTACAAGGGAGGCTGGGCGGTAGAGTCTTTATTGTGGGTGACCCTGTGACTAGCTAAATGCCTCATTATCATAGAAGAAGAGAGAATAAATACAGGTCAACTACTAATAGTTTTTGCCACTCTAGCCAAGGTTCTAATGAAATTTGACCTAAGAATACAGAGGATTTTTAGAAAATTCACTTCTGCTCTCTTTCTTAGGAAAGTTACTTAGAGATTTAAGTTATCAAACCAACGGAGTACACCAAGGAAGAGAATGAATATAAACAAACCCCACAGAACAGTGGCTCTATCTGTTGAGAGAAGTGAATATAAGTCTCAGAATTTAGACTCTGCAGTAGATCATCAGGGCAATCAATCCAGACAGTCAGGAGAATGGAGGGCTTTGGGAAGGAGGGCTTTGGGAAGAAGGGCTTCAGGGAATTGAGGGGTTTCTTGGAATAAGAGTAGAAGGAGACAAAGAAAGAATGGGGAAGATATGATTAATACCCCAAAACAAAAGCCAGAATATAAATAAAAAGACAACTCCAAATTCAAGGATAAAGAAGCCATGTTCCAAATATGAAGCAAACATATCACATGGTCAGTGAACCTCAGGAAAAAAATAAAAAGAGGAATACATTCCTAACAAGAGAAAGAATGAGTAAGAAATTGGAAGTCATTAGAAGTGTGATGAAGGAGGTAATCTGTATATGTAATTTCCTTTTCCAATAAGAAAAAGGAAAGCAGATGTGAAAAAGCCAGAAAAACAAAAGAACAAAAGATGTACCAACACGTGTTGTTTCATTATGAAATGAGCTAAATTATGACATATGTTTCAATGTAAGAAAGGAAAATCTGAGTGTTCTTGAGTGTCACAGTGGTCAAGACATTGGAATCACAGAGAATAAAGTACACTCATAGCACATGGCTTGACTCTCCACCTTATAATACTGACTTCCTCATAATAATGTGAATGCTGTTAATTAATCTTTTAACTTTTAGTATCAAGCTGGAGTCAAAGCACAGGAAAGGATGTCAGCAAAAGGAATATAAATGGGATCAACCTCTCCAATGTTCAGTTCAGTCACTCAGTCGTGTCCGACTCTTTGCGACCCCATGAATTGCAGCACGCCAGGCCTCTCTGTCCATCACCAACTCCCGGAGTCTACCCAAGCCCATGTCCATCAAGTCGGTGATGCCATCCAACCATCTCATCCTCTGTCGTCCCCTTCTCCTCCCGCCCTCAATCCTACCCAGCATTAGGGTCTTTTCCAATGAGTCAACCCTTCGCATGAGGTGCCCAAAGTATTGGAGTTTCAGCTTCAACATCAGACCTTCCAATGAACACCCAGGATTGATCTCTTTTAGGATGGGTTGATTGGATCTCCTTGCAGTCCAAGGGACTCTCAAGAGTCTTCTCCAACACCACAGTTCAAAAGCATCAATTCTGCGGCACTCAGCTTTCTTCACCGTCCAACTCTCACATCCATACATGACCACTGGAAAAACCATAGCCTTGACTAGACGGACTTTTGTTGGCAAAGTAATATCTCTGCTTTTAAATATGCTATCTAGGTTGGCCATAACCTTCCTTCCAAGGAGTAAGCGTCTTTTAATTTCATGGCTGCAGTCACCATCAGCAGTGATTCTGGAGCCCCAAAAAATAACGTCTGACACTGTTTCCACTGTTTCCCCATCTATTTCCCATGAAGTGATGGGACCAGATGCCATGATCTTAGTTTTCTGAACGTTAAGCTTTAAGCCAACTTTTTCACTCTCCTCTTTCACCTTCATCAAGAGGCTCTTTAGTTCTTCTTCACTTTCTGCCATAAGGGTGGTGTCATCCGCATATCTGAGGTTGTTGATATTTCTCCCGGCAATCTTGATTCCAGCTTGTGTTTCTTCCAGCCCAGAGCTTCTCATGATGTACTCTGCATATAAGTTAAATAAGCAGGGTGACAATATACAGCCTTGACATACTCATTTTCCTATTTGGAACCAGTCTGTTCTTCCATGTCCAGTTCTAACTGTTGCTTCCTGACCTGCATACAGGTTTCTCAAGAGGCAGGTCAGATGGTCTGGTATTCCCATCTCTTTCAGAATTTTCCACAGTTTATTGTGAAGCAAGGTGGCTGCGACGGCTCGGCACAGAAGCGTGGCCGAGAGGAACTAGGCCAGGCCGGGGGCCAGGAGCCGGGGACGGCAGCCGACAGGGGCTAGGCCGGGCCGGGGGCTGGGGGCCGGCGGCGGCGGCGAGAGAAATTACCCAAGGCCCAAGGTAAGAGAAACCCAAGTAAGACGGTAAGTGTTGCGAGAGGGCATCAGAGGGCAGACACACTGAAACTAAAATTTCCAATGTAGAACCTTTCAAATCTTATTACAGTGCATAAAACTTGGAAGTAGAAAGAGATTCCCAAAGTGGAAAGTCAAGAGAATCTCTATAATTAATAGAACAAGAAATAGAACTTTAAATATATCCAAAAATGAAATGATACAAAAAGTCAAATAACATGAATTAGGTAATGTTGCTCCCAACTGCTTCAAATATAGAAATATATCGTTATACCTTTATACATATTATACACATATATGATTTTTGAGAATACACTGGTGGGGGAGATCCATATCTGCATTTCCATCAGCAAAATAACTGAAGTTGGGCCAAAGGGTTTTTTCTAACTTGAGTCTAAATTCCATTTTATCCTAAGATTCAAACATATGTGTTGTAATGAGGAGTCCGTCTGACTCCATTTTTCAGGTTGGCCTGCTGATAGCAAGCCATTTGGGGACATCCTGGGACCCTGCCCTGTTCTCCCTGGAGAGCAATGTAGGCAATAAACTTTTTCATATCCTCTTGGTGTATAAGCAGCAGCATCAGTCCTGACATTGAATCCAAACTTGTGGTGGGGTCTATTTGACTGCTGGAGGCGGCCACAACATCTCTACTGTCTGGAGTGTGATCACGTGGAAGTACTAGGGAGCCCGTACAGGAGGGTTTGAGGTGTTTCCTGGGAAAGAACTCCTGTTTGGAGAAGGTTCAAGGGGAGGTAGTTGATTCAAAGATGATAGGCCAGTGATTTCAAGAACAGTGTAATAGTGTTGGCTACTTCAGTGGTCCTCTGGCACAGTTCCTATGAATTCATCACTCATCCTTCTGGGAGGATGAAATGGCCAGTAATCTAATAAGAGTTAAAAAGATCTTTTCTAAAAAGAAGCTTTTTTTGCTTGAATGAGGGATGTTGGAAGGGCTTCATCCTGTTTAATGGCAGTGATGACAGCAGTAGGTTTCATTACCGACAGTGACATCAACAGTGGTAGTCATGGTGTCATTGTCTTTGGTTCACGACTTTGGGTGTCAGAGCTCTTGGCACAAACATCAGCACTGCTGACCTTTAGTGCAGTCTGCTTCCATGCAGGAGCTGCAGCACCTACTGCCAACGAAAAGTTTGCTCTGGATTTAGATTATCTGCATTAGAATTCTGGCTCTGCTGCTGCTGCTGCTGCTGCTAAGTCACTTCAGTAGTGTCCGATTCTGTGCGACCTCATAGACAGCAGCCTACCAGGCTCCCCCGTCCCTGGGATTCTCCAGGAAAGAATACTGGAGTGGGTTGCCATTTCCTTCTCCAATTCCTATTTAGGGCAAGATTATTTCTTAGAGCCTCAGTTTCTTTGCATGGGCTTCCCTGGTGGCTCAGAAGGTAAAGCGTCCACTTGCAATGCGGGAGACCTGGGTTTGATCACTGGGTCAGGAAGATACCCTGGAGAAAGCAATGACAACCCACTCCAGCACTCTTACCTGGAAAATCCCATGGACAGAGAAGCCTGGTAGGCTACAGTCCATGGGGTTGCAAAGAGTCGGACATGACTGAGTGACTTCACTTTCACTTTGCATGGAAAAAGTAGAAAAGAATAGTATCTATTACTGACGGTTGTTTGGAGGATTAACTAAGTTCTAAACTTACAATCAAATGTGAATCACCTAGCTGACTGCCTGCTATATAGTATCCACTTGTTAAATATTGCTTATTATTATTGTCAAGTCTTATTTTCCATGTCACTGGCATTTTTGCTGTTGTCAGAGGCCAGAGATATAACTTACATAAGCTGAGAACTGAAAAGACAAAATAAGAGTCTGAGTCTGTGTAAGAGAATGAGTCCCTTCCTCAGGATTCCTGGAATTGTTTGGGAGGAGAGAGAAGTCACCCGGAACCAGAGCAAGCCCTGGTTACAATAAATGGACTGGTGAGGTCTCTGCCCTTGGGACATTTTCCTTTGGTGACTTGAAAGGTAAAGCAAGTAACCATTTTTAGCTTAATCAAAGGGTTTTGATTTAGTTGATCTCAGATGGAACATAATAGATGTCATGGTTTCAACCAGCACTGATCTGGTCCTTTATGACATTGAAGGGTCAGTTTTCAGAGCATTGATATTTGGCGGACGCCTCCCCATTTCTTTTCTTTCCCCTCACCATGGACCTGTGTTCCCACCTTGCTAGGCAGCCTTCTCCCCGAGCCGAGGGGCCCTGCTTCATTCGTTTCTGCACCTTCAGAAGCTAGTCCAGGGCCAGACAATGTTTTGGCACTTAAATAGCTGTTAGAAGAATGAGCGCATTACACGGAGCACCAGGTTCAGCTCAGTGAGTAATGCCATGGAAAACACTGGAAATGGACAGGAGTCCCTCAGTGGCTGGCCCCTCACTACACTGTGCCTTTCTCACTGCTCACACCCACTGACTGCTATGTCACTCCCATCACATTAGTCATTTCAGGTGGCAACACTGACTGGCTGAGGTGGCTCTTTTTCAATGTAACTCTGAGGAAACAAAAGGAAGGCACCAGAACAGTCTCCTGACAGCCAGCCTCAAAGGCCCTTAACTATAGGAATTCACTAGATTTGTGAATGCGGGTGGGGCCCACCTGCCTGTTCATGGGTTACAGGTGTTGGATTTCTCTCAGCTGGTGTGGAAAATGCATTTGGGGTTGGTGGGGAATGGGGAGAAATGGAAAGTTTATCCTTACCTCCCTGGAGTTCTCATTCCAACCTCAGGTAGAGGTTGAATGGCTAGTTTGGACATGAGTGTTGACTGTCGTTCACCCAAACACGGTCAGGGCAATGCCGGGCCTCTTTCATCTCCTTTCCCTTTCTAGGTGTGTCACTGGAAGCAGAGGAGGTACTGTTTTTCCTTGGACAGTCCCCTTTCTTGAGTTCAGAGGCAGTCTGCTGTGGACTGGCTCCACTGCTGTGTCAGAAGATGCCAGAAGGGTATCTAGAGCAGGGATTCTCTCTGTGATCAGTCAGCTGCATCTCCTACCCAGGTGCAAAGGGGAGTGAGAGAGAAAAGGGCCAAACTGCTCCCTCTTAGAGGAGGAGACTGAAGCAAAGAGGATTAGGGACACCCAGCCAAGGGCTTATTCTTGAGCAACCCTGAGCTGGAGAGAGTATCTCTGAGATCCCACGCCTGGGGCATCAACCACAGTTGAAAGGCCTCCTGCTTCTGTTTAAGTAAGCATTGTAAGGTATCGGTTTTTCAAATTACTTTGGAAACAAACTCGGGTTGAAAACCTCCTCATAGCTTGGGTCTGGCATCCAGTGCATCCGCTCTGCCATTGCCTTGCTGATTTAATTGGCCCAGCAAGGACGCTTGAGGTGTTTGGGATTGTAATTAGAGTTGTGGTGGCTGGAAAATCCTCCGTCTGTTATTATTTTTTTTTTCCTAAGATAAACTATCCTAGCTTACCAAACTTGTGGGGCTAATTAGAGTCTAATTCAAGTTACTTGTTTCTATTTTCAAATCTGCCCACTGAGAGAGCCGCAAGGCAGGAGAGAACATATGTTTAAAGTGACAGTTCTAAAAATGCTCCCCACCCAGCCCACCCCATCCCCCCGGCCCTCGGAGCTGCAGCCTGTGATTCATGCATTGATTTATATCCAATGAAAATGACAGCCAGTCTCTCCCAGGGCCCCCTCCCATTTAGCTGTGGGAAAGGATTTGTGTAATGAACAAAGGCCCCTTCTTTGTTAGTCATCTTCCAGCTGGAGATGCCAACTGTGCATTCAGAGGGGAAGTCATCTAGAAAAGGGCTCCTGACAAAATCTGGAGCAGAGACACTGCAAATCAGTACGATAGTGAAGTGCAGAGAAAAGAAGGATGACATTTGTTGAGGACTTACTATGGTTCTGAACACTTGGTACCTGCTTTCTAATTTACTGCCCACTGCAACCCAACAAGCCTGGATTTTGTAGGCTAGATTTTATGGAGAAGGAAACAGTAAGGAAGGAAGGGTGAAATCAGTTTCCCAAGGCTGCGGAGCTCACTCATAGTGATGGGTTTAGGATTCAAAGCACTGTCTGATGTAAAAGTCAACATCTCCTGGACAAACTCTCGCCCCTCTGCTGTGATCGCTCCTGAAAAGTTGCATCACTAACGCAGTAACCCTCTCTTTGCCTCATGCTGCTTCTTCTATAACATGGAAATGATAGTACCTAGATTGCCAGTCTCTGAGTTGTAATGAACAGATAAGATGATGAATTTTAAAGCTCTCTGTAAAGTGGAAAGCAACACTCATAGATGAGGCTTAGGAGAACTATGAACCATATCCTGTTGTATTAGTCATCTCTTTAGGGGTCATGCTTTTATACTCTTTATGCCAGAGACAACTAATAAAATATAGATCTTAAAGCATTTCCCTTGGCTCGGGTACCTCTGCTAAAAGGCAGATCTTCCTTCTAAATAGCCAACCCTTTTGACATGGGAACACTCTGTTGTGCATGACTGAAAGATGTTTAAAACAGTGGTGGCCCAACTCGATTTGTAGTCTTTTCTCTTCTATGATTGTTCCCTAGCTCCTCTTTTTCCTGTGACCTTTGACTGCTAACAACCCAGGCCACGGTGTTCTCTTTGTGGTGGCTGGTGGCTCATCGCAGGCCACTCCACGTGGTACAGCCACTGTCTACTACCCACTCCCAAAGGATGTGGAATTCAGACAAGGCCTGGACCAAACTCAAGCAAATGAAGCAACTAGGGCAGAACATTTAAGGAAGCACCAACTCTCAAGGTCATGTGAGTATGGAGTGAAGGTGAAAGTGAAAGTCACTCAATCGTGTCTGACTTTTTGTGACCCCATGGACTGTAGCCCACCAGGCTCCTCTGTCCATAGAATATTCTCCAGACAATAATACTGGAGTGGGTAACTGTTCCCTTCTCTAGGGGATCTTCCTAACCCAGGGATGAAAGCCAGTTCTCCCACATTGCAGGTGGATTCTTTACTGTCTAAGCCACCAGGGAGTATGGTGTAGGCACTGGAAAGTCAGTGTCTCCTTAAATTTTGCACCTTAGGTACCTCACTTGCCTTAACCTAGTCAGGGGCTAAAGAGGTCATCCATCTCCTAGTCACTGGTGCCACATTCATTTCAGAACCCATTTGTGGACATTTCCTGAAGGTCTGCTCCTCATTCCAGACTCTGTTTGTGGCTTTAATCAAGTCTGTATGTTTGTTCCTGTCTAGACTGCCAGTTTTCCATAGGGGGTGCCACCCCAGTAGAAATTCTAGCTTATAAGCAAAATAAAAATAGTTACAATTTATTGATTGCCTACTGAAAGCCAGGTCTGTAATTAGCTACTCTGCATATATTATTTCTAATCATCACAACCACTCTTTCCTATTTAAGGGAACTGATGTTTAGAAAAGTTAAGTTCAGTTCAGCAAACTCTATATTCCTTTCAGATCTAGAAGAGAGAGTTCGGCTATAGTAGGAGGTAGGTTAGCTAAATTCCCTACATCCTCTCTGGCCTGTTTCCTTTGGCCACTTGAGTCATCGCTTAGGGATACTCTAAATAGGGAGGAAGATGAGGGACAGGAAAGTTTCTCTGATCACTTGATAAGAAGTGATGCTCGAGTTCTTGGGTAAGTTTACACATAAGCAGAAGGATATTATGCAGTCATGTCAGGAGTGTGCTGTGAAATGTATGGGTAGTCTCTCTCTTAATGGGACTATATAATCACCATTGGAAGTGGTTTAAAAACAAAAATTAAAAAAAAAGAAGGCTGCTTTGCTTGAGTTATGTAGCACTATATATAGCAAAAGGGATCAACTTCTGTAATTAATCTACCACCACCTGTGATCTCCTTGAAATGGCTGGAACCCTAAGAAAATGTGACAAGGTTTCTGATGAGAAAGGGAGATGTTGAGATGTATAATTTTGAATGCTACTGAGAAAACATGGAAGAAGTATAAGGGGAGAGGCTCTTGATTGAGGTGCATCTCTGACCTTTATCAGCAATTTGCCTGTGTGTATTTTTTTTTTCCTTTCTCTATCATAAGAGCGCTGGAAATTGAGTGCTGATGCAGTGGTCATGTGTACAGATTTTAGAGGTCTTTAGCAGGCTGTGACATGCTGGGTTACAGTGTTAACAGGGTGACTGGATGTGGCATTCCAAATAGCATTCCTCAGGAGAGATGGACATATGGATATTTTCTCTGCCATCATAGGCGCAAACCTAGAAATCACTTAGTACTTGATTGTTTTATTAGGGAAATATTCTCATGACATCATGAAACATATTTTGGAAAAAGGACTTAAAAATCAGCTATCATCACACAACTGAATAGAATCATTTTTTTTCAGTATTTTGGAGGCTTTGGTCAGAGGTATAATTCTATTGTTTGCTTAAGGCAAAAGTTCTATCCCAGTGAGAAATAAAGGGCAGTATTGTGAGTGGAAGGCAATCACCAGTGTCTGAGAGGCTTCAGGTTGGGTGGCAGTGGGCAGAAGACTGACCTTTCTGATTGTTTCAGCACTGACACTGGCAGTGATGAGGAGGGTAGAGTTTTCTGAGGGGCAGAAGTCTGCAGGCAACTTCAGTGGACATTACCCAGCTCACAAAGTGAGCAAGAGCCATCCGTACATATGTCTGGCTGTGAGAGTGGACAGCTCTGGATCAGGGACCCTCTGTGTCTGGTTTCATCCAATCTTTCAGATCTTGTTGTCACAGCAACTGAGAGCATTGTTGGCAGGTATGGCTTTTTCTCTCCTCACCTTCTGTGCCAGTCAGTGTACAGATTGTATTTAATTACCAATTTGAATAGCCTTCCAAAGCCTGACTGCAAGCCTTGCTCATAGTGCAGCATCAGAAAAAACAAATCCGGATTCATTAAAAATCGCCAAGAACCACTTTTGTGATTGTCATTGTCCACAAGGTTACCACCTCACCTCAGCATAATCATTAGAAAAGAGGCTTTCGCTTTTGACTTCAAGTTGCCCATTGAATACTAATAAGATTATGATAGCTACAGAGCCTATACAGAGACATCAGGGTCACAAAATACAAAAGATACAAGTACTTCTATTGATGTTTTCCCCATTTTATAGACATGTGTATTCAGCTTCTACCAGTGTGAACATACTATCTGAGGGGGAGCTAGTACACTTATTATCCTGGGATCAGAGAGGAGCGATTCCTTTCTCTTATTCTCATAATCTACAGTATCAGTAGAAAACGACTACACGTAGAACTGGATCACTTTGTGGTGCACTGGAAACTAACACAACACTATAAATCAACTGTACTCCAATCTAAAACACACATTAAAAAAATAGAGAAGAAAAGGAGCTATATGAGCTTGGGATAGATACATGTGTATATACATATATATATATATATTATCTAAAATGAAATATATCAATATATATTTATACACACCCACAAACATATACGCATGCACATTGCCTTGGATGAAGGGGTGAAGTCAGTACAAATGGGAACCAGAACTTCTCTGAAATTGGGGCATTTCATTAGCTCCTTCCTGTTTCTTGACATGGGCTGGGACACAAGCACAGACTAGATATTGTTACAGCTCAGCATGGATATTTGCGCCTATTATTAACGTATATTAAATGTTCTGGGAAATGGGTGATGCTAGAAACACCTCTGTTAGGGTTTAAATTGCTGGAGGAGGAGAGTTGCCCATATAGTTGCCCACCCTACAGCGCTGCCCAAGATCCCACATAGGTGTCGTCTTTAAGGAGGTCAAGACCTACTCTAAATAAGCAATCGTGATTAACACCTCATCTGTGGTTTAGGGATTAGAAAGGTGGGAAATCTTCCAGAGGATTTGTTAAGATTATTATAACCGCTCAAAGGATCTAGCCCTTTGCTCTTCCGGACGTCTCCAGCAATGACTCGTTTAACCTACATTTACTGAGCACCTACTGTGCACCAAGTGCTATAAGACACCAGAGATAGACTGATGTATATACACACATTTGATATATATATACATGCATAATACGTAATCTAGGCATGGTGTCAGAGAAGCCAGCTTAAGACAGTTTGAGGTGGGCAGTGCATCAGAAGCTCCAGTTCCTCTACAAGTACTGTGTTTGGAGTCATCATCACTCTCACTCAGATTATTGTAATTGCCTCCTAACTGGTCTCCCTGCTTCAACCCTTGCCCTCCCATAGTCTATTCTCCCTCAGAGTAAACCCAAGTTCCCGACATCCATCTCCATGGCTCTCCATGTTCTATCCTAGAACCCCTTGCTTCTGGAGCTTTGGTTCTTTAATATTTATTTTTATTTGTTTAATATTTATTTTATGTATTTATTTGACTGCACTGGGTCTTAGTTGCCACATACGGGATCTAGTTCCCTGACCAGGGACTGAACCTGGGCCCCCTGCATTGGGAACATGGTAGCTTAACAACTGGATATTATTGTATGGAGAAAGAATGAGTCAGAACGTAAAGGCTACCACTTGACTGACTCTCAAAACAGCCATCAGCAGCTGACAACAATATGGGTGTCTCCACCCTGAAGCCAGGCAATGGAGGAAAGCTTTGGGGTGTTCATCACATGACAGTTGAACACGACACACAAGAGAACAGAGCACTTTCTCTTCACAGAGCAATTTGGCATGACAGCTCAGTGGATGAACAGATACGACTTCAACAGTTGTTGGACTCTAAGGGAAAATCAAAAAATCTAAATGTGGGCTTTTTGTTGGTCAACTTATTAGATGAATTGGGTTATTGTTTCTCTAGTGAAATAAGTTGACCTAAGTAAAGTCTTCTTTTGATCCTTCACTCAAGAACCTGGACTTTCTGGATGAACTCCACAGACAGTTTATCTAGGTTATTTTGATTCAGTGTTTTGATCTGTTGCCAACAAAGCAATGGGAAACCTTTTTTTCAAAAGGGTGAAACCCATTACTAAAATACCTCTTTGATGTTTAAATTAATATATGTCAAAGGTGGAGATCAAACTGTAGCTCTTTCATTTTTAAGGGGAAAGTGAGAAATGGAGAAACTTTGAGACCTTTATATTGATCAAGAAGTCTACTTCAATACCCTCCACCAAGCTCTGACTTGCCCTCAACTGAAGAAAGGCTGTGGGAAGAATTTATGAATCCATAGCAGCTATTCAGCCCATTTCTTCTTTTCTCCTTTGAGCCAATCTATGTTACTGGGAATCAAAACAATAAAATAAGTATCTTTGTAAGACGTAACTCTGGATAAGAGTAATATAGAAATGCACACATTTATATATATATATATATATATATATATATATATATATACATATATATAATATGGTTCTGATAACAAAATATATGAGAGTTCAGGACTGCCTTTGTTTACTCAGTTTTTTAACAGAGATGAAAATGAATGTAATTGGGTTAGTGGTTGTAAATGAAGATTTAACCCTGGAATATAGTAGGTGTCAAACATTTGTGAATGAATTAGTATCTCAGTGGGCTAATTCACTGTTATGAGGCCATGCTTATGTCAAAGATACATTGTCTCTAAGTATGTCAGCCTCATGTGTCATGTGTAGATTGAGCTTTTATTACTGTGGTAGCAAAGTTCATCACAAGCAGAGGATTTAAGACACCTATTTTAACAGGAATTTAATCAGTTCTTACTATGTACATAGCATTGTGCTAGGCATAATAATAATCGGATGCACAAAATTGGTGACAATATTTACAGATATGACATAATTAATAGCATGAAATTATGTAAAGTAAGTCTAAATCATGCATAATTATGCACATCCCATGCTGTGCCATGCTTAGTTGCTCATTCTCCAGACAAGAATACTGGAGTGGGTTGCCATGCCTTCCTCCAGAGCATCTATTCTGTTGTATGAATATACTCCATTTTGTTTGTCCCTTTATCAAATTGCTGGGCATTTGGGTTTTTTCCAGTTGCTTGGTGTTTTGAATAATATTGTTATGAATGTGCTTAGTCCCTCAGTCATGTCTGACTCTTTGCGACCCCATGGACTGTAGCACACCAGGCTCCTCTGTCCATGGGATTCTCCATGCAAGAATACTGGACTGGGTTGCCATGCCCTCCTCTGTGGGGTCTTCCCAACCCAGGGATCAAACCCAGGTCTCCCGCATTGCAGGGGGATTCTTTAACATCTGAGCCACTAGGGACGCCCGTGAATACTGGAGTGGGTAGCCTATCCCTTCTCCAGGGGATCTTCCCAACCCAAGAATCTAACTAAGGTCTCCTGCATTGCAGGCGGATTCTTTACCAGTTGAGCTACCAGGGAGGCCCAGTTATGTACAAGGAAGAACAAATATTAAGTGCTGTGAGCATGCAGGAAAAAAATCAGCTTTGACAGGAGAGCTTAAGAGTTTTTAGCAGTTCAGGGCTGAGAAATGGATCATGTGGTATTGTGGATTCAGTGATCACTAAGACCTTATCCCAGCTCTGTTAGGACAGCACTGTCTAAAAGAAATATAATGTGATGCAAAAGAATGAAATTGGACCCCTATCTTACTCGTAAAAATAAACTCAAAAGGTATTGAGAACTTACACATTAGACCGGAGACCATAAAACTCCCAGAAAAAAACATACCTAAAAAGGTCCTTGACATCAGTCTTGATGATGATCTTTTGACCATGACACTGAAAGCATGAGTAACAAAAGCAAAAATCAACAAGTGGGACTATGAAGAGCTTCTGCACAGCAAGAAGCAATCAAATGAAAAGGCAACCTACAAAATGGGAGGAGATGTTTGTAAATCATATACCACCTACAAAATCTGAGGGAATATTTGTATATCATATATCTGATAAGGGCTTAATATCCCAAATATGTAAGAAACTCACATGAATCAATAGCAAAACACAAACGGTCTAACTGAAAAATGAGCAAAGGACCTGAATTGACTTTTTCCAAAGAAGACATCCAAATCACCAACATGTATCTGAAAAAGTGCTCAACTTTACTCATAATCAGGCAAATCAAAACCATGAAGAGAGATCACCTCACACCTGTTAGAATGGCTATTATCAAAAAGATAAGTGATAAAAAAAATAAAGAGAATGTTGAGAAAAAAAAAGATTCATTGCCCACTGCCAGTGGGAATGTAAATTTGGTGCAGTCACTATGGAAAACAGTATGGAGGTTCCTCAAAGAAATTAAAAATATAACTATCATATGATCCAGCAATCTCAGGTGGTATTAGTGGTAAAGAACCTGCTTGCCAATACAGGTGACTTAAGAGACAAGGGTTTAGTCCCTGAGTCGGGAAGATCCCCTGGAAAAGCGCATGGATAAATTGACTTGGATTATTTTTTCTTTTATATCTTTGAAATCCATTCTGGATTTTGTGGTTACAGCACTCCAGTATTCTTGCCTGGAGAATCCCCATGGACAGAGGAGCTTGGTGGTCTACTGTCCATAGGGTCACAAAGAGTCAGACATGACTGAAGCAACTTAGCACACGCGCATGCATATTCTTACTTTAGGCATATATCCAATGGAAATAAGATAGATATATTAAAGAGATATCTGCACTGCTATGTTTGTTGCAGCATTATCCCCAAGAGCCAAGACCTGGGAAAATCAAAGTGTCCACAGATGAACAAATGGATCAAGAAAATGTGGTGTGTGTGTGCATAATTCAGCCATGAAAAAGAAGGAAATCCTGCCATTTGTGACAACGTAGATTGACCTTGAGGGCATTAGATTAAGTGAATTTTCTGACAGAGGAACACAAGATAGTGTATAATCTCACTTATATGTGGAATATGAAACCAATGAACTCGTACAAACAGAGTAGATTGGTGGTTGCCAGGGGCTTAGGGGTAGGGAAAATGGAGAGATATTGGTGAAAGGGTACATAATTTCAGTTATAAGACAAATAAGTTCTGGGCATATCATGTGCAGCATGGGAACTGTAGGTAACAATACTGTCTTGTATAATTTAGAGTTACTATGATGGTAGAGCTTTAATGTTTTCACCATAACAACAGCAGCAGCAAAATGGTAAATATGTGACATGAGGGATGTGTTAACATCTTTTTGTGGGAAACATTTTGCGCTATGTGTGTATAAAATCATCACATTCTGTACCTTAAACTCACAATGTTCTATGTCAATCATATCTCAAGACCGAGAACATTAAAGCTGGAAAAAGAAGAAATATAGTACGAGTCACATATGCCATTTAAAATTTTCTAGTAGTCATATTAAAAAAGATAAAAAGTAACAAGTTAGGATTGATTATAAAAACTTATTTAACCCAGTCGACTGAACAACTGAACTGAACTGAACTGACTGATTCGACATATTAACATTTGATATGTCACAAACAAAAAAATACTATGAGTGACAAGTTGTATTATTTTTTCTTTTTTTATCTTTGAAATCCATTCTGGATTTCATACATACATCTCCTTTTTGGGCTAGTCACATTTCAAGTGCACAATAGCCACTTGGGGCTAATGCCCACTGTACTGAACATCATGACTCATCAGTTTCATAGTCCAGTGGAAAATAAAGATACTCCCAGAAACAACACTTGTGTAACAGCCACTATGATGTGATTTGTTTTAAAGTCATAAACAATAGGGGAGGGAGAGGTCATTTCTTAGATTGGCCCCTTTTAGTTTAGTGATAAATTCTTCAAAACAGTGATGCCTATTTACTGCCTCTGTTTTCTCAGCTTCCATTTATGGTTTTCTTATAAAATTTCTTGTCTTCCTCCATCAATGCACTAAAACTTACCCAAAGAGGACATACGTCTGTAATTGCTACATAGCAAGTCTTCTCAAATTTGAATCCACATACCAGTCACCTAGAGGTCAGGTTAAAATTCAGATTCTAATTCAGTAGGTCCGCAGTGGGGCCTGAGGTTCTAACAAGCTCCCAGGTGCTGCTGGCCCAGCATCCACACTCTGAGTGTAAGGGATTCCATCAATCAGGGTTTGGTCAGAAATAGAGAAACCACTCCAAGTTTTTTAGTGGGAGGATATCATCTGGGGAACATCCTACTTGCATAACACTTGGTATGGGGCAGAGGTCAGGAGGGCTGAGGAAGTCAGGAAGTATGGGAACAGTAAGTAGCCATTAGCCATGTTGGCAGCAGCTGGCAGCACTGAAGGGAGCTTGCTCAGAAGCCACTGCAAATTTCACATTGGCCATCTGCTCCTGCTTCTCCTTGTATTTTGCTTTCCAAATCTCATAAAACCAGAATGGCAAGGCAATCTGGGAAATATAGTTTCCAAGCCTCCAGCCCTTGAGCAAAAATGACAGGGTTCAGTACCAACAACAATCTCTCTGGCATGTTCCCTTGAGGTTCAGACCTCAACTCCCTCCTTCTCTCTCTCTCTCTCTCTCTGTTCTCCTAGTGTCCCAAACATCTCAGTGAAAACAGTTGGAATCCTTTGTGACTTCTATCTTTTCAACAACGTCCAGATAGTCACTAAGTCCTCTCAAGTCTTCATCTTTCCCTCCATGTTGTCACTGCTTCTCATTTCTGTCATCCTTCTTCTAGCTCTTATGGCCTTACATTTGGATAATGAGAGAAGGCTTTTAAACTGTTTGCCTTTATTAGCTGGCCTTTGGACTGCCACTAGCCACCCTCATCCTCTCATTTCCCCCCATGTATTGATACCAGGATTAAAAGGAGAGAGCAATATCTGAATTAACTGATTCTAACAATCAGATTCAAGAGGAACTGAGGAGCTTCTTGATGAAAGTGAAAGAGGAGAGTGAAAAAGTTGGCTTAAAACTCAATATTCAAAAAACAAAGATCATGGCATCCAGTCCCATCACTTCATGGCAAATAGATGGGGAAACAATGGAAAGAGTGACAGACTATCTTCTTTGGCTCCAGAAACATTGCTTATGGTGACTGCAACAATGAAATTAAAAGATGCTTGCCCCTTGGGAGAAAAGCTATGACCAACCTAGACAGCATATTAAAAAGCAGAGACATTACTTTGCCAACAAAGGTTCATCTAGTCAAAGCTATGATTTTTCCAGTAGTCATGTATGAATGTGAGATTTGGACTATAAAGAAAGCTGAGCACCAAAGAATTGATGCTTTTGAACTGTGTTGTTGGAGAAGACTCTTGAGAGTCCCTTGCACTGCATAGACATCCAACCAGTCCATCCTAAAGGAAATCAGTCCTGAATATTCATTGGAAGGACTGATACTGAAGCTGAAACTCCAATACTTTGGCCACCTGATGTGAAGAACTGACTCACTGGAAAAAACCCTGATGCTGGGAAAGATTGAAGGCTGGAGGAGAAGGTGACGACAGAGGATGAGATGGTTGGATGGCATCACTGACCCATTGGACGTGAGTTTGAGGAAGCTCTGGGAGTTGGTGATGGACAGGGAAGCCTGGCATGCTGCAGTCCATGGGGTTACAAAGAGTAGGACATGACTAAGCAACTCAACTGAACAACGAGATCAGAAAATTTGCATATTGTTGCATATTGTTGTTACAAAGAATATTGTTTAAAATGAATGCTCAGAATGAGAGCCCTTAAAGATCCTCTGACACACTTTTTCTCTGAAATGCAAGAAGGTGCTATAGGATTAATAAGAGCATGGAAGGCAGAAAATTGAGTTCTTATTGTGCTTTTTCACTGTGTGGCTTTGGACAAGTCATTTTCCATCCCTAAGCCTAGTTTACTCCTGATGTAAAATGAGGGAAGAAGGCTAAACTATCATTTCTCAACCTTTCTTCACATTGTGTTGACAGACAACCTATAAAACACATTTTATATCATGTTTTATTTGTGGACTGCATGCATTTAAAATGGCCAAATTAGAGACATCAGTTTTCTCATCTGACTAAAGATCATAACAGGTAGTTTTATTTCACTCTTCTTATAGCAATTCAGTTCAGTTCAGTTCAGTCTCTCAGTCATGTCTGATTCTTTGCGACCCCATGAACCGCAGCACACTAGGCCTCCCTGTCCATCACCAACTCCCGGAGTTTACACAAACTCATGTCCATTGAGTCGGTGATGCCATCTAACCATCTTATCCTCTGTCGGCCCCTTCTCCTCCTACCTTCAATCTTTCCCAACATCAGGGTCTTTTCAAATGAGTCAGCTCTTCGCATCAGGTGCCCAAAATATTGGAATTTCAGCTTCAACATCAATCCTTCCAATGAATACCCAGGACTGATCTCCTTTAGGACGGACTGGCTGGATATCCTTGCTGTCCAAGGGACTCTCAAGAGTCTTCTCCAATACCACAGTTCAAAAGCATCAATTCTTCTGCACTCAGCTTTCTTTATAGCAATAATTTCTACAATTATATTCACACCATGTATACTTTGAGGTAATGTGTTATAGAAAAGGGTGCCGTGTCCAGTTTCTTCAGCAAATTGTCACCTGAGCTGATGACAGCTTCTTCACATGGAAAAACTAACTTTCTTCAAGACTAGAATATGAGCTTGTCTGGCTTTTACTAGTTTCACAAGTGGCTAGAGAGATGTCTTACTTTATTATTAGTAGTAGTTTTTATTTTAATTTTTAATTTATTTATCTATTTGACTGTGCTGGGTCTTAGTTGTGGTGAGGGAATCTTTAGTTGCCGCATGTAGGATCTGATTCCCCCCACCCCACCGCAGGGATGGAACCCGGGTCCCCTGCATTGGGAGAAGGGAGTCTTGGCCACTGGAACACCAGGGAAGTCCCTTAAATTATTTTAATGTGTCTGAGTTACTGATTGATAAATAGATATTTGAAAATCTTGCACTCTATACTTAGCAATCAATATTTTAAATAAAAAGACTGTTTTTAGGACAGTTTTGGTTTACAACAAATATTTGTCACATGCCCCCTGTCCACACACACATATAGACTTCCTTATTATCAGTATCACTCACCATAATGGTACTTTTTTTTTTTTTTAACCAAGGATGAAACTACATTGATACGTCATAGTCACTCCAAATCTATAGTTTATCTTAGGGTTCATTCTTGCTATTGTATATTCTATGAGTTAGAACCAAAGTATGATGGCATATATCTATCATTGTAATTACAGGGTAGTTTAACTGCCCTAAAAATCCTCTGTCTTCTGATTCATCTCTCTTCTCCCACCTATCCCCACAACCACTGATTTTTAATTTTCTCCATGTGTTTCACTAAGTCAACTTCAGTTGTGTCCGACTCTTTGCAACCCTATGGATTGTAGCCCACCAGGCTCCTCTGTCCATGGGATTCTCCAGGCAAGAATACTGGAGCGGGTTGCCATGCCCTCCTGCAGGGGATCTTCCTGACCCAGGGATCGAACGCATGTCTCTTATGTCCCCTGGCATATGGGTTCTTTACCACTAGCACCACCTAGGAAGCCCAATTTTCTTCACAGTTTTCCTTTCACAGAGTATTATACAGGTGGAATCATACCGTATGTGGCCTTTTAAGATTGGCTTCTTTCATTTAACACTATGCATTTAAAGCTCCTTTATGTCTTTTAATTGCTTGATAGCTCATTTATTTTTAGTGTTAATAATACTCCATTCCTGGATATACCATAGTTTATCTATTTACCTTGGACGTGGGGTATATCTTCATGGCTGCTACAGCAAAGTGCAGCCGCTGCTCCTTACCTTGGACAAGGGGTATCTACTCATGGTGGCCCCTCCTGACCTTGAATGTGGAGTAACTCCTCTCAGCCCTCCTGTGCCCAGGCAGCCGCCGCTCCTTGGACATGGGGTAACACCTCTCAGCTGCTGCCCCCGGCCTCCAGCCCGGGGTAGCTCCTCTCAGCCGTGCTTCCACAGGGTCTGTTGCAGCCACCGTGCTTCACAGCCCCACGTCCAAGGTAAGAGAAACCCAAATAAGATGGTAGGTTTTGTGAGAGGGCATCAGAGGGCAGACACACTGAAACTGTAATCACAGAAAACTAGCCAATCTGATCACACAGACCATAGCCTTGTCTATCTCAATGAAACTAAGCCATGCCATGTGGGGCCACCCAAGACGGATGGGTCATGGTGGAGAGGTCTGACAGAATGTGGTCCACTGGAGAAGGGCATGGCAAACCACTTCAGTATTCTTGCCTTGAGAACCCCATGAACAGTATGAAAAGGCAAAAAGATAGGACACTGAAAGATGAACTCCCCAGGTCGGTAGGTGCCCAATATGCTACTGGAGATCAGTGGAGAAATAACTCCAGAAAGAATGATGGAATGGAGCCAAAGCAAAAACAATACACAGCTGTGGATGTGACTGGTGATAGAAGCAAAGTCCGATGCTGTAAAGAGCAATATTGCATAGGAACCTGAAATGCTAGGTCCATCAATCAAGGCAAACTGGAAGTGGTCAAACAGGAGATGGTGAGAGTGAATGTCGACATTCTAGGAATCAGTGAACTAAAATGGACTGGAATGGGTGAATTTAAGTCAGATGACCATTATATATACTACTGTGGGCAGGAATCCCTTAGAAGAAATGGAGTAGCCATCATGGTCAACAAAAGAGTCTGAAATGCAGTACTTGGATGCAATCTCAAAAACGACAGAATTATCTCTGTTCGTTTCCAAGGCAAACCATTCAATATCACGGTAATCCAAGTCTATGCCCCGACCAGTAACGCTGAAGAAGCTGAACTTGAACGGTTCTATGAAGACCTACGAGACCTATTAGAACTAACACCGAAAAAAGATGTCCTTTTCATTATAGGGGACTGGAATGCAAAAGTAGGAAGTCAGGAAACACCTGGCGTAACAGGCCTTGGAGTACAGAATGAAGCAGGGCAAAGGCTAATAGAGTATTGCCAAGAGAACACACTGGTCATAGCAAACACCCTCTTCCAAGAACACAAGAGAAGACTCTACACATGGACATCACCAGATGGTCAACACCGAAATCAGATTGATTATATTGTTTGCAGCCAAAGATGGAGAAGCTCTATACAGTCAGCAAAAACAAGACTGGGAGTGGACTGTGGCTCAGATCATGAACTCCTTATTGCCAAATTCAGACTTAAATTGAAGAAAGTAGGGAAAACCACTAGACCATTCAGGTACGACCTAAATCAAATCCCTTACGATTATATAGTGGAAGTGACAAATAGATTTAAGGGACTTGATCTGATAGACAGAGTGCCTGATGAACTATGGACAGAGGTTCGTGACATTGTACAGGAGACAGGGATCAAGACCATCCCCATGGAAAAGAAATGCAAAAAAGTAAAATGGCTGTGTGAGAAGGCCTTACAAATAGCTGTGAAAAGAAGGGAAGCGAAAAGCAAAGGAGAAAAGGAACAATATTCCCATCTGAATGCAGAGTTCCAAAGAATAGCAAGGAGAGATAAGAAAGCCTTCCTCAGCGATCAATGCAAAGAATTAGAGGAAAACAACAGAATGGAAAAGACTAGAGATCTCTTCAAGAAAATTAGAGATACCAAGGGAATATTTCATGCAAAGATGGGCTCGATAAAGGACAGAAATGGTATGGACCCAACCAAAGCAGAAGATATTAAGAAGAGGTGGCAAGAATACACGGAAGAAGTGTACAAAAAAGATCTTCAAGACCCACATAATCACGATGGTGTGATCACTCACCTACTGCCAGATATCCTGGAATGTGAAGTCAAATGGGCCTTAGGAAACATCACTACGAATAAAGCTAGTGGAGGTGATGGAATTCCAGTTGAGATATTTCAAATCCTGAAAGATGATTGTGTGAAAGTGCTGCACTCAATATGCCAGCAAATCTGGAAAACTCAGCAGTAGCCACGGGATTGGAAAAGGTCAAGTTTCATTCCAATCCCAAAGAAAGGCAATGCGAAACAATGTGCAAACTACCGCACAATTGCACTCATCGCACACGCTAGTAAAGTAATGCTCAAAATTCTCCAAGCCAGGCTTCAACAATACGTGAACCGTGAACTTCCAGATGTTCAAGCTGATTTTAGAAAAGGCAGAGGAACCAGAGATCAAATTGCCAAATCCGCTGGATCATAGAAAAAGCAAGAGAATTCCAGAAAAACATCTATTTCTGCTTTATTGCCTATGCCAAAGCCTTTGACTGTATGGATCACAATAAACTATGGAAAATTGTGAAAGAGATGGGAATACCAGACCACCTGACCTGCCTCTTGAGAAACCTGTATGCAGGTCAGGAAGCAACAGTTAGAACTGGACGTGGAAGAACAGACTGGTTCCAAATAGGAAAAGGAGTACCTCAAGGCTGTGTATTGTCACCCTATTTATTTAACTTCTATGCAGAGTACATCATGAGAAATGCTGGGCTGGAAGAAACACAAGCTGGAATCAAGATTGTCGGGAGAAATACCAATAACTTCAGATATGCAAATGATACCGCTCTTATGGCAGAAAGTGAAGAAGAACTAAAGAGCCTCTTGATGAAAGTGAAAGAGGAGAGTGAAAAAGTTGGCTTAAAGCTCAACATTCAGAAAACTAAGATCATGGCATCTGGTCCCATCACTTCATGGGAAATAGATGGGGAAACAGTGCAAAAAGTGTCAGATTTTATTTTTGGGGGCTCCAAAATCACTGCATGGTGATGCAGCCATGAAATTAAAAGATGCTTACTTCTTGGAAGGAAGGTTATGACCAACCTAGGTAGCATATTGAAAAGCAGAGACACTACTCTGCCAACAAAGGTCCGTCTAGTCAAGGCTATGATTTTTCCAGTGGTCACGTATGGATGTGAGATGTGGCTGGTGAAGAAAGCTGAGCACCGAAGAATGGATGCTTTTGAACTGTGGTGTTGGAGAAGACTCTTGAGAGTCCCTTGGACTCCAAGGAAATCCAACCAGTCCATCCTAAAGGAGATCAGTCCTGGGTGTTCATTGGAAGGACTGATATTGAAGCTGAAACTCCAATACTTTGGCCACCTCATGCCAAGAGTTGACTCATTGGAAAAGATCCTAATGCTGGGAAGGATTGGGGGCAGGAGGAGAAGGGGACGACAGAGGATGAGATGGCTGGATGGCATCACCGACTCAATGGACATGGGTTTGGGTAGACTCCGGGAGTTGGTGATGGACAGGGAGGCCTGGTGTGCTGCGATTCATGGGGTCGCAAAGAGTCAGACACGACTGAGCGACTGAACTGAACTGAACTGATTATTTACCTACAGAAGGACATCTTGGTTCCTTTCAAGTTTTGGCAATTATGAAGAAAGCTGTTATAAGTATCCAAGTGCAGGTTTTTCCGTAGATACAATTTTCAACTTCTTTGGGTAAATACCAAGGAACATGTTGACTGGATCGTCTTCTAAGATGATGGTTAGTTTTATAAGGAATCACCAAACTGTCTTGCAGAGTAGCCGTATCATTTTCCTTTCCCACTAGCGCTGAAGAAGAATTCTCATTGCTGCATATCCTTGCCAGCATTTGGTGTTTCACTGTTTTGGCCATTCTAATAGGTTTGTAGTGGTATCTCCTTGATGTTTTAATTTGCATTTCTATGATAACATATTATTTGGGTTATTTTTTTCATATGCTTATTTGTCATCTGTATATCTTTCTTTGGTGAGGTGTCTGTTATGGTATTTGACCCATTTGTCAATTAGGCTGTTTCCTTATCATTGAATTTTGAGAGTTCTTTGTATACTTTGGATATATCCAAATACACCAGATGTGTTTTTGCAAATATTTTCTCATGGACTGTGGTTTGTTTTCTCATTTTTTGACAGTATTTCTTACAGAGCAGAAGTTTTTTCTTTCTTTTTTTTTATATAGTGAAGTCCAGCTTATCAGTTATGTCTTTCATGGATTGTGTCTTCAGTGTTGTATGTAAAAAGCCATAGCCATGCCCCAGATCATATAGGTTTTCTCCTATGTTATCTTCTAGGAATTTTACAGTTTCTTGTTTTACATTTAAGTCTATGAATCCATTTTGAGTTAATTTTTGTGATGGGTATAAAGCCTGAGTCTAGAATCTTTTTTTTCCCATCAACTGGGTGTCCCGTTGATGCTGCACCATTTGTTGAAGAGACTATCTTGACTCCCTTGTACTGCCTTTGCTCCTTTGTCAAAGATCAGTTGACTATATTTATGTGGGTCTATTTCTGGGCTCTCTGTTCTGTTCCATTAATCTATCTATCTGTTCTTTCTCCAACACCACATTTTCTTAATTACTATAGGTTTGTTTTGTTTTGTTTTGTTTTGTTTTTAGTAAGTCTTGAAGTCAGGTAGCATAAGTCCTCCAAATTTGCTCTTCTCCTTTAATTTGTTTGTTAGCTGTTCTGGTGTTTTAGAATACGCATCAGTTGCTGAATATTCCCATTGAGAGGGAAAGATTCAGGTTGCTATTTGAAAGCACTTTTTTCTGCAAATGATACTTTCTGGGTGGGGGTAGTTTTTATTCCTCATAAATGAATAGAGAAATCATATATTCATTACTTTACTGTCTCTTTTAAGGCTGATTTTTTAAGTCCTGGAGATAGTGTCAGGGTTCATATGAGAATATTGATGAGTCAGAAGTCATAGATCATCAGAAAGCAAATTGGCAGAGTTAGTATCATATCTAGACTCCTCAGTCACAGACTGTATATCAGTATCAGTGTTCCCTATGTTTTCTGTCTTTACTCTGGCCTGTTAAAGGGGAGAATGAAACACATGTGATAAGGGTAAAAACAGCTTCAACTATGTACCAATCAAAGCACTGAGGTCAGTTGGTGGTGATAGTCGTGTGCCATTAGCCACCTCATCTAACGATCAACCACCTCATCTAACAATCACCTACCATGTGACCACTTGGTATATATCTGAAATGGAAACTGAACATTAAAATAATTATCTTATGGTTGACTGATTCTTAAAAAGAGAAATTGAACGTACACAATGACCACCCTGAGCCCTCTGGACATGTTGGCAGATTCTGAGTGTCTATAAGAAACATTTAGGTAAATGATCTCTCAGGGCTCTCCCAGCTTTGATATTTTATGTGTCTATGGGTTACATTGCTAAATGGCTCCCTGAAATGGAGAGATGCAAATTAGTTTACCATGGAGGAATTCTGGCAGTTATGGTTGTTACAAGTATAAATGCTAAATATTTTAGAATCCTTAACCTCGGTTATCCTGATCAATAGTATGCAGTTTCCATAATGCAGTGGTTTGCTTCCCCTCTCAGTCTCTCTCATTTTAGTAAACTATTACATTGTGTTGAGACATTCTAGGAGGGAGAGAGAGGAGTCCTTTCAAAAGAAAGCAGGGAGAACATGTTGAATAAAGGAGAAAAGATCATTTGACATTTCTAAAGGTAAATTAAGTGTTATAAAATGTCAACAGGAAGTAATACTTTATCTTGTGGTTATTTGATGTCTGTCTTCCATTCAAGTTGTCTTTTTTTTCTCATCTTGGTATTATAAAAGAAAAGCATTACATTGAACAGTTCACAAGAAATGTCAATTCAGTGGTTATTCTCATTTATATGTTTTAAAATATATAGTCTGTAAAAAGTATGAAAATGTTGGCTATTTAACAAGCTTGAGAACAAACTAGGTCAGACTGAAATAGATAGCAAATAAATAAGCAAATATAAAAAAAAAAAACCTTTGCCTTCTGTACTTCCACACTAACCCTTCTGTCTTTGTTCTGAATTTTCTTAGATTCTGTATTTGTCTGTTTGGCATCCATTAATCACAGGACCAAACTAATGGCCATAGCTGTTTATATCTCCCTTGTGATCTAGTTTCTGCTAGCAAACAAAAATCATATTTCAAACTCTTGAATCAATTCTCTTATCCCAAATCATCTCCTGTATCTAACTTTCACACAACTAAGTCAATATTTCCCCTGCCCTAAATCGCCCGGGAGCAGGTACCAGACAATGCTTGCATGCATGCTAAGTTGCTTCAGTTTTGTCTGATTCTTTGTGACCCCATGCGCTGTAGCCTGCCAGGTTCCTCTGT
The DNA here is from genome assembly GCF_054371585.1 of Giraffa tippelskirchi. Classification (NCBI taxonomy): domain Eukaryota; kingdom Metazoa; phylum Chordata; class Mammalia; order Artiodactyla; family Giraffidae; genus Giraffa; species Giraffa tippelskirchi. The sequence goes on along the minus strand of NC_137289.1, from coordinate 8,401,487 downwards.
CCATTGGATTCTCCAGGCAAGAATAGTGGAGTGGGTTGCCATTCCCTCCTCCAGGGGATCTTCCCGAACCAGTGATTGAACCACATCTCTTACATCTCCTGCATTGGCAGATGGATTCTTTACCACTAGCAGCAGCTGGGAAGCCCACCAGACAACTATAGACCATTCCAAAGTTGTTTCCTTGGTCCTGCTTTGCCTTTCCTGAGGAAAATAGGATAAAAGCTCTGGGTCATGTTTTCCTCTAACTCTTGCTTCTGCCTCTTGACCAAGCCTGGTGCTTCCCCACTGCCCTGCATGATGTGGCATGCTCCCTCCTCTCAGGAAATGTAAGTGACAAGAATCTTCTTTCAGTGGCATTGTCTCATAGTTATCTCCATAAATTAAAATCCTACAAGTACATTTTAACAGTCTTGAATCTACTCCAGTCAAATTTTTACCCCCAGTACTTCACTGAAACTGGTCTTGTGAAGGTCACCGATGGCTCCCCTGTTGCTAAACCCAATGGCCAGTTAACCATCTCCAGCTTACATGACCATCCAAAAGCAGCATGAGGTCCAGTGACTTGTTCTCTCTTCCTTGCAATGCTTTCTTCATTTGCAGAACTAGGACTTGGGGGAGACAACTGAGTGCTTCACTAACCTCAGGCACCAAATTTAAGGGATGCATAAAACCTCAGTAATCAGTTTGTATACTATTTCAGTGCATTACTTCAAAAGTCAAAATACATTCTAAAAATCTATGATGAAAACATCAACATTTTAAATGAAGATGGGATCTAGTAGTGCCATGCCAAGCCATAAAGGAGGCTGAGGCCCATTATATGTGACTCTCTCTATATGCATCTATATGTATACATGTGTATTTATGTATGTATTTTAATATATTTTTCCAAAATAATGAAAAATTTAAAAAGTAAGTATAATGAAACTCATAATATCATTTTGTCTTCAAATATTTTGTTTATACCTCCAATTTTTAAAAATTATTTCACTTTCCTGGCTCTAGTAGAACCAAATTCATAAATACTATTTTCAAACTCTCTTTTTATCTTCTACTTTAATATCAGGAAAACACCCAACAATTTAAAAAGTACATCCAGCATGATACAGGGTGCTTGGGGCTGGTGCACCGGGATAACCCAGAGGGATGGGATGGGGAGGGAGGTGGGAGGAGGGTTCTTGAAGGGGAAAACATGTACACCCATGGTGGATTCATGTCAATGTATGGCAAAACAAATACAATATTGTAAAGTTAAAAAATAGATAAATAAACTATATGCAGTACTTTGAAAAAAATTAAAAAAAAATAAAAAGTACATCCAATACATGTATATGAGGATACGTAGGTTTGCTTTGGCCCAGCACTGTTTGCTTGCTCTTCTAGGAACCCACTCTCTTGTTCTTTCTTTCATGCCCCTGGCAACTTCTTCTCAGTTCTACTTTACTGTCTTTTCCACCTCCCTTTCATCTCTGAGGGTTCTAATGCTCCAGACTCAGTATGGTACTATTTACCCTCACTCCTAGTCATGCCTATGAGTTGAAATATCTGTATTTATATCCTAGCTGTAATCTCTCTTACATGACAGATATAGGCCTGAAAGAGAATATATTCCTTTTCTCTTTTCTCGTACTCTGGGATTTAGAATCTCTGCCTACACAGAACACCAGTACTAGTTTTATGAACATGACAACCAGCTTCTAGAAATACTTATGGAGAAGTATTTGTATGAACATTTAATGGTAATGATTCTTGCCATGGAGGTTTTAGAGTGAATCAAGAGAATACATTCTAGGTGTCCTGTGGTCTCCAAAACTTTCAGAGTCTGTTCCCTTTCAGAGCCATCCCCAATATATCCCATACATTTTAGAATATATAAAATATGTATGTATAAGTAATATAGATAGATAGATAGAGATATAGGTTTCCAGGAAGGCTTATGACTGTCTTTAGCCCCAACTCCTGCTGCCAATTTAAATTCCCAAGGAACACTTGCCACTTCACTTCTGTTTTTTTCTCAGCATTCCCAAATGTGCCAATATCCTTTCCAATACATTCCTAAGGAAATATTGTCAGATTTAGTAAAACTAAAACTGGGCACAATCACATCCAGATACTGTAAGCTGAACAGAGTTCAGTTGGAACAGTGTTGAACAGTACTCTCTTATTCTCGTCTTGATTCTTCCTTATACGGGCCTTAACTTGGATATGCTGTAATCAAAGGTTGTCAAAATTCAACATGTTTTCTGATAAAAAATGAACAAATTGGGCATAGAAGAAAATTACATCAATATAATAGAAGTCATATATGACAAGCCGACAGCTAACAACATACCCTACAATGAAAGGTTGAAAGGTTTTCTTCTAAAATCAAGAAAGACAAGTTTGCCCACTGTCACCACTCCCATTCAACATAGTATTAGAAATTCTAACCAGAGAAATTAGGCAAGAAACAGAAAAAAAAAAATAGCTCATCCAAATTGGGAAAGAAAAAAGAAAATTGTCTCTGATTGAAGATAACATGATCATAGATATAGATATGGATATGGATATAGATATACTGTCCCAAAAGGCTCCACGAAGAAACTGTTATAACTAATAAAGTGGAAGCTTATAAAATCAACATATAAAAAATCAATTATGTTTCTATACACTAAAATGCACTACCTAAAAAGAAATAAAACAGTCCCATTTACAATAGCATCAAAACAATGAAATTTAGGAATAAATTTAATCAAGAAGGTGAAAGATCTGTACAGCATTAATTATAGCACATTGATGAAAGAAATCGATGAAGACACAAACAGATGAAAAGATATTCATGCTTATGAATTGGAAGAATTAATATTGTTAAAAGGTCCATACTACCCAAAGCCATTTATAGATTCAATTAAAAATATAAAATAAAATAATAAAAATATTAAAAAATAGAAAATATTAAAATCCCAATAGCACTCTTTACAGAAATAGAACAATCCTAAAGTTCATGTAGCACTACAGAAGACCAATAACTGAAGGAATTGTGAGGAAGAAGAACAAAGTTGGAGGCATTATGAAAGGTAGTTGCTAAACTACGAAAGACATTGGGATCCTTGGCCTCCAGAGGACAAGAATTCAATCTGGGGCCAAAGACGAGGCTTGATTGCTCAGAGCTGTTGTGTAATAAAGTTTTATTAAAGTATAAAAGAGATAGAGAACGCTTCCGACATAGACATCAGAAGGAGGTAAAAAGAGTACCTCCATGCTAGTCTTTAGCTGGATGTTATATAGCTACTAGCAGTCAGCTAATTAAATAAAGGAAATGTCTCAAAACTCAGAGAATGGCACCAGGACCCTCACCCACAAGATGCATTTTGAGATAATCTTGGCACCAGGTGAGTCATCCCGGGCCATAAAACGCTTGACATGAATCTTGAAGAAAGGCAGATTTCCATACAAATATATAGTTTCATTAATATAGATTAGGAGAACAATGTATGAGTATAACATACTGGTTTGTCAAGTCGATTCTGAGCATTTAGGCAGAACTCACTTGAAGACAGAGTCTGCGGTAAATACATAGCACATTAACATAGCTTAAGACAGACATTTCCATTAGAAAAATGCATTGGGCAGCTCAAGGTTTGAGAAAAGTTAAGTTCAGGTGGAACCAGGTGTCGTTATGGCAACACAGAATTTTAAGAGAAACCTCTTTTTGAATTTGTATAGAGAAGGGGACAAAATGTAGCACTAGTTTGTTTCCTCCTGCCTCTTAAGAGAGAGATAAAAATGTCTGACACTTGCAGCCTATTCCTCCATTTGGAGACCCCTGGCCTTCCTGCCTGTTACCCTCTCAATCATACTTCCTGATTTCAAGCTATATTACAAAGCTCTACTAATCAAAACAGTATTATCCTGGCATAAAAATGGACACATAGACCAATGGAACCCAATGGAGGACACAGAAATTAATCCATGCTTATATGGCCAACTAATTTTGATAATGAAACCAGGAATGTTCAATGGGGAAAGTGTGGTATCTTCAATAAACTGTGTTAGCCAATCTGGATATTCACTTTCATAATAATGAAATAAGACAACTACCTAACACCGTTTTTAAAAATTAACTTGAAATGCATTAAAGACATAAGACTTGAAACTATAAAAATCCTAGAAGAAAACATAGGAAAACTCTCCTTGATATTTTTCTTGGCATTGATTTTTTAGATACAACACCTTTTTAGATATAACACCAAAAGCACAAACAAGAAAAGCAAAAACAAACCAAAAAGCAAACAAAAAAAGCTCAGCCCTCCTCCCCACAACAAAAAACCCCACATGGGACTACATCAAGCTAAAAAGTTTCTGTATAGCAAAAGAGAAGATCAACAAAATAAAAAGGAAACCTATGGAATGGGAGAATATGTTTATAAACCTGATTGATAAATTTGATAAGCAGTTAATGTCCAAAATATATAAGGAACTGATATAATTCAATAAAAAGAACCACAAATAACCCAAATAAAAAAGTGGTGAAGGACTAGAATACATATTTTTCAAAGAAACTATTCAAATGACCGACAGTTATATGAAATGGTACTCAATATAATTAATCATCAGGCAAATGCAAATCAAACCCACAATGAGATATCACCTCATACTTTTTAGATTGGCTATTATCAAAAAGACAAGTGATAATGAGTTACCAATCCTGGAGCAAAGGGAACCCTGATACACCATTGGTGGGAATGTAAATTGTTACAACTACTATGGAAATCAGTATGGAGGTTCCTCAAAAAATTAAAAGTACAGATACCATATGATTCAACATTCCTACTATTGGGCATATATGAAGGATTGTCACTCCAATCACCCCAATGAAAACCAAATGCCCAACAATACAATAGCTGGGTGATGTTGACCACAATGCACTGTAGGAACACTGGAGGTGCAAGTGCAGTGGGAGGTGGGTGCTGGGGAACTTGCTCATGCTGCAGGAGATGGGCACTAGATGCACTCTGGAAGCTGGGTTCTGGGGAAGGTGCCCAGAGTGGGAGCGGGGCAGTGGGGAAGCTGTGGGTGGTGAAGCTACCAGTGCTTCAGGAATCTAGCAGTGTCCGCAGGAACCAGCAGAAATCCTTTCTCCAACAGTGTCTCTCCATTGCCCTCTGTTGGTCAGAGGGGAGAAAAGCACTTTGACCCATTTCACAGAGCAGGGAATAATGATCAATTTTGAAAAAGCATAATATGTACATATACTTTACACTTGTATTTATAGGCTTCCCATGTGGCGCTAGTGGTAGAGAGCCTGCCTACCAATGCAGGAGACTTTGGAGATGCAGATTCGATCCCTGGGTGGGGAAGATCCCCTAGAGGAGGGCATGGCAACCCACTCAAGTATTCTTGCCTGGAGAATCCCATTGATAGAGGAGCCTGGTAGGCTATGGTCCATAGGGTCACAAAGAGCCAGACACAACTGAGGTGACTTAGCATGCACATATGTGAGTGTGTGTGTGTGTGTGTGTAGTGAGTTAGATGGTAATAAGTAGTATGGATAATTTTTTTTAAGGTAAGAGAACAATGAATGACTGAGTGTGGTCTACTTTAGATTGGCTGAAGAGAGAATATTTGAGCTGAAGTAGTGATGACACAAAGAAGTGAGCATGTAACCATGCAGAGAAAGAGCATTCCAAGGCAGAATAACTAGCAGGTGTAAAAGTCCTCAAACAGGAAGGAGCCTAAACTTATTACAGAATATGAAAGGCATCTTTAGAATTGGCAGCATGCTATATCTTCAGAACTGGAGAAAAATGAAGTGACTAGACCAGATCTAGGAGATCACAATAACTTCTACCAGTTACATGATATGGTTGGTTGTTCTTGCCCTAGTACAGAGAATAAGGTTCTTACTCTTTCTGAAACTGTCATTTCCAGATACCTAGATTTTAAGTCTGTTACTACTCTTTACAAGGTTTTAAGTCTGTTACTACTCTTTACAAGGTTTAACATGGATTTATATGATTCAGCAATGCCACTCACAGATATGTACTCAAGGGAAATTAAAACAACTTCACACAAAAACTTGTACATGACTGTTCATAGCCACATTATCCATAATAGCCAAAAAGTTGAAGCAACCCAAATATTCATCAAGTTAGTGAATAAACAAGGTTTGGCATACTAATATACTACAATCTCATTTGGACATAAAAAAATGAATGAAATACTGCAACAACATGAAGGATTTGCTATGACATTGATGAACCTTGAAAACATTCTGCTAAGTGAAAGAAGTCAGACACAGAAGACTGGGGGCAGGGACTGGTGGATGTAATGTTTCTTTTGGAGGATGATTAAAATGATCATGATGAAAATTGATTGTGGTGGGTGCTGTGCTAAGTCACTCAGTCATGTCTGACTCTTTACAATCCCATGGGCTGTAGCCCACCGGGCTCCTCTATCCATGGTATTTCCCAGGCAAGAATACTGGAGTGTGTTGCCATGCCATCCTCCAGGAGATCTTCCCAACCCAGGGATCGAGTCCACATCTCTTATATCGGCAGGTGGATTCCTTACCATTAGTGCCACCTGGGAAGCCCTGATTGTGGTTATGGCTGTGCAACTCTGTGAATATACTAAAAACGATTGAATTGTATTAATGCACTTTAAATGGGAGAATTGTCTGGTATGTGAATTATATCTCAATAACGCTGTTTCAGTAAAATTCTGTTGCTGACTTGGATGTAGTGTCCAAGAATCCTTTTGGAGTGTTTAGTACCGATTGAAAGAACACATCTTTTAACATGCACCTCTTCAGTGAACCGAGTACTGTGTAACTGGACCTCAAACTAGGCTCAGTCTATAGTGCTATTGACATACACATATGAAAATGTCTGAAAAGTCCCCCTACAAGTCTCAGTTCAGTTGCCATATGGATTTTTGCTTTATTCTGCTACCAGCTCTATTTTTCTTAAGAGACATGGTATAAACATGGGAAAAACACTGTTTAGAATCAGAAGATCTTGATTTGAAACATAGTTCTACCACTTAAAAACATACTGCTGTTTGATTTAACATGCATAAACACACACACACATGCACATGCATATTCTAAACAAATTCCAAAACTATGTCATCTTTTCATTTGGCAGAGTGTTCGCTAAATTGTGCTTCTCCTGGAAGCCTGCTCTGTAAACAAATCCCTATTCTGACAATGCAAAACCAACCAATCGGTAATCCAGTTTGATTTATTTGATCAATATAATTGGTAAGTCTTGTTTCCTTCATTTTGAAGAGGAAGAAGTAGAAATGTGATAAGATTCAATGACTTCTGTTGTGCGGTAGCCATGGATGGCTGCTGCTCAAATTTATCAAGACAGAGCTTCTTATAACGTGTACAGTCAGTTGACAACTTTCAGATGTAGTGATTTTGGTCTCCACTTCAGCATTCAGCCCAGGACAGGCTTTCCTTCAGCAGCTCTAGGCAATGGCTGAGCACAATGGGGTACTAGGGTCTGGCTATTTCTACCCAGCACACTGGATTCTTCTCTTGGGCTGAACAAGCCATTCTGAAACAGACAGATTGTACTACAGATTGTACAATCTGTAGTAAAACCTGAGCCTCTTCCTAACTAATCCTTCTTTCTTGCTCCCTCTTTTCATATGTGTCATACCTGCATTTTTCTCTGAAAGCTTTCCCTGCCCACTCCTGCCCTCTTTTCCTCTTATCTATCACAGTGGTTTCTTTCAATAAATCTTTCGCACTTCTAGCTCTGTCTTGGTATCTCTTTTCTGAAGAGGGCTTAAGCTGACACTCTTTGGTGAAGCCAAGACTTACAAGTCTTCTGACTCCAAGGTCATTCCATAGAGCTACTACTATGCATAGCTCACTGGAACTAAATAGAAGAGACTAACTAGATTAACTAACTGCTGTGTGGGTTTATCATGCCCCAGTCCCTGCATAGTTCCGAATGGATGGATAAAGCCACTTTTATAGAAAGAGCAGGCTCTTGTGGCTGAATCTAACATACTCAAGAGCATTCATTCATTTGGCAAGTGAAAAGAAATGAACCCATAGCATGCTGCTGAGTAGAACTCTGAATTTCCTTTATTGCTTCCCATGAAATGTCTCCTGTGAGCTTTCAGTAGGTATATGCAAAGGGCTGTCCCACCACCCATACCCCTGCAGGTATTATGTGAAACAAATTGCTTTCTTCTTTAATGGCCAACTGTGATCAGCTACACTGAGAGAATGGGGGCTTGGAATTGGATTTTAGACGGCAGCAGCGAAAAGGTAATTTTCAGAGTACACACAGCACATCAGGAGAAACCAGTCCACTGGCATGAGGGTACTGGATCTAAGATCCAGTACTGGATCTAAGATGTGGGGAAATATGCAGAACAGAAAGCAATACACACTTGTGTTGGCTGTTTTGCATTTTTGCCTAGAGACCCTAGACAGCCAGATCCTTTGTGCCCTCTCCTCAACCTGTACCCTCAATTCAAGTGCAAACAAATAGACTTGACTGAGCACTTACTATATGCTAAGGTCCATACTAGGAATCTTTCAGCCTCCCAAAGCTAAGGTCAAGTGGAGAGACAAATGTGAAGATGACCTCTCAATGCAAGGTGGGATGTGACCAAGGCTGTAGTGAGGGTGCTAAGAGGGAAAGTGAAAGAAGAGATTGGTTCTGAAACAGACACTCTAGGGAGGTTTACTGAAGTCAGGGATTAAACGGCTGGATACCCAAGACAGAGAAAAAGTTGAACAGAGCAGGCATTCCCGACAGCAATGCCAGCAGGAAGAAAAGTGGCACTGTGAGTGATGATGTGACATTTAGGGGAGCAAACAAAAGTTGTTGAGTTATTGCAGAGTCCCGTTCAGAGCAAGGAGGAGCAGGGCTGGGTGCTGGGAGACACAGAAGGGGCCAAGTCCTACAGGGTCTCATGTGCAAGTTGAGGAGCATGTATTTTATCCTACAGACAAGCAGGGGATGTATGTGTGCGGGGAGGGGTGTTTATATGCTTTTTTTACATGAATGCATCCAAGTCTGAAATCTGCAGTGTCTGCAATACATCTACAGAAATGTACACCTCTATGCCATAACACATTTACATATTAGAAAAAACACTAGACCATAGTAAAGCAACTAAGCCTCTTTAGATTTCAGTTTTCTCATCTGTAAAATGAATGTGACCTCCAAGGTTTCTCCTTCCCTACACTTCTATGATTCTGTTCTTAATAGCTTGTCTTGACATAAATGATGACAGCTTGACGTGAAAATCTACTTGAATTGAGTCTCTACCATTAACGTGAAGTAGTTAAGCAATTAGCAACTTAATTTGACAGTGTAGCTGAGTTTCCAAAGTCAGTCAGTTCAGTTCAGTTGCTCACTTGTGTCCGACTCTTTGCGACCCCATGAATCGCAGCACACCAGGCCTCCCTGTCCATCACCAACTCCTGGAGTTTACACAAACTCATGTCCATCAAGTCGGTGATGCCATCCAGCCATCTCATTTTCTGTCGTCCCTTTCTCCTCCTGCCCCCAATCCTTCCCAGCCTCAGGGTCTTTTCCAGTGAGTCAACTCTTCACATGAGGTGGCCAAAGTATTGGAGTTTCAGCTTCAACATCAGTCCTTCCAATGAACACCCAGGACTTAGCTCCTTTGGGATGGACTGGTTGGATCTCCTTGCAGTCCAAGGGACTCTCAAGAGTCTTCTCCAACACCACAGTTCAAAAGCAGCAATTCTTTGGCTCTCAGCTTCCTTCACAGTCCAACTCTCACATCCATACATGACTACTGGAAAAACCATAGCTTTGACTAGACAGACCTCTGTTGAGAAAGTAATGTCTCTGCTTTTTAATATGCTATCTAGGTTGGTCATAAATGTCCTTCAATGGAGTGATTTTGCACCATCTGCAGTGATTTTGGAGCCCCCCAAAATAAAGTCTGACACTGTTTCCACTGTTTCTCCATCTATTTCCCATGAAATGATGGGACCAGATGCTATGATCTTAGTTTTCTGAATGTTGAGCTTTAAGCCAACTTTTTCACTCTCCTCTCTCACTTTCTTCAAGAGGCTTTTTAGTTCCTCTTCACTTTCTGCCATAAGGGTGGTGTCATCTGCATATCTGAGGTTATTGATATTTCTCCCGGCAATCTTGTTTCCAGTTTATCCTTCTTCCAGCCCAGCGTTTCTCATGATGTACTCTGCACAAAAGTTAAATAAGCAGGGTGACAATATACAGCCTTGACGTACTCCTTTTCCTATTTGGAACCAGTCTATTGGTCCATGTCCAGTTCTAACTGTTGCTTCCTGACGTGCATACAGGTTTCTCAAGAGGCAGGTCAGGTGGTCTGATATTCCCATCTCTTTCAGAATTTTCCATAGTTTATTGTGATCCACACAGTCAAAGGCTTTGGCATAGGCAATAAAGCAGAAATAGATGTTTTTCTGGAACTCTCTTGCTTTTTCGATGGTCCAGCGGATGTTGGCAACTTGATCTCTGGTTCCTCTGCCTTTTCTAAAACCAGCTTGAACATCTGGAAGTCCACGGTTCACGTATTGCTGAAGCGTATTTTAATTGGGTCAACTATCTGGATAAGACACTTCTACTATGAGGGAGGCATGCTCCTCAGCTTATGTTTTTTAAAAACAAAAGCTTTGGTTCCACGTTTGAAATCTGATGCTTATTTGCATGGGTCTCAATGCCTCAGAAAACAGTGTGCCTATCAGGCTTGCTTATATTTAAACATGTGGGAAACACCCCCAGTTCACTCTAGTCTTTAAATCTGATAGCTTGCTGGGTCCAGAGAGGAGCCCAGGCAGGCTGCTGCATAAGAGAATCCTGAAATTGGTTTGGGGGTCTTTTTTTTAAAGCTTACTTTCAACCCAGCCCTTTCCAGTTAACCATCTCCTTGATGGTGAGTATTAGTTGGTTTATTCAGCAAATCATAAATGCAAAATGATGAACCCGGGGCTGTAGAGATAAGGATTGTCTTGCCTATCTGGTGAATAATACAAAGAATGTGGTCTTTGGAAAAGCCTTAGAAGTCATCTTGCTTACATCTTTCATTTTACAAATCACGAAGCCATTAGGTCGGTTGGCTCTTTTCAAATCCACAAGTAGTTGCAATCTGTTCTTTTTGAGCCTCATTCCTCCTAAACATTGGCCAGAATCATGGAATTTTCTCTCTGTAAAACTGTGATTTCCTACCAGTTGAATACTCTTGATGATAACGATGTGATTTAGCTACAGAAGGGAATCATCCCTGAGTGTCCTGGCAAGCTAGTCATTTATCTATTCCCAAGGGGCCTCATTTCTCTTTAATACTTTTCATCTTCAACATTTGTGTAAATTTGTGCAACGTCCCTTCAGCAGCTTTTACTGAGCTGGTTTTGTTCTCCTCTCAGAGATGAGTAAGATATGTTCTCTGCTTTGAAGAGATCATTCTTTCTTGGGGGTAGACACCCTGAAAAGCAACTTCAATTGAATGTGATAAGTACTATTGAAGAGAAATGAAGTGACAGAAATGAGGGAGCAATTAGTTCCAGCTAAGGTAGACAGAGTGACACTTAAGCTGGCCCTGGGATGGGGAGAGGTGTAGCAGGTAGTTGAGGACCAGGATGTGGAGGAGGGCAATCTAGACAGGGTGATGACTCAAAGGCACTGAAACATACAAGACTATGCCATGTATCAGAAAGTGCAAGTGAACAGCTGGGGTTTAGGGTGTCTAGTTACAAAGGGGCCTGGGTGGCGGCCCCTAATTTCAAGTTGGAGAGGAATGGTAGTTAATTTTGTAAGGCAGTTTTAGGCATGAGGGGGCTTATCCTATAGCTCTTGTCTGATAGGTGGTAGCCCACGACAATTTGTGGATGCAACATGATTTAGGAAAAACACCCTTGTAGCTTCCGTGTGCAGGAAGGACTGAACTCCAGGAGCTCAGTGAGAAGATGGGCCTAAATGCATAGTTATCCTTGGCCACATGAGGATGACTTCATTTCTCTGTGTGTGTTGGGCTTTACTTGGCAGTAATCTTTATCTAGAAGACAGTGCGCAGTTGTATTACGGTGTTCAGGCTGCCATAAAAAAAAAAAAAATACCACAGACTGGTTGACCTAAAAGACGAAAATTTGTTTTCTCACAGTTCTGGAGGCTAGAAAGTCCCTGACTGAGGTGCTGGCAGAGTCTGGTCCTGGTGAGAGATCTCTTGCTGGCTTACAGATGACCACTGTCCTGTTGCGTCCTCACATAGCCTCTTCTCCACGTATGTGCAGAGAGAGACAGAGATCTCAAGTGTCCCTTTCTTTTCTTTTGAAGACACCGGTTCTATTGGATCACAACCCCACTCTTTCATCCTCATTTAACCTTCATTATTTTCATAAAGGCCCTATCTCCAAATACTACCAGAAAGGGGTTTGGAGCTTCAATACAGAAAATTGGAAGGGGAATGTAACTCAGTCCCTAAGGACAGCTGACTTCCCTTTTCGTCCCACAGAGCAAGCAACTCACGCAAAGTTATGACAAGAACTTTAATGAACAGAAACAATACCTATCATTTCTGCAGATGACAAATGAAAACCAAATGTGCCATAAGAAATCTCAGTTTGGTCCAGTATCTCCAACATGTATTTTCTGACTTTCCCTCTGCTGTAGGGACCAGAGGCTCCTCCTTTGCTAGCACTAGCATCCCTTTCCACGTTAACCGCACTTGGAAAATGGCCCTAGCCAACCATGACTTGGTTCTTCTGAATAGCCTACCCTCCCCCAGTTCCAGCATTGCCCTCCATGATTTTCTCTCTCACCTCTCCCCCAAATAATCCTGGATTTCTCTCTTTCCCAGTCCATAATCCTTTTTCTTCTCCAATTCCCAGACCCTTCTGGAAGCAACAAATCATTTCCTTTCATCCAGATTGTAGGCACAAAGCGTGTCCTTCAGTCTCAGCTCTCTTTTCTGCAAGCTGAGAGGGCACATGAACTGTGAATGCCGTACTGTTTCCTAAAGTTTGCATCTGAACAACTAATTGATTAAATGCCTGATGAATGGATGCTGCAAAACAAGGTGAATGTCAATAGTCACTGGAGCTAGAAAGAGGAGTTGTTTCTAAACTTAGCAAGCAAAGTGCTACAGAAAATAACAGTACTGCTAATATTTCAACAGAATTTTAGAATCTTGGTTTCCCAAATATTGACTTGCATATCATTTTATTTAATACAAAATAATTCTTTGGTCATTATTTCTAGATAGGAGGGCTTCCCTTGTGGTTCAGCTGGTAAAAAATCCGCTTGCAAGGTGGGAGACCTGGGTTCGATCCCTGGGTTGGGAAGATCCCCTGGAGAAGGGAAAGGCTACCCACTCCAGTATTCTGGCCTGGAGAATTCCAAGGACTGTATAGTCCGTGGGGTCGCAAAAAGTCAGACACGCCTGAGCAAATTACACTTCACTTCACTTCAGGAGGGTAATATGTAGTAGAAGAATAGTGTTCTTTTCTCTAGGAAAATAGGATAAAAGACATAGTTGCAAGAATATATTGGGTAATAATGATACCATCTTTACATGCTATATCCCTGGCCCCTATAACAGTGGTGTGGCACAGAGAAGGTGCTTGGATATGTCTACAATACATAAAATAATACAAAATTGGAATTGATGTTTAGCACAGATTAATCCCACAAAAATGTACTGTGTGTTGACTAAATGTTCAGCAACTTGCTAGGGCCTGAGGAATCTAGCAGGGGCCACATCTGCTCTTCTATCCACTATCAAATAATGCCCCTTGTCTATGTCAGGTGCTCATGTTCTTTGAAACCACAGTTTAGGGTTGAATCCACAGGGGAGACCAGCTAGCTGAGCCTAATCCAGAGAGCAATTTTATTGTAAATGGCCAGGAAATAAAATATTTTAGGCTTTGTGGGCCATACAGTCTCTAAATGTGACTACTCTACCCTGCCTTTGAAGCAGAACAAAAGCCATAGACTATATGTAAACAAATAGGCTTGGCTGTGTTGCAAAAAAGCTTTGTTTCTAAAATAAAATAGCCAAATTTGGTCCATAGGATGCATTTTTTTCCAGAGCCTATTTGGCAGCAACTGGGGTGAAAGATCACCTTAATGCACATAAAATTGTGGAATTTGGAAACTGCATGGACTGTACAGACATTGCCCTCTGTTTTACTTAAACAGCAAAATTGCAACCCTGGTAGATCCAACTCTCCACTTACCTATTGCAATAGGTGAACGTGATTTCAGAAGAGCATACCATCATGCTGCCCAGAAATCCTACTGCATTAACCTAAGGCACTCGTTATCCTTCACCCCAAGAAGACTTTCTAATGCTTTTCTTCCTCACCTGACTTCCAGCACCACAGTGGCCACCATGGATGTCTGTGCTCGGATCATCTGGCAAGAAAGAACTTTCTGTTCAGGCGTTCACTTCTTCAGAAACCATCTTAGTTCTGGCAAGGCCACATTCTTTCCAGGTGAGCCCTCTAGATGATGACCAAAAGTAGCGCGTGTACAAGTGCCTGGCCATTTTGGCTAAGGTAGAATTCTCTAACACTTCCTCTTTGCCTCAGACTTCTGCTTTGGGTTGTCAATAATTTTTCAAGTCTCATCACTGTCTGAGTTTCTCCTCTCCCGATTCTGTTTCCTCTACCCTTCCTGTGCACAGGTGTCAAAACAGCCTAATTTATTTTAAACAGAAATAGAGTATGCACCACGCAGAAACATTTAAAGCTAATTTTGTTTTTTCTTGTCTTAGTGTGTAAAACATTTGTTACAGCAAAAGAATTTTTGAATCAGCATGCTGCTAATGGCAGCTATGGCTTTGCTCTGTTCTCTGCAAACCTCCCACTGCATCCTAAGCATCAAGCCTATCTCCCAGGAGACTAAAGCAGCAGTTCTAACACCAAAGAGCACCACTGACCAAAAGATAACAAGGTGTGACAAGGACTGATAGCTATTTTTCCACACCAGTCAGAATAGTAAGGGAGTCTATATTCCCCTATAAAGCTTTGTATCCCCAACAACTGTGCCTTGGAAACATGTTTGTTGTATTTCATACTTGTGACTTGACTCTATGATACAAGAAAAAAAAAATTTTTTAAGAGAAGCACCGGATTTAGAGAGTTATTCAGACTTTCTGTTGATTGAATCAGTAAAGTATTAACTGGCTAATTCTTATCTCATATTCATACCTCCTGTGTGCATAGTCATTGCTGCTGAGAGATTTTGCCCTCCAATGTTTCATGTGAATCTTACGATTTTGTGAGAGGACAAGGACAGGTAATGTTATCTGTGTTGTCCCACATATGAGGAAAACGAGGTTCATGGAGGTTAGGTGCTTTTTTCAATGTCACATAGCAGGAAAATGCAAAAGCTATTATGAGATCCTAAGCTGTCCAAGTCTGATGAAGACCTATTCTCCAAAACTATGTGTCTTAAGAAATGTTACTCTGACAAAATACAAGAAGACATCTGTTATTTCAGTCCCCACTTTTATCAAATATGGCTTAGTGCATAATAACAAGTGAGGAACATTTGTTTCTTTATTCTATTTGCATGAGATGCAAAATAAAATAAATATTCATTATGGAAAACTTCTTTGAAGTAGAATACTTGCCTGCCCTGCTTAAGTATTAAAAGCTGCCGGTTGTTCACATTCACTAGGGCTATTTTTGTGCAAATAATAATTTGGCTGTGACTCATAATGAAGGTTTAGTGGGTACAACAACTCAAGGATGGAAGAAACAGTGAACCCTCTGCCATTGCCATTTAGTTCCCAACCAACACATCAGACTACTGGATTAGACTCATCAATAAGCCATTGGGCACAATATGACTATTAAAAACATGTCTAATGATTTTTGGCCCAGGGAAACTGAAATCATTCAGTTATGCAACCTTCGTTTTTCTTTTTTCTTTTGTAGCTCCCCAGCTAAGCAGAATAGATTTACTAGCATTAAAAATTAAACTTGGAATAATTTAATGAAACCAATGAACTTTTAAATGGGTAATTACACTTATCATATTAAAGAAATAAGAAAAGATATAGCACAGCTTATGGAATTGTGAGTTATTCAGGAGCAGGAATTAGGAAAGAAAACAGAGATATTTTAATTTGTTTTCAAGCAAGCAAAGTGTGGACACCATATTGTAATGAGAAATGATTTCAAATATGCAGAATATAGGATAAAAATGGAATGTGTACCTTTAATTCCACCTTTCTTTCCCAGAGACAACAACTGTGAAAAGTTTAGTTTCTATTTCTAGCTGTATCAATGTATAAATAAACATTTTTATATTAATTAGACTTTGTTCTATGTATTCTTCCATCACTCTCTTATTTTCACTCAGTGATGGGTATACAGATCTTTCTATGTCAATGTATACATCATTATGTTTAAATGTATCATATTAATCTGTGATACAGGTGAAATTGCAACTTATTTAGCCACTTCCCAATTAATATCCATTTAAGTTGTTGCCCATCAACAATGTAGTGAGCAACATTGTACATGCCTCTTTGTTCACATAAGGATCAGTACCAGAAATCGAATCAAGGGTTTGAAGTTTCTGTGCATTTAATATCTGTATACACTCTGCTGAATTGCCCTCCAAAATGACTACCCATTTATCTTATCCCCAATAACATATGAGATAAATGTTCACAAACATGTATATTATTATAATTTGAAAAATTTGTGTTTTTTTCAAAGAAGCAACTCTTGTTTTTCTCACTCTTTCCTATTGTCTCTATTCTCTATTTCATTTATCTGCTAACATCTTTATTACTTACTTTCTTTTGTTAACTTTGATCTTAATTTTTTCTTATTTTAAAAGTTCCTTGTGATGTAAAGTTAGGTTGCTTATTTGAGATCTTTCTCATTTTTTACAGATGTATGTGTTTACCAGTATAAACTTCCCTTTTAGATCTCTTTTTCCTGCATTCATTAATTTTGGTACGTTGTGATTCTATTTTCATTTGTCTCAAGACAGTTTTTATTTCCATTTTGATGTCTTTGATCCAGTGGCCATTCTGGAGTGTGTTGTTTAATTTCCATGTATTTATGGGTGTTCCAGCATTCCTCCCATTATTGATTTCTGGCACCATTCCATTGTAGCCAGAAAAGATACCTGGTATAATTGCCTGCTTCAATTTTTTGAGGTTTGTTTTGTGGCCTAATATATGATTTATCCTAGAAAATGTTCTGTATGTGCTTCAAAAGAATGTGTACTTTACTACTGTTGGATATGTGTACTCTACTACTGTTGGATGGAATTTTCTGTATATATCTTTTAGGTCCATTTTCTCTATAATGGTTCTTCAATGCTGGGTGTATAAATACAATTGTTTTATCATCTTAATGGCAAATAAATAAAATTATAAATGAGAGAGGATACAACTGATGCCACAGAAATACAAAAGATTATCTGAGACTATTATTAACAACTATATGCCATCAAATTGCATAACCTAAAAGAAATAGATAAATTCCTAGGAACATTCCACTATCAGGACTGAATCATGAAAGACTAGAGTTTATTTGCCTTTGATTTTAGATTGTTAGAAGATCTGTATATATTCTGGATTTTAATCTTGCCTGTTTTAAATAGTTCTTCTCAGCCTCACACTTGTATTTTGCTTTTTCCTTATGGTGTCTGTCATGAAATGATGTGTTTACATACTCAGATCTGTTGATCTTTTCCTGTAGCCTTCTGTGTTTTGTGTCTTGCTTAGGGAGGCCTTTTCCACTTTGAAACAATAAGAAAAAATTCTCTTAATTTTTCCAGTATGTTTGAAACTGTGTAGTTTTCATACCCAGATCTTTAATCCATATGGAGTTTACTTTTTGAATGAACTGATGAAAAGATCCAATCATCTGTTTTTTTAACAGACAGACAATTGTCCTAAGTCCATTTAATAGATATTTAATTCATCCCTGACTGAATATCCAAGTTTCTCTATAAAACCTGTATTTGCTTTTAGACTTTATTTTCTATTTCATTGATGTATTATTCTAGTCCTATGCCAGTGGTACACTCTCTTAAGTACTATAACTTTACAGGTAGAGGGCTACCACCCCACCTTTATTGTACTATATGAAATGTGCCCCATCAAATGCGCCCCCTATTTTCTCATGCATTTTCTTTTCCAAATAAGGTTTTGAATTAATCTTTAATGTTCTATGACAAAAATGCTAGATTTTAAAAACTCTAGAGTGCATTGATTTTTTATGGTTTATTTCTAGCTATGTTCCCATTCTCATTCCAAAATTTAAAATACTTGTGCATTTATTTGGTCTTCTCTTTTTCGCCAAACCTGCATTCAGATTTCACCAAGATTTGCCAATTATATTGCTTAAAAAAAAACACACACACACTACCTTTTCCATAGGCAGCAAAAGTAAAAATAGATGAATTGGGCTGCATCACATTGAAGGAGGGGAAGAAGGGGACGACAGAGGATGAAACGGTTGGATAGCATCACCAACTTGATGGACATGAGTTTGAGCAAGCTCCTGGAGTTGGTGATGGACAGGGAAGCCTGGCGTGCTGCAGTCCATGGGGTCGCAAAGAGTAGGACGTGACTGACAGACTGAACAACAATATTGAAGACTTATTAGCATTAAAAGACACTGTCTGTAGAATGAATAGTCAACCTATAGAAGGGGATAAGATATTTGCAAATCATGTATCTGATAAGAGATTCTTATCTAGAGTATATAAAAACTCCTACAACTCAACAACAAAAACCACAAATATTCAATCAAAAAATGGTCAAAGGACTTAAAGACAAGTTTCTCCAAGGAAGATACACAAATGGCCATGCATACATCTAAGTCATTTTTGTCGTGTCTGACTCTTTGTAATCCTGTGCACTATAGTCCACCAGGCTCCTCTGTCGATTGGATTCTCCAGGCAAGAATACTGGAGTGGGTTTTCCACTCCAGTGGCCATTTCCTCCTCCAGAGGATCTTCCCCAGCCAGAGAACCCGAGTCTCTTATGTTTCCTGCATTGGCAGGAGGGTTCTTTACAACCCTGGGAGGATAAATGGCCCTAAGTATGTGAAAAGATGCTCAACATCGCTAATCTTTAAGGAAATGAAAATCAAAATCCAAAATGAGATATCACCTCATATCTATATTAGAATGGCCCCTACCAAAACAACAACAACACAACAAACAGAAAATAACAAGTTTTGGTGAAGATAAGA
Source organism: Giraffa tippelskirchi (assembly GCF_054371585.1). NCBI lineage: Eukaryota > Metazoa > Chordata > Mammalia > Artiodactyla > Giraffidae > Giraffa > Giraffa tippelskirchi. Next base: position 8,382,292 of record NC_137289.1, on the reverse strand, counting down.
AATTAGAACCCTTGAGCACTATTGGTGGAAACATAAAATGATGTATCCTCTATGGAAAACATTATAGCATTTCTTCAAAAGATTGAACATAGAATTTTCATATGATCTAGAAGGTCCACTTCTGAGAATATACCCAAAATAATTAAATCAGTATCACAGAGATTTTCATATACCCCTGTTTATAGCAGTGTTATTCACAGTACCTAAAAGGTGAAAGCTAACATGTGTCCATTGAAAAATGAGTGGATAAACCAAATGTGGGATATTCATGCATTTGGAATATTATTCAGCCTTAAAAAGGAAGAGAATTCTAATATTTGGTACAACATAGATGAACCTTGAGGTCGTTATGCTAAGTGAAATAGTCACAAAAATATAAAAAATATACAAAAGTATACAGATACAAAAAGTATCACAAATACTGTGTGATCCCACTTATATGGGACACATAGAGCAGTCAAATTCATAGAAATAGAAAGCAGACTGGTTGTTGTTGCCAGGGGCTAGGAGAAGGAGGCCATGGGAAATTATTGTTTAATGGAAAGAGAGATTCAGTTTTGCAAGATGGACTAGTTCTGGAGATTGGTTGCAAACAATGTGAATGTATTTAACAGTACTGGACTATGAAGTTAAATATTACTGTGATGGTAAACTTTACATAGTGTTTATTTTATCACAATTAGAAAAACTGGCTTTTGGCTTTATTAGTCAAGTCTGCTTTTAATGTTTTCTATTTCTGAATTTCAGCTTTTATTTGTTGTAAGTCTTCCCTTTTGTTTTATTTACATCAATTTCATTCTTTTTATTAGCCTTTGGAGTTGAAGTAGAGACATACATGTTAATGTCTCTCAATATGATTGTGGAAAATGTCAAATTTTTATTTCCAGAATTTTTGCTATATCAATTTTTAAAATACTGCTAGATTCAGAAAGTTTTCCAGATGTTATATCTTTTACACAGATTGAATATTTTCTCAATGTTAAAAATTGTCCTATAACCTTTTTAATCCAATTTAATTCTTTTAAATATGAATTCTCCTCTGTGTTAGTATCAGTACACCTGTTTTTTCCCCGAGATCTTTGACTAACATATCCATTTTTTCTTTCTGTCCCTTAATTTTTAATCATTCTCTGTTGGACAGAAAATGCCTCTTCTCAATAAAGCATACCTGGATATTTTTAAATTGATGCTGGAAACCACTATTTTGTAATAATGAAATTTAATACACCCACATTTACTGTTATTATCTGTTTGATTTTATTCCTGGCATGTAATTTTACGTTTTCTGTTTACCGTGCTTTTATTGTTTTGTTTTCTCTTTCCTAACAGCTTGCCATTTGTTAGATTGATCAAAATTTCTTGGTTTCATTTTTCTTCATATTTCTGTTTTCTAATACTCGAAAAACTTTTACACATATTTAACCTTATACTTTTCAATACACATTTATATCTAATTAATATTTTTATGTTCCTTCAAAAAATAAAAGAAAGTCTATTACTTTCTCCCATTCCCCTAAAATCCCATGTGTAGTCATCATCTGAGGTTTTTACTGTATATTGTCATCAGCTTTCTATATAATGTAAACACATTTACTTAGATGTAACAAGAAATTATGCTGTATTCTTTGCTCACCACTCATGTGTCTGGTATCACCCTTCTTCTTCCCTTCATCTTTTCCTTTTCTCCTTTGTTGTTTTTTGCTTCATTAAAACCCATTATCAAATATTTCTTTCAGGGAAGGTCTCGAGGCAGTAAAGTTTCTGATTTCTTTTTGTCCAAACTGTCTTGATTTTACTTTCACATTTGAATGGGAGCTTGGTTAGGTATTGATTTTTAGGTTCAAAATCACTGTCATGCAGAAATATCAATAATAAGCCTGATGCCAGTGTGATTTTAGTTTTCCTCCCCTGGGAGCTTTTCAGATTTAGAGGTCTGAAATATCACCAGGATGTGTCCAGATGTGGGATAAGTGTTCTCTTTTCATTCACCCTGTGTGATACTCAGTGGATTCTTTCACACTGAAGTGTTCTGTGTTTCCTCCACACTGGGGGCTTTTCCTAGCCTAGCTCTCTGATTATTATTATTATTACCTCTTATCCATTCACTTGGTTGTTGTTCTTAACTCCATTTCGTGGTTGTCAGAATTTATATCACAGAACTTTTCACCCCAGTATTCCATGTCTTGTCATTTTAGCTACATTCTGAGAGATTCCCTCAATTTTATCTTCTAGATCATGAATTTAGGCTTTCCTTATTTCTATTTTATTATTTAGCCCTTCTATTAAATGACATGTTTGCCAGTCAAAGTTTTGATTTTTAAATCCTTTCTCTCATTGGATTGCTTTTCTTTGTAGAAGTCTTGTTGAATGGATGAAATCTTCTTTCATAGCCTAAGTATATATACTTCTCCTTTGTCCCCTAAATTATCTACTTCCTGTAGAGTCAGTTGTACACCTTTGTCCATGTTATTCACCTTAGTCCTTTTCTTTCATCTTCCTTGTCTTCCTGACATCTGATGATTCACTTTATTTTTAATGAAGATTTGCATTGATTACTCTAGACCCGGGCAGTTTTGCTGGGTCAACAGTATACCCCCCAGGTTACAGCAGTGGGCTGACTGAGGCTCTGGGTAAGTTGGAGTGTGTCAACTGGCAGGCTTTTCTATGGGGTAGGTGGGCTTAGAGGCCTCTGTGATCCACTGCCAGCAAGCAATGTACTGTAATACTGGTGGAGGATTTTAGAGTAACTCCCTCTGAGGTAATGCTTCTCCCTGCACCCATACCCATACCACATCATGCACACGCACACATGCATGAGCACATGAGTGTGATCGCTATGGAGATCCATAACTACCATAAGCCCTTCTTTGCTTCTCTGTCAGACTGCTATATTTTGTAGGAAGCTTTTTCCAGTCAGGTAGTTTCTTTTTGGTTTTAGTGTGGGGTCCAATGTCACTGTGTGTGTATGTAGCTATGGAGATTGTTGCGAAAGAATGTCTCTTGAAAAGACACAGTTACCTTGAGAAGTTTCCCAGGAATCCCTCAGGTTCTTTGTGTTTGTTTTCTCTGTTCTTAGAGCTTCTGTAATTCTGTCATAACCTTAGAAAGTTGTTTGTTCCTTTCTGTTCTTTAGACTGTGTTTTCTCTTATTTCTGCATTTTAATCCAATTGCATCTACTTTGAGAAGCACCTTGCAATTTGAGTCCTTGGTTGCAATTCTTTTTGTTGTTTAGTGCCATTGTAAGTGTGCCATTGGTGCTGGGGGTGGTGAGACGTGTACAACACTTATTTGTAATAGCTCTGTCAGTTTTAACAATTTGAGCAGGAGTTCAAGTAGATTGTGTCATGAGTTGAAAAATGATAGCCATTCCTCCCTCAGCATCTCTTCTAGGCATTGTACTCAGTACGTCACGCACATTTTTTCAAATACTTGAACACTATTAGAACATAAGATCTGTGGGGATATGGATTGCAGGGTTTCTTGTCCACTGTTGTATTCCTAATGCCTTGCACAGCACCCAGCACATAATAGCTGCTCCATAGATATTTGTTGAAGGAAAATCCTACCAGATAAGTAATAACTTTACTAAAATTTAGCAGATGATGAAACCTAAGCTCAAACAGCTTTATTAGACTTCTCTAGGCTGTAAATACTGGAGAGAAGATGCAAATACAGATCCATATGTCCTAAGATTACTCTTATATCTGGCAATAGTCTTCTAAGGGATTCTTTAAGTGAAACTCTAGAAAGGAGATATAAATAATTGTTCTAGATCTGACTTGAGTTCTATTTTTCTCTTTGTAATGAAGTTGCATATCAAGATTTGCCCTTGTGTGTTCAGCAAAACAAGAATCTCTTCTCTGGGGTGCACGGATTTTAAATGGGAGAGAGATGACCTTCAAGAAGTTCATATTCATAAGGCCTGAGAGTTTTAATTTATCACAGATTCAAAGTGACCCCACAGTGTGACATGATCAATACAGAAAGTAAGTTTACTTTAGGGCAAATATATGGAAATATGATGCCCAGGCCAAGTCCCACTGTATTCTGTGCTCATTAGCTCTCCTGTGGGGAATTCTGTTTATCTCTGGGACATTAACAAACCATGTCACATGTGGCATAGTGAAGGACCAGGTGCATTTTATATCTGACCATGTTTGTGTTTCCAGTTTATCCTTCTCTCTTGGCACCCACGGATGCTGCCTTCATTGAAGGCCTCATTATCCTCTCCCTTTGCAACATTCCAATGACTTTTCCCCGTCTACAGTCTTACCACTTCAGATTTATCCTCCACACAGCAGTCAGAGTTGATCTTTCAAAAAGAAAAATCAGATCTTATTTTGCCTCTTATTAAATACTGTTCATGATTCCCTGGGACTCTAAAGATTAAAATAACATGAGAAGGGATGACCTGTATGATCTGAGACCTTGTACAATCTTTGGCTTTGTTTCTCATCACTTCCTTCCTTCACATCAGGGAAGGAGGTGATGCCGAAGTACGACTGAGGTAATGTTATGAACCAACGCCATGTAGTATAGACACTCACTCTGAACACTTTATATCCTCTAAGTCTATGCTTTCCTACACTGTATGGATAAATGTTATCTGGTGCTATGGCTATTAGGGTCTAGGTCTCAGAACCCAGTTGGATAAGTACAATCAATATGATCATTTACAAATGCTTATTCATCAAGAACAGCACAACGACTATATTCCAGAAAACAAAGATCTTAATTTTCTCATTTTTTGCCAAGTTATAGACATATTGGAGTTCAGTGGCATATGGCTCTGAAATCTAGAGAAGTCAAAGGGTTGTGGATGTACAAGGCTTACCAGCAATTGAGGGAAAGGAGGTAAGATAAGGCAAATGGGACCTGTGTAGACCAGGTGGTTCAAGAGCCTTATAATTGTCAGCACAGGACTGTTCAGTCACTCATTCCAGGAGCAAACCTCTGAGTGTGTACTTTGGTTTGATTCATGTGTTATGTGAGTTTCCTTGTTCCTTCTCTAGTGTACTGTAGTAAGGAGGATCTCAGGATCTTTCAGATGAATTTTATTCCTCACTTAGCAAACAACAGTTAAATCTTCTCCATCATCTAGTCATTCATTCCCTTGCAATTTACTAGGAGCCTGCCATGTGACAGAGGGGCTGAGATATGTTAGATTTTGAAATGCTAAACTTGGCTATAGTGTGTAGAACGGATGAGGAGACAAAAGTAGATTGCAGTAAACCAGTTATTATGATCAGATTCAAGGTAGATGCTTAGCAAATATTTCTTGTGTGAAATCAGGCTGTAGCAGTGGTCAAGAATGAGTTCATGACAGCTTGCACTAGGGTTGTGGTGGAACGTGTGAAGAGAAGCAAATGTTAATTTCTATTTAAAAAACAGACCTAAAATCTGGATGATTTAACCTTTTAAAAATTTAACTTTTGCTCTGATCACAGTCCTATGTGGGTCGGTAAAAGATACTTCCCCCCATGCAGTCATTCAGGGCACTGGGCTCCTTTCATCTTTTTTTTTTTCCTTGAATCTTGAATGTCACCTACTTCTCGGTCCTTGGAGGCCTCTCTCATTCAGTGAGCAGACAGAGAATGAGAGAAATTTGAGCCAAACCTGGAAGGGGCCCATTTCACTTCTACTCATATCCCTTTAGCTAAACTAGTCATATGGCTTCTCCTAAATATAAAGGACCCTGGGAGATGCAGACTTCCTGTGAATCTAAGAAGAAGTGGAGGAGACCAATATTGGGCATCACCAGTAGTGTCTATGGATGCGGCTTATAGAGCTTTAACTTTATAGCCATATGCCAAGAAGTTCAGATCTTAAAATATGACAGCAAAGGGAGTATAATGGAAAAACACAGGGTGAGGGCAAGGTAAGCATCATTCGAGAACTACTGAGAAAGTATCTTTCTTGAGATAGAGAGTGGGAGAAAAGTAGAGGCAAATGCAGAAGCGTTATTATTTTCCTTGAATTTTTAAATAATTAGACAAAGGCATCTGTCATTCATAATTGCTGATGGCCACTTAGCTGACCTAAAACTAAGAAAGCCGAAAGAAACAAGTCATTTCACAAGTCGTTCCTTTTTGGCAGAGCAGCACTCTTTGCCAGATCCTCAGCTATGTGGGCTCCGAGGACACAGAGATGGATGAAACCAGTCCCTGTCCTCACATCATTCTCAGCCCAATGAGGTGGGTATGTGGGGTGGGGAGCGAGGAGGAAGTGAGGAAGCCATCATCCCTACTTAGGGGCTGTGGACAGTGAAGAGCATGGCATTGGAGCCTTTGCCATGTATGGGGCTATGCCAGGTCAAGGTGGGTTCCAAGGACAATTGAAGCAGAAAAGCACTGGGAAAGACACAGGAAGATGATGGTGTATAGCATTTATCAGGCATTTCTCAAGATCTGGTGGCTTATTTCAACAAACCTCAGTGGTCCTGAAAAACACCTTAGAAAACAATTGTTTATCCTGTGGTTTAAAATAGCCACATTGGTATCTATAACTGCTGAGAAAGACCATTATGTATGAAATTGTGCTTGGGCATTTTGGATATTTTTGGTTGCCTACTGAGCAAAAATTGTTTTCTCATGTAAATATCAGAATGGCAGACATATTGGCAGCCATATTTATGCTAGTTAATATTTATTCATTTTTATTTAACTGTAGGTAACATTCACAAACTTTCAGGCCCTGTTCTAAGCACTTTATAAATATTCACCTATTTAATTCTCATAACAACACTAGGAGGTAAGTACTATCATGATCTGCATTTTACATATGAGGAAACTGAGGCCCAGAACATGGAAGAAGCTGCTCCAGACCACACAGCCAGTAAGTAGCCTGCCAAGGCTTTAAGCCCCAAGCAAACCAAAGCTCCTGAGTCTGGGCTATTTTCAACCATTAACTCATATCCAACAACACAGAACGAGGTTTATTTTGTGATACTAGCCACCTTGGGGTTCCCAGAAAGATGATTTACTTCAAGGATGAACGGAGGTAAGCAAGGTGTCCAGTTCAAAAGTGTGACCTCAGCGGAGGCACTGAAGATTAGTTCTGTGGAGGGGACTGGACCAGGGGGAGCTGTGAGGACAGTGTGGTCACAGCCCGCTGAGCTGCCAGGAAGGGCTGTGACCGAGAGAGGAGGCAGAGCTACAAAGCAGACTGTGCACAGCAAAAGCAGCAGGCTCTGGCAGCAGGTGGCGAGGAGAGCACAAGAGAGGGACGACTTTCCAGCAGTGTCCATCTGCCGTCTTGTCGCTTGTCTGCCAGTCAAATTGAGCCGGGTGACTTCTGAAAGCAAACTGCCCTTCACCTTAGAGTGGGCTGTTGATAAACAGTAATAGTACATACAAGTGAAGGAGGGAATTGGTTCTGGAAGGAGAGAAGGCAGAGAATTTCCTATTAAGAAACTCTCAAGACACAGACTGGCCACCATCATGTGCCCACGGGACCCAGAGCCTCCTTACTCAGGATGAATCCTGCCCTCCTGTGGCTTCTCAATGCGAACATGCTCAGAGGAGATGAAGAGGATGGTTTTGGGGCTCAGCAAGCCTCCTCTTAGAGCAATCCCCAGGGAAGCCCCACGTATGGGCCCCGGGTGCCCCGACAGCCCTGCAGAGGAGTTGGGTGCTAAAATGAACTGTAACTGTTTGAACATTAGTAGCTTGTATCAATTCAACTCGTTGGACTCTATTTTCAATGATAATGGGTTCTGTTTGTGTGTATATTTCTTTCATTTGGTCTTTCTTTGACCAGAGTGCCTTCTCTTCCAAGAGAAGCATCTTTGTGGAGGGAGTCTTGGCCTGGTGGCTAGGACAAAGAAGTTGAATTCCTTTCTCCCCTGCCTTTTCTTTTTTTTTTTTTAATAAATTTATTTATTTTAGTTGGGGGCTAATTACTTTACAATACTGTAGTGGTTTTTGCCATACATTGACATGAATCAGCCATGGGTTTACATGTGTTCCCCATCTTGAACCCCCCTCCCACCTCCCTCCCCATCCCATCCCTCTGGGTCATCCCAGTGCACCAGCCCTGAGCATTTGTCTCATGCATCGAACCTGGAATGGTGTTCTGTTTCACATATGATAATATACATGTTTCAATGCTATTCTCTCGGAACGTCCCACCCTCACCTTCTCCCTCAGAGTCCATAAGACTGTTCTATGCATCTGTGTCTCTCCCTCTCCTTTTCAAAGCCAGCTTGTTAGCCTTCAGCATGTCTTGAAACTTTCTCGGCCTCTCTGCTCTACTGTCTGTTGCCCCAAAGCGTGCTGGGTTTCCACAGTGCAAGACCCGCTTAAGTACAAAGAGTCAAGATGTGAAGTCTCCGAGCCTGCCCTCAACACTGCCCTTAAGTGATTAGTTCAGAAGGATGTGCAGACTAACAGTAACTCTTTGAGCCTTCAGGTGAGTGACAAGGCATTCCATCCCAGTTCTGCACACGCTCCTGTTTATAGGGCTTGACATAGAGCTGCGGAACTGTGCCTTAGATGTTGCAGGAGTTGCACATCCCTGGGAAAACATTTCCTTCCCGTTGATTCACACTCAGCACACAGCTTTGTCAAATTACTCCTCTGATCCATCCCAGTGGCTTGCTATTTTAATTTTTTTCTCAAGGACTATAAGTTGCTTGACAAGAACTGCATTTGCGATTCAGATAGGAAATTACTTTCTCACCTTAGTTATTTTACCCCATCTTTTAAAAAAATTGAGATATAATTGACATATACATTGTGTAAGTTTAAGGTGATGAGTTGATTGCAATATGATGACTGCTGTAGAATTAGCTGCCACCTCCATCTCATAATTATCATTTCATTTTACCCCATCTTAAACCAATGAAGAACTTGTTTTTAGATAGGAATTCATGGGAGCATTAAAGGTGGCTATAGCATAAGCACAAGTCATGAAGTGTTGACAGGTACATGGGGTAATTGATTTCGGTCAATTTTAAAGGTCATCACATCTTCTTTCCTGCTTCCTGTCCCCAGGTTTAAGCCTGTAAACTAATGGGCAATTTTGCTTTTACCAGGTTTCCTTAATCCCCAGGCCAGATGTGTTAAATCTCCCCCAGGTTTCTCTTAACAAAATGACAGCAGGTTTTAATCTTCCTGTACACACTGCAGCAGCTGTGCAAACATTTCATTAACAAAAGAAAAGTGGGAAGCTTTAAACCTGTGGGTAACTTGTGCCTAGCATTTGATATCAGTAGACTTTAAGATGCCCCAAAGTAAGGATAAATCTGTATGCCTTAAATTCTACTTTATTTCAAAAGCTTGACTAGTCATAACAAAGAAATTAAACTCCATCTAGGGAATTAAAAAATGTAAGAAGAATCTCTGAATTAGTATTCAGTGACACAATTCTCTAAAAGCATATGTGGCAGAAATAATAAAACAAGGCAGCTTCCAGACAAATATTCACATTCTGAATGGGGAAGCTGTAAAACCTGAGGCAGGCAAGACTTTTAAATGAAAAATTGTTTAATATAATATTTACGTGCTGTCCTTCATAAGTTTTTGGAATTATGTCGACATTTGTTCTCAAGATACAAAATTGTTCAAAGATAACTGGAAAGTTAACACTGGGACTTTGATTTTTCTTGGTTTTATTACCATTAAAGTGATTTATTATGCTTATTTCATAGTTCTCCTCCCTGAGAATTTTTAACATATTGCTGATGTTTTATTAGAGAATTTTTTATATCAAAGACTCTATGGATTCTGTACTTACTAATATAAACAGTAAGGACAAATCTCTACTGCCTTCCTAGCTCATTTTTTGTCTGAACATAATTCATACTATGTACAAACAGAAATATTTATCATCTACCTTTTATCTGAAAGCATTCAGGCTACTATGCTTTTAAATGTATGCCCCTTCCTCCATGCAGTCCTCCCTAATCCAAGAGTAGAAAATCATTTCCTGCAAACCTTCAACAAGGCTTTATTATATGTCTATCATAGTATTTATCATATTTTGTTGTTGTCTAGCTGCTAAGTCATGTCTGACTTTTTTGTGACCCCATGGACTGTAGCCCTCCAGGCTCCGCTTTCCATGGAATTTCCTAGGCAAGAATAATGGAGTGGGTTGCCATTTCCTTCTCCAGGGGATCTTCTTGACCCAGGGATTAAACCTGCATGTCCTGAATTGGTAGGCAAATTCTTTACCACTGAGCCACCTGGGAAGCCTGTTCATCACGTAGTTCACTGTATTATAGTTCTTTGAGTATGTGTTAATCTTCCTACTCTACAGTGAGCTCCTTGAGGTCAGGTACTAAGGCTTAACTAAAGTTTTTCTACCCATAGCGAAGACTTGGCCACAGACATCTGTTGAATGAAGCTCTTGGGTGGGACACAATGCTTATGATGGGGATCTTATTTTCCTCCTGTTCAGCTATTTGTTTAACTGATCAGACACTTTTATCTTTTATCCCCGGTTATGTGCTGGGTCTGGAGAGAGTTACGGGGCTGAGGTGAAAAAGAGGCAATAGACATTTCAGGGAGGAAATTTGCCAATCAACAATAAACATTATCTGGCATCTTTAATAAAAATAATCTTATAGTTATTTTGAATGAAATGAATTTATAGGCATCTAAATTTTCCATCATAAGAAGAGTCCTTTAACTCTAAACAAAAAGGCTTAATCTCAGCAATTCTCCATTCCTCTTCCTATAGGTGATATTGATTTTTATTTAGAGGTGATTGACTAAGCATGTGTCTGGAGAATTTGTCACCAGGGAAACTGTATAGCTGTCATGATTACAAAGCTTTTCAAACCTTTGTCTTTAGGAATGACCTGGGGTGCTTGCATTCTCTAGGGACTTTGGACCAGAGATTTTGGTTTTGGAGGTCTGGAACTGGGCCCGGAAAGCGATTTTGACAACTCCCTTCTCACCCTCAATACGCACACTCTCAACACCAGCAACACAAAGGGTTCTGATGCAAGTAGTACACAGAAAACACAGAGAAACCTTGTCTTAGGCCTTCTAGCCTACTGCCCACCTACTAGTTCATTTTCAAAGTCAATATAAGTACTGAGCACTAATATAAGTACGGAGTACTAATATAAAGTATCAATACTAATAATACTATTACAAACTGCTATTAGTACTATCAAGTACTTAATACTGAGTGCTATAATATAAAGTACCAAGTGCTAATATAAGTCAATATTAGTTCTTGGGATGGAGTGGGGAGGGGACATCTCAGAAGAGGTGACATTCAAGCTAGGCCCTGAAGAGTGAGGACAGAAATTCAGGAAGACTTTCCAGAAAGAAGGGACAGAGAACTAGAAGGTTTGGGGATCCAAAGGAGCACTTGCAGCCAAAGAACAGCAAGCAGGCTGTTATGGTCCAAGTTAAGGTCGTAGGGAAGGCAGTAAGAGTCTCAGCTCTACTAGTGGCTGGCTGAAGGACCTTGGAAAGATACCTTAATTTCCTCCCCTGGAAGATGATGATGATAAGCTGTAAGGATGAAAAAAGATACATGTGAAGCATATTGCATTCTCCTGGCTCAAATTAGGCCTTTAAGAAATGGTAGTTGTTAAGAAAAAGAAATGCAAAAAAGCAAAGTGGCTGTCTGAGGAGGCCTTACAAATAGCCATGAAATAAAGGGAAGCGAAAAGCAAAGGAGAAAAGGAAAGATATAACCATTTGAATGCAGGGTTCCAAAGAATAGCAAGGAGAGATAAGAAAGCCTTCGTCAGCGATCAATGCAAAGAACTAGAGGAAAACAATAGAATGGGAAAGACTAGAGATCTCTTCAAGAAAATTAGAGATACCAAGGGAACATTTCATGGAAAGATGGGCTCAATAAAGGACAGAAATGGTATGGACCTAATAGAAGCAGAAGATATTAAGAGGTGGCAAGAATACACAGAAGAACTGTACAAAAAAGAACTTCATGACCCAGATAATCATGATGGTGTGATCACCCACCTAGAGCCAGATATCCTGGAATGTGAAGTCAAATGGGCCTTAGGAAGCATCACTGTGAACAAAGCTAGTGGAGGTGATGGAATTCCAGTTGAGCTATTTCAAATCCTGAAGGATGATGGTGTGGAAGTGCTGCACTCAATATGCCAGCAAATCTAGAAAACTCAGCAGTGGTCACAGGACTGGAAAAGGTCAGTTTTCATTCCAATCCCAAAGAAAGGCAATACCAAACAATGCTCAAACTACCGCACAATTGCACTCATCTCCCACACTAATAAAGTAATGCTCAAAATTCTCCAAGCCAGGCTTCAGCAATGCATGAACCATGAAATTCCAGATGTTCAAGCTGGTTTTAGAAAAGGCAGAGGAACCAGAGATCAAATTGCCAACATCTGATGGATCATTGAAAAAGCAAGAGAGTTCCAGAAAAACATCTATTTCTGCTTTATTGACTATGCCAAAGCCTTTGACTGTGTGGATCACAATAAACTATGGAAAATTCTGAAAGAGATGGGAATACCAGACCACCTGACCTGCCTCTTGAGAAACCTGTATGCACGTCAGGAAGCAACAGTTAGAACTGGACATGGAACAACAGACTGGTTCCAAATAGGAAAAGCTGTATATTGTCAAGGCTGTATATTGTCACCATGCTTATTTAATTTATATGCAGAGTACATCATGAGAAACACTGGGCTGGAGGAAGCACAAGCTGGAATCAAGATTGCTTGGAGAAATGTCAATAATCTCAGATATGCAGATGACACCACCCTCATGGCAGAAAGTGAAGAGGAACTAAAGAGCCTCTTGATGAAAGTGAAAGAGGGGAGTGAAAAAGTTGGCTTAAAGATCAACATTCAGAAAACTAAGATCATGGCATCTGGTCCCATCACTTCATGGCAAATAGATGGGAAAACAGTGGAAACACTGGCAGACTTTATTTTGGGGGGCTCCAAAATCACTGCAGATGGTGACTGCAATCATGAAATTAAAAGACGCTTACTCCTTGGAAGGAAAGTTATGCTCAAACTAGACAGCATATTGAAAAGCAGAGACATTACTTTGTCAACAAAGGTCCGTCTAGTCAAGGCTATGGTTTTTCCAGTGGTCATGTATGGATGTGCGAGTTGGATTGCAAAGAAAGCTGAGCACCAAAGAATTGATGCTTTTGAACTGTGGTGTTGGAGAGGACTCTTGAGAGTCCCTTGGACTGCAAGGAGATCCAACCAGTGCATCCTAAAGGAGATCAGTCCTGGGTGTTCATTGGAAGGACTGATGTTGAAGCTGAAACTCCAATACTTTGGCCACCTGATGCGAAGAGCTGACTCATTTGAAAAGACCCTGATGCTGGGAAATATTGAAGGTGGGAGGAGAAGGGGCTGACAGAGCATGAGATGGTTGGATGGCATCACTGGCTCAATGGACATGAGTTTGGGTGGACTCTGGGAGTTGGTGATGGAGAGGGAGGCCTGGCCTGCTGCATTTCATGGGGTCGCAAAGAGTGAGACATGACTGAGTGACTGAGCTGAACTGAACTTATTGTTAATACTAACCATATGGTTGGAATTTTCCATCAGGAAGATGAGTTCATGTACATAAGGTAAAAAGAATAGATAGACTAAAAAGTTTTTTTTAAAAAAAACACATCAATTTATTCATGAATTAGCAAGGGAATTGAGGCACAACTGAACTAATCTTTACTCTTCCTATTCATTGAACTGAATCTATGGATGACTTAAAATGTGCCCAACACTGAACAATTCTCTCAGTTCTCTTTTCCCTTCTCAATGTGTTGATACAGCCAAGTGACAACGTTGTTCTGTTTCATCAAAGAATAAGACATCTTAATCCTGAAATTCTGGCCCACTCATAACCCATACTCCCCCTACACAAACAAGATCCATTTCTCCACTAATGGAAATTCTCCATCACCTGGGGGATACAGTCCAATGTCTGGTTGCTGCCCCCTATCTCACAACCAACTTGAAGTAGCATCAGATAATTCAGGAGAGTGTATCCTACTAGCACACAGCTGTAACTCAAATACATTCTTTCCCACTCAAACATAAAACTGTTAGCTAAAGCAGAAGTCTTAAAATATTCTATGTTTATTCTAGCAAATGAGTTCATTTTTTTGTAAGTACTTCAAACAGTGCCCAGCTCTTGGTAAGTGCTGCTGCTGCTGCCAAGTTGCTTCAGTCGTGTCCGACCCTGCACGACCCCATTGACGGCAGCCCACCAGGCTCCTCCATCCCTGGGATTCTCCAGGCAAGAATACTGGAGTGGCTTGCCATTTCCTTCTCCACTTGGTAAGTGCTATCTACATATTAAAATAGATAAAATATTTTCAACCTTATCAGGAGAGGGATCACGCTAAATGCTCACTCTTTCCTCCCTTTCTGAAGATTGCCTCAAAGAACAACCTGTTTTTTGTGGATTTCTTCTCCTCAATTGATTATTCCAATGTAGAGCTCTTAGAGAAGACTTTCCCAGCCCAGTGGTGGGAGCTGTGTGCAGCTGGGTGAATTATTGGAGCAAAGAAGGGAAAAAGAAAAGAGTAAGCTGATACATAAAGAATTCAAATTTAATAGCTAGTTTGTAGGAAAGTGCTTGAGAGTCAGGGTTCTAGGATTCTTAGAAATATGTTTTTGTTGTTGTTAAATTTTAGAAGCTGCATAGTGCAAATCTAAGTGTATTACCTTCCTGAGCTGTTAGCAAAGTGTGTGAAGAGGTGCAATTATACTGTACTAAACAGTACTCTTCATCCCTGCTTTGATTGTTGCAAAGTGTCTCAGATATATATTTGAGCATCACAACTTACGTACTCATTACATAAGTAAAAGCCCAGCATGTTGGCAGTTCAAATATCTTCTTCATTGAAGCAGGAAGACAATGTTAAACTTTATTCATAAAGTCTGTAGTTTCAGTAAATTCAAGAGCCCCTTTGGGCCTGTCCTAATTCCCCTTGGGGCTTTCCCGTTGAAAGGTTATTTTCCTCATTCTTCAGAAACTTCTCCAAGAAATTTCTACTTCACTTACTTTTGTGACTCCATAAATTTGTTTTTCAGTTGTACCTGTGTTTTAATTTATGGTTTCAATAGGTAATAAGTAGCCACCTGTCCTGAGCACTTGTCTCATCACTGAGGCTTGTTGAGTAGGCAGAACTCAGCACCCATGAAATCCCTGATCCCTGCACTTGACACACTCGTAGTGTAGTGAAGGAGACAAGACACTGAAGAATAACAAGAACACTCATTCCAGATACAGTGCAGACACCGTGGGGAGGACTTAGACGAGCCTCCAGTTAAAGCTATTCAGCTTAGAGAATGAGAAAAGCCCTTGGCAGAGCACTGACCCACCCACCTCTCCTCATACTTGGAATGTTGTAGCAGCCTCCCTACCATTCTTTATGGCTCCTCCGACCCCAATCCATTTTCGGCAGAACTGTAGGTGAATCTGTCAAGAAGATATCGGCAAAGAAAAGAAATGGATGAAAATCAAACCACCATATATGTCAAAATTGTATTATCTTCTGTGACTATGCCACTGTATACACACACGACTTACTTTTTTCATACCTTGAGGCAATTCTGAAATGTGTTTATGTGCTTTAATGCATTTCCAGCCATTTATATTTCTTAGAAAATATTTTTGATAATTTCCATAAATACTGGGAAAGTTTTGCAGTTGTTAAGCAAGTTTCTCTGTTAATAATTTTTGTTCCCTTTTTTGAATTAAAAAAGTTGAAGTCATTTTTGAAATTATACCAGTTCTGCGTATTTTTCAATGTTGCTTGAATTTAAGCATTTTTGCCTCCAGCTCTAAATGAATTTTCAGAAAGTAAAGTGGTCAAAAGCAATATTATCAGCCACTAGTTCACTTATTAATGACTTTTGTTAATCTCAAGGTGATCCTAGAGCATCTTTGATATTCACTTGGGTCATGAAGGCTTATTTTTTTACCTATTTAGTATTTTCAATCCATTATAAGTTGATTTTTATTTTGTATTTCAGCACAGTTAACAGTCTTCATAGCAAAGAAAAGCAAAAATAAATCTTCTAGGAGGAATAAGAGGATGAGTGCTTTGCTTTTTGGATGGTTTTGAAATAGGCATTACATTAATTTTTTTTTTAATTGGAGTATAGTTGATTTACAATGTTGTGTTAGTTTCAGGTGTACAGCAAAGTGTATCAGTTATACACATACATATATCCACTATTTTAAAGATTCTTTTCCCATATAGGTCATTATAGTGTACTGAGTAGAGTTCCCTGTACTATACAGTAGGTCCTTATTAGTTATCTATTTTATATACAGTAGTGTGTATATGTCTATCCCAGTCTCCCAATTTATCCCTCGTCTGCCTTACCCCCTGGTAACCATCAATTTATTTTCTACATCTATGACTCTACTTCTGTTTTGTAATTCACTTGTACCCTTTTATTAGATTTCACATATAGGCTATATCGTATGATAGCATTACATTTTAAAATGTTGATTTAGCATTCATATCAAAATGTGAGAAATCAATTCAGTAGCTCACTTCTTGTTAACCTTTCCAATACCAGTAGGCATTTTGTGTTTCTCAATTGTACTTAGATATTCTACTCCCTTAGATTGGCTGATCACAGTGAATGAAAGATAACGTAGACAAGGTGTGCTAAATATTGACTCAGCTACTACCTGGAAATGTTCATTTTTCTGGCAATTCACTGTGTCAGCTTACCTACCATTTCAACCAATTGTTGAAACCAAATCATTTCCTATCTACTGTCCCCAGAGTTCACCACTTGAAACCTCCTGTCACCAAGACTATTTCTTTCTCAAAAAAATCCTCTACCTTATTAGCAAGATACATTGCACATTTCTTAGCTTAGCAGTCGGCATTAACAGCATAAGAATACTCAATTACTTTTGTTGCTCATAAGAATAATAATATTTTGTAGTGTGCTTAATATGTGCTAGACACTGTACTTTTTTCATGGAGGGCTTTTCATGGATTATGTCAGATAGTCCCACAAGATGTGTCAGGTGCTATTGTTATCTTCCTTTTCCAGATCAGAAAATGGGAACTCAGAGAGGTTAATAACCACCCCAAGGATACCTTGAATTTGAACTCACCTCTGCTGAACTCTCATGTTCTTTCATTGTTTTCTTTTCTACTATATATCATTTGTCATATTTCTACAGGTCTAAAGCCTAGCTCTGCAAGTTAATTTTAAACTTTTTACCTTTTTATCTTGCTAAAAATACATAAAATTTACCCTTTTATCCATTTCTAAGTGTACAATTCAGTGGCATTAAGTAATTTATAATGTTGTGCAACCATCACCATTATCTATCACTAAAACTTTTTTTGTTATTCCCCAAAGAAATGTTCTAGCCATTGATCAATAGCCCCCATCCCCTCTTACCCGCAATCCCTGGTAACCTCTATTTTACTTTCTCTCTCTGTAGATTTGCCTATTCTAGGTACTTCATATAAGTAGAATCATATAATATTTGTCCTTGTACGTCTGGCTTATTTCATGTAGCATAACATTTTCAAGGTTCATGCATGTTATAGCACGTACCAAAATTTCCTTCCTTTTAAGGCTGAATAATATTAAATTATGTGTATATATTATATTTCACTTATTCTTTCATCTACTGATGAGCATTTGGGTTGTTTCTACCTTTTGGCTATTGCGAACATTGATGTACAAGTATCTGTTATGTAGTAATTCCATTTTAAATTTTTTGAGGAACCATCATACTATTTTCTATGTTTTTTTCTATTGAAGTATTAAATACCTTATAATATCATATTAATTTCAAATGTACCTCATATTTATTCAATAATTTTATATATTAGGAAATGATCACCATGCTAAGTCTAGTTACCATCTGTCATCATCCCTACACTGTATATTACACCCTTGTGACTTATTTATTTTATAGCTGGAAGTTATAATCCCCTTAATTATCCCCTTAATTATTATTATTAATCCCCTCTTAATCCCCTTCACCTATTTCACCAGTCCCTGCCCTGCACTGCCCCACAGCAACCAACACTTTGTTCTTTGCATCTACAACTCTCTGTTTTTTTATATTTGTTCACTTCTTTTGTTTTTGAGATTTCACATGTAAATGAAATTGTTTGGTATTTGTATTTATCTGTCTGACTTATTTCACTTGACATAATATTCTCTCTAGTTCTACCCATGTTGTCAGAAGTGGCAAGATTTCATTCCTTTTTACAGCTGAGTAGTAGTCCATGCATATATATACCACAGCTTCTTAATCCATTTACCTATCAATGGACATTCAGATTTCTTCCATATCTTGGCTATTGTAACTAATGCTGCAATGAACAATTGGGGTACAATTATCTTTTTGAATTAATGCTTTCATTTTCTTCAGAAAAATACCCAGGGATGGAATTGCTAGATTATATGGTGGTTCTATTTTTAATTTTGGGGGGAATCTCCATACTGTTCTCCACAGTGGCTGTACCAACTCACATTCCCACCAACAGTGTGTGAAGGTTCTCTTTACTCCACATTGTCTTTTTGTTAGCAGGCATTCTGACAGGTGTGAGTTGGTATCTCACTGTGGTTTTAATTTTCATTTCTCTGATGATGAGTGATGTTGAGCATCCTTTCATGTGCCTGTTCTACCAGGGTATTTTCTACTGCAGCTGCACCATTTTACATCTGCACCAGCAATTCACAAGTGTTCTAATTTCTCCATATCCTCTCCTACATTTGCCATTTTTTATAATAGCCATCTTAATGGGTGTGAAGTGGCATTTCATGTTGGTTCTGATTTGTATTTCTATAATTACTAGTGGTATTGAGCCTCTGTTCACATGCTTACTGACCATTTGTATTTCTTTGAAGAAGCATGTCTTCATGCCATTTGCCCATTATTAAGATGGTTTCTATGTTTTTTTGTTGTTGGGTTTTTCATTTTTTAATACCCTGAACTACATATAGGATATTGTGAGAGATAATTAAGACAGTTTTGACCCTTCAGGTGCAGTAGCAGTAAAGCAACTAAGGCAAATAGATGAAAGATGAATAGATGAGGGTGAGAAGTGCCCAAAGAGGCACTGGCACAGGAGAGGGGACAGAACATTTATTTTCAGTGTTTTTAGAAGTAATCAGCTAAGCCAGCGTGAAATCAGTGGACTAGAGATGAACTTTAAAGGCTGAATGGGACTTCAATAGGCACAGATGAGGACAATTCGGCTACGAGATTCAGCATAATCAAAGCCTGGATGTAGGAAAGCTCCAGTCAGGTTTGTGCACTAGCAACTAGTTCAGTTTGTTCATAGAGATTGACTAAGGCTTTACTGCAGAGGGCCTTGAATGTCAAAATATTGGGTTGGCGAAAAAGTTCATTTGGATTTTTCTGTATGATGGCATGGAAAAACCTGAACTAACTTTTTGGCCAACCCAATAACAGATTTCTAACTATTCTCATAAGCAGTAGGGAGCTGGTGGACATTTTTGGAGAAGGAAACAGATCTGAAAAGAGCTGGGTCTTGATTAGTATGCCCTCCATTCTCATGCTTTTGTTGGGCTGGGTGTCACGTAGCCTCTAGGATGGACTTTGCACATATTCTTCATCCAAGAGATGATTGATTGCTAGCACAGAACCCTTGGTACCAGTCCATTTTCTGATGTGTCATTTATCTGAATATGTAGAAAATCAATGGCATTTTTAGCAGTCTGATTCTCCATATAATTATTTTGTCAAAGCTACCAATGCTTTTCCAGAATAATGAATGGGTTACCTGAGTGTGTCTTTTATTCCAATGGATTTTGTAGGAACTGCAGCTGTTTTATCAGCGTGTCTTTGCTGGGACAATTAAGAAGAAAATGGAGCTATTATGAACAGAACACACGACTCCAAACCAGCCCTCAATCATTTTCTGGCTGCCGATATGAAACCCTAGTTGATTCCAGGCTACACATTCTGTGATTCAGCCCTGAGATGGTAAATGTGAATAGTGGTATATTATTTTTTTTCAAAATAGACAAAATCCACATTGAAGTCAACAGAGAAGAAAAAGATTTTCTTACAGTTACCAGATGGAGTGGCATATTTTTCTTCCATATAGTGTTTGTGGTTTCTGAGATCAGCAGAAGCTGAGGCATTGGTGAGCTAGTTCAGTGTTTACAATGACTTCAGCTTCACATTATTCAAGAATAAACCACAAGGTGATTTACACATATCTTTAACAATTTAGAACAACTCAGACTTGCTCTAATGGGTCAATATTTCTACTACATAAAGATGTTATTGTCAAAAAGCAAAAAAAAAAAAAAAAAAAGAAATCAGTAGTTGCAATGAATTGATGCAAATTGTTAAGGCTGAAGATCACTACATTTAGGGGCCAGGCACTGTGATAGAACCTTATTACATTTACTTTTCCCAACATCCCTGTGGGTCGATGTTTTTCTCCTCAAATTATAGATGAGGCAACAGTTAGGTAGAGTTATACAGTAATCAGACTTGGCTAATGGATGACTATAGAATCTATGGCTTAACACAACAAAGGTTAATTTATTATTCCTATCATAAATCTAATTGGGTCAACAGGGAACTCTGCTTTAGGGATTTGGGGTCCTTCCATCAAAAACTCACACCCTCTTAGACAGCCTTGGACTTTTCCACTGGATTATTAATTTTTTGCATCCAATTGGCTGGTGATGGAAGGGAAAACCATGCAGAATGACTTGAGAGGTGCTAGAAACTCATCTACTTCAGTACACACTCCATTGGCCAAAGCATAGCCACATGGACCCACCTAATTGCAAGTGGGCCAGGCAAAGTGTCTAATGATGTATCAAGAGAGACGGAGAAAGTAGATGCTAGTGAGTACTAGAATGCTTTGTTATGTCACACCCTTGTGATTACCAAATTTACTT
The DNA here is from genome assembly GCF_054371585.1 of Giraffa tippelskirchi. Taxonomy (NCBI): domain Eukaryota; kingdom Metazoa; phylum Chordata; class Mammalia; order Artiodactyla; family Giraffidae; genus Giraffa; species Giraffa tippelskirchi. Next base: position 8,361,434 of record NC_137289.1, on the reverse strand, counting down.
TTACTCTTCTTCCTACACATACAACTCATTAACTCTCTACTCCTCCCATAGGTAGACAGTAGCTGAAGTCCCCAGCTGTTTATTGCATCCATACCTGGTGAGGGGACACCTATCCCTTTCCAGCAGGTTCAGATATGGCTCCACTTGGCTCTGTGCTTTATGAAGTGAAACATTAGGTCTCTGATTCTCTGACACCAACACCACTCAGGATACAGTGGCACCATCTAGCAGTACAATCTCTTTTTATTTATAAACAATTAAATGTATATTTGAAGAAGGCACATGATTTCCTTGGAGGTAGAGCTAGACCAAGAATCCATGTCTCCTGATTCTCACTATAATGTTGAAAGTTATCTTGCGTGTGTGCCAAGTTGCTTCAGTTGTGTCCGACTCTTTGCGACCCTATGGACTCGAGCCCACCAGGTTCCTCTGTCCATGGAATTCTGCAGGAAAGAATACTGCAGCGGGTTGCCAAGCCCTCCTCCAGGGAATCTTTCTGACCCAGAGATCCAACTTGCATGTCTTACATCTCCTGCATTGGCAGGTGGGTTCTTCACCACTCACCCCACCTGGGAAGCCCCCAAAGTTATCTTACCTTTGTGAAATTGTGAAAATGTATGCCATTAATTGCTGCAATGTATGACACTGTTATGAGTTGTTAAAATGCTCAAATGTGTGCCATTTATATGAGTCAGTGGGGCTCATATATGGGAGGAGAAACGATATAATTTAATACCCCATCTTATACACAGTCTCTTGCTACTTATCTAATGGAGCTTTGTCTGCTAAGAGTCCACTCTTAGAGCATCACAGGACCTCCTTGTAAAAGGTCGACAGGTATTTGAGGCCCATTAAAGTTAGAGTGTTGGCTATAAAAGGCTTTTATGATTCTGTCAGGACCTCGTTGTGCTTGTGGCAATGGGCTCACCATAAGGAATGATGGTGACAACAGTAGCAATAACTAGGAGAATTTACAGAGATTCACTGTGTAGAAGCACTTGATGTGGATGATCTTAATGAATCTTCACAGATCCCTTTGAAAGGGGTGTTACTGTTCTTCCCATTTTATAGGTATAGAAACTGAGGCTCAGTGGAAAGCCTCTTGCCTAAGTTACTCATCTAGGAACTAGCAGAGCCAGATTTCAACACAGGCCTATCTTTCACTGAAGCCTGTGCTTCTAAGTACCAATGAGAGTTATTAGTTTTATTGGAGCTTGGTGACTGTGGTGAGAAACGAATGTTGCCTGCCATTCCAGTAAACAAAGGATGCAACCTGCTATCACGCCATCAGCCACTGTAGCCACCCCCAGACAGCGCACCCTGAGAGAAATTCAAGATGGAGAAAAATAGGAAATGTTCTGTGCTCTGGGTACTGGCCCTAGAGAGTTCAAATGAATATTTAAGGAATAATTTCAATGATTCCAGACTCTTGCATTTTCCTATACACAGAAACTCACTAAAATCATTAACTTGAGATGTCTGGGTTTTGTGATTAGCAGTAATCTTTTGATGTTTGACTGTGTGTTTGTAAAATTTTTTTCAGCAAAAATTCTTATGTATCCCGACCCCTCTGTTACCACTTTGGAGCTGTTCCTCAGAGCTATCTGAGAGGATGGCTCTAGTCCTCAGTAAGGTCCTCCTATATAATTTAACTCACAACTTTTAGTTTGTGTGTTTATCTTCAATTGACACTGTCTTAAGGAAAAAAGAGAGAGCAGTACTGGCTAGAAGTGAGGCATGGCCCATGCCTGACTTTTTCCAGGACAAGTTGGGAGAAACGAGGGGCAAAGCACTGCTGCTGACCACCAACTCTCTAAAAGTACAGAACTGGATGTGTTTCTCCTGATGTCATAATTTCTAATGATTGATGAAAGATCAGGCCTTTTGAAATTTTCAGTGCATGGCAGTAGAGTTGAAATTAGAATTTGCCCAAGATAATTTGGAGAGGAATTCCATTCCTCTTTGAGGAGTAGCATGCTGTGCTGTCCTGTGCTCAGTCTTGTCTGATTCTTTGCGACCCCATGGACTGTAGCCTGCCAGGCTCCTCTCTATCCATGGGATTTTCCAGGCAAGAATACTGGAGTGGGTTGCCATTTCCTTCTCCAGGGCATCTTCCCGACTCAGAGATGAAATCCGCATCTCTTATGTCTCCTGCATTGGCAGGGTGATTCTTTACTACTGTGCCATCTGGGAAGTCCAGGGGTAGCATGCTTAGTGCATTTTCATATTTTATGCTGTCCTGGGGTAGAGTGGAAGTGAGATGACTCAAAAACAGCATCTTTCTGGCCAAGAAGTTTCAACTGTGTTTCCAAAAATTGGACTATAGCTGCTGCTGCTGCTGCTAAGTCGCTTCAGTCGTGTCCAACTCTGTGCGACCCCATACACGGCAGCCCACCAGGCTCCATCGTCCCCAGGATTCTCCAGGCAAGAATACTGGAGTGGGTTGCCATTTCCTTCTCCAGTGCATGAAAGGGAAAAGTGAAAGTGAAGTCGCTCAGTTGTGTCCGACTCTTAGCGACCCCATGGACTGTAGCCTACCAGGCTCCTCCATCCATGGGATTTTCCAGGCAAGAGTACTGGAGTGGGGTGTCATTGCCTTCTCCTTGAACTATAGAGGTAATGTCAATTCATGCACATGTATTTCTTTCAAATCACTGGCTATAGGTAAATCTAATTCTTAGGTTGTATCAAGGCTATATATCCCCATGGAAGGGGTAGAAAGTTGAAGGTCAAACTGTAGGTGGACAAAGGCAGACAACTGCAGTTAAGAAAACCCAAGCAGCCAAGCAGAGGAAATAAATAGCTTCCAAACTATGTTTCATTTTTCAAATCCTTGTTATTCAGCATTTATGTGACATGATTTTGGAAACATGAGTAAATAGAGACCAAAGAGTTGATGAAATTATGAGATAAATCAAAGTATGTAATTAGTCATGAGTGGATTCTTACATGTCATTTGTACACACACACACACACACACATACATCCACACATGCATAGTAATCTGTTTCCCTCAATTGCAATCATCGCATATGGTAAGTTTCATGACTCTACAGTTTACTTAACAATATTACGTGATAGCCTTTCTGTGTGTTTATATATAAATAGATCAGCTTTAGTCTTTAATGGCTGAATACTATGACCTGCTATGCAGGTTTTCTAATTTATTTTAACAATCCCTTGTTGGTGAACACTGTTTCATGTTTTGCATTTTTACAAAACAGTTGTTTTTGCTGACTCTTTGTCACCAGCCTTCTAGAAAATTTATTTTTAGTACATCCCATGCATTTCCTTAGTCTACTCTGATTCTTTGATTGGTGCAGAATTTCCACTTCAGCTCCTCTTAAGTAAATAAATAAAGATTCTCCTCCTTCGTTACCTCCCTCTCCTGCTTTTTCCCTGGAAGTGATGGGCATGATGGTGGGGGGGTGGGTGCTCACCTTTTATCCTGGCATTGGAGAAAGACCACATATCATCTGCTCACTGTTATTTTTGACATTACACACTCATCCATGCTCTAGAGTGTGTAGTTAATCCTCATTATTCTTGTAGATATATTCTATAAAGTCAGTGTAAGCACTGAATTAGTGAGTACTGAACCCTAGCTCCTTGGGTAAATATGTATACACACAGACAGAATGGTAAATAGACAGTTATTCATATTTACATACACCTCACATAGATTAGTTGGCTCAGTGGTAAAGAATCCACCTGCAATTCAGGAGATGCAGGAGATTTGTGGGCTGGTTTTGATCTCTTTGAATTCTTGAGTTGAATGATTTGTGGCTCAGTCAATAGAGAGATGGAATTATAGCAGCAGTCCCCAACCTTTTTGGCACCAGTGACTGGTTTCATGGAAGGCCATTTTTCCATGGACTAGGGTGGGGAAGGGGGAATGGTTTTGAGGTGACCCAAGTACATAACATTTATTGTGTACTTTATTTTTATTGGGCTTCCCTCATAGCTTAGTTGGTCAAGAATCCACCTGCAATGCAGGAGCCCCTGGTTCTACTCCTGGGTCAGGAAGATCCCTGAAAAAGGGAAAGGCTACCCACTCCAGTATTCTGGCCTGGATAATTCCATGGATTGTATAGTCCACGGGGTCACAAAGAGTCAAATACGACTGAGCAATTTTCACTTATTTTTATTATTATTACTTCAGCTCCACCTCAGATCATCAGGCAATAGATCCCAGGGCTTGAGGATCCCTGAATTATAGGGCTAAGTAAGAGTGATTTTGCCACCATAGAGGCTTGGTTACATGGTTGCTTTTTTCTGCAGATTTGAACAAGACTCTGGTTCTCTATCTATCTGGTTCAGTCACAAAACTGAGAATTAAATGACTGAATAAATAAGATGAACTCTTTATGTTCCTAACTCTTATGCACACAGACCTATTTCACTTTCATACCTGAGTCTAGTGGAGTTCTTGTTTCTATATCTGAAATTAGAATTATCTTGATTTGAATTTTCCCATCGAGGACACAAAGTAGCATTGATTATAGACTCTGAAATTTATCAACAGCATGGCCTCTGGTTTTCATGTATTTAGGCCACTTAAAAATACCCCACAGCTTAGTAGGTTCTCGTTCCTTCCATCACCTTTCTTATGACTATCCTTGTACTCCCTCCTAACCACCCCCAACAGTTACTCTTCTAAACTGGTACAGTTAGATCATAGTTCAGGCCAAAACTGTGAGCCAAAGCTCTCAAGGGACTTTTGTGTCCAGTTAAATAAGAAGTGGGGCCACTTTTATGACTGCTCTCTGCATTTTCCAGATTAGCTTTCGAAACATTCTATGCTGATAAACTAGATATTTAGAAGCATCCACCCCACTCCAGTACTCTTGCCTGGGAAACCCCATGGACGGAGGAGCCTGGTAGGCTGCAGCCCATGGGGTCGTGAAGAGTCGGACACGACTGAGCGACTTCACTTTCACTTTTCACTTTCATGCACTGGAGGAGGAAATGGCAACCCACTCCAGTGTTCTTGCCTGGAGAATCCCGGGGACGGAGGAGCCTGGTGGGCTGCCTTCTATGGGGTTGCACAGAGTCGGACACAACTGATGTGACTTAGCAGCAGCAGAGGCAGCAGCCTTAATGAAATGCAGTGAGGGTTTTGGTGCAGTCTCTTCAAAATGCTATTTTATCTCCATTAATAGTGGTGCTTAGATGTTTTGTTATGATGCTTGCTTACAAAGATGACTTGAGGTGGCTTACAGTAAATTTTTTTTTTTATAAAAAAAAAATTTATGATGACTGTTCAAAAAAAAAAAAAAACCTGTGGAGACTGAGGAGGAAGCAGTTACATGGAGGAGTGCCATAAGTATCATAACAATGACTGAATATTCAGGTTGACTGTGAGCTTCCTGGCCACCAGGATATAAAAGAAAACACAATGTGTTACAGGATTCGGTGTTTTCTGCTACAGAACAAATGGCTACTTTATTTATGGGAGGTGAACTATACATGCTGTTTAGAAAATTCTTCCCCATAGTTGCTGATTGGGAGGGGCATGGTTGATGCAGATATTGGATTCTAAAAATAATTTATCATATGGATCCATATGCATGAGACATTGGTCAACAAAATTGAAAGCTTCTTCTGAAGCTGTTTATCATAAAATACAGAGAAGCATCATTCATTTTCATTTTCTGATTTCAGCATTAATAAAAGTCAAGGACATCACGTTAAGGTTGTCATCAGGAAAGGCACTCTGGGGAACTAAGGAGTTAGACCCAAGATTTTTTATATTGTTGTATTATGTTTGTCTTTGTTTATTTTGGTTTTAGGGGTTATTTGTTAAAAATAATTTACTGTGGTTAAAGTGACTTATTTTGAAATTCATGGGTAGATTAGACAAAAGTGATATTGGGCTGGCCAAAAAGTTCATCCGGGTTTTCAAGACCATCTTACTGAAAAAACCGAACAAACTTTTTGGCCAACCCAGTATATGCACCAACTTGTGAATTTGCCTTGACTTAAGCTGTTGTTTTTTGAGACTTGTAAAAGTGGAAGGATAATTTTCTTTGACGCATCTAATAATACAGTCCTGCTTCTTAATAGCATTACCCATTGAACTGTAATTCAACAATATTGCTTCTGAGGACTGAGAGGCCATAGTGAGGCTTTTTTTCATCTGATAGACTTTCAGTGTGAGAGCAAAATGAACCAACAAGTTCTTTAGACACAAGAAATTGTCTGCTACCTAACAGCTTGAGAGAATTGTATCATCAAACTGACAACAGACGAGCATACTTTCAAAAGGCAATACTGCAGAATAGTAAGAGTTTATCTTGTCCTATGTGTGAGGCAAATAAATGTACAAAAAGGCTAAAATGTCTGATGACTTCAGATAAAAGCTCTGTGAGGTTTGGAATGGAAGCCTATTGGAAGCTCTGTCCCTATTCTATTCCTCACTTGCCCAAGCTCCTTGTTCTTTGAGTCCGTGTTTGACCTTACAAAAAATGATAGCATTGGATGTGTGCATTCTCATTCACTTCAGTCATGTCTGATTCTTTGTGACCCTGTGGACTGTAGTCCGTCAGGCTCCTCTGTCCATGGGTTTCTCCAGGCAAGAATCCTAGAGTGGGCTGCCATGCCCTCCTCCAGGGGATCTCCCCAACCCAGGGATCAAACCCACTTCTGCTGCATTGCAGGTGCATTCTTTACCCACTGACCCACCTGGAAAGCCCCATCATTGCATGAGGTGATATCTAAATGTCTTTTACTTTAAAAATTAAAAGTTTTTAGATGAAGTCCAGAAAAGATTGCAGCAAGCTATCTCAAAAGACTCATTATCAAAATGAAATGTAAAAATGGGTAACTGTCTGGTCCTGCCCCTGGGTCCAAAGAGTAAACTATACACCTATAGACTGTGGGAGACATACCTTCATCTTGACTAGTGGAGTTGGTGAGCAGACATTTTAGAACTGTAAAAATCATAATGAGTCATTATATTGTGTAGCCACTGAAAGAGTTCTTTAACTCTTTCTCAAGATAGATGTACCACTTTAAAAGTGTTACCTAGAGTGATAAAGATGGTATTCCCAGCTCCCTTGCACTAGGACAGCCATGTTGGGTCGAGAATAGGCATCCGGGATGGAGGAGGGATATACGTATGTATCTTCTGTAGAGTGAATGGAGGAGTGGAGGATGGTTGGCTGGAGAAGAGAAGACTCAAAGAGGACACTAGTTCTGCCTTTAAAAATGTGCAGTGTGTGGAGACTTCCCCGGTGTCCAGTGGTTGAGACTTTGCCTTTCAATGCAGGGAGTGTGGGTTCGATACTTAGTTGGGGAGCTAAGATTCCACATGCCTCATGGCCAAGAAAACCAAAACATCAAACAGAAGCAATATCGTAGCAAATTCCATAAACACTTTAGAAATGCTCCACGTCAACAAAAATATTTTAAAAATGTGAAGTGTGATTTGTCCTTCAGGATCCTTTTCCCACCCTCTGCACTCTCTAGCTCTCTGCCTTCTGACCGTATGTAGCCAATGGGAGGTACCAGCAAGTGATGGTTAGGGGAGGCAGGAAAGAAAAGTCAGGGTATCTATTTTCCCATGTCTTCCTTGCTGAACCTGGGCTTGGCTCTGTCTCTTCTCCTTTCCTGGAGGTCACAGCTCCTGTTTCTCTTATAGATACATTTTCCTCTGTAATTCTTCTCCATGTCCTCTCAGCAACTTTCTAGCCCCAGGGTTCTTCAGCTCCTTTTTTTTTGTCTCTCCCCTTATAAATAGTGTCTTTATGAAACTCTTTAATTATACCTTTGAATGTGCCATCTGTTTCCTGCCAGTATCCTGATGGATATGTGTTTTCATGTAGGAGACAGACTAAGCTGTGGTACCAGAGGAAAGTGCTCATATTAAAAGATAGAAGTTGTGAGAAGAAATATTTTGGTTTAACATTTCTATCACTAGAGCTCTCTTAGGATGCAGTGGGTTGCCTCAGAAGGTAGAGAGCCCCTATGAATGGGGGTGTTCATGCAAAATATCAGGATTCAAGGAGAAGGGAAGGAGGAGAGTGAGCATAGATGTGAGTTTGGAATAGATAACTTTTGAAATATCGTTTAACAAGATGTCATAAGAAACAGTAAATTGTGTTGAAATATATATTCTTTTTTTGTTTGTTTGTTTCTACCTCCATGTTTTTTTCCCAGCTCTGTCAAAGGCTAGCTGGCAAATAAAATTATAATGTATTTAAAGATTACAACATGATATCTGCTGCTGCTGCTACTGCTAAGTCGCTTCAGTCGTGTCCGACTCTGTGCAACCCCATAGACAGCAGCCCACCAGGCTCCACGGTCCCTGGGATTCTCCAGGCAAGAGTACTAGAGTGGGTTGTCATTGCCTTCTCCATGTAAATATATGAGATATAGATATATAGTGGGAGAATCCCCACAATCTTCTTAATTAACACATCTATCACGTCACATATTTACCTTTTTTTTTTTTTTGGTGAGAATGCATAAGATCTATTCTCTTAGCAAATTTCACTTACATAATATGGTATTATCAACTATAGTCACGATGCTGTACATTTGATGGAAATATTTTCTTTCTTCTGATTTGCATCTGACTTTGACACGGTGAGGGAAGTAAAACTAATCAATTGAGACTCAACAACTGGCTCTCCTCTCCATTCTGAGCCCCCTACATGTGCTTGGCATGCTAAGTGCTGCTTGAGGGGAAGGGTTAGCTATAGGCAGGCTGCTGTCCTTTCCCTTTCAAACAGAATCAAAGCATCAGATCTTTGCCTGCACTGGTGACCTTTATGGTTTCCTCCAGCTCACCTCTTCCTTCCTTCCTCCCTTCTTCCCTCCCTCTCTCCCCCCTTTGCTCCTTTCCCCGCCCCCTCTTTCCTGCTGCCATCCTTCCCTCCCTCCTTCCTTTACTTCCTCCCTTCCATGCTTCCTTCTGTTCATTCACTCATTTCCTTTTCTCACATTTCCCCAACAGTATATGTGTCGAGAATTCCGCAAGCTGCTTGCCTTGGAGGTTTAGGGAGGGATTGCAGTACGTTGTAAAAGTAAAGAACACACAGCCCATGAAGCTCAGGTCTCCAAAGAGTGTAGTCTAGCAGGAGAGACAGAGATGCTGACAAGATATTTTCTCCTCGTTTTCTTAAACTCATCTGTTCCATGTTTTGGAATTTCTCCCCTTACACGCTCACACATTTAAAGTTTCCTCAAGCCCTTCCTCACCTTTGTTAAGACACTCTTCATCTTTTCCTATAATCTTTTTACATATTTGAAACGCTGCTCCTATAGCCATGTCTTTGCAGCTGACTGCCATCCCCTCTCAGTCATCTCTTGATTCTCTTTATCACTGTTACCAGGATAACAGTCACTGTTTGGGCAGAGGGAAGTGTTACATATCACTATCTGCTTCCAACTAGTATAATGAAAGGTTTGTGTCCTCCAATTTCCTTTGAGAAAAAAGCATAGCCATGAAAACAGCCTATAGTTATTATAAAACCAGAAAAAGAACACATCAGTGAAACAGAGCAAGCCTAGCTCATTACAAATTGAGGAGGAAAATATAACATATTGATAATGCTGAGAAGCTGGGTAAAATAAGCGTGCATTAAGAAGCATTGTAGTATCACTAGCTGTATCAGAATTACTTTTGAGGGTTTTAAAATATGATTTTCAAGTTTCTATATCTTTCAGCCTAACTAACAAAAGTGGCTTTGTCGAATTAGCATTGAGAGGTTGCCATTGGTGTTTTCCCCAAGGCCAGAGAAGATCATCATACCCAACTTTCTGGGCTGGTTTTTGAAGCTTCAAAGTCTCTACTATTCCTTTAGCGTTCATTACATTTAGAGATATCGGATTATGGGTTTACAATGTAGTAGTCTCTGTCAGTCATGTTGTGCAGTGCTCAGTTGCTTCAATCATGTCTGACTCTTCGCAACCCCATGGACTATAACCCACAAGGCTCCTCTGTCCATGGAATTTTCCAGGCAAGAATACTGGAGTGGGTTGCCATTTCCTACTCCAAGGGATCTTCCTGACCCAGGGATCGAACTTGTGTCTCCTGCATTGTGGATTCTTTACCTGCTGAGCCTTTGGGGAAGCCTGTCAGTCAAGTTAGGTAAATGCATATTGCATGAAGAGAAAAGGAAATTAAATGGTGCCCATTGTTCAGAGATTGTGATGAGCACAAAAAGAGAAACTTTTCTGCAAAAAAAGTAGTCTTTTCTGGATGTAGGCTGGTACTTTGAGGATAAACATGTACTATGTATTGTACCCATCATGGTTCAAAAGCGACTGATCTTCCACAGTCCTCAGCACTGCCAGGATGATGTTTAGAATGCACGGCATTGCCAGTACCTGTACTTCACCTGTATCACAGTCTCATTGGAATAACTAGCACTGAGTCGAATACCCTTTTTAGTTGTAGCAGTTGTGTGATGTATATAAAGTGGCATGGAGTGGAGGGTGGGGCATATAGTCTCATAGTCTCATTTCCAAAGGCATAGTTTCACACTGAGTTAGCTATTACCATTTTACAGAATACGAGAAATGCATGTCTCCCACTTCCCTGAACACTGGAGGGGAGATTCCTCCCAGTCTGGTGTGCCAAGCCTTGTCTTGTTGGAAGGAGATAGTTTAAGTAGAGATCACATCTTGTGCAGTTTTTTGGGTGCTCACCTTTGCTCTTAAAGTTAAGATAGTGTTCTTAAACCTCATTGGTATAGATCTGCAGTGCAATACAATAGCCACTAGACATATGAGGCTGTTTAAATGAAATACAATTAAAACTTCAGACCCCCATTTATGAAAACATACTTTCAATTGCTCGAGAGTTATATGTGGCCAGTAGCTACCTATTAGATTGTGTAGGTACAAAACATTGTCATTGTAACAGAAAGTTATAGTGGATAGCACTGGTATAGACATCTCCCTTATTTAGCTTTGTTTATTGTAGGATTTCCTTGGGAATCTTCATGTCCCCAACCTATCAAGAGTAACAGAGATCTAGTATATGTAATAACTATAAAGTAATGGATGTTCAGATGACTAAAGAGAAGTAGGGCAGTGCGTCAGGAAAGCTGTATTATTCTAACCTTGGATAATTTGAAAAAAAACATGTTTTAATATGTGTATGCTATTTACTTTGAAGAATTAATAAGACATTAAAACAATATTTTGAAGTATTTTGATATTTACTATATAGCTTTTTATTGTTGAAAAAACTGATATATGCTAATATAGAAATAGCTTTTAGCAGTCTCTACATTTAAGTGCTATGGCCTTTTGCCTTTAGGACTTACCAACTCATTTCCTGAAATGGTTCTTAAATATTGACCTAGCTGGAGGCAAAGCCTGGGGGGACTGGGCTTGCCCTAGTGCAACATTACAAGTGATACTGCATTAACATTATGTAGCATTACAATATGCCAGTTTTGATTACATATGTGAGAGCACGTGAATGTCTTCTGCAACGAGTGAAGTGGTATGTATCTTACTTCATACGAAAGTCCATTGAAATAATTGCTCATTATATTCTAAGCAACTTTCCAAAACTATCTATATAGTAGAGAAGGAATTACTCAGGAACACTGAACCATATCCAGATTCTACATGCATTTTCATAGCTCCTCCTAGAGGAAATGGAGTTTTGAAAGCCTGGGGAATCTTGTGCATAGGTGTATATGTGAGCCTATGTATATGGGCATGCACGAGCACACACCCCTAATCTCTGAGGTTGTATTAAATGAGATCATTAGAATGTAAGATACCTGTATCAATGACTGCTACATGTTGAATGGCCAGTAAATGTTGTGCTAACACTATCTTCTCCTTTGTGATAAATAATAGTGTGGGAAAGGCCAGGATATTTAATTTTCCCTATTGTCCATAGCTTTGAATAATGAATACAACTTAGAGTGGGGGAGGAGTCTGAATAGGTTCCCCAGCTGCCTTTCCTGTCTCCATACATAGGTTCTTCAAGGTTATCACTCTAGGACATGTTGGTTGACAACATTTGCTTTTCCCAGGGCCAGGTCTACTGCTAATCGGTAGCCTGCATGCGTCGGCGCTCAGTTGTGTCGAACTCTTTGCGACCTCATGCACTGTAGCCCACCAGGCTCCTCTGTCCATGGGATTTCCCAAGCAAGAATACTAGAGAGGGTAGCCATTCACTTTTTGGGGGGATCTTCCTGCATCTCCTGCACTGGCAGGTGGATTCTTCACCACTGAGCTACCTGGGAAGCCAGGTAGCCCGAGTGTTAGCATTTAACACTACCTCTGAGAAGGCAGTGGCACCCCACTCCAGTACTCTTGCCTGGAAAATCCCATGGACGGAGGAGCCTGGTAGGCTACAGTCCATGGGGTCGCTAAGGGTCGGACACGACTGAGCGACTTCACTTTCACTTTTCCCTTTCGTGCATTGGAGAAGGAAATGGCAACTCACCCCAGTGTTCTTGCCTGGAGAATCCCAGGGACGGTGGAGCCTGGTGGGCTGCCATCTATGGGGTCACACAGAGTTGGACTGACTGAAGCGACTTAGCAGCAGCAGCTGAATTCCACAGGAAAACTTATCCATGGAGAGATATCAGATTCTCCACACACCATACCAGAGATGACTGCCCCTTGGTAACATAAAATCTCATTTTCCATTAAGGTTGTTATAGATGATTAAATGAAATGATATATGCAAAGCACCGGGCACAATGTTTGGCATTTAAGTGCTCAGCTGTTAGAGTCCTGCTTCCAGGTGTTATATTATCCTCCATCACCAGGTCTTTCTCTGTCTGCCATGCCGTCCAAACAAACTCTGACTTCCATGCTTTTAATACAGCTACAGTATATGTTCTATAAAACTAGTGAATCAAAGATTTAAAAGATTGCCTAAATAGAGTCCATCTCTTGTGAGTGCTCTTAGTGAGGAAAATGAAAGACATGATGCTGGAGTCTCATCAAGGGTAATTTTATGTTACTTCTTGTTCATATGTTCTGCTGTTCACAATGATGAAGCCACTGTAAATGACTTGTTTCAAGATGCCAAACGCTCTAGTATCTAGCAAAGCACTTTATCTCCATGAGATGTTTTTTCAAGTTGGGAGATCATGGGCACAATTTTGAAAATAGCACTTATATATCAAATAAAGGAATGGATTATGGCTTAGTAGAAAAGGTTTATTTTTCCTCCAAAATGGACTATAGAAATGCAACTTGGTTTTTTCTATTGGGTCATAGATGCCATCTCACTCTCATCTCAAATCAGGGAGCACTACCCAGTGCCCATGCAGAATCAATTTCTTTTGGCCCAATAAAAATAGACCAAGTATGAGGCTGGTATGTGGATAATAACTAGAGTGTACATTTTTGAGTGGTACCCACTGGTCAAGAAGTCCTCTAATTCACTATTTCCAAAACTTTCCTCGAGTTATGAATCATGGGAACTCACTAAGAAAAATTTCCGGTCCCACACCAGACAATCTGAAGCACATTCTCCAAGAGATAGTTTGGCAAGATAGTCTACTACCAAGCTCCCAAGCTGATTATTATTATCAGAAATTTGGGGAAACACCACCTAGCTTGCCTTCCAAACCAAAGGTAGGTGTGAGGATCATTTTATGGGTGCTTGGTTGTGTTTGACCTAACCATTAAGGAACAACCATAAGAAATCTAGAAAATGGTCAAAAAGGTTGATGGTTATAAAATTCTTTTCTATGTGTGATTATTTCGGGAAAAATCCCTGGAAATGAGACATAATCTTGTCTGTTCAAATCACTCCAATGGAGAATTCATATACAACAGGGGGAAGCCCCATCATAGTGGATCCTTATTATACAGATACTTTGCTTCCTTGGATTCGGCTTCTATAGCTCATGTGTGGCACCATCAGAATCAAAGATAGGCTCTTGGAAAAAAAAGATTACTTTCTTTAGCTTAGGAGTCATAATATTGGCTGTGTTTCTTTTCCTATCATTTATCTCAAACATAGTTTTATGTACACAGTTGATAGTTACTGCATGGTGATTATTGAAATAATTATGTCAACTTGATATATATATATATATATATATATATATATATATATATATATATATATATATATATATATATACATCACCTTGGCATATCTCCATGAAGGAGACATCAGGGTATGATGATTTATAGTTTACAGAATCCCCTATGAAAAAAAAAAAAAAAACTTATGGAAGACTTCTGCTTCTAGGCAAGATGGAATAGCAGTGTCCAGATTCAACCTCTCCCTGAAATATTTTCTGGCCAAGACACACACACACACACACACACACACAAGTTTATGAAACAATGCTTTCAAGACAGTGTACATCAAGTGGCAATAAACAGCAGTACCCCAAAAGTGGAAAACATCTCAGGTGTTTTCCACGTGATTACTGTTACAGTTTATTTCTTGAAAAGAGTTTCCAGCTGCACAGAGAGAGAGAGCCAAGGTGAAGCCAGGTGAATTATCTGACTTGAGGAGATAGAGGTGAGGGTCTAGGGGCTAGAGTCCATAGCACAGAGTACTGGAGAGGAAAGAAATGAACAGAAATGGAAACACTGACACCTGCAGAGTGTCTCATTCATGCATTCAGCATAGTTCAAGCATATGAGGAAACTATCCCAGGGCAGGGAAAGAACCATCTGAGAGATTTATAGGAAACGGTACTCAGTGTTGATACAGGGCTGAAAATAGTGCCAGTTTCCACCAGCCAAATCGGAAAAACACATAATCCATAGGGCATTAAATAAAGTGCCCATAAGGGACTTGCCTCAGCCATGGAGAATAATTAGCCCTAAATGCTTTCATTCCCATTTAACAAATCATGAAAATAAAGCAAAAACAGGATCAAACTGTTTCCAAGTAAGTAAACTGCAACCCAGAATAAAGCTTGAGGATATTTATAGAAAGACAACCAATAAAATAAAATTAACAAGGTCTGGCATCTATGAAAAATTCTCAAGCAGGCAAAAAGTCTAGAAAATAAGTCCCATAATGGGGATAAAAATCAATTTAAACCAACCAAGAATTATATAGATGTTAGAATTTGTAGACAAAGACATTAAAAGAGTTATCATTACTGCATATGTTTGAAAAGTGAAATAGGGACATGGATGATACAAAAAAGATCCAAATCACATGTCTATAGATGAAAACTACAGAACCATCTGAAATATAAAATGTACAGGATGGGACTAAATACAGATTAGACATTGCAGAAGATGAGATTAGTAAGCTTGAAGACATAGCACTAGAGGCTGTCCAAAGTGCAATATAGAAAGAAACAAGAAAATATTTGAAAAAAAAAACAAAAAAAAAACACATCTGAAACTTGTAGAACAACTACAAACACCCTAACATATGTGCAATTTGAGTTTCTGAAGTGGAGAGCAGAAAAATGTTTGAAGAAGTAATGGTCCCCAAATTTCCAAATTTGATGATAACTAAAAACTCAGAGATCCATGCAGCTCAACAAATCTCACACAGGAAACATGAAGAAAACTAACTAAGAGACAACATAATCAACTGCTTAAAATCAATGATAAAAAAGAAATATTTAAAGCAGAAAGAGAAAAAAAGATACACACAGGAACAAAGTGTATCAGATTTCTCACAGGAAATAATACAAAGGAGAAGAAAGTGTAGCAACATCTTTAGAGGACTAAAAGAAAAAATAACTGGAAACCTAGAATTCTACACTTTGTGTGTATATCTTTCAAATATGAAAATGAATTAAAGATGTTTCAGACAAGAGGTGCTTGGGAGAAATACTAATAACCTCAGCTATGAAGATGACACCACCCTTAGGGGAGAAAGTGAAGAACTAAAGATCCTCTTGATGAAAATGAAAGAGGAGAGTAAAAATGTTGGCTTAAACTCAACATTCAGAAAACTAAGATCATGGCATCGAGTCCTATCACTTCATGCCAAATAGATGGGGAAACAATGGCAGACTTTATTTTGTGGGGGCTCCAAAATCACAGCAGATGGTGATTGCAGCCATGAAATTAAAAGACGTTTGTTCCTTGGAAGAAAAGTTATGACCGACCTAGACAGCATATTAAAAAGCAGAGAGATTAATTTGCCAACAGATCTGTCTAGTCAAAGCTATGGTTTTCTAGTAGTCATGTATGAATGTGAGAGTTGGACTCTAAAGAAGCTGAGCGCCAAATAATTGATGCTTTTGAACTGTGGTGTTGGAGAAGACTCTTGAGAGTCCCTTGGACTGCAAGGAGGTCCAACCAGTCCGTCCTAAAGGAGATCAGTCCTGAATATAGATTGGAAAGTCTGATGCTGAAGCTGAATCTCCAATCCTTTGGCCACCTGATGCGTAGAACTAACTCATTTGAAAAGACCCTGATGCTAAGAAAGATTGAAGGTGGGAGGAGAAGGGGATGACAGAGGATGAGATGGCTGGATGACATCACCGACTCAATGGACATGAGTTTGAGTAATCCCGAGGAGTTGGTGATAGACAGGGACGCCAGGCATGCTGCAGTGCATGGGGTTGCAGAGTTGGACACGACTGAGCGACTGAACTGAACTCATAGAAAAACTATAAGGAACAAGTAATGAACACACAGACATAAAAACACAAAGCTTAAAACTTTAACGTACTATGGAAATTATATTCACAGTAACTAATAGTATTACAATTTATTAGTACACTTTAATTGGATGCTAAGTAACATAATAAGAGCTTTAGGTGTAGAATAAGACATGGTGCAGATATATTTTTTAATTCTTTGTGAACTCTAAGGAGCTATGCAGACTTGAACAAGTCTCTTCCCTAAACTGGACTTGTATCCCTTCTCTGAAAAATTAAGTGAGTTGCACCAGAACAATAATCTTCAAGTTGTTAAAATTTGTAGAACAATGCAATCAAAGAAGTCCTCATTAAGAAGTTTATTATTTATACAGATAAATCAGAACTGTTCTGGTTAAAGTAGGGGTGGAAGGCCTAGGTTCTTGCCGTTGAATTCTAACTTCACCTCCCTCTACAGTCCCTGAGAGAAACTCTGAAACTGCTGGACAAGGTTTCTTGGGTTCCATCCAGGTCTAAAAAATTATTTTCTGATTCATGCCATTATAAAATACAGCCTTGTACTTAATCTTCTCTATGGGTGTGTTGATTGAATTATTAAGAAATGAAGTGTGTCAACAACACCGTGTCTTCAGACCATGAACATCTCTTTCCACTTGACTTTTTGGTGAAGAATAAATCACTTTGCAATACATATCTTTTTTTTATATTTATAATTTATTTAATTTGTTTGGTCACACCAGATCTTATTTGCAGCATTTGGCATGCTAGATCTTTAGTTGTAGGTGTGATCTAGTTCCCTGGCAGGGATTAAACCTAGGCTCCCTCCATTGGGAGTGCACAGTCTTAGTCACTGGACCACCAGGGAAGTCCCCATAATACATGTCTTGATTTTGCAGATTCGGCCTTGAAGGTATTTTTTTTTTCTTGAGGATGGATAAGCCTATTCTAAGGGGTAGAGAGAAGTAAGATTTTCTCCATCTAGCTTGAATGGAGGATTATACATTATGAATATGTATAAAGAGAATGGGATCCTGGAATTTTTATTCTGGTTTAAAACCAATACCCTCAATTCCATTTGTTGTTACAATTGTGATTTAGAGCCAACACTATTGGCACTAGAATCCTGGAGCCACTACTTAATTGCTGTGTGACCATAGGCAAGTTAGTGGACTTCCCTGAGCCTCAGTTTCCCCATCTGTAAAATTTAAGATTGTTGAAGGATTAAAGGAAGTAATGCAGTCCAAGCTTCATGACCCCCAGGAGATGATAAATTAGTGTTCAGTTCCTTTCTACCTTCCTCTTAGAGAACAGTAGTACATTTCACTGTTTACTCAGCTGTTGGTTAAGCATGTGGTAGTCAACTTTTCTCCACACTTACAGAAGATGGCATCAAGAATGAATTTATGTGTAGTCTGCAAATTACATTTTGGTCTGTATTAATATCTTTCTCTGTAAGAAAATCTATCTAGAATATTATGTCAAACTTATCTAAGATTTCTTCTCTTTCACCCATTTTACTCATATTTGAAAGAGGACTGGCAGTACAACTGAGTGGAAATCTGGCCCGTATTGAGATCTTGGTAATCAGAAGGAACACAAGGCATTTTGTGTAATAGAGAACTTGGTAAAATCAGCCCTTTGCTAATTGAAAATATTCTCTCTTATGTATTAGATAATCTGCAGGTTTATGGATATCCTTCCTAGACATGAGTTTCAGTGAGATCTATCTTTTATGACCATAAAAGTACACAAGGAAAATGGATAAGGATTAGGATATTAAATTCAAATACATTTACCATTCTCAATGTAACACTATACCAATTTTATTATATTTATTCTCTTTCTTAGAGCATAACAGAATATTACATCTGGGGCAGAAAGCCCCATGAAGATTGAAAGGAAATTTGAATTTCATTTTCATATATCTACAGTGTCATATGACAAGATGAAAAATGTAAATAATATAGTTTTCAGAAAGACAACTATTTGAATCCATCTTATTTTATTAAGATATATCAAAGTCATCGGGAGCTGGCTATTATTTTCTCAACCTGCTAAATCATTGTATGGCTTCGTGTTAAAATGCCCATGGATGGTTTTAGGAGTCTAGCATGTGATATACTGTGTGTGTGTTAGTCACTCAGTCATGTCCGACTGTCAGCAACCCCATGGACTGTAGCCTGACAGGCTCTTCTGTCCATGAAATTCTCCAGGCAAGAATACTGGAGTGGGTTGCCATTTTCTTCTCCAGGGGATCTTCCTGACCCAGGGATAGAACCCGGGTCTCCTGCATTGCAGGCAGATGCTTTACCGTCAAAGCTATTAGAGAGGCCCCAAAAGAATACTGGAGTGGGTTGACATGCCCTCCTCCAGGGGTTCTTCCTGACCCAGGGATCGAACCTGCGTCTCTTATGTACCCTGCATTGGCAGGCAGGTTCTTTACCACAAGTGCCACCTGGGAAGCCCGCCCAACCCGATATGGCTGTAATGCCTCTCTAATGTGACTATCTTTTCTTATTTAATTAATATCATCTGGGGATGTTAAAGTCTCATTATTATTGGATGCTTGAGGGCTGAGATTATGCCTTCTTAGTGCTTTGTAAATCCCATAGCACCTGGGATCTTAAAAGGCACTTGAGGATGACATTTTCTATGTCAATAGTAACAAAGCAAATGTATTTATTAATATACATGGGGAAAAGATCTTTGTTGCTATGCCTGTGACATTTTAAGACTTCTTTCATTCTAAGATAATTGTGTGGGTCATATATTGACAAAAGGGAAACCAATCAAGATACAACAGGATTTGAGTAAGAATCAAGCAGCCCTCGTTTGGAATAATAGATTTTTTATGAAACAGGAAGAACACTGAAGAAAGTTTTATAACACCCACAGAGATACCACTCAAAATAAGCAGGAGTGCTAATAAATCGCATACTTTCTTCAAATATTTTTCTTAGGAAATAAAGTATTTCAGATATATTCAAATGTCTTCCTTTTGAATCCTCTTTTATGTCTTCCAGGATGCAACCATTAGGCTGAACTTGGTATATATAATTCCAGTCCATGGTTTTTATAATTTTACTATGCAAAAAGTAGCTATGATCAGTATACAGTATCATTTTGTTCATTTTAAATATACATAAATATATATCATTTTGACTTACTTCAATCATATGAGTTAGTGCTGCTATTTAGCATGCTTGTTTGTTCGTTTAGTTTTTATTTTTCCCCTGGCTTCCTAGAATTTAGAGCTGTCTTTACCTTCTCCATCTCTTCAAGAAAATTAGAGATACCAAGGGAACATTTCATGCAAAGATGGGCTCGATAAAGGACAGAAATGGTATGGACCTAACAGAAGCAGAAGATATTAAGAAGAGGTGGCAAGAATACACAGAAGAACTGTCCAAAAAAGATCTTTACAACCCAGATAATCACGATGGTGGGACCACTCACCTAGAGCCAGACATCCTGGAATGTGAAGTCAGGTGGGCCTTAGGAAGCATCACTACAAACAAAGCTAGTGGAGGTGATGGAATTCCAGTTGAGCTATTTCAAATTCTCAAAGATGATGCTGTCAAAGTGCTGCACTCAATATGCCAGCAAATCTGGAAAATTCAGCAGTGGCCACAGGACTGGAAAAAGTCAGTTTTCATTCCAATCCCAAAGAAAGGCAAGGCCAAAGAATGCTTAAACTACTGCACAATTGCACTCATCTCACATGCTAGCCAGGCTTCAGCAATAGTTGAACCGTGAACTTCCAGATGTTCAAGCTGGTTTTAGAAAAGGCAGAGGAACCAGAGATCAAATTGCCAATATCCGCTGGATCATCGAAAAAGCAAGAGAGTTCCAGAAAAACATCTATTTCTGCTTTATTGACTATGCCAAAGCCTTTGTGTGGATCACAATAAACTGGAAAATTCTGAAAGAGATGGAAACACCAGATCATCTGACCTGTCTCTTGAGAAACCTGTATGCAGGTCAGGAAGCAACAGTTAGAACTGGACATGGAACAACAGACTGGTTCCAAATAGGAAAAGGAGTACATCAAGGCTGTATATTGTCACCCTGCTTGTTTAACTTATATGCAGAGTACATCATGAGAAATGCTGGGCTGGAAGAAACACAAGCTGGAATCAAGATTGCCGGGAGAAATATCAATAACCTCAGATATGCAGATGACAACACCCTTATGGCAGAAAGTGAAGAAGAACTAAAGAGCCTCTTGATGAAAGTGAAAGAGGAGAGTGAAAAAGTTGGCTTAAAGCTCAACGTTAAGAAAACTAAGATCATGGCATCTGGTCCCATTACTTCATGGGAAGTAGATGGAGAAACAGTGGAAACAGTGTCAGACTTTATTTTTTTGGGCTCCAGAATCACTGCTGATGGTGATTGCAGCCATGAAATTAAAAGACGCTTACTCCTTGGAAGGAAGGTTATGACCAACTTAGATAGCATATCTAAACGCAGAGACATTACTTTGCCAACAAAGTTCTGTCTAGTCAAGGCTATGGTTTTTCCAGTGGTCATGTATGGATGTGAGAGTTGGACGGTGAAGAAAGCTGAGCACCGAAGAATTGATGCTTTTGAACTGTGGTGTTGGAGAAGACTCTTGAGAGTCCCTTGGACTGCAAGGAGATCCAACCAATCCATCCTAAAGGAGCTAAGTCCTGGGTGTTCATTGGAAGGACTGATGTTGAAGCTAAAACTCCAATACGCTGGCCACCTCATGCGAAGGGTTGACTCATTGGAAAAGACCCTAATGCTGGGAAGGATTGGGGGCAGGAGGAGACGGGGACAACAGAGGAAGAGATGGTTGGATGGTATCTCCGACTCAATGGACATGGGTTTGGGTAAACTCCAGGAGTTGGTGATGGACAGAGAGGCCTGGTGTGTTGCAACTCATGGGGTCGCTAAGAGTCGGACACGACTGAGTGACTGAACTGAACTTACCTTCTCAAGCCCTGTTTCTTCCTCCTCAAACTGACTTGGAATTTCTGTCTTTGTATTTGTAAGGGTCCAACACACAAGGAAATACACAAATTGTAAGCTCCAGATTGGTTATTGAATAAATTAATGAACGGGCGGCACTTAAAGGTGTTGGGGGGGTGGTTAACAAAAACAAAGTGTCATGGGTCATCTTGAGGCTCCTTCAATAGGATCTGAGAGACCAGAGGAAGCTGCTAGCACTTCAGAAGTCTGAGAGGCAAGAGGAGGCAGGCTTTCGCAGAGCCCAGCAAGTGCTCCAGGTTGTGGAAGATGGTCATCCCATCAGAGCTGTGGCCTTCAGCTACCTCAGCCACTAACAAACCGTGAAGCCAGAAAGCCAGAGAGGCTGGTTGATGTAGTTGTTAGAGGTAAGCCTCTAGATGTACAGAGTAGGACAGAGAAGGGTGGAGACTGATCTTAGTGGGCAAAGGGGAAATATTCAGCATAGGCATCTATATTCTGTTTTTTAATTAACATTTGTTTATTTTATTTGGCTGTAATGGGTCTAAGCTGCAGCATGCAGTATCTTGAGCTGTGGCATGAGGAATCCAGCTCCCTGACCAGGGCTGGAATGGCCCCTGCATTGGAAGGTTGGAGTCTTAGCCACTGCACCACCACCAGGGAAGTCCCTCTATGTGCTTTCTTGTCACGTCAACCCTTTAACCTTTTTAACACAAGTGTTTCACCTCTAAAGTTGCTCGCTAGCTTTGCTCCTCAAGCCTTCAGAAAGATTAAATTCAAACACTCCCATTGCATCTTCCAGTCTATGTGTGTCTCATATTTTACTTTGGTTTTGACCCATCCAAATTTGCCATTGCTATTATTTTCACTATTATTGTTGTTATTGTTTATTGCCAATAATTATATAGATTTCACCATGGACCTTAACCAATTTCCTTGCTTTTTCATCCTACTTCTTTCTTATGGGTCTACTTTCCTTTATTAACACAGCACAATTTTCCCATGGAGGCGCCTCGTGCCTTTAGAGTCGGGGCCTACCTCTGGTGGATTATGTATTAACTGCTGCAGGATTGCCTCAGTTCTAGTTTTGTGTTAATTCTCAATGTAAGTCTTTAAGTGAACAAAAGACAGTGCACATTTGAGTTCCATTTTATCAAGGTCATCCCCCTCCCTTTCTTCCCCCTCAAAACATTATAGAGATGGGAGTCTGGCAAGACAGGACAGGGAAGCTTCCTTGCCTTGTCTTAGACTTATGGGAACAATTTTGTTTCTAGTTCCACTTTTGATAGACTTTATTTGAGGAGCTCAGTTCTACCTCTGTAATCACACACATGCCTCAGGGCTTCTCTCAAATTCATATGCTTCTTGCTCACTTTCTGGCTTGGAGATCTGCTTCATTTTGGTTACCAGGGGTTTCCTGTTCTTGCTTTTAGTCTTCGGTCCATGCTTTTAAAAAGAAAACCAAATTTCACTCAGTACTTCTCTATCTTTGAAGCCAGAGGGGATGCTTTCCCTCTTCTCTTAGCTGACCATAATAACTAGAAGTTCAATGACAGGATATTTGCAGCTCAATCATGTTCTGAAGAGTCTTTCTGCTTTGTGTTGTTCTGTTGCTATTTTTATTCCACATTTCTATTTCTTTCACTTTTTTTTGCTTGGGTATTTTGATCTCTTTACTTTAGTTGGCTTATTCTTCTTTCTCTTGCCTTCTTTACACTCAGTTCAGATGATTATTTTTGTACATTATCAAAAAATGGAGAGTTGCCATTTGACTTAATTATGCTTTCAGTTCTATTTTAAGGAACATTTCCAGTTGTCTCTAAGATCTTATTTGATTCTTTGTTGTCTCCACTCATTGGATATCTCCCCTACACTGTGAAAGTTCTTCAATTAGTCACATTTCACCATCTCTCCCTATGCTTATGCCCATAGCTTGTCACTTGCTGATTTCATTTGCTCCTCAGCTTGCTGCATTTGGGTAGTTGCCTGGAGACAACTTCTGGGCATTTTTTTTTAATCTAGTGATCCAGGATGGTAAAGCCAAAACACTAAATAGAACTGCTATAAAGTTATTTTTAATGGAAATAATCTTTACCCCCATGTATGGTTAATTTTGCCCAGTTTCTGGAATAAAATGAAGATTTTATTTTGGCATAAAAATTACAGGAATGTATAAATTGTAATTATAAACGAAAATGTCTGCAGCTTGTTTTTACTCAATATCTGAACCTGGGAGATGTAAATGACATTGTCAGTGAGGCTGGAAGAGAAAATCAGTACTTAGTTTCTCACTGTTTCTATTGAATGTCTTTTAAAGAGGTTTTTAAAAATTATTAGGTCCACACTTTCTGTGTTACAAGAAGATTAACACATTTCCCACTTTTTATATAGCTCTCCTTTTCTCCCTCTTTGTTTTTATTTTTGGTTTTCTAACAGTATGTGTATCTAAATTAAAGCAAGACATGTACAGAGTTCAAATAAATATTTCAAGGCTTCTAAAGTAAAACAGCCCTCCTCTGCCCACCTCTCCCAGCCCTGTTCTTCAGAGACAACCTATTTCCAAATCTTTGTCCTGCTGCTCCTGGATTTTACTTCCATTATTTCTTTTTTTTGGGGGGGGGGGCTTCAGGGGGTCTTTATTAAGTGATACTTTAGTCTCAAGTCTCTGCCAGGGACTGAAGTGGGTGTGATCCCACTCCCTTAGGCTGTCCCAGACTTGCCTTCTTAGAGGAAGGATGCAGGAAGCCTGCTGTCCCGAGAACAGCCTGGGAAGCTGGGCTAGTGCTGGGGTGGGAACAGCAGAGCTGAGACCCCCCACCCTCAACCCCCAGCCCACGCTACGTGTGCAGCCCGAGGTGGAAGGGGCCGAGGCAATCCCGGCCAAAGTCTCCCTCCCGCAGCCCCACTCTTGTGGCTCCACTCACTGCCCTGAGCTATTCATGATCTCTGCTCTCACATTCACCTTGACAACTCCAAAAGCTAGCCCCATGCTCAGCTCCTCCAGGCCTTCAGTCCTGGGGAAGGACAGAAGTAGGGAAGCCCATTAGGGCAGAGGGCACCCAGCCAGGCAACTTCAAGGGGCCTCTCCTTTCTTCTGCCCATCCGAATTCAGGCCCCTCCCTCGATAGTAAGGGGGGTGGTGGCTTCAAACTTCGCCCCCCTCTCCTCTTACTGGTGTCCCACTCTGTCCCAAGCCCAGAGAACACCATTATTTCTAAATAATACGCATATGCTGCCAGTACTTGATTTTTTTTCTCAATTTTAGACATTAGTCCTTTTCCTTCTACCATAGAAACTGTAGATTTCACACTCCTACATCACCTTCACATACCATTAATCACCCTCTCCTTGCCACTCTCATACTAGCAGAAAGTTGGGTTTACCAAATACTCAGTGTTTGCTCTATTTTGTTCACAAAAGAGTCATACACATATCTCTTATCTGTCGGGGAGCTTTGTTTTGCCTACACTTAAAAATTGACTTGATTTTTCACTTGATTACTCTTCAATACAAAGCCATTAATTCCCTCCCCCCCCCAGTCTCCTTATTGTGGTTGTTGTTGTTGTTCAGTCGCTCAGTAGTGTCCAACACCTTGCAACCCCATAGACTGCAGCACATCGGGCTTCCCTGTCCTTCACCATCTCCTGGAGTTTGCTCAAACTCATGTCCATTGAGTCAGTGATGCCATCCAACCATCTCATCCTCTGTCACCCCCTTCTCCTCCTGCCTTCAATCTTTCCCAGCATCAGGGTCTTTTCCAATGAGTCAGTTCTTCGCATCAGGTGGCCAAAGTATTGGAGTTTCAGCTTCAGCATCAGTCCTTCCAATGAATATTCAGGGCTGATTTCCTTTAGGATGGACTGGTTGGATCTCCTTGCAGTCCAAGGGACTCTCAAGAGTCTTCTCCAACACCACAGTTCAAAAGCATCAATTCTTTGGCACTCAGCCTTCTTTATGGTCCAACTCTCACATCAATACATGACTACTGGAAAAACCATAGCTTTGAACGGGCTTAGTCACTCAGTCATGTCCAACTCTTTGCGACCCCATGGACTTTAGCCTTCCAGGCTCCTCTGTCCATGGGAATTCTCCAAGGAAGAATACTGGAGTGGGTTGCCATGCCCTCCTCCAGGGAATCTTCCCTACCCAAGGATTGAATCCAGGTCTCCCGTATTGCAGGCAGATTCTTTACCATCTGAGCCACCAGGGAACCCCATAGCTTTGACTGTACAGATCTTTGTTGGCAAAGTAATGTCTCTGCTTTGTAATGTGCTGTCTAGGTTTGTCATAGCTTTTCTTCCAAGGAGCAAGCATCTTTTAATTTCGTGGCTGCAAACTCTCCTAAGTTACTGTAAAATCTTTCTTCAAAGCACATCAAGTATTCTATGAGGGTTTTTCCCCGTTTAGAGCCCTTGGTCACAGGTGTTCTCTAAGCCCTCTGACTTGCTGCACAGCTGTAATCCTATTATTTCCATTGACCCCTGTGTTGGAATCTCCTTCACCATTCTCCTGAATTGGATTCCCCGTTGGCTTGGTCAGTTTCTTCTGAGAGAATTGTCTCATCACCTGCTTAGGAGATGTGTATGAGAATTCTAAATGTCCAAGAGAGAGAAAGAAAGAAAGAAAGAAAAACCTGGTTTCCAACTGATCTTTAGAACTGACACTGCACCATTCTGCTTGTACTCCATAGATTAAAGCAAATCACAGGGCTAAACCAGAGTCAAACCAGAAAAACTACATAAGCTTCTGAGTACCAACCATGTGTGTTTTGGTGACTACCTCAGCGACAGAGTCCTTCAGTAAGCACTTAGTTTTCAGATCTGCTTAATAAACAAAGGCCCATCCCATTTCCATCCTTGGACATGCTATTAACCTCTCTTCTCTGCTGTTTTCTCTTCTCTCATGTTTTGTCCTCTTTCTTCTTCCTTTTTGAATTTATTTTATCGACGTATAGTTGATTTACACTGTTGTGTTAGTTTCAGGTGTACAGCAGAGTGACTCAGTTACACACACACACACACACACACACACACATATACATATATACACATTCTTTTTCATAATTCTCTAACATTATGATTTATCACGGTATATTGAATATAGTTCCCTGTACTACACAGTAGGACTTTGTTGTCCTATTCATCCTATGTATACAAGTTTGCATCTGCTAATCCAAACTCCTAATCCATTCCTCCCCCACTGCCCTCGTTCTGTCTGTTCCTTTCTGTTTCTTTTCCTATCATTTTACTGAAGATTCTGGAACAAGTGGTGACAATCATGTATGTTTAATTCTTCGTTTTAAACCAGACATCCCTATTCTTCCTTTTTCAAATCTCTTTCAACTATCCTCCTATATCAGCAGAACTTATTTGGAACTTGTTTGTTAAGAGGTCACAGATAACTACATCCACACATAACTATGCTTGATTCTCATTAGATTACTGTTTTCACTGCTTTTCACTTAGGAGAATTTCATCATTGTATTATGACATAGAAATATTTTTTTATTAAATAAAATCTGCTCATTAAACTTTCAAAACCTGAAAAACACTCAGTGGAACATTAGAGGATCTGAGTGAAATAGGTTTTCTTGCTTTTGCTTTTGCTTTTGTTTTAGTTTTCTGTGGAGAGCAAAATGAAGATATGTAGTTATAGAATGAGCTCCACTAGGGTCGGCCTGGATCCAAAGGAAAAAAGAACTTTAAGTCCATTGCATGTAATGTGAGAAGGTGTGAGCTTTGACTGAAGAAAAACAGTGAAACATAAGTATAATAAAAACAGTAGGAGGCTTGACCTTTGACTTCCCTAGATTAGAATCTGACCTGTACTACCTATTAGCTATCTGGCTTTGAGCACTTCACTTGACCCTTCTGATTCCCAATTTCTTTGTGCCTATAATTGAGATAATTAGATGTACCCAAGTCTTGAGTTTGCAGTGTTCATGAAATGAGATATCATATGTGAAAACAGCATCTTTAGGCACAAGCTTTCCAGAACACTTTTTTTCCAGAAAGTATAGTGATTTATCCCATGGAAATATTTGGACAAATATACAAACATTTTTTGTACCAGGATGTTCACTGAAAAAATTATAATGGCAAAAAGACCAAAACATTCATTAATAGATGATTGGTTACACAAATTGTGATCCATTTTATATAATGCAGTCACTGTGCCAATTTTAAAAGAAATTTAGGCACTTCCCTGGTGGTCCAGTGGTTAAGATAAGAGTCCACCTTCCAATGCAGGGGAAGCAGGTTCAATCCCTGGTTAGGGAACTGAGATCTCACATGCCTGGGGGTAACTAAGCCCCTGCACCACAACTAGAGAGCCCGCTCTTGGCTATGAAGACTCTCTTTGAAACCAAAAAAAAATGTTTTTTAAGAGGTCTCTCTTCTACAAAACAAGAAAAAAAAATTAATTATTCTTGTAGGCACATAGCATACTGTTTGTAAGTATAAATTCTGGATCCCAGCTACCTGGGTTTGCATTCTGGAGAGCCACCTACAGACTGCATGACTTGGATAGGTCGCTTAACCTCTTTTCTATCACTTTCCTATTCTATAAAATATAGATCATAGCAGTAGCTAAATCATTAGGCAAATCACATAGAACACTGCCTCAGTTCAGTTCAGTTCAGTCGTTCAGTCATGTCTGAGTCTTTGCGACCCCATGAACCGCACCACACCAGGCCTCCCTGTCCATCACCTACTCCTGGAGTTAGTTCTGAAAACTAAGATCATGGCATCTGGTCCCAACACTTCATGGGAAATAGATGGGGAAACAGTGGAAACAGTGTCAGACTTTATTTTTTTGGGCTCCAAAATCAATGGTGATGGTGATTGCAGCCATGAAATTGAAAGACGCTTACTCCTTGGAAGGAAGGTTATGACCAACCTAGATAGCATATTTAAAAGCAGAGACATTACTTTGCCAACAAAGTCCGTCTAGTCAAGGCTATGGTTTTTCCAGTGGTCATGTATGGATGTGAGAGTTGCATGGTGAAGAAAGCTGAGCACCAAAGAATTGATGCTTTTGAACTGTGGTGTTGGAGAAGACTCTTGAGAGTCCCTTGGACTGCAAGGAGATCCAACCAGTCCATTCTAAAGGAGATCAGTCCTGGGTGTCCATTGGAAGGACTGATGTTGAAGCTGAAACTCCAATACTTTGGCCACCTCATGCGAAGGGTTGACTCATTGGAAAAGACCCTAATGCTGGGAAGGATTGGGGGCAGGAGGAGAAGGGGTCGACAGAGGATGAGATGGTTGGATGGCATCACTGACTTTGATGGACATGGGTTTGGGTAAACTCCAGGAGTTGGTGATGGACAGGGAGGCCTGGCATGCTGAGATTCATGGGGTGGCAAAGAGTCGGACACGACTGAGCAACTGAATTGAACTGAAAGTTAAAAAATAGATAAATAAACTAATTTAAAAAAAAAGAATATAATCAGTCTGATTTCGGTGTTGACCATCTGGTGATGTCCATGTGTAGAGTCTTCTGGCATACTGTAAATGCTATATAAATGTTTTCTATTATCATCTATTGGATTTTTGTAGCCAGATAAGTACAGCTATATATTGTTGCATTTTCAGAAATGTTTTGGCCATTTTATCTTATAGATAAAATTATTTAAAATAGTTTTGCATATCCCAACATGCTTAATGTGTCAGTTGAATTACCATGTTCAATAAGGCATGGGCGTTTGACAAGGGACAGACAATAGGAGACGTGTTCTGGGAGCATTAAGTGGCTCCCTATTCTAGAACACCACTGACTCCACAAACATATTCTTAAAGCAGATGTTCAGTAATACAGCTGACCTTTGGGAAGAGAAAAATATGGATTTATACAGAAGGCATATTGCCAACACAAAAATCATCCCTGAATAAATTCATGGGTAGGTTGATTGATTTTGTATTACCATAATGAAATATGTGAAAATAGAAAATCTACTGCAGTGGTTTGACTTACAGCTAGAAAGCTAGGCAAAATGTTTGTTTATTTCCACATTCTTGGAAGGGTCAGCTGATGGCCTTGCCTTTGTAGTTGCCAGGCCTCTCACCTGTAAATGCACTGGATACACAATGACACCAAAACTTATATTTCCATTTAGACTCAGGTTGATGGTTTTCAGAAATATTACCTGATTGTATCTTTACAACAACCAACAACATTATGGATCATTTAGGATGGGTAATTTATCTCATTTTTGCAGGTAATTGAATAGGCACTCCTGTCTAATATCACTTGTGTAGAAGAATGCAAGTTAATAAATAGGAAAACTGAGAATTCAATCTGATCTGATGAATTTAAATCCAGTGATCTTTTCAATACACTACTCACTTATTCATCCATTCAATTAGAGCTACAAACTTTGTGAGTGAGTGAACACTAGTGAAAGTCACTCAGTTGTGTTCAACTCTTTGCAACCCCATGGACTATACACTCCATGATATTCTCCAGGTCAGATTACTGGAGTGGGCAGCCGTTCCCTTCTCCAGGGGATCTTCCCAACCCGGGGATCGAACCCAGGTCTCCTGCATTGCAGCCAGATTCTTTACCAGCTGAGCCACAAGCGAAGCCCAAGAACACTGGAGTGGGTAGACTATCTCTTCTCCAGGGGAATCTTCCCGACCCAGGAATCGAACTGGAGTCTCCTGAATTTCAGGCGAATTCTTTACCAACTGAGCTATCAGGGAAGCCCTGATATGTTGTCATATGTAACAGTGGAAATTGTCATCTTGACCTTGTGATTTTCCGTGAAGACCAGATGAACAAGAAAGTTTGTATGCTGTTCTCGAAGTAATTATGGGCTGTGGTGACAAACAGCAGAAGCAAGGATTTGGAGTACAAAATCGATTTTCTCACTGTTGATTGGGGCAGAAGGAGTGGAAGCAAGATGTCATGAAAGGATTTGTGAGTTAGGAAGATGGGGCTGGTGATGTATGGCTTCATAGGTCAGGCTCAGGCATTACCTATGGCTTTCTAAGCAGCAGGGGATCATCAGAATCTAATAGACAAATAAAACAGGGGAAATTGGGGAAGAGTAGCTTGGCAACAGTGTAAGATGAATTGGGAAAAGCTAAACCAGCAGGAGAGAACCTGTAAGGAGGAAACTGATGTTCCAATTGTAACTGCATTGCACATGAGACATTCAGAGAATAAACCCACAGTCAGGCAGACAGCATTTTGCTGTAGAGAGGTCATTTTGTCTTACCCCCAGTTAACTCTAACTGGGGAAAGGTTCAATAGAAAATGAGAAACAAATAAAGAGGAAATGATTTTGGAGTCTAACAGTGAATTACCTTTCAAGTATCACTCTTTCTCCATCTACTTTTTTCTCCACTTGAAACCACTGATGTCCAGAAACCTCCACTCACTTCACAAAAGTAATATTACATGACACATTCATGGACAATTTGTAAAAGGAAATGGTGGCTTGAGTTCACACTGGAGGAGAGTCATGCCTCTGAATTTCAAGAATAAGCATGCATTTGGATTAAAGAGCAAACAGCCCCAGAAATAGCTAAGACTGAAATTTGTGTAGCTAAGGCAAAAAGGCCTTTGTGACTGAATTGCAGTTATTGACACTAAGGACAATCTAGTGTTCAAATATCTCCTATGGCTTATAGATACGTGTAGATTGATGTGGAGCTATGACAGATATAAATACAAGGCATTCTGAGCAGAATTCCAAAGGAAAAAAAAGATCCACACCAACACAAATGTGAGAGAATACACTTCTGTTTTCTCATTGCCTTACATAATAGTGGTTGATATTTAACACAAAATCCATGCTATGTTTATCCTTGAACAGTGGTGAAAGCTGATAATAATGATTTTCCATCTAGGTACATATGAATTGCTTATTTTTGTAGATATCTTGTGTGTGTGTGTGTGTGTGTGTGTGTGTGTGTGTGTGTGCTCAGTTGCACCAGTCGTGTCCAACTCTTTGCAACTCCGTGGACTTTAGCCCGCCAGGCTCCCCATCCATGGGATTCTCCAGGCAAGAATACTGGAGTGGGTTGGCACGCCCTCCAGGGGATCTTCCCGACCGAAGGATTAAACATGAGTCTCCTGTATTGCAGGGGGATTATTTACCCACTGAGATACCTGGGAAGCCTGATATCATGTATGCTAATTATAATTGTCTTCAATTTATACTATAGCACTTCCTCTCCTGATTCAATTCACAGATTGAATAGTCTAGGTAAATAGTTCTTCCTCAAAGAAGATTGTCCAAAGAGGAACTGATTTCTTGGCATATTGTAAGGAGCCCTTGGAGATGAGATGATGACAGTGTCAATGTAGAATAGATAAACTCTTATCAAGGAAGGAGCAGCAGGAATAAGTAACTGCCTGGATAGGATGGTCAAGGGGAAGGAGCCACTCAGATAAAAGTTCATAAAAGTGCCTTATGGCCCTTGAGATGGGTGGTACCACTGGAAGCAATGACAATGGTGGATTGGAGGACACATTTTGAGGCTAATTTATAGGCTTAATGTTTTATATTTTAGATTTGAAATGCAGGTGAGATACTCAAGCAGAAGCAGCCTGCAGGCGGATACAATGTGTCAGAACAGAACTCTCAGTTTAGGAGATGAAAGGACAAAGTTCAAAATGCAGTACAAAATGAAGCAGGGCAAAGATAACAGAGTTTTGCCAAAAGAACACACTGGTCATAGCAAACACCCTCTTTCCAACAACACATGAGATGACTCTATACATGGACATCACCAGATGGTCCACCTGAAATCAGATTGATTATATTGTTTGCAGCCAAAGGTGGAGAAGCTCTATACAGTCAGCAAAAACAAGACCAGGAGCTGACTGTGGCTCAGATCATGAACTCCTTATTGCCAAATTCAGACATAAACTGAGGAAAGTAGGGAAAACCACTAGGCCATTTAGATATGACCTAAATCAAATTCCTTGTGATTATACAGTGGAAGTGACAAATAGATTTAAGGGATTAGATCTGCTAGAATGACTTAAGAACTGTGGATGGAAGTTCATAACA
The DNA here is from genome assembly GCF_054371585.1 of Giraffa tippelskirchi. NCBI lineage: Eukaryota > Metazoa > Chordata > Mammalia > Artiodactyla > Giraffidae > Giraffa > Giraffa tippelskirchi. The sequence goes on along the minus strand of NC_137289.1, from coordinate 8,328,932 downwards.
TTGTACAGGAGGTGGTTAACAAAACCATCCCAAAGAAAAAGAAAGAAATGCAAGATAGCAAAGTGGTTGTCTGAGGAAGCTATACAGATAGCTGAGGAAAGAAGAGATGCGAAAGGCAAAGGAGAAAAAGAAAGTTATACCCAACTGAATGTAGAGTTCCAAAGAATAGCAAGGAGAGATAAGAAAGTCATCTTAAGTGAACAATGCAAAGAAATAGAGGAAAACAATAGAATGGGAAAGTCTATAGATCTCTTCAGGAAAATTAGAGATACCAAGGGAATATTTTATGCAAAAATGAACACAATAAAGGACAGAAACAGCAAGGACCTAACAGAAGCAGAAGAGATTAAGAAGAGGTGGGAAGAATACACAGAAGAATTACACAAAAAAGGTCTTAATGACTTGGATAACCACGCTGGTGTGATCACTCACCTCGAGCCAGACACCCTGGAGTCTGAAGTCAAGTGGGCCTTAGGAAGCATTACTACAAACAAGGTGAGTGGAGGCAATGGAATTCCAACGGAGCTATTTCAAATCTGAAAAGATGATGCTGTTAAAGTGCCACACTCAGTATGCCAGCAAATTTGAAAAACTCAGCAATGGCCACAGCAATGGAAAAGGCCAGTTTTCATTCCAATCCCAAACATGGGCAATGCCAAAGAATGTTCAAACTACCATAAAACTGCGCTCATTTCCCATGATAGTAAGGTAATACTTAAAATCCTTCAAGATAGGCTTCAATAGTATGTGAACTGAGAACATCCATATGTACAAGCTGGATTTAGAAAAGGCAGAGGAATTAGAGGTCAAATTGCCAACATCCATTGGATGATAGAAAAAGCAAGGGAATTCCAGAAAAAAAAAACATACTTCTGCTTCACTGACTACACTAAACCCTTTCACTGTGTGGATCACAACAAACTGTGGAAAATTCTTAAAGAAATTCTTAAAGAAATTGGCAGACCAACTTACCTGCCTCCTGAGAAACCTGTATGCAGGTCAAGAAGTAACAGTAGAACCGGACATGGAACAATGAACTGGTTCAAAATTGTGAAGGGAGTATGTCAAGGCTATATATTGTCACCCTGCTTATTTAACTTATATGCAGGATACATCATGCGAAATGCTGGGCTGGATGAATCTCAAGCTAGAATCAAGATTGCCGGGAGAAATGTCAGCAACTTCAGATATGCAAATGATACCACCCTAATGGCACCAAGAGCCTCTTGATGAAGGTGAAAGAGGAGTGTGAAAAAGCTGCCTAAAACTTAACATTCAAAAAACGAAGATCACAGTATCCAGTCCCATCACTTCATGGCAAATATATGAGGGGAAAAGTGGAAATAAATGAAGATTTTATTTTCGTGGGCTCCAAAATCACTGCAGATGATGACTACAGCCTTAAAATTGAAAGATACTTGTCCCCTGGATGAAAAGCTATGACAAACCTAGACAGCATATTAAAAAAACAGAGATATCACTTTGCTAACAACGGTCCATATAGCCAAAGTTACGGTTTTCCCTGTAGCCATGGACAGATGTGAGAGTTGGACCATAAAGAAGGTAGAGTGCCGAAGAATTGATGCTTTGGAACTGTGGTGTTGGAGAAGACTCTTGAGAGCCCCTTGAACATCAAGGAGATCAAACCAGTCAATCCTAAAGGAAATCAACCCTGAATATTTATTGGAAGGACTGATGCTGAAGCTGAGGCTCCAATACTTTGGCCACCTGATGCAAAGAGCCAACTCATTGGAAAAGACTCTTATGCTGAGAAAGATTGAGAGTAGGAGAAGAAAGGGGCAACAGAGGATGAGATGGTTTTATGGCATCACTGACTCAATGGAAATGAGTTTGAGCAAACTGCGAGAGATAGTGCAGGACAGGGAAGCCTGGCAAGCTGCAGTCCATGGGGTCACAAAGAGTCAGACACCACTGAGGGACTCAGCAGCAACAACAACAGGATAAAGTTCAGAAGAAGCTGTTGTGAGTAGGAAAATGAGAAGTGAAGAACATAAGACTTACCTCTAGTACCCACAGTGGAAAGACAAAGAACAATAAACAAAATAGAGGAGTAGCTATAATCATGGGCAGGAGGTAAAATTTTTGCCTGATTTAGCAAAAATACAGGACTCCCAGTTACATTTGTATTTCAGACAAACAATGAATGATTTTTTATATGTAAGTGTATCTCAAATATTGCACAGGATATACTTATCTGAAAAATGTCAATTGTTTATCTGAAATTCAAATATAACTATTTTATTGGTGCTCTTGTATTTTATATCATCGGCAAATCATATCATTTTGACTTTGTAATGTATCAAAAACTGCAGAGAGATAAAGGAGTCATGAGAAACATTTACTCAGTTGTCTTTCCCTGTCCCTGAAAGATAAAATGTTTTCATGTCCTGAGTTAAGGATGATTTAGGAATGATGTAGCCATATGTAAGTTTGGGCAGATAAACTTAGATCTGATTTGCAAATGGTTTCCTGTTTATTGACTAGAGAATTTTGTCAGAATTCATACATCCTTGTTGGCAGAATAAACAGTGCTATTCTTTAATGTAATTTATTTCATAAAGATATTGATCAAATTCTTTACATTATGCAATTCAAGGAAAACAGTTTCTAAAATTACAATTCCAGTTTAGCAAGACTGACCACCAGACTCAGGAAGAGTGCTAAGATACAAAGATAATTTTTTGAAAAATTTGGGACTTAGTTGCTTTACAGTTCAAGAAATTAGTTTTAACTGTGCTTTGTCATTAAAGCATACATAAATAAGATTCATATTTTGTAATGCATCATTGAGTCTTTGCACTACTACTCCATCAGTGATCACCTTCAAAAATGTCAAGAAAACAAAAACCATATTAAGTTTTGATCATTATTTAAAATGAAAGGCCAAAAACTTTTAATACTTCCATAACATTCTAATCAAATTATATCTACATTTTTTTCCTAAATCAATTCTTGACTCATTTACAATAGCTATAATTAAGAAGGTAATAAATATTATCTTTGATATACTGTGAAACAAAGTTCAGAAGCTTGTCATTAAGAGATTTATCTATAAATTCAATTTTTTTAATTTTCACGGAGCACAAATTTTAAATTGCCCATGTGTGCTCAGTCACTCAGTCGTGTCCAACTCTCTGCGACCCCATGTAGCCCACCAGGCTCCTCTGTTCATGGGAATTCTCCAGGCGAGAATACTAGAGTGGGTTGCCATGCTCTCCTCAAGGGGAACTTCCTGACCCAGGGATATAACCCCTGTCTCCCACATTGCAAGAGGATTCTTTACTGTCTGAGCCACCAGGGAAGACCCTAATTTGCCCATAAGAAATATCTTACCTGGGAAACATTCTGCAATCTAGGAAAACCATGCAATGTTTTCAGAAATGAAAGATTAACTATCAGTTAGGTTGTATCCTCTTGTAAATAGAATATTTTATGTTTAAAAGAAAGTCTAAACCTAACTGAAGCTCAGAAAATATTCAGAAAACACTCAAGACAACCAAATTTCCCAAGTGAAAGATATTCATATCTGGATTGATCTTAACACCCTTTAGAAATGAGTAGTTTGAATGACAAGATACGCTTCCCTGTTTTTTATTATTTTAATTGTTTCCTTATGCAATATGTTTTTCCCATTTGAGCCTTCATTTTTTATTTTACGCTGTAAGAATATAGTAATAACATTTGTCTCCCTCACAATTTTGTTATTAGGATGAAATGACATAATATACATTAAGTATAAAATATTGTTCCAGTTATATAAAATGTATTTGATTACTAGTTGCTATGATTATTATTATTACTTTACTATCATTGTCACTATTAATGAATTCAAACTTAGGGAAAGGGAAGAACAACATAGAACCTGTGAAAAAAATCTAAAACAAAAGAGTAGATGACAAAAGTAGGAAAAGGTTCAGAAATATATTTCTCCTGAAAGAGATTTAATATATGAAAAAAAACATTTACTTTTTTGTAAATATATACACACATACTATATATATATATAAAATATATTTTGTAAATATATATAGAGGAGACTTAAATGAAACAAGAGTGCAACAGAAGGAAAGCCTCAGGAATCAAAATAATATTTGTTAGAAGTAAAAATCTACTGGATTGTAGAAAATGTTCAACAATAAACATAGAAACAAATTTAATTTGTAATAAATAATTTATAAAGTTATGTATTACCATGCATTAATTAATTAAACTATTTGAACAATATCAGGATTCTATTGTTGGTACTTCCTAGTAATTAATGTCATGTCACACATAGTGTCTATTCACCAGGAGAATGTCTTTGCCTCTTATCAACAAAGATGTATCTGTTTTCACTATATTTTTAGAGACTATTATGTTTAATAGTCAACTCACGACTTCTGACATAGTCTATGTAATCCATTCAACTCTCATTTTGTTCTTAGAGTGTGAGCCAAATGCAATTTTTATTTATTTGGTCACCCTGTGTGGCTTGAAGGATCTTAGTTCCCCAACCAGGGCTGGAATCTGTGCCCTTGGCAGTGAAAAAGCAGAGTCCTAACCACTGGACAACCAGGGAAGTCCCCATTTTCACTGTATTTTTATGTGTGTTATTTTAATTAATATTTATGGTGGCTAGAGTCTTCCCCTGCCTTTACTCGTTATTCTGATTTATTTGAGTGTTCATTCAGTAAATATTTTTTGAGCATCCACTGTGTGCCAAGTACTAAGCTAAGTACTCATACTTTGCATAAGTAGTTGTAAGCAAGATAATGATGCTTAGCCTCTTGGAGCCTATAATCGTGTGGGTGAAGAGAGTGATTAAACAATCATAAAAAGCAAATGTAAAATGGTAGCTAGAACAAATACTACAATGATGAATCTTATAATTAGGGAGAAGATTTCCTGAAGAAGAGATAATGGACTTGAGGTATGAAGTGTAACTGGGAAAAAGCAAAAGTGGTATCCCAGGCCAAGAAGGCAATGTAAGCAGAGCCCTGTGACGAGAGGAAACATAGTGACTGAAAGAATACCAATATGGCGAAAGCGTTGAGAGTAAGGGTGAATTTGATTGAAGAATTGGGGGTGAGAAGGGTGAATTTGATGGAAGAAGCGTTTCTCTTTATACCAATAGCAAAGAGAAGTCCTTGACGAATTTTAAGCAAAGGAGTAACAATGTTTTGCATCTTTTAAAAGATCGCCCTGGTTACAGAAAGAGAATAGAGTGGATGGAAACCAGAGTAGCTGCCATTAACAGGTTATTACAAAAGTCTAGGTGAGTTACAGTGGCAGCTTTTACTAGAGCAGTAGTGGTGGAAATGGAGTGGAAGGTAAAATAAACAAGAATAGTTGATTATTGGATATGAGAGTAAGGGAGCTAGAAATGACCATGACAACTCCTGAATTTCTGGCTAATATAATGGGATGGACAGTGGGGCTCTTAATTGAGCGGGAGAACAGCAGAAAAAGAAAAAAAAATGAATGGAAAGCTCATGAGCTCTATTTTGGACATATTGATTTCAAGGTGCCTTTAAGACATTCAAGAAGAGATTTCAAATAAGCTATTGGAAATACAGACCTGATGTTCTGAAAAGCGGTCCACTGTGGGGATGAAATACTGGGGGCTGCCTCAATACAGGGGGTGATTCAAGTCGTGAGTGTGGGTGACTTCACTTGGGTACAAGGAAAGAAGTGAGCTTAGAATCAGGTCGCGATGTGCTCCATTATAAAATGCCCAGAAAGAAAAAGGAAAAACTAAAGATAATGTGTTACGTTCTCCAAGAGAAGAGAATGTTTCAAGAGAAGAAGCGTCGCCAATGATACCAAATGTTGTTGAAGAGCTGAAGATTTGTAAGAGCTGAAAAGTGTCCGTTTGCTTTAGCAATATGGATGCTGTCAGTTGTGATGTGGCTGAAAGCCTGACTGAGTTGGTAATGAATGGGACAGAGAATTCTTTTAAGAGATTTGCTTTTGAAAGGAAAAGATAAAGGAGCATAATCAGAAGGAATATGGGGTTCAGTGAGGTTTAAATTGTTTTAATAGTGGAGGCTTGAACATGATTAAACGGGAGGATCTATTTGAGGAGAGATTGAATATACAAAAGAAAGAAGGGATTGCTAGTGTAAAGTGGTGTTGTTTAGTCGCTAAGTTGTTTCTGACTCTTTGCGACACCATGGACTGTAGCCTGCCACGCTCCCTCTAGCCAAGAGATTTTCCAGTCAAGAATACTGCAGTTGGTTGCCATTTCCTCCTCCAGGGGGTGTTCTCCACCCAGGGATCAAACCCACACCTCTTGCATTGGCAGGTGGATTCTTTACCACTGAGCCACTAGGGAAGCCGGGGGATGCTGAAAAAGATGTGATCCTAACATGGGTGGAGAAATGGCTGTAGAATAAAGAGTGGATCCTCTAATGTTAAGGATGATAGAAATGGAGTATGAATTAAGTATAAGTATATGATTGGTAGCAGAGAGAGAAGAACACTCCCATCTGGTGTGCTACATTTTCTCTGACTTACATTTTCTCTGGAAAGTAGCATTTAAGATCATATGTGAGAGGAAGGGGATAAAGCAGTAGGGGAGTTAAGGAATTGTGTTGGTGTTTGTGAAGAGTTGATTAAAGGAATGTGGCAGGCTTGCTAGGCAGTATTGAGGGCCCATTTGCATCTGATGGTTATACATGTACAGTGGGACCAATTTGTATGGTGTTCAATATTATACCAACAAACATTTTTCAGCAAGGGTCCCAGCTTGAGCCTAAAATATGTCTACTATGGGAATCATTCATGTCTGCAGGAGCCAGTTAGAGAGACTCAGATGTTAAGGGCTAACACCTCCTGCTATAGCAACATCTAAAGTATGACAAGGATAAAATTGTGGCAATGTTTGCATTAGTTCAGCCTAGTAGAGGTGACCATACAAGTGCCTAAAGTTCTTATGTTCCATCCTTTTCAGGAGCTAGGAGAAAAGGATAAACCAAACCTGGATATTTCTGGAGTGCAAGTTTAGGAAAACTTTCTTGGCAAATATAAGAAAGCAGAAATATGTTGCGGAGGCAGAAGAGGCTTATTAAAATTTTAAATCAGAAAATTCTAAAAATGAGGGAGTGGTGGACCCAAATATGGTAGTTGTCATGTGTTTGCTTAATCTCCCATATAGTAAGGGCCTTCCTATCTCTCTCTCCCTGATTCCCAAGAGGGGTGATTTCTGTCCTTTTCTCCATACAACTCTCCACTAATGCTTTTGGAAAGCCAGCCACCATGGACATGCCTGCCTCCAAGGATTCTCTGTGAGGGATGGGATTGAATGTCCTTTAAACTCTGTTCTGGAAAAGTACATAGGAAAAAGGTGATGATTAGTGTGACGTTCTACAACTCAGTACCTATACCATGAGTGCAGGGGGGTGGAGGAGACCTGCTGAAGAAATCCTGCATAAAGAATTTATGCTCCCAGGAGCATAGGTGTCATACAAAGGATTATACTTACTAATGAAAAAGAAATTCTTTTGGTTTTAGCACTCCTAATAAAATGTCCATGATATCACTACTGTTCCTGTGCATATGTAAACTGCTGGTTCCCTGATCCTCTTGGAGCCATGGAAGGTGCCCTTGAGATAAAGAGCCATAGGGGCTTTACGACTGTGAAACAGCAAATAAATAGGAGCAAGTTCTCTTATTTAATGATTTCAATTTTCTTTCATCCCAAAGCTATTTAATGTCCATGGTTTTTGAAAGAAGCTATGAATTGTGTTCAGCTTTTCCTTGCTCAATCTCTAATTATTCCAGAAGGAATTTCCTCTCAAATTCATTCATCACATACTGAGTGGCTAACATGTACTAGGCGCTGTGTACTAGGGCTGGGCATGCAGTGGTGACCTTGACAAATGTGGTCCTTACTCTCATGGAACATATAGTCAGGTCACGTGAGCACCTCCCTCATCAACTATACACTGAGATACCTTCACAAAATGTCTATATCCTCTTCTGAATGGCCTGACCTCTAATAGTAACAGTGTTGGTAACCTTTTAGGAGTGCCTTGAGGCTCTCATATTTATTTGACCACTGGCATTTCTTAGAGAAAATGCTGTCTTCTCTTAAAGGTATTATTGCATTACATTCATTATCTTTATTGCATTGCTGATTCCTGCATTTTGAGCATTTCTTCTGGTGATCAGAGGTGTAATTTTAACCTGTCAGGAGCCAGGGTTATTGGAGAAGATGCCGGATTACCATTTGTATGGTTTATTTCCTGTAGCTTCCTCGCACTGGTGGAATATGAGCTTTGATTTGTCCTGATGCATACAGAATTCCTAATTTTCTTTATTTGTCATAAATATTTGGTTGTAGAGAATCAATACAGTAGTTGCTAAGTAACCAAATTGCCCCACTGGCCCTAAGATTGTATTGTGAGGAATATAAAAGTACACTGCTGTAGAAAGCATTTCATTTAGATAAATACTTCTCCTGTTAGGCCAATAGTATTCCTTGTTTTTCTACTAAGGCTTGTCTATACAAGTAGAGAACTGAAGTGACCATCACTTTCAAAGTAAAAGTAGAAATGTTGACAGAAATTAGCCACTTGGCTAAACTTATTTATCAAATTCAACAATTAATTGCTGAAGTTTCTACTTCACTGCCTGGCTATACTCAAGGCAGCATTCAGGTTCAACAATAGCATATTGATATGGGAATCTTACACAAATGGTCAGATTTCCTCTTTCAAGATACATGCCAAACAAGTGCATACATATTTGCAAACATGTTACACACATGGCACCCATCTGTCTTGGGTTGCCCTGCATGGCATGGCTCAAAGCTTTATTGAGTTATACAAGCCCCTTTGCCATGACAAGCCTGTGATCCATGCAGGGGTTGTAACAGGTATGTTTAGATGTATACTCAAGGTGTCCTGACTTTCTTTTATTTGTTTAATTAGGAGACTATTCTCCAAAATTTTCCTTACAGAAGTTGGTAAAAAGCATGATAAAGGCAGAATTGGGGGAATATCTGTTTTTTTTTTCAGTAGTGCATCATTCTGTTAACATTTTCAGACCCCACCATTGAAAGTGCTGAAAAGAGTTCACAGCTTGTGTCTTCAAAGAATTCACAGTCCAGTGAGAAAAAAAAGCATATGAGGATAATGGAAGGGGTGGGATTATTGCTATGATTGAAGATTTGTACTGCTATGAAAGCATAGGGTTGGGAGTGGGATGGGAGAAAGCATATCTACCTGGTCAGGGAAGAGTGAGTCCAGGCTCCAGGCAACATGGTGTACTGGAGAGAAAGGGGGCTCAAGGAAGACTAAGCAAATATGAACAGGCCCCTAACCCTTGACAAGCATGTACATATTTTGGGTAAAATTCAGTTCAAGAGTTATCTGTGTCTATATATACACGGATATAACTTTGAACTCTATTGTCTATATAGTAAAAGAGAAGGAGTGCTGACCTCAAACTAAGATACCAGAAATAATGAGAAAAGTTAATCAATGTATGGCAAAACAAATACAATATTGTAAAGTTAAAAAATAGATAAATAAACTAATGTAAAATAAAAAAAAGTTAAAGCCTAAGAAGTGACTGTGACTTTCTGTGTCATGGTGTCATGGTGTCCCACAGGGTTAAGGATTCCTGTATCACAGTGGAGGAGGCAAGAAGGCTGGAAGTAAGACCCCTGGAGAACAACCTATCCTTAATGTAGAGCTAACATGTTTGCATACCATTTCTGTCCTTTATCAAGCTCATTTGCAAGCTCTTTATCAAGCTCTTTGCATTAAATGTTCTCTTGGTATCTCTAATTTTCTGGAAGAGATCTCTAGTCTTTCCCATTCTGTTGTATTCCTCTATTTCTTTGCATTGATCTCTGAGGAAGGCTTTCTTATCCCTCCTTGCTATTTTTTTGGAACTCTGCATTCAAATGGGTATATCTTTCCTTTTCTCCTTTGCTTTTTGTTTCTCTTCTTTTCACAGCTATTTGTAAGGCCTCCTCAGGCAGCCATTTGCTTTTTTGCATTTCTTTTTCTCGTGGATAATCTTGCTTCCTGTCTCCTGTACAATGTCACAAACCTCCGTCCATAGTTCATCAGGCTTTCTATCAGATCTATTCCCTTAAATCTATTTCTCACCTCCACTATATAATCATTAGGGATTTGTTTTAGGTCGTACCTGAATGGTCTAGTGGTTTTTCCTACTTTCTTCAATTTAAGACTGAATTTTGCAATAAGGAGTTCATGATCTGAGCCACATTCATCTCCCAGTTTTGGTTTTGCTGAGTGTATAGGCTCTTCCATCTTTGACTGCAAAGATTATACTCAATCTGATTTTGGTGTTGACCATCTGGTGATGTCCATATGTAGAGTCACAATTTGTATGGAAACACAAAAAACCTCGAATAGCCAAAGCAATCCTGAGAATGAAGAATGGAACTGGAGGAATCAACCTGTCTGAATTCAGACTATACTACAAAGCTACAGTCATCAAGACAGTATGCTATTGGCACAAAGACAGAATTATAGATCAACGAAACAAAATAGAAAGCACAGAGATAAATCCATGCACCTATGGAGACCTTATCTTTGACAAAGGAGGCAAAACTATATAATGGAAAAAAGATAATCTCTTTAACAAGTAGTACTGAGAAAGCTGGTCAACAACCTGTAAAGGAATAAAACTAGAACACTTTCTAACACCATTCACAAAAATAAACTCAAAATGGATTAAAGATATAAATATAAGACCAGAGATTATAAAACTCTTAGAGGAAAACATAGGCAGAACACCCTCTGATATAAGTCATAGCAAGATCCTCTATGACCCACCTCCCAGTGTAATGGAAACAAAAGCAATAATAAACAAATGGGACCTAATTAAACTTAAAAGCTTTTGCACAACAAAGAAAACTATAAGCAAGGTGAAAAAGCCTTCAGGATGGGAGCAAATAATAGCAAATGAAGAAACTGACAAAGAATCAACCTCAAAAATATACAAGCACGTCATTGCAGCTCAATACAAGAAAAATAAACAACCCAATCAAAAAATGGACCAAAGAACTAAACAGACATTTTCCAAAGAAGACAGATGGATAACAAACACATGAAAAGATGCTCAACTTCACTCATTATCAGAGAAATGTAAATCAAAACCACAGTGAGGTACCATCTCACACCGGTCAGAATGGCTGGCATCAAAAATCTACAAACAATAAATGCTGGAGAGGGTGTGGAGAAAAGGAAACCCTATTACAGTGTTGGTGGGAATGCAAACTAGAACAGCCACTATGGAGAACAGTGTGGAGATTCCTTCAAAATTTGGAACTAGAACTGCCATATGACCCAGCAATCCCACTGCTGGACATACACACTGAGGAAACCAGACTTGAAAGAGGCACGTGTACCCCAATGTTCATCACAGCACTATTTACAATAGCTAGGACATGGAAGCAACTTAGATGTCCATAGGCAGATGAATGGATAAAAAAGCTGTGGTACATATACACAATGGGATATTATTCAGCTATTAAAAAGAACACATTTGAGTCAGTTCTAATGAGGTGGACGAAACTGGAGCCTATTATACAGAGTGAAGTAAATCAGAAAGAAAAACACCGATAACGTACATTAACACATATATATGGAATTTAGAAAGATGGTAATGGCGACCCTATATGTGAGACAGAAAAAGAGACACAGATATAAAGAACAGACTTTTGGACACTGTGCGAGAAGGTGAGGGTGGGATGATTTGAGAGAATAGCACTGAAACATGTATATTACCATGTGTGAAATAGATGACCAGTTCAAGTTTGATGCATGAAACAGGACACTCACAGCCAGTGCACTGGGACAACCCAGAGGGATGGGATGGGGAGAGAGGTGGATGGGGGGTTCAGGCCGGGGGTCATATGTACAACTGTGGCTGATTCATGTCAATGTATGGCAAAAACCACCACAATATTGTAAAGTAATTAGCCGCCAATTAAAATAAATAATTAAAAAAATTTACTGACAGACCTTGAAAGTAGCAAGTAATCTCAACTTCTGTTTGCTCATATCATGTGGAAGTGAAATAGAAAAATTACCCATGAGACATCTCAAATGTGTGCCATGTACAGGCATGGATTCATAATGCTTGTGTGTTAAATCCTAGATGCTCTTAAAATAAAAATGGGGCAGGGGCCATTAAAGTCTGCATGGGAGTCTCCCTAAATGGAGATACAAAACCACTTTTGTAAGGGCATGTTTTCAACCCAAGGCACATAAGACTCAATGAGAAAAAACAAAAACATATAAAGCAACTTTAAACTGGGGATTAGCCACATAAATAAAGAAATAAAAAGCACATAACAAAATTAGCCACCATGAACAAGAGCCAGCTAATTTCAAAAAAAACAACAGATTTAGCAAACCAAGAAATGCAGGTAACAGAATAATCTGTAAAAGACTATAAAATAAGTGTGTTTAAAATGAGGAAATAGTAAACCAGAATCTAAAAGTCATAATGAATGAACTGGAGAGCAATTTTTTGAAAAAGAACAAACAGAACATAAATAAAATGGAAAAAAATAATATGAATATAGAAAATTTGACCAACTCAGTAAAGAATCTTGATTAATGGACAGTGTAGAGCATCTCACACAACAAATAGAAGACACATCTATTTTAAGTACACATGGAATATTTACCCCCCGACTTACCATGGACTAGGCTGCAAAAGAAGTCCAAAAACTTACTAAAGAATTTGTATCATGCAGATCAAATTTCATGATTACAACATTAAATAAAACAAAATAAATAGCAATATGAGAGCCAACATCACCACTGTCTCACATGTTTCATAATGAAACTTGCACCTTTCATTAACTCATGAGTCAATAAAAAAACCTAATGGCAATTACGATTTAGTGATGATTAAATGACAAGAATAACATCATTTCAAAGATGAACAAGCTGCTAAGTTGGTACATTGATAGAAAAAATTAGCTATAAAGTGTTATATATAAAATAAGGCTGAAAAAAAATAAGGCTGAGAATTCATGTGCTGTGTTCAACTCACAAATATAGAAGAAGAATAAAGTCAAAGTAAAGAAAACTGAAGGATGGAATAGAACAAACAGAAATTAATTAAATGCAAAAATAATTTTCTGGTTAGATCAATAAATCAGCTAACCGATAGGTTATTCTTTTGAAAACAGATAAACATCTGACAAACATTGCTCCAGGAAACAAATAGTAGAGTTGGCAGAAATAAAAGAATTAGAAATTTAAAAGGGAATATAACAATTAGTGTAGATATTTAAAATATAAGAGAATACTTGAAACAGCAACATGTCAATAAATTTGAAAACTTAGATATAGTAGAATTTTACTAGAAAAATATTTTTTACATTGAAACAATATATACATATGTATAGACTAGTTGATAAATGATATATAGTACTTCTCTTTCTCAAATGATAGCTAACAGTACATTATTAATATTTAAAAATCAACAACTTTCTCAGTTTGGACAGTTAACGATTATTTTATTTTTCTAAAATCACCATACTCTTTCCAAGTAAACATGCTATGTTTACATTTTTTTCTTCAAATTCAGGAGAAAGATTAAAATCCATCTGAAGCAATTCTTAGCACAATCCTTTGAGCTTGAAGATATTACTTACTGTTCTTTTTTTTTTTTTTTTTTTTTTGCAACCATACTAAGAATCCTGTTCTACCCAGCAGCTCCCAGCATCACAGCCTTAACACGAGTTTAAAAGAGCACAGACCCATATTTCAAGGCTGTTAGAAAATAATTGATTTCTTAGGGCATGATCCTAATGCACCTGATAATATTCTAGGCTGCCATAGATTTAGATTTCTCCTTTGTCTTTCTAAAACTTACTGTATAATGCAAGAGTCATTTTATTGACCCACCTGATCCACTTAATCTACGAATTATATTTTTAACCGTATCACCTCATTGGAAGTGTGGAAAAGTATTTCAGCTTGACATATTTCTTATTCATCTTTAACCTCTTCATATAAAAAGGCAGGATTTCTTAGCAGTGCTGCTGCTAAGTCACTTCAGTCGTGTCTGACTCTGTGCGACCCCATAGACGGCAGCCCACCAGGCTCCCTCGTCCCTGGGATTTTCCAGGCAAGAACACTGGAATGGGTTGCCATTTCCTTCTCCAATGCATGAGAGTGAAAAGTGAAAGTGAAGTCGCTCAGTTGTGTCTGACCCTTCGCGATCCCATGGACTGCAGCCCACCAGGCTGCTCCATCCATGGGGTTTTCCAGGCAAGAGGACTGGAGTGGGGTGCCATTGCCTTCTCCGTCTTAGCACTAGGTATTATCATAAAATATATGAACCAGAAAGAACTGAGCTGAGTGAGACTTGATTGCAATTAACTCTGGAAGAAAGAATGTTGAAAGGATGAAAGAAATGTAGCATTTTTATATGACATACCTTACAAGACAGGTGTAAACATGATGCCATTGTGTCCCTAAATGTGCACCTGCACACCTATACACACTCATCTGCGCACGTGTGAACGCAGGGGAGCCAGGCGAGTCATCCATTATCATCCTGTCCCATTTTACACATGAAAAAAACAGACTCAAAGATTGAGAGTCCCTTGTCAACGTTACACAGTTTAATATGCAAGTATTTGTGGTTCAACTACAGAGCCCGTGTGCTGCAACTCCTGAGCCCCAGTAAGACCCAATACAGCCAAATAAATCAATAAATATTTAAGAATGCACATATTTGTGGCATTGTTTGCCAGTATTTTCTCCTTTACTTCACATTGAAGACTGATCAAGTTGAGGGCAGTTACTCACTGGGAGCCAGAAACATCACTCATTTTCTCCTTGCTTTTGTTCCTTAAATCAGTCTTTCTCAGGTGCCTACCTTATGCCAGCCACTATAACTGAGTCTTCAGTATGTAATCAGCTTTCCTTTTGTCTTCTTTCCCTCTTTTTGATGGCTACATTGCCTTCCATGTTTCTTTAGTAGTCTCTGGCTCTAACCATTTGCTGGTTTCAGCCACCCAGTAATGAAGTTCCACCAAAGCAAACCAGAGCTGGATATCGTTCACTTCTGTAACTGGTGCTGGATCCTTATAGGGTGGTTCTCACTTTTGTGAAGAGAAATAATGGCTGTTTTCTGAACATAATGCTTCTCTGAATTGGGCCATAAATCAATTTCTTATGGAAAGGTAAGAGGGAACACTGAAAATGGTGGTCAGGGGTGGGAGAAGCACCATCCACAAATTTGAATCTATATTGGGAAATTTTCTCAAATGTCCTTGACCCATTTTTACTAGATGTTGGGAATTTAGGATAACTATTAATTGGACAGAGACATTACATATGCTCTGATTGTTTGGCACAATAAAGGCATATGGTGGAGATCTGCAAACATAATTTGGCTACTCAGTGTAAGGTGACCCTGCATTATGGCCCCTGGCCAGTTCATTATTATTATGGATGTACAACCTTTGTATCTGACTGTATTTCCTTGGAAGGACTTGAGTCTGGTTGACTTCTAGACTACATTCTGCCAAGAACCCTAATGAAAAGTTACAAAGTATCCCATGATGTCCCAAAACCTAGTTAGAAAGAGCTGCTTGAATTTCAGGATAACCAGTGTTCAAGATAACCAGTTGTTGAACCAATTTAAAGCCTTTTCTTAAAAGAAAAAAATAAGATTCTGCATATGCATCCACACAGCCAAAGCATTGCTCATTCCCAAGATGGCAAGCAAAATGGTATGGGAGTCCCTGTACTGTAATGTTATGTGGCAGTTTTTCCCTATTAAAATGCTTGAATTCATTGCAGCTTAGCAAAGGTGTCATAACAAAAGCATTTGCCCAAGTTTTTGAGAAAATACAATCAGAGCTCATGGGGGATATGGCTGTGCATGAATACTAAGTGTTAGTTTTATGTTCTGGGTCTTTTCAAAGAAACACAGAGATGTTTGAAAAAATAGAAATATAACTATATTCATTCTTTTTGAGATGGACTTGCACTAAACAATGTCTACATCCTCCTGTGAAGGTTGCAGGGTTTGGGATTGATATATTCATCTGGGGGGTGCTCCAGGCCCAGGCACCTCTGTGAAAGACATGTTTAGTTATTTGGCAAATCCATTGCAGGCTGGCAACCTTCTCTTCCTGCCTGCTACATTTTAATATGCAGAACGAAACTTGTGTGGAAGGGCGGCAGATATTTAGGTCATTTAACTGCTCTAGTAAAATACAAATTAACAGGAAAATTGCTGACATCATTAGTATAAAGCATTAACATCTGCAGGTTACACATGCCAGCTGCATAATATCTGTTAATTATGGTTGTAATAGGAGACCATTGGGAGTGTGAATCAGGATTTATGTGAAAGTTTTGCCACTTTCAGAAATATAGAATTTGACTTGGAATGTTCCATTTGTAAAAATGAAGAAAATTCTGTGTGTGAGTAGGGATATAGGTGAATCAAATGCTTTTGAAAATGAATCCAATCAGTTATTTATTTCTTTTTTTCCCCAAAGACATTTAATTAAGCTTAATTTTGGTAATATAGAAATATAAACTTTCGAGTCCTTTGTTTAAAAAACACAGGGATCATTTGTTTAAAACTTTTTGCTTCTGTGTTATTTTGTGGGGTTTTTCATCTTTATACGTGATGTAGTAGCACTTATCCCTCTGTACTTTTTCTCAATTAACCTCAAAGTTTCACATATTATTTCATTTATACTTTAGTTGTGTTTTCATTTCAGTTTGTGCTATATTGAAATATCTCTCTGAGGGCATCCTGAAGCTGCTATTATATTATATTAATCATGTCCAGTGAAAATACACGTGGCCTGAGATGAGGCACCCACCAATTTAACGAGTTTAAGGACTGTGAAAAGGGCTTCCCTGGTGGCTCAGTGGTAGAGAATCCACCTGCCAGTGCAGGAGACACGGGTTCAATCCCTGGATGGGAAAGATCCCACAGGCTGCGAAGCAACTAAGCCGGTGCACCACAACTACTGAGCCTGTGGTCTAGAATCCAGGAGCTGCAACTACTGAAGCCCACATGCCCTAGAGCCTGTGCTCCACAATAAGAGAAGCCATCACAATGAGAAGCGTGCACACCGCAACTAGAGAGTAGCCCCTCCTTACCACAACTAGAGGAAAGCCAACACAGCAGTGAAGACTCAGCACAGTCAAAAAAAATACACTAAATTATTTTAAGAAGGACTGTGAAAAAAATACACAGTAGAGGTTTCTTTTAATATTTAATTAATTGATTTTATTTGACCACACCAGGTCTTATTTGCGGCATGTGGGATCTTTGATCTTTGTTGTGGCATACAGGATTTTAGTTGTTTCATGTGGAATCGAGTTCCCTGACCAGGGATTGAACCCAGGCCCCTGCATTGGGAGCTTGGAGTTTAAGCCACTGGACCAGAAGAGAAGTTCCCACAGTAGAGGTTTTATAGGTGAAACTTGGGAGTTCATAGAATAGGAAAATCATTACTGTTACAAGTGACTAATAACTTTCCCTGGTTTTGACAGGTTTGACTGAGTTTTTTCCTTAAGAAAAGGGAATATTACACAACATTTAGAAGTTTCCTTTGCATTGATCTGTCCATGCAGTTAGTGATATATAACCAGATTCTCTGAATGCCCTTTAAAGAGGCCTGCTATCAATTATCAGATTTTCTCTCCTAGTAGATTTGCATTATTTTTCATGATTTTTATATTACCCATTCCAAGGTTACACATACTTAGAACAATTGATTGGATTCAAGTAAGACATTTATCCCAGAGGAAATATTCCTGAATAATTTAATGATACATGGAGAGAATGCATTGAAAAGATAAAAATGAAAGGCTGCATATAGTGTGCAGATACTATGAAAAATGGTCACATAAATGGATAAGGATTAGAAAATTGAGGAGCCAAAGGTGTCACCATACAAATCTAATATCTGAAAACCTGCAAGGTGTAGATGTAATTACAGAAAGTCAAAGTATGACATTCTAGATGCAAGTTCACTTCAGTCTACAAACAAGGCATGTAACTTTAACCACATTTTCTAAAAAGCCAATTTTTAATTTTAAAATTCCAATCTCCACAATAGCAAAAATTACTGTGAGTCAATTCAGGATTCCTTTCCTTCCTTGCAGATGTTCCTGAATTCTGAAGGAAGCCGCATGTGTCAGAGTGTCTGAGACTCATTTTGTGTTCTATTTCATATGTCCACCATGATGTTTGCCTCATCAGCCCATCCTTTCTGCAGTTGAAGGGAGCCTGCGGGTCACCAGGGCGATACCCACCATTCATTACCTAGTAGTCCCCTTGGATCTCTCTGTCCTCTACATTCTTCGTATGTAGGGGAATATAGAAAGTACTGGATTGCCTTTGCGTCACACTCGAGGGAAGGAAATTCCATGCATCTAAGGCTTAATTTTCCAAGCAAGCTACATAGCCACTTCTACTTCAGTCTGCCACTCCCCTGTTCTGTCCCCTGGCCACAGGGCCAGAGTTGATCCTGTCCTCATATCTCACAAACCTCTTCTAGGGCAACTTGCCTACTATTGGTACTTGCCCCTCTCCTGGGGACCCAACAGCATCCACTCTTTCTTCTTGCCCACATGATTCTCTCTTTTCCCCTAGCCTTCAATCTACTATTTTATCCTAGGGAGTAACGCTGTCATTCTCTTATGAGTTCTTTTTTTTTTTTTTTTTCCAAAATTCATTCTACAGAGAGTAGAGGGTTTTGAGTTTCAAAAGCTTGGAAAATAATTCTTTGCATTTATGTTGTCACATCCCTTCTCTGAATGATAAAGAAATTATCTAGTGTTTCAAATTGGCAGAATAAAGCATGAGAGTGGGAAAAGGAAGAGTTCACATTGGTTACTATTTTTTTATTTGTTAATTAATTTTTATTGGAGTATAGTTGCTTTACAATGTTGTATTAGTCTCAGCTGCATAACAAAGTGAATCAGCTGTAGGTATACACATATACCCTCTTTTTTGGATTTCCCTCCCATTCAGGTCACCACATTGGTTACAAGGGAAGCCCCCACATTGGTTAAGAATTTTAAAAATATTATCCAGTCATATGGAAAGCAGAACTAGAAAATGCTAGAGAAGAAAGGAGCCTGGTGATTGTATCTGCCTCTCCTAAGTCAATATTGGCCTCTATGGCCAACTGTTTTTGAGTATTATGGGAAGAGAGAACTAATGCAGGCCTTTCTTCTTCTGGAACTGGGAAAGATCTCAAAGGCAAGTATATGAGATTTGGGATGAAAGTCATAATGCAGAGAGATTTGGGGGTGAGTGTATACTGCAGAGCTCTATGAAATGCCTGGAGAAGGCTAATGTCACTTGCCACCCCCACATTAGTATGCTTTATCTACCTGGTCCTCAACAGTCCCCAAAGAAGATCAGCAGTGGCCTGATTACTCCTGCCTTGAGCCTGCGCGAGGAGAAAAGTGCAATTATAAACTCAGAAGCCATGAAAGGAAAAGAAGGCTTATTTGTTATATACATTTCATAAATGTAATGTGAAATTATAATGAAAGTCAATAGATAAGCAATTGACTTGCAAAACAGAGGATTGCCACACAGAGGTCAGAAAGAGAGCTTATAGCTATAATATATAAAGAGTTCTTACAAATTAACAAGGAGATAAAGAATCCAGCTGAAAAATATGCAAAGAAATAAATAGGCCATTTAGAAAAGAGGAAACCCAAATTGCCGCAAGTGGATTAAACAGTGTTCAAACTTAGTTAGGAAAAGGCAAAATAATAATAATAATGACAATGAAATATCACTTATTCAGATCAGACTGGCAAAAATTTAAACAGCACTAACATCTATTGATTGTGGGCTTCAGGAATAACAGTACTCTCAGACATTGCTGTTAACCTGTGGATTATTATAGTCTTCTGGGAAATAAATTTCATATCTCACAAGTTTTTTTAATTTATTTTTTATTTATTTAACATTGGTTTATAAAAACATATAAGTTTCATGTGTACAACCTTATATTTCTACTTCTGTATACTCGACAGAGTGCTCACCACCAAAAATGTAGTTTCCATCCATCACTACACAGTTGATTTCTCTTTACCCTTTTCACCTATCCTTTGCCCCTTCCCCTTTCATAACCATTACTCTGTTCTCTGTATCTATCTGTTTGTTTTTGTTTGGTTCAGTTTGTTTATTTTGTTGTGTTTTTTTTTTTTTTCGGTGTATTTGCTTTTTTTTTTTTATTCCCTTTGAATCATCAATTCCACTCATGGCAGTTCTACACCACAGACAGAACACTCCCAGTTTATAAGGATGTGTACATGTGTGTGCTTAGTAAAAGTAAATCCCCAGCAATAAGAAAATGGTTCATTAAATTAGGGTTCATTCACCCTATGTTGTTGTTGTTGTTTAGTCTATAAATCATGTCCAACTCTTTGAAATCCTGTGGACTACAGCCCTCCAGTCTTTTCTGTCAATGGGATTCCCCAGGTAAGAATACTGGAATGGGTAGCCATTTCCTTCTCCAGGGGATCTTCCCAACCCAGGGACTGAACCTTCATCTCCTGCATTGGCGGGCAGGTTCTTTACCACTGAGCCCCCAGGGAAGCTCCATCCACCCTATAGATTATCATAAAACCATAAAAAGAACCAAATTAGGGCTTTATTGTGTGGTGAATTGGGAAGATTGCATGGTATCCTTTTAAGCAAAAAGAAAAGTCTCAAGGTGTGTATAATCAATTTTTATAAGAAGGTGATTAAAAACCACCTCCCTCTCTGTATGATTAACACAGATAGCTTGCTATATGATTATGTAGACTTGGAGAAAAAAAGTAGGATATGTGCTGGGTTTTTAATCTTGGCTACTCGGGGTGGTAGAGACAGGACAAGAGAAGAAGGAATCAAGAAAAATGATCCCCAAATTAAAAACATAAAACAGCTAGCCAATAAAGAGTGCATTAATAAAACAAGGAAGTTTCATTTAAGTACAAGAAATATTCATGACCATAGATTTCATGTTATGCTATTTACAAAGGCCTCCTAGGTATAAACTGTATTATATACATTAATGGTCAATGTGCTGTTTTTTGTTTGTTTGTTTTTTGATAACCAAAACATGTTCTCTCTTTGAGGAGAGAATCCTCGCAATGTATTTTTCTGCTTACAGGTGGCAGGACTCTTGCCCTCTTTCAACTTACTGGTCATATTCTTCACAAAACGCTATTTGAGGATCTTATCTTAAGCCCATTAACAGGAAAAGAATTGTTAAACATAGAGACATTTGTGGATCACCCTACTTAATAGCATATTTATACACTATTTGGCATCACTGATGACAGACACCATGTTTGAACTTTTCAGTGTCTGACATGAATCATATTTTTGCTTTCTTGATTATATAGAAAAATTACACTGTTGCAGAGATCAAGCCTGGTTATTTTGTTTTCAAAGACATTAGAATGTGTTTTTCTCTCTATTTCTAATATGCAAATATTTCACCATTGCTTATCAAGAAGTCCCAATATTATTCATCTGTTGTAGCTGTTGAAATATTTCTTTCACTTAGCTTACAGTATAATCACTGAAACATCCTTTACCTAATTTAATAACCACATCGGTAATTTACAACTCCACTCTATTCCTGGAAATATACACAACTATACACATACATATGTGCACACACATACACAATTTTAAATTTCCTTTGCATTTAAGATATCTTTCTTCCCTAAAATCTACTGTGTGCTCAGTCCTGTCTGACTCTTTGTGACCCTTTGGACTGTAGCCTCCCAGGCTCCTCTGTCCATGGGATTTTTCAGGCAAGAATACTGGAGTGGGTTGCCATTTCCTCCTCAAGGATCTTCCTGACCCAGGGATCAAACTTCTGTCTCCTGTGTCTCCTGCATTGCAGGTGGATTCTTTACCACTGAGCAGCAAGAATTTGAGGGAAATCCAAGAGACAGTGAAGGACAGGGAAGCCTGGTGTACTGCAATCCATGGGGTCACAAAGAGTCAAACAAAATTTAGTGACTGAACAACAGCAAAAATCTACTGTGTTTCTATCCTATACAATGTCTGGTTTACCTCATTCATCAATCTGATAAAATATTTTAAATAATTCTGGACCTTTGGGCTGTACATAAGACATCTTTTCCCCAACTCAGAATCTTGTTGTAGTGATAATTTGCCTTTCATACTGTTCTATAGCCAAACTAAATCACATTATATTTTTGTCAATTTTATCAAGGTATAATTTATTTATTTGAGTAACTATCACCACAATTTAGATGCATATTACCACCAGTGCTTATATTATTTGCAGTTGAACATGCAGAACCTCTATACAGGCAGCAAAAACAAGACATGGAGCTGACTGTGGTTCAGATCATAAGCTCTTTTTGCAAAATTCATGCTTAAATTGAAGAAAGCAGAGAAAACCACTAGACCACTCAGGTATTACCTAAATCAAATTTCTTATGATTATACAGTAGAAGTGACAAATAGATTTAAGGGATTAGATTTAGTAGACAGAGTGCCTGAAGAACTATGGGTGGAGGTTTGTAACATGGTACAGGAGGTGGTGACCAAAACTATCCCCAAGAAAAAGAAATGCAAGAAGGCAAAGTGGTTGTCTGAGGGCCTGCCTGCTTGCTAAGTCACTTCAATTGTGTCTGACTCTGCAACTCCATGTACTTCCAGGACCCTATAGCCTTCCAGGCTCCTCTGTCCATGGGAATCTCCAGACAAGAATACTGGAGTGGATTACCATGTCCTCCTCCAGGGGATCTCTCCAACCTAGGGATCGAACCCAAATTTCTTATGTCTTCTGCATTGGGAAGTGGATTCTTTACCACTATGCTACCTGAAAGCCCTGGTTGTCTGAGGAGGCCTTACAAATAGCTGAGAAAAGAATAGAAGCAAAAGGCAAAGGAGAAGAGGAAAGATATACCCAACTTAATGCAGAGTTCCAGAGAACAGCAAGGAGAGATAAGAAAGAATTCTTAAGTGAACAATACAAAGAAATAGAGGGAAAAAACAGAATGGGAAAGACTAGAGATCTTTTCAAGAAAATTAGAGATATCAAGGGAACATTTCATGCAAAGATGGGCACAATGAAGGACAGAAACAGCAAGGACCTAACAGAAACAGAAGAGATTGAGAAGAGGTGGTAAGGATACAGAGAAGAACTATACAATAAAAAGGTCTTATTGACCTGGATAACCATGATGGTGTGATCACTCACCTAGAGCCAGACGTCCTCGAGTGTGAAGTCACGTAGGCCTTAGGAAACATTGCTACAAACAAAGCTAGTGGAGGTGATAGAATTCCAGGTGAGCTATTTCAAATCCGCAAAGATGATGCTGTTAAAGTGCTACACTCAACGTATCAGCAAATTGGGACAAGTCAGCAAGGGACACATGACTCGAAAAGGTCAATTTTCATTCCAGTCCCAAACAAGGGTAATTCCAAAGAATGTTCAAACTACCATACAACTGCACTCATTTCACATTGAGCAGCAAGGTAATGCTCAAAATCCCTCAAGCTAGGCTTCAACAGTACGTGAACTGAGAATTTCCAGATGTACAAGCTGGATTTAGAAAAGCCAGAGGAACCATAGATCAAATTTCCAACATCCTTTGGATCATAGAAAAAGCACGAGAATTCCAGAAAAATATCAACCTCTGCTTCATTGACTACACTGAAGCCTTTGACTATGTGGATCACAACTAAGCAAAGCCTTTGACTATGTGGAAAATCCTTAAAGAGATGGGAATACCAGTCCACCTTACCTGTCTCCCAAGAAACCTGTATACAGGTCAAGAAGCAACAGTTAGAACCAGACATAGAACAATGAACTGGCTCAAAATTGGTAAAGAAGTGCATCAAGGCTGTATATTGTCACCTTGTTTATTTAACTTCTATGCAGAGTACGTGAGTCCTAAGTTGCTTTACTCATGTCCAACTGTTTCCGACCCTATGGACTGTAGCCTGCCAGGCTCCTCCGTCCATGGGATTCTCCAGGCAAGAATACTGGAGTGGGTTGCCATGCCCTCCTCCAGGGGATCTTCCTGATCCAGGGATCGAACCCACCTCTCTTGCAGCTCCTGCATCTTTTTACCTCTGAGCCACCAGGGAAGCCCTCTATGCAGAGTACATCTATGAAATGCTGGGCTGGATGAAGCTCAAGCTGGAATCAAGATCACTGGGAGAAATATCAATAACTTCAGATATGCAGATGATACCACCCTAATGGAAGAAAGGGAAGAGGAACTAAAGAGCCTCTTGATGAAGGTGAAAGAGGAGAAAAAGCAGGCTTAAAAGTTGACATTCAAAAAACTAAGATCATGGCACCTGTTCCCATCACTTCTTGACAAATAGATGCAGAAAAAGTTGAAATGGTGACAGATTTTATTTTCCTGGGCTCCAAATCACTGTGGACAGTGACTGCAGCCATGAAATTAAAAGACACTTGCTCCTTGGAAGAAAAGCTATGACAAACCTAGACAGCATATTAAAAAGCAGAGACATTACTTTTCCAATAATGGTCCATATAGTCAAAGCTATGGTTTTTCCAGTAGTCATGTATGGATGTGAGAGTTGGAGCATGAAGATGGCTGAGCACTGAAGAATTGATGCTTTTGAACTGTGGTGTTGGAGAAGACTCTTGAGAGTCCCTTGGACTGCAAGGAGATCAAGCCAGTCCATCCTAAAGGAAATAAACCCTGAATATTCATTGGAAGGACTGATGCTGAAGCTGAAGTTCCAATACTTTGCCCACCTGATGCAAAGAGCTGACTTATTGGAAAAGACTGATGCTGGGAAAGATTGAAGGCAGGAGAAGAAGGGGACAACTGAGGATGAGATGGTTGGATGGCATCACCAACTCAATGGACATGCATTTGAACAAACTCTGGGAGATAGTGAATTACAGGGTAGCCTGGCGCACTGCAGTCCATGGGGTCGCAAAGAGTCATACATGATTGGAGACTCAACAAGAACAAGCACCAGTGAACAAAAAAGTTGCTTGGTGCTCCTATGCAAGTCAGTGCACTTTGCAAACCAATGCCCCATGCAACTGCTTATCTGTTTTCTCTCACCATAGTTTAGACGGGTTATGGATTTCATATAAATGGAATCAAATGGTTGGTTATTTTTTTCTGGCTTATTCCATTCATCCAAATTCTTTTGAAATTCAATCATATTGTTACAGGTGTCAGTTTTTCGATCCTTTTTATTTTTGAGTAGTATTTATTTCATTGTATGTGTGCACCACAATAGATTTATTTACCTGTTGGTGGACATTTGGTTTGTTTCCATTTTCTCAGCTTGAATAAGACCGCTCTGAACATTCATGGACAAGTCTTTGGACATACATATTCTTTTTTCTTGGATAAATATATGGGGGTGAAATTATTAGGCAGTATAGTAAGTGCATTTTTAATTTTATATGAAACTGCCTAACCCCTTTCTGTGTTGTGCTGTGCTAAGTCACTTCAGTCATGTCCAACTGATTCTGGAGAATCCCCACGGACAGAGGAGCCTGGTGGGCTACTGTCCACGGGGTCACAGACTGTATCATGACTGAGTGACTAAGCACAACACATTTTCTTTGAGGTTTACAAATATTTTATCCATTTTTAGTAACTTGTTTGTCTTCCTATTGATATATAGAGGTTCTTTATGTAGTAGTTACTAATTACTTGTCAGAAATGTGTATTGTAAATATTTTCTCCCAGTGTGTGATTTGCCTTTTCACTTTCTCAACTGTCTCTCCAATACCAGATGAGTTTAATGTTGATAAAGTTGAATATGTCCATTTTTTTTTCTTGTTGTGCTCTTTCCAAGGAATACTCCTAGTGTTGCCTATGAAAATTTTCTTCTCAGAATTAATTAATCAAGAAATTTTTGTTTTGGCTTTCACTTTTAGGTCTGTCATCTGTTTCACTTAATTATGTATATTGTGAGGTAAGGGCTTCCTTCCCTGGTGTCTCAGACAGTAAAGAATTTGCCGGCAATGCATGAGACCCAGGTTAGATCTCTGGCTCTGGAAAATCCCCTGGAGAAGGGAATGGCTACCTACTCTAATATTCTTGCTGGGGGAATCCCATGAACAGAGGAGACTGGTGGGCTACAGTCCATGGGATTGCAAAGAGTCAGACATAACTGTGCAACTAAGCACACACACACACACACACACACACACACACACACACACACACACATTGTGAGGTAAAAGTTAATTGTTTTTCTAAGTGGATATCCAATTGTTTCAGCATGGTTTTTTCGAAAGAGTATTTTCCTCCTTGAGTTACCTAGGCAACTTCTTCAAAAATCATGATGTCTGGGTTTATTTATGGAACTTCTAGTCTGTTTCATTGGTTTACATGTCACTTCCTTTCACTAATACTATACTGTCTTGATTATCATAGCTTTCAGTACCAACTTTTTTCTTTTTCAAAATTATTTTGGCCATTTTTGTTTTTTTGTGTCTTAGTACAAATTTCAGAACTTGCTTAAAGATTTATACAAAATATATCATGCATTTTGATTAAGGTTGTATTGAATTGAGAGACCAATTGGGGGTTAATTTAAATCTTAATGATTGAGTTTTCTGACCCATGAACATGGCATGTCTCAAATTTATTTCTTACAAATTTCATCAATGTTTTGTAGTTTTCAGGGCATCAGTATTAGATATGTTTTATAAATATCTCTTGCTTTTTCTTACCATTATAAATACTACTTTGTACATTTTATTTTCTAGTTGTCTAATTTTTGTACATAGAGATAGAATTGATTTTTTGTATTGACCTGTATCCTGAAAGATTTTATGTTTCCTTACTATTTCTGGAGCTTTTTTGTAGATCCCTTATAATATTCTACATAGACAGTGATGTCATCTATGAACCAATCCAGTTTTATCTCTTCATTTCTAATCTCTATATCTTGTGTTTCTTTTTCTTTCCTTATTTCACTGCATACAGCATGTAGTATAATGCTTAAAATTTTCTGGAGGACATTTTTAAGTTTTTTTTAGTGACGTTGGTTAATTTGGTCCCAATGAATCATATGAGGCCTTAACTATGAAGCCCATCCTACTGTGGATTAGCTCTTAATTAGTAAATTGCTGCTAACCTCACTAGCAACCAGAAACATAGAAATCCAAATAACAATGTGATATTACTTTTTATCTATCAGATTTGCAAAGTTTAGAGATGCAAATAATATCAACTGTTGCTGAAGATGTGGAGAAATGGAAGTGCCATAAACTGCTAGTGAGAATGTAATTTGGCACAGCCATTCTGGAGATAAATCTGGCATTCATTAGTGAAATTAACAAATGTTTATGCCTATTTACCCATACATCATCCAGGTATTTGCCTTAGAGAAACTCTTATACAAGTCCAATTACAAACTTCCTGATGGTAGCAAGATAGCTAGATGTCTATCACTCATGGAATGAGCAAATGTAATGCAGTGGGGGCACACCAGAAAATGCTCTGCAGATACTAGAAACCATGAACTAGGTTTATATATAGCAACACAGGTACATCTTTGAAACACATCACTGAGTGGAAGGAAAAGAAAGAAAATAAATTCTATAGTATAAGGCAAGTTACATGAATTAAAGCCGTATATATACACTCAACCATAGTACGTATTTTATAAGAATATATATATATATATATCTCCAAGAGAAAAGGCAGTAGCTGTTAGGAATGATAATTGGAAAAATAAAATAAAATAACGCAAGGATCTTGAACCTATCATAATGATGAAAATACTCAGTGAACTGAGGAATATGGTTAATTCAAGTCTTTAGCCCTGAGTTTAAAATAATAAAAACTTTAAATCTCAGGTGATATTAAATGGAGAGTAGGATATGCACCAAAATATGTAGTGTAGTCCCATTTTTTAAAGCTTTATACATATGAGTAGGAAAAGAACTGTATAGAAAAGCACAAATATATTAACACTTGTTGTCTCAACAGGAGCATGGCTAGTAAGAGTGATTTTCAGTTTTTAGTTTTGTCATTACACCTTTCTCTTCTTCACAATAAGCATGTACAACTTTCATAATGAAAAGAATAACTGTTACTTCCCCAAAACCATGTAAATGAGAAAATTATATCTAACAAAATTTATGCAAATTAGCACGATCACCTTGATTCCACTGAAGTGAATAAACCCCTGTTTCAGGTCACAGAACAACAATCGTCCATAGAGACATGATTTGAGAGAATACCTGTCTTCCAG
Organism: Giraffa tippelskirchi; assembly: GCF_054371585.1. Classification (NCBI taxonomy): domain Eukaryota; kingdom Metazoa; phylum Chordata; class Mammalia; order Artiodactyla; family Giraffidae; genus Giraffa; species Giraffa tippelskirchi. Next base: position 8,300,675 of record NC_137289.1, on the reverse strand, counting down.
ATGGTCAAGACATCACTACAGCCATTTTTTGCTCCCTGAAGAAAGCATTGCTTAAACGCAGGTCTTTTGTGTTTTCAGGATGATAATTATTTCAATGGGTATGGGCTCTTTCTTTCTAACTGAGACTATCATGGTAATATTCAGAAACTGCACAAGTTAAAGTAATATGTTTCTAAAGCTGGAGTAAAACTAAATTAATAAGATCTTAAACCATTAAGAAGTAATTAGAAATATAAAAGCATTAAGAGCAAAAGCTAAAAACCAACTAATGGACTATGGTGAGCATGAGAAAATTATTCTATGTTACAATGGAACCAGGAGTAGACTTCAAACTGGCAGGATAATAAGATCTTAACATGCTATAAAACATCATGAAACACTAATAGCAACTATGGCATGGGAGTGATAAGAAAATGTGGTTTTAATTCAACATTTCAGGGTCAGAACATTCTTCGCTTTCCCATCTTTGCCAAAGCTTGTGTAGAATTTCCTGGTGTTTACTGAGGGAGTGGGAAGTCTCTATATTTCTATAATATCCTACCCAGTGAATTATGAATAATTAAATGAACACATCACGAATTTTAAACTCAAGCTTTACAACTTAAAATGATGGTTTTGTAACTCTGTAAGTGTCTTTATATTTTATTGTTTTTAAACCCAGTGTGCTTCTACCTCTGTGTCTAACATGAATTGCATGTTCATCATTTCTAAACAAGCATTTCCTATGCAGTTGAAATGCTCCCACTTGTGCAATTTTCGAACAATTTAATTCACTTCCTAACAGGCCATTCCTTGCCCAGTTATATTAATACTGTCTAATAATTTTTTTCCAAAGTGTGGTTTCCTGAACCATAACTGTCTCTATCAGAAATATTAGGGTATATTAAAAAAATGCATTTACTTAGATCCCACCACTGTCAGGTTTTGGATCTAGGATTTGTATAATTAAAAAGTGTCCCTGTTTAAGGACCATTGCTCCAGGTGTATGAAGATCCTCTACGTCTGCCCTCAAGGAAGAAGGGTGTTGATCTAAGTTCATAAAATTCAAAGGTACTAATTTGGTTCCTTGTGATGGTGGCTGGAGACAATATGCCTTATTCAAAGACCTAGGGAACTTGACTTTAACATCTTTTCATATGATTAGATGATGAGGATGAGGTTAAAAGGCTGAGGTCATCTCCCTTCTATTCTTTCTTCTTCTATTTATGAGGCCATTTAAACAGTTTCCCCAATTCTAGAGGCCCTGGCCTGTCTCTCTTATGCTCTCCCTTCTCTATGTATTCTGTCATGTTTGAAGATTTGATTGGCTCTTCTCTAGGCAGTGCTGGCAAAATGGTTTCTTGTTCTCTTTGGGTTCTTTTTTTCCCCTGACACTCACAGGTGTATCTCAGACCAGCATTTTCTCTACAACTAAGACAAGATTTGAGATTCAGGTTTGGACTTTGGGCAAAAAATAGTCTAATGAGCACCTCTGGGGAGTGTGTCTGTTTCAGATCTTTTTTAATGTGGTAAGAATACTCCACATTAGATCTACCTCTTAAGAGATTTTCAAGTGTACAATACAATCCTTTAACCCATAGGCAGATATGTTCATAAGTGGATCTTCAGAATTTATTCATCTTTCTTAACTAAAAGTTTATGCCCATTAATTAGTAACTACCTATTCCCACCCCCAGCCCATGCCTCTTTCCCCTGAAGCCTGAATCCACTGACAAGAAGTTTGAGGGACCATAGGAATCAACAAATCAACCGTTTTAAGGCTGGTCGTGCTGGTTTCAAGATGGCAGGTGGTTAGGCTTCTGACATCTTCCTCTTTTAAATTAATTTATGCACCTGGTCACAGACATCACAGCTGCCAGAGAACAAGCACAAGACTTCCCCACAGAGGGGCTGAGCTAGACTGGGTCTTAGTTTCGGCATGTGGGATCTTTGGTCTTCATTGTGGCATGTGGAATCTTTAGTTGGGGCATGTGAACTCTTAGCTGTGGCATGTGTGATCTATTTCCCCAACCATAGATCAAACCTGGGCCCTACTACATTGGGAAGGCAGAGTCCTAGCCAATGGACCACCAGGGAAGTCCTAGCACCATTTGTAGAAGAGACAGTTCTTTGTCTTGGCACCCTTATTGAAAATCAATTGATTGTGTCTGTATTTGTTTATTTCTGGATTCTCATTTCTGTTCTATTGATCTATATGTTTATCCTTAGGTCAGTATCACGTGGTTTTGATTACTCAAAGTTTGTCTTCACTTTTGAAAACTGGAGTGTATTTATTTAAGAGGCTGCAACTTAATGGAATATTTCCACAGACTGTGCAGACCACTTTGGGAGTACTGTTGCCTTTGAGGCTGCTTCGGAGTATTTTCTGATATTTTTTCAAATTAATTTATTTATTTTAACTGGAGGCTAATTACTTTACAATGTTGTGGTGGTTTTTGCCATACATTGACATGAATCAGCCACAGGTGTATTTTACTAGTACTAAAGTTTCAACCTCTGGTATACTTCTGAGCGGAATAAATATTTGGAGATAAGTGGAGGAATCATTAAAAGAAAAGATCATGTAAAACACATTAACATAAATTCCTGAGGACAGCCTTGAAAAAATCCTATGCTGTAGCGTTAGTGAAGATAAGCAATAAACCACAATTATTTAAAAGATTGATATCATTTGTGATATAAATATTGTATATATGGATCAAGACACTCAAAAAGATCATTAGGAGGTTTTATTTAGTTTTTAACCACTGTATGCTCATATTTTTCTCCCTCACAAATTTTGCTCCAGCATATGTGAAATAAATGCTAAATAAATTAAAGGCAGTGAAATAGATTGTTCTTCTGTACGAAAATAACATGTTTTACATTGAAGATGTTAATGAATTCTTTATACATTTTTTTTTTAAGTAAGAATCCATTTCCATATATCTCCATTATAGTCAATGACCTTCTAAGGTGAGAGATTTTTAGTAGATGATGATAAAAGCCTGATTTTGGAAGGGGTGTTTGGAGGCTTAAGAGAGGATAAGTGAGCAATTAAGACTGGGAAAATACACAACTGTTTTAATTAGTTATATTTTAAAATGGAGCAGAGAAATTGGACAGAAGCTGGAAAGGGATGTGGGGGCCAAGAGAGCTTTTGTTTTTTTAAGAAGGAAATGATTGTGTGCATGCTGAGGGTATTATCTACTATATGGTGAAATGTTGATTTTGCAGAACACTGGGGTTAATTATAAGAGAAAAGTCCTTGAGTAGGTAAGAGGGCATAGGATCCCAGTAACACTCTAAAATGTTACTCTGAAGAATAAATTAATTCTAGAATGTTAATTTCAACATATAAACACCAGGATTGATCACCAATTGAAGTAGGGAAGGGAAGGTTTATAGAGAAGAATTCTATTCTTGGGCAGTATTGAGTATGCATTTGAGATTTATGACTTTAAATTTCATGTAAGAGTAGTCAGTGTCATTGGTATTTTTCTCCAGTCACTTTTAGCTGCATAAGTGAAAGTTCCAGAGATCTGTGTTTGAGCAGTGTTCAGGTTTTGTCAGAGAGAGAAAAGGATGTGGGAGTTCAAGGTGAGTATGTTAAAGGCCATGATGCTAGGCTGTGGAAGCCACTATGGGTAAACAAGAGAAGGGATAATATTGAGAGATGACAATTTAAAAAGTGGTAGGGTAATTGGGTTAGAGGTCTTGATGCAGTCCCAGAATTGTTGGAATGGGTGTCATCGTTTAAATTAGCTGAAAAGGTAAAAGATGGTTCATAAATGGGATGACTGAAAATGAGATTTCAGAGCAGTTCAGTTATTAATGATGACAAAGTCTATAAATTAGGCTTAAATTTTCCAAGAAGTGATATCATATAGACTACACATGCAATCAATACAAATGTAGGTGACTAAGTGTCATAGGTTTAGATATTTTAAAATATATTGTTCATGGTTAAAGAATAAATCATAATATTAATTAGAAAATGCCTATGGACAATGAAGAAAATATCACACATCAAAACTCACTGGACACAGTTCAAGCAGTACAGAGAGGGACAAGGATGGTCTTAAAACTTCTGTGAGAAGAACATTCTTAAAATTAATGAGCTAAGAGTCCTAAACAAGAAGTTAGACAAAGAAAAATAGAAGAAACCCAAAAAAGGAGAAGGAAATAAATCATAAGAATAAAACAGAATGCATTAAGTAGTAACGCATATATATATATATATAGTAAAAAGAATCAACAAAGGCAAATATTTACTCCATGAAAAGACAGTTAAAATCAATAAACTTCTGGTAAAATTAAACAAGAAAAAAGAAAGCATAAATAATAAAAATAAAAAACGGACATCATGACAAATAAAGTAGAGATTAAAATGATGATAGGATTTTACAAACAATTTTATAACAAAATATTTGAAAATTAGCGGCGTATGGACAAATTCCTAGAAAAGAAACATTATCAAATTTACTCAAGAATAAATAGAAAATAGACCTGATTTGTTTCATAAGCATTAAGGAAATGTAATCTGTAAGTAAATGTCTTTCCACAAAAATAAAAACTCACCTCAGGTCCAGATGGTTTTATAATTAATTTTTATCAGTCATTCAAGGAAGAGGTACACCTAATGTTTGCAAAATTCTTCAGTAAATGTAAACAAACAAAAATGACAAACACCTCACCTACACACTCATTTCATAAGACTACTAGACCATAATAACAAAGCAAGCCAAGAGTAATATGAAAATAATAGTAAGTAGAGGCCAATCCCACTTATGAACATAGATACAAAAATCTTAAAATATTAAAAGTAGATTTTAAATATGTCCACTAACTGGCCACTTCTCACTACTTCTTCCACCACCATCCTGAGACAAAGCACCATCACCTTTTGCCTGAGTTAATATAAGAAAATCCTCGCCACTTCTTATGCCCCCATTCAACATTGCAACCAAAGGGATCCTTTAAACATGCAAACCAGGCCATGTGCCTCAGTTACTCAGTACTCTCCAATGATTCCCCATCTCAATCAGTGAAAGCCTCACAATGATCTTCAAGATCCTAGATCAGAGTCAGCCAACTGTGGCCCATGGACCAATTCCAGCCTGCTATCTATTTTTATGTGGCTCATGAGCTAAGATTTGTAAGCATATTTTGCATAATATTTTATATATCTCAATGCTTGGAAAATAATACAATAAAAAGAAAAAGAAAATTTCATTGTATGAAAATCGCATGAAATGCACATTTCAGCATCTTTTGGAACAAGGCTACACCCATTGTTTATAAATTGTGGATGCTTTTTTTTTTTAATTTTAATTGGAGGCTAATTACCTTACAATATTGTGGTGGTTTTTACCATACATTCATATGAATCAGCCATGGGTGTACATGTGTTCCCCAACCTGAACCCCATTCCCACTTCCCTCCTCATCCCATCCCTCAGGGTCATCCCAGTGCACCAGCCCTGAGCACCCTGTCTCATGCATTGAACCTGGACTGGCGATCTATTTCACATATGATAATATACATGTTTCAATGCTATTCTCTCAAATCATCCCACCCTCACCTTCTCCCACAGAGTCCAAAAATCTGTTATTTACATCGGTGTCTCTTTCACTGTCTCACATATAGGATTATCATTACCATCCATCTAAATTCCATACATATGCATTAATATACTGTATTGGTGTTTTTCTTTCTGACTTGCTTCACTCTGTATAATAGGCTCCAGTTTCATCCACCTCATTAGAACTGATTCAAATGCATTCTTTTTAATAGCTGAGTAATATGCCATTGTGTATATGTACCACAGCTTTCTTATCCATTCGTCTGCTAATGCTTTTGCATAACAACTAGCCACACATACCCTTATTCCTTGCAAATGCAAGGCATGCTTCTGCACTTGCTGTCCCTCTGCCTGCATTTCTTTTCTTCCAACTATCAGCATGGCTCACTCTCTCCTCAGTTTCTTTAGGTCTCTATTCAAATATAACTTTATCACTGAGCTTTCCTGAGGACCCTAAACTTGAAACTGTTCTTTCACCCTCTCCCTGGCAATCCCTGTCTCCTCTTCCTGATTTGTTTTGCTCTATTGCATTTAATCACCAGCTCACATCTTCTCGATGTATACTCATATATTTTGTTTCTTTTTTGTCTCATTATGGGGAGAGATTTTTGTCTTTTGTTAACACTTGGCCTACCAAATAGAATATGTTCATTAAATGTTGAATAAATGAATAAAGCGGTTGATGACTGATAAAAATACTCTAAATTATTGCATACTTACTATAAGTTAGACACTGCGCTTTAGAAAATTATTTAATGAAGTATATTTGGTTTACAATGCTGTGTTAATTTCTGCCGCATAGCAAAGTTATTCAATTATACGTTTTCATATTCTTTCCCATTATGGTTTATCCCAGGATACTGAATACAGTTCCTTATGCTATATGGTAGGACCTTGTTGTTTATTCATCCTCCATATAATCACTTACGTCTGCTAACCCCAAACTTCTGGTCCATCCCTCCCCTCTCCCCTCCCCCTTGGCAACCACAAGTCTATTCTCTATAGACACTGTACTTCTGTATCATTATCCTTAATTTGCACAACAACCTTGTAATTTAGGCATCACTAGGCCCATTTTACAGTATACAGAGCAAGGAGCTGAAGTTCAGAGAATTTATGTAACTTACCCAAGATCAGAAGAGGCACACAGAAATCCAGGGCACTGGTGAGCATTGTAGGCTTTAGGAGAAAGACATAAAGAGTGGGAGAGATTATTAGAGGAAGAACCTGGGCTGACCAAGTCCCCTTGATATCCTGGGACATTTACATATTCAAGATAAGGATTTTGCTAGTTTGAGGAGTGATTAAAACTGGGGCAGGCATCTTTATTCAATTGGTAATGAAGCAAATCTGATTTTATAGCAATTCCAAAGGAATTTCAGTTCAGAAAGAGACTTCTGAATAAATCAGTCACTAGACACAGAGATGGCAAACATGCTTATCATGTTTCCATAAGTACCACCTGTCATGGTCATATCACAGATGATGGCTATAAAATAAATATCACATGGAGTTAAAAAGAGCTATGGAGACAGAATGCATTGCTAAGACCTAATAACTAATGCAAGTGAAATATTTTGTAGTATAGAGATGAAACTAATAACAGTCATTATGGACCAACACTGTTGCACTTAAGGGCTATGACTCCATTTGCTCTGAGGATTGAGGATTATAATTTTATACTTGGTAATTTCACAGCTACACAAGGTTCTTTTATGAAATTGTGTAGCAATATTTAATGTTTCAATATCAAATGCTGTATTTATTTGTTTGTCTTTCTTCTAGGACAAATAAAGCTGTGAATGTTCTTTTCTGGGGTTTATCAAGGTTGCCACATAAAGTTTTATACATATGATTTCTCTATCAGTCTCTTAGGTTTCTATGGTAAATCTCCATAAGGCAAGTCAAACAATGCATGGGTTTATCCTAGTGACTGATGCACACCTTTTTTCACCTTAAAGTCACCAGGAAACATTTTTAAAAGTACTCTGGCCTGTGCCTGGCACCCAGAGATTTTTATATAATTAGTTGGGTGGGGTCTGGGCATCAGAATTAAAAAAAAAAAAAAAAAAACACAACTAACTTCCCCAGTGAATTCTGCCAGAGTTGAGACGTGATGCTGTGGAGCTACACTTCAGCATCTAAGCGTCACATAGCTAAAGGGTATCTATATATAGGCATGATTTGTCTGTATAGCATAGCCCTAGGGTTTGTTGCTCAATGAAATTTCTAGTTACTTACTAAGTCTCCTTGGAGAATCTCTCTAACTAACTCCCATACATTGTATCCTTTCTTTAGGCTTCTAAGGGTTGTGTTGTAGCTTATGTGATAAGAATGACCAGAGACTAAGATGAAAAATAAGGAACTCAGGAATTTCCTCACTTCCTCTCCAAATTGCCAAGAAAGGAATAATGATATTCACATGAGTCCATTTCATTTCATTTCAACAGATGGGCAGTGTTTGGGAGGAACAGTCTAATAGTGATTAAGAGTATAGGCTCTGTAGGCAAACTGCCTGATTTCAGTTCCAAGTTCAGCTAAGTAGCTCTGTGACTTGTCCTAAATTACTTCCCCTCTCTGTTCCCTAGTTTACTTGTGTTAAAAACAGTGCTAGCATTAATTTGCAAGATCAGATGATGTGCATCAACAAATTCAAAAGGAAGCTCCCATTTCTTGAATGCCTTTTGTTTCCATTATACCCAGTTTCCTTATGTTCAAGACAGGGCTAACATTAATTTCTACCACGAAAATAATAAATGCTTTCCCTATAAAGTATCATTATAATTATTCTGTGTTAGGTGAAAGCTATAGCTGAGAGGTTCAGTGAGGATGATAAACCTCTGGGTTTATCTTTACTAGAGATCTGAGGGCCCCCGGGTGCAGGAAGACTATAATACTATTCCTGGGTGATCTTACTCATTCCAGTTAAAATAACTCTACATACATCCACTTGTACGTAGATGATTCTGAATCAGTATCTATGGCCTTGACCCTTTCTTAAATTCAAATTCCATACTTACAAGTTCCTTTGGGTAATCTTCAACTGGACATCCCACGTTGTTGTTGTTTAATCGCTAAGTTGTCTCCGACTCTTTTGCGACCCCATGGACTTGATCCCGCTAGGCTCCTCTGTCCATGAGATTTCCCAGGCAAGAACGCTGGAGTGGACTGCCTTTTCCTTCTCCATGGGATCTTCCAAACCCTGGGATCCAACCCACATCTCCCACGCTGGTAGGCGGGTTCTTTACCACTGAGCCACTAGGGAGGCCTGGACATCCCATAGGACCCTCCCTTCACCATGATGAAACTAACATTTTCTCTGTAATATACCAGTTTCTACTCCCCTTCTCTTTGCAACACTGTGTTACAGCCTTACCATCTACTTCAAAAACAAGCAGAAAGAAAAACCACAGAAACAAAAGACAAAACAAAATATTCCCCTATTCACCCACACCTCTAACAACCCATTGGACTACCTAGTTTTATTTTGCTTCCAAATATCTTTTATATCTATTTCCTCCTCTCTAGTCTTATTGAGGGGAGAAGGCAATGGCATCCCACTCCAGTACTCTTGCCTGGAAAATCCCATGGACAGAGGAGCCTGGTAGGCTGCAGTCCATGGGGTCGTGAAGAGTTGGACACGACTGAGCGACTTCACTTTCACTTTTCACTTTCATGCGTTGGAGAAGGAAATGGCAACCCACTCCAGTGTGCTTGCCTGGAGAAGCCCAGGGACGGGGGAGCCTGGTGGGCTGGCGTCTCTGGGGTCGCACAGAGTCAGACATGACTGAAGTGACTTAGCAGCAGCAGTCTTATTGAGACGACCTTACCCCAGGCTTGGAAGGCAGCATGGCAAAGAGGAAAGAGAGTGATAAGTTAGTTATCTCATCACTTGTAGAATCATCTTATAAAAACTATCTTTGGCAGCCTGAGAAACAAAATGAAAAGAATGCAAAGCCATAGGACCAGATTGTAGCTCTGCCACTGACTTGTTGTGTTGCCTTGGTGAAGGGACTGAACCTTTGGTCCTTGGTTGTTTCATCTGTTACATGGTAATCCTAAAACCTATTCTGCATGTAACACATGGTATGATGGAGACAGAAGACATTCAAGAAATGGGAGACTCCTTTTGAAATTGTTGATGAAATCATCTGATCTGCCAAGTAGCATTGTTCAGCAGCCCAAAAGAGATTTTAAAATAATTTTATCCTTTATCAACATCTCTTGAAAAGGATCTAACTTGCAATCCATTGTTATGCCTCAAAATTTCCTTCTCATCTTTCTTCATTCCCTGGTACCACTATCTGCCCCAGAGTCTTCCCCATTGTCATCATTCTCTTTCCAACTCCAAACCTGATTAAAATACTGACTCACCAGGCTTAAAAACCAACCAACCAAGCAAAGAATAAAAAAATAAATAAATAAATAAAAAACCTCTTTATTCCACTATCATCTCATCTGCTTCCGTATAATACAGGTCTACTAATCCTTCCTCCCAGTAAGCAAAACCCCTTAGGCATCAGGAGGGGAAATGAGGAGAGCAAGTGGCAGTGGAAGAAGGGAGAGGGAGAAGAAACCAAGAGAATAAAAAAAGCACTCTCTTTTCCTTGGAGGGGGTGACGCCTATAAAATTGTATGTCCACAGTGTTTATCCTGTCACAGTGCTATCGTTCAAGACATGGACATCTTTTGCCTTGTCTATTGCAGCTACTTCTTAACCTGATGTCCATCTCCCTTCCTCTAGTCTCTCCATGCCCTGATCTGGCCGCCTTGACCAGTCCATCTTTCCTATTGCTCTCAGAGGAATTGTTCTCCTGCACACCAGCTCTCATCATAGGAGTCTTTCTCTGCTCCCTCCAGCCCAGTTTTCCCACAGACCACAGGGTTAAAGCTAGAGCCCTTAAAACAATGTATCAAGTGAAGCACAATCTTCCTCTCCAGTTCTCCAATCCCACATCCTGCCCCTGACATTCGCTCAGGGTCCTAACTAGTGAGAACACACTGTCCTATTGCAAGTTTCACTGAATCTGCACCTGTTGTTCCCTCAGCCAAGATGATCATTCTGCCTTTTTTCTTTATGTGTATGTTTGTATGATCAGACTTGAGAGAACTGGGAAGTGATACTCTTTTCTTTCCCTTATGATTCACAGGGACGTCTATTTCTGGTATTTTGTATAATGCATTCATTAGCCAACAAATAGCTATCAAGTGCCTCCATGCCCCAGGTCACACAGTTCTCCTAGAACAGATCCAGGAGGAAAAATCTTTCTTCTCTTTGCCTTTCCAGTTCTGTGTTCTTTTCACTACATTATGTTACATTCTAAGCGCCAGATGCTGTATCAGGCATTAGTGATAAAATTATCTTGGAATGGGCATCTGTTATGAAAGCCCCTAAAAAAATACAATATCTGCTTCACTTGTAACTAGTTTTTTTTAATGTGACTTGAGTTGTAACTAGAGTTTTCTGATATCTCTTGGTAGCACTAGGGAATACAGTCCTAATGCTAGGCCCCTCTTGTATTTTTTTTTAATAACTGTGCCTCACCCTATTAGGCCATGTGATTAATCAAGACTGAAACATAATTTTGAATTTTTTTTACTAGTGGTGACATACATCCCTTTCTATGACCAGTGGAAATACATCCATATATTTACTTTCCTTTCCAGGCAAGGAAAAAAAACCCGAATGACCTTGCATGGCCTCAGGGAAGGGAGTGGATGAAACCCCAGCTGTGACAGAGAGTTCCAATTTACTGCCACTCTGCTGATTATACGCTTGCATATTTCCTGAAATAGTGAAAAGCTGTCCAGGCTATAAAACAAATGGAAGACATACAATGCTGCCGAGTATGGGGGTTTTAGAATCTGAGAGAATATGATGAACTGAGCCTCAGTATCTGTATTGACGGTCTCAGAATATGCGAGGAATGTTGGTACCAATTAGGAATCAAAAAGCAGAATGTGATTTCTTTTTGCAGACTTCCTGACTCAAGGTGAAGAGGTGAATGTGGCTGATATTCCATCAGCTTCCTGAAATCAGACCCAGGAATCAGGATACTGTCACATGAAATATCACAGTATTTGGAAAGCCTATCACTGTGGCACTCATATTTACTATGCTTTTTAGTCTAGAGGGTGCTTTTGTAATCACTATCTAATTTGATCATAGTAACAACTGTAAGGACAATTATAACCGTCACTATTGTTCCCATGAGGTAACTGAGGCACAGAGTGGAGATGACTTGCCCAAAGTCACTCAGCTTGCCTTTAGTGGAACCTAGATAAAAATCCGGATCTGTCATTTCATAGTATCACATTGCTGACTTTGGCTTAAATAAATCATTTGTGTGTATGTGTGTGTGTGTGTGTGTGTGTGTGTGTGTGTGCTTGGTGTGTGAATTCTTGTCTTATTATGAACATTAAAATATTATGAGCCACAGGAAACTCAAACAGGGGCTCTGTATCAACCTAGAGGGATGGGATGGGGAGGGAGATGGGAGGGAGTTTCAAAAGGGAGGGGATATATGTATACCTATGGCTGATTCATGTTGAGGTTTGACAGAAAACAGTAAAATTCTGTAAAGCAGTTATTCTTCAATAAAAAATAAATAAATTTAAAAAAATATTATAAGCCAGTGACCAAATCAGATTAAGAAGCATAATAGCATAAGGTGTGATAGGTGACCAAAAAAGGGAATCAATTCTAGTGAATTCCCATTGGTAAGAGGAAATGTTTAATTTTATACCAGACTCTAGAATAGGCTGATCTCCTCAAAGAGATTCAGAACAGTATTATTTTCAGTTCTACATCTTCCCTGATTTAAAATAATGTGCTCTTTATAGAAACAGAGGTATGAGTAGAAGAGGCAGTGAAGAGAGCTACCTGTTTTGAACTTACAGTATCAGATGCCATGCTAGCTGCTGGTCATTTCATCTCATGTCTGCCTCACAGCATCTCTACATAGTCCTCTTCTTCCTGGGACTGAGGAGATGTAGTACTTTCTGGGCTAAAGCCAGGAGGTGTGGTCAGCCTTTATGAGGTAAGCTATATGAATGCCATTGAGTGAGTTTGAGATCTGAGGCCAAAAGTGATGGGGAAATTGCCCCTAGAAGAGTATGGTTTGTAGGGGATGTTTGTGCATGTAGACAGAAGTTTCCAATCATTCTCTCCATGAAATTCATGTTTTAAGTTCATATTTGGTGGGAATTAATATGCTGCATTGGGAAGTATCACCAACTCAATATACATGAGTTTGAGCAAACTCCAGGATATAGTGAAGGCCAGGGAAGCCTGGAGTGCTACAGCCCATGGGATTGCAAAGAGTAGGAGATGACTGAGCCACTGAACAACAACAATTTGCTGCACTGGAAAAACAAAACTTAGAATCAATTTTAGAAAAAAGATGTGGTTTGAAAATATATTCAATTAAAACATTAACATTTACAGCATGTGAAATCTGACTTTGATTTATAGTTTTATAATTTAAATTATAAGAATAATATGTCCATCAACAGATGAATGAATAAAAAATGTGGTATATATACACAAGGTGGTATATATACTCAGCCATAAAAAGAATGAAATATAGGGGAAAAAAGAATGAAATATTGCCATTTTCAGCAACATGGATTGACCTAGATTATCAAAGCAAGTGAGGTAAGTCAGATGGAAAAAGACAAATACTGTATGATATCACTTATATGTGGAATCTAAAAACATGATACAAATGAACCTGTTTCCAAAACAGAGACTCACAGACATATAAAACAAACTATGGTTACCAAAGGGAAAGTGTGAGGGGGTGGTGACAAATTAGGAGGTTAGCATTAACATATACACATTGCCATATATAAAATAGTCAACAAGGACTACCATATAGCACAGGGACCTCTACCAAATATCTTGTAATCACCTATTAGAGAAAAGAGTCTGAAAAAGAGTATATTTGAGAACCTTCTGGAAATGATTCACTATTCTAGATGTCATTAAGAACATTTGTGATTCATGGGAAAGGGTCAAAATATAAGCATTCATAGGAATTTAGACACTGATGCCAACCCTCATGGATGACTCTGTGGGGTTCAGTGGAGAAAATAACTGAAGATATGGTGGAAATAGTAAGAGAACTAGAATTAGAAGTGGAGCCTGAAGATGTGACTGAATGGCTGCAGTCTCATGAGAAAAATTTAATGGATGAGAAGTTGCTTCTTACGGATGAGCAAAGTAAGTGGTTTCTGGAGATAGAATCTACTCTTGGTGAAGATGCTGTGAAGACTGTTGAAATGGCAACCAAGGATTTAGAACATGACATCAGCTTAGTTGATAAAGCCGTGATAAGGTCTGAGAAGATTGACTCCAATTTGGGAAGAGGTTCTACTGTGTGTAAAATGCCATCAAACAGCATTGTATGCTACAGACAAATTATTTATAAAAGGAAGAGTCAATCAATGTGGAAAAATTCCCTGCTATCTTATTTTAAGAAACTGCCACAGTCACCCTAGCCTTAAGCAACCAATACTGTGATCATTCAGCAGTCATCAACATCAAGGCAAGACCCTCCATCAGCAAAAAAATCATGATTCACTGAAGGCTCAGATGATGGTTAATAGTTTTTAGTACAAAGTATTTTTAATTAAGGTGTGTCCATTATTTTTTAGACATAATGCTATTGCACAATTAATGGGGCTTCCCAGGTGGTGCAGTGGTAAAGAATCCGCCTGCTAATGCAGGAGACACAGGAGACATGGATTTGATCCCTGGGTCGGGAAGATCCCCTGGAGAAGGATCCCACTCCAGTATTCTTGCCAGCAAATTCCATGGACAGAGGAGCCTGGTGGGCTACAATCCATGGGGTCACAAAGAATAGGACATGACTAAGCCACTGAGCACACATTGCACTCTTAATAGACTACAATATAGTATAAACATAACTTTTATGTGCATTGGGGAACCAAAAATTGCATGATTCACTTTATTGAAATGTGTTCTTTGTTGTGGTGGTCCGCGACCAAGCCTTCAGTATCTCCGAGGTTTGCATGTATTTGCATAGCTACCTAGTGTCTGCTCGTATCTATGGGTAGAAAACTAAAAGGATGCGTGTGTGCCAAGTCACTTCATTCGAGTCCTACTGTACGATCCTATGGATTCTAGTCCGCCATGCGCTTCTGGATATGGGATTCTCCAGGCAAGAATACTAGAGTGGGTTTCCATACCCTTCTCCAGGGGATCTTCCAGGCCCAGGGATCAAATTCTGGTCTCCTGCATTGCAGGCAGGCTCTTAACCATCTGAGCCACTAGGGAAGACCTAAAAGGGTGCAGAACTCAACAATGTCATGGTGTGTATAGTTTGAGATCCCTGACATGGAGGTCACAGCCCAAACCCACTTTCTCTATTAGGGGGGTTGTGCATGAATTAAAAACTGGATTCAGTTCAGTTCAGTTCAGTCGCTCAGTAGTGTCCGACTCTTTGCGACCCCATGGACTGCAGCAAGCCAGGCCTCCCTGTCCATCACCAACTTCTAGAGTCCACCCAAACCCATGTCCATTGAGTCACTGATGCCATCCAACCATCTCATCCTCTGTCTTCCCCTTCTCCTCCTGCCCTCAATCTTTCTCAGCATCAGGGTCTTTTCAAATGAGTCAGTTCTTCGCATGAGGTGGCCAAAGTATCGGAGTTTCAGCTTCAACATCAGTACTTCCAGTAAACACCCAGGGCTGATCTCCTTTAGGATGGACGGGTTGGATCTCCTTGAAGTCCAAGGGACTCTCAAAAGTCTTCTCCAACACCACAGTTCAAAAGCATCAATTCTTTGGTGCTCAGCTTTCTTTATAGTCCAACTCTCACATCCATAAATGACTACTGGAAAAACCATAGCCTTGACTAGATGGACCTTTGTTGGCAAAGTAATGTCTCTGCTTTTTAATATGCTGTCTAGGTTGGTCATAACTTGCATTTAACTCTGAATGCTAACCCCAGGGTCTCTGGCAGTGCTGCCACCAGGAGTCCAAATGTGTCTCGAGCCTTACTAGCTCTGACAGGGTCTGGGTACTTGGGGAATTCACACAAAACCTATTTCCTGAAGGAATTCACATAAGTGACAGGAGACTGTCAATTTAGAGTAAAAATCGAACTATTTATAAACTCCAAATGTATTTAGACTGAAGAATGGCTTCAATAATACACAAATTAATTTTTGAAAAGCCTTATGAGTAAGAAAAACCTTGTAGACCTGTTTCAACATGAGATCACCAAATACACAAAATAATAGTAAACTAACATCCTGTTGTTTTTTCCTTTGTTCCCTTTAGAATCGTGGGAAAGGCTGTTGCTCCTTACCACTTTATATATAACAAAGCCCCATTTCTTTCTCCACGGTGATTCTGGCAGAAGTGTAAATATCTCTGAACCTTCAAAATGTAGACATTCCCTTAACCTAATTAAGGATGCAGTATATTAATTAGGTTATGTATAATTTCCTTTCCTTTCCAATCAACCTCAAGTCTAGCGATTTCTGTTCTCTCAGTAATGTTTCTGGCATTTCCTTTACCTGTCATCTCTCTGGAGAGCCCCTGTCAGTTTTTTTCATCCACTGTCAGAAAGCGGAGCCAACCTCCTCTTCTCTTTCTCTAATTGTGTCCTGAACATAATCTTATACAAGACTGTAAACACCTTATGTCCTTGCTTGGAAGCAATCATACCATAAATTCCCAAACATTTTTGTTACCACTCTTGGCATGGTGAAAGCACCCAATAAATATTTGTTGACTATTTTCTTATTGAATACAGGAAGTGTGTTTATAAAATCTACCCTTTGCAGCCTGAGAAACCAAGTGGACTTACATAAGTGCTGACTTCTCCACCTGGCAATATGAAAATACTAAGGGATGTAGTTTTTCTGTCAAAGAGTTGGACATGGAAGCACCCTAAACCTGTAATATGTTAATATCGCACCCTTGAAACAAACACATGGTAATGTAGATGCAATGGCATTTACAAATGATTGTGTGCTGAGTGGACTCCCTCTGTTTGGAGTTTTACACTTGCACTTAATTATCACATGTGTATTTCTGCTAAAGTAGTCTCTCTTTTATTTTAATTCCCTCCTCCAAATTCAGAGTATAATCTAACACCATAATAGATGGCCCCTGGCACTAGCGGGCACATTCCTGCTGGACGACCAACTAGGAATGGAAAGAGCAGTGTCTTTCTTAAGGTGCTTTCTATAGAACTATACTTTGCATCACTGATGAAATAGAGGTATGTCAGGCACAAGGGGATCTAGTTGTCTCTAAGCCACCAAATCCCGTAACAAACCCGCTCGGAATGAGTGACATAATAGAGTGTTAATGCAGCCACAGATGACTATCACATGGGATCCGTCTTGTTTATAGTTTTATGTTCACAATGCTATACAAGTAAAACTGTTCATAAGAAAGAGGGTACACTGGAAACATCCTAGATAGACATCTGCCACTTCTAAAAGATGTATCAATTAGGAAGGAAAAGAAAGCACAATTCAGATCCTTCCTTTCTCCTTCTCACACATGGTTAAGGACTCCCCATCCGTTCCTGGCTGGTCACTCAGTGCTCTCGTTTATCTGGCCCTGCATTCCTTGCCTTTCCAATGTGATCTTTGATGACTATATAAGTGGCAGGGGAGTTTTTATTCCTAGCATTTGTATAAATCTTAAGATCTTTTCGTAGTTACAGATGCTTTTTGATGTTCGTGTTCTCTGCCTCCAAATGAATTAGATTTTAGTTTTAGTTTGGGGTAAACTTGAGAATCAGTTTTCTCCTGCTGGTTTTTTCTCTTTTTCGGGTTCATGTTACTGGTGGTGTTTATGGCTCAAAAGTTATGCTTGAATTAGGTCTGTTCAGTTGTTGCTATAGACGTCTATTCAGTAGCTACTTGGTATTTTCTGTGATCAAGATAAGCTTCTCTTATTTTACCTCTTTCTCTTTTTCCTCGTCTGACATTTTACTTATCACCTGAGAAAAGACTGTGAACCAATTCTTTTTATTATTTTTTCTATTCAACTAAGAGATTAAAAAAAAAAGTCTCCAAATTCCCCCAGAATGCTGCCCACTGAATGTAATCATCCCTCTTTCTCCTTATCCCTGAGGAGAGCTGTCCCCTCCTTCCTAGTTTCCAACTTCTAGTTTTCAGTGGCTTAGAGTCTTTCCTTAAGCTGCATGCATGCAATATTTCATCACTGTTTAAACCTCCCACTTTTATTTTTAGTTCTGATAACTTTATTATGCCTAATTATCACATTTAATGTGACTTCTAAATTAGAAAGTCTAGGAAGAAAGCAACATTTTAGGAAAGCCATCTTTTTTTAAATCGTAGCTTTGTTTCTAAGCTGCAATGATAGCAAACTTACGTTTGTTAGCTAATGGAAAATCACTTTGCCAACAAAGGTCCATATAGTCAAGGCTATGGTTTTTCAGGAGTCATGTATGGATGTGAGAGCTGGACCATAAGGAAGGTTGAGCACTGAAGAATTGATGCTTTCGAACTGTGGTGCTTGAAAAGACTCCTGAGAGTCCCTTGGACTGCAGGGAGATCAAACCAGTCAATCCTAAAGGAAATCAAGCCTGAATATTCATTGGAAGAACTGATGCTGAAGCTGAAACTCCAACACTTTGGCCACTTGATGTGATGAGCTGATTCATTGGAAAAGACGCTGATGCTGGAAAGGATTGAGGGCAGGAGGAGAAGGGGGTGACAGAGGGTGAGATGGTTGGATGGCATTACTGACTCAATGGACATGAGTTTGAGCAAGCTCCAGGAGATAGCGAGAGACAGGGAAGCCTGGTGTGCTGCAGTCCATAGGGTTGCAAAGAATTGGACATGACTTAGTGACTGAACAACAGCAACAACAAATGAAAAGAAACAGGAGACAGTAAAAAAAAAAAAAAAAAAAAGGTAGAGAAATCCTGAAATCAAAAGAACCAGGCAGGTGAGTATGTTTCTTGTGAGAGAGAAAAGGAAAAAGATGTAAAAAAGAAAAATTGCATATGCCAAACAAACAAATTAACATAAAAAGGTGATGAGTAGGTAAAAGAGACACTTGGGGCTCCGGTCAAGCAGTGCCTGTAGCTTTGGTACAGGTAGGGAAACAGGGAAATGTTTTGGAAACCTACACAAGGTCCCATCAGGTCTTGGTGGCACTTGACACCAACCAGTCAATGTAGGTTGTAAATAAATGTTTAAAGTCCAGTTGAACAGCTCTTTATTAATATTTAATTAGCCAAGTTGGAAGTTGACTGCCATTTCAATCAGAGAAGATTGCTGTACCTACTATTTGGAAGGCTTTATAACACCCAATTCTGTTTTGAGCCATTTCATTTGCGAGGACAATTCAGTAGCCATCAATTGTGGTGGAAAATATTGTTTCTTACAGGCTTGTCAGACCTCAAATCCAAACATGACATATTTAAGGAGGGTGTTTTGTAGAAAGATTTAAAATTCATGCACACTCTTTTTATGAATTTTTGATGTTTTAATGTCCAGCTGCTAATAATCAAAGGTTTATTAAAACCATTATCATATTAAGGACTTAGTGAGGTCTCTCTCGCCCTGGTGAGGCATTCCTGGATTGAAATAATTGGGTTAGTGTCTAGAAAGAGCATTGTTTGATTTGAATCAAGTTACAGTGTTATAACTGAATGCCACAACCTGGGGTCAAATTGCCTGTCTTGGATCTTCAGTTTCCCTGTTGATTTCTTGGATGAGTGACTTCACAAGGTGGGAATGAGAAGAACATACTTCAAATATTTGCACATGTTAGCCATCATGGATACATCATATTACCCTGTGCGTATGCTTCCAAACCATGGGCCTACCAGTGATATATATTGCTAGCACGTTCCCCTCAGATTTTATCACACAAACACAGGTACAGGCCTAAGTGACT
The DNA here is from genome assembly GCF_054371585.1 of Giraffa tippelskirchi. Classification (NCBI taxonomy): domain Eukaryota; kingdom Metazoa; phylum Chordata; class Mammalia; order Artiodactyla; family Giraffidae; genus Giraffa; species Giraffa tippelskirchi. Next base: position 8,281,191 of record NC_137289.1, on the reverse strand, counting down.
TTGTGAGCACAGGAATATAGTGGTTTTAGGGTTCTTAACACATATTTATCGTTTTATGATTCTTATGACCACACTGTCCACTAATCAGGACAGTGGTTTTTATCCACGCTATCTAGTTCATGAGCTAAAAAAGCTGATGGTATTATTCATTTAAGTTTTTTTTTTAAACTGAAGTGTAGGTAATTTGCAATGTCATGTTAGTTTCAGGTGTACACCAAAGTGATTCAGTTATACATATCTGTGTATCTATTCTCTTTCATTTTTCCCTTATAGGTTATTACAGAGTATTGCGTATACTTCCCTGTGGTGTACAGTAGGTCCTTGTTGATTTTCTATTTCATATATAGAGTCCCAGCGAGAGGGTAGGTGCTGGAGTGGTGGCTGCGTGGCACTGAAGCGACCTTGAGGAGACACCCCACGACCAAGGGCAAAGGAAAAGCCCCATCAAGATGGTAGGAGGGGTGAAATCACGTTTAGAATCAAACCCCATACCTGCCAGAGATGCTCAGAGGGCTCAAACAAACCCTGTACCCACCAGGACCCAGAGACCCTACAGAGACTGAGCCAGAAACGTGTTTGAGTGTCTCCTGCAGAGGTACGGGTCAGCAGTAGCCTGCTGCAGGGACAGGGGCTCGGCTGCAGCAGACCTGGGTATGACATAAGCCCTCTTGGAGGAGTTCGCCATTAACCCCAACATAGAGCCGCCAGAACTTACACAAGACTGGGAAACAGACTCTTGGAGGGCACAAACAAAACCTTGTGTGCACCAGGACCCAGGAGAAAGGAGCAGGGACCCCACAGAGACTGACCCGGACTTGCCCGTGAGTGTCCAGGAGTCTCTGGTGGAGGTGGAGGTCAGCGGTGGCCTGCTGCAGGGTTGGAGGCACTGTGTGCAGTACTGCAAGCATGGGACCTTTTGAAGGAGATCACCATTAGATAATTACCTCCACCATAGTTTGGCCTCAGGTCAATTAACAGGGAGGGAACACAGCTCCACCCATCAACAGAAAATTGGATTAAAGATTTGTTAAGCATCCCCCCCCCCCCAATCAGGACAAGACCCAGTTTCCTACTCAGTCAGTCTCTCCCATCAGGAACCTTCCATAAGCCTCTTATCCTTCTCCATCAGACGGCAGACAGACTGAAAATCACAATAACAGAAAACTAACGAATCTGTTAAATTCACCCATTCCAATCCACTTCAGTTCGTTGATTCCTAAAATGTCAACATTCACTCCTGCCATCTCCTGTTTGATCACTTCCAATTTGCCTTAATTCATGGAACTAACATTCCAGGTTCCTATGCAATATTGCTTTTTACAGCATCGGACCTTGCTTCCATCACCAGTCACATTCAAAACTGGGTGTTGTTTTTGCTTTGGCTCCATCTCTTCATCCTTTCTGGAGTTATTTCTCCACTGATCTCTAGTAGCATGTTGGGCACCTACCGACCTGAGGAGTTCATCTTTCAGTGTCCTGTCTTTTTGTCTTATCATACTGTTCATGGTGTTCTGAAGGCAGGAATACTGAAGTGGTTTGCCATTCCCTTCTCCAGTGGACCACATTTTGTCAGAACTCTCCACCATGACCCGTCCGTCTTGGGATGGAAATGGACTGGAATGGGTGAATATAACTCAGATGACCATTATATTTACTACTGTGGGCAAGAATCCCTTAGAAGAAATGGAGTAGCCATCATAGTCAACAAAAGAGTCCGAAACGCAGTACTTGGATGCACTCTCAAAAACGACAGAATGATCTCTGTTCGTTTCCAAGGCAAATCATTCAATATGGTAATCCAAGTCTATGCCCTGGCCAGTAATACTGAAAAATCTGAAGTTGAAAGGTTCTCTGAAGACCTACAAGACCTTCTAGAATTAACATCCAAAAAAGATGTCCTTTTCATTATAGGGGACTGGAATGGAAAAGTAGGAAATCAAGAAACACCCAGAATAACAGGCAAATTTGGCCTTGAATTACAGAATAATAGAGTTCTGCCAAGAGAACACACTGGTCATAGCAAACACCCTCTTCCAACAACACAAGAGAAGACTCTACACATGGACATCACCAGATAGTCAACACCAAAATCAGACTGATTATATTCTTTGCAGCCAAAGATGGAGAAGCTCTATACAATCAGCAAAAACAAGACCAGGAGGTGACTGTGGCTTAGATCATGAACTCCTTATTGCCAAATTCAGACTTAAATTGAAGAAAGTAGGGAAAACGAATAGACCATTCAGGGGTGACCTAAATCAAATCCCTAACACTTATATAGTGGAAGTGAGAAATAAATTTAAGGGACTAGATCTGATAGCCAGAGGACCTGGTGAACTATTGACAGAGGTTTGTGACATTGTACAAGAGGCAGGGAGCAAGACCATCCACAAGAAAAAGAAATGCAAAAATGCAAAATGGCTGTCTGAGGAGGCCTTACAAATAGCTGAGAAAAGAAGAGAAGCAAAAAGCAAAGGAGAAAAGGAAAGATATACCCATTTGAACGCAGAGTTCTAAAGAATAGCAAGGAGAATGAAAGCCTTCCTCAATGACCAGTGCAAAGAAAGAGAGGAAAATAATACAATGGGAAAGACTAGAGATCTCTTCAAGAAAATTAAAGATACCAAGGGAACATTTCATGCAAAGATGGGCTTAATAAAGGACAGAAATGGTATGGACCTAACAGAAGCAGAAGATATTAAAAAGAGGTGGCAAGAATACACAGAACTGTACAAAAAAGATAAGCTATGGTTTTTCCAGTAGTCATGTATGGATGTGAGAGTTGGACTGTAAAGAAAGCTGAGTGCCAAAGAACTGATGCTTTTGAACTCTGGTGTTGGAGAAGACTCTTCAGAGTCCCTTGGACTGCCAGGCGATCCAACCTGTCCATCCTAAAGGAAATCAGTCCTGAATATTCATTAGAAGGACTGATGCTGAAGCTGAAACTCTTATAATTTGGTCACCTGATGTGAAGAACTGACTTACTTGAAAAGACCCTGATGCTGGTGATAATTGAAGGCAGGAGGAGAAGGGGACGACAGAGGATGAGTTGTTTGGATGGCATCACCGACTCAGTGGATATGAGCTCGAGTAAGCTCTGGGAATTATTGATGGACAGGAAAGTCTGGCATGCTGCAGTCCATAGGGTTGCAAAGAGTCGGACATGACTGAGTGACTGAACTGAATTGAACTGAGTGTGTATATGTTAGGCTTCCCAGTGGTGCTAGTGGTAAAGAACCTGCCTGCCAATGCAGAAGACATAAGAGCCATGGGTTTGACCCCTGTGTCAGGAAGATCTCCTGGAGGAGGGCACAGCAACCCACTCTAGTATTCTTGCCTGGAGAATCCAGTGGACAGAGGAGTCTGGCAGGCTACAGTCCATAGGGTCACAAAGAGTCAGACACGACTGAAGCAACTTAGCATTCATGCACACATCATCTTTTGATGACATAGTTAATTGGTATTTTTCCTAATCACTCTAATCTGATTTCACTGTTGAGGAAACATAAAACTCAGAAGAAAACAAAAGAAGAAAATGAAAATCACCCATTATCTCACCATTCAAAGATGCCCATTGACATTATGGTATATATCATCCTAGCCTATGTAATGTGCAAATATGTGTACACACCCACACCCACATAGGGCTGGCTTCATGGGTGTGCAGCCTGGGTAGTTGCACAGGCCCCCACATTTGGAAGGGCTCTGTGCTTGAGGTAATTCTCTGCTGTCACCTTCATGAAAGTATTAATAAGTTTTGAACAAGGGGCCCCACATTTTTGTTTTGTACTTGGCCCCATAAATTATGTAACTGGTCCAGCACTCGCATTAGAATTCAGACAAAATTGGAATGATCAGTTCAGTTCAGTCATTCAGTTGTGTTGGACTCTTTGTGACCCCATGGACTGCAGCACGCCAGGCTTCCCTGTCCATCACCAACTCCTGGAGTTTACCCAAATTCATGTCCATTGAGTCGGTGATGCCATCCAACCATCTCATCGTCTGTCATCCCCTCCTCCTCCCACCTTCAATCTTTCACAGCATTAGGGTCTTTTCAAATAAATCAGTTATTTGCATCAGGTGGCCAAAGTATTGGAGTTTCAGCTTCAGCATCAGTCCTTCCAATGAATATTCAGGACTGATTTCCTTTAGGATGGACTGGTTGCATCTCCTTGCAGTACAAGGGACTCTCAAGAGTCTTCTCCAACACCACAGTTCAAAAGCATCACATGAGGGAACATTATTAAAAATGAAGAATTTCAAGATATATTTAAAATCTACTATCTAAGAAGGCAATTAGGTAAAGCCAATTCTCAAAAAAAAAAAAAAGCTGTCTTTCAAACTGTGTCCAAAGTTTACCTTGCCCACTGAGTTTGTGAGTAGTAGGAAAGCATTACCTTTCTATGTTAGTGGAAGTCTTGGCTAGGTACCATTAAATGGTGCATTAGGGGAAGACAAGGACAAGGTTATGTTCTTTGATGGAGACAGACTTTTGCTTGCCCTTCTTAGGCATATACAAGCTGAGGGAAGAGTAAAGAATTTATAAGTTACTTAACACTAAAATCGAGCCTGAAGTATCCCATGACGTGTATAGTATAATACTTTGTTCAGGACAAAAAATTACTAGACTTGAGAATAAATATGATAAAGTATGTCAGTCTCCAAATATAGTTAAAAGGAAGAGCTATCTCTCCCCCTCCATATCTGAACAGTATAAAATGATAAAGGGAGAGCATTTGAAAAATGAGACCAATAAAAGATTCTCTAATTTGCAGAAAGAAAAGTTCAAAAGTGGTTTTTCAAATCAAAGAGCAAATTTGGGATTAGATCTCAAAATGAAGACTGGAGTCTCACATCTTTATCACAGCAAGAATGGTGAGCCAAGCAAGCTTAAAAGGTGGTCACATGAAAGAGGGAAGAGAATAGAATCTTGATTGTAGTTAATTTAAAATTGGCCCTGACTAGAAATGGTAACTAGCAGAAAGGCAACGGAAATTACACTGAAACGTGGCATAGCTCTCATAATGTAGATTGAATGAATAATAATAGTCACAATTTCATGGCTTTAAGAGCTCATAGAATCATCAAATATACATGCATAGTTCCTTTAAAAAAACTGTGCTTTCTATCCAGCTTTGATTGGGAGAGTCTCTTTATAGATTCAGTTGTCAGTTTTATTAATCTATTGGAAATGTGATTAATTTCAGTAATATGCCCTCTTGTCCTCTTAAGGAATCTTACTAAACTGAAGCCAGTAATAGTGTCAAGTATCCAATCTGAACATCGGGGTCCCACTGGACATCATTTAACAGTGCTTGTCCATGATTTCCAGTAACGTAGAAAAGCCATGCTTTTCCTGTCACTCATACTCTCAGTAGGTAAAGCGGACCCTTGACACAGTTTACAAAATATAACATTTAGAGAATTTATGGTATGGGAATTAATTTTACAAATCTATCTGCTTAGATGGTATATTTTAAATACTTAAATATCTTTCCACACATTTCTATATTATTGGTGTTGACTTTTTGCTTAACTGAACTGTCGAGTCTCCTGTTTTCTCTTCATACAACTTAGCACATTATAGTAACTAATGTATGTATGGGTGTGTGTGAGTGTGTGTATGTATGTGTGTGTGTGTTTTAAGAAGAAACTATTTTGACAGTCAGGCCGTGTACTGGTGCCATCTTACTCTACCAATGGTCAATAGACCAGAAGTATCCATACCACCTGAGAGTGCATTAGAAAGGCAGAACCTTGCTCTCTGCTTCACATCTACTGTGTCAAAACCTGCTTTTTAACAACATCTCCAGGTGATTTCTATGTAAATTAAAGTTCTGGGAATCTAATGTACAGAGTGGTGACCATAGTTAACAAGACCACACTATGTACTTGAAAGTCGCTCCAAAGAATGCATACAGATGGCCAACAGGCATGTGAAAAGATGCTCAGCATTGCTAATTATTAGAGAAATGCAAACCAAGACTACAATGAGGTATCACCTTACACCTTCCAGAATGGCCAACATCAAAAAGTCTACAAATAAATGTTTGAGAGGATGTGGAGAAAAGTGAACCCTTGTACACTGTTGCTAAGAATGCATACTGGGATATCCACTATGAAAAAACAGTATGGAGGTTTCCTCAAAGAAATTAAATAAAACTGCCATATGAACTGGGCTTTCCAGGTGGCACTAATGATAAAGACCCTGCCTGCCAATGCAGGAGACATAAGAGATGCAGGTTCAATCACTTGGTCAGGAAGATTCCGTGGAGGAAGGCAGGGCAACCCACTCCAGTATTCTTGCCTGGAAAATCCCATGGACAGAGAAGCCTGATGGGCTTCAGTCCATAAGGTTGCAAAGAGTCTGACACAACTGAAGTGACTTAGCATACACACACCATTTGATCTAGTAAACACACTCCTGGGCATATATCTGGAGAAAACTATAATTTGAAAAGACACATGCACCCCAATGTTCATTGCAGCACTATTTACAATAGTCAAGACATGGAAGCACCCTAATTGTCATCCAACAGATGAATGGATAAAGAAGATATATCTATCTATCTATATATAGATAGATATAGAGATAGAGATAGATATATACACATACACACAATGGAATACTACTCAGCCATAAGAAGAATGAAATAATGGCATTTACAGCACCATTGATGGATGTAGAGATTATCATACTGAGTGGAGTAAGTCAGACAGAGAAAGACAAATATTATGTGACATTGCTTTTTGTGGAGTCTAAAAAAATGATACAAATGAACTTATGTACAAAACAGAAATAAACTCACAGAGATAGAAAACGAACCAATGGTTATGAAGGGGAAAAGAGAAGGAGGGAAAAATTAGGAGTTTGAGATTAAAACATACACACTATTGTATATAAAATAGATAACCAACAAGGACCTACTGTATAGCAAAGGGGGAACTATACTCAATATCTTGTAATAATTTATTAGGATAAGGAATCTGAAAAAAATACACATGTATAACTGAATCTGTTTGCTGTGCACCTGAAACTAACACATTATAAGTCAACTATATTTCAATAAAAATTTAAAAAGAAGAAAGTTGCTAAGAGAAAGACACTTTTCACAAAGAATTTTTTTGTTTACTTAAAGCTGAAATACTGCAATACATTATTCAGTTTTCCAGCAGCTATCCACTCCCATTACAATGGCAACAATGTCAGAATAAGAGAGTTCTGTCTTACCACACCAACATTGTTTAATCTTTTGAAATACCAATGTTTACACTACCACACACAAATTGGCATTATACCTTGAAAGTATCAGCTTACCTTAATTTATAAATCAAGGAAGATAACACCTATCAAAGATATTTTAGAAGTAGCAAATTTAATCAATCACAATTTGCTGATAAAATGAGCAGGTAAGTCACTTTGCAAATTTGGGGTTGGTGTCAATAATTTTGCCTTGAGGAAATAATGGAGGTAGAAGTGAAGGGAAGTGTAAGTCACTCAGTTGTGTCCAACTCTTTGTGACCCCATGGACTATACAGTCCCTGAAATTCTCCAGGCCAGAATACTGGAGTGGATAGCCTTTCCCTTCTCCAGGGGATCTTCTCAACCAAGGGATCAAACCCGGGTTTCCCACATTGCAGGCAAATTATTTACCAGCTGAACCACAAGAGAAGCCCAGGATCAATGCAAAAATATTCTCCATTTTAGATCTCCTTGATTAATATTTGTCCTCTGCAATCTTAATAAAGTCTTATTCTTGAACATTATGGTAAGTCAAACATTCATCTACATCTTCTTCAGAGTTTTCATGGCTTCTGCAGTTTTACATATAGCTCTTTTTTTAATCCATCTGCAATTTACCTTGGCATTTGATTTGAGGTGAGGATTTACTCAAGTGATTTCCAAGTAGTTCTTTTCTTAATATTTTAAAGGAATAAGTTTCTCCATTGTTTGTAGTTATTGATTTTTAATGTGTTGAGTTTGTTCTTATAATAAAGTGTGTTTCAGGGCAATCTAGTATATTCAAATGATCTACTTGTTGATTCTTGTGTCAATATCCACTTTTTTAATGCCTGTGACTTATAGTTCATTTTAATATCTGATTGAACAAATCTCCCTGCGATACCTTTTTTAAAAAATGTTTTTAACTATTATAGATATTGACTGTTCACTTTTCCAGATGAATATTAGAATATAATTTCAATTCAATTTTTCCTTTATTTTGATTTGATCTGCTTTAAAACTATGAACTAATTTTGGAGAATGGATTTATTTATAACATTTAATATCCTTCTTTAAGAGATAATTAAAAGTGTCAATTTATTGACAATTGTAATATTTTCTAAAAAATCTTTCATATCTCTTTTATAATTTTCTTCATTTTGGTCTGATAAATCTCAAGGGAATTTCCAGATATTTCATGTCTTTTGTTTCTATTATAAATGTAATTCTCAAATTAGTCATCTTCTCATTTTATATTCTAAATAATTATTGTCTTGTGCCCTGATTAACCTAATAAAATTCCAAAACTTATTATTTGATTTCATTTTATTATGCTTCAATTGTTTCTGGTATATATTTCAGGTAGACTATTAGATCGTCTTGTGTTTTTAACATTTTGCCAGTTCTGTTCTTCAGAGCATAAAAGTTCATGGCTGTTACTTCTCCACGGTGGAAAGTAACTTTTATCCATGAACAATATCTTGACTTGATAAAAAAAACTTAGGTCACAACCTTTTCCCCTCAGAACTCTGTAGACATTGCTTCACTTTCTTCCAGTGCTCAAGATTGTAGAGCAGAAGTCTGAGACCAGACTGGGTTTTGTTCCTTTGTAAGTTGCCTGGTTTTTCTGTTGAGCTGTATGTAGGATACTTTTTTCTTTGTCCTTGTAATTCAAAATACCACCAGGATAAGCCTAGATGTTGTTCTATTTTCATTAACTTTAACTAAAATACAATGGAGCTTTTCAATCAGCAGATTCTTTATAGCTCAGGAAATTTGTTTTGGTTTCTTCCTCAGGATAGCCAATTACCTACAAATTGAATCATTCCTTTTTCTTCTCATATACCTCATCTTCTCTCATCAAAATAAATGGAGCTGAAATAATAATCAAATGTACAACAGAAGAAAAATTTCCTGAGAATGTCCTGGAGAAAAATGTGCTTGGAGAATTCAGGGACTAGCAAATTATAACTGTATAATTATTTTTTAATTAATTTTTATTGGAATATAGTTGCTTTACAATGTTATGGTGTTTTCTGCTATACAATAAAATGACTCAGTTATATGTATACATATATCCCCTCTTTTTTAGATTTTCTTCCCACTTAGGTCAACACAGAGCATTGAGTAGAGTTCCCCGTGCTATATAGTAGGTTTTCATTAGTTATCTATTTTATACATTGTAGTGTTTATATGTCAATCCCAATCTACTAGTTCATCCTACCCACCATAATTGTATAATTATTATTATATTTGCAGCTCTCCTCTATTCAGTTTTGGTTCAATGAATGAAGTTGTTCATAAGTTTTATTGGTGTGGAACCTTAGAATTTATAAAGCATTTTGCAGTCATTCTTTCAGTTTACTCTCATGACAAATCTTGGAGGTGAGAATATTATATCCCTACTTTAAAAATGGAAAAACTGATGTTCAGAAAGGTTAGGTAATCTGCCTAAGATTATAGAGCTGGGTAGGGGTGAATGTCAGAACAGGGACCTCAGCTTTGGGTGGATGCCCATGTCACTCTTCCTTTTTCTGGGGAGCATTGCTTCCTGGTTTCTGTTCCTTTTAGAACACAAAACCCTCCAAAGAAAGCATTAGCTATGGAATTTCAGCTTGAGGGATTTGTACGCTCAGGAAGCAACAAATCATATTTTGTTACTCTTTTCTTTGTTTAGACAGACGTCATGGCATTTTCTTTTCTTCAAACAGATATGTTAATCGCTTGAGCCCCTCTAAGCAATATGAAGCAATTGTAATCACAGATGTCCTTGATCCTTCCTGCCATTCTCATTTCCCAAAATAGAATCCTTGCTCAGGATTCCTCATGAAATAGTACAGTTGAGCCTTTGTGTTTTAAAATCCTTATTATTTGAAAATAGCTTTATCTGCAACTATAATACTCCTGAAAAAAATAACCAAAAATGAAAAACCTTGCTGTAGATTTTTGACATATCTTATCCTCTTATAAAAACTTTCTTCACACCTTAAATGACAGTTGAATATTTAACTCTGAAATTCAGCATTTCATATTTATTGGTAGGAATATGATTATGCATTAGAATCTTAGAAGATCAGATCCTTCATTAATTGTTAAGGATTGAGGCACTGAATTGCTGAAATCTGTCATATGAATATGACATAGTGAATTTATATATGAAGTCTATCTATTGATTTGGCCCTTGATCTATCTATAGCTCAGTTGCACTTAGGCTCATGTTGCTCTACTAGTAATGGGCCCTGCTGCTAGTCCTAATTCTGTTTCCTGACCTCTCCCTCTTGGGTGGGTCTTCTTTGCAAAGACATACACATACATAAATCAATCATGACTCCTTAGAGTCCTGGAGTAACTGAGACAAGACAAAGACTCATCCTGTTGGGGAGATTTTATTAACCCTTTGAACCCAGAAGAACTTCTGGAGGGAGATTTGTGGTCTTTGTCCAGAATGAACAGTGGGAGCCGAGAGAGAGTTTTGATCTTTGCCATTTCCAGGAAAATATCTTCTTTCTCACATCCTGTGGTTTACAGCCCCCACCCTGCCCCAGTACATTATTCCCATTTTGAAGTGTCACTTACTTTGAGGTGTCAATTTCTAGTTAGAATATTTGAAGATCCTAAAGTGCCTAGATTGTCCATATCAGAGGGGCTGACCCTTCTACAGAGATCCAGAAAATCCCAGAGGTGAGAAACAGAGAAATCTAGGCAGAAGTACTCTGAAGCAATTTTACAGCCCACAAAAGGAACAAAGCCAACTCATCATGCAAATATCAGGCCCTCAAAGCAATTCTATTTATAGGAAGGAGATAAAGCCACCTTCCAGGTTGAGGCTCAAAAGGAAGGGCAAGAAATTTCCCAGGCCCTTGTGCCTTTCTATTCATTCCAATTCCAACCTACTTTTCTTTAGGTTAATTTGAATTCTTTGTAGCATTTGATTTCTTCAATCTTAATACACAATAACAGTGCATATATGTATGTGAGTATACATATTTTTTCAAATGAATAGTTTGAGTGCCTTTTCTGTGTTTGACTCCTTGTTCAGGTTCCTTTTGAATAGGAGACCTGTACTTTGTAAGCTTCACTGTTTTATGCTGAAGGAGAACAGAATATCTCACCCTAAAATATGCCATTTTGGCATGAGGAGCTGAAGGCAATGGAGACCTAGGAAGAACTTTGTATCTTGCCCTTAACTGTCTAAAAGAATTTAGAAAGGGGGCCTTTGCCAGTGTTGCAATACAGAGGGATCCCTTCCAGGGCCCAAGAGTGGGCTCTTGTCTTACACTCAGAAATGAATTGTCTGAAAAGACACTGGTGCTGACAAAGAAAGAGATTTTATTGGGAAGGCGTGCCTGGGTGGAGAGCAGTAGGATAAGAGGACCCAGGAGAACTGCTCTGCCATGTAGCTCACAGTCTTGGGTTTTATGGCAATGGGATTAATTTCTAGGTAGTCTCTGGCCAATCATTCTGACTCTGGGTCCTTCCTGGTGATGCACATGTTACTCAATCAAGATGGATGCCAGTGAGAAGGGTTCTGGGAGGTGGTCAAATGTGTGGCATCTCCTTTCGACCTTTCCCAAATTCTTCTGGTTGGTGGGTAGCTTGTCAGTTCCACGGTTCTTACCAGGACCTCCTGTTGTAAGATAACTCCCGCAAGTGGTTCCTATCATGCCTGGTCAGGGTGGGCGGTTTTGGTCAGTGCTTCCCCTAACATGAGGAAGGCAGCTATTACCAGAGATAGCTTGAGACATAATCTCTCAGCTGAGAGATTTATCTGCATGGGGGGCAGGGCAAACAGTTATGTGTCAAACATTTCCCCTCCCCCCCTGTGAATTGTTTTCTTTCCCTTGAAGCCCTGGACCCCTCCTCAGCACATGGTGACACACAAACCATAAGTGTCCGGCTGCCTTCAAGTCTCATATGTTTGTGGGCCTCCTGTACATAAGTAATGAAATCTGTCTTTCTCCTGTCAGTCTATCTTTTCTCTTATTACAGGGAGGTCTCAGCCCAGAACCTAGAGGGACAGAGAGAAAATCCTTTTTTCCTTCCCTTCAGTGCTCTGGGTTTTCCTGTATTCATTGCCCTCTAGGTATTTGCTTTTGTTTGCCCCAACTTGTATCAGTTCTGCTGAGACCTCTTTGCTTATCCATACTAAGGTTAGAACCTTCAAAGGGTAAACAGTACCTGAGGGGAGAGAGGCGAGTTGGTACCAGTGGACATCCATGCAAGCAGACCCTAACAATAGGAATCCTTGGGGACCTCCCTGGTGGTGCAGTGGCTAAGACTCTGCGCTCCCAATGCAGAGGGCCTGGGTTCGTCCCTAGTCAGAGAACTAGATACCACATGCCACAACTAAGACCTAGCAACAGCCACATGAAAGAGGAAATACATATTAAAAAAGAATAGGAATTTTCACTGAAACAATTAATATTGTTTGACCCTCTTCAACTATTCCTCTACACCAGAGATTTCTTAGCAGACCTTGAGGACTTTTTGCTTTGCTTTAACTCAAGGAGCTATTCCATTTGGTGAGAAAATTTCTTCTCTTATATATCCTGAATTTGTTTGACTTTGTTTCACAGAATATATATCAGACAGTAGTTAGATCCATACTGATGAGTTGCTTGGTACCTGCAATCCTTACAGATCTTTGACACATCTTTTCTGCAGTAATATAATGAATAAGCGAGTCCCTAGACCTGAAAATGGTCTCTTAATAAAGGTGAAATAGTAAATTCATCAAGGGTATTCTGGACACCATAAATTATTTACCAAACCTAGCCTCCAAAAAGAATGTATCCCAAACAGAGAAACCTCATTTTAAAGGACACTCAAGGCCAAATCAACTGTCTTAATTTGACAAATGTTGCTTAGCAAAGTGTTTACAGCACACATTTCCAGATATGAAATTTGTTGCCTTAACTAATCATCTCTGTCCTGGGGAAAATAAATGAAAGTCAACAGAAAACTGATCTCCTAGATGTGTGGTTTTAAATAAATAATGAAGATGAAGGGAACCATAGGTGCTGAACCACCCTGTGAATTCTTAAATCACTAAAGTAAGCAGCCCTGGCAGAATAGTCCTCCCCCATCCCTAAGTTTCTGCATAATAAGATAATTGTGAAAAAAAATGTCTTATTCAAATAAATCTGATGGTAGTTTTTAAAATAATAACAACAAAAGAGGAAAAGAAATAGGTTGCTTGAAAGCCAGGCTATTTTGAACCAATATTTGCTTTTTGTTTGTTGTTTTGTTTTGCCTTCTATTAGATAATTCTCAATTGTGTTGAACCTCAAGTATTTTTAATTTTCCCATTTATTCTTGAAACCTAGGAAAGCAGAGACCATATGGCATAGCTATAGTTAAAATAAGCTTTATCATCATCCTCCCAGGGCCCTGAAAATCATAAACTATTGAAGTCCCTTTGTTCAGTACTCTCCTTTCTCCCAAGGCTTCGAGTAACAGCAAAAACCAGCACAGAAACCAGTGGTAATGGAAAAACCAGCACAGATACCAACGAAGGTGTCTTAAGTTTCCCTTTGATCATGTATCCCTTGCTCTCACCCATGCTTCCCTCAGCCAGAGCTTATGTTATTGATCATGGAAGCAAGAACCATGTGTTTAAGTATTTTACAGATGCTGTCACCTTTGGCCGATATCTGCACCGATGTCTATCTCAGAGTGCTACAGAAGTATCCATCAGTGGAGATGACACTCCTGAGGTATTCAAGCCAAAGCATTTTTGTGACTATCTAAACACAAGAAACTTGCTTTTCTGTATGAACTGACAGCATTTATAAAAGATTCGAAGTTGAAATGGAAAAGGCCATTGTTAGCTAAATGAAATGAACATGTTTATTGACTGAAAATCATGTGGAAAGACTGTCTTATCTAAGTGTCCAGAGTACCCGCTGTTATTCTAATCTTCCTAGTTAATGGTCTCCAAAGCATGCCCCTTCCTCCTATCTCTCAACCCCTGTCTGGGCATGACACTAATGACAATATTGGCATTTTACATTATTTTGTGGGATTCTTAGTTGATCTGCGTCTCCCCAACTAGACAGTATAATCCACATCAGAAGGGGTCACACCTGTTTTGTTCATAGCTGTATCTCCTGTGGCTACAATATTATCTGGTCAACTGTAAGTTTTCCATTATGGGGAAGAAAGGAAAGGACAGATTCCTATGAAGTGGAAAATTAGGGGAGGAATGTAGTTAGAAGTTAGTTACTGGAATAGTAGATGTGCTGAAGTTCAGTGTAAGATGCTGCATGGTAAGTAGAACAATGATTGTCCATGTCTTAATCTCTGGATCCAATGGCTATGCTACCTTTATATGGCAAAACGAACTTGGCAGATGTGATTAAATTAATGGTTTTGAGGGTTTTGAGATGGGGAGATTATACTGGATTATTCAGGTGGGCCCCCTGTAATGACAAGGGTCCTTAAAGTAGAAGAGAGAGAAAGAAGTCAGAATGAAAAGAAGGATCTAGACTCTACTGTGGTGTTTGCTAATGGAGGAAGGGAGGAGCCTGAGCCTAGAAACATGGGCAGCCTCTAGCAGCTGAAAAAAGGCAAGGAAATGGATACACCCTAGAGCCTCCAGGACAACACAGCCCTGTTGACAACTTGATTTTAGTCCATTGATACCTTTGTTAGTCTGAGCACCAAAGAATTGATGCTTTCAAATTGTGATACTGGAGAAGGCTCTTGAGAGTCCCTTGGACTGCAAGGAGATCAAACCAGTTAGTCCTAAAAGAAATCAACCCTGAATATTCATTGGAAGAACTGATGCTGAAGCTGAAGCTCCAATAATTTGGCCACCTGATGCAAAGAGCCAACTCTTTGGAAAAGACCCTGATGCTGGGAAAGATTGAGGGCAGGAGGAGAAGGGGGAGACAGAGGATGAGATGGTTGGATGGTATCACTGACTCGATGTACATGAGTTTGAGCAAATTCCAGGAACTTGTGAAGGACAGGGAAGCTTGGCATGCTGCAGTCCATGAGGCTGCAGAGTCAGACACAACTTAGCCACTGAACAACTACAATCTTTGCTAGACTTATACCACCGGAAATGTAAAATAATAAATTTGTTTCATTCAGGCTGCTAAGTTTGTGGTACTCTGTTACAATAACAATAGGAAAGTAGTACAGGACCCATTAGCATTTTCATTTCCTTTCTTTTTTTTTGGCATTTTCATCCCTGCTGACACTTTCCTTTTCTATAGATTACTAGGGACTCCCGGCCAGTGTATCCCTGAGGTGACAGTTTGTGTAAGGAGCTTTTTTTTTCTTTTTTCTGTAAGGAGTAACAATTATACTTATAAGAATAAAATAATAGTAGTGCTTCTGTAAAAATTATATAGCATCAGTTAATATATATTATGGGTTTTGTAAAAGTGACATTGTACACAGAACACTTAACCCATAGTAGCTTACCATAGTTATGCTCTTAGATTTGGAGAAGAGAGCCTCCTTGACTGAACTCCATGATTTAGAAGGTCCTAGATAGTAGAATCACATATACCCAGCAATTAATTTATTAAAAAAAAAAGAGAACCTGCATCACTCAGAATCTTTTCCTCATTGCTGGCACATTGTCACCATAGCACAAGTCAAGGGAGTGCTGAACCACAGTAACTCACCAAGCCTATGAGTTTATCACTCATGACTAACACTGATCAAGCCCCACGTTTTGTCCTGGGTCCTGAAACAAGAGGAAAATGCAAATGTAGTGGTGCCACTGCTCACATCAGAGAGAGGCAAGGGAGTACAGGGAGCATTTGACTAGAGGTGTTTAGGTAACAGAAAAGACAAATGAATCCTTTCATCTTCTTTGATAGCATGAATGCACTGAATTCTTCCATAATATCATTTCCTAGTGTTGTTATGATTTTCTTCCTTTCATTTTCTTATGTTTATGGTTCTAGAAATACTTACAAATTAATAGGCACATAGCTATTGAAGAACATCATTCAATATTAAATGACTCATGCTTTCATAATTTGACCTTTATATAGGTGTAGAGCTTATATATATATATACAGAAAATAGAAATTCTTTACATGCTTATACGTATAAAGTATATCAATTTTTTACATGAGCAAGGATAAGGATATGGAAGACTAGAGTTGTGAATGGTGTTATTTTTATAAAACTATGTATAATTGTTACAGTCACGTGTTCCAGGAAACAAACTCACTCAGAAGAACAACAAAGATAGTGGAGTGCAGTTTATTACACCAGTGGGCCCAGGGCAGAGTCTCCTCTTAGCCATGGACCCTGACTGACTTTTGTGAAAACCTTATATACCTTAAGTGTACTGCTCATGCCCACATCCCCAAATTCCTTAAACCTAGCCTGGAAAGTGTTAAAGGGAGATACAATCAGGTTACAGCCATGATTCATAATCAGAAGGGTCAGCTGGTTATATATTGTAGCCTACACCAATGGGTGCCATAAAGATTACAAAGGTGATTGACTACATAGGGTATTATTACATTATTTTTGGCAACAGGAAATCTTGGTATGGAATCTGGTGTTTATCAGTCCGGGAGCCCAGTTTGGCTGTAGATATGTTATCCCCATGGCTACCAGGCACATAGTCCAAAGCTCACTGAAAGTGCAAGATGGAGTTTTCTTCTTTTTCAAGATGGAGTCAGCTCAGCCTGTTTCTGTCCTCCCTCATAATGATTTCACTTTTAAAATTAACATGTTGAAAAATGTTTCCCCAAAAGTATAAGCTTTATTTACTTAACTTTGATTTAAACATTTTATGTTTGTTAATCATAATTTGCATTCTTTAGTTTAACAGATGATTTTGACTATTTTAAAAATCCCATTTTTAAAGTATGTTAACAAATCTTTATTTTAAAAATAATTTACATTGTTATAAACATATATTACATTTTGCATACTTTGAGTATAATTATATTTTTATCCTTTACAACATTACTTTTGTCAACTAAAAAAAATATTCACAACCTAAAAGTTAAGAGTTCTGTTTTGAGATTCAGTGGGAATTTTTAGGACTTAAGCCCAGGAAGCAGCATTTCAGGTTACTCTGAGAGAACTGCTCCAAGGAGGTGGAGGGGTAGCCAAGATATGTAAGAGTTTTGCAACAAAGGGCAGGTAGTAGGAACACAAGATTACTATTAAAAAAAGAAAACTAGATATCTCAAGTTAAGGAATTTAGCACTTTTCTCTGTATGGGAAGATGCAAGAGTCTTGGCTCACTGGAATCATTCCTTTGATATGCACCTAAGGCATTCCCTGGTGGCTCAGACAGTAAAGTGCCTGCCCGCAATGCGGGAGACCTGGGTTCGATCCCCGGGTTGGGAAGATCCCCTGGAGAAGGAAATAGAAACCCACTCCAGTACTCTTGCCTAGAAAATTCCATGGATGGAGGAGCCTGGTGGGCTACAAGTCCATGGGGTCGCAAAGAGTCGGACACGACTGAGCGAGCTAGCAAAAAAAAAAAAAAAAAAAGCTATCTGGGGCCAGCATCCTGTGTTTTCACGTTGAGTTCCCTCAGGGCTCACCCAAGGGAGTAGCTATAGTCTGATGGCTGCTAAATGGCAGGGATTCTTTGTTTCCTTCCTGAGTTCCCTCAGGGTTCACAGTCAGTGGTGGCTGCAATCCCATAGGGCAGGCAACATTTTATTTCTCACTTTCAATAAAAATTATATAAAAATCGATGATAAAAGCATAATTAAAGACTATACAAAAGATTATACAAAAGATTATTAGGGGTATGGGGTTAACAGATACAAACTATTATATACAAAATAGATAAGCAAGGAGGATATACTGAACAGTGAAGGGAATCATAACTCTTATAATAATCTATAATGAAATACAATCAGCAAAAATACTGTATCACTATGCTGTACACATGAAGCTAACACAATATTGTAGTAAATCAACTATACTTCAATTAAAAAAAGATTATACTTAAATAATGGTGAGGAAAAAATATCAAAGAGTTGAAGAAATGTATAATAATTTATGAATTAGTTATATCTTTATTTTGCTTTTCATCCAAGCATTGCCAGCTAATCCACAGAACATCAGGCCTGTGTAATCATATTTTAGTTGCCTTTGATATTTTGACAACTTGCTGTAATGTAAAAAATGTAGCTTTATACTTTCTTTTGATATAGTTATTATGGAACTATGCATGCGTGCTCAGTCACTCAGTCATGTCTGACTCTTTGTGACTCTGGGAATTGTAGCCCGCCAGGCTCCTCTCTCCATGGGATTTTCCAGGCAAGAATACTGGAGTGGGATGCCATTTCCTACTCCAGGAGATCTTCCCAATCCAACGATTGAACCCCCATCTCTTGTGTCTCCTGCATTGCCAGGCAGATTCTTTACCAGGAGACATGGGTTCAATCCCTGGGTCAGGAAGATCCCCCGGAGAAGGAAATGTCAACCCACTCCAGTATTCTTTACTGGAGAATCCCACGGACAGGACAGCCTGGCAGGCTACTGTCCGTGGGGATGCAAAGAGTCAGACATGACTTAGCAAATAAACAGCAGCAACAGCAGGTTGATTTACATTGTTTTGTTTTTTATTTATTTAATAAAATTTTTGACTGCACTGTGAAGCATCTTAGTTCCCTGATCAGGGATCAAACCTGTGTCCCCTGAAGTGGAACTGTGGAGTATTAAACACTGGACCACCAGGAAAGCCCCTGATTTCCTTTTTGCTTAAAAAAAATTTAAGAAAAAAGTATATATTGGCGTGCATTTATATCCTCGCCCCAAGCCTGAAGCAGAACTATTATCAATCCCATTTTATAGATACCAAAAATGGAGTTTAGAGAGGCAAAAAACTGTTTCAACTTAGTGGTTTGCTATTAAGCAAGGTCTCCAAAATGAATAAGCTAATGAAACCATGGTTTTGAAAAACCATAATTTGTAGCATTTGATGGTTTTGGTAAGGTTAAGTGTGCTCAGCATGGTCAATTCAAGCTACAATATTTCTTCAATGAACTCAAAAAAATGTAAACATTTGATGTGTGTGTGTGCTCAGTCACTCAGTCCTGTCTGCCTCTTTGTGACCCCATGTATTGTTTGATAGGCTCTCATAAACTGGTGCAAGCCAGCTCCAGCACACTGTCTCCAATTCACAGGGCTAATAGGTGGTCAGAGCAGAAGTGTGTTCCTAGGTCATATGTGAACTTCAGAGCACTCCCCCTCATAACTCTTTGGTTTCAGGTCCAAGGGTTCTGATTTACTAATTGAGAGGTGACCTCACACACCTACTGGTCTTGCAATCTCTTCACTTCCACTCCCCTACCAACTTTGAGTTAGAAGGCTAAACACAAAATATACTTGAATGTGCAGCTAATGAATGTGATAAGTTCATCTGAAATTTTTCACTTGCTTCTGAAATAGTTCCACTCAGTTCAGTGAGCCTTTAAATAGGCATCATTTCAAGGCTATGATGGCTTACCCATTAGTGGTTAAGTGATTTGCCTCAGGCTACTGTAGGAAATCACTTTAAATCAAAACATCCATATGACAGAAATCTGTATTGGAAGAGTCACTAGAACTTAAGGCAGCAGGAAGAATACATTTTACTTTCAAATACATTCTTCTGGGGGAATCAAAAGGAATGCCAATTATCTAGGAAAATGATAGTCCACCTCTAAACTACTGTTAGCAGTGGGCCAACAGGAGGTTCACTGGGTTCCAACAGCCCCCTTGTATGGAACAAGGCCTCTCTTGTCCTGCTAAAGAAGAATCATCACAATAAAGTAGGATTTACGTTCTAAGTTTATGTTGAAGTCAAGTAAAAGTGTCTCATATAGTGTCTCATTAAAATAGTAACTTCTAGTTCTTAGAAAACTTGTTTTGCATGACTTTCATCTCATTTGTCTGTTTTTTCTTTCTTGCTGATCTACTAGAAGAACACAGATGAGGAGACAAGGGAGGTGGCCCTACTCACCAACTGGAAAGAGGCGAGTGGCTTTCCGTCAGAGAAGCAGATGCATGGAAACAGTGCCTTTTCTAAAATGCCTAGAAGAGGCCCTTACCACTGGACATGGAACAACAGACTGGTTCCAAATAGGGAAAGGAGTACATCAAGGCTGCATATTGTCACCCTGCTTATTTAACTTATATGCAGAGTACATCAACGCTGGGCTGGATGAAACACAATCTGGAATCAAGATTGCTGGGAGAAATATCAATAACCTCAGATATGCAGATGACACTACCTTTATGGCAGAAATCGAAGAAGAACTCAAGAGCCTCTTGATGAAAGTGAAAGAAGAGAGTTAAAAAGTTGGCTTAAAACTCAACATTCAGAAAACTAAGATCATGGCATCTGGTCCCATCACTTCATGGCAAATAGATGGGGAAACAGTGGAAACAGTGTCAGACTTTATTTTTTTTGTGCTCCAAAATGACTGCAGATGGTGACTGCAGCCATGAAATTAAAAGATGTTTGTTCCTTAGAAGAAAAGTTATGACCAACCTAGACAGCATATTAAAAAGCAGAGACATTACTTTGCCAACAAAGGTCTGTCTAGTCAAGGCTATGGTTTTTCCAGTAGTCATGTATGGAAGTGAGAGTTGGACTATAAAGAAAGCTGAGCACTGAAGAATTGATGCTTTTGAACTGTGGTGTTGGAGAAGACTCTTGAGAGTCCCTTGGACTGCAAGGAGATCAAACCAGTCCATCCTAAAGGAGATAAGTCCTGAATATTCATTGGAAGGACTGATGCTGAAGCTAAAGCTCCAATACTTTGGCCACCTGATGCGAAGAGCCAACTCATTAGAAAAGACCCTAATTCTGGGAAATATTGAAGGTGGGAGGAGAAGGAGATGACAGAGGATGAGATGGTTGGATGGCATCACCGACTCCATGGACATGAGTTTGAACAAGCTCCAGGAGTTGGTGATGGACAGGGAAGCCTGGCGTGCTGCAGTCCATGGAGTTGCAGGGTCGAACACGAATGAGCAACTGAACTGAACTGAACACCTGCTCGAATCATGTTTCTGAATGCAGGAGAATGCTGGGGTCCCCAGCAAAGGCAGAGCCTGGGGGCCTGATGTGGCTAATAGAAATGAGGCTCCACTGAGGGAGTGTTTAGGGGAAGAACCAAGCTCAGTGTTAGTGGGACTGTTATGTGGAGTCAGTCTGAAGTGCAAGGCAAAGAGGTAATGAGAAAACAGGATTCCAATTAGGGAGAGCCTTTTGGTACTTGCAACTGAGGGTAGTAGCTGAGTCAATTGAGCTTTTTGATGTGGCTGATGTACCATGCTGAGAGTGGTCAATGATTTCGGCTACAAAGTTGCCTCCTCTTAGGACTGGAAGATGTGGAAAGGGTGGCTCAGGAATAAATGGACTTGGTTCCAATCCTGCTTCGTCCAAGACCCAAATGCAGAAGCCATGAGGGAGTGATCAAGAAACAATAGCGCAGCAATTAAAGCAGGGCCTGTTTCCTCCTCAAGGGATACACAGAACAAGATCTTTGAGTTCTTCTGCAGGAACTAACGGAGAAGGCAATGGCACCCCACTCCAGTACTCTTGCCTGGAAAATCCCATGGACAGAGGAGCCTGGTAGGCTGCAGTCCATGGGGTCGTGAAGAGTTGGACACGACTGAGCGACTTCACTTTCACTTTTCACTTTCATGCATTGGAGAAGGAAATGGCAACCCACTCCAGTATTCTTGCCTCGAGAATCCCAGGGACGGCGGAGCCTGGTGGGCTGCCGTCTGTGGGGTCGCACAGAGTCGGACATGACTGAAGTGACTTAGCAGCAGCAGCAGCAGGAACTAATCTACCCCATCTGGTGGAGAATGGTAACTTGAGGCTGCGCGCAGGATTCCTGGAGCCCCACCCTATTACCTCACCACCAGCCAATCAGAAGAAAGTGTACACAGTTAGTTCTGTTCAATTGCTCAGTCCTGTCCGACTCTTTGCGACTCCATGGACTGCAGCACGCCAGGCCTCCCTGTCCGTCAACAGCGCCTGGAGTTTACTCAAACTCATGTCCGTTGAGTCAGTGATGCCATCCAACCATCTCATCCTCTGTCTTAAAACTTCCCAAATTTTGCTGTTGAGGAGACACTGCTTTGTGAAAATGTTTTTACTTGTGGCAAGTAAGAAAGCCTTCCTTCTTCTGTGCTTTGGCTTGGTTGTACCTTTTGACTTGACACCCACCAAGAGGAAAACCCCATTTTCTTTCTTTCTTTTAAAAATATTTACGTGTTTGACTGCACTGGACCTTAGTTGTGGCATGCAGGATCCCAACCGACGATGGAACCCATGCCTCCTGCATTGGCAGGGCGAAGTCTTAGTCACTGGACTACCAGGGAAGTCACCAAACCCAGGTAACACTAGGATTTCTGTCCAGAGGATGGAATTAGGTAGTTTAACAACTGCTCCAGGTGGCTGTTATCAAAAGGCCAATTCGGGAAACACAGCTGTGGTATCTTGTTACTTGACATGTCGTCCTGGCTATCAGTAACTCTGTCGCCTTGGAGCTTATTAGAAATGCAGAGTCTCAGCCCCAGCCCAGATACTGTGTGCATTTTAACAAGATCCACAGGTGATTTCTATGCACAACATTTGAGAAGCCCTGTCCTAAGCCTCTAGTCACTGCCGAGTAATCACGTGACCTGTTCTGGAAACTGGCTGAGCTATTGCGGTTGTCTTGGGAAAACAGACAAGAGGAAGGTTATTCCTTTGGTAAATGTGGATAACTTTAAATGTTCTGCTTTATCTTTTAGATCTACCCAGTATTGTTGAGACCAGTAAGGAAATGTAAAAGCACAACATGAAATTGTAGACAATGCTTATGCTCAGTCAAGTCTGACTCTTTCCGGCCCCATGAACTATAGCCTGCCAGGCTTCTCTACCAGTGGAATTCTCCAGGCAAGAACACTGGAGTAGGTTACTATTTCCTCCTCCAGGGGATATTCCTGACTCAGGTATGGAACCCCCTTCTCTGGCATCTCCTGCATTGGCAGACAGATTCTTTGCCACTGAGCCACCTGGGAAGCCCAATGTTGATTCCAGTGGAGTAAAAAAGACTGCTGCGTAGTACGTACAATTTAGCTCGCCATTTCTTTGGAGGGAGGACTAATGGCTATTGTCTTTCTGAAGAGGAGAGACTGGAAGGTACACAGCAGAGTCCGGAAGAAATCCGATCCGGGTGAACGAGGTAAGTAAGGTCATGTTCCCTTCAAGCATTTCATTTAGATTTGTGGGATGCTGCTTCCTCATAATCTTTTCAGTTCTTCAAAAAATATACAACTGGGATTCTTCCTTCTGCTGTGATGGTATGAAAAGCAGTCAAGTAGTCTATTTGAAAACCATAGTTGTCTTTATGAATTAAATGACTTACAAAACATCAAAATATATTTTCTAAAATCTTTATTCACAAACAGTTTGGGATTTAACAATTCCAATTTCATGGAGCTGTAAGTTTTACTGTCTTCTCAGTGGGTCTTAAGCATTTATTGATCTACAAATTGCTTTTCAGCCAGTTTCCAATACCCTTCTTAGTCCACACTCAGACTTTTGGTACCAGTGTTGGCCACAGTGATCAACCTACATTTAATGGAGAGAAGGTTATTTACCACAAGTACAATTTCTTGTAACAGTAGCTTTGAAATATTGCATCTTAAATCCATATTGCATTATTATTATATCAGATTATTCCTTTGATGGCTTCCATCAGAGGATGAGAGACACATTGTTGAATTGCAGTTAATAAGCATAGCTAGCATATGCTTTACAATTAAAATTTTCAAATACCAAATCTTATTTGATACTGGGAAGAGACTATCATTTCTTCTTGGTACACATGGGGCTTCCCTGGTGACTCAGATGGTAAAGAATCTACCTGCAATGCAGTAGACCTGGGTTGGAAAGATTTCCGGGAGAAGACAGTGACTCCCCACTCCAGTATTCTTGCCTGAAGAATCCCATGGACAGAGGACCCTGGCGGGCTACACAGTCCATGGAGTTGCAAAGTTTCGGACATGACTGAACACATATAAGAAAACTAAAATGAGATCCAGGAAATTGCCCAAGGTCACAGTACTTGCTGTGTGGAGTTAGGACCCCAATCTGGCTCTTCATATTCTCAGTGTGATTTTCTTTCCACCAATGCACAATGCCTTCAGCAAGTTTTGGATGCTTCCGTTAGTGTTGTATTGTATTGAGTGTTGGGCTGAATTGTTTGTTGTTATCCAACTTTACTGCCATTCTATTTGCATTTCTAACCAGAAGCTGACAACTACTCCAGCTCCAGAATTCTCTCCCCCAGTGGGTTTGCTAGTGAAGGCAAATTCCTCTATCTGACTCACAGTGAGGCCAAACAGTAATGAAATGTCCGAGTTTCGAGCAGAGAAAAGTTTATTGCAGGGCCATGCAAGAAAACAGGTGGCTCATGCCCCCTAAACCCCCTGAACTCCTAAACAGATTTCAGCAAAACATTTTTATTTTTAATTTATTTTTAAATAGTTACATATTTATTTAACTGTGCTGGGTCTTAGTTGAGGCATATGAGATCTCTAGTTGTAGCTTGTAAACTCTTGACTTGTACTTGTGGCATATGAGTTCTAGTCCCCTGACCAGGGTTTGAACCCAGGCCCCCTCCATTGGGAACTCGGAGTCTTAGCCACTGAACCACCAGGGGAGTCCAGCAAAGCAGTTTTAAAGGCCAGGTGAAGGAGTGGGCCACAGGGTATGTGACCAGCTGGTGCACAATTCTCTGGTTGCCATTGATGTAACAGTGCGATGAACTTTATCAGTTGGTAAGTGCCAGAAGGTCAGGAGCTATGTGCTTGTGATCATCAAGTAGTTAATTTCTTCCATTGGGTGGTGGTTTTTAGCATCTGAAAAACTCAGGAAATATGCATGAGGTACTATTATCTTGGTGCTTATGAGAGGAGCTACAGCAGAGGATGTGAGGGAAGGGCTCATTCTGGGAAGACCCCATAGAATCCTGTTTGCTCAGGTACAGGTTCAGGGTTACAGTACTTCAGCGAGGGTGACTCATGCTCAATGTGGAATGCAGAAGAGAAATGGTCTTACTTCCAGAAGGCGGTTGTAGGCGGACATGGTAGAGCGACCTAGGGTTTGAAGCCACTTAGTAGGGGATTTCTTGAGAACCACTTGCATCTCGAGGGGCTTCTGGGAAAGTACTTAAGAACGGCAGCTTTGTTGTTACCAGTTAGATTGTGGTGACTTCCTTGATCATTGTATGCCAGTCCTTTCATTCTTGTATATGTTCCCATGTCTGGGGTGGGGATATGTGTGGGGTGGGCTTCACACTAAAGTGGCTTCTACTTCCAGATGAAACCTTGAATGATAGAGGATTTGAGGTGAAAGTGTATTCCCTCTTCCTTCTGTAGTTTCTAAAACAACATTTCCAGGGTTGTTTTGTTTTTTTTTTTCCCGTAAGTAATTGTAGTGCATGTGAAACTTATTGCAGAATATTTAGAAAGTCAAACATCTTTTCAATGCATACATAAGATTGCTTTCCATGGATATACCATAATTTATCCACTTGTGTTCCTATTGGATAACATTTGGATTTTTTATTCCTATTTTTAAATTATGCTATACACTGCTGTGATGAACATCTGTGCATATCAATCTCTATCTGAATTTTGTATTTTCCCTTAGCACAAATGCCTGCACTAGGTCATTTCTTTCATCCCTTCATTGTGCAAAATACTTAGCAATTGCTTTCTATGGGCCAGACATTGTATGAGGTAATGAGGATACTGTAATGAACCAGACAAACATGGACTCCACCCTAATGGAGTTCATAGTTTAGCCTGGTGTTCCTTCCAGTCACTAGGCAAATGGTAACAATTGTTAGGACCTTTATGCAAAGGATTATATAGTAATAGGAGAGAACCTAGGAAGACTTCCCAGAAGAAGTGATATTTATTGAAATTACAAAATGGATGTGAATGAAGCAGAAAAGCATGGTGCCCAAAGCAAAAGCATGTTACAGGTCAGGACGTGGGAGAACAGGGTACTTGGAAGAAACTGAAAGAAGTCCATTACACTGACAGCAGAAGCTATGTGCTGATGGGCCGGATCATTGTGGGCCAGTTAGAGCATCTTAAAGGTTTTAAATTTTAACTTGAGTATAATGAAATCTATTATAG
Source organism: Giraffa tippelskirchi (assembly GCF_054371585.1). NCBI lineage: Eukaryota > Metazoa > Chordata > Mammalia > Artiodactyla > Giraffidae > Giraffa > Giraffa tippelskirchi. The sequence continues at coordinate 8,254,826 of NC_137289.1, read as the reverse complement.
AATATTAAGTACTTGTTCAAGGTCAATCTTGGGTGTGGAATTTGAGGTACCTATGGGGCATCCAAGAGAAACCCTCTAGTAGTAGGTTCACTAGATGAGTCTTGACCTCTAAAAAGGAGACATGACTGGAAATATAGATTTGGACAGATGTTTGGATAGCATCACTGACTCAGTTGACATGGGTTTGGGTGAACTCCAGGAGTTGGTGATGGACAGGGAGGCCTGGCATGCTGCGGTTCATGGGGTCACAGAGCCGGACACGACTAAGTGACTGAACTGAACTGAACTGAATGTTTACTTATGGAGAAGGAAATGGCAACCTACTCCAGTATTCTTGCCTAGGAAATCCCATGGACAAAGTCTGAACCTGGTGGATGACAGTCCATGGGGTCACAACGAGTTGGACACAACTTAGCAACTGAGCAGATTGTATATTTAAGTTGGATATGTTAAAGTGGTTGGGGGTCACCTGCAGCATACTTGGGCGGCCACCCACATCACAGTTATCTGCCATCTGTTGGAAATGTGTATTCCTCAGCTCGATCCCAGGCCTGGGGAAGCCGACCACTTGTGGGAGGTATTTATGCAATTTACATTTTTAACAAGCTACCCAGATGATTTCTTTTTTTTTTTTTTTTTTTGAAGGTTAAGCATGCTTGATTATCATGGTCATTATTGTCTTTAATGGGGTGCCACACTGGGTTTCCACTTGGAAATGATGTCAGGCCACTATTCTGGCTTCTCTGTAGCATGAATTACATAGGAGCTATACAAAGCACTCCTGTTTTCCACTGACAAACCATGAGAGCCCAGGTCCCTCATGTAGTCATTTTATTTTGCTGTCTCATTTTTAGACATCCTATCTGTTACCTATAACTTTTTCAAGAGGACATCAGAGGCCAGGCCAGAAGCTCATATAGAAATCATGGTATTGCATTTGAGGCCCCTCTCTCTTGATTTGGGGATAGGAGGTAACATCTACGTTGCATTCTTGGGCTAGAGTGCCCAGTCTGCAAATCTCAGATGTGACTTTAATCTCTCTCAACTCTTTCATGTGTCCAGTGTAAGCAAGGGTTTACAGAGTTGTCTCTTTCTTAGCCAAATATTCCAAAATATGTGTGTAATTGTCTTACTTTGGAATGTAGCATACAATGTCTGTGTGCTGTTTTAGTATCTTGCATATTAGTATAACAACCCAGATGATTTCTTTGCACACTAAGCATTAAAGTCATGGTCTAGGGAGGGCCTATATTGGGAATACTCAGTCCTGGCTATATGTTTGAATCACTTGGAGAAATTAAAAATATACTTAAGCCCAGGATCATTCTGGGACGTTGGTTTTGGCTCTTTCCCATTTCCTCAGTCTTGTTTACTGCACTTGTGCTATGTGTCACAATAACCACCCCCACCCACTGCCAAATTGGCATAGCAATACTTAACTGTAATTCCTCATGCCATCCTGTGTTGCACCACTAGCTGTAGTCGTATAAGTTGCCCATTTTCACTTGGCTAGCTTCTAATCACTTTCTAAGACTCAATTTGGGTATCACCACCAGGAAGGGTTCCCCAACACCCCTCACCATCTGGATTGGGTTGTCCCCTCTTTGTGCTTCCAGAGGGTTTTCAGATGTCCGAGCATTTAGAACACTGCTTTAGCATTGGCCGTTTGCATGTCTGCTTCTCTATTAGTGGATGAAGTCCTCAGGACCATGTTGTAGTTGATTCTTCTTTCTAATTCTGCACATCTTATCACTGTGCCTGTCACGCAGTAAGCCGCACACTGTGTCTGTTAAAGTGAACTGAATTCTGGCTCTGCTATTTGTTATTCTTAATATGTTTGAGCAAGTCAGCTAACCTTGCAGAGTGCCAATTCTTTATAAGTCTGATATTTTCTGTACTGTCTGCATTGTATCATGGGGTTGTTACACAGATTGCATAAGATTAAAGACGAATGCATGCTTTGTTTAATAGAAAGCATTATTAAATCATGAATTATTATTACAAAAAATGGCTTTCATAAAAACATGTGTTTTTTACAAGGCTTTGACTTTGGGAGGCTCAATGATGGTGTCACCATTGCTCAAAATAGTTGTGCTCTAGTCTTGTGCCACTAACCATATTGATTTATGATGACAGTAATCTGCATGTTTGAAGCCTGCACCAACCTTGGAGACAGTGACAATGGCACTTGACTCTAGGCACCTATGCAGCATTGGGACAGCCCTTCCCCTCCCATGTGTCACATCCACTGCCCCTAGGTGGCCAGCACAGTTTTCAAGTCCTTCTAAATCAATGCCTTTTTGTGTAATTTTTAGCTGTGCCCTCTATTCCCAAAGGGAAAGATGGCCTTCTGCCAGGGTATTTTAGCTATTTCAGCTGAACTTGAACCTTTAAATAACCGTAGTTCTCACTGTCCCTGAAAGGTTCCCTGGCTCATTCAACTTTTTAATTTCTCTGTGAAGACATATAAATAGGTTCTCCTGGAAACCACCTTGGTGATTTCTCTGGTTTAGGTCCACCATGAACCACTATCCCCAAATGGAGCCCAGATACCCCAACTCTTTCTTCCCTTGGGGTGAGTCCCCAGCATTATCAGGGTACTCGTCTCCTTATTCTCCCTCTTTCCACAATGGTGGAGAAATTTTGATCCTCAGGTTACAAAGGTTTTGTTCCATGTCCCTTCAGGTCAGAGAATAAGGCTGATTAATTTCTGTAGCCTCTTTTTTGACTGGCTCAAAGTCTTTCATCCAGTAGGTGCTTGAAAAAGATTTGCTGAATTGGAACATTCAAGTTCCAGTCTCATTTTTATACAGTCAGACTTTGTATACTAAGACCTAAAACCTTCTTATTTGTTACAGAAACAATTTCAGTTTCACATTTTTCCAAAAATTGAGATTGAAATTGAATATTAACTTCTCCGGCAAAGCAGGGAACCCTCAAAAAATATGTGGTGCCCATTTTCTATTGAAATGTGCTCACCAGACATGCTATTTGTGCTTATTCCAGTAAAAGAAGGTCAAGTCCAGTTAGCTTTTTCCAGTAATGAGGTTAAACATACACCAACCCTGCCTCTCTTGTTGTCCGCCTACCCCTGTTGCCAGTAGTTTGAGAGCCAATGTGTAGATAGGGAGAGCACTCCAAAGCTAATTAATCCAAATGGGGATCACAAGTAGGTCAGGCTCAATGTCCTACCCCAACTCCCTGGATGGAAGAATATAGCTGATGTCTGTCTGCATCTCTGCTGGCAGGCTTGAAGTCTCACCTGCCAAGAAAGGTCACCTTTCCACCTAGTACAAATGTACCAGCTACAAGGAATCTGAGCTATGAAGAAGCAAGATAGAAAAGAGTGGCATAACAGCCATTTCTGTCGACTGTCTTTTGACCAGAATCATGACTCGTTAGAGGTAAATGGGACCCTACGCTGTGCCTGGTCTCATTGCCTCATTTTACCCACAGATGACTTGGGGTTCAGTGAGCACAGCACAGGGGTAAAGAGAACGGGCCTAGGAGTCCTATGCAAATCCCAACTCCCAGACTCACAAGCTGTGAGTCTCAGGCAGGTCACATGAGCAATTGTGTCTGATACAGGTGACAGGCATAGCTGATAGGTGCCTAGTAACAGGGACTGGAGTCACTCTTGTCAGCCCCCACTAAGGGCTGCATTCCAGAGTTCCTGATGGCATTCCTTCCTCTCCTTTGAACCTCCAGGAGCTGAGAATACCTCCCAGCCTCCTTCCCATGGCCAGGCTGAGGTCTTCCTGCCTGTTCCAGTCAGGTGACCAAGCAAAAGTCCTGGGTGGCCTTTCTGCATGTGAGGATCCTTTTAACCAGACATTGGAACAAAGGACTTGAACTAGGCACCGTGCTGGGACATGAGTGGGGCTGGGGAGGTGGGATGACCCCAGAGAGCTGAGGTAGATGCTGTTTGGAAAGGGGGAAGCTGGTTGTCTAAGTCCTGTGAGTGGAGAGGAATGGAGGATGCCAGCTGATAGCTCCACTAAGCTTTTAAGAGTGAGGAGGAGAGAGAGGGCAGCAGTGTGTTGGGGTGCAAGGTGTGTTGGGTGGATGGAGAGTGGGGAATAAGGTTTAGTTAATCTGCTCTGTTTCAGTCACACTGGCCTCCTTGCGGTCCCCTGATCATGCCAGATTCATTCCCTGACTAGGGCCTTCACACCGGCTGTTTCTTCATCCTGGAATGCCTTCTCCCTATACGTTTCCATCACTGCCCACCTGTGCCTTTCAGGTCAATTACCACCTTTTCCTTGAGGCCTACACTAGCCACACTTTGAAAATTGAAACCTGTCCCTCAGTCCAAGGTACCTCCTGTTCCCCTTATCACACTCCATGTTTTCTCTATTACTTAGCACTAAGTTCAGTTCAGTTCAGTACAGTCGCTCAGTTGTGTCTGCCTCTTTGCGACCCCATGGACTGCAGCACACCAGGCCTCCCTGTCCATCACCAACTCCCGGAGTTTACCCAAACTCATGTCCATTGAGTCGGTGATGCCATCCCACCATCTCATCCTCTGTCATCCCCTTCTCCTGCCCTCAGTCCTTCCCAGCATCAGGGTCTTTTCAAATGAGTCAGCTCTTCACATCAGGTGGCCAAAGTATTGGAGTTTCAGCTTCAACATCAGTCCTTCCAATGAACACCCAGGACTGATCTCCTTTAGGATGGACTGGTGGATCTCCTTGCAGTCCAAGGGACTCTCAAGAGTCTTCTCCAACACCACAGTTCAAAAGCATCAATTCTGCAGCGCTCAGCTTTCTTTACAGTCCAACCCTCACATCCATACATGACCACTGGAAAAACCATAGCCTTGACTAGACGGACCTTTGTTGGCAAAGTAATGTCTCTGCTTTTTAATATGCTGTCTAGGTTGGTTATAGCTTTCCTTCCAAGGAGTAAGTGTCTTTTAATTTCATGGCTGCAGTCACCATCTGCAGTGATTTTGGAGCCCAAGAAAATAAAGTCAGCCATTGTTTCCACTGTTTCCCCATCTATTTGCCATGAAGTGATGGGACCAGATGCCATGATCTTAGTTTTCTGAATGATGAGCTTTAAGCCAAGTTTTTCACTCTTCTCTTTCACTTTCATCAAGAGGCTCTTTAGTTCTTCACTTTCTGCCATAAAGGTGATGTCATCTGCATATCTGAGATTATTGATATTTCTCCCAGCAGTCTTGATTCCAACTTGTGCTTCCTCCAGCCCAGCATTTCTCATGATGTACTCTGCATATAAGTTAAATAAGCAGGGTGACAATATACAGCCTTGATGTACTCCTTTCCCTATTTGGAACCAGTCTGTTGTTCCATGCCCAGTTCTAACCGTTGCTTCCTGACCTGCATACAGGTTTCTCAAGAGGCGGGTCAGGTGGTCTGGTATTCCCATCTCTTTCAGAATTTTCCACAGTTTATTGTGATCCACACAGTCAAAGACTTTGGCATAGTCAATAAAGCATAAATAGATGTTTTTCTGGAGCTCCTTTGCTTTTTCGATGATCCAGAGGATGTTGGCAATTTGATCTCTGGTTTTTCTGCCTTTTCTAAATCCAGCTTGAACATCTGGAAATTCACGGTTCACATATTGCTGAAGCCTGACTTAGAGAATTTTGAGCATTACTTTAGTAGCGTGTGAGATAAGTGTAATTGTGTGGTAGCTCAAACTACCGCACAAACTACCAAACAAAAAAACTGTCTAAGTTACTGTATAATTATTCATTATGTCTCTGATTGAATGTGTATCTCATGCTGCCAGAAGATAAATCAGAGGAGGGCAAGGATCTTTATCTGTTTTGTTCATTGATATATTCCACATGTCTGGATTAGTGCCTAGTTCAGAGTAGGTCCTTATGTGTCTTCTCTTTTCAATTTGCAATGCTTTCTTCTGTCCTCTCAACCAGGATCGTGACTTTCCATGCCACCTATACTCTAATGACTCCCAGATTTCGATCTCCTACTGCATCCCTGCGTTTTACCCCCAATACATGTAACCAGCTGCTTGCCGAGCAGCTCCCACTGGACGTCAATTAGACATCTCAAAATCAACGTGTCCAAAACTGTCTTCATTTGTTTGGGCTGTTATTGCAGAATGGTGTAGACTGGGTGGCTTATAAACAACAGAAGTTTATGTCTCACAGTTACTATGAAATATAAAGTAAAGAGGATGGTGGATGGGGTGCCCCTTCCCTCACATCCCGTTGGCTATGACTTAGTCACCTTGTCTCACAGTGACTGGAAAAGGCTAGGCTACACAGCTGTTACTTCTGGGAAGCTCTGTGCACAGCTATATCGGGGTTCTGATATCAAAGAAAAAGGCAAGAAGAGAGATTATGGACCAACAAGCAGGCTCTGGGTCTCTGCTATTGTACCCCAACAAGGATCTGAGGCAAACAGCCTAAGGATTCATAACATTTGTTCAGTTTGGGTGGGTGCATGGGTGTTTGTGATCTTTTTTTGTTCTTTTCTGTATCCTTGAAATGTTCCAGAATGACTAATAGGTATTCTAAAGGGGAAGAAAGATACTTCTGTTAGAGCATAAAATATTCTTCTCTACCTGGATACAACAGACATTCCTGGTCATGTGGCCTATTGCCTGTGGCTTTAGGCCGATGCCAGTGATATACACAGTGTTTTTAGTCTCTGGAAACAAGCAATGTGTTACCATCCAGACTTTAGCATTTTACAACTTGCCTTCCTCTCCCTGCCCTTCTGTTTCTCACAGTGACACCCTCCCACCACATGTATCCCATCACAGAATATTCTTCCAGAAGCAGACACTGGACAGGCCCCCTTTGCTCTCAGGGCTCACAGCCTTCCCTGAAATTGGGCAGCATTTCTGCCCCCCGCCCCATGGGTTTCAAGCACTCTTATGATCATCGGCTTTTCTTTCATCTCTCTCCTCTGAAATCTCTGTTTTGATAAAAGCACTTCTATTTTCTTATTTCCTTGAAATAAATAGTTGAATGGTTATGATGTTCCTTTTCACTTCAACTTCAGCCCATTCGCAGTTAATTAATGGAATCATTCAGAAATGAATAAGTGTTTTAAAAGGTATGTGTGTGCGTAGGAGGGCTTGCAATATGTGGTTTAAAATATCTACACCAAGTCAGAAACATAGCATTATATTAAACTGGAGTGGAACAAATTGGTCCAACATAGCTGAAATTCCAGAGAGAGACTACAATAATTTCACAAAGCATATGATGGCAGCTGTATCAGTTTACTGCTGCTACCACAAATCCCAAATGAAATGGTTTTTGTGTGTGAATATTTTACATATTCATTATTTCTTATAATTCCATGTAATTTTAATTTGGATGGGGGAGAAAGCCAAATGGGTGGTGAATATAGAGCACACAAGATGAAAGTCATACACAGTGATCAGTGATGTCCTGGCAGCTACATTATGAACCAGAATGTCAGGTTACCCTGGTAGTTGTACTTTTTTTTATGCCCACAAATGCACACCTCAAGGAGCAACTCTGCAAAATTTCCTAATGCACTCAGCCATCAACTCGTGCCAAACCTTGTCCTTCCTACCTGGTTTCATAAACCAGTAAAACCCCTTTAACGGCTTCATAGAGTTTGACCTGATCTGTCATTTGCAACCAAAAGAATCTTGGCTACTGAATCAATGTCACTGCCATCAAAACACAACCAGAGGGAAAGGATTGATTTGATACTTCATTAATAAAGCGGGCAGATGAAAATTTCCAACCTCTGGCAATATGTGAGTGCAGATAAATTTTAATGTTTTGTTATGCATGCTATGTATAGCCTTAATTATGAATCAATAATGGAGGAATACATTTGGAGAATATTTTAATAATCTTTTAAAATGGGAAGCCCTCTTCTCATCTTGTTCCCTGCGGTGCTGACTGGGCATCCTCCATCCTTCTGCCACTTCTCCAGCTCCAGATCTCTTTCCTGTCTCTGCTGCTATGCTGGCCTCATTCTGCCTAGCTTGGGTGTGTGTGCTGGTGCATGAGCACACATGCGTGCAAGAAGGAAGGACTCTGCTGACGTGTAGGGCATGTCTCAAATTTACCTGCTTTACCCTATGCAAATCCTAGCTCCTTTCCATGTTCTTTTTAAAAATATTTAAATATTTACTTATTTTTTTTTGGCTATGCTGGGTCTTAGTCGAGGCATGCAGGATCTAGTTCCCTGACCAGGGATCGAACCCGGGCCACCTGCATTGGGAACAGGGAGTCTTAGCCACTGGACTAAGAGGGACGTCCCTCCTTTCCACATTCTAACATACGGAAGGAAGCTTATTTTTTTTTTCCTCTGTATGGAGCTGGGGAAGGTGCCAAAAGTAACTTAATCCCTTTGTGAATGAGGGAGGTCACATATTTTTGAGTCTTCCCATAACAGAGGTTACCTGAACTATAATGAACTCGTCATTTTCTGGATATGCAGCCTGTATCCAAATTCACAGTGGACAGTTCCCCATCCTGCCTCCAGGCACTTCTGTTGGCCACCTTGCTCACTTCACCTAAGGCCATTGTGAGAAATAAGAGCAAGAGATCCCAAGAGAAAGGGAAAATAATACATCAAGGAAAACAAAACTGGGCAGGGCATCCACACATTCTCATCAGAATATGCTCCTTCCAGAGTCACATGTGGAACTTTTGGTTTTGTGGCAGAAATTTCTGTTTCTCATCTATATTTGAAGATGAACTTGCTCTTAGAATGTATCCTCACATTCTTTTATTCTTGCTCAGGCTTTCCTTGTGAAAAGTGGAAAAGCTCCTAATAACATTTTGCGACTTGAAGATGGTTATGACGTATGCTGTGGAGCTTATAATCCAGGGTGAAGCCACTGTGTTTCTTCATTCAGAAGTAGCATAGATGGACAGAAGAGCATCTCTGCAGAGGCTTTAGAGAAACTGGAATAAAGTGATGAAAGAGCAGGGCATTTATTCCGTGTATTCATTATCTGCCAGTAGGATATTTTACACATTCTACATTTATGTGACAAATATGTTGACCTTGTGGATTCTTTAGGAGAGAATTTTTTAAATCAATGTAAATATACTCTCTAATTTTTTGAAATATCACAGTTTGCAAGTCTCTTTTCCTTTGATACGCACAGAAAGAGTTTCTCTGAAACAGGCTACCATTGAAGTTATACATACTGATATTTGGCTCATTCTGAACCAGCTCAATACATCCTGATACCGCATCTCTTATCCTCAACAGTTTAAAAATTGTGTATTCATAGGTCAGTAATGTGAGCACAAAGCTTTTATAGAACAATAATTTCCACATGAAGCTGACATATGTTTTCTCGTGTCAGTTTAAACATTAATTTGCTAAATTACAAGTGTAATTGTACCTCAGTATAAAGAAAATGTATGCTTGATTTTTTTCATGACATCTGAAAAGAATTCTTGATTTCCAGAAAAAATAGATGCTGTGTTCAGTGCTTTGATGTTTGTTTATTTCCTTTGATCAATTTTGCCAATGGTTATTATGATGTTTGATGTACTGTGCAGCTCTCACGGAAAAGTGTCCGTTAATTTGGCGAGGGTCAGAGCTTGAGGAGTGGGTATCAAGTGACATGAAATTAGAAAGCTTAGCCTTTGGGAATCCTGAGATGAAAATTCCTGAGGACTCAACTGGCAAATAAATACAGGTTGAGCACCCGCTCTAGATTAAATGGTGTGAAAAGACATGAGATGCTTTCCAAACAAAATAGGCAGGAAATCATTCCAGATGGAAGGAGGGAGGCATTTGACTCAAACATAGTCATCCTGGTGAGAGTTTTCAGCTTCTAGCACGTTGCTCTCTTGGCCTTCAGAGGTTAGTGGGGGTGGAGAATGGTGTCCTCAGTATTGAATGCCTGTCTATGTCTCTCTGAGACCTCTGAGGATCATGCCTTTCCCTGGAGTCCTTTGGGCTTTTCTAAATTAAAAAGTAATGCTCTGCAGCTTTAATGCTGCTACAATTCAATCAATTGATACCACTTCCTGTACCATCTTTCCATATTAACTTTCATATTACTTAACATAAAATACACATGACAGTGAGTTGGGAGGTTGAAAACTAAGTGGACAACGTTTCCCAATGGCACAGGAAGTGACTGCAGGAAAAAGAGCCATGGATGACCAGTACTCACAAAAGCAGTCAAATGTCCCTCATCTTGGGCTGTGCATGACTCTGGTGTAGAATTGTCTATATAAAAGAGCTGCTGTGAGCAATAGTAGCCCTGACCAAGCAGGGAGGTGTAGAATATCTTGCTGGGAAAGGTGGCATTTTGACTACAGTAATCAAGGGGATGTGCCTGGCAAGTGTCAAGGCTCAGAGCAAGCAGAGGCACCCTAAGTAAGCTGGGTCCCTTAATACAAGAGCAGGAGAAGGCAGGATCCAGTTGTTTGAATCTGTTTTAAGGTATAACATTTTGAGTCTCCATTTCCTTCTATAAAATAGGGGTAATTACAGCCATTTTGCAGAATTGTTGCGAGAATTATAATGTAGGTAGAACTCCCTGCATACTGTCTAGTCCATAGCTTGTTCTAAGGAAAGGATAGTTATTACTTTGTTGTATGCCAGAGAGAATCAACAGCAAGCACTAGAAAAAACAAAAGAGGCATTCAAAGTTCATGGCAAGGAGGTTAGGCAGGTGAGGGGGTGGTATGAAAAACAAAGGAGAAGAAATACTAACTCACAAAGTATCACCACTATTAGACAACCTAAAGTCTGTATCTGGAGGTGCTTTATTTTAATCCATCCAGCAGTTTGTGGTTTAGATATAAACTGTGTCCTTCAAGGCCAAGCTTTTAGGCTAGGCTCACCAGTCAGAGTAGAAAACTTCCTGGGGTTGCCTTAATAACTTCACTCTTTCTTTCTGGCTGATGCAGTGTATCTGATTCAGATTTCTAGTTCTCCACCAACCCTCTGATGTCTGACAATTGACACTCATTTCACAGGTCAACGTGATGTGACCCTCTTATGTTTATGTCCTCCTTATTCATATTGCTTATCTGACCTCATTCCCAAACCCTTTAATGAGCCCAGGTTTCCTTCTGTTTCCTTCAAGTCCATAGCTACCTACAACACAGCATGACACTGAGGCAGCAAGTTCACCCTACAGACTTTAAACTCCTGAGTCACAAACTTGTTTCCAACCTCCAGAAATCAATTGCAAGCGAAAAGACTTAAGAGGGGATGACTTATTATTAGGCCAGTGGTAAACAGATTTTTACAGGCTTTGGTTTTGTCTGTACAACAGTTCTATTATGTCTCTGGCAAATTATAGAGGGTTTTGGTGCTGAGCAAAATGGGTATATTGTTCTCATTTAGACACTTTTACTTTTAGCTAGAAATCTAGCTCAAAATAGGCTCTTAAATAAGCCTGTTTGAACTATTTGTGAAAATACAGACTTAAGAACATCTTAATGTATATTTATCTGTCTCCACTTCCCTTCTTCTATACAGGAGCCAATGTGAGATATTTCTCGATAATTTAACAACATACCTCTGATGTGGGCTTTGCTGTCAGGCCTAACACATTTATTTTTCTCTAATGGGAGAGCTTTTCTCTATTGTTTATGCTATCAACTACTATTGTCTTCCAGATGTTCAAGCTGGTTTTAGAAAAGGCAGAGGAACCAGAGATCAAATTGCCAATATCTGCTGGATCATCGAAAAAGCAAGAGAGTTCCAGAAAAACATCTATTCCTGCTTTATTGACTATGCCAAAGCCTTTGACTGTGTGGATCACAATAAACTGTGGAAAATTCTTCAAGAGATGGGAATACCAGACCATCTGACCTGTCTCTTGAGAAACCTGTATGCAGGTCAGGAAGCAACAGTTAGAACTGGACATAGAACAACAGACTGGTTCCAAATAGGAAAAGGAGTACATCAAGGCTGTATATTGTCACCCTACTTATTTAACTTATATGCAGAGTACATCATGAGAAATGCTGGGATGGAAGAAACACAAGCTGGAATCAAGATTGCCGGGAGAAATATCAATAACCTCAGATATGCGGATGACACCACCCTTATGGCAGAAAGTGAAGAAGAACTAAAGAGCCTCTTGATGAAGGTGAAAGAGGAGAGTGAAAAAGTTGGCTTAAAGCTCAACGTTCAGAAAACTAAGATCATGGCATCTGGTCCCATCACTTCATGGCAAATAGATGGGGAAACAGTGGAAACAGTGTCAGACTTTATTTTTTTGGGCTCCAGAATCACTGCTGATGGTGATTGCAGCCATGAAATTAAAAGACGCTTACTCCTTGGAAGGAAGGTTATGGCCAACCTAGATAGCATATTTAAAGGCAGAGACATTACTTTGCCAACCAAAGTCCATCTAGTCAAGGCTATGGTTTTTCCAGTGGTCACGTATGGATGTGAGAGTTGGACGGTGAAGAAAGCTGAGCACCACAGAATTGATGCTTTTGAAGTGTGGTGTTGGAGAAGACTCTTGAGAGTCCCTTGCACTGCAAGGAGATCCAATCAATCCATCCTAAAGGAGATCAGTCCTGGGTGTTCACTGGAAGGTCTGATGTTGAAGCTGAAACTCCAATTCTTTGGCCACCTCATGCGAAGAGTTGACTCATTGGAAAAGACCCTAATGCTGGGAAGGATCGTGGGCAGGAGGAGAAGGGGACGACAGAGGATGAGATTGTTGGATGGCATCACCGACTCGATGGACATGGGTTTGGGTAGACTCCGGGAGTTGGCGATGGACAGAGAGGCCTGGTGTGCTACAATTCAGTTTCAGTTCAGTCGCTCAGTCATGTCTGACTCTTTGCGACCCCATGAATTGCAGCACTGTTGCTTCCTGACCTGCATGCAGGTTTCTCAAGAGACAAGGCAGATGGTCTGGTATTCCCATCTCTTGAAGAATTTTCCACAGTTTATTGTGATCCACACAGTCAAAGGCTTTGGCATAGTCAATAAAGCAGGAATAGATGTTTTTCTGGAACTCTCTTGCTTTTTCGATGTTCCAGCGGATATTGACAATTTGATCTCTGGTTCCTCTGCCTTTTCTAAAACCAGCTTGAACATCTGGAAGTTCACGGTTCACGTATTGCTGAAGCCTGGCTTGGAGAATTTTGAGCATTACTTTACTAGCATGTGTGATGCGTGCAATTGTGCAGTAGTTTGAGCATTCTTTGGTATTGCCTTTCTTTGGGATTGGAACGAAAACTGGCTATAATTCATGGGGTCGCAAAGAGTCTGACACGACTGAGTGACTGAACTGAACTGAACTATTGTCTTCAGACAAAATGTCTGTTGGCCCAAGAAAAGCAGCTGCTGACATCCAGAAGCTAAACTGGTATGAGCACAAGGCCTTGTTTTTGCCATGAGATAGTCTGGCACTCACTCACTACTAGACCTTGGCATTCTTCTGTTGAACATAAACAATGTCATAGAACATCAACATCCAACAAGGCCACTCTGGCCATGATGGATCGGGAGAAGACCATTCCACAACCTTGTCTGAACAGAGACAAAATATGAACATTGTCCAAGTCAAAGAATACTAAACATTCCCCCATTCTGTTTAATATTTTTTAAACCAGTTACAGCTTTAGCTCAACTCTGGTCTGCCCTCTCTATAGATAATGTTTATTAGTATAGCCAACTGTAGTATTATCCCACTTCCTGATAACATCCGACCCAGGGACAAAGCCCTGCTTCCTTAAAGCCTCCACAAAATCACCTAACACAAGCCCTAAACCTTTCTATATAAGACTTTTCTAAAATCAGTCCTTTCTAATACCCTCTCCTAGAAATGCCTCATGGTTCCTCATGGTGTGTGCTCTTCCTTCTTATGGTGAATAATATACATAGCTTGTTTAACCAGTGGTGTGTTCCTAGTGGTCTTTTGTTTGGAGGGCCTTGACTGAAATGGAGGTTCCATTGAGATACAGGACCCTCAAGACAGTAATAGTGCATGTATCTGTGGTCCATTGTGTTTCCCTATTTGGTATGCACCCTGCCCACACCGGAAAGGTAAATTCATGCTTAATTGGACTCCAACATTTCATGAACCCCTTCAATACTGGGTTTATTTTGTTTCCCTAGGCATAAAGTCTCTTAGAAGGACTGATGCTGAAGCTGAAACTCCAATACTTTGGCCACCTGATGTGAAGAACTTACTCATTTGAAATGACCCTGATGCTGGGAAAGATTGAGGGCAGGTGAAGGGGATGACAGAGGATGAGATGGTTGGATGGCATCACCAACTCAATGGGCATGAGTTTGAGTAAACTCCGGGAGTCAGTGATGGACAGGGAGGCCTGATGTGCTGCAGTCCATGGGGTCGCAAAGAGTTGGACATGACTGAGTGACTGAACTGAACTGACCCTATCTGCTTTGAATTATTCCTTGGTAAAATTGGCTTAGCACCTTCTAATACCTCCTCTCATAGTCTGCTGTTATAGCATCTTGAATGTTGTTTGTTCATAAGAAAAGTCTGTAGGAAGCAGGTAAGTATAGTTCAGTAGATTGTCCATGACCTGGTCTCCTCAGACCAGTGTGCTTGAAACAAATACTTTCATGGGACACCATTTTAAAAATCTTGAAAAGACTTCCTTCTCCATCCTGGCTTTGTGTTCTGGAGAATTTCCCTACTTAGTTGCATCTCCCCAGAATCAGCAGGTTTTGTTTGATCCCTGACTGGTGATGATTGCCCTTTGGCCAAACATCAGAGACACCAAGTTACACAAGTACTGTTCTTACAGATTGTTCAGTTCTCAGAGGAGTATTCTTTTTCTCCAGTGATGCCTTTTACAGGCTGAACACCTGCTTCCATCAGTCTTTCTCACTCTAAAGCTAAACTGTATGCTTATCAGACAGTTTCAAGAGACAGTTTGGAATAGCAGTGGCTGCTTTGGGGAGCTTTTGACATGAACAACATGGTTCATATGAGGGGTACCTTAGAACAAAAAGCAAAGAAAATCCTCATGAGAATGTTTGTCTATCTTGTTTGTCTCAAAGAGAGATCATTTTTTTAAACATGAGAGATATCCCCTCCTTGTTTTCTATAGTTTGAAGGCTAATAAGTGCTGCCTTTTTAACTGTATGATTTGAAACAATTATCAAGGGTCCAAGTTATGTCAAAACCAGCGATATGTCATTCCCCTGTGTGTGTGCATGTGTGTGTGTGTGTTTATATAAAACCTCTCTTTCTGTATCTAAATGTTCTTCCCTCTCTAGTCTGCAGCTGGCTTCCTCCTATCCAGCTGCTGCTTATGAAATTTTAACTGATTGACCGATCAAAAAATAATTCAGATCTTTTGCGTTCATTCTGGGGATATCTAGTTTAGATAAACAGAATGGTTTAAAAGGTGGAAATATATATAAATAAATAAAGTTACTAAATGGTGCTTTTGTGGAGACTGAAAACTGTATACATAAAAGCATTTGTTGCTATGGCTATAAGAGAATAAGGCTTCAGTTTCAAGACAAAATAAGACATTTAGCATGTTTCAAGTCTTTATAAAAGGTTTGCCATGTGAAAACAATATTAGCATAATATTTTGGTCTGTTCAACACTAGGGTTAAGTTCCTTGTAATTCAAATTTCCAACATTTCCCATATTGATTTAATTAGTTTAAAAATTTATCATGTTTCTACAAATTGTGGAAAATTAAAACTTTTTTTAGAATTGATATTAAACTAAATTGGATCATAATAGTGGATGTCTTCTTAAAGGATATAATTTTATGAAATTCTTAAAATACTCTCAGTCATAAGTATTTAATGTGTTAACTAAATTGCAGCGTTCTGATCCTTAACCAACTTGAATATCTTATACCTCAGTTAAATAATCTTTGAATGTGCATTTGTGCGTGATCAGTTGCTTCAGTTGTGTCTGACTTTTGCGACCCTGTGGACTGTAGCCAGCTAGGCTTCTCTGTCCATGGGATTCTCCAGGCAAGAATACTGGAGTGGGTTGCCATGCCCTCCTCCAAAGGCTCTTCCAGACCCAGGGGTTGAAACCATGTCTCCTGCATCTCCTGCATTGCAGGCAGATTCTTTACCCACAGAGCCACCTGGGAAATCTGTCGTTTCTTAAAATAAAGACAGTAAATAAACTAACAAACTATACAAATACTTTTCAGTGATATTGCAGGATATAAAACCAACATACAAAAATCAGTTGTGTTTCTATACTCTAAGAAGTAAATATCTGGGAAAGAAATTAAGAAAACAGTCTCATTTGCAATATCTCAATAGCATCAAAAAGAATAAAATACTTAGGAATGTAAATTTAACCAAGAAGGTGAAATATCTGTACTCTGAACTATAAAATATTGATGAACAAAAAGGAATACACATTTTAATGGAAAGATATCCTATGTTCCTAGATTTAAACAGTTAATATTGTTAAAATGTCTGTACTCCCCAAAGCCATGTATAGACTGCATGCAATCCCTATCAAAATTCTAATGACATTTTTTCACAGAAACAGAAAAAGAATTATAAAATTCCTATGGAAGAGACCTCACATAGCCAAAGCCATCTTGAGCAATAAAAACAAAGCTAGAGGGCTTCCCTGCTTGTGCACTGGTAACAAATCTACCTGACAATGCAGGAGACACAAGTTTGATCCCTGATCTAGGAAGATCCCACATGTGTGCAAAGAAACTAAGCCTGTGTGCTACAACTACTGAAGCCTGAGGGCTCTAGACCCTGTGCTCTGCAACTAGAGAAGCCAACACAATAAGAAGCTCGTGTACTGCAACTTGTGAGTAGCCCCTGCTCTCTGAAAGTAGAGAAAAAGCCCATGGGGCAATGAGGATCCAGCACAGGCAAAAATAAATAAGTGAAATAATCAATTTTAAAAAGCTAGAGATATCACACTACCTGATTTCAAAATATGCTATAAAGTTAAAGTAATAAATATAGTATGGTACCTTCATGAAAAGAATCATATGGACCAATTGATAGAATAGAGAGCCCACAAATGAACCCTCATATGTATGATCAATTAATCTGGATAAAGTTGCCACAAAGGTAGGGAAAGGATAATTTCATTAATAAATGGTGTTGGAAAAACTGGATGCTCACATCAAAAAGAATGCAATTGTTTCCTTATATACAAAAAGTAACTCAAAATGGATTAAAAGCTTAAACATAAGATCTGAAACTGTAAAACTATAATAAGGGCACAGAAAAAAAATTCTTAACCTTGTTCTGGACAATGATTTTTTAACATCATCATTAAAAGTCCAGGCAATAAAAGCAAAAATGAGTATATGGAATTGCCCCAAATGAAAGCTTCTGCCCCAAAAGGGAGGCAATCAACAGAATAAAGAGAGAGCCTACAGAGAGGTAGAAAATATTTGCAAACCATATATCTGGAAAGAGATTAGTATCTGAAATATATAAAGAACTCAGTAGCAAGAAACAAGAAAAATGAAATTTGGGTAAAGTACTCCAAAACATATTTCTCTAAATAACACATGCAAATGTCAGTGGGTATATCAAAAGGTGTTCAGCATCACGAATCATCAAGAAAATCAAAATCACAGTGAGATATCACTTCACACTTGTTAAGATGACTATTACCAAAAAGACAAAAGATAAGTATTGGTGAGGATGTGGGAAAAGGGAACCCTTATACACTACTTATGGGAATGTAAGTTGTTATTGCCATTATGGAAAACAGAATGGAGGCTACATATAACAGAAAAATCAAACTATTACATGATCCAGCAATTCCACTTCTGGTATTCCTTAATATCCAAAGGAAATAAAATATCTTGAAGAGTTATCTGCACTCCCATGTTTATTGCAGCATTATTCACAGTAGCCAAGATATGGGAACAACCTAGGTGCCCATCATTGGATGAATTAGAAAAGGAAATGTGAGAAAAAAAATATAAAACAATGGAATTTTATTCAGCCTTAAAAAAGAAGGAAGTTTTTTCATTTGGAACATGGATGAATCTTGAGGGCATTATACTAAGTGAAATAAGCCAGACACAGAAAGACAAACACTGTATAATCTCATTTATATGTGAAATGTAAAGAGTAAACTTTATAGTATCAGAGAATAGAATGGTGGTTACCAGGAGCTAGAGAGTGAAAAAAATGGAGAAATGTTAGTCAAAAGGTACAAAGTTTCAGATATTCAGGGTGAGATATGCAGAAAAAGCACAGGAGGTAGAAAGTAAAAGTATTAGTCACTCAATCTTTTGCGACCCCATGGATGATATCCCACCAGGCTCCTCTGTCCATGGGGTTCTCCAGGCAAGAATACTGGAGTGGGTAGCCATTCCCTTCCCCAGGGGTTCTTCCTGACCCAGGGATTCAACCCGGATCTCCCACTTTGCAGGCAGATTCTTTATCATCTGAGTTTCAAGGGTAAGCCCTAACATTCAGTATTACTCTCTCATACTTTTATAAGAATTTGGTTGTGAGTGCTGTTAAAAAGACTCAAGTTCTGCTTATATGGGACATACTTGATAATATAGGTTCATCCTTATTAAAAATTCATTGTTCTGATCAACTATATAGCAACATACAGCTTACATAGCATCATAACACCTGCCACAGATAGCAGAGGAAGTTGGGGAACTTCTGTATCACTGTGCTTCAGCTTTAGCTCTGGAGGCGTCATATGTTTAGGCAGTTGTTTTAGTTGCTAAGCCATGTCTGACTCTTTTGTGACCCCATGGACTGTAACTCGCCAGGCTCTTCTGCCCAAGATATTTCCCAGGCAAGAATACTGGAGTTGGTTGACATTTTCTTCTCCAGGAGATCTTCCTGATCCAGGGATCGAACTCATGTTCTGCACTGGCAGGCAGATTCTTTACCACTGCCGTGTATAGCCAGGCAACAATCAATAATTCATTGCTATCAGAACTTTTTTGTAGACCCAATTCTAGGTAGTACCTAGTCTTCAATGCAAGATAGAAACACAAACTCAATAGTCAGTCAACCTTCAACAAAATCATTTTATGCCTCTAAGTGCAATGCAAAACAAGATGTGATTCAGCAGTAGGGTATTGTGATGGAAGGAAATTTTGGTAGAAATGTAGAAGACATGGAAACTTCCATGAGCCCTACATGGAAGCAGTAGGGTGTCATCTAGAAAGAGTGCAGATTTTAATTTTAGCTAGAAATTGACTTTAATCTTAGCCAGATAATTAATAACTTGGTGACCTTAGGCTAGTCAGTTAATCTTGTTGGGCTTCACTTACTTTGCAGAGTTGTTGTAAGAATTGTAAATGTGTAATAAATCACATATCAAAATGCATGGCTCCCAGTAGAGATATATATCATAAGTGGTAGGTGTTGTTTTCTTGCTGGTGGCATAGTCAATATTACTGCCTTCTCACCTCAGCTAAGTGTAGAATATCACAGTAAAAGAAATGCATACCAGAATATCAATGTCACAAATCTTTTAAAGATTTTTTTCTAGCTTTATTGAGATATGATTGACACATTATACTGTATAAGTTTAAGGTGTAAAGTGTAATGTTTTGATGCACATATATTTTGCAAAATATTTATCAAAATAAAATTAACCATCCTTTCAGTTCAGTAGAGTTAAGTCGCTCAGTTGTGTCCAACTGTTTGTGACTCCATGGACTGCAGCTCGCCAGGTTTCCCTGTCCATCACCAACTCCTGGAGCTTGTTCAAACCCATGTCCATCGAGTTGGTGATGCCATACAACCATCGCATCCTCTGTCGTCCCCTTCTCCTCCTGCCTCCAATCTTTCCCAGCATCAGGGTTTGAAAAAATGAGTCAGTTCTTCACGTCAGGTGGCCAAAGCATAGGACTTTCAGCTTCAGCAAAAGCCCTTCCAATGGATATTCAGGACTGATTTCCTTTAGGATTGACTGGTTGGATCTCCTTGAAGTCCAAGGGACTCTCAAGTCTTCTCCAACACCACAGTTCAAAAGCATCAATTCTTCGGCGCTCAGCTTTCTTTACAGTCCGACTCTCACATCCAATACGTGACTATGGGGAAAACCATAGCTTTGACTAGATGGGCCTGTGTTGGCAAAGTCATGTCTCTGCTTTTTAATATGCTGTCTAGGTTGGTCACAGCTTTTCTTCAAAGGAGCAAGTGTCTTTTAATTTCATGGCTGCACTCGCCATCTGGAGTGACTTTGGAGCCCAAGAAAATAAAGTCTGTCACTGTTTCCATTGCTTCCCATCTATTTGCCATGAAGTGATGGGACCAGATGCCATGATCTTAGTGTTTGAATGTTGAGTTTTCAGCCAGTTTTTTCACTCTCATCAAGAGGATCTTCAGTTCCTCTTCACC
This sequence comes from Giraffa tippelskirchi, assembly GCF_054371585.1. Lineage (NCBI taxonomy): Eukaryota > Metazoa > Chordata > Mammalia > Artiodactyla > Giraffidae > Giraffa > Giraffa tippelskirchi. Next base: position 8,234,574 of record NC_137289.1, on the reverse strand, counting down.
TTCTGCCATAAGGATGGTGTCATCTGCATATCTGATGTTATTGATGTTTCTTCTGGCAATCTTGATTCCAGCTTGTGCTTCATCCAGCCAGGCATTTCTCATGACATACTCTGCATATAAGTTAAATAAGCAGGATGACGGTAAACAGCCTTGACATACTCCTTTCCTAATTTGGAATCAGTCTGTTGATCCGTGTCGGATTCTAACTGTTGCTTCCTAACCTGCATACAGATTTCTCAAGAGGCAGGTAAGGTGGTCTGGTATTCCCATCTCTTGAAGAATTTTCCACAATTTTTTGTAACCTACACAGTCAAAGGCTTTGGCATAGTCAAAAAAGCAGAAATAGATGTTTTTCTGGAACTCTTTTGCTTTTTTGATGATCCAATGGATATTGGCAATTTGATCTCTGGTTCCTCTGGCTTTTCTAAATCCAGCTTGAACATATGGAAGCTCACGGATCACTTACTGTTGAAACCTGGCTTGGAGAATTTTGAGCACTACTTTGCTAGCATGTGAGATGAGTGCAATTGTATACTAGTTTGAACATTCTTTGGCATTGCCTTTCTTTGGGGTTGGAATGAAAACTGACCTTTTCCAGTCCTGTGGCCACTGCTGAGTTTTCCAAATTTGCTGGCATATTGAGTGTAGCACTTTCACAGCATCATCTTTTAGGATTTGAAATAGCTCATCTGGAATTCCATCACCTCCACTAGCTTTGTTCATAGTAATTCTTCCTAAGGCCCACTTGACTTCACACTCCAGGCTGTCTGGCTCTAGGTGAGTGATCACACCATTGTGGTTATCTGAGTCATAAAGATCTTTTTTGTATAGTTTTTCTGTGTATTCTTGCCTCCTCTTCTTAATATCTTCTGCTTCTGTTAGGTCCATACCATTTCTGTCCTTTATTGTGCTCATCTTTGCATGAAATGTTCCCCTGATATCTGTAAGTTTCTTGAAGAGATCTCTAGTCTTTCCCATTCTGTTGTTTTCCTCTATTTCTTTGTACTGATCACTGAGGAAGGCTTTCTTATCTCTCCTTTCTGTTGTTTGAAACTCTGCATTCAAATGGATATATCTTTCTTTTTCTCTCTTACCTTTAGCTTCTCTTCTTTTCTGAGCTAGTTGTAAGGCATGCTCAGACAACCATTTTGCCTTTTTGCATTTCTTTTTCTTCTGAATAGCCTTGATCCCTGCCTCCTCTACAATGTCATGAACCTCCATCCATAGTTCTTCAGGCACTCTATCAGATCTAATCCCTTGAATCTATTTGTCACTTACACTGTATAATCATAAGGGACTTGATTTAGGTCATACCTGAATGGTCAAGTGGTTTTCCCTACTTTCTTCAATTTAAGTCTGAATTTGGCAATAAGGAGTTCATGATCTGAGCCACAGTCAGCTCCTGGTCTTGTTTTTTCCTGACTGTGTAGGGCTTCTCCATCTTTGGCTGCAAAGAATATAATCAATCTGATTTTGGTGTTGACCATCTGGTGATGTCCATGTGTATAGTCTTCTCTTGTGTTGTTGGAAGAGGGTGTTTGCTATGACCAGTGTGTTCTCTTGGCAAAACTCTCTTAGCTTTTGCCCTACTTCATTTTGTACTCCAAGGCCAAATTTACTTGTTACTCTGGGTATCTCTTGACTTCCTGCTTTTGCATTCCAGTCCCCTATAATGAAAAGGACAACTTTTTTGGGGTGTTCTAGAAAGTCTTGTAGGTCTTTATAGAACCATTCAACTTCAGCTTCTTCAGCATTATTGGTTCGGACCTAGGCTTGGATTACTGTGATATTGAATGGTTTGCCTTGGAAACGAACAGAGATCATTCTGTCATTTTTGAGATTGCATCCAAGTACTGCATTTCGGACTCTTGTTGACTATGAGGACTACTCCATTTCTTCTAAGGGATTCTTGCCCACCAGAAAAAATACAGAAATCCCAGTAAATCTGAATTACAGATAAGCAACGAATATATTTTTATTATGCATGTGCCATGCAATATTTGGGACATACTTACCATATAATTATTTTTGTTTATCTGAAATTCACATTTAATAGAACATTTTATATTTGCTAAATATTTCCATGTTACACTGGTTCCTTTTTGAGGTCTCATTTATTTTGGGGGGGAACTACTTAAGGAGTGTGTTGGAAAGCTCATGTTGTTGGGCTGTAGCTTGTTCCTTGTATGTTAACTGCTTGCTGTTGAGAAGTGATAAAGCAGATATATTCTGGAGTTGTCATCTGGAAAAAGAAGACTATTGGTTATATTTAAGTGTTTACTCTGTGCTAGATTTGGTGTAATGTACTTTAATATCATTAATGTATTTATTTTTACTGCAACTGCTAATGATCTTGTGTGGTCATTGCTATTGATACAGCAATTTTAGTTTACTTAATTAATTATAGGCGATGTGGCTTGTGGGATCTTAGTTTCCCTTACTAGGCATTGAACCCACGGCCTTGGCCGTGAAAATGCACAGTCTTAGCCACTGGACCACCAGGGAATTCCCTGATTCAGCCATTTTAAAGAGGAGGAGACTGAGGTTCGGAGAGGTTAAGTGATGCTCCCAATGAGAAAAATTGGTAAGTAGGGGAACTTACACTTGAATCCCGGTAGACTAGCTTGGCATCTCAAATTCCCATGCACTGTCGTAGGCTGCAATTAGATGCTAAATATGCAGTGAGGTCTACAACCATGGCAGATCACCCTGGAGGAAATACTGTGGAGAGAGTTGGATTCCCTTAGATACCAGGCTGAGGAGGCCAGCTATCCTGCTTGTCTGGGAGTCAAAGCCTGGCTCAAGTTCTTTCACACAGGGAACCGCCTGTCAGCTCACTCTTCTTCTTACGGGCGGAGGCTGGGCTCCTACACCTATGACTAGAATGTTCGATTCCATTCACGAAATTCAAATCTCTGAAGCAGACACTGTAACCTTTTGTTACCTCTCACCTATTAGTCTCACAGGAAGCAGAGGCAACAACATAAAATATTCCAGCATGTGCTTGGGTTCCATTGATTATTGGAAACGTAAACCATATTTTTTTCTGGATAGTCTGTTTTTTTTTTTTTTTTTCCTTTAAAGCCAGAATAGAAACCTCTCAGCATAGCCATCCCTGTCAGAGATCTGACTAGTCTCAGTGAGACCCCGAAGGAGGCATTTTAAACTCAGGTTTCATGACCGAGGCCTCATTTAATCGTTCTTCAGAACCACCCAAGAGTGGGTTAACCCTGCCCTTGCTGCTATGCATCTTTTTTCTTCTTTTGGCTTTCTTTCTATTTTTTTTTTTCTTACAGCATTCTATCCTTGCTAAGAGGTGTTATATCAGCTAGCAATGAAGCAGGAGATACAGCCTTTGACAGCCCATTATTAGAACCAAAGCCACTCAACCAAAGTCCTATGTTATATGCCAACTTCTGAAATTAGAAGTGAAGAAAAGCACAAGACCAACGTGGAACCAAAGTACCTTGTGTTGTACATGTGACATCCTATTCTTCCTCCCCATTTCCCCCCCTCCCTGGCCCACACCTCAGTGATCTATCCCTGTTCCCCTTTTATCATTCAGATTTCAGGGCCCACAAAACCTTGCCTGGATGACTGATTCCATCTTCTCCCCACTCCATGTGATGAGCACGTATCTTGAATTTGTTTTAAGAGCATGCTTTGTTCTCAGATTATTGGTGTGAGCAGAGAGAACATGATGAGCTTGGATTCCACCCCATACAATCTGAGGACAATTCCTCATCACGACTTTTAATAAGGGTTTCCTGGCTTAGCTTCAGAATCCAAAGTGTCCTCAGTTGCATATTTCCAGCCGTTTCCCTTGTCCTGAAATGTAATGGAATGAAGCTCTGGGAGGGACAGGGGCCAGATGCAGCTCGAGTGTAGGGACATTAGGACCCAGGCTGAGAGGGATACTCTTGAGTCCTGAGAGAAACCCAGTCACACTTTGCTGGGAACAGCACCAGCTGGGGGCCTGGGAAAGTTTCATAGAGATATTCCGTGACTCTCCCTAAAATGTTCCCTATCAGCCACGTAGCTTTGCAGTTTGGGAATTTGTCGTTGTTGCTGACTCAGCAATAGGCAGACTCCAAATTGAGGGTTTTATTTCCCAGGACAAAATAGATCTTTGGAATTTAAATTCTCCCCAGTATGCCCATAAGGAACACTTTAAATGTTAAGAATTCAAGACTGGGAGTGGATACAGTTATGGGCCATAAATTGTATATACTTTTAGAATAATTGTCAGTTTATTCTTTCCAATGATGCACTTACATTCTTTAATATTTACCCTTCAGGAAAATGTTAGTCCAAGACTGTGAACTGTTTGTGATACCCTCTTTAACATTACCTGGGTAAACCCTCAACTGGCCTACAAAATACAATGGGTATTTCAGTCTCTTTTTTCCCTTCCCAAAGGACCACGGATTACTAAATAGCTCTATACATTCAAGGATTTAGAGTTTCCTGTGAGTCCTTTGTGCTCACAAAAAGACATTGAGTACAAGTATCCCTCTGAATTGGTAATTCATCTCCGTTTTCTTTGGACTGTTTTTGATGATATTCATCAATTTCAATGATACCCCTGCACAGATCATGTTATTTTTTTTTTCACATACTATAGCTTTCTAATTTAGGAAAAAGCAATATGAATTAGCTGTTCCTTGTTAATACCACTGGGCAATAATATATCTTAATAAGAAAAAGCATCTTTCCTAGAGTTTCATTACACATAATAAATTAGCAAAGATCACTTTAAACTCCTAATATAGCTCTATGTGAACTTTCCAAGAACAACTCAGACACCTCTTCCTGCTACTTTATGCATAAATTATCCTATCAAAGAGCTGGTATTTATTCTGGGCTCTTTGAAATTCTAATCACTTGTATACACCTCCCCAGGCCAGTTGTCTTTTTGAAATTTGGATTACTTACAATTGGCTATTCATAAGTGTATAAGAATATACAATGTGGAGTGCCGCCCATTTAGGAGTCTTTAAAGATTCATTGTTCCATTTTCCTTAATGGAAATTTAAATGTTTGATAATGGTTTTAAAATGACTCTGCAATTTTCTTTATTTTAATATTAACATCCTTTGTAATATCTTCTGTGCATGTTGAATAGCTTTTTAATTAAACAAATATGGTACCCAGGAATCACAGGCTGAAAAACACCTAGAGATGTCATCAAGTTAATTTCTCTTAATTTGCCCCACTTGGAATAAGAATGTGCTGGGGTGTGGATTTATGTACAGACACAAAACACAATCTGTTTTCCTAAAAATATCTACAAAAGAAGGCTTCATGATCTTGATATCAACTTTTGGTTCCATTCAGCACTGTTTCAGTACATGGTTTCTGATACCTGCTTTGATCAACTCTTCCTGTGATTTTTAATTCTTGCCCTGTATCTGAGATGAAATATGCTGAAACTCATCCTTATTTTGTCGCTTGCTGGAGGATCATACTTTCAATCACTTTGATTCTTCCTGCATGCCCTCAGGAAACGTCAGAGGAATTTATAGCAGGGCCCATGTCACTTCTGACTTACACGAGTGCTTATGATATATTAGTTCCCAAGTACTGCCATGCACATGTTGGTTAGTTCTCATCATTCAATGCATGGATTATCATAGCGATTTACTAATGTAAATTAGTACATTAGTAAGTTTGGTTTTAGGTCTACTGCCCACACCATCCCAACTTCCATCCTCTCAACTTGCATTGCTAGGTGACCATGCTCTTAATGACTTTGACTGGATTGTTCTTCTTTTCAAAATGCATCAATGACTCTCCATTGGTTATAGCTTAAAAGCAAGCCCCTGCTCCTTGCCTTCAGAATTATTTATAGTCTGGCCCCAGTGGATCTTCCCAATCTTCTATCCCTCTATTCACTACCTAAATTCCTACTACTGGGCCCTTAAACACATGATATTTGTTGTTGTTGTTGTTCAGTTGCCAAGTTGTATCAGTTCTTTGAAACACCATGGAGTGTACCACACCAGGCTCCTCTGTCCTCCACTATCCCTCAGAGTTTGCTCAAATTCATGTCCACTGAGTCAGTGATGCTATTTAACCATCTCATCCTCTGCTGCCCCCTTTTCCTCTTGCCTTCAATATTTGTCAGCATCAGAATGTTTTCCAGTGAGTCAGCTCTAATTTGCTTCAGGTGACCAAAGTATTGGAGCTTCACTTTCAACATCAGTCTTTCCAATGATATTTGTATCTACCTCTTTACATTTCTCTATCTACTCATCCGACCACAAATACTCATCTCCCTCTATAATTATCTCAGTACTACCCATTTAAAGGGTCACCTCCACTTCCATTCCCTACATCAAGCAAGCCTCCTGCATTTTCACCAGCCCATCATAAACTCCCTTTCTTCTTGCTCTCTCTTTCTTCTAAAGTAAGCATTGTCATTCTGCTCTTGAGGAAAAAATTTGAAGTTGATGTTTATTGTTACTTATAGCTGCAATACTTATGTCTCATTCCCAGTGTAGCAATAGTAGATCCTCAGAGCAAGAATCCTGCTTGGTACTTCCTAATATTCCTGTGAGTACCCAACACATGGCTTTCACTGGGATAACTGTAACTTTATATTTATATACAAGTGAACATAAGCAGTTAAAATGATAGTAGGCCCTCAGTGGGTTTGTATGTGATGTTTCCCTTTATAAATAGAAGTTTCATAGTAGCTGTGAAAATGAAAAGAAAGTAATATTTTAAATGATTTCTATTGAAATAACTCCTGGTTCTGAGAAGTGGAATACTTTCATGATTAAGTTTTCTCTAATACGATTTCATCTATTGAAGTAGAAAAGATAGCATACATTATTTTTCATTTTTTCTGGCCTTTATAAGTGGTCATTTGCTCTCTGCCTTGACTCATGTGTTATGATTTAGGTTCTGGTGGTTTCATTACTTGGTAAAACTTCTTATTATTATCCTGGCATCCTCTTAGTTGCCTACTGTCATCACATGACAAAACAGAAGTAAGAGAAACATGGTGAACTTTCAGGAGCAGCTTCAGAAGAGCTACCCAATATATGTTGAAAAGTGAAAGTCTTAGTTGCTCAAGTCGTGTCCAGCATTTTGCGATCACATGGACTGTAACCCGCCAGGCTCCTCTGACCATGGAATTCTCCAGACAATAATACTGGAGTGGGTAGCCATTCCCTTCTCCAGGGGATCATCCTGACTCAGGGATGGAATCCACATCTCCTGCATTGCACGCAGATTTTTTAGCATCTAAGCTACCTGTCAGGCCTAGCTAATATGGGAGATTGATCAGACAATAGATCCCATTACTTATGCTTCTCTTAGCTTTACATCAGTACTAAAACAGAGTACTTACACTGACATCACTGTACATAGCCAGAGTTAGCACAGCCTAGATCTACTATTTTATGCCTAGATACAATTTATACTCATCCAAGGGCAAAGGAGAGGCCCCAACAAGATGGTAGGAGGTGCAAAATCACATTTAGAATCAAACCCCATACCCACCAGAGACGCTTGGAGGGCTCAAATAAAACCATGTGCGCACCAGGACTCAGAGGCTCCACAGAGACTGACCTAGACCTGCCTTTGAGTGTTTGAGTGTCTCCTGCGGAGGCACAGGTCATCAGTGGCCTGCTGTGGGGACAGGGTCTCTGACTGCAGCAAACCTGGGACACGTGGCGTATAGTATAAGCCCTCTTGGAGGAGGCTGCCATTAGCCCCACCATAGAGCTGCCAAGCCAATGACCCACAAACTGTAGAACAATTTCAATTCAGTTCAGTCACTCAGTCATGTCTGACTCTTTGAGACCCCACGGACTGCAACACGCCAGGCTTCCCTGTCCATCACCAACTCGCAGAGCTTGCTCAAACTCATGTCCATCGAGTCAGTGATGCCATCCAACTATCTCATCCTCAGTTGTTCTCTTCTCCTGCCTTCAATCTTTCCCAGCATCAAGATCTTTTCCAGTCAGTCAGTTCCTCACATCAGTTGGCCAAAGTATTGGAATTTCAGCTTCACCATCAGTCCTTCCAATGAATATTCAGGACTGATTTCCTTTAGGATTGAGTGGTTTTGATCTCTTTGCAGTCCAAGGAACTCTCAAGAGTTTTCTCCAACACCACAGTTCAAAAGCATCGATTCTCTGCTGATCAGCTTTCTTTATAGTCCAACACTCATATCCATACACGAACAATTATACCAAAGAAATTCTCCAACTGATAAGAAAGTTCTAGGACCCACAACAGATTTCCCAACATGGGGATGTGGCAAAAAAGCTGAGAACCCCCAGGGAATTTCACTTTGGAGGCTAGTGGAATTTGATTACAGAACTTCCACAGGATGAGGGAAACAGACTCTTGGAGGGCACAAACAAAACCCTGTGTGCACCAGGACCCAGGAGAAAGGAGGAGTGTACCCACAAGTGACTGAGTCAGACTTGCCTATGAGTGTCCAGGACTCTCCTGTGGTGGACAGTTTGGCCTCAAGCCAAACAACAGAAGGGGAACACCACCCCACCCATCAACAGAAAATTTGATTAAAGATTTACTGAGCATGGCCCTGCCCATCAGAACAAGATCAGTTTCCCCCACAGTCAGTCTCTCCCATCAGGAAGCTTCCATAAGCCTCTTATCCTTGTTGATCAGAGGGCAGAAAGAATGAAAACCACAATCACAGAAAACTAATCAAACTGATCACATGGGCCACAACCTTGTCTAACTGAATGAAACCATGAGTCATGTCATGTAGGGCCACCCAAGATGGATGAGTCATGGTGGAGAGTTCTGACAGAACGTGGTCCACTAGAGAAGGGAATGGCAAACCACTTCAGTATTCTTGCCTCGAGAACCCCATGAACAGTATGAAAAGGCAAAAAGATATGACACTGAAAGATGAACTCCCCAGGTTTGTAGGGGCCAATATGCTACTGGTGAAGAGTGGAGAAATAACTACAGAAAGAATGAAGAGATGGAACCACAGCAAAAACAATGCCCAGTTGTAGGTGCGACTGGTGATGGAAGGTAAAGTCTGATGCTGTGAACAACAATATTGCTTTAGGAACATGGAATGTCAGGTCTATGAATGAAGGTAAATTAGAAGTGGTCAAACAAGAGATGGCAAGAGTGAACATCTACATTTTAGGAATCAGTGAACGAAAATGGACAAGAATGGGTGAATTTAATTCAGATGACCATTATATCTACTACTGTTCGCAAGAATGCCTTAGAAGCAAATGAGTAGCCCTCATAGTCAACAAGAGAGTCTGAAATGCGGTACTTGGGTTCGATCTCAAAAATGACAGATGATCTCTGTTCATTTCCAAGGCAAACCATTCAATATCACAGTAATCCAACTCTATGCCCCAATCACTAATGGTGAAGAAGCTGAGGTTAAGTGGTTCTATAAAAACCTACAAGACCTTCTAGAACTAACAACAACAAAAAAAAGATGTCATTTTCATCAAGTGGGACTGGAACTCAAAACTAAGATGTCGAAAGATACCTGGACTAACAGGCAAATTGGGCCTTGAAGTACAAAATGAAGCAGGGCAAATGCTAACAGAGTTTTGCCAAGAGAACACACTGGTCATAGCCAACACCCTATTCCAACAACACAAGAGAAGATTCTACACTTCAAAAACACAAGAGAAGACTCTATACAGGGACGTCATCAGATGGTCAACACCAAAATCAGATTGATTATTTTCTTTGCAACCAAAGATGGAGAAGCTCTATAAAATCAGCAAAAACAAGACTGGGAGCTGACTGTAGCTCAGATCATGAACTCCTTATTGCCAAATTCAGACTTAAATTGAAGAAAGTAGGGGAAACCACTTGACCATTCAGGGATGACCTAAATCAAATCCCTTACTATTATACAGTGGAAGTGACAAATAGATTCAAGGGATTAGATCTGATAGCCTGGAGAACCATAGATGGAGGTTCATGACATTGTACAGGATACAGGGAGCAAGACCATCCACAAGAAAAAGAAATGCAAAAAGGCAAAATGGTTGTCTGAGAAGGCCTTACAAACATCTGAGAAAAGAAGATAAGTGAAAGACAAGGGAGAAGAGGAAAGATATACCCATTTGAATGCAGAGTTCCAAAGAATAGCAGGAGAGATAAAAAAAAAAAGCCTTCCTCAGTGATCAATGCAAAGAAATAGAGGAAAACAATAGAATGGGAAAGACTAGAGATCTCTTCAAGAAACTTAAAGATACCTTGAGAACATTTCATGCAAAGATGGGCACAATAAAGAACAGAAATGGTATGGACCTGACAGAAGCAAAAGATATTAAGAAAAGGTAGCAGGAATATTTAGCAGAATTACACAAAAAAGATCTTAATGACCCAGATAACCACGTTGGTGTGATCACTCACCTAGAGCCAGACAACCTGGAGTGTGAACTCAAGTGGGCCTTAGGAAGTATCACTACAAACGAAGCTAGAAAAGATGATAGAATTCAAGCTGAGCTATTTCAAATTCTAAAAGATGATGCTGTGAAAATGCTGCACTCAATATGCTAGCAAATTTGGAAAACTCAGCAGTGTCCATAGGACTGGACAATGTCAGTTTTCATTGCAATCCCAAAGAAAGGCAATGCAAAACAATGTTCAAGCTACCACAGAATTGCCCTGATCTCACACGCTAGAAAAGTAATGTTCAAAATTCTCCAAATGAGACTTCAACAGTACGTGAACTGAGAACTTCCAGGTGTTCAAGCTGGATTTAGAAAAGCCAGAGGAACCAGAGATCAGATTGCCAACAGGCATTGGATCATTAAAAAAGCAAGAGAGTTTCAGAAAAACATCTGCTATATTACCTATGCCAAAGCCTTTGACACTGTGGATCAAAACAAACTTTGAAAAATTCTTAAAGAGATGGGAATACCAGACCACCTGACCTGCCTCCTGAGAAATCTATGCAGCTCATGATGCCACAGTTATAACCAGACATGGAATGACAGACTGGTTACAAGCTGGAAAAGAATATGTCAAGGCTGTATATTGTCACCTTCCTGATTTAACTTATATGCAGAGTTCAGTTCAGTTCAGACGCTCAGTCATGTCGGACTGTTTGTGACCCCATGGACTGTAGCAAGTCGGGCCTGCAGTCCATCACCAACTCCCGGAGTTTACTCAAACACATGTCCATTGAGTCAGTGATGCCATCCTACCATCTCATCTTCTGTTGTCCCCTTCTCCTCTCGCCTTCAATCGTTCCCAGCATCAGGGTATTTTCAAATGAGTCAGCTCATCGCAGAAAGTGGCCAAAATATTGGAGTTTCAGCTTCAATATCAGGCCTTCCAATGAACATTCAGGACTGATTTTCTTTAGGATGGACAGGTTGGATCTCCTTGCTGCCCAAGGGACTCTCAAGAATCTTCTCCAACACCACAGTTCAAAAGCATCAATTCTTCAGCACTCAGCTTTCTTTATAGTCCAGCTCTCACATTCATATATGACTACTGGAACAACAATAGCCTTCACTAGGTGGACATTTGTTGTCAAAGTAGTGTCTCTGCTTTTTAATATGTTATCAAGGTTGGTTATAACTTTTCTTCCAAGAAGTAAGCGTCTTTTTATTTCATGGCTGCAGTCACCATCTGGAGTGATTTTGGAGCCCCCCAAAATAAAGACTGCCACTGTTTCCACTGTTTCTCCATCTATTTGCCATGAAGTGATGGGACCAGATGCCATGATCTTTCTTTTCTGAATGTTGAGCTTTAAGCCAACTTTTTCACTCTCCTCTTTCACTTTCATCAAGAGGCCCTTTAGTTCTTCTTCACTTTCTCCCATAAGGGTGGTGGTATCTGCATATCTGAAGTTATTGATATTTCTCCCAGCATCTTGATTCCAGCTTGTGTTTCATCCAGCCCAGCATTTCTCATTATGTACTCTGCATATAAGTTAAATAAATACAGTGACAGTATACAGCCTTGATGTACTCCTTTTCCTATTTGGTACCAGTCTGTTGTTCCATGTCCAGTTCTAACTGTTGCTTCCTGACCTGCATACGGATTTCTCAAGAGGCAGGTCTGGTGGTCTGGCATTACCATCTGTTTAAGGATTATCCAGTTTGTTGTTATCTACACAGTCAAAGACTTTGGCATAGTCAATAAAGCAGAAATAGATGTTTTTCTGGAACTTTTGTGCTTTTTTGATTAGCCAGCAGATGTTAGCCATTTGATCTCTGGTTCCTCTGGCTTTTCTAAAACCAGCTTGAACATCTGGAAATTCATGGTTCACGTATTGCTGAAGCCTGGCTTGAAGAATTTTGAGCATTACTTTACTAGCATTTGAGATGAGTGCAATTGTGTGGTAATTTGAACATTTTTTGGTATTGCCTTTCTGAGGGATTGGAATGAAAACTGACCTTCTCCAGTCCTATGGTCACTGCTGAGTTTTCCAAATTTGCTGGCATATTGAGTGTAGCACTTTCACAGAATCAGCTTTTAAGATTTGAAAGAGCTCAACTGGAATCTCATCACCTCCACTAGCTTTGTTCATAGTGATGCTTCCTAAGGCCCACTTGACTTCCCATTCCAGGATGTCTGGCTCTAGGTGAGTGATCCCACCATCATGACTATCTGGGTCGTGAAGATCTTTTTTACACAGTTCTTCTGTGTATTCTTAATATCTTCTTAATATTTTCTGCTTCTGTTAGGTCCATACCATTTCTGTCCTTTATTGTGCCCATCTTTGCATGAAATGTTCTCTTTGTATCTCTAATTTTCTTGAAGAGATCTCTAGTCTTTCCCATTGTATTGTTTTCCTCTGTTTCTTTGCGCTGATCACTGAGGAATACTTTCTTATCTCTCCTTGTTATTCTTTGGAACTCTGCATTCAAATGGGTATATCTTTCCTTTTCTCCTTTGCTTTTTGCTTCTCTTCTTTTCGCAGCTATTTGTAAGGCCTCCTCAGACAGCCATTTTGCTTTTTTGTATTACTTTTTCTTGAGGATGATCTTGCTCCCTGTCTCCTGTACAATATCATGAACCTCCATCCATAGTTCATCAGGCCCTCTGTCTATCAGATCTAGTCCCTTAAATCTACTTCTCACTTCTGTTTTATAATCCCTAGGAATTTGGTTTAGGTCATCCCTGAATGGTCTAGTGGTTTTCCCCACTTTCTTCAATTTAAATCTGAATTTGGCAATAAGTAGTTCATGATCTGAGCTACAGTCAGCTCCTGGTCTTGCTTTTGCTGACTGTATAGAGCTTCTCCATCTTTGGCTGCAAAGAATATAATCAATCTGATTCCGGTGCTAACCATCTGGTGTTGTCCATGTGTAGAGTCTTCTCTTGTGTTGTTGGAAGAGGGTGTTTGCTATGACCAGTGCATTCCCTTGGCAGAACTCTATTAGCCTTTGCCCTGCTTCATTCTGTACTCCAAGGCCAAATTTGCCTGTCAGGTGTTTCTTGACTTCCTACTTTCTCGACTTTCTTACTATATGCAGAGTACATCATGGCAGACTCTGGGCTGAATGAAGCACAAGCTGGAATCAAGATTGCCAGGATATATATCAATAACCTCAAATTATGGAGATGACACCCCCCTTATGGGAGAGAGTGAGGAGGAACTGAAGAGCCTCTTGGTGAAAGTGAAAGAGGAGAGTGAAAAAGTTGGCTTAAAACTCAACATTCAAAAAACAAAGATCATGGCATCCGATCCCATCACTTCATGTAAAATAGTCAGGAAAACGATGGAAACTGTGACAAACTTTATTCGTTTGGGCTCTAAAATCACTGCAGATGGTGGCTACAACCATGAAATTAAAAGACATTTTCTCCTTGGCAGAAAAGCTATGACCAAACTAAACAGCATATTAAAAAGCAGAGACATAACTTTGCCGACAAATGTCTGTCTAGTCAAAGCTATGGTTTTTCCAATAGTCATGTATGGATGTGAGAGTTGTATTATACAGAAACCTGAGGGCTGAAGAATTGCTGCTTTTGAACTGTGGTGTTGGAGAAGACTCTTGAGAGACCCTTGGACAGGGAGGCCTGGCGTGCTGCAATCCATTGGGTCACAAAGAGTTGGAAATGACTGAGCAACTAAACTGAACTTAACACAGCTCAGAAGCTCTTTCTGCATTTCTTAAATGGATTTATATCCTTGGGAAAGTCACGAGCTGCTTTTTTTTTTTTTTTTTGCACTTGAAGCAAATAAACAAAGTTTTTTATTTTATTTTAATTTAGTTAATGATTCTAAACTCAAAAGTTTATGGTGTGTTAATGATTCTAGAGTGGGATATTTCGGGAGATCACAAATTATCCTTTCTTTGTATTTTTAAATTTAGGTCAGCCTTGTTTTGTTGAATTTTCTGTGTAAAATAGAGTTTTGAGCTAGATTATCAATGTAGCAAGGCATGAAAATTAATCTAAGGTACTACAGTAAACCATCATATTCTGATTACTATGCTCATGTCTAATTTCATATCATGAGTTCAGTATAATCCCAGAAAAGCAGCTAACATTTTAAAGACTTTACCTTGTATCCAAAACAATGATTGGAGGTTATCGTTTCTACAGTCAGTTAAAATTTAAGTGCTTAGGTTTTTGCTAGAGGAAATTCAATATCAAGGATGCTTAGGCAGCAAGTATCTAGATGTTTTTTGGGAGGCATTCTGTTTTTAGTGTTAAGAATGAACTTTGGTGTCCAGACTTTGTTAGTTTTAATAGAACATTCACATGAAAATCCTAAACTCAGAATTGGATGCAAGCTAAGTGCATCAAGGTGGTTTGGCTACAAGTAACAGAATATCCAAGTCAAAGAGACTTAAAGAATAAGGAGATTTATTGTCTCATTATAACATCAAGTCTGGAGCAGGTTTAGTTCATTTGAGGCTAAATGACTACCTCAAGGGTCTAGGTTTTTTTTTTAGTTTATTGCAGTGTAGTTGATTTATAATATGTGAATTTCTACTGTCCTGAAAAGTGATTTATTTATACACACATATATTGTTTTTTCATATTCTTTTTTGTTATGGTTTATCTCAGGATACTGAATATATTTCCCTGTGCTATATGGTAGGTCCTTGTTGATTATCCATCCTACATACAATAGTTTGCATCTGCTTGTCCCAGACTCAATCCTTCACTTCTCCAACCCCCTTCCTCTCCCCCTTGGCAACCAGAAGTCTGTTCTTTATGTCTCCAAGTCTATTATTATTTCATAGATATGTTCATTGATGTCACGTTTATTTTAGATTCCACATATAAGTGATATCATATGCTTGTCTTTCTCTTTCTTACCTCACTTAGTATGTTCATCTAGGTCCATTCATGTTGCTTCAAATGGCATTATTTCATTCTTTTTATGGCTGAGTAATATTCCATCCTATATATGTACCACATCTTCATCCATTCATCTGTCGATGGATATTTAGGTAGCTTCTGGCTACTGTAAATAATGCTTAAATGAACATTGGGGTACATTATCTTTTTGAATTATAATTTTCTTTGGGTATATGCCCAGGAGTGGGATTGCATGATCATACAGCAACTGTATTTTTAGTTTTTTTGAGGAGTCTCCACACTTTTCTTCCTAGTGACTGTACCAATTTACATTCCCACAAATAGTGTAGCAGGGTTCCCTTTTCTCTACATCCTCTCCAGCATTTGTTATTTGTCGACATTTTGATGATGGCCATTCTGGCTGATGTAATACCTCAACTTAGTTTTGATTTGCATTTCTCTAATGATGGCAATTGTGTGAGGTGAAGATTGTTAACTAATGTTTTTGTGGTAAGCATTTCATAATATTTGTGTGTTTCAAATCATCACATTGTACACTTTATGAGGTAAAAAGTATGACTGCCTCATACTGTACACTTTAAACATACACAATGTTATATGTCAGTTATATCTCAATAAAGCTAGAAAAAGAAATGAGATAAACTCAGGCACTTTGTGGAAGGTGATAAATGTTCAATAAATATATGAAGAGTGATTCAGTATTTTTAGTCATCATGCAAAGTAAAGACACACGATAAAAATAAACCCTCATATGAATGGCTAAAATGAAAAGGTCTTCACAACATCAAGTGTGGCAAGGGTGCAGAGCAACTAAATACTCATATGCTGCTGGTGAGTGTATGAATTGGTTCAGTCTCACTGGAAATATGTTTGAAAGTGTCTAGTGAAGCTAAACATATATATATATATATATATATATATATATATATATATATGCTGTGACCTAGCGATTTTCTTCCTAGGTATATAATCAAACAAAATGACAGCTTATCTACCAAAACACTTGTACACGAGTGTTCTCCAGATGTATACATAATAGCTTAAATCTGGAAACAACTATTAGTCCATCAACAGTGGAAAAGATAAATACATTTCACTATATTTGTGTATTTTTATAATTGATGACAGGCGACAATATTCGTTAATTTCCCAGACACGCTGAGTGACAGAGGTGTGATGAGAAGGACACATGTTGGTGATTTACTTGAAATTCAAGAAAATGTGGAATTAATTTATGGTCCTATATTAGAGGTCAGAGGATGTAGTTTTAAACTTTGGGAGAGTATTGACTTGTTGAAACACTAGAAGAGCTTTACAGGATACTGGAAATGCTCTCCGTTTTGATCTATATTATACCTCCCCCCAGCATACAGACATAATGTATTCATTGAACACACAAGTCAAATATTTCATCAAACTGGTATATCAATTATTCTTACTGAAAAGCAAAATATGTGTTCATAATTCTGTTTTTTAAACTGTCATATAACAGGTTAATTTTTGAGGAGAAGGGGATGACAGAGGATGAGATGGTTGGATGGGATCACCAACGTGATGTACATGAGTTTGAGTAGGCTCCAGGAATTGGTGATGGAGAGGGAGGCCTGGTGTGCCGCAGTCCATGGGTTTGCAAAGAGTCGGACACAACTGAGCGACTGAACTGAATGAACTCAATACTAAGCACTAATGAGAAAAACAGCACTCTAATGGCAAAATCTTTGCCCTCTATGACTTGACTCTAGTTGAGTGAAACAAATATGGATAGGCAAGTGCATGGAAATACTGTAGGTTTTAAAGAACATATACAGGGTATAGTTCTCTAAAGGGGGAAGTTGGATTATGAAAGACTTCATGAAAGAGGAGACAATTCACTTGTGAGAAATGACTGGATAGATAGTGTGGGCACAGGAGCTGGACAATATTTCCCGTAAAGAAAACAATGCAGGTAGAGGCCTAGAGTTCAGGGTTTCAGAACTGAACAGATGGAGCTAAGGAGCCCAGATTCTAGAGAGCCTGGAATACACTGTTAAGTACTTTGGACATAGTCCCAAAGTCAGGGGAATCATTATGAGATGAAAGCTCATCTCTCATGTGTTCATGTATTTCTTGATTACTAGTATAATCTATGGAGAAGGCAATGGCACCCCACTCCAGTACTCTTGCCTGGACAATCCCATGGACGGAGGAGCCTGGTAGGCTGCAGTCCATGGGGTTGCGAAGAGTCGGACACGACTGAGCGACTTCACTTTCACTTTTCACTTTCACGCATTGGAGAAGGAAATGGCAATCCACTCCAGTGTTCTTGCCTGGAGAATCCCAGGGACGGGGGAGCCTGGTGGGCTCCCGTTTCTGGGGTCGCACAGAGTCGGACACGACTGAAGCAACTTAGCAGTATAACCTAAAGTGAAAAATAATTTTACCAGCAAACTATTAAAAGTTTTTATTGTTCATTTGTTTCCTGCTACATGGTAGTCAAATTATACCCTCTGTTCAGAGAAAGGAGGATTTCCCCAAAATGTCATAATTTCCAAATTATAGTAGTTCAGTTCAGTTCAGTCACTCAGTCGTGTCCGACTCTTTGCGACCCCATGAATTGCTGCACGCCAGGCCTCTCTGTCCAGCACCAACTCCTGGAGTCTACCCACACCCATGTCCATCGAGTCAGTGATGCCATCCAAACATCTCATTCTCTGTTGTCCCCTTCTCCTCCTGTCCCCAATCCTACCCAGCATTAGGGTCTTTTCCAATGAGTCAACTCTTGGCATGAGGTGACCGAAGTATTGGAGTTTCAGCTTCAACATCAGTCCTTCCAATGAACACCCAGGACTGATCTCCTTTAGGATGGATTGATTGGATCTCCTTGCAGTCCAAGGGACTCTCAAGAGTCTTCTCCAACACCACTGTTCAAAAGCATCAATTCTGCAGCACTCAGCTTTCTTCACCGTCCAACTCTCACATCCATACATGACCACTGGAAAAACCATAGCCTTGACTAGACGGACTTTTGTTGGCAAAGTAATGTCTCTGCTTTTAAATATGCTATCTAGTATAGTAACTTACCCTCAGTTTCTCTCCTTGACTTCATCATTCTCATGATAAGATTTTAGTGGTGTGCTGGGAAGGGGATGTGTTAACAGGTCTGACTGAACAATGACAACACAGTTAAATAGAATTCTGGAATATCCTCCTATGTCCATTGTTGATAATCCAAACCAGAACCCCAAGCTGTATGCTCTTTTCTTATGGTTAACTAACTCTAAACAAGGCCACAGACGAAACCTAAGTAGATATTCTAATTATGGCACAAAATGAACAAAGAAAAGCAATTATGCCGAAGTAATGACATTTAAATCCTTAAGAACAGAGTCTGCTATTGGGAGGGAGAGGGCAAAGTGTGAATTTTTCTAATATCTTTGAGTTCCTTGCTAATTATATTTTAATATTGATAATTAGTAACCTTATTGCTCATTCTTTAACTCATGTAGACTGACATGGCTGAAACTATGTCTCAGATAATTCTGGATGCTTTGCAAAGGATGAATGACAGTAAGTTAATGCCAGAGGCAAGGTGACCAGTTAAAAGCGTCTTAGAAAATCCTCCTTTAAATTGGCTTAAAATCTGTCTGGCTGTGACTTCCAATAATACGGTTCTTGATTTGGGGAAAATGGATGGCATCCACTTGTAGTGCATTTTGCTGCAACTGGCGATACTATCCCTTCAGTCTAACTCCCTCCTGACACAGTACCCAATCAATATTGCTTGAACGTGTTAAACCTGAGTTCCTTTAGGAATTTCTAGAGGTTGACTATCCAGCATCTCTAGCTTGTTAGAGTTTCCTTTCCATTTTTTAGGACACTATTCAGAAAGACTTTTGAAGTGGGAGAGGCTCCAGAAATGAAGGGCATCTAGTGCATGGAGATGATGTTTCAGAAGACGCCTCTGTGTGAATGTTTTTAGGCAGAAGACAGACATCTTGGATTTTATGTTGTTGTGGGGGGGGGGGCGAGGCGGGGGAGGGAGTGTTGCCTGCAGCCCACTTGGGTCTTCAGCTTTTGCAGTTATGAGGGTATTGAATCCATCCTGGTGTGTGTTTCCATCTTCACCCCTTTTACAAAGTCTTCCTTATGCCTCTCTTGTTTTCTTCTTCACTGTCAGCATTGACCATACTTCTGAATTTTAAATCTCTGAATTATGAGCTCCTTCCAAATTCAATAAGTATAGACCTGTATAGAAGACTGTATGCAATTAAAACATTACAGATCTCTATGAAACAAAAAAAATTTGGAATCCTCTTCTCACCCCAGCTCTGAGAATCCCACTCCCCAGAGTTCACCAATTTTAGTAGATTTTTTAAAAATGATAAATTTATCTAAAAGAAGGAGACTGACGGATATAGAGAACAAATTAGTAGTTACCAGTGCGGAGGGGCAGTACAGGGGTAGGGGTGTGGGAGGTACAAACCGTTGGGTATAAGATAGGCTCAAGATTGTATTGTACAACATGGGGAATAGAGCCAGTGTTTTGTAATAACTACAAATAGGAAGTAATCTTTAAAAATTGTATACAAATAGAAAAATTTTCAAACATAAATGTATCATACTGTAAATATCTATCTACAACTTTTCCTTTTAATTACTTATAGTACGTGATGGTTAAATTTCCATAGAATTACATATAGATTTCCTTTTTTATTATCTGCCCAATATCTATTTACATGGCTGTACCATAAATTATTTAACCAGGTTCCTACAGATGGACAATTAAAATATTCCCAGTTTTCCATTAGTACAACCGATATTGCTGAGAACATATAACAGTGAATACATATTTTTATAGCTGGAGTACAAATACCTAGAAATGTTATTGCTGATTCAAAAGATATATGCATTTTTAAATAATAGAATATATATATTGGTCTCTCCCTTGGTCTCCGGAACAGAGTTCCCAAAACCCTTGAAATTCCCCAATAAAGCACTCCAAATATCTAGTTCTAATATTTGGTCTTTGGCCTTGGTTCCTGACACAGAGATCCTAAATCTTTGGAATTTCCTGGGTGATAGGAGTATATTTTATTCCAATGAGGTGAGTCTTGCTGGGCTCCCGGTTGGGTGCTGGTCATCAGAAAGATCAAGCCATAATTCAAAGCTTAAAATTTTCAGCCCCATCCCCCATTCTCCAGAGAGGATAGAGAAGGTAACGATCATGCCTACATGATGAAGCTTCCATGAAATCTCAGCGGTGTGTGGTTTGCAGCGCTTCTGGACTGGTGAACACATGGAGGTGCTGGGGGAGTGGTGGCCCAGCGAGGACACAGAAGCTCTATGCCCCTCCCCTTACATTGCTGTATGCTTCTCTTCCATATGACTATTCCTGATTCATATATATTTCTATGAGGAACTGGTAACCTCGTAAGATGACTGTTTTCCTGTGTTCTGCCAGTCACTCTAGCAAATTAATTAAACTTGAGAGTGGTGGGAGTCTTGTGGGACTGAACCCTTAACTTGTGGGATCTCACACTACCTTTAGGCACATGGTGCCGGAATTGAGTTAAATTGTAAGATACCCAGACGGTGTTGGGGCTTCCTAGGTGGCACTGGTGGTAGAGGACCCGCCTGCCGATACGGGAGACATAAGAGTACGGGTTAGATCCCTGAGGTGGGAAGATCCCCTGGAGGAGGAAATGGTAACCCACTCCAGTATTCTTTGCCTGGAGAATCCCATGGGCAAAGGAGCCTGACAGGCTATGGTTCATAGGGTCACAAAAGAGTCAGACATGACAGAAGTGACTTAGCATGCATGCACACAGCTGGTGTTGCTGAATTGCCTGTGTGGGAAACCCCACACATACAGTGTCAAAAGTGAAGCATAGTAGCATAGTGCAAGAGCATAGGAAACATAGAGAATGAGTGGTTTTCCTTTGCTGTATTTTTTTTTAATTAAAATATCCCTTGTTAGATTTTGGGCATGTGCATTTATAAGTTTGATAGATAGTTCCAAATTAACCTTTTAAAACATTGTATGACTTCACATTCCCATCCATTATATAACAGAGTTCCTATAGTTCTGCAGACCATTATTAATACTAGCATCAATATTTGCCTCTCTGATAGACACAACGTGATACCTAAACCTAAATTTTGCATTTCTTATTGGATTTGCTTTAATCATAGAGTTGTAATTAAATTATTAGATCCTCTTTTCTTTCTTGATTCATGAACATTCTGAAATTTCCTTTCCAAGTGTCCTTAGTCAATTTTGACCATATGAGATTTCCATTTTTTCATTATTATAAACCTTAGAATGATGAACTTTTCAATATCTTTCAAATCACTGTACTTGTCTGGTCCAGATTAAAAGTTGTGATTTTCTTCTTTATGTCCTTCATGTTGTTTTCCAGTATCTACTACACTCTTTGTCACAATAACCCTGCAGTGGAGGCATGAATTCTCACCCAACATTCTTTCCAATGTCAAGACTGCTAATGCCAATAGACACCAAGAGGATATGAAGAGATTTAGTTAATGACCTAATGAGGCTTTCTGGAGGAAGCTGGGTGGTTCCAGAACAGGTCAGAAATGGCTTGAGAGAGCTCAGAGAGGCAACTGGCTTTTGTTTTTATTATAGTTAGGAGATGAAGCTGGGATGAGGATTCCCATAAGTGGACCAGTCTTGAGAGGTTTGAACTTCCTGCTGATGCTAAAGGGCTTCCTTGGTGGCTCAGCTGGTAAAGAATCTGCCTGCAATGAGGGAGACCTAGGTTCGATCCCTGGGTTGGGAGGATCCCGTGGAGAATGGAAAGGCTACCCACTCCAGTATTCTGGCCTGGAGAATTCCATGGACTGTGGTCACAAAGAGTTGGACACGACTGAGTGACTTTTTTTTTTAGCTAATTCTAAAAGACGTAGCACACAGGCTTTCTTATCTTGTCAGCAAACGTGAAAAAATGGAGTCATGCACTTCATTATATCATTTCTAAATATTCTGATATTCATTTAGATATCCACCCCTCCTCTGAATTGTAGTTCATTTCCCTTTCAGAAAGCTGATCCCACCCCCAGCTCCAGAAGTGGGCCTGATCAATATAAAGTAATCCTGTTTAGGAGTAAAGTAATGCCATTTAGGAGTTTTGAAGTCAGGTATATGTTAATCAGCATGTAGAATGCCCCGGCCATAGGGAATTTGTATATGACCAAATTTTAAACCATAAGAGGCAAAGGGAGGTGTGTTTTTTGGTGTGAAGTGGTTTATAGTGGGGAAATTCTAGGAAAGTTTTCTCCCACTTAGAGAAGTTTTGTGTAAGAGATAAGCTCTCTTCTTTTGGTCACTCCCATGTGTATATGGAGGTCTGCAAGTCCAATAGCCATCCCCCTTCCAGCTTGCTACTAAGAGATTAATAAGAAATAGAGTTAGACTCTTGCTTATACCATGTTTCATGACTCTCTCACCTCATGACATTTGTGGCCATTTGAGCCAAACAATTGGCTGTTTATAAAAATTTTCACATTTTTTTTGTTAATTCACTTCAAAACAAAGAAATAAAAACACCTAGTCTGATATACATATTCGTTTGTCTTCTGAGATGAAGAATTTTCTATAAAAATCTTGCTGAGGGTATGCTTTTAGAATAAGAATCTCCCAGATATATAGACATCAAAATCTTCCTGACCCAGGGATTGAACCTGGGTCTCCCGCATTACAGGCAGATTCTTTATGATAGGATCCCCCAGGGAAACCCATAATAATTAAAAGAGCCTGTTTTCAGCACTACATGGTTTTTTTTTTTTCTTAAATTGCTAGTTACACAATCTGTACTAGAATCCACTATCCCTATATTCTTCCTGTCTCAAGAGTTTATCATCTGATCTGTTTCATAATCTTATCACTTTGGTTCCTCTAATTTTCTCCCAAGGATTCCCTCTGAACCTGAGATATTCTTTTTTGGACAGCAAGTTATCATCCTTCATACGACTCCTTTTTTGTTTAATTTATTTTAATTGGAGAATAATTTACAATGTTGTGATGGTTTTTGCCATACCTTTTTGAACTACTTATTTTGAATAATGTAAATCCTTACATTGTCATTTTTCATTCATAAATTACATTTTAGGAATTAATTTGTCCCTTCCTACCAAGTTTTGAGACCACTCAGAAGTAAGTTGAATAAATATAGTAAGCAATTTCAACTAAATTAAGTAAATTCAAGTAAATGGTCTTTGGAACAGTCTATTTTTTTGTTGACCTTGTCTCCGTTGTTCTTTGTTTTGTTTCCTTCATAAACTCATTGGTTTCCAATGTCTAAAATTATTCCTAGGAATGCTCATTTTATATTTTGTACAACTTTTGCTTTACATTATTGTGATTTTTGATCAAGATAAACAACTTGTTAGTGTATTCATCTTGGTTGAACGTCAATACCTATAATTGTCTGGGAAGCAAAAGATATTGCATGATAAGTTTAAGAAATAATATTACTTAGTGACTTCTGCTTTTTAAAACATATTTCAAAAAAAACTGTATTTCCACATATACTTCCACAGAAGCAGTGCAGTTTCCCCAGGAATTATTATATTCATTTTGTCTAAGCTTATTTCTAGAGAAACTTCAGGGAGAACCCATTGTCAGTTTCTCATACTGGTAGTTTTGTTATATGTAGGTACATGCAGTTAGTAACATAGAAAATAAATTTACAGTGTGAAATATCAGTAGTATATTTAATGGTTAATTATATTGTTTGGATGGTAATAAGAAACAGGTTTTGAATTCTCTTTTCTAGGTAATATAGATGTTACTGTTATCTAAATATATATATATATATATATATATTTGCTTTTTAAGTCACTATCTGCATGTTTGCATTGAAAATCTTTTTACATTCCTTCCTTTCTTTCATGATTGTGTGTGTGTGTGTGTGTTTCAGTGTAGGAGCATTGAGTGAATGTTTATGATAGTAATATAGTATTCACTTTGTTCCCTTCTAGTACTCCCACTACATATCACCCTCTGACAGGCAATTAGTTCCTGTTGTGTAATTAATTATTAAAATCATCTTATTGCATTTTTAAAAACTAGCACACAATATAGTGTAAATCAATGTAATTTCTATTCTACTAAAGTGTGTAATGCTATTCTGTCTGAATAAAAAAAAGGTTTGTCCTTAATGTAAAGGAGATGGATTGTTGTCCTCATGTGAATACTGGTGCAATTTTCTTTAATGTCATCTCAGCAAATATTATAGCAATGCTATGTCTATATTGGTGAACAGGTTTGCCTGACTGAAGAAATATGTATGAAAATTTGGCTCAATAAATATAGAGATATTTCCTTAATTTTTCAAGTTTGAAAAATGATTATTACAGTTACTAGAAGTCCTTATTTTCATATATCAGGTACAACTTGATCAAAAGTGGAGGTCATCTGACTTAATATCAGAAGTCAGGCTAGTTACTATACAATTAGAAAGGTAAGTTGAGAAAGGTCCTAGATAGATACACAATCAACAAGGACTTTTCAAGCTCCTGTATTAGGAAGTTTTGTAAGTAACAATACACCTTGATAGTACTGAAACTTACTTAGATGCACTTTATAGTTTGGAGATTTTAACACACTCCTCAGCATTTAACCACTCCCCAGATGAGAAATCAGACAGATCAGATGAATGACTTACAATGGAGTGTGAGTCGGGCAGGTGGAGAGATCAGACGTTGTTTGAAGAGAGTCACATCTACTCATCTTATTTTTCCCCCCCTTGAGCAAAAATACAGATCCAGTGCTGTGAAATCCAGATCCAGTGCTGTGATAACTTCTAATTTTTCAAGTGAAAATAAAAGTGTTGAAATTTATGTAAACTCACCTATTTTTTTAAGACTGCTGTTTCCCCATGGCATGGTTTAGGGACTCTTTTCATAAATACATAAAAATGTAGCGATATATTTCTGGACTCGCAAGTCAATGCCATGGATCTAAATGTTTACCCTTACACCACTGCCACACTCTCTTGCTTGACTACTGTCATTTTGTAGTAAGTTTTGAATTAGGAGGTATGAGCACTCTTTGTTCATCCTTTTAA
This sequence comes from Giraffa tippelskirchi, assembly GCF_054371585.1. Classification (NCBI taxonomy): domain Eukaryota; kingdom Metazoa; phylum Chordata; class Mammalia; order Artiodactyla; family Giraffidae; genus Giraffa; species Giraffa tippelskirchi. The sequence goes on along the minus strand of NC_137289.1, from coordinate 8,209,240 downwards.
AGTTTGTTTTAGCCATTCTGGGTTCCTTGTAGAAGGGATGGCATATGAATATTGTTGTTGTTCAGTCACTAAGTCACGTCCAACTCTTTGCAACTCCATGGACTGCAGCATGCCAGGCTTCCCTGTCCTTCACTATCTCTTGGAGTTTGCTCGAATGCATATCCATTGAGTCGGTGATGCTATCTAACCATCTCATTCTCTGTCGCCCCCTTCTCCTCTTGCCTTCAATCTTTCCCAGCATCAGGGTCTTTTCCAGTGAGTTTGTTCTTTGCATCAGATGATCAGAGTATTGGAGCTTCATCTTCAGCATGTCTTTCCAGTGAATATTCAGGGTTGATTTCCTTTAGGATCGGCTGGTTTCATCTCCTTGCTGTCCAAGGGACGCTCAGGAGTCTTCTCCAGCAGCACAATTCCAAAGCATCAGTTCTTTCAGCTCTCAGCCCTCTTTATGGTCCAACTCTCACATCCATACATGACTACTGGAAAAAACATAGCTTTGACTATATAGAACTTTGTTGGCAAAGTGATGTCTCTACTTTTTAATATGCTGTCTAGGTTATTCATAGGTTTTCTTCCAAGGAGCAAGCGTCTTTTAAATTCATATGTTGAAATTCTAAACCTCAGTACCTCAGAATGTAACCATATTTGGAGACAGGCTTTGCACCGAGGTCATTAAATTAAAATGAAGTCATTAGGGTGAACCCTAACCCAATATGACTAATGTTCCTACAAGAAGAGGGAAGTTGGACACAGAGGGAGGAATAGGTGAAGACACAGAGAAGATGGCCATCCACAAGCCAAGGAGAGAGGCCTGGAACAGATCTTTCCCCCATGGCCCTCAGAAAAAATCAACACTACTGTTTCCTTGATCTCAGACTTCTATTTTCCAGAATGGTGATTTCTCACAGTTTATGTTGTTTAAGTTGTCCTGTCCGTGACACTTTGTTGTGGGAGACCAACCAAATGAATACAAGTGGCAAGATGTATTGCCTTTTCTTAGGCCTGATGTTATGGAAAATGTGTTCAATCTTTTACCAGTAAGTATATGGTGAGATCACATATTTTGAGACTTAATCAAGGGGGAAAAAACGTGACAATGAGGTGGCAGTATTGCTCAATAAGTTTTATTGGGCAAAGTTTAGACAGAATTGCATGAGATGGGAAATTAGAGCAGGAGACTGTCCAGAGACAAGAGGGCTTGTTCACCACCCAGAAGAAGAGAGGGCGAAGGATTTCCTTACAAGAGGGTACTTGGAGTGGGGGCTTATGTGTTTAGGTGATGTTGCTCAGTAGCATGGGGAAGGGGGAGTCTGTATCAGAGCTCCAAAGGCTAGTAGTGGTTGTGGTGTATTAATAGACACAGGGTTTATTTTACTTATGGCCAGCAGATATTGGGTGCAGTTTTGCAGAATATGAAAAGCAGAAAGGCTCTAAATAGCTAAAAATCTTCCTTTTAAAGTTATATTTAAAGCAACTGCATGTGTAAAAATTTGAGTTTGGTACCTGTGGGCTTCCTAACCTGCTATGAAAAAGTAAAGAACAAAAGGCAAATATACAGAGGCTATCTTTTACCCACATATAAAACAAATATGCTAGCTGTGTGTTTTTATAACTAGTCTTAACAAATTGAGGACATTCCCTTGTATTTCTAGTATTTGAGGGTGCTTATCATGAAACATACACATGCCAAAATATTAAAAAAAAAAGACCAGTTTCATTTCTCTACACAAACAACTACCTGAAAGAGAAATGAGAAAAAATTATATTTATAAGAGCATCTAGCAATAAAATACTTAAAAATAAATTTAAACAAGGAGCTAAAAAGTCTGTACACCTCAAGTTATAACACATTGATGAAAGAAATTGATGAAGAGGCAAGTAAATGGAAAAATGTCCTATGTACATACATCAGAATAATAATAATAATATTATTATTATTAAAATGTCCACACTATCCAAAGACATCAATAGATTCAATGCAATCCCTATCAAAATTCCAATGACATTTCCCACAGAAATAGATACATCAATCCTAAAAGTTGTATGAATCACAAAAGTCCCCAAATAGCCAGAAGTAATTGTAAGAAAGAATACAACTGAAGGCATTACATTTCTTGTTTTCAAACTACATTACAAAGCTATAGTAATAAAAAGCTAGTATGGTACTGGCATAAAACAGACACCCAGACCAATGGAACAGAATTTAGAGTATAGAAGTAAATCCAGACATATACCATCAACTAACATTTGACAAGAAAGCCAAGAATACTCAATAGGGAAATTATATGGAAAAGGATGAAATTGGACTCATCTTATACAACATATCTACAAAAATTAACTCTAAATGGATTAAAGACATGTAAGATCTGAAACCATAAAACTCCTGGAAGGAGACATAAGGAAAGGCTCCTTAACATTGGTGTTGGCAATGATTTTTTGGATATGACACCCAAACTACAAGCAATAAAAGCAGTAAACAACAAGTGGGATTACATCAAACTATAAAAAGCTTCTGCACAGCAAAGGAAACAATCAAAAAAATTGAAAGGGAAACCTACTGAATGGGAGAAAATGTTTGAAAGCCACATATCTGAGAAGGGGTTAATATCCAAATTATATAAGGAACCCATTCAATCCAATAATAATGAGACAAATAATCTGATTTTAAAATGTGCAAAGACTTGAATAGACATTTTCCCAAACAAGACATACTAATGTTTAGCAGATATATAAAAAAAAGGTGCCCAACATCACTAATATCAGGGAAATGTAAATCAAAACCACAATGAGATATCACCTCACTCCTGTTAGATTGGCTGTTATCAAAAAGCCAAGAGATAACAAGTGCTGTTGAAGATAAGGAGAAAAGTGAATGGTGGGAATGTAAATTTGTACAGTTACTACAAATAAAGCAATATGGAGGAGCCTCAAAACATTAAAGATAAAACTACTGTATGATCCAGAAATCCCACTTCTGGATGTATACTGGAAGGAAAAGAAAATACTATCTTGAAGGGTTATATTCAATCCTATGTTCATTTTGCAGTGGAAATAACAATAGCCAAGAAATGGAAACTACCTAAGTATCTGTCAATAGATAGATGGATAGATGGATACATAAAGAAAATGTTTATACACACACACACACACACACACACACAAACACATATAATGGAATATTTTACAGCCATAAAAGAAGGAAACCCTGACATTTCCTATAACATGAATAAAACTTGAGAGTGTTATGCTAAGTGACATAAGCCTAACAGATAAAAATAAATACTGTATGATCTCACTTATTTGTGGAATCTAAAAATCTGAACTCATAGAAACAGTAGATTGATGGTTGTCAGGATCTCTGGGATAGGGGAAATGAAGATATATTGGTCAAAGGATACAAACTTTCAGTTATGTTATGAATAGGTTTCAGGATCTTATGCACAGAATGGTGATTACAGTTAACAATACTGTACTGTATACTTGAAAGCTGCTGAATAGATCTGAAACTTTCTCACTAGACACACAAACAACTTACTTCGTGAGATAATGGATGTGTTAACTAACATTATTTTGGTAATCATTTTGCACTACACATGTATACCAAATCATGAAGTTGTATACCTTGAAATTACCCAATGCTGTATGTCAATTACATCTCAATATAGCTGGAAAACATCATAAATTTGGCCCACCTTTTAGGGACAGCCAAATTCATGATTGAAACACTCAGAGTTTCCAATCTTTGAGCCTTTCTGTGACTTCAGAAGGGGTCTTCTTGGTTTCTTTTCCTCTTTTTCTCCCTTAAAATTCCAGGTGGGATCTACTGTTTCATTTGTTGGTCACCACCTAGACCTTCATCGTTTTCCATAATCCCCTTATCTATGAACTTTCCTATATTCTATGCCAAATAAAGTCAGTTTGCTTAGGAAGAGCTATGGATATCTCTGCTCTTATGTCCTGCTTCTCCACCTGAGCAGAGCCTCTGTACCACTGCACCAGAGGGGGTGGGGTGGGGGCAAGGACAGTGACTTGCTTCACCTGAAGTGTCCTCTTGGTCTTTGAATGGGGGAACTGGGCTGTTGTGGTTAGCCCCTGGTCATTTCACCTTGCTATTCTGGTTTGGAACCTTCACCCTATGAGCAAAATGTAGCTGGGGCTATTGGGTCCAAGTACACTTGGCCTGGGCTTCCCTGGTGGCTCAGTGGTAAAGAAGATGCCTGGCAGTGCAGGAGATGCAGGTTTGATCCCTGGGTCAGAAAGATCCTCTGGAGAAGGAAATGGAAACCCACTCCAGTATTCTTGCCTGGAGAATTCCAAGAACAGAGGAGCCTGTCAGGCTAAAGTCCATGAGGTTGCAAAAGAGTTAGACATAACTTAGAGACTAAACAACAACAGTACTTGGCCCACCTCATCTTGGATAAAGCTTCTATGTAAATAGAGGCTGATAAGGTGAAGGGAGACCTAGTCCTTTAAGTTGCACCAGTTAGAAACAGAAATTCTGCAACACAGAGCTGTTGGTGAATGAGAGATTCTGTGGTATCTCTCTTTCAAGGTGCCATCAATTGTAATATTTTAAAATTGTAAGATGATTTAATACTGGATACTTAGAAAAGAGAAACTGTCATATTAAATTTTAGGTTTCAGAAACCTTAAAATATATGGCCCCAAATTAAGTAAGTTAGAAACTGTGAATAATTGAACTCCTATCATGAATATAGAACTCCATATGGTGATTGATTGCATAACTTAGGCAGAATTTTTTTGTCTGGAAATAACTTTGAATTAAGTAAACTTCCTCTATAATACACATATTTCATCTCACAAAGAAATGGTTGCATCTTTGTATTGTGGCTGTTAATAATTATTGCTGAGAATTGCTCACAGTTTTCATGTCTGGGCTTTCAGAGAATTGCACGGAATGTAAAATATGTCAATCTCTTCCAAAATGCCCTGCAAAGTATCTTTCATCTACTATCTTGAAATGGGTTCACCCTGATCCTTCCCCTCTCCCAATGCAGACAGCTCTTTCGTGCTCTGTTTTTCATAATTTCATGGCTTTGTCTCATGATGAGAGAATAGAAAGTTCTAGATGATATCCTCTGGAAAATGTCCCGAATATTATATAATTCAACAGATGCTTCTGTAGCACTCACTACTTCATAGTCACTTATTGAATCCTCCTAACAACTCGGGGCAAAGGGTCAGATGTGACTGGAGCGACTTAGCAACAACTTGGGAGTTCAAATTGAGGCATGATTATTATATCCACATTTTAGAAAGGTGCTAACTGTTAGCTGTAGGATGTGCAGCTGACAAATGTCAAGGCTGGTCTCTGAACTGGTAAAATCTGGCTTTAGAATCTACCTTATTAACTACTGTAATCTATGAGGAATAATAAAGCAAAGGGAGGTGGAGTGAATTGGCCAAAGCTCTCTAAGGGAAGCAGAATTTCCCTCTGTTCTCTTGACTCCTTGTCTGGTGTTTCCACACTTCCCCCAGTTTCCCCCACCCCCACTATTAGTTTTTTCTCTGCTGTAAGGGCTGCATAAGAGGTTGGAATCCTTTCTGGATGGCCTCCAATGGAAATCTACTTAACAGTAAAGAGCTAGAGGGAAGCTTGTGTGTATTGGTTCCCAGGGTCTTAAGCTTTATCTTTCCTGCCACTACTGGTCCTGCTTCCATTCCAGCTGGCTCCTCCACCCCTCTTAGATGGCTGCCTTCATTCACCTAGCCACTGAAGAATCACAGCTGTGCCCTCTTTTCATAATCCCCAAACCTCCCAAACCAATATTCACTTGAACGAGCTTCTATCACTGTACACATACACACCAGAAGCTATTCCTGGGTGAGATGAATGAAATCGTTCTTTGTTGCTATGACAAGTTCACAGGCAGCCAAGATTTCCCTATCCCATTTAGAAATAGAGGCAGGAAGTTACTAACATCTATATAAGTACTGAAAATTAACTGATTTCATGTGAGATGCCCTTGAGGTATCCAGGCCCCCAGCCAACTTAATTCCCATTGCCCCTCTTTCAGTCTCAGTACCTTAGACTTTTTGCCAAAGCGGCTTGCCCAGCTGTAAGACTTCATGCTGTGACAAAGATAACTGACTGTATAAATTAGAAGTGGGACCTTTAGCAAGCACAATGAGAGCTAAATAATCCCACAATCTAACAGAATGTTTCACACCTATCTTGCCAAAGTGAGTATGTATCCATGAATGAGGGTACTCTTTAACAGTAAAAACCACTATTTCTCTATTACCATATTATAGTTCTTTTTTTTTTTTTGCCTTTCCACTCATTTAATCATATGGACTCATTGAAAGCAAACAAGAATCAAATAATAAAACTTCATTCTTATGTTTACATCAGGATGTGAATTTTTACTATATAAGTTTAAACAGGATTTTACATTTTTATTAGAGTATAATTGATTTACAATTTTGTGTTAGTTTCAGGTGTACAGCGAAGTGAATCAGTTATACATATAGCCACTCTTTTTCAATTTTTTTTAACATATATATCATTACAGAGTATTTAGTCGAGTTCCCTGTGCTATGCAGTAGATCCTTATTATATTATACTTATTTCTTGTTCTCAGAAGGGTTATTCCCTTCTCAAATATTTCCTAGAAGAAAATATGAAGCCAGTAAATTTTGCAACCCCCCAAATTTCAACTCGGTGAAATTCATATTTCAGCATTTTGTCCTCTAAACCTATCAAATCGTAGATTAGGCTCATCCTCAAAAACTGATAGCTCCCTTCCTTGCAAATCTGGATAGAGAGTTCACTGTGACTTTGCTTTAACCTCCTGTACCCTGACTACATTGCTCTCATGACATTCTACACATGTGTAGATATAAACTGTATTCTAAAAATATTTGGTTCATTTGGTGGCCATGAAATGTGAAGAAAAGTAGTTTACTAAATTAGAAAATACTTAATAATTTAATTAAAATTAAATAAATATATATTTGCTATTTGATTTTTGAAACTAATTTTCTTCACATTTCACAGCTAGAAATTGAACCCAGTTATTAATTTTGAGTATTATTAATGGAGTTTTATTAGAATTAGCTTTTTCAGAGCAAACAATTGAGGAAAGAAAACATTTAGGTTTTCAATTTGTCCTTTCATCTGAATTAGTCAGAGTGTATAAACATTAGAGTCTATATCCCCCAAAGTTTTTAAAAGTAAAATAGAAGTCTAAAATGTGTACAGAATTGATAATTCAGCAATGGTCAATCTGCTGAAAACACTTTCACTAATGAGAGAAACTTTACCCATGTAGAACCTCTAAAATAGTTTGACCAGGACTTCCCTGGTGGTCCAGTGGTTGAGACTCTGTGCTTCCACTATAGGGGGCACAGGTTTGATCCCTGGTTGTGGAATTAAGAACCTACATGTTGTGTGGCATAAAAATAAAACAAAAATTTAAATTAAAAAAAATTAAAAATAATTTGACCAGTTATGCTCCATAGCTCTGGAGCATAGAACTGGTGAAAGAAGCAGAAAGCCATCAAAAAATAGTTGTCATATAAATACTATTTACTCCTCAAATGTGTATAGAGCTTTCTAGTTTCCAGATATTTTCATGTCTCATTTGATCTACACAAAAACCAAACAGAAAATATTACCTTTAGCAATATAATTTTGAGGAATTGTGAGAGCCAACCACACCAACACATTAGGCTAGAACCAGTCTTGTTCTTCTGTCACTCAGTCGTGTCCAACTCTTTGCGACCCCATCGACCGTGGTCTTTTCCAGTGAGAACCAGTCTGCCAACTGCTAATTCCATTGATCTCCTCAAGGGCAATGCTGTGTATCCCCAGTGCCTGGCACAGTTCAGTTCAGTTCAGTTGCTCAGTCGTGTCCGACTCTTTGCGACGCCATGAATTGCAGCACGCCAGGCCTCTCTGTCCATCACCAACTCCCGGAGTCTACCCACACCCATGACCATCGAGTCAGTGATGCCATCCAACCATCTCATCCTCTGTTGTCCCCTTCCCCTCTTGCCCCCAATCCTACCGAACATTAGGGTCTTTTCCAATGAGTCAACTCTTCGCATGAGGTGGCCAAAGTATTGGAGTTTCAGCTTCAACATCACCCCTTCCAATGAACACCCAGGATTGATCTCCTTTAGGATGGATTGATTGGATCTCCTTGCAGTCCAAGGGACTCTCAAGAGTCTTCTCCAACACCACACTTCAAAAGCATCAATTCTGCAGCACTCAGCTTTCTTCACCGTCCAAATCTCACATCCATACGTGACCACTGGAAAAACCATAGCCTTAACTAGACGGACTTTTGTTGGCAAAGTAATGTCTCTGCTTTTAAATATGCTATCTAGGTTGGCCATAACCTTCCTTCCAAGGAGTAAGAGTCTTTTAATTTCATGGCTGCAATCACCATCAGCAGTGATTTTGGAGCCCAAAAAAATAAAGTCTGACACTGTTTCCACTGTTTCCCCATCTATTTCCCATGAAGTGATGGGACCAGATGCCATGATCTTAGTTTTGTGAACGTTGAGCTTTAAGCCAACTTTTTCACTCTCCTCTTTCACCTTCATCAAGAGGCTCTTTAGTTCTTCTTCACTTTCTGCCATAAGGGTGGTGTCATCTGCATATCTGAGGATATTGATATTTCTCCCGGCAATCTTGATTCCAGCTTGTGTTTCTTCCAGCCCAGCATTTCTCATGATGTACTCTGCATATAAGTTAAATAAGCAGGGTGACAAAATACAGCCTTGACATACTCCTTCTCCTATTTGGAACCAGTCTGTTGTTCCATGTCCAGTTCGAACTGTTGCTTCCTGACCTGCATACAGGTTTCTCAAGAGACAGGTCAGATGGTCTGGTATTCCCATCTCTTTCAGAATTTTCAACAGTTTTTTGTGATCCACACAGTCAAAGGCTTTGGCATAGTCAATAAAGCAGAAATAGATGTTTTACTGGGACTCTCTTGCTTTTTCGATGATCCAGCGGATGTTGGCAATTTGATCTCTGGTTCCTCTGCCTTTTCTAAATCCACCTTGAACATCTGGAAGTTCACGGTTCATGTATTGCTGAAGTCTGGCTTGGAGAATTTTGAGCATTACTTTCTTAGCGTGTGAGATGAGTGCAATTGTGCGGTAGTATGAGCATTCTTTGGCATTGCCTTTCTTTGGGATTGGAACGAAGACTGACTTTTTCCAGTCCTGTGGCCACTGCTGAGTTTTCCAAATTTGCTGGCATACCTAGTGCAGTACTTTCACAGCATCATCTTTGAGGATTTGAAATAGCTCAACTGGAATTCCATCACCTCCACTAGCTTTGCTCGTAGTGATGCTTTCTAAGGCCCACTTGACTTCACATTCCAGGATGTCTGGCTCTAGGTGAGTGATCACACCATCATGATTATCTGGGTCGTGAAGATCTTTTTTGTATAGTTCTTCTGTGTATTCTTGCCACCTCTTGTTAATATCTTCTGCTTCTGTTAGGTCCATACCATTTCTGTCCTTTATCAAGCCTATCTTTGCACGAAATGTTCCTTTGGTATCTCTAATTTTCTTGAAGAGATCGCTATCCTTTCCCAATCTGTTGTTTTCCTCTATTTCTTTGCATTGATCCCTGAGGAAGGCTTTCTTATCTCTCCTTGCTATTCTTTAGAACTCTGCATTCAGGTGGGAATATCGTTCCTTTTCTCCTTTGCTTTTCACTTCTCTTCTCTTCCTAGCTATCTGTAAGGCCTCCTCAGACAGCCATTTGCTTTTTTGCATTTCTTTTCCATGGTGATTGTCTTGATCCCCTTCTGTACAATGTCACGAACCTCTGTCCATAGTTCATCAGGCACTCTGTCTATCAGGTCTAGTCCCTTAAATCTATTTGTCACTTCTACTGTATACTCATAAGGGATTTGATCTAGCTCATACCTGAATGGACTAGTGGTTTTCCCTACTTTCTTCAATGTAAGTCTGAATTTGGCAATAAGCAGTTCATGATCTGAGCCACAGTCTGCTCCTGGTCATGTTTTTGCTGACTGTATAGAGCTTCTCCATCTTTGGCTGCAAAGAATATAATCAATCTGATTTTGGTGTTGACCATCTGGTGATGTCCACGTGTAGAGTCTTCTCTTCTGTTTTTGGAAGAGGGTGTTTGCTATTACCAGTGCATTCTCTTGGCACCTTATTCAAGTTGTCCTTTTATAGTTTGAGAAATTTCTTGTTGTGTGTTTAAGGGTAAGGACTGGAAATTTTGTATTTTATTTCCCTCTGGAGCATCTTTGTTGATTAATCATAGTTACATTTTCCCTTTGTTTTCTTAGCTAAGACGGGATACTTTTTTTCAATATCATTTCAGTTTAGAATGTGTACAAATGTCTGTTTTGAGAGACTCTTTCCTTCCATTGTGTAATGACAGGGTGGGGGGTGGGGGGCAGAAACATCATTTTTTCCTATCAGGCCATCAATGTATTTTGAGTCATATTCTGTCTCTCTTTTAAGACCCTTTCAAAATGTTCAGAGAGATGTTGGAAAAGTGTGCATGAGGCTCTTTCAATTCTAATACTGGCTTGCCTTTAAATTCCTTTCCAATTGCTGACTTAAGATGCTTCTTAAAAAGCAAGGTAAGAGATGAGAACATTTTGCTTCAGACTTTATTCTGAATACTATAAAAGGTGTTAAGATGCTCACCTTTGTAGTCCAGACCAATAGACTCCTTCTTTCTTTTCTTCCAGGACTGAACCAAACTATTGTCATGAGAAAGACTGAAAATAGGCTACAAAATACACTGTCCAGTAGTGAAAGATTTTCTAAACTCCTCTAGGAATGGATTAGGTCAAAGACTTGAATGGATAATGTCACAGTTTAAGATTAGATGGTCTCTACACTCTTACACGTAGATTTGTGTAAAGAAGTGCTGGATTTCACCTGAAAGTTGAAAAAATTGATGGTTCACATATGTTTGTAACAAAATGATTTAAAGTTTTTCCATAAGAAGAAAAATTAAGACCACTTATTTGAAAGTGAAGATGAAGTCTCACTTTCTAATTTTATTTTCTCATGAGTTCCTTCCAGAGTAAGGTCTTAAAGCTGTGAATATTTTTCTCATAATGAATCCTCTCAGGACATTGTGTAGGCTGTGAAAAGTACTAAGGAGTAAGACATTTTAACATTTAATATAATGAGTTATATACTCATTCTAACCCTCCCTAATGTTTTTCCTTTCTTGTTTTACTAAGACAAAATACACACCAGCATGGTTATTCAGTGTCCAATAATTTACAATGTGACTCAAAGAAAATATTTTGCATAAGGTTGGGTATGTATTTGGTACATACTTCAAATTCAAGGTGATGTCTTTGATTTATGTTTGAAAAAAAAAGTGAATAACTCAAAAGTAAGTACTGAAGTTGGCTTAATGGTCATAGAGAGGTTACTTTCAAAAATAATAAAACACTCTGATTGGCAAGTAGAGAAATATCAATGTGCTAAAAATGTCTCATCTTTATTTTATATATTTGGCATTTCCAGCATCTTTTTTTATTTTAGTGACTGAGATGATATTAAGGTGACTTTATTCATTAAACATGATTCAGTTACCATTTACTGAAAAATTTGATGTAAAAATGCAATTGGTGAGTTAATATAACGATCTATATTTTATAGAGGAATTTTTACTTATGAGAAGTTAATTAATTTCACAGTATGGAGTGAAGTCAAATTTTAAAGCCAAGTCTGTCTTAACTGAGGAGCTGGGATCTTTCTGCTATAATATGCATTTCTCTCATAAATATAAATAGTAACTCTGGTAATAGAAGTTGGCAATTACATGCACATATCATTATTTTTCCATTCTATTTTATATATAAAATACCGAATTGCAGCCTTCATATGAAACTCATGCTCAGTGAGCTTTTTCATGGATGTTACTTTAAATTTCTCTCAAGATGTCTAGTTTGGTTTGAAACCCTAGGCTCCTAACTGTCATCTGATTTATCCAGTCACAGATTATTGAAGTAAAAAATCAATTAATCTTTGTCACTGTTCCTATCCTTAATCTTTCAAGTGTTTCCTAAGTAATTTCCTTGTAATTTATTTGGCTTATGGAAATTGGTGTTGGAATTATGTTTGAGATCACCTCAAAAGAGAATTTCATCAAAGTTAAAAGGTGAGTTTGAAAAAAAAAATATTTACATTGTTCAGAGACATATTGGGGTCAAATTTTCCATAAAGTCAGCTCATCTCTGGGCATTTATGGCCATGTACTTCTGCTGCTGCTGCTGCTAAGTCGCCTCAGTCATGTCCACTCTGTGCGACCCCATAGACGGCAGCCCACCAGGCTCTGCCGTCCCCGGGATTCTCCAGGCAAGAATACTGGAGTGGGTTGCCATTTCCTTCTCCAGTGCATGAAAGGGAAAAGTGAAAGTGAAGTCGCTCAGTCATGTCCGACTCTTTGCGACCCCATGGACTGTAAACTACCAGGCTCCGCTGTCCATGGGATTTTCCAGGCAAGAGTACTGGAGTGGAATGCCATTGCCTTCTCTGATGTACTTCTGACACTGGCAGAATTGGATATAACATAAACGTGTTGTTGATCCAATGTTTTGTGATTTTTTATGATGTCCCCACATATAGCAAAGTCAGTATTACTACAGTACATTACTCATGGATCTATGCAAACAGGCGACTGTGTATCATAGTAAATGCTTCATTCATGCCACTCTAGGCTTAGGATGCAGGGTGAGGAGTTGGTTGAATCAACTGAAATTACTTCTTTCCATGTTGAACACTCTAAACCAACTACAGCTTTGAGTTTCTCAATTTACTTCTATGACTGTAACTTTCTTCTTTACCATTATCTGTTTTCATTAATACTCTAAATGTGGACAGAACATTGAGTGAGGAATAGGATGACCTGAGATATGGAAAATACTGTTACCTATGGTATCTTTTTTCTCTTTTCTGGACATCAGTTTCCTCCTCAGCTATAAAAGGAAAGGATTGGCTAAAATAAGCTGAAGTCCTTTCAAGCTTTGTCTCTTTGAGTATAAAGGAAAAGTAAGGAAACGTGTGGTATATTCACCAGCAGAATTAGTCAGACTAATGTCTAAGAAATGATACTGTGTAATTACTCACTTTTGATAATCCTGGTCAGATTTTTGCAGTTCAGTTCATGGTAAGGTCATAAAGGGACATTGTTATCCTTTGAGGTTACTCATAGAGCATTCTATATAATATGTTGAATCCAGCTAACCATCTCTAAAACATCACCAACACAAGGAATCGGCTCAGTGGATGAAAACACCAGCTTAACATTACTTTAAAAATATGGCTAGTCCCCCAAATTATCTGAATGGGTTTGTCCCTCTTTGATAGTTCTCCTAATCTGATAAAGATGTAATCTCAAATTGAAAGCATCAGGAAGAACACCAGAATACTTATTTAATGGTATTTTTTTTAATTCATGAAAGCTCATAAAATAGACTATAATAAAGAAAAATATGAGAACATTAAAGTGACTTTGAGCCAAAAGTCTGAAACAGATTAAATTACCTTCAGAGGTTATGCTAACAAAATGAAGTCACTGTTTAGAATATTTCCTTTGACTATGTAGTCTTGGCTGCTAAAAACAGTGATAAAACACAGTGTTACTGCACTGATTCAGCAAACACCCAATTGGCCCTGTGAATGCTGGTCTTTACTAGACAGCACAAAGAGTACCTACAGTTGTCCAAAAGGTCATTTGACAATGAGCTTAGCATTATTACATGATTTGGGAAATTTTAGTCTTAATGGTATTTCATTTAGCAAGGAGGCATTTTTAGAACTATAATCAGGGCTTTGAAGAACATTTGCATTTGTAATATTCAGTTCTGAATGGAAAGCAAAACTTCTTAAAAATCAAAAGGTAAATGGCTATCAGTGCTGAAGAGATCAATCAGAATACAAGAGAATGGCTACTATCTAAGGTTCCTGTAGAGGATGGGTCTTGATATTTGACTTTCTCACTCTTTACTTAGAGAATTAGAGGGAAAAAAGATACAATATGACTTTGGTAGGAACAAGGATCTCAGCACTGAGTCAGGCAATTTCAGGGAGATAGGAATGTGGGAGCATAATCTTCCCTCGAAATGGTTTCTACACAAGGGAAGTACTGAATTAATCATACTCCACACACTGCTTCAAAGAGGGTATTTGCAATTGTCATTGTGGACTACTATTCTATTTCATGGTATTTTCAGGAAAACAGATCATAGCACTGCAGCAGATTACTGTGGAAAATTTAGGGAAAGGAATTTTAGTACAGAGAAGAGTATTCCATAAAGCTATAAAATTCTGAATAAAAAAACAAGAAACATTACAAAGAATAAGGTTAATCTTTATTAAGTGCATATGCATACACAGAAGCATGAGCCTAATACACGCAAGTCTGTGCCTTCAAATTTGGTGGAACTATTGCCTTTTGAAGCCATCAGTGTTGTTAGTATGCTCTGCAGTGTTGTGGAGGACTTTGGCATTGACTACTGGGCTTCCCTTGTGGCTCAGCTGGTAAAGAATATGCCTGCAATGCGGGAGACTTGGGTTCGATCCTTGGGTTGGGAAGATGCCCTGGAGAAGGGGAAGGCTACCCACTCCAGTATTCTGGCCTGGAAAATTCCATGGACTGTATAGTCCATGGGGTCGCAAAGAGTCAGACACGACTGGGTGACTTTCACTTTCACTGGTATATACATAGCAACAGAAACATGAACATTGTCACAAATTCATATTTGTGAGCTAAAACATTAGGCTGTATATTATAATATATATAAAATTTCTTCCAAGAATTTAATACCTAAGGATGAGTAGTTTTACTAAAAGCATAATGTATATACTTTGTTGTCAAATACAGAGTGCTACATGATGTTTAATAGGGAAAACTGATTTGCTCCAGAGTATCAGTGAAGATCTGCTGTGTTACAGGAAGCTGACTTGTATGGAATACACAATGTTCTCTAATTTCTGGTTGAGTTTGGCCAGTGGGGATTGTTTGGTAGAATAGAATAAGATAGGATAAAAAAGATAGATAATATTCATTTCTCTAGCTCCCTCCTCACATGACTGTCTGGGCTGGTTTGGTCCTTTGACTATCTGTGCTTCTCTATGTCACACTTACCATTTAATTCTCTCCTACCTTGTCTCCTGCTGTAGTGGTGTTAGTTGCCCTAGAGTATGGTGTCTCTTGAAGTTTGCCTACATATGTCCATATGTAAATAGTGTCTTAGTTAAGCTAACCTTCTTTAATTATTCTAGTTTGGACATGCCATCTGTTTCTTGCTGAGTCCCTGACTAATAGATGCTTTATTAAGAGTGCTTAAACTGGGACTAGGAAGATGACTAGGGGCTTCACTGACAGAAAGAGTTGTCTGTGGAAGCATAAGAGGCAGATTGGTAATGAAAATACAGCCAGCATGGAACCAGAATATACCGAGTCTTCAAGGCAGGAATGAGACTGGTATGTTTTAGGGAAACAAAGAAAAGTCAGTATGGCTGAAGCCAGTATTGCTGAGAAAAGAGTGGTATGAGTAAACCAGAGAGAATAGACCAGAGTTAGGAGTTTGATGGTATAAGGATTATAACCAGGTGGTTTTTACCTCAGCAGAGGGGGTAACTTCATGAGTGAATGAATAATCGATTGTTTTCCTATCACTAACACTAGAAAGCAAGAAAGAAATGCTCTCATTTTACAACCCAGAGGTACAAAGAGTCAGAAAAAAGAAGTGGACTCATTTTGAGAGGGTTGTAGATAAACCAGCATCTTAGGGAAAAGGGGAGTTTCACTTTAAGGTGGGAGGTGAGTCATGCTAGAGGGTGCTGCTCCCTGTGATGTCAGAGTTCTAGAAGGGAAGGAATGTACTTAGTTCCCTACCAAACGAAGTTCTTAACAGTGTGAAGACACATGGAGGAGACAGTAGAGCTCTCCTAGGGCTCAGAATTTGTATCAAGACAATGGATAGGTGAGAAATGGTAGAATTAGTCCTAACCTAAGCCAGGTCTGAAGAGGTTTGATAACTGGCAGATTATTCAGACTGGATATAACTGGTTACTACTCTGTTTGACTACAAAACTAGTAAACGGTATGGGATGGATATCAGTAAGATCTAGGATACCTGGTGTAAGCGGGGAGGAATAGCTCCCCATGATGCCTACTCTCTTACAGAGGACTGCCCAGAGTTTAGAGTTTGGCACCCTTGTTAGATTGACTGGAGTGAACCACAATGGTCAAAAGCAGGTTTTAAGCATCACCAAAGCATACTAAGATCAATTCATAATGTTTTGTCATATTAGCTGCTTTAGCATTTTCTGGAGAGCCAGGTAGAATTATGAATGCTTTGCCAAAATGGGGCAGTGATTGTCTGGTAGCCTTTCAAAACACATTAATGTGTAGTCATTTTGCTTGTCATCTCAACAAATAACACAGTGCTTTGTGAACTAAACATCTATTGCATGGTAATAACAAGGGAAGCTAGACACCTTAAGGGAAATTTAATTATTTTTAATTTTTTTAAAAATTAATTCATTTTAATTGGAGGCTAATCACTTTACAAAATTTTGGTGGTTTTTGCTAGACATCGACATGAATCAGCCATGGGTGTACATGTGTCCCTCCACCCTGAAACCCCCTCCCACATCCCTCCTCACCCCATCCCTCTGGGTTGTCCTAGAGCACCAGCTTTGAGTGCCCTGCTTCATGCATCAAACTTGCCCTGGTCATCAATTTTACATATGGTAATATACATGTTTCAATGCTATTCTCTTAATTCATCCCACCCTCACCTTCACCCACATTTTCCAAAAGTCTGTTCTTTACATCTGTGTCTCTTTTGCTGTCTTGCATATAGGGTCATCGTTACCAGCTTTCTAAATTCCATATATATGCATTAATATACTGTATTGGTTTTTGTCTTTCTGACTTCCTTCACTCTGTATAATAGCTTCCAGTTTCATCCACCTCATTAGAACTGACTCAAATGTGTTCTTTTTTAAAACTGAGTAATATTTCATTGTGTATATGTACCACAACTACCTCATCCATTCCTCTGCTGATGGACATCTAGGTTCCTTCCATGTCCTAGCTACTGTAAACAGTGCTTCAGTGAACACTGGGGCACATGTGTCTCTTTCAATTCTGGTTTCCTTGCTGTGTATGCATAGCAGTGGGTTTACTGGGTCATATGGAAGTTCTATTTTCAGTTTTTTAAGGAATCTCCACACTCTTCCCCATAGTACCTACACTAGTTTGCATTTCCACCAACAGTGTAAGAGGATTCCCTTTTCTCCACACCCTCTCCAGCATTTATTGTTTGTAGACATTTTGATGGCAGCCATTCTGACCGACATGAGATGGTACCTCATTGTGGTTTTGATTTGCATTTCTCTGATAATTCGTGATGTTGAGCATCTTTTCATTTATTTGTTAGCCATCTGTACATCTTTTGAGAAATGTCTGTTGAGTTCTTTGGCCCATTTTTTGATCAGGTTGTTTAGTTTTCTGGTATTAAGCTGCATTGACTGCTTCTATATTTTGAAGATTAATTCTTTGTCAGTTGTTTTGTTTGGTATTATTTTCTCCCATTCAGAAGGCTGCCTTTTCACCTTACTTATAGTTTCCTTCATTGTGCAAAAGCTTTTAAGTTTAATTGGTCCTATTTGTTTATTTTTGTTTTTATTTCCATTACTCTGGGATGTGGGTCATAGAGCATCTTGCTATGATTTATGTCAGAAAGTGTCCTGCCTATGTGTTACTCTAGGAGTTTTATAGTTTCTGGTCTTACATTTAGATTTTTAATCCATTTTGAGTTTATTTTTGTGTATGGTGTTAGAAAGTGTTCTATTTTCATGCTTTTACAGGGAGTTGCGGAGAAGGCAATGGCACCCCACTCCAGTACTCTTTTGCCTGGAAAATCCCATGGATGGAGGAGCCTGGAAGGCTTCAGTCCATGGGGTCGCTAAGAGTCGGACATGACTGAGCTACTTCACTTTCGCTTTTCCCTTTCATGCACTGGAGAAGGAAATGGCAACCCACTCCAGTATTCTTGCCTGGAGAATCCCAGGGATGGCAGAGCCTGGTGGGCTGCCGTCTATGGGGTCGCACAGAGTCGGACACGACTCAAGCGACTTAGCAGCAGCAGCAGCAGCACAGGGAGTTGACCAGTTTTCCCAGCACCACTTGTTAAAGAGATTGCCTTTTCTCCATTGTATATTTTTGCATTCTTTGTCAAAGATAAGGTATTCATAGGTGTGTGGATTTATCTCTGGGCTTTCTATTTTGTTCCATTGATCTATATTTCGGTCTTTGTGCCAGTACCATACTCTCTTGATGACTGTAGCTTTGTGGTATAGTCTGAAGTCAGGCAGGTTGATTCCTCCAGTTCCATTCTTCTTTTTCAGGATTGCTTTGGATATTCAGGTTTTTGTGTTTCCATACAAATTGTGAAATTATTTGTTATACTCCTGTGAAAAATACCTTTGGTAGCTTGATAGGGATTGCATTGAATCTATAGATTACTTTGGGTAGTATACTCATTTTCACTATATTGATTCTTCTGATCCATGAACATGGTATATTTCTCCATTGATTTGTGTCGTCTTTGATTTCTTTCATCAGTGTTGTATAGTTTACTATATATATAGGTCTTTTGTTTCTTTCGGTAAAATTTTTCCTAAGTATTTTATGCTTTTTGTTGCAATGGTGAATGGGATTATTTCCTTAAATTCTCTTTCTGTTTTCTCATTGTAAGTGTATAGGAATGCAAGGGATTTCTGTGTGTTAATTTTATATCCTGCAACTTTACTATATTTATTGATTAGCTCTAGTAATTTTATGGTGGTGTCTTTAGTCTTTTCTAGGTTGAGGATCATGTCATCTGCAAACAGTGAGAGTTTTACTTCTTTTCCATTCTGGATTCCTTTTATTTCTTTTTCTTCCCTGATTTCTGTGGCTTGGACTTCCAAAACTAAGTTTAATAATAGTGGTGAGAGTGGGCACCCATGTCTTTTTCTTGATTTTAGAGGAAATGCTTTTAATTTTTTGCCATTGAGGATAATGTTTGCTGTGGGTTTTTCGTATATGGCTTTTATTATGTTGAAGTATGCTCCTTCTATGCCTGCTTTCTGGAGTTTTGTTTTGTTTTTTTTTAGCATAAATGGGTGTTGAATTTTGTCAAAGGCTTTATCTGCATCTATTGAGATAATCATATGTTTTTTTTATCTTTTAACTTGGTAATATGGTGTATCACTGGAGAGGGCAATGGCAACCCACTCCAGTACTCTTGCCTGGAAAATCCCATGGATGGAGGAGCTGCAGTCCATGGGGTCGCTACGAGTCATACATGACTGAGCGACTTCACTTTCACTTTTCGCTTTCATGCATTGGAGAAGGAAATGGCAACCCACTCCAGTGTTCTTGCCTGGAGAATCCCAGGGACAGGGGAGCATGGTGGGCTGCCGTCATGGGGTCACACAGAGTTGAACACGACTGAAGCAACTTAGCAGCAGCAGCAGTAGCATGGTGTATCACTTCAATTGATCCGTGAATATTAGAGAATCCTTGCATCCCTGGAATAAAACCCACATGGTCATGAAGTATGATCTTTTAAATATGTTGTTGGATTCTGTTTGCTAGAATTTTGTTGAGAATTTTTGCACCTATGTTCATCAGTGATATTGACCTGTAGTTTTCTTTTGGGGGGACATCTTTGTTTGGTTTTGGTTTTAGGTTAATGGTGGCTTCATAGAATGAGTTTGACAGTTTACCTTCCTCTGCAATTTTCTGGAAAGGTTTGAGCAAGATAGGTTTTAGCTCTTCTCTAAATTTTTGGTAGAAGTCACCTGAGAAGCCATCTGGTCCTGGGCTTTTGTACATTGGACAATTTTTTGTTATAGCTTCGATTTCCATGCTTGTGATGGGTTTGTTAAGATTTTCTATTTCTTCCTGGTTCAGTTTTGGAAAGTTATACTTTTTAAGAATTTCTCCATTTCTTCCAAGTTGCTCCTAGTAGTCTCTTATGATCTTTTGTATTTCTGTGTTGTCTGTTGTGTTTTCTCCATTTTCATTTCTAATTTTATTGATTTGATTCTTCTCCCTTTTTCTCTTGATGAGTGTGGCTAACAGTTTGTCTATTTTATTTATCTTCTCAAAGAACCAGCTTTTAGTTTGGTTGATTTTTACTATAGTCTCCTTCATTTTTTTTCACTTATTTCTGCTCTGATTTTTATTATTTCTTTCCTTATACTAACTTTGAAGTTCTTTTATTTTTCTAGTTGCTTTAGATGTAAAGTTCGGTTGTTTATTTGATGTTTCTCTTGTTTCTTGAGGTAGACTGGTATCGCTATGGACCTCCCTCTTAACAATGCATTTACTGAATCCCATTTGTTGTGGGTTGTCGTGGTTTCATTTTCATTTGTTTCTATGTATATTTTGGTTTCCTTTTTGATTTCTTCTGTGATCTGTTGGTTATTCAGAAGCATGTTGTTTAACCTCCATATGTTTGTATTTTTAATAGTATTTTTCCTGTAGTCGATATCTAATCTTACCACAATATGATAGGAAAAGATGCTTGAAATGATTTCAATTTTTTAAAATTTACCAAAGCTAGATTTATGGCCCAGGATGTGATCTATCCTGGAGAATGTTCCTTGTGCATGTAAGAAAAAGTTGAATTCCATTGTTTTTGGGTGAAATGCCCTATAGATATCAGTTAAGTCTAACTGGTTCGTTGTATCATTTAGAGCTTGTGTTTCCTTGTTAATTTTCTGTTTCGTTGAAATATCCAAAGATGTGAATGGGGTATTAAAGTCCCTTGTTATTATCGTGTTACTGTTAATTTTCCCTTTCATACTTGTTAGCATTTGCCTTGTGTATTGAGGTGTTCATATATTGGGTTCATAATTGTTATATCTTATTCTTGGATTAATCCTTTGATCATTATGTAGTGTTCTTCTTTGTCTCTTATCACGGTCTTTATTTCAAAGTCTATTTTATCTGAATTGAGTATTGCTACTCCTGCTTTTGTTTGGTCTTCATTTTCATGAAATAAGTTTTTCCAGCCCTTCACTTTCAGTCTGTATGGGTCTCTAGGTTTGAGGTGAGCATATAAAGGGGTCTTGTTTTTATATCCATTTGGCCAGTCTTTGTCTTTTGGTCGGAGCATTTAACCCATTTACGTTTAAGGTAATTATTGATAAGTATGATCCCTTTACCATTTACTTTGTTGTTTTGGGTTCATTTTTATAAACCTTGTCTGTGTTTCCTGTCTAGAGAAAATCATTTATCTTTTGTTGAAGAGCTGGTTTGCTGGTGCTGAATTCTCTCACCTTTTGCTGGTTTGTAAAGCTTTTGATTTCTCCTTCACATCTCAGTGAGATTCTTGCTGAGTAGAGCAATCTTGGTTGTAGGATTTTCTCTTTCATCACTTTAAGTATGTCCTTCCCTTCCCTTCTGGCCTGAAGTTTTCTATTGAAAGATCAGCTGTTATCTTCATGGCGATCCCCTTGTGTGTTATTTGTTGCTTTCCCTTGTTGCTTTTAGTATTTGCTATTTGTGTTTGATCTTTGTTAGTTTGATTAATGTGTGTCTTTGAGTGTTTCACACTAGGATTATCCCGTTTGGGACTCTCTGGGTTTCTTGGACTTGGATGGCTATTTTCTTCCCCATATTAGGGAAGTTTTCAACTATTATCTCCTCAAGTATTTTCTCATGCCCTTTCTTTTTGTCTTCTTCTGGGACACCTTTGATTCGAATGTTGTGGTGTTTAACATTTTCCCAGAAGTCTGTGAAGTTGTCTTCATTTCTTTTAATTCTTTTTTTTTCTTTTTTCCTCTCTGATTCACTTATTTCCATCATTCTATCTTCCACTTCAGTTTTCCTCTCTTCTGCCTCAGTTATTGGTTCCCTCCAGAGTGCTTTTGATCTCAATTATTGCATTATTCATTATTGATTTATTCTACATTGTTTCTTCTAGGTCCTTGCTAAACATTTCTAGCATCTTCTCAATCCTTGTCTCTAGTCTCTAGTCTGTAACTCCATTTTGCTTTTAAGATTTTGAATCATCTTTAGTATCATTATTCTGAATTCTTTTTCAGGTATACTACCTATCTCCTCATTTGTTTGGTTTGGTGGGTTTTTTATCATGTTCCTTCATCTGCTGAATATTTCTCTGTCTTTTCATTTTGTTTAGATTGCTGTGTTTGAGGGTCCGTTTCTGCAGGCTGGAAGTTCATGGTTATTTTTCTGGAATTGAGCTGCAGGAGTTGCTTGTATATTTTTGAGATTAATTGTTTGTCCGTTGCTTTGTTTACTATTATTTTCTCCCATTCCAAAGGCTGTCTTTTCACCTTGCTTTTAGTTTCCTTTGTTGTGCAAAAGCTTTTAATTTTAATTAGGTCGCATTTGTTTATTTTTGCTTTTGTTTCCAATATTCTTGGAGGTGGGTCATAGAGGATCCTGCAGTGGTTTATGTCAGAGAGTGTTTTGCTTATGTTTTTCTTTAGGAGTTTTATAGTTTCTGGTCTCACGTTTAGATCTTTAATCCATTTTGAGTTTATTTTTGTGTATGATGTTAGAAAGTGTTCTAGTTTCATTCTTTTACAAGTGGTTGACCAGCTTTCACAGCACCGCTTGTTAAAGAGACTGTCTTTTCTCCATTGTATATTCTTGCCTCCTTTGTGAAAGATAAGGTGTCCATAGGTGCATGGATTTATCTCTGGGCTTTCTATTTTGTTCCATTGATTTATATTTCTGTCCTTGTGCCAGTTCCATACTGTCTTGATGACTGTGGCTTTGTAGTAGAGCCTGAAGCCAGGCAGGTTGATTCCTCCAGTTCCATTCTTCTTTCTCAAGATTGCTTTGGCTATTCGAGGTTTTTTGTATTTCCATACAAATTGTGAAATAATTTGTTATAGTTCTCTTAAGAATACCATTGGAAGCTTGATAGGGATTGCATTGAATCTATAGATTGCTTTGGGTAGTATACTCATTTTCACTATATTGATTCTTCTGATCCATGAACACGGTATATTTCTCCATCTATTTGTGTCCTCTTTGATTTCTTTCATCAGTGTTTTATAGTTTTCTATATATAGGTCTTTTGTTTCTTTAGGTAGATATATTCCTAAGTATTTTATTCTTTTCATTGCGATGGTGAATGGAATTGTTTCATTAACTTCTCATTCTGTTTTCTCGTTGTTAGTGTATAGGAATGCAAGGGATTTCTGTGTGTTAATTTTATATCCTGCAACTTTACTATATTCATTGATTAGCTCTAGTAATTTTCTGGTGGAGTCTTTAGGGTTTTCTATGTAGAGGATCATGTCATCTGCAAACATAGAGAGTTTTAGCTCTTCTTTTCCAATCTGGATTCCTTTTATTTCTGTTTCTGCTCTGATTGCTGTGGCCAAAACTACCAAAACTATGTTGAATAGTAGTGGTGAGAGTGGGCACCCTTGTTTTGTTCCTGATTTTAGGGGAAATGCTTTCAGTTTTTCACCATTTAGGATAATGTTTGCTGTGGGTTTGTCATATATAGCTTTTATATGTTGAGGTATGTTCCTTCTATTCCTGCTTTTTGGGGGGTTTTTATCATAAATGGATGTTGAATTTTGTCAAAGGCTTTCTCTGCATCTATTGAAATGGTCATATAATTTTTATTTTTCAATTTGTTAATGTGGTGTATTACATTGATTGATTTGTGGATATTGAAGAATCCTTGCATCCCTGGGATAAAGCCCACTTGGTCATGATGTATGATCTTTTTAATATGTTGTTGGATTCTGTTTGCTAGGATTTTGTTAAGGATTTTTGCATCTATGTTCATCAGAGATATTGGCCTGTAGTTTTCTTTTTCTGTAGCATCTTTGTCAGGTTTTGGTATTAGGGTGATGGTGGCCTCATAGAATCAGTTTGGAAGTTTATGTTCCTCTGCAATTTTCTGGAAGAGTTTGAGTAGGATAGGTGTTAGCTCTTCTCTAAATTTTTGGTAGAATTCAGCTGTGAAGCCATCTGGTCCTGGGCTTTTGTCTGCTGGGAGATTTCTGATTCCAGTTTCAATTTCCGTGCTTGTGATGGGTCTGTTGAAATTTTCTATTTCATCCTGGTTCAGTTTTGGGAAGTCGTACTTTTCTAAGAATTTATCCATTTCTTTCAAGTTGTCCAATTTATTTGCATATAGTTGCTGATAATAGTCTCTTATGATCCTTTGTATTTCTGTGTTGTCTGTTGTGATCTCTCCGTTTTCATTTCTAATTTTGTTGATTTGATTCTTCTCCCTTTGTTTCTTGATGAGTGTGGCTAATGGCTTGTCAACTTTATTTATCTTCTCAAAGAAACAGCTTTTGGCTTTGTTGATTTTTGCTATGGTCTCTTTTGTTTCTTTTGCATTTATTTCTGCCCTAATTTTTAAGATTTCTTTCCTTCTACTAACCCTCGGTTCTTCATTTCTTCCTTTTCTAGTTGCTTTATGTGTAGAGTTTGTTGTTTATTTGACTTTTTTCTTGTTTCTTGAGGGGAGCCTGTATTGCTATGAATCTTCCCCTTAGCACCGCTTTTACCGTGTCCCATAAGTTTTGGGTTGTTGTGTTTTCGTTGTAGTTCATTTCTATGCATATTTTGATATGTTTTTTTTATTTCTTCTGTGATTTCTTGGTCATTCAGCAGTGTGTTGTTCAGCCTCCATGTGTTGGAGATTTTTAATTGTTTTTCCCCTGTATTTGACATCTAATCTTACTACATTGTGGTCAGAAAAGATGATTGCAGTGATTTCAGTTTTTTTTGAATTTACCAAGACTAGACTTATGGCCCAGGATGTGATCTATTCTGGAGAAGGTTCCGTGTGCACTTGAGAAAAAGGTGAAATTCATTGTTTGGGGGTGAAATGACCTATAGATATCAATTAGGTCTAATGGTCTATTGTGTCACTTAAAGTTTGTGTTTCTTGTTAATTTTCTGTTTAGTTGATCTGTCCATAGGTGTGAGTGGGGTATTAAAGTCTCCCACTATTATTGTGTTATTGTTAATTTCCCCTTTCATACTTGTTAGCGGTTGCCTTACATATTTCAGTGCTCCTATATTGGGTGCATATATATTTATAATTGTTATATCTTCTTGGATTGATCCTTTGATCATTAGGTAGTGTCCATCTTTGTCTTTTTTCACCACCTTTGTTTTAAAGTCTATTGTATCTGAAATGAGTATTGCTACTCCTGCTTTCTTTTGGTCTCTATTTGCATGAAATATCTTTTTCCAGCCCTTCACTTTCAGTCTGTATGTGTTCTGTGTTTCGAGGTTGGTCTCTTGTGGACAACATACATAGGGGTCTTCTTTTTGTATCCATTCAGCCAGTCTTTGTCTTTTGGTTGGGGCATTCCACCCATTTACATTTAAGGTAATTATTGATAAGTATGATCTCGTTGCCATTTACTTTATTGTTTTGGTTATACACCCTTTCTTGTTTCCTGTCTAGAGAAGATCCTTTAGCATTTGTTGAAGAGCTGGTTTTGTGGTGCTGAATTCTCTGAGCTTTTGCTTGTGTGTAAAGCTTTTGATTTCTCCTTCGTATTTGAATGAGATTCTTGCAGGATACAGTAATCTAGGCTGTAGATTATTTTCTTTCATCACTTTAAGTATGTCCTGCCATTCCCTTCTGGTCTGAAGAATTTCTATTGAAAGATCAGCTGTTATCCTTATGGGAATCCCCTTGTGTGTTATTTGTTGTTTTTCCCTTGCCACTTTTAATATTTGTTCTTTGTGTTTGATCTTTCTTAATTTGATTATTATGTGTCTTGGGGTATTTCGTCTTGGGTTTATCCTGTTTGGGACTCTCTGGGGTTTTTGGACTTGGGTGATTATTTCCTTCCCCACTTTAGGGAAGTTTTCAACTATTATCTCCTCGAGTATTTTCTCATGGTCTTTCTTTTTGTCTTCTTCTTCTTCTGGGACTCCTATGATTCATAGGTTGGTGCGTTTAACATTGTCCCAGAGGTCTCTGAGGTTGTCCTCATCTCTTTTAATTCTTTTTTTCTTTTTTCCTCTCTGTTTCATTTATTTCTATCATTCTATCTTCTACCTTACTTATCCTATCTTCTGCCTCCATTATTCTACTGTTGGTTCCCTCCAGAGTGTTTTTGATCTCATTTATTGCATTATTCATTATTGATTGATTCTTTTTTATTTCTTCTAAGTCCTTTTTAAACCTTTCTTGCATCTTCTCGATCCTTGTCTCCAGGTTATTTATCTGTAACTCCAATTTGTTTTCAAGATTTTGGATCATTTTCACTATCATTATTCAGAATTCTTTATCAGGTAGATTCCATATCTCTTCCTCTTTAGTTTGATTTGGAGGGCATTTATCCTGTTCCTTTACCTGCTGGGTATTTCTCTGCGTTTTCATCTTGTTTATATTGCTGTGTTTGGGGTGGCCTTTCTGTTTTCTGGCAGTTTGTGGTTCCTTTTTATTGTGGAGGTTCCTTGCTGTGGATGGGGTTAGACGGGTGGCTTTTCAAGTTTCCTGGTTGGGGAAGCTTGTGTCTCTGCTCTGGTGGGTGGAGCTTGATTTCTTCTCTCTGGAATGCAATGAAGTGTCCAGTAATGAGTTTTGAGATGTCAACGGATTTGGTGTGACTTTGAGCAGCCTGTATGTTGAAGCTCAGGGCTATCTTCCTGTGTTTCTGAAGAATTTGCATGGTATATCTTACTCTGGAACTTGTTGGCCCTTGGGTGGTGCTTGGTTTCAGTGTAGGTATGTAGGCATTTGATGAACTCCTTACGTTTAATGCTTCCTGGATTCAGGAGTTCTCTGGTGTTCTCAAGATTTGGACTTAAGTCTCCTGTCTCTGGTTTTCAGTCTTATTCTTACAGTAGCTCCAAGACTTCTCCATCTATACAGCACCGATGATACAACATCTAGGTTAATGATGAAAAGTTTCTCCACAGTAAGGGACACCTGGAGAGGTTCACAGAGTTACATGGGGAAGAGAAGAGGGAGGAGGGAGATAGAGGTTGCCAGGAGGAGAAGAGGCGAATCAAAAGGGGAGAGAGCAAGCTAGCCAGTAATCACTTCCCTGTGTGCTCTCCACCGTCTGGATCTCTCAGAGATGTTCACGGAGTTACACAGGGAAGAGAAGAGGGAGGAAGGAGACAGAGGTGTCCAGGAGGAGAAAAGGGGGAATCAAAAGGGGAGAGACAGATCCAGCCAGCAATCAGTTCTCTAAGTGTTCTCCACAGCCCAGAACACACAAAGAGATTCACAAAGTTGGGTAGAGAAGAAAAGGGGGAGTGGGGAGATGGAGGCGACCTGGTGGAGAAAAAGGAGAGTTAAAAGGGAAAGAGAGCAATCAAGCCAGTGATCTCATTCCCAAGTAAAAATGGGTGCTGAAGATTTGGTTCTTAAAGATACAAAGTTGATAACAAATACTAAAAAGCAAAGATTAAAAATCTAGAGTAGAGATTAGCTTCTCAAAAATACCATATTAAAAAAAGAGAAAGAAAAAAACCACCAAAGTCACAAAAAGTTTAATATATATATGAAGTTTACTTTAAAAATAATGTCTTAAAGAAAAAAAAATAAAAATAGGGTCTTTTTTTTACAAGGTAATAGTAGGTTATAAAAATGAAAATTGAAGGAGTAATAGGGGACTTAAAAATAAAAATAACCCATTTGAAGAACTAAATTAAAGAGATTGTCAATGTCAATTTTTAGCAAAGATGTGTGGCAACTTTGTCAAAACTTGGTGTTTTTTGTGGAACTCTCACCCATTGCTGTTGAGTATGTAAAATGATGCAGTCACTTTGGTGAATACAGTTTGGCAATTTCTTAAATAAAAAATAAAAATAAAATAAGAAAATAAAATTAAATTTTAAAAAATTTAAAAAATAATAAAAAAGTTTTAAAAAATTAAAAAATGATACTAGCAAAAATATATCTAGGACATTCTCTGGAGCTGTTATGGACAGTGTGGGGTCAGTTCATTTTCAGATAGTACCTTGGTCCAGCTTGTACTTCTCAAGGTCTCTAGGCCCCTTCCTATGTAGTCGCTGCTAACTACAGGGTTTTAATCTGTTGTATCTGTCACTTCCAAAGTGATTCCCTCTGTTTCTTTTAGCTTCTTCTGTTTGCTGGTCTCTTCAGTGTCTAATTTCCGCCCTGACACAAGGTGGGTGGTGGTGATCACTTTTTTTTTTTAGTTTCATTTGTTCAGTCGTGCTGTGGGGAGGGAGGAACACTGCAAACAAATCTCACTGGCATGTGCTCACAATGTTTCGGCCACACTGGGTTTGCCCTGCTCACGGCATGTGTGCTTTCCCAGTCTACACTGCTCAGGCTCTAGGTTGCACGGCCGGGAACTGTCTGAAGTGGACCCTGTGGTTGCCTGTACTTCCCAGGTCTAAGCTGCTCTGGTTCTGGTTTCCGGGTACTTCACAAAGGCGCAGACTTGGTTGAGCCTGAGTTTTGTGCCCTTCCCAGGTCCGAGCAGCTCCGGTGACCAGGATTTTGGCTAGCACAGTTGGAGGCTGCGCCTTTTTCCCTTCCCCCTTCCCAGCTGCTCAGTTTTCTGGATGTACAATGGGTGCAGCTTCCCAGGTGTGCCGTGATCTTCCCTGGGGAGCTGATCTATGGCTGCAACCCTCTCGGCGGGTGTCGACCCTCCAGCATCCCAAAAAGTCCTGGTTAGCAGCGAGGTCTGTTTGCAGTTTGGTATAGGATGCCTCTCTGGGGCCGTGATTCCACCCTTCTGGCTCTGACTGCCCTCCCCTGCCTGTCTCCTGCAGGGGATGGGCCAGTCTGCGGCTGGTTTACTCTGCTCAGCCCTTTGTTCTGTGAGCGGGCCTGGCAGTGTCTTAGGTTAACGCTTTTCACGGGAAAGCTATCCCACGGTCTAGGTTGCTGTCTCAATCTAGTTCCCTCAGATTGCTGGCGGGGCATTCAGGTTCAGTCCTAACCCAGAGCAATGCAGCCCGCCCCTCCCTTCCCACTTGCTAGTTGGGGATGCACGCGTCTGCGCTGCACGCTCACTGGGAATTGCTGTTAGGTACGTAAACCGCGGGTTTTAATTATGTATTTATTTTTCCTCCCGGTTATTTTGCCCTTTGCGATTCCAAGGCTCGCCACTGACCCGCCAGAGAGAGTGTTTCCTGGTGTTTGGAAACTTCTCTCTTTTTTAAGACTCCTTTCCCGGGATGAATCTCCATCCCTACCTCTTTTGCCTCTCTTTTTATCTTTTATATTTTGTCCTACCTCCTTTCGAAGAGTATGAGCTGCCTTTCTGTGTGTCTGATGTCCTCTGCCAGCATTCACAAGTTGTTTTGTGGAATTTGCTCGGCATCTAAATGTTCTTTTGGTGAATTTGTGGGATAGAAAGTCGTCTCCCCGTCCTATTCCTCCGCCATCTTAAGACTGCCCTGAAATCTAGTTTTATTTCTCAAGCTTTCTTTACTTTGGTACCAATTTTTGACCTTGATGAGATAGAATTTGAGTGTACTTTAATATGACAATTATTGTGTATGCAATAAATTATGCTCATGTTTTTTTTCATGTTATTGTTGCCAATATGATTAACTTCTAATTCTTTTGTTATATTATGGTTTTATTTTGTGTGTATATGAACATTTATTTACTATTTTAAAATTATTTTTATTGAAGTATGGTTAATTTACAGTGTTGTGTTTCAGGTATGTTTATGTTTTCTTTTTTTTTTTAACTCTGTGATACATCATAATTTACAATGTTTTGAAAGGAGACTCCAATTTGATATTTTTCCTAAAATGTTGACAACTTGTCTAAGCAGTGTTCTTGCAATGATCTACCCTTTTACATTGGTTACTGATGGTCTTTTAAATGATTTATTAAATAAATTCTTGGGCTATCTCAGATATCTGTTCACTCTTACTCATTTTCAAAGCCTTATGCTAGTTCCTTACTCTATTATTGTAGCTTCATGTTATAATATCAGCTCCTCTGTAGGAATTATTTTAGCTCTTCTTGCAGTTGAATTTTATAATAGTTTTGATAGATTTAAAGAAAATAATCCTGCTGAAGTTTTTATTGTGATTTTACTAAATGCATGTAATAATTTGGAAATAGTTGACATCCTTACAATATTCAGTTATCTTTTCAGAAATCATGAAATCTTTCTCCATGTTTTCAAGTCTTCTTTTATGTCTATTAGTACTATTTTCATATTTATGCCTCCCTTTTCAGTCTCTTACTAAGTAATATTTTGTTGTTGTCATTTACAGTAGGAATAGAACTATCTTAGAAGTACTTTATTCTTCCAGATTTTGCATAAAGATAATGAAGGATATATTATTACTTTCTGTGCCTACTAGAGGTCTCCAGGAAGAATCAAAAAAACCATTTGTGCATACATTAGAACATTATATGGCTGAATATATTTCAGTACTTCATTGGTTTTTCTGAAGTATTTTGCATTCTCCCTGCAACAGTGATTTCACTTTTTAAAATGCAAAAATACTGGGAATTTAACAAGAACAAGAAAAATTTCTTAAAGAGGAACAGAACATCTCACTGTCATTAACAGACTTAATCTAACCTCTTGGTATGACAGTAATATATCTTTGCCAGGAGAAAAGCAAAGGTACTATTATTCATTCTTTTGACAAATATTTTAGAGAGTGTCTTCTACTGTGCACCTGCTAATTCTAGAGGGAGGTACTAGGGACAAAAAGGAAAGGTCATACAAATTTGTGTAGAATGTAGTTGCCACAGGTATGCAATCAGAATCTAGTAGAGGAGACAGACACATGAGTAATAAATGATAAGATGTGTGGTGTTTTTCATAGATCCACTGTGCTCTGGGACTGTCATGAAGGGAAGTATTAGTTTTGAGTAGAGGACGGTCTTATGTATGGATGTGACATTTGAGGGGGACTTCTAAGGCTGAGTAGAAATTTAATGGGCTGAACCTAATATGAATGAAACAAGTAGAGAGTATTGATGATGCCTTCATTTGCTCAACAACTGATGAACATTTAGGTTGTTTCTATGTCTTTGCTATTGTGAACAATGCTGCAATGGACATGGGAGTGGAGATATATCTTTGAGATCTCATTCACATTTCCTTTGACTATATACCCAGAAGTGGGATTGCTGAATCACATGGTAGTTCTATTTTTAACTGATTAAGGAACTTCCATACTGTCTTTCATTGTAATTGTACCAATTTATGGTCCCACCAACAGTTCATGAATGTTCATTTTTCCACACATCCTGACCAACATTTGTTATCTGTTGTCTTTTAGCTGATAGCTATTCTGACAGGTCTGAAGTGCTCATTGTGGTTTGATTTGCATTTCCCTGATAATTAGTGATGTTGAGCACCTTTTCATTAATTTTATTCTTTAAGTAATGAGAACTATGACTTGTTTTAGAGTAAAGTTGACCGGAATCATAGTTGACATTTTGAAGACAGAAAGAAGAAAAGACGGCAGGCAAGAAATCAAGTTAGGAAGACAGGACAAGATGTTAGATAAGATGCTTTTGGCCTAAATTAGGACAATGGCTGCGGTGTGGAAGAGGAAGGGGTGGATTTGAATGTTATGCAGAAAGACTTGATAAGAATGTAAGCAGTATGAGAACAAGGATTTTTGTTTGCTTCTGTTTTGTTCATTGCCGTATTCCCAAGCATCTAAAATACTGTTTGACACGTGATAGATATCAGGTAACTATCTATTGGATGAATGATGTATTTGGTGGCTGAATAATTGTTTTGGAGGGAAATTAATGAGAAGTATGTTTGAGGGAGTAGCAGAAGATGACGTTGATGTTTTCTAGTTGTGTGATAAGGTGAAAGATGCTGCCATCAGTAAAGGTTGACAAATCTGAGAATAAGATGGGCTAAGAATGTGAAGACGTTGAGGAGGAAGAATTGTGCCTTATATTTTTTAGGGTGAAATTTGTTGGAACCGGTTATAATTTCTTATAATCTGTGTACATTCTGTAATTTCACTGTACATCTCTAGCATACATGGCTGCAAGATTTCTTTCAGCATGGGCAATTTTATCTGGGTAATCCTGTGATCTGTTGAGGACCATCTTTAGGAAGAATGCAAAGAAGCAGGATAATGGGCAGAAGGGGCAAGCTAAGGAGCTGAAAAGTCCTTCCACTCATTGGTGATGGTTAGTTGAGAAAGAGAAATGAGCACCTCTAAACTGTTGGCTTTTAACCACTATTTAAACAAAATAGCATGTTTAGCTATCAAGTGAGATCGCCTGCTGATAGGGCAGGCTCCAATCCCAAGAAGGATTCAACAGCCCACATGCATGTCAGAGTAAATATAAGGAGAAATTAATGTTAATCATACTATGTGGAAGCCCTCTCCTCTAGTTTCCATAAGCTTGAGACCTCTGTTAATCCTCTAAGTACTTCTACTTGATGTTGGGTTTACTGGGAAGAGGTTATGCACTGAGCTCAGAGAATAATTCAGCACTTTCCACTTAAGGTTAACAGTTCCTACTGAAGAGGAATGAAAAATGTGAAAGGAAGAACATTGGAAAGTGATTAGATCTTTCCACCACATTTACCTCTCCAAGTTCTATGTCAACCAGGCACTTCTTGCTTTTGTTACATGGGCGAAAATTCTCTTAGTTTTATAAACAACAGCCTAAGAGACACATTTTAAGCCAAAGGAAGGCATTCTTTTCTAAAGTATTTTACTGTGTAAACTTTGATCTTTACAGATATGACTATATGAAAGCTTCTGGAAGCAGAGAAGTGGGGGAAGTGGTACTTCATGAAGGAGAGGTGGCAGTGGATGAGGAAGCCTACATAGAGCCAAGGCAAGCCCATGGCTCTGTGCTACCAAGGCAGCTTCCCACGCCAGCCATTCAGGCAATTGATTCCTGTGGCAACCGTGGAAACACAGTAACGCCTCAGTCTTATGTTCAGTTCCAAAAAGTCCCAGAACTTATGAAAATTTCCTCAGACAGTTCACCTACTGATGGATACAGGTTTCACTTTCAGTTGTTGAATGTGAATAAAGACAACCATCAAGACCATATGCAGCAAGATGTCTCCAGCTGTTGTCCTTTACAGCCAAGTTGCTTACTTTTGACACAAGATAACGAGATGGAGTGTACAGCAATCTACTCGGAGCTGTTGATGCAAGTGAGAAAGAGCCAGGCAGAGAAGAAATCCTGCAACAAATTGAAATACATAAGACCATGTGTAGCAAAAACAATGCCAATTAGGAAAGCACCTCAAGTTAGTCCAGATCCAGTGCCTGAGAGAAAAAAAACAGCTCCTCTTAATCTGGCTTACACCATTCGTAAATCACGCGTGCCCTATAGTGTTCACACACGACCCTATCGGGAGAGGGTGATTCACTTATTAGCACTAAAGGCCTACAGGAAATCTGAACTTCTTGCTCGACTTCAGAGAGACGGCATGAGTGCAGAGGACAAGGACTCTCTCGGAAAAATTTTGCATGAAGTAGCTCATCTGAATACTCAGAATCTTTCATATTCTTTAAAGAATTGTTTTTTTAAAGAGCTCCAAAAAGAATGGCCTGGGTACAGTTACCTGGAGAGGCAGGCATTGGAGTTAGTGCTTGCCAGAAAAGTAAATCTCAATGCTACTGGCACTAATACAGATGAAATATTTCTTTCCTCTCAGGACCATTTTTACAATTCAGCTGACATTGATTATTCAAAGAACAAGAGAGTTAGAATATCTCACCTGACAACTAAACAACAGTCAGCATCAAGTGGTCATTTGAATAACGCCAGTGAAATATCTGCCGTGGGTCACCCACCATGCTCTGAATCTATCACCAGTGTTAGCTTTCCATCATTGCCCAACATCCACCTTCCGACTTCAAATTCTCTTCAGCCTGTCTATTCTAAGTGTAGTTATTCCAGCATTACAGAAGGACCTGAGACTCAAGACCCACGTGTTGACAGGTTTAGTCAAAGCAGTAGAATTTTTGAGTGCCAGCAGGGTAAACACTCTCCGCAAACATTAACCTCTATTTCGGTTACAACGAAGTATCCGAAGCATATGGAGAAACAGCATTCGTTGACTGGTGAGAAATTCAAATACAAATTTGCAGAATATAAAACAAAAAACAAGGAGTACAGTATTAAGATTTTGGAGGAACAGCAGACAGATAGTGAAAGACAAGATGAAGGTGCAAAACCAAATTCAAGTGAAGAATTTGCAAAGGTCTGCACTCCCACTGAGAAGAATTGTTCAGCATCTGAGCTTCCAGATTATCTGACTAGCTATGTCACTATAATTTCCTCTGAGCAGCGTGAGCGTTATGAGCAGGAATTTAGAGTAGATTATGAGGAATATAAGGCCTTGCATGAAAAGTTTCAGCCTTTTTCAAAAATATTTGTTTATCTAACTTCAAAAAAGGAGCAATTTACTCCAGATTCAAGAGAATATGAAGATATTAATCAAAAAATCTCACTAGAATATCAGAAGATGAAACAGATGAATCACAATTATTTTGAAGAAAAACACAGATGCCAATATCTCTACAACAAGCTGGCTCACATTAAAGAGCTGATAAATAATTATGACCAGCAGTGTATACAGTCATAGCCTGAGAATAGTTCTAGGACCAGAGTAAATAAATGTAAGCTTATTTATTTAAAATTCCAAATTACTTGCTCTAAGATTCTAAAAGGATGAAGCTTCACTGTTGAAACAATCAGTAGTACTATTGTAATTTTCCTTTTTCTTTTTATGTTTATTTTTTTTTAATTTTATTTTTATTAGCTTTATGTTTCTTTATTTTTATTTGACTTTTTTTGTTTTATTTTATGTTGATTTATGTTTCTTTTTGTTTTTAAGTTTATTTTTACTATTCTTATCATTTACTTTTTATTTTATTTTGCCTTTTTTTTTATGTACTGCTGAAGCTGTTTCAACTGTTCCCTTCTACCTCAAAATTTGTTTTCATTCCTTTTGTTCTTTTCAAAACATTCTGAGGATCTACTGACTGAAAAAAAACTTGTACACATTTAAAAAATAAAAGCTTATAATGAGCAATGGAAATTGCTTTTGAATAAATATAGCCTCTTTTGCTTTTTTTTAACACTTATCAAAGTTCATCCTTAAAAGACAGATGTTTAGAAAATTATAGAAAATACTATGATTCATCAAGCAGTACACATTTTTGTTTCATTAAGTTTATTTGTTGATCAAGCATGAAACTTGATTTTATCTTAGAGAGCACAAGTTATGTGGTCAAACATGCAAAGCTTTTGAACTAACAATTCTATGTTATAGCTTCAAAGTACTGCCAGTTGAAACAGGGACTATTATGTTTGCAAAGTTAAGTTTTTAAATGTTTTCCACAATATGAATACTGTCTTTAGTAAATGTTTGTTTCCATCAATCAACAGAAAGTTAGTAGTACATACCAAAGAATGACAGTTTTGTACAATAGAAAGGCTAATAATAAAATGAACACTTAACAACTTGAAAACCAATTTAGGGAGCAGAACATTCCCAAGTCCTTTGCAGGTACCTTTATTCTCTTATCTTTCCTGTGTCCCTGTCCCACCTCCCCTGAAAGTGATAAACACTCCCCCAAATTTATGTTTACCTTTGATTTTCTTTTTAAATCAGTTCAGTTCAGTTCAGCCGCTCAGTTGTGTCCTACTCTTTGTGATCCATGGACTGCAGCATGCCGGGGTTCCATGTCCATCACCAACTCCTGGATCTTGCTCAAACTCATGTCCTTTAAGTCGGTTATGCCATCCAATCGTCTTATCCTAGACCACTGTCTTTTCCTCCTGCCTTCAGTCTTTCCCAGCATCAGGCTCTTTTCCAGTGAGTCAGTTCAAAGCATCAGGTAGCC
Organism: Giraffa tippelskirchi; assembly: GCF_054371585.1. Lineage (NCBI taxonomy): Eukaryota > Metazoa > Chordata > Mammalia > Artiodactyla > Giraffidae > Giraffa > Giraffa tippelskirchi. Next base: position 8,173,395 of record NC_137289.1, on the reverse strand, counting down.
AAAGTATTGGAGTTTCAGCTTCAGCATCAGTCCTTCCAACGAATATTCAGGACTGATTTCCTTTAGAATTAACTAGTTTGAACTCCCTGAAGTCCAAAAGACTCTCAAGAGTCTTCTCCAACACCACAGTTGAAAAGCATCAGTTCTTCAGTTCTTAGCTTTCTTTATGGTCCATCTCTCACAACCATCCATGACTACTGGAAAAACCATAGCTTTGACTAGATGGACCTTTGTTGGCAAAGTGACATCTCTGCTTTTTAACATGCTGTTTAGGTTGGTCAGAGCTTTTCTTCCAAGGATCAAGTATCTTTTAATTTCATGGCTGCAGTCACGATAAGCAATGATTTTGGAGCCCAAGAAAATAAAGTCTGACACTGTTTCCATTGTCTCCCCATCTATTTACCATGAAGTGATGGGACCGGATGCCACGGTTTTAGTATTTTGAATGTTGGGTTTTAAATGAACTCTTTCACTCTCCTCTTTCACTTTCATCAAGAGGCTCTTTAGTTCTTCTTCGCTTTCTGACATTAAGGTGGTGTCATCTGTGTATCTGAGGTTACTGATACTTTTCCCAAAAATCTTGATTCCATCTTGTGCTTCATCTGGCATTTAACATGATGTACTCTGCACATAAGTTAAATAAGCAGGGTGACAATATACAGCCTTGACAAATCCCTTTTCCAATTTGGAACCAGTCTGTTCCATGTCTGGCACTAATTGTAGTTTATTGACCTGCATACAGAGTTCTCAGGAGGTAGGTAAGGTGGTCTGGTACTCCCATCTCTTGAAGAATTTTTCACAGTTTGTTATGATCCACCCAGTCAAAGACTTTGGTGTAGTCAATAAAGCAGAAGTAAATGTTTTTCTGGAACTCTCTTGCTTTTTTGATGATCCAATGGTGTTGGTAATTTGATCTCTGGTTCTTCTGACTTTTCCAAATCCAACTTGAACATCTGGGAGTTCATGTTTCATGTACTTTTGAAGCCTGGCTTGGAGAATTTTGAGCATTTATTTGCTAGCGTGTGAGATGAGTACAATTGTGCAGTAGTTTGAACATTCTTTGGCATTGCATTTCTTAGGGATTGGAATGAAAGCTGACATTTTCCACTCCTGTGGCCACTGCTGAGTTTTCCAAATTTGCTGGCATACTGCGTGTAGCACTTTCACAGCATCATCTTTTAGGAGTTGAAATAGCTCAACTGGAATTCCATCACCTCCACTAGCTTTGTTCATAGTGATGCTTCCTAAGGCCCATTTGACTTCACATTCCAGGCTGTCTGGCTCTAGGTGAGTGATCACACCATTGTGGTTATCTGGGTCATAACGACCTTTTTTGTATAGTTCTTCTGTGTATTCTTGCCACCTCTTCTTAATATCTTTTGCTTCTGTTAGGTCCATACCATTTCTGTCCTTTATTGTGCCCATCTTTGAATGAAATGTTCCCTTGGTATCTCTAATTTCTTGGTATCTCTAATATCTACTATATTTATAAGCATTTTTAAACAGTATATTGTTCACTTTTTTAATCTTTGGGAAAATGATGTCATACTGTAGGTAGTTGTCATCTTGTTTTTTCAACCAACCTTATATTTCTAGGATTTATTTATGCTGATATGTAAATAAGTAGCTTATTTATTTTTTCACTTATATGTTGGATCATCATATGCCTTTCACATTATTTAGCCACCCATTCTCTTGTTACTAGAGATTGGGTTTTCTCTCTCTCTCTCTTTTTTTTTTTTTTTGTTATTACAATGTTGCTGTGAACATTTTTTTGCAAATTTACCCTTTTCCATCATCTGTGCTTTTATTTTCATTTAATTTTATTTTATAGCCCGTAGGAACTTACTGCTTCTGTGTGATCACTATTTATTAAGTTTTACATGAATTTCCCCTTGATTTTCAGGCTTCCCTCTATTTTCTTGTTTCTGGCTCCTATGGGTTTTTTTTTTTTTTCTTGAAAGCTCCTTTTATTCTTTTATATGGGTCGACTGGCAGTGAATCCTCTCAGTTTTTTAGTTTCTATATGCTTTTAATCGATCTTTCCTTTTGAAGAATATGTTAATTATTAAATTGAAGAATTCCAAGTTGATGATTATTTTCATTGGCAGTACAAGTATGCCTCTGCGATATTGCAGATTCAGTTCCAGACCATTGCAACAAAGCGAATATTGCAATAAAGCAAGTGACACAATTTTTTTGTTTCACTGAGATTCAAACCCCGTTCTGATTTAAACTCCTACATGAGGAAATCCAACAGGCATGCTACTGAGAGAGCTTCTAAATGAGCAAGTAATCAGGACAATTAACAACGAAGACTCTTTGTCTGCTAATGCATTGTGGCAGGGGACTAGGTTTTGAATTCATAACTCGAATTGAATCCAGACCCTGCCACTTTCTATGTAACTTTGGAGAGGTTGCATGATAGCTTTGGAGATTAATTTTCCTATCTGTATGTTGGTAATAATAATACTCAACTAAAAAAACAAACACTCACCTCACAGAGTAATTGTGTCTAGTGAAAGGTAACCAATCAATGAAAAAAGAGCTGATCTTGATATGATTATTTTTCCCTGTGGGCAACAAAAATACAAATACAAATCAGTGAGCAGCAGGATTATCTTCCAAGTTATCTGAAGAACAAGGAATATTTACTGTGGCTTGGGATCCGTACAGAAAACACTTGAGTTAGCAATATGGAAAAGATATCAAATAGACTGTTTGATGAATTCAGGTGCACGCTGTCTCTGAAGTCAATATAAATTTGTGGAGGAAAGCTTCCCCTAGGCTACACAGAAGGAAAAAAAAAAAAAAAAAAAAAAAACAGATCTTGTTCTAGTTCATGACCAAAACCTAAGCACAGCATATCAGCCAGGCATTTTCTTACAATGTCACATCATCTCTTAGAAGCAATATGAGAAAGCTGACAGTCCAGTTGATTGGTGACTCAGGTGATCAACATTCTGTTTTCTTTAGATGAGTTTTTTCAAACAAGACATTTAACAGGGCTATGTCGATGTACCAATGTAGTGATGACCACGTTAGATGGAAGAGCTGGTAGAGATGCATTAGCTGTGTGAGGTGGCATGAGGGATATGCTACTGATAGTAGTGGTAGTTGGAAGGTATGAGATAAGAGACTATAACTGCTAAGGAACACAATATTGAGAAGAGAGTCAGTGACTTGTTCTGTGCTGAATAAGGCACCTACATTTAGGGTATAAGAGAAGGAACAGAAGTGAGCAGAATGGCCAAAAAAGGAGAATGAAAACTTCAGTGACCAGGATCCAAAGCGAGAAGGTAATCCACAGTTGCAATTGATGCAAAGAAGTCAAGACACTTAAGTTCAGCTCCCCAGAGAGCAGCATGAAGATGCGACTATGGAGATGTCACACAACTCCATTAGGATCCCTTATGTTTCCCCAACATAAATCAAAATCTACACTGATTTCAGTTTCAGAAACTTTCAATATATTTACCTAATTAAAAAGATATGAAATATCTACCTGGAGAAGGAAATGGCAACCTACTCCAGTATTCCTGCCTGTGAAATCACATTGACAGAAAAGCCTGGTGGGCTATAGTCCACAGGGGTTGCAAAAGTGTTGGACACAACTTACTGACTAAACAAAAACAAACACAAAAATAAAAACACTGGGAAGACTGCTCAGTTACTGCTCTGAAAGCATTATATAGAAAACTTAATGCATAAAAAGGCCCATGATTCCCTAATATCCCCCACTTCTTCATCTTTTTGAATAAAGGTTAAATTCAGTGTGTTAATTATAAAGATGGCATTATATCATTTCTGATTACAAAGTTTCTTATACCAATCAGCTTAAATTCAGTGTTATCATCGCTAAATAGTCTATCTCTGAATGTATGTCACAGGCAGATGAGGATTGAAACTATTTTGTCTCGTTTGAGGGAGAATGGATTTCGTATGTGGAGAATGGTATTTGTATGGCTGAATCCCTTCACTGTTTACCTGAGAGTATCACAACATTGTTAATCAGCTATACCCCAATACAAAACAACAATTTAAAAGAAAAAAAAAAAGGCAAACAGAAAATGAAATATCTGAATTTCACATGAAATTTTCAGTAATTAAGTTGATGGCACAGTGGTAAAGAATCTGCCTGCAATGCAGGCGACCTGGGTTTGATCCCTGGGTCAGAAAGATCCCCTGGAGAAGGAAATGGAACCCATGCCAGTATTCTTGCCTGGAGAATCCCATGGACAGACGAGTCTGGCAGGCTACAGTTCATAGGAAACACAGAGTCAGCCACAACTGAAGCAACTTGCCACATGCATGCAACACTTCCTGTTTAAAATATACCATTAGAATTTAGAAATTACTTTGTAATTTCATTTGGGGTAGTCTTTCATCATAAACATGATTAATTTTTTTTTCTCTTTGCACATGCATGAGTCTTTCCCAGGTATATCTGAAGTTTCGAGTGGCACCTCTTTGTTAGCCCAGCAAGCTATCCCTTTAATGGAATGTCTGTCCTTCTCTCAAGATGAGATATCAAAACCCAACTTAAAATCACCTTTCTCTGGAGACGCAGACATAGAAAACAGACTTGTGCACACAGAGGGAGCAGCAGAGTGTGGGATGAATTGAGAGAGTAGTATTGAAACATATACATTTCCATATGTAAAATAGATAGCCAGTGGGAATTTGCTGCATGGCACAGTGAGCTCATACCTAGTGCTCTGTGACAATTTGGAGGGGTGGGATGGGATGGGAGGTGGTAAGGGGGTTCAGGATGGAAGGAACACATGTATACCTATGGCTATTCATGTTGATGTATGGCAGAAACCAACACAACATTGTAAAGCAATTATCCTTCAATTAAAGTAAGTAAATTTTAGAAATAAATTTCAAAAAGTGAAATAAAATCACCCTTCTTAGATCCATGTCCTTGTCTGCCATTTGTCTAATTAGGTGCTCACTTGATACAAAGCTGGCTTTCCTTATTCATTAAAGATGTTGGGCCTGAAAAGTGTGTTTCTCCCTTTGCTTTTCACAACATCTCAAATTAACCTCCAGTTAAAAATAAAATGGAAATAATGATGGTCTCAGCTGCCTGTTTCAGTGACACTTTTTGTCAAATAATGGGTGACTTTAAAATTGAAACTAAATAATCTGTCACAACTATTTTAGGAGCAGTTAGTAATCACTGTCTTGAGTCTTCTCATGGCTGCACTAGCTTTATTTAATAAGGGTAATTCAGCTCCAATAGAGAGATGATAATTGGTAACCTATGCTTCCCATAAAGCCATCAGAGTAAGTTGGTTACCTAGATATGATGGACTTCTGAAACCTTCTCATCTGTTTCTCACAATAAAAGTGTATATATACAGTACAAATATTTTGAACAGCTAAGCACTGTAAATTGTATCTTTATTGGGCTTCTGATGGTGTAACAGGAAGAGCCAGTGTGTGTGGAGCTATTCCTCTTTAAATACTTTTATTTATTTATTTTGGCCGCATGGTGTGGCATGTGGGATCTTGGTTCCTAGATCAGGGATCAAACCCATGCCCCCTGCAATGGAAGCATGGTGTCTTAATCACTAGACACCCAGAGAAGTCCCCTTAAAGTACTTTTAAAATGGCTACAATTTATACAGTTTGTAGAATCTTATATATATGATCAATTCCCTAATAAGAGATTAATCAAGTCAGTAGTAGATAAATAAAATATGCTACACAATGTTATCATTTTCTGTAAGAGAACTCCATGGGACATAAAACTTTTGATACTGATCTGTAAAGCTTGAAAGGTAGATCTGTGCAATCAATTATTTAATAGTACTGTGGCTTGGGGTTTATGGAGAAACACTTGAATTAGCAACACAGAAGAAAATCAAATGGACTGTTGGATGAACTGAAGTGCCTGAGGTCTCTGAAGGCAATCCAGAAATGAGAAGGAAAACTTTACTCACTCTATACAGATCAAAGAATCAAAATAGGTATTGTGTTAATAGTTTGTTACCAAAACACTAGCAAATATTTCTGGCCAGGCATTTCTCACAATGTCACGTTGTCTCTTGGAAGCTGTGTGATGAGACTGACAGTCCAGTTGACTGGGAGCCCCAGAGACCAGCATTCTATTCTTTTGCCAGGTTTTCTCAAGCAAGTCACATTTATCCTATCTCTGTATCAGATGCTTCTGAAATGGGTTTGAAAATAACTGCTGTTTCTAAGTCATTTTGAACTGTATTGAATATCTTAATACTCTTCCAAAAGTGCAGTTCATTATATTGAGCTTATTAGTGGAGAGTTTTTGAGACATGGGCTTCCCTGATGGCTCAGATGGTAAATAATCTTCCTACAATGCAGGAGACCCGGGTTCCATCCTTGGGTCGGGAAGATTCCCTGGAGAAGGAAATGGCTACCCATTTCAGTATTCTTGCCTGGAAAGTTTCACAGACAGAGGAGACTGGTGGGCTATAGTCCATGGGGTCACAAAGAGTTGAACATGACTGAGTGATTAACACTTTCACACTGTCACTTTCGAGACATGGTGAAAATCTTTTGTAAACCGAAACCTAGAGAAAGAAAGTGATTTGCTTAATTTAGGGTTTCTTAACCTTGGCACTACTGATGTCTTGAGCTGGGTAATTCCTTGTCCTAAGTGAGGGTGTGTCCTGCACATTGTGGAATATTAAGCAGCCCCTCTGGCCTCTATTCATTAGATCACAGTGGCAACACCCTAATTGTGTTTATGAAAACTGTCTTCCGATATTTCTAACTGTCCCCTGGGGGGCAAAATAGGTTCTAATTGAGAACACTGGCCCCAGGTCACACAGCAGAATAGCTGCAAGAGTTAGGAATGGAGTTCAAGGCCTCTTGACTCCTACTCTGAAGTAATTCTTATTCAGCTACATTTCCTTACATATGTGTTGGTACTTTGAGTGAGGGTAGGCATCAAGTTTGGAGAAGGCAATGGCACCCCACTCCAGTACTCTTGCCGGGAAAATCCCATGGACAGAGGAGCCTGGTAGGCTGCAGTCCATGAGGTCGCTAAGAGTCAGACATGACTGAGCGACTTCACTTTCACTTTTCACTTTCATGCATTGGAGAAGGAAATGGCAACCCACTCCAGTGTTCTTGCCTGGAGAACCCCAGGGATGGGGGAGCCTGGTGGGCTGCCGTCTATGGGGTCGCACAGAGTTGGACACAACTGAAGTGACTTAGCCGCAGCAGCAGCAGCAGGCATCAAGTTAGCACCTTTAGTTTACCAAGAGAGAAACTTCTTGAAATTTGGGTCTTCACATTTCTGTGCCATACTGTCCCTTGCTAGAATAATGAAAATGTGTAGATAGAAAAAAGCGAAGTTGACAAACGTGAGTGATTTATTGAAAAGAGCCCCAACTGTTTACAATTATTAAAATGCAATGTGTGTGTCTCATTAACAATGAATAAACTTAGCAGTATATGTCTGACAAAATTAGGCATTGCAGCAAACACGCCTTTCAGTATGCAAAAGTCCTATTCAATAGCTACTTCATGCATACCTTCAAGTGGTAAATTTCATCTCTGTGAATAAGAGTTAAATAGCTTCATAAAATGCATACAATATTCTAATATTTATATTCTATTTATACTTATGCCATACATTATTATATTGTATTGTATATTATATAATTACAAGATTATTACAAGATGTTATTTATATTTATATTCAAATTATATTTATGTGTCAAACTTTTTAAGGTATGACAGATGACCTGTGGATACACGGGATGAGACTATGACACAGTGTAGGACAACAATTTGCTGAAACATAATTTACCACAATTTAAAAGAACTGAATGATGTGATAAATTAATATTTATTCCAAAAGAATGATTTTTATATGTTATTTGAAAAGTAGGTATTAATACAGTATTACGGTGTAATCTGAAAGCAGTATCAGGATGGTAAGGATGTGTCTTGGTGGTGAGGAGAGTGACTTCTCTTTAAAATTATTTTCCCTCTATCTATGCTTTCTAACTTCTATTATTTTTATATTATAAGGTTCTATGGAGGGAACTAAAGTGGGGTAGAGGAGTATGGGGAGTGCCAGTCAGCGGGACAGAAATTCCAACGTTAAATAGTGTGGCCAGGGGAAACCTCACTGAGAAGCTGATATTTGAACAAAACTTCAAGGAGGCATTGGAGTATGTCATGCAGCTAGCTGCAGAAATAGCGCTCTCAGGCATAGGGAAGGGTCAATGCAACAGCCACAGAAGAGAAATATGTTTCTGAAGTGCTTGACTGACTTCAGGAACAATAGTGTTTCTGAAAACAGGGTGAGTAAGTAGTTGGCTTGTGAAAGAGATAACATAGCCAGATCACAGAAAGCCTTATAGCCATTGTAAGGACTTTGGTTTTTCTGAGTGAGATGAAGGGATACTGGATGGTTTTAACAGAGGAATGCTCAGTTCAGTCCACTCACTCACTTGTGTCCAACTCTTTGTGACACCATGGACTGCAACACGCCAGGCTTCCCTGTTCATCACCAACTCCCGGAGCTTGCTCAAACTCATGTCCATTGAGTTGGTGATGCCATCCAACCATCTCATCCTCTGTCGTCCCCTTCTTCTCCTGACTTCAATCTTTTCCAGCATCAGGGGCTTTTCCAATGAGTCAGTTCTTCGCATCAGGTGGCCAAAGTATTGAAGCTTCAGCTTCAGAATCAGTCCTTCCAATGAATATTCAGGACTAATTTCCTTTAGGATGGACTGGTTGGATCTCCTTGCAGTCCAAGGGACTCTCAAGAGTCTTCTCCAACACCACAGTTCAAAAGCATCAATTCTTTGGTGCTCAGCTTTCTTTATGGTCCAACTCTCACATCCATACATGACTACTGGAAAAACCATAGCTTTGACTAGGTGGACTTTTGTCGGCAAAGCAATGTCTCTGGTTTGTAATATGCTGTCTAGGATAAATGCTAGGATCTACTTAGTTTTAGAAGCATTACTCTGGCTGCTGTGTTAAGAATATACTATCAGGGACAATAATCAAAAGAGGAACAGCAATTAGGATGATACTAAAATAACCCAGGCAAAACATAGTGACAGCTAGGTTGAAAAAAAATCGGTGGAAGAAGTGGGGGAAATAATTCAATTCTGGATATTTTGAAGGTATAGCAAATACACTTTTCCTAATGGATTGGATATGGAATGTGAGAGAGTTAATAATAACTCTAAGTTTTTGGCTTGAGAAATGTAAAGGATGGAGCTAAGACTGGGAAACCTATGTGAAAAACAGGCTTGGGAAAAGAAGGAGCATGATTGGTATAGGTTATGTTTGAGATGCCATTATTTATCGAAGAATATATATGAGTTTTGACTTCACAAGAGAGGTTCAGGATAGAGATATGTATTTTGGAGTTGTCTGTGGATAGTTACATTTAAAGCTGCAAAGATGGACAAGATCACTAAATAAGTGATAAAACATTCTAAGAACGAGCCCTGAGGTCCTCCCACCCTTGGAAGTTTAGTGAGATGAGAAAGAATTTGCTATGGAAACTGAGGAGAAATGACCATAGCCATAGAAAGGATATTAGGAGAGTGGTGTCAAGGAAGCAAAGTTAAGAGACTATGCAAAGGTGTCATAGATCAAGTGTGTCAAATGCTGCTGATAGGGTAGATAAGACAAGGAGTGAGACAATGACTGGGTTTAAATCCATGGAGGTTATCTGTTACATTGACAAGTATTGTTTTGGTATAATGGTGAGGGTTGAAGGCCTGACTGAAATTGGCCCAAGATAACATGGGAGGAGAGGAACTGGAGACTTGGAGTGTAGGCAAGCCATTTGAGGAAATTTGAGGTTAAGGGAAGCAGAGAAGAAGGGCGTAGCTACAAATAGATGTAAGGTCAGAAGCAGTTTGAGATGACAGGAGAAATTACAGCACCTTTGTGTGCTGATGGGATAAATCCAACAGAGAAGAAAATTATGGTTTTGGAAAGAGGGAGGGTTGGAAGAGGATTGTTCTCTTCCTGAGTTTGGGTCTTGAGGCAAAGAGGAGGAGATGACCTTTCAGTGGGACTTGGGCAATGTGTTAGTATTAACAAGAAGAAAGGCAAAACTTATGTGTGTATTTATTGGGTATATATAATCTGGGCTGTCATAACTTGTGAGGTTCTTTTCTGGACTCATCTGTCTGTCCCCCCTCTTTTATTTTTTTCAAGCAATGCCATCATCCGAGAAAAGATTGATAAGAAAGTGTTGGATATTTGAAGTACAAAGATAATGCACAAAATAAGTGTATGTGAGAGTCTGGGAAGGAGTAAATTACAGAAATAACTTAAAATTGTCTAGCAGCATTAAGGACCTTGCCTAACTTCAAGAGGTATAAAATGATAATCTTTCTCAGTTTCCAGAAGTGGAAGAAAACCAGATATTAATAGATAGTTATAATGTCTAACATACTGATGGACTGTGAAATTTAAACTACAGGGAAATGAAGACATAAAAGGGCAAGGTATAGTGAGAAGTTACTAAGGATACTGGGCCTTGGTTGGAAGGAAATAATTGGAGCTGGGGTACTGGAAGAAGTGAACTGCAAATATAGGATGTATTCTGTAGACAGAATGGGATGTTTGAATTGAAATTATGGTGTGGTTACATCTTTGGTTCTAATGAGGTCTTGGGTATACCCATGGGAGTAAGGGGATAACACAGGGTGGAAGACAAAAACATTTGGGAAGAAGAAATCAAAGAAATGAACTTTCAGGGTATTTGAAGCATCATCCATGTGGATAATGAAATCACCAGGAATTATGGTTGGAGTAGTAACAGAGAGAGTGACAGCCAAGAGATAAAATCTCCAGGAATGATAGACACTGACACTGATATCTACAAATAGTTGCAACAGGGAGTAATTTAACCTGATAACATGATATTCAAAGCAAGGAGATTTAGGGAGGGAGGGAGGATAATAGAATTAAAACATTTTATAGATAGTTTAAGTGGGAGCAGGCTTAGCCATTTCCAAGGTCATTACAAAGACAGAATATTGACTGTTAATCTGATGTCATCTCCCCCTCTGAATAACTAAAGCCACCAGGGTTAATTTTATTCTCAGTCACCAAATTGTAACATTTCTTCAGAAAATCAATATATTGTTCAGCAGTCATCCATAAGTGATCTGGAAATGATTCACTAAGTGTGGAGATTTTTGTCAGAGTAAAAACATAAAACTGGAAACTGCATATCATTAGTCTAGCTGAAGAATTTGGAAATCCAAGGGAAAGCAATTCAACCAAGATCATACTGTTAATAAGCAGCAGAGTTGAGTATAGAACAAAAGTTTCTGAGTTAAGGTTAGAAGATTCAGCCAAAAGCAAAATAAAACAAAAGCAACAACAACAGCAACAATAAGTCAAAAGGAAAACTGGATGACCTGTTAAATTTGGGTTCCACATAAACAGTGATTTTTTTGAAAGGAGTAGCATGTCTCACATATTGCCATGGAACATTCTTATATTTATGTGTTGGCAACAAGGTCCTGAGTCAGTTTGCTTGCTTTCTCCACCTCTGTCCCTGGTAGTAGATAGCTGAAGTTGTATAGGTTATGTGGAGGTTCATGTGTGTGTGCTAAGTCACTTCAGTCATGTCTGACTCTTTGTGACTCCCATGGACTGTAGCCCACCAGGCTACTCCATCCATGGATTTCTCCAGGCAAGAATACTGGAGTGGGTTTCCATGCCTTCCTCCAGGGGATCTTCCTGACCCAGGGATCAAACCCACTCTCGAGTCTCTTGCATTGGCAGGCAGGTTCTTTACCACTAGCACCACCTGGGAAGCCCTGTGTGTGAGGGATGGTTGTTCTAATATCCATATAAGAAGCATTTGTGTTTCCTTTGTGCTTAAGTATGATAGCTTCATGATGTTTCATGAGAGTTAGAGGCAATTAGAATAAAAAGTCAGATGAGCCAAACAGATGTTGTGGCAGGTAAAGTCCTTGTTTAAAGGCTTCATCATCAGACTAAATATGTATCTCTTACAAGCACTGCTTCTAGTTTCTCCTTCTGATATTCTTGCAATTTAAGAGCTTCCTGCCAAGAATAGTTGCAATTTTTGGGAAAAAGAGAAATTTTATTGGAAGGTCAGTCAAGTATACTAGTCTTTACCATTTTCCTTGCCATGATTGTTTGTATTTATTACCATATTATTAGCATCCATAGATATTATTTATTACTAAGGACAATAAATTTTCACCAACTGACATGTATTTTCTATTAAACCTTTTTCTGAAACTATTGCCTGTTCTCTTTCAGTGACAGACCCTTTGGTTCCACAGCCATTCAAATTATTTCTAAATGACTTACCACATCATTAGAGATTACAACTCTCTCCTGGACAAAATCGATCCATTTAAATAGGAAATGATTTGCTCCCAGATTAACACAACATTAACATTTCAAACTATTGACTAAAAATGTCAGCCTTTCACATTTTAAATGAACAGACTTGCAGTTATCAAAATGATGAGGTGGCCAAACAAATAGTGGTTGGTCTCTTGTTATTATCCACAAATGGCATTTTAAAAATAGATATGAAAAACATTATTTCCTTGCTATTAGTTTGGCTCTGCTCATATGCTCTACTTAATTTGAATTGGGATTAATCAATTATTAGGCATTCTTTTTCTAACATTCTTCCACAAATTCTTGATCTTTAAGAACATGAGATAATGTTTAGGTTTCCTAAGATGTTTTAAAAACAGTGATCATTTACAAATAGAAGAAAGTGTCACATAAGAAAATATTCAATATTAATTAGTATGTTGAAAACCTCCATAAAAATGAATTAGTACCTAAATTTCCCAATGGTAGTAAGTTAAGTTTTCAGAAATTGGTATTAGCTTTCCTAAGCTGGTAAGAATTTTCCCTTAACTTCTGGGTATATGTATTGTAACATATATTTCTTATAATGAAGCTGTGCAATTATTTTGGATATCAAAACCAAAGCTCAGAAAGTTAAGTAACTTGCTCAATATCATGTAGCTGGTAGAGCTGGGATACAAATTCCAAAGCTTGTGATCTGTCTGCTGTGGAGTTACACAAACCTTTGAAGAAGAACTCAATAGTAATGGGTGACGTGTTTTGCAAGATGTTTTCTGATTTTTCTGAGAAAAATCATTATTACCAATAGACAGTAACTCATTTGTATAATACACTACCATTCTCAAAATACTTTTATTTATATGACCACATGTATATGGTACATGTAAGTATATATATGTACATACATTGTGTGTAGAGTATAACTACTGATGCTACCTCAGTTTCATTTTAAACTCATCAACCATCAGAGCTAAAGTCAGAATATATATGGCTCAATGTCTAAAAAAGTAGCCAAGATATTAAGTGATGGTGGCAAAGTCATAGATGATGCAACAGAACCAGGGGTCAGATCCAGAGCTACCATTTCTAAGGTCTTGTACTACACCTTGCTGATCATGCCCTTTGGATGCCACACCCACTCTGCTTGTGTTCTGACAGATTCCACTGGCCATCCTTCTTTTGCACATAACCTCATTCTTCCACTTGCTTTCTGCTTCCCCAGGCTGAGCTTCCCTTCCTTGGTGACGCCCACCTCACATTAGTCAGGCTTGGATACCTTTCCTTGTGCCACCAGAGCTTCTTCCAGATTCCAGGCATAGGAAGCTGCCTTGCTTGGGTCATTTACTATTTTGAGGACTGAATTGTTCAGGAAAAGAAGGAGACAAGGAAAGTCTTTTAAGGGATGTGATCCCTGGAAAAAGGGAAGCATGCATGAGCAGCTGAAAACACTTCCCACTTGGCTGAAAACAAGTGGTGGCCTTACTGGACCGATCCTCTAGAAGCCAGTTTGTGGCTGTTAGAGTGAATGGATACCGAGGGGGGAAATCTTCAGAGAGGAGAGAACTATAGAATGAGAAATCTCCCAATATGTTTCCCATTAAAAATATAATTGGCTTGCTCCAGACCTGCACAAAAGCAGGGTGAGACTCTAAAGAAGCAAGCAGTAGTTAGCAACTGGGAGGCTAAAGACCTGAACAGAGGTTTCAACTGCTCTGTTTCAAGGTGTTCTGTTTCTATAATTTCTTGTCTAATTTTTTCTTCCCATGTGAAAGAAACTGTACGTGATTCTTTCCCCTCCCATCAACCTTTGGATTTCATAAACCATATTAATGCAGTATAGCTATCAGTACTCATTACTTTCAAAGAATCATGTTTTACCATTATATGTCTCTTCTTTAACAATTATTTTTACATTGACATAAGGCTTCCCTTGTGGCTTAGCTGGTAAAGAATCTGCCTGCAATGCGGGAGACCTGGGTTCGATCCTTGGTTTGGGAACATCCCCTGGAGAATGGAAAGGCTACCCACTCTGGTCTTCTGGCCTGGAGAATTCCATGGACTGTATAGTCCATAGGGTCTCATAGAGTTGGACACGACTGAGCATCTTTCACAGAGTTTCATAAACAATTTAAGTTTGAAGACTAACTATAAATCTCAATAATACTTGATTATGGTGAACTCTCTGTGCAGTTCTCTGTGTGTTAGGTTAAGCATTTGAAATTAATCATCTTAAAAGCTTGATTCTGTATCCATGGGTTACATACTTATATTTTCTAAGAGAAGCAGGGATATTTTTGGTTGTGGGTATTTGGGTTTGGGGATACTCTGAGACCTCTGTATCCACTGATACTATCCTTGCTATTATCTGTGACCAACTTGTTTCTGTTCATTGCCATAACATTTCTAGTATGGAATGGGTGAGGCTGTGTATTTAACTGCAGCTGTGATTTGGCAACTCACAGGATCACATTAAGTACTGGGTTTTCTTCTTAACCCTATAAATGTGAGAAAAAATAGATTTGTTTAGCATCATGGTCTTATAAATCCTTGCCTTGATTCTAGATGTAGGGATTTGAAAATCTTGTTCTTTTTCCATAAGATGTCCAGAACTGTTGGAAGCAGCCACCTCTGCCCCAGGGTCCTTGAATGTCTGCCTGTGTCCTAAAAAGTGACACCACTCCCCCCAAATTTTACCTTCAATGATTAACATGTTCTGGATGCCTAGATGCCTAATTTAATAATCCGCTTTGTCACTGTATGCCATGGGCTACTGGATGTTATCTGTAAATATTCATAGGATCTATCATGGCATTCAGTCTACACCGAGTAATCCTAGCTTTTAGTATATCCCTGGGTACCTGTGGCATGAAACTCACTGTTCTGCTCTCAGTCTCAGTTGGTGTTCTTGGTTGCAAACAACAGAAACAAATTCTAGTTGACTTAAGCAGAAAGATAAAAGGTATTGAAAGGATACCAGTTATCCCACAGAATTGACTGTGAGATAGAGAAGCAGCCTCAAAAACACATAGAAAACGAGGATACTAAGTTTTGCCTTCAAGTGCATTCAGATGACAGCTGAAAACGAACTAAGAAAAGCAACAAATGACAAGTATATTCAGTAAAGACGTGATTTTAAGTCCTAGTATGTGATGTCAACGGGAACTGGTCTAGCAATGAAGCAAGTTGCTTTAAGAAAGTAAAGATGAGCAACAGGAAAAGTGAAAGTGGCTCAGTCGTGTTCGACTCTTTGTGACCCCATGGACCATACAGTCCGTGGAATTCTCTAGGCCAGAATACTAGAGTGGATAGTCTTTCCCTTCTCCAGGGGATCTTCCCAAACCAGGGATCAAACCCAGGTCTCCTGCATTGCAGGATGATTCTTGACCAGCTGAGCAAGGGAAGCCTTGAGCATCAGGATAGCCAGTCCAAATAGGACACTAATATATTTACAAAGTAATAAGATACAGGACACAAGATAGGAACTCAATCCAAATTGGAAAGAAAGAGGCAAATACAAATTAACTTCCAATAAGTCAGCAGACTCTTTTGAGTAGCTTATTAGAGCTATGGCCATAACCGAATAGGTAAAGCTTTGCCAGCTTATGTTCTAATCTCCAAACACCACTCTACTTTGTGTAGAAAGTTAAGTGGTTGCACCCTGAAAGTCAGAGGTAGACTCTGCTTTTCACATCTCTTGGGACTCTAGCAATTGCCCCTAGCAGATACAAAACAACTGAATAGCAAGGGGTTAAGTTTAGTTAGATCAGAACCATAACATGGTTTTGCTATGAAAACTTTCTTCATGACAAAGGAGCATGAAAGCACTAAAAGAGTCTTTATTGTACTGGAGGCAAAGCTCTGGGATTTTGGCTTTTAGATTTCCTAGTCTTCCTTTCTAGTGAAGTTCCTCAAAACACATTCAAGAGCTTGCCCCTTAATAATTACTACCTGTTTTCCCATTTGAACTCTCTTTACCTAATTAGGCGATGCCCCTAATATCCATCATTCTCAGCACCATAAGCCCACTAATTAACCTGGAGAGGGACAAAAAAGTGAAACCGTGTTCCCTCTTCTTCCCTTGTCCACTTGTACAGTTTGGTCCAATTAGAAGAGATTTTTGGGAGAAATGGTTATACTTTGAGCTCAAAACATGATATTTGAGTAGTACAGCATTTGGGGATAATAGTAATTCTCAACAGCTATGAACTTAATCCTCTAAAGGGCAATTATAAAACCCATTTTAAATTGGAATATTATTTTCAGGAAGCTAAACTGAAAACCAGGTTAAGTTTAAAATCTGATTTTGAAAGCATCATTCCTGTTTCAATGTGCCAGTTTTGATATATAGGCTTGCCTTAAGCATTCTGTTTGACTTTTTCAGTGTTAACCTCAAATGCCATCTTCTTTGAGACTGATATTAAAAATTTAACTCCCTTCTTGTCAAAATGATAAAAAAAAATGTAAACAACAGCTCTTAAGATTTGTCAGCTTTACCCAAAAGCAAAATTAGGATAAGGTGAGTGTTTTGGGGTCTTAAATCCCTGTTGTATCTTAGGTCTTTGGAGAAGAATAATTGGAAAAATCTAGTTTTCTCTAGGGATAGTCAAATCTAAGGATTAAAAATTGCATGCCATAGCACTTATCATCATACTGTGTTGGAATTCCATGATGTGAGCTGTTTGGAAAGAAGGTATAGAAACAAACTTCAATATGGCTTCCAATGATATTTGTGTTTTGTATTTATACCCCTATGTTATCCTCTCCCATAGTAAATCAGGCTGACTATAATCAATAGGATATGACAAAAGTGGTAGTTTATGATTTCCAAGGCTGTTGTAAAAAGCAACATGGCTCCACATCGCTCTACAATCACTTGCAATGGGAAAAGTCAGCTGCCACGTGTGAAGAACACTCAAGTAGCCCTGTGGTGAGGACCACATAGAGAAGAACAGTACTCGCCTGCTCTCAGCCAGCACGAACTTGCTAGCCACGCAATTGAGTGACCTTGGAAACTTATATCTCAACCACAGTGAAACCTTCAGATGATTGACATCTGATTGAGAAATACATAACCACAACTGCCCAGTGAAGTGAACAATGGAATTTCTGACCTAGAGAAACAATAAGTGATAAAATTTACTGTTGTTTTAAGCCACTAAGGTTTGGTGTTATTTGTTAAGCAGCAATAGATAACTAATCAATAAGGCAATGTGTTTGACTTATTAGCAAGAGTTGGCAACCAATGTTTTCTTTTAAATGAATGAATGTTCATAGAAGTAGAGAATCTCTAAAAAGCAATGGTGATTATAAGTATCTACTTCCCTGTCAGAGGGGGGAAAAGGTTGAATCTTTCCCAATCATACACAGTTAATATTATCAATTGAAATGAAGAAGATAGTGCTATTTGTGTTTTCTTCCTGGTCTTCCTGTGATATCAGGATGTCTCATTGGCTAAATTATACTAAGATGACCTAATTTTTAGCATTCTGAATTCTTTTGTAGTTGCAAGGGTACTTTCTCATTTTATGAGAATAAGCTGCATTTGCCTGTTATTTGTCTTCTTTTCCATTATGGTTATATTGTTATGCAAAAAGTTAAAACCATTTTAGAAAGCAGTATTTTAGGTACGGAAGAATCTGCCCATTTTTCCCCTGTCTTTCGCCTGATGAAAGATGACCATTGATAAACCTTTTGTTCTAAGGGAAAATTATTCCAAAGCTATTCTAATGAGGCTGCTTATGAAATGTTACTTGCAGCTTACTGAAGTATGCACAATCCTGTCTCATGATAGCCATTTAATAATTTCTACTTAATAAACTAGTCAAAAAGCAATAAATTCTCCAACTGATGCTTTTTTATGTTTATTTTTCCTCCTATATTGACTAATCTTGGACTAAATCAACTGAATCAACTGGATGTTTTAGTGTTACATATACACAATATTGAGAAGATTCCCCTGGAGGAGGTCATGGCTCCAGTATTCTTGGGGCTTCCCTGGTGGCTCAGTGTAAAGAATCCGCCTGCAATGCAGGACCCCGGGTTCGATCCCTCAGTTGGGAAAATCCCCTGCAGGAGAGCATGACAACCCACTCCAGTATTCTTGCCTGGAGAATTCCATGGACAGAGGATCCTGGCAGGCTACATACATTCATGGGGTCACAAAGAGTCAGACATGACTGTGCGACTAACACTTTAACACTGAGAAAGCAGGCAAGGGAAGATTTGGCTGAGCATGCACATGAGTAATACCATGAATAGTCTCTCCTGCTCTTCCATATGAATTATTGGATCAGGTTTTCAGCCTTTGAGAAAGCCTGTTGGGTTTTTTGACTGGGATCTAGAGATTGAATTCATGTTTTAATTTGAGAACTGTCGCATGTTTATTATCATTCTAGAACATAGATATTTATGTCTGCTCATGTTTTTGGATAAAATTTATGAATTTCTTCATAAGGGACTTGAACTTTTAAATATTCCTAGGTATTTATTGTCTTGCTATTAATGTAATTTGCATATTTTAAATAGATTTGTTTTACCTTTTATTGATGTACAGGAGTACTACTGATTCCTGTCTGTTTGCTGGAATATAAATTTCATAAGGGAAGGAATTTTTGTGTTTACTGCTGGGTTCTCAGTGTCTATAACTATGCCTGGTATATAGTTTCTGTTTAATAAATATTTGTTCAGTAAATGAATTAAATGATTGGTCTAATATCTGGGAAATTTTTCAGCTCCTTTTTATCTTTATAATATAAAATGCTGTCTTGTAGATTGTCTTGCCAAAACTTACCTGTGAATAATAACTTTGCTTTTTTTCCTTTCTAAGACTAATACAGTCAAACTTCCATGTCTGTGGGTTCTGCATCTGCTGATATGGAGGGCTGATTGTATTTATTTTCTTGTCTTATGTTATCGAGGATCTCCAGTATTATGTTGTTAATGATAATATTAGATCATTTAGAAGTGAGTGTTGCTATAGTTTCACCATTAAGTGAGACATTTACTACTAATATTTGATATATACTCTTTCTCATGTTTAGGATGTTCTTTCCATTATCAGTTTGATGTTATTTTTTAAAACCAATTATCTATTAATATAATTCATAGATTTTTAGATGAATTAAATTAATATATTTTCTGTTGTTATCTTTGTATTCCTGCCTTCAAATATATTTGGCCATGATATATTATTTTTTAAACATTGATGGAATCACTTGGCTAGTATTTAGTGTTTTAAGTCTATCTATAATTATTATCAGAATTTACTTATAGTTTTTGTTCCTTTATAGTCCTTGTCTGATTTGATATCAGGTTTGTTCTAGCCTCATGAAACGAGTTGGAGGAGTTTCTTTGGTGTACATGTGTGGGGCTGACATGGTTCACACCGAGACTCTTTTGGGTGATTACACTCTCCAGAGGATGCTGACAGTCATAACAATAGTAGTGGTGGTGGGTGGGTGGAAATGGCAACCTACTCCAGTATCCTTGCCTGGAAAACCCATGGATAGAGGAGCCTGGTAGGCTACACTCCATGGGGTCACAGAGTCAGACATGACTGAGGTGACTAAGCATGCTCAGCTGTGAATTTTCTAAGAACCAAGATGGCAAGTGGCCTGTCATGTTTACTTTTTAATATGTGTAGTATTTAAACGTATGGCTCTGGAAGCAGGCTGTCTTCTTCTTTTTTTTTTATTTGTTTAAATTAGTTTATCTATTTTTTAACTTTATAATGTTGTATTCTTAATTCCCACCTTTGTCAATAGATTTGCATCCTAGTCAAATGACTTAAACTTACTGTATCATAATTTCTTCATATATGATACAGAGAATATTATAGTACACAATTCATGAAGTGGTTGTGAAGATTAAATGAGCTATCATAATTAAAATGCTATAATAGCCTCTGGCACATAATAATTACTCAGTGACTGTTAGTTTTCTTTCTTCACTTCTTTGACCTCTTTCTTTTCTTCTCCTTTCTTTCTTCCTATTATGGCTCCCTCTTCTCTTTCCCTATTTTTTGTATGGTGTGCCTACTACCAGTTGTGCCTGGTATTACACAGTCTCTTTACTTTAACAACTCCCAGGAGTATACTCTTCTGCCAGATTGATGGAGGCATAGTCACCTACTTTTTGTAAGATAGGCATATGAACCTACATCTTCTACTGACTTTGAGTTAACTTTCTAGTTTTCAGTTCCACCTATTTACACTTACATTCAATTCTGACTCATTCTGGGATTCCGTGGCCCAAATTAACTGTCTTCTTGTCTTCCTATATTACTGGTCGCTTAAATCGTCTATTCCCATGTTATATGCTTTCCAGCATTCAAAATTTTGTTGTTTCCTTTCCCTTTTGCTGTATGTTTATATCTTTACAACTTTAAAATACAGTTTTACTTTTGAAGAAGTAATGAATACATTACTGACTGAGCCTGACTTCAGGCTCTACTACAAAGCCACAGTCATCAAGACAGTATGGTACTGGCACAAAGACAGAAATATAGATCAATGGAACAAAATACAAAGCCCAGAGATAGAACCATGCACCTATGGACACCTTATCTTCGAGAAAGGAGGCAAGAATATACAATGGAGAAAAGACAATCTATTAACAAATGGTGCTGGGAAAACTGGTCAACCACTTGTAAAAGAATGAAACTAGAACACTTTCTAGCACCATACACAAAAATAAACTCAAAATGGAATAAAGATCTAAATGTAAGACCAGAAACTATAAAACTCCTAGAGGAAAACATAAGCAGAACAATCTCTGACATAAATCACAGCAGGATCCTCTATGACCCACCTCCCACAGTAATGAAAATAAAAGCAAAAATAAACAAATGGGACCTAATAAAACTTAAAAGCTTTTGCACAACAAATGAAACTATAGGCAAGGTGAAAAGACAGCCTTCAGAATGGGAAAAAATAATAGCAAATGAAGCTCCTGACAAAGAATTAATTTCAAAAATATGCAAGCATCCCATGCAGCTCAATTGCAGAAAAATAAAAGACCCAATCAAAAAAATGGCCCAAAGAACTAAACAGACATTTCTCCAAAGAAAACATACAGATGGCTAACAAACACATGGAAAGATGCTCAACATCACTCATTATCAGAGAAATGCAAATCAAAACCACAATGAGGTGCCATCTCACGCTGGTTAGAATGGCTGCTATCCAAAAGTCTACAAGCGATAAATGCTGGAGAGGGTTTGGAGAAAAGGGAACCCTCTTACAGTGTTGGTGGAAATGCAAACTAGTACAGCCACTATGGAGAACAGTGTGGAGATTCCTTAAAAAACTGGAAATAGAACTGCCATATGACCCAACAATCCCACTTCTGGGTATACACACCAAGGAGACCAGAACTGAAAGATACATGTGTACCCTAATGTTCATCAAAACACTGTTTATAATAGCCAGGACATGGAAACAACCTAGATGTCCATCGGCAGACGAATGGATAAGGAAGCTGTGGTACATATACACAATGGAACATTCAGTTCAGTTCAGTCGGTCAGTCGTGTCCGACTCTTTGCGGCCCCATGAAACGCAGTACTCCAGGCCTCTCTGTCCAGCACCAACTCCCAAGGTCCACCCCAACCCATGTCCATTGAGTCAATGATGTCATCCAGCCATCTCATCCTCCGTAGTCCCCTTCTCCTCCAGCCCCCATCCTTCCCAGCATCAGGGTCTTTTCCAGTGAGTCAGCTCTTCGGATCAGGTGGCCAAAGTATTGGAGTTTCAGCTTCAACTTCAGTCCCTCCAATGAACACCTAGGACTGATCTCCTTTAGGATGGACTGGTTGGATCTCCGTGCAGTCCAAGGGACTTTCTTCACAGTCCAATTCTCACATCCATACATGACCACTGGAAAAACCATAGCCTTGACTAGATGGACCTTTGTTGACAAAGTAATGTCTCTGCTTTTTAATATGCTCTCTAGGTTGGTCATAACTTTTCTTCCATGGAGTAAGCGTCTTTTAATTTCAAGGCTGCAGTCACCATCTGCAGTGATTTTGGAGCCTAGAAAAATAAAGTCAGCCACTGTATCCACTGTTTCCCCATCTTTCTGCCATCAAGTGATGGGACCAGATGCTATGATCTTAGTTTTCTGAATGTTGAGCTTTAAACCAACTTTTTCACACTCTTCTTTCACTTTCATCAAGAGGTTCTTTAGTTCTTCTTCACTTTCTGCCATAAGGGTGGTGTCATCTGCATATCTGAAGTTATTGATATTTCTCCCAGCAATCTTAATTCCAGCTTTGCTTCCTCCAGCACAGAGTTTCTGATGATGTACTCTGCATAGAAGTTAAATAAGCAGGGTGATATAGACAGCCTTGACGTACTCCTTTTCCTATTTGGAACCAGTCTGTTGTTCCATGTCCAGTTCTAACTGTTGCTTCCTGACCTGCATACAGATTTCTCAAGAGGCAGGTTAGGTGGTCTACTATTCCCATCTCTTTCAGAATTTTCCACAGTTTATTGTGATCCACACAGTCAAAGGCTTTGGCATAGTCAATAAAGCAGAAATAGATGATTTTTTGGAACTCTCTTACTTTTTCGATGATCCAGCGGATGTTGGCAATTTGATCTCTGGTTCCTCTGCCTTTTCTAAAACCAGCTTGAACATCTGGAAGTTCATGGTTCACCTACTGCTGAAGCCTGGCTTGGAGAACTCTGAGCATTACTTTACTAGTGTGTGAGATTAGTGCAATTGTGCGGTAGTTTGAGCATTCTTTGGCATTGACTTTCTTTGGGATTGGAATGAAAACTGGCCTTTTCCAGTCCTGTGGCCCCTGCTGAGTTTTCCATATTTGCTGGCATATTGAGTGCAGCACTTTCACAGCATCATCTTTCAGGATTTGAAATAGCTCAACTGGAATTCCATCACCTCCACTAGCTTTGTTCGTAGCGATGCTTTCTAAGGCCACTTGACTTCACATTCCAGGATGTCTGGCTCTAAGTGAGTGATAACACCATCATGATTATCTGGGTCATGAAGATCTTTTTTTACAGTTCTTCTGTGTATTCTTGCCACATCTTCTTAATATCTTTTGCTTCTGATAGGTCCCTACCATTTCTGTCCTTTATTGAGCCCATCTTTGCATGAAATATTCCCTTGGAATCTCTGATTTTCTTGAAGAGATCTCTAGTCTTTCCCATTCTATTGTTTTCCTCTATTTCTTTGCACTGATCACTGAGGAAGGTTTTCTTATCTCTCCTTGCTATTCTTTGGAACTCTGCATTCAAATGGGTATATCTTTCCTTTTCTCCTTTCCTTTTTGCTTCCCTTCTTTTCACAGCTATTTGTAACAGCCATTTTGTTTTTTTGCATTTCTTTGTCTTGATGATGGTCTTGATTCCTGTCTCCTGTGCAGTGCCATGAACCTCCATCCATGGTTCATCAGGCATTCTCTCTATCCGATCTAGTCCTTTAAATCTATTTCCCCACTTCCACTGTATAGTCATATGGAATTTGATTTAGGTCATGCCTGAATGGTCTAGTAGTTTTCTCCACTTTCTTCAATTCACTCTGAATTTGGCAATAAGGAGTTCATGATCTGAACTACAGTCAGCTCCCAGTCTTGTTTTTGCTGACTGTATAGAGCTTCTCCATCTTTGGCTGCAAAGAATGTAATCAATCTGATTTCATTGTCGACCATCTGGTGATGTCCATGTGTGGAGTCTTCTCTTGTGTTGTTGGAAGAGGGTGTTTGCTATGATCAGTGCGTTCTCTTGGCAGAACTCTATTAGCCTTTGCCCTGCTTAATTCTGTACTCTAAGACCAAATTTGCCTGTTACTCCAGGTGTTTCTTGACTTCCTACTTTTGCATTCCAGTCCCCTATTTTTTGGGTGTTAGTTCTAGAACGTCTTGTAGGTCTTTATAGAACTGTTCAACTTCAGCTTCTTCAGCATTACTGGACGGGGTATAGACCTGGATTACCCTGATATTGAATGGTTTGCCTTGGAAACGAACAGAGATCTTTCTGTCTTTTTTGAGATTGCATCCAAGTACTGCATTTCGGACTCTTTTGTTGACTATGATGTCTACTCCATTTCTTCTAAGGGATCCCTGCCCACAGTAGTAAATATAATGGTCACCTGAGTTAAATTCACTCATCATGCGAAATGCTGGGCTGGATGAAGCACAAGCTGGAATCAAGATTGCCGGGAGAGATATCAATAACCTCAGATATGCAGATGCTTTGGCTATTAGGGTCATATGTGTTTCCATATGAATTGTGAATTTTTTTTATCTACTTCTGTGAAAAATGCCATTGGTAATTTGATAGGGATCACATTGAATCTGTATATTGCATTTAGTAGAACAGTCATTTTCACAATATTGATTTTTCCTACCCAAGGACATGGAATGTCTCCATTTATGTCATCTTTGATTTCTTTCATTAGTGTCTTATAATTTTCTGTGTACAGTTCTTTTGTCTCCTTAGGTATGTTTATTCCTAGATATTTAATTCTTTTACTTGCAGTGGTGAATGGGATTGATTCCTTAATTGCTCTTTCTGATTTTTCATTGTTAGTATATAGAATTGCAAGTGATTTCTATGATTTGATTTTGTATCCTGCAACTTTGCTAAATCTACTGATTAGTTCTAGTAATTTTCTAATACTATCTTAAGGATTTTCTGTTTACAGTATCATGTCATCTACAAACAGTGAGAGCTTTACTTCTTTTCCAATCTGGATTCTTTTTATTTCTTTTTCTTCTCTGATTGCTGTTGCTAGGAATTCCAGGACTATGTTGAATAATAGAGGTGAAAGTGGACACCCTTGTCTTCTTCCTTGTCTTAGGGGGAATGCTTTCAGTTTTTCATCATTGAGAATAATGTTTGATGTAGGCTTATCACATATGGCCTTTACTATTTTGAGGTAGGTTGCTTCTATGCCCATTTTTTGAAGTGTTTTAATCATAAATGAGTGCTGAATTTTGTCAAAGGCTTTTCTGCATCTATTGAGATGATCATATGGTTTTTATCTTTCAGTTTGTTTATATAGTGTATCACTTTGATTGATTTGCGTATATTGAAGAATCCTTGCATCCCCGGAATAAACCCAACTTGATCATGGTGTATGAGCTTTTTGATGTGTTGCTGAATTCTGTTTCCTAAAATTTTGTTGAGGACTTTTGCATCTATGTTCATCAGTGATATTGGCCTGTAGTTTTAATTTTTTGTGTTGTCTTTGTCTGGTTTTGGTATCAGGGTGATGGTGGCCTCATAGAATGAGTTTGGAAATGCTCCTTCCTCTGTAATATTTTGACAGATTTTTAGAAGGATGGGCATTAGCTCTTCTCTAAATGTTTGGTAGAATTCTTCTGTGAAGATCTGGTCCTCGGCTTTTGTTTTTTGGGAGATTTTTGATCACAGCTTCAATTTCAGTGTTTGTAATTGGGTTGTTCAGAATTTCTATTTCTTCCTGGTTCAGTCTTGGAAGATTGAACTTTTTAAAGAATATGTCCATTTCTTCCAGGTTATCAGTTTTATTGCCATATAGTTGTTCATAATAGTCTTATAATCCTTTGCATTTCAGCATTGTCTGTTTTAACCTCTCCTTTTTCATTTCTAATTTTGCTGATTTGATTCTTCTCTCTTTTTTTCTTGATGAGTCTGGCTAAATGCATGTTAACTTTGTTCATCTTCTCCAAGAACCAGCATTTAGTTTTATTAATATTTACTATTGTTTCTTTCATTTATTTTTTATTTATTTCTGGCCAGGTCTTTATGATTTCTTTCCTTCTACTAATTTTGGGGTTTTCTTGTTCTTTTTCCCATTGTTTTTGGTGTAACTTTAGGTTGTCTATTCAATGTTTTTCTTGTTTCTTGATGTAGGATTGTATTGCTATAAACTTCCCTCTTAGAACTGCTTTTGCTGAATACCATAGCTTTTGAGTCATCGTGTTTTCATTGTCATTTGTTCCTAGAAATTATTTTTATTTTCCTTTTGATTTCTTCAGTAACCTGTTGGTTATTTGGAAGTGTGTTGTTTAATCTCCATGTGTTTCTGTTTCTTACAGTTTCTTTCTTGTAATTGATATCTAGTCTCATAGCGTTGTGGTCAGAGAAGACGTTTGATATGATTTCAATTTTCTTAAATTTACTGAGGTTTGATTTATGACCCAAGATATGGTCTATTCTGGAGAATGTTCCATGTGCACTCGAGAAGAAGGTGTATTCTTCTGCATTTGGATGGAATATCCTGAAGATATCAATGAGATCTGCCATATCTAATGTATCATGTAAGACTTGTGTTTCCTTATTAATTTTCTGTTTTGATGATCTGTCCATTGATGTAAGTAGGGTGTTAAAGTCTCCTACTATTACTGTGTTACTGTCAATTTCTCCTTTTATGTCTGTTAGTGTTTGTCTTATGTATTGAGGTTCTCCTATGTTGGGTGCATAGATATTTACAATTGTTACGTCCTCCTCTTGGATTGGCCCTCTGATCATTATGTAGTGTCCTTCCTTATCTCTTGTAATATTCTTTAGTTTAAGGTCTATTTTGTCTGATATGAGGATTGCTACTCCAGCTTTCTTTTGCTCCTCATTGGCATGGTATATATTTTTCCATCCTCTCACTTTCAGTCTATATGTGTCTTGAGGTCTGAAGTGGATTTCTTGTAGACAGCATATATATAGGTCTTGTTTTTGTATCCATTCAGCCAGTCTGTGTCTTTTGCCTGGAGCACTTAATCCATTTATGTTTAAGGCAATTATTGATATATATATGTTCCTATTGCCATTTTCTTAATTGTTCAGGGTTGATTTTGTAGATCCTTTTTCTTCTCTTGTATTTCTTGACTATATAAGTCCCTTTAACATTTGTTGTAAAGCTGGATTGGTGGTACTGAATTCTCTTAAATTTTGCTTGTCTGAATACTTTTTATTTCTCCATCAATTTTGAATGAGATCCTTGCTGGGTACTGTAATCTTGGTTGTAGATTTTTCCCTTTCACTGCTTTAAATATGTCCTGCCATTCCCTTCTGGCTGGCAGGGTTTCTGCTGAAAGATCAGATGTTAAGCATATGGGGTTTTCCTTGTATGTTACTTGTTGCTTCTCCCTTGCTGCTTGCAATATTCTCTCTTTGTGTTTAGTCTTTGTTAGTTTGATTAGTATGTGTCTTGGTGTGTTTCTCCTTGGTGTGTTTCTCCTTGGGTTTATCCTGTATGGGACTCTTTGTGCCTCTGGGACTTGATTGACTACTTCCTTTTCCATGTTGGGGAAATTTCCAACTATAATCTCTTCAAAAAAATTTTATACCCTTTCTTTTTCTCTTCTTCTTCTGGGACCCCTACAATTCGAATGTTGGTGCATTTCATATTGTCTCAGAGGTCTCTGAGACTATCCTCAGTTCTTTTCATTCTTTTCACTTTATTCTGGTCTTCAGAAGTTATTTCCACCATTTTATCTTCAAGCTTACTGATTTGTTCTTCTGCTTCAGATATTCTGCTACTGATTCCTTCTAGAGTGTTTTTAATTTCAGTAATTGTGCTGTTTGTCTCTGCATGTTTATTCTTTAATTCTTCTAGGTCTTTGTTAATTGATTCTTGCATTTTCTCTGTTATGTTTTCAAGGTTTTTGATCATCTTTACTATCATTATTCGGAATTCTTTTTCAAGTAGTTTGCCTATTTCCTTTTCATTTATTTGGACTTCTGTATTTCTAGTTTGTTCCTTCATTTGTGTAGTATTTCTCTGCCTTTTTATCATCCTTTTTTTAACTTATTGTGTTCGAAGTCTCCTTTTCCCAAGCTTCAAGTTTGAATTCTTTCTTCCTTTTGGTTTATGCCCTCCTAAGGTTAGTCCAATGGTTTGTGTAAGCTTCATATAGAGTGATATTTGTGCTGAGTTTTTTATTGCTTGTTTGTTTTTCCTCTGATGGGCAAGGCTAACTGAAGTGTTAATCCCGTCTGCTGATGATTGAGTTTGTATTTTTGTTGTGTTTGTTGCTTGTTGTTTACATGAGGTGTCCTGCACAGTGTGCAACTGTTGGTTGGGTGATGCTGGGTCTTGTATTCAACTGATTTCCTTTGTGAGTTCTCACTATTTGATACTCCCTAGGGTTAATTCTCTGGTAGTCGAGGGTCTTGGAGTCAGCGCTCCCACTCCATAGGCTCAGGGCTTGATCTCTGGTTAGGAATAAAGATTCCACAAGAGGTTTGTTATGGCTTTAACTGATATTAAAACAAATATCCAAAAATGAGACACCAAAGATGAACCCCAGACAAATGGTAGTTTCAAAATCAGGCAAATAATAATTCAAATAATGGAATATACACAGGTACATATACACCCACAAGCAAGGTGAAAACAGTTCAACAAAATAAAGTACAATAGATTTCCCTGGTGAACAAAGTAAATCAAAAATCATATTTGCCAGTTAAGAACAAAGCTAACTAAAGTACAAACTATAAAACAAAACTAAAGCAAGGTACCAAATGGGGAATAAAGCAATGAACATAAAACTAACAAATATGTTGAGAGGAAAGGAATAAAAGAAAAAAAAGAAAGAATAGATATGCAAAGTTAAATATTGGTAGATGAAGAAGATTTATATACATTAAAGATTAACTGCAAGGGGAAAAGAACAGTAGGAAAGGAAAACAAAGGAATAAATGTAGAAAAATACAGTAGATTTTTTAAAAAATTAAAAATTAAATTTATAATTTTTTTTTTAAAAATTGAAGAAGAAAGAATAAAGTGGAAAAAAAAAAAAGAGAAAATTCCACAGAGCTGCAAAAGCCCAACGTAGAGGCAGAGGTTTATAGCAACAATAAAAAGTGTGTCAATATACACATATACACCCGTAAGGAAAATCAAAACAGTCCAACAAAAATAAACTACAATAGATTGACCCGGCAAAGAAAGGAAGCCAAATATTATATCTACCAGAACAAAACTAACAAAAGCACGAACTGAGAAACAAAATTAGAGCAAGGTGCCAATTGGGGAATAAAGCAATGAACATAAAACTAACAAATATGTTGAGAGGAAAGGAAAGAAAGAAAAGAAAGAATAGACATGCAAAGTTAAATAGAGGTACATAAAGAAGATTTATATATATCAAAGACTAACTACAAGGGGAAAACAACAGTAGAAAAAGCAAGCAAAGGAATAAATGTAGAAAAAAATAATAGCCCAAAAATATTAAAAATTAAAATTTAAAAAAATAGAAAAGAAAAAAGAAAAACTCTACAGAATTTCAAAAGCTCAATGTAGACAGAGAGGTTTATAACAACAAAAAAACATTGTGACTGAAAAAAAAGTTCAAAAGCTAAATTAGATTTCATAGTGACAATAAAATTGACAGCCACAACAGAGGGGGAAAAAGGGGGGAAAAAGGAAAAAAGTCCCAAAGAATATACAGAGCAATTCAAAATGTAAGAATAATAAATGTTTTTCTTTAGTCACTGTTGTAAGAGTCCTTTCCCTTGCTAGGAGTCACAGGCCATCTCAACTCCCTAGAATGCCCTCCATCACTGTGCTGATCTCTGGGCCTGCTGTGGAGGCAGCTCAGATTCTAATCTGTTGTCCACAGCTATCAGAACTAGTGCGTTTTCTTTTGTGGGAGCTCTCAATGATCTTTTATATATTCCACAGACACAGAATCTGCCTAGTTGATCATGCGGATTTAATCTCCAGCTTTACAGCTGGTGGGAAGGTTTTGGGTCTTCATTAGCCACACTGTCCCTGGGTTTCAAGTGTGGTTTTTATTTCCACCCCTGCATGTGGGTTGTCCACTGGGGACTGCTTCTGAAGATGCCCTGGAGGACTTGGGTTTGCTCCTGTGAGGGTCTGGTGTGGAGGTGGTGCAGCTGCTTGGGTCACAGGGATTATGGCAGCACCAAGTACTCAGGGGAGTTGGCAGCTAGGGCAGCAGTAAATAGAGTGATCCAGAAGGGTATGGCAACCAGTATTGGCCAATGTGCTCCAGTATTCTTGCCTGGAGAACACCCCTCCCTGACAAAGAAGCCTGGGAGGCCACAGTCTACAGAGTCACAAAGAGTCAGACACTACCGAAGTGACCCTGCACACATAGACACAAGACTTTTTTTTTTTTTTTTTTTTTGCTTGTGGCAGCTCTGCCCCAGTGAGAGTTGAGCATGAAGGCGCAGCTGCTTGGCTTGCAGGGACCCTGGTGGGACTAAGTGTGCAGGGACACGGACTGCCTCTGCCGCAGGAGTTATGGCCCTATCAGAGTCTTTTTTCAAGCCTTTTGTAGCTGGTGATCAGAAGGCGTCTTTGCCCAGTCTTTCTCCATAGCTCTGCCCATTCAGGCACTTAGAGGGCTCCCTTGCCTGGGATCCTTCTCTGTTATTGGTGTGTCAGGCACATAGAGGGGCCCCCCTGGCTGGGGTCCTACTATGTAGATTGGTACATTAAGCACTTAAAGGGACACCTTGGGTGGGGTCCTGCTCTGTAGTTCAGTGCGTCAGGCATTTGATGGGCCAGTCTCTCTATTGTTCAGCTGCTGATGCTGGCATGTGGCAGGAGAGGCTATGGTGATGGCTCCATCCCCTACACATGACTCATCAGTATCGCCTTGCTTCCATGGCTGCCCAGCTTTCCTCCAAAGGCATTTCCCACCACAACCTCCTCCCTCACATCCCCTCAATTCATCTCTCCACAGTCAATAGCAACCCTTGCCCTGGGATTGCTCCACAATCCCTAAAGTCCAGCTCCCAGCCGTTGCGCCTTCCAGGGGACCTACTTCCCTGGTCAGGGTATGTATGGCCGTGGCAAAAACTGTCTGATTCTCATTCCATTTAGGCTGCCAAAGATCAGCTGTTTCACGCTCAGCCTTAAATGTTTCTCCTCTGACTCAGCCAGTTGCCCCGATGTGGGGGTCGGACCCCTGATTCAGCTCCCCCACCCCCAAGGCAGGTCCAGCCCTACTAACACCTGTTTTTTTTCCCCTTAGTTCCTTCATCCTACCAAGATTTGCATGGTTCTGTATATTCTTTTCCTCTGGTCAGGTCCTCCTGTCCGCTCTCAGCTGGTGTTCTACATGCACTTCTGTATCTGAAGGTGTATTCCCAATGTATCTGTGGAGAGAGATGTACTCCATGTCACCTACTCCTCCACCATCTTGTTCTCCTCCCCTCCTTCTTCTGCAGTTATCTCTTAAATGGTATCCCTGGCTATGTCTTTGCTCCACTTTAGTCTAGTCTCAATATAAAATATCATTTAGATTATGTCACTAGTCTCTTTAAAACCCTCCCAAGACTCCCTAGCTTATTCAGAGTACAAGGCAAAGCCTTCACTATGACCTGAATAGCTCTACATCATCTGGTCCCCTCCATTGCCTTACCTCTCTGACATCTATGACACTCACTTCTCTTCCTTTTAGTCATACTGATCTCCTAGCTGTGTTCTATTCTGATATGTGTTTTTGTATTTAAATTTTTTTCCATTATTCTGACTTAAATATTATATCTTTCTTTTTCTAATTTTAGCTAACTCAGTTTCTTTTTTTTTTTTTTTTTTTTATAAAAGGGCCAGTTTAGCTGCATCTAACAGGTTTTGTTATTTTGTATTTGGTCCTTTAAATATTGTCTATTTTTACATGCTTCCTAATTTTCATCATAGTTTGTTTTTGACGTGAATGTGTTTTTGAGTTTCCAAATGTATATTTTAATGTCATCTTTTTATAACATCTCTAATTGGAATACCTCAAGATCAGAAAATCAGTCTGGGTGTCATTAAATACTTTGAAACTTGTGGATGGGGTTGATAGCTTAATAGGAGGTTAAATTTTATAAATTTTTCACGTATGCTTGAAAAAAATGATTTTTTAAATTTTGGAGTATAGGGGTAAGCCTGTAAATTTTGTTGCTCAAGTCATTCTCAGTCCATTTGTACTTACTATAATTACTAATATACTTGGATTTTATATGTTATTTTCTAACTTATTTTCATTTCTATCTTATCATCTTAAAATTTTTTCCTTGATTATTTTCCTTTCTTTCTAACTTTTATTTGAATTGGTGTTTTATTTCTTTCATTTCACTTTTTCTCCCTATCTGCTGCTTCTGAAAACATACATTATGTTTCTTCAAACTGTTACACTGGTAATTTTTCTTAGCAGTACCACTGAAAATAAAATTTCAGTTAAACTCTCCAGTGAAACAAATAGACTTTTTTGCAGGCAAGTTACCTTAAATCTCTTATTTTGCTGGATTTCTTCTCTGGCTTTGAATGTAGGAGGTCAGTGATAGTTTGTCAAGATGATATTGACAGGGAGGTTTCTCTGGGCTAATTCCATTTAAGCCAATTTTAATTTCAAAGTGTTAATTGCTAGTTCTGAATATGGCATATAGCATAGTTAATTTAAAAAGTTAAAGAGATATTCGATATATAGATATCTTTTAAAAAGATTTTAAAATTGATTGAAAGTTCTTATATTACAGAAATTAGTAAAGTTAAATTAGAACCCAGTATATCAACTCTTGGCTTTGTTATCAGTAAAGTTATCCAAGCTATCTTAATCTTTTTGTAATCTACAAAACAAAACATAACAAATATACCTTTTGTTATCAAGTCCTGCTCATACTGCTCACCGCAGGACAGCTCAATAAATGGAGAGACAAGTTATTGGGGCAAGGAATGGTGACTTTACTTGGAAAGCTGGCAGACTGAAAAGATGGTGGACTCATGTCCCAAAGAATCATCTTCCCCAAGTTAGAATTCAAGCTTCTCTTAAACTTGGAAACAGTGGCTGACTTTATTTTTGGGGGCTCCAAAATCACTGCAGATGGTGATTCCAGCCATGAAATTAAAAGATGCTTACTCCTTGGAAGGAAAGTTATGATCAACCTAGACAGCATATTAAAAAGCAGAGACATTACTTTGTCAGCAAAGGACCGTCTAGTCAAGGCTCTGGTTTTCTCAGTACTCATGTATGGATGTGAGAGTTGGACTATAAAGAAAGCTGAACACCGAACAATTGATGCTTTTGAACTGTGGTGTTGGAGAAGACTCTTGAGAGTCCCTTGGACTGCAAGGAGATCCCACCAGTCCATCCTAAAGGAGATCAGTCCTGAGTGTTCATTGGAAGGACTGATGTTGAAGCTGAAACTCCAATACTTCAGCCACCTGATGCAAAGGGCTGACTCACTTGAAAATACCCTGATGCTGGGAAAGATAGAGGGCAGGAGGAGAAGGGGACAACAGAGGATGAGATGGTCGGATGGCATCACCGATTCGATGGACATGTGTTAAGGTAAACTCCGGGAGTTGGTGATGGGCAGGGAGGCCTTGCATGCTGGGTTTCATGGGGTCGCAAAGAGTCAGATACGACTGAGTGACTGAACCAAACTGAACTGAAAAGGTAAGGAGTAAAATTAAACATTTACTGTTTCTGGTCAGCCTCTGGAGAGGATGTGTTAATTTCTTCCTTTTTGTAGCTATTCATAGGTGGGCCTGGTCAGAATGTTTCTTGTGTGCTAAACAAAAGTATTTTTGCTTAAATCTCATTACCTGGGAGACAGCGTTCCCAGAGATGGGCCCTAATGTGTAATTTAAGCTTATAGACAATATCCTTTTAATGATGAACTTGTAATAGAATACAAAAATTCTTTCCTATTAGAATTTTACCCTAATAATATTGTTTAAATCTAAGTACAAAAGTCTCCAAGAAGTGAAGGGTAATGGGAAAATATAGAAACAAAGTTCTTTTTATAGGGAAATAAATTGGTAGAATTTGGGAGACATTTGTGTAAATAACGTGGGAGAAACAGATTCAGTTGGGAGCGCAAGAATATTTTTTCTGTGTCTTCTGTTTGTCTCTTCTCTCATGTGGATGTAAACTATGTTATCCTATTCCTTTCATCTCTTGGCATTACAATGAGGAGGCAACCCTGAAATGGGAGATGGAAGAATTCATTCTTTAGACAGGCTTTCAACAAAGGCTTGGGTTTCTAAGCCTGCTGCTACAGTAGCTCCCTCTGACCTCTTCATACTATTAAAGGGGGCTGAGCCTGCCCAGAATATGTGTAACATGGAGTTTAACAAGTGCCCAGTTGCATGTTGACTTACTTCACAGAATAGACAAAGCTGAGGAGAGAGATGGTCTTCATCAGGATAGTCTGTGAGCAAATGTATGTGATCTAACGACTGACTTGACCAAACTTTTGTCAGGCTTTTCTCCTCCATACAGGTCCCAGAACTTTAGCTCTCCCTCGCTTAAGCAAGCAGTAAGATGCAGACATCCTTCTTTATGACACATTCTCTGAATTGTTTGACTGCAGAAACTTTTTTATTGTTGAAGTCCTGCATTTTTCTACCTTCTCACCCCCACTGCTTGCCTCCCTTTCCCATGAAGTTCCAGTTAACTCTCTTAACCCTTTCTATTAAAAAAGCAAAAAGTTTTTACTGTTTTATCTTGAGATATTAGATGTTAGATAAATAGTGTGTCTCTAAATATGAATGTAATAGCCTGGCATAATTAATGAACTAAAAATTTAGCAATAATAGAAACTTTAGCAAAAATATTTGAGTTTCAAAATGCAGCTACACAAATATCTTGAGATACTTTGCAGTACCTTAGGGTCAGTGTGTTTTCCTGATTCTGATAGTCTTTTTGAATACAGTCTTTCCTTACTTAAATACAGTTTTGTTGGTATTTGACAGCTGCTACAAACAATCCCTATTTTTCAATGTTTAATTTTCCCTCAAAGATCACAGACCAGTGATCTATTTCATGCAGTCTTTCAAGTACGCAAGTTCTTTTGATCTGTTTGTTCCATTGTTTTTTAGGCTTTAGAGTCCTTCAATGGATCATTTGTATTTGTCTAGGAGACAAGGGGAAAGGGTGAAGAATTGCAAATGAGTTTTTACAGGGCTTCTCAGGTGGTGCTAGTGGTAAAGATCCTGCCTGCCAATGCATGAGACGTAAGAGACGGGGGTTCAGTCCCTGGGTCAGGAAGATCCCCTAGAGAAGGAAATGGCAATCCACTCCAGTGCTCTTGCCTGGGAAATCCTCTGGACAGAGGAGCTCAAAGAGTCCAATACTTCATGATTACCCACATGCCATTGGCCAAAATTCAACTACCTAACTGCAAGATCCCTAAGAAATTTAGTGTAGAAGCAGTTTCATGTAAAAATAAAATAGTGTGTCTCTAAATATGAATGTAATAGCCTGGCATAATTAGTGAACTAAAAATTTAGCAATAATAGAAACTTTAGCAAAAATATTTGAGTTTCGAAATGCAGCTACACAAATATCAGGTTCAAAGAAAGTGATAATAAGGAAGGCTTTATGTAGTGCAAAAACGAGATAAAATGATTTAGGCCAAAAGCTTGTGGCATGGGTATGATGTCAATATATTCTTAAGAGAAAGAAGTGAAAGTGAAAGTCACTCAGTTGTGTCCGACTCTTTGCAACTCATTGACTGTATAGTCCATGGGATTCTCCAGGCCAGAATACTGGAGTGGGTAGCCTTTCCCTTCTCC
Organism: Giraffa tippelskirchi; assembly: GCF_054371585.1. Classification (NCBI taxonomy): domain Eukaryota; kingdom Metazoa; phylum Chordata; class Mammalia; order Artiodactyla; family Giraffidae; genus Giraffa; species Giraffa tippelskirchi. The sequence continues at coordinate 8,137,566 of NC_137289.1, read as the reverse complement.
AGGGGATCTTCCCAACCCAGGGATCGAACCCAGGTCTCCTGCATTGCAGACAGATTCTTTAGCAGCTGAGCCACGATAGAAGCCTGAGAATACTGGAGTGGGTAGCCTATCCTTTCTCCAGCGGATCTTCCTGACCCAGGAATCAAACCAGGGTCTCCTGCATTGCAGGCAGATTCCTTACCAACTGAGCTATCAGGGAAGCCCTAAGAGAAATGACTCAAATATTGTGGTACTTCCCTCTACGCTAGAACAGTGAGAATCTAATAGTGACAAGGAAATAGAAAGTTTCTTTTAGCAAGCAGAGGAAACTCATATTGATGTTTTAGCAAAATGTTAAATATACTGAAAGGATACTATTGTGTCTTAGAATTTCAATGAAAGACTTTAATAGAAAGACACAGGAAGGGCTGGGGTCATAGTGGATCTGGGACTTTAACAGTATAGCATTGTGTATCTTCTTCCTAACATTCTGATATTGATATGATTTGGCTCTGAAGACTCCCAGTCTCTGTTTCAATGTTTATAAATGCTCTGTAGAGATTTAGTGTATGGATCAGTCAGCTACAGTTACAGATTGAAAGTTTATCTCATCATTAGTTCTGGTTTCCTCTCAGTACTGAGGTTTTTACAAGGGAAGAGAAAAGTATTTTGAATCAGATGTTTACCCAAAGAAGAGTGTACTGTAGGCTTGAAATAAAATAATGAGATTTTTGTTAAGCCCAAGAGAACCAGGAGATGATAAAGCATGATTTCAACCCTGCTAATGGGGTCTCCATTTATTATAATGTCCTATGTTGGGAGTAAATGATACAAAGTTCAGTTCAGTTCAGTCGCTCAGTCGTGTGTCCAACTCTTTGTGACCCCATGGACTGCAACATGCCAGGCCTCCCTGTTCATCACCAACTCCCGGAGTTTACTCAAACTCATGTCCATTGAGTTGGTGATGCCATCCAATCATCCTGTCCTCTGTCATCCCCTTCTCCTCCCACCTTCAATCTTTCCCAGCATCAGGGTCTTTTCAAATGAGTCAGTTCTCCACATTAGGTGGCCAAAGTATTGGAGTTTCAGCTTCAACATCAGTCCTTCCAATGGATACTCAGGACTGATTTCCTTTAGGATGGGCCTGGAACTGGAAAAGGTCAGTTTTCATTCCAATCCCAAAGAAAGGCAGTGCCAAAGAATGTTCAAACTATCACACAATTGTACTCATTCCACACACTAGCAAAGTAATGCTCAAAATTCTCCAAGCTAGGCTTCAACAGTATGTGAACCAAGAACTTCCAGATGTTCAAGCTGGATTTAGAAAAGGCAGAGGAACCAGAGATTTGTATAGTCAAAGCTTTGGTTTTTCCAGTAGCCATGTATGGATGTGAGAGTTGGACCATAAAGAAGACTGAGCACAGAATTGATGCTTTCTTTCAAATTGTGGTGTTGGAGAAGACTTTTAGAGTCCCTTGGACAGCAAGGAGATCAAACCACTCAATCCTAAAGAAAGTCAACCCTGAATATTCATTGGAAGGACTGATGCTGAAACTGAAACTCCAATACTTTGGCCACCTGATGCGAAGAGCCAGCTTATTTGAAAAGACGCTGATGCTGGGAAAGATTGAAGGCAGGAGGAGAAGGGGATGACAGAGGATGAGTTGGATGGATGGCATCACAGACTCAATGGACATGAGTTTGAGCAAACTCTGGGAGTTGGTGAAGGACAGGGTAGCCTGGTGTGCTGCAGTCCAAGGGTTCACAAAGAGTCAGACATGACTGAGTGACTGAACAACGACAAAAGTGTCATTGAAACAAAGTTAGTCATTAATGTATTGTCTAGCATATAAATACTGCCTATTGTTTATGACATGTTGAGCAGTTGCAACAGAGACCATATGATCTATAAAGCAAAACTATTTGCTACCTGGGCCTTTACAGAAAAAGTTTGGTGACCTCTGGTCTAGACCCTGTATTGTAAATAATAGAGGGGAAAGGGAAATAATGGCTAAGAATATTTGCTAAAGTCAATGTTGAAGGTCTTACAAGTCAGCATGAATGAGGCAATGTGGAACTATTACAGCTATTTGGAAAGGTGAGTGATGTCCTTAAATATTTCTAGAAATCACATTGTAAGATGACACTGACAAACTAGAGTGGTCAAAAGCCAACAAAGATGTAAGTAAAGGGTCTGAAACCAGGTCATAAGTGGGAATGGTTGTAGAATCTATAAATATTGAGCCAGGGCAAAAGATTTAAGGTTTACAATATGTAGGTATTCAAGTATCTAAAAGCCTGACTGTTGGGGAAAATTCCAATTTATTTGCAAATATCCAATTCAGTATCTTATCAGAAGGTAGTGCTCCTCTAATACAGATACTTGAGTGGAGATGTAAACTGAGATTCTTTAAGAGATCAAATCAGATCAGTACAAATATACTTTAAAAAGTATCTAGCACAAAATCATGCCATCTGTTTTTCATGTTGAAATTCCATCCTATATTTTCCCATGAATCCAGTGTAATATGATTTTAATCATCACCATGGCCATTCCCCTGAACTTGTTTTTACCTAGGTTACCACTGGAATTTGTGCTGAAAAATTGGTTGAATACTTTATATACATTTACACTATTCATGACTTGCTTTAAAAATCTTCCTGTCACTTTGATTTTGTGACACAAACCTTGCTGTGTTTTCCTGTCCCTGGACATTTCATGTTAATCTCCTTCAAAGGCTCTTATCTAGTTGGCCTTCAATTACATATTAGTTTTACTCACTGGTCTGCCACAAACTCTCTCTGTATTCTCCCCCATCTCTACTGATGGTGGCTTCATGTTCTAAAAGTAGATGCTAAAGCCATATCACATCTTGTTTTCAAAGTCATTTTAAGAATGTATGAAGTTTTAGGATTAAGTTTTAAGAAGAGTTCATCTCAGTGACTTTATTCATTTACAACTGAGTGACCAGTTGGCTCTGACCTTGGTGCTGGAGATCCAACAATGAGGGAAAAAAAGATAGGTGAGTGTTTAACACTTATGAAATTTTCATTCAAGTTGGCGGGAAAGAGAAATAAACAAACATTAGGATAAATGTGAAGACTTCAGAGAGGGTCAAGTGCTCTGAAGAAAATAGGGCATGGTAATTAATTAGGGAGTAGCTGGGGAAATGACTAATTTAGATGAGATGATCAATTATGTTTTCTTTGAGATTTGAATAAGGAAAAGCTAAGATTTTTGACCTAGGACCTAGATAATAAGAAAGAGCTAGTTATGTGAACAGTGAAGGTGAAGGACAGGGAAGCCAGGCAAGCTGCAGTCCATTGGGTCGCAAAGAGTCAGACATGACTGAGTGACTGAACAAGTCATGTGACTATCTGGGTGAATAGTATTGCCAGTGGATTGAATAGTGAGTCCAAAAAGCTGAAGATGGGAATGAGTGTGGCATATTGAAGGAACAGAGAGATTAAAATGTAGTTAACACTGGGGAAAGTAATACTTGATGAGACTAGAAAAACAATGGGAGCCAAAGGATGTTGTGCTTGTAGGCTACATGTGAAGTCTGAATTATCTGTAAGTGCAATGGAAAGCCATTGAGGATTTTAGCATGGTTGTAACGTAACACGTTGCCTTTATTTTTCTATTTGGCAAGTGATACAAATCATGTAACTTTTGACTTTGCTGCAAGGAAATTTAAATCCACAGTAAATTCTTGACCAAAGGATATGGATTAGCTTTATTTATTATCTTATTCTTTTTTATTTCTGTTATGATTTTTGTTTGTATGTAGCATCTATTATAAAATGCCTCAAACTATTTTTGAAGAATTGATAATACTAATCATAAAATACATTCTGATTTGACATAAGAGCATTGAACTTGGATTTGGTAACCTGCATGCTATGCTGGTTTTAACACTGAATTATTCATGTAAATTTAGGATAATCATTTAAACTCTTGGAGCCTTAATGCATTCATCCAAAAATGAGGAAATTAACATTTCTTATTTCTCTGCTTCTAAGGAATACTGTGTGGAGAAGACTGAGACTGGATATAGGCAGATAGTATAAAACTATAAATATTCAGTACATTTTTCTTAAGCTTTTTCTATGGGATTCAAGATGTACTTTCACAAAAAGGATCTGATAAAGTTATGTTAAATATATAGGGATCAGGCATTTTTAATCCATGTATATTTCATATGTAAAAGAAATATAGGATGTCTTCTAAAGTCTATGAATTCTTCTTGAATTTTTTTTTCTAATGAGGAGATTGAAAATCCTGACAAACATGTGAAATTTGAATCAGGAGCAGTTCAAGTTCAATGCTAAAATTAGGAGAAAAGTTTGAACAAGTTCTCTGTATGCATCCTCATCAGAATTACTGCTAATGGCTATGAGCAAGGTTTAGCTGATGAATTATTCAGTTTGATATCAATCTTGTCTGTTGCCACAGAATTTTGAAACAAAGATTGCTTTGCAACTCTTAAGAATATACCTTTAGGCAATGATGGAAATATTACTTGACATCCATAGTCCATGCTTTTAAAAATTTATTTTAAAGTTTAAGTAAATTGCATAAGAAGCTTTTAATTCCTATAACTTTTGAATACTTTATCTTACCTTTTTTTTTTATTATCAAACCCTTATGTGTGTTTTGCTATGAAATACATTTAGCTCCATGTGTACATTATTTTGACCCTAGATAGAACTGACTTTATAAATATTGGGCTGGCCAAAAGAGTCATTCAGGCTTTTCCATATCATTTTATGTAAAAAACCCAAACAAACTTTTTGGCCAACCCAATATTAACACTACAGAGGTGGCTAATGAGAGGACTCCATAAAAGTCAAGTACTCTATGAATCACGTTTTGGAAACCACTGGATTATAGAAAACTACTATGTATACAGTGATCCCAGCCTTCAGAACTGCAATGATTAATGTCTTTCCATTTTGTTCATATCAATATTTAAGTGCTTTTTCATGGTATTCCACAACTTAAGAAATCTACTCTCATCATATCTCCTTATATTTGTATAGAACTGCTTTGATCTCTCCTCCTATACTTTTCTCCTCATCAATAGCCACTTCTTGCCAACCTTAGACTATGCACCATTGAAGACTCAGTCTTTGCTAATGTTATTTCACATGTCTGGAATACATACATACATATATACTCCTTCCTCTGCCCTGATACAGGGCTTTTCCAACTGATTATTTATTCAATGTTTCTTCACAACAGTCACTAAAAAGTGGTTGCAGCCCTGAGGAAACAACCAGTGAAGACTGCCCAAGAAAATCATTCATAGAAAGAAACTTCTCTTTAGATAACTTCTCATAGGATCCCTAGGATACACAGAAAAAACATCAATGTTCAGGATCCGTTCTGTCACTCCCAGTGAGTGGGATACAGTGCAGCCACCCATGTTGCCCAAGAAAGGGGCCTATTTCCATGACTATAAATTTTTTGAAGATAGAAGTTGTATTATTTATCTTCATATTCATATTTCCCTGCATATCATGTGGTACAAACGAGGCCTTCCCACATACTTGTTGAAATAAAATGCAGTGGATTTCTGAGACATTGCATACCATTTGTAGTTGTTTCATATCACTGCTCATTTTTTTCATAGGAAAGAAACAATAAAGGGTTTTTCTAACTAGGTCCATACCGTAAGTGAGAGAGGTATCAGCATCTTCATGAAGAAACTGAAATATATTCTTATAAAACAATATAGTATGCAGACAGAAATGATAATACTATAAGCTTTTAGAATATTGGTTGTTGGAGAAGCGTTGGAATGCAATTTTTTTTGTAACGCACAGATTTGAGCTGGTACAGATCTAGGTTCATGTGCTAGATTTACCACCTAAACGCTGTGTGATCTGGACCAAGACTCCAGCTTCTGTAGTTGTACAATGGACACAATAGTAGTACCTGCTCTGAATATTTAACTAAGATAATGTGTAGGCCATACCAGGCACTATAAGACTTTGCAGTTGTTGCTGCTTTTAGAGGAAAATTAGGTATTGGGTAAAACATTAGGTTAGAAAACTTACTAGGTCCACTTTCACGTTTAGCATCTAATTCTTAGAAAAGTTCTTAGAGCCTGGGCTGGGCAGACAGAATTGTGATCATGTGACCACTACTTCCTGCTACTTTCTTTTTCAAGGAGCTCCCTGACAACAGGCACTGTATAGGCTCTGTCCCCACATCTCATACCCAAATTCAGCTACCAGCAGTCCTTGTTTCTTTCCCTCTTCTCTTCTCCATACTGGCTGATTCCTTGTCCTTGTTTTCCTTGTTATCCCTCAATGCCTTGCAGAATGTATTTTAACTCACCTTGTTTTTTCCATCTGTGAAGCAAGGATAATAACCTTCCTATCACCTTTGCTTGAACAACCACGGTGAGAATTAATGAAAAACAGTTTAGACTCAGGCTCAGAGATAATAAAGTCTAAGAAATGTCAAAGTACTTTGAGTTCTTTAGAAAAAATAAATTTGAGAAAGTTCAAAGATAACATTATAGCATTGATAGGCTGAATTTGTTGTCAGAAAAAATTATTTTGTCTTCCTAGATAGAAAGTAAAAACTGCATGCATTACTTCACCCAATTTAAATTAGAAATCATCAAATCCATAGAATATTTAGAGTTGGATGGGAGTTCTGAAATGATGCACTTCAACTCCAGCATGTTGACATGAAAACTGAGGCCCCAAGAAGGGAAGTGACCTCCTTAAGTACATGCAGCAGTTTAGGAAAAGTACCAGGCAAACTTCCATTTTGCTGTTGTGAAACAAGACAAAAAATATACTACATCAATATTTCTTTGGGTAAAATTACCATGACTCAAAACCTCCCAGTGGAGGTCATTTGACCTTAGTGCAAAGTTTCAGAAAATTATTCTATCAAGAATTCCAGGGACTTCCTGGCAGTCCAGTGGTTAGAACTTTGCACTGTCACTGCCAAAGGCATGGGTTTGATCCCTGGTCAGGGAACTAAGATCCCACAAGCTGCATGGTGAGACCAAAAAGTTGGTCAAAAGTTGGCAAAATGTTGGAGAGAGAAACAACCCTGGCATCCTATCCTTTCATGACTCTCAAGACATCTCAATAAAACAAGAGCTGCTTTTAATAAACTTCAGAATAGAGGACAGTATGGTGATCATTTTCAGCGGTATCATCTAGACCAGTGAAAGTTCTAGTTATCCAGCAAAGACTGAAACCAAACTTAGTGCAAGGAACCAAATGGAGTCCTTCATTGTTCTCAGTCAATGACAATTACATCAAGTTTGGAATACCTTTGTCTCCTCAATGATCTGTGGCTTTTGTTTAGCATGAAAGTGAAAGAATAATGGAACTATTAATCTTCATTACCTTAATAGTCCTCAAAGTCCTATTAGGGTAATGAAGATAGAAACTATTCCAGCTTCTTCTCGTCATTATGGTCATTGATGACCTGAGAAGCAATATCAGCCCCTCTCCACATCGGTGCTCTCTTATTTCCAACTCTAAAATGGAGGGGATTTTCTGAAGGCAAGAGGTGATGACTTTGAAATTGAGATTGATGTTTACAAGAAATTTTACCTTCTAGCCTAAAAACTTGCAGCAGAAACATGTCTCTCGAGGTATTCAATGCACACATCAAAATACCTAATAGGTATGCCCCCAAGAGAATACATATTTTGGAAGAAGCTCCTTGGTAAATGTTTAAAATGTGTTTAGAAACTCAATTGGTGAGATTCTTTATGATTATAAGCACAAACGAGGCTTACACTAAAAAACAACAACAACAACAACAACAAAACACCTCAACAAAAATTTTGGCACTCAGTGGGAAAAACGGCATTCAGCTCCCAACATTGATAATGAATATTATCGGGATATAGCACTGTCCAAATCTTATGGAAATACCAAAACCTTTTCCCCACCCTCCCTCTCACTGTTACCAGTTTTAGCTGTACAAGATATTTCTTCACCAAAACCCTGAGAAACTATTCACTGGAATCTTCAGATCCATAATAGTCTGCTTCCCACACTCTTCAGAGTGAGATTCCTCTGACCCTTGAGTGATGAAAAGACATAGTGATTTTCGAGTTTGGTTTCACAATAATGTCCTCTGAGGAGCTTTGCAAAATCCCGTTTACTCAGCCCTGCTGCTGCTGCTGCTAAGTCGCGTCAGTCGTGCCCGACTCTGTGCGACCCCATAGACGGCAGCCCACCAGGCGCCGCCATCCCTGGGATTCTCGAGGCAAGAACACTGGAGTGGGTTGCCATTTCCTTCTCCAGTGCATGAAAGTGAAAAGTGAAATGAAGCCGCTCAGTCGTGTCCGACTCTTCGTGACCCCATGGACTGCAGCCTACCAGGCTCCTCTGTCCATGTGATTTTCCAGGCAAGAGTACTGGAGTGGGTTGCCATTGCCTTCTCCGTTACTCAGCCCTACCCTGGGCCAATTAAGTGAAAGGCTGAGGTTAGAACCCAGACATAGGTATTTTTGAAAGTTCTTCAGGTAATTGTAATATGTAACTAGGCTTGGGAATCCCTGTTTGATAGTATACCTTCTGCAGGCCCCTGCCGCTTCAGAACCTTGAAGGAATATGTCCTTCTCCCCACCATCCCCAACTCCACTCATGTTAAATTCCTGAACCAAAGTCTGTGGAAGGTTGTGGAGTACACGGTATCTTTTTCTCTTGTCCTATTGTTCAGCCAAGATAAATGCCAAATGAGAAATAATTGCTAAGTTGTCACAGGATAGAGACAGACTAGGGCATAGACTCAAACATGTAGAATACACCCAGTGCTAGAGCAGATCAATATGGAAGAAAGCCAAAATGGTCTCTTAAAGTGACAGCTGGGGACTGGATTTGGGAATCATCCAGCTTCGGTTAACACTGAGCTTGCAGGTAATGATAAGCCCCTTCCATCTCTAGGAAATAAAGTCAGGGCCAGGATTGGGCTCAAGCATCTAAAACACTAAACTAGGACACAGAATTTTAGGGGCCATGAAAACATCAGTAAATCGGATTTGCTTGGTGGTCCAACAGTTAAAACTGTGCTTCCACTGCAGGGGGTACAGGGTTTGATCCCTGTTGGGAAACTAGGATCCCACATGGTGCACAACAGGGCAAAAAAAGAAAAAAAAAAAAACCAAGAAGTAAATAAAAATACACATTATTTTAATGTCATGTTTTAAAAATTCTAAATCAATGAAAAAATCTGACGGACAAAATTTTACATAAATACAGGATCCAACCCTGCACTCGCATAGCTTAGTTACTTCCCTCATCCTAACCTAGGCTCTGTCCTGACCTTTCACCTTAGTCCTGGCCCTGAGACAGATGCATCCAGACCCCAAACCCACCTACCACCCAGAAGAGGAAGATACTCTTATTCAGGAGAAAGATAATGGGACTCCTACTCCAATACCTCATGAGATGAGTGGGCATGAAATACACTGTATCCTGAACTTCTTACCTACAACTGTTCAGGAAAGCAACCCTCCTTTGCTGCCAAATAAATCTCATGAAACCTCACCATGATCCTCCCAATATAAATCAAAAGCTGTGAAATGAGAAGAAAGGGATAAGAGACCCTACAGAAGGAATTTTCCCCAAAGCCCTGCTTGGTGTATTGGAGGGGAGTAGAAGAACGGGATGGAATGGCTAGAAGGAGGCAGTTATTTGCCTGTTGCTTGACTTTTTTAGTTGAACCTCTTGACAGCTCTGTCTGCAGATCAATAATCCCTAAAATGATTCTCTAATGGTTACATTTCAGGCATCCAGCAGCTTTGGGAGAGGCATAGAGATGGAAAATTTCCAAGTTCTCTCCATGGGGTACTAATTAAAATAACAGACTTAAGAATGAATAAATGAGTGAATGGATGAATGGGTGGGCACCTGCTGTCTCTGCATTAGAATAAAATCTGTTGTCTACATTTTCAAGGTCACACAGAAAGATTTGGTGGAGTCTGCAATGAGAACCCTGGCTTGTCAATTCAGTGTTGATTATTGCTCAAAAAAAATTATATAAAGTAAAAGTGTACTATCAAGAAAAGTGTTAACAATAGATACATATGGGGAAAGAGGATTTTTGTTTTTGTAATGGTTGGAAAATTTTAAAGCATTTTTAAACTTTTATTATTAAAATTTCATATATTAATAAGAAAGCTGAGATGCTGATTTGAAAAGTAGGAACTAAACAAATCATAGCCATATACATCAAAAATTAAAATTATGAGATAAACATTGCAAACTATGATCACAGAAATGCAAAACTAAATATTTATGATATACCATTTGTTACCTATTGAATTCTAAAAGGATACAGATGCTCAGTTTTGACAAGGCATTATTAAAAAAAAGCACCAAATATTGCTGGTTGAACTTTAGTACAAATTTTATAAACTTATGGAGAAAAACAGCAATCTATAGCAATGTTCAAAAAATCTCAAGCATTATAATGTAGAAATTATACTTTGGGGACTATATTATAAGGAAGTAATCAGAAATACAGACATATATTAATAAATACTGATGGCCTCCCCAGTTATTGTATAATAAGAAGAAATAGAAAAATTTAAACATTTAAGTGTAGGGAATGGGATAAAATAAATTAGAGCATATTCATATAATCGTGTAAAATTCCAGACCTTTAAATTCTATTTGGAAAAATGTGGGGAAAATGTAGATTAGATAATGTAAATAGGACTAAAACAGAATAGAGAGCTGTATATCCAATTCATTCTAAAAGAAAGACTGAAAAAGAGTAACCCTATGTAGAAAAGCTATTATCTCAGATATTATACATATATATTCTAAAGTGACAATAGTGAGCTTATATCATTTTTATAATGCAACATGTAAATAATACATAATTTAATTGGATCCTCATAAAGGAATGGATTTCTGGATCATCATACCTCTGTCTTTGTTTTCTCCATATAACCTGCTCTCACTTCTATGACAATCTTTTGTTAATTGTGGCTTTACTCCCTCTATGAAGGATCAAATATTATATCTCTTATGAAGCCATAATTGAACTACTATCTATGATATTCTCCAATTTCCTTTATCAAAATTATATCCATATGACATAGTATTTGTTTTTTAAGTAAAATGTTTGGTTCAGGAATGTTACTTTGGTTATACACTGACAAGATTTATTACCAAGCATTACACCAGCCTGGGCATGTAGCTCAGTGGCAGAGCACATGCTTTGCATGTATGAGATCCTGGGTTCAATCCCCAGCATCTCCACTTGATTTCTCCTTGTTTAATTCTTGGAAAATTTGGCTCGTGTAAGTGCAGATCTGAGTTTAAAAAAAAAATATTACAAGATAAATATAATTAACATTGCTATATCTTATATATGAAAATTAAGAGTAAATCCAAGGAAAAATATTTGTTTTTCTTCAGATTATAACAGAGTGCAAGAAGGTTAACAGAGCCACAATATTATAAATGCATGCTATTGATTCTATATAAATGAAAATTATTTCTGATACACTTTGCTGATTAGAATGTAAAAGAATATTTCCCTTAAATCAGTGGTGGCATGAGATGCATCAGAGGATTTATTAATATGCTCTAGCAAAGGGCTTCCCTGGTGGCTCAGCAGTAAAAAATTTGCCTGCAATGCAGGCGACATGGGCAGGAGACATGGGTCCGATTCCTGGGTCAGGAAGATCCCCTGGAGAAGGAAAGGGCAACTCACTCCACTATTCTTGCCTGGAGAATCCCATGGACAGAGGAGTCTGGTGGGCTACAGTCCATAGAGTCACAAAGATTTGGACACGACTGAGCACGCAGCAAAGATATCATGTCCCACATAGTTTCTGCAATCAAGATTACTACTTTTGGTTGTATTCAATCATTCTTCAGGATCCATCCATTTTCTGCAGGGTCCAGATTGGAAAATTAAATAGAAATATAAAGGCTACGACTCCTGTATCCTTCAGATGTTTAATGATGTCACTAATCTTAACCATATCCTCCCTCATGATAATAAGGTATTGTTTTGATTTAGTATCATTTTCAGGTGATTTCATAGATTTCTGTATGGTCTTCCCTAACATGACAGTTCTTGCTTCACAGACCAGGGGCCCAATGTGTGGTTTACCTCAATTTTCAAGTATATTCAGGGATTCCCTGATAGCTCAGTTGGTAAAGAATCCACCTGCAATTCAGGAGACCCTGGTTCAATTCCTGGGTCAAGAAGATCTGTTAGAGAAAGGATAAGCTACCCACTCCAGTATTTTTGGGCATCCCTTGTGGCTCAGCTGGTAAATAACCCTCCCACAATGCAGAGACCTTGGTTCAATCCCTGCATTGGGAAGATCCCCTTGAGAAAGGAAAGGCTACCCACTCCAGTATTCTGGCCTGGAGAATTTCATGGACTAGACAGTCCATGGGATTGTGAACAGCAGGACACAACTGAGTGAATTTCACTTTCAAGTATATTCATTTCAATTGTGCATGTGGGGACTAAGGTCCGTCTTAAAATACCAACACTCTCCCACCTTCAGGAGACATATGCTACAACAGAAAGTTGTAGGGCCTTATGGTCCTACAACTTATGGTCTGACCGGGCCTTATGGTCAGACAGAACAAGAGGAGGCCCCTGGCTCAGCATTAATAGCTGACAGGGAGCAGGGTCAGGGAAGACTTCCTGGAAGAGGCCGAACTGGAACTGAATGTTAAGATGGCCTTTGTCTAATCATCTCTCATTTTGCACTATTTAAGTGTGTGGGCATGCTAAGTTGCTTCTGTGTGACCCTATGGGCTGTAGCCTGTCAGGCTGCTGTGTCCATGGGCTTCTCCAGGCAAGAATACTGGGGTGGATCACCATGCCCTTCAGGGATTCTTCCTGACCCAGGGATCAAACCCCCATCTCTTATGTCTCCTGCATTGGTCGACGGATTCTATACCACTAGTGTCACCTGGGAAGCCCATTTAAGAGTGAGTAAGCCTTAAGTCATTTTGAAAGTACTTATGACACATAGTTCAGTTCAGTTCAGTTGCAGAGTCTTGTCCGACTCTTTGCGACCCCATAGACGGCAGCACAACAGGCTTCCCTGTCCACCACCAATTCCTGGAGCTTGTTCAAGCTCATGTCCATTGAGTTGGTGATGCCATCCACACATCTCATCCTCTGTCATTCCCTTTTCCTCCCACCTTCAATCTTTCCCAGCATCAAGGGCCTTTCCAATGAGTCAGTTCTTCACATCAGGTAGCCAAATTATTGCAGCTTCAGCTTCAGTGTCCGTCCTTCCAATGAATATTCAGGGCTGATTTCCTTTAGGATGGACTGGTTGGATCTCCTTGCAGTCCAAGGGACTCTCAAGAGTCTTCTCCAACACCACAGTTCAAAAGCATCAATTCTTCAGTGCTTAGCTTTCTTTATGGTCCAACTCTCACATCCATACATGATTACTGGAAAAACCATAGCTTTGACTAGACAGACCTTTGTTGGCAAAGTAATGCCTCTGCTTCTTAATATGCTGTCTAGGTTGGTCACAACTTTTCTTCCAAGGAGCAAGTGTATATAAATTTCATGGCTGCAGGCACCATCTGCAGTGATTTTGGAGCCCAAAAAAGTAAAGTCTGTTACTGTTTCCCCATCTATTTGCCATGAAGTGATAGGACTAGATGCCATGATCTTAGCTTTCTGAATGTTGAGTTTTAAGCCAACTTTTTCATTCTCCTCTTTCACTTTCATCAAGAGGCTCTTTAGTTCTTCTTCACTTCCTGCCAAAAGGGTGGTGTCATCTGCATATCTGAGGTTATTGATATTTCTCCTGGCAATCTTGATTCCAGCTTGTGCTTCACTCAGCCCAGCATTTCTTGAGATGTATTCTGCATATAAGTTAAACAAGCAGAGTGACAGTATACAGCCTTGACCTACTCCTTTTCCTATTTGGAACTAGTCTGTTGTTCCGTGTCCAGTTCTAACTGTTGCTTCCTAACCTGCATACAGATTTCTCAGGAGGTAGGCCAGGTGGTCTGATATTCCCATCTCTTTCAGAATTTTCCACAGTTTATTGTGATCCACACAGTCAAAGGCTTTGTCATAGTCAATAAAGCAGAAATAGATGTTTTTCTGGAACTCTCTTGCTTTTTCGATGATCCAGCAGAGGTTATCAATTTGATCTCTGGTCCCTTTGCCTTTTCTAAATCCAGCTTGAACATGTGGATGTTCATGGTTCATGTTCTGCTGAAGCCTGGCTTGGAGAATTTTGAGCATTACTTTACTACCGTGTGAGGTGAGTGCCATTGTGTGATAGTTTGAGAATTCTTTGGCATTGGCTTTTGGGGATTGGAATGAAAACTGACCTTTTCCAGTCCTGTGGCCACTGCTGAGTTTTCCAAATTTGCTGGCATATTGAGGTTAGCACTTTCACAGCATCATCTTTTAGGATTTGAAATAGCTCAACTGGAATTCCTTCACCTCACTAGCTTTGTTCGTAGTGATGCTTCCTAAGGCCCACTTGACTTCACATTCCAGGATGTCTGACTCTAGGTTAATGATCACACCATTGTGATTATCTGGGTCATGAATATCTCTTTTGTACAGTTCTTCTGTGTATTCTTGCCACCTCTTCTTAATATCTTCTGCTTCTATTAGGTCCCTATCATTTCTGTCCTTCATTGAGCCCATCTTTGCGTGAAATGTTCCCTTGGTATCTTTAATTTTCTTGAAGAGCTCTCTACTCTTTCCCATTCTATTGTTTTCCTCTTTTTCTTTCCAGTGATCACTGAGGAAGTGATCACAAATTTTAAGCGAGCTTTTTTGCCTCTCAACTCATAATTTCTGTTTTATTTTGATATCAGCTGAGTCTTCTTCTCTTGCTTCCCCTTTCTCTTGTGTACAAAGACCTACAGGACTAGTTTTGGCATATGAAATGGCAGCCCACTCTAACATTCCTGCCTAGAAAATTCCATGGACAGAGGAGCCTGGCAGGCTATAGTCCATGGGGTCGTAAAGAGTAGGACATGACTGAGAATACACAGGACTAGATTTATTTTATAGACACCTCCCACAGAATGTCTTCCTGTTAAGGTTTTTCCACAGAATACTGCTTGGTTTTTAATACGCAAAATGCATGGGCTATATTTATTTCTCAACTCAATGTTTTGGTTTTTTTCTGGCGACTGCTTTTACAGGAAAACTTTATGTCACCAAAACTCAGTACTATATTTTAAACATCTTTTGAGTTGCATTCTAGACATAATTTTTAGAATGTTAGTCACATGTTGAAATCTTTAAAACTATATCAATTGTCGACCAAGGGGATGTGAGTCATGAGAGTTCTTTGCACAAAGAGAGGCCATGTAACAGCAGTTATTAACATTTAAAACCATTTTACTTTGGTGACCAGGAAGTCATGTCTTAAGCATTTCACATACCACATGATAAGTTATTTATGTGTTACCATTTTTAGTCATTTTAAAGGAAGCTGGTTAGGAGCTTGGGCTTAATATGAAATACATTATAGTTTCCCATTTAAATGATGGAAAATTAGTTCCTGGTTAGTGTTTTCAGTCCAAATTACTTTTAAGAGTAGATTACTGGTATAAAGTAAGAGGTGTCTGTACATGAACCCTTTCTATAATCACAATCTTCCCTTGAACTGTGATTTAGTCTAATCGGTGTTGGATTTCCTTCTCCTTCCCTTTGCAAACTCACAAGTTATTTTAGGATTTTGTGATTGAAGTGCCAGTAAATCTGGGTCTTGCTACTGTAGATCTAGTATTATTTCACCTGAAATTGTCTGTTTGTCTACAAGTTCAGTCAAACTTCAGTGTGTTGGTGATTACTTGCTAAATAGCTGATTGACTTTATTTACCTGCTTTTCACTCAAAAGGGTACATGTAAAATATCAGATTGGCCAAAAAGTTCATTCTGGTCTTTCTGTAACATCACACAGAAAAGCCTGAATGAACTTTTCAGCCAACCCAATACCTAAAATACTGACAGTGCTACTAGTGAAGCCCATCTCTAATCTGGGGCATGGTATAGTGCAACGAGTAAATTCTCATGACCAAGACAGGAATGGAAAAGATGCTGCTAATACGTCTACTGTCTGAATATATGAAACACCACAGTATTTCTACACAAAAGTCTTATTTGTGTGAATTACATGAGACAATGCTAGAAGTCAACTCAACTACCAGTGAATAAAATGAGAAAGTCTTTCTATTCAATTCCCAGTTCTCATTGTGTTGGATATCAGATATATGATAAACTATAAGTCGTCTCCTAGGGAGAAAATGGCCCTCAAAGTACTATTTTTTGTTGTAGTTAACAAAATCTTTCACTTTCTTAGTTCCTTCACACTAGAATCAAATACAAAATAAGAATCCTGGTGTCTTAGGTGACTTTGAAGGCAAAAAGAAATTGCGAGTTCCTAAAAATAATTCACAGAGATGCAAAAGCATAAAATCAGCAATTAATACAGTATTTAAAGATCATCCTGTCCCACTTTTATAAGTATGAGATGTAAGTTATCGTTTTTTGGTTCAGAGACTCCTTGGATCACTAGTTTAGTTCTATAATTACTTGAACACTGTTTTAAAGCCCACCTCAGTGTGCAGGCTACTCTAAAACATACAGTTTAAATCATTAGATAAATTCTTATCTGAAAGTCAGAAAATAATTTAAAACTCCCACACAGAAATCACACTGTACTTTAGATTTCAATGGCATTTTAATTTTTTCAGGTGAGATAAATATAACTTAATTTCTGTCTTTAAAGTTGGTGGTGGTGTTATTGAATATGAAACCACAGAATTTTTTTTTTTATTGTTGAGACAATTATGTTTTTTCCTAGGGGATAGAAAAATGCCCATGAAGTTTACATATACTTGCTTTTATTTCTATTTTTATTCCTTTGAGAATCTGGTAATCTCCAAGGGAATCTTTATTATTTTTTTTTAGATTAGTTTATTTATCTATTTTTTTAACTTTACGGTATTGTATTTGTTTTGCCATACATTGACATGAATCCACCATGGGTGTACATGTTTTCCCCTTCCAGAACCCCCCTGCCACCTCCCTCTCCATCCCATCCCTCCGGGTCATCCCGGTGCACCAGCCCTGAGCACCCTGTATCATGCGTTGAGCCTGGACTGGCGATTCGTTTCACATATGATAATTTACATGCTTCAGTGCCATTCTCCCATATCATCCCGCCTTCGCCCTCTCCCATAGAGTCCATAATACTGTTCTATTTATCTGTGTCTCTTTTGATGTCTCGCATACAGGGTTATCTTTACCAGTTAACTAAATACCATATATATGTGTTAGTATACTGTATTGGTGTTTTTCTTTCTGACTTACTTCACTCTGTATAATAGGCTCCAGTTTCATACACCTCATTAGAGCTGACTCGAATGCATTCTTTTTAATGGCTGAGTAATATTCCATTGTGTATATGTACCACAGCTTCCTTATCCATTCGTCTGCTGGGCATCAAGGGAATCTTTAGAATGCTAGAATGTTTAAAATCTTACTATAAAAGAGATCATTGTTATTGGGCTGGTACTGTAAACTGTCTACATAATATCACATCTTATCTTGTTAAGGATTTTCCTCAGATTCTTTGTTTTCTACTTTTTTAGGTTTAAAAATGGTAGACCAAATAACTGAAAATATAGTGGTCAGATTGGTGGACATCCTGAACATAAACAACCAGGGTCATGGAAGTTCCCAAAGAGAAGTTTAAGTCAGCCATGCAAATTTCTGATCAGGGAGTCAGTGATGTTGATTTTAAAATATCCCTTCTCTATTTCATCATGAGATTTTTGGCATTACTCTTAATTGCCTTAATATGAAAGGTTAGGGTGAAGGTTAAGAAAGTCAAGAAGCCCTGGATGACTTCTAGAATACCTCACGATATTACTTAAGGGAAAAAAAAAATATTCACCAGAGGTTCTGCTCTGGCTGTGCACACCCTTGCCATTGTTAACAAAGATGCTAATTGTGCTCTGCAGTCCATTTTGAATCAGTTTGATTATGTGGTGTGAGGTAGGGTTTGAGGTTCTTTTTTTTCTAAACAAATACCCAGAGGCTCCACCACTCTTAATTGCAAAGGCTGCCTTTTCTCCATTGAATTACTTTGGCAAATTTATTAAAATATTTGAACATACATGGCTGGTTCTAGTTTTGTAATCTCTATTCTGTTTCAATGATTTTTTTTTCTCTTCCTCTGGACATCATGACCACATTGTCTTGGTTACTGCAGCTTGATATTAAGTCTTCGAGCTATATGAGGCCTCCAACTCTGTTCTTTTTCAAAAATTCTTGGTTATTTTACATGCATTTCATTATCATATAATTTTAAAACCAATCTGTCAATTTCTATAAAACTTCTGTTTTTTTGGGGGGAGTGGTGTTAGTATTGAACCTATAGATCAATTTGGAGACAGTTGATTATTTTGCTTCCCAACACATGGACACATTGTACCTTTTCCAATTATTTAAGTCTTCTTTCCATCTAGTATCAGTTTCAAGGGCGTTTTAAGTACTTTTTAGAGCAAGTCTGCTTGTGGCAATTTTTTTCAGCTATTGCTTATCTGAAAATATCTTTAGTCCCAAACATTTTTGAATGATAGTCTTTGTTATCTATACAATTATGGATGAATACATTTTTACTGTTTTTATTGAAATATAGTTGGTTTACAATACTGTGTTAGTTTCATTTATACCATAGTGATTCAGTGTTGACACTTTTGCAGATTATATTTTGTTATAGTTCATTACAATATAATAGGTATAATTTCTTGCACTATAAAGCAAATCCTTGTTAATTATTTTATACATAGTAGCTTATATTAATTATATACCTTTTATTTGTCCCTCCCCTCTTTGATAACCACAAATCCATTTCCTATGTCTGTGAGTGTGTTTCTGTTATGTATACACCTCATTTGTATTTTTTAGATTCCACATATCAGTGATATCATACAGTCTTTGTCTGACTTATTTCACTAAACATAATATTCTCTAGGTCCATCCACATTGCTACTAGTGGCAGTATTTCATTTCTTCTGACTGAGTAATACTCCTGGACACTCATGAGCAAGTCTGGGTCAGTCTCTTGTGGGGTCACTGCTCCTTTTCCCTGGGTCCTGGTGTGCACAAGGTTCCGTTTGTGTCCTCCAAGAGTCTGTTTCCCCAGTCCTGTGTAAGTTCTGGCGGCTCTATGGTGGGGTTAATAGCGACCTCCTCCAAGAGGGCTTATGCTATACCCAGGCCTACTGCACCCAGAGACCCTGCCTCTGCAGTAGTCCACCTCCTCAGGAGACACTCAACAGAGTTCTGTATCAGTCTCTGTGGAGACTCTGGGTCCTGGAGTGCACAAGTTATGTTTGAGCCCTCTGAGCATCTCTGGCAGGTATGGGGTTTGATTTTAAATGTGATTTCGCCCCTCCTACCAGCTTGCTGGAGCTTCTCCTTTGCTCTTGTACATGGGGTCTCTCCTCAAAGTCACTCCAGTGCAACACAGCTGCCACTCCAGCATCTACCGTCTTGCTGGGGCTTCTCTGCCCTTGGATGTGGGGTATATCCTCACAGTCACTCCAGTGACACAGCCACCACTGCAGCACCATGCACCCAGCATCCCCCTTCCCCCCGATCTTTGGTAGTTACCAGAAAAAATTTAATTATAAATGTGGCTTGCTTTATATTTCCAGTGGACATGGTATTATGCATAGCAGGGCTCCCCAACGATTGATTGAATCACTGCCTAAACCATCTCTCTCAACTCCCATTCCTGTCCATGGAAAAACTGTCTGCCACAAAATCAGCCCCTGGTGCCAAAAAGGTGGGAACAGCAGCTCTGAATAAGGAACTCCTGAATGCAGAGTTCCAAAGAATAGCAAGGAAAGATAAGAAAGTCTTCTTCAGTGATAAATGTAAAGAAAGAGAGGAAAACAACAGAATATGAAAGACTAGAGATCTCTTCAAGAAAATTAGAGATACCAAGGGAACATTTCATGCAAAGATTTACACAATAAAGGACAGAAATGGTATGGACTGAACAGAAGCAGAAGATATTAAGAAGAGGTGGCAAGAATACATAGAAGAACTGAAGAAAAGAGATATTCACGACCCAGATAATCACAATGGTGTGATTATCATATGACACAATATGTGATGGTTTAGGCAGTTATCACTCACCTAGAGCCAGACATTCTGGAATGTGAAGTCAAGTGGGCCTTAGGAAGCATCACTATGAACAAAGCTAGTGGAGATGATGGAATTCCAGTTGAGCTATTTCAAATCCTAAAAGACGATGCTGTGAAAGTGCTAAACTCAATATGCCAGCAAATTTGGAAAACTCAGCAGTGGCCACAGGACTGGAAAAGGTCAGTTTTCATTCCAATCCCAAAGAAAGACAATGCCAAAGAATGCTCAAACTATTGCACAGTTGCACTCATCTCACATGCTAGCAAAATAAGACTCAAAACTCTCCAAGCCAGGCTTCAACAGTACGTGAACCGTGAACGCCCACATGTTCAAGCTGGATTTAGAAAAGGCAGAGGAACCAGAGATCAAATTGCCAACATCCACCGGATCATCGAAAAAGCAAGAGAGTTCCAGAAAAACATCTACTTCTGCTTTATTGACTATGCCAAAGCCTTTGATTGTGTGGATCACAACAAGCTGTGGAAAATTCTTCAAGAGATGGGAATACCAGACCACCTGACCTGCCTCTTGAGAAATCTATATGCAGGTCAAGAAGCAATATTTAGAACTGGACATGGAACAACAGACTGGTTCCAAATAGGGAAAGGGCTGGAATCAAGATTGCCAGGAGAAACATCAATAACCTCAGATATGCAGATGACACCACCCTTATGGCAGAAAGCAAAGAAGAACTAAAGAGCCTCTTGATGAAAGTGAAAGAGGAGAGTGAAAAAGTTGGGTTAAAACTCAACATTCAGAAAACTAAGATCATGGCATATGGTCCCATCACTCATGGCAAACAGATTGGTAACAGTGGAAACAGTGATACATTTTACTTTTGGGGGCTCTAAAATCAGTGCAGATGGTGACTGCAGCCATGAAATTAAAAGATGCTTACTCCTTGGAAGAAAAGTTATGCTAACCTAGACAGCATATTAAAAAGCAGAGACACTACTTTGTCAACAAAGGTCTATCTAGTCAAAGCTATGGTTTTTCCAGTAGTCATGTACGTATGTGAGAGTTGGACTATAAAGAAAGCTGAGCTCCAAAGAACTGATGCTTTTATACTGTGGTGTTGGAGAAGACTCTTGAGAGTCCCTTGAGCTGCAAGGAGATCCAACCAGTCCTTTCTAAAGGAAATCAGTCCTGATTATTCATTGAAAGGACTGATACTGAATCTGAAATGCCAGTCCTTTGGCCACCTAATGCGAAGAGGTGACTCACTTGAAAAGACCCTTATGCTGGGAAAGATTGAAGGCAGGAGGAGAAGGGGACAACATAGGATGAGGTCATTGTGGGGCATCACCGTCTCAATGGACATGAGCTTGGGTAAACTCTGGGAGTTGGTGATGGACAGGGAGGCCTGGTGTGCTTCAGTCCATGGGGTCGTAAAGTCAGACACAACTAAGCAACTGAAGTGAACTGATGATCCAACAATTCAACTTCTGTGTATATATCCAGAAAGAAAGAAATTACTAGTTTGAAAATGTAAATGCCTTTTTACATTTAGCATTTAAGTATGTCCTTTCCTTTTCTTCTGATATCCCTTATTAAAAATGATGAATGAGGCATGGTTTGTATTTTTGTTCCTTGAATGTTTTTGTCCCCTCTGATTGTCTTCAAATTTTTGTCTTTAACTTTGGTTTTTATCAGTTTGACTAGAATGTGATCAGATGTGGTTTTCTTTGTATTTATCTTGCTTAAATTTCAGTCAGCATCTTGGATCTGTAAATAGTTGAATTTTACCATAATGGGAATTTTCAACCATTATTTTTCTAACCCCCCTTTTTTCCCCTGAGTTTGCAATGTGGTGTTACACTGCTTGTTACTTTGTGTACAATTCAGAGTGTCTTTCTTTGCTGTTTCTTTTTATTTATTTATTTTAATATAAATTTATTTATTTTAATTGGAGGCTAATTACTTTACAATATTGTATTGATTTTGCCATATATTGACATGAATCCGCAATGGGTGCACATGTGTTCCCCATCCTGAACCCTCCTACTTCCCTCCCCATTCCATCCCTCTGGGTCATCCCAGTAAACCAGCCCAGAAATTTGACATTCTGCAGCTTTGTACTCAAGCTACTGACTATGTCTTTACTAACACACTTTTAAAACTCAGTGGTCTTTTTAATATTTCAGACACTGAAGTTTCCAGTTCTAGAATTTAAATTTAGCAGTTTTTTAACTGAAGTATAGTTGATTTAGAATATTTGTTTGGGGTGTTTAGCATAGTGACTCAATATTTTCACAGATTAGATTACATTTAAAGCAATTATATTCATTTTATTCCCTGTGCTGTAAAATACATCCTTGTATCTAGTTTCATACATAATAGTTTGTACCTTTTAATCCCCCACTCCAATCTTCTCCTCCTCCAACTAGCAGTCACTAGTTTCTCCCTATCTGTGAATCTGTGTCAGTTTTGTTATATTCATTAATTCCATTTTTTAGGTACATGTAAGTGATAACCTACAGTATTTGTCCCTCTTTGTCTGACTTATTTCACTAAGTATAATATACTCGTACCTTTAAAATCTCCATCTACATTGCCTCTATTTCATGAAGACTGTAATTGCCTCCCACATTGACAATTGCAAACCTATCTGGTCTCCTTGATTTCATTCTCTCCACTTCCCCCAGTTATATTCTCTGTATATTGCCCAATAGTCTTTATCACACCCTCGATTACAAACTTTCAGTGGTTTGTTAGTGATCTTGAAATTTCATATACCTTATCTTGGTTTAGGAAGCCCTGGGCTACTTATGAATCGCCAACCATCCCCTGTACTCATGGTTTATCCACGTTGGCTTAAAAAAAAAAAAAACAAAAAAACTCAGTTCCAATTTTTGCTTCAGAACTGTCTTCTGGAGACAGCCAGAAAGACACCGTTGGTGTAATTGTTTCCTGTACCATTTTTCTTGAAAAATGGCACATTTGTAGAAAAGTTTTAAGGTTAGTACAAAGAATTCTTGTAGTTACCCAGAGACCTTATTCAAATTTTACCATTTGTCCCAGTGGTATCATTTATTGGAAAAGGATTTTAAAATCATGAGATTCACCCACTTGTTATGGTTTTTAGTTTCTTTAACTCTAGAACAGTTTATTTCTCAATCTTTTCTTGACTTTGATCATTTTGATATCACCTTGAAGAGTACAGGTCGCTCATTTTGTAATATGTCTCTCAGATTGGATTTTCCCTTTTTTTTTTGACCACGCTGCATGGCATACAGGATCTTAATTCTCTGACCCGGGATCGGAACCTGTGCTTCTTGCAGGGAAAGATGCAGAGTCTTAGCCACTGGACCACCCTTGAAGTCTCCCAACACTGTTTTTTTGTTTTTTATTCTTAGATTTAGGTTACACTTATTTGGCCAGGGTCTTTGTCATAGAGTCTATTTCTTCTTATTGCAAATTATGTGGCAAATGATATCTGCTTTTCTTATTACTGATGGTGTTAACTTTTACTATTTTGATTGGTGATGCTCAGTTGTGTCTGACATTTTGCAGCCCATGGACTGTATCTCACCAAGCTCCTTTGTCCATAGGATTTTTCAGGCAAGAATACTGGAGTGGGTTGCCATTTCCTCCTCCAGGGGGTCTTTCTGACCCAGGGATCGAACCCATTCCTCCTGTGTCTCCTGCGTGGCAGGTGGAGTGTTTACCACTGAGCCACCTGGGAAACTCTTTATCATTTGATTAGTCATATCGTTTAGATGAAGGATACCAGTTTCTCCACTGCAGAATTAGCTTTAAGTATTTTATGGGTAGATATTTTCAGTTCAGTTCAGTCGCTTAGTTGTGTCTGACTCTTTGCAACCCCATGCACTGCAGCACTCCAGGCTTCCCTGTCCAACACCAACTCTTGGAGCTTGCTCCAACTCACGTCCATCAAGTCAGTGATGCCATCCAACCATCTCATCCTCTGTCATGCCCTTCTCCTGCCTTCAATCTTTCCCAGCATTAGGGTCTTTTCCAATGAATCAGTTCTTCGCATCAGGTGGCCACAGTATTGGAATTTCAGGTTCAACATCAGTCCTTCCAATGAATATTCAGGGTTGATTTCCCTTAGGATTGATTGGTTTGATCTCCTTGCAGTCTAAGGGACTCTAAAGTCTTCTCCAACACCACAGTTCAAAAGCATCAATTCTTTGGTGCTCAGACCATATAAAATCTCAGTTTTTTTAAACTTTTACTCAATATGAACATTTATTGTTTTTATGCTTGAATTATTACTATAATTGTCAGATGTTCATTTTCTAATCCCTTTGTTCCTTATAAATCTCCTGATTGTTGACATTGTACAGTAAGGAACAATTTTTTGTCCCCATTTCTGTATTCACTTATATATTTTTTTTAAAATCAATGTGGAGTCAGGAATTACTACTATTTATTATCACTATCACTATAGCTTCTAGATCTAGCCAGTCTCTTTTTAAGCTGGCTTTTGACATACCTTTTTGGAATGCTTATAATTCCAGTGGAGAAGAAAATAGCAACCTACTCCAGTACTCTCGCCTGGAAAGTCCCATGGATGGAGGAGCCTGGTGGGCTGCAGTCCATGGGGTCGCGAAGAGTAGGACACGACTGAGCGACTTCACTTTCACTTTTCCCTTTCATGCATTGGAGAAGGAAATGGCAACCCATTCCAGTGTTCTTGCCTGGAGAATCCCAGGGACAGGGGAGCCTGGTGGGCTGCCGTCTATGGGGTCGCACACAGTTGGACACGACTGAAGCGACTTAGCAGCAGCAGCAGGCTCTCAATGAAAATCTATTAAATGAGTGATATTGTGATTTGAGGAAAATAACTCTCAGTTTAATAGTTTCCATAACTAGTGGTTTCATTTCATTTGTTGTATTCAGTTCAGTTCAATTCAGTCGCTCAGTCATGTCCAAATCTTTGCGACCCCATGAACTGCAGCATGCCAGGCCTGCCTGTCCATCACCAACTCCTGAAGTCCACCCAAACCCATGTCCATTGAGTTGGTGATGCCATCCAACCATCTCATCCTCTGTTGTCCCCTTCTTCTTCTGCCCTCAATCTTTCCTAGCATCAGGGTCTTTTCCAAGGAGTCAGCTCTTTGCATCAGGTGGCCAAAGTATTGGAGGTTCAGCTTCAACATCAGTCCTTCCAGTGAAGAGCCAGGACTGATCTCCTTTAGGATGCACTGGTTGGATCTCCTTGCAGTCCAAGGGACTCTAAAGAGTCTTCTCTAACACCACAGTTCAAAAGCATCAATTCTTCTGTGCTCATGTTTCTTTATAGTCCAACTCTCACATCCATACATGACCACTGGAAAAACCATAGCCTTGACTAGACGGACCTTTGCTGGCAAAGTAATGTCTCTGCTTTTTAATATGCTGTCTAGGTTGGTCACAACTTTCCTTCCAAGAAGTAAGCGTCTTTTAATTTCATGGCTGCAGTCACCATCAGCAGTGATTTTGGAGCCCAGAAAAATAAAGTCAGCCACTGTTTCCACTGTTTCCCCATCTATTTGCCATCAAGTGATGGGACCAGATGCTATGATCTTAGTTTTCTGAATGTTGAGCTTTAAGCCAACTTTTTCACTCTCCTCTTTCGCTTTCCTCAAGAGGCTCTTTAGTTCTTCTTCACTTTCTGCCATAAGGGGGAGTCATCTGCATATCTGAGGTTATTGATATTTCTTCCAGCAATCTTGATTCCAACTTGTGCTTCATGCAGCCCATCATTTCTCATGATGTACTCTGTATATAAGTTAAATAAATAGGGTGACAATATACAGCCTTGATGTCCTCCTTTTCCTATTTGGAACCAGTCTGTTGTTCCATGTCCGGTTCTAACTGTTGCTTCCTGACCTGCATACAGATTTCTCAAGAGGCAGATCAGGTGATCTGGTATTCCCATCTCTTGAAGAATTTTCCACAGCTTATTGTGATCCACACAGTCAAAGGATTTGTCATAGTCAATAAAGCAGAAATAGATGTTTTTCTGGAACTCTCTTGCTTTTTCAGTGATTTTTTGTATTATATTCCCAATTATCCCTGATATCTACTGTTACATTACCTAGTGAAAATTCAGTTAAATATTATTTGACATAGCTCGCATGACCTTAGAATTGCCACTACTTTAGTTTAGAATCTTTGTAAAACTTAGAACAACATTATATCCATGCCACAGATACCATGTTCAAAAACTCTAAAATGTTTTATTTTTACAGCTGTATTAGTTGATTAAGGTGGCCACATAAAAATACCACAAATTCGTGGTCTAGACAACAGAAATTTCTCAGTTCTAGAGGCTGGAAATCGTAAGACCAAGGTGTTGGTAGGTTTGATTTCTCTTGAGGCCTCTCTTTGGATTGTGGACAGCCACACCCTGGTATCTCTTCCTCTTCTGCAATGGACACCAGTTACATTGGATTACAACCCCACTCTTATGACCTCATTTAACCTTAGTTACCACACTGGGAATTGGGGCTTCAGCATATGAATTCTTGGGGACACAGTTTAGTCCTTAACATTGGCTGCCTCTGTTTTATTATGTTTTCAATACCATGCCTGTACAGAAAATCATATTGATTTCCCCCCCAAACACACATTTCTTTGGTCAGATGAACACAGAAACCTCCATAACACTCAGGTGGAGATGAAGGCAGAGAAGGCAATGGCAACACACTCCAGTACTCTTGCCTGGAAAATCCCATGGATGGAGGAGCCTGGTAGGCTGCAGTCCATGGAGTGGCTAAGAGTCACACACGACTGAGGGACTTCACTTTCACGCGTTGGAGAAGGAAGTGGCAACCCACTCCAGTATTCTTGCCTGGAGAATCCCAGGGACGGGGGAGCCTGGTGGGCTGCCATCTATGGGGTCACACAGAGTCGGACACGACTGAAGCGACTTAGCAGCAGCAGCAGCAGCAGCAGAGATGAAGGAACTTTTCCACTTTATTCAATATTTTACAATTGGTTGGTGGTTCTTCCTGTTGCTAAGTGCTAGATGAGTCTTAAGACTTTTTCAAGCATCTCTAAATATAAGGTTTTTTTTTCTGTTTATTCATTAAAAAAATTTTTTTTGACAAAAGTTCACAGGTAATCTTAGCTAGTTATGATCTTTTCTCTAAACCGGCCGGATTACTTTAAAAATTACCAATCCAATAGGATCAGCTATTTATTTGAATGACATGCATTAAGAAAATAATTCTGCACTTTCGGTCTTTGTAAGACTTTTTGACAGGTAATTCTCCAGTGACTACTAATGTGTACAGAGTTTCCTTTTGGGTTAATGAAAATGTTCTAAACTTAGGTTTTGGTAATGGTTGCACAACTTGGTCAATGCAATAAAAACCAGTGAATTGCACTTTAAAGGGGGGGAATTATATCTGAATAAATATGTTTTAAAAGGGTAATATCTGAATTTATTCTATTTGTTATCATTGTCAACTAGTGACATTTAGCTGATATACTGATTAGAGTTATCTCTGTATCTAATCAGATATGCTGATTAGAGATTAGAGTTATCTCATGTTATGAAATTACTTTTCCATGTTTTACATATTAAGTTTTCTCATTTATTCTACATCCAGTACTCATCCCTTTGTGAAAAGAATCTAATAAGGTTTTTTTTTTTAATTACTATTTACTTTAACTGGGAAAATTAGAATGGAGATGAGTAATCACATCAAAATTTGGAACACTAGTCATAAGTAATTGAAAATCCAGAGGAAAAGAAAGGCTAACATATGAAGACATCTCCAACTTTTTGAAACTAAGAAAACTCATTTTCATGGCTCAAAAGAAATGGATCTAATCCCTGAAATTCAGTCATAACATCTAAAACCCTCTTTTTCTGTCAGCTATCCCATGCCAGAAAATGTGCCATAAAAAGAAGAGACTTTTTATGATAAGCATGGTTTCTAGCACTACCCCTAAATCTTCAAGGGATTTTACATGAGTAACCATTGCTCACTGCTCATGCTTATAATTCAATGTGTGAGTTTTGATCAGGCTTTTTCTAAGACAAAATAATGCTTTTAACTCATGGTGATATTTAAGCACTTAAGTTCAGCTCCTAGAATGAGCTTCTAAGTTATTTTCTAGATTTTTTTCACTAATTGCTTTGTCCTATTCAAGTAAAACATGTGCTGATATCAGTATTGCACTTTAATATTATGCTGCATTTAAAATTTTTAGTTGTAAGCGATCTTTGAAAAAGCCATTTTAAATAAAACTAATAGAAACTGATGTTTACCAATAGTCAAATCTGCCTAAATTATCTGTTTTTAGTAATGAGGGAAAACCCCAAATCTGGAACTTACAGCTCTGCCTTTCTCTTGAGCAGAGTAGTAAATGCAACTCTCTGAATCCAATAAGTTGATTACCTTTTTTTTTCCTAACGTTTAACAATTTCCTCAGTAACTTATTCCAAAATATCTCCATTTCCTTCTCTTGCCTCATGCAAACAGAGTCTATCATTTCCCATCAAAGTAAAGTTTGGCTATTTTGAATGACCTTTTTTCCCCACAAACTTGAACTGTAGTCTATTCCTCTTTGTTTTCTCTCTGAATGATACATAAGCTTGGGAAAATGTTGCTGGATTTCTCTGAGCATAAAATGCAGAGATTCCCAGAGTTCTCAGAGCTTGGTAACAATGTCTACTTCAGTCTGGCAGTGTGCCTGAGGGGCTAAGGGCCCAAGGCTGCCTTTGAAAGGAAAGACCTTCTGCCTTTGAAAGGAGAAGCCAAGAAGGAAGAGAATCAGTCTATAGTTTAAATGGGGTTCCAGTTTGATCAGTTACACTAGCCTACTGTGTCTACATGTGGTCACAGAACTTACTGAAAAGCTGATTAATCTAAAATAATAATCAGTTTTTGCCCAGCCAATCACATTAGCCATGAAATAGATCTCATTAAGTTCAAATTAAATGTGTCTAATTCAGACCAACTGAAGGGAAGTTTAGGCACATTTGACTATTGGTAAACATCAGTCTCTATTAGTTTTATTTAGTGGCTTTTTCAAAGATCACTTACAACTAAAAATTTTAAACACAGCTTAATATTAAAGTGCAATATTGATATCAGAACATGTTTTACTTGAACAGGACAAAGCAATTAGTGAAAAATTCTAGAAAAATAACTTAGAAGCTCATTCTTCTCTGAATTTTAGTGCTTAAATCTCACCATGAGGAAAATGGCATTTGGAAAAAAGGTTCTTCAAGCTGCCATGTGAAGAATGGATGGGAGGGGAGAGTGGGGGAGTCTTCTGTCTTTTTCCGTGGCTGCCCCTATCAGTGAATAGCCTTCTCAAACTACTTTCTGCAGATGTACTGTTTCACATTCTTCTTTTTCCTACCACAACTAACTGATTTTTAATGCAAGTAATAGCTTCACCTCTAAATTTAGCCCCTTAGAGAACCCAACCCAATGGCCCTTGAATATGCAGGGCTCCTGGGTAGGAAATCATATTAATGCCAATTTGGGGCTTGCAGCTTGCAGGATAAATGAAGTTATCTTTGGATTGGTTTACTCCACTTGGGTCAATAGCTGGCCTCCTTTCTTGTCTGGTAACACTTACCTGATTTGTGTTTAAAACTTGCTAGTCTGCCCTAACATAGATATTTCTGAAAGTTCAGAAACAGGTTTTTTTTGTGATGTCTCAAGAGCCATTTCCTTTAGCAAATCATAGTGCATCAGGGCTGGAAGGGAATCGTAGAAATCATCTATTCCTGCACTGTATGGAAAAAAAATAAATCTTCGGAGAGAAGAATGGGAAGTTAGCTTGGATTGAGGTATGAAGAACTTGTTTTGTTCACATTCAAGAGTTGATACTTTGTCCTGGAAGTAATCAAAGGTGATTGTGACTGAGTGTTATTGTGTTTGTTTTGGGGTGAGGAGAGAAGGTCTGAGTTCAGAAAGAACATTCTGGCAGAAGTTTAAAGGGCATTGAGAAAGGGTAAAACTAGGGTCTGAGGAGAGCATTTCAGGGTGTGATACAATTTCTGGTGAAAGTAATGGGGATTGAACTAGGTCTCTAAATGTCAGGATGAAGACCAGAACATAGAGCTATTGAAGAGACAGAATTATGAGGGTTTTCTGAATGATCAAATGTCACGGGTGTAGGAGAAAGAGAAGCTGAGTATTTATTGATTGATGGGCAAGCTGAGTAGTCAGTCATGGCCATTCAGTGTGATAAGGACTTACAGGCTGGAGACTTATGAAAATGTTTGGCTATGTGGGTAATGATATTAACAGTAATGCTACTGATGATAATACCATTGGGAAATGTCTAATGGATGTGGAGTTAACAGACTTCATCAATAGCATATATTTGAAGTATCCTCTGACCCTATCAATTATCAAATACATTTGTCTTCTTAGTATTTCCTTTCAATATTTTTTAAGAGACAGAAATATTAAAAAACTATTTAGTCCTATTTCTGCCATGCCCTTTAGCAAGTCATTTCATCTTGCTGAACCTAACTTCCTTATCTAGATATGGAGATAATAAAACAGGCTTATCTTAACTTAGTGTATAAGTCATATAAAACGGATAAGGGAAAGTATTTTGAAAACCTAAAAAAGCACACATGCCATAGACTAATTTTTTTATTAAGAGAATTGAAGGTCATCTTATCCCTATTATAGAAATGTACTTTAGGGACTTCCCAGTGGTTAAGACTCTGTGTTTCCACTGCAGGGAGCTTGGGTTTAATCCCGGAAACTAAGATCCCACATGCCCCACAGTGTGGCCAAAAAAAAAAGTGACTTTAAGTGCTCTCCCCCTTCCATATTCTTCGTGCATTATGGAACTCTTCAAATACATTAAACTCTGGCAAAACATTGGCATTCTTACGCCCTGTCAGCTGGCTGTGAATGTTTCTAAGAAAGAATACCCCTACATTTTCAGTGGAGTTTTCAGCTATCATCTAGGAAACCACTAGGACTGCTTTGACATCCAGGAGTTTCTTTGAGTGATCTAGATGCCAGGGAAGGCATTTGTGGTGGGACATAGCTGCTGCTGCTGCTGCTGCTAAGTCGCTTCAGTCGTGTCCAACTCTGCGACCCCTAGACAGCAGCCCACCAGGCTCCACCATCCCTGGGATTCTCCAGGCAAGAACACTGGAGTGGGTTGCCATTTCCTTTTCCAACGCATGAAAGTGAAAATGAAGTCGCTCAGTCATGTGTGACTCTTAGTGACCCCATGGACTGTAGCCTACCAGGCTCCTCCATCCATGAGATTTTCTAGGCAAGAGTACTGGAGTGGGGTGCCATTACCTTCTCCGAGTGGGACATAGAGGAGGTCTCAAATCTGTAATTTTGTGGGGAAATTTCTTGCGACTATAATTTATTTTGTTTCAGACTTACCCTGGTAGCACAGATGGTAAAGAATCTGCCTGCAATGCAGGAGACCCAGGTTCAATCCCTGGGTCAGGAAGGTCCCCTGGAGGAGAAACTGACAACCCACTCTTGCCTGGAGAATCTCATGGACAGAGGAGCCTGGTAGGCTACAGCCCAAGGTTGCAAAGAGTCAGACACGACTGAGTGACTGATACAACACTATCAGCAACCTGAGTAGTGATAAGGCCTTTTTTCCCCAAGTCAATAGATTTAAATGGCATAATTAAGAACTATGCATAAATTTCTCAGAAAAATCTTTCTAGCTGTGGTAGGTTTCATCCTGACCTGAAAAAGAATTAGAACATTTGGAAATGCATCCAGATAACTGTGTTATAGGTTTGCTATGTGTTCCTGTGGACTGAAAGGTGATCATGTGCAAGAAAGACATAAAAGCCGAGATTTATAAAAGGCACATCAGAGGCCAAGATTTTTAAAAGTTGATATATTTGTACAGAAAAAAATGAGTGCCTTGGAAGTCCTTTTAAATTTGAAGCCCTTTATTTTTACTTGAGTTATTTAAATAACGGTCCTGAAACCAAGAGACAAAGTTCACTCTCTGCAGAAAATTTAATTGAAAACAGCACTGGCCTCAGTGCCACAAACTTGGTCTCTTATCCTGGCTCAGACACTCTCGTGACTCAGGTGACATATGAGGAAGGAATTGATATATTTATACCTGGGATTCCTCCTAACTCTAAAATTCAGAGTCTTAAGTCTTCTCAGAATTCCTAAAATCCTTTTAATTGTGATTTTTGTGAAGATTAGTACAACAAAGTAGACAATTTTCTATAATGAGGTGGGGCTCAGTCCTCACTAAAACTAAAAATTTTTCATGTTGGCTTGAAACAGGGGAAATAAGACATTTAGAGAGAGAACTCTTTCCATGCTATGGATGGGCGTTATCAATAACTACATTTAGCCATGATTGCTTTCTATCTCTTTTGACTAGTATCAAGCCCAAGTAGATAATTCATGTGTCTTCAGATGGCTAAGTAAGCACTATAGAAACGTAAAAACCATTTGGGAATGGAAGGTTCAACCATATAATATTAAACATGGCCTGAGCAGTTTTAGCATATGCTATTTTTGGCCAAAGGCATAGAGAAGTATAGTCATTGGGCTGTAATGAGAGTCTGCTTTTCTACATTATATTTCTACTTAATTAAAGCATTTCTTTCCTATTTGTTATTTCCAAGTTTATTTTGTTTTTGTTCACAAAGCGTAATAAGTTAACAGATAAACTAGCTTCTCTTTTTAGCCTCTGTGGGATGCAGCTTCATTAGCTGAAGTAACATATATGTGTGTGTGTGTATGTATGTGTGTGTGTGTGTGTGTGTGTGTGTGTGTGTGTATATATTAATCAATACATTTCTGCTGTGTCTTTTTCCACTACTATATTGTTCTGGTCAGTAGTTGGTGCTCCTGCCTATGTTCATTTTGCATACAGATGTCTCATTCTGCCAGCTAATTGTAAAGAAATGTATGTGAAAAATTTCTTACTAATTAGCCTTTTTGCCATGTGTTATATTGACCTTAGTCCTTCTGTGGCCCATTGTAGTACAACCCAGGGAAGCTGGTTAGAAATAGGAAAGGGCACTTAGAAAACAATGTGTATGATGTCCAGTGACCCAGAAGAAGCAGTTATGCCAGTGTCAGAACTATGTGAAGTATGTGTGGCTAACTGTCCAAACATGGTCATGCTGAAATTGATTCAGTGTAGTGTGGACAATGAGAAAGGCACTGCCGTAGGCACTTTCAGGTACACCAAGAGGTTTAAAGCACAGTCTAGGTTCTCTTGAGGCTTACAATATAACAAGACTCAGACAACTATAGTTGAGGGAAAGGACTCAGGGAAAGTTGCTTTGAGATAGGTCATATAATTTTTCCTCTGTGCTTATTTGACTGATGTCGTTTATGTGCCATCTAAAGCTTCCCTGGTGGCTCAGACAGTAAGAATCTGCCTGCAATGTGGGAGACCCGGGTTCAATCTCTGGGTTGGGAAGATCCCCTGGAGAAGAGAAAGGCAATCCTCTCCAGTATTCTTGCCTGGAGCAT
The DNA here is from genome assembly GCF_054371585.1 of Giraffa tippelskirchi. Taxonomy (NCBI): domain Eukaryota; kingdom Metazoa; phylum Chordata; class Mammalia; order Artiodactyla; family Giraffidae; genus Giraffa; species Giraffa tippelskirchi. The sequence continues at coordinate 8,103,966 of NC_137289.1, read as the reverse complement.
TCCATGGACAGAGGAGCCTGGTGGGCTACAGTCCCTGGGGTCCCTAAGAGGTGGACACAACTGAGCAACTAACATTTCCACTTTCAAAGCTTTCCCCAGGTTGAGAAAATCCACTTCAACTCAAAGCCTGGACAGCTCCTATGCTGTCCAGGCTCACTCTCCAGTTTCATCAGTAATCTGAGTTACAATGAGACAACCTAGTTACAAAGGCTCCAATAAAGAACACATTTAGAGAGTTTTGAGACAAGTCTTAAGGGTTGTGAAGGATTTTGACAGGCACAGATAATGCCAAAGGGAGAAGGAGATCAATGGGAAAGAAGGCATAGCATTAAGAAATGGAGCATCGCCAGATATTGATGAATGAGGTAGGGTTCTGGGAAGTGCAAGCGATCTAATTTGGCTGCAGCGGTGGGGGGGGGAGATGAGCTCTTGTAGTGAGGGAGTGACATCATCACTGAAAGCTTCAACATGAATTCTGGCAGCAGTAGAGCAGGTGGACTAACAGGCATGGAGAGTGTGTGTCCTAAACGAAAAGAAATGTGAGCCTTTGCTGGTACAGGGGCTCTGGGAATGGGGACGAGGGACAGATGTCAAAGGCATGGAGAAGGATCTGTGACAACTGATTGGATCCAGAATGTCTTTGAAAGAGAATGTTGATGACAAAGCTGATTTATTTCTGTGAATTTTGTCATGGTCATATTTTTTTTTTGCTTGTTTCGGTTAGTTCTCTTATCAATGTATCTTTCTGTTTTCATGGAGATTCTCTTATACATTGAGAGATTATATAGTGAATTGATGCATGCTTATTGTATACGTCTCCTAGTTTAATCATAAAATCTTTAAGATATATATTAATAAATGTGAAATGTCATTAATACAGACATAAGACTCTCCAGTTAAAAGTAATTCATCTCTTGTCCAACTTTCCTTTTCACTTGATAAAGGGAATGATAGAGGATTTTTGTAAAGGTGATATTACAAGGAAATAAAGCTAGGTGGGATGCTTTGTTCTTATCTTGGTAGATACTAAAATGACTCTGCTTTCCACTACCCAAAGATATGTATGTTATAGTTAATTAGCCTGATCTCATACTTGTTCAAAAGTCTTTAAAGTGTTCATCTAATATGAGATAACATAAGGCGTCCTGGCTCACAGCCATATATCAATTCATCAAGACCCAAGTAATGGGCTGTTACCAGAGAACACTTAGATAATACCATCCCTGGAGTCTCTAAAACAGGCATTTAGAGAAATCCTTCAATTTGTACTTGTCCTCTATTCCTCTGTGTCCATATTTCTCGTTTAGAGTCGATGCTTCCACCATCTACCAAATACACAAGTCGGAATCAGTGAAGTAATTCCACTCCCTTCACAATCAATGAGTCATCACTTCATGAAGCTTTCTTAATATCTAAGATCTATTGTGCTTTTCCATACCCAGTATTCCTCCTTACTTCTGGATATTATTTTCTGTTCAAGTTTTGCATCCATTCTCATCTTGAACTCTTCTTGTCCCTCCTCTATATGATAATAGATTTCATTTAAAATGCATGTTACTTAAAATGCTGATTATATAGGAAATAGCTGCTGGTTTCTAAGAATTTAGAAAATGCAGCAACCTTTCTCAGAGTTCAATGAAAGAATTAAGCCCAATAAAAATTATTGAATAACTTCTCAGTTTTCCAAGGACAGTACATAGTAACTATCATTCTGGGTGAATACGAGAAATGCTTTAGAAAAAGGCTGGGCAAATGCAGCCTGAAGGCCAAATATTTGTAAATAAAGTTTTATTAGAACAAGTCATGCTCATTAATTTTATGAGTCTTTATGCCATTGTTTGTGGCTGCTTTCACACAATGGCAGAATTGAACAGTCATTGTGACAGAGACCATACAGTCTGCAAAATCTATTACAATAATTACTATCTGGCCCTTTACAGAAAATGGTGGCTAACTCCCACATTGGAACGTAAACTCTGAATACTCTGTAGTGATCTTGTTGAGAGGAGTTACAACTCAGGAAACCATAAAGGGAATATAAAAAATCTCACATAATCATGCAACCCAAATATAACCACCACTGTCATTTTAATACACTTGCACAAAAGTGTTTTTATATGCTTACATATATAATACTAATGTAACATTAATACCATTGGGATAACAGTATTCACCCAATTTAATAATATTTACCATATAACATTGGAATCATAGCACATATAACTATGTTATTAAATGTTCTTCGATGATAATTGCTGGATCCTCTTCCATCATAAAATTTAACTATTCTGTTCGTGTTGGGTATTGAAGTGATTTCTTTGTTTTTTACAAACTGTTTAAAAATTTATATAGGAAACTTTTATCAAATGTATTAAAAATTACTTGGTCAAATGCAATGTGGTATCCTCAATCACATCCTAAAAGATGGATATTAGCAGAAAAACTGAAATATAAAGTCTATAATTTAGTTAATAATGCTATACCCGTATTAATCTTTTAGTTTTGAAAAATATGATTATATAAGAAGTAAATTTTAAAGGAACCATGGTGAAGAGGAACTCCGTGCTATCTCAAAAACTCATCTTTAAACCTAAAATTACTCTAAAGTTTAAAACTTAAAAACTTTGGTCAAAGTTGTCAACTTTGGGGAGAAATTTGAATGAAGTATAACTTCCATATAAGAAAGTGCACAAATCATAAATGTATTGCTTCATTTTCAAAAATTTAACACTTGCATGTAACTAGCACCCAGATCAAGAAGTGGAACATCAGCAGTTTCACAAAAGCCCCCCCATGGTGCCCTCCGGATCACAGCCCACAGCTAATGCTGACGCTATCCTTATTTTTAACTGAAAATATCAAATTCACCAGCTTTTGCAGTTTTTACAATGGCATCAGGTAGCATATATCCTTTCGTGTCTGAAATCTTTTGCTTAACATTTTGAGACTTGTCTTTGTCATTGTGTTATAGTTTGTTCATTCTTATTGCTGTATAGTGTTCGACTGTATAATTATAGCACAATTTATGTGCTGAACTACTAAAATGCATTTGAGTAAGTTGCAATCTTTGGCTATTTAAAATACTGTTATGAATATCCATGTACAAATATATTTTCATTAACATGTTTTATGGTGTATACTGCTGGGTCAGAGTGTGTGCATTTATCTGGATTTAGTGATTATCCTTAGTCAATAATGAAAAATAGCTTTCTAAAGTACTTATACCTTGTAATCATAATGGCATCAGAATTTTCTGTGACAGAACTGTGATATACAAGACAACTGAAAATGCCCTAATACTTCCCAAGGTTAAATACTTCTAACTTAGAATTGTATATTAGCGAAACTCTCATACAAATATGAAGATGGAATTAATATATTTTCAAATGTACACATCTCAAATAATTTCCTTTCACAGACTCTTTGTCAGGAATTTCTGAAAAGTGCTCCTCTGAAAGTAGAGATTAAACCAAGAATAAAGAATATATCAAAAATTGTTTAAAAGAATAACATATCAGAGGCAACATGAGAGAGAATGGGTGATGTTGAATGAGAATCATATGTTGAGAACTGTGTATTAGGCCTCAGAAAAAGCAGCTCAGAGTGGAGCAGGTGGATGTCATTCTCTAGGGGAGAGACAGCTCGCCTCCCCCACAAAGTTGAATTAATCGATCATCTGATAGGGACATGTCTGGTGGTCCAGTGGTTAAGATCCCACACTTTGAGTGCAAGGGGTATGGTTTGATCCCTGGTTAGGGAATTAAGATCTCGCATGCTGCTGCTGCTGCTGCTGCTGCTGCTGCTAAGTCACTTCAGTCGTGTCCGACTGTGTGCGACCCTATAGATGGCAGCCCACCAGGCTCCGCCGTCCCTAGGATTCTCCAGGCAAGAATACTGGAGTAGGTTGCCATTTCCTTCTCCAGTGCATGAAAGGGAAAAGTGAAAGTGAAGTCGCTCAGCCGTGTCCGACTCTTGGCGACCCCGTGGACTGCAGCCTACCAGGCTCCTCCGTCCATGGGATTTTCCAGGCAAGAGTACTGAAGTGGGTGCCATTGCCTTCTCCGTCTCGCATGCTGTGCTGTTCAAAAAAAAAAAAAAAAAGTGATTACCTGGTATATTTACTCTCATTGAAGAATTTATATAGTATAGTTAAAAACTAAGGAGGGGGGTTGATAGGGATAGTTTCATAGAAAATTGCAAAGTAAAAAAATAGGCAGTTATAAACTCGAAGAGAAAATTATAACAAAAAGCAATCAGTGTACTGAATATGGGTGTGTCATAAACAACTTACATAGTTGTAATATAAATGCTGAATATTGATTTAATAAAATTGTGACATATTTATGTTTATCACAGGAAAACTTCAGTGTGATCATGGTAGAAGAAATCAAAATCCTCATATTTTTCCTAATAGGACAGAAAATAGAAAATGTTTACACTTGGTGAGAAATAATAACAGTATATGCATATCATTTAGATATATGAGGAAAATAATACATGAAAGAGCTAAGAGCTAATAAAACCCTGTGAGTGGTGAGGTAGTATGCCAGGTAAATACTGTGTTAATTATAAGTATATGCTTTATGTAAAGCCTTATTTACTAGGGATTAATTTCTGTATAATGTTTTTTTTTAATAGTTTAGAAGTTGTGTAAAAGATATAAAAATAATTCTTAGAATTTGGTGTTAGGACAAAAACATGAACAAATCCTTGACAAAAGAATATATATGGATGGCAAATAAACACATGAAAGGATGCTGTATATCACCAGTGAAACAGAACTTCTAACTACTGTGAGATTCAATTTCACATCTACTTGAATGTCTAAAGTTGGATAGACTGAAAACACCAGAAAGGAGCTTGCTCAAGTTAACAATCTTAGTGAAAAATGGCGCAACTGTTTTGGAGAAGAGATTGGCAAGTTCTTACAAAGTTGACCTACATCTACCTATGACCCAGAAATTCCTCTCCTAAGTATTTATCAAAAGGAAATTTATATATTCACATAAAAACTCGTACACAATATTCATAGCATTATTTATAATGCCAAAAAAATCGTCCTCAGTGGGAGAATGGATATATTTTGGTAGATTCACACAAAGGAATGCTATTTCAATAAAAAGAAAAAGTGAACAATTGATACCTGGAATAATGATGATAAACCTCAGAAATTTAACTTTGAGTGAGAGAATCTAAACACACCAAGATAATATTGTAAGTTTCTATCTGTGTGAAGTGCAAGAAACCAGAAAGTTAATTGCTGGACTGTAGAGATGAGAATCAAACTGAAAGGAGTGCCAAGGATTTGGGGGAGTAATTGAAATGCTCTGTGTCCTGTCTTGGGTATTGGTTATGTAGGCAGATATAATTGACAAAAGGTATAAAGCTTCATGTAAGACCTGTACATTTTTTAAATATGTAAATTAAATTTTGAGGAGAATATCAAGATGGTAGAATAGCAGGGCATGTAACTCATCTCCTCCCACAAAGACAGCAAAAATCCATCTGTATGTGGAATAATTCTCACTGAAAACTAACTGGAAATTGTCAGACTCCTGTACAACCAAAATTGTAAGAAAGAGCCACATGGAATCAGGTACAAAATAAAAAGAACTTAAACAATATCCACCTAGAACTTAAACAATAATTTGACAAATTTTCCATCTGGTAGGCTGAATTTCAGTAAATTGCCTTCCAGCAAATGGGCCTGCTCCCAGGACTCAATGACTGTAAACTATTTGTGCTTAAATTGGCATTTAGAGATGTGGGAATTTAAACTTCAATTATAATTTCTCTTGGTCAGATGTTTTTCAAATTGCAAATGATTGTGCTTCTTATAACATGTGAAACAACATCCTCCATCTGTGTGGTCCCACTCACAAACCCATGGTAACTCCTCTACTTTTCTCCATTCTCTGCTTTAAACATGGGATCATAAAGTAACATGTTTTTTTCCATCTTTGTTTTATCTTGCTTAGCAAAACTTCACAAAATCCCACCAAGTCAAGTTTTCAAAATTATGCGTAGTAGTCCATGGTATTAGTGCATCAGAGTCATTTATTTATTTCTCTCACTTAGAGAGTGGAGGGTCATTCCCAGGTTTGTGATCCCATGAGAATAGCTGTAGTAAATGGCTTTGTGTTTTTAGGTGATGGAACCTTTACTTCTGTGGAACAAGGTGATGGACATCTTTGTTGTTTCAGGAGATGCAAGTATGTATTTTTTTTTGCAGTTTGCAAAACACCTAAAAAGATAGGTTTTTGTTTTAAAATGTTACTCCACATCACTAGTGTGTTAGATTGGGTTCCTGAGAAACAGACTCCATGGAGGAAATTTGCATTTGGGGAGACTGACTGGGGAGGACACACAAGAGAAAACAACACCTGCGAGGGAAGGTGGGGGGCAGGATTGGGCAGAGGGAGAAGGCAAGTCATGATGGAGTTATACCAGATTCTCATCTGACCTGACAAGCAGCTCTGTTGCTGGGCTGGCCTTTCACAGTGGGTCAGAAGTTAGGCTGGGGGCCTGGGCCTTTGTAGTCCTATACTGATCTGTTATTGGATGTTGAATACCCTTGGGGGAGAGACATAACCTTCAGGGAGGCAACTCTTTAGACCAAGACCAATGCTCAGAGGAGACTGCAGCTGTGAGCCATCCGCAGCCAATGCTCCTGGAAGCTGGGGACATAGTGCCTTGGTCCTGAAGGGTTATCTAGGCAGTGCACCGCAGCATTTCCCACTGCCAATAATTAAAAGCTCAAATAATGCTTAACATTCACTGAATGCTAGAAGGAGGTCAATTAGTCAACAGTCAATTGGCTGGAAGCCAGTTTTTTTAAATGACCAGTTCACCAAATTAGGGAAGATTGCTGGGTCAAAGAGTAGGTGTCTATGTATTTAAAAGACAATGCCAGATTGGTTTCTCAAACAGGTGTATGGCTTGCATTATCTTGCTCTGCTGTCAGTATTTCAGTTAACTGTTTCACAGAGTCAGGTATAAGGCAGCAGGGAATGTCCTAATCTCTGTTAGATTGGGGAATGCACGCTCAATATAAAGATCTTGAAGTTCAGTCCTTTCAAAGGCTACTATGTTGGCCAAATAAAACATCTATAGCAGCTAGACTTGACTTCGCTGGTTTAAAAGGAATATCTATCATGGAACAGAAAACTGCCTAGCCAAGTGAATGGAGAGTTTTCCTATTTCACAACAAGGGAGAGCAAGAATGAGTCACGCAGTTACCTGTGATGCTGGTTTTGATTTGGGGCAGGATTAGAGAGTGGAGAGTGTTGATCTTATGAACAACCAGTATTTTATTTAAAAAAAGTTTTCTTCCAAATCTATGGAGTAGATACATGTTATGGTAGAACAAACGCTTTGTTTAAAGGCATTTAAATTATGCCATGAGCAGTCTTGGATTAGAAAATTCTGTGCTAGAAACAGAGTTTTTCTGCCACCCCTCCCCATTATCTTTTTAAAATGGAAAGTCACTTACCACATGCACTGAATGCTTACTATATATTAAATACTATGCCAAGACTTGGAGTTCAGTAGTGAACTAGAGGCAAAGACCCTGTATATAGAGTGCATGCTAAGTCGCTTCAGTCATGTCCAACTCTTTGCAACCTCATGGACTATAGCCCATCAGGCTCTTCTGTCCATGGGGTTCTCCAGGCAAGAATACTAGAGTGGGTTGCCATACCCTTCTCCAGAGGATCTTCCCTACCCAGGGATCAAACCCGCAATTCTTATGTCTCCTCCACTGGCAGGTGGGTTCTTTACCACCAGTGCCACCTGGGAAGCCCGTGTATATATAGAGGGAGACATAAAAAAAATCACAGCAAGAGAATAAAAGTAATTACAAGTTGGAATAGGTGCCATGAAGGAAACAGGCAAAACACTGAGAAACAACATTGAAAAGTTAGCATGTCGCATTTGCTAGGGAAGATGGGCAGAGCACATAAAATGCCAGGAAGACAGAAAATGGCTTGGAATAAGAACATAGGTTCTGGTGGTGGTTGTTCAGTCACTAAGTCATGGCCGACTCTTTGAAGCTGCATGGACTATAGCACTCCAGGCTTCCCTGTCCTTCAGTATATCCCAGAGTTTGCTCAAGTTCACGTCCATTTAGTTGGTGACGCCATTCAATCATCTCATCCTCTGTTGCCGTCTTCTCCTTTTGCCTTCCATCTTTCCCAGCATAGGCTCTGGAGCCCATGTCAATTCTGATTGACATCATAGACTGGCTTCATGAACTTGAACAAGCCCTATAACAGCTTCCTGGCTGATTCTCTTATTTGCAAAGTAGTGTTACTAGTGTATACCTCAGAGAATGTTGCATGCATGCTCAGTCCTGTCTGACTCTTTGTGACCCCAGGGACTGTAGTGTGCCAGGTTCCTCTGTCCTTGGGATTTTCCAGACAACAATACTGGAGTGGGTTGCCATTTCCTTCTCTAGGGGATCTTTCTGACCCAGGGATCGAACCCACATCTCCTGTTTGGAAGGCAAATTCTTTACTGCTGAGCTATCGGGGAAGCCCCACAGACTCATGAGAATTAAATGTTTCCAAATGTAAAGAGCTTAGGATGCTGCCTGACACATATTAAGTATCCAGTAACTCAGCTTTCCTTATTATAATTGAGATTTGATTATATGAATCACCAACCAAGAAGGGAATTGTGAAATGAAATGCAAAGCAAGGCAACGTTTGAGAGAGGCTGCATGTGTTTATTGTATAGGGATGGTGGTTTCTGCAGTCCTGTTTACCATTTTCTTCATGCTTTTTGCTATAGAATAATGAACTAAAGTGTCTAGGACACACAATGCTAAAATGTCTGTGGTATTTCCTGAGCCTAGAGTGCCTTCCTTGCCCCATTTGTCTTACCTTCAACCCCATGAGTTTTCTTTCAAATTCAGGTTCATCAAGCACCTCTCCAGGAAGCCATATCTGCCTCTCTTTCCCCCTACATAGTCAATTACACCTCCTTCTGTATGAGATCTGCACATTGCAGAGAGTGGAATTCTGTGAACCACCACCGTGTTCTGATCTATTTCCATGGCTCTGTCTCATATGAAGTCACAAGCATCTCAAAGACAGTAACTCGATGCCACATTCATCTCTCCAGCTTTACAATTTAACACAGTGAGTAATGCATAGTGGTAGCTCAGACAGTAAAGAATCTGCCTGTCAATTCAGGAAATGCAGGTTTGGTCTGTGGGTCTGGAAGATCCCCTGGAGAAGGAAATGGCTACCCACTCCAGTATTCTTGCCTGGAGAATCCCATGGACAGAGGAGCCTGGTGGCTACAATCCATGGGCGTCTCAAAGAGTCAGATATAACTTAGTGACTTTCACTTCATAATGCATAGTAGGTTTTCAATAATTATCTGCTGAATGAATGAGTGAATAAATGAATATTTTCATTAGAATCTTTCATAACTGTTTTTGGTTAACTTTCAGCAATTACACAGATGAGTGGGTGAATTAGTACTGTCGTAAAGAGAGAAGGAGGCAATCAAACTGCCTATGAGAAATAGTAGTAGCTAATGCTGATTGCTAGCTTCTTGTACATACTATGTTTAATCTGCTTAGAAACCGTATTAGATAATTTTGATTATGATCCATGTTTTCAAAAGTGGAAAATGAGGCTTGAAGAAGTTAAGCTTTTGTTCTGGATAGTAAGCCAGTAAGTGGTCGAGCCAAACATTGCTCCCAAATTATTTCTTGCTTTATTACACTATTTGAGCTTTAGCTAGCTACAGTAACATTGTTTTAGAATCATGATATTTGAAGTGTATTATGATAAGTAAAATGATAGAAATACTAAAGTTTTTATGGTCGAATAAAGTGGAGAAAACATCTTCCTTTTGAGATGCACAATATACTGTAGCATGTTCAAAACTCTAAAATGTCCTGTAATAAAGGACTTAATTGCTTTCTTGTTCATTTGCCAAGTTTGTCTATTTGTGGACTCATGGACTGCAGCACACCAGGCTCTTCTGTCCTTTGCTATCTCCTGGAGATAGCAAATTCATGAATTCTCAAATTCATGTCCATTGAGTTGGTGATGCTATCTAACCATCTTATCTCTGCTGTCACCTTTTCCTTTTGCCTTCAATCTTTCCCAGTATCAGGGTCTTTTCCAATGAGTTAGTTCTTCACATCAGCTAGCCAAAGTATTAGAGCTTCAACATCTGTCCTTCCAATGAATATTCAGGGTTGATTTCCTTTAGGATCAATTGGTTTGATCTCCTTGCAGTCCAAGGGACTCTCAAGAGTCTTCTCCAGCACCACAATTCAAAAGAATCAGTTTTTTGGTGCTCAGTCTTCTTTATGATCCAACTCTCACATTCACATATGATTATTGGATAAAACATGGCTTTGACTATTCAGACCTTTGTTGGCAAAGCGTTGTCTGCTTTTTAATATGCTGTCTAGGTTTGTCACAGCTTTCCTTTCAAGGAGCAAGGGTCTTTTAATTTCATGTCTGCAGTCACCGTCCACAATGATTTTGGAGCCCAGGAAAATAAAATCTATCACTGCTACCACTTTCCTCCTTCTATTTGCCATGAAGTGCCAGGACTGAATTCATGATCTTAGTTTTTTTGATGCTGAGTTTCTAGCCAGCTTTTTCACTTTCCTCTTTCACCCTGATCAAGAGGCTCTTTTAGTTCTTCAATTTCTGTCCTTAGAGTGCTAACATCTGCATATCTGAGGTTGTTGATATTGCTTTCTTACATAGCTTCAATTGATGACTTTTTTTTTTTCATGAGAACACTAAAAAGGGGTTCTGGTCACCAAGTCCACAGGAGGAGCCCCCACACATCCAACAACCGATTGTATGACCCCAGTGAGGTGTCTTACAATTTAACTTAATTCTGTTACTACCCAAAGATAGCATCACTTTCCCTCACATTCCTCAAGGGCTCACTCCTACAAAACTGACCTCCCTTTCAGATGTCAGTGAAAAGCATAGGTTATCATCTGTGTTTCTGAACAACTGGCTATAAATCAGAGGTTCTTTATTTGGTTTAAATTAATTTCCTACAGTGGCTCACAGAACTCAGAAAGATTTTACTTACTAGATTACCAGTTGATTATAAAAAGATGTAACTCAGGAACAGCCAGATAGAAGAGATGTGTGGGACAAGGCATGGGGAAGGGGTGTGGGGCTTGCTGGCCTTCTCTAGGTGCACCCCCCTCCCACACCTCTATATGTGCACCAACCTATAAGTTCCTTTTAGGTGTTTAGAAGGAAATGGCAACCCATTCCAGTATTCTTGACCAGGAAATCCCATGGATAGAGGAGCCTGAGGGCTACAGTCTATGGGGTCGCAAAAAGTTGGACAGGACTTAGCCGCTAAATAGCAACTGCCTTATCTATGCACAATTGATTAAATTATTGATCACTGGTGACTGATTCAACCTGCAACCCCTCCCTCTTCCTTGGAAATCAGGGGGTGGGCCTTAAAGTTTCACCCTCTATTCATTGGTTAGTTTCCCTTGGCAAGCAGCCCCCATCTTCAGGTGCTTTCCAGAAGTCACCTGGTTAACATAAAACCAGTAGTGGTGGGAAGGAGCTTCTTGTAAATAACAAGACAGGCATTTCACCTTCATGGCCCTGAAGCATTTTCAGGAACAGAGAACAAGAGACTAGATATTATAACAAAGATGGTCCCATTGTTCTTATCACTCAGGAAATTCAAAGGGCTTAGGGAGCTGTGAGAAAGGAAATGTAGACAAAGACTAGCTATGTATGAGAAATATATGATCAAAGTATGTATGTCTTATAAAACATAATATTGCAAATACCAACTGATTTGCAGCAAAGCTAGAATTCTGAGGAATACACTTTGGGAAGTGCTCACTAGTCTATAGAAATAAAGCACAAAGTAAGCTTTATTTAAACTGTACTAAACTAAAGTCTCAGAGGATTATGTATAAAATATGCTGGAGTCTAAACTCTTTTAGAGTCAAGAATGTTCTTGCCAACTGGAATCCTTTAAATAAAAATAATGCAGGAAGAAGGTCAGACTGTATGCAAGGAGGAGATGATAACAACATAAACCCAATTTTTATGTTTAATGCTGTTTGCAGTGTATATGCACAGAGACAAAGGATACTTACCACATGATGTGATTGGTGACACTGATGATAGCTCACTTAAGTTTTTAGCATTTATTAGTATCCCTTATTCTTTAAATTGAAAAGCTGGTGTATATCTCCACAAAGAACTATGTAATTTATCTTAGGCTGCACATATGAGGGACTGTTGTGGTCCTTTAATGGACCGGAACTTGGGGGTACAGAGTCGACCAATAAGAAAGTGAAAGAAGGAAGAAAAGAGGCTGAGCCGCATGAAGGGGACAGAGGAGAGAGAGGGAGAGAGAGGGGGAGAGAGAGGGGGAGAGAGAGAGAGAGACACACAGGAACCAGTGCTCTTAATGGAACAAAGGTGTTTATTTAACGTATTGTGGGCATATATATACTCTCCTACAAGATAGCCCTTTTTAGCGAGACAGGGATCAAAAATCTAACAAGTCATCTAGAAAGCCAGAGGCTAGAATCATTCTCAAGAGAGGGGGGTGTAAGTTACTTTACACATCAGAAGGGAAGAGAGCTGTAAATGGCTGCCGTTCACCGTATGGAATTTCCATACGAATGAGATACATGAACTTCTATTATCCCCAAAAGCTGGCTTGCCAGCTCTCTGGCACCTGTATTCAGGTGCTGTTAAGGAACATAGAATTCATGGAAGACTGAAAATAGCACACAGCAAGCCTCCTGTTAAATATATCCTGACAAGGGACAAATAACAGGAAGAGTTAACAATCGCTTAGAAAAATTCCATTAATGAAGAGAGTGAATCTGTGAAAGATTTTTACTTTGGAGACCTCCAAATTTCCTGAGATTTTTACTTTGGAGACCTCCAAATTTCCTGACGAACCATCTTTTAATTGAATATTGCCACATAATGTCAGTACTTGTGTTCAGTTTTGTAATTGTGTTGGCACCAAGTACTACTACTTAGCCTTGAACTATTGAGGAGACACTAGGTTTGGTTTTCATATCTAAGTTATGCAATTTCACCAATGTAGACCAAATTATGCAATGGCATACTGTACAAATGAAGAGTTGAAAATGACTTGACAATAGAAAAATGATGTTGAAAATGAATTGACAATAGAAAAATGATGGGAAGAATTTTGACATAACACAATTCTTGGTATTATGGGTATTTAGAAAGCCCTAAGATGTGGGCTATGGCGGTCAATATCATTATACGTATTTCACACAGTGCTTTTGTTTTCATAAGTATTATGATTTTATCATTTAATTATAAAGTTTACTTTGTTTTATAGTACTGTGAGAATTAACAAAATAAATTTGTACTTAGTTTTGTTTTTGTACTTTAGTTATATACGTTTAAGTAACATTACAATGAAAAAAACACTGAGAATCAGATCTACTCTGTAGTAATTGATTACTGTTTTCTAAATAGAAGATGGTGAATGACATAAATTCTGTAATTCGGAGATCCTCAACTGGGAGAATTTAGAAATGTGTGGACGCATTGCGGCTCTCACAAAGGCTGGGGTCTGCTAAAGTCAACCAGTCTATGATTTAGAGGATAGCGGCTAAATGTCCTGCAAGTGCACAGAATAGACTTGAAAAACACAGATCTGTCATATCAAAAATGTCAGTAGTGCTGTTGTTTAGCTTGCACCCCGTTTTGGTCTCTGTATTGTTAGCAATAAATCTTAGCCCAGCTCTAGCAATTGCACTGGGCCATATAATCTATAAATAGTGATAAGGTTAATTCATATATCAGAACCTCAAAATGGAGACCACCCAAGTGGTCCTGCCCACATCACAAATCTACAGCCAAGTCAACGTGCACTTACTAGAAACACCTGTCTAGGGAAACCTAACATATACCAACCCCAGTCTTCCAACTCAGTATTAGCTAGTTCACTTTACCCTAGAAAATACAACTTGCTAGCCTTGTAAGGAAATCCCAACCTCCTATCCAATCACACTGTTTCCATATTGTGACTTCTGTGCCTGGCTGCTTCAGTCGTGTCCAATTCTTTACGACCTCATGGACTGTAGCCCCTCAGGCTCCTCTGTCCATGCAAGTCTCCAGGCAGGAATACTGGAGTGGGTTACCATTTCCTTCTCCAGGGGATCTTCCTGATCCAGGGATTGAACCTGCATCTCTTATGTCTCTTGCACTGGTGGCTGGATTGATTACAACTAGCACCACCTGGGAAGCCCATTGCATCTTCTAATGTTCTTTAAAACAAAATATTGAAAAAAAATTAAAAAAAGATTCCCCTGGCAGTCCAGCGGGTAAGACTCTGTGAGTTCACGGCAGGGGACATAAGTTCGAACCCTGGTCAGAGAACCAGGATTTCACATGCTGCACCGTGTGGTCAAAAATTTAGGGGAAAAAAACGGCTCTTGCCCCAAATCCCCCTGAAACAGTATTCTACTGCTTGTGAGGTACTGTACTCCCCCAATCCTGGGATTGTTTTCCCTTGAATAAAGGACATCACATCTATTACTCATTAGCACTATTTTTGTCATTTGACAATATGTGTGCCACTCTGCCTCCTTGCTGTAATATTCTCCCATTCCCTTTTCCTCCTCATTCACAATTATTCATTTCCCCAGCTCCTTACATAAAGGATCTGAGTGTGTTGCTGTATATGTTTGTGCAGGCACCTGATTAACTAAGCAGTTGCTTAAGTTGGACTGGAATTTTTCAGTTTATATCTCTATGGCTATATTTCATTCTTTTATACTATAGATCTTTGTGTCATGATTTGTATATAATTGTCATAACTGGGCTTCCCTAGTGGCTCAGACGGTAAAGAATCTGTCTGCAGTGCTGGAGAGTCGGGTTCAATCCCTGGGTCGGTAAGATCCCCTGGAGAAAGAAATGGCAATCCACTCCAGTATTCTTGTCTGGAGAATTCCATGGACTGTATAGTCCATGGGGTTGCAAAGAGTTGGACACGACTGAAGCAACTTAGCCTGACTTATCCTGACATGATTTATCTTATATATTATAACATTTTTCAACCCTTTACAGCACATAGCCCAAGGTTCTTTTTTCCCTCAATTTTATTTTCCATATAGTACAAATTTACTAATCTTTCTTTGCCTCAATTTTATCATCTATAAAGTGGAAAAGGGCACCGGCTTTGGGTTCGGTAAGGAGGTTCAAGAGGGAGGGGACGTGCGTATGCCTGTGGCTGATTCATGTTGATGTATGGCAGAAACCATCACTATATTTACTGTAAAGTAATTATCCTCATTAAAAATAAAATTTAAAAAAGTGGAAAAGGGCCCATGCCTCTTAAATTTGTTGTAAGGGTTAAATGGGAAGTGAGTGAGTGCATAGTTTAGGTCAGTGACTACCACATGATAAGTGGTTAATAAGATTTTGCTATATAAAGCTGTATGTATGTTTCACAGTTAACACATTTGGATTTTGATAGTCTCAGTCACCCCCCCCAAAAAATAACTGACATTTTAAAGTGGAACAGGAAAATAGAACTATTGTTACAGTAGAAGAAGGGGAAGTACAGAAAGCAGTATCACCAGTGTCCAATACTGGACACTAGTGAGTCCATTCATTTTCACTTGTTTTCCCACTTTCTACCCTTTCACTCCGGAGGGTGATAAGAGTTAAGCAATGGGAAGATAGCAGAGTTAACCATCTTTGAAACTCTTTTTTACATTTATTTATCATTTAAGAGTTGGAGAAAGTATGATAAGAGACTATTTTGAAATAAAGCTACATTTTATAAACACAGAAATAAAGCACATTTTGTTTCTCAAAATCAAGATAAAAATTTGTTTAAATAGCCATGATAATGTCAAGAGTAGCATGTCAACAGCGAGCACAATTTTGGGTTTTCCTGCTCAGTGGCAGCTTCTTTGGCTAAGAAAATATTCAGATCTTTTAAAGGCATGTTTTCCTCTCTTCCACAAAGGTATCGGAATCTAGGAGAAGGATTATGTTATTCTTGGTTTAACAGGCTGCTTAGCTCATTAAGGAATACTTTGAATTTATAAAGGTTGGTAGTACTTACACATCAAAGGAAACAGAATGCTCACTTTCATGGTTTATAAATTACCTGTGGAAAACTGTGTTTCTCCTGGATGTCGTCTCCCTTTTTTTTTGATATACCAATAGTCAGGACATTTTCAACCCTGAAATTTCTGATCTCCCTCCTATCACTGAATTCGTTTTGCCTCAGGAATGTTGAACCTAGCCCTGAGCTTCAGTACATCATGCTGCCTGCCTTATTACCTTTGAGTTAACATTGTCATTAAGAAATATCGTCTCTTTAGATTAACTGGAACCCTTCAAAAAGATTTACTGTCCCTTGTATGGATTTTCTCCTTTGACGGGAAGGCAAATAAGATAAAGGCAAGAAGGAAAAGAGATTCCTACATAAAACAATACCTTAGCGTTTTTTCCCCCCTCATTTCCATTTTTCTCTGAGATGTACTTACAGTTTGTATTTCTGGAAAGCCTTTTTCATTACATGATGCATAAACTTGAAGAATGTGTAGTGATAGCCATGCTGTTTGTGGTTGGTTTGCTCTTTATGCTTATGTTTTCTTGCCCTTGGCAAGAAATAAAAAGTGATTTTGCAGTTTTTTCACTGCTCTTTTATGAGCATAAAAAAGTACTTGTTCTTAATATTTTTAACAGATCTTTTAGTAATGCAGTTGTCAAACAAAACCTTTCCTCTCTAGGTTGTTGATTTTTATGGTCCCAACCAGAAGGAGAGTAATTTCAATCACTCGACGGCATATTAGGATTGAAGCAAAAAGCATCTTAGCATGTTTTCCAGTGTGCATTTTACACAATACCGAAAGGATGTAAGCCTTGATCAATTCCTGATGTTTCCCTTGTCCACCAAAGCTTTTGCCAGAGTTCTTCAGGAGTTAAAAAAGAATCTAGGCACAGAGTCTGTCATCTGCTCTTGCCCATAGAACAGGCAGCCCAAAGCAAATGCCAAAAGTTTTATTGGGTTTTTTTCTCGATTTGTTATTGCAGCTGGTCTCATTCATTACACTACATGGCAGCTGATGGCAGACAGATAGAGTGAGGTGATTGAAACATCTAGGTTCAAATTGCAAAGTGAGAGGCTATCCGAAAGCGTTTTATGTGTTTGTGTTTGTTTCCTGAAGTTTAATGAACACAAAAGGCAGCAAGGATTGACATAAAGCAGGCTGCAGTAATGGCTATGGGAAATGCTTCCTGCACTGACTATTTTATTAGTGCCAAGTGGCAGGACCACCAGAGAGAATGCCCATCTTTCCAACAAGTTGAAATATAATTATTGGAGCACCTTCTGCTGCTATATGTTTCCTTTGTATTATATTGAATTCTGCGTGGGTCCTCATCTTTGTTGATGGGATTATGATTCATAGTCATTCACTGTTCTTCAAACTTTGCAATTCAGTGGTTAGCCCCCCACCGCAGACTAGGGGATGCCCAAAAGAGGAGGAGGATGAGTTGTCTCTATAGCATAAAGGGTCAAGAATATATCAGAGTTAGGCTATAGATGATCTAATTGCCTCTGTATATTGGGGTAGGGTTAGAAGTGACGTACAAAAACTGAAGCCCTGGGGAAAATGGACACAATGGCCACTTACCTGCACAGGTGAGGGTGGACGCCCAGTGGTTACATTCTTGATTCCAAGTGTGTGTGGCAGACCACGTGAAAATTCTCTGGGTACAATTGGAACATGTTTCCAATGATTAATTCAAATTTTACTCAAATACTTCTGTGGTAAGAAGGACTGTATTGATCATGTTGCCTATAATCCTGGAAAAGTTGGAGAAGGTGAAGACTAGGTCAACCACAAACCTATTCTTGAGGATTATTACAAAATGCACTGAGTGACTCACTATAAATAGTGATGGCGGAACAGTCCCCAGCAATGAGCAAGCAGGAGATGGAGAGCAGGGTAGCAAGCACCTAGTACTTACAAGATGGTAGGAGTGGACATTAGTAACTTTTTGTGGGCTCATCTCAAAGTGGTTATCTTTAAAAATGCTCCAGGAAAATCAAAGCAGAAACTTGGGGCACTAAACCTAAACTCATATCTTATCTAAAAATCCAGACTTCGGTTGTGAGCAGGGTTGTCATACTGTCAAATGCCTAAGGAGCAACTCAAAATAGCAGTTTTTCATCAATCAATCAACTTGCTGGTGGTAATCATGTCACGGTGTATTGTTGTTGTTCAATCGCTCATTTGTGTCTGACTCTTTGTGACCCCATGGACTGCAGCACTCCAGGCTTCCCTGTTGTTCACCACCTGGAGCTTGCTCAAACTTGCATCCATTGAGTTGGTGATGATATCCAAACATCTCGTCCCGTGTCATCTACTTCTCCTACCTTCAATCTTTCCCAGCATCAGGGTCTTCTTCTCTAGTGAGTCAGCTCTTCGCATCAGGTGGCCAAAGTATTGGAGCTTCAGCTTCAGCATCAGTTCTTCCAATGAATATTCAGGACTGATTTCCTTTAGGATTGACTGGTTGGATCTCCTTGCAGTCCAAAGGACTCTCAAGAGTCTTCTCCAACACCACAGTTCAAAAGCATCAATTCTTCGGTGCTCAGTCTTCTTTATAGTCCAACTCTCACATCCATTCATGACTACTGGAAAAACCATAGATTTGGCTAGATGGACCTTTGTCGGCAAAGACATATCTCTGCTTTTTAATATGCTGTCTAGGTTGGTCAGAGCTTTTCTTCCAAAGACCAAGCGACTTTTAATTTCATGGCTGCAGTCACCATCTGCAGTGATTTTGGAGCCGGAAAATAAAGTCTTTCACTGTTTCCATTGTTTCTACATCTATTTGCCATGGAGTGATGGTACCAGATGCCATGATGTTAGTTTTTCTTTGTTGAGTTTTAAGACAGCTTTCTCACTCTCTTTCACCTTCATGAAGAGGTTCTTTAGTTCCCTTCACTTTCTGCTGTAATGGTGGTATCATCTGCATATCTGAGGGTATTGATATTTCTCCCAGCAATCTTGATTGCAGTTTGTGCTTCATCCAGCGTGGCATGTTGCATAATGTTCTCTACATAAGTGTTAAATAAGCAGGGTGACAATATACAGCCTTGATATACTTCTTTCCCGATTTGAATGAGTCTGTTAATCCATGTCTTGTTCTAACTGTTGCTTCTTGACCTGCATACAGGTTTCTCAGGGGGCAGGTAAGGTGGTCTGGTATTCAAATCTCTTTAAGAATTTTCCACAGTTTGTTGTGAGCCACACAGTCAAAGGCTTTAGCATAGTCAATGAAGCAGATGTAGATTTTTTTTTCTGAAATATCTTGCCTTTTTTTATGATCCAAAAGATGTTGGCAATTGGATCTCTGGTTCCTCTCCCTTTTCTAAATCCACCTAGAACATCTGGGACTTCTCGGTTCACATACTGTTGAAGTCTAGCTTGGAGAATTTTGAGCATTACTTTGCTAGCCTGTGAAATGAATGCAATTGTGTGGTAGTTTGAACATTCTTTGGGACTGGAATGAAAACTGACCTTTTCCAGTCCTGTGGCCACTATTGAGTTTTCCAAATTTGCTGGCATATTGAGTGCAGCACTTTAAACAGCCTCATCTTTTAGAATTTGAAAAAGCTCAGCTGGCATTCCATCACCTCCACTAATTTTGTTCATAGTGACGCTTCCTAAGGCCCACTTGACTTCACATTCCAGGATGTCTGGCTCTAGGTGAGTGATCACACCATCATGGTTATCTGGGTCACCAGACTTTTTGGTATAATTCTTCTGTGTTTTCTTGCCACCTCTCCTTAATGTCTTCTGCTTCTTTTAAGTGAAAGTGAAGTCGCTCTGTCGTGTCTGACTTTTTGTGACCACATGGACTGCAGCCTAAAAGGCTCCTCCTTCCATGGGATTTTCCAGGCAAGAATACTGGTGTAGGTTGCCATTTACTTCTACAAGAGATCTTCCTGACTCAGGGATTGAACGCGGGTCTCCTGCATTGTAGGCAGACACTTTACCATCTGAGCCACCAGGGAAATCCCACCTCTTACCACTTCTTCTTAATAGCTTCTGTTTCTTTTAGGTGCATAAAATTTCTGTTCTTTATTGTGCCCATCTTTGTATGAAATGTTCTCTTGGTATCCCTAATTTTCTTGAGGAAATCTCTCTAGTCTTTCCCATTCTATTGTTTTCCTCTATTTCTTTGTATTGATCACTTAGGAAGGCTTTCATAGCTCTGCTATTCTTTGGAACTCTGCATTCAGATGGGCATATCTTTCCTTTTCTCATTTGCCTTTCACTTCTCTTCTTTTCTCAGCTATTTGTAAGGCCTCCTCAGACAGCAGTTTTACCTTTTTGCATTTCTTTTCTTGGGAATGGTTTTGATCACCACCTTTGTACAGTGTCATGAACCTCTGTCCATAGTTCTTCAGGCACTCTGTCTATCAGATCTCATCCCTTGAATCTATTTCACTTCCACTGTATAATCATAAGGGATTTGATTTATGTCATACCTGAATGGCCTAGTGGTTTTCTCTACTTTCTTCATTTTAAGTCTGGATTTTGCAATGAGTTCATGATCTGAGCCACAGTCAGCTCCCAGTCTTGTTTTTGCTGACTGTATACAGCTTCTCCATCTTCAGCTGCAAAGAATATAATCAATCTAATTTTGGTATTGACCATCTGGTGGTATCCATGTGTAGAATCATCTCTTGGGTTGTTGGAAGAGGGTGTTTGCTATGACCAGTGTGTTCTCTTGACAAAATTCTGTTAACCTTCGCCCCACTTCATTTTGTACTCCAAGGCCAAACTTGCCTGTTATTCCAGGTTATCTCTTGACTTACTACTTTTGCATTCCAGTTCCCTATGGTGAAAAGGACCTTTTTTTGGTGTTAGTTCTAGAAGGCTTGTAGGTCTTCCTAGAATCGTTCAACTTCAGCTTCTTTGGCGTTGGTGGTTGGACATAGGCCTTGATTAATGTGATATTGGATGGTTTGCCTTGGAAATGAACAGAAATCATTCTGTCATTTTTGAGGATGTATAAGATATCAAATATCCTCACAGTGCATAGGATATCAAATAATCACATTGTAAACCTAAGTATATTCAATTTTATATATTTATATACTATAATATATAATACAGATCATATGTTTATATGTTGTTATATATTTGTATACTTATATATATATTATAATAAATGTATTTGTATACTTATATGTATTTATATACTTACATATCTCAATAAAATCAGAAAGTAGTTTTAACTCATATTTAGTGATTTTTAACTTTAAAGTGAAAAATAATGGTGAATTATGTCAACTGTAACCTGTCTGTAATTTAAGAACTAATTTTACAGAATATTTTATTTTGATTTTCTCCTAGAAGTCATTGAACCTCTTTTGTGTTTCAATATACAAAATACTTCATTTAATCCTATATGGCAGTCATTTTTGTTTAGGTTCAGAGATCTTCAAAAACTTGTTACATATTTTTCAGGTTTCTTTCTTACATATTAATCTCTACATGAACATATGAATTTCTGTGTGCTGGTTGGATCTCTCTGATTGATCGGTATTTTCCTCAGTAAAACCAAATACACCAAGAAAGGTGAGTCATCAGAACAGAGATAGCCAAATGGGACCTGTTTGAACCATGCTTTAAGGTCTCTTATCTGTGTTTCAGGTGATTTTGCTTTTTCCTATTTTTGATATTAGGGCTCTACATATTTTTTGAAAAAAAATTAAACTAATAATTGATTAAAATTCATAATGCCTCTTATCTCCAGAAATGTAGCAAGGGGGACTGAAGCCTGCTCTTAGTAGTAGTTGCATTTACCCCTGTCTGGACTTCTAGGATATTGTTTTTGATCAAACCTTATTAATGTGCAGGCTGAGTCATTTCAGGTATGAAGATCAAAGGCTCAAAAGAATAAAGACTCAGGCAGTAGCTGCAAGTTCATTTGGAATAAATTGCTTTATATATCATTTTATTTGCACCATTTTAATCCTCAGAGTTACATTGTACAGAGCTGTCTAGTTTGCCCAAGATATTTCAAAGCTCAATATTGAGGAATGAGTTCATGAATCTGTGTTATTTTTGTTGTACCCTGAGATTGGCTATAAAGAGCTGAGTAGATTTTTTTAATCACTTATTCCTTTGTGGAAACAAGTGTCAGTTTAGACTATAGAGTAAACCCAATCCATGGCTTATGACTTGGTGGATTTGATGAAAGGTTGTGCAAATTTATCTGAAGGTTCAGCCTGGCAATAACTCATTTTCCAGGTGGTATTTAAAAGATTTAAATTACTTATAAATTATACCATGCCTATTTCTAAAAGGATTATGATACAATATGAAAATATTTCTTGAGAAGTACAGTTAAAATGCAAAAAAAAATGAGTACACACAAATACAAATTCATGTACATACGAGAACCTATTTTAAAGAAAGGAGAGAGAATCAGGTTGGAATCTGGAGTGAATGAATTATAGAAACTGAGCAAAATCGATTTAGCAGCCCAAACAAGAAGCTGGATCCACTGGATAATATTGTGTGATTTTCTGATGAAAAGAAGTAAACAATTTCAGCTACTCAAATAGCTGTTTTCTTTTTTTTTTTTTTTATTGGGCATACAAGGCACTTTATTTTTTTTTTTTAATTTACTTATTTTAGTTGGGGGCTAATTACTTTACAATATTGTAGTGGTTTTTGCCATACATTGACATGAATCAGCCATGGGTTTACATGTGTTCCCCGTCCTGAATCCCCCTCCCCCCTCCCTCCCCATCCCATCCCTCTGGGTCATCCCATTGCCCCAGCCCTGAGCGTTTGTCTCATGCATCGAACCTGGAATGGCTGTTTTCTTGACATTGAATTCTAAGAATGGTATATAAGGGGGCACTTATCTTCAGCTTCAGTTTTTAATCAATATAGCAACCCTCTTCAGATAGATTCTTCTCAAATGAATTCTCCAGAAATGCTAAATGTTGTATCAAATCAGGTTTCAGGTGAGTCATTCTGTGGAAAACATGGCAAACTTATCCAGGTGCAAATACTGCTGATGGAACATGAGCCCAGAGCTTAGAGTATCTGGAGGAAGGCATCTATAAGATCTTCTAGAACTTTCTCTCAAATTTGAGCCCTTGACTGGGCTTAGTTGGGATAGTAGACTGTAGTGACTATGTGGACTCTGTATTTGGCTTCTCACATCCTGACAGATGGGTTCCCAGAGGAAGCATCTGGACAGCAGATATTCTAAAAGACCTAGAGATTCAAGACTTAATAGGCTTGACTATTTTATGAGTCAGTCAGAAGGCACATAGAGTGGCATCTATGGTCCTCTATTGGTTGAAGGCATCCCAGGTTAGTGCAGATTCAAGGAGAGGGGAAACAGAACTCTGCTCTTGAATGAAAGAGTCTCTAATAATCTGTGGTCATGTTTAAATACTATCTTAGTCATACTGTGTTCAAAGAACTTGTTTCTGTGTGCTGTTAAATCTTGTGGTTTGTATGTGCCTCATTTGTTTCCCCATACCTTTATTTATAACGATTTTTATTTTTTGCTCTAAGTGTATCTTTTAAAAGCAGGGTATTGTTGGGATTTTTGATTTATTCAATATTAGAAACATTTTGTATATGACTGTTTCTGAGCTACAACAACACAATTAAATGATTATAGGAGGTATCATATGACCCATAAGGCTATAACTATTTAATAATTGATCATTTACAGAAAAACTTTTCTGATCCTTCTTCTAACTCAAACTCCATTGTCAAAAGTTCACCTATCCAAATAATAATCTTCATAGTTAAATTTCCTCATTTAGGACACACGTGAGATTTTTCATAGCATTTAGTTGTTTCTTTAGTCTTTCTGGCCACAGCAGTTCCTCATCCTTTGTTTGTATTTAATGACACTGAAATTTTTAAAGACTAAAAGCCACTTGTATAATCTCTTAATATAAATTTATCTGATATCACCTCATGATAGATTTAGGTTAAGCATTTTGGGCAGGATTAACACTGAAAAAATGCCATGTTCTTCTTAGTGCACCCTGTCAGTAGGTATAGTAGATGTCAATTTTTCTTTTGTTAGTGATAATCATCTTAATCACTTAGTTAAGTTGTTATTTAAGTTCTTCCAACATAAGGTCACTATTTTGCCATATTAACATATAACTTTTGGAGGAAAAGCTATATAAATATCTTGTTCTGAATGAACTATCATTATGGTTAAAAAGAGTGATTTTAAAGTCCTATATGCATATTTTAATATCTTGTAGGATAATGAAGCCCAGGCCTGTGCACACAAAGTGCAGGAGGAATGTTTAAGGTCAATACTCAGTAGAAGCCAAGACTTGCACAGAATGCTGAGCCTTATCTTCAATGCCTTTTTAAGTGTAAATAATGGATGTGATCTTGAAAACAGGGAATGTTGTGTGGTTGACAGAATCTTTATGGAGTAGGATACTACAGGAGTGCTCAGAATAAGTTCTGAATAATATTCTTTCAGAAAATGCAGTATAGAGATTCAAATGCAATACTATAATATGAAAAGGAAACTTCCATCATTTCAAAATGATTCAATACAAGGCATGACTGTCTACAGGCCAGAAAGAAAACAGACCACAACATATAGGTTTGGGTAACTGATTTGCAGTGGTGGTCCTCAGCCAAATATTTCACTTCAGTTCAGTTCAGTCGCTCAGTCGTGTCCGACTCTTTGCGACCCCATGAATTGCAGCACGCCAGGCCTCTCTGTCCATCACCAACTCCCGGAGTCTACCCAAACCCATGTCCATCGAGTCGGTGATGCCATCCAACCATCTCATCCTCTGTCGTCCCCTTCTCCTCCCGCCCCCAATCCTACCCAGCATCAGGGTCTTTTCCACTTTTCCAATGAGTCAACCCTTCGCATGAGGTGGCCAAAGTATTGGAGTTTCAGCTTCAACATCAGACCTTCCAATGAACACCCAGGATTGATCTCTTTTAGGATGGATTGATTGGATCTCCTTGCAGTCCAAGGGACTCTCAAGAGTCTTCTCCAACACCACAGTTCAAAAGCATCAATTCTTCGGTGCTCAGCTTTCTTCACCGTCCAACTCTCACATCCATACGTGACCACTGGAAAAACGATAGCCTTGACTAGACATACTTTTGTTGGCAAAGTAATGTCTCTGCTTTTAAATATTCTATCTAGGTTGGCCATAACCTTCCTTCCAATATTTCACTTACGTGACTGTTAAAAACCAGTGCATTGGGCTGAACTAAGACATGGTTTCCCTACCCTTAGTTAAAAGCAATCACTCAGGCTGCCACTGTCAAAATTACTTTTTCAGGTAGTGGGGGCTGACATACCAAGTGTATGAAACTTCTGATTTGACTCAAGATAAAGTAAAAATGAAGGTCATATCACAGTCCTCAAAGTCAGACTTTGTTCGAGAAGTAATTAGAAGAAGAGTGATTAAGGAAATAAAAAACAATATTTTCTTCCAAGTGTTATTGACTTAGGATTGATGGATGTTTTCATTCTGTCCACTCTCTGATTTGAAAAAGAGGAAGAATTGAAAGGCCAATTTGGAGTATACTCATTTTCAATTTCTGTTCAATATTGGTTTGGAATAGAGCAAATAGTGAAATGATAATGGTATGGACAAGAAGGGAAGCAAATGTTTTTCTAGATGGTACCAGGGGAATTTCCCAATACGGCAGAAAGGAAGTAGTAGGAAAGAAATCTCACAGCATGTTTTATGTGGTTGAAGTGTCAGTCTCTTGGTGTTCCCATTTAGATATTTACATAAAACATTGCAAATAGTCTTGTAAATACTGGTTTTAGGCAATGCTATGTGTCATTTTAAGAAAATTTATTTTTACAATATGTCGGGAAGGTTTAGTTTTGGAGTAGTGATAATGATAGAATAAGTTGGCATCAGTTATAGTATCCTAAAAAGACATTGAATAATCATATGGGGACATATGTATACCTGAGGCTGATTCATGTTGATTTTGGGGAGAAAAAAACAGAAGTGTGTAAAGCAATTATCCTTCAATTAAAAAATAAATAAATTTAAAAAATCATACTCATAAGGTACAAATACAAGCTCTCTAAGAAAACAAAGATTAAGTGAATGAAAAAAGTGTTGAACCTTACCATATCTTGGCATACACATATGATGATAAATGCTAACATTTGCTGAATTGTTATTCATATTCAACTGAATCCAATGTGAACATATTTATAGATCTGTACACTCAATTGTAGGTTCTTTTCTACTGACAGAAAAAAAACTGTTTTGGATGCTATTCATCACAAAAATCTTCATTTCGCTTATTTATGAAGGATATATTACCTACATAAATCTGAATCGTTGCTTTCATAATTTTCCAAGATGGAAATTTGATAGGAAGTTCATTTTAATTGGAAAAATATCTAAATTATTTTAAGACTAGAAATATCTCCTTGCTTCCAATCATTGAAAGTTTGTTTTTCAAAATTCAACAATATATTTATTTACAATATTTGTTATAGGTTACTGCAGAACAGAAATTTTTCTTAAAAGCTGGTTAAAGCCACCTAATGATATATTGTATGTATTGAAGGTATTTGAGGTAGAGGGGTTTTAGGGTCACACAGTCTGAAGTGAAGAGAAATAAACGTTTGATAACTAATTCGACTATTGCTATTTAGTGTTAAGATTTCCATGAAATATTTACTTATGATCACACTTTACAAGAAATAGTCTTCCTGTTGAAAAATAGGTTTCCAAAATGTTGTTGTTAACAGTTTATGAAGACTCAAAGGGATTTTATATTGCTATTTGTCATGATTTGTACCAGGATAACGTAATTAGCCACCACATCTTAGCCAGAATTTTCTGTGGGGCAAAGGGAAACACAGGAACTGCTCTAGAGTACTTTTTAAATTATGATGATTTGGAGGACAATACCTGCATACAGATTGCCTGAATTCCAGTTTGGCTCTGTCATCCACTGCTAGTGTGATCTGGTGTAAATATGAGAAAATGTAAAACCTCTATGCAGTTTCCTATTCAATAAGATTCTTGGAGTATTAAATAAATATATTAGAATATTTATAAAAGTACATATAGTAAGCCCTTAGGTATCACTATTACTATTAAATAAGGGCAAACTGTACATATGAGAAAATTCATAGTCCAAAAGAGTTTCATCATTAAAGTTGAAGAAAATAAGTGAACTGAAGATGCAATTCAAAAAGTTAAAAATACTAAAAGAACAAAAGGAACCATGAGAGATAAACTGTTAAATATAACAACATAAATTATTGGATTGAAAATATAGATTAAAAGTATTCCAAACATTGTCACATTGAAAAGGTGATCAAAATGGACAATTTGGTAAAATCTAATTATGAATCAGAAAAAACATAAGATATGCTGTCAGAAATTGGAAGGCAACAAAATTATTCATAATGATGGAGAAAATTGATGATGAAAAATCACTATCCTATCATTTGCCTCTGATAAAAGTAGGTTTTTGGAGGCCAAAACCACATAAAAAGACTGAGTCATGTATCTAAAATATGGTTGCTTGTATTTCTCTGAGGAGAAGGTGTTGTGAACAGCTAGCTGACACTTTGGTCAGTGAAGAAGATGACAAGAGGTGAGAGAGTAGGTAGATGGTCAGGTGCTGGGGATGTTGTTGCAGTCCTTAGAATGTGACAGTCTGATAATATTTGGAATAGAAACTTCGACTTGGCAGGTTTGACAAGTTTTTGCTTCCTAACTTATTAGGATGTATTTGTTCCATTAATTAAAAAAAAATTACTACTTTTAAAAATGCCAGCCTGGGTCAACTAGATTAAGTGAAACAAAGGAACAGATTTGGGCCAGAGATTGAGTATGACACTTCTCAAAAGTGGGTATGATGGCAGCTTTAAGGAATTCTGAAGGTTTAGATGGATCATAGAAAAAACAAGAGTGTTTTAGTTGGATCATAGAAAAAGCAAGAGACTTCCAGAAAGACATCTACTTCTGCTTTATTGACTATGTGGATCACAATAAACAGTGGAAAATTCCTCAAGAGATGGGAGTACCAGACCACCTGACCTGCCTCCTGAGAAATCTGTATGCAGGTCGAGAAGCAATAGTTAGAACTGGACATGGAAGAACAGACTGGTTCCAAATTGGGAAAGGAGTGTGTCAAGGCTGTATATTGTCACCCTGCTTATTTAACTTATATACAGAGTACATCATGTGAAATGCTCGGCTGGATGAAGCACAAGCTGGAATCAAGATTGCCATGAGAAATATCAATAACTTCAGATATGCAGATGATACCCCCCTTATAGCAGAAAGTGAAGAAGAACTAAAGAGACTCTTGATGAAAGTGAAAGAGGAGAGTTTAAACAGTGGCTTAAAACTCATCATTCAGAAAACTAAGATCATGACATCACCTCATGGCAAATAGATGGGGAAACAGTGACAGACTCTATTGTTTTGGGTTCCAAAATCACTGCAGATGGTGACTGTAGCCATGAAATTAAAAGACACTTGCTCCTTGGAAGAAAAGCTATGACCAACCTAGACAGCATATTAAAAAGCAGAGATGTGACTTTGTTGACTAAGGTCCATCTAGTCAAAGCTGTGGTTTTTCCAGTAGTCATGAATGGATGTGAGAGTTGGACCATAAAGAAAGCTGAGCACTGAAGAAGTGATACTTTTGAACTGTGGTGTTGGAGAAGACTCTTGAGAGTCCCTTGGACTGCAAGGAGATCCAACCAGTCCACCCTAAAGGAAATCAGTCCTGATTATTCATTGGAAGCACTGATGCTGAAGCTGAAACTCCAATACTTTTGCCACCTGCTGCAAAGTAGTGACTCATTGCAAAAGACGCTGATGCTGGGCAAGATTGAAGGCAGGAGGAGAAGGGGATGACAGAAGTTGGGATGATTGGATGGCATCACCAACTGGATGGACTTATGTTTGAGCAAGCTCTGGGAGTTGTTGATGGACAGGGAAGTCTGGCATGCTTCAGTCGCAAAGAGTCAAACACCACTGAGCAACTGAACTGAAAGGTTTAGGTGAAATTCAGGGGGCCTTGAAGAACCTGGTTTCCTTTTAATTGCAAAGTTATTTGACAGTAATGTCTGTAGTATAATTGTTTCCAGCACCCCAAACAGTACTTGCCACCTGATAAGGACTGAATGCATGCATGGTGAATGATGGAGGCCACTTTTATATAGCCAGATCAGTGGTTACCACCTTATCTTGATGGTAGAGATAACTTTATGACAGAAGTGTGGAAAATGTGTCTCCAGGTTTCTGTTGCCTTTTATAATAGCAAAGGTGCACTACTCAGTTCATTAAATAGGCCTGCTCTCAGCATGCACTAGTCTTTTGCCTTTGATACTTTCTGTGCACATAGGTACAGATAGAATCATCAGTAAATGAATAGAAATTGATGTACCAGACACATTCTATCAGAGAAGACTCCAGTCCCAGCAACTAGTGACAAGTGCCATCCTCCTGGAATGTTCCAGACAGTAGTAATGACATCAGTAATAGCTCTCAGATACTAATATATCTACCAATATCCACAGTAGCAGTTTCAAACTAAATGTGACGCTGAAGGACTTTTCATGCCACACAGATGTTTCCACTAATAGCACACAGGTACATGTTCGCTGAAGAATTGATGCTTTTGAACTGTGGTGTTGGAGAAGACTCTTGAGAGTCCCTTGGACTGCAAGGAGATCCAATCAATCCATCCTAAAAGAGATCAATCCTGGGTGTTCATTGGAAGGTCTGATGTTGAAGCTGAAACTCCAATACTTTGGCCACCTCATGCGAAGGGTTGACTCATTGGAAAAGTGGAAAAGACCCTGATGCTGGGTAGGATTGGGGGCGGGAGGAGAAGGGGACGACAGAGGATGAGATGGTTGGATGGCATCACCGACTCGATGGACATGGGTTTGGGTAGACTCCGGGAGTTGGTGATGGACAGAGAGGCCTGGCGTGCTGCAATTCATGGGGTCGCAAAGAGTCGGACACGACTGAGCGACTGACCTGAACTGAACTGACATGTTCATTCTTCCCTGGTGGTTCAGATGATAAAGTGTCTGCCTACAATGCAGGAGATCTGGGTTCAATCCCTGGGTCAGGAAAATCTCCTGGAGAAGGAAATGGCAACCCACTCCAGTATTCTTGCCTGAAAAATCCCATGGATGGAGGAAACTGGTAGGCTGTAGTCCATGGGATCGCAAAGAGTCGGACACAAGTGAGTTCAAGGAAATTGAAAGGAAGAATGTTTTTTTTTTTTCTTAATGACTTTCTCTATTTCTTCCCCCCAAATCAATAAAATTGATAAACCTTTGGAAAGACAGAAAAGAGAAAATTAGAGATGACAATGACGGATATCAGGGATAAAACAGGGAATATCACCACATATCCTGCAGTCATTAAATGGATAATAGGTAGATGCTGTTATTAACTAGTAAACTTGAAAAATTAGAAGAAATGAATCAATCCTTTGAAATAATCCCAAATTACCACAACCCCCACCCCAACCAGGTTATATAGGCAATATAATTAGTCCTATAACCAATAAAGATATTGAATTTGTAGTTTATGTCCTGAAAAATACCCATGCCCGCATGATTTCACTGGAAAACTCTACCAAACACTTAAAGAAGAGTAAATGTCAATTTACAATTTCCATCACAGAATCAAAGAGGATGAGCACATTTCTCATCTCATTTTATGAAGCCAGTATTACTCTGATAATAAAACTACAAAGAATACAAGAATAAAGTGGAAGGAGTCTCTCTACCCAGTATTATGGTTTACTATATAGTCACAATACTGAAGATAGCATGGTGTTTGCTGAGGGATAGACACATTTATTAATGGAACAGAATAAAGAACCCAGAAATAGAATCAAAACAATATTCTCAACTATTTTTGATAAAAAGGAAAATGGAGGAAGAGTTGCCTTTTTAAACAGATTTTCCTGGAGCAATTGGACATCTCTAATTAATTTTTTTTTTAAAGAACCTTGGCCAAAATCTTATACCTTATACAAAAACAAAGGACAAATCATGGATTAAATGTAAAACTCTATAATTTTAGAGATGTTCAGTACCTAATACCAAGTGAAAGTCCTTAGACACCAAAAGCATGATCCATAAAAGGAAAATATTCATAAACACAATTATAACTTTTACTCTGTGCAGTATGCTGTAACGATGATGAAACATAAGCTACAGACTGGGAAAAATATAAGTAACATTATCTGACAAAGGACTTGTATCTAAAATGTATAAAGTGTTAGTTGTTCAGTCATGTCCAACTCTGCAAACCCATGGATGGTGACCCTCCAGGTTCCTCTGTCCATGGAATTCTCCAGGCAAGAATACCAGAGTGGGTTGCCATTCCCTTCCCCAGGGGATCTTCCTGACCCGGATCGAACCCAGGTCTCCCACACTGCAGGCAGATTCTTTACTGTCTGAGTCAGCAGGGAAGCCAAAAATGTATAATGAACTCTTGACATTCAATATTGATAAAATTTAAAAATCCAACTAGAAAATGGACTACATCTGTGACCCATGATAAGTACATGTGGTGAGCCTGTATGATTCCTTTATTCCTGGGGTTATCATGTTATTGCTAAAAACATCATAGACAGAAATCAGACAGAGGAACTCTTAAAAAGAGTATAAAAACTGGAGAAGGAAGCGAAATGGCTTAAGAAGGAACAGGCCAACAACAACAAGGACTCACACACTAGAGAAAATTCTTTGAGAACTGGAAATCCTAGGTGTGCTATTTTGTTTGGTTGTTTTTTTTTTTTTTTTTAAATTTCAGTGCTCATTACCAAAGACATGCAGCCCTAAAGATAGTCTATCTGTTTTGAACTAAGGATACTAAAGCTTTACCAGTCAGAAAAACACAAAACCACTGAAGAGAAACGGAGGCCCTAAACAAGACTGACTAGGAGAAAATAGGCTGACTTCCAACTCTCACTGATAAGAGTGAACAACGAAAGGTATTAAGTGACTTTGAAAGGTGATTTCTCTTGGCCTTTGTTTTTACTTTCCAAGGAGCTGGATTCAGAGGATGTTGATTTGAACAAGGTCAGCCATGCTGCTAAAGAGGTTCATTATCCCCACATTTGCAATCAGATGCTCCCTCAAGACCTCCATATACTGGCCCAGGCCCCTGTAGAACTCAGCTTCAGTGCAAGGTTCAGCTATCATGAGTGGACCTACTGCCATTTCCCCCTTGTGCTGACTTAGATATTATAAACACCAAAAGTATGATGACACATAAGACTTCACAAACTTGTATAAATGGATGTAGCCAACAGAGTGATTAATTTTCAGTGGACTATTCTCTCTGCTCAAGTACAGCTAGTAGTCCAGTGCCTGAGTGAAGGGAGAGGGCAAGAACTTTTCTAGCATGTCAGCTTGAAATTATAGGCCAGGTGTTCCTTTATCATCATGTCTGTTGTATGATGGTTCTCCTTTTGCTAATTGGCCAAGAAATGGAAAAGACAGACTGTTGATGAGCTGCTGAGCATAGAGAAATATCCCTTGAAACCTCAATATGGTATGGCTGTAGAATTTCTCTTGTCTGTAAGACTTTGAGTTTCAAGATAGCCACTGGATTTTATGACTGGGAGTTTCAGGAGTTCAGTGTAACCCATCACCAACTACTGTAGGTTAAATACACTCTTAAAACTTACATGTTGTAGAGTGTGCTAGAAGGACTGGACTCCGTTGCAGTTCCCCATGGGAAAGGACCAAAGATGGATGGAGTGATAGAATAAAGAAAGGTTAATAACTCTGTCATAATGCAGACCACTGCATTTGTAGTAGAAGGAAACGCACACTATAAGCCCCTAATAGATGATCCTACATGCCAAGAATAAGACTCCTGATCCAGCATCTTGTAAGCAGGGGATGTACATGAGCATCTACATGTATTTCATGAAGAGGAAACAAAAAGCCTAAAGGGACTATAATGCCAGACTAGAGGAAGAAAATATTACTTATGGAGGCCAACAAAGAGGCTCTGTGTTGATACAGAAATTAAGACAGCATTTAACCATGGAAAAACTCACCAGAATCCAGGAGGCAACGACCACCTGGTTGGTAGGCTGGTGTAGAAAGGAGAGTGTATATATGGTTACAAGAAGTTCTAGAAATTCAGACGATAAGCTCTTTAAAAAGCCCATAAGATTACAGTAAGAAAGGTCTTGTTGCTTAAATAAGAAACAGTTTATTCTTTTATCCCCGTCCAAAAAGATTGAGATTTAAAAAAAAGCAATTGTAAAATGGCGATGTATTTCTGTGTACCTGGAAACCGGTGCTTTGTGTTCAAATTCATGAAAGTCTGATTCTACCAGTGTTAAAAAAAATAGGCTGTAGACATGAATAGAAATCTCAATGAAGGATACACAGATGGCAAACGAGTATATAAAAAGATGTTCAACACTTACCATAAGGGAAATGCAAATGAAAACTTCAGTGAGATATCACTACACATGAACCAGAGTGACTTAAAATAATTTTTTAAAAATGATAACACCGAATACTGGTGAGAATGCAGAGGAACTGCTGGCGGCATTGTAAACTGGTATAGCCACGCTGGAAAGAAGTATGGCTATTTCTTACAAAACTGAGCACTCCATTACCATATGACCCAGCAATTGCTCTTATGGCAATTTATCTCAGAGAAATAAAAAATTTAATTTCACAGAAAAACCTAGACAGGAACAATCATATCGGTTTTATTTGTAATAGTCAAAAAAGAAAAAACAACCAAAATGTTCTTCAGTGAGTGAGTGTTTTTTTTTTTAAACTGTGGTACATTCATACCATAGAATATTACTCACCAATAAAGAAAGCAAAAAAAAAAAATTTGATAACATACAACTACTTGAATGGATCTCAAGGGGTTTATCCCAAATGTAAAAAGCCAATCACAAAAGGTTATGTGTTAAATGATTTCATTTATTTAACATGATTTCATGTATGTAGCATTATTATAATGGCAAAGTTAAATAAAGAACAAATTACTGGATTCTAGGGATCATGAGGAAAGGAGGTAGTTGTGGATATGGATGAGTAGCATGACAGATCCTTGGGATAGAAACTTTCGGTATCTTGACTGTAGTGGTGATAACCACAGGAATCTACACAGGTGATAAAATTGCATAGAACTATACACACACATGTACACAAGCTCATACATGTAAAACTGGTGAAGCTGAATAAAGTAAATGGATCATAACACTTTCAATTTCCTGATTGTGATATTGTACTATAGAAATGCAAGATATTACTGTTGGGAGAAACTAGGGTAAAGGGGATAAGGTATCTCTCTCTATTTCTTAGGACTGTGCACGGCTTTACAATGATCAATTTTTTTAATAAAATTAAAGCAAGTCTGTGGCATCATTTAAACACTACTAAACTCTCAACAAAACAACAATCATAATATTAAAAAGAAATGTACTATTGATGTACCCAAGAACATTGACTCTAATTATGCTGAGTGAGAGAAGCTGGATAAAAATGAGTACATGTTGATTCCATTTGTATAAAATGCTAGAAAATGTAATCTATGGCGACAGCAAGCAAATCAGTGATTATATGACTATGGGCATGCAGAGAGGGGCAAGAGGGAACAATGATCAAAGGGGAAGGGGGGATGTCTGAGAGTGATGAGTATTTTCACACTTAAAATTGTGGTTGTGGTTTAACAAGTGTACACATATGACCAAATTCATCAAACTGTTACTTTAACCATGTGCAACATATTATATGTCAATTATACTTTAGGAAAACTCCTCTAAAAGGATCATCTCTTCAGAGAAAAAAGCAACTTTGGAAGGTATAAGGACAAAAGATTTTTGAGGGGGAGATAATGCTGTTCTCGTGTTTTCTGTAGACCATTGCCTGCGCTGAAAAGAGACAGCTCCCACTGACCTGCCCTTGGGAAGCCACTGCTCCATGCTTGTTTCCTTAGAAAGTGGGCTAATTAGTGTTGCATTTGTGGCTTCCTATCACCATTACTTTAGTCCTTAGGGATGTATCAGTAATTTTTAGTAGAGTGAGATATTTTGGCCCTTTGGAGGACCTGTAGTTGCTGACATCATAAGGTGAAATGTCACACATACTTCTAGGAGGTGGGTGGCCTGGAAGTGATTTGTCTATTTCTTGGAATGACACTGCCATCTACATTCTCTGGAGAAGGAAATGGCAACCCACTCCAGTATTCCTGCCTGGGAAATCCCGTGGACAGAGGAGCCTGGTGGGCTCTATATAGTCCAGGAGGTCACAAAGAGTCGGACACAACTAAGTGACTGTGCACACAACACACACCTCAAACCGCATACGTTCTGGTTATCTACACTCTGTCATTCCCCTCCTCCAGCCGCCTACTAGATACAAAAAGGCCGAGCCCTTCTGGGTCTTGCTTGTGGGTTGAAGTGTTAAAGAAATTTGTCTTCAGCACTCAGTCCTGAGGCATTCCTTTCCCCCACTGTCTGGTTAACTGATTCTGCCAGTCTGGCCCCCAGCCCTGCAGGACCCTTGTCCCTCCCTCCTCACACACCCGTCTCTTCCCTTCCTTCCCTGCTCCTCCTCCCCCCTCACCACCACGAGAGAACTCGGAGAAACACACAGAACTTTTCACAAGTTGATTTTTATTGAATTACCATCAGTGTACCCTGTTGCTGTAAAATTCAATGCCTACACATCTGGCCATTTCTCAGACCTCAGACTTCATGGGTATTTCTGAGGTCCCCGGTCTCACTCTGAAGTAACCTGGCTGCTCAGGTCTTTATTTCCACTGATGGGCTTCTGCACTTCCTCTTGGTTCTGCTCTGGATCATTCTGACGCAGTGTCTCATTCAACCGGCGATAATGGCCGAACTGTGTTGATTGTCTAGTTTTCTTCGGCTTTCTTATAGAGTTGGTAGTTTTTCCAGAGACTTTTTTACTCAAAACCCTTTGAAGGTTTTTTTTAACCTTTGTGGTTGTCTTCAGTACCTGGAAGGACAACAGGACAACAGAGTGAGGCCAAAAAGACATTGGTTTAGGGGGTAGAAAATGTGATATTGAGAGAAAGGGAGAGTTCATGAGAAGGAGTCAGGGCTGAGGTGCAGTGGGGGGTTGAGGGCTGAGCCAGGCAGGGCAAAGGTAAGATTCTTGGGCGAGAGGGAATCAGTGAAAAAAAGAGTAGCTTGAGTAGGGTCATCTTACCTTGCCACCACTTTCGGATTTGGGTTGACCGGAAACCTTCATCTTCCCCTGATTGGAACTTGAGGTTGGTTGGTCCGTCTCTGTATTAGGCTCTGCTGGTTTTCTGGACTCCTTGGCCATATTGAAGCCTCCCAGTGGTCTACCCCAGGCCTACTGACCACGCTATATATATGGCTCCCCAGGACAATGAAAAGGCCACACCCTTCAGTTTTGATTGGTCAGCAAGGCACTCCCCTAGCCAATGGTGGCTATGGAGGGGCTTGGACATCACAAAGCACAAATTATGACACCTCTGTGTGCAGGACAGTTTGCAGGGGAGACCAAGATGTAGCTTAGACATTTCAGCAAATCATTCCTGACACTTCAGAGGGTGGGAATGGGGGGGATGATAATGAAGCAAAGATGGCTCAGTTATTAGAGAAGGGGCTTTCTTTAACATCCCAACAGAGTCTTCCTAAGCAGAACTGCCATCCAGCCTCATATCCTTATGTTCAGTTGTGGTGGTACATATGCTAGAGAAAGAATCTTTTCCTCCGAGCTAGTCTCCAAGGCTCTGTCCTACTCAGTAGTTTGTTCTGATATTTCCCACCCTTAATTAGTAGTGAGTGTTTTGTATATTTTACCCAAAATCCCTCCAAAAGCTATATAGCGGAACTTAAATATAGTTGGAGCTATGAGTCTTACAAACTAACAAAAAGACATTTCACATGAATAAACATCTCCCTACCTAGAGCAACTGGCATTAAAGCCTGCTGATTTTGATTAAATCATTTTCTGCCAACTCTGCAACTTAAAGACAGGGATTAGAATTAACTGCCCAGTCATGAAGTTTGCTTTTATTTTTACTTTTATTCTATTCTTGGACTCTAGCCATATTATCACCATTGAGTTTTACAAGGTTTTTTTTCTTATATTTTTTCTGTTTTTCTTTCATCCTGGAGTACTCCACTCATTTTCTTCCCACCATCAGGCATCTGCTCTGTTGTATCTGAATTATGCCCTTGTGTATGTTTGTACTCCTGTGAAATATATAGCCCTGTTAAATATGTGTGTGTGTGAATGTGGTGCATTGTGCCATAGATCTTGTTCTGTTTCTTACGTTGTACTTTGAAGTTCAACTTATGCAGTTCTCTGTTTTCCTAGTTCATTGTTTCTAATACTGCATCATATTCCATTATAATGAATATCCCATGTATCACTTGTCCATTCTTTCCTCTCTTGAGGGACTCTTACGTTTACTTTCCACTCCTCTGCCACAAGCAACATTATGAGAAACATTCTCAATGATGTCCTTTTATGGATTTCTGCATATATTTTCTGGAATATACACTCAGGAATAGAGTTTCTATGTAATAGATATCCTTAGTCTGTTCAAGCTGCTACAAAAGAACACCATAGACTGGTGGCTTAAACAACATACATTTACTTCTCACAGTTCTGGAGGCTGGAAGGCAAAGAGTAGGATGGCAGCATAGTTGGGTTTTTGATGAGGACCTCCTTCCTGCTGATGTCATCACATGGCCTTGCTCAGTGGGTGCACACAGAGAGAGGACTACCCTCTGTCTCTTCCTCTTTTTCTAAGGGCATTAATCCCATCATAAGACCCCCATTCTCATGACATAATCCAACTCTAATTACCTCCCTAGAGCCCTGCATCCAAATACCATCACAGGTAGAGGGTTAGAGTATCAAGTTATGAATTTTGGAGGGATACAAACATTCAGTCTATAAGCAATATTTTTTTCTAAATATTGTCAGGTTGCTCTCCAAAATGATAGTACCAAATCTATCTTCCCAATAGAATGTTGTATTACTTATTTCCCTACATACTTCTCAATACTCAGTGTGGAAGCAACTTCTAATATGACTCTCCCACTGTCCTGATGTTAACATTTTGGGTAATCCACTCCCCTTGTGTGTGGGCTGTACCTATTGACTTGCTTCTACTGAGTTGAATCACTGGAATCCAGCAAAAATCATAGGATGTTATTAACACAGTTAAGTTTCCTCTTGCTAGAACTTTGCTGCTGTCAGTGTCTCTTGCCTTTTTGTCTTCTCGTTATAATAAAATCATGTTGTGAGATGCTCATCCCAGAGGCTTACACATCAAGGAACAGATCCTGAGGACCTGAACTTCCAGTGTGAGAAACCACAAGGAACTGCATGCTACCAGGAACCAACGAGGGATGCAGATCCTTCCCAACTGAGACTTGAGATGAGGTAGCCATATAAGACACCCAACACCAGAGGACTAGCTAAGGTGCACCTAGATTCTTGACCCATAGAAACTCTGAGATAATAGATTCTGTTGCTGCAATCCAAGAAGTTTTGGGGTAATTTTTTACACAGCAAGTGATAACTAACACACTTAGTATTGTGTGTATGTTCAGTCATGTCTGACTCTTTGTGACCCTATGGACTGTAGCCTGCCAGGCTCCTCTGTCCATGGAATTTCCCAGGCAAGAATACTGGAGTGGGTTGCCATTCCCTTCTCCAGGGGATCTTCCCAACCCAGGGATTGAACCTCGATCTCCTGCATTGTGGGTGGATTCTTTACCATTGAGCCACAAGAGAAGCCCACACTTAGTATCACAGGACTTTTAATTAAAAAAAATAAACTGAGTGCACTGGTTTTGAGTGCCCTATTTCATGCAATGAACTTGGACTGGTCATCTGTTTCACATATGCTAATATACATGTTTCAATGCAATACAGAGGGATGGGATGGGGAGGGAGGTGGGAGGGGGGTTCGGCACCAGGGGACACATGTACACCTGTGGTTGATTCATGTCAATGTATGGCAAAAACCACAATATTGTTAAGTAATTAGCCTCCTATTAAAATAAATAAATTAATTTTTTAAAAAGGACATTTGATTCACTTGAAAAAAATAAACTGGTAACTAGTGTAATCTCCTTTCACTTCTATAATCACAAATGTTTCAGATATTTAAAGTTTCAATTCTTTAATTTTTTTTTTTTTTGGTTAATAGTATTTCTCATTCTACTGGGCTTCTTGTCTTTTTCATGTTGATATTACCATTCCTTTGTATTTTATGGGTAATAATTATTTGTTAGTGAACTTTGATATGCTTTGAATAAATACTAAAGATTTATGTTCAATACTTGTGTTAACCTTCACATAGTTTTCCTGCACCATGTGATATATGGTGATACCTTTTTCATACACCTCCTACTTTTAGTGGTACTATTTCACTGATTGTTCATAATAGATGGGGAAACAATGGAAATAGTGAGAGACTTTATTTTGGGGGGCTCCAAAATCACTGCAGATGGTGGCTGCAGCCATGAAATTAAAAGATGCTTGCTCCTTGGAAGAAAAGCTATATGACCAAACTAGACAGCATATTAAAAAGCAGGGACATTACTTTGCCAACAAGGGTCTGTCTGGTCAAAGCTATGGTTTTTCCAGTAGTCGTGTCTGGATGTGAGAGTTGGGCTATAAAGAAAGCTGAGTGCCAAAGAATAGATGCTTTTGAATTGTGATGTTGGAGAAGACTCTTGAGAATCCCTTGGACTGCAAGGAGATCCAACCAGTCCATTCTAAAGGAAATCAGTTCTGAATATTCATTGGAAGGACTGATGTTGAAGGTGAAACTCCAATACTTGGCCACCTGACGAGAAGAACTGACTCATTTGAAAAGACCCTGATGCTGGGAAAGATTGAAGGTGGGAGGAAAAGGGGGTGACAGAGGATGAGATGGTTGGATGGCATCACTGACTCAATGGACATGAGTTTGGGTAAACTCCGGGAGTTGGTGATGGACAGGGAAGCCTGGCGTGCTGCAGTCCATGGGGTCACAAAAAGTCGGACACGACTGAGCAACTGAACTGAACTGAACTGAAGTGATTTCATTGATTGTGGCCTCTAGTACTAGGTTGACATAGAGGCAACCTCAGACATGGGTATCCTGAAATTTGTGTGGCTAGTAATGTGTTATGAGGCTTCCTGGTAGCTCAGATTGTGAATAATCTGCCTGCAATGCAAAAGTCTCCAGGTTTGATCCCTGGGTCAGAAAGGTCCCCTAGAGAAGGGAATGGCTATCCACTCCAATATTCTTGCCTGGAGAATTCTATGAACAGAGGAGCCTGGCAGGCTACAGCCCATGGGGTCGCAAAGAGTAAGACACAACTGAGCAACTATCGTTACATTATTAATATGTTGTAGTAGCTATTAGGAGGAGCTTTTCTAGGTTTTGTCTTATTTTATCTGTTACAGAGACTTTTTAACATGTTAAAGACGTTTCCTGCTATTCTTAGGTCTTGGAAAGTACTTTTTATAAAATGTTGTCTTCATCAAATGCTGTTGCTCTTGCCATTGAGATACTATCATATAGTATTTTACAAGTTTGTGTCTATGTTCATAAGGGAGCTAGCCTTTATGTTTCACTGTATGATCTATTCTATCTCAGTTTTGAAATCAAGGTTATACTAGCTTTATAAGACAGGTTGGTAAGAGGTTGGAGAGAGGTTAAATGTTTTTAAAAGTTAGACTAGAGTGAATTCCCTGACAGTCCAGTGGTCAGGACTCTGTGCTTCCACTGCAGGGGTCACAAGTTTGATGTCTGGTCAGGGAACTAAGATCCCATATGTCATGAAAGTGCAGCCAAAAAGTAGGCTAGAACAAGTGGAGGCTCCAAAATAATTGACCTTTTCAGATTTTTTTTCTGCAAAATGTAGCCATTTATACTGTTTCCTCCAGTAATATTCTCACTTCTTCTTGGACTTCAAACTTATTGGCATATACTAATTCATAATACTTCATTACTTTTTAAATGTCTATTTTTACTTTTATAATTCATATTCTACTTGAGTCTTAGCTCTTTTTTTCTTGATGTTTCCTTGTACTTCATTTTATACATTTTCTAAAGTAATCATTTCTTGGATTAGAATTCTTTATCTTTGGTATGTTATTTCCTCATTTCTGTATTTATGTCTGTTTCCTCCTTTATGTTTTCTTTCATATTTATTCTATTTCCCTTCATTCTAGCTTATTAAATTAAACATATAGCTTATTTGTCTTCAATATTTTCCTTTAATTCTGATAAACATATTTAGAGCAGTAAGTTTATCACAAAGATCTTTTAGTTATATGTCACAAAAGTACTGCTAATTCATGTTAAGAATATCTGAATTTTATTTCTTCTTTAATCCAAGGATTATTAAGTAGTATAATTTTAGTTTTGAAGCATGTTGAGTGTTTAAGCTATCCTTTAAAAAGCCTCATTTTATTGTAGTCAATCAACATGACTTACATGCATGTATCTTTTATGGCATTTTCACAAGTTTTAATATTTTACTGTTAATGAGACTGGCAACCGACTCCAGCACTCTTGCTTGGAGAGTTTCACAGAGGAGCCTGGCAGGCTACAGTCCATGGGGTCACAAAGAGTCAGACACGACTGAGTGACTAACACTTTCATGCTTAAATAGGTAAGGAAATGACATTTCTACAGCCACCTCAATGCATATATGAAACCATAGCTAATTGATGGTGCCATAAATTTTTGCTGCAGCCTCAGAATCCAGTTAAACAAAACATTCCAGATAGTCCTTACAAGTGGACAAGCATTGACCAAACATGTACAACCTATCTGTTTTCCTGAAGCCAGATCAATAGTTAGTTAAATGACAGCAAGTATACGAAATTCAGCTTGGCTGCCCGATTAGGCCAAAACAGAACAAACCAAAATAGCCATCTACACATTCATGTTTCTATTTTCTATGGCTAATTTCATGCTATGACGGAAGAGTTGAGTAGTTGTGGTGGAGACCATATGGTACACAAAGCCAAAATTATTTGCCATCTAGATCAACAGAAAAAAAACTGTCCACCGTGTGGTAGGTTCATGAGCTTTCTGAAGGCAGAATCTAGGTTTAATTTATCTGTGTCTTCTTGCAGATGACAACGTTTGGTTGATCCTTATGAACTGAAAAACAAAAAGAAACATAAAAGAAACCCAGAACTTCAGAGCTGTGAGTTGAGTTTATTCAATGTCTTACTGAGGACTATAGTCTGAGAGACAGTCTCTCGGATAGCTCTGGGAAACTGTTCTGAAGAGGTAGGGAGGAGGTCAGTATATGTGATTTTAGCCAAGGGAGTATATGCAGTCAAGCACACTTCTTGGTAGAAGGTTGCTGTTAGTAATGAAGAGCAGGGGTCTCAGTTAATTATTTTAGAGTTTCTCTAATAAGATGCAAGAATTCGGGTTCATAAAAATCTCCTGAAAATATCTAACTAACTGAATGACTGTTCTGCCAGTTCTCCCAGAGCACAGAGTGCCTTGTTCC
The DNA here is from genome assembly GCF_054371585.1 of Giraffa tippelskirchi. Lineage (NCBI taxonomy): Eukaryota > Metazoa > Chordata > Mammalia > Artiodactyla > Giraffidae > Giraffa > Giraffa tippelskirchi. The sequence goes on along the minus strand of NC_137289.1, from coordinate 8,061,368 downwards.
TCATCTTCACCCTGAATTCCTTTTAAAGTGTGTTGAAGGTAAATGAATGCAGTGCCTAATGACTTAGTTCTTGTAGAACCAGGTGGTGATTGATGTTCTTTCACTGGTATCCTTGAAATACTTAGAAACAATGAGTTGAAAATAAGTAAAATAAGAAAACATTTCCAGTGAAGACACCACTGTTGAATACTAACAACTATATCGTTGTCTCAAATAACATGCTAATTCAAACATCTACAGCATTATCACTGTACTTTCCCTTCAGGTGTTGTTTTAATTTCTCAAAGTAATAACATGATTAGAATGGAAATGAGAACTAAGGGTAGAATTCCATCACTCTTGAGGCTAGATTTCCTGTACCAACTGGGACTTTGGGCCATGAAATTGAAAGCTCATTTAGGCCATCTTTGTGCTATATTTTTAAGGTAAGTTACTTCTTTCCACAGTGAGGAAGACTTATTCATCAGTGCCAATTCCATGTGTATTATAAAGCCATAAATGGATTCTAATGCAAACACAAAGGAAGCCAAATAAAGCATAGAAAGGTTTTCAGACAGGAATTATTATCATTCTTTCACAGGTAAAATACAAATATGCTGTATTTCTGTCTGATCTGCTTAAGCATTTTTTCTAACATTTCCTAATGTTCTTTTGTTTTTTTATATTTTTTTAATCATCATTCAAATTAAGCACATAGTAGAGACTCAGTAACTATTTGTTGCAAAGATAAAACAGTTATTTTGTGACATTAGGTACTTCCTTGAAATTTCATGATAAATAATAAAAAACAGTGTGAAATGGGATGACTGCAAAGGAGGAATATTTTTAAGTGTTGAGCTTTATGTAACTTAATATTTAAAATTAAGTCTTTCTGGAAACTGAACTAAATTTCAAACCCAGAAGAACTTCTAATAGTAAAGTATTAATGAATAAAATATTCTTTTTGTATATAATGCCAAGAAATAGTCAATATAGGACCGTTAGTAATGACTGATGGAATGATTAATATTTCTTATTACTGGTAAAAAAAATATGCTCTGTCTCTGGTAAAGCAATTTTAGGATATGAAAAATCATTCTTTCTAAATATAAATCCAAGACTGACAAATAATTTTAAATAATATATTTTCTAAAAATCAAATGTTTTCCTCTTTAATCGATAATGTTCTACTTCTACATTCTACCTTATTTACATCAAAATTAAATGATTTGGGGGTGTACTGATGGGCAAGATTGTCAAAGCTTTGCCTTTACGTTAAAGCAGCCTTTAGAGTGAACTCTCCTTTATTGTGTTTTGTACTAAGTACTAAATGAGATTTATAGAATGCATTTAATATCTTTATATTAGGATCAATTATTTCAGTTTTCTTTCCATTTTTGAAGTTTAATTTGTAAAAATTGATATTTTATAATTTTTAAGAACTCTATTCAAAATTATTATCTTAGAGTAGCTTATAATAGTCCTTCATTGTAAAATCTCTTTTTTTGTGTGTAGTGAGTGTTTATTGGGATTTGTCTTTTTTTTTCTTTCTTTCCTAATTTTTTTTTCTTTGTTTTGCCATACATTGACATGAATCCACTGCTGAGTTTTCCAAATTTGCTGGCATATTGAGTGCAGCACTTTCATAGCATCATCTTTCAGGATTTGAAATAGCTCAACTGGAATTCCATCACCTCCACTAGCTTTGTTCGTAGTGACGCTTTCTAAGGCCCACTTGACTTCACATTCCAGGGTGTCTGGCTCTAGGTGAGTGATCACACCATCATGATTATCTGGGTCATGAAGACCTTTTTTGTACAGTTCTTCTGTGTATTCTTGCCACCTCTTCTTAATATCTTCTGCTTCTGTTAGATCCATAGCATTTCTGTCCTTTATTGAGCCCATCTTTGCATGAAATGTTCCCTTGGTATCTCTAATTTTCTTGAAGAGATCTCTAGTCTTTCCCATTCTGTTGTTTTCCTCTACTTCTTTGCACTGATCACTGAGGAAGGCTTTCTTATCTCTCTTTGCTATTCTTTGGAACTCTGCATTCAGATGGGAATATCTTTCCTTTTCTCCTTTGCTTTTTGCTTCTCTTTTCACAGCTATTTGTAAGGCCTCATCAGACAGTCATTTTGCCTTTTTGCATTTATTTTCCATGGGGATGGTGTTGATCCCTGTCTCCTTTACAATGTCACGAACCTCTGTCCATAGTTCATCAGGCACTCTGTCTATCAGATCTAGTCCCTTAAATCTATTTGTCACCTCCACTGTATAATCATAAGGGATTTGATTTAGGTCATACCTGAATGGTCTAGTGGTTTTCCCTACTTTCTTCAATTTAAGTCTGAATTTGGCAATAAGGAGTTCAGAGTAAACAAGAGTCCAAAATGCTGTTCTTGGGTGCAATCTCAAAAACAACAGAAAGATCTCTGTTCATATCCAAGGCAAACCATTCTATATCACAGTAATACAAATCTATGCCCCAACCACTAATGCTGAAGAAGCTGAAGTTGACTGGTTCTATGAAACTGTACAAGACCTTCTAGAACTAACACCAAAAAACGATGTCTTTTTCATCATAGGGGACTGGAATGCAAAAGTAAGAAGTCAAGAGATACCATTACTTTGCTGACAAATGCCCGTCTAGTCAAAAATATTGTTTTTGCAATAGTCAAGTATGAATGTGAAAGTTGGACTATAAAGAAAGCTGAACAGCAAAGAATTGATGCTTTTGAACTTTGGTGTTGGAGAAGACTCTTGAGAGTCCCTTGGACTGCAAGGAGATTAAACCAGTCGATCCTAAAGGTAATCAGTCCTGAATATTCATTGGAAGGACTGATGCTGAAGCTGAAGTTCCAATACTTTGGCCACCTGATGCGAAGACCTGACTCATTGGAAAAGACCCTGTTGCTGGGAAAGATTAAAAGCAGGAGGAGAAGGGGATTACCAAGGATGAGATGGTTGGATAGCATCACTGATTCAATGGGTATGAGTTTGAGCAAGCTCTGGGAGTTGGTGATGGACAGAGAATTATGGTGTGCTGCACTCTGTGGGGTTGCAAAGAGTCGGACACAACTGAGTGACTCAACTGAACTGATATATGAATTATCACTGTTATTTATGGGCCAGAAAACCAGTATCCATGTGAAGGTGAAATATAGACTATAGCTGCTTGTTTTTACAAATAAAACTTTATTGGAACATAGCCATACCCATGTATTTACATAGTGTCTGTGATTGTTTTTGTGCTACAACATGTACACCCATGGTGGATTCATGTCAATGTATGGCAAAACAAATACAATATTGTAAAGTTAAAAAATAGAAAATAAACAAAATAGAAAATAAACTAATTTTAAAAAAAAAGAAAACTAAGCAAAAAAAAAAAAAAGATGTCAAGGGGATACCCAACTCCCTTAACAACAAAAAAAAGAACCCTATATCCCCTACAGAACCTAGAATATTGACTACCTGACCCATTACAGAAAATGTTCACTAATCCAGTATTTTAAAGATCAGAACAGTGGATCTCAGAGCAGTTCAGTAACCTGCCCAAATTTTCACTACTGTGTAATGATAGAGCTGAGACTTAGATCCAATCTCCCAGATTCTAGGGCCCCTGCTTATAATGTATGTATCATAATTCCTTGTTCTCTTATCAGGCTATTATTACCCTCCAATTCTCACCAGTGGTCACAGCTTTTTATTTTTTCCTAAATATTGGTTATTACATTTTATTTTCACTTTTTTATAAGTCAGATCTCCAGTCAACACAATTGGTATTTGCAAACCTGGACAACTTTTAGTTATTTGCCCCATGAAGTCTTTGTTGCTGTTTAGTCGCTAACTCATGTCCAACTCTTATGTGACTCCATGGACTGTAGCCCGTCAGGCTCCTCTGCCCATGAGATTTCCCAGGCAAGAATACTGGAGTGGGTTGCCATTTCCTTCTCCAGGCAATCTTCCCAACCCAGGGATTGAGCCTGCATCTCTTGCATTGGCAGGCCAATTCTTTACCACTCAACAAGCAAAAAATCTCTTAGATTTACCATTAAAATAAAGGAGCCTGCTAAGGAGATTGGCAATAGCAGAAACCAGAATATATGAAGGCTCTGTCATACATGCATTTTTAAAATATGACATTATCTAGAGTTTTTAAAAATATGTATATAGTTAGAGTAGCTGGAGAAGGCAATGGCAACCCACTCCACTACTCTTGCCTGGAAAATCCCATGGACAGAGGAGTCTGGCAGGCTGCAGTCCATGGGGTCGCTAAGAGTTGGGCACGACTGAGCAACTTCACTTTCACTTTTCATCTTCATGCATTGGAGCAGGAAATGGCAACCCGCTCCAGTATTCTTGCCTGGAGAATCCCGGGGACGGGGGAACCTGGTAGGCTGCCGTCTATGGGGTCGCACAGAGTCGGACACGACTGAAGTGACTTAGCAGCAGCAGCAGCAGCAGTTAGAGTATCAGTGAAGTGTAAATAGGGAAATAAATGAACACGTAAAATGCTGTTAGATAAATTTGAATCTCACATTCAAAAATCAAGGTTCCATTTTACAAAAACTAACTCTTCTCACAAGATATTTTTGTGTAGCTTCCAGAGGCTAATTTTAAAATCCGCTGTCTATATCTATAAATTTATATATCTATTCACTGATGTAAAAATTTTGGCATGGCTGTCAATTGAGTGAGCCGAAGGGTAACAGAGCTGCATAATTACGTGCATAGTGTTTTCTAATGTTTACAGGAAAATAAAATCCCCCATACTGGGCACTATAGTGGAATTTCTCTCCTTCCCTTCTTCCTCCCCTCTATCTCTTTCATTGTATACGACAAATACATTTCAATGAAACCTATGTGGTATATGTTTGGGGTTAAAATGGGATATAAAGAGAAAACTATATAGTAGAAAATTATAAAATTCTGCATTATACACCTGATAAACCACTATCAGTGCTTAAGCGATGGTATATTACTTTACATATAAAAATTTCAATTGAAGAATATATATTCTAAATCACTTTCTATGTACTATTAGCAAGTCTTTCAGCTTCCACAAATCCTAAAATTCTCCACCCAAGGAAATGTGGTAACTAGAACCTAGTCTAATCTCTTTGATTGAGTGATTATTATATCATTTGATAGAGCAATGATAAGAGTGTTTTGAAGGTTTCTTTTCCCACTGTAGTCTCTGGTGCTTCCAATGTCTTTTTTTTTTTGCTTTGTTCATGCCTGGATTATTCATTTTTCTTGTTTGAAGTTTTTCTCAGATGTCTGGTAATCCTTGATTGTCTGTTTATAATTAAAGATGGGGGAATAAAATGATGTTTGTAAGTTCTGAGTCTGTGAGTCTAGCTAGTTGACTTGGAATTTTGCTGTATAATTATCTGGACACAATTTCTTAAATCAAGAATGCCACATATTTGTGTTTTTATGCAGTTCTTTTGTGTCTGATGAAGTTTAACGGAAGAGAGATTTCTAATCTGCGGTCTGGATGGTAAAAACCTGGTTGCCAGAGGTTTGGGAGCAGCACTCAAAGAGAATGGAGAAAGGAAAGCCTGAAATTCTCATTATTCAATATGCACATGGTGCACGGTCACTTAATATCCCTAATTTTTAGTATCCATATCCTCAACTGTGCCAGGTATTTCCAGAGAATAAACTTTCAGGTATCTGCTGGAGTGGGAGACAAACAGTTCCCTAGGGACACAGACTAATAAGGAGATCTAGAAATCTGAGTATTTATTTACAATTCTTACCTTACCCTTTACGTGAGCCTCTTTTTCCTTTATTTTTTTGGGCTCCAAAGTCACTGCAGATGGTGGCTGCAGCCAAGAAATTAAAAGATGCTTGCTCCTTGGAAGAAAAGCTATGACCAAACTAGACAGCATATTAAAAAGCAAAGATGTTACTTTGCCAACAAAGGTCTGTCTGGTCAAAGCTATGTTTATTCTAGTAGTCATGTATGGATGTGAGAGTTGGACTATAAAGAAAGCTGAGCACCAAAGGATTGACGCTTTTGAACTGTGGTGTTGGAGAAGACTCTTGAGCGTCCCTTGGACTGCAAGGAGATCCAACTGGTCAATCCTAAAGGAAATCAGTCCTGAATATTCATTGGAAGGACTGATGTTGAAGCTGAAACTCCAATACTTTGGCCACCTGATGTGAAAAACTGACTCATTGGAAAAGACTCTGATGCTAGGAGAGATTGAAGGTGGGAGGAGAAGGGGCCAACAGAAGTTGAGATGGTTGGATGGCATCACCAACTTGATGGACGTGAGTTTGAGTAAGCTCCGGGAGTTGATGATGGACAGGGAAGCCTGCCGTGCTGCAGTCCACGGGCTTGCAAAGAGTCGGACACGACTGAGCGAATGAACTGAAGCATTCATGCCCCATTCCATAAGTATCTGGGGCTAGTATTTCCTGAATCTTTGAGGATTCCATAATATACATCTACTTGGTTTTCAGCTTTTCCTAAGGTCTGTTTGAGATTCACTTTTCTTAGTTTGGCTTAAAGCTCAACGTTCAGAAAACTAAGATCATGGCATCTGGTCCCATCACTTCATGGGAAATAGATGGGGAAACAGTGGAAACAGTGTCAGACTTTATTTTTTTGGGCTCCAAAATCACTGCTGATGGTGATTGCAGCCATGAAATTAAAGACGTTTACTCCTTGGAAGGAAGGTTATGGCCAACCTAGATAGCATATTTAAAAGCAGAGACCTTACTTTGCCAACAAAAGTATGTCTAGTCAAGGCTATGGTTTTTCCAGTGGTCATGTATGGATGTGAGAGTTGGACGGTGAAGAAAGCTGAGTGCCGAAGAATTGATGCTTTTGAACTGTGGTGTTGGAGAAGACTCTTGAGAGTCCCTTGGACTGCAAGGAGATCCAATCAATCCATCCTAAAAGAGATCAATCCTGGGTGTTCATTGGAAGGTCTGATGTTGAAGCTGAAACTCCAATACTTTGGGCACCTCATGCAAAGGGTTGACTCATTGGAAAAGACTCTAATTCTGGGTAGGATTGGGGGTGGGAGGAGAAGGGGACGACAGGATGAGATGGTTGGATGGCATCACTGACTCAATGGACATGGGTTTGGGTAGACTCCAGGAGTTGGTGATGGACAGAGAGGCCTGGTGTGCTGCAATTCATGGGGTCCCAAAGAGTCGGACACGACTGAGCGACTGAACTGAACTGAACTTTCTTAGTTCTGATAAGTTACTTATCACTGGTTCATTTGCTTTCCAACTTTCAAAATGCTGTTTTTGTTTTATACACTCTGTACTCCCTGTCCTTCTGGATCCTAGTGGAGGAAGTGAAATTAGATGTGTATATTCAATCTCCCATCTTATTATCTTATACCACTGGAATAAGCACGAGTGATTTATATATCTAGGAAACCTGGAGTATTCTTCATGGCAGGGATTCAAATATATAAACTACATTAATTTGGAAATGAGCTACATCTGAATTCTTCAAGGAATTAAATCAAAATATATACACAATGAAAGAAAATAAATAATTTTGTATTGTTTCCAGTTTGTCATTTAGCCTTTAATGTAATTGTGAAGGCTAAAAACATTTTTTTTATGGAGACTCCATTCCTCTGATGTCAAGTAAAGAGGCTAGCTTCCTATTTATTAGGTTGGCAAAATGAATGATTTAAAAACTTATAGTCCTTCTGGCAATAGGCTTGTCACTTCAAACAATTCCAAGTGAGGTAGGTGTGATGATTACTTGGTAATAATGCCATATTATTATGCCATAAATTGAGGTTATTAGCATTGTTTGCAACCAAGAGAAGAACAAAGTTTTTCTGGCTGTACTGTGTGACTTAACAGGACAAGGGGCACAAATGTACAATACCAAAAGGAAATTGTGTTCTGTTGGGATGAAATGAGATGGAAAATATGAACTTTAAAGGAGTAATGACTAAGTTTTGCCACCAATGTGTTTGTTTTCTCCAAGAACATACTGTTGTTGGACTGTTGTTGGAATTTAGGTGAAAACATGTACACCCATGGTGGATTCATGTCAATGCATGGCAAAATAAATGAAAAAAAAATAATAAAAAATATTTCAACCTATCATGTGTTAAATGTAATTCATTCAAAGCATAACATCAGAAAGACATGAAATTACTTTTCATAATGAGTAGTCCATCCCTAAAGTCCACAAAAGGCATGTGCCCACTGTGTGTGGAGCAGTCCTTTAGAAGGAATAGAAATGATAAGAACAGGAGCTAAAATTACAATTCCTAATCTAAAAGAACTTAAAATATAAGTTAGGTCCTGAAGACACAGCTGACATCCATATATCTATGTCATTTCAATGTGAGAGGAAACCATGAGGAAGAATATAGGAAGATTGAAGTCAGTAGAAGGATGCTGGATTAATTTTGAAATGACAGCTCTAAACTGGCCTTATTTTTTGCAGCTTTATTCATTCATTTACCAATATTGTTCATGCTGGATTCTCTGCTTGGTGCCTGGAATGTAGACCTGAAAATAATAATAATTACTACTGTCTACTGAATGCTTATTATGCAACAGTACTTGTGGTAGGCAGGCTACTAACATGCCCTTTCTTATTTATTCATCACAAGGACATTGAATGACAGTTATTATTATTCCTAATGACTTTTCTAATATTAATCAGTTAAAGAGTCTCCATAAGTAACAACCTATTCAGATTAGGATCATTTGTGGAGGAGGGCAGGATTTTATAAAGGAATTAATTATAAAGGTGTGGGTAGGGTACAGAGGAAACTCAAAGGATACTGCAGGAACCTGGGCTAAAAGTGGAAAAATTGTCACTACCCATAGTGTGAAAGGAGCAGGGCAAGGGGAGGTGGTTGTGTAAAGATGGACTCCTGAAGAGGAACAGTGACAGTTTTTCTAGGGACAATCTGGCATCAGCCACCTAACAGAGAGGTGACCAGGGGGATCAGTCCTTTGATCTCACTGCCCTCCCTCCTTCAATCTCCTTGGGGTTTTCTGTTGATCAAACAACCTCAAACCAGATGAGCATGTGTATGGATTTCCTATAAGTCAGTCCACGGGGCAGAAAGTTGGATGTAGGAGGGTGGAAAATATATATGGAGGCACATACATATCCAGTACACAAGGCCACACAATAAATAACAATTACAGAATTTGAACCCAAGGGTAAATGGTTTCCAGAGAAGGCAATGGCACCCCACTCCAGTACTCTTGCCTGGAAAATCCCATGGACGGAGGAGCCTGGTAGGCTGCAGTCCATGGGGTCGCTGAGAGTCAGACACAACTGAATGACTTCACTTTCAGTTTTCACTTTCATGCATTGGAGAAGGAAATGGCAACCCACTTTGGTGTTCTTGCCTGGAGAATCCCAGGGACGGGGGAGCTGGTGGCCTGCCGTCTATGGGGTCACACAGAGTCAGACATGACTGAGGTGACTTGGCAGCAGCAGCAGTAAATGGTTTCAGTGCCCATGGGTTTTTCATGAAGCATTTCAATCTTACATAGTTCTGCCTTGATAAGATTGTAATTGGATAGGAGAGACATTTCTATTAACAACTACAGTTCTCCTGTAAAAGAAGTGAGCTAGATGAAGAAGATTAGTGATTTTGAGACACACCTACCTCTAGCTTATAAACTTCCAAAGGCCTATGTTTTGCTGTGGCTTTAGACCTTCCCAAGATCCAGGAGTCTACTTTAAATCTGAAGCTTCTAGGGCGCTATGACCCAGAGATAAATTAGACATCTTAAGGAGCTCATAGTTGAGTATGATTTACATACATATATCTTTGTGTCATATGTGTATGTGTGTCACACGTTTATGTGTCATATGTGTGTATATACATACATAAACATACATGAGTATTATAGATATGTGTATAGATCTATGTATATATGTATATGTATGTGTATATATATATGTATGTATATTTATACACATACATACACACATATAAATACCTAACTAAAATATAAGTGTCCAGATCTCTGGAAATTGCAAGAACAGTCAATGTTCTGTAGTATCATGGAGGAGGAAACTATTAGAATATGACTGAGGGTTGGAGAAATAAAGAAAGGCTTCATAGAAGTGACATTAAAAATAGGAACAGGAGAATCAGGAAGTACTCTGAACTGAAATCCTGGAACTGAAATCCTAGAACCTTTATTGGGAAATGTCAATTCCTTGGACTTGACTAACCTACCTGGGACCAAAGTCTGATCTCCAAGAATTTGGTCTGGGGGTGCGTCAGATTGAAGAATACTGAGAATTGACTGTACACTGTGTGTGTGTGTGTAATATACGTGTGAGTCACTCAGTCATGTCCGACTCTGCAATCCCATGGGATGTAGCCTGCCAGGCTCTTCTGTCCATGGAATTCTCCAGGCAAGAATACTGGAGTAGGTTGCTAGGGGATCTTCCATACCCAGGGATTGAACCCAGGTCTCCTGCCTTGTAGGCAGATGCTTTACTGTCTGAGCCACCAGGGAAGTCCCTGCTATACATTAGACCTCTTCTAATGTGAAGCAAAATTCTGGTGGAGGCTTTTGCTGTTTTTGGCAACATTTTCTCATCTTAACTGAAAGTATTTATATGATTTTCTTCTGGCAAAACCATTTGTCATCAAGGTAAACTTTTTCTTTTCTAAAACATATTTTAGTGAACTTTATAAAACTAAAATGAAAGTAGGGGTAGAAATGCAACCTTCATTCGAGGCAGAGTACAATCTTTATCACCAAGTTTCATTATTCATAGAAAATCTTTAAATGTCCTTCAATATGTTCTTGGAATTCAGCCAAAAGGCAAGATTTTAATACAGATATTAGCATCAATACTAAAAATCAAATAGAGAAGGAATTCTTCTTTCGATTCACTTCTAACTTTGGCAAACTTATTAGCATCTCAATTATGGCAGAGCAAATCCAAAAGCATATAAGCAAAATTATGCTAAAAATTCTAAGCTCTGTCACTCAGTGAATACTTCATTTAATTGTTCTCTGGGAATAGGTTTTCAATAATGAGAATATTTCTCTCCCATCCCTTTCCGATGATAACTGCACTTGGCAATAGCTGAAATCAACCTTCAGTTTTAGTAATAGCATCTAAATAAATATGAAAAGTTTTGGAAACTCACTAGAAAGTATTTTTTACATAAAATCAAATTATTTTCCATACATCTTTACAGTTGGGCACAATTTTTAAGATGACTTGTTCGATATTTAACTACTTGGAGTTGAGTAAACTGAAGCTCTGTGAAGGAAAGTGACTTTACCAAGTTCATCGTGCTTCCTTTGTTGCCCTTTTCCCCCAAATTTTGATATAATGATCTATCTAACCATCCTGGTTCATCCTGTACAGTGATCTTCAAGTCCCCCTTTTCTAGCAAATTTACTCTGTCACCTACATACCAAGATCTGTTGATTCCACATGAAAAATGTATATTAGATTCAATGTTTCACTGCCTTTCCCTCTATGACTGCTCTAGTTCAAGCTACCATCATCTCTTTTTATACAGTTTTGATGAATTCCTTTCAGTTACCAGGAAGGGTCAACATTTTTAAATATAAAGTACAAAGATTGTATTAATTCTGTTTCAACTCTCTGAGCTTCATTTTAGCTGCTCACTTATCACCCAATCCAACTAAACATCCAACTCTCTAGCAAAATGTGGTTCTCTTTCTTCCTCAAACATGTAAATATTACACATTCTCAGAATGTATTTTCTCTTTATGTAAAAGTCCTTTACTTTTGCTTGCCTACTGAATATCTTTGTCATCTTTTGACATGCTGCTCAAACTGTAAATTTGTCTTCAAAATCTCTACCACCCAGGGTGATGAATCCTGCTTTCTCTATATATCCACAGCATTGTGTACAAAGTTGTACCGTAAGCCTTTTCTTTTGCTTCAATATCCTTGAAAGCAGATGGCATGTATTACTCAACTTTGTATATCTCATGTCTACTACCATGGCTGGAGGATAAGGGAAGCTTTGCTATTTGCATAATGAGTCATTTAATGAACTGATTACAATCAAGTTCTAGTTGTCAAGGTAAACCTATACATATATATTAATAAGTGGCTGGCTTTCCGTTGCCATTCCATCGATATTACAAGGTCTGATACAAATGGATAACTAGGCACCAGAGGGAGTTTGGTCTTTAGGTTGCAGCTTTTGGGGGCATCCTTTCATCTAACAGTCTCTCATAGGAAGCTGCCAATTGATACTAGCCAGTAGCATAATGACTTCCCTGGTGGGTCAGACTGTAAAGAATCTGCCCACAATGCCAGAGACTTGGGTTCGATCCCTGGGTCGGGAAGATCCCTTAGAGATGGGCATGACAACCCACTCCAGTACTCTGGTCTAGAGAATCCCCTTGGGCAGAGGAGCCAGGTGGGCTACAGTCCATGGGGTTGCAAAGAGTCAGACACGACTGAGCAACTAAGCATAGGTACAGGTAGCGTAATAGAATAATAAATGTCTTTCCAGTAAGGTGAATGTTGGTGTGCAAGGCATACAGGTGTCAACAAATTGCAAATTTACCACATCATTGCACACCTCGCCTTTGGCTAATGTAAACAGATGTGAGGAGTCTCTTCTGGATTCACCTGGGGCTGCTTTTCTTGGTCTTTCAATCCGAGCAATATTAAGGGTAAAAACCTCATTCTCAAGGTATGCTTTCTGACCTTTTAAGCATTTCTTTGTCATAATGGCCAGGGAGTTGAGGAAGGGCAATATTTGAAACACAGAATTAGCTGTAGGTCTTGCCATCTGTACATCATAATTCTTGGATAACTTTTCCATGACTCGATTCTGTAATGAATTAAAAAGTTTACTAGATATATTAAACCATATTGAGATACACACTTACAGGTTTATTCTTCAAATGTGTCTGAATAGGAAGGACTAACTATAGTTTTATTCACAATTTGCACACCCAATTATTGCTGGAGCAATCTGAGCACATTCATTCACTTACCTTTGATTTATTAAAGGGAAATATTTATTGAAGGTAAATATTAAAATACCCTGAACACCTGTGGCTCAGTGGTAAAGAATCCACCTGCCAATGCAGGAGACACCAGGTTTGATCCCTGGGTAAGGAAGATCCCCTGGAGGAGGAAATGGCAACTCAACTCTAATATTCTTGCCTGAGAAATCCCATGGACAGAGGATCCTGGTGGGCTGTAGTCCATGGGCTCACAAAGAGTTGGACACAACTAAGCATGCACACATGCACACGCTTGCATTTTGAATCCCTACAATATTAGGCTTGTATTCATGTACAGTGAAGTACAAGAATGCCTATTGGTACCTGCCATCCTAGAGCTTACAGTCTGTTGGGAAAACCAGTACATGTTTACTACACATCCGTTATGTGCCCAGAACTCTTCTTAGCAATTGGGGTAATTTTTTTAAAAATGAAGAGGTACAAAGCATACTATAATGCCTTCAAGGAACTTGCAGTTTTGAAGGAAAAGTGAATTAAGACAGTTATTTTCATTGGGGAAATAAGAAACCATTTTATATATGGTATGCTTCCTGGAGCAGCGTGAGCCATTTTGTCAACTTTTGTGTGTCTCCCCACATTCCTGGTACATGTAAAACTCCACTTCTGTTCACTAAATTGAAGGTTTCTTTGAGGTGCTACTCCTCACATGAAGCTGTGTGTGGTATTTATTATGGCTTCTTTTCAGACTGTACTATGAACAATATCACATCTGAATCATGATGGCAATATAGGGGATGTAGAAACATGTCTTAAAATTGTTTATAATTATATAATCCTGATTAGAACAAGAAAGGATATAGCAGGCATCAGCCTCTGAATTCAGGATTTTCTTATTCTGAATATTAGCATTTTCTCTGCCACTTAAAAAGTATAGGCTGTTTAATATTCAGAACTTTGGAAATAAAAATATTTTATTTAAAATAGATGGGATATAATTTTGCTTGGGTAAGCACTAGCTAGATAAATGGCTTGTCGTCTGAGCTTGCCACATCTTATTTTCCCAAGTAAAACTGAATGAATTAGACAATGAAATCTGAGTTCTCCATTTCCACTGCACTTGAAGCTTTCAGAGGAGGTACCAGTGAGAAGACAGCCTTCCCCTACCTTCTGGATGGGAGTGTGCAATGAAGAGCACCATTTTTAGGAGGCCATATGTTTACTACTTCAGATGATGCTTTGAGTTGCATTTTGACCCCATCTTGAATACTCCTATATAAAGAAGCAAGGGGAGGGTACCTGGTGGCTCAGGCGGTAAAGAGTCTGCCTGCAGTGCAAGAGACCCAGGTTTGATCCCTGGGTCTGGAAGATCCCATGGAGAAGGGCACGGCAACCCACTGCAGTGTTCTTTCCTGGGAATATCCCATGGACAGAGGAGCCTGGCAGGCTACAGTCAATAGGGTCGCAAAAGAGTCAGACACAACTGAGTGACTAACAATTTCACTTCATACAAAGAAGCAAATTAATAAAATTGGAGGCCCAGCAGTGAAATGTTGACCTGGGAGAGGTCACCAATGTAATATCCATTCTCTGACACATGAGCCTTGTCAAAGTTTACATTTCAAGAAAATCTTCTATTTCAGGATCAGAGTAGGAATTAGGATGGAGAGTTGGTGCTATTTGTTCCCCCCCTTCTTTTTTCTTGGTTGTCATCGTTGTTAATAAGTTTTCCCAGCTTTATTGTTTAGTGATTAAGGTTAAAAAGCACTTACAGTTGAACTGTGGATGGACTTGGGGAAATTGAAATTGATCGCCTGTAAATTCGTTGATCTCAGAACGCAATCCAAACAGGATAGCTCCCTGTCACATCTTTCAATTTTCTTCTGGAAGGTATTAATGACAGTGGCATCTTTGAAATTTTCAGCATTTCTGAATGATAGTGCAGACCTATTTCACTCTTATAGCTTGTGTCAAAAAAATTCACTGTAGAGACAACAGCCAGATTCTTTTGTGTGAGGAATGCTCCTCTGTCAATAGGTTTTTCCAGTCGATAGTGCCAAAAATCAGCAAAGGGGAAAATCCTTGGTGACTGTGTGCTTAACTAGAGCTGTCGTGTTCATCCATTTGGTGCACCAGCCCTACTCAGGGAAACAGTACTGACTTCTTCCCAGTCTCTTAAAACCTTCGGTTCTGATTGGTTTTTGACTCAGAGGAGCTCTGGATAGCTGGCTAGCCTTTCCCTGTTCTGTGAACCCCACCACGTTCTTGCCTCTCCTACAGCTTCCCAAGGCCTTCACTGTTTGTCTTGTAAACTTGAGTCTGATGGATTCACTGAGGGGGAAAAAAGAGGGTCTCCATATCTCCCAAACTGCTTTGGGGTTGACTTTATGATAAACTAGTTTAGACCAAATAGAAAGTTGGGATAGCAATTTGACAAGGAATACTAAATTTTGCTTCAGTCCAGATGTCAGTGAATAACAAATTGCTTTCTTTTGCCTTTCAAATGTCTTGTACAAAACAAAAAAGCAATTTGTTTTTATAACATTAGATCCTAAATAGGAGAGCAGTGTTTTCTTGTGTGTGTAAATATCCTGACTTGCTTCCATTAGAATGCTTTAAGAAGGAAAGCCTTCTAGCTACTTCATAATCAAGAAGGTTTTTGTTTGTTTTTACTTGTGGTATTAATTTAAGGTTCAAGAATTAAAATCAAGATCAAGAATCAGGGATCATGAATTAAAATGCTCTTACAGATTTTAACTTCCTGAGCACACATCAAAATATGGCATTAGCCAGAATTTATGCATAGTCTATAAAACATTTCCAGAGAGGAGAAAAATTCTCTTAAGTAAAACAGAGCACTTTAATTATGAGAGATTTGCATTGATTTTAATAACCGAAAAACGTTGATGCTCAATCACAAATATTGGTAAAGAAATCGATAGAGAATTGTTTACTGTTTTGTTACCAAAATTTGTCATCTAACAATTAAAAGTGATGGTAACAAAGTCTTTGAAAGTAAAGGGTTTATGTATTATAATAAATGACCCACCCATATTGGAGACTATAAAATTCTAAAAAATTATCTAATTGAAGATTACAAGTGTGGTTGTAGAAATATTAGACCTTTCATTTTGCCAGTTGTTGTTTTTCATTTAATTTCTTTTTATTACTTTAAAATAAAATGAATGCATTCATGAGTTTGTAGCCATTCAGAAACAAGTTTTCTTACCAATTATGTATGAAACAACAATCAGAACTTTAAAAAAATCTCATATAGCATTTTGTGATGCAAGAAACATTCCATTAGGGAATAGTGAAATCATACCTGAATCCTCCGACACAGCATTCCTCAGTCTCACTCTTCTCTAACTTGCTTACTGATACTATACTTGTAAGAAGATACACACAACTTGACATGTATGACAAAGGAGCAATTTGGTTTCAAAACATATTGATTCAGAAAATGCAAAGAGAATGTATATAAGCCTTAGAGAGTTTTCTGAAGACTTGAAAATTGTGCTCATATCTTTAAAACTAGAAGTTAGCTTGAGCCTGAAAATTTCAGATTTTTCTCTTTTATCCCTGGAAAGGTACTGAAAAAAAATTACTAGTATGTTTCTCTGGTTAATTGGCAGGCACCGAATGGGGTTCAAAGGAGCACACAGACATGACCGTAGTATTCTCAGCCATCTTTCATGTTCTATATTAAGCAAATTAAGGTCAAGTCCTGTCCTGCAGTGGAGCTACCCAATGAATTGAACATATGTAAGTGGCAGGATTTAGAAATGGAGAAAGCAGGTAAAGTCTGATCTACCTCATTTTGAACATGAGGAATCAGCCCAGAGAATTGAAGATAGGGTTTGTTCAAGGTCACCCAGTAAGTTAGTATCAATCTGAAGCTAATCCAGGTTCACTGACCGCCCAAGCTGGGGGCTTGCCAAAAGCACATGTGCTACTTCAAGGTGATGTTTTTGTAGCCCAGCTGCTTGCTGAGGTGCTGCTTATTTTCTAAGTAAATTTTCATCATTCACCTTGATAAGGTACCCAAAATGCCTCACTGTATAATTAGGAAACAGTGGTCCATAGCCTGACTAGGAATCCATGGTATTGTTTGTGTGCAGAGACTCTCATCTTGGCCTCAAGAAATAATTTCCCCAGAATCATGCATAGTGTTAACCTGATCAGTTTGGCTCAATATACAACAATTTTCCCCATGCCATTTCCCATGACCTTCACTTACCCTGCACTCCAGACCTGCTGGCCAACTTGACAGTTCTTGGGCTGCCATGCACTTTTGTGCAATCGTGCCAGTGCTCCAGCAGTTCTCGAGCCTGTAATGTCTTCTCCACAATCATTTTTCTGTCTTCTCAAATTCTTTATCACTGAAAATATGGGAAAACAATGCAAATGATCCAGCAACAAAATGCAGAAAAAATATGAACAGTTCATTAATAGAAAAGTAGATGCAACTTGTCAATAAACATAAAAAAGTTCAACCTCATTAATACCAAAATGCAAAGGAAAATGAAATACCATTTCTCATCTTGGAGATTAGCAAAAATGTTTGCTAATGAGCACTATTAATGAAAATATGTGGGAATAAGCAATCTCAAGAACTGTTGGCAAAGGTGTATAGTTTTGTTTATATACAGCAATTTGGCATTATCTAGCAAAGTAAAAATGCATGAAGTATTTAAATCTAGTGAAGACAATTCTAGAACTCAAACAGAAGTACACTCATGTATATTAAAGGATTGCACATGCGTGTGTGTTCATGCAGAAATGTATGTATGCATGCAACTTAGGTGGATGATAGGTGGATGAGTGTTCACTACACACATAATTCAACCTTTATGTGGAAAGAACAATTCCTTGCACTTAGGTGATACTTTACAAAACTCAAAATGTTTTCTTATGTATCTTCTCATTGGAAACTCAGGATTTGTATCTTCTAAGAGTTTTTTAAATAGAGTAAGTTTATATTCCATTACATGTATGTGAAATTATTTTAGGAAAGGGAGTTAGTTGGGAGGACTCAAAGAAATACTGTATGTGCAACTGACTTTCTAACTCTTCCCATGGGTGGGGGTGAGGGAGGATGAAAGAGGATGCAAGGTGGTGGAACAAGCCAGAGAACAGGGTTGTGAATGAACAAGACAGGAAATAGACCAAGAGGTACCTTGGGATCACCCTCAGTTTTTTCCAGACATTTCCTCTTATTTGTAAAGAAATTTCCCACCTACCTGTTTGGTTTTGAAAATGATTACCTCCCATGTACCCTTCTTCAGATCCAAGGAGCTAGACATCTGCAGAGAACCTTACAATCATAACCTTTTCTGAAAACAGCATGACCTGTATTTATTCTGAATGATTCTGTACATTACACATGAATGTGTGTCATTTAATTTTATCATTTCATTTTTGTCTATCTCCAAGTGATTAAAGAAAAGCAACATCCAGGGAGTGAACTAAATTCAGGTATTTAGGCTTGATAAAATATTTAATATGCCAGTAGCTGAAGTTTGTTTCCCCTGAACTCAGAACAGTGCTGTGAAATCATCCTTCCATCTTTTCTAAATATCTTATTGCAAAGAACCTCTTGCCGGAACACACAACCAACTTTTCCTTTCATTAGCCCTGATGGAATTGTTTTTAAAGTTTTAATTTCCAGGACACAGATGTAAACTTAAGTTCTAGTTATGAAAGACATGGGTCTCTTTTTTAACTTTTTTTTAATTTGCTGACAAGTGGGAAAACCCACTGTTTTCTTCATGGGTAATTTTCCAAAGGCAGAGTTGGGTTTGGAAAGCAATTGGGTTTTTTTCATGAATGGATATTGTAAAACACAAAGACAAAACATTCAGGCC
Source organism: Giraffa tippelskirchi (assembly GCF_054371585.1). Classification (NCBI taxonomy): domain Eukaryota; kingdom Metazoa; phylum Chordata; class Mammalia; order Artiodactyla; family Giraffidae; genus Giraffa; species Giraffa tippelskirchi. The sequence continues at coordinate 8,042,568 of NC_137289.1, read as the reverse complement.
TGCCTCAGGAAATAATGCCTAGTTTATGCATGAGCTCAGAGCAGTCAGAAGCACTTGCATACGTGGATGTATATGTGCACCTACATGGGCATATACATTAAAACTAGTGGTAAATAGAAGAGAGGATAAAAAAAGAAGTGTGCTAACAAGACAAAAGACTCTTGAGAGTCCCTTGGACAGCAAGCAGATCAAATCAGTCAATCCTGAAGGAAACCAACCCTGAATATTCATTGGAAGGACTGATGCTGAAGCTCCAATACTTTGGCCACTTGATGTGAAGAGCCGACTCATTAGAAAAGACCCTGATGCTGGGAAAGATTGAGGGCAGGAGGAGAAGGGGACGACAGAGGATGAGATGGTTGGGTGGCATCATTGACTCAGTGGACTTGAGTTTGAGCAAACCTCAGGAGATAATGAAGAACAGGACAGCCTGGCATGCTGCAGTCCATGGGGTCACAAAGAGTCGTTCAGGACTGAGCAACTAAACAAGAAGAAACAAGTGGCTCAGTACTATAGGACTGGTAACATAACAAACACAAAGGAGGAGCTGTAGAACTGGAGGATTCTGGCAGAGTATTTACATTTTGAGAGGCAGACAGAGGAAGAGTAAAATTAGCAATCAGAGATGTAAGATCCAGATGCCAACTTCAGGCTGAACCTTAGATATGGGTAGAGATTCTGAATTGTCTGTCCAATAAACTTAATCTCTTTATTCCTTTTGATGCCACAATTTTACTTTGTATAGCAACACGACCAGCTAAAAAATATTTCATTTCTCCTTTGCAAGAACTGTCATGTGACAGTTTGGGCCAGTATGCTATTAGTCACAGTCATTGGGTCGGGTTTCTGAACAAAACTGTCGGAGGGATATGAGTCTGCTGGCAAGCAGATTTTTGCCCCTACCCACTCTTTCTTCCCCTTTTATTCCCCCAAGGGAAACAAGATAGTTAGAGTTGCAGTGACCATCAGTGAAATCACAAGCTGACCTTGTTGGTGAGAGACAGGCTATAGGAAGCAGACCAGAAAGAAAGAAGCAGCCTAGGACATTGATTGCACAGAGTTCCTGCCTGTAGACTCTGTCGAAAGAAAAATCACATCCCATTTGTTTACTCCTTTGTTTCAGCTTCCTGTTATTAGCAACTGAATGCAATCCCCAACTGGTTCAGAGGGGCTCTGTCTGTGGAATGTTTGAACCAGATAAGATATGCTAATGGAAAGTTCTTCTGAGAATGTGGGGCTCTGAAAGGGTCCCTCTATGTCCACTAAAATCCATTAAGTAACACTTATCAAGATTCAAGGAGGCAGGAAAATTGCCCACGTTACACCAGAAGAAACTTAGCAGCCATATCCAACAGCAGTATTTCCCAGAAAGAAATGGCCATGTACACACACTAGCAACCTTCGCTCCTCAAAATTTTCCAGGACAAAGTAATTTATTTGAACCTATATGTACCAGACCAGTTTCCAAATGGATGAAATTGACATGGAGTGAACTGTTCCAGGATTGCTCTGAACAGTAGCACAGAGAAATGATGGCAAAGCAGAAATCAAAATTAACTCAAAGCTAGCTAGTCCTCAAATGAAGTTTCCCCCTGGACTTGGTTGGTTCTTGCACCTACTCTTCTCTGCAGCTTACATTTCATCATACCTTCTTCTTCCTCCCCTCCTGGTGCATCTTCATATCTAGCCATGTGACACTACGTGTAATTAATAAAATCTAATGCTATTTCTCACCTCTAACTTTTCACACAGTTTCTCTGCTAGACTGCTCTTTCTTTGCCCCCATCTTCCCTATAACTCATATTTGCCATTCCAGGCTCAGCTCTTTTTCTGCTTCTTCCCAAAAGCATTCAGTTTCTGTCATTCCCAACCTACCTTTACATACAGTATGTTCTCTACATACAAACGAGTTCCATTCTGACAGAATGTTCATAAGTCTGATTTGTTCATAAGTCCAACAAATTTAACCTACGTATCCAACTAACACATTCAGCTATATAGTACTGTACTGTATGATGTTTATAATACCTTTCACACAGATACTACATAAAAAATAGAAAACATTTAAAATCTTACAGTACAGTACCTTGAAAAGTACAGTAGTACAGTACAATAGCTGGCATACAGGGGCTGGCACATGTTTGCATCTTTGAAAGTTCACATCTGAAAGGTTCCTTACTGTATAGTGGATGCTTTGTCTCCTCCATTTGATACTCAGGTTTACCACTCTCACAGGCCTTAGTATGGTGAGGTATCATGGGCTCCTTGATTCTTCTCATGGTTTTGGGAGCATGAACTAAGGATGATTCATTTCTGATTGCTAAGCCTTAACACAACACCTAGTACTTAACACTCATTAAATATTTGTTGTTTGCATCGATGTCATAAATTATTTAAAAAATGATTTGGCTATTTTCCCACATTTGCAATGCTTCTCTAGAATTGATGTTCGATAAAATATGTCCTTAGGTTAATATGCAAAAATATCCTTAGTGTAATTTGCTGACATAAAGCCAGGAGCTAACCAAGCTTCACCATGATACTGAATAAACTCTAAGATGATTTAGGGTTGAACACATAGGGGGAAATAACTTAACATAGAACTGTCTTCTACATTCTAATATTTACGGCAAATTATTCTGGTGGTTTATGAATTTCCTCTATTTATTTTTCACATTTTTTTTTCTGAATTTCCGGCCAAGAAGGCTCTGTGTGGGAACTAATTTGTGATTAGGAATTGGAAGAAGATGCCATAGTTAAAGAGAAGAGTGGAGCATATATATATTTATTCATTTATAGTACACTGAGAAGGCTGATCTTCTTGTAGGAAATTGGAAGATTCAGTATAAACCCCATGGCAGATCTAACCAAGTAGTCATAGCACTCTCTCACACAAACCTTATGTGTTCCCCCAGAATTTTTCCTGACATAAATCTTCAATCATTAGCAAATAGAGTCAGCCTATAGAATAAACCTCTGTTACATTTGAGTTAAATAAAGGATTAAGGGGTTTGGAAATCAAGAGAATTATTAACCTGTATATATGGATGGTATGTCTATATCTTGCCATATTTAAGTGTGTAAAAATTAACCAGAATGAGACAAGATAGACCACAGATTGATCCTGAGAGATATAATAGATAGGCTTATCTGTGTCAGCCAGAGGCATCAGTTTTCAGAATTGGGTGTGCATCGGAATCACTGGGGGGCTTCCCAGGTGGCGCTAGTGGTAAAGAACCCACCTGCCAATGCAGGAGACATAGGAGATGCAGGTTCAATTTCTGGGTTAGGAAGATCCCCTGGAGGAGGGCACAGCAACCCACTCAAGTATCCTTGCCTGGAGAATCCCATGGACAGAGGACTACAGTCCATAGTGTTGCAAAGAGTTGGACACAACTGAAGAGACTGAGCATGTGTGCAAGCAGAATCACTGGGAGAGCTTATGAAATCAGATTGCTGTTACATCCCCAGGGTTTTTGATTTAGTAGGTGTGGGGTGGAGCCTAACATTTTGCATTTCTATCAAACTTCCAGTGGTTATTGGTCCTGCTCCTACAGAGAACATGCTTTGAGAATCATTACCCTTGGTACTTCAGTTACGGTGATTCCAGTCCATATTTAGAAAAAGTTTGAGACATTGAAGAAATAGGTGAATAACCCCCAAGGCTAAACTCTGCACTCAGTGTAGGGACAATAGAAAGAAACAGAAGGCATGCCCCCTTTTCCTCAAAGAATGAAGTGTCCTTAGACCTCGAAGACGGACTCTCTCTGGGTGATCTCATTCGTACCCATAGCCTGATGGCCATTTCTGTACTGATTATTGGCAAATACATATTTCTACTTTTGTTCACCCTCTTGAAAATCAGACTCGTGTTTCCTATTTAGATGTTCAATATATATCTTCCAGATCACAGATGGCAAATAGCTTTATCTCCTGTGCAAACTAGAATTGATAGTAGCTGTGCTGAATTGAGAAGTGTCTTGAAGCCAGGACTGGGTCAAGGTAAGAAAAATAAAATAAAAAACAACCCTGACTAATTTGTTTGTCTGTCAAGAGCATAGGAGCATTTTGTGCTGCCATCTGAATAGGAAACTATAAACATCTCTTGACCCCAGTCCTCCCCTCCTCCTCTTCCTCTTCCAGCCACGAATTCTGTGAAGAGACTGGGAGGTGCTTTTTGTTCCACATAGAGCTAGAAGCACAGCAAGTATATTCCGGGGCAAACAAGCTCACTCTTACAGAGTTATTTAATTCAAAGCAACTTGCTTTAGAATTCCTTATTCTAATCTTCTTGCATTGCTGTTTGTTTTGTTTTTCAAAAGTGTCTGCTCTCTCTGGGTTATGTCAATAGGATATTTACGAGCATTTTAATAGTGAATTCTGAATATCAACTTTGGATACTTCTTTTCATTCTTGCCTTCAAATTAATAACCAGTGATGAATTCTGAAAACTCATGATTTTCATCTCTATTAATAAACCCTGCATTGTAATGAGTATAATATTCTCTGGAAATGATACCAACCAAGAAAGGGACTCCTTCCTTTCTCTTTCTCATCTAATCAGGTTGCAGGCGTCAGTAATGTTTATTACCTGTCTTCTTCTCCATTTCTGCCACCGTCATATTATATCATTGATTTTCTTGGTCCTTCTTGACTATAGTCTCTTTTTCTCAACCAAAAGTACGACCATCGATGTTCACCTGCAACTGATTTAAAACTCGTAAATGACTATCCATTGTCTACAGAACTGTTTTTCACATTGGCTTCTTAAATGGACTATAATTGAACAGAACATATAACATTCATTCTGGCTCATAAGGGGTGAGTTTCCTTGGCATGGAATATGAAATATTTTATTCTAGAACAAATAAAGTTGATGAGGTTGGTGATGGAAAATACTTTGGTCTATTAAAATTGTGCCTTTGCCTCCACTTCAACCAGAGTTGATTTTTTGATGTATTTTATGTATTGGATCCTCTATAAGTTTCCCTTTGGGAAAAAAATACTTTTAAGAAAGTCTGTAAATCTTTGGAATACAAGATAAAATCTTCAAATAGATAGTCAAAACTGTCCATGATCTAGTCCCCACCTATCTTTCCAGCATCTTATCTTACTGCATTGTCTCATGTCCCCTTTAAAATAAATACAAGTCCTTTCCAACACCCTTTCCCCACCTCTGCACATATCATTCTTTCCACTTGGAGCACTATTTTTCATCTTTTATGGGCCAGAGCAAATATCAACTTCTAGGCTAAGTCAGATACAACTTAGATCATATGTGCTCCCATGGCACTCTGCAAATACTGCAACACTCCCTTGATTCAGACACTTAAATTTCCTGGAGGAGGCAGCATCTTTGATTACCCCTGGTCTCACCACCTTACCTGACATAGAGTGAATGAACAGGAAAATAAAATTTTATTAAACACATAATAAATAACATTTATTTACATGTGCATCATTTGATATTTCATACATTATATTTCAATGCCATGCAGTTATAGAAGTGGTGCCAAACTGGCATTACGTCCTGGCTATACACTTTACTGGCTTTATAGCTTTGAGCAAGTTATATAACCTCTCCATACTGCAGTTTCTTCATGAGTAGGCACATAGTAGCTACCTCAAAGGAATGAAGTATTTGACACACGTAAACCACTTAGCAGACCACCCAGCTCATCATAAGCATTCAGTACATTAGCTAATACTACGATCTAATTTGATTGTTAAATTGACTTAACATTCATAAAGTGTATTTTAGTCTCTCATTTCAACAACTGAGAATCTTCAGGACTTATCCAAGTCTCTCAGCTTTTTATATAATCCTATGTTAATCAAGAAAATAGCCAATGAGATGAATAATTTTTCAGGCTATATGTAGAATTTGAGTGAAGATATTTTTTAAAATAATTTAAATTACTAAGGCTATTTTTATAGTGTTCTATATTGCAACTCAGTACATTTGTTTAAAAAAATCCAGTATAGAAGAAAAAGTCATTATACCTAGTCACTCATTTCATTCTATGAATTGCTTCCTAATTGCCTGTTTGTTTAATCTTGATTTTGATTAGGGTATATTTTGTAAGTAATAAAATGGTAAGGGTTCAGTTCAATGACTTGACAAATTTTTTAACCCCTGTAACTACCATCATAGTGAAGCCATCAAATATTTCCATCATCCCATGAAGTTTCTTCCTACCTCTACCAAGCCAGTCCACACATCACTCATCTAGAGGAAACCACTCAGTGACTTGCTTCAAAGATGGGTTTTGACAGTTCTTGTATTTTCTATAAATTGGATCATGTGGTATGTACTTTTAGCATCCAGCTTCTTTCACTCAGGATCATGTTTTTGAGGTGCATCTATGCTGTTGCATTTATCTCTTTTAATCTCTTTTTGTGGCTGAGGAGCATTCCATCATATAAATATTCCTCAATCTGTTTATCTGTATTCCTGTTGATAGGTATTTGGGATGGCTTCCAGTTTGTGACAATTATAAACGAGGTTGATATAAATGTATAGAATTATACAAGTCAGTTTGTAGACATTTGTTTTCATGTCTTTTCAGTAAATACCTAGGAATAGAACTGACGGGTCATACAGTAAAGGTATGTTTATAAGAAACTGCCAAACTATTTTCCACCCCCACTGCTAAAGCATGTCCTTGCCAAAATTTGGTGTATTCAAACATTTAAAAAAAAATTTTAGCCAATATATTGAATGTGAAATTTTATCTCATTAGGATTTTTTCACATGCTTATTGGCCACATATGTATCTCTGTACATACATATACACACACCACATACACAAACACATATATTTATTATTTATAACAGCTTTTTGTTGCTTTGGATAAGTTATTTTTATGCCAGGATATGGGACATTTTATCAGATATCTGTACTATAAATATTTTCCCATTCTAAGACTGTGTCAAAAATAAACAAAGCCAAACTTTAGCTAAAATAGTGAAAAGAGATTTTATCCAGTAAGTGGGGGAAGCCAACAGGGACTTGAGTGAAAATTCCAAAGAGTTGGTCGATGTAGGTGTGATTAGACCAGCAATGTCTGCTAGCTGGCAATTATGGAACTTAGGTCTTTCACAGAGACTGGGTGACAAAGTCCCTATATATCTTTATGATTACATTGCAAATGATGGTGTCTAAGTCCTTGAGAAAAACAGACTGAGTTGCTGGAGATATGTACACATCTCAAAGTGACAGCAGAAGGGTTTACAGTCATAAGCACTCTGTGGTAAATGCTGTAAGAAAGAGGGGCTGGGTTGTCTGGCTTGCACAGCCCTGAGGTATTTTTTTACAAAAAGGACCTCAGAGAGGGAGCTGGGTCAGCCAGGGAAGGGGCTGTAGGCTGCTGGAAGCCATTCCAGGATTGGTCATGTCTCTTAGTGCAAGGGTCCTAAGAGTTCTTTTGTACTTCTCACTTGCTCTTAGTTTTCCTGATGGTATCTTTTGATGAAAATACACTTTTAATTTTTATGAAGTCCAGGTAAAACTTTTTTTTCTTTTCTGTTTAAGGGATGTGTGTGTGTTCGTGTGCATTCCTCTCTTAGGTATCTTTGCCTACCCTAAGGTTGAAAGATGTCATAGCCCAGCCTATCCAGTGGCATTAGTGGTAAACAATCTGCCTGCCAGTGAAAAAGACACAGGTTCGATCCCTGAGTCAGGAAGATCTCCTGAAGAAGGGAATGGCAACCCACTCCAGTACACTTGCCTGGAAAAAATCCATGGACAGAGGAGCCTGATAGGCTACAGTCCTGGGGGCTGCAGAGTCATACGCACCTGCTCAACTGAACACAACACAAGGTTACAAAATATCCTCAAATAGTCTCTTCTGGGAGATGTATACTTCTGGGTTTAACATTCAGATCTGTGATACATGTCAAACAAACTATATTTTGTATATAGTTTGCTGATACACTGCTTTTTTTCCTCACATGTAAACATACAATTCCCCAGTACCATTTTTTTCAAAAATATACTTTCCCCCTATTGAACTGATCTGGTATCTTGGTATAAAATCACTTGGCTATATGTGTGAGTCTATTTCTGAACCATTATGTTCTGCTGATCTATTATTTTTCATCCAATACCACACTGTCTTGATTGTTATAGCATAAAGCCTTGAAATCTAGGTTGAAACTTACATATTTTTCAACATTACTTTGGATATGCTAGATCCTTTGCATTTTTAGATAGTTATTTTTTGAAAGTTAATTTTGACAAGGATTGAATCACAGGCAAATTTTGGAAAAATGATGCCCTAATAATACTGAGACTTTCAGTATATGCAAGTTTCCCATATTTATTTCACTGTTCTTTAACATCTCTTAGTGATGTTTGTAATTTCCAGTGTACTGTTGTTATACATCTTCTTTAGACACTTTCTTAAATATTTGATACTTTTTGGTGCTATTAAAAACGGTAATTTCAGTTTTATGTTCCAACTGTTTGTTACTAGTACACAGAATTAAAATAGAAATGAAATAGAAATTTTATGTAGATTTCATGTTATGCTGCTGTGCTAAATTAGCTCTGTGCTAGTGTTTTAGTTTTTTTGTTGTGATTATTAAAAACTTTTTAGACTCCATAAAGTTTTCTTACATAACAAATCTAGGAATAACAAGAATTTGCCAGCTATTTTCCCAATCTTTAATTCTTTTAATTCTTTTTATGCCTTATTGCATGGGACAGAAGACTAGAAACATCAATAGCAAACTTCTTTGCTGAGTTCCTGATCGTAGAGGAAAATGGCTTAATTTTTTACAACTAAATTTTAATTATAATTTATACTGCTAAAATTAATGTTAATTGTAGATTTCTCATAAATGACATAAATTGAGGAATTTTATTCTATTCATTGTCTGCATGGCCTGTAGTGTTGTTCCCAATTTAATTTTCAATTTGTATAATTTGCCTTCTTTTTTCTTAATGTGACTAAATATTTATCAATTTCATTGAGTCTCTCGAGAAATTAGCTTTAATTTCACTGATTCTCACTCTGTTTTGTTTTCAATCTGTAGATCTCTACTCTTTATTCAGTTCAGTTCAGTCTCTCAGACATGTCCGACTCTTTGTGACCCCATGGACTGCAGCACGCCAGGCTTCCCTGTCCATCACCAAGTCCCAGAGCCTGCTCAAGCTCATGTCCATCGAATCAGTGATGCCATCCAACAACTTCATCCTCTGTTGTCCCCTTCTCCTTCTGCCTTCAATCTTTCCCAGCATCAGGGTCTTTTCAAGTGAGTCAGTTCTTTACATCAGGGGGCCAAAGTATTGGATTTTCAGCTTCAGCATCAGTCCTCCCAATGAATAAGCAGGACTGATTTCCTTTAGGATGGACTGGTTTGATCTCGTTGCAGTCCAAGGCACTCTCAAGAGTCTTCTTCAACACTACAGTTCAAAAGTATCAATTCTTCAGTGCTCAGCTTCCTTTATGGTCCAACTCTCACATCCATACATGACTACTGGAAAAACCATAGCTTTACTAGATGGACCTTTGTCAGCAAAGTAATGTCTCTGCTTTTGAATATGCTATTGAGGTCAGTCATAGCTTTTCTTACAAGGAGCAAGCATCTTTTAATTTCATAGTTGCAGTCACCATCTGCAGTGATTTTGGAGCCCAAGAAAAGAAAGTCTGTCCCTGTTTCCATTGTTTCTCCATCTATTTGCCATGAAGTGATGGGACCAGATGCCATGATCTTCGTTTTTTGAATGTTGAGTTTTAAGCCAGCTTTTTCACTCTCCTCTTTCACTTTTATCAAGAGGCTCTTTAGTTCCTCTTCGCTTTCTGCCATAAGGGTAGTGTTATCTGCATATCTGAGGTTATTGATATTTCTCCTGGTAATCCTGATTCCAGCTTGTGCTTTATCCAGCTCAGCATTTCTCATGATGTACTCTGCATATAAGTTAAAAAAGCAGGGCGACAATATACAGCCTTCACGTACTCCAGTTTGGAGTATTCCTTTTCCAGTTTGGAACCAGTCTGTTGTTCAATGTGCAATTCTAACTGTTGCTTCTTGACCTGCATACCAATTTCTCAAGAGGTAGGTAAGGTGGTCTGGTATTCCCATCTCTTGAAGAATTTTCCACTACTCTTTGTTATATCCATCTATTTGCTTTCTTCAAGTTCCATAAATTTTCCACTTTTTTAAAGTGAAAACTTTGGTCCTTAATTTGAGATATTTATTTTATAATATGAAGACTTATACCTTAAATTCCATTTAGATTGTAAACCAATTATCCTCCAATTAAAAAAAATCCTTTTAAGACATTCTTTCATTACATTCCCATAGTTTGATATACAACACAGGGGTTAGGAGCACTGATCCTCCATGTGTTACCGAGTCTAGGCTCATATTGCTTACATCACAAAGGGCCAAATAATCAAGAGAAGGGTTGTTGGGCCAAGAAATAGCAACTTTATCCAGAAAGCTAGCAAACCAAGAAGATGGTGGACTACTGTCCCAAAGAGCCATCTTGCTGGGGTCTGGATGCTAGCTTCTTTTATAGAACAAAGAGGGGAAGGTGAGAATGTAAGTGAAAAAGGTGATAAGTTGTTGCAAATATTTCCTGTTTGGGGCCAGACTCCAGAAGGGATGTGTTAATGTCTTCTTTCCTGAAGTCATTCACAGGCCTGGTTAGAATGTTTCCTGTGAAATAAACATAGGTATTTTGACTTAACACTCAGGCATGGGAGGCAGGATTCCTAGAGATAGGCCATTATGTATACTTTAAGCTATAGGCTACATCATTTTACCTAGTAACTTGTAGCAAAAGCAATAGAAAACAAAGGTTAAAGTAAAAGAAACAGATCCACTATGGAGTCAGATTTGTTCTTCTTCCCTATTACACATACAATTGAAAATCCCTATAGAAACTTTACAGTCAGCTCTCATATCTTCAGTTACACATTCAAGGATTCAACCAACTGTAGAAAAATTCAACCAACTTTAGTATATTGAAAAAATCTGCATATCAATGGGCCTGCACAGTTGAAACCATGTTTTTCAAGTGTCAACTGCATTTATTCTACCCATATCATTTTTCTTTTCTCCTTCTGTGATTCTAATTACACATATTTCAGAGCAATTAATATTGTCCTACAGTTTTTGGATATCTTTCTCTGTCCCCCCCCACAACACTCTTTTTCCCCCTTTCTGTGTGTAATTTTTTGTAGTCTATGTTGATCTGTGTTCAAGTTCACTGATTCTTTCGTTGACTGCATTAATTCTACTGATGAGACTGACAAAGGAATTTTTCATCTATCTTATTTAGCTTTTTATTCTTCACGTCCACTTGATCATTTATTATAGTTTACATATTCCTATTGACATTTTCCATGTGATCATGCATATAGTTTATCTTTTCAATTAGGGACTTGCTAATCAAAGTTGTTGTTTTTTTTTTAACCCCCTAGGTTGATAGACTCAGCAAATGAATCATATGTGATTCTAGTTCTATTGATTGTTTACTTGATTGATAATGTTTTCACTTGCTTCTTTGTATATTTCATAATTTTTTTTACAAGTTGTGCATTTTGTTTAGGACAGTAGAAAATAAGTTTTATATTATATATGCTCAGAAATGAGCACCCCTCTGTTCTGCTTGGTCTTCAGTGTGGAGGGCTAAGATTATCTATGTACTTAGTCACTGAGCCAAGTAGAAGTTTACTGCTGCTATGATTACTTTCAATGCACCACAGTCCTCAAATTCCTCCAGTGTTACTTTGTATTTAGAGTACAAGCTGATCTTCTAGAAAGTTTTCCTTAATGTCTCCTCTTTTTCCTGCTATAGGCTTTTGTATATCCCTCAAAGAAAGTCTATTTTAACACTCTCTCAGCAGAAGATTATTGTTACTCAAAGCTCAGTAACCTGGTGATAGAGAGTGGAGGATGTTCTCTGATATTCTGGCTCATTCTCAGTTGCAGGCAGGTTCTCTGTCTCCTTTGGTCTCATTGTGGAATCTTCTCATTAATCCTATTCCTTCCTCAGCAGTAGGGTGTGTCTCTATTATTCTGGGACAAGGATGTGTTCCCGTCCTTCCTTCAGCTATAGACAGATTTTTCTGTTTCTTTCTCCCAGATACAACTGGTCTTCACCAATACCTGAGAGTGATATGTCTTATTCTCATTTCCCCTGTAAATTTAGACTTATTCTGTAGGGCCGATAGAGGAAGATGATTCCTATGGAGCTTCATCACTGCTGTCTCCTTTTTCTTGCTCTGCACCACAAAGGAGGATCTCTCATCCTGTGCCCTGCCTCCAGTCTTTCTCATGAGAAATCTGAGACAAGAACCTGCAAATGTCTTTTCTTTGACTTACTTAAGAAGTGTATATTTGCTGAAAATAACCTAGGTTGAGTTGATTTCTTCCTGTACTTTTAAACATATTTACCCATTGTCCTCTGTCCTTTATTATTTATATTGAAAAGTCAACTATCATTTGCATCCCTGTTCCCATGTATGTAATCTCTGGCCACTTAAGAGTTGCTGTTTGCAACTCATCTTCAGTATTTTCTCCTTTGTGGAGAATCTTGCTAATGTCAGTAAGGTAGGAAAGAGAAGATGGGAGTGGATTGTAGCAATAAACTTGCCATCTCCCAAACCTCTGTGATGACAGGGTTTTCTGGGGTGATTCGGTCTTCCCCCTCACACAAAGTTCCTTTTCTCTGAGAGAATGATGTTTTTGCTGAGAGCACTATTGTCCCACCCTTTCTAGTCTATTTAACTACCCCAACTCTGATACATGCACATTGCCCTCATTCTGGTCACAGAAGAGGCCTCTCATTGCCCTTTTTAGTCATAGTCCTAGACTGAATATGTGAAAAGCTCAAGCATAAATCTGCAACATACACCATCATAGTGTTAATTCTGTCAGAAAAGTAGCCACAGACCACCCTTAGAAACCAGGACAGGAATAAGTTTCTGTGGTGCATTTGTTAAAATGATTTTTGGAAATACCAATTTTGCTGTGCTTACTCTTTCCAACCTAACATTTACTTTGGAACAACATATTCAAGGACTTCACTCCCACAGTGAGTTCACACTTACCTGAGTAGCCTGAACTCCATGACCCGGCACACCTCTGGAAAGGCTCCAATTAGCATCAAGCCCACGGCTGCATTTCAAGATGCCTGGGGCCCCATGCTTGAGACTACAGAACTAAACTCTCATTTGTCTTTCATCTTCCTCTGTGAAAGTTGCAGAGCACACCATGTTGACCTCTGATGTGAGGGAAATGAAAAATAGATTTTTCTTAGTGAAAGGCATCTGAGGATAAAAAAAAAAAAAAAAAAAAGCCCTGTACAACAGTAGACTAGTATTTTGATTGCAAAGGCCAGAGGCCCTGCCACATTCTAATTGACATACTCTCAAATTAGATGTCTTTGCTGGATTATATAACTGCATTAATTCACCACTTCATCTTAAAATGAGTTCATTTCTGGTGAAAGATTCATAAAGGGATTAAACAGAAGTGACAGCACAAAGCTAAGCAAAGCTCACAGTCCCAACTGCAATGCTCAAAACTAGGCCAAAGGGGGAAATACCATGTGTTTAATACCATCAAAGACTTCCTTAATTGACCAGAGGTTTTTGTTTTCATTTGTTTTGTTTTGTTGGTAAAAGTAATTTTCTGAGTTCCTCTAGATGTTCACCTTTTCTTCTGCTTTCCTAGGAGATTTAGGAGGAAGTAAACAAGGATTAGGGGCCTTAGTACATCTTAAATATGTCAGGAGACATCTTCTACCTGTGGTTCAGTCTGGAAAAGTCAGGAACCAGGAAATTGAAAAGGGTTTATGAGCAATCCTTTTATTATCCCTTTTAAACATTATCTCCAAACGCATCTTCCTTAAATCCCTGGTAAGTCAAGGTAGTTCTTCTGCACTTACTGGGCAAAGTGGCTATGGCTGAAATTAAGAGCAAGGGAAATACATCAAGCTTAAAACATACAGGAAGGAAACAGGGCAAGGCTTTTGGTAAAAGCTTGAAAAGATTGTCACTCCATTAGAGCTTTAATTTAAGCAGAAGTTCAAATTCATTGAGGACTCCTTGACCCACATTTGTAGAGGAAATGGTAGAGACTCATAAAAGTGAAAGTCACTCAGTCGTGTCCAACTGTTTGCGACCCCATGGACTGTACAGTCCATGGAATTCTACAGGCCAGAATACTGGAGTGGTTAGCTGTTCCCTTCTCCAGGGGATCTTCCCAACCCAGAAATCGAACCCAGGTCTCCCACATTGCAGGTGGATTCTTACCAGCTGAGCAATCAGGGAAGCCCAAGAGACTCATACACAGCTACAAGAAGAAAAATTCGCATGAAAGGTTGGGGGTAGTATCCTCTGCAACCATCCACTTATGTGTGTACTTCTGTATTGAGAGCAAAAAGGCAGTGAAAAGATAATTTGCCTTTTGTCACTCTTATTGGAGGTACATATGACTTAAGGTACCTGTATTTTTCAATATTTGTGGTCCTCATATCTTTTACTGCTATCAGAAACCAATTACAGAGCTAAGAATGATTTCATGTTTAGTGGCAGCATTCTAAATGAGGTAACACAACTTGTACTGTTTCACCATCTCAATTTAAAATACTCTAGTGATAAAGTGTCAGTAGTAAATATTTCTCCTTGGAAAAATGGCTAGGAAATGAATTTTCAGTAAAAATTTCAGAATTAGAGTAAAGCTTACTGCAAATGTGTAAATTTAAAATGGCCAAGCAACTGGTGATTATCAACCAATTATTCTTTAGATATGCAATTACTAGTCCTTTCACTTAGAATTAAGCATTAAAAGATTATAATCCCACCTTCTGTATAGAATAGATGGTTTTATGATCCTATCAAAATGGAAAATGCTTAGTAGAGCATTTAGATAAAACAAAATTAAAATAGGATTGGAAAAAAGGATTGGAGTTTAGAATTTCAAATGTATATATAAGGAACTTCAAAAGTTGAAGAAAAGTGGTCTCAAATGAAATTTACCTCAAATGTTTTGGCTTTTGGAAAAATAAAGCTATTTTAAATTGGCTTTTATCTTAATGAAATATCAGTTACCATAAATAGCTAGTTGAAGGTTTAAAAATTTTCCTCAAACATAAATTTATAAATATTTAGTAAGGTTATTTAAAAAATTTAAACATTCAGGTCTGTGTTAATCTTCCATGTCCATTTGTAAATGCACATAGATTCTCTTAAAGGGTTTATTCCTGACTGGGGAAAAATAGCTTAACTGCAATTTAAATGTAAAAGCAAGTTGTTTTTTTTTTTTTTAAATCCACATCTTATATGAACATTTTCTAAATTAAAAACTGTAAGTCTCTTTGAAAGTATAAAATCTTATGTTCTAAATATTACTTGGTCTGATTCTTATTCTGTGCTATGAATCAAGGCTTTATCTAGGGAACACAAATGCAAATAGAAATGAGTTTGCAATTTTGATAGGGTTTAAAAATGAATGAAATCCAGAATAAGGTTAAAAAATGAGTATATTTTAGGTTCTAAAATGTTGAGGTCAAATAGCAGTTTTCTGAATTAAATTCAAATTCCATTCAGGGGCCCTTCTGAGCTGCAGCCCTTCCTCTTGCTTCCCACATTCCAGTCACAATCAATCCATTGCTTTCTGTTCTGTGAAGCAATTCTTTCCAGTGTCTTCCTAGGACAGAACATCCTTTCAGTGTAGGAAGCCCTTGTTAAGAAGCATTCCCAAATTAACCCCATTTCTCCCATTTCTATCCTTCTTCTGGGTTGACTCAATTTGCTTCAAAATGGCTTCCTGTAGCAATTTACTTGGTGCTGATCATGTGCAATATTTGTATAACTAGACAATGAGATCACAAGAAACAATCCTATCTTTCCACTACATGCAAGTGCCACATCCTCCATAAAGGTTTCTCTGTTCATCTATTTGGAATTACATCCTGCCCTTTTTTTCATTCTCATATTGACTTTGCATCTCTTGTTGATGTATATTTACTTCTGCTGTGTGTTGTGGTTATTTTGCTTGCATGTGTGACCCAAGTATTTCTGCAGTTATATTTATGAAAGTAAAAAGACTAAGCTCTATTTTGTTGGTTTGTTCTTTTTTTAACCTACTGATTCTAATTCCAGACCTCTAGAAATATACTGCCCTCAATTACATCTGAAAAGGTCAATGAAGTATTTCATGGATGGTTATAAGTAAGATCTCTGCTTCTATATGATAACTACCATGTGACTTCCTCTTCCTCTCTGGCTTTTCTCCCATCAGTCACCACAGCTGCTGATGTGTTATCTTATCCAGGGTCCTCATTGTTCCTGTGTTCTTATGCTCATAGCGTCTTCAGTTTCTTCTTGTAGCCTCCTCTTATCCAGAGCTCAGACATGAGTTTGCTGAAATAGGTTATGGAATCAGCATTGAGACAAGCTCTCTGCTATCATTGTATAGACACTCTTTGGGAATTCTGTTCCAACTAGACCAAAATTCAAGCCCAGCCATGTCTAAATTCAGGAAATAATACGGCTTATACAGAAGCTGGGACCTCTAATACACAACCCTGCCCCCCACAGCCTTTGGACTTTGAAAGGATACTGTCCTGCATCTCCCCATCCACCAGCAACCAGCACAGTATTTGGCATATAGCACATGTTTAATAAACCTAGGTTGAATAAATTCATTCTCTCTGTTAATACCTAGTGTAAAATTAGACATACAATATATTCCTATTACATAGCTTTAAATAACACATAGATATGATAGTCACATTATACAATATGATGTCTTTTAGTTAGGAAATTTCCATTTTAAGACAGGAAGCTATAATTTTGTTATAAACACTGGAGATATGGTCTCCACACTTCAATTTTGAAGCCCACATCACTCTCAAGTTATTATGCTTTTCTTCCCTTTCCAAGAGTCTTGACTAGAAAGCAAAGTGATCAATATTTTCTTTCTCTATGTCCTCACATCTTATCCACTCTAAAGCCCACTGTAATTTGGCTTGTGCCTTAACTATAACATGAAAATCATGTTTGCCAAGGTCAATAAAATTATTCTAGTTGCTCAGTCTAACAATAAGGCTCCGTTCCTTGGCCTTACTTAAACCCTTAACAGAAATTGGCTAGGTTACAAAAATCTTTCTTTGAATATTTGTTTCTTGGCATAAAGGATACTATATTCTCCTGTTTGATTCCTATTTTTCTGGTATCTTTATCTCATTTGGATACTTCCCTTCTCTGTCCATCTTTAAATATTAACACTTTTCTGCTGGGTCCTTTTCTTATTTCCAAATACTCTCATGGTTTCTATTACCATGTATACACTTAAAAATACAAAATTTCCAACCCAATTCTCCATTCTGTATTTCTGACATGGTTGTCCAAATGCAAATGGCATTATAGGCATACCACATTTCTTTAAGCTACTCAAATATGCTATACTCTCTTTCCTAAAAATTGGGCACATGATGTTTCTTAAGCCTGAGATGTGCTTATCCAGATAAATTTCCACTCCCACAAATAACCTGTCAGCTTTTGGTTTAGATGCCACTGTACTCAAAAGGCTGTGAATTACTTTCAGTTGACAACATATATCATGTTCTCCCTTACTTTGAGGTCTTGTAATAGATATAAGGTCAGTTCACTTCAGTCGTTCAGTTGTGTCTGACTCTTTGCGAACCCATGAATTGGAGCATGCCAGGCCTCCCTGTCCATCGCCAACTCCCGGAGTTTACCCAAACTCATGTCCATCGAGTTGGTGGTGCCATACAGCCATTTCATCCTCTGTCGTACCCTTCTCCTACAGCCCCCAATCCTTCCCAGCATCAGGGTCTTTTCCAATGAGTCAACTCTTTGCATGAGGTACAAAGTATTGGAGTTTCAGCTTCAACATCAGTCCTTCCAAGGAACAGCCAGGACTGATCTCCCTTAGCATGGACTGGTCGGATCTCCTTGCAGTCCAACACCACAGTTCAAAAGCATCAATTCTTCGGCACTCAGCTTTTTTCATAGTCTAACTCTCACATCCATACATGACTACTGGAAAAACCATAGCCTTGACTAGATGGACCTTTGTTGGCAAAGTAATGTCTCTGCTTTTTAATATGCTAACTAGGTTGGTAATAACTTTCCTTCCAATGAGTAAGCATCTTTTAATTTCATGGCTGCAATCACCATCTGCAGTGATTTTGGAGCCGCCAAAAATAAAGTCTGACACTGTTTCCACTGTTTCCCCATCTATTTCCCATGAAGTGATGGGACCAGATGCCATAATCTTAGTTTTCTGAATGTTGAGCTTTAAGCCAACTTTTTCACTCTCCTCTTTCACTTTTATCAAGAGGCTCTTTAGTTCTTCTTCACTTTCTGCCATAAGGGTGGTGTCATCTGCATATCTGAGGTTATTGATACTTCTCCCGGCAATCTTGATTCCAGCTTGTGTTCTTCCAGCCCAATGTTTCTCATGATGTACTCTGCATAAAAGTTAAATAAGCAGGGTGACAATATACAGCCTGACGTACTCCTTTTCCAAATTGGAACCAGTCTGTTGTTCCACGTCCAGCTCTAACTCTTGCTTCCTGACCTGCATACAGGTTTCTCAAGAGGAAGGTCAGGTGGTCTGGTATTCCCATCTCTTTCAGAATTTTCCACAGTTTATTATGATCCATACAGTCAAAGGTTTTGGCATAGTCAATAAAGCAGAATTTGATAATTTTCTAGAACTCTCTTGCTTTTTCGATGATCCAACTGATGTTGGCGATTTGATCTCTGGTTCCTCTGCTTTTTCAAAAACCAGCTTGAACATCTGGAAGTTCACGGTTCACATATTGCTGAAGCCTGGCTTGGAGAATTTTGAGCATTACTTTACTAGTGTGTGAGATTAGTGTGATTGTGCGGTAGTTTGAACATTCTTTGGCATTACCTTTCTTTGGGATTGGAATGAAAACCAACATTTTCCAGTCCTGGGGCTGCTGCTGAGTTTTCCAAATTTGCTGGCATATTGAGTGCAGCACTTTCATAGCATCATCTTTCAGGACTTGAAATAGCTCAACTGGAATTCCATCACCTCCACTAGCTTTGTTCATAGTGATGCTTTCTAAGGACCACTTGATTTCCTATTCCAGGATGTCTGGCTCTAGGTGAGTGATCACACCATCATGATTATCTGGGTCATGAAGATCTTTTTAGTAAAGTTCTTCTGTGTATTCTTGCCACATCTTCTTAATATCTTCTGCTTCTGTTAGATCCATAGCATTTCTGTCCTTTATTGAGCCCATCTTTGCATGAAATGTTCCCTTGGTATCTCTAATTTTCTTGAAGAGATCTCTAGTCTTTCCCATTCTATTGTTTTCCTCTATTTCTTTTTATTGATCACTGAGGAAGGCTTTCTTATCTCTCCTTGCTATTCTTTGGAACTCTGCATTCAAATGGGTATATCTTTCCTTTTCTCCTTTGCTTTTTGCTTCTCTTCTTTTCACAGCTATTTGTAAGGCCTCCTCAGACAGCCATTTTACTTTTTTACATTTCTTTTCCATGGGGATGGTCTTGATCCCTGTCTCCTGTACAATGTCACGAATCTCCGTCCATAGCTCATCAGGCACTCTATCAGATCTAGTCCCTTAAATCTATCTCCTACTTCCACTGTATAATCATAAGGGATTTGATTTAAATCATACTTGAATGGTCTAGTGGTTTTCCCTACTTTCTCCAATTTAAGTCTGAATTTGGCAATCAGGAGTTCATGATCTGAGCCACAGTCAGCTCCCGGTCTTGTTTTTGCTGACTGTATAGAGCTTCTCCATCTTTGGCTGCAAAGAATATAATCAATTTGATTTCAGTGTTGACCATCTGGTGATGTCCATGTGTAGAGTCTTCTCTTGTGTTGTTGGAAGAGGGTGTTTGCTATGACCAGTGCCTTCTCTTAGCAAAACTTTATTAGCCTTTGCCCTGCTTCTTTCTGTACTCCAAGGCCAAATTTGCCTGCTACTCCAGGTGTTTCTTGACTTCCTACTTTTGCATTCCAGTCCCCTATAATGAAAAGGACATCTTTTTTGGGTGTTAGTTCTAAAAGGTCTTGTAGGTCTTCCTAGAACCGTTCAACTTCAGCTTCTTCAGCGTTACTGGTTGGGGCATAGGCTTGGATTACCGTGATATTGAATGGTTTGCCTTGGAAACGAACAGCGATCATTCTGTCTTTTTTGAGATTGCATCCAAGTACTGCATTTCGGACTCTTTTGTTGACCATGATGGCTACTCCATTTCTTCTAAGGGATTCCTGCCCACAGTAGTAGATATAACGGTCATCTGAGTTTAATTCACACATTCCAGTCCATTTTATTTCGCTGATTCCTAGAATGTCAACGTTCACTCTAACTGAATGAAACTAAGCCATGCCATGTGGGCCACCCAAGACGGACGGATCATGGTAGAGAGGTCTGACAGAATGTGGTCCACTGGAGAAGGGAATGGCAAACCACTTCAGTATTCTTGCCTTGAGAACCCCATGAACAGTATGAAAAGGCATAATGATAGGATACTGAAAAAGTAACTCCCCAGGTCGGTAGGTGCCCAATATGCTACTGGAGATCAGTGGAGAAATAACCCCAGAAAAATACAAGGTATGAAAGGAATTATAGGGCTTCCTTGGTGGCACTAATGGTAAAGAACCCACCTACAATGCAGGAGACATAAGAGATTTGGGTTTGATCCTTGGGTCGGGAAGATCCCGCGGAGGAGGGCATGGAAACCCACTCCAGTATTCTTGCCTGGAGAATCCCATGGAAGGAGGGGACTGGTGGGTTACAGTCCATAGGGCTACACAGAGGTGGACATGAATGAAGCTACTTAGCGTGTGCACGCAGACATACACACACACAGACACATAAAGGGATTACACCAACTTTTTGGAGCAAAAACGCATTTCTAAATTTTTCTAATTCAAATTCATTCTGGTTTAAAACCCTCTCTTGGCTCCTCGAAATTGTCTCTTGTTGTGTTGTTATTGTGCTTAGTCGCTCAGTCATGTCCAACTCTTTGTGACTCTTTGAACTGTAGCCTGCAGGCTCTTCTGTCCATGGGATTTGTTAGACAAGAATACTGGAGTGGGTTGCCATTTCCTCCTGTATGAGATCCTCCTGACCTAGGGATCAAACCTATGTTTACTGCATCTCCTGCACTGTAGGTGATTCTCTACCCACTGAGCCACTGGGAGTTTCCCTGGGAAACTGAGTGTCTGTCATTATTTGATCCCCTTTACATTGACTTTAAAATAATGCCAGGTTTACTTTGTGCTGAAAATCCATGAGATGGGCCCGATTTTATTTCCTGAGGTCATACTATGAATGTTCATTATCTAAGTTCATGTGGCCCATTTCATATGGAAAGCACTAATATTTCTATGAAAAGAACAGGTAAAAGAATCTTCACCTTAGCTCTCAAGGTCAAGGGGTTAGTTGTCATTACCAAGCACATGCATTACCTCCCCAATGCCATCCATCTATGCATATACCGCATATTAAGAGGTTCCACCACCTCTCAGGGGTGCTATATTGGAGAGCACTGTCAGTCCCCTAGCATTTCAGTCCAGTTCACTTCAGTTCAGTCGCTCAGTCATGTCTGACTCTTTGCGACCCCATGAATCACAGCACGCCAGGCCTCCCTGTACATCACCAACTCCCAGAGTCTACCCAAACTCATGTCCATAAAGTCGGTGATGCCATCCAGCCATCTCATCCTCTGTCATCCCTTAGCACTTATATCAACCCTAATCTCTAGTTCTATCTATCTTTATCCAAGAAAAGACACCATCTCCTGGGACAAAGCCAAAAAACTAGCCTCCATCCTCTCTTGCTCTGAAAGTGTTGTGTTAGTCACTCAGTCATGTCTGACTCTTTGTGACCCCATGGACTATAGACTTCCAGGGTCCTCTGTCCATGGAATTCTCCAGGCAAGAATACTGGAATGGGTTGTCATATCCTTCTCCAGGAGATCTTCCCGACCCAGGGATCAAACCAGGGTCTCCTGCATTGGCAGGCAGATTCTTTATCACTGAGCCACCTGGGAAGCCTGAGAACAGGTAAAAGAATCATTATCCTGCTCTGAAAACATTCATCATAATCCTCATTAAAGGGCTTGAAACATAGTCTCCTTCCATAGTCTCTTCTTCCAAAGCTGTGATGGGAGAAATATGTAGAGATGCAGTGAGTTCCCTTGTGTGCAAACCAATATGGACCCTGATCAAACACAGCTGGGGGAAGAGGAGTTTTATTTTTCACTTGTCCTAATATGTCTAAAGGACCCAAGAAATCCATATGCCAGTCACTGTTTCTGCCCTCCAGGTACACACTAACTATTCACACTGCTAGACTGATTCAGTTCAGTCCAGTCACTCAGCTGTGTCCGAGTCTTTGCAACCCCATGGACTGCAGCACACCAGGCCGCCCTGTCCATCATCAACACCCAGAGTTTTCTCGAACTCATGTCCATTGAGTCGGTGATGCCATCCAACCATCTCATCCTCTGTCATCCCCTCCTCCTCCTGCCTTCAATCTTTCCCAGCATCAGGGTCTTTTCCAATGTGGCAGTTGTACTCATCAGGTGGCCAAATTATTGGAGTTTCAGCTTCAGCATCAGTCCCTCCAATGAATATTCAGGACTGATTTCCTTTAGGATGGACTGTTTGGATCTCCTTGCAGTCCAAGGGACTTTCAAGAGTCTTCTCGAACACCACAGTTCAAAGGCATCAATTCTTTGGTGCTCAGATTTCTTTATAGTCCAACCCTCACATCCATACATGACCACTGGAAAAACCATAGCTTTGACTAGACGGACCTTTGTTGGCAAAGTAATGTCTCTGCTTTTTAATATGCTGTCTAGGTTGGTCATAACTTTTCTTCCAAGGAGCAAGTGTCTTTCAATTTCATGGCTGCAATCACCATCTACAGTGATTTTGAAGCCCCAAAAAAATAAAGTCTGTCACTGTTTCCACTGCTTCCCCATCTATTTGCCATGATGTGATGGGACCAGGTGCCATAATCTTAGTTTTCTGAATGTTGAGTTTTAAGCCAACTTTTCTTCTCTCTTCTTTCACTTTCATCAAGAGGCTCTTTAGTTCTTTGCTTTCTGCCATAAGTGTGGTGTCATCTTCATATCTGAGGTTATTGATATTTCCTCCAGCAATCTTGATTCCAGCTTGTGCTTCATCCAGCTCAGGGTTTCTCATGATGTACTCTGCATATAAGCTTAATAAGCAGGGTGACAATATACAGCCTTGACGTACTCCTTTCCCTATTTGGAACCAGTCTGTTGTTCCATGTTCAGTTCTAACTGTTGCTTCCTGACCTGCATACAGATTTCTCAAGAGGCAGGTCAGGTGGTCTGGTATTCCCATCTAGACTGATTGACTTCTGCTTATTCTTCAGGCCCTGGTTTAAATGTGACCCAGTTCCAATATACCTTCCAGGATCTTAAAAAGTTTGGTTTCCTTCCCAAAAGCTTCCACAATCCCTGTACATCCTATGTTATATACTATATACATACCACTCTGTATTGGAGCTGCCTACTTGGTTGTCTGTCTGTCCCATTTAGAGTGTGAGCTCCATGAGGGCAGCAAGGATTTTTGGTTCCCTGATTATTCTCCTATTCCTGGAATGCAAAGTCAAGTGGGCCTTAGGAAGCATCACTATGAACAAAACTAGTGGAGATGATGGAATTCCAGCTGACCTATTTCAAATCTTAAAAGATAGATGCTGTGAAAGTGCTGCACTCAGTATGCCAGCAAATTTGGGAAAATCAGCAGCGGCCATAGGACTGCAAATGGTCAGTTTTCAGTCCAATCCCAAAGAAAGGCAATACCAAAGAATGTTCAAACTACTGAAAAATAGTACTTATCTCACACGCTACCAAAGTAATGATGAAAAGTCTCCAAGCCAGGCTTCAACAGTATGTGAACCGAGAACTTCCAGATGTTTAAGCTAGATTTAGAAAAGGCAGAGGAACCAGAGATCAAATTGCCAACATTTGTTGGATAATGGAAAAAGCAAGAGAATTCTGGAAAACCATCTGCTTCATTGACTACGCTAAAGCCTTTGAGTGTGTGGATCACAATAAACTGGAAAATTCTTAAATACCAGACTACCTGACCTGCTTTCTGAGAAACCTGCATGCAGTTCAAGAAGCAACAGTTAGAACCAGATATGGAACAGCAGACTGGTTCCAAATTGGGAAAGAAGTATGTCAATGTTGTATATTGTCACCCTGCTTATTTGACTTATATGCAGAGTACTTCATGTGAAGTCCCAGGCTGGATGAAGCACAAGCTGGAATCAAGATTGCTGGGAGAAATAGCAATAACCTCACATATGCAGATAATACCACCCTTATGGCAGAAAGTGAAGAGGAACTAAAGAGCCTCTTGATGAAAGTGAAAGAGGAGGGTGAAAAAGCTGACTCAAAAGTCAGCATTCAAAAAACTTGGATCACGGCATCTGGTCCCATCATTTCATGGCAAATAGATGGGGAAACAATGGAAACAGTGACAGACTTTATTATTATTATTATTATTATTGGCTTCAAAATCACTGCAGATGGTGACTGCAGCCATGAAACTGAAAGACACTTGCTCATTGGAAGAAAAGATATGACCAATGTAGACAGCATATTAAAAAGCAGAGACATTACTTTGCCAAAAAAGGTCCATCTGGTTAAAGCTATGTTTTTTCCGGTAGTCAAGTATGGATGTGAGAGTTGGACTATAAAGAAGGCTGAGCGCCAAAGAATTGGTCTTTTTGAACTGTGGTGTTGGAGAAGACTTTTGAGAGTCCCTTGGACTGCAAAGAGATCCAACCAGTCCTTCCTAAAGGAAATCAGTCCTGAATACTCATTGGAAGGACTGATGTTGAAGCTGAAACTCCAATACTTTGGCCACCTGATGCAAAGAACTGGCTCAATGGAAAAGACCCTGATGCTAGAAAAGATTGAAGGCAGGAGGGGAAGAGGACCACAGAGAATGAGATGGTTTGATAGCATTGCTGACTTGATGGGCATGTTTGAGCAAGCTCTGGGAGTTGGTGATGAACAAGGACTGCCTGCTGCAGTCCATGGGGTTGAAAAGTGTCAAACACAACTAAGTGACTGAACTGAAGTGAATTATTCTCCTTGGTCAGGAAGATCCCTGAAGTAGAAAATGTTAACCCTCTCCAGTGTTCTTGCATGGAAAATTCCATGAACAGAGGAGTCTTGTGGGCTACAGTCCATGGGATCACAAAGTTGGACACGACTGAGCACGAGCATACATACACCTCTATAAAATTATTCTCAGCCCCACCAAAGCATATAATGTATTAGTCAAACTTTTGACACATTTCTCAGGTGACACTACTGAATCACCTCCTTGGGCAGTCCATAATGAAGCCCTTATCAGTAACTTTTGACCAAGTGCAATTTTAGATTTATAGAGAGAATATCTACTTTTTATTTTCCTTCTTTTTCAATGTATAGATTAATATTTACTTTTCAGTCTATCGTGGTCTCTCTGATTTTGAATATCCTCATTTTGTCTTTTGTTTTTTAGATAGACCCTAGATTTTGTACCAGGTCTCTAGAGAAATTGTGAGAAATTTTAGAGTTCACAACTCAACTTGACCCCTTTCAACCAAGATGCAGTGGAAGAACACGTTTTTCCCACTGGGTACCTCTACCAGGTTCCAGACCCCATCATCCTACAATTACATGTCCTCACTCCTCTTCTTAGAAAGTTGAAGCTTTCAATATGCCTTCCACAATCCTTTCAAGAATCTGCAAAATTGATACAGATAAAATCAAGCCACTGAAAACCTTCTGCTTAACCAGTTTTTTTTTTCTCCCGAGCTCTAATCTTAAAGTAAATAGACAAATATTTGTTCCACCTCTGATGAGCTACTAACTGTGACCTTTAGAAAAGTCATCTCAAATCTTTGATGCTCAGTATTCTCCTCTATGAAATAGGGATAATAATAGTCCATACCCCATAGGGTTGCTATGAGGACTAAATGAGATTAGGACTAAAATGGAGCACTTAGCGCAGACCAGGTACACAGTAAAAGGCCAATGCATGGTAATTATATAGTAATTACTTGCTCCGACTTTTCATTTCAGAGATAAAGCATACAAGTTCTTTTTGAAGAGTCCCATGGTGAGAAGTTAGTGACTGAGGCATTTAAAAAGCACTGCAATTGACCCTTAGAGGGAAAACAGCAAATCCTCCAAAACATTTCTGGGATCCTTTTTCTCAGAAGAGATCTGACAAGTGGAGGCCCATGTCATTTTTTCTGACCCAATAACAGCTTGAATCAATTATGTGCAATGCTAAGAATATATTTTTACTCTAAGTGTTTTTTACCTTAAATTCATGTCAAGGAGCAATAACTTGAATAGATAATTCAGTATAATATCCAAGAAATAAGGAGATGTGTCCGGCAAGTGATTACAACTTGGCTGGTCTTACAATGAGACTTGATGGGGGTGGAAATCGTAGGTGTCTTTAAGAAGAACCAATATACAGGGCTCTACAGTCAGTCATCTCAATTACACGTTTCCATTTTTTGCAGATGTGCCTTTATGGTGCTTTATCAGAGTTGGATCATATGTGATATTCTTGCAGATCCTCAAACAATTGCCAAATATCAAAGGCCATCAATAGAAAGTGATCAATAAGTTTAGTCAATAACCAGTATTGATTTTAATAACATTATTTACAATGACTATCTTTTGTGGAGTGACTTTTATGAGTCAAGTTTGGTAATCAGTTTTGTATGGCCATTACCTCTAATCTTTATAATAACTCCATGCTTTAGATAAAATCATTTTACATTTTACAGATGAGAAAGCAGGTTCAAAGAGATTCATATGTTTCCCACAGTCATATAGCGTGTAAGTATCTAAGGCTTAACTCAGGTCTGTCACACAGCTTTTCTCTTTCTCCCATCCAAGTACTAACCAGGCCCAACCCTACTTAGCTTCTGAGATCAGCCATGCTCTTTTTAACAGTTCACATTAATTCTTGTTTGGGGACCAAGTAGGCCTTAGCTGACAGTCACTGAAACTGTTCCAACCAATACAATCAAAAGAAAGTGAAAGTTGCTCCGTCATGTTCAACTTTTTGTGACCCCATGGGCTATACAGTTCATGGAACTCTCCAGGCCAGAATACTGGAGTGGGTAGCCTTTCACTTCTTCAAGGGATCTATTGCAACCCAGGGATTGAACCCAGGTCTCCCGCATTGCAGGCAGATTCTTTACCAGCTGAGCCACCAGGGAAGCTCAAGACCACTGAAGTGGGTAGCCTATCCCTTCTCCAGGGGATCTTCCTGACCTAGGAATGGAACCAGGGTCTCCTGCATTGCAGGTGGATTCTTTACCAACTGAGCTATCAGGGAAGCCCCAGTGCAATCAAACTCTGATGTAAAAAAAAAAAAAAGGACAAATAAGTATAATCAGAATATCAAAAAATTATATATGTTTATGCCAGAATTTTCTTTTTGCCTTTTGTGCTTGCAAATACATTATTCAACAGCATTATCTCTTAAGATTTGTTAAGCAGTCTCTTCAGTAGTATTTAAGGCTTTTTTGAACAGGATCTTTATGCAGGTTGTCATCATTGCATCTCAGTCCCCTCAAGCAAACGGTCAGGTTGAAAGGATGGTACAAATGACTAAAGGTGCCCTGGAGCAAATTGCTGGAGGAGCCTGATCAAGGGGACCCTGCCAGGCTTCTGATCTCAGCACATCAATGGCAGAAACAGTCTTGCAATCTTGTTAATCTAGTGGCATCCCAATTGTTGTTTCAAACGTTATAAAGAAGACTTAGAAGAGAACTTAAAACACAAATGTGAGTGTTCCCTGGCAGGTGCTCTGATTGCACTTATTCTTTCATTTTAACCAGAACAGCTGATTCTGGGGTAGGGGGAGGAACTAGATACCTCATCTCATGTATTCCCAGCTTCGGTTCCTCAGAGAGGCTATACATGGAGTGCACACCCACCTCGTTTAAAATAGTCCTCTCCTCCTCTAGGAATTATCACATGAACTGGGTTCATTTTCCTGAAAGAATAATTGCTAGCAGAAAATTGGGGGCTGTTTCTGTTCATTTTAATTTTCCTTTATATCATATGCTTCTCTCTAATGAAACACTAGCTCCATAAGAACAATATTTATATGCTTATCCACTGTCTCCCTAGTTCCCAGGGAGTTGCCTAGAATACAATGGGAGCTCAATAAAGATTACTGATAAAATGGAGCCTGCAGAAGGTACAGTGTGTGCTGTAAGGTAGAGCATAGAGGATCTTGGTGTGGCGTTTCTGGGTTGGACAGTTCTCAAGGCCTTCATTCCAGAAATGACTTGATCTAAGCAAAACCATCAGAAGTGTATCCTCTACAGCCATCTGGATTTAATTTTGCAGATCCATCTCAAGTCTATCCATGGCCACTAAGTGAAGAAAGTTCTCTGTGGCCACCACAGCTATTCGAAGTAGCCCTAGAACTTGCACTCTCAGTTTTAGAACACAAATGGAGGCTTCCAGAAGGTTTAAATGAGACTGTTAGCAAAGGAGTGAAGATTCTATATTTCTCAAGAGAAATGGTCCATAATTAATATATCATCCAAAATAGTGTTTGCCGTAACTCAGGCAATATTTTATGAGCAGAAGTATCTTAGTTTGCATCAATGATGAGTAAGCACATAAAGCTCAAAGCTCTCCAGTGGATTTCCAGTACACCTCTTACCCTGGCATTCAAAGCCCTGTATGATCTAGTTCCTTCATGCCTCTCTGACCTGATCTCTATGAGCCCTTCTCACTCACCCTGCTCCATATAGACTGGCTTCTTCTTAAGTTCAGTATAGTCACTCAGTCATGTCCAACTCTGCGACCCCATGGACTGCAGCACACCAGTATTCCTTGTCCATTACCAACTCCCAGAGCTTGTTCAAGCTCATGTCCATTGAGTCAGTGATGTCATCCAACCATCTCATCCTCTGTTGTCCCCTTTGCCTCCTGCCTTCAATCTTTCCCAGCATCAGGGTCTTTTCCAATGAGTCAGTTCTTCGCAACAGGTGGCTAAAGTGGAGCTTCAGCTTCAGCATCAGTTCTTACAATGAATTTTCAGGGCTGATTTCCTTTAGGATGGACTGGTTGGATCTCCTTGCAGTGGCTTCTTCTTAAACCACTAAAAACACCAAGCTCTTTCTCAGTCTAAGGAAGTTGTACTTGCTTCTTGCTCTGCCTTGGAAGTCCTCTCTTTAACTCTACCCTACACCACTCAGATTTTTGCATGGCTGATTTCTTCTCCATAACTCAGTCTCTCTTCAGATGTTATCTCCCTGTACCTAACTGGTGCTATTTAATAACTCAGTGTTAAGTTATTGCTGCTAAGTCGCTAAGTTGTGTCTGACTCTTTGTGACCCCATCGACTGCAGCATACCAGGCCTCCCTGTCCCTCACCATCTCCCGGAGTTCACCCAAGTTCGTGTCCATCGAATCAGTGATACCATCGAACTATCTCAACCTCTGTCTCCCTCTTCTTCTACAGCTACAATGTTAAGTAGCCATCTAATAATTCTCTATTTTATTACCATCCTTTATTTCTCTGCAAAATGTATTGCTACTTGATATTTTCCTTAGTTACATATGTATTTACTTGTTTGTTGTCATCCTTACATATTAGACCATGAGCTCTGTGAGAGAAGGCCTATTATCATTCTGCCAGGGATTCTTTCTGACTTTTCTGCTCTATCTGTATCCTCAGTATCTAAAACAGGGCTTGGTACATAGTAGGTTCTCTACATATATCTGTTAAATGCAGGATGAATATATATTTGTCAAATCATGAAACCAATGAACATATCATTACTTATGTGCTGAGAAGTGTTATGAAGGAGAAATATAGAGGGTTGAGTAAAGAAAAAATAGTGGTAGGAGGCAAGATAGAAGGAATCCACTTTAGGTAGAGGAGTTAACTCAAGTGCTCTCTATGGATATGACATAATAAGCTCAAATCTAGTGGAAGAGAAGGGTGAGACATACAAAATGTGATAGGAGGAGTTTTTGGTATTTTTCTATTTACTTTGTTCTATATTTTTAACTTTTTGGCTTTAAATAGTTACAGCTACAGCTTCACGGGCAGTTGCCAAGGTAATACAGAGATGTCCTGTGTACCCCTCATACAGTTTGACCTAATGATCACAGGGGGAAACTATACCTAACTAGGAAAATAACAATGTTGACATAGTGAGTGAGTGAGTGAAATCGCTCAGTTGTGTCCAACTCATTGTGACCCCATGGACTGTAGGAGCCTACCATGCCCCTCTGTCCATGGGATTTTCCAGGCAAGAGTACTGGAGTGGGTTGCCATTTCCTTCTCCAGAGGATCTTCCCAACCCAGGGATCGAACCTGAGTCTCCTGCATTGTAGGCAGGTACTTTACCATCTCAGCCACCGGGGAAGTCAACAATGACACAATGTTGACATAGAGCCCTATACAATGTCATCTCATGCGTACATTCATGTAAACACTACCACAACCAGAACACAGAATGATTTCATCATCACAAATATCTCCCTTTATTTTTTGTTTCAAGTCCCTTGGATTTCTTACGTTGTTTACTTTGGTGATTTAGGTAGTAATAGTAGTGTTAAGGTCAGTACAGAAATGTTTCTGTCCCATAAAGGACTGGGAAGAAAATGTATCCATTCATCCCTTGTTTAGCTACTTCCAATAAGGCAGGATTTGCCAGGGGATTTTTAAAGCAAGTTATTCCCTTGGGTCAGAAAAACTGTGGCCTGAATCATTTAGAAGATGTTCAAAATATCATGGGTTGGAGTAATAATTCTAAGGTTCACGTTCAATTCTTGCTGCCCTACAATCAGCAGTCTTTCTCCACTACAAGGTCAGACGCAAATTGTTTCTTCTTTGTGTGAAACAAATAGATTTCATAAAACCTAACCTGAAAGTGTGCTAAGAGAATTAATTCCATTTAGAATAGCTTTTGTCTTCAGACCACCTGGATTTTTCCATCTGCTTTATTATTTTTTACTTTTTCTATCATAGTCTCATTTGAGGACTGAATTTTAAAAAGACTTTAGAAAAACCTGACTTTTCTTTCTTGAGCTACACTGATCACCTCATTACCAATTTTTTTTCCTCAATAGCAAGTCCTGTCATTCTACTAAGCATAGGAACAAAAACCAGCAAGGGAACATTTACCATGAGATGGTTCTTTACCTGCCAATTCTGACCGATTGTCACCCCACACAGCCTCCTTGTCCCTGGAGAAAATGTAAGCCAAGTGCCCCACGCACAATGCTTCTAAAGCTCTGGGCAGCTGCTCTCTTTCAGAGCCTCTAAAAAACATCACGAAATTATGTCACCAAAAGCAGTTCAATTGCCAGTGGACCAGCTGCCGTTTTGTGTAGACAAATTTATCAGAGGGTTGAATGCTGAGAATAACCTCAAGGATGGGGACATGGTAATTATGAATTTGAAATGGAAGAATTCACAACTAAAGATATCATCACAACAGAATGCATTCTGAAGCCGTGTTCTCTGCTCCCCTAGGACTAAATACCACTATAACCCAAATAGGCAATTTATCTGCAGTGTCAGCCTTTAAAAAAATTGTATTGAGTACCCTTGATTTTTCTTAAGTTAAAATTCAGGGGAACACACATACGCTTTTAGAATCTGAGGACAGATGCAAAGTGCATATAGGCAAAGATTTCTTAACATAAAGATTCAGGAACCATTTTAATACATATATTGCACATTATTAGCAAGTGTTCTAAAATTCTGTCTATTGGCAAGATTTCTAGTTGTCACTCAAAAGGCTGCATTAAATAAGGATTAGCACACCAACATGAACAGTAATAAGTCATTGAAGTTCCAATGGAAAAGTCCAACGTTCTACTGCATTTTTGGCAGAATTAGCAACCTTTACCCCTGACATTAAAAACTCACCGGCTTTCACAGGTAAATAGAAACAATTTGATCATTTATAGCTCTCTGCACCATATGACGCTGTCTTTTGTAGTTGTTTCTCTAGGATCGTAAGAGGCTTTCATTGAAACACAAGTCATATATGTCTGCTTCTCTTTCTTCTGTATATTCTATCAAGTACTTTTTAAAATTTTTCTAGTTTCTTTTTATATCAGCTTCCACCAATATTCAGTTATTAGCTATATCCTTTCTTCTCTTCTTGTCCCTGGGAAATTTTATCCATTGTTGTGTTTTAAGCACCCTATACGTGGAGATGATTCCTAAATAATGCCTTGCTAGCCCTGCTCATTTCCCCGAATCCCAGACCCAAACACTGAACCCACAGCTGCACTTACTAATTCATGTATCTAGCAACCACCTGATTGTGAAGAGCTGACTCATTTGAAAAGACCCTGAAAGATTGAGAGCAGGAGGAGAAGGGGACAACAGAGGATGAGATGGTTGGATGGCATCACCGACTCAATGGACATGAGTTTGGGTAAACTCCGGGAGTTGCTGATGGACAGGGAGGCCTGGTGTGCTGCAGTTCATGGGGTTGCAAAGAGTTGGACATGACTGAGTGACTGAACTGAACTGAGCAATCATCAAAACTGGTCTCCAATGAGTACGTATACTAATGTACATTGCTGTACAGCAGAAACCCAACTAAACTCCAATTAAAAAAAGAAAACTTGTCTCCAAAACTTAATTCATTCCGCAACCACCCTTTTCCCAACTACTAAGCTCCTTAACACCGTAAATATTATTATCAAAGCAGATTGTAACCTTCTCCTCCTCCACTCCACATATACATGGAGTTAGCAAAGAACCCTTCTGGATTCGCTTCATCTCCACCTCTTTTTTTTTTTTTTTCCAAAGCCACTTGTCAAAATCAGACTCTCCCCCTTTCCTGGCAGGTTGCAGTATTTCAGTAGCCTCCTAACTTTCTAATTTTACTCTCTAAACCATCATTTTTTACACTGTTTTTTGATTTATCTTCATAAAACACAGATTTCATCAAGATCTCATTCTGTTCCTTCTTTCTTTCTGCTCCTTAGGATACATATTCTAACACAAAACCTCATACAGTATGATCTTACTGTAAAATTTCAACTTTATTTTTCTCCTAGTTGTAGTGGCCTATTTGGCATGCATTGGGGAGGGGGCAGTCCCAAGTCTCCAATTTGGGCCTTAGCTCCAGTTCTTCCCACAGCCTGGAATTGGACATTTCCACACCTATGCTCTGACAGTCTTATAAGCCATAACTCAACTGTTTGTTCCTTCATGAAGTCTTCTCAGAGCCCCCAACAACACATGATCTCTCACTTTCTTTCAGGTAATGCTTTTAAATCTTCTTAAACTTTTTATTCTCTTAAAACGTGAATACATTTCCTGAGTTAGTATTATGTGTGAGTCACGAGGGTTGCCCTGGTGAATAATGCAGAGTAGCTTCTTACTCCTTCAGAGTCTGGCATTTTACTGGTGAGACAAATAATCAAGGAACCCAGTTCAAAAGATCCCACAATGTTGTAAGGCACTGACTGGGGTAAGAGTAGGGGGGCAACTTTATTTATTTTTAATTGGAATATAGTTTTTCCAGTAGTCATATATGGATGTGAGAGTTGGACTATAAAGAAAGCTGAGCACTGAAGAATAGATGCTTTTGAACTGTGGTGTTGGAGAAGACTCTTGAAAGTCCCTTGGACTGCAAAGAGATCCAACCAGTCCATCCTAAAGGAAATCAGTCCTGAATATTCATCGGAAGGACTGATGCTGAAGCTGAAACTCCAATACTTTGGCCACCTGATGGGAAGAACTGACTCATTTGAAAAGACCCTGATGCTGAGAAAGATTAAAGGTGGGAGGAGAAGGGGACAACAGAGGATGAGATGGTTGGATGGCATCACCAACTCAATGGACATGGGTTTGAGTAAGCTCCAGGAGTTGGTGATGGACTGGGAAGCCTGGCGTGCTGCAGTTCATGGGGTCACAAAGAGTTGGACATGACTGAGCGACTGAACTGAGCAGATAGTTGATTTACAATGTTGTGTTAGTTTCCGCTATACAGCAAAGTGATTCAGGTTTGCATATATACTTTTTCATATTCTTTTCCATTATGGCTTATCATAGGATATTGAATATATTTCCCTGTGCTATACATTACGGCCTTGTTGGTTACCTGTTTTATATATAGTGGTATGTATCTGTTAATCCAAAATTCCTAATTTATCCTTCTCATACTCCTTTCCCCTTTGGTAACCATAAGTTAGTTTTCTATGTCTGTGAATCTATTTCTATTTCACACATAAGTTCATTTGTGTCATATTTTAGATTCCATATATATGATATCATGATATTTGTCTTTCTATTTCTGATTTACTTAGTATGATAATTTCTAGGTCCATCCATGTTGCTGCAAATGGCATTGTTTATTCTTTTTCATGGCTGAATAATATTCCATCATGTGGATATGGGTATACATAAGTATACACACATATAGCATGTCCTCTTTATCCATTCACCTGTCAATGGACATTTAGGTTGCTTCCATGCCTTGGCTATTGTGAATAGTGCTACAGTGAACACTGGGGTACATGTAATTTTTTTTGAATTATGGTTTTCTCTGGAAATATGCCCAAGAGTGGGATTGAAGGATCACATGGTAGCTATATTTTTAGTTCTTTAAGGAACCCCCATACTGTTCTTCATAGTGGCTATACCAAATTTACATTTCCACCAACAGTGCAGGAGGGTTTCCTTTTCTCTATACCCTCTCCAGCATTTATTGCTTGTAGAATTTTTGATGATGGTCATTCTGACTGGTCTAAAGTGATATCTCATTGTAGTTTTGATTTGCATTTCTCTCATAATTAGTGATGCTGAGCATCTTTTCATGTGCCTTTTGGCCAACTTTAGATCAGATCATGGGGAAAAGCCTTTGTCAGAAAATAACATACAAGCTGAAGTCTGAATGAGGAGCAAATTATGGCCATGTGAAAGTAGAAATCAAAGCAGTTCAGATAGAGGCAACAGCAAGTAAAATTCCATGAAGGTGGGGAAAGTGCAGTGAGTTGATATTTGGACAGTTACCCAATGTTTACTATGTGTAAAGTGCTGAAAAAAACAGATATTTCTTGCTCTCAAGGGTTGTCAGTGTAATGGACCAGACTTATACTGGCCTAACTATAACACAAATATATACTAACATTGTGATACTGCTATAAAGACAATGTAAAGGAGGGCACTCTAAAGTGCTTGTGAGGGAACAACATGGAGATTTTCATTAAATTATCATATCCGTGGAGGTCAAAGATGAGGCCTAGGCTGAAAATGTTAGTCATTCCTTAACACATAGGCGAGTAATTGAAGTTTTGGTTCAAGAAAGGGCTCAAGGCTAAGAGTCGAGGAAATCATTATAATCTAACATTATCAGTTAGATTATAAATCTGACATTAATAATAAACTTTATCAGGTGAAACCAACAAAGGACACCCAACAAGGAGAAGCCAGAGAGCTTGGAGGAGAACCAGAATATAAGAAGCTTGTAGAAATAAGAGCTCCCACAGGAGGGACTTAAGAACTAACCAGTGCTCTTGAGAGGTCAACTTACAAGAGATCTGAAAAAGTAGTTACTGGATTGTGCAACAAGGAAGTCACTGGTAAAGCTTTGAGAAATCAGTATTGGTGGAGTGGTGGAGACAAAAGATAAAGTAGAGTGAGTTAGGGAGATGTGATTTATAGGTACTTCGTCTGGGAGCTTGGCTGTAAGCAGTGGTAGAGAATTGGCAATTAAAATAGCCTTAATTAAAGTGATCCCAGTATTATTTGGGTATTTGTTGATTTAAACCTTTTTCCTTCTCTTAATTATCTGTTGTTAGATTGCCACCATTATTTTTATTTTCAGCCACTATAAAATAAGTGAGTTAGACTCGATGAATTTTTAAAGGCCTTGAGTTACTATTCAGAGGTCACACAGTTTAGAAGTTACAGAGCTGAGGCAGAAGGCCATGTCTTCTGATGGCAGGTTGAGTTTACACCGGTTGAAAACCTGCCTTCTAAATCTGTTCTCAAAATATTATACAGAGGTAGGCTGTCTGGAAGGAAATTGTCCGCCAATCTCTCAATGAGTGTTAACTTTGGCTTTAGGAGAAATGCCCTGATTTTTCAGTGATTTCAAATGAGCTCCAGCAGGCATACTCCTAAGGCAATTTCCTAAAGACACATGCTGTCAAGCACACATTGTCACCAACAGCCCCATATCCAGAGCTTCTATTATCATCTGATACACAGATGTACATAATGTGGTGGAGATGTAAATAATTGTATTTTCCTTGGAATTTACTTAGTGATACACACACTTGTTGTTCTGTCACTAAGTTGTGTCCAACTCTTTGCAACCCCTTGGACTGCAGCACACCGGGTCTCCCTGTCCTTCACTATCTGCCAGAGTTGCTCAAGTTCATGTCCACTGAGTTAGTGATGCCATCCAATCATCTCATCCTCTATTGTCCCCTTCTCCTTTTGCCATCAATCTTTTCCAACATTAGTGTCTTTTCCAATGAGTTGGCACTTTGCATTAGGTGGTCAAAGTATTGAAGCTTCAGCATCAATCCTTCCAATGAATATTCAGAGTTGATTTCCTTTAGAATTGACTGGTTTGATCAAAGGAACTCTCAAGAGTCTTATCCAGCACCACAATCCAAAAGCATTAATTCTTCAGCACTCAGATACACACATCACATAGAAATATGGTCTTGAAAAATTATAATACTAGTTTGTCCATAATCACATTTGTAAATAGCCTCTGGTGCTATAAATCCACTATAGACCAAGACCTGTGCACCCTTCCTTCACAAAATGGAAGAGTTGGCATAGAGTTCACAATCTCATTGTCCCTTAAAGATTCTGATTCTTTTTTCCTGATTCCATGATAGAAGATATATTAATATAAAATACTTAACCTTTTTCTATTTATTGGATGAGATGACTGCTGTGGCTTGTTGTTATCCACAAAGAATGTCTGGAAGTTTCCTCCGTTTATCCCAATTCCTGGAAATTATATCAATATCATGGAACCTCCATCATTGTCTGTAGCTCTACTAGACACACAATCTGGAGAAATTCTCCAAAGTAATTTCATAATACTTATCTGGAAATATATTCCCATTTTGAAGTACTTTTAGGAAATTAATGAGGAAAATGCTTTAATCAGAAAGTTATATTAATACCTTAAACAGAAAACACAACATGACACAGGTTTAAACTTCGGATCAGCCAACTCTTTGTGACCACCATGGACTGTAGCCTGCCAGGCTCCTTTGTCCATGGAATTCTCCAGGCAAGAATACTGGAGTGGGTTGCCATTTCCTTCTCCAGGGGATCTTCCTAACCCAGGGATTGAACCCAGGTCTCCTGCATTACAGACAGATTCTTTACTGTCTGAGCCACCAGGGAATCCCCCTGTATATATACACCAAGAAGTAAAATAGTGATCTTTGAGCAACCCATTTAACTTATTTAACATCATTAGCATTTATTTCCTTATTGGAGTGTGAGTCTGCAGCCACTTCCTGAGACTTTGGTCTTCTACTGATCGCCCCTGTGCAGCTGTGTTCATATTCTGAGTATCCCCTGGGCTCCACCATGTGCACAAAGGCTGCAAGGTACTTTCTCAGCCCCAGTTCAGTGAGTCCATCATCTGTTCTCTCTCTTGCCACCAGTATCACTAGCACAGACCTTGTTTATGGCTAGTCAAACACAAAGGTATACATCAGCTCTCCTGAGTTCTGCAACAGTGGCTTCTGAATACTAAAGAGAACATCCACTGGGAAAAGACAGCATTAATTGTAACCATGTACATTATGCTGAATAAGTCACAAGGCAAGTGGCACAGAAGTTTGGTCTCCACTGGCATTTATAGTCGGGATACAGAGCGCACACACACACACACATATGTGTGTGTGTGTGTGTGTGTATACACACATACATATATATATTAAATCTTACTTGGTAACACAAATCCGAACTGGAAAATGACAGTAAAAGCTGATTTATGTCAAGGTGAAATGTTATACAATTTGAAGAGAATTCATTCACAAAGGATAAGTGAGGCTGCTTTTAAAAATCTGATGCATATTTAACTCCTTCTTTAAAATGAACAGATTGGGTTTTTTTTTTTTAAGTTTGATATTTTTTTTTTTAAAAAGCAGATAGTCCAGGGATTTCTCATATATCCCTCTTCCTCCTCCTGTTTCCTCTATAATTAATGTGTTGCATTAATATGGTACATTTATTAACAATTAAGGAAATCATAATGATTGATACACTTTTAGTAACAGAAGTCTATTGGGGTTGGCTTTTCCTGTTGTACATTCTGTGTGTTTTGGCAAATGCATAATGTCATGTATCCACCATTGCGACATCAGACACAATTGTTTCTCCACCCAAAAAAATCCTTTGTGTTTCCCCTAATGATCTTCATTTCACTCTTAAACCTATGAGTAGTATATTATCATTTCAAGTTCAAATGAGATCAAGTGTTTGAAATCAATTGAATGTGTTGATGCAAAGCAGTTATAACATGTTTGCATTTTTTCCTGTATTTCAATTCATTAAAAGGGTGTAAACATAAGTTTTAAATATCGAATATTTTAAGAGTATACTGAAGGCACACAAAAATAAGAGAGAATTTCAGTTAATCACTAGAGACATAGAAGACAAATGTACTTTTCTCAGTTGCTATGACTAACAACCCACAGAAACACGTTTTGCAGATATTCTACACAGACTCCATTTAAGGTCTCTTTTTGATATTTCCACCTTACTTTCAAAAATCATTAGCACACTAGAATT
Organism: Giraffa tippelskirchi; assembly: GCF_054371585.1. Classification (NCBI taxonomy): domain Eukaryota; kingdom Metazoa; phylum Chordata; class Mammalia; order Artiodactyla; family Giraffidae; genus Giraffa; species Giraffa tippelskirchi. The sequence goes on along the minus strand of NC_137289.1, from coordinate 8,003,726 downwards.
TATTGTTAGAAGGATCACTGCAGTAATTAACACATAACATAATTCTAAAATACATATTGTGTTCATAATCACGTTTTGAGAGGATAGCTTAGACTTAACTGAATTGTGAATTTCTTGAGCAGGTGGTCTAGTTATAGTCTCTTTTTTCCAGGTTAAACATTCAGAGGAATAGGTCTAAGTAGAATTTCAAGACAGTTCACTTTGCTATTAAATTCATATCACCAAACTTTGTTTTATTAGGCATAGCTCAATTCACAGGAGTGTATTTTGCATCTTTGATATAAGTGAATATCTTTGATTTATATGAAACATGAAGCAGAAAGAGCAATTTATTAGCAGTTTCTGATGAAAATTTAGTTGTATTTCATTCTTTCCAATGGAAAGATATTTTTGCATTCACTATTAGAAATCTTCCAATGGTTGAATCATCATTAATTGAATAACTACACTTGTACACATGTCGTGCACTACAAATCTGGAGTAAAGAAATAAAATGACCTAGAGAATCATCTTTGTAACTCACCTACAAGCACTACTACATGTATTCTGACAACAGCTTGATAATGTTTTCAATTTGGCGAGGTATACAGGCAGTTCAATGTAAACTATTCAATTTTACCAGTTCAATCAACTATTTTGTACTGAATACAATTTTTTATGCCAAGAGGGACAATAGATATACAATGACAATGTGCAGTTTAAGATATAGGACTTCCTTTCGGTTTCAGTTTTTAATTTTATTATCTCCTCTAGACAAATTTATTGGAGTTGATTTATAATGTTGTGTTAGTTTCAGGTGTACAGTAAAGTGATTCAGCTGTACACATATATATATCATTTTTTCAGATTCTTTTCCCTTGTAGGTTATTACAAAATATTGAATATAGTGCTATACAATAGGTCCTTGCTGGTTATCTATTTTATACATAACACTGTGTGTGTATGTTAATCCCAGACTCCTAATTTATCCCTCCCCCCTTCCCCTTTGATAACTGTAAAAGTTTTTCTGTGTCTATTTCTGTATTGTATATACATTCATTTATATCATTTGTTAAGACTTTAAATTTTTAAAAATTATGGTAAGAGATGAATGCAAAACCATGTCTTAAAAGAGTTGAATTGTATAAATCTTTTATACTTTAAAATATTATCCTCTTATATCCACAAGTAAAGCATGAGAACTGGAATTATCATTCATGCAAATAAAGACACATATCACTTCATCCAAGGGCAAGGAAATGTTGTTTTCTTAAGCATACAGAAATCCTCTGCTAGCTTTTGAGAGGGCAGAGTGTCTGTGTCAAGTCTGACTTTGAATTCTTCCCTTCTTTTCAGACCATTGTTTAAGGAAGACCCAACCACTGTGTTTGACAAAACTAGGAAATTCATCTTTTCATTTTTGGACCTCCTCTTGGTGCCAGTTATTTTCTTTTTTTTTTTCTCTCTGTCTCTCATAAGTAATGCCACTGATGTCAGGAAGAAGAGCTATAAGGTTTTTCATCATAAGCCCTTTATGCTTGCTCCTTCTCCCTTCCCCTCCTCCCTTCCTTCCCTCCATCCCTCCCTCTCTTTCTCTCACACCCAAACACACACATATTTATGGCCACTTGGAAGAATCAGATGTTAAGATTAGCTGTCAGACATTTTCAAAATTACCCACAGATGTTTGACTTGGGTGCACTGGGGCCTTTACTGAAAAATGTCATCTATCTCTCTATGCTTCAGAACAAAAGCATGGTCTAAATTTCACTAAGGTGGAAAAGTGATTCAGTGTTCTTTTTGTGTGCTCTCAAATACCCCATAGCATGGACTGTACTGGCTTGAAGTCTTTCAGTGAGAACATCCCTGCTATATTTCTCCTATTTTAGAAACAAATATGTCTGGAAGTTTTATATTTCAGCAGATTTTCTTGAATTTCTATCTGTTAATTATTCACAAATCCAAATAGTTGAGTATCTACTACTTGCCAGGTACTGTGATTCTTGTAGCAATGCACTAATAAGATGCTGGCCCTTCCTTTATGGAGAAAACAATCTAGTGAAGAAGGAAGACACAAAAGCAAACAGCTGCCCTACAATGTGACACTTAAACATCACCACTGTGGCTTTCCTGTTGGCTCAGATGGTAAAAATCTGCCTGCATTGCAGGAGACCTGGTTCGATCCCTGGGTTGGGAAGATGCCCTGGAGAAGGGAATGGCGACCACTAACACACTGCGCAGTCCCCTCAATACTCCTGAAAACCTTGGGAATCATGAAAATATTGTGTTGAGTGCAAATACTAGTCTGATTTACAGACAAAGGGAATGTTCTATTGGATGAATAACAGGCTGGTGCCATTTGAGAATTTACAGTGATAGCCTAAGCCACTCCAATATTTCATATAACCTTTTCCTTCTAAACCAATTTTAACAATAATTGTAATGTCAACCCCTATCTCATTATAAACAATTGAAACACTGAAAAAATAACTGACTGTGTCCCTTTTGTATATGCTCAAATAGTCATACCATATCCAAATGTCCCAGGCATCCCAGGAGTCTTGCCAGGCTTAGAAATATTTTGGCAGTAAACCCCAGGGTCTATGAGAAATCTTTGGGTATTTTGTCAATTTTGTATGAGTATACAAGGGAGGAAAATTTCACACTGCCTGGAGGAATCTGGTGTGTTCACAGAAGACAGGACTGTTCATTAATAAGTTCAACAAATGTTTATTGAATACCTAATATGAACACAGCGGAGAGATGTAGTAATACAAAGATGATTCAGAGAGGAACTGAAAACAAAGGGAAAATAGAAAACAGTAACATGATATTCCCAGCACAATTACATCAATGACTATATTAAATTTTAATGGAATAAACTCACAAATTAAAAGGCAGAGATCGTCAAAATCAATAAAACAGCAGAACACAACTATGAGCTATCTACAAGAGATACACTTTCTTTTTTTTATAAATTTATTTATTTTAGTTGGGGGCTAATTACTTTACAATATTGTAGTGGTTTTTGCCATACATTGACATGAATCAGCCATGGGTTTACATGTGTTCCCCATCCTGAACCACCCCTCCCACCTCCCTCCCCATCCCATCCCTCTGGGTCATCCCACTGCCTCAGCCCTGAGCATTTGAAGAGACATACTTTAAATAGAAAGATGCATACAAACAATAACCCCATGAAGGCTGCAGTGGCTATATTAGTATCTGGTTTCAAGAAAAAAAGTATTTCCAGGAAGAAAAGAAGCAACAAAACATAATGGCATTAAACTAACCATGATATGATTTCTTCAACACCAGGACTATCATTTCCCAAAGCAGAGTCTGAGATATTCTATAGCCAACAAAATTAATTACCTCAGTTTAACCTTTTTCTAAACCTATTTAATCACAGAAACTTTGTTAGTCTATTTTCACATAATGCCTATTAACATCCCCTAGAATACTCCAGTATTCTTGCCTGGAGAATTCCATAGATAGAGAAGCCAGGCAAACTACAGCTGGGGGGTGTTGCAAAGAGTTGGACACGACTGACTGACTAACACTCACTTTCGAATAAAATTTTGGGGAAAACGAGTTTCTTGAGAGATCTGCATTCCCATCACTCAGCATAGTGCCTGAAATATTCTGAGGTATTAGTGAATTCTTGGTGAATAAATGTATTGATACACACAGAGATAGAGACAATGTTTTATAAAATTGTACTTATTAGGGCCTCAAAATTTTAAAGTGGCCAAGGATGACATAAACCATAGCAGGATCCTCTATGACCCACCTTCCAGAATACTGGAAATAAAAGCAAAAATAAACAAATGGGACCTAATTAAAATTAAAAGCTTTTGCACAACAAAGGAAACTATAAGCAAGGTGAAAAGACAGCCTTCGGAATGGGAGAAAATAATAACAAATGAAGCAATGGGCAAACCATTAATCTCAAAAATATACAAGCAACTCCTGCAGCTCAATTCCAGAAAAATAAAAGACCCAATCAAAAAGTGGGCCAAAGAACTAAACAGACACTTCTCCAAAGAATACATACAGATGGCTAATAAACACATGAAAAGATGCTCAACATCACTCATTATCAGAGAAATGCAAATCAAAACCACAATGAGGTACCATTTCACCCCTGTCAGAATGGCTGCTATCCAAAAGACTACAAGCAATAAATGCTGGAGAGGATGTGGAGAAAAGGGAACCCTCTTACACTGTTGGTGGGAATGCAAACTAATACAGCCACTATGGAGAACAGTGTGGAGATTCCTCAAAAAACTGGAAATAGAACTGCCATATGACCCAGCAATCCCACTGCTGGGCATACACACTGAGGAAACCAGAACTGAAAGAGATACATGTACCCCAATGTTCATCGCAGCACTATTTATAATAGCCAGGACATGGAAGCAGGCTAGATGCCCATCAGCAGACGAGTGGATAAGGAAGCTGTGGTACATATACACAATGGAATATCACTCAGCCATTAAAAAGAATACATTCGAATCAGTTCTAATGAGGTGGATGAAACTGGAGCCTATTGTACAGAGTGAAGTAAGCCAGAAAGAAAAACACCAATACAGTATACTAACACATATATATGGTATTTAGTCAATCGGTAAAGATAAACCTGTATGCGAGACATCAAAAGAGATACAGATAAATAGAACAGTGTTATGGACTCTATGGGAGAGGGTGAGGGTGGGATGATATGGGAGAATGGCATTGAAGCATGTAAATTATCATATGTGAAACGAATCGCCAGTCCAGGTTCAACGCATGATACAGGGTGCTCGGGGCTGGAGCACCGGGATGACCCAGAAGGATAGGATGGGGAGGGAGGTGGAAGGGGGGTTCTGGAAGGGGAAAACATGTACACCCATGGTGGATTCATGTCAATGTATGGCAAAACAAATACAATATTGTAAAGTTAAAAAATAGAAAATAAACTAATTAAAAAAAAAAAAGAAATCAACAACAACAACAAAAAGTGCCCAATGAGCATCCCAAAGTTTCTATAGTGTATACAGCTCATTGACAAGATAAAGGGAAGAGAGCATTGACCTTATTTTTTACAAATTAATTTTATAGAAGTACAGTTGATTTTCAATATTGTGTTAGTTTCTGCTATACAGCAAAATGATTCAGTTATACATATACATATATATATATATATATATATACACTTATTTTTCATATGATTTTCCACTATGGTTTATTAGAGGATATTAAATGTAGTTCACTTTGCTATAAAGTAGGACCTTGTTGTTTATCTGTCCTATATATAATAGTTTATATCTGCTGATCCCAAACTCCCAATCCTTCCCTCCCTACCACCCCACTCCTCGGCAACCAGAAATCTGTTCCCTGTGTCCATGAATCTCTTTCTGTTTTGTAGATAGGTTAATTTGTATCATATTTAGATTCCAAATATGAATGACATCATATGGTCTTTGTCTTCCTGACTGACTTTATATGAGCATCTCTAGGTCATAGCTATTGCTTCACAGGGCATGATTTCATGCTTTTAATGGATGAGTAATATTCCATCATATATATGTATCACGTCTTCTTTATCCAACTGTTGATGGACATGTAGACTGTTTCTATCCTGGCTATTGTGAACGGTGGACAGCATTGCTATATTAAACCCCCATTCCTGCTAAGGGTGACTAGCCATACTATCTTACAAGGGCAAGATGAGACTTGTGATTAAACTATCTTCGCTCTTTGACATATACCAGGAAGTCAACCAAACAAGGTCATGAACCAAGGCAACTGACAAAGTCAAAGCCCATTTTACCAACTGCTGTGAAAATTTGGGCTTTCTCAGAGCCTACTAAATGAGTCTTGGTACAGGTGTTCCATGCTGAACAAGAGAACTGTGATGAAACAGTACATAAGATCAAATTTAAGAAGAAAATACAGTTTTGTCAGATTGAAGAGTCAAGAAAAGAGCAAAGGAAAAGAGAATGTGCTCAGTTGCACCCAACTCTTTGCAGCCCAGTGGACTGTAGCCCACAAGGCTCCTCTGGCCTTGGGATTTCCCAAGCAAGAATACTGGAGTGAATTGCCGTTTCCCACTCCAGGGGATCTTCCTGACTGTGGGATCAAACCTGTGTCTCTTATGTCTCCTGCATTGGCAGGCAGATTCTTACAGGCAGATTCTTCACTACTAGCGCCACCTGAGAAGCCTAAAAAGAGAATGAACCTGAACAATTTCCAGCAGCAAAAGGCCAAACTAGTTGATATCTGAATGCTCCTGTGGGTAGACACCGACAAAACGAATCATTTAATAAGCACCGAGGTGGGATGTGGGATAAACATAAGGCTTCTTACTCCAAAACAGATTAGATTATAATAACACATTTTTGAGGAAAGTTTTTAACAACAGAGAATGTATGGAACCTTGGTTCTGGAGAAAACTGGCTATGTGAAATCTAAGTGCACTTTTAAAAAGTCCCTCTCAGTTATGTCTAACAGGAGAACTTTTAATGGAGAGTGTGTGGACTTTGAAAACTGTCTTTTTAAGATGGCTGGCCAGCTACAATAAGAATAAATCTCTGATTAGAAATTATGGACCAAAAGTAACAGTACTTAACAAACTTGTCTTTCCTGACCACAGAAGCAATGATTAATAACAGGCCAAGGACATCAAGAATTAAATTATTGCCAGTGAGGTAAAGACAGTTTGATCATTACAAAATGCAACAAATGCAAATGATAGTGGTGGGTTTCTGGCTTACAAAAGAGAAAAAGAAATCTGAATGCAGTTAGGCCTTAGCTCTGGGAGGAAGAAAGCAAGAAGAGACTCCTTGAGGCCATTGAGGGAGTTTAGAAGGGCATTTTTTAGGCAGGTGTGGACAAAGCTCCTGCCACCTTTTTCTGTATATCCAAGAGCAACAACATTTTGGTGTACGTTTGTCACTGAGCCTCAGAGTGCAAGCAAAGATAAGGGCCTTTCCCTTTTGTATTCCCTTTACCATCCTAAAGTCAGTTCTGCACAAGCTACCTAGAGATGAAGAGGCATTCAGATGCCTTTCACTTGCTTATTTTTTCTTTTTGAGAATGCACTTCCAATGATGACCAGTTAATGTGTTCAAGAGACTCTGTCCTTACTGCATCTCCAATCAGGGGGAAAACTATAAGCATTTATGGAGCACCTACTATGTCACCGAGACTATTTGGGAATAGACTTAAAACATTATTCTAGAATAATCTCCTGCCTTTCTTAAAGCTCTACACATGGTGATTGTTGCCCTTCAAGGAAATGGGCAGGGAAATCTCCTTGAATGTGACAGCTCACAACAGGAAATGTTTTGGAGCCTTTCTCAACATCCAAGCGAAGCGAGTCATGGATAGATTGTGAATCTTAGTCTTTCTGTTCAGAGTCAGGCAATGTAAGTATTACAAGATCTTTAGATTTGGCCAATTGGTGTCAACTCTTACAATTACAATAGCTAAATTAATCTGTAGTCATTATGCCTTGTTTTTACAGTCCATGGGGACACAAGAGTTGGACACGACTGGGCAACTGAACAACAGCAATGCCTTATTTTACTTCTTTGTTGAGGGAGTTAAACATGAATTTGCTAACAGCTGAAACTCAACTAATGTATTCTACAAAATTTTTAGGAAGACAGATTTGGGAGGAAATGAAATTCTGTTAACCATTAATTAAGGACAGATTTATTTGACACAGAGCTCCTCAGTCAGAGAATATTGCAATTCAGTGAACTTCCACGACTTCTTACCAATAAAGAGAGCATAGCAGGAATTCCAGAAGTGGCATACTCGGGAGCTACAGTGCTAGCAGAAATGGTGGTCTGCTCAGGAAAACAATATGGAAGATATTTTTGGAAGGCTCTATTTTGGAGCTACAGAGATGAATCACACACATGTCATTTACCAAAAAAGGGCAAGTTGCAGAACACATACAATTGGATACTGCTTATATGGAGTTTAAAAACATACAAAACAAGGTGATGTATTTCTTAGGAATAAATAAATCTGTAGTAAAACTATAGCATAACAAGATAATAACAAACACCCAAATCCATCTAGTGGTCATTTTTGTAGGGGGTGGAAGTAATTGATGCAGGGAGTTTAACTGAATTGCCTTTTGTTTCCTAAACTGAGTTTGGATACATGGGTACTTATTGTATTCAGGGCTTCATATCATCAAATATGTTGATTATATATATGTTATTTTCAAATGTATACAAAGAGATGCTAATAAAGTGAACTCCTGTGTACTTGTATATTCAACAATTATCAGAATGTCGCCATGTTTTCTTCACCTACCTTTGTTCTTCTTTTCTATAATGGATTTTAAAGCAAATTCCAAACAACATGCCATTTTATTTCTATATGCTGCAGTATACATATCTACAGAATATGAGCTTTTAAAATACATAACAATGTCATTGCTATTCTTAACCAAAATGATAACTCCTTAGTATCATGTATATCAAAAGGCTGCAAAAATACCTCCCCTAATTGTCTCAAAAATCCATCCCTTTTTACAGGTAATTAATTCCAATCAAGATGCACTGAAAGTCCAGACATGATGCTTAGTTGTTAGATCACTTGTCTCTTTAATCCAGGATGATCTTTCCCACCATTTATGTTTTCATGCTATTGACTTGTTGAAGGAACTAGGTCAGTTCTCCATGCTGTTTACTTTTCATTCTCTTTTGTATGTCTTGAATATTGTATGCTTTGTAAAATATTTAAGATGCTATTATGTTGAAAAGGTTAAGCATGGCATTCCCACAGTTGTTGGTCTTTGGAGGCATGGTGAGATGATAGAAATGGAGGAAAGTTGGTTGTCTGGCACTATGCACTGTGTCTGTTTCAGAAGAGGTGTCTGGATCTTCTTTGAGGGAAAACCCTGTATGGTGAGTGGGCATATGCTTAGACGTTAGCAGATGAGAGATGCCTTTCTCAGAAGCACTAAGTGATGGGAATTTGGAAGAAATAGCACTTTGAGAAAAGCAGATCCTCTACCTGTCCTTCTTCTAACCACACCTAATCTTTTGATATTGACAGAAAGAAAATATTTGTTTAAACTCCCAAATATTACTTAACACCTAATATATGCCAGGCATTATTATATATGGGGGTGGGTTATTAATACTATTATTGTTATTTATTAATAATAATAACCATAGCTGATATTTATATAAGAAATTAACTCTATGTCATTATTTAATTGAATCTTCCAAACGACCCTATGAGGACCATTGCATTTTCTTGTAATACCAATGAGGCTCAGAGAAGTTAAGCAATCTGCTCAGTGTCACACACCTGGTAAGTGGTTGAAAAAGAATTATTCTTGAAATCTGTTTGGTTTAAACTCTGTCTATCTACTTCCAAGTGTGTTCCCTGTAGCTCATACAGTAAAGAATCCGCCTGTAATGCAGGAGACATGGGTTTGATCCCTGGGTCAGGAAGATCCTCTGGAGAAGGGAATGATAATCCACTCCAGTATTCTTGCCTGGAGAATCCCATGGACAGAGGAGCCTGGTGGGCTACAGTCTGTGGGGTCACAAAGAGTTGGACACAACTGAGCAACTAACACTACACTACTACTGTGTGTGGTGATAATAATAAAAAATAATAATATCTAATTCCAAAGCAGAGCCTTTTAAGCACTATAGTGTACTATAATGCCTCAAATATTGGTACAAGTGAAACTCCCATGTGGACAAGAACAACTAGGACCCTCAACTTCATAGTGCTCACTTTAATTTAGCCCAAAGTTCAGTTTATGTCCAGCACCACTCAAAAGCCCAGCCCTCCCCCTTGTGATTATGCTTGGCTTATTTTTACATGCTTCCCTCACTTCCATTCTCTGATAATTTGTAGTTATAATCAAGTTTAATTAACTATATTTGAACATGTATCTTCCAGCATTTAACATTCTCTCCTTCAGTCTTGCATACATTTTTGTTCCTGTGCCTTCTCTGTCCCTCTTTGGGAATGAGTAGAGACATAGATGATCTAGACATAGATATCCATATATATGTAAGTATTTTCCATTGAGTTCCTTTCATTGGGTTTCCTTTTTGTCAGAAATAAGTAAGCTTGGCCAACATGAGGAGATAGGGTTTATAGAGGAAAAAACACTTGGAGTTGTCAGAAGCCCTGGCCTTTATTTCTGGATCTGCCACTGCATATTTGGGAGACCTTCACCTCTGAGCGCTTCACCAGCAGTGGCAGATCCAAAACTGAAGGGACCAGTAGGAAAATGAGAATTCCTGCCAAGGCTGCTGTGGGGGTCTATGAGGAGACAGACTTCATAGAATTCTCAGCTATAAAGTGTTGCATAATTTTGAAGCCAGTGAGAAGAAGGGAGTTTAACCATGGTAATCAGATTTCCAGCAACTCTACAGTCACCTCACAGTTTGATCCCTGGAGGCGCACCTCTGCTTCATACAAGTTGATAACAGTAAATCAATACTATTTCTCACTCCTTTGACTAGGAAGAGTGAAATTTCTGCTTTAAGAGAGCTAGAAATAGGACTATCATGTAAATGCTATTAGCTGACAGCCTCTCTTATTAACTTCCATGCTAGGAATGATGTATGTCTCATATTGTACATCATTTCCTGAACTATTTTATTTATACTTCCTTGAAAATATTGTGCAAGATAGAATGAGTCTGTATGTGTATACACACACACACGTATATATATATATATATACACATATATATATACGTGTGTGTGTGTACAGATATGTGTGTGGGGGGGTGTGCTCAGTAGGTCAGTTGTGTCCGACTCTCTGCGACCCTATGGACTATAGCCCACCTGGCTCCTCTGCCCATGAAATTCTCCAGGCAAGAATACTGGAGTGGGTTGCCATTCCCTTCTCCAGGGATCTTCCCAACCCGGGGATCAAACCCGCATCTCTTACAGCTCCTGCATTGGCAGGCAGGTTCTTTACCACTTGCACCACCTGGTAAATCTGGCAAATCGAGAAAATGTCAAATTGGAAAATAGAATGCACAAGGAAAGCTTTATTAATGGCATTTACAAGGCTTTTATTTCTAATCAGTGTCACTTTCTCAATCACAGGCAATAGAAGGTTCTGTTATTTTAATCTTAAATTGCCTGTCATATAGAAGTTTCAAGTCTTAGGCTTTTTTTTAAATTAATGTATTTATTTTAATTGGAGGCTAATTACTTTACAATATTGTAGTGGTTTTAGCTAAAAAGTATGTTCTATGCTTAGTCCCTCAGTTGTATAGTAGTAATGTATTTTTTCTCTATCAATTTCCTTGATAGATGATTTGTATAAAATACGGTACACCCATTCAAAGTATACACTGTGATGAAACTTGTCAAACACACCTGCATAATCACTACCACAATCAAGGTATAGAGCACTTCTATCAGCTAAAAAGTTACCTCCTGGGTCTTTGTGGTCAATTTCATCTCTTGACCCATTACCCAGGCAACCAGTCATCTTGTTTTTTGTCACTAGAGATTAATTTTGCCTTTTAGAATTTTGTATAAATAGTCATATTGCACGTCAAGTTCTGTGACTTGCTTTCTGCATTTAGCCTAACATTTTTGAGATTCATTCACACTGTTATAACAGTAGTTTCTTTCTTCTACTGGATTCTATGACTTGCATTCACAAGTCGTTTTTCTGTTCACCTATTGATGGTTTTTGGGTTGTTTCCTTTTATTAGTTGTTATGAGTAAAACTGACATGAACATTCATTTGCAAGGTTCTGTATGAACATGCATTTCATGTCTCTTGGATAAATACTTAGAAGTGAAACGGTTGGTTCACAGGGAAGTAAGTATAATCTTTTAAGAAAATGCTAGACTTATTTAAGAGTGGTTACACAATTTTATGCCCCCAGCAACAAGATATGAGAATTCCCATCACTCTATGTCTCCATTAATAACTAAACTTTTTAGTGTTTTTAATTTTAACCATTCTAGTTGGTGTGTAGTAGATCCCATCATGGTTTTTAATGAATTTCTCTCATGACAAATGAACATCTTTTCATATGCTTTCCAGCCATTCCTGCATATTTTTTATGAAATTAAAGAATTACTATTTTAATTTGGCTCCTTGCCTGCTTATTACTGAATTCTGTTAGTTATATATTCTGTATATCAGCATATTGTTAGATATGTTTTACTTTTGTTTCATATAAAATAGTCATCTACTCTAAGGTAGAGTTTTAGTTTTTGATTTTATACTTAGGTATCTCATCCATTTGCAGTTGAGTTTTGTGTGCATTGTGAAGTATAAGGGTCAAGATACATTTTTAATAGGGATCTCAAGTTGTTCCAGCACCATTTATTGAAAAGGCTAGCATTTCCCACTGGCAACTTGGTTGAAAATCAATTGAACATGTATATGTGGTTTTATTTCTAAACTTTCTATTTTGTTCATTTGAACTACTTATCCATTGTTATACCAATAATATACCGTCTTGATGACTGGAGCTTAACAGTAATTCTTGCATTCAAGAAGAACAGTACTCCAATTTGGTCCAATTAGGCCATCCTGGGAGAAGGAAATAGCAACTCACTCATGTTCTTGCCTGGAGAATCCCGGGGACGGAGGAGCCTGGTGGGCTGCCGTCTATGGGGTCGCACAGAGTTGGACACGACTGAAGTGACTTAGCAGCAGCAGGTCCTTCAAATTTTAATATTCATTTTAAAGTCAGCTTGCACATTTCTACAAAAATATTATTTTTCAGGACACTGTAACAATCCATGTAAAATAATCAACAAGCCTCTAGTCTCTTTAGGAACACCTTAGGTGATGTGAAAGGCCGACGGCTACTGAGTATTTTTCTAACTGAGAAAAACTTATGATGGCTTTAGTGTCTGCCAAGTATCTTACAATGATGGCTTTAATCTCTGCTAAGTATTTTACAAGAGTCTTGAAATGATAACTAGGAGATTGGAAGTAAATGTTTTTTAAACAGTCTAGTCCATGTGTGTGTGTTTATACACTGCATACATGGACAAGGAGAGAGAGCGACTCTTTTATCATTGCAAAGAGTACATGTGGATATATAGATGAAAGACCAATCTTGTGGAATTTGCACCATAGAAAATACACTAATGATGGACATTCAAGATTAGTAACACTTAATGGTAAGGGAAACTGTTATGCCTTTGGGCCAAATCTGCATTTCTATGTGAGACATTGAGTTCAATTTTTCTGTGCTTCATCCTTCAGGAAAGATCACCTTAACTTAGTTACAAATTCTTCTTGAAGCAATCCTAAAATTAAGAGATACTATCATATTAATATTTTGCTTCACATGTTCTGACTGTATTCAATTTAGGTTCACAAGGATTTCTTAGATTTTAGGTTTAAGTATCCACAGTTACACATCTTTATTCTCTCTCGTATAGGCCCCTTCCACTGACAAATTAGCCAAGAAAATTCCAATTTGTACTTTTGATGGTTTGGGTTCTGTCTGGATATGCCATAATATCCTATTAGATACCAGTGGTGCTGTGACAAGGAAGATGAAGAGGTTCTGCTCTGTGCTTTGAATGCTGCTCTTTTTTATTAAGAATGTGACTGTTCAATGGACTTCTGAAACCTGAAAAACTGCTTCTAAAATCCTCTGCTTGCCCATTCTCTCTGATACAGGATAGATGTACACGTGTTGGATCTGAGCCAAAAGACTTAGCACTGTCACAGAGGAAATGGACATTTCTATAACCATCACCATATTGAAATGTATCCATGTAAAATTTTAAGTAATGCTTCTGTAACCCCATCCATCATGTCATTCTTCTTTTTAAATAACTTTTTCTTCCTGCTTTGAGAATAATTTCATCCTCCTTAATCTTAGTTCTTCAAATCTCAGAGATACCTTTTATAATGACAAAAACAACTTTATTTCTGCTTTTGAAAAAGCATTACATTTTCTTTTTTATGAAGAAGGATCAATTCACAATTAAGCATCGAGCTGATCATTTTAACTCTCAGTTCAGTTCAGTTTAGTCACTCAGTCGTGTCCAGCTCTTTGCGAACCCATGGACTGCAGCACGCCAGGCCTCCCTGTCCATCACCAACTACCACAGCTTATGCAAACTCATGTCCATCGAGTCGGTGATGCCATCCAACCATCTCATCCTCTGTTGTCCCCTTCTCCTCCCCCCTTCAATCTTTCCCAGCATCAGGGTCTTTTCCAATGAGTCAGTCCTTCTTATCAGGTGGCCAAAGTATTGGAGTTTCAGCTTCAGCATCAGTCCTTCCGATGAATATTCAGGACTGATTTCCTTTAGGATGGACTGGTTGGATCTCCTTGTTGTCCAAGGGACTCTCAAGAGTCTTCTCCAACACCGCAGTTCAAAAGCATCAGTTCTTTGGTGCTCAGCTTTTTTTAATTCTAGAAGAAGCTTTTCCTGCATTATTTAATTTAAATTATTTAAATTTTTATTGACATATAGTCAATTTACAATATCGTGTTAGCTTCAGGTATACAGTACAGTGATTCAGTATGTATATATATACATATATATATTTTTTTCAGATTCTTTCCCCTTATTAAAAAATATTGAGAAGAGTTCCCTGTGCCATACAGTAGGTCCTTGTTGGTTATCTATTTTATACATCAGTCAGTCCTTTTAGTGAAACAGACCCCCCTGCTCTGGGCCTGTTGTCATTCTTTAGTGGAAGAGTTTGTTCTTACAGGGTGATGTTAAGTTCTACACAGCAGATGGAGCTCAAGAACAAAGTTGCTCTTGTGAGGACCAAGGCTCAGGCCCTACTGTATTTCGTAAAATTTCGTAAAACTAGGGTACATGTAGAGACCATCACAAGCAGAGGTCTGTGCCCTATTTAGTGAGGAACTGTAGAGATAACTGGGGACATTCACCTTGGAGAGACCCACAGATAACATGATGATGGTCTTTACAAACTGCATGTACAGCCACATGGGAGAATGATTTGGAAGTAAAAGGAGTTGATTTTAGGAGACAAGAAAATCTTTTTTTATAATAATTAGAATTGCAGAAGGGGCTTCTTATGAGGTGATGAGTTAGGATGCCATTATTATGGAATTTGTAGTCAGATAAAGAAGAGGTATTGTATCCAAGTCCCATCACTTGCTAACTTTGTGACTTTAGAAAACTTACTTAAAATGTATGAGCTTCAGACTCCTTGTCTGTAAAATGGCCTGCTAGAGTTGTATTAGGAAAACTATATGAAAATGTCCATGTGAAGCACCTAGAACAGTGCTTGGCTGGTGGGACCTTCTTCCCTCTCTGTCACTGCAAGTTCCTCAACTGAGTTGAATGCTCCCATGGGGAACTGAGGCAGTAAACTGGACCAGATGATATCTAAGTTCTCTTCCAACTCTACGATCCTGCCTACTGTATTTTAATTTGGTTTGACTAGTTTTGTTCTCAAATCAGACAGTGAGATATAATAATATGGTGTATATTTCTGTGCAAAATATTCACCTCAAAATATTTAATACTTATTAAGTGGGTAACTATAGAGTGTCACACAAATATAGTCACAAACTCAGATGATTAATAACACTAAAATTTGATTGTATTTCCTCTGTATATCTATTTTAATAATTTATGCTTGGCTTATGAGTTTAGAATGAATGCCAGATTCCATCTATATTCAGCACTTGCAGCCAATTTCCAGCTTCAGGAAGTCATAAAGTATAAGGCACGCAGTATGAGGTCTGCTCAATTGTCCATCTGACTGTTCAGGCAGCAGCAAAAAGATTTGGTCTGTGAAGAAATGCAAGTTGCCCTCATAAGGTTAGAAACCAAGTTTGCCTCTTCTTATTCAGCTATTTCACATCTTACATCAGTGAATTGATCTAAACTTTTGCTGGTCCTTTTTAAATTTTTAGTCTATAAAACATTTTTCATGACCAATACCTCCCGTGCAAAGTTGTATTTTCCTTTTCTATCTACAAAATGGCCTGCTTTTTGAATGTCCTGGTCCTGATATTAATGTGTGGATTTTGGTGGAAAAGACCCATACATTTTTTTTTTCATCTAAACAAGTCCTCAAAGATTTCTGTCTGACTTTCCAAACTGAAGATTCCAAGCCATTTCCAAAATCAGGCTATGACTTCTGCATCTACATGCAACATTATGCTATGTGGCTAGTCCAAGAGTTTTTCAAGATTTTCTCTCTTTTTTTGGCCTCTGGATTTCCTGACACTGTTTAGTGTTTTTGTGGCTTCTTTGGCTGCCCCTACTTCCAATCACTTACTGAACGTCTCTGGTGGGATGCCTTATAGGAACCTCAACAATCACATTCAGCATGCCCAAGCTGAATTCAACATCTTTTTGATCTACCTAAACTTGCTCCGCTCTCTGTATTCCTTTTCCATTTCCACAGAATCCTAGGAATCATTCACATGGCCCCTTCACAAACTTATCCACAGAGTTATCATTTCTGCTACTCTTCATTTCCTTCTATAGATTCAAGTCACCATCCAGCATCACTTCACATTTTGTGTAAGATCTGGTAACAATGAACTTGATTCTTTCTTTGCCATCTCAGATCTGCTATTGAGATCATATAGTGAATATTTCTTTTCTGTTATTGTACTCTTTTCAACCATGTCTTCTTTGGACCAAGTGTTATTTTCTTAATTTATTTTTTATAACTTGGTTTCAATTTTGTTTTTGTTGTTGGTTCATGACGTCTTATATCTTTTAATGGCTGTTGCCCCTTTCCTTTACCTCTTTGGACGTTCCAAAAATACTTAAAGATAATTCTGAGATTCTCCTATTAGTTGCACCTTATTGATAGTGAATGTATTTGATGACTATGTTGGCAATCTTTCTTAGAGTGTTCTTTGTGTCTTTTGGAATTTTCATTTTCAGATACATATTCAGTAGCTTTTATTCTGCCCCTCATTCCTCTGTTTAGCCATCCCTATCTAAGCAGTTTGGTGGTGGCCTCCCCCTGGCTCTGACAACCCAGGGGTCATGGTTCTTCCATCTCAGAGAAATGATGTGGAATTGGCAGATACTGTCACTAAAACAGTTAGATATTTGGCCCCATTTTAGACCCTAGGATTTCTAAGGTTCCTCCAATCACATTTGTATATAAGCTTTATAAAAAGCAGGGAATTAGGCAGTGACTAATTCAGCCTCCTTTTGTACGAAGTACACTATGCCAGGGACCCTGATTTTGTTCAGTAAACTTTATTGGGATTTCTAGCAGCATATTCAGTGTTTTCCTTCCTGTTCCCCTCTAGGCACTTAACTCCCAGCTGCCTTGATCTGCTTGAGAACCTATAGCTCAGCAGGGCCAGGATTTCAAGACTTCATAGCATTATATGCATTTATAGTGTTTCTGGTTTACAGAGTTTTCAGTGTGCTTTTTTAAGTTCCATGTATTTTTTTTTTCAAATCTAACTTGAACTTGGACTGAAATCATAAAGTGGTCATGCCATAGAAGTTTCAAATCTGACCGCTTCTCTCCACATGCACCACTACATCACAACTCAGTATTGCTGTTGTACCAGCCTCCTAACTGCTTTCCCTGTGTGTACATATCTTCTGTTCTCACCTAACCGCCAATGTCTACTTGGGGTATTCTTGCAAAAACACAGTGTTTTGCTCCTTAAACCTAATTGTAGGAAAAATCCAAGCACGGACTACAGGTTCCTTCACTTTCTTGCCTCGATTCTTCACCATCTTATCTTAGTTTCACTTCTACTGAAACCTTCCTCTACCTCCATAAAATGTCTGTTGCCCTCACTGAAAATTTTGTTGCACAACTCTTGCGTAATTCTTTTATCCCTATGACACTGTGTTAATATGAAATGCCCACCCAGCTCACCTCAACTGAAAGATGCCTCATCCTGGGCTCAAATAGTACTGATTTCGTAAAATTTTCTCTAAACTCCTCAAGCAAAATTCAGTATTCCTTTCTCTCTGTTCATGGTATTTTTAATACCTTTAACATGATATTTTGGCACACTGAGTTCTGATAGCTTTACATATTTTCCTCCTTAACATTTTTGCAAGGCACATATGATTTTTTAACATGATGGAAAATTTTAAATGGACAACAAATTTCTTTCATCATAAATTTGATAAGGAAGTAAGTAATCAGTTATTTTTTACCTATGTGTTTACCTAGAAACCATTATAAATCAAAACATGGTGGAAAAGGTTATACTTTACCTTTGGAATGATGTTATAATTGAGGGTTACATACATGATCAAGAACTTGGCATCCAATAGTCAGAGCAATGCTTATCATTATGTCCTGAAAGTAAAACTATGTAAAATCAGATAGTAAAATCACACTCCAAGTTTTATTAAACAGGTATCAGCATATAGTTAAAGTTGACTATACAAGGAGTCCCAGCATACCATAATAAAAGTACATTCAATACATAAAATTTACAACTCTACTCAGTTTATTTATTTGCACAATATTTATAGGTGAGCTATGATAAGCCTAACTTAAGCATTTAATTAAGAATTATAGCACCTTCTGCTTCAGAATTTAAAAACTATCAAAGGATAATTTGCATTCCTTAACTCTCAATCCAACTCATCAATTTTTACAGAATGTATTGTTGCTATAGTTAACATTATCAGAATCTTGAAAGAATACAGTCAGCCATTCCATCTTTTGGAGCAATACTCCAAGTAGCTGGTAAGATAATATGTGTTCTCAGTGATGATAATGGTTATTTGTTGCATAATTCATTTATTTATTGAGGAAATATTTACTGAATGTTAGTGCATAGCACAGAGTTCCCTAGGTTCTCGGGTAGAACAGTAAACAGAAAAAGTTAAAAAGAAATTGCTGCCATCTTGGAGCTGACTCTAGTGGGGGAGCGGAAGTAGCAAATACCAAATGAATAAATGGATGTGCTACTACACAATAAAATAAGATGGTGATGAGCACTGTATAGAAAAATAGAGCAAAGAAATAGGTGAGGCAAGTCACAAAGGTAGGGGCATTTTAAAAAGAAATGCCAAGGAGACCCTTACTGAGAAGGTGACATTATAGGAATGATGGAAGCCTTGGAGGGAACCATCATATGCATTTCTGGGGTAAGAGTATCCAACAGAAGGAAGAGCTGTGCAAAGATCTGCTTTATTTTAATTTTTAACAATTATTATGACTTAATATAGTCTTCTTGTGTATCTTACTTGTCTCCTTTCCCCACTAGAATAAAAATTCCATACAGGTAGAAAATTGAATCTGTTGTTTGTTTACATTTGCTAGGCAATCCACACTTGCATTGAATTTACCTGAGACATATCCAAGTATTGAGCGTTTGGATCAGAATTTTATCCTGGATCACAACTCCACTGTGTTGAATGTCCAGACCAGACCCTGTTTCCTTTATGATAGTATTTCCATCCATCTAGTGATCTGTTTCTCCACCCAACCATCCTTTATCTAGCAACTATTTAGTAATGTTTACTGGGGCAATCAGATCCGGAGAAGCTCAGTGTATTGAGGACACAACATATAGACAGATGTTTACTAGGTCTTGGGGATACCGAGGTGAATAAATAATAGAAATGTGAATAAAATAGACACAATTCTCATACTCAAGACGCTCAAGTCTAAAGAAGAAAACAGCACTTATAGTTCAATATGACAAGTGCTGATGATAAATATAAAGTGTTATGGGAGCACAAAGACAGGTCCCCTAACCCAGTCTGGAGGCATAGGAAAGACATTTCAGAAGTAGGACATCTAGAAATCAGGGTAGGGATAGATATTTCAAGAAGTAGAAGAAATTTATAAAGACTTAAAATTAAGAGAATGTATTCAGGAAAGACTGCTGACACATTTGCTATGGGTTTTAGTTCAGTCACTCAGTCATTTCCAACTCTTTGTGACCCCATGGACTGCAGCACACCAGGCTTCTATGTCCATCACCAACTCCCAGAGCTTGTGCAAACTCATGTCTATCGAGTCGGTGATGCCATCTAACCATCTCATCCTCTGTCATCCCCTTCTCCTCCTGCCCTCAATCTTTCCCAGCATCAGGGTCTTTTCAAATGAGTCAGTTCTTCTCATCAGGTGGCCAAAGTATATGGGTTTGAGGTTTGTCAAAAAATCAAAAATATGGGCAATTAAAACTAAACTAGGCAGATACTATGAGTGGAGCTCTACTGCAATGACTTGGAAGGCAGTTGCTGTGCTCAATTATTCAGCTTTGTTTCAATAGTTTTTTATGAGCTATTTCAAATGAGTTCATATTTAGGGCTTATTTAATATCTGAGGTCATGATAACATTTTGTCCTTAGCTCAAAGCAGAAAGTACCTAGAGAAGAACTTACCCTTTAGATTTGAAACTTAAATTTAATCTGTGCTTCTCATATGTTTACTTAGTCAAAATGTTGTTTAATGAAAGATATTCTGTGTCTCCAGAAGATTTAATAGCTGCTGGTAAGCTTTTTAGAAAAGACTCACTGATTTTGTAGGATCATGAATGACTGAATCAGGGATTTGCAGCTTCTTCCTGATCCTACCACTGACTCATTTCAGGCCTATCTTTAAATCTTCTTGTGTGAGTTCAAAATCTTTTTTTCTTACAAAGAGAACAAAATTTCAATTTTTTAGAAGTGACTGCTCTGTTGATATAGGTATCAGTGATTTATTCAGAAAAGTGGACATATAGATGGCTCATGAATAGAAGTGACTTACAGAGTATGAGCTAAGTTATAACCTAGAAAACTGAGCTAGTAATAAAAAAAAACTCTCCAAAAATTCAACCAGTCCTAGTAGATTATTATAATCTGGCAAACAGATAAATTAGATATTTCTGAAATTTCTAATTGTTTGGCAGGTCTGACATCCGAGATATCAAACCATAGTCAAAGTCTCTGAGTACTGGGTTGGGGACACAATACAAGGCTCAGTCTTGAAATCACAACAAAGGAGTAGAAAAGACCAAACAAAATTTCAATATTAAAGGATGAGGCAAAGCTGGGAACAAAGAAAGCTGATGAGAGCAGCAGTTTGGTAACAACATGGACATATACTAATATCCTCTAAAGAAACCAGATCCAAAGATGATTTATCAGGGAGGAAGATTAGAGAGCAAAATGAGAAATTAGTCATGGCAATTGGAGAACCAATCCCCAGGTCTGCTAATTTCTGATTCTGGTGCAGTATATTAGAGTTCCCCAGAAAGGGAAAAAATAGGTTGTGTGTGTGTGTGTGTGTGTATGTGTGTATACACATATATGTGTATATATGTCTGTTTGTGTGGAGAATGAAGGAGATTTAAAAGAATTGATTCACATGTTGGTAGAATCTTAGAAAGTCCAAGATTTGCAGGGTAGACCAGCAGGCTGGAGACAGGGAAACATTGCAAGAGTCTGTTGACATGATCTCTTCCTCTTCAAGCAAGGTCAGTTGTTTTCTCTTGGTGGTTTAGTCGCTAAGTCATGTCCGACTCTTGCGACCCCCTGGCAGGAGTCCTGCCAGGCTCCTCTGTCTATGGGATTCTCCAGGCAAGAATACTGGAGTGAGTTGTCATTTCTTTCTCCAGGGGATCTTCCTGACCCGGGAATCGAACCCAGATCTCCTGCATTGCAGGTAGATTCTTTACCGACTGAGCTACAAGGGAGACTCAGTTTTCTCTTTTGGTCTTCAATTGATTGGATGAGTCCCACCCATGTTATGTGCTCTACTCATTTACATGTTAAGTCTACTGATTTATACATTAATTTCATCCAAAAAACACCTTCCTAGAAACATCCAGAGTAATGGTTAACCAACTCTCTGGGCACAACAGCCCCCTCAAACTGGCACATAAAATTAATCATCATAGGCAGTGACTGAGATTTTAAGGGCCTTCTAAATAGTTAACTGGGACCAGGATAAAAACTTCAGAATTCATCAAATTGATTTTAAGTAAGTACTTTACTTTTCTAGTTGATGTAGGATTTATTATCAACAGGCAGAATAGGAATCATTTTGAAAAAACCAGCGTATCACTTTAGTCCTAATCAACCACTAGCATACTTTCTATCTCAGTGTATTTTCTGACTGTGGTTTTCCATGTGAATTTAATCGAACACTGGGGCCATTTTATCATCTAGTTCATTAAGTGTATAGCTTGAAGGAGGAGTCACAGGATTCCAGCTTCCACCTTCAGGGTACTCTCAAACAGAAAAGAAAATCTGACCAGCAAGTATTAGTTAATCCCTGAACTGATCCCATTGTAGGAGACTGTAGATGATGGTGCTGTGCCCAGCTGTTTTACATGCAGTCCTTCATCCTGTCTCTACTGCCCAGGCATATTTTTAGATTCTTTCATCTCTCTGTCAACCAAATGTGGTCCCAAGTTGGAGCTCCCTTGCTTCCTATCTGTGTCTTTTCCTCATTTGTTTGAACTAAGGGAAAGTGAAAGTGTTACTTGCTCAGTCATGTCCAACTCTTTGTGACCCTATGGACTGTAGCCCGCCAGGCTCCTCTCTGTCCATGGGATTCTCCAGGCAAGAATACTGGAGTGGGTTGCCATTTCCTTCTCCACGGGATCTTACTGATCCAAGGATTGAATCCATGTCTCCTGCATTGGCAGGTGTATTCTTTTCCACTGAGCCACCAGGGAGCCACCAGTTAATTGCTTGAATTAACTGGCCCTCAACACCTGTTTTGCTCCTGGAATGTTGTACTTCCAGTTTTACTTAGCTTTCTGTTAATAGTATCAGCAGAGTGTCAGCAGATAATAGTAGTATTAATAGCTCCAAATCAAACTGAATCCTGTTTCTACCACTGTGAAAGTGAAAGTTAGTAGCTGAGTCGTGTCCGACTCTTTGTGATCCCATGGACTGTAGCCCACCAGGCTCCTCTGTCCATGGAATTCTCCAGGCAAGACTACTGGAGTGGGTTGACATTTCCTTCTCCAGGGATCTTCCTAATCCTGGGATTGAACCCAGGTCTCCTGCATTGCAGGCAGATTCTTTTACCATTTGAGCCACCAGGGAAGCCCTCTAACAACTATTATTACCTCATTTTCTTTTTTTTTCTTTTTTTTTTTACCCCCCACCCACCTCCCTCCCCATCCCATCCCTCTGGGTCATCCCACTGCCCCGGCCCTGAGCCCTTGTCTCATGCATTGAACATGGAATGGTGTTCTGTTTCACATATGATAATATACATTACCTCATTTTCATATAGGGAAATGGAGGCTTATGCAGCTTAAATCACTTCTCCAGTGTCACAGACCATCAAGTGATAAAGCAGGAATTTGAAGACAGGTCTAAATAACCTGAGAGCCTCATCCTCTTAACAAATATTAATGCTTAATCTAGTTATTCCACCCTCTCACCTGTTCCTGCTCTCAGGTCTGAAAGCTTCAACCCAGGTTGTAATCCTCTGTCTTCCATGATCTTCCTCTCCCCACTTGTTGATGATCAACATTCAGAAGAATGGTTCTTAAAAAATTGGACTAGGAGTCAAGAATGGGAATGCATAGTGCCCAGAGGAAGAAGAGGAATGTAGAAGGATTTTCTTCAGTTCTAATATGTTTCCAAGCTGAGGAAAGGGTACCAGGATAGTGGGGAGAGATTGAAGATACAGGAAAGAGTATAACTGATGGTGTAAGTTACTTCTTCCTATGAAAATTATAATTCTGTGGTTCTGGAAATGACTGGAGAGTCCTTGTTATAGCTGTTTCAATATGAAACCAGTTGCAAGCCCACTAGCATGGCATTTTTGTGAAGCAAGTTTATAAGAAAAAAATATAGAAAGCAACTTTTTAAAGATGGCTTGTTTGAGATGATGCCAACATTAACTTAATAGCAATTTTAAACGGTAAAAAAGTGAAATATTTTAAGGATTTTTAGAACTATTATTGTACTTACTATAATATATTGCTTTGCCAAAAATATTCTTGAAACTGAGCAATTTAGGAAGCTATTTTGGAAACTAATTGCAAGAATTTTCTACTAAAAGTTTCATTTTCTTTTTTTCATTAACATCTCAAGTAAATATGCAGCCATACATAGAAAATTATCAGAAGACATATCTCACAGTATATAATAAAACCTTGGATGAGACTTTGGCACACAAGGTGAATTCAATCCCATTATTGAGGATTCTTTCATTTCTCTCTTAAAAGTAAGATCTCAAAACTCTTTCATTTTGTAAATAATATCCAACTGATAGGTACAAAGCTGTCCATTCACTAGAATAACAGATACGATACTTTTCTTTGGTCTTTCAAATCAGTCAAATAGCTGGCTAACCTTTTAGCCTCCTTTTTCTTTATTGAATGAAGCAAATCCAACAGTCGTTCATGTCATACAGAGTGTCAGAAGCTACTATCAGGAACTATTACCTTTCCATATCTTTTGCTCACTCCTCATCTTCACCCAGCTAGCAGTTCACAATTGCATTTTCTTGCAAGCTAATAGTCCTGTCACACTCAAGGACTAGATTTTCTGGGGAAAACAAAAAGTAGCTTTAGAATACCTTTCAGGAAAAATAGAGAATATGTACTTAAGTACAGTATTTTGCATACAATTTCAAGGCAATAAAAATCCAACTGCAGTTTATCTATTACTCTTCTAGAAGGCATTTAAGAATTCTTATTACAGAAGTTTCTTCTGACTCTGTAACCCCTTTTACATTGACAATCCAGAATGAGAAAACAGAGGAAAAAGAGGAAGGCCATTATCAATGATAAAACAATGTATCTCTAATAACTGAAGGATACAAGTGCCTAGATTAAAAGGAGGAATCAATGTCAAGCAAAAGGAAGGAATATGATTGAAACTAGGAAACATCATCAAGAAATTTCAGGATACTAAGAATAAAGGTAAAAACACAGAAGCTTACTCTAGCAGCCAGGATGCTCTGAACTGGTGGAGAAAAATTCTCACTGAAACCTGCTTAAATAATAAGCCTTACTAAATTAAAGATTGTATACAAGTAGAGTAGGTTCCAGTAATAGTACCAGAAGTTCAGTTGAGGACATCAAGGACCCCAGTTCCACCTGCCCATTCCTTCTTCCTCTGGATCTCCCTAAATTTGGTTTCCCTAATGTTCATAAGATAGTTGACAGTAGCAATGGAGGCTACACATTTTATAGTTCAAATTCAGAAGGAGAGTGAGAACCCTCTCTACCAAATATACTCTAAGTCCTTTCCTTCAGTTTGATGAGGTAATTAATGTCATATGCCCATTTGGGGGCATATACTGGCCAATAGGGAATACCATTTGCTGATTGTCTTAAACTAATCAGGATAGTCTTATGAAACTGGGGATAGGATAAATACCTGAACAAATTTGGGGTGAATGGATGTTGGATAGGCAACAACATCTAATGAAATTTCAGATGAAAAAAGAGGTAACATTAGAATATGAGGAATCTGCACAGTTTTGGATTTCTCAACAGGAACCATGGAATATAAAACAGAATAAACTTTCAAGATGGTTAAAAAATTATTTCTTGTGTAAAATCCTATTCTCATTTTATCCTGGTTAGAAAAAAATACATGTTTTTAATATTTGAAATCTGAAAAGTTTATCTCCTAGGTATAATTTTCAGAAAGTGTTTGAAGAATGAACTCTATCTACCAAATAAGGATATCTCAAGAATGAGCAAGAAATGGGATTCAAGAAACAGTAAATTCCTATCAAAACTCCAAAGGCATTTTTCTAGAACTAAAACAAAAAATTTGAAAATCTGTATGGAAACACAAAAGACTCCAAGTAGTCAAAATAATCTTGAGAAAGAAGAGCTAGAGGAATTGTGCTCCCTGACTTCAGATTATACTACAAAGCTAAGTAATCATAGTAGCATGGTACTGGCACAAAAACAGACACATAGAACATGGAACAGAATAGACAGCCCCAAGATAAACCCATGTACCTATGTAGTCAATTAATCTATGACAAAGGAGCTAAGACTATACAGTGGAGAAAAGACAGTCTTTTCAATAAGTTTTGTTGGGAAAACTGGACAGCTACATGTAAAATAATGAAATCAGAACATTCCCCAACACCGTACACAAAAGTAAACTCAAAATGAATTAAAGACCTGAATTTAAGACCTGATACTATAAAATTCTTAGAGGAAAACATAGGAAGAACACTCTGATGTAAGTCACAACAATATATTCTTTCCATCTACCTCCTAGAGTAATGGAAATAAAAATAAATGGGACCTAATCAAACCCAAAAGCTTTTGCACAACAAAGAGAAAATGAAAGTCACTCAGTCATGTCCGACTCTTTGCGACCCCATGGACTACACAGTTCATAGAATTCTCCAGGCCAGAGTACTGAGGTGGGTAGCCTTTCCCTTCTCCAGGGGATCATCCCAAACCGGGGATCGAACCCAGGTCTCCTGCATTACAGGAAGATTCTTTACCAGTTGAACCACAAGGAAAGCCCAGGAATACTGGAGTGAATAGTTTATCCCTTCTCCAGCAGATCTTCCTGACCAAGGAATTAAACTGGGGTCTCCCGCATTGCAGATTCTTTACCAACTGAGCTATCAGGGAAGCCCAAAGGAAACCATAAAACAAAAAGACAACTCATAGAATGGGAGGGAATTTTAGCAAATGATGTGGCTGACAATGGATTAATTTCTAAAATTTACAAACAGCTCATGCAGCTCAACAACAACAAAAAATGGGCAGAAGGCCTAAACAGACATTTCTCCAAAGAAGACATACAAATGTCCAAGAGGCACGTGAAAAGATGCTAAACACTGACAATTATTATAGAAATGCAAATCAAAACTATGAGATATCACCTCATACCAGTCAGAATGGGCATCATCAAAATCTACAAACAATAAATGCTGGAAAGGGTGTGGAGAGAAGGGAACCCCCCTACACTGTTGGTGGGAATGTAAATTGGTACAGCCACTATGGAGAACAGTGTGAAGGTTCCTTAAAAATACTAAAAATAGAGTTACCATATGATCCAAAAATCCCACTACTGGGTATATACCTAGAGAAAAACATAACTTAAAAGGACACCTACACCCCAGTGTTCTCAGCACTATTTACAGTAGCCAAAACATGGAAGCAACCTAAATGCCCATAGATAGATGAATGGATGAAGAAGATATGGTACATATATACAATGGAATATTACTTGGCCCTTAAAAAGAGTGGAATAATATCATATGCAGCAACATGGATGGACCTAGAGATAATCATACTAAATGAAGTAAGTCAGACAAAGACCAATATCATATGATAATGTTTACATGCAGAATCTAAAAAGATGATACAAATGAACATATTTACAAAACAGAAACAGACTCACAGACATGGAAAACAAATTTATGGTTACCAAAAGGGAAAGGCAGAGGGAGGCATAAATTGGGAGACTGGGATTAACATATACACACTATATATAAAATAGATAACCATCCAGGACTTACTGTATATAGCACAGGGAACTCTACACAATACTCCATAATAACCTAAATGGGAAAAGAAGTGGAAAAAGAATAGATATATGTATAGTTTCCCTGGTGGCACTTGTGGTAAGAAAGACATAAGAGACACAGGTTCAATCTGCATCTGCCAATGCAGGAGATGTAAGAGATGCAGGTTTGATCCCTGGATCAGGAAGATTCCCTGGAGTAGGAAATGGCAACCCACTCTAGTATTCTTGCCTGGAGAATCCCCTGGGCAGAGGAGAATCCCCTGGAAAGAGGAACTCTTTCCACAGGGTAACGAAGAGTCAGACACGATTGAAATGACTTACCACACACATGTATATGTATAACTGAATCACTTTGCTAATATTAGTTTATACCCTAAACTATAATAATAGTTTATACCCTAAACTAACACTTCAATATAAAATAATTTTTTAAAAAACGAGACAGAGCAGATTGTCTAAAGGAGTTACCTGGAAGTACAAAAGAATGGATTAGAGAGCAAATTGGTTACGTATGACCTAACAATTAAAAGATGCTTACTCCTTGGAAGGAAGGTTATGACCAACCTAGATAACATATTGAAAAGCAGAGACATTACTCTGCCAACAAAGGTCTGTCTAGTCAAGGCTATGGTTTTTCCAGTAGTCATGTATGGATGTGAGAGTTGGACGGTGAAGAAAGCTGAGCACTGAAGAATTGATGCTTTTGAACTGTGGTGTTGGAGAAGACTCTTGAGAGTCCCTTGGACTGCAAGAAGATCCAACCAGTCCATCCTAAAGGAGATCAGTCCTGGGTGTTCATTGGAAGGACTGCTGTTGAAGCTGAAACTCCAATACTTTGGCCACCTCATGCGAAGAGTTGACTCATTGGAAAAGACCCTAATGCTGGGAAGGATTGGGGGCAGGAGGAGAAGGGGACGACAGAGGATGAGATGGCTGGATGGCATCACCAACTCGATGGACATGGGTTTGGATAGACTGCGGGAGTTGGTGATGGACAGGGAGGCCTGGCGTGCTGCGATTCATGGGGTTGCAAAGAGTCAGACACGACTGAGCGATTGAACTGAACTGAACTGAACTGAACTGACCTAACAACATGCAGCATGGCAGACACACAGTCAAAGACTTGAAGACAGGAACCTATCTAATGGAGGTTTCTGGAATATCAGTGTAGTTAGGAATACTTAGAGGTATCCCTAATACATTTTTCCATTTAAACAAGTTTCTAGGAGAGACCATGAATCATCCCAGGGAGTCAGTCAGTTGTGTTAGTGTGTAACAATAGCTGGTTTTCCAAAATGCCACAAGTATCTCTTCTCTTATTGTGAAAGATGGGGGCCCAGTTGATCAACATTATATTCTTCCTAGGATTCAAATATGCCTGAGCATATCTGGAAGACTGGTGAGGCCAGCCCACGGGGTCGATTTTCAGGATGGACTTAGTCACCTCCTGGGAAAGAAAACTCACTTTGAAGAGGATGTCAGGCCCATAAGACTTACTTCTTTAGTCTTTGGTCATCAAAGAGAGGCATGCTTCTGAGCACTGTTTAATTCTATTTCTCATTTGCGTTTCCCAGATTTACACAGGTTTTATATGGCTAACTTTATAGTGAGAGAGGAAGGCTGCAATTAAAATTAGAAAACTTGTGTAACTTAAATCTCGGTAATGTGTTATGGTGCAAGGTGTAACTGCTCTGGGATACTGTGATTCAAGATGGAAAGAAAAGACTTTATCTACAGAGTAGCTATCAAACATGAGACAGAGGCAGGCATAGAAATCAGTTGTGCTCTTATTGTGCTAGACAACATTATGAAGCCATCAAAAGCTAAATAATGCCCTCATGTTTTAAAGCACTTTCTGAAACATGTCATATGTGTTTCTTAAGTTTACACAATTAAATCATTATTCTATGTCATAGTATCTCAAATGACAACCTGTGGACTCCTGGCATCCAGAGATATAAATTACTGTGGATCTGCAAGTTTTCTCTAATAAATTTTTTTTCTGTGGTTTTTCCTTTTCATGATCTAAAAAAGTATAATTACATTCTGGATCAACTAGATAAAATACTCTGGAAGTGAGCCCTGTCACATAATTTTATTAGTTGTATCATATTTTAACTGTGGATTCATGGAAACAGGGAAATAATATTTAAGTATTATAATAATGCATTTGAGCCAAGCATAAACCAAATCATGTAACACAGTTTAAATTAAAATTTTACAGGAGTTCAAATGGAAACAAGTAGTAAGAAATTACTTTGCCACAAGACACAAAGTGATATTGACATGTTGAATACACAGAAGAATATGTACAGTAGCAGTAATCATTACTACATTCATATTGGGGGGAGTGATCTATTCGATAGAAAAAAAATCATCCATCATATGAAATTAATATTGTGAGTTTGAATTTTATTAGCTACATGAATATGATTTTATTGAATTTGTTAATATGTTTCACTTTTATAGGTGTATAAGAACTATTAAGATGAGAAGCTTATTCTTAGCTTTATGATTGTGCTGATTTAACTAGCTGTTAAAAACAAGCCATCACCTCGGGTCTGAGATGTTTTTCTTGCAGTGAGATTCATATATTGTTCAAGTTTGTGGCAAACCAAAAACAAACACTGCCCTTCTGAGAAATTTGTGGTTTTAAGTATTTCAGAACCACCTATGGCAAGGACAATGCCTTGGCATCACTAAACCCAGAGTAACACTAGCCAAGCTTTCTGCCACCTCATTCTGCAGTTATAATGAAAAAAAAAAATCTTTAAGAGATTTGACTGAACAATGCCAACTATTTTTTAAGAGATTACACTGAAGAATTTCTATTAAAATAATTTTCAATGTTTTTATAATTCCTTCTTGAATCATATTTGGATACAACAATGTATCACGTATCTATGAGGCCCTGTACTATATGCTGTCCAATTTATTACACTACTGTTTTTGTATATGACAAGAATGAAGCTGAGACACATTAAGTAGTCTAAGGTGCCATAGAAAGAGGTATGGTGACAGCTATAAGTTTCCTGATCAAGTCATGACCTTTTCACCCACGCCACCAGCTCCTTCTGATCATATACTTCCTCCTATTCAAAAATTCACTTAGCATAGGCAAATAGAACTTTGTCCAGTATCAAATAACACAGTCTCTTCTTTGCTGGACACTGTTGACCAACCATAGGACTTGCGCTTTGAGTCTTTCTAGTTTCTCAGATATTTTCACATTTATCCACTGCCATTTTTCTTGCCTTTCATGATTAATAGCACATATTTATAATACTGCAGGGGCATTTACAATACACCCCTTCTGAATTGAAGCAGTCAGTATTATGAGGAAATTTTAGTTGTCACAAAGAAAACTGCAACAATAGAACATCCAGGATATTGAGAATTCAAGTTAAAAATCATTTACTCAAAGCCATCAGTGTTCTTAAAGATATGACAGCTCTGCCTATTGTATCTAGAAGCCTTTGAGTAGCAAAATACTGGGCTTTTTCAAGACAGTAACAGGAGTTTGTAAAGATGGTCCAATTTCATCATACACTTGCCTTTTTCCCTTGACTCACTCATTGATTGAAATAATGCATACAACAATGTCAACAGCTGTGACAAGTTTAATTGAAAATTGCCATCAAAGTTTTGCCTAAAATTTTAAAATCGTCAACTTATATAAAATAAATTGTCACAATTGAATAAGATGTAAGGAAAAGCAAATCATTCCTTGAGGAAGAGACAAGGCTGAAAAGAATAAAGAACAAGAATATTTACAGAAGTAACATCTTACCAGAACTTCTTTTCCTCTTGTTACATTATAATGTTTGCTCTTGAACTTAGACTTATTTTAGTTCAATGCATGAAAATCCTAAAACAAAAGATTCCAAACTTTGGATTTTTACAAGTTCAAGATTTTTTAATGCCATTTACTTCTATTATTTGTATTTTAAAGATGTCTCGTATCATGAAGGATGCATTGTTACCCTTCATAATATAAAGTATACTCAGATGTTATAAAGATTCTGAGGCAAACAAAATTGAAATAGAGGCTTGCAGTATATATTTCCCTACATTTAAAAAGAAAATGCTTTAAATGCATTGAGTGAATTTTAATACTCCCCTTTCTTTATGTGGAGTCAGTACAGGAAGTGAATACTGTTAATTAAAGTAATGTTTTAAAAGGGAAAACAAATAACAAAGACAGAGGTATACTTTTTCTTATTTTACCAAAATGAAACACTTAAAAAATATCTTTAACATCATTGATTGAAGTTATATTGGGTTGGCCAATAAGGTCATTTGGGATTTTTCATAGATGGTACAGGAAAACTCAACAAACTTTTTGTCTAACTGAGTATATATTGTGTAGGGAAAGGAGCAAAACAGGTTCTTACTAATTTCAGTCATTTTTAGTGAACTCATAAATTTTAAGGAACCCATAGAACTTGAAATGCATTACCTTGTAAATTACTTTGTGGAATTCTGAAGAGCTGAGTTACAACCTCACTTTTCACTCTTTGCATCTATTGGGGAGTTAAGTAGTCTTTCCCACCCCAATTTTTACTTACCTTCCAGGTTGGATGGAAAAGAAAGCACTTTCACACTCTCCTAAATGGATGAAACTGACACAAACTTTTAGAGGATAATTTGGAAATAGTTTTTGAACTTTGTTCAAAAGTGCTACTTGCTCTGAATCCTTAAGTAATCTCAGTAGTGGTAGCCTCCAAGAACATAAATCTATACATTCAAAGTAACTGGACATCCCCCAAGGTTTAAAAACTACTGTTTCTTGTGAGCTCAGATTCTTTGTAGTTACATGCTCAAACT
The DNA here is from genome assembly GCF_054371585.1 of Giraffa tippelskirchi. NCBI lineage: Eukaryota > Metazoa > Chordata > Mammalia > Artiodactyla > Giraffidae > Giraffa > Giraffa tippelskirchi. The sequence goes on along the minus strand of NC_137289.1, from coordinate 7,971,525 downwards.
TACCAGGTTTACTTCACTTTCTTTTCTCATTTCCATTAACAGTATCTGGACAAGGGAAGATTTACATAGTACTATGGAAGCACCAGAGGAGCGCTGTCTGGATCAAGAACTACCTTCCTCTGTGAACACCTACTAACTTCTGGTTAAGACAGAGCTCACCTCTCCTGGTTTGGGCATATGGTCTTCTATTTCTTTTTCTTTGTCTGCAGCTGAAATGTCTATAGTTAATATAATGTACAGTGTTTCCTCTTGGTAGAGAAATATATAAGGATCTCTAGGAAAATCAGCCAAGTCTCCTTCTTACTAGGCATCCCATCTTGGTTCTTATTGATGTGGTTGATGCTGATACTCATTGGTATCCTCCATCTAGACTTCAGCTTTGGCATATCCAACCTGGAGCCTCTGTAATATATACTCATGACTTTTACCATCTTGATCCTAGAGAATCATACTCAGTTATTAAATACCTTCTACTCTCTCCACAGGGTCTGTCGCAAGGGACCCTCTGGGGCTTTTTTAAGTCTGGTGAAAACTGCAGAAAAACTGACGAGAGGACCTTTCCAGACCCTCTTTTATTAAATACATAAAATCACTATTCCTCTTCTATTAGAGCCACTCCAGTTTTGTATTGGGAAGCTGTGCAAAGCTATTTATTTCCAGAGTTTCCTAGGGGAAATTTTTTAAAAAAAATCATAAACTGTCACTTTTTCCATGTCTCTTAAAAATTATTATACTGCTTGTTCCAATCCTTTTCAGTGAGCTCTTCCACTTAAAAGACCACTTCAGTGACCTCTTTCTTAAATGTCCCTTAAAGGAAATGCTCCCATCTGCATTGAACACTATTTCAATGATGTATACACTATATCCAACAGAGTCCCATCCTTTTTGACGCCTTTCGTGTTCTTCATAGCATTGGAGAGTCTTTTTTCTCATTTTTGTACAACAGGAACTTACCTTATATCATATTATATCTTCTTAACATCAGCACAGGTTATAGTAAATATCTCTGCTTAGATCCAAGGTTTGTTCTTCATATATAGAGGAAAGTTTTCATATATTGAAAATCTCTGTCTCTCAAAAACATCATGGTTAAAAGAATATTAACTCCATTTACATTAAAGTTTTAACCTCTAGCTAAACCGTGGTTTCTTTTCTTCAAAGTAGTATCCATTATCCACCAGAAACAATGAATTCATTGAAGTCAGTAGGTAAGGAACCTCAACACTATGGGAATTTTAGAAATTGCAGAATTTGCAAAGTGTTTTAAAGTATTAACAAAGTTGCATTCAGTTCAGTTCAGTCGCTCAGTCGTGTCCAACCCTTTGTGACCCCATGAACTGCAGCACACCAGGCCTCGCTGTCCATCACCAACTCCCAGAGTCCACCCAAAACCATGTCCACTGAGTCGGAGATGCCATCTAACCGTCTCATCCTTTGTCGTCCCCTACTCCTCCTGCCCTCAAACTTTCCCACCATCAGGGTCTTTTCAAATGAGTCAGTTCTTCTCATCAGGTGGCCAAAGTATTGGAGATTCAGCTTCAACATCAGTCCTACCAATGAACACCCAGGACTGATCTCCTTTAGGATGGACTGGTTGGATCTCCTTGCAGTCCAAGGGACTCTCAAGAGTCTTCTCCAACACCACAGTTCAAAAGCATCAATTCTTCGGCGCTCAGCTTTCTTTATAGTTCAACTCTCACATTCATACATGACTACTGGAAAAACCATAGTCTTGACTAGATGGACCTTTGTTGGCAAAGCAATGTCTCTGCTTTTTAATACGCTGTCTAGGTTGGTCATAACCTTCCTTCCAAGGAGTAAGTGTCTTTCAATTTCATGGCTGCAATCACCATCTGCAGTGATTTTGGAGCCCAGAAAAATAAAGTCAGCCACTGTTTCCACTGTTTCCCCATCTATTTGCCATAAAGTGATGGGGCTGGATGCCATGATCTTAGTTTTCTGAATGTAGAGCTTTAAGCCAACTTTTTCACTCTCCACTTTCACTTTCATCAAGAGGCTCTTTAGTTCTTCTTCACTTTCTGCCATAAGGGTGGTGTCATCTGCATATCTGAGGTTATTGATATTTCTCCCAGCAATCCTGATTTCAGCCTGTGCTTCCTCCAGCCCAGTGTTTCTCATGATGTACTCTGCATATAAGTTAAATAAGCAGGGTGAACAATATACAGCCTTGACGTACTCATTTTCCTGTTGGAACCAGTGTGTTGTTCCATGTCCAGTTCTACCTACTACTTCTTGACCAGCATACATGTTTCTAAAGAGGCAGGTCAGGTGGTCTGGTATGCCCATCTCTTTCAGAATTTTCCACAGTTTATTGTGATCCACACAGTCAAAGGCTCTGGCATAGTCAATAAAGCAGAAATAGGTGTTTTTCTGGAACTCTCTTGCTTTTTTGATGATCCAGTTGATGTTGGCAATTTGATCTCTGGTTCCTCTGCCTTTTTTAAAACCAGCTTGAACATCTGGAAGTTCATGGTTCACATATTGCTGAAGCCTAGCTTGGAGAATTTTGAGCATTACTTTACTAGCATGTGAGATGAGTGCAATCGTGCGGTAGTTTGAACATTCTTTGGCATTGCCTTTCTTTGGGATTGGAATGAAAACTGACCTTTTCCAGTCCTGTGGCAACTGCTGAGTTTTCCAAATTTGCTGGCATATTGAGTGCAGCACTTTCATAGCATCATCTTTCAGGATTTGAAGTAGCTCAACTGGAATTCCATCACCTCCACTAGCTTTGTTCGTAGTGATGCTTCCTAAGGCCCACTTGACTTCACATTCCAGGATGTCTGGCTCTAGGTGAGTGATCACACCATCATGATTATCTGGGTCGTGAAGATCTTTTTTGTACAGTTCTTCTGTATTCTTGCCAACTCTTCTTAATATCTTCTGCTTCTGTTAGGTCCATACCATTTCTGTCCTTTATTGAGCCCATCTTTGCATGAAATGTTCCCTTGGTATCTCTACTTTTCTTGAAGACATCTCTAGTCTTTCCCATTCTATTGTTTTCATCTATTTCTTTTTATTGATCACTGAGGAAGGCTTTCTTATCTGTCCTTGCTATTCTTTGGAACTCTGCATTCAAATGGGTATATCTTTCCTTTTCTCCTTTGCTTTTCACTTCCCTTCTTTTCACAGCTATTTGTAAGGCCTCCTCAGACAGCCATTTTGCTTTTTTGCATTTATTTTTCTTGGGGATGGTCTTACTAAAATTTAAAATTCCATTCACATTCTTTGCCTCAGTGTACCCAAAAAAGCATCCATGTACACATGCACAAAGTAAATTTACAAGGATATTCATTGTGATAACTAAATATTGAAATAACCAAAATATCCATGAACTGGTCACTAAGTAATATGTTATATCCATAGAATGCAATAAACAGAGTAATATGAAAGAATGAAGCTGATATATATGTAGTTATAGGTAAAATGAGTGTTAACTTAAAAGACATTTTCATAAAATGCATAGTCTGCACGGAAATGTTTTTCTCTGTAGGTAGTGTTATCAGATTTTCAGTTTCTCTGGTAAATATTTTTATAATATTTGCATTTTTGATTGATTCAGAAAAATATTTTTTTTTATATTTACAAAGGAGTATCAATGTATATCTCAAACCAGTAGTTAGTAAGACACTTACTGAGGAAATGCTACTGGCATTCTTATTAAATCCAGGAAAAGAGTGATAGGCATGTCATTACTACTATATGTATTTCAGAATAAATTAGACTAAGACATGCAACAGAGTTCAAAGGTTGAATTATTAGAAGGAAAGAAAAGAGGCTATCATCATTTATAATTGATATGTTTGCTTATAATAATAAATAGAATTCATAGATAAGCTGTTAAAACTAAAAGAGATCAATAAAGTAGTTAGTTGTAAAACAAAAATATAAAAATCAATGGCTACTCTGAAAAGAGCAATATGCAATTTCAAAACAGATAAACCACTCAGAATGTCAATGGCATATATAAAGTATTGAGTAAAATCAAGAGAAAGTTTTAGAAAAGAAAATATTTTGAAGAGAATATGAGTACATAAAGATAAAACCATAAAATATTCTATGTTAGTAGATGAGAATTTGTAAGCTTGAAAAGACGTCAGTTAACATTTGGATTGTCTCCAAATTAATTTAGAGATTAAATGTACCTCTAAATATAATCAGAGTGATGTATATGGACATATGAAAAATAAACTAACCTCAAGAGCAAGTCAGTAATTCTTCAATATGGTAAGCAAGGTTTTATGAACTTGGCCCTACCTAACTTAATTCACCTCCCTTCCTTCAGGCACAAAGATGTTCATTACAAAATAATAAACTCCAATTTATCCAAAGCAATGGAGTGCTTAGTATATACATCAGAAACATTAATAATAAAGCTTTGTGAATAGGTAGTTCTATGGTAAGCCTTGCTTTACATACAGTATCTTATTTGATCTACACAATAAAACTAAAAAGGATAATATTACTTATCTTTGTTTTTGAGATTAGGAATACATTAGCAAAGATGCCCGACTGGCTCTACTAGTAAGCATAGAAGCTAGAATTTAGAGAGCATAAAATTAAATATGGCTTTTAATAGTCATTTGAGAAAATTGTGTAGAGACATATGATTGGCTATTATCCAATCTTTAATCTTATGAAATATTTATATTGTGTGAAAATGCTAATAATGTTGAGTAAATATACCAAAAGTCAAAAAATTATACACAATTCTTACTATGACCATACATTTATCACATCAGTAGTAAGTGCTAGTGTTCACTATTAATATGAATTACAGGGAAAAAACCCATATCCACAAATTAGCAGTATCATGTAAGAAAAATATCTATAAAATCTAAAGTAGGATTTTTTAAAAATATAGGATGCCAGAATTCCTGCTTTTATCTATGAAATGCTAAGTAATGCAGGCATTGCCTTTCTACAATAAAAACTAGAAAACCAGACAAAAATATATGCAAGAGTACAATATTTAAGACATGGCACAATTCAAGACATAGCACAATTGCCGGACTGAGAAAGTGAAAACAAGAGGAGCTCTAGAGCTGGCATAGCTTATCTCCTAAAGGCAAGTTCAAGGTCATAGTGCCAAAGAGGGAAACCAAGCAGTCCTGGGGCTTGGCTGAGTTGAGACAGCTATCAGAGATTGAGGAATCCAAGGTGGCTATAATTTGTAAGTAGAATATTGTAGGTAGAGAGGAATGAGCTGCACAGAGAGAAACTTCACCAGGCTAGAGAGAGCAACACCAGAAAAGTGTCAGCCGAATAACTGACTGCATAGTGCAGTTATTACCATTACAGGAACAGCCCATCATATTACAGTGAATCAAATTCTATGCCTCGGACAAAAACATGTGTCCTTTCTGCTCTTCAGATAGGTTTTATTAGTAAAGTGAGGATAAAACTAACTGTCTCTCTCAAAGATTGGTAAAGTGTGAGCATTTTTTTCCTTCCAGTATTTTCATACAATTTGTGAAGATTATACTCCATTTACAGTTATTATAAAATGTTGACTATTTTCCCCATGTTTCACAATACATCCTTGTAACCTGACTTACACCAAATAGTTTGTACCCTACCCTCATCTTGCTTCTTCCCTCTGCCCACTTGTTACCACTAGTTCTCTACTATACCTGTGAGTCTGCTTTTTTTGGTAATATTCACTAGTTTGTTGTATTTTTTAGATTCCATATATAAGTGATATCATTCAGTATTTGTCTTTCTCTAACTTATTTCACTTAGCATAATACCCTCCAAGTATATCTATGTTGCTGCAAATGGCAAAATTTAACTTTTCTATGGCTTTATCCAGTCATCTGTTGTTGGACACTAAAGTTGCTTTCATAGCTTGGCATTTATAAATAACGCTGCTATGAACATTGGGGTGCATGTATCTTTTTGAATTAATATTTTTGTTTTTTTTCCAGATATATACTTAGCAATGAAATTTCTGAGTTATACAATAGTTCTATTTTCAGTTTCATAAGAAAGCTCCTTGTTGTTTTACACAGTGGCTGCACCAGTGTACATTTCCATCAACAGTGTTCAAGGGTTCCATTTTGTCCACATGCTTGCCAAGATTTGTTATTCGTGTTCTTTTTGATCATAGCACTTCTGACAGGTGAGGTAGTATCTCATCATGTTTTTGATTTGCATTTCCTTGACAGTAATCACTACTGTCAAGAGATGTTGAGCATCTTTTCATGAACCTGTTTGCTGTCTGCATTTCCTCTTTGGAAAAATGTCAATTCAGTTCTTCTGACCATTTTTCAATTGGCTTGTTTCAGTTGTATGAGCTCTTTGTATATGTTGGATTTTAATCCCTAATCAGTAATATCATTTGCAAATATTTTCTCTGATTCACTAGGTTGTCTTTTTGTTTTGTCAATAGTTTCCTTTGCTGTGCAAAAGGTTTTGAGTTTAATTACATCTCATTTGTTTATTTTTGCTTATGTTTCCTTTACTTTAGGAAACAGATCCAAAAAATATATTACTGTGATTTATGTTGAAGAGTGTTCTCCCTATGTTTTTCTCTAAGAGTTTTATAGTATTCAATCTTCCATTTAGGTCTCTTTCCAATTTTCAGTTTTTTTTTTTTTTAATATGGTATTAGAAAATGTCCTAATTTCATTCTTTTACATGTAGCTGTCCAATTTTCCTAGCACTGCTTATTGAAGAGAATGCCTTTCCTTGATTGTATATTCTTGCCTCCTTTGTGATCGATTAACTTACTGTGACTGCATGGATTTATTTATGGGCTCTCTTCTGTTCCATTTTTACATGTGTCTTTTTTAGCCAAACCCATGGTCCTTTCCCTGGAGAAGGGAAAGGCTACCCACTCCAGTATTCTGGCCTGGAGAATTCCATGAACTGTATAGTCCATGGGGTCGCAAAGAGTCAGACATGACTGAGTGACTTTCGCTTCATGTCACATCATGGTGCTTAGATTACTGTAGCTTTGTGGTACCTTCCCAAAGTTAGGGAGCATAATTCCTCGAGCTCTGTTCTTCCTTCTTGAGATCATTTTTATACAGTCCTGTTCTTCTCTTGTCCTTGGGGAGAAGAAGAGGATGCTGGACACACATCCTTAAAGTTTCAGAGTGCCTTTATGTAGAGATTCAGTTCAGTTCAGTTCAGCTCAGTCACTCAGTCATGTCCAACTCTTTACAACCCCATGGACTGCAGCACTGCAGGCTTCCCTGTCCTTCACCATCTCCCAGAGTTTACTCAAACTCATGCCCATCAAGTTGGTGATGCCATCCAACCATCTCATCCTCTGACATCCCCTTCTCCTCCTGCCTTCAATCTTTCCCAGCATCAGGGTCTGTTCCAATGACTCAGCTCTTCACATCAGGTGGCCAAAGAATTGGAGCTTCCATTTCATTATCAATCCTTCCAATGAATATCACAGTTAACTTCCTTTAGGATTGAGTGGTTTGATCTCCTTGCAGTCCAAGGGACTCTCAAGAGTCTTCCCACGCACCACAGTTCAAAAGCATCAATACTTCAGCACTCAGCCTTCTTTATGGTTCAGTGCTTACATCCATATGTGACTAGTGGAAAAACAATAGCTTTGACTAGACAGACCTTTGTCAGCAGAGTCATGTCTCTGCTTTTTTTAATATGCTGTCTAGGTTGGTCATAGCTTTTCTTCCAAGGAGTAAGCGTCTTTTAATTTCATGGCTGCAGTCACCATCTGCAGTGATTTGGGAGCCCAAGAAAATAAAGTCTGTCACTGTTTCCATTGTTTCCCCATCTATTTGCCATGATGTGATGGGACCAGATGCCATGATCTTAGTTTTTCGAATGTTGAGTTTTAAGCCAGCTTTTTCACTCTCCTCTTTCACTTTCATCAAGAGGCTCTTTAGTTCCTCTTAGCTTTCTGCCATAAGGGTGGTGTCATCTGCATATCTGAGGTTATTGATATTTCTCCCAGAAATCTTGATTCCAGCTTGGGATTCACCTACCCAAACATTTCACATAATGTGCTGTGCATATAAGCTAAAAAAGCAGGGCAACAATATACAGCCTTGACATGCTCCTTTCCCAATTTTGAACTAGTCTGTTGTTCCATATCCGATTTTAACTGTTACTTCTTGACATGCATACAGGTTTCTCAGGAGGCAGGTATGGTGGTCTGGTGTTCCCATATCTTGAAAAATTTTCCACAGTTTGTTGTGATCCACACAATCAAAGGCTTTAGTATAGTCAATGAAGCAGAATGATATGCTTATCTGGAATTCTCTTGCTTTTTTGATGATCCAACGGATGATGGAAATTTGATCTCTGGTTCCTCTGCCTTTTCTAAATCCAGCTTGAACATCTGGAAGTTCTCGGTTCATGTACTGTTGAAGCCTAGCTTGAAGGGTTTTGAGCATTACTTTGCTAGCATGTGAAATCAGTACAACTGTGCAGTAGTTTGAACATTCTTTGGCATCACCCTTCTCTGGGATTTGAATGAAAACTGACCTTTTCCAGTCCTGTGGCCACTGCTGAGTTTTCCAAATTTGCTGGCATATTGAGTGTAGCTCTTAAACAGCATCATATTTTAGGATCTGAAATAGCTCAGCTGCCATTCCATCACCTCCACTAGTTTTGTTCATAGTGATGCTTCCTAAGGCCTACTTGACTTCACACTCCAGGATGTCTGTGTATATACATATGAAAAACCATTGACTGATATACTTTACATGGGTGAATTTTATGGCATATAAATTATATCTCAAAAGGCTGTTAGAAAACATGGAGTTGAACTGAGTCATAATAAATGATTGGCAAATTATGAGAAAAGACTAGTATATTGAGCATTCTTTTCTTATTGGTTTATCTGATTGAATGTAAACTCCAGGAAGGTGAGGACTTCGTTTGGTTCACCTCTGTATTCACTGTGCCTTTCACATAACAGGTGAGCAGTAAATTCATATTGAATTACTAATAAATAAGGATATTGAAAATAAAACACTTTGATGTCTAACATTGGATTCAGTGAATGTTCTCTAACTAGCAAAAGCATCAAAAGTTTCTTCAATTAAATTGAATGGACAGAGACTCTGCCATAAAATCCATGAGTTTTCAGAGTTTAGGAATACCTTAGTACTGCAGGGTGAAGATGACTATGTTGTGGGGACTAAAAAATATAATACATATAATAATAAGACATACAGTGTATGTGGTTTATGTTAGATGCATTCATTTCACATATGTATACTGTTATATATTTATACATGCAGATATATAATATAGGAAAACCATTTTGCCTTGCCATCTTCTGCCTTCAGGGACCAAATTATCTATAAAAGCTTGGAAAGGCCACATCACGGAAAAGAAAAAAAGGGTTGCAGTTAATCAAGGACAGATTTCTTCAAAGGTGCTTCTCTATATGCACTTTCAAATGTGTGAAATATGTGGGATAATTGTATTTTTGTTGTTTTTAAGTAAATATACCATTAAATTCTGTAAAAAAAAAAAAATTTTCACTTGTTTTTAAGTCCTCACTTTTTTTTTCTGTCATAATACTGCATGTGGTTATCACCAAAGCTGCTTACGGTTGACTTGAAGTCAAGTCCCATCTGTTTTTTTTCTTTCTCTCCATCTCCCTCCCTCCCTCTCTCTCCCCCCGCCCCCTTGCAATATAGGCTGGGATTACAGCAGTGAATTCTGCACAGCAGGATGACATCACCACCAACAGCAAGACTGAGGGGTGGTGACTGATGGATCTCTCCGGATATCGACTAATAATCAAGTACTGCCAGTTGAGCACTGCCAATGTTCTTTTCTTGGCAAAAGCCTTACAGTTTAGTTTCGTAAGTACAGAAATCAGTTAGATCAAAATTAATGAGATTTTGCTGCATTTACAATCAATCCCAGTAGTAGCAGTTGAATCCATCACAGAGCCTGTGTCAGCCACCAGGATGAACACAATGAACAACGTGTCTTATCTCTCCAATTAGAATCTTCGATGTGAAAGCTTGTCAATAAGAATAGGCACAGCCCTTGATATACTGCATTTTCACCTCTCCCTCTCTTTGAGGCCTGGCCTTACTCTTTCCTGCTCCTGTAAACCCTCAGGTTTTCCTTCCCACAGGAGAGTCAGGAAATAGCCACCAACCACTGACCTGAGATCAGCTCTCCAGCATTCAAAAATCCAGCACATGAGTATTCAAAATTGGCAAACCAAAACAAAACCAGTATTAAACTCATATACAGTTATATTAAAAATAATTAATAACTTCATCACTAATATTGGCATTTTCCTTTAATAAATGAGCCCAATAGGTCAATGAAGTACTACTATTAGTTATAGTGTAAAATTATGATGTAAATAAGTTTTTGTTATGAATTCTGCCCATATGGATATAATCAAATTTAAGAACTCAGCTATCCTCTTTGGGCATTATGGACAGCATACATTTTTGATATTAAGTCAATGAAAAATATTTTTCTCAAAACATTCCAATATGGGGGTATTCATGAAACAAGATTGGTCATAAGGCTGCAGAAAGGTTTATGGGGGGGGTGGTTTTTAAGCTAGTTACTCTACAGTATATGTTTCATAATTTTCACAGAAAAGAATTTAAAAACAAAACATTAGTCATGTGAAATACAAACGTAGACAAATACTTATGAAGAAATGACAGCATGTACTAAGTACATAATTTTAGATTTAGGTGAAATTGAAATAAAATATAGCAGGTTACAATACCAGTTAACAAGAGTCATTTGTTTGAACAAAGCTTGACCTTCTGTTGCTTATCCAAAAGGGATCATTTTCTTCATTCTCTAATGAGAATGAAGAATACTTTTTCCTTTTCAAGGTTTAAAGTTGGTGCAAACTTGGTGGCTCAGATGGAAAAGAATCTGCCTGTAATGTGGGACACCTGGGTTCAATCCCTGGGTCCAGAAGATCTCCTGGAGAAGGAAATGGCAACCCACTCCAGTATTCTTGCCTGGAGAATTCCATGGAGAGAGAAGTCTGGTGGGCTACAGTTCATGGGGTTACAAAGAGTCGGACATGACTGAGGACTATCCTTACATTATTGCTTTCACTTTCACACTTGGACAGTATTTTCACACAGTAAGATTCCGTTCTTGACAACTCTATAAAGAAGAGCTTTGTTTGATCAAAATTATATATACCTATGTTTTATATTATCAAATAGTACTAGAATCTGTGTAATAACATTGTTTCCTATCCCACAACTTCTCAGTCTACAATCCCACACACCAGACTTGAGAAACTTTGACTTATTTTTCCCTTTTATCTGGTATTCATCTCACTATGGTTCTAAATTATATACTTGTACATTTTCTACTGCCTTATTGTTAAAGACAAAATTTAGTTCCCTTAATGACTCTAACCCTCATTCATCACCTACATCTTTGCCAAGATAAAATCAAATTTCTAGTTATCATTTGTGAATCGCTTACTCCCCATTTCCTGTTTCTTTTTTCTTTTTTGCAGCTGCTTACCTTCAGTCTTTTTTGCTGTGTGTTAAAATCACTGTAAGTTAGATTTTTCTGTTATTTGCAGATAAAAGCATTTTTTTCTTTTTAAAAACATATTTTAATTTAGTGTTTTAAAATTGAGCTATAGTTTCCTGTTCTCTCCAAATAGTCAGTCAGTTCAATCACTCAGTCATGTCCAATTCTTTTCGACCCCATGGACTTCAGCACGCCAGGCTTCCCTGTCCATCACCAACTCCTGGAGCTTGCCCAAACTCATGTCCATCACGTTGGTGATGCCATCCAACCATCTCATCCTCTGTCATCTCCTTCTCCTCCTGCCCTCAATCTTTCCCAGCATCAGGGTCTTTTCAAATCAGTCAGTTCTTCACATAAGGTGGCCAAGGTATTAGAGTTTCAGCTTCATCATCAGTCCTTCCAATGAATATTCAGGACTGATTTCCTTTAGGATTGATTGGTTGGATCTCCTTACAGTCCAAGGGACTCTCAAAAGTCTTCCCCAACACCACAGTTCAAAAGCATCAATTCTTTGGCCCTCAGCTTTCTTTATAGTCCAACTCTCACATTCATACATGAGTACTGGAAAAACCATAGCTTTGACTAGACGGACCTTTGTTTGCAAAGTAATGTCTCTGCTTTTTAATATGCTGTCTAGGTTTAATATGCTCTCCAAGTAGATGGAACCGCATGTGGCCTTCTCTTGCTGTTGGCCTTTGTTTCCTGCTATTTTATGACTCCATACCAGGTGTGTGTGTGTGTTAGTCATTCAGTCGTGTCTGACTCTTTGAGACCCCATGGACTGTAGCCTGTCAGGCTCCTCTGTCCATGGAATTCTCCAAGCAAGAATACTGGAGTGGGTTGCCATGCCCTTCTCCAGAGGATGTAACCCGGGTCTCCTGCATTGCAGGCAGATTCTTTACCATCTGCACCACCAGGGAAGCCAAATACCAGGAGCTCCATACCAAGAGATTTGATTTATTTGACAAATGTTTAGAAAAATAATGAAGCATGTTGTATTTGATCTGCCTTTCTTTCTCTTCAAAATGACCTGTCCACAGAAAACTGTTTCTCAAAGCTCCTTCAGGGTACACTTTGCTTTTCTAAGGTGCAGGGGTTCCCTTATCCAAGGTTTCTATGGGTGGGCGGGCATGCTTGCCTGCAAGTTAGTTAGGAGGGCTATTTTGCTCTTCACTAAGTTGTATCTTCCCCATTTACAAGTAATCATATGGTATTCTGGCCTCCAGTCTGCTGGTCTTTATTTCTCAATTTTCTCATATTCAAGGTAGGAAAAAGAAGGGTTATTTCTATTTATTGGTCTCACTCAGGGACACCAGTAATGTCTGTTGATTATTTGTTATTCCATAAAATGTATTCCCTGAAGAAAAAGGTAATGCACTGTGACTATACTTCCTCTTTTATACAACTCGCCATTTTTCCTGGAGGTAAGAATTTCCGTCTTCACTTTTTTCTTAGTTACACATATGCTTTTTACTCTTTCTTTATGCAATGCAAAATCTCTAGATTTCTCTTCCACAGGATAAATTTCATCCAGCAAATTTTTATTCCCTTTATTTTCCTAGAGTCTTCCTTTTGGGGGCCTGATAATTTCCTCTTCTAATTTGTTTGGTTACTCTTTAGGCCTAGTGTACATTTGTCATTCTGGAACTTTCTTATGGGTATGTCATATATGACTTCTGTTTTTTCAAAATGACTTTTTATTTAAGTATAGTTAATTTACAAAGTTGTATTAGTTTCAGGTGTACAATAAAGTGATTCAATTATACATATCTATGTTCAGATTCTTTCCCCATAGAAGTTATTGTAAGATATTGAATATAGTTCCCTGTCCTATAGAGTAGGATCTTGTTTATTTTGTGTATAATACTGTGTATATGTTATTCCAAAATTCCTAAATTACCTACCTGTCACCTAAGGTAGGACTGCTTTCTGTGTCTTCATAGATATATGAAGACATGTTTTGTATATAAGTTCATTTGTATCATTTTATTTAGATTCCAGAAATAAGTGATAGCATATATTTGTCTGACATTTCACTTAGTATGATAATCTCTAGGTCCATTCACATTGCTGAAAATGGCATTATTTCATTATTTCCATAAGTATTGTTCTATTGTGTGTATATACCACATCTTCTTTTTTTTCTTTTTACCACATCTTCTTTATTCATCTATCAGTGAACAGTTATGTTGTTTCCATGTCTTGGCTATTGTAAATAGTGCTGCTATAAACACTGAGGGTGCATATATCTCTTCAAATTAGTTTTCATCTTTTCCAGACATATGCCCAGAGTGGGATTGTTGGATCATATGGTAGCTCCAATTTTAGTTTTGTAAGGAACCTCCATACTGTTTTCCATAGTGTCTGCATCAATTTAAATTTCCACCAACAGTGTAGGAGGGTTCTCTCTTCCCCAAACTGTCTCCAGCATTCATTATTTGTAGACGTTTTGATGGTGGACATTCTTACCAATGTGAACTGGTACCTCACTGTAGTTTTAATATGCAATTCTAATAATTAGTGATACTGAGCACCTCTTTATGTACCTGTTGGGCATCTGTATATCTTCTTTTGGAGAAATGTCTACTTAGGTCTTCTACCCACTTTTTTATTGGGTTCTTTGTTTTTTTATATTGGGCTCTAAGAGTTGTAATTTATATATTTTGGACATGAACCCCTGGTCAGTCACATCATTTGCAAATATTTTCTCCCATTCTGTAGGTTGTCTTTTTGTTTGTAATCTTTTTTGCTGTGCAAAAGCTTTTAAGTTTTATCATGTCCCATTTGTTTATTTTCGCTTCTATTTCCATTATCTAGCAGACCGATGCAAAAAAATATTGCTGCAATTTATGTCAAAGAGTGTTCTGCCAATGTTTTCCGCTAGGAGTTTTACATTAATAGCATCCAGACTTCCATAAAAGGAGAAAGTGACAGAAATACAACAATAGTGGGGGACTTTAACATTCCACTTACATCAATGGACAGATCATTCAGAGAGAAAATCAGTAAGAAAACACAGCCCCTAAATGACATATTAGACCACATGGACTTTGATTATATGAAACACTTCATCCAAAAGCAATAGAATACACATTCTTAACTCTAGAATACACAATCTTTTTAAGTGCACATGGACCATTCTCCAGGATATACCACATTCTAGGCCACAAAACAAGCCTTGGTACCTTTAAAAAAACTGAAATTATATCAAGCATCTTTTCCTATCCAAACAACTTTATTTGCCTCCACATTTGTACATTTGTGTCATTTCATCTGTTTTTGCTGATCTGTCACCCATGAATGCTTATTGCCTGTACCATAGCAGAATCGTATTCAGACCTCAAAAGCTAGTTCATGACATTCTGTCATATCTTGCTGTATTATGTTTCCACATCACTTTATACCTCCATTATTGCTCTGATCATAGGTATCCTTAACCCATAAATGGCTCTCTTTATGTCTATTCATGTGTTTTCCCCATGCCTAACATAGTGACTCACATGACAAGCATTAAAAATGGGTTGGAGTATATTTCTACACAGGAAAAGAGAAATAAATGACTACACTGTTACTGTAACAATGGACTAGTTTGAGATGCCACAAATGCTTGCCTCCAGCCACCACTGCAACAATGTTTTGCTTACATATCACTTTCTTCACTTTAATCTTTGGATCATATTAAAAGCAAATTTTTATAAGAATTCTGGGAATTGGTGTGACTGTAATTGGAAACATTCCAAAGATTTTATTGAAATAAGAGGCATCACAAGAAACTGATCAGATGCTAAACACTATGAACATGTACCTTGGGCATCTAATTTTAGTTCTGGTGAAATATGGACAAGGGAGTAATTTTTCAAAATTGCATATGGGATTCACATGCACAAAGCACATTATTTTCCCACATGCACCTGAAATAATGGGGGTAGGGACAACCCTGCTTCTATGTTCCCTACACACATCAAAATAAGAATGAGGCCACAGGGACACATGAGAAGTGCTCAGTGGCTTTGCAGCACTTTATAATTCTTTCCTCAACAAATAATGTCATTCTCAGCATGAAAATACCAGTGTCATATGCAGTAAGGATTGAGAGTCAGCAATATGTTCAAATAGGAAACTAAAAGATAACTACTTCCTTTTTATATATTTAGTCCAACCTGGGGTTTAAGAAAATATGATGTAAGAATTCTAATATTTACCAAAAAAGAGTAAATTAGAAGATATGAGCTTAATGACAGTTCATCTTATTTTGAAAGACTAATTGGATTAGGAAGGAGGCAGCCATTATTTTCAGAATGCTCTATCAGCCATTTTCTAGCAATACTATTTTGGGCAAATTATATTACCTTTTTGCACTCATATTTTTTTATTTTCTTAAATAGAGGTAGAGATAACTACTTCAAAATGTTATTCTGTTAATTGAAATAATGTATACTTTGCTTAGCACGTAGATGTTTAAAATTATATATGCAGTATTAGTGATATTTTAGCTTGCAAATTTTAAAGATTATCTTATATACTAATAAGTTATTTTAATTATTCTGGAAAGTATGTATTGCATAAGCCTAAATAAAGCTAGTCTACCATTCAAAGAGAATATATTTTATAATACAATACATAGCTACAAGGCTCATATGGCAGACTGTAAACATATCTTCAACACTTCACCCCTTGCTGTACCCATTCCCTTTACCATGAATGAAATTTTTAATATACGTTCATGCTTGGTACAGCTCCTTTTCCACTCCTTCACTCTAGCCTTGGCCACATAAACTTTCTGGGTAAACAGAATGAATTACCAGTTGATGATATAGCAGTTCCAAACTTAGGCTTCATGCATATTTCTGTAAATTCTCTTATACCTCTCTCTGCAAGCACCCTGAGAAACACATGTCCAGGTGAGAGAGTCAATTCCTAGGCAGGTTGATAAGAAGTCCGGGGGTCCCCAAGGAGAGAGGGGTCTGGAATTCTCAAGGAGGAGGAAAGGACAAACTTTTATTTTTTCCTCTACATTCCTTGGGATTATATAACAATAATGAATCCTGCTTGAGGGCAGTTTCTGGAAAACAACCTTCTGGCTAATCCTGTTATCTTAAAATGTAAATTATGGGAGTGGGTCTAGTAAAGTCTTTACAACCTCCAGATATACTTTTGATTCACTGTAATAACTAATTAAAAGTATATAACTCCATTGCCAACACTAGTTGGGGTGTACTCTTTCTGCCCGCTTCTGATGTCTATATCAGAATCTTTCTCTATCCCTTTTATACTTTAATAAAACTCTATTACACAAAAGCTCTGAGCCATCAAGCCTTGTCTCTGGCTCCAGATTGAATTCTTCTCCTCCAGAGGCCAAGAATCCCGGTGTCTTTAGTAGTTCAGCAACAACCTTTCACAGGCTCACCTCTTGGTCTCTGGAGCATGATGAGACACACTTGGAACAGATTCAATTTTAGCCAAGTCCATCAAATACCAAGTGATGTCTTGCCAAGTCACAAACTGGAGAGATAATAAATGAAATTTATATAGATGTTGAGTTTGGGCAGTTTAATTATGCAGTGATTATAGTCAAGGAGGGATGTATACGGTAAATAAAAACAAAGGTGATATGAAATCATATATAATCAAAAGGCCCATATCATTTCCCCCCAAATTATCACAACTTCAGCTAATACTTAGTGGTTGTGTGTTCTTTATGGAAGTTTCTGGCTAAAAAGCAACTGTCACATTGTTAAAGTGCATATTTTAATTTATCCTCAAAATTTCTAACAAGCTTACACTTATGGTTGAGAGGAAGGAAAATGGAAAGGCAAGGAATCTGAACAGGTTCATGGATCTCAAAAATGGGAAAATAATTACCAAAATTTTTTCATATATTCTTCCAAAGTATTCTTCCTTCAGGATCCTCCCAAAGAAAAACTGCATTTATTAACCTTTTTTTTTCCTGACTAGGAGGTTAATTTCTATTCATTGTATAACAATTCAGAAAACACCTAAAAAGTATGAGGCATGTAATACCAGTAATACCATCATGCAGATATAATATTTAAAATTATGATGTGCATTATTACATACATTTAACTGTGCTTATATAAAGTTTGTAGGTTGGTGTCAAAATTTATATGGCATTTTATTATAAATTTTTCCATATAAGTATTTTACAAAGACAGTCAGTAGACTAGTAAATATATCTGAAACATGGTTTGATTCAAGTGTTTGAGCCCATCATCCCTTTGCTAATCGATGTGTGAGAGATGATTTGACTCTTGGTCTGTCATATATTTTAAATATTTTCAAAGTGTCTTCTAAGCTTTTAAAAATCAGATATAGTAAAATTTTCAATTAGACATAGTCATTTCCAATACTCATTTACCTTTAGACTTTGTTCTATAGTTGCAGTACTATGAATTGGTTAAACACATGTATTACATCATTTAATCAACTAAAACCCCCAAGAAGGCAGTATGTATCTTTATTCTACATTTGTCAAAAAAGAGTAAAGCTTGGAAAAGTTAAATTAATTGCAAACAGCCATGAACCAAATAAGCAGTCTGATTCCAGGGTTGCCCTTTTGGCTAAAGGATACCACAGTCAACAGTCACCCTATGGCTGCAGAACAAGCTATCCCTAACCTCAGTGCCTCAAATGGAATCATTTGCTATTTCCTATAACTTCTTAAGTCAGTTTGGAGTCTCTTCTACTAGGATCACCGCTGTGACTGTAGTCTGCTGAGCTAGAATGACAGGAACAGTAAGGCTGGCTGGGCTTCTCCTCCACTTGGTTGTCCATTCTCAAATTCTTTGGAACATAGTGAGCTCAAGTTTCCAAATGGCAAAGGCAGAAACCTCAGATATCTGAGCTAAGGAATGTAAGCAATGTCACACCTGAATCATCCCGTTGAGAGAAACAAGTTACAAAGTCAGTCTAAGATCACCAGGTAAGGCAATAAATTCAAGCCCTGAAAGGAAGAGGAGAAAAATCCTATTACTAAAGGGTGTGTTCACTGGGACACAAGATTCACTGTGTATTGATATAACAATCCACCAAACCATAATGTATTTCCATATTCATTTACCATGTATGCCTTTCTTGTTATTCTTAAAAAGAAACCTCACAGTTTGCTGTGGTAAAAGCAGGGGTAAGGGGCTCTCTAATCAACAAAGATCATCAAGCTGTTGATTAGGATTCAAGAACCAAGTGCTTGTATGGTGGAATAAAGGAATGAAGCACCTTTAAAATGTCTTAACAATTATTGACATAAGTCATGTTTCACTTCATCAATCATACTTTTTGCTTAGAGTTGGAAGGAGCCTGGGTAGTTTGTGACCAAACGTTGCTAGCTTCCCAACATTCTTTCCAGTCGATTGCTTGAAAACACTGAGTTGTTAGTTTATGTGCCTCCATTTTGTGTGAGAGAGGAAGTTGTTTGTTCTATTAATCATCTAGTCTTGCCTCTCCCCATCTTCAGTGTTGATTGGTAGAGAGGACCTAACCCACTAGAGCTCACCTAATTGACCACAAATGGCAGGTTTCCTTGTGTTGACAAAATTTGTAGTTGGAGTGGTTTTGGAGACAGGAACTTGAGCTGATTGACTTGATCTGCACAGCAACTATGTGGCAGCTCTGAGATATCTTCAGCCAGCAGCTTGTATCAGAGGAGTATGTTTGAGACTTAAGGGCATGGGAACGGAGGAAATGAAAAAGTCAGGACTAATGAATCAAGATGAGTGGCTGCCATGCCAGTCAGAGGAATTGGGGAAACACAGGGTCCCATACTTGCCTTCATCCCCCACCCCCATCCATATCACTGCCACTCTTGCCCCTGCCCCTCTTGGGGGTGGAAGGCATTACCAGGACACAGAAGGTGGCAAGGTTCCTAGGCCTCATTCTCCTTCCATCTCCTGCCTCACTCTCACCAGCTGCATCAGCAAATCAACTGAAAAGGATTGAGGATCAGGAATCACAGTCACCACCATTGAGATGCTGTGTCATTCCCCACAGAGGATTATGAGCTTGCTTTGTGAACCAGGAGAAGATGAAGTAAGGATCAGAGGAAAACTGTACAATCAAAGACCATCACCAACCATGCCCTTCCTCTGGGCAAATCCTTTTCTTCTCCTGGCTGTTATTCCATCCTGTTCATTCAGAAGCCCCCATCTCCCTATTTACCTGTTTTCATTCTTCCAGTGGTACCCTTCCCATTTCTGGGTAGGATAGGGCAGTGTCCCTTCTACAGCAGTGCTGGGGTATCCACACCTCATGACAACTCAAGCGCCTTGGGCTGTAAGACACTCTGTGTTTACCACCAAGAAGGAGGGGACATCATATTGATAATGCAAGCACTGTGTCAACTGTGCCCTGGGAGGAAGAAGACAAAAAAGACCCAGTTGTTTCCCAAGTGGAAACAAGCAACTGAAGACAGAGAGACAGTGGTTTCAATTTATCTTGCTGAGAAACCAGAGTCTGAAGCCAGGGGTCTTCATTCCCATGTGCCCTTGTGAATGGGTAGGGAGAGGGACTGAATTCCATCTCTGGCATGACCTCCTTTCATTTTACCTGTTTGGACACCAGTCTCTTCCTCCCCTAACCTGACTGCAAGTGCCTTGAAAGCAGGGTCTTACTGGGCATCAGCTTTCCATCAGCATCATGGCCACCATTCCGACAAGTTACAGGCAGGGATCTAATTGCCATGAATGAGCACAGGCCCCTATGAGGGACATAGATGCCCCTCCCAGATCGTTCATAACAGGACACAGGTTCGGAGAGTTCATATAAACATGAAATAATCTGTATGGGATCTCTGGAATGTGTAAGGACACTAGCCTGTGATCCACACTTCCCAATGAGAGACAATGTTCATATTCACAACAAAAGTGTAAATAAGCCTGTAGGGATTTCTAGGACCCTCAAATACTAGTATAGGCTCTGGGGAAAATTATTCTTAAATGCACAAAGTGAGGGGCTTGAAAGGGTAGCCACCCCCCACAAACAAACACAATACTGAGAATTCCTAGGAAATACCTCTCTTGGAGACAAGAGTTAATTCAAACAGTATAAAATAATAGGGAATGCTATTGTGAACCGATGACTTGGTGGACAGAAACTGTCCATGTTACTTGTTATGACCAAAAAATACCTGAGGGTATAGAAATGAAAGCATTTCATACAACTTTGATGTGCTCACACCTCCACCCTCTCGCCCTGGAAAATAACTGCCCTATACCCGCTTTCAGAGACAACTTCACACAACACCCTTGCTTCCTAATTCTCAGAGACCCTTCTAATTGAAAACTGTGCCTGCAAGGAGCAGGACTCAGTGCAACAGGCAAAATTTTCCAAGACTTCTGACTGTGCCTGAGAAATACTTCATGAGACCAATTACCTGCACAGGTCTTTGGAGACAGCAAAGTGTTTTGATGAGGGTTGCACAGACACCTCCAACTATCCCAGGCCACCATACTGTCCCACTCATATCATTGTGGAAATGTGAAGTTGAAAATGGCTTACATGTCTCAACTGACATGCCTGGAAGAATCACAGCAGCAGGAAAACTCCAGCCAATGCATCTCCCTCCCCTCCTGCCAGTCTCCAGAGCCAGTGTAGTGCAGTAGATAAGAGCACAGATCTTTCCATGGTCAGCATTGGTCTGAGTCCCTGCATGACCCTGTCTGGGCTGTATGACCTGAGCAGGTGATTTGGCCCTTGGAACAGCCTAGAGCTCTAGGAAGATGGGAGGGGCTACCTGGAGTAATCCATGCCTGAAAGAGGCTGCTGGGGGTGTGAGCAGGCAGGATGGAGCCCTTTCCTTTTCTGGAGTAGAATGCAATTCAGAATTCTCTGGAGGTTGGCCTTAAAACTGCACAAACACCAGTCGGTCATGAAATTCCCTGATGTAGTTTAAGGAAGCATACCTGGGTGGAGGATTCAGGACATCCCCCATTCCCAATACAGGGCGGAGAAATGCAGCGCCTGCTTCCCAGACAGAAGAGTTGCTTTCCCATAGATGTTCTCCATATTCCCGAACTTTGTACCCTCTCTTTTATCTCTCATACTGCCCCACGCAACTGCACCCCTTCTTTCCGTATACACACAAAGTCAATGGGGAGGAGAAAATACAAAATGGCATTTCCCTATTTTCAGAAGGTCTGACCTGCCTACTCTCCCTTCATTTCTTTACAAGATATATAGAAGTGACAATTAAAGCAAACACAGTGACAACTCCTCACCAATTAAACCTAAAAGCCTTTGCATATCAAAGGAAACCAATGGAAAATGGGAAAAGCCTATAGAATGGGAGAAAGTATTTTGTAAATGATGCAACTAACAAGGGATTCATATCCAAAATATACAAATAACTCATACAACTCAATATCAGGAAAACAACGCAATCAAAAAATGAGAAGACCTCAATAGATATTTCTCCAAAGAAGACATACAGATGCCTAATGGGCACATGAAAAGATGCTCAATGTCACTAATTAGTACAAAAATGCAAATCCAAACTACAATGAGATATCACTTCACACCAAAAAGTCTACAATTATGAAATTTTGGAGAGAATGTGTAGACTGTTGGTGGGAATGTAATTTGATGTACCCACCATGGAGAACAGTATGGTGGTTCCTTAAATAACTAAAAATAGAAGCATCATATAATCCAGAAATTCCATTCCTGGGTATATATCTGCAAAAAAAAAAAAAAAAATGAAAACCCTCATTTGAAAAGATACAAGCATTCCAATGTTCATAGAAGCACTATTTACATCAGGACATGGAAGCAACCTAAGTGCCCATTGACAAATGAATGGATAAAGAAGATATGGTACCTATATACAGTGGAATATTACTTGGCCATAAAGAAGAATAAAGTTCTGCCATTTGCAGTAGCATGGATGGATCTAGAGAATATTAATGAAACAGGAGGATAAATACTGTATGATATCACTTATATGTGGAATCTTAAACATAATACAAATGAATATGTATGCAAAATAGAAATGGAATCACAGATATAGAAAACAAACTTGTGGTTACCAAAGGGGACAGGGAAGGCAGGGGGACAAATTATGGGTATGGGATTAAGAAATACAAACTACTATATATAAAATAGATAACCATCAAGGATATACTCTATAGCATAAAGAATTATACCTATTACCTTGTAATAACTTATGATGGAATATAATCTGCTAAAATAACTAAGCGCTATGCTGTAAACCCCAAACTAATATGCTACTATAAATCAACTATACTTCAACTAAAATCATGTATCACATAGAATGATTAAACTGAACTAATCCCTAGTTTTCTTGTTCTTTCAAATCACTGTGCTATTATTGCTTATTCAGAATAACTATTTAAACTCAGGAGTATTTGCATAATATATTTGTATTATATATATTTCCACGGGGATTTCAGACTGGATGTGCAATAGAAGCAAGCTTTAACAATTCCAAACCGTTAAGAACTCAACCTTATAAAGCAACAGGAATAGCTAAATCAACCTGTGTCTCAGGCCAGTTGCATAACAGGGAACACTCCACATTAACATGTAGAATACATGTTTATTAAAGTGTAAGTATTAGAATGTCATATGAACCATACATGTACATTATCAAAACATATCACAATAATAGTTAGACCCTAACATCACCCCAAGATTTCTCCCCATGATATCTGTGGAGATTGAGTAGGGAGTCTGGACCATGACCCTCAATCACTGCAAGTAGTCAGCTCAGAGAAACACTTTTCTCCTCTGCCACTGTTAACAGCAAAAACTGAGTAAGGAGGTCTGCATTTTGTCACTCTCCACCTCAACATGAGACAAGAGAAGGCAAGTATCTCTCACCAGTTAAACTATAAAGGGGAGATCTCAGAGAGAAGAGAACTGGAAAAAAAGAATTCTTTAAAACTCTAATGTACTAGAAAGATCCCTGACCATTTCGCACATGAACGTTTAAAATGAGCATGTCAAAAGTTTCAGAACTGAAACAAACTTTGGAACACCATCCAAGTTTTCAGAGTGGCCTCCATGTAGCATAAAAATTAAGCACAGAAGAACAGCATTACAAGGCTCTAAAAGCTAAATGTCATTTGAACTACAGCCCACAAAAGTAGGCCAGGACCCATGTGCCAATTCTAAACTGGGTGACTGCCTGCTAAAATGGATTTAAATAGGATCCAGAGTTTCTTGACATCATAACCAAAATGTCCAGGATAGAAACAAAAATCTCTCATCAGACCATCAACTAGGAAAATCATAACTTCAATGAGAAAACACAATCAACAGATGCCAACATGAAGATGAATCAGATACTGTAATTTTCTGAAAATAATATTGACTTCACAATGATAAAAATGCTTAAGAAATCAATTATGAATTCTTTTGCAACAAAGGAAAACAAAATTTTACCAAAGAAATCAAATGTATACAAGAGAACCAATTGAAAAATTAAAAACATGAAATATACAATAACCAAATTTTTTTTAAAAACCTACTGGGAGGGCTCAATAGTAGAGATGACAGAGGAAATAATCAGTGAATGTAAAGGCATATCAATAAAATTTCCAAACCTTAAAATAGGATAAAGTAGACTGAAAAAATAATGAACAGAGCCTCAGATACCAATGGGACAATAACAAAAGAACTAGCATTTATGTCATTAATGCCATAGAACGAGATGAGCAGTAGTGGCTAAATGGCTAAAGGAGGTTCTTCACACAAAAAAGGAAATGAAATAGACAGGATCCAAGATTATCAGGATGAAAGAAAGAACAACGGGAACATCAATAACTTGAGTATATACAATATACCTTCCTCTTATTGAGCTTTCCGAATTATGTCAGAAATTGCATAAAACATGACAACATTGTGTAGTGCAGTCTTAGTATACATAGAGAAGGGCATTTAAGAAAAGAATGCTCTAAATAGAGAGTTAAGGAAATTAAATGGAGGTAAGTTGTCTACACTTTACCCAGACTTGTGAAATGCTCATATCAGCAGACTATGATAAGTTACATATATATAATGTAATATTTGCAGAAGCTACTAAATAATCTACACAAAGACATAAAAAAACTCAACAGATATTCCAAAATGGAATTCTAAAATATGTTCAAGTGACCCACAAGAAAGGGTTAAAGTGAAATAGAGGAATACAAAGCTGAGTTTTCAAACAGAAAACAAATAAAAATATGCCAATGATAAAAACAAATGTAAATAGTCTATATCAACTGATTATATTATATGATATATTTAGTCAACTGACTTGGAGAAGGAAATGGCTACCCACTCTAGTATTCTTACCTGGTAAATCCCACGGACAGAGGAGCCTGGCAGACTATAGTCCATGGGGTTGCAGAGTCGGGCATGACTTAGTGACTAACACTAACATTCCTAGAGGGCCCATTTATAGTTTCTAACTTATTAAAACTGACGTACTTTAATATTATCAAAATGAGTAAATCTTCATTTTCTTCTAATGAGTCATCTGCCAAGTTTAGGAAATATCTTGGATGATGATCTATTACCCTTTACTAAGCAAACACCAAGTATTTGAAGCAAGACAAGACATTGTTATTATTTAATAGATAACATAGGAAGTATGTAAATCCGGACACTATTTCCTAAATCTGATTATTTATCAAATTATATGGATTTATATGGAAGTGATAATACATAAAAACATGAGTTTGGGATTTCTCATTTATCTCTAATGAGAAATTTTAGTCTTGAACATTATTGTTAGTGCCTTTGTAGCCAAATTCAAATATCCTGGCAATGTGCAAGTCCTTCTATTAAAATACATTTCACAATTAATTTAATGGAAAGATTATTCAGTACTTAATTTTGAAATCAATGTCAGATTTTCAGAAAGGTATCCTTTCTGAAGTTTGGCTCAACTGCCATCTTTTGGTAGTTCTTTGGTGGCTTTGGGTCAATACGTTGGTTCTAAGTTCTATTTGTATCTGATATCCTGAAAATTGTATTTAATTTTAGAATATAATCTTGGACCATCAGGCCTGCGTTCTAACGTAACAATTTATTGTAAATGTATTATTATTCTAAGAGTTAACAATAAGATTAATCGAATTCTTAGTATGTGCTAAGTACTATGTTTCACATACATTATATATATATATATATATATATATATATATATATTATAACCACCCATGAGTTTGATAATATAATACAGTCTAAAGATCACCACTAGGATATAGACTCACAGAGATAAATTGACTAAAGTCACAAAGCTAATAAGTGACAGAAACAAGTCTTATAACCAGATCTTTTTGATTATAAAAATTATGCCCTTAAATACCATGTTAGTTTGTTTTTTTAACAAGTAAATAAGCTTTTTCTAAATTAAGACTTCATTTTTAGACCAGTTTTAGGTCTACAACAAAATCGTGAGGAAGATGCAGAGAGATCTTCCTTTATTATCAACATCCCCCACCCGAGTGGTACACTTGGTACAATTGATGAACCTACATTGACACCTCATAATCACCCAAAGTCCACAGTTTACATTAAGGGTTCACTCGATGTTGTACATTCTACAGATTTGGACAAATGCATAATGACATATATACATCATTATGGTACCATACTGCATATTTCCAATGCCCAAATTGTCCTCTGAATTCCACGTATTCAACTTACACCCTCTCCCAACCCTTGGAAACCACTGATCTTCTTACTGTCTCTATAGTTTTGTCTTTTCCAGAATGTCATATACTTGAAATCATACTGTGTGTAGCCATTACAGATTCACTTCTTTAACTTAGTAATATGAATCTAAGCTTCCTCCATGTAGTATCATAGCTTGATAGCTCATTTCTTTTTAGCACTGAATAACATTTCACTCTCTAGATGGACAACTGTTTATTTAACAGAAAGACTTCTTGGTTGCTTCCAAGTTTTGTCAACTATTAATAAAGCTTCCAATAATTCATTGAAAGGACTGATGCTGAAGCTGAAATTCCAATACTTTGGCCACTTGATGTGAAGAACTGACTCATTTGAAAAGACCCTGATGCTGGGAAAGATTGAAGGCAGGAGAAGTGGACAACAGAGGATAAGATGGTTGGATGGCATCACTGACTCTATGGACTGAGTTTAAGTAAGCTCCAGGAGTTGGTGATGAACAGGGAAACCTGGTGTGCTGCAGTCCATGGGGTTGCAAAGAGTTGGACACGACAGAGTGACGACTGAACTGAACTGAATAGAACTGCTATAAACATTATGTGTGGGCTTCCCTGGTGGCTCAGTAATTAAAGAATCTGTCTGCCAAAGCAGGAGACACAGGTTTGATCCCTGTGTGGGGAAGATCCCCTGAAGAAGGAAATGGCAACCTGCTCCAGTATTCTTGCCTGGGAAATCCATGAACAGAGGAGCCTGGCAGGCTACATTCCATAGGGTCAGAAAAGAGCTGGACATGACTTAGCGACTAAATAACAATCAAAGATGTGTGTGCAGGTTTTGTGTAAACATAATATTCAACTCTTTTAGGTAAATACCAAGGAGCATGAATGTGGCATAGAATGTTAAGAGTATGTTTACTTTTCTAAGAAACCACCAAATTGTCTTCCAAAGTGACTGTACCATTCATTTTGCATCCCACCAGCAATGAATAAAAATTCCTATTGCTCCACATCCTCAGCAGCATTTGGTGTTGTCAGTGTTATGGATTTTAGCTATTCTAATAGGTGTATAGTGGTATTTGCTGTTGTTTTGAATTGCAATACCCTGATGAAAAATGATGTGGAGAATCTTTTCATGTGCTTATTTGCCATGTGAGTATCTTCCTTGGTGTGGTGCCTGTTAAGGTTTTTGGCCCATAATTTTATTGCTAAATTTTAAGATTTCTTTGAATATAGGCTCACCTAGTTCATGGCTTGCCTTTTTATTCTCTTGACATTCTTTTTCAGAGAACAGAGTTTTTAATTTTGATGAAGTCTAGCTTATTGATTCTTTCTTTTAGTTTATATATTTGGCATTGTATCTGAAAAGTCATTACCATACCCAAGGTTATCTAGGTTTTCTCCTCTGTTTATCTTCTATGAGTTTTATAGGTTTGGATCTAACATTTATGTCTGTTATCCATTTTGCATTAATTTTGGTGAAGGGCATAAGTTCTGTGCCTATATTCATTTTTTTCCACGTACATGTCCAATTGCTCCTGACCATTTGTTGGAAATATTCTCCAAATATTTGGAAATTAAAGAATACATTTCTAGATAACACACAGGTCAAAGAAGTCTCAACAGAAATTTCAAAGTCCCTTAAGATAAATGAAAATACAATTTATCAAGCTGTCTAGGATGCAGTGAAAGCAGTGATTAGAGAGAAATTAATAGCATCACCTGCAAGCATTCAAATGGGTGAAGGATCTAAAATCAATAATATAATCTTCCACCTTAGGAAATTACAGAAAGAAGGGCAATGTAAGCCTAAAGCAAGCTGAAAAAAATAATGAAAATTACAGCAGATATCAATGAAATTGAAAACAATGAAATGATAGCAAATACTATGGAAATCCAAAGCAAATTCTTTGAGAATATCAATAACAGTTATCAAGTCAAGACAAGAAACTAAGGGAAAAAGAGAGAAAATGTAATTAACAATATTTCAAACAAAGTTGGGTCAGCAGTACTGATTACATGGTTTTCAAAAGGAAAACACGTCAATATTAAAATGACTCTATACTCAAAAATTTGATAACACTGGTGATATTGACCAACTCCTTGAAAGACAAAAACTATCAAAACTCACACAAGGAGACATAACTAATATGAATATGCTTATATTTATTAAAACAATGGATCAATAAATAATAAATACCCAAGAAATAAAGCACCATGGTTTCACTGTTAAAATATACCAAATATGTAAAGAGGTATTACAATTTCTCCACAGTCTCTTCCAGAAAATAGAACCAGAGGGAATAATTCCTAAGTTATTACATAAGGCCAGGACTACCCTAAAGCTAAAGCCAGATAAAGACATTACAAAACAATTCTAAACTTTATACCACGCAGCAAAAGATCTATAATGACAACACAGTACTTAAAAGAAACTTAAGAATAAAGTTGGAGGACTCTCATCAGCAGATTACAAGTCTTTTTATAAAGCTACAGCAATCAGAGCACTGTGATATTAGTGAAAGTGTAAACACAAAGGCCAAAGAAACAGAATAGAGAGCCTAGAAATAGACCCATACAAATATAATCAATTGCTCTTTGACAAAGGACAACTCGGTGGGAAAAGGACAGTCTTTTCAACAAACTGTGATGAACCAACTGGGCATTCACATGCAAAAAAATAAATGCAGGCAAAGAACTTATAACTTTCACAAAAATTTCCTCAAAATAGATCACAGCTCTAAACATAAAATGCAAAAATATGAAACTTCTACTAAAAAACAAAGATAAAATCCAAGTGTCCTTGGGTTTGGTTAAGTGTCTTCAAATACAACAGAAAAAGCACAAAGAAAGAAAAATTGATTAGCTTGGATTTATTAAAAATCTTTTACTCTGTCAAAGACTGTTAAAAGAAGAGAAAGGCAAATCACAGACTAGAGAAAACATTTCAGAAACAACTCCCTGTGAAAGGATTTGTATACAAAACAAATAATTTGATTTTAAAAATGGACAAAACCTGAAAAGATTTATTTTCCAGAGAAGACTTATGAGCAGCCAGTAGGTAGATGAAAAGTTGCTCAACATCGCTAATCATCAGAGGAATGAAAATAAAAAATACAAAGAGATATCACCTCACACCTCTTGGAATGGCTATTATCAAAAAGACAAGAGCTTACAAGTTTTATTGATGATGTAGAGAAACTAAAGCTCTTGTAAACTATTGATAGAAATAATAAAATGGTACAGCCACTATAGAAGTTCCTCAAAAAATGAAAAGTAGAAATACAATATGATCCAGCAATCTCACTTCTAGGTATATATTCAAAGAAAATAAATCAGTATATCTCAAACAGATATCTGCACCCTTATGTTCAAAGAAGTGTTATTCACTATAGCCAAGATATGGAAACAACATAAGTGTTCATCAAACAATTAATAGATAAGTTGTGTGACTGAGATATATGTGAGAGGGAAGAGGAGGGAGGAATAGGGGGGAGAACTAAATATTACTTAGCCATAAAGAAGAAATGTTGTCATTTGTGACAACATGGATGAACCCAGAAGACATTATGTGCTAATTGAAAGAAGTCAGACTGATAAAGACAAATACTGTATAATTTGACTTATATGTGATTTCTGAAAAAAAAGCTGAACTCAGAAACAGAACAGATTGGTGGTGTCAGGGGTGGGAAAACTAGATGATGGTGGTCAAAAGGTACACGTGTATGGTTATAAACAAGTTCTGGTGATTTAGTGTATAGATGGTAACTGTAATTAATATTTTATTTTATATGTAAAAGTTGCTAAGAGTAAATCTTTAAGGTTCTTATAATGAAAAACAAGTAACTAAAACTGGTGATGGATGTGGTAATCATTTCACAGTATATACTTATATCAAATCACTGTTGTATACCTAAACTAGTACAATGTCAGCTATATATGTCAACTATATCTCAATAAAACTGAAACAATTAATGATATATTTATGTAATATATAAAAATATTTATAGATATGTGTGTATACACATGGGGGTTCCCTGATGGCTCAGCAGGTAAAGAATCCACTTACAATGCAGGAGACACAGGAGGTGTTACCGTTTCGATCCCTGGGTCAGGAAGATCCCCTGGAGAAAAAAATGGCAACCCACTTTAATATTCTTGCCTGAAAAATCCCATGGACAGAGGACTCTGACATATGTTGGCTACAGCCCAACATATATATATATATATATGTATATGTATATGTATACATATAATATACACATATATATATACACATATATAATATATATAATTAGTATGCACATATATATTTCATTCTATCAACTAAGGGCACGTAGGAACAATGGCACTTCTGTATCAAAGAGCAAACCTAATAAGTACCTCTTGGTTTGTAATACCATTCTCCATTAAAAGAAACTAAGACTCCTTGGAAAAATGGCTGATTCTAGTAATGGATCAGGAAATATACAATATCACCCTGGAACATCTTGTAATACCATAAAGTAAGCAAGTGCTAACAAACAAACATCAACTCTCAATCTTACATTGATAGAGGTATGTAAAAGAGACACAAGTGTGGACTGAAAGAGCTCCCAATAGCAAAAGTGGAGCAATTTGAATAATAAAATAAATATTGTGCATTGGATTATAACTGGAATTATGAAATACATATTGAGACCATACATCTATAAATAAAATGTTGCATAAATAAATAAATGATGGAGAGGAGACAAGTATCCCTACAGAAGAATTCTAAGTAATTTATGTAGATGTTTCATTCATTAAGATGGTGGAGCATAACTTCCTAATGCTTAAGTTTTGGCTACATATAGTGACTTCTTTCAATGCTCTATAATATTTAAAGAGGAAAAAATTATCATAACTTTCCACTGGAAAACATGAAAGACATTACCTCAGCCAGATGACCACTGAATATCAATAGTGATAAATCATACTAATAGTATGTCCCCTTGCTATATGTGATGAAAAAGTTACTTTACATTTGTGGTCTTCCTCCCAAAAGAATATTATTTCATCCTAAATCTAAGAAAAGCATCACTCAAATTTCAACTGAAGGACATTCTACAAAATATCTAACTTGAACACCTCAAAATTTTCAAGGTCATTCACAAACAAGGAAAGTCTGAGAAACCTTCACAGTCATGATGGCCAATTTAATATGTAATATCCTGGATGAGATCCTAGAATAGAGAAAGGACACTATGTAAAAACTATAGAAATCTGAATAAAGAATGGACTTCAGTTAATAATGATGCATTGGTTCACTTACAGTAATAAAAGTACTATAAAAATATTAGTTGTTAAAAATAGTGGAAATTGAGCATGCGATTTCTCTGCACTATGCAAAGGAACTCTGTACTGTTAGTGGTGGGTGATTTAGTCATTAAATTGAGTCTAACTCTTGCAACTCTATGGACTGTAGTAATTTTCTATAAATCTAAAACTGTTCCAAAATTTTTAAAAATATTGGTTAAAAACACAATATTTTCTCCCTTTTACTTGAACTCTTTTCTGTGTCTTATATTCTGATTTTTTAAAAGTTTTTGATGAAAACCCATTTAATTTTCAGAATTTATAGACATTTTTCCTATCTACCTCTTCCTGTTTCAATTAGTGCCTCTTTTTACCCCAATGTGTCTTTTCATGCATGAAATTTCTTTATCTCCTTGAATAGTCTATTCACATTTAAGTTAAAAATCATATTTAATCATATTTATTTATAAGCTCCATTTCTTCTGAAGTGAATGTATCTCCTAATTTTTTTTAACTGTACTGGCATTTCTAATGCTAATTTTTCCCATATGTTCGTAACATGGCTTGCCAATTTATTGAGTAGAACTTTTTTTTCCTTTTTCATGTGCTCAAATCTCCTTGACAAATGGATTTGATATTGCCTCCACTTTATCCCTGAGAACAGAAGTACAAAAGAAAACACTATTATACATTTATTTCTTAGTGTAGATGCAGGCAGCTTAGCCAAGATCCTAGCTGTAAGGCTGTGTTTCCTATTTCAGCATCCCCAGATAAACCCTCATCCTGGTCTGAGTTTGTAGCTTTTTCTTGGTATCCTTTCATGGGTGGCTGACTCCTGCCTACATGTTTGGTTTAAAGCGTTACTCCTAGCACACTTTCTCTTTACTATTAGTCTTTGCCTTCTCTTGGGATTTTAATTCCTGCCTGCCTTGTTTTCACCTTTCCCAGATCTCACAAGTTTCTTAGCCTCATCTACTTACCACTTTGTATTTACGTTTGATTTCTATCTTATAAAGATTGTAATTTGCTTTTTAAGTATGACCATATCTTTTGTTTTCAGATTTGCTGGGTGGTGTTTTGATCAGTAGAAGCATTTCAAACTTAAACATATAGTGCCAAGCAGGCCTTTGTATTCAGTTGACCTTGAAAATTACTTATACTAATTTAAATTTATGGAATAATAAAAGTTGTACTTAATAAAAAGGTATGAGAGGCTCATCACAACATTATTTTATAATAAATAATTTTGAGGTGACAAAAAGTGTCTCTAAATATGGGTTTGACTAATTATATTATCTCATCATGTTCATTTGAAGAGGCACGATTCATTCTTTCACACGCTTTTGAGAATTATTTAATGAAACAGGAGCTAGATTAAAATGGTATAAACACATTCTTCCAATATTTTTAAAGGAGTATCTGTGTGTAAAGAGTTGATAAAAAACACTGTGTGTAGAGAGTTAGATACATAGCTAAATAGAATCAACAACTAGATTTCTGCTATTTATCTACCAATGATTCTAAATTAACAATTCAGTCATTTTACTAAATATTACCTGGAACCACCACCAATTGATTTTCCTATGTTAATAGAAACTGTACTTGGTGATGCAATTTTACCTCTTGCTACATTAGATCTGGTATTCTTTTTTACTATATAATGAGTTTTTCTCTATGTCAGTGAAAATATTTATCATATATTTCTTACAATATTTTTGGTTTGGGTTTCAGGATAATAATAGCCTCATAAAAAGAGTGGAGTTGTGATTTTTTTTTCTATTTTTGAAAACTTTGCAAAACATTGATCCTATTTCTTTCTTAAATGTTACATTGAATTCAATTGTGAAATAATTTCTGAATGGCTATATGAGTTTTATAAATTTTTGTTTCTTGTGTCAGTTTTGAGAATTTGTATGTTTCAATATATATTTTTCCATTTAAAACTATCATGAAGTCCACATTTGGTAAAAAAAAAAAAAGTTATTAATGCTTTCTTCCTAACCCTGTCAAATGCAACCATCTATTCCTCCCTCCACTGCTATACCAATTATTAAAGCATTTAAAATGTCAACCCACTCCAGTATTCTTGCCTAGAAAATCCCATGAACAGAGGAACCTGGCAAGCTGCAGTCCATGGGGTTGCAAAAGTGTCAGATACAACTTAGTGACTAAACAACAAAAGGTGTTTTTACTCCTAGGAGGGGCAAGTCATTTTCTAGTTTATATATCATATGTCTTTGAAACTTCTGCTTCCTAATTGGTTAGAAAAGCTTTATTTTGCAGTTCATCCTGCTTGTTCTTATTGTTATAGTGGTATTGCTGTTTCCTTGCAAGTGTGAATAAAATTCTCCAGAAAGAGAAGTCCTAATTCAGTGTGTTTTTTTTTACTGCTAACTCTTTCATGTCTGATGATACATTTTATTTATGCTATTCCTTATCAACTTCCTGAGTTTCTAGGATGGTGCAATCATTATGAACATTAATCTGGCTGCTCCTAAAATTCACTCTCATATTTCTCTTTTAAAAATATAGCATGCTTTAAAACAACATGCACATTTCAAAAGCATCTTGAATAGAATAATAATACTTCTATTAAAGTAAAGAAGAGGCCTATATTTAGTCCACAAAGACAAAGTAAAATTGTGACCTATTGCAACCTTTATCTAGCTAATATTTTAAAAGGTATCTCAATGAACAAGTTTAAATAGATTAACATAAAATTTTGCACATAAACCAAAGACTGTTGTTCAAAGAAATGAACAAACTGAAATATTTTAGGATTACTGTTTTTCTTTCTCATTTTTTTTGTACATTTAGAGTTTGGAGATATGAGTGAGCTACTAAGAAAGGGAAATGAGGAAAATATCCAGAAACCCTAAATGGGAACAGAGTCTTCTGTCAATTGTACTATTTTGTACAATTAAACTTGATTAAAATTAAATCAATATGAACACATCAATTGGAATTTTGAGAAATTTTTATGGTGTGTGTAACTTTGATGCAGGACTGCATCCAATATATTTTTCTATTAAATATAAGATGATTTCTCACACATTTAAAGCTTATAGCTAGCACTTGGCTTTGGGAGATCTTTCAGCAGATTTTACTTGAAATGAAGACAGCCAAATATGCAAAAAAAAACTTGTCAGCATTTTCTTGTGCTGCTTCTAATTCTTAGTAACAGTAGGATGAGGCAAATTTAGAGTGTCAACGAGGCACTTTTGATGGTCTATTTTGGGTTAGAGAGTTTCAGTGCATGTAAAATCAATGTCGGCAACAAATAGTACTTTGAATCAGATTCATACATTTAGGATTTGGTTATATTTTGATGCACTAGTATTTTGGGGGAAATCAAATTTTCAGAGCCTTATTAGGTCCTCAATGTTTTTTATGCAGCTGCGGAGGTCCAGAAGGTTATTGAGTGAAACAAGCTTGAAAAAATGCATTTGTACATTGATCAATAGCATATTTTCTTAAATGAGTATATATTTAACATCTTTGAGACAAAAGTGGAAGAAAGTATGTTTTAGGAATATATTTTAATGCAGAAACTATTTTATGATTTTTGTTTGTTTGTTTCAAACCCTCAGGATAATTGACAAAATGTGGCCAGTACTTTTCTTCTGAAAATGATATATATATATATACATCAACAGATTTTTTATGAGTTCCACAAAAATGTCAGCTTCATATGGATTAAGTTGACTTGCAAAGGACAAGACTGTTATATTTATTCTGTTCAAACAATGCACTGTAAATCCTTTCCAAGCAATCTAAAAGAAGGATTACCATAAATGAGAAAACGTTGCAGAAAAACTCAGTGGAAATCTAAAACGACATTCTTTATCTCCAAAACATCCCAGAGTGCCAAAAGATACAATAAACACAATTTTAGTATAAGTTCGGGATAACAAAATAAAAATGAAGTGTTTAAATATCATAAAAAGACACTGGTACCTGAATGGAACAGCAACATCAACTTAAATTGTGCAAAATGGGCTAAATATCAGAAACCAAGGTGCCTATTAAGCATATCATAAAAGATAAAAATCAGAAAGCAATGAGTTATTTGATATGAAATATCCAGTATTAAACACAAGGAGAAAAACAGTACATTCCATAGTATACATTCAATGTACACGGACCTGGAAAAAAATAACATTTGTTAATATTGGATTGGCAAAAAAATTCATTCGAGATTTTCTATAACATTTTATGGAAAAAAATCCAAATGAACTTTTTGGTCAAACCAATATTTTTTTTCTTTTATTTCACATGAGGACAGAAAAGAGACTATTATTACTGAGTACCTTCTAGCAATTTAAATGACCGAGTGCTGAGTCATTTAAATATATTAGTTCATGTATCTCAAAATTATTACTTTCAAATTAATTTGCTGATAACGTTAAAACTCAATATCTTATTTCTACTTTGATTAGGAAAACTAGACGTAAAACATAATCAATAAGTATTTTATAGGTGTTTATTCATGGAGTATATTGTCTGATCTTATATTTCTACCTATTCTTCTAAGATACTTCCCAAATTTTTTCCCATAATATACCATACTGTAGGAAAAAGAACCTTCATAAACTGCTACACCATTTATTATGTCTGGGCATGAAAAGGCAAGCATGAATGTGGCAGTCAGTGTTTCTTGGATTTTATTATTATTTAATGTCATGCTAGTGCTCAGACGGTTGTAAAAGACATATGAAGTAAAAGCTTTGATCTTTATACTGAGTGTAGGTAAGACTGACATTGGCTAACTGAAAAGTGATCAATATTGGATAGAATTTAAATAAGTCCTAAGTTGATCATAGTGAAATATCAAAAGTATTTTAAAGAAAGTTTATGGCATGATCAGGAAGGGGAAAAAATTCATGGAAATGTCTAGAACTTGAGAAGATGATCTTTGCAAAGATGGAAAGAGTATTTCCAATTAAGGAGATAGTGGGTGTCAAGAGGCAAAAGGAAAAGGAAATTTGGCAGGTATCAGGGAATTAGCAGATGGTGTTTCTAAGATTAAGAAATATAGGTTGAGGTACAGCAAAGCTAAAATTGAATGGGCCAGGGAAAACCAGCCTAGGAAAGTAGAATCAATGTTACATGCTAAAATGAGTAAATTTAATTTTATTTGCAGCTAGAATATAGATTTCTTAAAGCAGAGCTGAAGAATAATGAGATTCCAGAAAAATAATCTTTAAACATCTGTGTTTTGGGGGATAGGTGGAGATAAATAGATAAGAAATTGTTGACAGTCAAGGAACTTGTTGCATTTCCTCAGATATAAGAAAATAAGGAACCTAGGTTCAGGTGATAGTAGTAATAATTGAGATGAAAAAATATTAAAAGTTATTCCATTAATAACCAGTAAGGCCTTATAATAGTTTAGATCCATGAGGATAAATGGAAGGTTGAAGTCAAGGATGACTAGAAAAGCCCTAGACATAAGAATGGTAGAGTGAGTAAAACACCGTTTGGTTCTTATCTGGTTCTCTCACTAATTAGATGTGTAAACCAAAACAAGGCACATTAATTCTGAGCTTTGTTTCTCACTGGGTAAAATGAAGGGATTATATCATTGTACTTAATTATTCTCTAAACAGTGGAATTGGAAGAAAGGCTAAGAAGGAATGATAAGAGTTTTACAATTCAAATGGTTTTTCAGGCAAAGGTGGGGTATCTAAGTTTGATATATGGGAGAAGGGAAGACAATACTTAGAGGTAAGGTGAAAATCAACAGTGTGCACTTATGAGTTGTAAGAATTACAATGCTTTAAAAGATACATGTCCAGAGTAAACCACAAATATCACATGTGAATAAAGAAGTAAATAAAATTATTATTCTTTATGTTTATATCAGTGAGATGCAGTCTCCTCTTGGATTATTTTAAAACCCTATTAAATATTGTGCCCAAAGAAATTTTGATAGTTAACAAATGTACTTAAATTTAAAGTCCTTAAAAATAAAGTTGCTGAAATATGGATTCAGATCCAATTCTAATCAAACATCAACATGTTATGGAAGCACAGAGGAGGGAATGTAGCTGTACTTTGAAAGCTTTAATGAAAATATACATTGAGAACTTTAATGAGAAACTGTTAAAAATAACTTTTCTAAGAATATTGTAAACATAGCTTTCAGAAAACTAAGAATGGAAAAACTTTAAAGGTCGAATTGAATCTTTACTTTATCTCAGTTAGCTCTCAAAAATATAATAATATTTCCATTATTTGTCACCACAACCCAGAGAGTAATACATTCCACCCCACAGCACTTTTTTGGTTCTTCCTATATTCCTCCTATATGAGGAGGTGTATGAGGCACTGCAAAGTGGTAGGAAAGCACTCCTTTTTAAATTTTTAAAAAATTGTTAAAATTCTTTTAACTGGGTCAATGCTTCTTTAAAAAAAAAAAAGGAAAGAAATATTTGAGCGCTGCTGTGGCAAATATACCTTTCAAAACCTGGTTATTTTGAAGTTCCCTCTACAATTTGGGTAGATGGCAGCTGATGGCAATTGGATCTTATTAGTGACTTGGTCAATCTCTCTTCCTTAGACATCAGATCTCTCCACTACTGACAAAACACATTCCCCAACTCGGAAGCAGGTTGAAGCTTCAGTTGTATGTTACTTGTTTGGAGATTAGGATATTTTCCAAAGGAAACAATTTTCTAAATGATAAGTGTGTTATACAATTACCTTTGAAAATGTATGTAAGCTACATGCTCACTGAATATCAGATATTTATTTTAAATAAAATTTACAAAGAAACATTTGTAATCGTGACAATTTTTAACACAAATTGTTAAATGAATAATAAACCAATAATACATATAGCTTGATGTAGGAAGAAAATCAGGTTAAATTAAGAGGATGATGAGGTAATACCTACAGATTTTTACAGACTGAAAAGAAGCTAACAAGGAACAGAATATCCCACTCCAAAATATGCCTCATTGATATCTTGATTATTTTGAATTAAAGTTACTTAAGAAACAGCCAATACAAGGACATTCTGCAGAAGTAGGTGAAAAATAAAAGAAGAGTAGAAAGCATCCTTATCACCAAAATCAGGGAATTTAGAGCCAAGAAGTCTATATAAACATACCTTGTTAATTACTCACTAATTTGCTACCCCAAGACTAAACTTCTTTGTCTTTTTAATTCTTCATAAATTGCTTATTTGTCTGCAAGGTATAAAAGCTGCCTGCTTTGGTAACTTCCTTGAGTCTCATTATTTATGAGATCCTGTACATACAAAATTATATTATTTCTTACTAGACCAGCCAAAGAACCGAAAAGTTAAGAAGGGAAAAGTTTTCCTGCCCTACTAGGCTTTCTGGGAAAATTGGCAATTTCAGGGATTTTAGAGATTAGGTTCTTTAGAATATCTACTGTTTAATTTAGTCATATAGGTTTTCTTTACATGTGAGCTAAAAGAGCAGGCAGTTATATTTTGCATTAAGAATCAAGAGGAAGAACATGGAATGTACTTAAATGCATTGCTGTCATCGAACCCACAAAGGAAATGAAGAAATTAGGAGTAATCCCATTAAACTGAGACATAGGAGCTCATTATTTATTCTGCTATTTCATAATGTAATGGAGGCCCTAGCTGATGCATTAAGCCAATAAAATAAATAGAAAATGCATGAATAAGAGAATACAAGCATAGCCTTTATTTGTAGATGATATGATTGTGTGTGCCACACACACACACACATACATATATAGCAAATGCATGGGAATATAATTATTAACACTAGCAAAGTGAACAAATTAAAAAAAGAGAAGGAGAAAAATGTAAAAGTATGATCCTTTTTTTGTAAGCTAAACTTGTTCTATTTCTGACTACGTTTGAATGTATAAAAGATGCATTCCAAACTGTTAACAGCAGTTACTACTAGGAAGTAGTTTGGGAGGATTAGAGGATAGGAGAGGGTGCTACAACAAAGGATTTAACTTTTTATTTGATAAACTTATACATAATTTGCAATGCTTAAAGTGAGCCTAAAATTTAATTTTAACCATTTTAAACCTAAGAAATGATTAAAGTGTGCAATGAACTTTTGCAATAATCTTCATCTAGACTCCCCAACATAGAGACAATTGTATGATATAATTAGACCAACACTAAGTGTCTTGTGTGTGATGATGGTATTGTGATTATTTCAGAGAATGCCCTTGTTCTTAGTAGATATGTGTTGAAATCACTATCTTGAGGACATATCTTCACTCCTGTGTTTTACACAGCATTATTTACAATAGTCAAGACATGAAAACAACCTATGTGTCCATAGACAGTATAAACTCTACATTGTTTCCTTCCATGGAATTAAAGCCTCCCATATTTCATAAAAGAAAGTTGTCTGGAAAAATAATATAATATTGAAGAATAAAAGATATACTGCTAAATAAACCATGGGTCAAAGAGGAAATCAAAACTGAAAATAGAATATAATTGGAAATGAAGGAAACTGTTCCCTGAAAACTATAAGACACTGACGAAAGAAACTGAAGATGATAAAAACAGATGGAAAGATATACCATGTTCATGGATTGTAAAAATAATATTGTTAAAATGACTACACTACCCAAGGAAATCTACAGATTCAATACAATTCCTATCAAAATATCAATGATATTTTTCATACAACTAGAACAAATAATCCTAAATTTAAATGGAAACACAAAAGACCCTAAATAGCCAAAACAATCTTGAGAAAGAAAAACAGAGCTGTTGTAATCAGGCTCTCTGAATTCAAACTATAATACAAAAAGCTACAGTAGTCAAAATGTATGGTACTGGCACAAAAAAAAGACATACAGATCAATGGAACAGGATAGAAATCGCAGAAATAAGCCCAGGCACTTATGGTCAATAAATCTATTACAAAGGAGGCAAGGATAAACAATGATAGAAGACAGTCTCTTTTAAAGAGACAGACAAAAGACAGACAAGTGGTGCAAGGAAAACTGGAAGCTACCTGTAAAAGAATGAAATTAGAACATTCTCTAACACCATATAAAAACAAAAATTGATATATAAAAACATAAACCACAATAAAAAAAACAAAATTGAAAATGCATAAAAGACCTAAATGGAAGATTGCATATTATAAAACTCTTAGAGAAAAACATAGGCAGAATACATTTTTTTTTTTTAATAAATTTATTTATTTTAGTTGGGGGCCAATCACTTCACAACATTGCAATAGTTTTTGCCATACATTGACATGAATCAGCCATGAGTTTACATGTGTTCCCCCTCCTGGACCCCCCACCCACCTCCCTCCGCATCCCATCCTTCTGGATCATCCCATTGCCCCGGCCCTGAGCCCTTGTCTCATGCATCGAACATGGAATGGTGTTCTGTTTCACATATGATAATATACATGTTTCAATGCTATTCTCCCAGAACGTCCCACCCTCACCTTCTCCCTCAGAGTCCATAAAATTGTTCCATGCATCTGTGTCTCTTATTCTGTCTCGCATATAGGGTTATCGTTACCATCTTTCAAATTCCATATATATGCATTAGTATACTGTATTGTTGTTTTTCTTTCTGGCTTACTTCACTCTGTATAATGGGCTCCAGTTTCATC
Source organism: Giraffa tippelskirchi (assembly GCF_054371585.1). Taxonomy (NCBI): domain Eukaryota; kingdom Metazoa; phylum Chordata; class Mammalia; order Artiodactyla; family Giraffidae; genus Giraffa; species Giraffa tippelskirchi. Next base: position 7,930,487 of record NC_137289.1, on the reverse strand, counting down.
CATCTCAGTAGAACCGATTCAAATGTATTTTTTTTAATGGCTGAGTAATATTCCATTGTGTATATGTACCACAGCTTCCTTATCCATTCGTCTGCTGATGGACATCTAGGTTGCTTCCATGTCCTGGCTATTGTAAACAGTGCTGCGATGAACATTGGGGTACACGCGTCTCTTTCAATTCTGGTTTCCTCGGTGTATATGCCCAGCAGTGGGATTGCTGGGTCATATGGCAGTTCTATTCCCAGTTTTTTAAGGAATCTCCACACTGTTCTCCATAGTGGCTGTACTAGTTTGCATTCCCACCAACAGTGTAAGAGGGTTCCCTTTTCTCCACACCCTCTCCAGCATTTATTGCTTGTAGACTTTTGGATAGCAGCCATTCTGACTGGTGTGAAATGATACCTCATTGTGGTTTTGATTTGCATTTCTCTAATAATGAGTGATGTTGAGCATCTTTTCATGTGTTTGTTAGCCATCTGTATGTCTTCTTTGGAGAAATGTCTGTTTAGTTCTTTGGCCCATTTTTTGATTGGGTCGTTTATTTTTCTGGAATTCAGCTGCAGAAGTTGCTTGTATATTTTTGAGACAAACAATTAATCTCAAAAATATACAAGCAACTTCTGCAGCTGAATTCCAGAAAAATAAACGACCCAATCAGAATACATTTTGACATAAATTACAGTAGTATTTTTTTGAATCCGTCTTATAGAGTAATGGAAATAAAAGCAAAAACAAATGTTCAGTTCAGTCGCTCAGCCGTGTCCAACTCTTTGCGACCACACGAACCACAGCATGCCAGGCCTACCTGTCCATCACCAACTCCTGGAGTCCACCCAAAACCATGTCCATCGAGTCGGTAATGCCATCTAACCATCTCATCCTCTGTCGTCCCCTTCTCCTCCTGCCCTCAATCTTTTCCAGCAGCAGGGTCTTTTCAAATGAGTCAGTTCTTTGCATCAGGTGGCCAAAGTATTGGAGTTTCAGCTTCAACAGCAGTCTTTCCAATGAACATCCAGGACTGCTCTCCTTTAGGATGGAATGGTTGGATCTCCTTGCAGTCCAAGGGACTCTCAAGAGTCTTCTCCAACACTGCAGTTCAAAAGCATCAATTCTTTGGCGCTCAGCTTTCTTCACCATCTAACTCTCACATCCATACATGACCACTGGAAAAACCATAGCCTTGACTAGATGGACCTTTGTTGGCAAAGTAATGTCTCAGCTTTTAAATATGCTGCCTAGGTTGGTCATAACCTTCCTTGCAAGGAGTAAGCGACTTTTAATTTCATGGCTGCAATCACCATCAGCAGTGATTTTGGAGCCCAAAAAAATAAAGTCTGACACTGTTTCCACTGTTTCCCCATCTATTTCCCATGAAGTGATTGGACCAGATGCCATGATCTTAGTTTTCTGAATGTTGAATTTTAAGTCAACTTTTTCACTCTCCTCTTTCACTTTCATCAAGAGGCTCTTTAGTTCTTCTTCGCTTTCTGCCACAAGGGTAGCATCATCTGCATATCTGAGGTTATTGATATTTCTCCCAGCAATCTTGATTCCAGCTTGTGCTTCCTCCAGTCCAGCTTTTCTCATGATGTACTCTGCATATAAGTTAAATAAGCAAGGTGACAATATACAGCCTTGACATACTCCTTTTCCTATTTGGCACCAGTCTGTTGTTCCATGTTCCGTTCTAACTGTTGCTTCCTGACCTGCATACAGGTTTCTCAAGGGGCAGGTCGGGTGGTCTGGCATTCCCATTTCTTTCAGAATTTTCCAGTTTATTGTGATCCACACAGTCAAAGGCTTTGGCATTGTCAAAAAAGGAGAAATAGATGTTTTTTTCTGGAATTCTCTTGCTTTTTTGATGATCCAGCAGATGTTGGCAATTTGATCTCTGGTTCCTCTGCCTTTTCTAAAACCAACTTTAACATCTGGAAGTTCACAGTTCACGTATTGCTGAAGTCTGGCTTGGAGAATTTTGAGCATTACTTTACTAGCGTGTGAGATGAGTGCAATTGAGACATAATTAAACTTAAAAGCTTTTGCAGAGCAAAGGAAGTCATCCACAAAACAAAAAGATAACCAATGGACTGGAATAAAATATTTGCAAACAATGTTACCAACAAGAGCTTAATTTCAAAAATACACAAACAGCTCATATAGCTCAATTTAAAAACAATAAACAACCCAATCAAAAAATGGGCAGAAGACCCAAATAGACATTTTTCCAAAGAAGATATACATTTGTCTGACAGGCATAGCAAGATGCTCAACATCACTATTCATTAGAAAAATGCAAATCAAAACCTCAGTGAGGTATCCCTTCATACTGTTCAGAATAGCTATCAACAAGAGGCTGCAAACAACAAATGCTTGAGAGGGTATGGAGAAAAGGGAATCCTCTTACACTGTTGGTGGCAATAAAAACTGGTGCAATCACTATGGAAAACAGTCTGGAAGTTACTTCAAAAACTAAAAATAGGGCTACCATATGATCTGGCATTCTTTCTCCTTGACATATATCTAGAAAAGATGAAAACTCTAATTCAGAAAGATACATGCGCCCCAATGTACACAGCAGCATTATTTACAATAGCCAAGACATAGGAAAAACTCGAGTGCCCATCAACAGATGAATGGATAAACAAGCTGTTGTGTGTATGTGTGTGTGTGTACAATGAAAAACTACTCGGTCATAAAGAAGAATGAAATAATGTCATTTGTAGCAACATGGATGGACCCAGAGATTATCATATTAAGTGAACTTAATCAGACAGAGGAAGACAAATACCGTGTAATATCACTTACATGTGGAATCTAAAAAATGATACGAATGAAACAATATACAAAACAGAAATAGACTCATAGACATAGAAAACAAACTTATGGGTACCAGAGGAGATAGTGGGGGTGAGGAGGGAGGCAATAAACTAGGAGTTTGAGATTAACATATACACACTACCATATACAAAATATATAAACAATGAGGACCTACTGGGAACCATATTCAATGTCTTGTAATAACCTATAAATGGAAAAGAATCTGAAAAAAATATATATATATATTTTACATATATATAACTGAATGTCATACATTTATATATACATATATATACATATATATGTATATATATAATGGAATCACTGTACTATACAACTGAAACTAACACAACATTCTAATTAACTAAATTTTTTGTTTTAAAAATTAAATGAAGGAAAATGAAAATACAGTTTGTATAATTTTGTGGAATGCCACTAAAGCAATAGTTAAGAAACAATTTCTAACACTAAATTCTAATATTAGAAAAGAAGAAACCCCTTTAATCAAAGACTAGAACTCTCATCTTAGAAAATAAAGAAGAGTAAATTGAACCCAAAATAAGCAGATGAAAGGAAACAATAATTATCACAACTTAATAAAATAGAAAAGCAGTAGAGAAAAATCAATGAAACAAAAAGCTAAGTTTTAGAGATCAACAAAACTGATAAACCTTTAGGCAGAGTGAGAATGATTGGGGGAGATATATAGACTGACAGACAGACATCTTGATTTAACTTTAAACACATGCATGCACACCACCAACTGGGATAAATTTTCTATGACTAGCTTTGGGGAAAATGTATTGCTCACCCACTGGTTTAGCAACCATCTAAACCATCAAACCATTGAAGGAAGGTTTCTCAACATTAGATGCAATGCCATTTGTGAAAAATGTAAAACCATAAGCAACATTTTATCAGCTGCCAGAAGTTAACTTGTCTAAATATGACTACAGGGAGAAATTCCAATAAAATGACAGACATATCTGCTCAGGAGATGATGGGAAATCTATCCGAGAAGACGGTACCTATAAGGTCTTCCCACGACATCATGAATGATGATTTTAGAATGGATATTGGGGAATCAACAGGCTGTAGGGAACAGTATTGAAAGTAATTCTCTTAACATTTTTATAAGATTTCACCAAAAGCTATGGCGCAAAGAAGGGAATCATGACCTGAGGCTGGATTAATTTAAGGCTGAAAAAAGGCACATTATTTTTCTTTCCTAACATAATAAATTCAAAAGGAAACAGCTACATCAAAACCAGGTGTGGGATGTATTACCAGTTCTCAATGAGCCAGGATCTTTTTTTTTTTTTTTTGTCAACACTGGTTAATGTATGAAGCAGGTAGTCACAAGTAGAGTACAGTGCAAAGGACCAGACCATATGTGGAGCTGCTGCTGCTGCTGCTAAGTCGCTTCAGTCGTGTCCGATTCTGTGCGACCCCATAGACAGCAGCCCACCAGGCTCCCCCGTCCCTGGGATTCTCCAGGCAAGAACAGTGGAGTGGGTTGCCATTTCCTTCTCCAATGCAGAAAAGTGAAAAGTGAAAGTGAAGTCTCTCAGTCGTATCCGACTCTTTGCGACCCCATGGACTGCAGCCTACCAGGCTCCTCCGTCCGTGGGATTTTCCAGGCAAGAGTACTGGAGTGAGGTGCCATTGCCTTCTCCAATATTTGGAGCTATACTCCTAATTATGGAGTTTTGTTAGGTAATATCAATGTCTAAAATTATATTCATTAGCCAAATTAGTGCCCAAAATGTATAGTTTTATTGTTTATTTTATGAGTACAAATTACACTTTTCCTAACTTTAAGGATTTGAATTATATGTTCCCTCAAAGTATCTCATTTGAGTTGCCTTTATTTCTACATCAGTCTGTTCTCCTTCATCTTCATTCTTTTTTGCCACAAAATTTCAAGTATCTGTTTTTCCCTATCCCGATTGAAATATAATTAACATAATATCGTGTAGGTTTAAGGTATATAATGTGATTATTTGAAACACTTGTATTTTTCAAAGTGATTATCACAGTGAGACTAGGTCATACTTCCATCACTTTACTTAGTTGCCATTGTGTGTGTGTGTGTGTGGGGTGAGTATATTTAAGATCTTATCTCCTAGAAACTTTATTTTTTTATTTTAAAACATTTTTATTTCCATAAATGGTTTGAAGGCATTTAAAACTTAGAGTATGTTCCAACAGAGATGAACAATATGCTAGAAGGAATTAATAGCAGAATAACTGAGGCAGAAGAACACATAAGTGACCCAGAAGACAATGGCAGAAAACACTGCCATAAAACAGAATATAGGGAAATAAAAGAGAGAGTATGTTCTTCTAGAGGTGTACTTGCACACATATATTTTTATATAGACTAGATTATGAATTCTTTGGTTTTTTTTTTTGCTTTTTGTTTTGTTTTTTAAATTATTTTTTATTGGATTATAGCTGCTTTACAATGTTGTGTTCGTTTCTACTATACAGCAAAATGAATCAGCTATAAGTAAACATATATCCCTCTCTTTTTTGGATTTCCTTCCCATTTAGGTCACCACTGAGCACTGAGTACAGTTCCCTGTGCTATACAGTAGCTTCTCATTAGTTATCTATTTTATATATAGTATCAATAGTGTGTGTGTGTGTCCATGTATATATATCATGTTGTTGTTGTTGTTCACTCTCTAAGTCATGCCCAACTCTTTGTGACCCCAAGGACTGCAGCACACCAGGCTTCCTTGTCCTTCACTATCTCATGGAGTTTGCCTAAACTCATGTCCATTGAGTCAGTGATACCATCCAACCATCTCATCCTCTGTTACCCCTTTTCCTTCTGCCCTCAATCTTTCCCAGCATCAGGGTCTTATCCAGTGAGTCAGCTCTTTGCATCAGGTGGCCAAAGTATTGGAGCTTCAGCATCAGTCCTTCCAGTGAGTATTCAGGGTTGCTTTCCTTTAAGATTGACTGTCCTTGCTGTTCAAGGGATTCCCAAGAGTCTTCTCCAGCACCACAGTTCAAAAGAATCGATTCTTTGGTGTTCAGTCTTCTTTATGGTCCAACTGTCACATCTGTACATGACTACTCGAAAAACCATAGCTTTGACTATATGGAATTTTGTTGGCAAGGTAATGTCTCTGCTTCTTATTTGTAAATCTCAATCTCCCATAGCAACTTTAAAGTACATAATACAGTGATGTTAACTATAGTCACCATGCTATCTATACATGGGATCCCCAGAATTTATTCATTTCGTAGCTGGAAGTTTGTATCCCTTGACCTGTATCTCCACAATTCCCCCTTTACCCCAGCCACTAGCAATGACCATCCTGCTCTGTTTCTGTGAGTTTGACTATTTTATATTACAAATATAAGTGATACCATACAGTATGTTTCTTTCCCTGGCTGACTTTTTTTACTTATTTCTCAAGTTTCATCTGTGCTATCTATCACAAATGGCACGATTTCCTTCCTTCTTATGGCTGGATAACATTCCATTATAGATGGACATTTTGATTGCTTCCATTTCTTGGCTGGAAGATCCTCTGGAGGAGACCGTGGCAATCCACTCCAGTATTCTTGCCTGGAGAATCCCCACAGACAAAGGAGCCTGGCAGGCTACAGTCCATGGGGTCACAAAGAGTCGGACATGACTGAGCAACGAAGCACACACATACATGTAATTTTGCATACTTCTCCTTTATAAAGAAAATCAAAACATATACAGGAGGACACGCAAAGGGGAGCAAGGATCTAGAACCAGGAATTTGCTCCAGCATAATCTCTAGCACATGATACATGAATGAGATTAATTTCAGCATTCATTTATAATTCAAAAAACAGAAGACACTTAAATATTAACCAAAATGAGAATAGATGAACTAATTGTGGTATGACTTTACATCAAAATTGTACACAGTGGTAAAAATCAATGAAGTACTTTATATTAAACTGAGTAAACCCCTAAAGCATAATGTTAGTAAAAACTAAGAGATCTGAATATGTATAATAGAATTTAAATAAAATTTAAAAACATGCAGAATGGTATTGAATTTTAATGTACAATAGCAATGTAGGAAAAACAATGAAAAAGGACAGAATAGTGATCACCAAGATAAAGATTATGATTTTCTATCAAGGGGAAGGGGGGATTAATGTACCAGAGAGAATTACACAAGAAGGCTTCAACTGAATTAGTAACACTATTTCCAGATAATAAAACAAACAAACCAACAAAGAATTTAGGCAATTATAACCAAATGAAAATATGACAGCTAGGCAGGAAGAACTATGAGTGTTCATTTTATTATCTATGTCATTCCATAAGTTTCAGAGTTCATTAATATAGAAAAGAGATAGCTAAAATATAGAAATGAAAAATATTAAAATGTTGGTAGAAAAAACAATTAAATTTTAATGATTTTGCTCTGCCCATTCATACACTGAAACTATAGCCCCTCATGTGATTATATTGGAGATAAAACCTGTGATTGAGGTTAAAAATGTGGTAATAAGGGTAGAAACTTCATCCAATAGAACTGGTCCCTTTATAAAAGAAGAGGAAGAGACACCAGAGTTCATTCTCTCTGCCATGTAAAGACACTGAAAAGGTGGCCTTCTGCAAGTAATAAGAGAGCCTTATAAGAAACTGAATCCTGCCAAAACCTTGATTTTGAACTTTCCAGCCTTAGGACTGTTTAAGCCACACAATCTATGGTGTATTGTTATGGTAGCCCAAGTAGAATAAGACAGACTGTATGGTCATTAATTTTGTTATATATGAATGCATGATGCAGATACACACACACACACACACACACACACAGATACACATATATACTTGGGTTTGTTTGTGTGAACACATAAAGAAGCTCCAGTACACTTTTCTGCACATTTATATCTGAAGGCCTATGTGTATGCCCAAAAACAGCAAATTGTTCAGAGCTGTTACTTTAATATAAAAAGGATTACTATGCAGATGCATGTCTATCAACACATGGCAGGTGTGTGTGTGTTTGTGTACATCCATGTACACCCTACTAAATGATATATATCTCTTATTATAGCTCTACAGCTAGTCTCTGGTGGCTCAGTTGGTAAAGAATCCACCTGTAATGCAGCAGACCTGGGTTCAGTCCCTGGCTCAGGAAGATACTGGAGAAGGGAATGGCAATCCACTCCAGTATTCTTGCCTGGAAAATCCCATGGACAGAGGAGCCTGGTGAGCTACAGTTCATGGGGTTGCAAAAGAGTTGGACACGACTTAGTGACTCAACCACCACCACCATAGTTCTACACATAGAATATAAATGACAAACACATTGATTATATCTAATATGAGAAACTTTTTATAGTAAAATATATTTCATTATATGAACTTCCCTGGTGGCTCAGTGGTAAAGAATCTGCCTGCCAAGGAGGAAATGCAGATCCGATTCCTGGGTCAGGAAGATGCCCTGGAGAAGGAAATGGCAACCCATTCCAGTATACTTGCCTGGAAAATCCCATGGACAGAAGAGCCTGGCAGACTACAGTCCATGGGATTGCAAAAGAGTAAGAAATGACTTAGCGACTAAAAAACAAACAACAACAATATTTCTTCATATTATACAGCAAGGAGATCAAATCAGTCAATCCTGAAGGAAATCAACCCTGAATATTCACTGGAAGGACTTATACCGAAGCCTGGCATGCTGTAGTCCATGGGGTCACAAAGTTGGACACGACTGAGAGACTGAACAACAACATTATTATTCCATATTCTCTTCAATGACTTGTATATTTTGCTTATACTAATTAAACATTGAAATAGCAATGGCAAGCAGGAAATTGAACTCACCTAGTTGCTTGAGTCAAAAATATTACTAGATAGTGTGCAACTATGTATTCAGATATGGATAATTATTCTGCTTTACGGACATTAGTAAGGAGTGAGAATGAGATTTTTTTTCTCTCTATGAAAGGGTAGAATATTATTTGTGTGGAAAAATCCTCTGAAAGTTTTTGAATTAAAGGATCAAAGAATTATTTTGAGGATTTAGCCAGCAAATTAGAATGTGTATTACTTAAATGCCTCTTTCTGATAAGGCAAATATATAATAATCTTTGCTTTATGAGACTGGTTCATTTTGAGTTTGACTTTCAAAATCATATAAGGAAGAAATTCCCAGAGATAGTCTATTTATTCCTTAAGTTGACTTTCCTACCTACTCATGGGTACTCTAGAATCTTTGCTAAACATCTCAATTAATAAACCTGAATTCCAAGCAATATATCAGACTGAGCTGGTGCAGAAAATGACCCCTATCATAGCTCTAAAAAGGCAGAGAAATGCAGAATTAATTATTATATAAATAATCATCAGTAGGATAGGAAAGAGAAAAATCTGGGGAAAGGAAAAAAAATTGAAGTCAGGTTGCTGATTCCAAAGTGGTGATACCTAACTAAGAATGGGAAAGACTACATCAGATTGTAATGATTCCTTTAGGTACAGGGTTAAGATTTTTACTTCCCTGCCATCACCAAAACACAGACTGCTGTAGAGGCCCTGAGTGTTGGGTCCTGAAGTTGAGCTCTCTGTGTAAAGCCTTGAGAAGGTCAGCCAGCTGGCCATTGTTTGAAGAAGGAAAGCTGCCAATTGTCCTGAGCCATGATTTGGGAAACAGTAATTTATTAGAAGTCAAAATCATAGACCTTTACCATACACAGACAATGGGATGCAAACACTTATTACCAGGAGGTGTGAGTATTCCAAGACTATAAATTCAACATTAAAACTGTCCATTACAAGTGATATCTATGGAGGCCTCAAGAGGAAAATATGAAGCTGACTCATAACTTGCCTTCATAACTAGGACAGGCAAGATTCCAACAGAAAACAACTCCCAATGAAGAACTCAGAATTTTAAAAATGTAATAAATATAAGGGGGAGAAAATGCCATAAGATTCAGGGGAGACAAACCAAGATAATTCTCATGCCAGGAAACAGACATTGGTTAGGATGTGAAAGAGACTGAAACAAGTATCTTTGTAATGCTTAAAGAGATAAAAGAAGAAATAAAATAATTTCAATTAACTTAAACTGATTTTTAAATTAAATTGATATTCATGTTTGTGTCTGTATCAGATATCAAGAAAGTTAAAGAATTTTTTAAACCAAACATATAGTCCCAGACAGTAAGATCATTAAAATTCATATATATGAAAGGCACTAAAGCCTTTTTCACATTACTATCTAACTATTCACAATATACAGTTGGCCCTTGAACAACATGGGCTTGAACTGCACAGGTCCAGTTATACTCTAATTTCTTTCAATAAGCATATTGGAAAATGTTTTGGAGATGTGAAACAATTTGAAAAACTCACAGATAAACCACATGGCCTAGAAATATCAAAACTTTTTTTTTTAAGTTAGGTAAGTAATGAATGCATAAAGTATATGTAGATAAATCTATTATTTACTACCATAAAATGTATACAAGTCTATTACTCAGTCAGTCAGTTCAGTCACTCAGTCATCTCCAACTCTTTACGACCCCATGGACTGCAGCACGCCAGGCTTCCTGGTCCATCACCACTCCCGGAGCTTACTCAAACTCATCTCCATTGAGTCAGTGATGCCATCCAACAATCTCATCCTCTGTCATCCCCTTATCCTCCCGCTTTCAATCTTTCCCAGCATCAGTCTCGTTTCCAATGAGTTGGTTCTTTGCATCAAGTGGCCAAAGTATTGGAGTTTCAGCTTCAGCCCTTCCAATGAATATTCAGGACTGATTTCCTTTAGGATGGACTGGTTGGATCTCCTTGCAGTCCAAGGGACTCTCAAGAGTCTTCTCCGACACCACAGTTCAAAAGCATCAATTCTTCGGCGCTCAGCTTTCTTTATGGTACAACTCTCACATCCATACATGACTACCAGAAAAACCATAGCTTTGACTAGACGGACCTTTGTTGGTAATGTAATGTCTCTGCTTTTTAATATGCTGTCTAGGTTGGTCATGGCTTTTCTTCCAAGGAACAAGCCTATCATTAAAAGTTCAAATATCAAAACTTACACACACACACAAACACAGATCATATATGATACAATTCACAGTCAAGAGAAATGTAAACAAATATGAAGATATAGCATTAAGTCATAACTGCATAAAATTAACTGTGGTACACACTGTACTACTGTAATGATTTCATAGATATCTACTGTTGCTTTTGCAATGAGCTCAAGTGTTGCAAGTATCCACTTAAAAATGTTGTGTCATGCTCATCATCTCCACCTGAGCAGTTCCTCCCTACAGTAAATTGTGAATCATAGTATAAGTGATCACGTATGATTATCCCAGAATTTTCATTGCATTTATTGTAACACTGTAAAACTTGAATAACACTATGGGACCACTAGTTATGCTGCAAGTGCTACCTGAGGCAGAGAAAAACCATAACTCTACAAGGAAGAGTTGAATTGCTTGATATGTACCATAGAGTGAGGTCTGCATCGCAGTTGCCCACCATTTCAACATAAATGCATCTAACATAAGGACCTCTGTAAAAAAGGAAAGAAAAAGAAAAAAATAAAGAAAAAAGGAAATCTGAAAAGCAGGCGCTGCAGCTATGCCAGGAGGCATGAAAACCTTGTGCATTTTGTGAAATACATGTTTATCTTGTCTTGAAAAAGCAGCTTTTATGTGGGCGCAAGATTGCTAAAAGAAAGGGACACCTATGATTTGAGAAAAAGCAAAGTCATTGTATGACATCTTAAAGCAAAAGAAAGATAAAGGATGTAAAGCCAGAGAATTTTATGCCAGCAAAGAATGATATAATTTTGGAAAGAGGTTTGTTTAAAAAAAATGTCAAAATAACAGGAGAAGCAATTTCTGCCAATCAAGAGGCGGAAGTCAAGCTCCAAGATGCCATAAATAATATCATCAAGGGGCTTCCCCTGTGGCTCAGTGGAAAAGAATCCATCTTCCAGTGCAGGAGACACAGGTTCAATCCCTGATCTGGGAAGATCCCACATGCCATGGGACAACTAAGCCCGTGCACCACAATTATTGAGCCTGTGTTCTAGAGCCTGGGAGCCACAACTACTGAGCCCACATGTGGCAACCACTGAAGCCCTAGAGCCTGTGCTCTGCAGCAAGAGAAGTCATTGCAACGAGAAGTCAAGTGCATCGCAACTAGAGAAAATCTGGCACAGCAACAAAGATCCAGCATGGCCAAAAATAAATAAATAAATAAAATTATCAGAAAAAGAAAATCCTTGAGGAGAAAGGACATTTGCCTGAATAGTTTTTTTAATGCAGATTAAAGTGCCCTATTTTGGAGATAAAATGCTACAAAGGACATTGAATAGTAAGACAGAGAGGTGAGCACCAGGATTTAAGGCAGGAAGGGATAGTCTTTTCCATTGAGCCACAAGGGAAGCCCCTTGATGATATTCTTCATGGCATCTTGGAGCTTGACTTCTGCATCTTGATTGGCAGAAATTGCTTCTCCTGTTATTCTGACGTTTTTTAAACAAACCTCTTTCCAAAATTAGATCATTCTTTGCTGGTATAAAATTCTCTGGCTTTACGTCCTTTATCCTTCTTTTGCTTTAAGATGTCATACAATGACTTTTCTTTTTCTCAAATCATAGGTGTCCTTTTCTTTTGGCAATCTTGCACCCACATAAAAGCTGCTTTTTCACGACAAGATAAGCACATATTTCACAAAATGTGCAATACACAAACAATTCTATTGTTTGTGCAAATGCAGTCAAGTTTATGATCAAGACTTCCCTGATACCTAAACTTGCTAGCCCCTGATCCTTGAAGGAAAAAGATAAACACCAGGTGCCAGTCTTTTGGTTATACAAGAAGGCCTGGACAAGAACCATTTTTCTGAATTGATTTCATCAATGATTTCTCCTCGAAGTCAGAAAGTACCTTGCCAGTTAAGGGACTGCATTTTAAAGTTCTTTGGATACTTGACAATGCCCCTGGTCACCCAGGACCTCGTAAGTTCAACAAAAAAGGTGTTAAGTGGTCTACTTGCCCCAAACACAACATCGTTAATTCATCTGCTAAATCAAGGGGTCATAAGGACCTTTAAGGCTCTGTGTACCTAGTACTCTATGAAAAGAATTGCTAATACTGTGGAAGAGTACCCTAACAGAGAGAACATCATGAAAATGTGGAAAGATTGCACCACTGAAGATGCCATTGTTGTTCCAGAAAAAGCCATGTGGAAGCCAGCAAACTTTAAGCAATAAATTCCTGTTGGAGAAAACTGTTCAGATGTTGTGCATGACTTCACAAGATTTACAAAAGAGTCAGCCAAGGAAATCACTGGAAGATCTTGTGGCTATGGCAAAAATGGTGGGGGATAAAGCAGCTTTTTCAAGATATGAATCTTGTAGAAATTCAAGAGCTGATAGACAATGCACTATAGGAATTAACAGAAGACAACTTGACAGAGATGAATGCTTCCAAACCAGGGCCAGATGATAAGGAAGATGAAGAGAAAGTAGTGCCAGAAAAGAGATCAACATCAGACAATCTGGCAAAAGAGTTGTGATTATTCTAGTTATTTTTTTTTTACTTTTTTTTATGACTTGGACCTTTATATGATATGGCCCCTGAAATTAAACAGTGGGAGAAGGGTTGGTACTGTACAGAAACTTTTTTTGAGAAATTAAAACAGCAAAAAGTCAGGCAGAAACTGTGATGTATTATCATAAAGTTACAGTGAGTGAACCTGTATCTCCTGCCTTCACTTCCACCTGTGCCACCTCTGAGACAGCAAGTCCAACTTTTCCTCTTTCTCCTCCTCAGCCTACTCAATATGAAAATGACAAGGTTGAAGTCCTTTCTGATGATTTACTTCCATTGAATGAACCATAAATAATCATCATGCTGTACAGTTAATAAACTTTTCTATTGTGTATGTATGCAAGTGTCTTCGTGTGAATATCTAATAACTGTATGGTAAGAATTGTATGAGACATTTTTGTGTTATCATCATTGCTTAAGGATTCATCATGTAGAACATTATGTGCAAGAACTGTACTGAAATGAATAGTCTATCCTTACATAGGTATAAAGTGAATGATTTTTAATACAATAAATAGTGTGTTGCTTTCTTACCATTTTATAACTTTGCTTCCAAAGAATTACATTACCATACAGTATGCCTCTCTCTCTTATAACTGGCAAAACTGTGTATCAGCCTATCAACAGATATGTGGATTTTTTTAAAAATGCAACACTGTTGATAAGACTGTATTATGAATATGACTGTTATATGGTATGCCATAAAAACTTTATAAAGATTCATTCATTAGAGTATAGGTTACCATGTCAACCATACTAGGCTACCATAAATCTACCATATTTCTGCTTCTTAATTATCATTGCATGGATCATTATATCTGTGAATAAATACAAATTTATTTTTCATATTATCCTTTCATTTGATATCTATGGTTAGAAATATGTACAACATCTACAGTGTTTTGTAGCATATAAGACCATATTGAGATACACATTAACAGATGATTCATCTTGGGAACAGACAAGGTAAACTTACAGTATTGATAAATGTAGTACAGAACTATAAATGTCTTTTATGTTCCTTATGATTTTCTTAATAACATTTTCTTTTCTCTAGCTTACTTTATTGTAAGAATATACTATATAATACAGATAACATGCAAACCATGTGTTAACTATTTATCTTATCAGTAAGGCTTCTAGTCAACAGTAGGCTATCGTTAAATTTTAGGGGAGTCAAAAGTTGAACAAAGAATTTTGACTGCACAGGAGTCTGGTGCCCCAACCCCAAAGTTGTCCAAGGATCAAGTGTATGTACAAATATGTGTATGCGTGAGTAAATGTCTGTATAGTGTGTAATTATTTATCAATGTCTATCTCTCTAACTGAGAGAGCTGTATTGGGGGAGAGAGAGTGTGAGACATGGAGAAAGAGAAAGACAGAAGGGAGATGTAGATGAGACAAGAAAGACAGGAGGAGAAACAGGAAGGAAGAAATAGGTGGGAAAGAGAAAGGAGGGAAAGAAAGTAAAATATTTAATTTTATCTAATTTTAAAAAGTGCAAAATAGACTATAACTGTTAATTATGAAAGCATGCAAGAATATTCAGCTATTCTACTCATATGGAAAATAAGGAAAAATTACTTTTAAATTGGATAATAGACTGTATTTGATATAAATTAATAGAACTTTGTGGGATTCTCTGGTGGCTCAGATGGTAGAGTCTGCCTGTAATGCAGCAGACCTAGGTTTGATCACTGGGTCGGGAATATCCTCTGGAGAAGGGAATGACCATCCACTCCAGTATTCTTCCCTGGGGAATCCATGGACAAAGATTAAAAGAAGCTTGCACCTTGGAAGAAAAGCTGTGACAAACCTAGACAGTGTATTAAAAAGCATAGACATCATTTTGCCAACAAAAGTCGGTATACTCAAAGCTATGGTTTTTCCAGTAGTCATGTACTGATGTTAAGAGTTGGAACATAAAGAAGGCTAAGCACCCTAGAATTTATGCTTTTGAACTGTGGTGTTGGAGAAGACTCTTGAGAGTCCCTTGGACAGCAAGGATATCAAACCAGTAAATCCTAAAGGAAATCAGTCCTGAATATTCATTGGAAGGACTGATGCTGTAGCTGAAGCTCCAATACTGTGGCCACCTGATGTGAAGAGCCGACTCATTAGAAAAGACCCTGATGCTGGGAAAGATTGAAGGCAGGAGGAGAAGGGGACGACAGAGGATGAGATGGTTGGATGGCATCGGCAACTCAAGGGACATGACTTTGAGTAAGCTTTGGAAATAGTGAAGGACAGGGAAGCCTGATGTGCTGCTCCATGTGTTTGCAAACAGCTGGACATGACCGAGCGACTGAACAACAACAAATAGAACTTTGTAAATGAGAGATGTGTGGATTCACCAGCAGTTGTCATTCAGTAGGTCATCTTTCTTCTTTCTTCCACCTGTGATTATGGACTTACTATAAACTTATCATATGGACCTCTACCAGTAATGTAACAACTCTTTCCTTGTCTCTTTTAGACTTCCTGCTGAGTTCTTGAACCTCGCTAGACATAATCATGTCTCCAAGCAATATAGAAAAATTACAATGGGGTAAAAGTCACAATATTTGCTGAAAAGGTATTCGTGCTAGTTTTTTAATTAATCAATTTTAATTGTAGGATAATTACTTTACAATATTGTGGTGGTTTTTGCCATACGTCAACATGAATCAAAAGCATCTTTGAAAAAGTCTTTGAGGTGATCACTCTTTTTCCCTTAACACAACAGTTAATATTGCTTCGTCAAAGAACTGAAATTCTGAAATTTTGAACTTGGATGGAAGGGAATATATTTTAGAAGAGGAAGGTGAACTTATCATAAAACTTTGTAATTTAAAGCAGTTTCAAAATGAGAATGATAATATTTTGGTAGATTTCAAAATTAAAAGATAAATACCCTACCGTTAAGATAGTATGCCACTAGTGTTGGCATGCAAAGATGACAATTTGTATAATGATTCACTTCTTAAATGTGTCATGTTTATGAAATAATAGATTGATAGAGATATCTAGTAATTATAAAATCTATGATTAGAAATAAAGTTTCAGTAAGAAATCTGATTGAGAAAATATTCTGCTACCTTTATTACAATTTTAAGTATCTCCTATCTTTTTGTTGGGAATAGGGGTTATGGAACTTCTAGGATAGTGCTACCTATAAAATTAAGTACCATAACTCTTCCTTTTCCATACATTTTTATTCCTAACACTAGAATAAAGAGAAATTTTAAAAGCAGTATTTCCATCATCCCCCGTCAGTCATGTATCAAACTGTGAGCTTTTCATTCTCATTAATTAAAGAACAATGATTGGTACAAAGGAATACAGTAATCAATGACAACTTTAATCAAAATCTAAATGGTATCTTTCATTTTAAAGTAGTATCTTATTGTTTAAAGTGAAAGAGTGTTTCATACAAGGGAACAACTAGATGCGAAATAAATAATCCAGTACATATGAAGAAGAAGGAAACTTGTAGATACCTTCTCTGTACCCCCAGTCCAGGACATGGGGAGAGAAGCAGCTATCTCAGTAGAGAAGACATAGCCTGCCAATGAGTAAGTATCAAATGACTCTTCCTGACCTGATCTTAATCAGAGGCAATGTAGTATTTAATATAATCTTTCTATACTGTCCCTATACAGTTAAACTTTCTAAGAAAGCAAAGGAAGAATGGATAGAATGCAGTAGCTCTGCCAAAAAAAAAAATCATTACTTTGAACTAGTTTCTCAAAATGGAAGACTAGACAAAAATTATAGACACATTCACAAACATAATATGCTTGTACAGCTCCTACATTGAGTAAAGAGTAATATTCTTGATATTTCACCACCAACTTTGACAGAAGAGCTTTGCCTACTATATGTCAAACAGTATGATATATATCACAACTCCATATCCATGGAGAAGGAGAAATGGGGAAAGTTTATGAAAACAAGACAATAGAATTCAAGCTAGAATCTTCTGTGGTGACAGTGCCATTTTACAAGTACAGAAACTGGGACCTAAAAGTAAATTGACCTGCCCAAGGAAAGTAGAAAAGGCTACATCAGATGACAAGTTTTTGTCCAGCCCAACTGTGTATTCAACCAGGTTATTATTTTACAGTTTAACATTCAGGAGAGTGGCAGTCAATGGAAGTTGCTTTCCAAATTAAAAAGATTAACAAAGGGCAAGGGAAACCCTTCCAAAATTTAGAGCCCACAAACCTCAAGTAGTAACATAGTTCCATCTTCTCTAAATTTCTGACAGTTTCTCATCAATGGTTTCTGTTTGGAAACACTGAGGTAAATATATTTTCGTAATGTCATATATATTATATAACACCTTACTAAAAAGCCTGATATATTTTTAAAAGATATATAACATTATTTTGGATAACCCCCATAAAGTGGTAGAAGGCCAAGATAACACAGAAATATTAGCAGTAGGATAAACCATATAAAAATAAAAAGCAGTTGGGAGAGGGAAAGGGGGAAGGGAAAGCTAGAGGAAGGGGATTAAAAGGTACAAGCTATCATAAAAAATAAATAAGCTGCAAAAATATATTGTACAATACAAAGAATATAGCCAATATTTTATAATAACTATAAATGGAGTACAATATTTAAAGATTGTGAATCACTAAGTTCTACACCTGTAACATATAATATTGCACATAAATCATATCTGAATCTTTAAAAGGTAAAAAGAAAGGAGAAAGAAGGGCAATCCTTTGAGATAAAGAACTCTGATTACAGTATTTCAAAATTTCTCTGCTCTTTCCTCCAATACTTCTGTATCTATCACAGAGTACTTGGTAGGCAGGGAAAGAAGAGGTGGTATCTGATTTCTGTCACCCAGTAATTAAGTAATTAAAAGAACCATTCAACTAATAGATTGAACATTTATTATATGTCAGCCCTGAAGATTCGTTGGTTAGTTCTGTTTTACTAAGGACATGCAAAAAGACCAGCAAACAAGAACTCAAGGTGACCAGTTAATCACTTTATTCATGGACTCAGACACTGCTGAAACTTTTTATTGCCATATGCAAAACATGGTGCTAGGCATGATGAAGGATCACTGTTGGTGGTTTTAAGTGGAAAGCACTGACAATTTAAGCAGGGGCATGACTTGTCAGAACTGTGTTTAGGATCATTCTGTCTGCTCTGTGGTGGGTGGATGCCCATGTGGGTGGTTAAGAGAGAATGGATAGAGGAAAACCAGTCTGGAGGCAGTCACAGAAGTATGAATAAGAGATTATCCTGACTTGCCTTAGAAGAGAGTTTCTAAACTAAGCACTATTGATATTTTGGGCAGATCATCCCCCTCCCCAGGCCCCATGGGAGGTTGTACTGTTTATTGCAGGATGTTTAGCAGCAACCCTGGCCTCTACTAGAGGCCACTAGATGACAATAAATCCTCCCCCAGTTGTGACAATGAAAAATGTCTCCAGTGACTGGCAAATGTTCCCCAGAGGGGACAAAGTTTCTCCAAGTGACAGCCACTAAATGAGAATGATGGCAGTGGGATGGGGGAAGTGAAAGCTTCCTGCATGCATTTTGGGTGGCAGAATTGATAGGAATTTGGTAATGTACTATATACAGGGGAAGTGGAAATATAGGAATTCAATTTAGGATGACTTAGGTTTTTATCCTTGTCAACTGGGTAGATGGATATTTTATTTAATAAGAGGAGAATAGAATGGGGACCCATTATAGAAACGATGCTAGACTATGGATAGCACTTGCTGGGTTATACTAAAATTACATATCTGTACTGGTGGCTCAGACTGTAAAGAATCTGACTGCCAATGCAGAATACCTGGGTTCGATCCCTGGGTTGGGAAGATCCCCTGGAGAAGAGAATAGCTACCCACTCCAGTATTCTGGCCTGGAGAATTTCATGGACAGAGGAGCCTGGTGGGCTACAGTCCATGGGATCACAAAGAGTTGGACACAACTGAGCGACTAACATACACACACACCTCAATAGACTCTGAGGTTCCTGAGAGCAGGGCCCAATTTCTAATTCATCTTTCTATGCCTGAAACTGTACCAAAAAGTATCAGCATGTCTGATCAACAGATGTAAAAATATTGGAGAATTCAAGGAAGATTCTTAGATTTCTGCCTTGCAACACTGGGTGGGTATTGATTACATTTCCAGAGATGGAGAGAACTGGAATTAAACAATGTTTGGGATTAGGGAGATAATGAGTTCAGTATTACACATATTGATGTGGAGGTTCCTGTTTTTCATATATTGGAGATAGATACTCAATAAGCAAATAGATACATGTATCTGGAGCTTAGAAGAAATATTTATGCTAGGAATATAGATAGGAGAATCATCAGTAATTAAATAACAAAGTCATCTGAGTAAATCAGATAACCCTAAGAAAGGGTACAGAGTGAGAAGAGGGTAAAGAAAATAATCACAGGGAATACACAACTTTAATGTATGCACAGATAGTGTCCTCAGAAGGAGAACAAGAAGAGACAGAGATTAAATGCATGGGTACGTGTCCATACACACACACATTAAAACACTGTAGGATGATAGATATTTTCATGGTAAGTATTTGAGCACATATTATTTTGCCAAGAAGCCTACTTATACACATTAGCACATAAAATCTTTCTTGACAACCTTAAGAGGTAGATAGATACTATTATTATCTCCATTTCACAGATGAATAAAATGAAGTGCAAAGAGGTTAATTAACTTGCCCAAGGTTAGATACTAGTAAGTGGCAGAGCCTGGATTCAAACTGTGTGGCTAAAGAGCTTATTCTCCTAACCATTATGCTCTGGAGAATTTAAGGACATGAGTGTCTCAAGGAGGAAGAAATGACAGCTTTCAGCATACAGGTCTTCTGCATCTTTCATAAAATTTATTCTAAAATATGTTATTTTTCTTTATGCTATTATAAACGGAGCTGTATTTTTTATTTCATTTGATAGTTGTTCATTGCCAATATGTTAAAACAGAGCAGATTTCTGAGTATTGACCTGTTATGTTACACCATTGCAGAATTTTCTTATTTATTTCTAGCATCTTGTAGTTATCTTACGGTTTTCTGTATTGATAATCACTTTTTTTTCCCAAATAAAACAAGTGTCCTTTTGTTCAAATATTTATGCTTTCTATTTATTTTTCTCACCTTAGTGCAGAGGCCAACAGCCCATTGGCCAAACACAGTCCACTTCTTGTTTGTGTAAATTAAATTTTATTTAT
Organism: Giraffa tippelskirchi; assembly: GCF_054371585.1. Taxonomy (NCBI): domain Eukaryota; kingdom Metazoa; phylum Chordata; class Mammalia; order Artiodactyla; family Giraffidae; genus Giraffa; species Giraffa tippelskirchi. The sequence goes on along the minus strand of NC_137289.1, from coordinate 7,909,856 downwards.
ACATAGTCCTGCCTAGCCACATAAATATTGTCTATGGCTACTTTCATGTTAGAGCAGAAGAGTTGAGCAGTTTCACAGAGGCTATGTGGTGCACAAAATGTAGGATACTTAATATATTACCCTTCACTTGAAATGTTTTTCACTCACTTATTGCACTGGTTTGAATTCCTATATGATGATGAGTAGAGCTGGTTATGTAGGGCTGACATCCTTGTCTTCTCCTATTAGTAGGGGTTTGAAGTTGAGGAACTTCCTTTCTATTTCTAGTTTAATGAATAGCTGTTCAATTTTATTAAATCATTTTTCTTTTGAGTTTTTTTCCTCTTTTCTTCTATTAAAATGTGTTAAAATTTATTTTTGCATATTAAACCTATCTTAATTTCATGGGATAAACCTCAATGGGTCTTGAGTTATGATCATTTTTTAATGTGTTTCTGGCTTTAATTGCTGATACTTTATCAAAGATTTTTGCATTAATGGGCTTCCCTGGTGGCTCAGCTGTGAAAGAATCCATCTGCAATGTGGGAGACCTGGGTTCAATGCCTGGGACGGGAAGATCCCCTGGAGGAGGAAAAGGCTACCCACTCCAGTATTCTGGCCTGGAGAATTCCACGGACTGTATAGTCCATGGGGTCAAAGAGTTGGACATGAGGAGCAACTTTCACTTCACTTCTCTTCAGTTTGCATTTATGTTAATGAGGGGGTTTTAAATTTTATTTTACTTGTCATTTCTTCTGCCTTTGGTGTAAGGATAATCTTGGCCCGATACATTTACTTGGAGAATGATTTTTCCTTCTCTAATTTCTGAAAGATTTGGTATAGGATAAGTATCATTTCTTAAATATTCAATAAAATTGATGAATGAAGCCATGTGGACCTGGAATTTTCTTTGTGGACATTCTTGAAATAATGTCTTCTTTGGAGAAATGTCTACTTAGACCTTCTTCCTCTTTTTTGACTGGGAATTTTTTTATTACTGAGTTCATCAAGAACACCAGCAGACAATATTATAAATTTTGTTTTGACAGTCATCTCTATTCTTGTATTGACTCTATAGAGTGGATTTCTAATTCAAGTATTATATTTTTCAGTTCTCATTGAAATCTTCCTTCCAAAGTTTTTTTTTCCCCCCTCTGTCTTTCCAGAGAATGTCTCTTTCTATTCGTTTTAGGTATATTTTCCTTGACCTTATAGTGCATAATTATAATAGCTGCTACACATTCTTTTTTTCAAGGTTTTTTTTTCTTAATTTCCTTTTTCTAGCTTTAAAGAGAGGTAATTGACATATAGCATTGTGTAAGCTTAATGTATACAATGTGTTCATTTGATACACTTATATATTACAAAGTGATTATTACCATAACATTACTTAATGTCTCCATCATGTCACATAATTACATACACTCTTTGTATTATAATTCCAACATTTATATTTCTTAGGTAAAGTCCCTATTGATCTCTTTTTCCTTTGAGAATCGGTCACATTACTGTGGATATTTGTTTGTAGAGTAGTTTTGGGTTACATCTTGAACATTGTGAGAATTCTATTGTGTAGAATCAGTTTTCCATTATGATCTGGAATATGATGTTTTAATTTTAGCTAGCAATAAACCCTGTTAACTTCAAACTACAAGTTCTGTCTCCTTTTCATTAAGTATTTGTTCATATCACACGGTCTTTCTCGAAAACTTTGCTGTGCTAGTTTAAGTCTGTCCCATACATTTGTCTCTCAGGGATTAGCCTGAGCATTGTGTGGTATTTTATAGTTTATTTAGATTCTCTAAGCTTTTATTATACAGGTGTAAATCTCTCTTCTCATGCATTTAAAGTTCAGGGATTATCTTGAGATTTGTGCAGATTCATACACAGAATGAAACAATACCTACTTTGTCTCCTCAAGGATGTTCCTGTCATTTCCAGCCCCAAAGGATTCTCTTCTCTTTTCCCCTTGGCCAGAAAATTCAAGTTTCTAATGGTGTTTTAGCCACCTGACCCATCACTGGTATTGTTTTGCTTCACAATTGGGCTCTTCCCTCAGGGCAAAGCCATGAGGGAATAAAACAAGTGAGAAACTAAGTCTTAAAGTCATATCTCCAACTTTTGACTCTCCTCCAAAATTTATCCGCTTTTGTTTACTTTTCAAAGCTCTCAGTAAGATTTTTTGTTGCCTTTTGACCAGAGTATTCATGCGTGAGAAAGCAGATATATTGGTCTTCTCCTGAAATCTTGGATATATAACTGCCTTCTGTTATCTTTAAAATAAACTTTAGTTTTTAGAATGGTTTTTTATATAAAGAAAAATCAAGAAGCTAATAAAGAGAGGTATCATAAACACCACATTGAATTCCACCTCTGAAGAGCTTATATTGGTATATATGTTACAATTAATTAACTGATATTGATACTATATTATTAATTGAAGTTGATGCTTAATACAGATTTTCTTAGCTCTTGTTTAATGTATTTTTTCCTATGTATAGTCTCATCTAGGATACCACATTGCATTTAATCATTTTAGTTATTTTCTCCCTTTTTGTACTGTGTTCTATGGAAGTCAGAATGTTTAGCTTATACTTAAGGAGTAGGGAGTTATATTCTTCCTTCTTAAGGGAAGAGTAGCTACATAAATCATTTGGAACTCTTCCAAATAGGATATTGTCGCTTCTCTTTTGTTAGTTTACTTAATCATTTATTTACCTCAGTATGGACTCATGGACATTTTTATTATGCCTTGGGTTAAAATCCACTATCATCTTATTTTCTTGCTCAAATCATTCCAGCTTTGGTCCATTGACAGCTCTTTTAATTGATTGCTCTTCCACTTTGACATATTCCCATCTTGTGGGGATTTTATTTTTTGGCATCAGGGAAGGGTGTTATCATATTTTCCAATACTACATGATGCTCTGGATTCATCTTTTTATTTCCTGCTGCTCTCCAAGGTGATGGACAGGGAAGCCTGGCATGATGCAATCCATGGGGTTGTAAAGGGTCGGACAAGACTGAGCAACTGAACTGAACTGAACTCCAAGGATCAGCCATTTCTACAAGGATATTTGGGGTCATTTTATTGGAAAAGGGGTATTAAAAATGAAGACCTGGGTTCTAAATGTGCAGCTATGGGTGTGTGTGTCTGTGTGTGTGTGTGTGTGCCATTTCTTCTAAGCTCTCTCAGATAACAAAGCAAAGAAATATATGTGTGTACCCTAAGCCACATATAGGCACATTTCCATAAATATGTCTACATGTACTTAACTATAGCTACATAAAGAACAATTTCTTACTGACATCTGAAACTCTAATCTATTATTCTACAGATCACTCAAGATTCTTCTCCTTGAATAATTGTAATGTCCTACTACAGCAGTGAGAAACCTGGCACCAACCATTCACAAAGAAAATTAAACCATGTCTAAACACTAAGAGAAAGTATAACATTTCATCACATAAAGAATACCCATAAATAGATATAAATTACTAAGTGAACCAAATAGAAATTCTGAAGTTAAATAGTGTAGTAACTATAATGATAAATTCACCAGAGGCATCAACATCAGGTTTGAGGTGAAAAAGAATAAGTGAAGATGAGGATGAACCAACTGAGATTTTCCTGCTTGAGAAATAGAAAAAAAATATCAAGAAACATCATCAGAATCTCAGAACTTGTGTAGCAACATCTAGTAGACCAACATATGCATAAAAGCAAGTTTAACAGAAGAAGTGATATAAGAAAAGGATATAAAGGATACATATAACTTCCCAAATTTGATGAAAAACTACATAAATCTACACACCCAAAAGTGTAGCAAAATCTATGTAGAATAAGCTGAAAGAGATCCACACCAAGGTATACATTGAAAGCCAAAGACAAAGTATGACTTTCTAAAGTAGCAAGAAAGTAGCAGCTCATTGCATGAAAGATAGTCTCCATAAAATTTTCTCATCAGAAACCATAAGAGGCAGAGGGAAGTAGGATGGTATATTCAATATGTTGAAAGAAAAAGTATAACCTAAGAATCTATATCCATAAAAACTATCTTTCATAAAATGTAGGAGCAATTAAAACATCTCCACAGAAACAAATATTGAAAGAACATGTCACTAGAAGACATGCTATAGAAGAAATATTAGAGTTTTTCACCATGAAATAAATGGATACTAGATAAAAATCTGAATACAAAGAAATAAAGAGCATTAATAAAAGTAACTACATATGTAAATATAAGACAGTATAAATTATATTTATATAAATATAAATTAACTCTTTACTTTTCAACCCTGATTATAAGAACAATTTCATAAATCAGTAATTGTAATACAATATTGATGTTTGGCATCACCAACTTGTTGGACATGAGTTTGAGCAAGTTCCGGGAGTTGGTGATGGACAAGGAAGCCTGGTGTGCTGCAGTCCATGGGGTCTCAAAGAGTTGGACACAACTGAGTGACTGAACTGAACTGGCTGAACTAATGTTTATAGAGCATAAAGATGTAGCTTATGTAATAAAAATAGCACAAAAGAGGAAAAGAGATGAGCTATAGCATATAAAAGTTTTTGTATGCTATTGAATTTAGTTGGATATTAAACTAAACTAGATCTTTGTAAGTTAAGATATTAACAGTAATACCATTGGCTGACACTAAGAAAATAACTAAAAAACAGTAGTCCCCTCTTATCTCCAGGGGATATAATCCAACACCCTCAGTGGATGACTGAAACCATTATGGATAGTATCAACCCCTACCTATATTGTATTTTTTCCAATGCATACATACCTATGATAAAATTTAAAAATTAGGTGCAGTAAGATGAACAATGATAGAATAATTATAACAATATATTATAATAAAAGTTATGTGAATATAGTTTCTTTCTCTCCCTTAAAATATCTTACTGTACAAATTTAATGTCTTTTCCACCAAGCACTTATCACACACTGCTGTATCATTTGCAGTTTGAGGTGAAGCAGAGAAACTAGCAAGAATTTCTTTTTCACAATTTCATGGATAGATTTATTCTTACTCTAGATTATTGGCAAACTCAGCATACAGATTTTTTTCTTTCCCAATTAAGTTGATAACTTTAACTTTTTCACTTAAAGGAAGCCCTTGTATGGTGTCTTTTTTGGCATATCCAAATTGCCGTCATCACTACTCTTGTACTTTGTGGCCATTATTAAGTAAAATAAGGGTTACTTGGACAGAAGCATCACAGTTTTGTGACAGTTGATCTGATAAGTGAGACAACTACTAATTTACTAATGGGTGAGATGCAATAGACAAAGGGATGATTCACATCCCAGGTGGGTCAGAGTGAGATGGCGTGAAATTTCACCACAATAGTCAGAATAGCACATAATTTAAAATTTATGAATTGTTTATTTCTGGAATTTTCCATTTCATATATTTGGGAAGCAGTTGACTATGGGTAACTGAAACCATGGAAAGTGAAACTATGGATAAAATGGGACTAGAAGATATACATAGGAAAAAAACCAACACAGTAATTAAAACCATCTGCTAGAAACTTATTAGCACAAGAGAGAAAGTAGTGGAGGAATAAAAGAAAGATAAAAATAAGACACAGAAAATATATTGCAAATTTGCTAACACAAATCATACATCACCAGTAGTTACACTATATGTTAATGGATTAAACACTCCAATTTAAAGACAAATGTTCCTCCAATTAAAATAAATTCATTAATTAAAAAATAAAATAAAATATCAGGTAGTTACCAAACAATTATATTAGGTGATAATTCTCCACTTTTCCTATAGTGAATAAACCACTAAGTTCTTTTATACAAAATAAAATAAAATAAAGACAAATGTTGCCAAATGGGTAACAAAAATAACTTTACCCAACTATTAAGTTTTCTATAAGAGATGCACTCTAGACTCAAAGACAAAAATTAACTGAAACATGAACATGTTATACCATGCAAACAGTATCTAAAAGACACCTGGGATAGCTATAATAATATGAAACACTCGGATACCACCTAACCTGCATTCCACCCCTAGCCTGCTAGCACAGGCAGGTGAGCTTGGACACAGAAGCAAGTCATCACAGCACTATCATGTTGTCTTGCTGAAGCAGGAGAGCTCTGGTGGTTGCAATGCCTGCCCACTTTCTGGCTGGGGTAAAAAGCCATTCTCCTGCTCTCTAGCTAAATTCTGCAAGTGCAGGAGGCTGCAACACTTTCCCCAGCCCTGGCTGGGGCTGGTGAGTGTGAGGCATCACCACATTATCCCTCTCCTAGTCCAAAGCTGACTTAACACTCCCCTACCCTTTGGCTACGGTTGGCAAGCACAAGCAGTAGTGGCATACTCCTACTCCTGGCCTAAAGCTGATGCACATACATAGCCAAGGCACCCTCCTGCTGCGTGGCTAAAGCTTGCAGGTGTGCACAGTCAAGTCATTTTCCAGCTGCTTTTCTGAATCAAGAATGCAAGCTCCACCCCCTATACTAACCAGCTGCCTAGTTAAAGCCAGGGAGCACAAGCAATCCACAAAAGATACCGCTTTATCTCCTGACCCTGGTAGCCAAAAGGGTAGTGTCAGCAGACGAATGGATAAGGAAGGTGTGGTACATATACACAATGGAATATTACTCAGCCATTAAAAAGAATACATTTGAATCAGTTCTACTGAGATGGATGAAACCGGAGCCCGTTATACAGAGTGAAGTAAGCCAGAAAGAGAAACACCAATACAGTATACTAATGCATATATATGGAATTTGAAAGATGGTAATGATAACCCTATAGGCGAGACAGAATAAGAGACACAGATGCATAGAACAGTCTTATGGACTCTGAGGGAGAAGGTAAGGGTGGGACGTTCTGGGAGAATAGCATTGAAACATGTATATTACCATATGTGAAACAGAACACCATTCCAGGTTCGATGCATGAGACAAATGCTCAGGGCTGGGGCAATGGGATGACCCAGAGGGATGGGATGGGGAGGGAGGTGGGAGGGGGATTCAGGATGGGGAACACATGTAAACCCATGGCTGATTCATGTCAATATATGGCAAAAACCACTACAATATTGTAAAGTAATTAGCCCCCAACTAAAATAAATAAATTAAAAAAAAAAAAGAACTAGGATTTAAACATAGGCACTCTGGCTCCAGGAGCCATTTCCTAATTATATTGTCTTCACTATAACTTTCAATAGCTCTAGTAATAGCAATGATTATTAAATATAGTATTATGATTCCTAATTTTAGCATTCCATTGTATTCATGAGTTTGATAGCTTTTAGAAACATTATGTGCCCATTTTATCCTGAACCTTAATTCTGTTACATACTATTGATTGTAGTCAGCTGCATAAAGAACTAAGGCAGAAACACTGGCCATATGTGGTACTCACCTTTGGTACCATAAACAGGCTAAGGATTTAATCATGTGCTATTAACACAGCAGCCTTCATAAGGACTCTATGGATAAAGTATGATGCAGTTCTCACAAGAGTGCAGTTTCTATAACTTGAAGGGAGTCTGCACAGACCAAATCTAAAATTCAAATATGCAAAATAAAACAGAAAAACTTCTCATCCTTTCCTATATCCCTTTTCCTTGGTGGCTACTAAGATCTCTAAAGCTCCACAAAGCATAGCCTAAAACTTATGTAGGGGAAGAAAATTGGATTGAGAATCAAAGGTGAATTTGACTTCAAAGTACTATGACTTTGAACAAGTCATTTCAACATTCTGACACTACCCCCGTAAGTTGTAATAATGTACATCAGCTGTGTTTCAATTAAAAAAAAAAAACAGTGAGGTATTACCTCAAAAAAGAAAGACAAGTGCTAGTCAGGATGTATAGAAAAGGGAACCCTTGTGTATTGTTAATAGAAATGTAAATTGGTACAGCCATTATGGAAAACATATGGAAGTTCCTCAAAAAATTACAACAAGGCTATCATATGATCTAGCAACATCACTTCTGGGTATGTAAGAATGTGTGTGTATGTGTGTATGTGTATATATATCTGAAGAAAATAAAATTACTATATCAAAGACATCTACATTCTTAAGCTTATTGCAGCATTCTTCACAGTAAGCAAAACTGAAAACAAGTAAGTGTCTGTCAGTGGATGAATGGATAGCGAAGATGCTGTATGTATATATGTATGCATGTGTATATATGTACACAAACAATTAACTATCATTCAGCCATAAAAATGAAGGAAATCTTGCCATTTTGTGACAATATGGATGAAGTTGAAGGGCATTATGATAAGTGAAATAAGCCAGACAGAGAAAGATAAACACTGTATGATACCAATTGTATGTGAAATTAAAAAAACACTTATAGAAACAGAGAGCAGATTTGCTGTTTCCGGGGGTGGTAGAGTTTGGGTATTGGGTTAAGATCGTCAAAGGGAACAAAATTTCAATTATATGATGAGTAAGTTCTGGGGATCTGATATACAGCATGGTGACTATAGTCAATGCTGTACTGTACACTTGAAAGTTACTAGAAGAGTAAATCTTAAAAGTTCTCATCACATAGACACACACAGACTATGTGAGATAATAGATGCAATAATTAACATTATTGTGGTAATCACTTCACAATATAGGCAGTCTCCAACTTATGATGATTTGATTTAATGATATTTTGACTTCATGGTGGTGGAAGAGCCATATGCATATAGTAGAAACTTTATTTCAATTTCTGATCTTCTTTCAGCTAGTGATATGCAGTCCTATTCTCTCTCCCATGGCTGGGCCATGCAATCAGGAGGATAAACAACCCACATACTTACCACCATTCTGTCTCCAGAAAAGTATTCTATTTTTCACTTTAATTACAGTATTCAATAAATTACATGAGATATTCAACACTTTCTTATAAAATAGGATTTATGTTAGATGATTTTGCCACACTGTTGGCTAAGAGAAGTGTTCTGAGCATGCCGACTCATTAGGAAAGAGTGCTAGTCTTTCCCTGATGCTGGGAAAGATTGAAGGCAGGAGGAGAAGGGGATTACAGAGGATGAGATGGTTGGATGGCATCACCGACTCAATGGACACAAGTTTGAACAAGCTCCAGGAGATGGTGAAGGACAGGGAAACCTGTGTGCTGCAGTCCATGAGGTTGCAAAGAGTCGGACATGACTGAGCGACTGAACAACAAAAGGTTAAACTATGATGCTCCATAGGTTAGGTGTATTAAATGCATTTTTGATTTAACAATATTTTTCAACTTAAGATTGGTTTATTGGGATATAAGTTGAGGACGATCTGTATACATGTATATCAAACCATCATGTTGCACATTAAACCTATATGATGTTGTGTATCAATTACTTCTCTATGCACCCAGAAATTAAAAAAAAAAAAAGATCAAAAACATAAAAGATAAGGTACAGGTGTTTAGCCAGAGAACTCTCCAGAAACCTTAATGAGATCTTCTAATTGCTAAATTATGGGCTGAAATGTCAACTGCTACAACTCTCATGATATAATAGATGACAAGGATAGTGGGATGGATGGTAGATTGTTTAAATAGTCAAGGGTTACAAGGCAATAAATTTAAAGGAATGATTTTTCAAGTGCTATAATGTTCTTTTTAGTGAGTCAGCTTGGCTAAGCTACAGTCCCCAGGTACTCAACCAAACACTAACCTAGGTGTTGCCGGGAAGGGCTTTAAGGAAGATTATTCTGGAGGACTACTTCAGTGGGATTGACTACATAATTTGTAAGGCCTCAAAAGCAGGGCTGAGGCTTCCCTGAGAGACAAAAAATTCTACCTGGGTCATTGCCCACAATTACATAAGCCAAGTACGTGTATATGTGTGCCTGTGTGTGTGCGTGTGCATGTGTGTGTCTATGTTCTATCCACCTACATATCCAATCCTACAAGTTCTGTTTCTATGGTGGAATCCTCACTGACATGTGTGTGCCTGTGCCCATGCACATACACACCTCCCACTGGACATCAATTTCTCTAAGAGTTGTCTGCATTCCATCTCTGTTTACCCTTAAAGGACTTTGCACCTTCAAGTATCTACTCTTTCTCCTGTATCTTCAATCCTCTCTGCTTGATTGGCTTCCTCAGCATTCAAACATTTCCTGGTATTTCCTGGGATCTCACAGTCTCCAAGCTCTCCAATCATAGTACTGATTTTTAGTACTGTTGTCAATGACTGGGTAGACAACTCTGCCTACCTATGGAATTCAGTATTAAGAAGTCTGATTGTTTTCAGATATAAGCTGAATTATCTAATAATAGCTATGTTAATAATAAGGTGATATTTTGGTGTCTATATGTAGATTCTTTGTCTTGCCTCGTAACTGGCTCAGAACTTGGTTAAGGCAGAGGGTTTTATTTATTTATCACCTTGTAAAATCTCCAAAAGCTTAGGACTTGGAACAGTACCTTTAAAATAATTTTTCATCTTATTATAATGATCAGCCATATTTTGAAATCATGACTACAGTGAACACCTATTTGGTGTCCAGCTCATCTCTTCTGAGAACTGCCTACTTGAAAAATAGGGCAGAACTTTTAGAAACCATATATTTGATTTTGTCACCATGCTTCTGGCCATAATACATTGTTGTAGACATGGGCAGCTGACATAAGTTGAGGTATTCAATGTCACTTTGGGCTTAACAAGATGGGTGGGGAAGAGAGAGAGGGAAAGCATGGACAGTACATCATAGGAACTAAAATTAATATGCAAAAATTACAGGGTATTAAATTTATGACACTTATAAGGAATGATAAACAATGCTCCACTGATGACATTTGGAACACATGTGAATCATGGAAAGAGATTTGAGTGTAGAAACATAGTTTGAAGCTAGATCATAAAAAGCCTTAGTCCATGAATAATTTGGAACTTTACTTGGATTGTATGGGTTTCTTCTGAGAAATTTTTTGTCATGATAGTGGTATTATTATATAGTATATGCAAAAGTATTTGGAGGACCATGAGATAAAAGTCAGAGACATTATTTGAGAGGTCACTGCAATTGTTTAAGTCTGACGTCAGGAAGAACAGAAGAGAAAGAGAAGGGAGATTCATGAAATCTTTAAAACATAAAAAAATTGGTGTAGCTGATGATAAACTTAAAGTCACATATTAAAACTCAACGTTCAAAAACCTAAGATCATGGCATCTGGTCCCATAAATTGTGGCAAATAGAAAAGGAAAAAGTGGAAGCAGTGGCAGGTTTTATTTTCTTGGGTGCCAAAATCACTGTGGATGGTGACTGCAGCCATGAAATTAAAAGACACTTGCTCCTTGGAAGGAAAGCTATGACAAACCTAGACAAAGTATTAAAAAGCAGAGACATTACTTTGCCAACAAAGATCCATATAGTGAAAGCTATGGTTTTTCTAGGAGTCATGCACAGATGTGAGTTGGAGCATAAAGAGACTGAGCACCAAACAATTGATGCTTTCAAATTGTGGTTCTGGAGAAGACTCTTGAGAGTGCCTTGAACAGAAAGGAGATCAAACCACTCAATCTTAAAGGAAATCAACCCTGAATATTCATTGGAAGGACTGATGCTAAAGCTGAAGTGTCAATACTTTGGTCACCTGATGCAAAGAGCCAACTGATTGGAAAAGACTTTGATGCTGGGAAAGAGTGAAGGCAGGAGGAGAAGGGGATGACAGAGGATGAGATGGTTGAATAGCATTACTGACTCATGGACATGAGTTTGAGTACACTCCAGGAGATAGTGAAGGACAGGGAAGCCTGGCACACTGCTGTCCATGTGGTCATAAAGAGTCAGACATGACTTAGCGACTGAACAACAACAAATTTATTTATTCAACAGATATGACGATTGTGGGTTACATATTCACAAAATATTAGAACTTGAAACAATTGAAGTAATTATTAGATAATTTAGTTCAATGCCTTCATTAGCAATCTGAACAAATTGAGGCCAGAAAAGAGAATCAACTCCTAAGATTATAAATTAGTGAAGAAAAGAATTGAGACTAGCACATTCTTCTATTATTAGAGAAAGGGTAGGGTTTTTTCCCCTTCCAAAACACATTAGCATTCATAGCAAGAATATTTTCCACTTTAAAATGAGGGAAATTGCATCTTCTACCAGTTAACTCTAAAGAATTCTGATAAAATATATTGCCTGTCTAAAACATGTAAATACAAACAATTTTCCCACTTTAACTTCTACTAATTGGAGAAAAATCTACCTACCACATTAAAGCTGTAGAGGACAGCAACTATAGAAGATTTATGAAGGCATTTGGAAGGACATATGCTTAGAGAGTTTATCCAAAGCATAATATGAATAGAAATGAGAAAAAACAAATGAAAGTCATATTAGTAAGTATAAAATGCATGCTGCTTAAATATCATATTTAGATGTCCTTGGTTCCAAATCAAAAAGATAAAAATGCTGGCATTTCTTGTAATTGTTGTGAAATGAAATGAGAACAGATATAAAGCATATATTCCACACTTGGCCTGTTTTAGCAACTCAATGAAAGGAGGCCATTGTTACTGTTGATGGTTTCATTATTATTATTTGTACATAATCAGACATTATTCACAATGAAAAATGATTTCCACAATTTCTGGATTTGCTAGCACTTGTGTATCCTTCACATTGATTTAAATAAGTTCAGTTCAGTTTAGTAGTTACTGATAACAAACTATGTGCTAACCACCCTTCTAGCCACTGGAATTAAAAGAAAAATTAGTCCTCATTCCAAAGTCATAGTCAATTGGGAAGGTTATTCATATGCAACAATTTATTTTAAGACAAGATTTACACGAAAGGACAGGTATGGTATGGGAGCAGAGATGATTATATTAAACCTGCCTAAATGTGTATAAGGATGCTTCTTAGATGTGGTGATGCTCATACTATGTTGTCAGAGATAAAGACACATTATCCAGGCCTATGTGATTCCAGGTAGATAAGGAATAGCAAGAGAAAAAGTATAGAGGCACAACGTAGTATGGTATTAATACATTTGAGAAATTATAAAGGAAAACACTCAAATAAGTGTATATCTACATATACTCACATACATATATATCCGTATATATATCCACCTGTGTGGGGATGTGTGTGTGTATATACATATATATATATATATACACATACATGCCTGTGGGCGTATGCATGTGTATATACATATATATATATATGTATATATATATATATATATATATCTACCTACTCACACTTATTCCAATGTTTTCCTTTACAATTGCAGAAAATATATAAAAATATAAAATATATTTTATATAAGTGAATATTAAGAATATTTTTGTACCAAAAAATGAGAACATAAATGAAATGGACAAATTCCTAAAAAGATGCAACCTACCACAACTGAGTAAGTAAATAGAAAATTGGAAAAGACTTCTAATAATATATATGTGTGGACGACCTGGTTCTATGAGTATCCATACACTGGCAAAGGAGATGCTGCTACAGCAGATGTGTCCATGCCATGTGTCCAGAACAGTGGTCATTCCTCATGTGCCTATTCTCTAGATGCCAGCTCTAAGGCTGCTGTAAAATCACTTAAGCTCAGGATATCTGGCCACAGGCCAGAGCCACCTGTATCCCAACCTTGAAACCACTGTTGCTCCGTGAATGCCCACACTCTGCACTCTGGACCTTCGCTCTGTGACCAGTCCACAAGGGACTGTGCCTTGCACACCTGGAGTAATGCTGCAGTGAGAGGACCTGAGCCCCAGGCACTGGAACGACCAGCACTCTGAACTCTGGAGCCATCATCTCTTCATGCGTGCCTGTGTGTGGTGCATGTGGACACACATACACACCCACAGGCATGCACAAATCCATGCTACTCCACAGCAAACTGAACAGTCAGACTGAGAAATGGGCAGAGGAACTGAATAGACATTCTTCCAAAAAATAAAAAAAGGATCTACAAATGGCCAAGAAGTACTTGAAAATGTGCTCATCACTAATCATTAGGGAACTGTAAATCAAAACTGCAATGGAATATCATGTCACACCTGTTAGAATGGCTATTATCAAAAAGGAAAGAGATAAATATTTACAAGGATGGAGAAAAGGGAACCCTCATATCCTTTGCTGGAAATATAAATTGTTCCAAACATAATGAAAAATAGTATATGTGGCCTTAAAAAATTTAAAGTAGAACTACCATATGAACCAGAAATCACACTTCTGGGTATATATTCAAATGAAATGAAATCAGGATCTCAAAGAGATATCTGTACTCCCATGTTTATAGCACTATTATGCACTGTTGCCAGGATATGGAAACAACCTGTGTCCATCAATAGATAAATGGTTGAAGAAATTGTGGTACACACACACACACACACACACACACACACTAGAATATTATTCAACCTTTAAAATGAAAGAAATCCTGCCATTTGTGGCAACATGGATGAACCCAGAAGATACTATGTTAAGTAGAAAAAGACAGACACAGAAAGACAAATACTGTATCACTTCATTTACATGTGGAATATTAAAAAGTTGAGCTCATAGAAGCAAAGAAGAATGGTGGCTGCTAGGAACTAGGAGGGAAGTTTTGGGCAAAAGAGGAGATGTAGGTCAAAAGGGTACAACATTTCAGTTCTAAAATGAGTAAGTTTTGGAGACCTAATGTATACCATGATGACTCTAGTTAACAATGTACTGTATACTTGAAAATTGCTAAGAGGGTAGATCTCAAGTATTCTCACTGCAAATAAATAGGTAACTGTGAGATGATAGATTTGTCACTTTTCTTGGTTTGGGCAAATATCTCACAATGTATTTACTTAAGAAAATAGCACACTATATACTTTAAGTACATTAAATTTTCATTTGCCAATCATTTCTCAGTAAAGCTGGAAGAACAGTGCTGATTATTGGTAGGGGAGCCGTGAAATCTGTGGCACTTTAACTTACTCCAGTTTAATCTTCTGTTCCCTCTGTCAGCAGTAGCCATGAAAATAACAGAGTGCTTTCTAGGTAGTAGTGCCTAGTACTAGAGGGAGCAGAAGAGACCTCATTCATAATACTCATAATTACAGTTACCCCTTTAACGACATGAATTTGGAAAAACTCAGCAGCGGCTACAGACTGGAAAAGGTCAGTTTTCATTCCAATCCCAAAGAAAGGCAATGCCAAAGAATGTTCAAATTACTGTACAATTGCACTCATTTCACATCCTAGCAAGGTAATGCTCAAGCTAAGCTTCAACAGTATGTGAACCAAGAACTTCCAGATGTAAAAGTTGGATTCAGAAAAGGCAGAAGAACCAGAGATCAAATTGCCAACATCCACTGAATCATAGAAAAAGCAAGATAACTCCAAAAATTTATCTACTTCTGCATCACTGAATACGCTAAAGCCTTTGATTGTTTGGATCACAACAAACTGTGGGAAATTCTTAAAGAAATGGTAATACCAGACCATCTTACCTCTCTCTTGAGAAACCTGCATGCAGATCAAAAAGCAACAGTTAGAACAGGACATGGACCAACAGACTGTTTCCAAACTGGGAAAGGAGTACGTCAAGGCTGTATACTGTCACTCTGATTATTTAACTTATATGCAGAGTACATCTAGCAAAATGTGGGGCTGGAAGAATCCCAAGCTGTAATCAAGATTGCCAGGAGAAATATCAATAACCTCAGATATGCAGATGACACCACCCTAATTACAGAAAGTGAAGGGGAATTAAAGAGCTTCTTGATGATGGTGAAAGAGGAGAGTGAAAAAGCTGGCTTAAAACTCAACATTCAAAAAGTGAATATCATGGCATCTGGTCCCATCACTTCATGGCAAATAGATGGGGAAAAATGGGAACAGTGACAGACTTTATTTTCTTAGGCTCCAAAATCACTGCAGATGGTGAGTACAACCATAAAATTAAAGATGCTTACTCCTTGGAAGAAAAGCTATGACAAACCTAGACAGTGTATTAAAAAGCAGAGACATCATTTTGCTGGCAAAGGTCCATATAGCCAAAGCTATTGTTTTTCCAGCACTCCTGTATGGATGTGAGAGCTGGACAATAAAAAAGGCTGAGCACCAAAGAATTGATGCCTTCCAACTGTAGTGCTGGAGAAGACTCTTGAGAGTCCCTTGGACTGCAAGGAGATCAAACCAGTCCATCCTAAAAGAAATTAACCCTGAATATTCATTGGAAGGACTGATGCTGAAGTTGAAGATCCAATACTTTGGCCACCTAATGTGAAGAGCCAACTCATTGGAAAAGACCCTAATACTGGGAAAGATTGAAGGTCAGATGAGTAGGGGATGACAGAGGATGAGATGGTTGGATGGTATCACCGACTCAAGGGACATGAGTTTGAGCAAACTCCAGAAGATGGTGAAGGATGGGGAAGCCTGCATGCTGTAGTCCATGGGGTCACAGAGAGTTGGACATGAATGAGTGAATGAACAACTTCAACAACATGGGTTTGAATTGTGCAGGTCAACTTATATGTAGAATTTTTTCAATAGTAAATACTACAGTAAGAAAATTAGAGATACCAAAGGAAAATTTCATGCAAAGATAGGCTCGATAAAGGACAGAAATGGTACGGACCTAACAGAAGCAGAAGATATTAAGAAGAGATGGCAAGAATACACAGAAAAACTGTACAAAAAAGATCTTCACGACCCAGATAATCATGATGGTGTGATCACTCACCTAGAGCCAGACATTCTGGAATGTGAAGTCAAGTGGGCCTTGGAAAGCATCACTACGAACAAAGCTAGTGGAGGTGATGGAATTCCAGTTGAGCTATTTCAAATCCTCAAAGGTGATGCTGTGAAAGTGCTGCACTCGATATGCCAGCAAATTTGGAAAACTCAGCAGTGGCCACAGGACTGGAAAAGGTCAGTTTTCATTCCAATCCCAAAGAAAGGCAATGCCAAAGAATGCTCAAACTACCTCACAATTGCACTCATCTCACATGGTAGTAAAGTAATGCTCAAAATTCTCCAAGCCAGGCTTCAGCAATACGTGAACTGTGAACTTCCAGATGTTCAAGCTGGTTTTAGAAAAGGCAGAGGAACCAGAGATCAAATTGCCAATATCCGCTGGATCATCGAAAAAGCAAGAGAGTTCCAGAAAAACATCTATTTCTGCTTTATTGACTATGCCACAGCCTTTGACTGTGTGGATCACAATAAACTGTGGAAAATTCTGAAAGCGATGGGCATACCAGACCATCTGACCTGTCTCTTGAGAAACCTGTATGCAGGTCAGGAAGCAATAGTTAGAACTGGACATGGAACAACAGACTGGTTCCAAATAGTAAAAGGAGTATGTCAAGGCTGTATATTGTCACCCTGTTTATTTAACTTATATGCAGAGTACATCATGAGAAACGCTGGGCTGGAGGAAACACAAGCTGGAATCAAGATTGCTGGGAGAAATATCAATAACCTCAGATATGCGGATGACACCACCCTTATGGCAGAGAGTGAAGAAGAACTAAAGAGCCTCTTGATGAAGGTGAAGGAGGAGAGTGAAAAAGTTGGCTTAAAGCTCAACGTTCAGAAAACTAAGATCATGGCATCTGGTCCCATCACTTCATGGGAAATAGATGGGGAAACAGTGGAAACAGTGTCAGACTTTATTTTTTGGGGCTCCAGAATCACTGCTGATGGTGACTGCAGCCATGAAATTAAAAGACGCTTACTCCTTGGAAGGAAGGTTATGGCCAACCTAGATAGCATATTTAAAAGCAGAGACATTACTTTGCCAACAAAAGTCCATCTAGTCAAGGCTATGGTTTTTCCAGTGGTCATGTGTGGATGTGAGAGTTGGACGGTGAAGAAAGCTGAGCGCCGCAGAATTGATGCTTTTGAACTGTGGTGTTGGAGAAGACTCTTGAGAGTCCCTTGGACTGCAAGGAGATCCAATCAATCCATCCTGGAAGAGATCAACCCTGGGTGTTGAAGCTGAAACTCTAGTACTTTGGCCACCTCATGTGAAGGGTTGACTCATTGGAAAAGACCCTAATGCTGGGTAGGATTGGGGGCGGAAGGAGAAGGGGACGACAGAGGATGAAATGGTTGGATGGCATCACTGACTCGATGAACATGGGTTTGGGTAGACTCTGGGAGTTGGCGATGGACAGAGAGGCCTGGCGTGCTGCAATTCATGGGGTCGCAAAGAGTTGGACACGACTGAGTGACTGAACTGAACTGAACAGTACTCCATGATCCGTACTTGCTAGAATCTGTGAATGCTGAACCACTGATATGGAAGGACCACATATATGGAATGCTAGCTATAAGTTACACATGAATTTGCAACTGCATTGAAAGTTGGTGCCTGTAACCCCCACACTGTTCAAAGGTCAACTGTAATTATTGGCTCTGACCTGTATGGTGATTCATTGGAAGGCCTGCTCCAAAGACTTGTCTTTATTCCACCTAACTGGGAACTACCACTAAATAGGCCCATGCTAAGGCTGCAATAGGTATACATTTACAGGCTAATGCCTTAGGTTGCTTCTGCCTGAGATGATAAAGTTTCCACCAGTCAAACAATAACAAAACACCTTGGTAGGAAAGGGTGGGGAAAGAGATGTTCACAGGGCTTCGGAAACATTAAATATATTCCTGGAAATCTAGAAGGCCACACACATGCTCAGTGCTGTGCAAATGTTCAGGAAAGACATGAGAAGGCCCTGTGCTTTTACCTCTTGCTGACTTCAAGCACTACGGTGAAGCACTACAGAAGGAGTAAAAGCTAAACTATGTGTACGGTGCATAGCTATGTGTTAAAGCCATGCCTCAACACACAGAGACAGTCCCTGGAAAAAAATACTGGAAGAGTATTTTGGTAATAGGTGTTTAAAGAAATTTCAGTACAATTATTAGTTGACTATTGAACTAACAGAGCAGAGATCTAAGTGGACACACTTGAAAAATAATACAGACATTACAGAATTTAGTACACGTAAGTCATTAAACAAACAATCACAATAAGATTAATAGTAGATTTCTTATCAGAAACCATGGAGGCAAGAAGGAAATGGGATTAGAATTTAATGTAATGAAATATATATTACAAATTTTATAACTAGAAAAACTATCCTTCAAAACTGAGGGAGAAATTAAGACACTGCTAGGAAAGAGTTTGTCTTTACCAGATCTGCCTACAGCAAATATTGAAGGCAGTCATTCAGCCTAAACTAAAAGGACTCTAGATAGTAACTCAGTTCTATATAAAGAAATAACACCAAGTAAGATAACTACATAGGTAAATATATTTTTATATAAAGATAAATATGTTTTTCTTTATAAATTCTTTTTTACTATTTGATTTAAAAAACAATTTATTAAAGCAATAATTATAAGTCTAAGTTGATGGGTATACAATGTATAAGAACATGTAATCTGTGACAATAACAACATAAAGAAGTGGTAAATGTAGATATACAGTAGCAGACATTTGTGTACACAAGGGCTTCCTTTGTGGCTCAGCTGGTAAAGAATCCGCCTGCAATGCTGGAGACCTGGGTTCAATCCCTGGGTCGGGAAGATCCCCTGGAGAAAGGAAAGGCTACCCACTCCAGTATTCTTGCCTGGAGAATTTCATGGACTGTATAGTTCATGGGGTCGCAAAGAGTCAGACATGACTGAGCAACTTTCACTTTATTAAGTTGGTATTAGGACGATCTAGGCTGTTATACATTTAAGATGTTACTTGTAATCTCCTGGGCAAACACTGAGAAAATAACTCAAAGGTATAGTAAAAGAAGTAAAAAATTTTTAAACAGTACACAAGAAAATATCAATTTAATTGTAATGGAGGAATTGAAGGAGCAAAAGGACACAGACATGTAAAAACCAAATAGCAAAATGGCAGAAGTAACTCGTTCCTTATCCGTAATTACCTGAAATAAACATGGATCAAGTTCTCCAACTAAAAATGGAAGATATTACCCACACACCTATAGACAATTAATCTTTGACAATGAGGAAAGAATATACAATGGAAAAAAAACAGTCTCTTTAACAAGTGGTGTTGGGAAAGCTGGAGAGCCACATGTAAATCAATGAAGTTAGAACACACCCTCAATACCATACATGGGAATAAACTGAAAATTGCTCAAAGACTTACATATGTGACACCGTAAAACTCCTAGAAGAGAATATAGGCAAAACATTTTCTTACATAAATCATAGCAATGTTTTCTTAGGTCAGTCTCCCGAGGCCATAAAAATAAAATCAAAAATAAACAAATGGTCCTAATCAAACTTATAAGCTTTTGTATAGCAAAGGAAACCATAAACAGAAAGACAACCTACAGACTTGGAGAAAATATTTTTAAATGATGCTACTGACAAATGATTAACTTCCAAAATATACAAACAGCCCATACAGCTCAATATCACAAAAATATAATCCAATCAAAATGGACAGAAGATAAAAATAGACATTTCTCCCCTTCCTGGACCCCCCACCCACCTCCCCATGGCTGATTCATGTCAATGTATGGCAAAAACTATTACAATATTGTAAAGTAATTAGCCCCCAACTAAAATAAATAAATTTATATAAAAATAAATAAATAAAATAAAACTAATGAAAGCAGAAAAAAAAAAATAGACATTTCTCCAAAGAAGACATACAGATGGTCAACAGGCACATGAACAAAAATGCTCAACATCACTAATTATTAGACAGATGCAAATCAAAGCTACGATGAGATATCACCTCACTCTGGTCAGAAAGACCATGATCAAAGTTTACAAATAGTAAATTCTTGAGAGAGTGTGGAGGAAAGGGCACCCTCCTACAGTGCTGGTGGGAATGTAAATTGATGCAGCCACTAGGAAGAACAGTATAGAGATTCCTTAAAAAAGTAAAAATAGAGCCCCCATATAATCCAGCAATCTCACTCCTGGGGATATAGCTGGAGAAAACTCAAATTCAAAAAGATGTATGCACCCCAATGTTCAGAGCAGCACTATTAACAGTAACCAAGACATGGAAACTACCTACATGTCCATCAACAGATGAATGCATAAAGATATGGTATATATACACAATGGACTATTCAGTTCAGTTCAGTCACTCAGTCACGTCCAACTCTTTGCAACCCCATGAACCGCAGCACGCCAGGCCTCCCTGTCTGTCACCAACTCCTGGAGTCCACCCAAACCCATGTGCTTTGAGTCAGTGATGCCAGCCAACCATTTCATCCTCTGTCATCCCCTTCTCCTCCTGCCCTCAATCTTTCCCAGAATCAGGGTCTTCTCAAATGAGTCAGTTCTTCACATGAGGTGGCCAAAGTATTGGAGTTTCAGCTTCAAAATCAGTCCTACCAATGAACACCCAGGACTGATCTCCTTTAGGATGGACTGGTTGGATCTCCTTTCAGTCCAAGGGACTCTCAAGAGTCTTCTCCAACACCACAGCTCAAAAGCATCAATTCTTCGGCGCTCAGCTTTCTTTATAGTCCAACTCTCACATCCATACATGACCACTGGAAAAACCAGAGCCTTGACTAGATGGACCTTTGTTGACAAAATAATGTCTATGCTTTTTAATAGCCTGTCTTGGTTGGTCATAACTTTCCTTCCAAGGAAAGTTTAATTTCATGGCTAATTTAATTTCTTTTAATTTCATGGCTGCAGTCACCATCTGCAGTGATTTTGGAGCCCCCCAAAATAAAGTCTGCCCCTGTTTCCATTGTTTCCCCATCTATTTGCCATGAAGTGATGGGACTGGATGCCATGATTTTAGTTTTCTGAATGTTGAGCTTTAAGCCAACTTTTTCACTCTCCTCTTTCACTTTCAAGAGTTTCTTAGTTTGTCTTCACTTTCTGCCGTAAGGGTGGTGTCATCTGCATATCTAAGGTTATTGATATTTCTCACGGCAATCTTGATTCCAGCTTGTGCTTCCTCCAGCCCAGCGTTTCTCATGATGTACTCTGCATATAAGTTAAATAAGCAGGGTGACACTATACAGCTTTGACGTACTCCTTTTCCTATTTGGAACCAGTCTGTTGTTCCATGTCCAGTTCTAACTGTTGCTTCCTGACCTGCATACAGGTTTCTTAAGAGGCAGGTCAGGTGGTCTGGTATTCCCATCTCTTTCAGAATTTTCCACAGTTTATTGTGATCCACACAGTCAAAGGCACTGGCATAGTCAATAAAGCATAAATAGATGTTTTTCTGGAACTCTCTTGCTTTTTCGATGATCCAGCGGATATTGGCAATTTGATCTCTGGTTCCTCTGCCTTTTCTAAAACCAGCTTGAACATCTGGAAGTTCACAGTTCACGTATTGCTGAAGCCTGGCTTGGAGAATTTTGAGCATTACTTTACTACCATGTGAGATGAGTGCAATTGTGCGGTAGTTTGAGCATTCTTTGGCATTGCCTTTCTTTGGGATTGGAATGAAAACTGACCTTTTCCAGTCCTGTGGCCACTGCTGAGTTTTCCAAATTTGCTGGCATATTGAGTGCAGCACTTTCATAGCATCACCTTTCAGGATTTGAAATAGCTCAACTGGAATTCTATCACCTCCACTAGCTTTGTTAGTAATGATACTTTCTAAGGCCCACTTGACTTCCCATTCCAGGATGTCTGGCTTTAGGTGAGGGATCACACCATCGTGATTATCTGAGTTGTGAAAATCTTTTTTGTACAGTTCTTCTGTGTATTCTTGCCACCTCTTCTTAATATCTTCTGCTTCTGTTAGGTCCCTACCATTTCTGTCCTTTATTGAGCCTATCTTTGCATGAAATGTTTCCTTGGTATCTCTAATTTTCTTGAAGAGATCTCTAGTCTTTCCCATTCTATTGTTTTCCTCTATTTCTTTGCATTGATCACTGAGGAAGGCTTTCTTATCTCTCCTTGCTATTTTTTGGTACTCTGCATTCAAATGGGTATATCTTTCCTTTTCTCCTTTGCTTTTCACTTCCCTTCTTTTCACAACTATTTGTAAGGCCTCCTCAGACAGCCAGCCACCAAAAAAAAAAAAATGAAATGATGCCATTTGCAGCAACGTGGATGGACCTAGAGAGTGTCATACTGAGTGAAGTCAGACAAAGAAAGACAGATTATCATATGATATCTCTTATATGTGGAATTGAAAAAAAAATGATACAAATGAATTTATTTCCAAAGCAGAAATAGATTCAAAGACACAGAAAACAAAGTTATGGTTTCCAAATAGAAAAGGGGAAGTGTTAAAGTGAAAGTTGCTCAGTTGTGTCTGACTCTTTGCAACCCCATGGACTCCTGGCCAGAACACTGGAGTCAGTAGCTGTTCCCTCCTCCAGGGGATCTTCCCCACCCAGGAATCGAACCAGGGTCTCCTGCATTGCAGGCAGTTTTCCTGCATTGCAGGAAAGGGGGCAAGGGATACATTTGGAATTTAGGATTAACAGATACATGCTACTATATATAAAATTGATAAACAACAAGGTCCTACTGTATAGCACAGGAAAATATATTCAATATCTTGTTAATAGCCTATACTGGAAAAGAATCTAATATATATATATATATATATATATATATATATATATATATATATATATATATCTGCATGTGTGTGTGTGTGTGCATGTTACTGAATCATTTGCTGTACACCAGAAACTAACACAACACTGTACATCAACTATACTTCAATTAAAAAATAAGAGAGAGACTGGCAGAACAGATTAGAAAACATAACCCAACTATAGGCTGTCTATAGGAGGTTCACTTTAGATCCAAGGACACAAATTTGTTGAAAATTATGGAATGGTAAAGACATTCCATGCAAATAATAATCTATGAAATCTGGAGTGGCTATACTAATATCAACAAAAGAAACTTTAGGTCAAAATTTGTTATAAGAGTTAAGGAAGGACATTATATATTTATAAACATTTCAGTCAACCAAGAAGATATGATTACAAACACATACACACTTAACAACAGAGCCCCAAAACATATGGAGCAAAAACTGATGGAATTGAATGGGGACATAGATATTCTATAATTAACTAAGATTTTTTTCCAATAATAAACAGAAAATCTACATATTATCAGTGAGGGCATACTAGATTGACCAATACCATATACTAATGAGCCCTAACAGCCATCAATAGAAGGCTTCAACAACAGCAGAATATACATTTTTTTCAAGTTCACATAGTACATTTCCAGGATAGACTATATGTTAGGCTACTGTTTAAGTCTATATAGATTTTAAAAGATTAAAATCATACAAAATATATTCTTCAGGCAAATGGACCATAGCCCATCAGGCTCCTCTGCCCATGGGATTCTCCAGGCAAGAATACTGGAGTAGGCTGCCATTTCCTCCTCCAGGGGACTTTCCCGACCCAGGGATCAAACCTGCATCTCTTAAGTCTCCTGCATTGTCAGGCAGGTTCTTTACCACTAGCGCCACCTGGGAAGCCCTACTACTTAAGTCTATGCAAATTTTAAAAATTAAAATCATACAAAGTATCTTCTCCAGGCAACTGGAATGAAAATAGGGAAACTGGAAAATTCACAATCATGTGGGGATTTAACAACAGAGTCTTAAACATTCAATGAGTCAAAGAGGTGATCACAAGAGAAAGTAGAAAATACTTCAAAGAGAACAAAGACTCTCTATCATAGCACTGCTCAGAGAGAACTATACAGCTGTGAAAGCTCCCCTTAAAATTAAACAAAGCATCAAATCCATAAGCTAACATTAGAAACTAGAGAAAAAAAATGAAGTCTAAAACTAGCAGAAGAAAAGAAATAATAAAGATCAGAGATAAATGAAAGAGAGAATAGAAACATAGAATTAATAAAAATAAAAGTTGGTCATCACAAAACCAAAATTGACAAATATTTAGACAGAATATCTCAGAATGAAAGAAGACTCAAATTACTAAAATTGGAAGTGAAAGTGGGGTTATTACTACTGTTTGCTAAAATAAAATGAATTACAAAAAACACTATAAACAATTATACATCAACAATTTATTTAACCTAGGTAAGATAGATTACCAAAAACACAAAGCCTACCAAAACTGACTTTAAAAAGAAGAAAATCTGAAGAGAAAAAAAGAAGAGAATCTGAAGAGAATTATAATAAGTAGAGATTTTGAGTCAGTAATCATAAACCTTCCAACAAATCAATCCCAGGGATTCACTGAGTAAATTCTACCAATATAAGATGGTGGAACACTTTCTAAATAATTCTTTGAGGCCATCAATACTCTGATACCAAAACCAGGAAACGATACCACAAGAAAAAGAAAACTACAGACCAATAACCCTTATGAATATAGATGAAAAATACTAAACAAAACACCAGCAAACCAAATCTAGTAGCATATTAAAATGAAATGTATACCAGGGATGCAATGGTGGTTCAACTTATAAATCAAGGTAATATAGCACATTAACAGAACCAAGAAAAATAACCATAAATGATCATTTCTACTGATACAGAAAAGTAAAACTCAACAAAATCCCATAACTTTATGATGAAAAACCAAACAACACCCAACATACTAAGAATAGAATTGAACTTCCTCAAACATGACAAAGGGAATACATAAAAAAACTCATAGATAACATCACACTCTATGACTACAATCAGGTACTGAAATAGACAACAATATTCCTGATTATGGAGCCAAGGTTTTATGATAAAATAAAAGAGCAAACTGTTTCCATTTTACCTTACTTGGTGTCTCATCTTTGTGCTCAGCTGAGGTCTCCTGAGGCATCTAAACAATGATTGAGCATGTTTGGTTGTAAATTCTGTCACATTTCTGTGGAAGGTGAGACTCCTATAGTAAATAACTTTGGCCTGAGGATTTCCCCCATCAGCCTGGCAAGACCTTTCCTAGACATGCAGTACAGTATGAAACTTTCTACACAGTTTTCGTTTCTCCACCTTCCCATTCTCCTTCATATAAGTTACACCTGCTTTGTCATCCTGCATACACCTACTTGCCCCAATAGATCTCCTGCATATCTCAACATGCCTTGGTGTCTGCTTCTCAGAGAACCTGAACTAATATACTCTGCATGCTCCAGTTACACATATCACTTTTATGTATAATTGTTTTATGGCACTTATACTATACTCTAATGATTATTTCTTTTGGGGGGCTGTGACTGTTTATTTTTTTTCCATTTTTTTAAAAACTATTTTTAATTAAAGGATAATTGCTTTACAAAATTGTGTTGGTTTCTGCCATACGTACGTGCATGCTAAGTCTCTTCAGTCATGCCCAACTCTTTGTGACACTATGGACTAGAGCCTGCCAGGCTCCTCTGTCCACGGGGATTCTCCAGGCAAGAATACTGGAGTGGATTGCCATGCCCTCCTCCAGGGGATCTTCCAACTCAGGGATCAAATCTGCATCTCATTATCTTTCCTGCATTGACAGACATGTTCTGGTTTCTTCCATACATCAACATAAATCAGTCATTGGTACACATATGTCCCCTTCCTCTTGAATCGGCATCCCACCTCCCGCCCCTTCCCACCCCTCTAGGTTGTTACAGAGCCCAGGTTTGAGTTCCCTGCGTTAATGACGATTTATCCTCACTTAAGGCAGGAGAAGTGGACAACAGAGGATGAGATGGTTGGCTGGCATCACTGACTCAACGGGCATGAGTTTCAGCAAGTTCTGGGAGCTGGTGATGGACAGGG
Source organism: Giraffa tippelskirchi (assembly GCF_054371585.1). Taxonomy (NCBI): domain Eukaryota; kingdom Metazoa; phylum Chordata; class Mammalia; order Artiodactyla; family Giraffidae; genus Giraffa; species Giraffa tippelskirchi. The sequence continues at coordinate 7,883,203 of NC_137289.1, read as the reverse complement.
AAGCCTGGCGCTTTGCAGTCCATGGGGTCCTGAAGAGTAGGACATGACTGAGCGACTCAACTGAACCAGCTGTGGATGATGGTGAAGTACAAGGCAGAGCCACATGTTACAAATGGTCTACAGGTGTGTGAACTTGTCATCAGGTTAACTAATTGGTTGGCACACATAAGGTAATTACTAATTGGCACCTGAGGCAGTTGCATCTCCTGGGCTGATTAAGTATCCTGAGCTGCCTTGTCTATTTATCCCATAGGCTGTACAAATATTATCTTTCCATTGGTGCCATGACATGAAATAGTTTAGAAAATGTTATAGAACATGCCAGAATCTTTGTGTCAAAGGTTGTTACTGTTGTTCAGTCACTAAGTCTACACTTAAGCAATTTGGAAAAATAATAAATTGTAGTGGATTTTGATGTGTCCATCCCCTCCCACAGTGGAAATCCCTGACTGAACATTTCAGTAGTTCATTAAATGCTTAATGAATGAAATGTATGTTTCACTCTGCACAAAAATTTTTAGATTGCAAAAGATAGAGTCACTTAGTGAGTTTCATAAACATTTGTTAAATGGAAAACTGAAACTGAAAGTAGAAAATACCAGGATGAGAATGAACTTCACACTTTTAGATGAACTGTATAACTTCCTGTTATCAAATGATCATCAATTAATTGGCTCTGCCTTTGGACGGATTTTGTGCTAAAGGGGGTTATTTCAACAAAGATCAAAGTTCTGAATAAAGACTTAATGCAAACTGAAAAATATGCCTGAAGAAATTTATATGCATGAATAATCCATACTAATGAATTAGCAAATAGGATCCTAATGAAAACATGACTTTAGAAATCATGAGGCTCCTTATTAAACTTTCAATGTTAAACCTGATTTGTAGATAGAATCATGAAACACTGAAGCTTGCAGAGGTCTCAGAGATTACATAGCCCTGCTCTCTCATTTTAAGAGAAAGAAATGGGGATTCTGAGAAAAATGACTGGGCAATGTCACAGAATGAAATGGTGACATCGTCAAAAATAGAACTAACATTTTCTGGATTTTAGTCCAGTGTTTTGGTCTGTCTTCTTAGAATTACTGTTCTAGGAAACAGCAATATTTAAAGTCACTGATAAAATATCTCCCTCAGAAGGTACACAAGTGGCAAGAAACCAGATTGGTGGGAAAAAGCAAGGATTAGATAGAGGAGGTGCTGTGGAGGAACAGATTTTAAAGAAAGAAGAAAAAGGGTTTTTTTCACTGCATACCTCACAAATGGACACAAGCAAAACATATATGACGGCTTCCCAGGTGGCTCAGTGGTAAAGAATCCACCTGCCAATGCAGAAGAAAGAGGTGAATTCAATCCCTGGTCCAGGAAGATCACACATGCTGCAGAGCAACTGAGTTCATGCACCACAACTACTAAGCCTGTGATCTAGAGCCTGGGAGCCGCAGTTACTGAGCCCAAATGCCGCAGGTTCTGAAGCCTGCTTACCCTAGAGTCTATGCGCTGCAACAAGAGAAACCACTGCAATGAGAACCCCATGCACCACAACTACAGAGTAGCCCCTGCTGGCCATAAGTAGCAAAAAGCCCATGCAGCAGTGAACCCCAGCACAGCCAAAGTAAATAAATTAAAAAAAAAAACAAAACAAAAACAAGGAGAGAGAGAGAGGAAGAAAAAGCCAATAGCATTCACAAATATTTCAGTTATTTGGAAGTCATCAGTTCAGCTCAGTTCAGTCGCTCAGTTGTATCTGACTCTTTGCAACCCCATGGACTGCACACGCCAGGCCTCCCTGTCCATCACCAACTCCTGGAGTTTACTCAATCTCATGTCCATTGAGTCGGTGATGCCATCCAACCATCTCATCCTCTGTAGTCCCCTTCTACTCCTACGCTCAATCTTTCCCAGCATCAGGGACTTTCAAAAGAGTCAGTTTTTCATATCAGGTGGCAAAAGTATTGGAGTTGCAGCTTCAAATTCAATCCAATGAATATTCAGGACTGATCTCCTTTAGGATGGACTGGTTGGATCTCCTTGCAGTCCAAGGGACTCTCAAGAGTCTTCTCCAACACCACAGCTCAAAAGCATCAATTCTTCGGCACTCAGCTTTCTTTATAGTCCAACTCTCACATCCATACATGACTACCAGAAAAACCATAGCTTTGACTAGACGGACCATTGTTGGCAAAGTAATGTCTCTGCTTCTTCATGTGCTTTCAAGGTAGGTCATAACTTTTCTTCCAAGGAAAAACCATAGCTTTGACTAGACGGACCATTGTTGGCAAAGTAATGTCTCTGCTTCTTCATGTGCTTTCAAGGTAGGTCATAACTTTTCTTCCAAGGAGTAAGCACCTTTTAATTTCATGGCTTCAGTCACCATCTGCAGTGATTTTGGAGCCCCCAAAAATAAAGTCTGCCACTGTTTCCACTGTTTCCCCATCTATTTGCCATGAAGTGATGGGACCGGATGCCATGATTTTAGTTTTCTGAATGTTGAACTTTAAGCCAACTTTTTCACTCTCCTCTTTCACTTTCATCAAGAGGTTCTTTAGTTCTTCTTCACTTTCTGCCATAAGGGTGGTGTCATCTGCATATCTGAGGTTATTGATATTTCTCCCAGCAATCTTGATTCCAGCTTGTGCTTCCTCCAGCCCAGCGTTTCTCATGATGTACTCTGCATATAAGTTAAATAAGCAGGGTGACAATATACAGCCATGATGTACTCCTTCCCTGATTTGGAACTAGTCTGTTGTTCCATGTCCAGTTCTAACTGTTGCTTCCTGACCTGCATACAGGTTTCTCAAGAGGCAGGTTAGGTGGTCTGGTATTCCCATCTCTTTCAGAATTTTCCTCAGGTTATTGTTATCCACATAATCAAAGGCTTTGGCATAGTCAATAAAGCAGAAATACATGATTTTCTGGAGCTCCCTTGCTTTTTCGATGATCCAACGGATGTTGGGAATTTGATCTCTGATTCCTCTGCCTTTTCTTAAACCAGCTTGAAGATCTGAAAATTCACTGTTCACAAACTGTTGAAGCCTGGCTTGGAGAATTTTGAGCATTACTTTACTACCATGTGAGGTGAATGCAATTGTGCAGTAGTTTGAGCATTCTTTGGCCTCTCCTTTCTTTGAGATTGGAATGAAAACTGACCTTTTCCAGTCCTGGGGCGACTGCAGATTTCCAAACTTGCTGGTTTATTGACTATGGCAGTTTCGCAGCATCATTTTTTAGGATTTGAAATAGCTCAACTGGAATTCCATCACCTGCACTACCTTTGTTCGTAGTGATGCTTTCTAAGGCCCACTTGACTTCACATTCCAGGATGCCCAGCTTTAGGTGAGTGATCACATCATCATGATTATCTGGGTCATGAAGATCTTTTTTGTACAGTTCTTCTGTGTATGCTTGCCACATCTTCTTAATACCTTCTGCTTCTTTTAGGTCCATACCATTTCTGTCCTTTATTGAGCCCATCTTTGCATGAAATGGTCCCTTGGAATCTCTAATTTTCTTGAAGTGATCTCTAGTCTTTCCATTCTATTGACTTCCTCTATTTATCTGCATCGATCACTGAAGAAGTTTTTCTTATCTCTCCTTGCTATTCTTTGGAACTCTTTCCTGTCTGTTTTTTATAAGGGTGCTAATCCCATCATGAGGGTTCCACTGCCATAATCAAATTACCTTCCAAAGGTCTTATCTCTGAATACCATCATATTGAGGATCAGGATTTCAAAACACAAACATGCTATCCGTAACACTCCCCCCAAACACACATGCACACACACACACATACACATATCCAACTATATTCTATCATGTTAGGCACCTCATTCAAGACTGGGTTGGTTGTTAATTGCATCTCTGAATCTGATCAACCTCCCTACTTCACCTATAGTAATTCAGGGTTGGGCTGTGGAAGTTAGGTAGTAGCCTGGCTTCATCCACCATCTTATCAAGAACAACTCTGTCAGCTTCTCATTTATTACTCACTTCAACAAAACCCTCTATGTCAACTTTCTCTCCAGTCCCCTGAACACTGCTTCTTCCCTTCACATCAGGTTTGGTACCTGTACATCATTTTTTAAAATATTATCAAATACTGACCTAGAATAACATAGTAAAAAGAATATGGGCCTAGAAATCTTATGTCTAAGTCACAACTCGTCATAGGCCTTATTTATTCACCTATAATATGGGGGAAAAATAAAATTGCTGCTATCCTAAATGAGACAGTTGGAAAGCACAAATTAGATAATGGATGGGCTTCCCTGGTGGCTCAGATGGTAAAGCATCTGCCTGCAATGTGGGAGACCTGGGTTTGATCACTGGGTCGGGATCCTCTGGAGAAGGAAATGGCAACCCACTGCAGTACTCTTGCCTGGAAAATTCCATGGACAGAGGAGTCTGGTAGGCTACAGTCCATGAGGTCGCAAAGAGTCAGACGTGACTGAGCGACTTTACTTTTCCATACAAATCTTTGGATACTGTTAGGTAATACACAAATTCTATGGGATATATCAATTGTTGTTGCTGTGATCATTTGAGATAGTGAGCCAGAGCTTTCCCTGAGCTCAGCCACAGACCTTTCGTGAAATCCAACAACCCAAATATCAGTCTCTGGGAAGCTTCCATATATCCCCAAGAAGGAATTGTTCTCTTTCTTGTTTGACAGCTTACACTTATTTGTTTTGAAAACTGAGCTTACTGCAAAATCTGGCTTTTCATTTCATCCAGATTAACAGGAGATCAAACCAGTCTATCCCAAAGGAAATCAACTCTGAATATTCATTGGAAGGACTGATGCTGAAGCTGAAGCTCCAATACTTGGCCACCTGATGTGAAGAGCCAACTCATTGGAAAAGACCCTGATGCTGGGAAAGATTGAAGGCAGGAGGAGAAGGGGACGACAGAGGATGAGATGGTTGGATGGCATCACCGACTCAGTGCACATGAGTTTGCACAAACTCTGGGAGACAGTGAAGGAGAGGGAAGCTTAGAATGCTGTAGTCCATGGGGTCACAGAGTCAAACACGACTTAGTGACTGAACAACGTCTCACAAAATCCTTGCTAATTTTATTATAGTTTGTATAACAATCGTCTTATATTTTTCTCTCTGACCAAACTCTCATAATCCCCATGACCAAGACCATGTGTCTATATCACTGGTGTCTAAACAATGTAGTTTTTGGTCCTGATAATGTACTGAGTAATTATTTAGTGCCACTGACATAAAACAGCATTATAATCTGGAGATGCTATTTCCACTTTGTGCCAAAGCTATGGACACTGGAAAGGCCTAAATGTTAACTGTGGTAGGAACATAGGGGCCTTCGTGAGCCACACACTCACTAGCCCATCTCTGAATCATGAGTATTTAATTAATTTGTGCTTTTGTTTACATCCAGATTCACTGAGCACATTTCCTATTCTCTGTAACTCTTCCCCACAACATCTGTGAGATTGGGTTTGAGATTTGTATCATCAAAACTGAGGTTAATAACAGAAACTATTTCTTTAGAACATGGAGTATCATTTAGACCAATTACTTGTAATCCAAAGGAATACATTTATTTAATAATATTCCTTCTGATAGCACTGAAAGAACATTAATTCATTGCCAAATTACATTGTAAAATTCGTTCAAAATAGGAATAAATGAATGTATTTAATAATAAAATCGAATAATGCTGCAGCAGACAATCTATATTAAGCATCATACAAGTCAAATAAGAGAAGTATCAAGGACAATGAAATTAGTATTTTTTATATTTGAAAGCAATTGAGATAGATGTTTTTAAGTGCTCATAAATCTTTATGGTCACAACTGAGTTGAATAGATGAAACAGATTAATTTTAACTGAAGATAATAGAATAATAGAGGAAGAGGATTTATAAGTATGATTCATTCAGAAGAAACATTATTTGTTATTTGGGGGTTATAATGAAGCTTATGCCAAATACATTTGTGCAAGAGTGGGTGTTGGGATATTTAATCTGAAACAATGAACATTAGAGAAATCTCCATTTTCATCTTCAAGACATTATCAAAAGGACTTTTCTTTATACTAAATCTTGAAAACCTAAGAACTTACCTAAATGAAAATAGATTATCTCTTTATTATATTAGCAATAGTTAATTTCTGTGAATGATTTTTACTGAATTTTGAATAAACTATTTAATGCCTGGTTTGCTGCAGTTAGGAGAAGGCAATGGCACCCCACTCCAGTACTCTTGCCTGGAAAATCCCATGGACAGAGGAGCCTGGTAGGCTGCAGTCCATGGGGTTGCTAAGAGTCTGACACGACTGAGCGACTTCACTTTCACTTTTCACTTTCATGCATTGGAGAAGGAAATGGCAACCCACTCCAGTGTTCTTGCCTGGAGAATCCCAGGGATGGGGGAGCCTGGTGGGCTGCCGTCTATGGGGTCGCACAGAGTCGGACACAACTGAGGTGACTTAGCAGCAGTTGCTGCAGTTAAATCTAGTAGTTGTAAATCTAGAACATTAAGCTTTGTTTTGTTTAATAGTAAAAATCTATGCTTCCTCAAGTCAATTCAATCAATTATTTTCAAGAATGATTCTTTTGCCATGAATGCTGTGACTGTTTATTGAACCATCCTTAGTGATTATGTCTTTGTACAATTAGTTAAATAAGAGAAAAGTAATGATTATTGGTTCAGTTGAATTTGTGCCTTTTATATGCCAGGCGCTTAACTAGGTGAACCATTTTCATGCATTCTTTCTAGTGATAATATAGTGATTTCATGCCTGTTTGAAATTGTGACTTTCTTGTTTGATTTTATAATGATACATGCCAAATATAGAGCTCATTGGACTCTTCCCAGAGGATTAAATTTGGGATTCAAATTGTAAGATCTATTTTTTTAAGACAAAATCTCCCAATAAGATATCCTCATACAAATCTCATACAGTAGATGGTGTGGCCATGAATGATATGCTGATTTCCAAGATCAGCTCTGGAATAGTCTTTGATTACAGAAACCCATACCTCACACCATATGCAAAATATAACTCGAAATGGATAAAATGTCTAAATGTAACAACTAGTACTATAAAACTCCTAGAAGAAAACACAAATGTATTTGGGGCTCTGGATTGGTAATAGTTTTCCAGATCTGACACAAGAAATGCAAACAATCAAGGAGAAAACAAATACATACAGATAAATTAGACATCAAAATTTAAAACTTTTGAGCATCAGAGTGAAAATCCTCTTCAAATATCTTTTGGTTAGTGAAAAAAGGTACCAATGTAGGTCTTTCATAAAAGCAAAGTGGCATAAAGCAAACTTTGAAAAAGCCAGGGATACCTGTATTCCCAGATCAAGATCCTTGGTCACTTCTCCAAAGTCCCTTTCACCTCATAAGCTGATACATTCACAGGTTCTGGGGATTAGAGAGTAGACAAATTGGAGGAGCCATCACTGATATCACATTCACAGTTATGAAAAACCACATTAGCAGTACTTTAGTGTCCCCTGTATCTTCCTCCTCTCCACATATAATCAATATCCTGATTTTTGAGATAATAATAATTATCTTGCTTTCCCCTATATTTATGCCACTTAAGTATGTATTCCAAGGTAATAACTTGCCTCATGTTGAAGAACTGAGTAGCAAGCATAAAATGAGCTATGTCAGAAAGGGGAAACATCACCACTATTAAAGAAAGCCTCACAGGGTTAGATAAGCTGAAAAGTCAGTTCTCAGGTTCCCTGAAATTTTGTAAGGTTCTCTGTTGGGAAAATCAGTGCACAAATTCACAGTGAGTCCCAGGAAATATAGAGCCAACCAAGTTCAGGACATCTGCCAGATGTGTAGTATGAACCAGGTACTGAATGTCGGGCAGAGATACAGTCAGGTTGGAAGTGCATTTTCTTCATAATTTAGAACTCCCTGCTCCATTATCTTGATTCCAATCTTGCTGTTTAAGATCTTTGTCTTGTAAACATGTCTACATACTCAGGATTAAAATTTAATAAGTCTTTTGTACTTTACAGTACAAATTATTTTGTAACTGCAGACTGATTTTTATGGTCTATCTCCACTCAATTGCATCTTACAATTGCATCTTACACTTGTGCATTTAGTTTACGTGAAAGTTTGGAAAACAGTGTTCTAATCAGACACTGATTCTCTTCTAAAGCCTGCTTTGCCTATAGTTGAAGAGGATTCAAGTTGACTGGTGTTCATTGCTGGCTGGTATCATAAGATCACTTCTCCTCCACCTTGAAATACTATAGTTGACCTTTGAGCAACATGGGTTTAAATTGCATGGGTCCAGTTATACATGGATCTTTTGCAATAATAAATACCAGAGTACTACATGATCTGCATTGGTTCAATCTGTGGATATGAATGAACCAGTGATACAGAGAGCCAACTCTCAGTTATACATGAATTTTTGATTGTGCAGAGGGTCAGTACCCATAACCCCCTCATCCCTGCTGTTCAAGGGTCAACTGTATCATTCTTCCATACAGAACTCATATGTATACCCATATGTACACTCAAATACAACTAGCCCAGGCAGAGCTTATATATACCCTGGAAAATTGCTTGGAGCACAGAGGGCTGATCTACTTTCAATTTAGGCTGGCATTGCCTGTGGTGATCAAAATAGCAGAAAACTAGATGGGGATTAGAGTCTATTGACTGAGAAACTCAGGCTAATTTCTTGTGAAACAATCTAAGGTAGATTTTATTATGAGTCAAATCAGTTGCCTAGAATAGGTTTTTGACAAAGGAATCAAAAATAATGGTATAGTGAAATCAGAGAACATTTCCAAGGACTGAATTTTTAATTTTTATATGTCCATGAAGCATTATATTGAGAAAATAAAGCCTTTATGGGCCTTGAGGGACTTTTAAACAAGAACATACATGCAAGAAAAAATGATATGACAAACCATTATGAAACATTCCAGGAGCATTAAATGAATAAGGCTGAAGTAGTGGGAAAAATGTGGCTGTTTACACATAACTACAATATTTTATTAGCACTGATATAGAAAAGAAAGCATATAAAAGGACATATTGTGCATAGAAAGTACCTTATTTTTATGACTAGTACTGATGCATACACTTCTATTAGCTCTTCGAGTTACTTTAAATGGAATCAGAGAGGAAAGCTTGTTAGTGGAGTTCTGCCACTTAAGTATATAAAATAAAAATGTCTTTAGAAATGAGCCATATCTCTGAAATTTTACTCTTTAGTCTAGACCAGTAATGCCAAGGCAAAGAATTGACCTTGACCTCAAAATGCCATCATTTTGAAAAGGTATGTCTGATTTTTTAGCAAGAAATAACCCTTACCCACAGAGCAAAAGGCAAACAGACTGAAAAATATTTTCAGATATTTTCTTTTCTCCACATCATAGCTGCAAAGTCAGAATAAATCTGGGTTTCTGGACAGTAGGAGAACTGAATTGGATATGATGAAATACTACCCTTGAGGCCAAAGGCTTCCTTTTTGAAGTCTCTTAACGTATAATTATCTTAGCTGATCACTCACTATGTCACAAGCATTATGCATTTTATATATACTAACTTCCTTAATTAAACAATCTCCTCACGAGAGAGAAACTCTTCAATTTTATCCCCACTTAGCAGATGAACATAGCTGTGTCAAATACAGTGAATAACTCACACCACAAATCCAAACTAATAGCAAATTCTGTTGCCTCTACTTTCAAAATTAATCAGACTCCCATCATTTCTCAAAATCACTACCTCTACCAACATCATACAACATTTGGTAATTATAATAGTCTTACAACAATATTCTCATTTTCCAGTCTGGTAACTGAAATCAGAAGGGCTGGATGGATTCCACAAGATAATATGACTGCTCACTTGAACTAGAACAACACATATACTGCTACTCATTTCCAACACTCAGAAATTTTTCTTCAACAAGATGATGCTAGTTTCTAAACTCAATGTCAATATGTGAATGATAAAATAATGATCTCATGTGTGAAGCTGCTGCTGGAGAGATTTTTGCTTGAGTGTTTCCTTTGTCTTTTTCTTGTGGGGGGACACTTCTATGGAGTGGCAATCATACTTTTTAAAAAGCATTGTTATTTAAATACAGATATCCTCTCAAAAAATTTCAGAAAGACTTGGTAGGAGTTACGTGACTGAATGTTATTATGATGAAAATAGAGATAATAGAAAATAGGCTATTTTAAGGTCAAACAGATCTTGGAACCAATTATCTTCTGTATATTCCCCAAAGTGCCCCTTGTTGTAGGGCCAGGAGCCTCCCCAGACCTACAGTAGTGCCCCTGGGCCCTGGTGCACCCCCTTTTACCCCTACCACTCCTCAAGGGGTCCTAGAGCCACAGATCACAGAGCCTGAGTGCCCTCCCCTTGGAGGCCTCCCAGGTCGTGTGAGTCAGCCCCAGACAGGACTGCAACTCAAAGCTTGGCATCTGTAGTTCATTGAGGAATACAGGAAATGAGTCACATAAGCGAAATATATAATTAAGCATTCAACCACAGCAAACAGAAATTTTTTAATCCAGAAACCAATTTTTCAAGATACTACTGGAGTATAAAGCTAACTTCTGTTTTGTTTGTGCTCTTCATGATTCATTTGGGTTTCTTTCACCCTGTCACAGTTTACAATACTTTATTGTTAGAGTTTTCCAAATGTCTGACCCTGGTTTTGCTAAATTGAATGACTATTATCCACCAGAAAATGTTTTGTCATTAAATCCTGTGTGGGCATCACATTATATTTTAATAACTTCTTAGGGTACTATCTAAATACAACAAAAATTGGTAAACCATTAGCTTTCTAGAACAAATGGGTAGTAAAAACATAAATAGCAACCAACTTCCACAGCTGATATTCACTTAGGAAACATGATTTTTGAGGTTGAGAAGTAATTTAGAGAATTATGATTTGTTTATATACGCTAGTTAAACTGTGGTTTCACTTAAATCTTTTGTTAGTACACAGAGGTTAATAATCATGTAAGAGTATGAAATATCAAAATATAATGTCATACAATTTCCCAAAGGACAATTGGTATCTGCTGAGTCATTCTATTCTTCTCTTCAAACTGCTTGAGAAAATTGTTTGAGAAAAAAACTAGTGATATATAAAGGAAAAATCACTAAACTAGAAGTGAGAACACCTGGACTCTAATCTCAGCTTTGTCTCTTAATATCCAGAGCAACTTAAGTTGAATTATTTACTTTTTATAATTCATAACTTTCACATGTTTAAAGTAGGTATGTCAATCTGCCTTATTATAAACAGTATTAAGATAAAGAGGTAGTATTTCCAAAAGTTTCTTTGTGAAATGGTAACCATGGAAAATGAATTTAACATTCCACCATTTGCAGATAACAGACACAATAAAATAGGGTGCAACCTGCATGAGTAGGCAATTAGAGAAAACTGACATATATGTTCCAAAATATTAATGGGTTAATGGGATGTTTGAGAGGGAGTGAATATCATACACTGTAAGAAATAGGATTGGAAGAGAGAGTGGATAAGAAATATAGAGGGACCTACCTACTGAGAATTGTTTCAATGGCTACAAACTGACCTTTGAAAGCACCTAGTTACATCAATTACAAAACAAGCAGGGCATAGTAGTCCTCTCTGACACTGGTGACAGGACCCCAACTCAGTTACCTGCTGTATATAAAGTGCAATAGGGCAAAACACACAGCTGCACATGAACGTAATCGATCTTAGAAGGACTTGCACTCTATCATGAGAGAAAGAAGTAATAACAACATCCAGGAGAAAAGTCAAAGGATCAAACCAAACACTCTATTCATGTTTATTTGGGTCAATTACAGACCAAGACACTTCTCTTATTTTCCCAAGATAAGTAAACATAAAACATAACAAAATCAAAATGATGTCTTGTTATCATAGGTCCTATATCATATCATAGTTCCCATAGCATAAAACTGAGTTGACTGTAACATTCATAGTAGATAAAAAGTATATTAGCTATTGCAGGAAAAAGAGTATGTATTTTCATCTACATCCCCCTCTTCAAGCTCAGTATCATTCAAGAAAGCAAAGGCACTATTAAACTAAATGAAAATTAAGGAATAAGCAACAAGATAAATTTAAAAATTAAAGAATAAATGAGAGATAAACAAAATTAAAAATGAGATGTCATAAATAATACATGAATTTCTAGAAATTAAAAATTAAAACTGCATATAAGAAATCCTACATAGAGGAGCCAATGTGTCAGAAGACGAAAGCAATGTTTTGGAATACAAATTCAAGGAGCTTCCTGAGCATACAAATGAAGAGTACAAATAGGTGCAGAAATTTTGCCATTTGAAACAACATGGATGGACTTGGAGGGCACTATGCTAAGTGAAATAAGTTATATAGAGAAAGACAAATACTGTATGATATCACATATATGTGGAATTAAAAAATACAACAAATTAGTGAATATAACAAAAAAGAACCAGATTCACAGATATGGAGAACACACTTTGTTATCAATAGGGAGAGGGAAAAGAAGTGGATTAAGGGGATTAACAAGTACAAACTATTATATATAATAAAATAAGTTACAAGGATATATTGTACAACACAGGGAACATAGCCAATATTTTATAATAACCATAAATGGAATATAACCTTTAAAAACTGTGAATTACTATATTGTACATTTGTAACATATACTATTGTACAGAAACTATACTTCAATTAAAAAATTTCAAAGCATTTGATAATACTAAAGATAATAAGAGCATAGAGGCCAGCACAGAAAGGAAGAATGAAATGGAGTTCATGCCTTTAAAAGAAGTTAGTCATATAGCAGGATAAAAATAGAGTTCATAAAGTTTAATTACAGAATTTTGATCAAAAATAGTAATACTGAACACAAATGGGTTAAGTTATGCTACTAAACACTAAAGTCTCTCATACTAGAAAATGACTAAATATAACATGTATATAGTTTAATCCAATTTAAAGTCAAAGGTTTGGTGCCATGTATGCCCCTAAAGCCAGAAGGTTATTCTCTGCACTAAAGCTTTTTATCAATAAAAATGAAAAATGCAAATGAATGAATCCCTGACTCATAAAATAAAATCAAGAACAAAAAAGTAAGTCAATAGAAACTGCAAAAAATGAAAAAAGATATGAGGTAGATAAAAGACTATAAATAATACATCAAAATACTCTGCTTTTAAAAAAATAAATCACTAGATAACGTGATCAATAAAACATGAATAAAGCACAAAATTGCAAAATGATATGACAGGAAAGAAGTATTGAAATAGAGAAAAAAATTAATAATCAAGACACTAATTGCAAATATCTTTGCAAATAGGTTTAAAAACCCAGATGAAATGGGTAATTTCTTAGGGAAATACCAGAAGTTATCTTCTTTCTTTAAAAGGCTCAAGCAGACAAATTTCCATTGAATAAATAGAGGAATTTATTAAGTAAGTACCCCCTCAAAAAGCACCAGGGCAAGGAAGCTTCACAGAAGAAATATAGTGAATCTTTAAATACCAGATAATCAAATGCTCTAGAAATTATTCCAGAGCATTGAAAAGAAAAAATAAATCTGCAATTCTTTACTTAACTAAGTATAACATTGTCTAAAGCAGATGGGGTAAAAAGAAAGACTACAGACATCACTCATGAATACTAAAGCAAAGATACTAAATATTAGCAAATAGAATCCAATACCACATTAAGGAAATAACACATCATAATCAATTGGGACTTGTTCCAGTAATGCAAAGGTAGTTCAACAGTAGGCAAATCATTAAAAGTTTGTACTACATTAATAATGAAAAGATATATTACTATTTCCACTGGTCCTGAAAAGGCATTTGACAAGCCCCCAGACACAAAAGAAGATACTGGCTTTAGGATACATAGATAAATGTATTCTAAAACCAGTATCTTATTTAATAGGGAAACATTAGCATTATTTCTGTTAAGAAACAAGGCAAAGATTTCTACTATATTGCCTACTGTTTTAATTTGTATTAGAATTATCAGTAAATTTAGACAGGCAAAAAACAATTATATATATAACAGGAAATGAGGAAGAATAAAACTACTTCTTCCATTTGATCCATTTTGTCCTGAAATTTTTCATTTTATTGGATCTAAATTTATTATTATTTTTTAGAGCAGTATTTAGGTTTCCTGGAAAAATTGAGCAGAGATTACAGAACATTACTTCCCATATACCCCTGCTCCTTACCCTACCCACACAGTTCCCTCTATTATTAACATTGTGCCTTAGTATAGTATATTTGTTACAGTTGATGAGCTAATATTAATATATTACTATTAACTCTAGTCCATACATTAGGGTTTCTTCTTTGCCCCACACACTTCTATGTGTTTGAAAAACTCACCACATAATGTGTCTCTCATTACAATATCATATGGAAGAGCTTCACTGCCATAAATATTCTCTGTAGGTTTCTAATGCCCTTTACAGCACAACATCCAGAAATATATAGAGTCTGTATGTATATGTAGGAGATTCACATATATCTTTAAATTTCACAGGATGATAAGGCTGCAAACCTGATGGATATTTTTTTCGGAAAAAACACAAACCAAAAAACTGATGTCTTCAAGCTGACTGACTGCCCTTTCAAAGGAACTCCCTCTTCTGGAAAAAGCAGTCACTCAAATAATCACCGGATCTATCTTTAAAGTTTATTATTTTTCCCTTCATGATTTGTTTTTGTGTGTTTATGCTGTTTTAGGTTTTCTTCAACTTCATTTTTTAGACTACTAATTCACTTCCCTTTTCAGCATTGATCGTATTCTTTTCCATTTTGTCTATTGCAATTTCAAATGCAAAATCATGTTCAAATGCAAATCAAAAGTACAATGAGATACCACCTCACATCACTCAGAATAGCCACATCATTAAGTCTACAAACAGTAAATGCTGGAGAGGGTGTGGAGAAAAGGGAACCCTCTTGCATTGCTTGTGGGAAAGTAAATTGATACAGCCACTATGGAAGATGGCATGGAGAGTCCGTAAAAAAACTAGAAATAAAACCACCATATGACCCAGCAATCTCACTGCTAGGCATATACCCTAAGGAAACCAAAATGGAAAAAGACACATGTACCCCATTGTTCATTGCAGCACTATTTACAACAGCTAGAACATGGAAGCAACCTAGATGTCCAACAACAGATAAATGGATAAAGAAGCTATGGTACATATGTATAATGGAATATTACTCAGCCATAAAAAGGAGCCATTTGAATCAGTTCTAATGAGGTGGAGGAACCTAGAGCCTATTATACAGAGTGACGTAAGTCAGAAAGAGAAATATAAATATCATATACTGATGCATATATATGGAATCTAGAAAGATGGTACTGATGAATTTATTTGCAGGGCTGCAATGGAGAAACAGACATAAAGAACAGACTTATGAACATGGAGGGAGGGGTGGAGAGAGAGGGTGAGATGTATGGACAGTGTAACATGGAAACTTACAATACCATATGTAAAATAGGCAGCCAATGGAAATCTGTGTGACTCAGGAACTCAAACAGAGGATCTGTGACAATCTAGAGGGGATGAGGAGGGAGATGGAAGAGAGGTTCAGGAGGGAGGGGACATGGATGTACCTATGGCTGATTCTTGATATTTGACAGGAAACAACAAAATTTTGGAAAACAATTATCCTTTCAATTAAAAAATAAAGTGGCAAAAAAAATCCATGTTCACAAGAAATTTTTGATATATTCTAATTGCATCTCTTCAAGAGCTAACTTTTGTCTTCTTTAATTAATTCTATTTGAATGTGGATCAGGCTTCCCTGGTGGCTCAGCTGGTAAAGAATCTGCCTGAAATGCAGGAGACCTGGGTTTGATCCCTGGGTTGGGAAGATCCCATGGAGAAAGGAATGGCTACCCACTCCAGTATTCTGGCCTGGAGAATTCCATGGACTGTATAATCCATGGGGTCACAAAGAGTTGGGCACGACTGAGCGATAATGTGGCTCATCTGTATTGACAGTTATATTGACTTTCTTCCTTCATGTTACTGAGACTCTATAAGAGAGCTATATTTCTCATTAATCACAGTTTTCTATTCCTCTGGCACCCATAAAAGTCAGTTAGAGGCTCTTTTTGAGAAGTGGCAAATACTCCAGTGGTAGAAGATAGTGGTTTTGTGGGTCACCATTGAATAAAGAGGAAATTAGACAATCTGCTGAGATGTAGGAATGAAAAATTTATGCTCCCAAGTTTCTTAGAGAGATAAACCAAACTTTTAATTGAAAAGAAAGAGCAATTTCTCCAAATGAGCATATTATTTAAAAGAATTGCCTTTTCAATATGTATAATGGACAATAAATTGATACAATGTTTATCACAATTCTCAGGAAAGAATGTCAAACACTGTAAAGGTAGAAGAGTAGAATTCAAGGAGAAGATAAAGAGGCTTTTTATGTGCTTCCTTTGACGCTAATTAACCACAGGTAGAGGCAATGCCTTTGCACCATCCTTCCATTCATGCTTCCTGATTTCCTCTCTCTGATGTTGAAACTTGCGTACTTTTTTGTGTAGCTGCAGGCCCCCTCATGTACCAGGAGCAATTCTTCTAGAGCAGAAACATCCTACCTGAATCCTTTTCTCTGGGTTCATCAGGGATTGGGAAGGACAATCAAGTACTATACAGCAAATTAGTAAATATACAAGTTCAGTTCTTCTTTGAGGGGATTCATAGACTGAGGTCCCTTAGGAAACCCTGAAACACTGGATTTTACCTCTAAGCTTTGAGGAGAGGCAAACCTTCTCTTCTGCTGTTTCTCCCTCTACTCCCTCTACTACTACATTTGGTCTCAAGGAGCTAAAGTCTCCAGAATGTCACAAAGATCTCAGAGAAACTTCTACTCAGTTGGACCCTTCAGGCTCTACAAACATGGTGGTCCTAGTTGTTATTTCACTCCAGATACAAAGACAGGAGAAAAGAGCAATCAGTACCTGAAGATCCACCTTCCCATGCCATCTAAAAGCGTAGGGGATAGAGAAAGGAAGGCAACAAAGACCTTGTGAAATTCCCAAATTCAGATCCTTACTCAACTCAGTGAACATCTATCATATTTTGTGTTAAAATATGAAAATGGAGTCAGGAGAAAATACCATTGTTTCAGGTTAAATGCAGGTGTGTCAATATCATTGAACTGAAATTAACTATGAGATTCAAAATGCATTTTAAATATGTTTACAATAAATAGTCTGTTGTGACTGAACCTATTCACTTATACTAAAATGAGGTATTGCTGCTCTAGCCAATTACAACATAAGAGCATTTTTACCGAAACTTTAATTACCTAAAGTTTTTTGTTTTTGTTTTGCAAATTATACTAGTAGAAAAGCCTTTGATGAAGAACAAAACATAAAAGGGAAAAATCCAATTAGATTTAGTAATAGAAATGTTTATTTCATTGGAATTATGCTTTAATAGTGTTAAGGAATTTCAGTTTTACACTAAATAAAAAAGTCAGGAAAAAAAAAAAACCTAGAAGAGGCTGGAAATAGGATGATATGTCCTTTTCATTTTTCCAGCTAAAATTTCATTCAGCTTTCTAGGATATACAAGGTGAAAAAATAGTTAACACTTGGGTCTTCCCTGGTGGTCCAGTGGTTAAGACTCTGCATTCTCTATGCAGGGGGCACAGGCACCAAGATTCTGCATGCTTCATAGCACAGCCAAAAAATAAACAGTTAACACCTGATTTTCCCAAACATTACTTCCTACAGCCAGAAAACCACTTGCTGAGCAACATTATTTAAAAAAGGTAAACAATCTACTCAACATTAATTTCTATTTCACTGGTCTTATTTTCTTTCATTAGAAAATTTCCAGCAAAACATGGATCACAGCCATGAATTAGGTCTGTACATTCCAAACAAGTTCCCTGGTTTTTACCTCCTTAGGGATAAAGTAGAAGAGGATGATACTAAGATCCCAGAAAACTCATGCTAGGTCAGTGACAAAATGTTTTTTTTGAAATCATTAAATCCTATTGAATAAAGTATCAAAGGTAACTCAGTGGGGAAATGATGGTCTTTTAAACAAACAGTTCTAGAACCATTGAATGTCCATATATACAAAAAAGAGAACTTACACACACACTTTACAATTTCACAAAGATTTACTAAAACTAGATCATAGACCTAAATATGAAATGCAAAACTATAATACTTCTAATAGAAAACAAAAGAGTTTTAAAGATAAAATACCAACAGCACAATCAATGAAAGAAAAACTGATAGTTAGGCTTCATTAAAATTAAAAACAACTTTTGCTCTAATAAAAAATTAAGCCACAGACTAGAAGAAAATATTTATAAGACACATATTTAATAAAGGACTTGTATCCAAAATAGACATATTAAAAATAAGAAAACCCAGTTAAGAAAAGGAAAATGATGTAAACAGACACTTTACCAAAGAAAATATACAGATTGCAAATGAGCATATGAAAAGATGCCCAAGATCATATATTATTATGGAACTTCAAAGTAATCAACAATGATATTCCATTAAACATTTATTGGTATGTCTGAATTTTAAAAAACCTGACAGTAAGAATTTCTGATAAGGATGTGGAGTAACAGAATCTCTCATCCATTGCTGGTGGGAATACAAAACAGAACAACTACTAGGAAAACAGTTTTGCAGGTTCCCACAAAGCTTATCATAGTTGACCACATAATCTAGCAATTTTGTTCCTAGGTATTTACTAAACTGATTTGAAAACAGATACCTACACAATTATCTGCATGTGAATATTTAGAGCACTTTTATTCATAATTGCAAATATTGAAAGCAACCAAGAAGTCCTTTAATAAGTGAATAGATATACAAGCTGTGGTATATCCATGCAATGGAATATTACCCAACAATACAAAGAAATGACCCATCAGGCAAGGAAAACAGGTGAAATGAAGTGAAAATGTTAGTCACTAAGTTGTGTCTGATTCTTTGCGACCCTATAGACTGTTGCCCACCAGTCTTCTCTGTCCATGGAATCCCTCAGGCAATAATAGTGGAGTGGGTTGCCATGGCCTTCTCCAGGGGATCTTCCTGACCCAGGGATCAAACCAGCATCTTCTGTACTGGCAGGCAGATTCTTTACCACTGAGCATCCTGGGAAGCCCGAGGAAGACAAGGATGGATTTCAAAGGCATTTGCTAACTCAGAGATGATTGTCTGAAAAGCTACTTATTTTATTATTCCAATTATATGACATTTAAGAAAAGGCAAAAATATTGAGGCAGAAAAAGATCAGTGATTGACAGGGAGTTCAGAGAGGGTAGATATGTTGAGCCAGTGAAGCACAGGAGACATTATCATGGAAAATTAGGTAAAGAGGATATAGGATTTGTCTGTATTATTTCTTAGTGCTGCACATGAACCTAAAATTATCTCAAAATAAAAAGTTTAATTAAAAACAAACCAGATGCAACCAAGTCAATAATATATTTCACTTAAAATATTATTTCAACATGTAATGAATATAAAATAGTAATAAGATGTTTTGCATTTTTTGGTACAAGCCTTCAAAGTCTGGTGTATATTCACATGGATGCTGTTAGTCACTCAATCATGTCTGACTTTGTGATCCGCAAGGACTATAGCCCACCAGGCTCTTCTGCCCATGGGATTCTCCAGGCAAGAATACTGGAACAGGTTTTCATTTCCTTCTCCAGGGGATCTTCCTGCCCTAGGGATTGAACCCACATCTCCTGCCTTGCAGGCAGATTCTTTACCACTGTGCCACTTGAGAAGCCCTTTTATATGGCTGGGGCTTCCCTCATAGCTCAGTTGGTAAAGAAGCCACCTGCAATGCAGGAGACCCCAGTTCGATTCCTAGGATGGGAAGATCCACTGGAGAAGGGACAGGCTACCCACTCCAGCATTCTTGGGCTCCCCTTGTGGCTCAGCTGGTAAAGAATCTGCCTGCAATGTGGGAGACTTGGGTTCGATCCCTGGGTTGAGAAGATCCCCTGGAGAAGGGAAAGCCTACCCACTCCAGTATTCAAGCCTGGAGAATTCCATGGACTGTATAGTCCATGGGGTGGCAAAGAGTCGGACACAACTGAGCAGCTTTCACTCACTTCACTCTTTATATGGATAGCATATCTCAAATCAGCTGCTCATTTTCCTCAGAATACTTGATTTATGCTTGCTGTCTATTTACATTTCATAAAATCTAAGGTTGAAAAATTAGATTAATATGTTCAAGTAATCCCAAACACACTTAAATATTTGCAACAAATGAAACAGTTACCAAAAAGGCATTTTCTTTTGATATTTCTACCCACATGGCCAAATCTGGCTTATTTCTTTTAGAAAAATTGATTTTTACTTTGAAGCAAAAATGCATGAATTTCAAATTACATATGTCCAAGTAAGTTAAATTCACTAATTCTTGTACCAACTCAATATCATGAATATTGAATTCAAAATGAGTATGTCATAAATTGAAAGTACTTTCAACATATCAATAAATACAAAATGTTCTTCATATTTAAGTTTTTGCAGTCAATGTACAATACATAGTACTGTCAATTACAATTAATACTATCATGTTGATTCAGGATAGGAAAATGTGTAATGTCATTATTATTTATACATATTCTGAAAGTTCATACTTCTGTATAAAGTTGTGTATCTCTCTTAGTGTGTCAGAAGCTTTTACTTTTCTATCTCATTGAGATGCAATGTAGTATTGGTGAGAAAATGCAAATCATAGTATTAAATTTGGCTTTGATTATTGAATATTTGGCAAATATCTCCCCTCTTTTTTAAAGGAAATCTTGACTTGAAGTTAATGGTGGTGCAGATCTTTGCAAAACTCTTTCACAGTTCAACCAATGGGCATTGGCAAAGACCACAGGTCATTAAATTTGTTGTCTTTCATTACTTTTAAGAGTTCCATAAACTGATGATGATTCATAACACTGCAGGAATATAACAAACAACTTCACCACTGTACTTTATATAGAGTTTGCTTCAGAACATTGAGCAAAATAGCTTTAATATGTACCATGCTGGGAATGCAGTAATAAGAGAAACTTCATTCGATAAATTCAGAGGTTCTACCTGACATAGCTGGAATGCCATCTTGTGTGATAAAAATTGTTTTTTGTATCGAGCTGAAATACTTTTTTGAAAGATGTAAAAGATTCAGATATATCCCATGAGTTTGCTTTTGTAGGCTGCAAACTGATACTTCATCATAAATTTGGATTCGCTCTGACACACAATACATCTAAAGTAATAACTGGGCAATGTCTCTTGAGTTACATGGAGTTTACCTCTAAGTTGAGGCTGGTCCCATTAGGTCTTTCAGAGTAGTAGATGGGCTCCAAAACTAGAAGCACAGGGTGAAAAATAAGAGTCATGACACACTGTACTTATTCTGACTGTAAATTTAATCCAAGAGCTCTCTAGTAATTATAGCTCTCTGAAAACAGAGTGCTCTGCATGGATAGATTGTGATGTTTCCCATATCTGAAGTGTTTAATTGCAGTCAGAGTTTTTACTTGGTAGAGATTCTACTTGGTCTTTCTGATTGTTACAGAATTTTTAGCAGCCAACATGAAAGCAGTAACATAACAAAAATGGGTGTCCTCACCCTCGTTCACTTTATCTCAGCACTAGTTAGAAACTGTGGATCTGAGCATCAGGAAAGATTCCTCAAAGCATCCTTTCCCTTGAGGTTGCCAAAAAATATTTAATCCTAAACATCAACCATGATGATTGGGTCTAGACAGAGTACTGTTTCTCATATTGTGAAAAATACTTATCTCTAATTCTTTAACTGTATTCATAACAATTGGAAGTACATTTTAATGCATATTTGCTCAAGCTGCACATCTTTAGTCTTCTACATCCTTACAAAAATATTTGAGGAGAAAAAGAAAAAATATGTTTCATACCACGTTCTATCAACTCACATTACCTAAGATCAGTATACCAAATAGAGGCCACTCTAGGCAGTGAACAGAGTTTTTCTCCAGATACAGGACCATCACCCAAATGATTTTGCTTCTTCTCCAATCCTTGAGTAGTCTGGGACCTAACTACCGATCTCTAACAACAACAAAATCTGCTTTGCTGCAAAACCAGTGAAAACTCTGGAACCTACCTGTATGTGTTCTTACCATGCAGTAACCTCTGATGCTTAGCTATTCTACCAAACTCTTATCTGTGAGAGACAAGTATGTATGTGTGTGTGTGTATATATATATATATATATACACACACACACAAGAATATAGTACACTGCCTGGAAACCAAAAGACACTCACATAATGGAATATATGATCAGTAAAACTATACTTGACTATAGGCAACTCACATTTCAGAACAGGAAATACCTGTCCAGGGCACTGAGATGGAATATTTGTTTCCATGTTACTAATATTTTATCACCTGAAAAGTCAATCCCCTCCAGGCATATCCACAAGCTCGTCAATGTCAAAGATGAATGTAAGAGACAGGGATTCTCTGCATTGCCTTTATTAGTATGCATTAGTGATGTTTTGTGGATAGGTTCATATTTTCAGTGACTCACCAAATATTTGATAGGGATGCTGTTCAATACCTTCAAGTGAGAAAAAGGAATAAAAGACCACATATGACCTTAGTGTCTTTAGGGCATAATGATAGAGAATCTGGCAAATTCTGTGTCCCTTAAGTTCATTATAAAGCAACTATTATCCACAAGCTGTTATATTATGAGCAGTTTAGTAGAATTGATGTCCAAACCCATACCAGCTCTCCTGGTCCAACGACTGCTGTGTGTCTATATGCCATGCTTTTCCTTTTTGAGTTTGTATATTTGCTGAGCATTGGATCTCCCAGGCATACAGAGTCTTCTTCCTGGAGTCCTCTCCTAACCTCTCTCTATTTACCTCAATGTTTCCTCAGTTTAATTTTCACCTCTCTGGAGAGGCTTCCTTGATGGTTTAGGCTTTAAAGCTCAGAAAGTCTACAGCAAATTTTGTGTGTGCCACTTGGGTGGTATTTATCTTGTGCTGCTGCCCAAACCATCTATGTTTCGGCAGACCCAGGACCTAGCACAGAATACCACAAGTTGAAAGTGCAGAGCACAGCTCTGCTGTGTGCTCAGCCCCTCACCATTCCAGGGGGAAGCATTCCATTTATTGGATAAAAGAATTAGGGGGTGGGATATTGTAGCAAGAGAAAACGCTCAGATTTATAATTGTGAATATATGAAATGCTATCTATCCACAGCCTACACCATACCAATATACGTACTACCATCATTCACATTGCTAAAACAAATATAAAAACACAAACAAGAACCTGCACAACATGATACTGGTATTGTATTTTAGAACCTGACTGCAGGCTATTTTTATCTTTAGCCCAAACCAAATGTTGACTTTGCCTTGATTTCACTCCCTTGGCAAGGGCAGAAACAACAGGTAAGAAGTCCCTCTAACCTCCCACAACCCAGTGCTTAACCTACAGATTTACACACAACAATGCTTAGTGAATGTCTGCTAAACCAGTGAGGTATGTGGTATGAGGTATGAGGTATGTGTCCTTGGGGTACACAGATAATCTCCAAGTGGTCCACAGGCATGGCTACATCTAAGGACATCACTTTTCAGATCTTCTACCACCTTATGTACCCTTTCTAAAATTAACCTGCATGAACACACCTCTGATCTAGGTTTATGCTGGTTTCCTTTCACATGTCCACTTCAAAATCTCCCTCCCACTTACAAAATAAAGGCATCCAACTCATAAATCTGGAATCTTACTGTAGTGCTTTCAGTTTTACTGATAGCTCCCAGATGCCAAGCAAGAGAGAAATTTGCAATACTCTCACACTCCCTTTAAACAAAGAATGGAATTGAAATGTGGTATTTGGAGTTATCTTGGAAAGTTCTGAATCTAGATATATTGTAGAATGTGGTAATGAAGAAAAAAATTTCTTAATGAACTCTCTTCATCCATATCCCAAGTGTTTTCAAAGAATTGATTATCAGTAAAGTTTTGTGAGAACAAAAGAAAGAGAACACTTTTAAGAAATATGGAGAGCGATGGTACTTTATTTCAGATAGGTGACAAACTCAAGATAGTGTTTTGTGCCTCACCCATCTTAAAAAGTAAGTAAAGTGTTAGTTTCTCAGTCATGTTTGACTCTTTGTGACCCCATGGACTGTAGCCTGTCAGGGTTCTCTGTCCATGGAATTTTCCAGGCAAGAATACTGGAGTGCATTGCCATTTCTTTCTTCAGGGGGTCTTCCCAACCTAGGATTGAACCCAGGTCTCCTGCATTGTGGGCAGATTCTTTACCTCTGAGCCACCGGGGAAGCCGTACCCATCTCAGATTTAGAATTCAAAAGTAAGATGCAGTCATAGAGAGTATACTAATACTGTTATTTAAACCAGAAAAAAACAGTTAGTCTTTTTATGACAGAGACTGATTAGTTTGACAATGAAGACTACCTTTGATAATTAGTTTATTCGACAAGTTGGTTCCCAAATTTTTAATAGGCTAAATCTATAATCCCACTATTTTGAAAATAAATATATTCAAAGCTCATAACAAGATGAATCATTTTATATCAGACATCTTTTATTTTCAAAAATAAGTTGGAATTAACAATATTTTAATTCTTCAAAGCTTTCCAAATATATATGTAAAGGCACATATAAGTGAGGAATACATTTAACTAGGACCCACTTACAAATTTTCAGAATAGCTATGAGGACATATTGGAGAAGGAAATGGCAACCCACTCCAGTATTCTTGCCTGGAGAATCCCATGGACAGAGGAGCTTGGCAGCCTACAGTCCATAGGGTCGCAAGAGTCAGAAATGACTTAGCAACTAAACAACGACAATGACAAGGAGGACATATGTTCTGTAATGGCAGGGACCTTTATTTTCTTTGGGTGACTGCTTCATTTTAGCCTACAACAATACCTGACACAGAGTAGACACTCAATAAATATTTGCTGATAAATTAATAAAGTTTTTTGTATTCCTCTGTGATTGGTTCTCAGCATGTTGAAGAAAGAGCAGTACATCAAAATTTGGAATCTTTTTAAACTCCACAATTTTCCACTTACAAAGTTGACCCAGTTGAGCCTTTCACATAATTTAGTGCTGTTAGTTTTGTCTTTTTCTTCTGGAATTCACACATAATTTTTTCATTATTTTTTTGCTTTTAAGGGAAGGAAAGTTTGGTGATATACCTAAGCTTTCTTAGAAATCCAAACTTTGGAAAGCTGTCCCATACTTAATGGAAAAATGAAGACAAAGGGATATTCAATGACTTAAACTCACTACTATTTCTAGTCAGAGTATACTGCTCTTGACTGTTATAATAATAAAGTGAACCAATTGGCCTGATAACAATAACATCAAAAAGAATTTTAAAACAGGAATAAATTTAACCAAGATGGTGAAAGAACTGTACACTGAAAACTATATGACACTGATGAAAGAAATTGAAGGCAACACAGATGGAAAGATATAACTATGCTCATGCATTGGATGAATTAATATTGTTAAAATAACTACATTATCCAAGGCAATCTACAGATTCAATACAACCCCTATCAGAATTCCAATGGCATTTTTTCACAGAAATAGAACAATAGTAAAATTTCTATGGAATAACAAAAGACCATACATAGCTAAGGTTATCTTGAGAAAGAACAAAATTGAAGTAATTATTTTTTCTGATTTCCAACTATACTATAAAGCCACAGTAATCAAAACAGTATGGTATTGGCATGAAATCAGGTACATGGATCATGGAACAGAATTGAGATTCAAGAAATAAACTCTTGCATATATGGTCAACTAATGTACACCAAAGAAACCAAGAATATAAAATGAGGAAATGTAGTCTCTTCAATAAATAGTGGTGAGAAAACTAGATAGCCACATTCAAAACAAGAAAAAATAAAACTAGATTCCTATCTTGGAACACATGTACACCCATGGCGGATTCATGTCAATGTATGGCAAAACCAATACAATATTATAAAGTAAAAAAATAAATTAATTAATTTAAAAAAAAGATTTGAACATAGGGCCTGAAATCATAAAACTCCTAAAAGAAAGCTTAGGGGATAAGCCTCTTGACATTAGTCTTGGTGATGTTATTTAGATTTGACACCAAAAACAAAAGCAACAAAAGTAAAAATAAATTAATGGGACTACATCAAATTAAGAGGTTTTGCACAGCAAAGGAAACCATCAACAGAATGAAAAGGCAACCTACAGAATGGGAGAAAATATTTGCAAGTCATGTACGTGAGAAGGGGTTAATGTCTAAAAAAGTAATTTTTTAAAAATCATACCACTCAAAAGAAAAACAAACTATCTGATTGAAAAATGGGCAGAGGGACTGCATAGACATTTTTCCACAAAAAGGTGTACAATTGCCAACAGGTATATGAAAAGGTGCTCAACATCACTAATCATCAGGGAAATGCAAAACAAAACAACGAGACATTTTAACACCTGTTAAAATGGCTGTCATCAAAAAGACAGGAAATAACTAGTGTTGGTAAGGATGTGGAGAAATGGGAGGCCTTGTGTACTGTGTGTGGGAATGTAAATTGGTGCAGTCACTGAAAAACAATGTGGAAGTCCCTAAAAATTTTTAAATAGAGCTACTATATAATCCAACAATTGGACTGCTGGGTCTATATCTAAAGGAATTTAAAACAGGAGCTCAAAAGATACTTCACTCCCATGTTTCTTCAGCACTATTCACAATAGCCAAGATAATGGAAACAGCCTAAATGTCCATGGACAAATCAATGGGTAAATAATATGTGTGTGGGGTGTGTGTGTGTGTGTGTGTGTGTGTACGCACATGCATGTGTGGTTGTATGTTTGTGTATATATACACAACAAAATATTATTCAACCTTGAGAAAGAAGGAAATCTTGCTATTTGTGAGAGCATGGATGGAACTTTAGGGAATTATGCTAAGTGCAATAAGCCAGACAGAAACAGACAAATACCAATAGTATTACCTATACGTGGAACTAAAAAAAAGTCAAACTCTTAGCAACCAAGAGAAGAAAAGTGGTTGCCAGGGGCCAGGCCAAGTAGTGGGAAAAAATGGGAGGTTGATAAAATGTTTAAAACTTTCAACTAAAAGATTAACAGGATCTGAGGCTCTAATGTAAAACATGGTGACTATAATTTGATATAACATTATATTGTATAACTGATATTTACTAAGAGAGTAAGAACTTACAGATTCTCACTAAAAAAGCATAGATACATGAGGTGATGGATGTGTTAATTACTAGAAGGGACATTTGGCCAAAAAGAAACAAATTCAAGCTCCCTATTCTGATATGGGCTTACTTCATATACAGTATTCAAATGTCAAAAAGAATTATATTACATGTAAACTTTTGGTTTAAAGTGAAGTCGCTCAGTTGTGTCCAGCTCTTTGCAACCCCATAGACTGTAGCCTACCAGGGTCCTCCCTCCATGAGATTTTCCAAGCAAGAATACTGGAGTGGGGTTGCCATTTCCTTCTCCAGGAGATCTTCCTGACCCAGGGATTGAACCTGGGTCTCCCACATTGTAGGCAGATGCTTTGCTGTTTGAGCCACCAAGGAAGTCCAGCTGTTTGGTTTAAAAACCAACAGAAAATCTTAAATTACCTTCTCTGATAACCAGGGTGAAATTTATAGAATTTTATAAGTAATAAAGGTTATATGCTTTGTTCATTTTGAAACTAAAGGTTTCTACTCAGATATGAACCTGTTGCTTTATTTTCTTGTTTTGTGAAATTTGTTTTGATTGATTGCTTCTAGAATGAGAGCTACAATAGATGCACTCCATCAAGTTCAAGTCCATGTCTATTTCATGGTCTTTTCCCAAGTTTCAAGGATGGGTTCTGACACAGAGACGAATCTCAAAAACGTATGTGTGTTTGCATATTCTCTACACAGTACAGACCAGAACAGTATAATCATGCAATATGAAGAACAGTGGAAACTTAGTAATTATTATCCTGAAAAATAGAAAATTTGTAGCTGATTGACAGCTATCATCTTGTTATGTGAAAGATATTTGTTTGTATACTTCAACAGCATTCAAACAAATAAATAAAAATATAGGAATTGTAAACCAAAAGAAAGACATTCATAAGAACTCAGGCACATAACTAGAAACATTCAATTTTCTATAACTAGAAAAATTCAAATATCCTTATAAAGGATGCTGTAGGCTGTATTCATTTTTAAGAACAAAATTAGATACAGTTAATTCCTGCTACTGAACTAAAAATCCCATAATCTTATAAATCCAATGATGCTACCACTAACTTGTGTTAAACATTTATTACATGTGTTCACCACTGACAGATACTTTTACCTAGTTTTTTCTTTGGACCTATGTGATAAAACTTGTTATCATCACTGTCTTACATACTAAAAACTAAAGTATTTAAAGTAACTTATCCATGTTACCACAGGTCTCAGGTGGGTGAACTGGGTCTTGAAACATGTGAAGGCTGTCCGTAATTTTAGACTGAGTAAAATAACTCTCACCTCTATCATGTTCTTTTATTGTAACAACCAGCTACTTTCAGTGGCTGGGTCCAGTGAGTTATACTTATCACTTAAGAAGAGTGAATGATCAAATATTCAAAGTCTATGGGCAAGCTATCTAACAGTACAGTTAATTACTGGCATCAAAATGGGATCTTCAACTCAAAATCCCCAACAGCCAGCGGGGATTTTTATAGTTTTTTTTTTTTAAAATAGTTTAAGAAGTATGTGGAATCTAAAATATAACAGAAATGGACTTATCCAAGACAGAAACAGTGTCACAGACATAGAGAACAGACTTCCGATTGCCAAGGAGGAAGGGAGTGGAGGAGGGAAGGACTGGGAATTTGGGGTTAGCAGATGCAAACTAGTATATAGAGGATGGATAAAAAACAAGGTCTTACTGTATAGCACAGAGAACCATATTCAGTATCCTGTTATAAACCATAATGGGAAAGAATATATATATATATATATATATATATATATATATATGAAAGTGAAAGTTACTCAGTCGTGTTTGACTCTTTGCAACCCCATGGACTGTACAGTCCATGGAATTGTCCAGGCTAGAGTACTGGAGTATGGAGTGGGTAGCCTTTCCCTTCTCCAGGGGATCTTCCCAACCCAGGGGTCAAACCCAGGTCTCATATATATATGTATGTGTGTGTGTGTGTGTGTGTGTGTGTGTGTGGTGTATATAATTGAATCACTTTTCAGGAGTGCTGAATTTAACACAACATGTAAATCAACCTCAATAAAAATTTTTAAAAAGTATAAGAAGGGAAAAGAAACTTTCTGAACTTTTCTTTTGTAAATACAATGTATTCAGTAACCCAATGGCAGCTGATGTAGGAGAATTCTTTAGTATTAGCAATTACAATACCCTTGCAGGGTTTAAGCCTTAAAAATCCCTGCCTTCAGCCATGATACATGAACTGAGACAGGAAGAAGGAATAACTAAAAGGCTTTGGAGAGATTTACACTCCCAGCACCTGGTAAACTGTCCCACGGATTCTCAGGCTCAGTGAATTTTACATTATATGAAATTTTAAATCCCCATGCTGAAATTTACAGACATTGTTGTCTTTTGTTTTTGATGGAATTGGGAATAAGTCATCTAAAACTTGTACAATAAATCTTACCCTGCAAACCCTATACAACTTTAGTAAAGCAAATGAGCGAAGCAAAGTGCATTGGAAATTTCCTGTATTTACAGATAGAACAGTCTTTCATCATATTCCAAGAAAACAGTAAACAATCTGGTACCATTGCTTGGGGGCTTTCCTGGTGGCTCAGTGGTAAAGAACTGGCCTGCCAGTGCAGTTCAGTTCAGTTCAGTCGCTCAGTCATGTCCAACTCTTTGCAACCCCATGAACCGCAGCAGGCCAGACCTCCCTGTCCATCACCAACTCCCGGAGTTTACCCAAACTCATGTCCATTGAGTCGGTGATGCCATCCAATCATCTCATCCTCTGTCGTCCCCTTCTCCTGCCTTCAATCTTTCCCAGCATCAGGGTCTTTTCAAATGAGTCAACTCTTCACATCAGGTGGCCAAAGTATTGGGGTTTCAGCTTCAACATCAGTCCCTCCAATGAACACCCAGGACTGATCTCCTTTAGGTTGGATAGGTTGGATCTCCTTGCAGTCCAAGGGACTCTCAAGAGTCTTCTCCAACACCACAGTTCAAAAGCATCAATTCTTCAGCACTCAGCTTTCTTTATAGTCAAACTCTCACATCCACACATGACTACTGGAAAAACCATAGCCTTGACTAGATGGACCTTTGCTGACAAAGTAATGTCTCTGCTTTTTAATATGCTGTCTAGGTTGGTCATAACTTTCCTTCCAAGGAGTAAGCATCATTTAATTTTGTGGCTGCAATCACCATCTGCAGGAGATGTGGGTTCAATCCCTGGATTGGGAAGATCTCCTGCAAAAGGAAATGGCAACCCACTCCAGTATTCTTGCCTGGGAAATCCCATGGACAGAGGAGCCTGGCGGGTTACTATCCTTGGGGCTACAAAAGAGTTGAGCATGACTTCGTGATTAAACAACAACAACCATTTCTTAGGAAATCAAAAACTTCTTTTATCAACTATCTTTTATAATACAGTTATGTCTTGATTGAATAGTATCTTGATCTCGTTTTCTTGAAAATAAAGAGATGGATTACTTAGACAAAGCTGGATGGATTGCCTGGCAAGTTAGAAGTCATCTTAGTATAAAGAAATGCTGACTGAGTCAAAGCTTTGTCTTCCTATCTCTTGGCCATGCAGCTAAGAGAAGACATGTCTTACTTTTCAGGTAATTGTACATCACATCAGCCATCTCTGAGCTCTCCAGTCACATTCTCAAGATTAAGCTCTGTAACTGACAGTCTTTTAAACGTTTATACTCAGCAGCAAGATAATCCTCATGGAAAAGAATGCCCATGAATTTATCTTCCCCAAAACCCTGAAGTCACATTTTTCAACACTTTTTGAAGCCATTTCCCTCAGATGTTGATTGTATTTTTGAATTGTGTTTTGGTACCCAAATAAAAATTTATAAGTACCATAAATTAAATTCATTTAGAATATTTGTCATATTGGGAAAAGAAAGTAAGGCTGTCAGTTGAGATGTTACTTTTTAACCCTTAACATAGCCAAGATTAGATGAATGTGGACTCTGAAGTCATATAGATTAAATTTTCATCCTTGATTACATTAAAATCCATGGGACTATCTTGCATGTTGAGTAGGTCATTTGTGATTTCTAACATCCTACATGGGTCATTTGGAAAATGTTCATAAAGTTATATAGATCCTCGAAATATTGAAATATTTCACTATACAGTATCAAAAATCACATTTCTTAAGATTACTACCAGTCTGATCAGAGAAAAACTTCACGTATTGGGAAGCTGTCAAACTTATAGAAACACAAATTTTCCAAAATTCTGTACTTTAACAGTTTGAAGCTTGATTTTTACTGTTGGGAACAAATGTTGTCAGTTAATTTCCTTGAAGTTATAAGCTCATTAAATCATTTTGATAAAATGCTTGCCAAAGAAGAGAGATGAATGACCATATTTGTCTGTCAGTTACTCTTTCTAGAAACAGTAGGATTTTATAAAAGAAAGCAGCCAGTTTGGCTCTCAACTCAGTCATACAAGTCCTTTCTGTTAAAAGACAACCTTGATGCTTCAGTATGTGGATGAAGCAGTTTATCCAAAAGGTAGGACTTTCGATTCCCACCTTGAGAGACAAGCTAGTGGGGAGCAGTTGCTTCCAGTGAGAGCCCTTGAGGTCAGAAGGCCTCAAAATGGTGGCCAAGGTGGGGAAAAAAGAAAACTTAATGAGCCACCTGATAGAGCTCTATTTAGCACCATCTAATCTATAGCCTCTGCCTTGTGCCAGAGACTTGACCTTTCAAAAACACCAGAAATTGGAACCTGCAGAGAGGTGGACATGAGTAACTTTTTCAACTTCCTTTTTCCCACTATGAGGTTTTACCTTCTTTGTCTATATTACTACTAGGAGATCTTGACATCCTCTGGAAGCTTTGTAATTGGGGGCCAGGGGGCGAGGTGTTAATCGTAATATAAATCCTATATTTCAGTCTACACTCAATCTGTTCAGTCTTTGCGACAATGCCATGTGTCTCCCTCATCAGGCCTTGAAAAAATTCAACTGCAGACATATGTTATAGCATTTGAATGCTAGAATATTGTATTCTCCTTAATAAACCTTTATTACTTCAGACTGTTGCAATGACTATATTGCCCAATTTTTCTTCTCTAATATCAGCCACTGTGAGGGCCTGCTGCAGAGTCCTATTGCCTGTCTGTTTCAAATGTAGCTCTGAACACATCCCTTCCTTGCTCAAAAAGTTTTCTTAACTCAACTTGCTAGAAATCCCCTTGCTTGTCTTCTCTGTCCTATGAAATGAAAGCTCATTCCACAAGGCCAAATACTTGCATTGACTGACACAGCAGTACTTAATCAGTGATAACAATCTGAAAATACCTAAGGTAAAATAACATTTTCTTCCTGAAACCCTCAATGATGATCTAGTGTATAAGTCACATAATTAAAATATTGAAAAGATAATCTATGAAACACACTGTTCTGGCAACTCATAGAGCAATGACCAATGTATATAATGATCCTGCTCTCAGAAGATTTACAGTCTACTTCAGAGATGTTCAATCAAAAGATAAATACACAATATAAGCTTGAGTAGTGATAAGACCTATGAAGAAAAACAAGTGACTGAGGGTTAGAGTGGTGAGTTCATTTCACTGGAGGTGATGAGAAAGGCTTCTCTGAGGAGATAGTATGTGGGCAGGCAACCAAATAACCAAGAAGTGGCCAGCGTTGTAGAAATTCAGACATGTAATTATGGTGATTTAGACTAAGAGTAGAGATAGAGTACATAGATTTAAAATAGTTTATCATTTTCATCAGGACTTCTACAGCACTTTGATTTTATACCGATTTTCATATAATATTTGATATATACACAGCTGGATTGCAAGCTACCTGAAAGCACAGAACATATTTTTTCTCTCTTTGTATTCTCCGTACCAACAAAGGTGACTGGCACAAAGTAGGCATTTGGTACATGTTTACTTGTTGTTGTTGTTCAGTCTCTAAGTCATGTCCGACTCTTTGCGACACTATGGACTGTAGCACACCACACTTTCCTGTCCTTCACTATTTCCCAGAGTTTGCTCAAACTCATGTCCCTTGAGTTTGTGATGCCATCCAACCACCTCATTCTCTGTCGCCCTCTTCTCCTTCCCTCAATTTTTCCCAGCATCAGGGTCTTTTCCAATGAGTTGCCTCTTCGCATCAGGTGGCCAAAGTATTGAGCTTCACATTTACTGACTGAATCTAAATTTCTAAACCTTCTTGCCTGCCTGCATGAATCTGTGACAGCTGCATGACACCTCTTGTACAGACTGAATCTATTCTGAGCCTCTTGCGTTCTCCCCTCAGTGTTCTAGGCAGGCTTACAAGACACCTTTATAATGAATGAGCTGACACAGCCATTCTATTAATCACATACAATTGTCAGTTCCAGATTAACTGTGTGTGGAAAAATTAGATGATCAAATAATGGTTATGTGTAATCGGCTGCTTGAACTCACTAAATAAGGTTTAAGTGGTCAATTGTTCCAGAAACTAGCCCCAAAAGCCAACAGTTGGCTAATTTCATGTGTAATGAACTGTGTCTATTATTTTACCACCTGCAGCTAATTGTCTATAGATAATTATACCTTAAGAATGGAAAACTGCCCTTAGAAGTTGAGCCTAAGTTGGTCTCCAATATACTATATCTAACAGATCTCTTGTTATAAGCGAGATAAAAAAGAATCAGGTCAGAAACAATTTAGAGAAATGAAAACTGTCTCCTCTAGAGCTAGGGTCTTTTTAATGACCTCAGTATTTCTTCAAGTTAATTTGTATATAGGCATATTTGTGTTTATGTAAAGTCTCTGTCTGAAAAGCAGAAGCCACAGGTCATGCTTCAGCATTTCTACCATCACCCCTCACTCATATGATCTGAAGATGTATCCAGATGATTATGGAGAGGACTTCATATTCACAAAATATAGCCATCTTATGTACTGGGCTAGTTCTCATTAAATCACTATTCAAGCTAACCAGCTGAGATTAAATATTTTTATGTCAAAATAGTCTGTTTTTATTAATAGCAGATGTTTGAGGAACAAAGTAAAAAAGGTATGTGGGACTCAAACCTTTGACTTCAGATATTATCTGATAAACAACTTCTAATAAATTAGAGGACACAAACACACACACACAATAGACACATATAAATTCTAAAGTGAAAGTGAAGTCGCTCAGTTGTGTCCAACTCTTTGTGACCCGTGGATTGTGGCCCACCAGGCTCCTCCTTCCATGGGATTTTCCAGGCAAGAATACTAGAGTGGGTTGCCATTTCCTTCTCCAGGAGATCTTCCTGATCCAGGGATCGAACCTGGGTCTCCTGCATTGTAGCCAGACACTTTACTGTCTGAGCCACCAGGGAAGTCCTAAATTCTGAAGTGTTGGTCAAATAACAAACTAACTGATAAATATTCATGAAGAAGTCTATGTTAATTACACACTCCATCATTGACATGTTACTTTTAATGATGTCTCTCTGTCAACCTGAAGTTCAGTACCAAAAGAAGGTCATTTGAAAATGGTTTTCAACATGTTCATCTTGCAAAACAGATGCCTCAATTCACTGATTGTATAATGGAAGGGGAAAAAATCCATAATCCTAAAGTTGTTCAAATTAACATCTTAGAAGATCTTTATAAATAAACACTGCCAATGCAGTTATTGATACTCATTTTTAAACCAATAAAAAAGCTAATCAATTAATTCACACTGTGGTTAAGTGGGGGTAAAATCAACAGATGGTGTGAGAACTCTGATCAAGATGGAGCTCTATCAGTAACGCTACTCATTAACTTTGTTATTTGGGGCAAAGAATTTAACCTCTCTGAGCCACATCTGTGAAGTGAGAACTATATTGACAATTTACCAGAGCATTTGTGATAATTAAGTGAGATAATATTGTATTTTAAACGCTTTATGAAATGTGATACCCTGTGAAAAAAGTGAAAAGGTGAAATATAAAAAACACTAAATATAAATGGAATGAGAAGATGTGTTTGAGTCCTAACACTGTCACTAAATGGACTTGTTCTCTTGATAAATATGAAGACAAATGATTGAAAAACATGAATAAATGGACTGCATCAGACTTATTCATTGAGTCACATGGTACTAGGTATTTTAATAGTCACTACTGGTACAGAGGTGAATCTTTCCCACAGAGAGTTGACACTACGAAGGAAGACTAACAACAACAACAAAAAAACCCAAACAGATGGCTTGTTACGTAGCAATAGATAACTGGGACATTATGGAACCCATTCATGGACATCAAACATGGAATCCAGCTTCACTTGGCATTTTGAAGTTAAGCATATCACTTTATATTAATCAGTCAAGCACCAGGCAATTTTAAAATTACATAATTCTCACACAACAGGTAAGTAAGGGATTCTAAAAGAAAAGGATCTAGAAGTTATTATCAGGCTTCTCTGGGTTAAATTAACAAATATATATGGAATCTTGTAGAGCTGTAAAAAATATTAACACTGCACAACAAAAGGAAAAATAATTAACCAAATCATATCTTGCTGCAGATTTATAAGCCAGTTCAATATGGCTCCTCCACTTACATGTGAAAGTCCTTTCCAAAATAAACCTCAAACAGAGCTTGTTTTAATAATCATTGTATTTCTTTCCTTTTTGATTCATTAATATTCTTTAATATTAGCTCATTTAGGTTATTAAGTAATATACTATTACTTTGCCTACCCACTGACAATCTCCTCTGTTTTAACACTTACCCCTGTTTCTTCAGAATAAGAAAGGAATAATTTTGTGTAAAGTTTAACACATAGTCTTTGAAAATTATAGTTAATTTCAAAAAAAGAGAAGTCCACTTTGTTCTAAAACCCAGATGATTTTTTTCCCAGTTAATTAAAAGCCAAGAGAATAGAATTTGAGTGCATACAAATTGTGGCGGGGGGGAAGTATGGCTGTTATACCTATGAATGGCAAGCTCAGACATTTCATTTCCTCTGATTCTTATAGCATTATTATCAAAATGGAGAGATCAGAAATTCACCTGCTGCTTTAATGGTAATGCCTATATGATAAGGGAATTGATAAAAAGCAGTGAGGATTAATCTGGAAAAAAGATCAAAGACTCCCAAGAAGTATTCAGTATTAACTTGGATCCAACAAACATTAACTGAGAAGAATGGGGCTGGAGAGTCCCAAAGCACTGAAGAAAGAAGGTTTTCTAATTGCACTGGGCAAGGTTTGCAACCTCAGAAGTTAGTTTCTCTCAATTTGCTATCCAAACTTTGAGTTAAAAGTGAAGCAGTGCAATGCATGTGCTTGTTAAGAAACATAACATCAGTCAACTATGAGATGTTTTTCCAACTCCTATATGACCTGAAAACAAGAAAATTAGTCCATCTTTGAATATCATATGCCTCAGGTTTATCATCTCTAGTTTGGAGTAAAGTTGCTCCCACTTATCCTAATCCCAAATGGTAAATAACTGCCCTGTGTTGAAGGACTCTAAGAAAATGTTAGGAAATGTATCTACCTCCAGACTATGCTTGGCAGATAGTCTGCAAACTTGTCCTGATTCTTGATATCTTTTGTTTAAAATTTCTTTTATTGAAGTATAGTTGAAATGAAGCCAGTACAGAGGGAAGCAGAGATAAATAATGGAGAGATTGAGTCCTAATGACAATGCTTGTGCCCCTGGATCAAACCATGCCTGAAGCTAGTGTATCTCCTGGACTTTTCAGTTATGTGAATCAATAAATACCCTTCTTTGTTTAAGTTAAAAAAAAAAGTAT
The DNA here is from genome assembly GCF_054371585.1 of Giraffa tippelskirchi. Classification (NCBI taxonomy): domain Eukaryota; kingdom Metazoa; phylum Chordata; class Mammalia; order Artiodactyla; family Giraffidae; genus Giraffa; species Giraffa tippelskirchi. The sequence goes on along the minus strand of NC_137289.1, from coordinate 7,846,132 downwards.
AGTTGATTCACAATGTCATGTTAACTTCTACTGTACAGCAAAGTGATTCAGCTATATATGTGTATATAACATTCCTTTTCATATTCCTTTCCATTATGGTGTATCAAAGGATACTGAATATAGTTCACTGTGCTATACAGTAGGATGTTGTTATTTATCTATTCTATATATTGATATAATAATTTGATCAATGCTTGCTCTCTTTAGGGAGTGCTGCCTGCATAGATGACAGAAGCACAGACCAAGTTAGGGTTCCACATTCTTCTATTGCTCCCATCAAACCAGATGACTTTTCTCCTTGGTTTGACCCCAAGTCCCAGGGGCACCCAGAGTCACTGCCTTTTCTCTGCTTCACTGTCTATGAATTGATTTGTGCTTCTATCTTTGAATTTTCTTTTTTTAAATTAATTAATTTTAATTGAAAGATAAATACTTTACAATATTGTGGTGGTTTTTGCCATACATCAACATGAATCAGCCATGGGTATACATGTGTCCCCTGTCCCAAACGCCCCTCCCACCTTGTTCCCCATCCTATCCCTCTGGATTGTCCCAGAGCAACGGCTTTGAGTGCCCTGCTTTAAGCATTCAATGTGCACTGGTCATCTATTTTACATTTGGTAATATACATGTTTCAAAGCTATTCTCTCAAATCATCCCACCCTCCCCTTCTCCCAAGCAGTACAAAAGATTGTTCTTTAAATGTGTATCTCTTTTGCTGCCTTGCATATAGGATCATCATTACAATCTTTCTAAATTCCATATATATGCATTAATATACTGTATTGATGTTTCTCTTTCTGACTTACATCACTGTGTATAATAGGATCCAGTTTCATGCACCTCATTAGAACAGACTCAATTGTGTTCTTCTTTATAGCTGAGTAATATTCCATTGTGTATAAGTACCACAACTTCCTTATCCATTCATCTGCTGATGGACATCTAGGTTGCTTCCATGTCCTAGCTATTGTAAACAGTGCTGCAATGAACATTGTGGTACACGTGTCTCTTTAAAATATGGATTCCTCGGTGTGTATGCCCAGCAGTGGGATTGCTGGGTCATATGGCAGTTCTATTTCCAGTTTTTTAAGGAATCCCCACACTGTTCTCCAAAGTGGCTATACTGGTTTGCATTCCCACCAGCAGTGTAAGACGGTTCCCTTTTCTTCACAGCCTCTTCAGCATTTACTGTTTGTAGACCTTTTTATGGTGGCCATTCTGACCAGTGTGAGATAATACCTCATTGTGGTTTTGACTTGCATTTCTCTAAAATTCAGACTGAAATTGAAGAAAGTAGGGAAAACCACTGGACCATTGAGGAATGACCTAAATTAAATCCCTTATGATCATACAGTGGAAGCGAGAAATAGATTTAAGGGATTAGATCTGACAGACAGAGTGCCTGAAGAACTATGGACAGAGGTTCCTGATATTGTACAGGGGGCAGTGATCAAGATCATCCCCATGAAAAAGAAATGCAAAAAGGCAAAATGGTTGTCTGAGGAGGCCTTACAAATAGATGAGAAAAGAAGAGAAACTAAAGGCAAAGGAGAAAAAGAAAGATATACCCATCTGAATGCAGGGTTCCAAAGAATAGCAAGAAGAGATAAGAAAATCTTCCTCAGTAATCAGTGCAAAGAAATAAAGGAAAACAATAGAATGGGAAAGACCAGAGGTCTCTTCAAGAAAATTAAAGATACCAAGGGAATATTTCATGCAAAGATGGGCTCAATAAAGGACAGAAATGGTATGGACCTAATATAATCAGAAGATATTAAGAAGAGGTGGCAAGAATATACAGAAGAACTATACAAAAAAATCTTCATGACCCAGATAATCACAATGATGTGATCACTCACCTAAGAGCCAGACATCCTGGAATGTGAAGTCAAGTGGGCCGTAGGAAGCACACTACAAACAAAGCTAGTGGAGTTGATGGAATTTCAACTGAGCTATTTCAATTCCTAAATTATGATACTGAACAAGGGCTGCACTCAATACGAAAGCAAATTTGGAAAATTCCGCAGTGGCCACAGGACTGGAAAAGGTCAGTTTTCATTCCAATCTCAAAGAAAGGCAATGCCAAAGAATGCTCAAACCACCGCACAATTGCACTCATCTCACATGTTAGCAAAAAAATGCTAAAAATTCTCCAAGCCAGGCTTCAACAGTACATGAACCATGAACTTCCAGATGTTCAAGCTGGATTTAGAAAAGGCAGAGGAACCAGAGATCAAATTGCCGATATCCATTGTATCATAGAAAAAGCAAGAGAGCTCCAGAAAAACATCTACTTCTGCTTTATTAACTATGCCAAAGCCTTTGACTGTGTGGATCACAACAAACTGTGGAAAATTCTTCAAGAGATGGGAATACCAGGACACCTGACCTGCCTCCTGAGAAATCTGTTTGCAGGTCAGGAAGCAACATTTATAATCAGACATGGAACAATGAATTGGTTCCAAATTGGGAAAGGAGTACATCAAGTCTGTATATTGTCACCCTGTTTATTTAACTTATATGCAGAATACATCATGCGAAATGCTGGCCTGGATGAAGAACAAGCTGGAATCAAGATTGCTGGGAGAAATATCAATAACCTCAGATATGCAGATGACACCACCCTTATGGCAGAAAGTAAGGAGGAACTAAAAGCCTCTTAATGAAAGTGAAAGAGGGGAGTTAAAAATCTGGCTTAAAACTCAACATTCAAAAAACAAAGATTGTGGCATCTGGTCCCATCATTTCATGGAAAATAGATGGGAAACAATGGAAACAGTGACAGACTTTCTTTTTTTGGGCTCCAAAATCACTGCAGATGGTGATTGCAGCCATGAAATTAAAAGACGTTTGCTCCTTGGAAGAAAAGCTATGACCAACCTAGACAGCATATTAAAAAGCAGAGACATTACTTTGTCAACAAAGATCCGTCTAGTCAAATTTATGGTTTTTTCCAGTAGTCATGTATGGATGTGAGAGTTGGATCATAAAGAAATCTGAGCATTGAAGAATAGATGCTTTTGAACTGTGGTGTTGTAGAAGACTCATGAGATTCCCTTGGACTGCAAGGAGGTCAAACCAGTCCATCCTAAAGGAGATCAGTCTTGAATATTCATTGGAAGGACTGATGTTGAAGCTGAAGCTCCAATACTTTGGTCACCTGATTAGAACTGACTCATTGGAACAGACCCTGATGCTGGGAAAGATTGAAGGCAGGAGGAGAGGGGGACAACAGAGGATGACATGGTTGGATGGCATTACCGACTTGATGGACATGAGTTTGAGTAAGCTCCAGGAGTTGGTGATGGACAGGGAAGCCTGGTGTGGTGCAGTCAATGGGATGGCAAACAGTGGAACAGGACTGAGCGACTAACCGAACTGATCTGAATAATGAGTGATGTTGAGCATCTTTTCATGTGTTTATTAGCCATGTGTATGTCTTCTTTGGAGAAATGTCTCTTTATATCTTTGGCCCTTTTTTTTTTATTGGGTTGTTCATTTTTCTGGTATTGAGCTTCATGAGTCCCTTGTATATTTTGGAGATTAATTCTTTGTTAGTTCCTTCATTTGCTATTATTTTCACTCATTCTGAAGGCTGCCTTTTCACCTTGCTTATAGTTTGCTTGTTTTTTCAAAACTTTTAAGTTTAATTTGGTTCCATTGGTTTATTTTTGTTTTTATTTCCATTACTCTGGGGGGTGGGTCATAGAGGATCTTGCTGTGATTTATATCTTTGAATTTTCAATGTGGTGTGAAAACAGAATAGTATTCTCTAACTGTCCAAAAGATATAAACATTAGTCTTTTACTATTCATAAAGTGAGCAATATGCTTCCCCAAACATACTTGACTCTTGTTCACCCCTTTGTTTTGAAAACTGTCTTTGTTTCATATATCAAACATTTATATACACCTGTCATGGGCCAGGCACTATCATGTGTTTTATGAGTATTAACTTACTTAAATTCAATAACGATTCTGAAGAAGTTCTGTTACTACCCTATCCTTCAGCAAGGAAACCGAGGCACAAAGAAGTTAAACACCCTGCTCAAGTTCAATAGCTGATAAACTGGTTTCAGGTTCAATCAGCCTGGATACAGAAACTGTATTTTAACCAACTTGCATCCTAACAATCAAAGAGCCAAATATTCAGCTAGAAACACAGGAGAGGGATGCAAGGGGTGTTTATTGTGCTGGTCTCATGTGGAAGGGATTATGAAGTGATCTTAGATGAAGCATGACTTCCTGAGGTAAATAATAAATATTTTCCTCATCCCTGGAATTATAATTATTTTTTTAATAAATTTATTTATTTTAGTTGGGGGCTAATTACTTTACAATATTGTAATAGTTTTTGCCATACATTGACATGAATCAGCCATGGGTTTACATGTGTTCCCCATCCTGAACCCCCCTCCCACCTCCCTCCCCATCCCATCCCTCTGGGTCATCCCATTGCCCTGGCCCTGAGCATTTGCTTCATGCATTGAACCTGGAATGGTGTTCTGTTTCACATATGATAATATACATGTTTCAATGCTATTCTCCCAGAACGTCCCACCCTCACCTTCTCCCTCAGAGTCCATAAAATTGTTCTATGCATCTGTGTCTCTTATTCTGTCTCGCATATAGGGTTATCGTTACCATCTTTCAAATTCCATATAATATGCATTAGTATACTGTATTGGTGTTTTTATTTCTGGCTTACTTCACTCTGTATAATGGGCTCCAGTTTCATCCATCTCAGTAGAACTGATTCAAATGTATTTTTTTAATGGCTGAATAATATTCCATTGTGTATATGTACCATAGCTTCCTTATCCATTCGTCTGCTGATGGACATCTAGGTTGCTTCCATGTCCTGGCTATTGTAAACAGTGCTGGAATTATAATTATTTTAAGAAAATGTGACATATGTGGGGAGTACAATCTGATTCATAACTTCTAGCCATCTTTCCCCATGTATCAATCACTCATTGGAATTAGTTAAATATAGAGATTATTTCTGCAATTCTTTAATAAGTTCTTGATGTTGACAACAATTCATTTCAGAAAGATATTGCACATTCCATAAGAAAAGCAGTTAGAATTGTAAAACTCCAATTAAAATGGAATATCTTGATTTTTACATAGTCCTCTCTCTGTAAGACAAACGATCTAAGTTTTAGAAAAGCCCCGCAATATTGTCCTCCAACCTCCTCTTAATATTCTTTACGACAAGGAGCTGTCCCTCTAAATCCATTTGGCTGATTTTCACCAGGCTGAAATACCATTCCATATTAATTTTATCACGTGTTTATTTCATCAGATTACACAGCACCTTTTCCAAAATGCGAATGAAGACAAGCAGCTATGATTTGGAAGAACATTAAATACATAAGTATGATTGACTTTTCCTCCTCTTTTTTTGCTCCTGTCTTCATAACGAATGAAAATCCTAAAATCTTGTTTTGGAACAGACTAGCAGAATTTGGAAAGACAGAGTTCATTCTTAGACAACAGCTGGAGAGAAACAATATTGAGATGTGCTGGCTGAAGTATGCTTTGTAAAATGCTAATGAATTTTCTGCAAAAGCAAAACACAACTTTTTATGCCTCAAAATTTTGGTAAAAATACATATTCTCTGTCCTTTTCTGGATATTTACTCTGCATATTGGGCTTCCCAGATAGCTCAGTTGGTAAAGAGTCCACCTGCAATACAGGAGACCCCGGTTCAATTCCTGGATTGGGAAGATCCATTGGAGAAGGGATAGGCTACCCACTCCAGTATTCTTTGGCTTCCCTTGTGGCTCAGCTGGTAAAGAATCTGCCTGCAATGTGGGAGACCTGGGCTCGATCCCTGGGATGGGAAGATTCACTGGAGAAGGGAAAGGCTACCCCACTCCAATATTCTGGCCTGCATAGTCCATGGGTTGCAAAGAGTCGAACACGACTGAGTGACTTTCACTTTCACTCTGCATATTGGCATAGGAAAAATTCTGAGAAACCACATAATGAAGGCAAATCCAATTGTATTCATCCATTATGGGCTTCCGTGCTGGCTCAGATGGTAAAGAAGCTGCCTGCAATGTAGGGAACTGGGGTTGGACCCCTGGCTCAGGAAGTTCCACTGGAGAAGGGAATGGCTACCCACTCCAGTATTCTTGCCTGGAGAATCCCATGGACAGAGGAGCCCGGCGGGCTAGAGTCCATAGGGTCGCAAGGAGTTGGAACACAAGTGAGCCACAATTTTCACTTTCATTATTCCCTAAGAACCAATCTATTGATATTTCTGAACATATAGTATGTCCTAGAAATATCGTTGCATAAAGAGAGACAGGTTTCCTGGAGATGAGAATGGGTATACAAGGCAATGAATATTAAGTCTCATAGAAGCAATACGTGGACTCTGCTACCCAGAAGTACTGTTCTGCACAACCACTGTTCCCTAAGGATGTCTGATACATCTGTGCATTAGAAAGCTAGAGCAGGAGTCCTGGTAACATGTAACCTGGACTTTAGCAAGAATACTGATAGTAAGATTACAAAGGCAGGGCAAATGCAAGTGGCATTGAGTAGATTCTGTAGAAATAACAGATAATCAGCGTGAGACAGGACAGATTTCATCCAGGTTTGAATCTCAATGGAAATGTGCTTCTCAGGAAATATTTCTCTGGTCAAATCATTTTGGGAAGTTTCAAAGTTTGTTTGTTTCTTAGAGATTCATAGTATACATTAGCACTTGCATGAAAGCTCTCTTGTAAAAAAAGCCTGTTTATATTTATTTAAACTTTATTTTCCAACTATATGTGTTCACATCCCTTTTTACTATTTCAGCAAACAATCGAATGGGGGTTAAACCTCAATTGATCCTGTTGTTCAAATAGCATAGAATTATAGCAGCTTAAAACTAGAAGAGACATAATTATCAGCAAGGAAATGATATCTCTTAACTTTCAGGCATTATTGTTTTGGTGGTAGGGGATCAAGACAGCAGCACTTTTCTGCCATAAAGATAGGGCTTGATGAATTTCCACAAATAGCCTGATTCTAAAATAGAATGAGGAAAATAATAAATGAAAAACATGAATTTGATGCAACAATTTATTCTTTTTTTAATTAAATTTTTGTCTCACAGGGCTGAGGATGTGTTTTTCATTTTTACATTCCTATCCATGATGCTTGATAAATATTTATTAAGTGAATAAATGAGGGAGGCCACTTAATACTTGTTTATGTTTCTACTTATGAACGTGAAATCCAAAAGAGCTCAAAAATCTACCCCAGGTCAAGTAGGTAGACTACAATAGACTATAGGTAAAGCAAGATGGCTTCAACAATTAGAAACAGGTATATCCACAGTGTAGCATTTCAATGACTCCAGAATGAGTTGTTCTACCATCAAAAATTATGTGTACAGATACTACAGTTCAGTTCAGTTTGGTCACTCAGTCGTGTCCGACTCTTTGTAACCCCATGGACTGCAGCATGTCAGGCTTCCCTGTCCTTCAGCAACTCCTGGAATGTGCTCAGATTCATGACCATTGAGTCGCTGATGCCATCCAACTATCTCATCCTCTGTCGTACCCTTCTCCTCCTGCCTTCAATCTTTCCCAGCATCAGGGTGTTTTCTAACGAGTCAGTTCTTTGCATCAGGTGGCAAAAGTATTGGAGTTGCAGCTTCAGCATCAATCCGTCCAATGAATATTCAGGACTGATTTCCTTTAGGATTGACTGGTTTGACCTCCTTGCTGTCCAAGGGACTCTCAAGAGTCTTCTCCAACACCACAGTTCAAAAGCATCAATTCTTTGGTGCTCAGCTTTCTTTATAGTCCAACTCTTACATCCATACATGACTACTGGAAAAACCATAGCTTTGACTAGACAGACCTTTGTTAGCAAAGTAATGCCTCTGCTTTTAAATATGCTGTCTATGTTGGTTAGCTTTTCTTCCAAGGAGCAAGCGTATTTTAATTTCATGGCTGCAGTCACCATCTGCAGTGATTTTGGAGCCCCCCAAAATCAAGTCTGTCACTGTTTCCATTGTTTCCACATCTATTTGCCATGAAGTGATGGGACCAGATGCCATGATCTTAGTTTTCTGAATGTTGAGTGTTAAGGCAGCTTTTGCTTTTTCACTCTCCTCTTTCACCTTCATCAAGAGGCTCTTTAGTTCTTCTTCACTTTCTGCCATAAGGGTGGTGTCATCTGCATATCTGAGGCTATTGTTATTTCTCCCGGCAATCTTGATTCCAGCTTGTGCCTCATCCAGCCTGGCATTTTGCAAGATTTATTCTGTGTATAAATTAAATAAGCAAAGTGACAATAGACAGATATTACAAGATACTACTAAAATAAATCAAATACTTACAAACAGTCTATTCCTGATTCAATAAATTGTGGAGTATATCTTACACAGCACTACCAGATTTTGAAGCCAAACTGTCTCAGCAAGAGTTTTCCAACACGTTATAATGGGCAACAGAGCAGAGGGATTAGAATGCAGAGTGTGCGTAACCAACAGAATTACAAAATAAGTGGGTGTAATTTTCCCTAGATAATCACAGCATTGCTGGTGTCTGTATAGTAACCTCTGTTGTGTTTTATTTCCTCTCTGTATAAACTTGAAATATGCCTAAATGTGTGTCAACACTGAAGTGAAAAGTGAAAAAATACACAAAACTTGCATGATATTTCTGATAGAATGTATGGGATATTAGGGATTGAGCAGGTACAACTGAGAAAAAATATATTCTGTACAGTAAGTGATATATCTGATATAAAATTTCTAGGAAGTTATACCACTTCTAACAAGAGTTTTATGACTTACAGTTTTCATTGTATGGTAAACACTATTGTATGGAATCATATATCAGGGTTTTCATCCTGGGCATGTATTCCAGCTCTCTCAAAATCGTTTTGTGTATGCCATCATGGTCTTGCCAATAAATATTTTCTTCAATTACTTCCATACAAATTTGCATCCATTAGAATGGTCCTAGAAACTCATTTGATGAAAATGTAGAGCCTAACTTACTCCCAGAGTTTCTTTATATAAGAAGGTTTTGTTTTCCCCTTTTAATATAAATACAATACACATACCTAAAAGTACTCACATCATAAGTAAGCAGCTCAAATTATTTTCAAAACTGAACAAACGTATGCAATTAACCCCTAGATCAAGAAACAGAGGAGGGCATGGCAACCCAAGCCAGTATTCTTGCCTGGAGAATCCCAGGGAGAGAGGAGCCTGGCAGGCTACAGTCCATAGGGTCACAGAGTCAGACACAATGGAAGCAACTTAGCACACACACACACACACAAGAAAAAGAACATTACCAACATCCCAGAATAATCTATTGTGCTAATTCCCACATACTATTTTCCCCAAGAGTAACCACTCTTCTGATATCTAACGCCATAGAGAAGTTTTGCCAGTTTTCATGTTGATATAAGTGGAATCATAAAGCATATATTATTTTGTGTCTGGCATTCCACTCAACATTATGTCTGTAAGGCATCCATGATTTTGCATGTAGTTCTAGATTGCTAATTCTCATTGTTATATAATATTACAGAACACAGTGGCTTCCAAGGTGGTGCTAATGGTAAACAACCTACCTGCCAGTGCAGGAAACATAACAGGCACAGGTTCGATCCTTGGGTCAGGAAGAAACCATGAAGAAGGCCACAGCAATCCACTCCAGTATTATTGCCTGGAGAATTCCATGGACAGAGGAGCCTGGTGGGCTACAGTCCATAGGGTCGCAAAGAGTCATAACAGCTGAAGCAACTTAGTACACCAAGTATGTAGTATTCCATTATGTGACTACACCACAATTGAACTATCTATTCAGCATTTGATGAACTTTTATGAACAGGGATTTTGTGAAAATATTTCACATATGAAAATATTTCATATTGGGTATATACCTAGGAATGGGGTTCAAGGATAAGAGGTATGCATATGTTCAAATTTCTCATTATAATTCAGTGTTCCTTTAGTTACAAATCAGGCTTCCCTAGTAGCTCAGCTGGTAAAGAATTTGCCTGCAATGCAGGAGACCCTGGTTCAATTCCTGGGTCGGGAAGATTCCCTGGAGAAGGGATAGGCTACACACTCCAGTATTCTTAGGCTTCCCTGGTGGCTCAACTGGTAAAGAATCCACCTACAATGCAGGAGATCTGGTTTGGATCTCTGGGTTTGGAAGATCTCCTGCAGAAGGGAACAGCTACCAACTCCAGAATTCTGGCCTGGAGAATTCCAGGGACTGTATAGTCTGTGGGGTTGCAAAGAGTTGGACATGACTGAGAAACTTTCACTTATTCACATATCAAGTAAACATATATAGGTAGGTCTGCTTCTGAATTCTCTATTCTCTTCCATTTGTCAGTCTGTCTAACTTCCAGATGTTCCAACTGGATTTAGAAAAGGCAGAGGAACCAGAGAACAAATTGGCAACATCCGTTGGATCATCAAAAAAGCAAGAGAGTTGCAGAAAAACATCTACTTCTGCTTTATTGACTACACCAAAGCCTTTCGCCATATGGATCACAACAAACTGTGGAAAATTCTTCAAGATATGGGAAAACCAGACCACCTGATCTGCCTCCTGAGAAATCTATATGCAGGTCAGGAAGCAAAAGTTAGAACTGGACATGGAACAACAGACTGGTTCCAAATAGGAAAAGGAATACGTCAAGGCTGTATATTGTCACCCTGCTTATTTAACTTATATGCTGGACTGGATGAAGCACAAGCTGGAATCAAGATTGTCGAGAGAAATATCAATAACCTCAGATATGCAGATGACACCACCCTTACGGCAGAAAGTGAAGAACTAAAGAGCCTCTTGATGAAAGTGAAAGAGGAGAGAGAAAAATTGGCTTAAAGCTCAACATTCAGAAAACTAAGGTCATGGCATCCTGTCCCATCACTTCATGGCAAATAGATGGGGAAACAATGGAAACAGCGACAGACTTGATTTTGGGGGGCTCCAAAATCACTGCAGATGGTGAGTGCAGCCTTGAAATTAAAAGACACCTGCTCCTTGGAAGAAAAGCTATGACCATCCTAGACAGCACATTAAAAAGGAGAGACATTACTTTGCCAACAAAGTTCCATCTAATCAAAGCTATGGCTTTTCCAGTAGTCATATATGGATGTACATGTGAGAGTTGGATGATAAAGAAAGCTGAGCACTGAGGAATTGATGCTTTTGAACTGTGGTGTTGGAGAAGACTCTTGAGAGTGAGTCCCTTGGATCACAAGGATATCCAACTAGTCCATCCTAAAGGAAATCAGTCCTGAATATTCATTGAAGGACTGGTGCTGAAGCTGAAACTCCAATACTTTGGCCACCTGATGCGAAGAACTGACTCATTTGAAAGACCCTGATGCCAGGAAAGATGGAAGGCAGGAGGAGAAGGGGAAGACAGAGGATGAGATGGTTGGATGGCATCACCAACTCAGTGGACATGAGTTTGAGGAAGCTCTGGGAGTTGGTGATGGACAGGGAAGCCTGGCATTCTGCAGTCCATGGGGTCACAGTCGGACATGACAGAGTGACTGAACTGTACTGTAGCTGCTATGGGATAGCATTGGTGGTTCCTCAGAATTTAAATAGAATATTACTCAGCAACTCTATTTCTCTTTGTATATCTCAAATAATTGAAAACAGTTGTTCAAATAATATTCATACTAGCGCTATTCACAATTGCTTCAAAGTAGAAACAACCCAAATGTTTTTTGGTCCTCCATATCCACAGTTCCAAAATCACAGATTCGACCAACTATGGATAATATACTACTAGAGTATGCATTTATTGGAAAAAATGCATGTATAAATGGACCTGCACTGTTCAAACCTGTTTGTTCAAGGGTCAATTGATATATGTGCTGATACACGCTTCAATATAAATCAACCCTTGACAATACTACGCTAAGTGAAATAAGTCACTCACAAAATGTCACATGTTGCATGATTCTATTTACATGACATGTCCATATAGGTAATATCCATAATAGGTAAATCCCTAGGGACAGCAGATTAGTGGTTGTCTGGGGCTGAGACAGATCGAGGTAGAAGTGTGTATATGGGGGAAGAATAGTGGCTTGATTGCCAACCTAGTAGCTCACAATTTAAACACAGATTTGCAAGAAGAGCCTAAACCAGTGGAGAGTGGTAATATTTTCAAAAGTGTCCAAGAGGAATTTGATTCACTCTGTAGAAGTGGATGAGTGTAGGCTTGAATTAATATTAGAGAATCTTGATAGCATAATTAAAATGGATGTATTTCCATACAGGTGTAATAAAGATTGACTAACTTGAATATTTGGTAGGGAAAAGTACATTAACATGAGTATTCACTCTCTCTCCAAATAAATTTTGCTTTGGCTAGGTCAGCTCTTTCCCTTCCCAATACCATAAGTATGGGCCAGTATTTGCCAAACTGACACATGAGATTTTAGTGATGCAGTATCAAAGAGGGAAAAAAAAGAAAACCAGAAAAGAACCCAGATAATTTATTTAATCAACTTCATTAAGACCCAAAAAGGAGAAGCAAGTATGAACAGTAGTAACTAGCTGGTTATCAGAGAAAGCCTGTGGTTTGGTGAATGAGAAACTATGAAGTAGTTTCCAAGAATGAGAGAGTTGGGATAGAAAGGAAAGATAATTCTGAGAAGTGTTGTTATGGTGCATGGAGTGAATACTTTATAATGTTTTTCAAGGTGATGAAAATCAATGTGGAGTTCTTTAAAAATTTCTTTTAGCAACTATACTGATTCTATAATGCAAATCCCTGCAGAGACTTGGCCACATAGGCAGTAAATTATGCTAAGAATTCTACATTGATTTTCTCTAGTTGATGGAATTTATTTCAGGTGATTCTCTTTTCATATTTCTCACTTATTTAAAAAAATACTTTACAGGGATAATGAATTTTTTAATATTCAGAGCTTTAATTCTTTTAAAGACCAACATTAGTTTTCACTAGTTGAAATAGTAAACAAAATACATAAAAGTGTAAGGCAGGGGGTAGAAAAACTGAAAGTTTGTAAAGAGCAAGAAACTTTTCAAGTTTAATATTTATTTAATACATTGCAAAAATTTTCACACTCACTAAGTTCCTAAGAGTATCTGTTTCATTGCATAGTAGCCCACTGTATATATTATATTTTCAAGTAAATATTTAATACATATTTATTCTATTTTAAATTACTTACATGAAAGTATTTGTGTATATATTCAAAGTTATTTGTGTTACATGAAGAAAACATTAATTAAAAAAAACATATAGGGAATTTTTAAAACATCACAATTTCCTTTCCACCCAGTTCAGTCCGATTTATAATTCTACACTTAAAATGCTATTGTCAACGTTACCAATGACATCCGTATTGCTAAACCTACAAAAATGTCTCTTTTCCTTATACAGTAATCCTTAATAGCATTCTACAAAGTTAAATTATCTTTCTTGGAGTGATTTTCCTCTTCTGGAATTCCCTTAAAAAAATTAATCCACAAGTAGAGTCTTTTTAACCAAATCGCAAATGACTTACACGTGCCCTCATATAGGTGAACAATACATGTATAGATCTTATTTTCATTTCTGTGAATCAGGTCAATTTTTTCTGACTGGCTTTTCTTATTGCTCCTTTTCTATTGTGGTAAAATACACATAAAATAAAATGTACTCTTTTTACACCTAAAGTGTTACAATTCAGTGGCCTTTATAATGGTCTGCAGTCCATCACTAGGTTTATTCTACAGAGCTGGCTTCAGACAAATATGGAGGAAATATGTAGGCAAATAACTGCCCTGGTGCTCTGGTTCTACATGTGACACTATCACACTGGAAAGACAGTAATAGTCACAGGTTCAAACTTGAGCATCAGATTGGCTCTTCAGAGAGTGTAGCTCATAAGAAATATATAAAATTTGTTTATACATGGCTAATAAGCTCCTTTTTGTGGGAAACTGTAACCTCAAGATGCTGAACTATCCCTGCACCTCACCAGAAAAACCTGTGAAAGACTCTGAACTGGACCAAAAGAAGCTTATTCAGGAAAACTAGTCATTATCTAACTCTGATTTTAGGAAGTTTGCCTCTCTCATTGTCTTTTGAGGTACTTACAACTCTGTATATTGTAGGTAACTGATAGAAATGCAAATACAGTCCAAATGAAGTTCAGTTTGCATTACATGAGCACGTGGATAAGTAGGGCCAACTGTACTCCCCCCTTTTATATAAAGGACTTGAGCATCTACACATTTTGGTATCCAGTGGGGTCCTAGAACAAATCCCCAGTGAATATGGAGGGACAACTTTAACTTCTATCTGAAGACTTCTTTCCTTCTGGTGGAAAAACAAATCACTTCTCTCTCTATCCAGTGGATAAAATCAATTTCGCATCTGCTGTACTTGTAAATTCTCTAAGTGTGGTACTCAGATTTCTCCTTTGAATCAGCTGTAACATCTTACTAGATCCTTTGCTAATTAAAGAATTAAATGCAATCTTTGAAAAATTTTATATGTGTGTGAGTCATGGTTTTATCTTTTACTTTTTCAGTATCTTCTACAGTTTTGAAGGTCATTTTTCAGTACTCCCAGTGGATTGTCACTGGAGAAGTATACCTAACTAATAGCTTAAACCCTATCATCTTTTTTCTTGGCTCCCAAATGTGAATCCCAAGTGTCCTTGCTGATTCTTTTTAGTCTTTTTTCCCACCTCTCTGAAGATTTAACATTTTTTTCCTTTTATGAATGATTCTGTTGATGGCAGGAATGACTGGGAATTTGGTTTTATGGTCTATTTTGTGATCTCTGTAAATGAACTGGGCTTCCCTGGTAGCTCAGCTGGTAAAGAATTTGTCTGCAATGCAGAAGATCCCAGTTTGATTCCTGGGTCGGGAAGGTTCCCTGGAGAAGGGATAGGCTACCCACTCCAGTATTCATGGGTTTCCCTGGTGGCTTAGACGGTAAAGAATCTGCCTGCAATGTGGGAGACCTGGGTTCGATCCCTGAGTTGGGAAGATTCCCTGGAGGAGGGCATGGCAACCCACTCCAGTATTCTTACCTGGGGAATCCCCATGGACAGAGGAACCTGGTGGGCTACAGGACACAGGACATGGGGTCGCAGAGTCGGACACAGCTGAGCGACTAAGCACAGCAAAGTAGATGAATTAATGCATTACAAAGTTCTTATCTCTGGTGGGTGAAAGAAACCAAAGAATCTAGCTTGCTGACCTTTGTCTGTATCTATTGAGATAAAATAAATTAAGAATTTC
The DNA here is from genome assembly GCF_054371585.1 of Giraffa tippelskirchi. NCBI lineage: Eukaryota > Metazoa > Chordata > Mammalia > Artiodactyla > Giraffidae > Giraffa > Giraffa tippelskirchi. The sequence continues at coordinate 7,830,857 of NC_137289.1, read as the reverse complement.
GTACCTACTAGGAAGGAATTGGATTTTTTGGTATCCGGACTGTGAGTTTATTGTGTTTCTAAATCTCTTGTGCTTCTTGATTTCAAGATAAAATTAGAGAATTTAGTAGCAAGTTCCTTCTGTCTTTGTATGATAATTCAGAAAGGCTATTATGTCTCATTTTGTTGAGTGTGCAATGTTTTCTTATCTTCCAGAGAGAACTAAAAAATTAGATTATAAGGACACTTAAATTAAGAGAGATCTGTCCTTGTTGGGTTTATACAGATAAATAAGCACATACAAAATCAAATATACAGTAAATTCCCAGAAAATAGAGAAATTGAACTTCTAATTCATTAAATATGCTAGACTTAAAAATAATTATTCTTATAGAAACTAACTCAGAAACCTTTTACGAAATTCAACTTTACATAATGAAAGTAAATCTTTGGTAAACAAGAGTAGTTTAATAACTTTAAATAAAATATCTATGTCTTTTCTAACTTATCAGCATTAAGTATACTGCAGGCATATATTTTATCCTGCTCTACTCAGATTTGTCTTTGATCAATAAAGTAACATCACTTCTCAATAATTAAGATTATGAAAACTGCAACCTGTGCTCAAAAATATTGAATCATTATTCTGCCAGACTTTATTTCAACAGTAATTATATTTTGTAGAATGTCACTGTGTCAGCTTAAGGATAATTGCCAGGGTGGTTAGGTAACTTAAAAATCTTGGACTATCATTAAATTAAGTAAAAATATGAATAACTGTTGAATACATGTTTCTAAGCAACAAGAATATTAAAATATTATTAAGCATAATTTTAGCTTATATGCTTCTGCCTCATTTTTACATGTTATAGAGTTTTAAAATATGGACCATGTTAACGTGTTGATTTCTGCAACTTAAAAGTCTGTGTAAAAGATGTGTGTGGCTATTCAAAAGAGTGCTGTATGTGCTCATGAACTTTGGTAACTGACTAAAATATTTCCATAATGTAGTTCTCAAGTGTTATCCCCAATTTTCCCTATGAAATAGTATTTTGGTACATGAGTGTTTTTATTTGTGGGTGTCTTCCGTCATGTCTGACTCTTTGTGACCCCATGGACTATAGCCCACCAGGCTCCTCAGTCCGTGGAATTTCCCAGGCAAAAATACTGGAAGGGGTTTCCATCTCCTGCTCTAGGGAGTATCCCGACCCAGGAATCAAACACCCGTCTCTTGAGTCTCCTGCATTGGCAGGCAGATTCTTTACCCTCTGAGCCATCTGGAGTACATGAGTAAAAGAGTACAATTAATATGAATAATTGACACTATATTTTGGAGTAAAGGTTATAGAAGAATACAAATATGTACTTGTATGTATGGGAAATAATCTGAACTTGCCTGAAAAGAAGGTCTGGCCTTTATTCTTGGTATCTGGGAAGTCACCTCTAGGGTCTTGGAAAACATCTTCTTTTGTTTGCCTAGGAGCCTTGTGTCATACTGGATGGTCTAACAGTGTAATTTGACTGGGAGCTAGCCACATCCATATAGTCTTAAGGTGAATGCTGGTCACACCAAAAAGATCAACAATGTGACTTAAAGTGGGGGTCACATGGTATCAGTCTACCTGGATGCTGAGATTAACCACATGGGCAATCAGTTAATCAGTCATGCCTACCTGATGATGCTCCAATAAAATCTCTGCACACCAAAGCTCATGTGAATTCCCCTGGTTGGCAATACTCCATGCATATTATCACAAGTCAACTCCAAGACAGTAATGTGTCCTGACTTCATAGGGAAAGGAAAATGGAAGCTCTGCCCTTGGTAGTTCTCCTGGACTCTGGTCTATGTATTTTCTCCCATGCCTAATTTTATTCTGTACTTTCTCCTTGCAATAAACCATAATGGTAAGTATAACAGTTGTGGTGAGTCCTGTGATTTACATCCAGTGAAATATAAAACTTCAGGCTGATTTGGGGAAGCCTCAAATTTGCAGATGATGTTCAGAAGTGAGGGTAGTTTTCTCTAATTTTGCAGTTGGTCCTAGACATCATTGCGCTTTTCAAAAAAAAGGACATTTTGTCCTATAGCAGATATCCTCGGCCTTTTTTGGGTCTCTGGATCCATCATACTCCTGGAACTTACTGTATATTCCAAAGAGCTTCTTTTCCCATAGATTATAAAAGTACATATTTATTGAATTAGACATCCCAAACTGAGAGTTTTTAAACATGTATTTATTGATTTATGTGAAAATAGGAATGATGAATTTTTCAAATGTTAACATAAATAACATCTGAGAATTACTGCAAAATTAATTTTGACATCATGGACCCCAGAGATAAGTCTTAAATTATCACTTTGTTCCAGGTTATGGAAGAGCATAATGAATGTCAAATCCTGGAAAGAATATTAACCATGGTTTGTATTAACTGTTACTGAAAAGAAGCTATTACAATCTCAGCAAAGTTTACTCAATTTTGATGTCTCTGCTTCTTTGGTTTACTAATTAGTTTTACCTACTGCTTCTATATTTATTTTTAAATGTTTTGTCACTTTGATTAAATAGGCAACTGGGTATTATAATAGGCCCAAAATGGAATCACTTGTGCTAAGGCCCCATGACAGCAAATCAAGACTTAATACCTAACCTAATTGCAGTTACAACCACCCCAAGGAATGTAACCTTTAACCAATCAACCTGGAATTATCTGGTCAGCACTAATGAAATATCCTGTCCTATAGGTTCCTTAGGAGGGTGACCTTGCCTGAAACAATGCATCCTTGCTAATAATTTACTTTTTCTACTTCTTTTACACCTAGCCTTTACTTTTCGACAACTCCATGGAGCAAATTTCTATTTCATGATGGGATGTTGCCTGATTCATGAACCATTTAGTAAAGCCAAATTTACTCAGTTGAATTTTTGCTTAAACACAAGTAATTTCTAAGACACTCATGGTCCTAATCTAGTGTTCAAATCTCCTTTCAACAACTTAATTTTTTTTCTTTCCATTCCTTAGATCCTAAATAGAAAAACAAACAATGTAAGCTTTCAGGGTATCTTTATACAAAAAACTATATTTGAAATTTCACGGAGGGAAAGATTTCTTTTGCCTTATAATCAGAGAGGCTTAGAAATAAGTAGTTTGCTTCATATTGTCACTCTTTCAAGTGTTACATGAGAAGGGCTGTCAAATCACAAGATAAATTCAACCTTCCTTATGTTAAATTTGTATAGGTAAAATAAGATTTATATAAATATTCCAGAAAGTATATGCTTTATAGGAAGTCCCTGGAGATCTGTTAATGCCTTTGCCTTCTATAGTATGTTGCAATTTCATGAGAAACACTGATCAAAAATCTTAGGAAATATTTCTGTCAAGTTTTCCTGTACTATACATCAGAGTGCTGGTATTTTCTCTGATGATATTATATAAGAAATCAGTATTAGGTTACCCCTCATAATTTCAGTGATTATCTAAAATGTTGATTAGTCACAATTTTGCCCCTTTAATTTGAATCTAGCATTTTCAAGGGCAGTAGTTTCCAACTGTAGATACACATCAGACTTAACCATGGAGTTTCATAAAAATGCATACACATAAGCCTTACTTTAGTATTACTGAATTGATTCATATTGATGATTGCCGGAGTCCAGCTCCAGCAGGTCCAGGGGTTCCCTCAGGATGGACAGCGTCGGCGAAACAAATGAGAAGACACAGCGAGTCTCGGTGTTTCCAAGTGTCTCCCCAGTGTCTTCCAACTTTATTATTTTTAAGACAGCTTTTATATTTTTTGTGGTACATAGAAACAAATGTAAAGCATACCAATTCAGCTTAGTGGGCATACCAATTTAGCTTAATGGGCATATGAATTCAGCTAAATGGGCCTATCAATTCAGCTTAATAGGCCAGCAGTTTTGACTCTCATCGAAACCGTTTGCATGTTTTTAGTTACCAAAAGCCTCATTTTGTTTACATCATCTTCTGGCCTGGGGGCCTGCTAACACCTTGTGACTCTCCATTGATAAGGGTTGATCAGTCAGAACACTTTCGTATCAGGCACAGCAGGACAGAATTCATCAACAGGAAGTTTTAAGGTAAAACCTGTTTTTGGTAATTTACTCTATGCCTTGAGCTTAACAGAAAAGAATGTAGTCCCATAAAGTCATAGAAGAGCAAGCTGAAGGTCAGCTCTAAGTAAGAATCATCAGTTAAATATACAATTGTCTTATTATTTGTATTAAAGCCAAACTTTTATAAATTTTTTAACTATTATGCTTTCATTATATAGGCTAAATACGTTAAGAGTAAAAACATAGTGAGTAAATATAGACTAAGTAACAGTTTCATAAAGCAATATTTTTTATATTTCCTAACAAGCCATTTTCCTGCGAAGGGTTTTGTGCCCATAGGGGCTTTCTGTGCGGAGGCTCTCAATGCTGTTTTATTATTAAGGAGCAGTCATGTATACTAGCTCTAAAGGCACAGGCTTATTTATTAAACAAACTAATATGTTAGCAAAAGGAATTTAGATCAGCATACTCTCTATCCCAGATAATTTTATTTAGGGTGCTACCGTTCAGGGACCTTGTTGATTTGAGGTTTCAGAATGATCTATTTTAGAAGGGAATCAGGAAAGGCCTTTTGCCTAAGTCATAGAAAATAAGAAGAGGTTTTTTATAGTAAACATCAGAAAGACAGGTATCTTTACTTTAAGGTGAGCGCTGAGGCAGCCTTCCAAGAATCCCTGAGGCCTGAGAAGCCGTGCTCAATCATTCCTCTTTCCCATGACTCTGTCATGGGTGGGATCTCGTGGGCTGGCTCCCGGCAGATGATATTGGTATAAAACTTATTTGATGTTACATCTTAAGATTTTTTCCCTCTAAATATTAGGCCTGTCCATTTTTATAAAGTATTACTGTTGTAACATTCATATCTGCTTTGAAATTAGGCTTAATCATTTTACTTGGATACAACTTATATCTAATTTTTTTAATGATTTTATTCCATTTGTCTAATATGCCACCAGACAAACAAATTTCCTTGTCAGTTGCATTATTCTTATTGTGAACTTCATAAGAAATATCACACTTGAAAAACTGTCAGTAATACATTAACCACAGCAATTTTAAGTGTGTGCTTTCTACAGATAATTTTTGCTTTGTTTTGATGCTTGTATGAAGGCTCTTCAATAAGCTAGAGGCCAGAGTTTTCATCTTCAACAAAGGACAGTCTCAGTCTTATGAAGAAGGACTGTACCAAATACTTCAAACTATTGACACTTGAAAAAGAAAAAGTCTCAATTTTCAAACTGACATCAGTTAGACAACTGTCATGTTGTACCAGTAGACTGAGTTAGGACACCCTGGACTTTTTTAGCAGAGAATCAGACAGCTTCACAGCAACCCAAGATTCAGAAGAATTAGAATTAATTATGTAGACTGAAGGAAATTTTATTGCAGTTATTTGCTTGAAATATTGTTGATATTATTTTAATGCTTTATATTCTAAATATATAATGCAGCATCTTCTTTATTCTTTTTTTAAATTTATTTATTTTAGTTGGGGGCTAATTACTTTACAATATTGTAGTGGTTTTTGCCATACATTGACATGAATCAGCCATGGGTTTACATGTGTTCCCCATCCTGAACCCCCCTCCCACCTCTCTCCCCATCCCACCCCTCTGGGTCATCCCATTGCCCCAGCCCTGAGCATTTGTCTCATGCATCAAAACTGGAATGGTATTCTTTATTCTTAAAGCTATCTCTAATTAAACAATAATTTCATAAATTTTGCTTTTGTAACCTGAAATTAAATATTTTTAAATGACATCGATTTTCACTTACTTATGGCTCAGATGGTAAAGAATTTGCCTGCAATGCAGGAGACCTGGGTTCGATCCCTAGGTCAGGAAGATCCCCTGGAGAAGGAAATAGCTACCCACTCCAGTGTTCTTGCCTGGAGAATCCCCATGGACAGAGGAGCCTGGCAAGCTACAGTCCATGGGGTGGCAAAGAGTAGGACACAACTGAGTGACATTCACTTTCTTTTTCCAGAATTCAAAAGTTTACCAAATCACCTAACTTTTCATTGCAATATTGATATTTACATTGGCTCAGTAAGAATCTACCTTCCTTGTTATCAGGACATTATTAACAAGTTGATTATACAACCAAGGCACTACCTGAAGGGCCATATAGGAGAGCAATGCTCTTTAATTTACATATGACAAATCACTTTTATTGAAATAGGTTGGCTTTAACTTTGATGTCAATGCTTATAAAACCTTCCTAGGAAAAATGTCTTGCTACCTGAATTTCAGGGTGCCAGACTTAAAGGTTTTAATAAAAGGCTTTCTGTTAGGCCAAGAAGCTTGAGACATGTTGAGGACCCTGAAAAAACAGAAATTCACTCAAATCCATAGGAAGTATACATACAATCTCGTGAAGAGGGTTTTTGAGACTTATCCCCTAGACTTAGAATAGCAAAAGAGAGACTAAGGAACCCCAGAGCCTTTTAAAAATTCAATCTGAGATTAATTATGTAAATATCAAGACAGAAATTAATTTTGTGGCCTTCGTAATTTTTTCAACAAGGTATGGCTCTAGATTTGCAAAGCAAACTCATGGAAGACTGTATGAAATTAACACCATTGCTGCATCTATGTAAATAGGACAAATCTACTGAAACCAGTCTTATTTTGTGACTAAGAACCATTTTCCTATGAGATTATTAAGATTACAGGTGGCACGGTTAAGAAAGATTGTGAAAAACTTTGAAATGGACCAAAAAAATCTGTATATACAATGGAAATCTAAATACTGCCTAAATAGATTATTGGATTCTATGGGTTTTGCCTTTAAGTTTTTTTTTTACGATTCTGTACTTTGAAGACAACTGATAGCCATGTAAATGGCTCCTGTCCATAGACATGCAAATAAATTCTGTCCAGTAGAAGAACAATTGATTTGCCTTTGTGGGGACAAAAATAGACTTAGGTCTGACTATTTCCCAAAAATATACAGCCACTGGACCCTTTTCTCTGTGGACCATGGAAAACATTTTGTAACTGTTAGGTTTAGTTCAACAGGGCAAGCCTCTGCCAGAATCTAACTATTCCAATAGTCTTTTCAGTGGGCCCTCTGTGTGCCTCTTTCATAGCTAATTATAAGGTAAGTTCTGAGGTATGTGAAACAAGAAATTCAAAAAGCTCCCAGATTTTGAGTGTAGTTTAGGCTGCTGTGATTTTTATTGGACTGACTCTTGGAGAGTCATGATTTTTGTCACTGTGTTCCAATACCACCTACATGTGGATACCCAGGGAGCTTGATAAAACATAGAAATTCTCTGAATCTGCATTTACCAAACTATTCAAGGCATTCATACATACATGAAATAGGGATAGAATAATTAATTACTATGGCTTTGATTACAGTTCAGAAAGCTTCAGAGAACTTAGATTTGGGTCAAACATTTAATCATGGGTCATCATGTAATATGATGACCACATTACATCATCAGAGGAGTCGTCTATCTGTAGCTATTTTTTGTCTTTAAAAATATACAGTACAATTAACCATCTAAGTCTTAATTGCAGCTCTATCTTCATTACTTTTCATACTGTAATTTTCTTTTCATACTTGAAGCAATTTTCTTCAAGAAAATTAGAGATACCAAGGGAACATTTCATGCAAAGATGGGCACAATAAAGCATAGAAATGGTATGGACCTAACAGAAGCAGAAGATATTAAGAAGAGGTGGTAAGAATACACAGAAGAACTATACAAAAAAGACCTTCATGCATCGAACCCGGACAGCTCGGGGCTGGTGCACTGGGAAAACCCCGAAGGATGGGATAGGGAGGGAGGTGGGAGGGGGGTTCTGAAAGGGGAAAACATGCACACCCATGGTGGATTCATGTCGATGTATGGCAAAACAAATACAATATTGTAATGTTAAAAAATAGATAAATAAGCTAATTAAAAAAAAAAGACCTTCATGACCCAGATAATCACAATGGTGTAATCACTCACCTAAGCCAGACACACATCCTGGAATGTGAAGTCAAGTGGGCCTTAGGAAGCATCACTATGAACAAAGCTAGTGGAGGTGATGGAATTCCAGTTGAGCTATTTCAAATCCTAAAAGATGATGCTGTGAAAGTGCTGCACTCAATATGCCAGCAAATTTGGAAAACTCAGCAGTGGCCACAGGACTGGAAAAGGTCAGTTTTCATTCCAATCCCAAAGAAAGGCAATGCCAAAGAAAGCTCAAACTACCACACCTTTGCACTCATCTCACACACTAGCAAAGTAATGCCCCAAATTCTCCAAGCCAGGCTTCAACAGTACATGAACCGTACACTTCCAGATGTTCAAACTGGATTTAGAAAAGGTAGAGGAACCAGAGATCAAATTGCCAGCATCCTTTGGATCATCAAAAAAGCAAGAGAATTCCAGAAAAACATCTATTTCTGCTCTAGGACTATGCCAAAGCCTTTGACTATGTGAATCACAACAAACCGTAGAAAATTCTTCAAGAGATGAGAATACCAGATCACCCAACCCGCCTCTTGAGAAACCTGTATGCAGGTCAGGAAGCAACAGTTAGAAATGGACATGGAACAACAGGCTAGTTCCAAATAGGGAAAGGAGTACGTCAAGGCTGTATACTGTCACCCTGCTTATTTAACTTATACGCAGAGTACATCATGAGAAATAACAGGGTGGATGAAGAACAACAAGCTGGAATCAAGATTGCTGGGAGAAATATCAATAACCTCAGATATGCAGATGACACCACCCTTATGGCAGAAAGCAAAGAGGAACTAAAGAGCCTCTTGATGAAGGTTAAAGAGGGGATTGAAAAAGCTGGCTTAAAACTTAACATTCATAAAACTAAGTTCATGGCATCTGGTCCCATCACTTCATGGCAAATAGATGGGGAAACAGTGGAAACAGTGACAGACTTTATTTGGGGGGGCTCCAAAATCACTGCAGATGGGACTGCAGCCATGAAATTAAAAGATGCTTGCTCCTTGGAAGAAAAGTTATGACAAACCTAGAAAGCATATTAAAAAGCAGAGACATTACTTTGCCAACCACAGTCAAACCTATGGTTTTTCCAGTAGTCACGTGTGGATGTGAGAGCTGGACTATAAAGAAAGCTGAGCGCCGAGGAATTGATACTTTTGAACTGTGGTGTTGGAGAAGACTCTTGAGAATCCCTTGGACTTCTAGGAGATCCAACAAGTCCATCCATCCTAAAAGAAATCAGTTCTGAATATTCATTGGAAGGACTGATGCTGAAGCTGAAACTCCAATACTTTGGCCACCAGATGCAAAGAACTGACTCATTAGAAAAGACCCTGATGCTGGAAAAGATTGAAGGTGGGAGGAGAAGGGGACGGACGACAGAGGATGAGATGGTTGGATAGCACCACTGACTCAATGGACATGAGTTTGAATAGGCTCCAGGAGTTGGTGATGGTCAGGGAGGCCTGGCATTCTGCAGTCCATGGGGTGACAAAGAGTCAGACACGACTGAGCGACTGAACTTAACTGAACTTCATTACTTTCATACTGACCATTCTACTCACTTTGCAGATATAGGCATAATTTCTATAGGGGAAAGAGAGCATTGGACTAGAATGTCCAAAAGTGTCTGTGTCACCATCTGGCAATCTTTCCAGTGAAGATATTATTTTGGTAAGGTTTCTCAATGCAACAACACATTCAAATACCCAGACGATGGGAACTGTAACTGAGAATGGTTTTCAGAATGTTAGTATCTTTTTTTGCGGTAGAGTTGTTTACTAAAGACAGTTTATGTTTTTTTGTGGTCAACGTGTGGTCTCATTATAATGAGAGGGTCAAATGTAAATAGGCATGAAAAACAGGTGGGGAGGGGGGACTGTTTCATGTAGGTCCTCTAGAATATATCAATCATGAGGGAAGAAATTCTGTTATTCATATTAATACCAGTCTTTCTGTTTTAAAAGATTAACAATCTAGTTATCTTATGGGGACTGTTACAGTGTTATGTTGGGGTATTCATATTTTAATGAATAGATTATTATCCTATGGGCCAAGTGATGTGTACTATGCTTAGTCTTTCAGTCATGTCTGACTCTTTGCAACCCCCTATACTGTAGCCCACCAGGCTCCTCTGTCCATGGGATTCCCCAGGCAAGAATACTAGAGTGGGTTGCCATTTCCTATTCCAGGGGATCTTCCCGAACCATGGATTGAACCTGTGTCTCTTGTGTCTCCCGCATTGGCAGGTGGATTCTTTACCACTGAACCACCTAGGAAGTGAGGCCAAGTGATACGGCATAATTTATCTGTTAATGTTCACTCGTGCTTCGGATAATTTTTACAAGTATTGAATCACTTCTTTAACTCCTTACCAAGTAAAAATTTAGAGATTCTTTGAATCTCTAGTTAAGGCAGGACATGGTCCATTTTTCCACATTAGTAGCTTGTAGAGAAGCCTACTTCTCTACGTCTCTGGTTATGTAAGCCAAACTGAGCCTAGAACTAGAAATTCTGAATCACTACAGAAAACTGATGCAAATATCCCTTGAAAAGAAGCATCTTACATTTTGCAGAAAACTGTTTTGAAAGGTAGGCACATGGAAGATACTTATTTCACAATTACACACAAATGGAAAGATACTGACCTTCAACCACACATTTGCACAGTGGGAAACACATTTCAGTGACTCTGAAATAAAGGGTCACTTGTCTCCTATAATCTTGTAATAAAAATGCTGTAATCCACAAAAAAAGACAATTCAAACAATTCCAATGGTTAAGCTGTGAGCTAGTCTTGCTTGTCACATTATATGATGTGACAAGATTTTATAAAGCTTAATGGGATGTAAACACTGATATGTCCCCATTTGCAGAAGAGAGACAACTCCATTTATGTTATATCTATTTTCTAACAACAAGGTATAATTGAAATAGAGCAAACACAATTATCTCCTTCCAGCTAGCCAATCAAATGTTTCTCCCACATACAGAACATGAAGAAAGATACTACAAAGAGCAAAGAAGATATAAGAAGTAGATTTCTCTTTCTGATCCTGACAGCATATACAGATCTTTCAACAAATATCTACTAAGTACCTACCATGTGTCAAGCCAGTGAGAAAGTGAAATAGTAAAGGCATAAATTAAAAAAATACAAATTGGGCAAACATCCTACTTTCAATGAGCTCATTATCTGGTATTGGAGACAGAAAAATAGAGAAAAGGAGTAAGACTAGGGGAGCAGAGGATAATAATTAGGCCAGGTAAGGCAACCCAAGGGAGTGAAGTGAAAGTCGCTCAGTCGTGTCCAACTCTCTGCAACCGCATGGACTATACAGTAATACTGGAGTGGGTAGCCTTTCCCTTCTCCAGGGGATCTTCCCAATCAGCCTAGGGATCAAACCCAGGTCTCCCACATTGCAGGCAGATTCTTTAGTGCTGAGAAACAAGGGAAGTCCAAACCAAGGAAGGCTCTGTCAATAAAAGGATCTCAAAATTGTGTATTTAAATGAATAAGAATTCATTACAAAAAGTGAACATAATCAACTTTCCTACACTTTACATTCAAACTGTGCTTTTATATATAAGGTGTTTCTTGTCACGTAGTTTCCCTTATCTAGTCTCAAAATCTCTGCCTGTTACATAGCTTAGTTGTTTTACATTTTCTATAACTATTGACACATTACTTCTTTAGGTGGTTCAGACATTAAAGTGTCTGCCTGCAGTGCGGGAGACCTGGGTGTGATCCCTGGGTCGGGAAGATCCCCTGGAGAAGGAAATGGCAACCCACTCCAGTGCTCTTGCCAGGGAAATTCCATGGACTGAGTAGCCTGATAGGCTACAGTCCATGGGGTCGCAAAGAGTCGGACACAACTGAGCAACTTCACTCCACTTCACTTCATTGACACATTGCTCTTGTCTGACATGTTTTATCCTATTTGTTGCATAGTGCTTTTTTCTTATTTTCATCCCTTATTCATTTGGAATTTATGCTTGTGTCCAATGAGAGAAATAGAAGGAATTATATTATTTTTTCCAAATGACTATCCATTTTCCCAGCATCATTTATTTAAAATCCATTTCTGATTAAATTAAGATACTATCTTCACTATATACTAAATTTCTGTGTGTACTTGCATCTATTTCTGGACTTGCCATTCTATTCCTTTGACCTGTTTGTCCACTCAATTGCTAGTAACACAGTTTTAACTATACAGGCTTCATACTATGTTTTAGTATCTGGTAGTGCTATAACCCCTCATATCCTTTCATTCAGTGTTTTATAGTTGAGTGTGCACATTTATTTTTCACATAAACTTCAATATCAAATTCTGTAGCTTCCTAAAGAAATTTCATAATATTTTCATTAGGATTGTGTTATATTTATTAAGTAATTTAGATAGAACTGACATTATGATGATATTGAGACAGCCTGGTGGCTCATATGGTAAAGAATCTGCCTGCAGTGCGAGAGACCCAGGTTCAGTCCCTGGGTTGGGAAGATCCCCTAGAGAAGGAAATGGCTACCCACTCCAGTATTCTGGCCTGGAGAATTCCATGGACTGTATAGTCCATGGGGTTGCAAAGAGTCAGACATGACTGAGCAACTGTCGCATCACTTCACCTCAACTAAGAATAAGTGATGTGTTTATATTTGTTCAACCTTATTTTTTGTTTCCTTCAAGAATGGCTAATATTATAGCTTTCATTATATATAGTTACAAAATTTCTTATTAAATTTATTTTTAGATATTTTATCTTATTGTTGCTCTCATAAATGGGATTTTCTCTTCCATTATATCTTCTGAAAGGAGAGTGTTAGTCACTCAGTTGTGTCTGACTCTTTGCCACCCCATAGACAGTAGCCCACCAGACTCCTCTGCCCATGGGATTTCCCAGGCAAGAATACTGGAGTGGGTACCTATTCCTTCTCCAGGGGATCTTCTCGACCCAGGGATCAAACCCAGGTCTCCTTCATTGCACGCAGATTCTTTACCAATTCTAGTTGGTTATAATTTGTGAACATAATGGTTATTGCTTTTGCATGTTAATTTTGTATACTACTACCATGCAAAAGTATTTTATACTCTTAATATAGATTTACTAGGATTTTCCAGAAGTACTATTTGCCATCTCATAATAAATATAACTATATTTCTTCTTTTTTTTCCCCTAAGTCTTAGGCTTCTAATTTCTCTTGACTAATTGCACTGGTTAACACTTCCAGAACACGTTAATTACATTATAGTAGATATGGTGGGCATCATTGCCTTATGGGAATCTCTCTAATAGTTCCTTATTAAATATGCATGTGTGTATACAGTTGACACTTGAATAACACAGGTTTGAACTGCTCAGGTCCACTTATTTAGGTACTGTTTTTCAAGAGTAAATACTGTTTATCAAGAGTAAACACAATGCACGGTTGGTTGAATCCACAGATGCTGAACCATGGATATGGAGGAACTGGGGATACAGTGGGCCAACTATAAATTATACCCAGACTTTTGACTGTGCAAAAGGTCGGCACCCTTAGCCCATGTATTATTCAAGGGGCAACTGAGTATATATACTTACAATTTAAGGAAATAAGAACAATACATCCACTTCTAATTTCTCAAAAGCTTCTGAAGAATGGAGACTAATTTTTGTCAAAGATATTTCAGTCCATTATTAGCATGAATATAGACAAATAGATCAATGGAACAGAATAGGGACTCCATATATAGACCCAGACTAAAGCAGGTTTTTGATTGTTGAGATAAGTTCCAATGAAATTAAATGCAAAATAGAAAGCCTTTCAACAGATGGTACTGGAACAATTGGTATCTGAATCATAAAATGAACCACAACCCTTAATTCATAGAATGGCCCTAATTCTTTTTATATGAATCATGTACATAAATATAAAATCTAGAATCTATACAGATTTTGAAGAAAAGAAAAAACAATAAATTTTTAACCTGAGGGAAGTACATTTTGCCTTAAAAAGATATAAAAAGTGACTAGCTGTAAAAGAAAATTGATCAATTGGGTTTCATCAAAATTTAAGAATTCTTCTCCTCAAAAGATATGGTTAAAGTAATAAAGAGTTGAGCCATAGACTGAGAGAAATATTTATCATAGAGTCAATTTTCGTTATGTGTAGTAGTTATGTTCTATAAAGTCATCGTGAGCACTGAATTAGCAAATATTGAGCTATTGCTCCTAGGGGGAATACAAGGTTAGTTTCCTGTGAGCCTCAGCTCAAAACATTTTTGTCAACAGATCAATACATAACAATGTTTTATGTGTGTTTCTCTATAAAGACATCTTATTTAATTTATAGTGTTGATTAATTAACATTGAACTCACAGCCAACAGGACTATAACTCATCCCTGAATGAAGTTTATTTAACACACATATTTTCTCCTTAAGATACATCTCAGAATTATTTCACTTAAGAACACAAAACAGCACCTCAGCACTCCACTTGGGGGCTATTATAAAACAGTGGAATCACCAAGAAAAAGCATGAGAAGGTGAAAACTGTGCCACTAAATAGACTGCAAAAAAAGATGCTTGCTTACAGTATTAGAGCTGAAACAAAAGCAGAGAATCCCCTTCTTTTCCCTCAACTAGGAACGTGGGTGTCAGGCAACTCAAATTTTCTGTCACTTCGTACATCACCGTGAATGACTGAGAAAGTACAACAAGTGTTGATTTTGGAGTTAACAAATAAATTTTAGTGAGGAGAAGAACTCACAAATATGAATCTGTCAATAGTATGGATTGATTGTATGTATCCCTGAATATCTAATGGATGGTTAGACTTTTTAGTAAAATCAAGAGGCATAAGTAATCCATGACTCCAAAAATCAGAGCACTGTTTTCCTTTTTGAGGGATACAGACAAAGCAAGTTTCTGGGATGATGGAAGTGTTTCATATCTTCATTTGGGTGATCTGAGCTTGTGCAGTTTTCAAAATTTATCAAACCACATGTTACATATTAGTGAATAATGTCTCAGCAAAAATAAAGCATTGAAGACAGTTGTTTTCTATCATATCTCTTTCAATCTACATGTATCACTGTACATAAAGTGTCTTGTATTCAATATACAGTTGACTTATTTTTATTAGTCTAAAATTTTCTTTCAAGTGGAGTATTCTTATTTACTTTAATGTGATTCTAGGATAATTATTTTTAAGCCTATCAAGTTATTTTTTTTTAATTTGTCTCACCCGATATTTGTCAGTTGCTTCCTTATATCCTGTCTGCTTTTGGACTAATCTGTTATTTTTTCCATTATTCCATTTTTTTCTCTATTTGCTTTATATTTCCATGATCTTTGTTATTCTTTTATGATTTCCTTAGTGACTAAAATATGTAACAGTGACTTACTACAGTCTGAAAGTGAAAGTCGCTCAGTTGCTCCGACTCTTTGTGACCCCATGGACTCGTCCATGGAATTCTCCAGGCCAGAATAGTGGAGTGGGTAGTCTTTCCCTTCTCCAGGGCATCTTCCCTACCCAGTGATTGAACCCAGGTCTCTCGAATTGCAGGCAGATTCTTTACCAGCTGAGCCACAAGGGAAGCTGCTAACTTAAGCTAATACTCTCTCCACAACAGGAAAGTGCCTACAAACAGTTTATCTTCATTTATTACTTCTTGTTTTTTCTTCCATTTTTGTCCTGTACTTTACTTCTAGATATAACAAGAATCTTTTAAGACACTACTGCCTTAGTTGTTTCGAATGACCAATTTTAATTTATAATTACCTACATGTCTTTCTTTTGCATTCCTCTCAAAAGAAAAATAAAAAGAAAGAGGCATTTCTGGATCCACCCATTCTCAGCCAGTCCCTCATTTCATCTTAACTAGTTCTACTTTTGCACAATATTAAGGATCCTAACAAATATTCCTGTTCTTCCTTTCCTGGCACATTTTCTCACTACCCCTAAGAGCAGCAAAGCATCCCTGAGAGTGAATTTGTGTGTACACCCAGCACTTAGCAAAGACCCTGCCCTGGAGAAATAGGTGTTCAACCCACATTCGTTAAATGACCCTGGCGCCCCAGCTTTGCCTTGTTAAGCCTTTCAATTTCTCACCCCCAAACCCAAAGTTTCATCAGGGCTCTGTCTTTGTGAAGCCCTCTCCAAGGAAGGCTAAAGAGCCTGAGGTTGGAGACAGAGGGAGGATGTGTCATAAGATGGTACAGAAAAACCTGAACACATTTTTTGGTCAACCCAATAGTATATATTAGGGGTAATTAAGATTAAGTGTTTCAGAAAACCCTCAAAGTACAGAAAGAAGGAATGTAGACACTGTGAGGAAGAGAGACACGTTGTCCTCCAGCAAACATGTCTGGAAAGAATAACAAATTATTTCTACCCTCATCATTAAAAACTTAAATTCCTTTCATGGTGTGGCATGAAGCTGTTTTGAGATTAGTAGCAAAACTGTACAAACATATTACTCATGAAAAACCCTGACATGATTAAAGGGAGATCACATCACACATGAATGGGCATAAAGACCTTCCCCTATTTTTCAACACAGGGATGCAACATTGACAATCTACTTCCCAAATACACATATTGCTCAGATGCAGCAGATGGTCTACAATAGTCTGGTACTTGCTGTCTCTGTCTGTCTGTCTGTCTGTCTCTCTCCTTTTCCTCTTTCTCTTTCCCATTGGCATTAGGTTAAGAAGAGTTAAGAGTTAAGAAGTGTCACCATAACATGGGGATAACAGCCTAGGCAATATCTCCTAAATATGGGTTCTATTGTGCCCTCCTATTCTTCAAATATAACTTTAAAATATTTTAAAGAATATTAAAAAAGCAAAAGCTTCCTGGGAGACTAAGCTTAACCCCTAATAAACTGGTGACAAATGTTTAAAGGGTATTTTCAAAATCAATTAATAAGAACATAACAAAGGAATCTTATAAACTTGGAAGCAACTGAGGGAGCTATCCAAAGAGTGGAATAAGTGAGACAGAGAAAGAAAAATACTCTATGATTTCATTATATGTACAATTGCCAAATTCATAGAACCAGAGAATAGAATGATGATTGCCAGGTGCTGGAGGGTGGGGGAAATGAGATGTCAGCCAAAGAGAACAAAGTTTCAGTCATAAGATGAGTAAGTCCTGGGGATCTTCTATATTAATACAATCATGGTGGCTGTAGTCAATAACACAGTATCATATACTTGAAATTTGCCAAGAGAGTAGATCTTAAGTGTTCTCAACACACACACACATGCACATACACACACACAGTCACAAGGTAACTACATGAGGCAATGGATACATTAATTAACTTGATTTTGGTAGTCATTTCACAATTTATATATATTTCAAACCATCATATGGTATAGCTTAAAAAAATCATATTGTCCAACCTAAATATATACAAACTTCATTTGCCAATCATACTTCAGTAAAATTGGGAAAAAATAAGAACAGGTTTCAGTCTCTGAGAGGAAAATCGATGCTGGGCTTCAGCAGTAGAGAAATCTGAGACGGGAGAGTATTTGAGGAGCTCTAAAAGAGAAGCCTGGCCAATGAGAAGTTGATAGGTGGAAAAAGGTTAGGGAATTTTGCAATTTAGGGGTAAATGCCCAGCTGACAAAGGAGGACTGTGTTCTAAAAACAATGTTTTTCCAGTTTTATTCAAGCCTCAACTTGCAAAAGTATAAATTCTTGAAGGACCTAAGTGGAAGTGCCTTCCTAGGAGCCCATAGTTTCCATGTATATTCTCTTAGATTAAAAATAGAATAAAAACTTAGAATAAAAAGTTCCTCGAGGTAGCCCAACCCTGAAGAGTGGGTGCCTCCGATCCAAAAGTGGCATGTGTGCTCACAGCTAGAGCCCCACCCCCAGGCTACCACCATGCCCTGCATGTTGTACATTGCTCTTCACAAAAAAGCACCATTCAAATTGTAGACCACATGAATGACACCTTCTTGTGAAAGGCACTGCACACTGAATGGCTCAATGTGGCAGCCCAATCCAAATATGATCTATCTATTTAATATCCAGTGGAAAAAGTAGGCATCTAGTATGAAAAGATGGGGAATTTTAGCACAGTGATAGAAACTGTAAAAAAGTTAAATGGAAAGGCTTTTATTTAAGTCTTCACAGGTTTCTGCCTTTACATGGCATTGAGATAATAATTATGGGCACATCAAAATTACCCTTTATCTGAAAAAAGTCTGTTGTTTTTCTGTATTTGTAGTATTTCCTTTTAACTCTTTCTTATGGTCTTTGTTTCTATGCTAAAATTATCCATCTGCTCACACAAGATGTCTACTTGTTCTATTATATACTTACATACATCATAGTTATGGTAAAGTCCTGGTCTGATAGTTGGAATGGGGCTTCCCTAGTGGCTCAGGCAGTAAAGAATCCACCTGCAATGCGGGAGACCTGGGTTTGATCCCTGGGTTGGGAAAATCCCCTGGAGAAGGGAATGGCTCCAGACTTCTTCCCCGGAGAATTCCATGGACAGAGGAACCTGGTGGGTTAGTGTTCAGGGGATCACGAAGAATCTGGATGATCTTGGAATCTGGTTTTATTCTTTTCTTTGTCTCTTGATAGGAGCTTTTTTTGGTCTTTCTTATGAGTGTGCCTTTTAAAACTTCCGTCTGATGCTGAACATCATGTGTACAACAGTGGAAAATGAGATAAACCTTTGCACCTGGAAATGAACATACCACTTCTGCTGTCAGGCTTTGCTTCTCTGATGGGGCAGGTGAGTCAGTCTTGTCAGTTATTAACTTGCGACTGGTGTCAATATCTAAGCGATATTGACTTTATCGCTGTGGTAGTTAGCTTACATGCAACACCGGGTTTGAATTCTTCAAGCACTGTTTTGTGTTTAAGGTAATGTCAGGGTTCCAGAGGTTTTTCTCAGTGCTTCTGCTTTAGTCCTTGATCTCAGACACCCATCACACCTAAACCACATAGTGATCTCTCTCCAGGCCTCTACCCCTTTCCCAGGGGTGCTCTTGTTTGCATCATGGATGCTTTCTAGGCCAGTACAATTCCTTCACTTTTGCTTGCACTGGTAAGCCAGTCCCTGTATCCCATTTCTCATGGGAGGGGCTATCTGTCCTTAAAATCAAGCTACTTAGCAGATCTAAGACCTTAGATCCCAAAGGGGTTCAAGAAAAATTGTGAGTTTGGTGTTTATCTGACTCTCTCATGTTGAAATCCACACCATTCACTGTTCTATATACCATGCAGAAGCAGAATTGGATGTATGCTTCTAGTTGTTATTTCTTAGTTTCTCTTTCATTTACTTTGGAGTAATTTTAGATTTATAGAAAAGTTGTATATAACTAAGGTATGGACAGTTCTCATGCACCCATCTCCCAGCTTCCCATAAGCTTTGCATCTTATATAACCATGCTGCTAAGTCGCTTCAGTCATGTCCGACTCTGTGCGACCCCATAGACGGCAGCCCACCAGGCTCTGCTGTCCCTGGGATTCTCTAGGCAAGAACACTGGAGTGGGTTGCCATTTCCTACTCCAATATAACCATGGGACATTAGTAAAAACTCAGAGATAAACAGTAGCACAATAATATCAACAAAACTATAGACATTGCTTGGCATTTTTCCCACTAACTTCCTTTTAAAAAAATAATTTATTTTAATTGGAGGCTAATTACTTTACAATATTGTAGTGGTTTTTACCAAACACTGACATGTATCAGCCATGGGTGTACATGCGTCCCTCATCCTCAACCCCCCTCCCACCTCCCTCCCCATCCCATCCCTCTGGGTCATCCCAGTGCACCGGCCCTGAGCACCCTGTCTCATGCATCGAACCTGGACTGGTGATCTATTTCACATATGTTAATATACATGATTCAACGCTATTCTCTCAAATCATCCCACCCTTGCCTTCTCACACAGAGTCCAAAAGTCTGTTCTTTACATCTGTGTCTCTTTTGCTGTCTCACATATAGGGTTATCATTACCATCTTTCTAAATTCCATATGTATGCTTTAATATACTGTATTGGTGTTTTTCTTTCTGACTTAACTTCACTCTGTATAATAGGCTCCAGTTTCATCCACCTCATTAGAACTGATTCAGATGCATTCGTTTTTAATAGGTGAGTAATATTCCATTGTGTATATGTACCACTGCTTTCTTATCCATTCATCTGCCGATGGACATCTAGGTTGCTTCCATGTCCTGGCTATTGTAAACAGTGCTGCAATGAACATTGGGGTACACGTGTCTCTTTCATTTCTGGTTTCCTCAGTGTGTATGCCCAGCAGTGGGATTGCTGGGTCCTATGGCAGTTCTACTTCCAGTTTTTTAAGGAATCTCCACACTGTTCTCCACAGTGGCTGTACCAGTTTGCATTCCCACCAACAGTGTAAGAGGGTTCCCTTTTCTCCACACCCTCTTCAGCATTTACTGTTTGTAGACTTTTGGATAGCAGCCATTCTGACTGGCGTGAGACGGTACCTCATTGTGGTTTTGATTTGCATTTCTCTAATAATGAGTAACTTCCTTTTCTATTCCTCTGACAAGTAAAATTTCCCAGTCCTTTTTTGTTTTTCATGCCATGTATAGTGTTTAGTAGTACTGGTCAAGCATTTTTTACAGTGTCCCTCAAGCTAAGTTCATCTGATGTTTTCTTTTGAATAGACTGGGATTCTGAGTTTGAGGGAATACCACAGAGATGAAGTACTCTTCACATTGCATCTTATCAGAATGTGTATCCACATATTTAATTACTGGTAGCATTAACTTTAAATTCTTGTTTAAGATAGTATCTGTGTGCCAGATTTCCATAATGTAAAGTCACTACTTTTCACCTTGCCTACACTATTCATTCTGGAAGTGAGTCACTAAGCCCAGCCAACATCAAGTGCAGAGGCATTAAAGTACACCTCTTGGAGAAGGAAGTATCTATATATATTATTTAGAATTCTTTTGTACCTTTTCCCATATGTATTCACTCATTAAATAATTTCATTATATCACTATGGATTCATGAGTATTAATTTTATAATTTATTATTGAAGGTGGGAGGAGTAGGGGATGACAGAGGATGAGATGGTTGGATGGCATCACCGACACAATGGACAAGAGTTTGAGAAGGCTTGACTGAGTGACTCAACTGAACTGACTGATCCAAACTATATAACCAGTTCAGTCGCTCAGTCTTGTCTGACTGTTTGCAACCTCATGGACTGCAGCTCGCCAGGCTTCCCGTCCATCACCAACTCCCAGAGCTTGCTCAAACTCATGTCTATCGATTCAGTAATGACATCCAACCATCTCATCCTCTGTCATCCCCTTCTCCTCCTGCCTTCAATATTGCCCAGCATCAGGTTCTTTTCTAATGAGTCAGCTCTGTGCATCAGGTGGCCAAAGTATTGGTGCTACAGCTTCAGCACCAGTCCTTCCAATGAATGTTCAGGACTGAACACAAAGGAAATCCCAAGACAAGATAGCTTCACTGCTGAATTCTACCAAGTGTTAATACAAGAATAAATACCAGTCCTTCATAAACTTGTCCAAAATATAGAAAAAATGGAATAGTTTCCACTTTGTTCTATGTGAACAGTATTATCCTACTACCAAAGCCAGAAAAATACATTACGGAAATTAAAACTATAGGCCAATATCAACTAGGTGATATTACAGAATATAAAAAACTTCAACAAAAACAATAGCAAACTGAATATAACAATATAGAAAAAGGATTATATACCATACAATTGGGATTTATCCCAAGAAAGCAAAGTTGGTTCAACATACATGAATATATGTAAAACACCATTTTAATAGAAGAAAAAAACTAGTGATCATCCCAATAGGCAGAGAAAAAAAAGTTTAAGAAAATCTAACATAATTTCACAATAAAAGCAATCAACAAACTAAAAACAAAATAGACCTGAGTTTGTAAAAAATACACAGACAATATCACACACAAGATGAAAATTGAAAGCTCTTTCCATATGATCAGGAATAAGACATAACTGTTCCACTTTTATCACTTCTATTCAATATTGTAATGGAAGTTGTAGCCAGTGTAATTAGACAAGAAAAAAGGCATCCAGAGCTAATGGCAAAGCTTAAATGTATAATGCCATATGATGTAGCATTTCCAGTCCTTAGTTTGTAATATAGAGAATTGAAAACATATGTCCACAAAATTGAACCCAAATGTTTATGGCAAAATTATACATAATAGAAAAATTCTGGAAACTACTCTAGTGTCCAACTATTTTATTTATATGGATAAATATAATACAGTACATAAACATAACGGAAGATCATTTTTCCATAAAAAGGAATGATGTACTGACACATATTACAACATAAATCTTGAGTTCATTTTTCAAAGTGAAAGAAGCCAGTCAAAAAAGACCACATATTATATGATTATATTTATATGATATGTATAGAATAAGAAATCTATAGAGACAGAGAATAGATTAGTGCTTTCCAAGGGATAGAGGATTCAGGGAATAAGGAGAGTAGCTGTTAAAATGTATATGGTTTGTTTTGGGCATGATGAAAATGGTATAACTGATCATGATAATAGTTGCAGAGTTCTGTGAATATAATAAAAAAGCAATGGGGTCAAATGAATGAAATCAGAAAGTTTCAGTCCTCCACTTTGGGTCTTCTCTTTCAAGATTGTTTTGGCCATTATAACTCTTTCATTAGCAAATGAATTGTCAGGTTAGCTAGGCAAAATCTGGGGGGAAAAGCAATTCGAATTTTGATAGAGGTGTAGTGAATCTGTACATCAATTTCGGAAGAATGGCTTTTTTACCAGTTGTATTGAGGTATAACTGATATACAAAGAAGAGCACGTTTTTAATGTGTACAATCTGATGAGTTTGGACATTTACAAACAACCATGATATTGTCAACAGTACTTCAACAGTACAAGAACGAAGAACTTCCAGATGTACAGGTGGAATTTGGAAAAGGCAAAGGAACCAGAGATCATATGGCCAATATCCCTAGGATCATAGAAAAAGCCAAGGGAATTAAAAAAAAAAGAATTATTTCTGCTTCATTGACTATGCTAAAGACTTTGACTGTGTGGATCATGAAAAAATGTGGAAAATTCTTAAAGAGATGGGAATACCATACCACCTTAACTGCCTCCTGACAAAACTATATGTAGGTCAAGAAGCAACAATTAGAACTAGACACGGAACAATAGACTGGTTCAAAATTGGGACATGAATAGGTCAAGGCTGTATAGTGTCACCTTGCTTATTTAACATATATGCAGAGTACATCATGAGAAATGCTGGGCTGAATGAAGCACAAGCTAGAATCAAGATTGCCAGGAGAAATATCAATAACCTCAGATATGCAGATGACACCACCCTTATGGCAGAAAGTGAAAAGGAACTAAAGAGCCTCTTGATGAAAGTGAAAGAGGAGAGTGAAAAAGTTGGCTTAAAACTCAACATTCAAAAACCAAAAATCGTTGCATCTGGTCCCATCACTTCATGACAAATAGCTAAGGAAAAAATGGAAACAGTGGCAGATTTGGGGAGGGGGGGCTCTAAAATCACTGTGGACAGTAACTACAGCCAAGAAATTAGAATTAGAAGAAAACCTAGACAAACTTAGACTGTGTATTAAAAAGCAGAGACATCACTTTGCCGGCAAAGGTCCATCTAGTCAAAGCTATGATTTTTCCAGTAGTCATGTATGGACATGAGAGTTGGAGCATAAAAAAGGCTGAGTGCTGAAGAATTGATGCTTTTGAACTGTGGTGTTGGAGAAGACTCTTGAGAGTCCCTTGGACTGCAAGGAGATCAAACCAGTCAATCCTAAAGGAAATCAACCCTGAACATTCATTGGAAGGACTGATGCTGAAGCTCCAGTACTTTGGCCACCTGACCCAAACAGCCAACCTGCTGGAAAAGACCCTGATGCTGGGAAAGATAGAGGACAGGAGGAGAAGGGGAAAACAGAGGATGAGATGATTGGATGGCATCACTGACTCAATGGATGTGAATTTGAGCAAACTCTGGGAGACAGCTTGGGTGAAGGACAGAGAAGCCTGGCATGCCTCACTCAGTCCATGGGGTTGCAAAGTGTCAGACCCGACTTAGCTACTGAAGTGAACTGAATGTATCATTTGGTAAATATGACTATACTGATATCTCCTCTATACACCTGAGTTCCTTTAGATGAAGGACTATATTATATTCTTTTTGATATCCCAACTGTCTAGCAAATACTTACTTGCTAGACAAGTCTAGCATATCAAACATATCAAACATTATGTGTTTGTATCATATACAAACATATAACATATCATGTAACATATCATATATATATATCATATAACATGTTGTATCATATGTTTTATCATATAACATATCAAACATGATATGTTTGTAGAATGAATGTTACTATCAGAGTAATATAATTTGCAATGTAGTTTTTACAGAAGAATTGAAAAAATATGCTAAATTCACCTGAAACCAATAGCATTACTTAAGCAGACAGAATTTTAGTATTTAAAGTGAGCATGGAAAGTTACCTAAATGTAAAGATAGTCTCAAACCATTTCTTAAATACCATTTCAAGAACATTAACTAAAATACCTTTTAACAACCCCTTTGCAACCTTATTAGAAAGGAATATTTCTTCTTGATTCTAGTGAGATATTATCTAGTATCATGATGCATAAAATCAATAATCTTCATAATTTTATTCTTATAATAAAATACTTATTCATAATTATAATTGCTGATATTACTTTTCACTTCAGTTTCTGATCTACTTTGGAATCTTAATTTGTCTCCAAGGAATTCTACTATAGTGACTCGTAAACTTTTTGGAATCAATGTAAGCTTTATGTTGATTATAAATCCCCACCTTTCTGAAATGTATTTTTAAACAAAAAGGTATGCGTATTCTCCAACTCAATTCCAAATTACAGAAATTCAAAGACATAGCTTTGCCAACACAATTTGCTGGTTGCTCTATACTGTGGTTTCTTTAAAATTAAGATGCTTAATCTGTCATTCATTGAATAGAAGCTATTGAGTGCCTAATAGGTGGCCAGCGCAATATTGAAGTTCCCTCCTATTATTATATTATAATATAATTGTCTATTTCTCTCTTCAGTTCTGTCAATATTTACATACAGGTTCTCTCATATTGAGTGTCTATATATTTATAATTGTTATATCAACCTGGGAAATCTTCAATTTAGCCATATTAAGTCTTCCAACCCATGAACACAGTCTATACTTAAATAAGCTTTCTTTAATTTCTTTTAATAATTTTCTATACAGTTTTCAGTATACAAATCTTGCACTGTTTTGTTAAATTCTTCCCAAGTATTTTATTGTTTGTAAAGTTTTGTAATTAGGATTGTTCTCATTTCATTTCAGATTGTTCATTGTCAGCATATAGATACACAATGATTTGTAAATACTGACCTTGATGAATTTGTTAATTACATTGGTTTGTGAATTTTGTAGGATTTTCCACATATAAGTTCATGTTGTTTGTGAATAAGGATGATTCCATTACTTCCTTCTCAGGATGGATGGCTTTTATTTATTTTTCTTCCTGATTACCCTGGTTAGAATGTCCAGTACAATGTTGAAAAGAAATGGTGAGAGCAGACTTTTTAAAAATTCCCAATCCTAAAGGGAAAGCTTTTAACTTTTTACCATTAAGAACGATGGTTTTTCATAGAAGAGTTTTATTGGAGTGAGGATGTTTTCTTCTATTCCTAATTTGTTGATGGCTTTTATCAAGCAGTGTGGTTGGATTTTATCAAACGCCTTTCATACATCTATTGAGATGATCATATGGATTTTTGCTCATTATTGTTAAATTACCTATTTCTCCCTTGAATCCTGTCCTTTTTTGTATTCCGGGCCTCGTTTGTTAGATGCATATGCTTATAAACACTACTCCTGATTAATTTATCATTTACCATTATAGATTATTTCCATTTTCTCTAGAAAATTTTTTCTTTTTATCTCTACTTCATTTGATATCAGTATAGGCTCTCTTAGGTTTGCTATTTGTATTGCATGGATTTTGCCATCTTTCTTTTTTCACCCATACATGCAGAATCTGAGCATAGCACAACCATCTTTGGCTGCTTCTTCTACTGGATCTCCCTGTAAAATTTATGGCCATTCTGTCATTAATTTAGGCCTGTTTCCCATGTAGTATCACTGAGATATTAGCTTTCCCTGACTGTTTAACAGTAAGATCTCTGTTGTTTCAGATAATACCCCCGGGAATAAATGTTCCCATGATCTGCTCACAAATGGTGGGCTCAGTGTCTTTGCCTAGAACTTCTGTGCCACCGAGCTGGATTTATGGGGTGGCAACAGTGTGATGCCAGTACTTACACCCCATCTTACCATCTGGGGTAGAATTTCTGCACCACAGACCTGAGGGTGTGATGGGAATAGCCCCTGGCTAAAATACCACAAACCCCAACTGTCCTTACTATAATTCAGCAGATTTTCTTGAATAAATGTTTCTCATTTTTTTTTGCATCCAGTGTGGTCAATTTCCAGACACTTCAACAGTCATCTTTGATAATCTTGCCCAGTTGTATTTTTACCTTTCGGGGAAGATGAATTGCTAAGGACCTCAAACACAAAAAGTTATCTTGAACTCCTAACCCTCAGTACTTCAGAATGGGACCTTATTTGGAAATGGAGTCATTGCAGACACAATTAGTTAAGATGTGGTCAAGCTGAAATAGGTTGGGTCCCTAATCCAATCCAATGTGACTGATGTCCTTATAACAGTTGAAGAGGCATGGACAGAGATACAGACAAGAAAATGCTGGAGGACTGAAGTTATGCATCTGCCAAGTCAAACAATTCCAAAGATTGCTGGCAAGCCACCAGAAGCTAGGAAGAGGCAAGGAAGGATTTTCCTACAGGTTTCAGAGAGAGCATGCCTCTGCCAACACCTTGATTTCAAACTCTAGAACTATGAAATAATAAATTTCTATTGCTTAAAGCCATGGAGTCTGTGGTAACTTCTGCCTTAGAAAACTAATACATCCTCAATGTGTTCAGGCTGTGAGTGGCCACCAGTGTTTGCCCAAAGGGACTCTATAGCAACCACCCTACATGTGATTACTGTCCTCTCACGGGTTGAAGTTTTTACATATTTATAGGAACTGAGAACCTTTAAGCCTTCTTAAAGTGCTCTTGCTCCTGGAATAAGTATCTTCACATGCCTTACTTTCTTTGCTATTTTTGTTGTTGTCAGTCACTAAGTTGTGTCTGACTCTGTGACCCCAAGGACTGTAGCCCACCAGGCTCCTCAGTTCATGAGATTTCCTAGGCAAGAATACTGGAGTGAGTTGCCATTTCCTTCTCCAGGGGATCTTACTGACCCAGGGATCGAACACGAGTCTCCTCCATTGGCAGGTGGATTCTTTACTGTCTGAGCCACCAGGGAAGCTCACTGTTATATTCGTTTATTAATAAGTGATTTGCATTTCCCAGATCTACTATGTAAGCAGAAAATAAATTCAATTACAGGAACTCTTCCTTTTTCACCCAAAGATCAAGGCCCTCTACCTGAGTTACTTAACTCCTGAGACACAAAATAAGCAGGTAAGACACACAGGATCGCAGAAGCAAAGAACAGAAGAATAATCAGTAGCTTGTGGGATGGAGAGAGTGAAATCTCTTTTCCCTTCTCAGAACCTGGAGTGAAAAAAAGCTGCTTGTTAGGAGTCATCAACAAGACAGAGAATTTTTTGGTGTCTAGAAATGATCTCAGCTCCAGGGTTTTCTAAAGCTTTATTTAGATACATGATTGTTAGTAGAATATTTCTTCATGTTTGCACTCTGTAACAAACATGCTACAAGGTGCCTGTATTTCCTTGACAAAGACAGGAGGGATTTAAAAATATAGAAAATGGGTTCTAGAAGTTCTTGTGATGAGAGAGACAAGAGGATGTGTGTAAATACATACCAGTTACATTTAATACAACATAAAGTAGGATGAGGTTGAGGAAAATGTAATCTGAATGCCCCCTTGTCTTCCAATCTGCATGCATTCATTGTCATCAATTATCCATAAAATTAGCTATCTTCTCCCTCAAATTCAAGAAACACCACATAGTCCCTAATATTTCTGTGTAATATTTCTGACAACCTATAATACATTCATGCTCTCAAGCAAAATTCCCAAGACAAACAGGACTCTGTTTTGTTTCTTCCTAGCCCCAACTCAACATATCTGACTTTCTAATTTCGCAAAGCAATTCTAACAGAAATAATAGAATACAGTAGAGAGATGCCCCATCTAAAGTATATACTATGATGGTGATTGTGGTGGTTTAGTCACTAAGTCATGTCCGACTCTTGCGATCCCATGGACTGTAGCCTGCCAGGCTCTTCTGTCCATGGGGTTCTCCAGACAAGAATACTGGAGTGGGTTGCCATTCCCTTCTCCAGGGGATCTTCCCGACCCAGGAATTAAACCCTGTCTCCTGCATTGAAGGCAGATGATTTACCAACTGAGCTATGAGGGAAGCCCAAAGTATATACTATAGATATGATGAAACTGTGTTTGTGGAGAGCTAGATAGAATTCTCTCCTTCCATGCATATACTACTGGGCTGGATAATTCTGCATTCGGTTTAGTAAGGCTAAATTATTTTGAAGTGTCTGACACAGTAGCCATGTACTCATTTTAAGTTGATACGGAGAAATAATGAACATTCTTTGTCTCAGATGTTCATGTGTACCATTCCCATCACCCTACTAAACATCTACGACTCCCAAAAGACAGGAAAGCACAAAGCTCAGTCTTGGAGCTTAGTCATGGTGAAGGAAATGATAGCTTATGGTGAACGATGTCAGATTAGTAACTTGTGAAAAAGAAGATTTAACTTCAGGCTTGATCACTCAGAGCTTTTGTGTGGCAGAAGTTTTATTATAGTGAAAAGGGACAGAGAAAGCTTCTGACATAGACATCAGAAGGGGATGGAGAGTGCCCCCTCACTAGTCTTAGCAAGGGAGCTATAAACTTTTTCAGTTGGTTATTCAGTTCAGTTCAGTTCAGTCGCTCAGTCGTGTCTGACTCTTTGCAACCCCACGGACTGCAGCACAACAGGCTTCCCTGTCCATTACCAACTCCGGGAGTTTACTCAAACTCATGTCCATTGAGTCCGTGATGCCATCCAACCATCTCATCCTCTGTCATCCCCTTCTCCTGCCTTCAATCTTTCCCAGCATCAGGGTCTTTTCCAATGAGTCAGTTCTTCATATCAGGTGGCCAAAGTATTGGAGTTTCAGCTTCAGCATCAGTCCTCCTAATGAATATTCAGGGCTGATTTCCTTTAGGATGGACTGGTTGGATCTCCTTGCTATCCAAGGGACTCTCAAAAGTCTTCTCCAACACCACAGTTCAAGAGCATCAGTTGGTTATTAGCATCACAGTTCAAGAGCATCAGTTGGTTATTAAAATAAAAGAATGTTTGAAGGTTGTAAAGGTCTTACTAGACCCACTCCCACAATTTACATTTTAAGATAATAGGATTAGAACTAACAATAAAAAGATCTTACCAGATCCACTCCCATAATATACATTTTAAGATGGCAGGATTTGTCAGAAGGTTCTTCAGGAGAAAACTGTCCCCAGGATACATTGCTGTTATATAATCATTGGTACAGAGTTTAAGGAAAAACATACCCTTGAGCAAGATGCATTGTTTTATTCTGTAATTATCAGCCCTGGACTTAGAGAAAAAACTGCTTTATGTGACTAAATCTAAGGAATGTAGAAAAAACAGTTTGTCCTTTCTCCTCCTTGAGAGCCCCAGACCCCCTTCTCCTCCTCAGGGACCTCAGACTTCTTATCAACCTACCTAAGAATTAACTCTCTCAGAATCATGTTTCAGAAAATAAACTACTCTAAATATCTTGATCTTTTCTCTGAATTTCTTGACATTCATGAAAAGTAACCAAAGTTAGATTCTACAGAAATATTTATATATACCAATTTCTCTTTTGTCCACTTCTCTCTTCCTTGAAGTATTTGGGCCCTTGACATGTCTCTCCAAGCTTCTCAAGGGAAAAGAATAACAACTCAGAACTCTTTCCTTCAACTGCCAGCCATAAGTACAATTTCTCCTCCTGTATATTCCCTGTGCCTCGGGAGCTTCAAAGAAGTCTTCTTTGTAGGAACCTAGCAAACAGCAAGAGATTTTAAGACCCCCTACCCTACAAAACCACATGTAGACACATCCAATCACACAATAATCTAAAACAAATGAGCAAAATCTCACAAGCAAAACACAAAGAACCAACCATAAGCCAAACATATAAGTCATAAAAAAACCTCCAGCAACACACAATTCAAAGTCCAGACAAACATTGCTGCTGTTGCTGTTTAGTCGCTAAGCTGTGACTGACTCTTGCAATCTCATGAACTGGAACCTGCCAGGCTTTTCTGTCCATGGGGTTTCCTAGGCAAGAATATGGGAGTGGGCTGTCATATCCCTTTCCGGGGGATCTTCCTGACCCAGGGAACAAGCCTGGGTCTCCCGTAATGGCAGGCAGATTCTTTACCACTGAGCCACTTGGGAAGTCTTCCAAACAAATGGCATAGACACATATCATTATGCAAATTAAAGTTCAACAGAAAACACAGTGAAATACAAAAAAAAAACAAAAAAGGAAATACAAAAAACCATTCAACACAGACCAACAAATACCAACCAGAATAACAATAGGAAAGAGCTTACGAAGTCTAAAAATAAATTAAAATTCGTAAAATCTAAAAGGAGCAAAAGTCAAACAAAGCAAAATCTTACACATGCAACAAATCCAGCTTTCTAGTTCACCCCGAAGATATTGGAAAGTAACATACTAGGACTTAACAGCCTCTCTAATAATGTGAGCCAGTTCTTTATAATAAGTCAATCTCTCTCTCATGGTTGGCAGATATCAGTGTGCATATGTGTGTATATGTGTGTGTGTGTTACTGATATAATGACATCATCAAAGAGAAATAAAAATATTCAAAGGAATTTTGAAGTATCTAAGCCTTGAAGAGAGAGGCAGCATCACTCCACGAGAGGGTTAAAGGAGTTTGGAGGTCAGTAGGGAAGGGCAGGAAGCTATCAAAGCTGTCAAGCTATCAGAAACAAAAAAACCCAAAAACCTTGAATATTGTGGGAAAAACACATAGGTGAAAACTTTTCAGGAGTATCACAGGTAGGAAGCATATTTGAGTTGTACATTGAGGGAAAAAACTAAAACATATGGGAGAAGAAGGATCATGTTTGTACCCCAAATATTGTTCCATGTGTGGTCAGTTATTTGTGGACAAAGAACTAAAATACAGGAAGAACCCACATGGGAGGCTTTTCTCAGAGCCTTTCAAATTCCAAGTCAGGTCTTTGAAGAGGTGATCCATCCCAGTAGAGCTCTATAATTAAATATCCACCCATCATTACTAAGGCCACCTCAAATGTTGTCCATACTACACATTGCTACACTCAGAGAGGCACCATTCAAAACTCAATATAAGTGAATAATGCCTTCCTGAGTAGGGCATTGAGCAAAACGCAGGTGAAGGTGGCAGCCCTGACCTTTATAGCAAAGTGATACAAAACCCTGAAGAACATTTAGGTGACGTTTTTCCTAGGGCCTTCCTTCCCTAGGTTATAGAAGGCTCTGTAAAGGGTCTCAGCAGTTGAACCTGCACTAGGTCAGTGGTTCCAAGATTCCAGAAATGACCAACTTCCCCCTCTCAGGGTCAGCACTGATGTATTTGCTATGCATTACTTCACTCTAAGAAGTACCAATCATATTTCTATTCACATGGATGGTACTTCCTGAAGTGCAGCACTGCACGCACATAGTGAAATGTGGTGACCCTGCCCAAGCTACAAAAACCTTCCCTCACTATGGTACTTTGTCAACATTACAACAATCTCAGCCAGTGAGGAATTGACAGAATACACCCAAAAGACCTGGGGAACAATCACTATGCTTCTCTCTTTTCCCATTCCTTGAGTGTTTCTCTCCTCACCTGCTGTGCATTTAATGGGACAGAATCTACGCCTGAGAGAAAATAAGGCTTCTTCCTTTCCTTTTCCCTCTTTCTCTTGGATATAGAATACTTGCCTACATTAGTCTTCTTACGTTTTCAAACTTTTTTAAGTTTTTTGGTTTTGAAGGGGTTTTTGCTTGTTTTGGTCAGGCCAGAGGGCATGTGGGATCTTAGTTATGCACCCAGAGATTGAACCCACACCCTCTGCATTGGGAGCATGGAGTATTAACCACTGTACCTCCAGGAAGGTACTGAGTCCTGCTTATTTTTAATTTAATGTGGTTGGATCATGCAAAAGTACTTTGTATTTCCCACATATCAGTTGTTCAGTAAAAAGAATCACATAACTCACTCATCATATTTAAATACTACAGACTACATAAATCTCAGTTGGAACAGTGTTGGATAGAATTATCTTCTTCACACCTTGAGTCTTCCTTATATCACCATGTGGGCTTCAGCTTGGCACCCTCTGGTCATGGATGGACGACTATATTAGCAACATTACAAATATGAAAGTCTGAAAATCAATGTGCAGATAGACCAATATGTGCAAATAAAGATGCAGATAATGAAACAAACCAAAAGATAATCCACACAAAACAGTGCAGTGCAAACAACATGAAATTAAAAATACCATGGAAAATTCTAAATAACACATTTAAATAACAGAATGGTAAAAAGAATGCAAAAAATACAACAAATTCAAATACACAAAACACAAGAAACAAACCGAAGTAAGCAAACACACAAATAAAATAGCAACAAAAAATAATGCACAAACTAAATTTTAATGAACGAAATACCATAAACAACAATAAGAATTAATTCATAAATAAAAAAGAAAGAAGAAAAACCCAGCCATAGAGTATATCCTCACACACACAAGTACAAAACTCCCAAAACTTATGCACTAAAAATGACTTTTCTCCTCAGTAAACACAAAGCCTGAGAGCAAACTTCTCAATGGAGTCCCTATGCAACCGAGCACATATTAAGAATGGGGGCCATTCACCTCTAGGAAAATGCTGAGAATACAGGAAAAGGAGGTGTGGACACTGTCAGAAGTAAACAGATGTGGTTATGGGACACTGGTAACAGACAGAGCAGAACAATTTCCCTCCTTTTCACTACAGCTCAAATGTCTTCGTGCCTCTGGGTGAAGCTTTTGGATCTATGGGGATTTACGAACAGGTGACAAAATCCACAAATATTAGTTGCCAAAGCAACACCCTGATTTGACTTAAAGGAGCTTACTTAGGAGGTGATGTGGCATCAGGTTATGAGGATATATCCCATTCCTGGAGAGATAGCGTATAACACTTCCACCTTGGTTCTCAGGTTGTGCTTCAGTCCTATAATAGCCTCAAGAGGGTGGTGCTCACTCACTGTCTTCTGCCCTCTCCTGTGACAGCCCTAGGTTAAGAATGACACCTCAAAATGAGCAAAATAACTGGCATAAAAACAAGTACATACACCTAAGGAACAGAATAGAGAGACATGAAGTAAAACCACATATGTGTGGTCAACTAATCTTTGACGAGGGCACGAAGAACACACAATGTGGAGAGAACAGTCACTTCAATAAATGGCATGGGAAAACTGATAGTCACGTGCAAGAGAATGAATTCAGACCCATATCATAGAGCATTCACAAAAATTAACTTGAAATGGATTAAAAATGTAATTGTAAGACCTGCAAGGCTAAAACTCCTAGGGAAAAAAATAGGGAAAATCTTGATATGGGTCTCAGTCATGATATTTTTGGTTGAAACACCAAAAGCACAGGCAACACAAGTTAAAGTAAACAAGTGGGTCTATATCAAACTAAACGGTTTCTACACAGAAAAGGAAACAGAAAATTGAAAAAGCAACCTATGAAATGGAAGAAAACATTTGCAAACCTCATATCTGATTAGGGGTTAATATTCTATAAGGAACTCATACAATTCCATAGCAAATCTTCCAAATAATCCAATTTAATAACAAGCAAAGGACGTGAATAGACATTTTTCCAAAGAAGACATACAGGTGGCCAATAGGCACATGAAAAGATGCTTGATATCACTAATCCTCATGGAAATGCAAATCTAAATCACAATGAGATATCACTTCACCTATTAAAATGGTTACTATCAAAAGATAAGAAATATATTAGCAAGTATGTGGAGAAAAGGAAACCCTTGTACACTTTTGGTGAGAATGTAAATTGGCAGAGCCATTATGGAAAACAATATGGAGTTTCTTTTAAAAAATTAAAAATAGAACTACCATATGATCCAGGAATTCCACTCCTGGGTATATATCCAAAGAAAATGAAAACACTAATTCAAAAAGATATCTGCACCCTCACAATCATTGTAGCACTATTCTCAATAGCCAGGATAGGGAAACAACCTATGTTATCCCTCTCTTGCTCTTGCTCCTATACACACACACACACACACACACACACACACACACACACACACACACACACACGTCAGACAACCTGCCTGCCAATGCAGGAGATGTAAGAGATCTGGATTCGATCCCTGGGTCAGGAAGATCCCCTGAAGGAGGGAATGGCAACTCACTCCAGTATTCTTGCCTGGAGAATTCCATGGACGGAAGAGCCTGATAGGCTAAGGTCCATGGGGTCGCAAAGAGTCAGACACAACTAAGCGACTTATTCAGTCATAAAAAGGAGCAGATCTTGCCATTTTTGAGAGCATGGATGAACCTGGAGGGCATGATGTCAAGTGAAATAAGGCAGACCAAAAAAGACAAATATTGTATGGTATCACAAAATAATTAAAATGCAAACAGATCTAGTACATGAAAATTTCTGTGTGCCACCTTAACCCCCTACTGATATGGTGACCAGACAACATACAAAGCAATATTTACAGGAAGAGAGAGCATGTAGACTGAAGAAACAGATAGATTCAGCCCCTGAAAGTCTAAAGGGCTTCTGAGTTCAGCAAAGGAAGATTCGAAGGTAAGATAGCATTTGGGTGAAGGAGAGGAACAAGGCTTCTGTGAGGAAATTTGAAAGCTGATCATAGAGTAGTATATTTAGGTTCACTGGAGGTGTATTTAGGTTCTTCAGAAAGAAGGAACTCTTGAGATTATAGAGAGGGCCACATCTCCAGCAGAATTCTTTCCAATTTGGTCAGGTGTTTTTAGAACAATGGGCTACAAATCTCTGAAGAATATGTATGAGGAACTTTTCCTGGGGAACTTCATATTCTGGGTCTGGCTTTTTTTTTTTGGCCACAGTACACATCTTACAGGATCTTAGTTCCCTGACCAGGGATTGAACTGGGTCCACAACAGTGAAAACACTGAATCCTAACCACTGGACCACCAGGGAACTCCCAGGGTCTGCAGTATTTGGGATGTGCTTCTGAGGGTCCTGAGTAACAGCAGCTCAGTGTGAAGGGTGGTACCTTACTCAAGGGAAGGCAGCTCTATGGCTGAAGCTTCAGCCCCCCTTCCAGGACTACCACATGTTTATGTGGTACACTGTATACCATCTCACTGCATATAATGTGGCAGCCCTGCTCAAGGACATCTCATGCAGCTTTCATCCCATCTCTCAGATCTTTACGCCTTTTAACAGACACCAGTATTTGTCCAAAGTGCCTCTGTAACCTCCATATCACTATTCTTCCTCTTCTGTCCTTCTCTGAATGTCCCCTCCACTACGGCATCCTTAATGAGCCTGGTTTCAGGAGCAAGGCAGAATAAATCTGTCTCTCACTTCTTACTTAGGAATAACAATCTGTATCTGCATTATTGTCTTGATTTTCAAATTATTAATGATACTAGTGTTTAGTTCATTAAAAACCACTTTGCCACCTCTCCCAAAGTAACCCTTTAAGAAGAAAGTCAAACACCTCATTCCCCAGACTCCTGCACTGCAAAATTCCTGATGTTTTTTAAGTGTTCTTTACTTAAATTCCAACCCACACATAAGTGAGAGAATAGCAGCAAGAACCTCTTTGGAGAGAAGAGTGGGGATTCAGGTGCCAGGATGGTGAGATCAGAAAGCCCACTTCTTCCTCAAGAGGATATTGGAGGGGAAAAAAAAGCCCCTATAAACAAACAAAAGTGATTGACAAAACAGAATTTCTGAGGCTTTCATGTGAGACCTGTTTGCTGAGAGCATTTTTTTCCACCTTTCTTTTCCACCTTTCCACATGTCTCTCAGGTGTTTTTAACTCTCATGACAACACGCCACTGCATAAACTCAGAACGAAGTTCAGGGTAAAGAATTTCCAAAAATAAACAAGACTTTGACAGATTAACAACTAGAATCTGAAGTTCTTCTCAGTGGCAAAGAATCTGCCTGCAAAACAGGAGACCTGGGTTCAAACCCTGGGTCAGGAAGATCCCCTGGAGAAGGGAATGGCACCCCACTCCAGTATTTCTGCCTGGAGAATTCCATGGACAGAGGAGCCTGGTGGGCTACAGGGGTTGCAAGAGTCGGACAAAATGACTAAACCATCAGCACCATACCTAGATGTAATACTTTTCATTGAAAGAAAAAGGAAAACTGGGGTGAAGTAAATAGATTCAAATGACTCCAACTCCTTGGACTCTTCTACTCAATATCCATCATTGATAATAGAAACCTTAGAATAACTGAGACAAATCACATGAGGATATTGTGGTTCTTATGCTTTCATTTAAATGATCAAAGGAGAGGAATAAGGAGCCTACCTGGCTCACTTTCTGTTGCTAGATGGCAATTGAAAAACACTATGCCTACACTGACTTTTTGTGTTGGGTGAGAGATTGTAAGATAATCTCCAGTCTTGAAGATTTTAACCAGTTCACCTCTTTCTTTTCAACTTTAAGTTTTCCTTTACTTTCTTTTGTGTTATTTCCAGCACTGCAGGTGTGCAACAGAGGATGAGATGGTTGGATGGCATCACTGACTCAATGGATGTGAGTTTGAGCAAACTCTGGGAAATAGTGAAGGACAGGGAAGGCTGGCATGCTGCAGTTCATGGGGTCACAAAGAGTCGGACACAACTTAGAGATTGAACTACAATAATAGTTGTATTTAGCTGAGCTGTGCAGGGTTTGGGCTATGCCACATTGTCTGAACGTGAAGTCTCTCATTCTACTGGCGAGATTTGGATTTGCAATGATTTTCAGTGCAATATATTTTTTTTGTTTGTTTGTTTGTTTGTTTTGTTTTGTGAATCCTGGTTTTAAGCCCATGGCAACTACTGACTGATAGTTCTGATGATGAGGAGCTAATATCATCTCCCTGCCACAAGCATTCCTGGGCAATGTTTTAGAAGAGAGAAAAGTAAGTAGTAATGATAGGATATTTATGACTATTTAGTCAAAAGCAGCTATTGTAAACACTGAAATGGGAAACAGGAGAATGCAGGAAATCAGATATACCCATATCTGGCTTTTTCCACCACCACCACCTTACAAAACTCTTACCCTCATCCCAGCCCTAACACTCTCACTGGACATCTGAAGACAGAAGTGGCAGAGTTCTCACTCATCCCTTTTGTCTTAGTGTAGTCACGCTGCTATAAAAGTAACATAGACTGGATAGCTTGTAAACAAGAGAAATGTATTGCAACAGAAATGTATTGCTCTATAGGTCGGAGGTCTGAGATCAGGGTGCCAACATATTTTAGCTTTGATGAAGGTCCTCTTCAAATCTCCCAATTTGGGTTAGGGAAATAATTCTTAGACCAAAAACATGATCCATAAAAGAAGAAATTGAAAAACTGGACCTCATCCAAATTAAATTCTTCTGGTCTTTGAAGGATACTGTTGGAGAGAATGAAAAGACCACATAGTAGAGAATGGGAGGGAATATTTGCAAATCACATATTTGATAAGGAACTTGTACTCAGAATTTATAAAGAACTCTCAAAGCTCTTAACAAGTCAAACACAATTAAAAATGGACAAAAGATTTAATTAGGCACTTGACCAAAAGAGATAGAGGGATGAGGATTAATCATATGAAGAGATGCTCTACATCATTAGCAAACAGGAAAATACAAATTAATACCACATGGAAACACCAGAATACATCTATATGGATTACTAAAATTAAAATAACAGGCAAGAAAAAGTACTGGCAAAGATGCAGAGTAACTGGAACTCTTATAAACTGGTAGTAGGACTATAAATCAGTACACACAACCACTTTGGAAAACAGCTTGTTAGTTTCTTTAAAAGGTAAATATATGACTACTGTGTGATCCAGCCTTTCAAAGAGAATTGAAGCATATTTCCATATAGATATTTGCACACCAAAGCTCATAGCTATTCTATTTCCAATAGCCAAAGCTCAAGTCACTTCAAACTGGAGCCAAATGCTAACCAACAGGTGAATACATACAAAAAAAAAAAAAAAACCAAAAAACTATAGTATATCCACACAGAGAAATACTATTCAGCTATAAAAATAAGTGAATTTTGATTCACATAACAATATGGAAGCATTTCAAAATAATTATGCTGTGGAAAATTAAGTAGACAAAAAGGCTACATACTTTATGGTTTTATTTTGATAAAAATATGGAAAATAAAACATAATCTGTAATGACTAAATACAGATCAGTGGTTGCCTCAGCATATACTGGTAACAGGAGGGGAAGGAAAAAGGGATCACCAAGGAGCAGGAGGAATCTTTAGCAGACAATGGACAAAGTTCCTTATTTTGATTGTGGTAATGGTTTCACGGTTATGAACATGCCAGAATGTATCAAACTGTAGTCTTTAAATTGTGCCAAATATTCCTTAATAATGCTTTTTAAATGGAAATGAAAAGGAGTCATCTCCCCAAATAAAGTCATTTCCCCAAATAAAGTCATTTCTTAATATGAAAAGCCCTTAATACCAAATATATACACACAATTCAAAATACAAATACACAAAATAAGCTTTAAAAAATTCAACAAACAAGAATACAAATAATCTATCCCTAAGAAAACTATTTATACCCCTGTACAACAAAACCTTTATAAACAATGAAAAAAATCAGTCAGGAAAACAAGGCACAAATAAGTCAATAATAAAACAAAACCAATAAGATTTTTTTAAAAATCCCTACCAACAATCCTCCATATAAGCCAAGCTCAATAGATAGGATTAAAAAAATGAATAAAGCAACTACACAAAGTCCAAACAAAAGTAATACTGCAAATACCAAGCCATTCAAGCATACGTAGAAACTGAGGCAAAACATAAAACCCCAAATGAAGTCCTACAACTTGCATAAACCAAACACAAATACAATACACATACACAAACATCCACAAAACAAAACTTAGAGTCCCACACAAATATTAAAGGGAAAAACAGCAAAATAAATAACAGCAAACAAAATTCATACCAAATTTTAAATCCCAAAACACAAGGAAAATGCACACAGAAACACACCTATACACACACAAAAAACCACACCTAAAACCACAAAGCACATCTCTAAACAAATTAGAACACATGAACAAATCAAAACCAGATCAACTTAGACTTAAACCAAAAACAAATAGTTCAAAAATAACACCCCCACAAACCCCTAAATCAAAAATTCACCGAAGAAGCCAAAATTCTAGCCAAAAAAACCCCTCAAGCATACAAGCAAACAATACCAACAAAAGTGCCATGAATACTAAAATAGAAAGAAAAAACTAATTAAAAAGCAAAAGCCAATTTAGAAAGACGGTAATGACGATCTTATATGCAAGGCAGCGCAAGAGACACAGATTTAAAGAACAGACTTTTGGACTCTGTGGGAGAAGGCAAGGGTGGGATGACTTGAGAGAATAGCATTGAATCATGTATATTATCATATGTGAAATAGATCGCCAGTCCAGGTTCTATGCATGAGACAGGGTGCTCAGGGCCGGTGCACTGGGATGACCCTGAGGGATGGGATGGGGAGGGAGGTGGCAGGGGGGTTTCAGGATGGGGAACACATGTACACCCATGGCTGATTCATGTCAATGTATGGCAAAAACCACTACAATACTGCAAAGTAATTAGCCTCCAATTAAAATAAATAAATTTAAAAAAAATAAATAAAACTTTAAAAAGAAAAAAAAAATATTAAAAAAAGAACTATCAAAATATAGGAAACAACATATTATGACACCAGAAATCAGGCAGTAAAGGATAATGATTCATCCCTGAGACATGGGTTGTTGTTCAGTCATTCAGTCGTGTCTGACTCTTTGCATGGACTGCAGTAAGTCAGGCCTCCCTACCCCTCACTCTCTCCTGGAGTTCACCCAAGTTCACGTCCATTGAATCAGTGATGCTATCCAACCATGGGTAGCAAACTATAAATAATATTTCTGTATACTGGGAATGAACAATTAAGATTTAAACATTTTATATGGCACCATTTAAGCCAATAGAACTATATTATGCATGTGAAGTGAAGTGAACATAGTCCAATCATGTCTGACTCTTTGTGATCCAATGAACTATACAGTCCATGGAATTCTCCAGGCCAGAATACTGGAGTGGGTAGCTATTCCCTTCTCCAGATCTTCCCAACCCAGAGCTCGAATCCAGGTCTCCCACATTGCAGGTGGATTCTTTACCAGCTGAGCCACAGGGGAAGCCCAAGAATACTAGAGTGGGTATCCTATCCCTTCTACAGGGGTCTTCCCAACCCAGGAATCAAACTGGGTTCTCCTGCATCGCAGGCAGATTCTTTACCAACTGAGCTATCAGGGAAGCCAAAAAAAAAAAAAAAAGGGAGACATATATTGTGCTCATGATTAGAGGAGTCAGTATGGTAAGATATCAAATCTTTCCACATGCCTCCATAAATTTAATTTCATCCTAATCAAAAACTTCATCAGGAACTTGTGCAAATATAAACAATTTTATTCTAAAATTTATAAGGAAATACAAAAGAACCACAATTGTCAAAGCAATTTTCAAAATAGGTACAAAGTTGTAAGACTAACACTGATTTCAACACTTAACAGCAATCAAGAGAATGTGGTATTGATGAGGAAATAAATTGATCAATGGAACAGAATAGAGCCCAGAAATGATCCTTATAAATAGTTAAAAAGTAGGATGTGAATTAACAGGAGATATCACATATTTCTGGCAGAAGTGATAAGCTGTATTAGTTCATCCACTTTTAATGTTTGTACATGCTCAGCTGCTCAGTTATATTGGACTCTTTTGCGACCCCATGGACTGTAGCCCACCAGGTCTTCTGCCCATAGAATTCTCCAGGCAAGAATACTGGAGTGGGTTGCCATTTCCTTCTCCAGGGGATATTCCTCACCCAGGAATCCAACCCACGTCTCCTGCATTGCAGGCAGATTCTATACCACTGAGGCACCGGGGAAGCCCCTTTGAATATTTGGCAGCTTTTTATAAGTTAAATATTCACCAATGGCTCAGTAATTCCACTCTTAGATATTTAGAGAAATGAAAATTTATGTTCACACAAAACGATTGTACTTGAATGTTTATAGTATTGTCCCAAATTAGAGACCCCACAAATATCCTTCATTAGCTGAATGGATAAAAACACTGTGCTATGTCCACACCGTGGAATATTACTTAGCAGTTAAAAAGGAGCACACACAACTCCATGAATATCAAATGCATTATGCTACGTGAAAGTAGCCTACATAAAGACTATATTTAGATGACTTCACTTACCTAAAAATATGAAAAAAAAAACAAATCTACAATGATAAAATGACAATTAGTTGTTTCCAGAGTCCAAGGAGGAGGAAAAGAGATTGACTGTAAATGGACATGAAGGAATCTAGGGACTGACAGAAATATTTGGGTGTCAGCTGCACTACTGAACATATTTGTAAAAGGTTATTAATACATATGATATGGGGTGAAGTGAGATGAGTGGATGTTTGGAAATACACAGCAGTATTGACAAACATCACTTGCCAACTCAATGCTCTGTTGGGAGTCAAAGGCTGGGGAAATCAGGATATACTAATTTTTCAACATAGGCATATATAATATATAAAGTGCTTCCCATGAATTGCTGCAGTGCTGAAATGGTCTCTAGGACTGTGATGTTTGCTATCTTTTACCTTTCTCTGTCTCTCTCTTCTGATCTTTCATTGAAGGAGCTGAATTAAAATAGGGCTCTTTAAGGACAGAGAGAAAAGTCTGTGCAATGTGTCTTTAGTTCTAAAGGTCTGAGAAGTAAAACCTCTCATTACTTCAACAAATGATACATTTCACATAAGACACAAAAAATACTTAAAATGTGCAGAGAGATGAACTGAATAAAAAGTTCTGGTCACCATCTGAACTGTTGCTGATATAGTTATCTGGTAGAGGATATTAAAAAAGAAGGAGGTTCTATGTTCCTTAGAAGAAAAGTGGCATTAGTGCACAAGAGGGAAATGGGGGAAAGAGAGGGAGAACAATGGACCCACCCCATATCTTGTTCCGAGGTCTCGGGTTCTTTTTGGACAAAGGTATGTGAATCTTTGAAGAACCTGGATGGAAAGTTTTCCCAAGAGCCCTCAGATCTCAGGTCTAGTCTTTCCAGAACCACTCAAAGTGAGTGCAGCTGTGAAGAAACAACCATACCACCTCCCAGCAGGGCCACCACATGTGACTATACATGTTGTGATTTACCACACTCAAAAAAGTGACAATCATATTTTAGTATTCCTGAATGACACTCTTTGGGGTGGGGTACTGCACAAAATATGATTAAATGTGGTGACTCTGCCCAAGTGATTCTACAGCTGTGTTACTTTCATAGTCACTGGAGGCTTCCATGTTTGGCCACCAGGACTTATACAAAATGTATATGAAAAACACCTACTCCATGCCCTGTCTCCTCTACCTCCCCCTGCATGAGTATCCCCTCACATGCTGCATGCTTGGTTTGCAGGTTTTCAGCTGAGACAGAATAATCCTTTCTTTCTTTCTTTCCTCTTCCTCCTCCTCCTCACTGCCCCTCCCCAAGTTCCAGAGCAGTGAATTAG
Organism: Giraffa tippelskirchi; assembly: GCF_054371585.1. Lineage (NCBI taxonomy): Eukaryota > Metazoa > Chordata > Mammalia > Artiodactyla > Giraffidae > Giraffa > Giraffa tippelskirchi. Next base: position 7,787,797 of record NC_137289.1, on the reverse strand, counting down.
ATATTTTTGCCAAGTATAAGAGGCTGGTCAAAAAAACATAGGCTATTAAAGCTCTCATTAAAAATATGAATTCATTTGTAACAGAGTGGGGGGAAAGTAAAGCCTAATGGCACTCAAGAAAACAATGCAGATTGAGATATAAATAAATAAGATGTAATATGATGCTGGTAGCTGTATGAGAGCCACAAGCTACACCAAATCACAGTTTGTATAACCAGAGAGCACCAGGTAAAGAGAAAGCAAGTAATAACCCTCCTAATATCAGAACAAATCTGAAAGACTTAATCAAAAACCTACTTGCTCAAAGTGATCCAAATTATTTAACTCTGAGCGATTTTTTTTTTCCCATGGAATTTCTGAAAAGTATAAAAAGCAAGCCTTCAATTAGGAAAGCAGGCACCTGGGTATGATACACACAGAGACAGACAGCTTGACAGAGAGATGAGGAAAAGAAACAAAGAAAACTCACAAAAATCACTGTCATGTTAGAGTGACTATGTACCTGCACAAGGCTGTCCCCTCTGAGGAACAACGTAAGAAAGCTTATGGCACACAAAAGAGACTTCACTAACATACCCCAGCCCATTCAAAAATAACAAATAAAAAAGCAGACAAGAACAACAATACAATCCCTGGCAGTAGGGTATAAATATTCATAGTACCAAAAGTGCTGATCTAGAGGAAATTATGAAACGTGAAAAGAAAAGATAGCATAACCCTTACACAGGACAAAAACAGGTGACAGAAACTGTCCAAGAGAGTGCCCAGAAGTTATGCTAATATACAAAGTCTTTAAAGCAATCATTACAAAATTTTCCAATCAAAGACATGTTTGAAAAGTAAAAGAACATTATGATGACACTAAAGTGTATATTGTTGATGAGAATGTAAATTGGTGCAGACACTATGAAGAACAGTGTGGAGGTTTCTTTACAAACTAAAAATAGTGTACCATGAGTGTGGGCTAAGTCACTTTAACCATGTCCACCTCTGTGCAGCCCTATGGACTGTAGCTTGCCCAGGCTACTCTGTTCATGGGATTCTCCAGGCCAGAATACTGGAGGGGGTTTCCATGCCCTCTTCCAGAGGATCTTCCTGACCCAGGGATCAAACCCACTCTCTCTTAAAGTCTCATGCATTGACAGGCAGATTCTTTACCACTAGAGCCACCTGGGAAGCAGTGTTACCATATGATCCAGCAATTCCACTACTGGGCATGTATTCTATTTGAGAAAACTAATTCAAAAAGATACATGCACCCTCAGTGTTCATTGCAGCACTATTTACAATAGCTAGGACATGGAAGCAACCTAAATGTCCATCAACAGATGAATGGATAAAGAAGATGTGGTACACATATACAATGGAATACTACTCAGCCATAAAAAAGAATGAAATACTGCCATTGCAGTAATGAGGAATGACCTAGAGATTAGCATACTAAGTGAATTAAGTCAGACTGAGATAGACAAATACCATATGATATCACCTATATGTGGAATCTAAAATATGATACAAATCAACATACTTACAAAACAGAAATAGACTCACAGACAGAGAAAACAAACTTATGGTTACCAATGAGGGAAGTGTGGGGAGGGATAAATTAGTAGGAGTTTGGGATTAACAGATCCCAAATTTTTACAGATTTACAGTAGATACATTACCATATATAAAGCAGATAAACAAGAAAGACCTACTGTATAGCAGAGGGAACAATATTCAACATCTTGAATACCAGAAAAAGAATCTGAAAAACAATATATCTGATTCACTTTGCTGTATACTTGAACCTAACATAATATTGTAAATAAACTATATTTCAACATAAAATAAAAATTAAAAAAAAACAAAGAGCAGAGTGCTCTGGTGTATTTCAAAATGGATCCTTCCCCCTTCCCTGTGTCAGGAGACCAAGGAAATATTTCTCAGACAATTCTTGTGGGAATCTTATCAATCTTCTGGAGGTAAATCTTACAAAATTGTGGGGTCCCCTATGACTGAGTCCCCTGGGAGTTTTTAACTTTCAAGAGTTGTCTGCACTGAGCTTGTAGCAACTAATCAATTACAGTTGTTTTCCTACCTTGGCACAGAAGTCCACTCTTGAATCTCTGACTCTGTAAGATGACACCCTTGTATTTGCTTCTTTGTCTCTCCAATTTTGGGGGTGGTTGTTTGCTCTGTGTCTTTCCTGCAAAATCAAGAAGAGTTTATTTTTTGGTCTCTTCAGATTCCTTGCTATAAGCATGAAGTGGCAACTTCTATGCTTCTTACCTGCAGAATCAGAAACTGATAATAAATGAATCTTATATTCACACGCTTATTTGTATGCAAATAAACAGTAGCCTTATTCAAAATTGCTAAACACTAGAAAAAACCTAGATATCCTTCACCTGTGACAAGTACCCTGCACAATAACAAAACAAAATGGAGTACTGATCTAATGATTCTTTATCTCGTCTCTCTCTTTCCTCCCTTCTCTTTTTACTCTTTCTTCATTGCATTAGGAAGGGACACCAAAGGAAAGGAAGAGAAAAACCAAGGATATGTGAATTTTTTTAAGTGACAACAACAAAAAAATACTATCAAAGGGTACAATTTTCCCAGTATGATGTACAAACTCTAGTAAGTTGGTGACTTACATATGATTCAAACATTCTCTCAAAAGAATGATCATGTTTTAGACACATGTAGAAAGAAATAGAGAGAGGTAGAGAGGGAGGAGGGAGAGAGTTAGAAAAGAAGAGAGATATCTCTATGGTTGGGCTTCCCAGGTGGTGCTAGTGGTAAAGAACCTGCTTGCCAGTGCAGGAGAGGTCGGTTCAATCCCTGAGTCAGGAAGATCCCCTGGAAAAGGGAATGACAACCCACTCCAGTATTCTTGCCTGGGAAATCCCATGAACAGAGGAGCCTGGTGGGCTACAATCCATGGGGTCTCAAAGAATTGGACATTACTGAGCAACTGAGCATGCATGCATGCATACCCAAGATAGAAAAGATTTTGAGCTTCAGAAGGTTAAGGAAAAGCCTTAAAAGGGGAAGGAAGCTAACAGATGAGAATAGTTCAACATATCTGTTGGTTGGAGTAGGGAATAGGTTCTGCAAAAGGAACAATACTTTCCAGGCATAATGGAACAACATAATAGCACAGAAAGCCTTGTTCCTATTTCAATTAAGCAACTTTAGAAAAATGGATGTGAATCTCAGTAGAACTCAATGGGATGCTTTTAAGGCACCTTATGTTCTTTGTCCCTGCCACTGAGAAGACACCTAAAAGAGTGCTCTGAAGTAGTCCAGTACAGGTATGGAAGGTGTGTAAAAGTGGTATTCTTGCAGTCTAGGGAAATCATCCCCCACAAGTTACTTACCACTCCCAGTGCACCCACAGCGTCATCACGTATGTCGCACATGTCATGTGTTACTTCACTAGCAGAGGTGTCAATCATTTTTAATTGTATACGATTGCCACTCTCTGCAGTAGGGTACCACACACAGCATGTCTAGAGATGACAGCCCTGCCTAAACACCCACTAATGAATGCACCTTTGAAGCAAACCCTTTGTGTTTTCAGGCTGTGAGTGATCAGTGGGATTTGTACTTAGGACCTCTATAGCACCAACTCTACTGTTCTTCCCATATTTTCCTACTGGGTGGAATCTACCCACATCCTAGAACTTTCGTAGTTTTTCAGAACAGCTAAATATTAATTCTTACTGTTAGGTTCTGTTTCTTATAGAAGAAATACACTTGCATGCCTTATCCTATTTCTTTCCCCACTGTCTTGTTCCCATTACAAAGAAATTTGCATTCCCCAGGTTCATTAATTAAGCAGCAAATATACTTCAAGTCACCAACCCATGTTTGACTCACTGGATATGAGTCCCTCTATCTGAGTTTTCTACCCCAAATCCAATGAAAGATAATAACCAGGAAAAGTATACCTGATCCTAGATGTAAATAAAAACAGAATAAACAGTAGGTGGTGGGATGGAGAAAGAAGAAATCCCTTTTCGTCCTCAGACCCCAGGGGACAAAAGGCCCATTTCGCTAAATTGGAGTGATCTACAAGATGTAAAATATACGTGACACCTGAAAATGTCCTTATATTCCTTCAGCTCTTCCATTTTCTGGGTGATTATCTGAAACAAGATTGTTTAGAATATGTTATTGCATTATTTCCATTATGAGATAAATTATGTGGTGCTTGCATTTCCCTGTCTTGTTCCTAAGACACAATACAGGTACACAGATAAGGTAAATGGATGCCAGAGGCTGGGGTTTTAGTATTTAAAGTGACTGTGGCCTACCAAATGGGTTCTCTATACATCTAGCTCCCACTCAAGAGCTACAGTGTACTTGTGGAAGTTGCAACCCTCCAGCATTTCTCATCCATTCCACAAAACCAGCTTAATGTTTCAGAGGCTAAATACGAGGTACATGCAGTGAGAGTTCAGGGACACTTCCACCACTCAGCCTCCTATGCTAGAGCCTACTATGATATCCACTGCAGGTGCAGGACTTAAAAATACTGGATCTCAAGTATACTTTCCCCTGGATTGATCATTGGTTTTAGGTTCCACATCACATGAGGCAACCAGAGAAAAACAAAATCTACTGACACTGATAAGCACCCTACTTGTAAAGCAGAATGAGAGAAGTAGATCTGCCTTTAGTGCCAGCTCCAGATTAGTGATTCTATTATTTTTGCCCAGTGTGAGAGGCTGCCCTGAATAACAGAATATTAACACTCTCCCTAAGAAACAAGACTATTTGTAACAGAGTGAAGGGAATGTCAAACCTAACCACATTCTCAAAAACAGTATAGATTTTAGTCGTCAGTAAATAAAATGAGCTTGTAGTAATCTGAGAGTAATAAATTGAAAAATAGTCCAGCTTGTTTACCGGAGAGAAACAAGGGTACAGATAGCTAATAAGAGTCCTCACAGTATCTAAACAAACCTTAAAGACTTGCCTCAGAACTACCTGTGCCAAAGTGTCTAAACTATTTAAACTCTGGACCAATTTTTGCCTATAGCATTTTGAAAATTACACAATAATCTGTCTGCAGTTAGGAAGCCTAAGGGCTGGGTGTGATATACATGAAGGCAGACAATTTGACAAAGAGATTAGGAAGAGAGTCAAAGAAAGTTCCACTAAAATCACTGTCTTCTCAGAATGACTGTGGATAACAAAACTTGGGCCCTAATAGGATAAACACAAACTGTTTCATGTTATAGGCAAAACTTCACTGATATCCTATTGCCAAGTCAACAAATATAGAAGCAGAAAACAACAGCAAAACAATCCCAGGGAGGGGAAGATCATCATCCAGAGCTGCTCCAATTAATCATCCTTTAACTGAAATTATGAAAAGAAAGGAAAAAATACTCCACACACAGGAGAAAATCAGGCAAAAGAAAATTCCTGGGACAGATTCCAAATATCATACTAACAAAGACTTTGAAGTAAACATTATATTTTCAAAGAAATAAGCCATAATTTGAGAAGCAGAGGAAGTTATGATGACATGTATGCCAAGATGTACCTCTCATCAAACCTGCAAATCAAAACATAATTTTAAAGTAAAACATTTCCTGGAGTTTCAAGGCACAGTATCAGACATGAAAAAACTAAAAAAAATGAATACAGGGGCTCAACAAGAGACTTGAATTGGCAGCAGAAAAGATCAGAAACTTGAAATCAGGTTGAGAGTGATAATACTTTTAAAGTACAAAGAGTAAATGAAAAGCAGAAATATGTGTATAGCCTCAGAGAAAGTTGGAATATCTGAAGGAATCAAAAAATATGCATATTAGGAACACCAAAATGAGAGGGAGAAAGGGAATAAATCAGAAAAAAATCTTCAAAGAAATATGGCTAAAACTTACCCAAAATTATGAAAATATTAATCTATTCATATCAAAAATATGTGACAAATCCAAAGCAACATAAACATAAAAATCCCAAATTGGCAGACATTACATTCAATCTCTTGGTGTTGGGATAAAATAAAGAAGTTGGGGAGAAAGAGATTGAGAAAAGGGGAGCTTTGAATTTCTTTCTTTTTTCTTAATTTAGGGAATTTTCAAAGCTGCAAATGAAAAGCAACTCATTGCATACAAGGGAACCTCAATAAAATTAACAGCTGACTTTTCGTCAGAAACCATGGAGATCAGAAGACAAAGGGATAATGTATTCAAAATGCCAAAAGAAAGTCTCTATCCCCAAATTCATAAGTCTAAGACTAAAGGCTCTTGTGGAAGAATAAGAAGACATGGAGCTTATCCTCTCTCCCATGAACATATCAAAAATATACCTACATGTGGAATAATTCTCACTGAAAACTAACTAGAAGCTGGAAGAAAGATACCATACAATAAAGGCCGTAAGTCAGTTCAGTTGCTCAGTCGTGTCCGAAGAAAGAGCCACAAATAATCAGGTAAGAAGGAAAATCGATCAGGTTGGCATCCAAGCCCCTGAGAAGGGACTCGGGGAAAAGGGAGAATACACAGGCAAACACCTGCCCTGGGGAGTGAGTGGTTAGAGGCACAAATTGGGTGCCACAATCTTGGGGTCATATTTTGGGGAGATCAGCCCCCTTGGCTAGTTGGAAGGTTGCTGGGACTAACAAAAGGACTGTGGGAAACCTGGATTCCACCCATGAGGACTGCGTGCATGCTGGCTTCTCTAAAGCAGAGCTGGGGGTAGAGGGATGACTGCTCTAGCAGCGGCTGGGTTTCCCACAACCAGCTCACCACACACCCCAGGGCTAGGGGAGTGCATGTACCGGCCCCGCTCACTCCATGTCACGGCTGAGTACTGGATCTGTGTAGAACAAGACCATGACCAGGAAGAAGACTCAGAGCTCCCGGGGTAAGCCTGGGTGGGGTGACAGCAGCCATTGTTAGTGCTGACTCAAGCAGTCTATTAGAAGCAACCCAAAACTCTGACAGCAGTCACAACACTACAGGCCATGCTCCAATAACATTAAGCATAACAACATTTGCAGTCCCAGAAGGAGAAAAGAGAGAGAAGGGGATCAAAAATATATCGGATGAAATTACAGCTAAAAATTTCCCGATTCTGAAGAAGGAAACATATTCATATTCATTGGAAGGACTGATGCTGAAGCTGAAACTCCAATACTTTGGCCACCTGATGAGAAGAATTGACTCATTGGAAAAGACCCTGATGCTGGGAAAGATTGAAGGCAGGAGGAGAAGGGGACGACAGAGGATGAGATGGTTGAATGGCATCACTGACTCAATGGACATGAGTTTGAGCAAACTCCAGTAATTGGTGATGGACAGAGAAGCCTGGTATCCTGCAGTCCCTGGGGTTGCAAAGAGTCGGACATGACTGAGTGACTGAACTGATCCCTTCCCTCTATCCTCACTCTTCTCACTCTGCTCCCTCTGCTGCCCTTACATGCTATTGTTATTCAGATATTGAATCATGAAGTTATTTACAGACCTAAGTCTCTAAAATATTCCTTTGAATATTTGAAATGGGTTTCTTTGTGCGATGGGTCCTTTGAAACAGGTTATTTCCTTCAGGATTTACTTTCAATCAAACTGAGACAATTTCTAAGGCATCATGATCCATGACAAAATCCAAAGGTCATGCCCAGCTGTAATATTTTCATATTCCATGGAACATATTACTTCTATTTAGAAGCTGTTCTGTAGCCATGTTTGAAGTGGTTGTACCATTTGTATCAGCTTTCTCCACCTACATTGTTCCCGAAAACCATCCAGGGCCACTTCAGTGTCAAGTAAGAATCCTTACACATTTCAGGACAATTATACACAAACACACTTACACATAAACTCTCACACATTTCCAAAATAAACCCACAATTAAATCTGAGAACAATCTTCAATGGTGTCATAGTCACTGCCTATACACATCTGGAGTAGTGAGACTGTGCAGAGAAAGCCTTTGCTCATGTGATGCAGGAAAGAAAATATCATAAGTAGTAGACACAGGTTGTGCATGCATGCGTGCTCAGTCATGTAGGTGTTTGTGACCCCATGGACTGTAGCCTGCTAATCTCCTCTGTCCATCAGATTCTGCAGGCAAGAATACCGGTGAAAGTGAAAGTCACTCAGTCATGATACTGGAGTGGGTAGCCTATCCCTTCTGCAGGGGATCTTCCCGACCCAGGAATCGAACCAGGGTCCCCTGCATTGCAGGCAGACTCTTTACCAACTGAGCTATCAGGGAAGCCCTAGGTGGAGCTACAAATCCTTCACATTCTATAGCAGGAAAGACATATCCTTGGGTGGGCTCAAACCACCAACCTTTCAGTTAATGGCCAAAGATGCTAACCGACTGCACCACAGAGAATACCAAAGTGGGTTGCAATTACCTTCTCCAGGGGATCTTCCTGACCCAGGGAGCAAAACAGCATCTCTGTGTCTCCTCCATTGACAGGCAGGTTCTTTACTGCTGAGCCACCTGGGAAGCCCTTGTACATGGGTAATAATGTTAAGAAACAGATAAAGAAATTTCCATCCTTTGATCACAACCTAAATTTTTGCCAAGAATTGAAGTGAGAGTGAAACCTGTGGCCCCCTGAGATGCAGGGATACCAAAACCTAGTTTTCCATAACCACTGATTTGGTTGAAGAAGACTTACCTTTACAGAGCTTCAAGACTCTATATTTTCATAGAAGAATGTAAAATTTGTAAATTGCTTCCCATGCACTGCTCCAGTTCTACAGATGGTCTCCAACTACCCAACTACTATCTTCTTTGTCTCCCTCTGTGTGCAGGGTCAAGAATAGAAATCCAAAGGTGTATAAAAGAGAGAAATAGAAGCATTTTATCATTATCAAGAGTTCTACCATGGCTGATTCATGTCAATGTAGAGCAAAAACCACTACAATATTGTAAAGTAATTAGCCTCTGATTAAAATAAATTAATTTTTCAAAGAGTTCTAAAGTATAGTTCCCCATTGCCCATCCATTTTTCACATAACTAAAAAATAAGTGAACAAGCATACACATAATAAATCAATAAATAAGTGTTGAATACTATATATCAGACTGACAGAGCTTCATCTAACTTAACTATGATTACTCCTACTTCTTTGGTGTCTTCAATTATGATTGAAGGTGAATCCAAGAAAGGGGAAATCTTGTTCTGCAGAGAGAAATATCAACGGTAAGACAGAGGAGCATCATAACTTCCCCCATGCTGTGGTCCATATGCACAGGTCCCTTTTTTAATCAAACTTTTAAACCCTCAAGAACATACATATGAAGGTTTTCCTAGGGTGCCCTAATTCCCTGCATCTTATTCCTTAGAAGGCATGCACAATGGTCCCCTGATACAGCCCAGCACTGAAAACATGGTGCTATGGTTCAAGGAAAGACTCAGGCAGCCATACCTCCTCCTCCAGGACCACCATCTTTGTTGTAGTTGTTGTACGTTACTTCATTCCAAGACGTGCCAATCACAAGTTTAGCCAGATGAATGGCACCCCTTAGAATGGGGTACAGCACACAGACATGCTGAAGGTGGCACCTGCATCCCTATTCAAACAGCCCTCCCCATGTCATTTCAGTCAATACCCTGACACTCTCGGTCCTCACTGGGCCCTGTTGCTCTAAGGAGAGAAGGAAAGCAGAGTGCCAATTAGTGCTGTCTCCTTCCACTTCATTCTGCCCCTTTGAGGTGAAGAGGAAGGTCAGTGATCACCTCCCCCATTGGACTTGAAATTCTCCAAGAAAAGGGACCAGGGCTCCTGGATAAATGACCAAATTTAGGGATGGGACAGGGAAATTAGGAGACGAGACTAGAGCATCTTATAGTACAGAAAGTTAAGAAGAGCACAAGAAATCAAAAGGACAGCGACAATCTAGGGGACACAGAGGAGCCAACCTGAAAGAGTTCCCAATGGCCAAATCTGGAATAACAGTAGCAATAGAATGTATACTGTACCACTGGATTATCACCCCAAAGATAAAGTAAACATACATGAGTCCATATTGATATAAATAATTTAAAAGAGAAGATACAAATTTTTTAGACAATGATTTCAAAAAATACCTATATATAGTACTCCTCCCAGAAGTGGCACTTAATCTTCCTTTTTGCCTCGCTCCCACAGTCCTGGAGTATAGGCTTTACTTAGTAATGAACTTTCAAATAATAAAGCATGGAAGGGGAAAAGGTATTAATTTTCAGTGGAGATATGTGACAAACACTAATATAACCAAGTGATACAGGCTGATTACATCAGTGATGTGACATATATCTGAGATATATGCCATGGATCCCCTGAGGTGATACAATGGGAAGGGTACTGCACCTCTGGTATATTTTCTGAAACTCAGTATCTTGAGTCTAATCTTGAAAGAAAAGAATTAAGTGTATTATTTTGGACTAAGATTGGAAGACTCACTACTGTTTAGATACCAATTTTCCCCAATTTTGTCTATAAATTCAAAGAAATAAGAATTTCTGACTTAAGAAATGTAAGTCAAATTTGCCAGCTGTATTTTTTTTTTTGGTAATAATTCAGCAGTTGAGTCTTAAATTCCTATGAAAATCAATCCAATTCACATGAAAAAAATATAATCAAAACAATCTTGAAAAAAATATAACATATTTGTTGGTATCATACTACTCAGTTCCAAGATTTACAATCAAGCTCAAGTATTCAAGAAGGAAATAGTGATTCATCAATGGAACATCATAGAAGAGTTTATTTCTCTATATATTTAACTGTATGGCCAATTGGTTTTGACAAAGTTAGCAAGGCAACCTAAAGGTAAAAGTAAGCCTTTTTCAATAAATATTAATATAAATCTGGATATTCTCAGGTATAATATAAACCTTGTCTTCCAGGAAGATCAATCATACACCTAACAATTAAGGTAAAACAACAAAGCTTTGAAATGGAAACAAAGCAAACATCATTGTGACCTTGGAGTAAGCAAATGTTTCTTACAGAGTACATAAAAGCACTAAATTTGAGCTAAAATATTGATTAAAAAGGTTCACCAAGTTAAATTCTGTGCTCATTAAAAATATCATTAGAAAAAAGTGGTTAGACCACAGATTAGGAAGAAACATTTATAGTATATCCAGAATACACAGATCATTCTTACAACTCAAAAAAGAGAAGATAAATGCCTCAATAAAAATTAGGAATATATTTTCACTGTTGTTTCACAAACATAAATAAATTGCCAGCAATCACATGAAAAGATGGTCAAAACCATCAATTATCACAGAAATGCAGAATTCCCAGGTGGCTCAGTGGTATAGAATCCACCTGCCAAGCAGGAAACTCAGGTTCAGTCCCTGGTTTGGGAAGATCCTCTGGAGGAAGAAATGGCAACTAACCCCATTATTCTTGCCTGGAGAATCCCATGGACAGAGGAGCCTAGCGGGCTACAATCCATGGGTTGCAAATGGTCGAACACGACTGAGCACATACACGTTCTTACAGTCAGGCTTTTTTGGGGAAAAAAAAAAAGTACCATTTAATTGCAAAGTCATATCACAAATGTTTGAACAGGATGATTGGTGTACAATAATATTCTCTAAGGTTATACATTTTTCTTATAAGCAAAATGTCTTAAGAGTTCCACAGCTAGGTCTCTTGGAAGTTGTAGGGCTCACCCACCAAGTTAAAAAATTTGTTTATCATTGAATTCACTGTAATATCTTTAGTTAAAAAGGCTTTGAAAGGCATACGTAAAGTGAGTGAAACGGAAAGACAATAGAAATGGACATGAATGCTGACATGTTTTGACCAGAAAACCCAATTTCACGTAAGAATGTCAATCATCACCTGCATTTTTCTATTTGAATGTTTAACGTTCTAAACAGATGTCTCAACTACTTAAGCCTAATAAAGTGAATGTTACTTTGTCTTTTATGCTTTTTGTGTGATTATGACTTTGTGTGATTATGTATCGTCTAATTGTGCACATTCCACTCTATCATGGGCCAAATACCTTTTCTTCTAATTCTTTCATTCAACAGCCATCTAGTGAGCCACTCAGTGGCCACAGAACATTACAACCACAGTAAAAGCTAAGGGGAATTCTCAAGCCCTGACCAACCTACGACCAACTGATTTCGTAAGATTCTCATTCCCTAGCCTCTACAACCCTATCTGGTTCTTATTCTAAATCCCACAGCTTTGAACTTATTTTCGTTTACCCTCCAATTAACACTATTTTCATTTAGTGTGAAAGTATATGATGATACACAAAAATTTATCTTTTTAAGTCTACCGTATGTCAGTGGTAATTTCATAAGTATATTACTAGACCAGCACCGCCACTGAACATTTTTTCATATTTAGAGATCAAGCCTTGGTTTGTCTCTGAAGGTTAACGTTTCTCACACAGATAACATCATTAATAACTCCATAGGAAAGTAAAAAATTACAAACTTCAGTTCAGAAATGACAAAAACAGAAATTTATTCTCCAAATCTGTCAATAACTTTTTATGAAAACTCATTCCATGGGAAGATTTCTGGAATAGAAAGACCCTGACTCTAGGTAATTCAAGGATCTCATGAATTTTCATTTTATTTACAAATTAACACCTACTAGTAAAAAGTACTAATTCTTTAGCAAATTGAAAATTAGTCATTGTAATTGCAATAGGAATGCTAATTCTCATTTGCTAAATGCTGTTTTTTAGAAAAGCTTACTGTAAATCAAGTCGTTTACATTAATACCATCATGGTTTCACTGTTTTTAAATTGAAGCTTGTTATGTTAATTCTGAATTTCTACATAAAACCCAAATACAAAAAGGAAAACAAAATTATCAAGGAAAGGTCTGTTTCATGAATATGTATATGTAGTTGTATGTCTTTGTATGTATATATAAGTGTGTGCATACATGTATGAGAAGGGGTATATATGGGCATATGGCCTGAGGTATGTGTGCGCGAAGGGAATATATTTAGATTTGACAATGGTTTCATAACCTGTTTTTTCAAAGTGGTAATTAATTGATCATTGGGTATGTGTGAGATGATTTTGATTGGCATGTTGACACACAGTGTAGGCTAATGATTATGCTGTATTTGAATGGATATTAGAAAAAACTAATCAATACATAAAACCTTTGTCTTCAGGGATATTATTTCTCAGGAAGAAACTAAGTACAAAAATAATTTGATATAAAAAGATAAGAAGTAAATAATAGTAGAGGTAAAATATGAATATGGCAAAATTGCAAATATATCACATAGGCCCTGAAACTTAGGATACAATGATTTAAACCATGTTGTAAAAAATATAAATGGAACACAAAAATAAGCAGCTTTATATTTGTGTTTGGCCAAAGAAAGAGTTGAGGTAGTAGTGAATGGATTATGACAATAATCTTTTACAATGTAATTGGCATTATGTTTATACCTATGCTATTAGCTAGTGATTACAATGCTATATTGTGAGCATGACAATAAAGAATCACATGAGCAAGCTTTGTTGCTTACACAGTAAAATATGAAAAACAGTCACTTCACATAAGTGGGGAAAAGAAATGGCTGTGATGTCATAGCTTCTTAAATCACTGAAATGTGTCATTTGGTATCTCATCAGGAATGAAGATGCACATAACAAATTTTATTACATTAAATCACATGTCACTTTCCCTGATCATGTATTACTACAGCAAACCTGAAGTTAGGAGGTTTCATAGAATCTGGATCACTAAACTGGATTTTTAATTGTTTTTTTACATTGAGGTATGGTTAATTAACAATGTGCTAGTTTCAAGTGTACAGCAAAGTGACTCAGTTATATATATACACACACATATATATGTATATATATTTCAGATTTTTTTTCATCATAGGTTATCATAAGATACTGAGTTCCCTGTGGTATACTATAGGTCCTTATTGTTCACCTATTTTATATATAGTAGTGTGTATATGCTAATCCCAAACGCCTAATTTCTCTCTCCCCCCTCCCTTCTAGCCCCTTTGGTAACCATAAGTTTGTTTTCTATGTCTGTGAGTCTATTTATGGTTTGTAAATAAGTTCATTTGTGTCAATTTTTTTAGATTTCACATATAAGTGATATCATATGATATTTGTCTTTCTCCGTCTTACTGGATGCCATAATCTCTAGGTACATTCATGTTGCTGCAAATGGCATTATTTCATTCATTTTATAGCTGAGTAATATTCCATTGTATACATGTATCACATCTTCTTTATCCATTCCTCTGTCATTGGACATTTATGGTCCTTCCATGTCTTGGCTACTATAAATAGCTGCTATAAACATCAGGCTGCATGTATCGTTCTGAATTAGATTCTTCTACAGATATATGCCCAGTAGTGGGACTGTTGGGTCACATGGTAGCTTTATTCCTAGTTTTTTGAGGAATATCCATACTGTTCTCCATAGTGGCTCTACCAATTTACATCCCCACTAACAGTGTAGGAAGGTTCCCTTTTCTCCACACCCTCTCCAGCATCTATTATTTGTAGACTTTTTGCTGATGGCAACTCTGACTGGTATGAGGTGATACCTCATCATAGTTTTAATTTGCATTTCTCTAATAATTAGTGATATTGAGCAATTTTTCATGTGCCTCTTGGCCATGGAATTTTAATTATTGTATAGTGAGCCAGAAATTGTGTTGGAAATTGGTAAGGATAAAATTTATATATAAACAAGGACAAAACCTGGCCTAGCATTTTTGGAAATATCCAATTATATTATCCACAGATAACACATAATGTAGACAGAGGATTTTGATAATTTAATTTGAAAATGGTCACCGTATTAGTTAAATTGTATTTCATGATTTACAAAACTATTTATGGTAATCTGTTCCGTAATCATTCATACAACATTGACCATAAACTCTTAGATCCATACAAGACTAATACCACCAGGATTCTCTGGCTCCTAAGGCCTGGGATTTGTTTGGTAACAGAATTAAAATATCCTTCGGTCATTGTTGACCTTAGTGAGAACTTTTTTAGGGTAAGGGGTATAAGTTTCTTGCAGTAATAATGAAGAGAAAAGAGGAAGGGAAGATATAGGCCACTGAGTGCACAAACTTACCAGAAGGGAAGAACAAGAGGTTTTGGTAGTAGGTGAAGGTAATACAGAGAAGAACATGTTTGATCCACTTGTACTTACCACCTGTCACTGAAGAGAGCTCAGGACATATTCCACAATATCAAACAGCACGAGCTAAGGAATTATTAGGGAGAAGAAAAACTTGCAAGAATCGAATCAACAAGAAATAATAAGCTACAAGCCCTCCATTATTCCATTATCACACAATAACATAGGTCAGGGTCTGATCCTGTTGGACACAGCATGAGTGAAGTTGCTATCCCTTCTTCGAGGCACAGGTGATAATGTGACCTTGTCAAATGGGTTACAAACAAACCCCTAGGTACAAGGCAGTCTGTTTCCAGGTGCCAGCTTTATATAGGCACTATATGGGAACTTCAGCTCTCCAGACTTTAAACGACTTGGGTTTCTTGGGGTGATACAGTTTCTTTTCCTCATTAAGCACTGAACTTGGATGCAACCAGTCTGGCTCAGAGAAGGAGAAACCCAGAGTCACAGATAGTTTATTGTTCAGGCAACTCAAAATAAGCCACAAGGATTATTTTAAATTTATTAAATATTCCTTCCTTCCTTCCTTTCCTCCTTCATTCCTTCCTTCTTTTCACATGTGTGTGTATGTATTCCTGTTTGATTTCACTGTCAATTGCTTCATTGTTTGATTTTATGGTGATATATACATAAAACATCATTTATATATTTGCCATTTATTATATAATTATATTTACTCATATTCATTAATACATAATTATAATCTCCTACTAATACTCTTTGCTACAAATCTCTTAATACATATCTAATTAAACAGAATCCACATGGGTCCATTGGCACATTCTACATTTTTTAGGCCACCATATCTTGGTTCTAAAACCAGACATGTGCCTCAGAAGAAAAAATAAACTACAAACAATATTTCTCATAAACATCAGCACAACTATCTTTAGAAACAATTTTTTTGGCAAACCAACCTAGCAATATAAAACCATAATACATTATAGCCCAGTGGAGTGTGTTCCATGAATGCACAGCTGGTGTAACATTCAAATATTGATATAATTTACTTCATAAAAAATAAATAAGAAAAACTGGATAATTATTTCAATTAATGGAGAAAAGTATTTGAAAAAATCAGCCCCAATTCAAGATTAATTCCTTAGCAAACTATGAATAGAAGGGAATATCTTCCTGATAAATGATGACTACAAAGAGCAAACAAAATAAACAGGCTTTTCAAAATAATTACCGTTAAAATAATCATCAAATCAAAGAATTTCATCAAATTCTTTGCCACTAACACTTGAGTGGAAGGGATTCCTTGAATGGAAATATTTAATAGTTGTAGAATACAAACCTCATGAGGACAGAGACTTGATTTAGTTCACTGCTGTATTCCTAGAGCCTACCACCAAAATGCCTGCCAGAGAGTAACAGTCAATAAATATCCATTAATGAAACTGGAACCTATTATACAGAGTGAAGTAAGTCAGAAAGAAAAACACCAATATAGTATATTAACGCATACATATGGAATTTAGAAAGATGGTAATGATGACCCTATATGCGAGACAGAAAGAATGAAAACTGCCCTTTTCCTGTCCTGTGGCCACTGCTGAGTTTTCCAAATTTGCCAACATATTGAGTGCAGCATTTTCACAACATTATCTTTGAGGATTTGAAATAGCTCAACTGAAATTCCATCAACTCCACTAGCTTTGCTCATTGTAATGCTTCCTAAGGACCACTTGATTTCACACTCCAGGATGTCTGGCTCTAGGTGAGGGATCATACCATTGCGGTTATCTGGGACATTATGCCTTTTTTGTATAATTCTTTGGTATATTCTTGCTTCCTCTTATTATTCTCTTCTGCTTCTTTTAGGACCTTGCCGTTTCTGTCATTTATTGTGCCCATCTTTGCATGAAATACTCCCTTGGTATCTCCAATTTTCTTGAAGAGATCTCTAGTCTTTCCCATTCTATTTTTTTCCTCTATTTCTTTGCATTTTTCACTTAAGAAGGCTTTCTTATCTCCACTTGCTATTCTCTGTAACTCTGCGTTCAGTTGGGTATATCTCTCCCTATCTCCTTTGCCTTTGTTTCTCTTCTTTTCTCAGCTATTTGTAAGGCCTCCTCAGACAACCATTTTGCTTTCTGGAATTTTGTTTTCTTTGGATGGTTTTGGTCACCATCTCATGTACAATGTTGTGAACTTCTGTTCATAGTTCTCCAGGCACTCTGTCTATCAGATCTAATCCCTTGAATCTATTTGTCACTTCCACTGCATAATCATAAGGGATTTGATTTAGGTCATACCTGAATGGTCTAGTGGTTTTCCATACTTTCTTCCATTTAAGCCTAAATTTTCCATAAGGAGCTCATGATCTGAGCCAATCAACACCCAGCATTTTTTTTTTCCTGACTTGTTTTTACTTCTCCATCTTCGGCTGCAGAGAATATAATCAGTCTGATTTCAGTGTTGACCATCTGGTGATGTCCATGTGTAAGGCCGTCTCTTGTATTGTTGGAAGAGGGTTTTTGCTATGACCAGTGTGTTCTCTTGACAAAATTCTGTTTCCCTGCTTCATTTTGTACTCCAAGGCCAAACCTGCCTCTTACTCCAGGTATCTTTGACTTCCTACTTTTGCATTCCAGTCCCCTATAATGAAAAGGACATCTTTTATGGGTGTTAATTCTAGAAGGTCTTGTAGGACTTCACAGAACTGTTCAACTTCAGCTTCTTCAGCATTTTTTGTTGGGGCGTAGACTTGGATTACTGTGATGTTGAATGGTTTGCCTTGGAAATGAACCAGATCATTCTGTTGTTTCTGACATTGCACCCAAGTACCACTTTTTGGATTCTCTTGTTGACTATGAGGGCTACTCCATTTCTTCTAAGGGATTCTTGCCCATAGTAGTAGATATAATGGTCATCTGAATTAAATTTGCCCATTCCCTTCCATTTTAGTTCACTGATTCCTAAAATGTCGACGTTTACTCTTGCCATCTCCCTGTTTGACCAATTTACCTTGATTCATGGACCTAACATTCCAGGTTCCTATGCAATATTTTTCTTTACAGCATCAAACTTTACTTTCACCACCAGACATGCCCACAATTGAGCATCATTTCCGCTTTGGCCCACCGTCTTCATTCTTTCCAGAGCTATTTCTCCACTCTTCCCCAGTTGCATACTGGACACTTTTGAACTTAGGGAGTTCATCTTTCAGTGTCATATCATTTTGTCTTTTCATACTGTTCATGGGGTTCTTGAGGCAAGAATACTGCAGTGATTTGCCATTCCCTTCTCTGGTGGCCCACGTTTTGTCAGAACTCTCCACCATGACCCATCCATCGTAGGTAGCCCTGAATGACATGGCACTATAGCCTCACTGAATTACACAAGGCTGTGATCCACATGATCATTTTGGTTAGCTTGTGTTTCTCATTCTGGAGGCTGTGGCACTGTGTTCTTCCTTCTTCTGTCTGCCCTCTGAGGAGAAGAGACTTGTGCAAGCTTCCTGATAGGAGGGGCTGGCTGTGAGGAAAACTGGGTCTTGCTCTGGTAGGCAAGGCCGTGCTCAATATATCTTTAATCCAATTTTCTGCTGATGAGTGGGGCTGTGCTCCCTCCCTTTTAGTTGTTTGTCCTGGAGTCTACAGGATCTATGGCAGGGCTAAAAGGTAACCTCCGAAAGGGCTTAGGCCAACACCTGCTTCCCAGGACTGCTGCTGCCAGTGCCCAAGGGAGAGATATTATCTTTCCCTTTTCTGTGATAGTCTTAAGTACTATATTACTTGTAAAGTGCCTATAGCAGTGCTTGATGCATAGTATAAACAGTATAAATTATAGTCACTAAGGACACACAGATAGCTTAAGAAAAGCAGAGATGCAAAGTCAAAAGAAATAAAGGATGAGAAAATTCTTCAACAGCTAGCCTCCATAAGACTATCAGCATTCTTCATACCATCCTGAACCCTTCTTCTCTGTCCCATGTGCCAGTCTTACAGCTGGCATCTCAATTCAAGATCATCTCCCCAACCACCTACCACTGACTACCTTGAAACTCTACTGGTACAGCTAATCTGATCATTCCTTAAACTCACATGTTCCAACACCCAAGGCCCAGGACATCCCATTGATTTTCTTTCCTCCTATATCAGGATCATCTAGAAAGATGATGATCTTTGTAACACCTGTCTCCTAAATAACTGGAGACTCTGATTAGGCAAGGATTTATTGCAAAATGCATCACCATATTCCTGAGTGTCTACCTACGAATCAACAGTCAAATATTCAATATCATATTACATGCTATTATTGATGTGACTTTCAAGTGAGGAAACTGAAGCTCATTAAGTAACTTATTCACCAATACATATCAGGTAATGAAAAGATTTAATACCTGGTCTGTCTGGTCAAAATCACACTGATTTGTACCAGACTGCCTATTTTCCCAAATGTGATTATTTGGACTACTACTAGTTAAAGTCAGAAATCTCAAAGTTTTTCTTTATAAACAGAAAACAACTGTTGAGACTGAATAAAGAAACAAGAGAAACATGCATATGTTGTAAATCTACTTGCACACATTTTCATGAATTTTCCTGCATAATTTGCATTAGGAAGTCACATATACATTTTCCTGAACTTTTAGCACAATGTAAATCAGAGTCCTCTTATTACAATGTTATATTTAGAACTTTAATTGATAACATATATTATATGATACCCATTCAGCATTAAGCACTTGAATTGTAAATAGATAAGAAGAATTCCTAATAAATCTCTGTGAACAAACAATTTCCATATCATCCTCTCACCAAACTTGGGACTAGATGCTTGTTTGCAATTCAGACCTCCTAATTCTCTCCTCACCTCACAGGTACCTCAGGCAATATGCTGATATTGATCCTCTTCATGAAACAGTCTCTTTTGTTTGCAAGATATCCACTTCTTATGCCCTTTAGTCCTTAAATATATTTTCTGTGAATTCACTTCTACATTCAGTTGTATAGACAACGATTTTTGGTCATCTTTGAAATCTAATATTCCTCTTATTGTTATCCTTGACCTTTACAAGATCATCCACTTCTCTCAAACTCCTCTGATTTATTTTTTTTTTAGCAAATATTTCTTGAATGCCAACATGCAAAGTATAGGTGATAATACAAAGCTCTACATACAACTGGTGTGTGCTCAGTCATGTCCGAATCTTTGCATCCCTATGGACTGTAGCCTGTCAGGCTCCTCTGTCCATGGGATTCTCCAGGCAAGAACACTGGAGTGAGTTGCCATGCCCTCCTCCAGGGGATCTTGCCAATCCATGGATCGTATCTGCATCTCTTGCATCTCCTGCATTGCAGGTGAATTCTTTACCACTAGCGCCACTGGGGGGTTCTTGAAAATGTTATGTATTTGGATTGCTTGATTATGTATCTCCCCTGTCAGACTGTAATCCTGTCTCTCCTACTCCACCACCCTCTATCTAAACTAGATCTAGATTATACCATCATGGTCTGGACCTTCTCACCCACCTGCCTTGGCACTAGGATTGTATACAAAAGATTGTATACAGTCTTTTTCTTTCTTTCACTTCTCTCTACCGGCTGGTGAGTAAGGGCCAATTTTGTTAGCAGCTTTGTCAATTTCCAGATTTTGCAAGTCTGTGCCTAGCAAAATTATTTTAAGATGATGCTGATACTCAGTACCTGCCTGAAGTGGGTTCTCAAATTTGATCATGAAACTTTATTCATTACAAATTATTCATTGATTCATCAAATATTACTTAGTGCCTATCATATACCAAGCACTGTCCTAGAAACTGACATAACTCAGATTTCAAGTTTATCATATCTCTTCCTTCAACATGGAACAGTAGATGGCCATAAAGGAGATTGTAAACAATGGTGCAAATGAGACTCTTTCTTTGTTAATAGCACAATACCATAAATTACCTCATGATATCCTCCTTCTTTTATTATTGGAAAGGAAATCGAAATCATTTCATATTCAAAACTCAGCAGATTATGTGCTGCAAAGCCCAGATGTTTATGATTTTATTATCTGAAATTCATTTCTATTATAATTCATTGACAAAAATAGACACATAGCCAGTGTCAGTGCATATATGCAGGAAAAAAAAAATATACCGACAATGTAAATGGATGCACTGTTCTCTGTAACAGTGAAAGTGAAAATCACTCAGTCATGTCTGACTCTTTGCAATCCCATGGACATATATAGTCAATGGAATTCTCCAGGCCAGAATACTGGAGTGGGTAGCCGTTCCCTTCTCCAGGGGATCTTCCCAACCCAGGGATCAAACCCAGTTCTCCAGCATTGCAGGGAGATTCTTTACCAGCTGAGCTACCAGGGAGACCAAAACTGCTCTAAATAGTATTATTTGAATTTAGGTTATTTTCATCTGCATCTTTCTTATTTGGTTATATATGTTATGTAGCTATTTAGTAGTAATATAAATTATCTCTATATACCTAGCTTATGGCATATATCATGTGGTAAACTTTATTTCTTCTTATTTTTAAAAAGAGTTTGTAAATTCTTTTTGAGGCATACCATGGGAACACTGTTGTAAATACATGCACATCAGTTCAAAGTTTTATATAAAGGCTTATTTATCCTGCTAAGTTTCCCCCAAATCAAACTTAAACACCCTTCAGAATAGAGGAGAGTATTAGAAAATTGAGGAAAATTTACTCAAAGCTGTTATGGTGCATTGCACATGATAGAGTCTCATTAAATATTTGTTGATTTGATAAAATGAGAGGCAACTCAACCAATGATATGGATTATGTGCCGTTATGTGGTAACATGTAAGTCAGTAAGAGAAGGCACAAGAATCTTAATTATAGTTGATTTCTTCCTTCAGTTGAAGAGACTAAGTTAGAAATTTAGGGAGTTTTTTGTTTGGTTGTTTTCGACAGAAAGTCTAAATAGAGTAATAAATTTACTTAGCAAAGGGCTTCAGATGAATACCAATCAAATCTCAGTACATTCAAAGAAACTGGATTATAGCTGAGAATATATCTGTACTTGGAAATAGGAAATGTTCATCTTATTCTTTGTAATTACATAGGAAATTACAATGCATTACCTCTAATGGATGAGAAATTCCTAATAGCCCCATGCATTTACAATTTTTACGTTCAGATATTTCCAGCTGGGTATGTACTTGATGTTCTCCTTTAATAGATTTTATCCATTGATTAGCTGGTTGTCAGAAGAAATAATTTTCTGTGAAGATAACAATCTTTGTTTTGAATAATATTTTCATCCCTTTTAATGCAATATGCCATCAACTTTGGGCTTCCCATGTGACCCAGTGGAAAAGAATCTGGCTGTCAATGCAGGAGATGCAGGAGACATGAGTTTGATCCCTGGGTCAGGGAGATTCCCTGGAGGAGGAAATAGCAACCCACTCCAGTATTTTTGCCTGGGAAATGTCATGGACAGAGGAGCCTGTCGGGCTACATCTCATAGAGTTGCAAAGAGCTGGACGTGACTGAGGGACTGAGCATGTACGCATGCCATTCTCAAGTGCTTTTACTGATGAATACCAGTTCTGTTTCTTGCCTCAACTCCAGACTTCTGTAATTTCAGTGATTTGTTTACTCATTGATTCATTTTCATGCACTTCTGAATCAACTATTTAAAGAAAATCTACTGGGTACAAAGCCTTGCCCTAGGCATTTATACATGTAATCTTCCATGTACCATGCTATCCCACAAAATATTTTATTGACTTTGATCCCCCAGTGGCACACAAAGAGGTTGTTAGTGTGACATTTCCAGCTATCCATTTACTGTTTATCACTCCTTTATTTTTTCACCACTGTCTCAATTTTGGGGCCACCCTCATCTATCAGATAAAACTCTCCTGATTTTCCTCTTAACTGACTGCGACTGTGAAAGTCAGGGATGACCCCTAGTTGTCACTGCCCTTAGTAGTCAGGCTTTTTTATGATGTCTTCTTTTTAAGCGTAGCTGAGCCCTATGACTTGGTTCTGACCAAAGGAATAGAGCGAAAGCTAGTCCACTTCTGGGATTATGCTAAATAGAAAGGTGGCATCTGTGTAGTTAGAAGATTCTCTCACTTGCTAGCTTTGATGGAACAAGTGGCTATGTTCAGGAGTCCCATGACTGAAGGAATTGAATTTGACCTCCAGCTAACAGCTGTCAAGAAAAATGATGCCCTCAGTCCAACAGTATGTATAGAAAACTGAATCTCACCAACAATCATAAGAGCTTGGAGGTAAATCCTTTTCCAGTTGAGCCTCAGATAAGACCACAGCCCCAGCTGAAATCCTGATATCAGTCTTGTGAAACCCTGAAGCAGAGGACCCAGCTAAGCGATGCCCAGATTCCTGACTCACAAAAACAGTGAGAGAAAAACTGTGTGTTATTTAAGGGATTGTTTGTGGTAATACTGTTAGATAATAGATAAATAATACCAGTGCTTCCATCTTAGTGGTCTTCATTGGTTTTACTTTTCTCCATCCTCTTTTGAAATATCCATGTCCCAAAGTTATACACCTCACAGATCTAGTTTTCTCTTCCTAATTTCTATGAGTGTTGTTTATGTAAAGCCACCATCTCTTGCTTTCACCTAATACATTCCAATTAGATTCCATAACACCATATCCTATTTTTGTCCAACCTCCATTCCATTTTCAGAACTATTATTTCAAAAATCAGATTATGTCATTTTCCATCATTAAAAAAGCATTTTCATCCCCAACTCATTTTATGAGAGCAGTATTACCCAATAACAAAACCAGATAAAGATAGTACCAAAAAAAAAGAAACAAAGGAAAACTACATACCAATAGAGCTCATTATTTCATGATCTTACATTCAACAACTCTCAACAAAATATTAGCATATAAAGTCCAGCATAAAATATAAAAATATTTGTATAAAAATATGCATATATGAAAATAATTATATACCATAACTGTGACAAAATGCATTTATTCCAGAGTTGCAAGTTTGGTTCAGCATTTAAAATTAATTATTATAATCTACCACATTAATAAGCAAAAGAAGAAAAATTTTATAATCATATCAGTAGATAGAGAAAAAAATGGAAAAAACCTAGAGCACACATTCATGAAAAAGAATCATCAAGGTAGGAGTAGAGGGGAATTACCTCAACTTGATAAAGACCATCTACAAAATATTTATAGTAACTTAATGGTAAGACACTGGATAATTTTCCCTTAAAATTGGGAATGCAACAAACATGTCAGCTCTCACCACTTTTACTCAACATAACAGTAAGTTTTAGCCAGTGAAATTATGCAAGAAAAATAAATAAAAGGCAAACAGATTAGAAAGGGAAAAATGAAATAATCTGTTTGCAAATGACAATTGTCAACATAGAAAATCCCAAGTAATCTAAAAAACAACCCAAAAACTCCAAGAAGTAAAAAAGGATTTTAGCAGAGGTGCAGGATACAAGATGAAGACATAAAAATTAATCATATTTGTATATACCAACAATGGGCATATGGAAAGTGAAATTTTTTAAATGACACTTATAAGAATACTTAATAAAACATGTACAAAATCCATATGCTAAAAATCACAAATGTTAATGAAATAAATAAAAGAAAACCTGAATAAATGGAGAGGCAGACCATGTTTATGGACTGAAAGAAAACATAGTAAAGATATCATATTTCCTCAAAGTTATTTATAGGCTTAATATAATCCTTATCAAAATCAAAGAAAGATTCTTTATAGATACACAGAATATTATTTGAAAACTTATGCATAAATGTAAAGGCCCTCCAACAGCTAAAAAATATTGCTAAAAAAGAATAAATTAAGAAGAATCAGTCCATCATATTTTAAAACTTACCACATAGCTACAGCAATCAAAACAGTATGATATTTATAGAGGTACAGACATGTGTCTCAATGGAACAGGACAGAGAACCCAGAAATACACCCCGCAAAAAATTGCTCAACTAATTTTAGGCAAAGTTGCAAAAGCAATGCAGTTCATTTCAACAAATGGTGCTGGAGCAATTGGACATGCGTTAACCGTCACACCCAAAATGACCTATGCCTCACACAGTTAACTCACAATGGTTAAATGTATAATACAAAACTATAAAAGTTTGAGGGAAAATAGTATAGGAGAAATTTTGGGGATTTAGGGCACAGCAAAGAGTTCATAGGCTCAGCATCAAGATCAACCAATAAAAGGGAAAAAACTCAAAATTTTATCTCATAAAATGTTTTTCATCAAGTTTCTTAAAAAATTAAATTTTTCTCTGAAATTTCGTTTGAAGAATATTAAAATATAAGCTATAAAGCAGGAGAATATATTTGCAAACTACATATTCAAAATACTCATATACAGAATACATAAAGAACTCAGAACTAAAGAAAAAAAATTTTTGAAAAATACATAAACAGACATTTTACCAAAAAGGATCCATAGCCATCAAATAAGCACATGAAAAGATAATAAAAATTACTAGCTGTAAATGAATTGCAAATTAAAATAATAATACAATATCATGACATGCCACAATGGCTTGAAAAAAACAGTGACATCAAATGCTAGCAAGGATATGGAGAAATCATATCATACATTGCCTGTGGGAATATAAAATTGTATAGCCACCCTGGAAAGCAGTTTGGCAGTTTTTTTTTAAAGTAAACATTAATTGCATTTCTAGGCATTGATATCAGAGAAATGAAAACATGTTCACACAAAAACATGATTCCACAAAACCTGGAATCATCCTAGATGTCCTTCAACAAATGATTGGTCAAACAAACTGTAATACATCCATGCCATGGAGTACTACTCAGCAGTAGAAAGGCCTAAGCTACTGATAACACATGGAAACCTGGATGAATGTTCAGGGGAATTAATGCTGAGTGAATAAAAACCAATTCCCAAAGGTGACACGCTAGATGAGAGAAGACAGGTTAGTGGATAAGATTGTGAATTAGGGGTTAGGGATTAGGTTTTGGCATGGCATGAGAGAGGGTGGTATTTAAGGTTATGAAAGGGCAAAATAAGGGATCCTGTGATGTTGGAATTATTCAGTTTTGATTATAGTAGTGGATATACGTGAACCTATCAGATAAAGATAAAATTGTAGAGAACTTCACACACTTGCATACACACAAAGTACACCCAAAACAGAAAGTCTAAATAAGGTCTGTATCAATATAGATTTCCTGGCTGTTTTATCGTACTATAATTTTGCAAAATATTACCACTCGGGTAAACCCAGCAAAGTATACAGGAATCTCTCTGTTGTATGTCTTACAACCAACATGGATCTATAATTATCTCAATAAAAAGTTCATTTAAAAAAAAACACTTCAGTAGTGTTCTGACTGCAGACATATGCGCATGAATGATACAAAATTTCACAAGATATCCTGTGTTGAGGATTCATTAACATCATGGACACAGTAAGTGCTGTGGCGTTGCAGAGGCAGATAAATCATACCAAACGGAAGAGGGAAAGACATAGTATACCGAACTCTAAATGGTGGTTGAGCTCAGTAACCTACGGTAAGCATTTTTGTATTTCTTTTTAACTTGATTTTTATAAAATGATTTTGATTTATATTACGTAGAATTTAATTCCTTTTAGTTTACTGATGTTTTCAAAAATAAAATTCTTCATGAACTAGAAAGAACTTGTTAATGAACAGCAGCAAAATGAAAGAGAAGTACAGGAGAGTTTTGGCAAGCCCTTCATTGTTATAGTGTTTGCATTTGCAGCCTTTGGTCTCAAATTCCTTGTTCACAGCTGGAAAGTTTCTTTGCACTCTTCTGGAGGTGAGCAGGGTTTGTCTGATCAGGTTTTGCTATACAATCCCAAGACAGTTTCATAGGCTATGGAACAAATCTACAAAGAGGCAAAACACTCTAGGTTTACTGTACATGACAGTGAAATCATCTGATGTATTTTATATGACTGGCCTTTAAGACAATTTAATCAAAGTCAAAGCAAAGTTTGAAGATAATCATTCTTGGGCTTGTGTAGGGATCCATATCCACATATAGGCACTCTCAAAGGAGTGATGGCAATTATTCTGATCACTACTCTTTTTAACCATTATACCATAAGCCTTTGCAGATCAGAAAACGAATCTTTTCCCTTTGAAGATAATGACAGTCTGGCCTGACTGCTTCTAATCTACCTATTACATGCTTTAATATACACCCTTAGAGATAGAACTAATTAGTGACAATCTATATGCCTGGAATAAGGCTGTGGTTAAAAAGTTTTCCCTGCCTCCACATGCCTATGGGCCCCATTTTCCATATTTTTCTCTTCCAAAATCAAGAACTATGAATAGCTAACAACTCTTCCCTTCCTATGACCTTCAAACAAAATAACTCAAAATATGATGATGATGATAACTATAATTTCTCTACTACTTCTCAAGCTGTAGGCTCATTAAATAATTATATCAATAATGTATATCAATTGTGAAGATAATATTGAGAATGAAACTTGAGGTTTTATGGGAGTGCAAAATAGAGGGAGTTAATCTAGTCTGAGAGGTCAAAGAAGGCTTTCTGTTAAAAGTGATATTTAATCGAGAACTAAAGGGTGAGTAGTTGAGCAAACATGGGTGGAATAAGAGAGAACAAAACCATTCTAAGCAGAACAGAAATAATCTATAAAGGTGAAGAAGTCACAAAGAAGCATGGAACATTAATGAAATAAATGAGTTTAGAGACAAAGGAAGAATCTGAAGACAAGAGAAGACCCTAAAGACACAGGAATGGTCTAAGTGATGCAGAGAACTTGTGAATTTATTACAAAATGCAATGAAATAAATTGCATGTGTGCTATGAGACTAGATTGCAAAGAAGGGGTAAGTATGGGTAAGCAAATACCAGGTAGAAGGCTACTGAAAACATCAGAAATGATGGTGCCTTGAATCCCGTTGGTAGCAGATTCTACAGACTGGTAAGATTCTAGCTCTTATAAAGGTAGAATAGACAAGGCATTATGATGGATAATATGTGGGGATTGGGGGAGATGTATGGATCAAGGATTATCTTTAGGCTTTTAACCGATGTTTTTAGTTTAGGTTTTTGACTTGTGTAACTAGATTTTCCAGCAGTCAGGTATGGATGTGAGAGCTGGCAATAAAAAAGGATGAGCACCGAAGAAGTGACACCTTCCAACTGTGGTGCTAGAGAAGACTCTTGAGTCCCTTGGACTGCAAGGAGGACAAACCAGTACAACCTAAAGGAAATCAACCCTTAATATTCATTGGAAGGACTGATGCTGAAGTTCCAATACTTTGGCCAACAGATGTGAAGAGCCGACTCATTGGAAAACACCCGGATACTGGGAAAAACTGAAGGCAGGAGGAGAAGGGGAAGGCAGAGGATGAGATGGTTGGATGGCATCACCGACTCAATGGACATGAGTTTGAGCAAACCTGGGAGATGGCGAAGGAGAGGGAAGCGTGGCATGCTGCAGTCCATGGGGTAGCAAAGAGTTGGATAGGAATGAGTGACTGAACAACAACTAGAAGGATCATGGTTACATTTGTAGAAATTGATGTGTTTGGTGGAAATATGGGTTCACTTTTTGACATGTTTAGGTTGAGGTGTCTGGGAGATATCCAAGTGAAAATGAGTAATAAGCATTGTAGTGTGTGAAAGTTGCTCAGATATGTCCTACTCTTTGCAAACTTGTGGACTGTCCATGGAATTTTCCAGGCCAGAATACTGGAGTGGGTAGCCTTTCCCTTCTCCAGGGGATCTTCCCAACCCAGGGATCAAACCCAGGTCTCCCATATTACAGGTGGATTCTTTACCAGCTGAGCCACAAGGGAAGCATTGTAAAATATTAACAAATGGAAACTTTAATTAAGTAGACTTGGGAGACCAGAAAGGGGAGCTCTCACATTTTGCAATGATAGCAGAGCCCAACAAAAAATAAAAGATTCCTCTTTTTTCCCATCAAGGACTCAGCCCATGACAAGTCACAGACTCTTTGCTTACTACAGCTCTCCCAACTTCCTCTCCTGTCCCTGTCTTTCTCCCCATTTTTTAAAGTGTTCTCATCCTCCCCTTGCCCTGTGAGGATTTGTGTGTGGCTTGTAAATTTTATTCGTTTAATTTTTTGTCAGTAATATTTTTGTGGCTTTCTATTGCTGCAGACATTCAATGGTAATTATCTGCTGATCCTGAATACACTCATTTCTGCTAGAGAAATAACCAGCAGGCTATGTGTTTCAGGTCGATAGCATCTAAATATTTTGAACTCAGAAAAGGGGTTTGGTCTAGAACTATTTATTTGAAGGCTGGATCATCAAAAAAGCAAGAGAGTTCCAGAAAAAACATTAACTTCTGTTTTATTGACTATGCCAAAGCCTTTGACTGTGTGGATCACAATAAACTGTGGAAAATTCTGAAAGAGATGGGAATACCAGACCACCTGACCTGCCTCTTGAGAAATCTGTATGCAGGTCAGGAAGCAACAGTTAGAACTGGACATGGAACACTGGTTCCAAATAGGGAAAGGAGTATGTCAAGGCTGTATATTGTCACCCTGCTTATTTAACTTATACGCAGAGTACATCATGAGAAACGCTGGGCTGCAAGAAACACAAGCTGGAATCAAGAGTGCCAGGAGAAATATCAATAACCTCAGATATGCAGATGACATCACCTTTATGGCAGAAAGAGAAGAACTAAAGAGCCTCTTGATGAAAGTGAAAGAGGAGAGTGAAAAAGTTGGCTTAAAATTCAACATTCAGAAAACTAAGATCATGGCATCTGGTCCCATCACTCCATGGCAAATAGGTGGGGAAACAATGGAAACAGTGACAGACTTTATTTTCTTGGGCTCCAAAATCACTGCAGATGATGACTGCAGCCATGAAATTAAAAGATTCTTGCTCCTAGAAAGAAAAGTTATGACCAATCTAGACAGTATATAAAAAATCAGAGACATTATTTTGTCTACAAAGGTCCGTCTAGTCCAAGCTATGGTTTTTCCAGTAGTCATGTATGGATGTGAGAGTTGGACTATAAAGAAAGCTGAGTGCCAAAGCACTGATGCTTTTGAACTGTGGTGTTGGAGAAGACTCTTGAGAGTCTGTTGGACAGCAAGGAGATCCAACCAGTCGATCCTAAAGGAAATCAGTCCTGAATATTCATTGGAAGGACTGATGCTGAAGCTGAAACTCCAATACTTTGGCCACTTGATGCGAAGAAGTGACTCATTGGAAAAGACTCTGAAGCTGGGAAAGATTGAAGGTGGGAGGAGAAGGGGTCGACAGAGGATGAGATGGTTGGATGGCAACACTGCCTCAATGGACATGAGTTTGAGTAAACTCTGGGAGTTGGTGATGGACAGGGAGGCCTGGCATGATGCATTCCATGGGGTCGCAAAGAGTCGGACACAACTGAGCAACTGCACTGAACTGAAGGCATTTTTTCAAGAATGAGATTCCTAGTGATCTCCCCTAGGAAGAGAGTGGAGTAAGAAGAGAGCTGAGAACAGAGCTCCAAGGAATGCTAACATTTAAATACCAGGGAGTGAAGGATGACCCTATAAAGGAGAATAGGAAGAAGGGGGAAAAAGCACCCAGAAAAGCAAAAGAAAATAAAAAATGTGTGTGGGGCACAGATGCCAAGAGTTATGTAAAAGTTTACCATAATTTACTGAATGTTCAATTAAGATATGAAAGGTGTTAACTGGATTTACACATAGAAACACACCCATAAAGTTAACGCTACCACTACTACTTCAGCTGATAACAAAAGCTAACAGATATTGAGTACTTTGCGTATCTTCTCTCATTTATGCCTCACAATAACTCTATCATTATCCTCATTTTACAGAAAAACAAACTGGGTGACAGAGAGCTTAGGTAATTTGCCAAGCTGCTAAGTATATGGTAAAGTTGGAAGAGGAATGCACAGACATCTTAATTTAGCAGGTATAAACTTAAACTTCACACTATAAAACTTCTTCCCAAGGAAAGAAAACAGCATAATAAGGGCCATGGTAAAAAGAGATGGAGCTGAAAGGGATGGATTAGAGATTGAAAAAAAAACAAAAGATGCAGATGTAGGATAGAATGGAAAGAAGGGGAATCTTTCTATGTATAACAATCTATAATGCAGGTTTCTTTCAGTGTTGGGGAGTCTTAGCCAGGCTAAAGATCAGAATGGCTCCTTGAGACATAAATCTTTAAGGTGGAAAATTCAGTACTAGGATCCTGTTATGTTTTCTAGTAATGGGGCCTAGCAACACATAGGAGATCTCTTCTCATGTGATGCTTGACATGGTATCTCAGATTCCTCTTCTGCCCTTTGGGCGTCAACTCAGATCCAAGGAACAGTTGCTGTGGAAATTTCTTGAGGACTTTGACTCACTTCATCTTGATACTTTATTAAGCAGACAAAAATCTTTTGTTTTCTGCATTGGGCCTTCTCTGAGGCCATGAGTTGATACAGTGGTTAGAGCCTACTGGTCATGTATGAATGTACACCCCAGAAATTCAGAATAATTATTTTCACCACAAAGGCAACTCTCAAATAATGCATGATGGGAACCCACGTCCAAGTGTTTATCTTTGTCAATTCCAGGGCAGACAATTCTGAGGAGCAGCTTCATATTCTTCTCTGGACGCTCCGATAATCTCTTGACTTGTTTGTTCTTGATTTCTGACAATTTTTTCCTTGGTCCTCAACTTTTTTCAAGGTAAGTTTGGCTTGAAAAGTCTGAATGAGAATCTGATTTTCCTTCTCTCTTAAGGGACTAGATATTTTTGCCAAGATGCCCAAGAGGTTATTTCTATTTTTCTCCTTCAAAATTGCACAATTTTATTGCATATACTTCTTTGTTTCTTGTTCTGGTTTACTTTTCCCAGGTCTGTTTTGTACCCTTCATAATACAGTATTAAGATATTTTTATTTCAGAAAAGTTTTATTGCATTATATTTTTTAGAATTTATTTTTAAATTGCTTTAATTTTTCCTTGGGGAATCCTATTATATGAATATTGTCAACAGCAGTACTTTAAACCACAAGACAATGGCAAAACTAATTTTAAAAACTCAAAAAAAGAAATATGAGGCAATAATTTTACATCAAGCTAAGAAGAAACAGAAGAAAGTGAGGGGCTCCCTTGCTAAGAATAGCTAAGATTATCTAAGAACAGGCAAATCCTAAAATTTCGTGGAAAATATGCAGGGTACATTTGAGAATAGCAGCTGACACTGGAAGGGATTTTTTTTTGCACAATCCATTTTGTGAGTGGATACAAAGAGCCTGTTGTAAGGTCTAAAAAAATAGAACAGTCTGTGTCCTATTGACTCTCAAAACAAACCAGCTAAACTTTATCTCAAATTCTTTTCATCTTTTTCTTCATTTATTTTTTAAATTTATACTTCTCAAATTTTATTTCACTTAAAAGCATGATTTGATGCTTACTTGTGCTTCTAATTCTTCTAATTTAATCTTTATTTCTGAAATGACTTTTACTTATAATTATTTCTTGGCATAATCACATCATCCTGAGTTTAATTCAAATTATATTGTTCTTTCATATTTTATGTTATTTTGTCAATCCCTTTTAACCTGTTTTGAAATATTAGATAACACATTTTTCCTTGCCTGTAGTGATATTCAGTTCAGTTCAGTCACTCAGTCGTGTCTGACTCTTTTCGACCCCAGGAACGGCAGCACACCAGGCCTCCCTGTCCATCCCCAACTCCCGGAGTCCACCCAAACCCATGTCCATTGAGTCGGTGATGCCATCCAACCACCTCATCCTCTGTCGTACCCTTCTCCTCCTACCCTCAATCTTTCCCAGAATCAGGGTCTTTTCCAATGAGTCAGCTCTTCACATCAGGTGGCCAAAGTATTGGAGTTTCAGCTTCAACAGCAGTCCTTCCAATGAACACCCAGGACTGATCTCCTTTAGGATGGACTGGCTGGATCTCCTTGCAGTCCAAGGGACTCTCAAGAGTCTTCTCCAACACCACAGTTCAAAAGCATCAATTCTTCTGTGCTCAGCTTTCTTTATAGTCCAACTCTCACGTCCATACATGACCACTGGAAAAACAATAGCCTTGGCTAGATGGACCATTGTTGATAAAGTAATGTCTCTGCTTTTTAATATGCTGTCTAGGTTGGTCATAACTTTCCTTTCAAGGAGTAAGCATCTTTTAATTTCATGGCTGCAATCAACATCTGCAGTGATTTTGGAGCCCAGAAAAATAAAGTCAGCCACTGTTTCCCCATCTATTTGCCATGAAGTGATGGAACTGGATGCCATGATCTTAGTTTTCTGAATGTTGAGCTTTAAGCCAACTTTTTCACTCTCCTCTTTCACATTCATCAAGAGGCTCCTTAGTTCTTCTTCACTTTCTGCCATAAGGGTGGTATCATCTGCGTATCTGTGATTATTGATATTTCTCCCAGCAATTTTGATTCCAGCTTGTGCTTCCTCCAGCCCAGCATTTCTCATGATGTACTCTGCATATAAGTTAAATAAGCAGGGTGACAATATACAGCCTTGATGTACTCCTTTCCCTATTTGGAACCAGTCTGTTGTTCCATGTCCAGTTCTAACTGCTGCCTCCTATCCTTGGCATTGCCTTTCTTTGGGATTAGATTATTCTGCTTTAAAAAGAGAATAAGTCTATTTTTAAATAAACTATTCATTGGTATAGTACCCTTTCCTGATAACTTTTGATTACATTGTTGTGAAATTCATTTTCCTAAACTTTTAGGGGGCTGAGGTGGGTTAGAATATTAGATTTTCCTGCTTCATGGTTATAAAGTTCCCTTTCTTTGAAATTTGCAGTGTTCAAACTAAATGACCATATTTTTCCAGTAATCTCTTGGCTCTCTTTCCCCACTGTTTATATCAACTATCTCTTTCCTTTGACCCTGATGTCCCTGTTTTTGCAGTTTGGATTCTGTTCCCTCAATGGCTCTTCAGTGTAAGGTTTCTAACTGCTTGATACATTATGGACTTATTTTTAAGTTGGGGCCAACAAGATTTGCATTAGGTATGGGGTATTAGAGAAAGAGAGGATCAATGATGACACCAAGGTATTTATTTGACTTGAGCAGTAGAAGAACGGTGTTTTCTTTAATGAGTATGGAGGAGGCAGATTGAAGAGTAAAGTACAGGAGGAATGGGAAATGAGAGTTCAGATTTAGTCGTGTTGATTTTAAGCAATATATTAGACATAAAGTAGACACATCAAGTAGGCAATTAGATCTGGAATTCAGGGAGGCTGTCAAGGCTGAAGATATATACTTGGGCATTGTCAATAAATATATGGCTTTAAAACCATGACATTGGACAACACTCACAAGGGGGTGAGTAGAATTTATGCTATGTAAACAGATAAGAGATCCAAGGACTAGTCTTAGGTGACTCCCAACAAAGGAGACTAAGAAGAAAGTGCTAGTGAAACCTAGGAAAACAGAGTGTGGTACCATAGAAGTTAAAGGGAAGAAAAGTATTTGCAGGATAAGGAAGCGATCAGCTGTGACAGAAGCTGCTCCTGTCTACATCAAATAAATCATACTCACGAACTAAACTGTGCTCTTAGTGCCAACTTCTGATCTCTTATTAGCCCATCCTTGTCAATATTCAGATAGAGAAACTGACTGATTCCCTAGGTTGGGGAAGTACCTGATTCCAATCCCCAGAAATAGTTAGAGGCTGGCCTACTGTCAACACTCAAGTCACCTTACACCCAATCTAGAGTGTCTGTTGCTTTTCACTAACACTCAGCATTCAATCATTTAGGTTTCCTCTCTGAGAAGTCTTGAATTGGATCTTAACGAGTTGAGAAATTCCAACACCGCAAAAATGCTTAGTAAATATTAAGCATTATGTTTCATGCAGTTCATTTAAATGTAGGGGAAATGAAAGTGTTAGTCGCTCAGTCATGTCCGACCATTTGCGACCCCCTGGACTGTAGCCCTCCAGGCTCCTCTGTCCGTGGAATTCTCCAGGTGAGAATACTGGAGTGGGTTACCATTCCCTTCTCTAGGGGATCTTCCCAACCCAGGGATCAAACCAGTGTCTCCTGCGTTTTAGGTGGTTTCTTTACCACCTGAACCATCAGGGAAGCCGTTAAATTTCCGGAGGGCTCTCATAAAAAGCCCTCTTTAAGAACTCAAGCAGTATGACCCTAGATCTTCTGAAATCTTACTCCACCAGATACCCAGAAAACCAGCGTGCCATGAATTACTATAACCATCAATGCTAAAAGTAAGGTGGAAAAAAAACACTAATGAACCACATCTTCCTTTGAGCAGGGGTTATCATCTTGTAATACTGTGAAGACAGCAAAATCATGTCTTAGTGTCTGCTAAAAGTTAGTTATCAACCTACAGGTGCAAAGAGAATAGTGCTCCAGCATGGATTTTGAAATTCAGAGAAGGCAGTAAGAGTTAGTGAAAACAATCGCTTCTAATGAAACCCTTCCGAATACTGCAAAGGATTAATCAATAATGTTTCACAAAGAAAAAGACTTGAAAATCTCCTCAGGCCCATTTAGAATACTTTGCTCTTCTGTCAATGTAATTAGCCTTTTCAACTGCATGTGAATTTACCTTTGCAGAGTTATATATTTCTTTACCTTGCTTGTCTTACACAATTCACAAACCCCTCTGAGCTTCAATATTTTTTTTTCAATAGGGAAAAAAAAAAGAAAATATTAACAATGCAAAAAGTACAGGGACTACTATGTTCGTTGCTGTTCAGTCACTAAGTCTTGTCTTACTCTTTGTGACCCCATGGACCGCAGCATGCCACGCTCCTCTATCCTCCATTATCTCCCAGAGTTTGCTGAAATTCATGTCCATTAAGTCAGTGATGCTATCTAACCATCTCATGCTATGCCGCCCCCTTCTCCTTTTGCCATTTCAATCTTTCCCAGCATCAAGTTCTTTTCCAATGAGTCGGCTCTTTGCGTCAGGTGGCCAAAGGGTTGGAGCTTCAGCATCATACCCTCCAATGAATATTCAGGGTTGCCTTTAGGATTGACTGGTTTGATCTCCTTTCTGTCCAAGGAACTCTCAAGAGTCTTCTCCAGCACAACAATTCTCAATCATTAATTCTTCGGCACTCAGCCAAAGAATTATGGTCCAACTCTCACATCCATACATGGCTACTGGAAAAACCATAGCTTTGACTAGACACACCTTTGTCAGTCAAGCTTGACTACTATAGCAAACAGCTATGTATCTATGACCTAGAATGTGACAGGTATTATTTTGCTATACTCAAGTCATATTTTTAAAATATAAGCAACTAAACTTTTCTGATCATTTTTGTTCCTAGAAATTCCTTCTCAGTTCTCTTCTCCTACCTGAGCCCATCCCCAGAGGAAACCATGAATTTTGTGTTTATCCTACCAATCCACATTTTATAAGTACATATTTTTTCCATAAATACCACATATTGCTGCTATATGTTTTTAAATTACATAAATGGTATCCATACTACATATATCTCTCTATAAATTGTTTCACTCCATATTATATTTTGGAAATCCTTCATTCCACATTTTGAAAATCTACTATGGTCATTATTTTTAAACGTTACATAATATCATACTTCATGAATGTACTAAACTTTGATATTTTTCTACTCATGGGCATTTATTTCCAATCTTTATCTATCACAAACTGTGCTGCATTGACTTGATATATGTCTCTCTGTACTTAAATAGGAGAGTTTCCCTAGGAATTATATCTAGAAGTAGAATTGCTGGTGTTTAGTATAGGCATATATTCAGATTTTCTAGCTATTGCTGAATTGCATTTTGCAAAATGGTTGGTCTAATTTACTTACTCATCAAAAGTGTATACTTGTTATTGCCAGATTTTATAGTTTTTGCCAGTCTGAAGAGCTTAAAATGGTATTTCATTCATGTTTTTACTTACATTCCTCTGATTACTATAGAGGTACAGCATTTTTTCATACATTTGTCATTCAATTTTTCTACTGTGAATTGCCTACTGGTATTTATCACCTATTTTTCTCCTGGATTATTCATACTCTTTTTATTCATTTGTAGAATGTCTTCATATATTCTGGGTTCTGGTCCTTTCTCTATTGTTTATATTGGAAATATCCTCTCCTAATATGTCCTTTGTCTTTTAAATTTTTCATGATACCTTTTTTTTGTCCCATGAATGCTTTAAATCTTGATGTCATTTTCATTTTAAATAAATCTTTTAAAATAAATCTTTCCCACAAGATCATGCAAATGTTTTATGACACAGTTTAAACATGTTTAAAGTTTTTGATTCGCAATTAGGTCTTTAATTCATTTGGAATTTATTATTGTGTATGGTGTGAAGTAAGGATTAGATTTTAGGGTTTTTTTCAATTACCTTGAAACTAATTGTTCAAACACCACATGTTAAATAGTCCATCCTTTGACTACTGATCTCTAATATCATCTCTGATACTTACAAAGTTTCCTTACATGACTCATTGATGCATTTATGTTAGTAAACTGTAAAATTGAATATTAATATATTTATTTGCTTTACAATAGGGGATTCCTAGAAAGTCTGTCTCTCTGGGCATGAATGAGAAAATAAAATGCTTCAGTACAATCCTTTGTTTTTTTTTTTTTTTTTTCTATATTCACCCTCTGGTTTCAAGACAACTGCCAAGTTCATTTTAAAAAATGCATTGTAGAATGATGAGAAATAATTCAGGGTATGTGGCAATATGAAATAGTTATTATACTGTGGGGAGGCCAGGGCCACTCATACAGGGGATAAGCTATAGCTAGATTATAAACCAAACAGGTCACTGACCAGCAATGTGACTTTGAGTAAGATACTTAGTATTTCAGAACACAGTTTTGTCACATATCAAATGATCATTATAATACTTCCAAGGCACAATGTTTATAAAAAATAAATGAGACATATATGAAAAATGCTGAGCACATAAAAAGAGTTTACTAATTGTAAGTTTCTCCATTCAAAAAAGATGAACACATACAGTTGCATTTAACAATTAAATCTGTTCACTCAATTTTATAATTTTCTTTCCATTATTTTGGCAGTGTTCATTACCCGACTTGCTGACCAAGTTGTAATACTCTACTACCCAAGGAATCTGAAGATTCAATTCAATCCCTATCAAATTACCAATAGCATTTTTCACAGAATTAGAACAAAAAAATTATAATTTGTATAGAAACACAAAAGATCCCAAGTAGCCTAAACAATCTTGAAAATGAAAAAAAAAACTGGAGGAATCATGCTCCCTGACTTTAGACTATAATACAAAGCCACAGTAATCAAAGGGCTTCCCTGGTCTCTCAGTTGGTAAAGAATTGGTCTGCAGTGCAGGAGACCTGGGTTCGATCCCTGGGTTGGGAAGATCCCCTGGAGTGGGGCATGGCAACCCATTCCAGTATTCTTTCCTGGAGAATCCCCATTGACAGAGGAGACTGGTGGGCTGCAGTCCATGGGATCACAAAGAGTCCGGTATAACTGAGTGACTAAGCACACACATAGTAATCAAAACAGTATGGTACAGGAACAAAAACAGACACACAAATCAATGGAACAGAATAGAAAGCCCAGATAAAAACTCTCACACTTATGGTTAGTTAATTTATGGCAAAGGGGGCAAGAACATGCAATGGAGAAAAGACAGTCTCTTCAGTAAATAGTTCTGGGAAAACAGAACAGCTACATGTAAAAGAATGAGGTTATAACATTTCCTCACACCATATACAAATTAAAAATGTATTAAACATCTAAATGCAAAGCCAGAAACCATAAAATTCCTAGAAGAAAACAGAGGTGGGACACTTGTCATAAAGCATAATAATATTTTGTCAGATCTTTCTCCCTAAGGCAAAGATAACGAAAGCAAAAATAAATAAATGGGACCTAATTAAATGTAAAAGCTTTTGCACAGCAAATTAAAACACTGACAAAAATGAAAAGACAAGCTACCGAATGGGAGAAAATATTTGCAAATAATATGACTGATATGAGCTTAAGATTTAAAAAAAAAACAGCTCACACAACTCATAAAAAAAAAAACAAACAAGCAATCCAATTAAAAAATGGGCAGAAGGTCTTAATAGACATTTTTCCAAAGAAGACATATAGCCTTCTTTGGAAAAGATGGCTAACAGTCATACAGAAAGATGCTTAACATTGTTAATCATCAGAGAAATACAGATCAAAACCACAATGAGATATCACCTCACAGCTGTCAGGATGGCTATCATCAAAATGACCATAAATTTTATAACATATGTTGGCAAAGATGTGCAGAAAAGGGAAGCCTTGTATACTCTTGATGATAATGCAAATTAGTGCAGCCAAACAGTATGGAAATTCCTTAATAAACTAAAAATAGGACAATAATATGACCCAGCAATTCCACTTCTCGGTACATATCCAAAATGAAAACATTAATTCAAAAAGATATATGCATCCCAATGTTCTTAACAGCATTATTTATAATTCTTACAGTAGTCAAGATATGGAAGCAACTTAAGTGTTCCCTTCAACAGATGGATGCATAAAGAAGATGTGATACATATATACAACATACTACATAGTCATAAAAAATAGTGAAATGTTGCCATTTGCAACAACATAGATGGTCTTCAAGATTA
This sequence comes from Giraffa tippelskirchi, assembly GCF_054371585.1. Classification (NCBI taxonomy): domain Eukaryota; kingdom Metazoa; phylum Chordata; class Mammalia; order Artiodactyla; family Giraffidae; genus Giraffa; species Giraffa tippelskirchi. The sequence goes on along the minus strand of NC_137289.1, from coordinate 7,748,036 downwards.
TTATGCTGAGTGAAATAAGAGAAAGACAAATGCTATAACAGTATCACTTATATGTGGAATCTAAAAATAAAACAAACAAGTGAATATAACAAAATAGAAATAGACCCACAGATATAGAGAACAAACTCCTGGTTACCAGTAGAGAGAGGGAAAGAATAAGGAGCAAGATAGGGGTAGGGGATTCAGAGGTTCAAAATACTATGTATAAATAAATAAGTTATAAGGATATACTGTATCACACAGAGAATATAACCAAAATTTTATAGTAACTATAGATTCAGTATAACCCTTAAAATTTTTCAATCACTATGTTGTATATCTATAACTTATATAAATCAACTAAACCTTAATAAAATCATCAATCTTTAAAAATAAACCTAAAGTGCTGAGACCTAATCAGTGCAAGAGACAGCTGGGGCCATGTTGAAATAACACTGCATGTGGAATCTGATGGTGACTAATTACCTAATATTCCACTAATTAGACATAAAAACTTGGACAAACACTCTAATCACTCTGATTTTCAGTTTCCTAATATGTAAAGTGGGGATGAAAATGCCTAACTATGAAACTCCTTGTACAGATCATGCAAGATATATAAATCCAATAATATTAATATTATCAGTCAACACACCATGAGGCAGTTAGCAAGGAACCAATATCTGAAACAATCTCCTCCACAATGACTGAGAAAAGAAGCAAAGCTGACAACCCCAAGACCCTCAAGATTAGGGTTGCTAGATTTAGCAAATAAAAATACAGGATACACAAAATTGAATGTCAGATAAAGAAGCGATTTTTAGTAGACTTAGTACATTTCCCTAACAATGTTTGACTTAAATATGCTAAAACTTTTATTTTTTTAATCAAATTTAAATTAACTGTGTATCTGTTAGAGGTCACTGAGAGGATCCTAGAGCTGGATAAAGGCAATGGAGGGCTATTTATCCCTCTCCCTGTCCTTGGAATGTACATTCCACCCACTGTTCCCACACTAGGCGTTACTTCAAGGACACAGCCTTCAGATAGTAAAGAGTACTGAGGCCACCTGACTGTATACATGAGTGAACCCCATGAAGGCCTCTATATAATCTTTTAAGACTCTGGTTGGCAGGTGCACAGATGTACTTGTCTTTCAGGCACCATGCAAGTTCTCTAGCTTATTAACACTGCCAGGTACAAACATGGAATGGTCTGCCTCTCTCTTCGGTCTCTCTTTGCCCTGTCTGTACAGAGTCCAATTTTGAACTTCACCCAGGGAACTCACGAGGCTGTGAACCAACAATATCCTATATACTCTCAGGTAACCTCACTCAAAAAGCTTACATTCCTAGAGATCAGGGAAAGATGATCCAACGTTTCTATTCTTCTCAAACTTCTAGTTACTTCTGCAACCTCTGGCCCCTAACTTCTGCAGTGAACGACTTCTTTCACTTGCCTGAAAAAATGCACCTTACCCTAGGTCATTTCCCACAGAATTTACACTATCTCAACTGGCACGTCTAAGTCCACAAATTCTGCATTGGCTCTTCCTGCTGCTGTTAGTATTTTATTGTCAGCTATCTCACAAAAAACAACATACCAAACTAATTTGACTCACACAGCAACTCTATGAGCCTGAAGCCAGGTATTATACTCACTGGAACAATAAAGAAGCTGAGGCTCGGAAAATGAAGTGATATATGTAATACTGGATAGAGCAAGAACTAAATGCCTTTTCTTGAATCCTGATCTAGGGCTCTTTCCATTGCACTCACATTCCCACCCCAATCCCTTATACCCTACTCACTGTCACTACCTGAAGGAAGTGAAAAAAGAAAGTTATTATCTGGTCATATAGGTAGAAATGAATTAAGAAATTAATAGGCATTGATATGTATAAATGAGAGCTACTTGAATTACAAAATTGATGGTACTTGATATAATGGCTCAAGGTAAAATAAACCAACCCATTTAAACTGATGCAACCATAAAGATTCAGAAGTGCTACTTGTGGGCTTCCACAATTTTCTATGGTTCATGAAGCACACCTGACTAGCTCACAGTGCTGGTTCAGCCATGCCTGCATGACAGAAAACAACTAACAGCAGGGTTTTCAGTACTCGGCGTTCAGTTTGGAAATTTTAGTTATCCTGGTGCAGGAAAATTCATACACCAAAATGCAAACCAGAAGTCAAATGGATTTCCAGCTATGGCAGAGAGTTCCATAGGCAAGTCTCAAGTACATGCTTGATGTTTTGTCATTGTCTTCCCCATTTTTTTTTCCTCTTATGATGCTCACATAGCAGACAGCTCTTCACTCTTTGAAAGAACCAATATCACCATTACGTCTTATAGCTCTGTCTTTAATTTCTGTTAAGTTTTAATAAGGCAAATACTCAAAGCCCTGTTCTTAGAGAGATGTGTAGTGAGTGAGTGATAGTTGCTCAGTCATGTCCAAGTCTTTACAACCGCATGGCCTATAGCCCTGTAGCCTGCCAGGCTCCTTTGTCCAGTGGAATTCTCCAGGCAAGAATACTGGAGGGGGTTGCCATTTCATTCTCCAAGAGAGATGTGTAACGTGCACACAAATCCTGTAAAGCAGTGGTTTTTATAACTTGACTCTATACTAGAATAAATGTGAGGAGCTTTAAAATACTGAAGCCTGATTCTTAACCTTCCTCCCTTTTTTATTTAATTGGTCTATGGTGTGGTCTGATCATTCAAGTATTTACCTAAAGATTCCCTAGGTCATTAAACATGCAAACAAGTTTGAGAACCACTAATTTGAGAAAGTGTGGGTACATATTTAGAAGCATTTGGAGGAGCTTTCAAAAATTCCCAATGCTCAGGATAGACCTCCAATCAATTAAATAAGAATATCTGAGGGTGGGACCCACACATGTAATTGAAAGCTCTCCTGGTGATTCCAACGTGAAGCCAGAGTTTCGGATCACTGCTTTAGCATCAGTGCCTTTTCCTGCCCTTTTCTTGGCATATAATTCACTGGAAGCAGACAGAAGACAATTATTTGTTATTCTATTTAAACTCACATTTGACTGAACACAGTGAATTCTGACTCATCATGACTGCTTGAAAAGTACTTGTTTAATGCATGATCATGTTTGAAGATCTTAACACACTGAAGACACAGTGACTTCAATATGTAGTTAAACATGCATCCTGACAACATGACCGATAAAAAAATGTACAATATGTGAGATATATATATATATATATACTTTGATAAAGTTAAGATATGAGTATGTGAAATGCACTTATTATTTCTGGATTTTCTTTTTTATATAACTGCTAAGGTAAAATGGAGGTGCTTATGCATATTCCCTATGGTTTCACCCCAGTTATCAAAACAAAAAGACATGTAGGCGATGCTTTACCTTTCTGACCAGTCTAGAGTTGCCAGATTTACCAGGGAAAAATAAGAAAAGAAAAGCACTTGCAATCAAATTTGAATTTCAAATGAAAAACAAATAATTATTTTTAATAGAGGCATGTTCCATACAATATTTGGGTTACTTATACCAAAAGAATACATATCCCTTGTTTCTCATTCAACTAAGTCCCCTATATTTTATTTGGCCACCTGAGACCAGTCCAGACTGTTGAGCATGCAAATGTCTTTAAAAAAAAGTAATGTAATAAAACATTTCTAATGATTATAAAACTTCTTAGATGCTATCTTTTACATACATCTTGCAGCTGCTAATAAAAATAAGACTTTTACTTATCAACTCCTATTTTAAATTCAATGTCTAATGATTTCATAAACTTATGAAGCACAAGGCTTCTGATTTAGGACATAGTTAAGGTTTCCAGGTGGTAATTATTCACCCAATGAAGCACTGTAGTTTTCAGAAGCAACTTACTTTGAATTTTCTTTCTATTTAGTGTGCAGTGTATTTGGGAGCAGATTCAGAAAATAACAGTATCAATCTTACTTAAGGGGCTTCCCTCATAGCTCAGTTGGTAAAGAATCTGCCTGCAATGCAGAAGACCTGGGTTTGATCCCTGGGTGGGGAAGATCACCTGGGGAACCCACTCCAGTATTCTTGCCTGGAGAATTCCATGGACAGAGGAGCCTGGCAGGCTACAGTCCAAAGAGGGTTGCAAAGAGTTGGGCATGACTGAGCGACTGAGCATGCATGCACACCATAGTGGGAACCAACCTTACTGGGTTCAAAGACTGGTTCTGCCATTGACTCACTGTGCGACTTTAGGCAAGAATCTGCCCCTCTACACATGTTGATCAATTTGACAAGATCATCTCTGTGAGCTCTTTAAGCTCTAAACACTATGCTGGCTATATTTTATCATTTTGTGTGAAAGTCGCTCAGTCGTGTCTGACTCTTTGTGACCCCATGGAATAGTCCATGGGATTCCCCAGGCCAGAATACTGGAGTGGGTAGCCATGCCCTCCTCTAGGGGATTTCCCAACCCAGGGATCGAACCCAAGTCTCCTGCATTGCAGGCAGATTCTTTAACAGCTGAGCCACCAGGGAAACCCTGGCTATATATGCTGGCTATATTTTATCATCTTAATGCACCTAGACAGTATATTAAAAAGGAGAGACATGACTTTGTCAACTAAGGTCCATCCAGTCAAAGCTATGGTTTTTCCAGTAGTCATGTATGGATGTGAGAGTTGGACCATAAAGAAAGCTGAGTGACAAAGAACTGATGCTTTTGAACTGTGGTGTTGGAGAAGGCCCTTGAGAGTTGCTTGGATTGCAAGATCAAACCTGTCAATCATAAAGGAAATCAGTTCTTAACATTCATTGGAAGGACTGATCCTGAAGCTGAAACTCCAATACTTTGGCCACCTGATGTGAAGAACTGACTCACTGGGAAAGACCCTGATGCTGGGAAGGATTGAAGGTGGGAGGAGGAGGGGATGACAGAGGATGATACGGTTGCGTGGCATCACCGACTCAATGGACATGAGTTTAAGTAAGCTCCAGGAGTTGGTAATGGACAGGGAAGCCTGGCATATTGCAGTTCATGGGATCGCAAAGTGTCAGACACGACTGATAGACTGAACTGAACTGAATCTACCTTATGTTCTTCCATTGCCAGCCTGCACTTGAGAAAGAATTATTCTGATCTTATTCATATTATTTTAAACTTTCAAGGATTCCAAGATGATATGTCTTTCTTAAAGACTCCAGGGAATTGTTAAAGAGAAATGAATCTCTAAATGCATTTATACATCTTTTAAATTTTCAGTATACTCAGACCAAACATTTTTTCTGACCCAGTTCATAAGACAAAAACTTAACAAGCTCTGAGCTCAGTCCACTGCAGCTGTGTCATTGCTTCCTAAAACCAAATCACTATGCCATGGAGGCAGAAGAATCCAGAGTGAGTGTATTAAATTGCTACTTACGGTAAAAACTCTAAATAAAATATGCTTTAGTTCTTAGAGCTCTGGATGACTGTTTTAACCAAGAAAATCTCAAGGTCAGGAGGAAAACTTTTATAAGATATACATAATCAAAAATCAGTATTTTAAGAAAAATATATTAGTTTTGAACATGCAAAGCAAAAAGAATTCAAAAATATTCATTAGTGGATAGGCATCTCTCCAGAATATTCATGACTAGTAGAGGAGTATCCATTTACTGCTCTAATAACTTCAGGGAGTTCTCAGCTTTTAGAAAATGCAGAAGGATGTTGAGATCTTTATTTCAACCCCTGTAAAGTACCATTTTAAGGAGGTGTACATAGTAAATCTTCTCATTAGAGAACCACTGTTTTGACTATGCACTATACAGTTCACTTTAAACTCAAATATGAACTGTTATTAGCCTGTATCTACAGAATACCATTCACCTACGTCAGAAAAGAATACATAAGCATTATCCATGTAGATTTTTGTTATGAAGTTATTCACTTTTATTATTTATGTCCACATCTTCTAAAAGGAATCTTAAGCAGATAGGCAGAAAACACATGTTTCTTGAGTGTCAACTCTGTCCTTGGTCCTAGGCCAACTGTTATAAATGCAATGGCTAATAAAACATATATGATCCTAGAACTTTTGCAACAGTGCGAGAACTTCTTTGATATAATCGCTCTCCAGTTTGTGGGTCTTCTGCTCAGTGGCTCTATGATGGGGCTGGTCTCTGGGTCCTGGTGTACACAAGGTTTTGTTTGACCCTCCAAGTGTCTCTGGAGGGTATGGGGTTTGATTCTAAACGCGATTTCGCCCCTCCTACCTTCTTGTTGGGGCTTCTTTGCCCTTGGATGCAGGGTATCTTTTTCTGGTGGGATACAACATTCTCCTGTCGATGGTTTTTCAGCAGCAGTGATCTCTCTTGTCACTGAGCTTACTGAGAGAGTCAATAAAACACAAAAATTAATACTCTCACTATAAATTAATATCATTTCTCTTTAATTATAAAAGTCCATTTAAATATAGAAACTATTACTAGCATTAGCTGTGTTTGTTAAAAATCAGAACATTCTCTTAGAATCTCTAGGTTATGAAAAAGTAATTTGGAGCATTTCCAAAGATGATTCTTCTCCATAAATGCAGGTACCATGATGACCCTGTCAATTTTTGTGTTTTTGAGACTTTGTGTCTGTTTTAATGGTTTTTTTTTAATGTAGTAAAGTATATGTAACATAAAATTTACCATTTAAACTACTTGAAGTGTACAATTTAGTGGCATTAAGTACATCCACAATGTTATGAAACCATCACTACTATTTACTTTCAAAACTTTTTCATCACCCCTAGATAAAAACCCCCCGTCACTACTGAGCGACTTCACTTTCACTTTTCACTTCCATGCATTGGAGAAGGAAATGGCAACCCACTCCAGTGTTCTTGCCTGGAGAATCCCAGGGATGGGGGAGCCTGGTGGGCTGCCATCTATGGGGTCTCACAGAGTCGAACACGACTGAAGCGACTTAGCAGTAGCAGTAGCAGATAGAAACTTCATAATTATTAAGCAGCAACTCCCCATTTCCCCCTCCACCCAGCCCCTGGAAACCTCTAATCTACTTTCTATTTCTATAAATTTATCTATTCTAAATGTAAAATGTTTCTGTAATTGTGGGTAGCTGATAATATTTTAAAAATAACAAGACTGGAACAGTCTTTATTGATACATCTTTCAAATGTAACTGCACATTGTTGCTATTTGATCAACTTCCTCAAAAGTATGAGTAGTTAAAAAATTCATACTCATTATAATATAAGAAACAAAAAAAATAATAATATAAGAAACAAAGGACATTAAACATATAAAGTGCAAAACAATAAAGAAAAACATGGGTTAAGTATTCCAGTGGAACCAGATTTTAACATGTCTCTGCAGTTTACTAAATAACTATATTTACTTGAGCAATTTACTTAACCTTTCTCTTTCATCATATGTATAATGAATGAAGTTGCTGATGTCTATAAAAGAGAAAAATACCAAACTGATTTTCTTGGATCAATCTTAGGCTTAATAACAAAAGCAGAGACAACAGTGGTTAAGTTTGGTCATCGAACCTTTCTCAGTTAGGTTCAATAATGCATAATGTTACTTGCCAATGAATCGGTTTCAAAATGCCCAGGAATTTTAGATCCATAAGAGGGTCAACTATAGTTTCTGAGAAACTCCATCTATCATTCTCTACATTAAAATGTCTTTGACACAAACTACTCTCATGACTGGAATGCAGAAAAACTGGAGTTATGGTTTCTCATTTGTTTTGTCTCCATTTGCTTTATGACCTTGTCCAAGTCAGCCATTTTGGAGGGTAAAATACTCACACTGTCCTCTAAGAGTATTTAAATGATTATACCAAGTAGTAAAGTTTAAAACGCATTAGAAAAAAAGAAAAACATTCTCTATTTGGAAGACAAAATATTATATATTATTTACTTAAAGCAAAAATCTAGACGTATGACAACTTTCAATTATAAAATAAAATGTTAATATATAATTAGTATAGGTCAAATGGATAAGGAGAGATAAAGAGTTTTCCAAGGTTCAATTCTGTCTTAATACTCCATCTTATTTCATTTAACCAAGATACAGACTAGCAAAAGAAGCACATCCAAAAAGCCCCCAAATATCTTGAAACTCAGTAAGAGAGCTTGTGTTTACACAATAGCAACAGCAATAAATACATTCTCAGCAGTGGTGTGCTGCAGGCAACTTGTAAAGGCATGAGGGAATAGATTATTCACCTCTCCGCAATTCCACATTCAGTGACACCACATTTTTAGCTTGAAATTAGCCACGGTGGGAATATTCATGCCAAGGAAACTGGTCAACTATAGGAATCTGGATTTTCCTTTCTTCAGGAAGCCACCCCCACACCACAGTTCCTTACATATGGCAATAGAAGGAAGAAATGTGGAGACACACACATCTACCAGGCCTGAAATCATGTACAAAACTTTTTCTAAGATCTGGGAACACTTTTGTTAATATCAGTGCTTCTCGCACTTTAACATGCATAAGAATCACCTCAGGATTTTGCTAAAATGCAAATCCTGATTCAGAAGGTCTGACATTATCTATAAAGTACTCTGTCTCCAGGGAAGTCTATGCTTCTGGTCTAAGGATCACATGAGTAGTAAGGGATTATGGGACATCTAATTATTTACTTTCGGCTAAACAAGACCCCAGAGAGGGAAGGGAGGGAAATTTTGCCAGCAAAAGTCTTTAGTTATTGGTTTTGAAACCAAGCTCTTAAGAATCTGCTACATAGATTTGGGGTTATTGTTTTAGTGGTAGACTAGTACAAAAATATACTGTATTTTTTCCTATAAAATAGATAATAATGAATCCTCCTTAAATAATAAGCTGTTTATTCTACTAGAAATCCTGTTAAAATTAATACAATTTCTCCATTTAAAATGTGAAAAGCAATGTTGCCTTACTGTTCTACTTGTGTGTATGCATTCTCAGTCACTAAGTTATGTCCAACTCTTTGCGATCCCATGGACTGTAGCCCTCCAGGCTCCTCTGTCCGTGGGATTTCAGGCAAGAATACTGAAGAGGGTTGCCATCCCCTCCACGAGGGGACCTTCCAGTCCCAGGGATCAAATCCACATCTCCTGCGTCTCCTGCATTGGCAGGCAAATTCTTTACCACTGAGCCACCTGAGAAACCCACTGTTCTACTTCTGTGTCTTAAAACCCTTCAATAGCATAAGAACAAAGTAGAGTGTGAGTTTATGTGCTGGGTAGGGGATGGATCTATCTTCAAAACCATGAGGAAATGACCACAACCTCAACATACAAATTTGAAATATGTCTACAAAACACTATGAAATATGAAGCAAAACAAGAGAAGATTCAGACACAAAGTACATACCTTTTTACACCTTGAAAAGGATTCAGAGTTTGCCCAAAGTAATTAATGCTACTTAGCATTATATTCAATAATGCTTTTGAGTAACTGGACTGAGAAAGATGGACAAACAACTGAAGAAACAGAGAATACTTCTGCAAATATGCAGAATGGTATGAAATATGGACTTGAAGAAGAAATCATATTGATATAACATGTTTATCTATGCTCTAACCTTATAACCAGCTGGGACTGCCAGAGGGGAAATGGAATAAATACAGAAGGAAAACAATAATCTTTTAAGCCTACAACAGAGAGCCCATGGCTTAAGTGATTTTCTATGAAGGAACATTCACTTGAATGCCAGTAACTGAGAGAAGTCATGCCACTAGGGAAAAAGACAGATATTCATGGTAAGAAGTTGGCCTAGGAAATAAACCCTTATCAAAGATATTGGTATTCCTACATCACTATCTTTACCATCACCACTAAAATATGGTTGACCTCATAAAATACAAATAATAATATTGAACAAAGAAATAAATATTAAACTATGCAAAGAAATTTAAAAACTTACTTTTTAATTAAAAGAAGGAATTAAACATGAGCAAAAGGTCAGTGAACAACACATCACAGGAAAAATTATCCAAGGACTCAGAATCCAGGTTCAGACAATTATTTCTTCACTTTCTCAAGAAAAAAAAAATTTAAATAGCATGAATTATATAAAACAAAAAGATCACCAATAAGAATTAAAGTTCAAAATTTAGATTATATAATGATGAAGATGAAAAATTAGTAGAACCTAGAAAATAAATGGGAAAGATCTAAACAGTATAGGTATAAGATCATATTAGAAACAACATAATTATACATAAACTTTATAGAAAATACAGTTAGGCCTAAAGATAAAGCATGAATAAATTACGCTAAATAAAAGCAAAAGACAAAATGGATTTTATAATATTAAAAGCAATACCTGAAAACCAGAGAAAAGATTTCCACCTCACACAGAACTCACACGCCTGAGGAATGAAGCAAGATGAATGAAGCAAGACACATCAAGGAGAACAAAGGCCTGAATATGCAGGGAAAAATGATATACTGTATCTCAGGGTGGGAGGCAAGAATGGTACAGAACATTCAGTATGAGAACCTATCTGAAGAAATTACTGAGTTTCAAGGCTAAAGAAAGATACATGTGAACTTTCCAGAAGAGATACATCAATTACAAAGAGGGTTCTATTCTCTACTTGCCATGACAGATTAGCTGATGCTAGACTTCTTCTGCTGTGAAGCTAGAAAACTGGACAAAATATATGACACAATTGTTTTAAGATTGTGAACAACTATCAGTTTAAGACTGTGACCTCAAAAATAAGGAGAACAGATGAACTGAGCACAAAGACCACCACAGCTGTACACCTGGAGGCAGTTCTGGACCACAGAACAGGGGATAGAGAAATAAAGTTTAAAGTAGCGGTATTGCCGATTTAAGGAAGCAAAGATCAGAGTTTGGGGAGCATCAACATCTAGAAATAACAGAGCAGACAACTACAGAGGCAAGACATATGCAGAAAGAACTGCAGATTTCTGCAAACTGATGCTCTTAAGTTTATGACTGATTATTAATCTGTGCATGTATAGCATGAAACTCCAAGAGATCAAATAACATATCCCAGGTATCGGTAAGCTTAATAATTCCTAGAGTTTATGTAGGACAGGGGGACTTCTGAGTTCCAACCAGGCAGAATGAAGAGACTGTGTTGAATACTCATAGCACTAAGTAGAGACCACTTCCGGGGTCTTATGATATAAGAAAGCCCAAACACCAGCTTCTGAAGGGTCAAGAAAGTCTGCAAGTAACCCAAAAAGCTGCCAAAAAATAAATATTAACACTCTTTTATGAAGATGTGAAAATTGAGACACTCAACAATGTAAAATGGCAATGTCTAACACACAACAAAAAGTTCCTAGACATATTAAGAAGCAGAAAAACATACTCATTACAGGGAGAAAAGTAAGTCATTAGAAACAAACTCAGATATGAAAGAGATGATAAAAACAACAGGAAGACTAAAGCAGCTATTATAACAATGTACAAGAAGTTAAAGTGTAAATATTAATATCAATATTAACTGATATTAATATATTGATATTAAAATAAAGAAAGAAAATTTAATTCCAAGAGTCTCAAAATGCAATATTGAAAGGAAAAATTTATTGTCTGGATTTAATGATAGATGAGACAGAAAAGAAGCAATTAAACCTAAAGACATGACAAAACAAACTATTAGGCCTAAACCAGAGACAGAAAGAATACTGTAAAAATATGAACAATGCCTCAGAGATGTATAGGGGAATATGTAAGAGTCTAAAATTAGTGTAATTGTAGATGGAGATAGATAAGGGGCAGAAAAAATAAGAAGTAAAGGCTAGGTTACTAGCAAAAATAATAGAATAAGAACCTTCAAAGATCCCATTCTCCATAAAATCAATGAAAAAAACTGGCAAACAGTGCAGAATCAACAATTTTCAAACTCTAGAAATGAATGGAAGGCTCACAGATATCCAGGTTGCAGTTATTCAAGAAAAATGGCTGAAACTCTGTAAGGCCACTCATCCATAATAGAAGAATATTGATAAAAAAGAAATTGATAGATACATGTATACATAAGTATGAATCACTTTGCTTTACATGTGAAACTATCACAACATTGTTAATCAACTATACTCCAATATAAAGTAAAAAGTTTAAAAATATAGTACAGTCATGTAAAAAAATAAAAGAGAAAAAGAGAAACTGAAAGTCAATTTTAAGTAACTCTAGAAATTACCCAATGGCTTGCAATGATATGAGGAGCATTAAAAAAAAAAAAAAAAAAAAAAAAAAAAAAAAACAGTGGAAATAGATAAGAAGAGCAAGTTTTACACTTTTATTTGCTCTATTTCCATACAAATTCATGTATGCAAATATTTACAACAGTTATCAATAGTCACCAGAAATTGGAAGAAAAAGGCAAATATTTATCAACTGATGAGCAGATAAACACATTGGGATAGAATTTCATCTTCCCAAATACATGAAAACATATTCCAGTCTCTAATGTGTTAATAATAAAAAATAAAAAATAAACCTCCCCTCATTGATTTAATTTCTTTAGCTAAAATACCTTATCTCTCTCCTCATTCACTGACATCTTTTCAAAATCTGTTTACAATTGCTGCCTCCTCTTCTTCTTCACTTTCCATTTATTCCTCAACCCATTCAGTGCACTTTCTGCCCACTCTACTACAATGGCTCTGGATAAGTTAACTGATGGTCTTCATATTGCTAAAGTCAACAGAAACTCTTGAAATGTGGTGGAGTTTCAAACTCTCAGTGACATTTTTTTCCTCTTTTCTTACAAGTGAAATCATTAGGATTTTTTCAGTATTTGATATAAAATATAGAATTTTATAAATATCATATACACTCATAAAAATGCAATTTCCTCATGTTTTGCCAATTACTACTGCTAACATTCATTCCAGGTAATATGGATTATGTTTTTGAAAACTGAAAGCTAATAGGGTTGATAAGTTAAATCCTGCACCATAGCAGCTTTCCAGATTTAATCCCATTGTGCTGTAATTGGATGCATATTGTATTTATTGTATTCAGTGACTGAAATAGCAGGGAAAAAAATCAATTAAATGTGTTTACATTCCTCTAAAAAAGGCACCTATGTCTCTTCTTGACCTACTTTTGGAATTTCTATAACCTGAAGATTTATTAAAGTAAAAAATTGCAATATTCAGATTGAAACTGTTCTGTATAAATTGTTATCATTGTTCATGTTATATACTAGATAAAAACCTTTAAGAATAAGCCATCTTTATAAAATGACATATGAATGTGATAATACTTGAAAAATGCTTTAGTTTTATTACATAAGTTATAGTTATGATGATGATTATATATTTTGTAAAGCCAAAGACATTACAAGACATTTTGCACTAAGCTGCTAGGAAGAATTCTTATTATGTTACCAGTCTGGAGTAGTTCAGCTTTCTTGACCTATCTATGCATCTACCAAAACAGTATTTCTAATTGCTTGCTATACCTGCCCAGTTCAAATTTTCTCTTAGACAAGTATTTGAAGTTTATTGTTGTTGTTGTTCGTTTTCCCTTTCAGAGATTATAAAGACAACAGCAAAGATTAGCTGAAAAGAACTGAATCCACTCCTGATCAAGACATTAAGTGTGACCAGGATCAAGGCAAGGTATAATTTATGCTCTTCAATACCAAGCTCTCCACTCCTAACTATGGGCAAAATCTTTACTGAAAATGGGCATAAACTTCTTTCCATGCTAGTCCTGACTTTATTCCTCTGTACTTTACATTTTTAAATCAGTATCTTTCAATATGTCACTATCATTGATTAAATCCAAAAGGACATTTTTCATCTTGCTATTACATGAAACTTACCTAGTTTAACTCAAGGAAAATTTATTTCAAAGTTTTGAGAAATTCCTGACTACCATCCCAATGTACAAATTAGTTTTCCTTCAATTCTACAAATATTTCATGGAGCTACCTCTAGCTGTCTAGATATGCCTTACTATAAATCACCTTCTGGTGTTACAGTGGGAGAAGTTTCATAGACCTTCATTTCCTCTATCATGGAAGATAACATCTTCCAATTTGAAAGCTAAATGGAAGAGTCCCTATTCTGAAATAATTTACACAATGATTACCCTCTCTGTCATGATATCAGTAATCCATTCACCCTATATCCCCCACCAAATAACATTAACTCTAACTCAAAACTTTCTATGTATGTTACTAGTCATTCTTGTTTTATTTCTTAAAAAAAAAAAAACCTTTCAGCCTTTTATGTTCAATTATATATATATTACACAGAGAAATCAACCATGTGCCCAGAGCCTACCTATTCAGATCCTATGCACAAACAAGTCTCTCATTGTTTCCCCATCTATTTGCCATGAGGTGATGGGACCAGATGCCATGCTCTTCATTTTTTTGAATGTTGAGTTTTAAGCCAGCTTTTTCACTCTCCTCTTTCACTTTCATCAGGAGGTTCTTTAGTTCCTCTTCGCTTTCTGCCATAAGGGTGGTGTCATCTGCATACCTGAGGTTATTGATATTTCTCTTTATTTTCTTGGGCTCCTAAGTCACTGCAGATGGTGACTGCAGCCATGAAATTAAAAGACCCTTGCTCCTTGGACTCATTTGAAAAGACCCTGATGCTGGGAAAGATTGAAGGCAGGAGGAGAAGGGGATGGCATCACCAACTCTATGGAGATGAGTTTGAGTAAGCTCTGGGAGTTGGTGATGGACAGGGAAGCTTGGTGTGCTGTAGTCCATGGGGTCACAAAGAGTCAGACATGACTGAGCAACTGAACTGATGCATAACAAAATTGAATTATTTAACCTAAAATCAATTTTTTCACATTTTTCTGAATCTTTGCCTATGATCAGCAGTGCCATTCACCCCTACTCTTGCTGTATAATATATTAGAGCCAGACATATTTTGGTTTGAGCCCCAGGCTCATCACTTAAATGGATGTATGACCTTGGATGAGTGATCTAATTCCTATGAAACCAATTTTTTCACATGCAAAGCAAAAATGATTATTAGTAGCCTATATAGAATTGTTATTAAGGCTGAGCAAAAGTACACATTAATCACTGCATAGTTTCAGGCATAGAGTAGACATAGTAATAATTTGTGCTTTAGGGAGCCAGTGTATAGCATTCCTACTTTCCACATGCAATACCTCAACCAACAATTGAAAGAGACCAAGGAGTAAATAGATGAATAACAAAGAAGTAATACTAATGTTATCAAGTCCAAGCTTGCTGTGCTTGCTGCAAGACAGGCCAATAAATCTGTGAGATGAAGTGTTGAGGTGAGGAATACAACTTCATTCTGAAAGCCAGCTGACCCAGAAGACAGCAGACTAACATCTCAAAATAACCATCTTGTCATGGCCTAGATGCCAGTTTCTTTCATGGATCAGAGATGGGAGGATGTGAGGAAACAAAGTGAAAAAACCATTGAATTGTTGCAAATATCCCCTAGAATGGCAAGCCTCAGGCAGGGGGATGTGCTAGTTTTGATTTCTTACAGCCATTTCACAGGTGATGTGAAACAGAATATCTCCTGCCATACGAATAAACAAGGATGCCACAGCTAGCTATCTGTGATTCCAGCCCCAACCAAATGTGAATTTCTGAGCCAAGCCAGCAAGCAGCCGACAAGCAGTGCCCATTTCTCTCACAAAGAACTCAAGAATGTCACTGTCCTTCACAAGTGGGCAGGGTTAGGCTATCTCCCTGTGAGCCAAGGGCACCTTAGCCCAAGGGTCAGGCAGGGCTCCTTTAGGCAGGCCATTATTTATACCCATAATAACAAAAGCAGCAAGATAACCATTAAAGTCACAGAAGCAGATCCAGTATGGAGTCAAAATTAACTCTTACCAGTTACACTAACATGGAAGAATCAGGCTTAGATATTTAACAACAATGGGCTTCCTAATACTCCACTCTAGAATTAGGCAGACTTACCCAGTCAGTCCTAGGCAGCAATGGATAAATGTAGACTTATTACAAAAAGCATCATGTAAAACTTTTGGCATGGAAAAACATGATACAATTTCCCCTCTCTAAATCTAGCCTTACTACTGAAAGGGAGCAGAATATGTCACCCCAAAATATACCTCTTTGGCATTAGCGTTATCTTCAACTGGTTATTTTTAAGAAACAGCAGCCACAAGAAAAGTTTTGAAAACTGAATTCAAGTACCCTTTCGTAACGGACATTTTGCATGAATAGGGGAAATATCTATTTGTAAGCATGTCTCCTTCTCTGTACTAGAAAGAGGGGTTGACTACATCTCTAGAAACTTATCAAAGGGAAGACAGAGGCTTCAATGTGCATAACAAACTTACCCTTGTTTACTGTGCATTATTTGATAGCCTATCATAGCTGGCTCCCACGCCAACAACTTTTGTTTCTAGCTGAAGTTCATGTTTAAGCTGGCAGCTTGGGTCATGTGGGGCATTACTCAGTTTTCCTGGGTCTCTCTCATGTGTACTGGAATTATACTTGTTATTAAACTTCTGTTTGTTTTGCTTCTGTTTCCTGTTATTGTTTTATTACAGTGGAATCTCAGCCAAGAACCTAGAAAAGGAGAGAGAAAATTATTTTTTCTTCCTTACACTAACAACAACAGTAAAGGGAGAGGAGAAAAAAATCTACATTAATGAAAAACATGTTGCCTGCCCTGCCAGTAAACAAAGGATGTTACAGCCACCAAGCCATCACATTATAGCTGCCTCCCACAGTGAGCCTTGAGAGAACTCAAACTCCCAATAGAAACAGGATGTGCCACTATCAGGCAGTCAGTCACTGCAGCCCAACAATGTTCCAGAGGACCCTCAGGATGAAGAAACACAGGAACTGGCCCCAGATAGCAGAGATGCATATCAAAGAAATGATTTCAATGAGCCTCAGGCTTTTGAATCTTCCCATAGCTAGAAAAGCACTAAATTCATTCACTTAAGAGGTTCATTCTTCTTTAACATTAATCTTTTGATGTTCCAACTACCTGGTCTTTGTTGCAAAAACTTCTATATGTCCTGGCTCCTCCCTAACCTCTTCAAAGCACTGTCACAGAGCTATCTGAAAGGCTCTGTCCCAGGCTTAAGTCCTCCGTTTTGAGCCAAAAAATAAAACATAATTCTCAGCTTTTAGGTTGTGCATTTGTTTAGTCAACATCTATATATATGTTGCAGGAAGGGGAGCCCCTTCCAGGGCCAGAAACTGGGCTCTTGTCTAACACTCAGAAATGAATTGTCTGAGGAGACACAAGTGCTGACAAAGCAAGAGATTTTATTGGGAAAGGGCACACGGGTGGAGAGCAGCAGGGTAAGGAAACCCAGGAGAACAGCTCTGCCACGTGGCTTGCAGTCTTGGGTTTTATGGTGATGGGATTAGTTTCCAGGTTGTCTTTAGTGAATCATTCTGACTCAGAGTCCTTCCTGGTGGTGCACGCCTTGTTCAGCCAAGATGGATGCCAGAGGGAAGGATTCTGGGAGGTGATCAGACATGTGGTATCTCCTTTTGACCTTTCCCAAACTCTTCTGGTTGGTGGAGGCTTAGTAGTTCCATGTTCCTTACCAGGACCTCCTGTCCTAAAACAACTCATGCAAATGGTTACTATGGTGCCTGGCCAGGGTGGGCAGTTTCAATCAGTTTGCTTCCCCTAACAACTTCCCCCTAAGAGACTTCATACTCAAGATACGTCTTGGGAATTGGGGTGGAGGTCTCTTTCTTCTGTAACTTCTTCCTGTTGTGCTTGGATGTAGGCCTGGCTAGCAGAACAGAAGTCTGTCACTACCTGATCTAAGTCAAGGTATTTTTTGCCTGAAACCAGCATTCACCCTTGTAAAAACAGCAATTTAGTTTGAAACTGTTGGCTCCTCTCAGAGATGAAATAGACAAGGGCCAAATAGGAGACCTAACAGGATGGTCATCAGTTCAGTTCAGTTCAGTCGTGTCCAACTCCTTGTGACTCCATGAACCACAGCACGCCAGGCCTCCCTGTCCATCACCAACTCCCGGCATTTACGCAAACTCATGTCCATTGAGTCGGTGATGCCATTCAGCCATCTTATCCTCTGCCGTACCCTTCTCCTCCTGCCCCTAATCCTTCCCAGCATCAGGGTCTTTTCCAATGAGTCAGCTCTTCACATCAGGTGGCCAAAGTATTGGAGTTTCAGCTTCAACAGCAGTCCTTCCAATGAACACCCAAGACGGATCTCCTTTAGGATGGACTGGTTGGATCTCTTTGCAGTCCAAGGGACTCTCAGGAGTCTTCTCCAACACCACAGTTCAAAAGCATCAATTCCTCGGTGCTCAGCTTTCTTTATAGTCCAACTCTCACATCCATACATGACCACTGGAAAAACCATAGCCTTGACTAGACGGACTTTTGTTGGCAAAGAAATGTCTCTGCTTTTTAATATGCTGTCTAGGCTGGTCATAACTTTCCTTCCAAGGAGTAAGCATCTTTTAATTTCATGGCTGCAATCACCATCTGCAGTGATTTTGGAGCCCCTCAAAAAAAAAAAGTCTGACACTGTTTCCACTGTTTCCCCATCCATTTCCCATGAAGTGATGGGACCAGATGCCATGATCTTAGTTTTCTGAATGTTGAGCTTTAAGCCAACTTTTTCCACTCTCTTCTCTCAGTTTCATCAAGAGGCTTTTTAGTTCTTCACTTTCTGCCATAAGGGTGGTGTCATCTGCATATCTGAGGTTATTGATATTTCTCCCGGCAATCTTGATTTCAGCTTGTGCTTCTTCCAGCCCAGAGTTTCTCATGATGTACTCTGCATATAAGTTAAATAAACAGGGTGACAATATACAGCCTTGACATACTTCGTTTCCTATTTGGAACCAGTCTGTTGTTCCATGTCCAGTTCTAACTGTTGCTTCCTGACCTGCATACAGTTTTCTCAAGAGGCAGGTCAGGTGGTCTGGTATTCCCATCTCTTTCAGAATTCTCCACAGTTTATTGTGATCCACACAGTCAAAGGCTTTGGCATAGTCAATAAAGCAGAAATAGATGTTTTTCTGGAACTCTCTTCCTTTTGCGATGATCCAGCGGATGTTGGCAATTTGATCTCTGGTTCCTCTGCCTTTTCTAAAACCAGCTTGAACATCTGGAAGTCCACGGTTCACATATTGCTGAAGCCTGGCTTGGAGGATTTTAAGCATTACTTTACTAGTGTGTGAGATGAGTGCAATTGTGCATTAGTTTGAGCATTCTTTGGCATTGCCTTTCTTTGGGATTGGAATGAAAACTGACCTTTTCCAGTCCTGTGGCCACTGCTGAGTTTTCCAAATTTGCTGACATATTGAGTGCAGCACTTTCACAGCATCATCTTTCAGGATTTAAAATAGCTCAACTGGAATTCCATCACCTCCACTAGCTTTGTTCAGAGTGACGCTTTCTAAGGCCCACTTGACTTCACATTCCATGATGTCTGGCACCGTCGTGATTATCTGGGTTGTGAAGATCTTTCTCTGTACCAAATCTTTCCTGGCCCTTCTACTCTGAAATAATTTTTATCCTTCTTGAATCTTCTTTGGGTAGTATATGTGTCTCTCCTAAAGCACAGACCACATTATTCAAGCAGTGGTCACTATCATTTATACCTACATTATTTTCACTACTGTTCATCCTTTTATTCAACAGTTATATCTTGATCACCCTCAATGTTTCAGGCAATATGCCAAGTGCTGATGAACATTACATAGTTTCTATTTTCCTTGAGCTTAAAAGCTGGTTGGGGAGATGATCAATAATTTCCTTGAGAGAGTAATCTACATCTATTCTTTTCTTTGTACCTCTAATATTCGCTCAGTAAAAGTTCATATAATGAATTATAAAATATTAATAAATAGAAATCTCAATTAAATAGACTTGGTAGATGGGAAAGGGGAGCTCTCTGATCCTGTGATGACAGCAGAGCCCAACAGAAAGATCCTTCTTTGCAGGCAAGGACTCATCCCATGAAAAGCCATGGATTCTGTGTTTACTCTAACCCTCCCATCTTCCTCTTCCCCCTTCAAAAAGGCTTCTCCTTCCCTTGTTATGCAGGAACTTGCACATGGCTCACCATGGTTGCAGACTTTGAGTTACAATTCTCTGCTGACCTTAAATAAACCCATCTTTTCTGGAGAAATACCTGGTATACTATGTGCTTCAGGGCAACAGAATGAATAGTTCAAGAAAAAAGTCACTATTTGCCTCAATACTAGGAGTCAAAATAAAAGCAAACATATTAACTTTATTAGAAGTGTCAAATTTTAAATTAATAAGTACTCAAGTTATACTTGAAGCCTTTGAAATACTAGTAATTCTGCAGAACATGTTCACATACAAAATATGAAGTGCTAATAAACACAACTAAATATCATTAATATGATGACATTGAGACACAAACAAATCATTTCATGTAATAATTCCTAGTCAGAACCAGCTGGCACAATATTTTAACAGATAAAAAGACATCAGCATTCAAACAGATGAGCAAATCATTAAATAAACCACTGCATTATTAGCTTGCAGACAAGTCCAACAGTTTGAGCAGGCTCACAATTTACAACTTGCTACAAAGCAAATCTATAATGTAATTGTTAAAGATCTCATCCAGCATTGTAAAAATGTAGGGTAGATCTCATGTAATATAAAAATACAATTCAAGCTCATTTATTTTCACAACAAAGCACAACTTTGACCACTCAGATTTTAGTGTATGTATGATTTACCTAGTACAACTTTTAAAAATTTCTTTTTCTGAACTCTACCCCCAAAGATTTTGGTCACTTTGGTTTGAGATAAAACCCCAGTATTTGGATTTTATAGGCATGGAAAATTCTTATGCGGGTGGTCACTGGACCACACAGTATTTGCGAAATAATGTTCAAGATTGAGAATCATTTTTCAGCAATTGCTTGCCTTGGCAACACATGTACTAAAAACTGGAACAATACAAAGAAAATTAGCATGGTCCCTGCACAAGGATGACAAGCTAATTCATGAAGCATTCTGTATTTTTAGAAACAGACTCATGGACATAGAGAACCGACTCCTGGTTGCCAAGGAGGAGAGCAAGGATAGGGGAGGGATGTATTGGGAATTTGGGATTAGCAGATGCAAACTATTATATACAATGGATAAGCAATGAGGCCCATGGAACTATATTCAATATTCTATGATAAAACATAATGGAAAAGTTATGAAAAAGAATATATATATATACACACACACACATATGTATAATCGGATCACTTTGCTGTACAGCAGAAATTAACATAAATCAATTATACTTCAATAAAATAATTTTTTTAAATAATCACTTTCCAGCCATTTAGACAAATTAACTTTCCAATAACTGCTTCTGAATTTAAAGATAGAACTCTGTCATATATGGGAAAGGAAAGATAATTTTCACTCTACCTTTCTAGGTTCTTGGCTGAGACCTCCCTATAATAGACAGATTAACAGGAGAAAAACAAACAGAATTTTAATAACATTTTTCACTCCTGTATACATGGGAAAGACCCATGAAAACTAATAATCCCTGAAACAATCCAAGTCATCATCTTAAATACCATCTCCAGCTAGAGACAAAACAAGATATTGGGGGTGGTGGGAAGGGGGCCCAGTTATAGGAGGTGACCAGAAAGAGCACAGTAAACAAGAGTAAAGGTTGTTATGCAGATTTAAATCGACCTCTGCATTAACAAGAGTTTCTAGAAATGTAAAGTCCACTTTCTCTTCCTAGTACAGCAAGGGAGACACACTTACAAATGGAGATTTTCCTTATAAATGTAAATATCTCTTACAAAAGGATAGCTTCTACTAAGTTTTCAGAGTTTTTTCTATGCCTGCTGTTTCTTAAAAATAATCAGCTTAAAATAATCCTTATGCCAATGAGGCATATTTTGGGGTGATATTTTGGTCCCCTTCACATAAATCTTCTGAGGCAACAGATATGTTAAGATACTGTAAAGGAGTGCCCCTCAAATTTGACTATATAATGGAACCAAATGGGAATATTTAAAATATACCAGTAATTGGATCCCTTAATTCAAAAGTTTGATTTAATTGGTCTGGGGTGCATGCTGAGAATTAGAATTTCTAAAAATCTCCTCAGATGATTTTTACGTGAAACTAAGATTAAGAATTTTTAATATACTTGAAATGCTTCTCAGACATTAATACATATAAAAGACTTTGCTAAACAGACTCTAGTTTTGATATGACGATTTAACCTGTGTCAAAACTAACCTTCCCACTGATGACATATTAACTACAAAATACCAAAAAAAGAAAAAAAACCACACACATCTTGATCCTGCCTCCCCTTCACTTAATTTCTTGATTTTAAAATGTATTATATTAAAATTTTAGAGATTTAAAAGAAATCTGTGGGGTTTTCTTGTGAAATGACTGGTATTATTTTTCAAAGTAAAGACATAAAGTAATGAATAAATCATGAAAACAGCTTAAATTAAGCTAGGTATGAGATGCTCCTTGGTTCATTGAAATTAATTCCTCTTTCTCAGGCTCTCTAACTTTGAAATGAGCCTTTGTTATCCTTATTTAGCAAAAATTCCATGGCCACTTGCTCTTTACAGAGTAAGGATGGTTATCATATCATTCCAGCCCCAGAATGGTATCCAGGAGACTAAATTGCACACACACACACATATTGATGCAGCAATTGTTGTTCAGTCACTAAGTCATGTGTGACTCTGTGACCCCATGGACTGTAGCACGCCAGGCTTCCCTGTCCTTCAACATCTCCCAGAGATTACTCACACATGTCCATTAATGCCATCCAACCGTCCCATCCTCTGTTGAGCCCTTCTCTTGCCCTCAATCTTTTGCAGCCTAATGGCCTTTTCCAATGAGTCGGCTCTTCACATCAGGTGGCCAAAGTATTGGAGCTTCAGCATCAGTCCTTCCAATAAACATTCAGGGTTGATTTCCTTTAGGATTGACTGGTTTGATCTCCTTGCAGTCCAAGGGACTCTCAAGAGTCTTCTCCAGCACCACAATTCAAAAGCATCAATTCTTCAGCACTCAGCCTTCTTTATGGTCCACTTCTCACATCCATACATGACTACTGGAAAAAAAACATAGCTTTGACTATATGGAACTTAGTTGGCAAAATGATGTCTCTGCTTTTTAATATGCAGTCTAGGTTTGTCATAGCTTTTCTTCCAAGGAGCAAGCATCTTTTAATTTTGTGGCTGCAGTCACCATCCACAGTAGCAATTGTACTGCTGCTGCTACTGTTGCTGCTGCTAAGTCACTTCAGTCGCGTCTGACTCTGTGAGACCCCATAGACGGCAGACCACCAGGCTCCACCGTCCCTGGGATTCTCCAGGCAAGAACACTGGAGTGGGTTGCCATTTCCTTCTCCAATGCATGAAAATGTAAAGTGAAAGTGAAGTCGCTCATTTGTGTCCGACTCTTAGTGACCCCATGGACTGCAGCCTACCAGGCTCCTCCGTCCATGGGATTTTCCAGGCAAGAGTATTGGAGTGGGTGCCATTGCCTTCTCCAAGCAATTGTACTATAAACATTTAAATACACTGCCCACTTGATGTGAAGAACTGACTCAGTGGAAAAAAACCCTAATGATGGGAAAGACGAAGGCAGGAGGAGAAGGGGACGACAGAGGATGAGATGGTTGGATGGCATCACAGACTCAATGGACATGAGTTTGAGTAAGCTCCGGGAGTTGGTGATGGACATGGCATGCTGCAGTCCATGGGATCGCAAAGAGTTGGACACGACTGTGCAACTGAACTGACCTAACCGACATTTATCAGTTATTATAACACTTACTGATGAAATCAGACATGGCTAGTCTTATCTATTTAAAATTATTTTATCTCAAGAAAATATTAGCTCAATAGCAGAAAACTCTATATAGCAGTTTCAGGTAAATTGAAGCATTTAAAGGATTTCTCAGTCAGTTTAGGTTTAAAAACAATAAGTTGTCATTTTATCCATTCCTCCTTTTCTTCTCCCTAGAATGACATCTCAGTTCCATAATGCTTACCTATTATCATGACATATGGGAGAGTGGGCTGGCCATTTACTGGGCCTCTACAAATACTGAGATACATCTCCTCTTGTTTCCAGTCATATAAACTCTATTGTATCATTTTATCATAACCAAGAGAGCACTGTCTATTTCAACCAGCTGTCAGTGTCATATTTCAGGCTTCTCTGGAAATTCATAAGACTTATACCATTCCGAGATAACAGGATGTGGATTAACACTCAAGTCCCCTCACTTTTAAGAGTCCCCAAAACTTTAGGGGGATTTCTATTAGTATTTATATTAGAACTAAACCCAATGGACTGGGATATGTCTTGGAGTTCCTTCCCAGAGATCCCATCTCTCTTTCTTTGCCATAAAAATTGTCCTTCTCCCCAGTTGGGAGGATCCTTGTCCAGTCTTCTAAGGCAGGAACAATTAGTTGTGATTCATCAGTGTTATTGTAATCTGAAAGACATTCTTCTATACCAACTTCTAAATCTAGGACCTCAATTCTTGTGTCGGAAGTCTCAGGCTATGGTAATTCAAAAGTGCTTCCTTTCAAAGTCATACCTTCAAAAGTTTATTTGGGAGTCTCGGGATGAACAGTGTCCATTTCTTTTTCTTACTGTTTCTTAGGATGCAATAATGGTCTCATGATGGGGGCAGTAAGCCCAGATATCTGAGTTCAGACAAGTAATAGGTAAAGAAAGTGTATGTGAAGGGAACTGATGGTTAATATTTCAAAATATTACTCTACCATTACTATCTCACATTTATAGTATTTAAAATAGAACACTTTATCTGCCCTTTCCCCAATTAGAATTCCTCCAGTGTTTCCTTTATTCCAATAAAATGCAACAATAAGATATAAAAAAAAAGGCATTCAACATTTGATATTATTTCCTAAATATCTTTTACATCTCTGAATTACTCTCCAACTTCACTACCACAACTCTAGTCCAGGCCAATGCCATCTCTCAGTTCTGTCACTAAAAAGACTATCATATACAGAGCACAAAGATCAACTAGGTGGATCATGCTGCTGCTGCCGCTGCTGCTAAGTCACTTCAGTCGTGTCCAACTCTATGCGACCGCATAGACGGCAGCCCACCAGGCTCCCCCGTCCCTGGGATTCTCCAGGCAAGAACACTGGAGTGGGTTTCCATTTCCTTCTCCAATGCATGAAAGTGTAAAGTGAAAGTGAAGTCGCTCAGTTGTGTCCAACTCTTCACGACCCCATGGACTGGAGCCTACCAGGCTCCTCCATCCATGGGATTTTCCAGGCAAGAGTACTGGAGTGGGGTGCCATTGCCTTCTCCGAGGTGGATCATGAAGACAGGTCAAAACTTGAAGTGGTAATCTCTGTGGAGATCTCTCTCTCCTCTCTTTCTTCCCTCACCTTTCCTCCTCCCCTCTTCTCCTTCAACTTTGCTCTAAAGACAGACCTTATTCAAGAACTGGGCTGGCAACCAAAACTCCGATAGAAATCATACCAACTTTCCAGATGAACCAAGTAAAGGAAACTCAGCAAAGTAGAGAGCAAGGAAGAAATAAAGGCGATAGATCCAGAAAAAAACAGAAATCCTTCAGTGTACATGGAGCCATACAAGTCTCAGCACTAACCCTAAAGTATCTGTGCTTGGTACAAGTCCAATGCAATATAGCAAAAGCTAAGAAAATTGAAATTATACTTGAACCACCTGTTAAATCTGAGCCTAAACCTTGAAGCAAACATTTAAAATAGGATTTCTACAACTCAGTAATAAGAAAACAAATATTCCAATAAAAACAGCAAAATATTTAAATAAGCACTTCATGAAAGACATATAAATGGCCAATAAACACATGAAAAGACATTAAACATCATTAATTATCATGGAAGTACAAAGCAAATCACAACAATATACCACTACACAACTTTACAATGGGTAAAACCAAAAAGACTGACAGTGTCAGTGAGGGTGGAGCAGTGGAAAATACTAGTGATCAAATGTCTTTGCAAAACATTTTTAGCTTGTTTGTTTATAGAGTTAAATGCACATCTACCATGCAAACTTGCCATTTCACCTCTAAGTGTTTAATTAAAAAAAAAACCTGAAAACATATAGCCATACAAAGATTGTGCATAGGTATTCACACCAGCTTTAGTATTCACACCAGCTTTATTTTATGACTAAAAACTAGGGGGGAGAATGTTCATCAACAAGTGAAGAGATAAACTACAATATATGCAGAGAGTGGAATACCACTCAGCAATAAAAAGAAATTATATATGAATACACACATATATATAGATGGCTTATTCCTTTATATATATTATTATTATTCCATCTATAAAATGTTCTAAAAAGTATAAACTAATCTACAGTAATAAAAACTGATCTTGTGATTACCCAGAGATGGGTATAGAGTGTGGGTGATCAAACTCTTCATTACCTAGACTGTTATGACTGTTTCATGGCAGAACACATAGAATTTTCTGTTTGCAAATTATGCCTCAATAAATATGTAAAAATAAAAATAGTAGCAAATAAACATGCATACACACACAAATATACTATTCATAACAGATAAAATATTTGCCAATCCACACTCATTATTATGCACTACAGTGTTATAGTTAAGATTGAGATCTCTAGAATTATTTGACCTAGGTGAGAAACCAACCATTTATTAGCCATGTAGCACTGGGCAAGTTAGTTACCCTGTCTGAGTTTCGGGTTCACTGATTACAGAATAGGAATAAAAATTTATCTATAAAAAGTAAACAAAAAGTATCACTGGGTTTAATTTAAGTATCACATTTATTAATATGATGTACAAAGATCTGCATGGCCTTTCCTATTCCTATATTTTCAGCTTCTTTTATGACCATTTCACATTTTGCCCCAGACACATGCCATGTTCTTTGGTCTTCCTGTACATTAGCACGTGCTACAGGTAAGTTATCTAAACCACTTAGGACAAGATGTGCAGAAATCAAATATTAGATTTCAGGAAGTAACACAGAGCATATATTACATATAACATATTACCTAATAACCTAGTGGGTTTGGAGCAGTAACCTCTAATCAGACATACCAATATTCAGGTTGAAAACCACATCCAAATTTAAATGATTACATGTTAGACAAAGAGGCCATTGAAAGACTCACATAAGTGCTAGCTAGATTTTGTCACTAAATATGTTAAGATCAGTTCAAGTTTTACTTACAATTAAGTTTTTAAAATATAGTTCATGGCTTTGGTGATTTCAGAATTGCTAACAAGAGATTGACAACCGACCTTTCTGTGTGTGGAATTACTTTCTCCCATTGGCCTTCTCATCTCATATTCTCTATCTAGTCTATCTCATCCATGCCCAAATTGTCTAGTACAATATATGTACATATGATCCTACATTTTTTGTTCTAGCTTGGAATTCAACTTTGCATATACAACTGATTACTTGGCATTTCTACTTGGAAGTCTTACAGATATCTCAAAATATCATGTTCATAATTCCATTTTCTCTGCCCATCCTGCTCCTCTTCCAGTCTTCCTCATCTCAATACATTAGACCTCTATCCATCCAATTGCTGAAGCCAAAATCTAGTGCCATCTTTGATTTCTCTAGTGGTCCAGGTGGCACTAGTGGTAAAGAACCTGCCTGACAATGCAGAAGACATGAGATGCGGCTTTGATCCCTTGGTCAGGAAGTTCCCCTGGAAGAGGGTATGGCAAACCACTCCAGTATTCTTGCCTGGATAATCCCATGGACAGAGGAACCTGGCAGGACTATACAGTTCATGGAATTCTCCAGGCCAGAATACTGGAGTGGGTAACTGTTCCCTTCTCCAGGGATTGAACCCAGGTCTCCTGCATTGCAGGTGTATTCTTTACCAGCTGAGCCACCAAGGAAGCCTGGGATACAGTCCATAGGGTTGCAGAGTCAGACACAACTGAAGCAACTTAGCTAGCACACATGCACTAATCCAAAAATCTAAACGGCATCCTTGATTTCTCAAGTTTTCTTCCAAAGCACTATTTACGTAATAGTGAGAGGAACCTTTTTAAAACAGACTGAACTGTATCATTCCCCTGGCTTAAATCCCTTCAACGAGAGCCTGTTCTCAGGATAGAATCTAATGCCCCTAACATGGACAATAAGACTTTACAAGCTCTAGCGCCTCCCTGCCCCTGGGTCCCAGCTTGCCCTTCAGTCACTATGCTCAAGGCCATTGCCTTTCTTTCTTTTCTTCTGTTCCTCACATGACTAACTCCCATTCATTCTTCATATCTCACCTTGGAGGGAGGTGGGAGGGGGGTTCTGGAAGGGGAACACATGTACACCCATGGTGGATTCATGTCAATGTATGACAAAACAAATACAATGTTGTAAAGTTAAAAAATAGATAAATAAACTAATTTAAAATAACAACAACAACAAAAAAAACTCTCCTCGATGCCCCAATATAAATTAGGACCCTGATATAGGTATACTCTCAAATACTTCCTCCTAGAAAGTACACATATCTAAGAATAAATAATACAAACATTAAGACACCAAGAATATTTACAGTGGTATTCAAAGAGGAGCACTTTTCTTTAGAGAACCTTTTTAGTGACAGTCAAATGTGCTTTTAGTACTATTTCCAAAAAATTCAGAAAAGAATACATCTTTCTGTTTTTCCCTTCAGAAAATTTGAAGCTGTGCATTTGGGAAGGGATTAAAGTTTTAATTAAAATTATTGATAAAAGATTAATGGATAAAGTATGAAAAAGAAAAGGAGGGGGGAAAGCAACCTAGTTCAACCCAGATTACTGTGAAATCCAGGGAGCCTTCTCTGGGGCTTATCAACTCTTCCCTAAGGGAAAACAGACTACCAAATTGTCTTAGGAGGCAGTTTAAATTCTTTCTCTCACACTTACAGTTTCTGTGACCCTCTACAAAACATGTAATCTATCTGCACCTTACTTTTTTCATCTTTAAACAAAGAGGGCCATCCATCTGACCTCTCCTCCCAAAGTTATTGTGAGAACCAGAAAGGATAAGAAACAAATGTGTTGCTAATTCTAAATGGTAGCAAATTGAAACTTAATCCAATGACTCAAAGTGAAAACATCATTATTACAAGAGCTGACATTAAATATTCTAAATATCTGGCTCCGGCGCAAGAATACCAGTAAATATACTCTTAATCTGAGTACATGGGGTAAATGAGGGGCCAGTAAACACTGAAATGCCTCTTCCACTTTGGGCCTGTAGCTGACAGCCTGTCCCCACTTCCTGCCTTTCTAAGGGTACAATGACCAGCATATGCACATCACAGAACTCCAGGAGAAGAGCAAAGTGGACCACTTCTTATTTAGTGCAGAAACATGCTAACCATGCTTTTTGCTGTTGTTTTTCATAGAATTGTGATAGGATGCTGCAGAGATGAGTTCTTTATTGCTGCTGTAACAAATTAGTTTAAACAAATACCCAGTGATTATGTCACAGGGTTTCCCTGGTGGCTCCGCTGGTAAAGGATCTGCCTGCAGTGCAAGAGACCAGGGTTCAATTTCTGAGTTGGAAAGATCCCTTGGAGAAGGGAAAGGCTACCCACTCCAGTATTCTGGCCTGCAGAATTCCATGGACTGTATAGTCCATGGAGTCCCAAAGAGTCGGACACGAGTGAACGACTTTCACTTTTTCTTTTCTGCAGGATGCAAGTTTGGCTTGGGCCTCACTGAGCTAAAATGGAGATGTCAGCATATCTGTGTCTCCTCCTGTGGGCCTATGGGGTAGATTCAGCTTCCATGTGCACTGAGGCTTCTGGGAAAATCCGATTTCTCATATTGTGTTTGAGGAACTGAGGCCCCAGTTTCAAAGCTAGCTGTTGGCTAGGATTCGTTCTCAGCTTCTGGAGACCAATCACAAAACTTGGCTTGTGGCCTTTTCCCACTACTTCAAAGTGGATCAGGTCCTGATATTTAGAATCTCTTTGATTTTTTTCATCTCTTGTCTCCACTGAGGGAAAATTCTCTCCTTATATAAGGGCTCATGTGAATAAGACTGGACCCACATGGATAATCTAGGTAGTCTATCTTAAAGTCTGTAACTTTAATTATATCCATTCATTAAAACATACATATGTATGATTCCACATATATGAAGTCCCTTTTTTCATGTAAATTAATAGATTTATAGGTTGCAGGAATTAAATGTGCACATATTTATGGAAAAATTATTTGTCTACCAGTCTCTGTATCATATGCTTACGAAGTTTTGCTACTAAAAGGGACATTATTTGAAGTTAGAGTACACATATATTTGAATAGGTATGTTGATATTGCATGGATGATGGTGAGAACAAATACTCAATTCTTTTATCCATTAAGTCCATTAAAATAGCCTTTATGTGTGTGTGGAGAGGGAGGTTTTGAGAAAACATTAAAGACTGTGTCAGTTCCCAGAAAACTGGGATTGTTTTGTTTTTATTATTTTGTGATTAGTTGCAAGTTTCTAAAATTTGTACCCTAGTAAGAAATATAACAGAAAAGAAACAGGACTTCTTGATCCTTTAGATTCAATAATAACTTTTAAGGTTTACTCCGTGTGTGTACAAGTCACAATTTGAGAAAGAAGTGAAAAGAAAACTTGAAAATAAAGAGATGGGTTTCTTTTATGACATAAAAGGAACAGAGATCAAGAAAAACATTTGAAGAGAAATTCCTTGGGTCTGAGATCTAGAACACATAATATTTGTTAACAAAAATAAAACTGCTCTCTTGGAGCCTAAGTTAATATCATTAATCCATCTCAACAGAGCATAAACTCCAAAGAGTGTATGCACATTCACAGCAGGGCTAATGTAATGGGGAAATAGGAAAGAAAAATAAAAATATGTATCCTTTAAATGATAAAATAGGATAACTGAATGTGCCTAATCTCTACTACAAAATGGAAAACTCAAGACAAACGATACTTTACACAATTCCAAAATGGAGACTATCTCTGTAGAGATATTAGAAAAATAAAATTTGCAAGCTTGGTAGTTTTTAACAGTGCATATTACAGAGAATGTTGTTACTGACTTTTACTTTCATGTTAAAATTTTACACCTAAACAGTTTGTCCCTATTTACTTAGACTTCTAATGTTATTAAAAGAAAATCTCTGCTTTTTATTAATTCTTAAATCAAGATATTTAATCTATAAGAATAGTGGTGACATTCCATAGAACTTTTATATATCCAATTTACATTATGTCATTTAAAGAAGTGATAAATTTTTAAATATATGATTCCATAAAAAATATTTCTATAGGAATATGGATTTGAAGCAGAGGAGAAAATAAAAGCACAGGCTTATAGGATAATCTTGGTTGAAAGTTTCCTGCACCATTTTTCGTAATATATATTTGTTGAGAAAACAACTTTTTTAAACAGAGCCTTCAAATATATTACCCCAAAATAGTACATAGTTATTATCATACTTTATTTGTGGTTACAATACCAACCTTTAAAAATTTCAGATCTTATAAATCTCTTCTCTTTCCTTTTTATTGTATCTTTAAACTCATTCATTAATTTGCCTTTTCCTGTTATTTTCAAATCTCTTTTCAAATAAAAGTATCTCCTTTTATTTAGTGATTGCACAATTTTATTCTATTGATAATTCAATTTAATGAATTGCTCTGGTATATTTTTCAAATATTACTTCTTGCTATCCTTAAATTTCTTTTTTCCTAGCTTCGTGAATTGAATGTTTAATTTATTTTCAAGTCTTCTTGCATTAAAATAAGAACTTTTAAAGTTATTGATTTTTCTCTATAGAGTTTTCCACATTCTCTCTGGTTTAAACTGCAGTGTGATCAATTCCTATGATTTCCTATAAAGTCAA
This sequence comes from Giraffa tippelskirchi, assembly GCF_054371585.1. Classification (NCBI taxonomy): domain Eukaryota; kingdom Metazoa; phylum Chordata; class Mammalia; order Artiodactyla; family Giraffidae; genus Giraffa; species Giraffa tippelskirchi. Next base: position 7,716,229 of record NC_137289.1, on the reverse strand, counting down.
AGATTAAAGTTTGGGCTTCTGCTTTGTTCTAAGAATTACATAAAAAGAGGTTCAAAATTTCCAAATGGTTCTATTTTTGCTGAATTTTTATTTGAAAATCCATTGTGAGCTGTGATTTCTCTACAGGTTAATTTGTATCAATATTATTCCTTTTTATTTTATCACTCTGCTGCTCTGGAAAAGAGAACCTGTCCTTCCACTGTATTTTCTAAAGAGTGGCCATTTATATTTAGGAAAGTTATTGATTTTCATATATTAACTTTGTGATCAACAAGTTTGTTCCTTTTGTCATCAATGTTTCAGTTGATTTCTATTTTGGATTATTAACAGTGTACATTCTTATCATTTGTATATGATACTTATTTCTTGCTCTCCTTCCTAATAGGTTTACCTGTTATTATATTCTCCTGTGTATTAACTATTTGCACTGACTAGTACTTATAGAACTTTCAGGAAAAGGTGATACTTGGCATTATTGCCTCATTCCTCTTTTGATGAGACCTTTTTCAATATTTCATAACCGAACATGTTAAGGAAGCATCCATCTATGCATGGTTATCAACAATGAAGAAAAATCTGAATTGGCCTATTACTATGGTGAATTACACAAACATATTAATACTTTCCTAGTCTCAAGTAATCCCTACATTCTGAACAAATCTTGTTGAGCTGTAGTAAATTAATCTTTTAATGCACCAGTGGATTCTCTTAATAATATTTTACATTTACGATTTATATATTTAAATCTTCTAGGATCTTCTTGTCTACTATTTTTTGAGTCTCAGCATTTTGCCAACTTCCAAAAGAATACTGGCAGCTCTCATTCTCTTTCTATAATTTGGAACAGTTTAAACAGTATCAGGATAATCACACCTTTAAATATTTGAAATAATCCATGATGAAATCAACAGGACAAGGGAATAAATTTAAGGGGAAGGACACAGTTCTTGTGACAGATTCTATCTCAGATTTTATGAAACTGTTCCCCAATATTTTTGGTCTAGCTGAGAAGAAACAAGAAAACTTTAATTTATTATTTTATTTATCATTACTTTATTATTTGCCAAATCTGAAGTGTGCTAAGTCACTTCAGTCGTGTCTGACCCTATGCGACCCTATGGACTGTAGCCAGCCAGGCTCCTTTTTCCATGGGATTCTCCAGGCAAGAATACTGGAGTGGGTTGCCATGTCCTCCCCTCCAGGGGATTTTTCCAACCCAAGATGGAACCCACGTCTTTTATGTCTTCTGCATTAGCAGGGGGTTCTTTACCACTAGCACCACCCAGGAAGCCCAAATTGGAGGGCCTCTTTTCTACTGGAAGCAGGAAGAGAGAAACAGTTGGAGTCAAACATATGCCAATGAACTTTACCACTGAGCTGAATTTAAAATTCATTCTTTTAACCCATATTTATTCAGTACCTTTTAGACATTGTGGGCTTCCCAGGTGGCTCAGCAGTAAAGAATCTGCCTGCCAGTGCAAGAGACACAAGTTTGATCCCTGGATCAGAAAGGTCCCCTGGAGAAGGAAATGGCAACCCACTCCAGTATTCTTGCCTAGGAAATCCCATGGACAGAGGAGCCTGGTAGGCTACAGTGGAATATTACACAGAAAAGAATACGACAAGAGGCAAGATTACAGAAGTGAGTGAAGACAGGAAAGGGAAGTCAACATATGGATGATTTGTGTTCCTGCAGAAAATATACAAGCATTAAATTTATGGAATGAGTTTAAATTATTTGTATAATCATGAGCACCAAAGAATTGATGCTTTTGAACTGTGGTGTTGGAGAACACACTTGAGAGTCCCTTGGACTGCAAGGAGATCCAACCAGTCCATCCAAAAGGAAATTAGTCCTGAATATTCAGTGGGAGGACTGATGCTGAAGCTGAAGCTCCAATACTTTGGCCACCTGATGCGAAGAACTGACTCATTGGAAAAGACCCTGATGCTGGGAAAGAGAGAAGGCAGGAGGAGAAAGGAACAACAGAGGAGGAGATGGTTGGATGGCATCACCGACTCAATGGACTTGAGTTTGAGCAAACTCCGTGAGCTGGTGATGGACAGTGAAGCCTGCTGCAGTCCATAGGGTTGCAAAGAGTTGGATATGAATGAACGACTGAACTGATAATAATAAACATAATAAAAGTATTTTAAAGAACACAATAAACATGGGTGAAAGAAAGAGGAAGAAAGAGAGGGAGAGAGAGAGGAAGTGGGGGAAATATTTATAAATTACAGCTCCAGTGAGACTCTTAGTATTAATACTGTATTAAAAAAACCTGTATTCTCAGGTTGTCAAATTATGCTCATTATTCTATTTTCTCCAGTTTGCATATTTTTAAAACTAAGTTTATAATAAGTGTTAGTTTCATTGGAAAATTATGGAAAGTATAATACACAGAATAAAAATTATATATATATTTCTCATTTCTATCTACTCTTTCTTTATATGTATATCTGTAACTAGGCTTAAAGAATAGCAAGGAGAGATAAGAAAGCCTTCCTAAGTGAACAATGCAAAGAAATAGAGGAAAACAATAGACTAGAGATCTCTTCAAGAAAATTAGAGATACCAAGGGAAACATTTCACCTAAAGATGGCCACAATAAAAAATAGAAATGGTATGGACCTAAGAGAAGCAGAAGATATTAAGAAGAGGTGGAAAGAACACACAGAAGAGCTATACAAAAAAGATCTTTGTGACCAAGATAACCACGATGGTGTGATCAGTTACCTAGAGCCAGATATCCTGGAGTGTGAAGTCAAATGGGTCTTAGGAAGCATCACTATGGACAAAACTAGTGGAGGTGATGGAATTCCAGTTGAGCTATTTCAAATCCTAAAAGATGATGCTGTTAAAGTGATACACTTAATAAGCCAGCAAATTTGGAAAACTCAGCAGTGGCCACAAAACTGGAAAAGGTAAGTTTTCATTCCAATCCCAAAGAAGGGCATTGCCAAAGAATGTTTGAACTACCATGCGATTGCACTCATTTCACATGTTAGCAAGGTCATGCTCAAAATCCTCCAACCTAGGTTTCAAAAGTATGTGAACTGAGAACTTCCAGATGTACAAACTGGATTTAGAAAAAGCAGAGGAACTAGAGATCAAATTGCTAACATCTGTGTGTACATAGAAAAAGCAAGAGAATTCCAGAAGAAAATATACTTCTGTTTCACTGACTACACTAAAGCCTTTGACTGTATGGATCACAACAAACTGTGGAAAATTCTTCAAAAGATGGGAATACCAGACTACCTTACCTGCCTCCTGAGAAATCTGTATGCAGGTCAAGAAGCAACAGTTTGAACTGGACATGGAACCAAAAATGGACTGGTTCAAAACTAGGAAAGGAGTACGTCAAGGCTTTATATTGTCACCCTGCTTATTTAACTTATATGCAGAGTACATCATATGAAATGCCAGGCTGGATGAAGCACAAGCTGGAATCAAGATTTCCAGGAGAAATATCAATAACCTCAGATAGTCAGATAACACTACCCTTATGGCAGAAAGCAAAGAGGGACTAAAGAGCTTCTTGATGAAGGTGAAAGAAGAGAGCAAAAAAGCTGACTTAAAACTCAACATTCAGAAAACTAAGATCATGGCATCTGGTACCATCACTTCATGGGAAATAGATGGGGAAACAGTGGAAACAGTGTCAGACTTTATTTTGGGGGGCTCCAAAATCACTGCAGATGGTGACTGCAGCCATGAAATTAAAAGACACTTGCTCCTTGGAAGAAAAGCCGTGACAAACCTAGACACCATATTAAAAAGCAGAGACATTACTTTGCCAACAACGGTCTGTATAGTCCATGCTATGGTTTCTCCAGTAGTCATGTATGGATTTGAGAGTTAGGCCATAACGAAGGCTGAGCACCGAAGAATTGATGCTTTTGAACTGTGGTGCTGGAGAAGACTCTTGAAGAGTCCCTTGGACTTCTTGGTCAAGGAGATCAAACCAGTCAATCTTAAAGGAAATCAATCCTGAATATTCAGTGGAAGGACTGCTGCTGAAGCTCCAATTCTTTGGCCACCTGATTTGAAAAGCCGACTCTTTGGAAAAGACGGTGATGCTGGGAAAGATTGAAGGCAGGAGAGAAAGGGACGACAGTGGATGAGATGGTTGGATGGCATCGCCGACTCAGTAGACATGAGTTTGAGCGAGCTCCAGGAGTTGGTAAAGGACAGGGAAGCCTGGCACACTGCAGTCCATGGGGTTGCACTGAGTGAATGAACAACAACTAGGCTGAGATCAACCTGAAAACACAGTTTTGTATTCTGAATTTCATCTTTCTTCATTTTTTCATGTCATTAAAATTCTTTACAATAGCTGATAAATTTTCCATTGTGTGTATTCACCAAATATTACTTTAATGCTTCAATTAAAGGAAAGATCATAACGTTAAGCTTGCCTCAAAACGAGCACTTACTTTAAAGCAGCAGTTGATTTCTGCATAAGTACAGTGGTTTCTGATTGAAAAGTGCAATGGGTACATATGTAGATAAAACTAATGATTAGAGGAAAATAAAATCTCATCAGCACAATTCAACACCTATAGTAGCAGTATGGTATTTACTTCAGTGATAAATGGTTAATTTATGTCAATCATGGATAATGGTTGTGTAACATAATTTCATCAATTTAAGTAATTTACATTATTGTTCATTCAATCAATGGTTTACATCTAAAATTTTATCATGGACTATAACATTAAATTATCACTTTTGAGCATAGAACATCTAATAGATGCAGCTGCAATGGAAGAGCTCAATATACATTCCTTAAAGAAGAAACTTATTTAACCTCCAGTTCAGTTCAGTTCAGTTCAGTCGCTCAGTCGTGTCCAACTCTTTGCAACCCCATGAATCGCAGCACGCCAGGCCTCCCTGTCCATCACCAACTCCTGGAGATTACCCAAACTCATGTCCATCGAGTCAGTGATGTCATTCAGCCATCTCATCCTCTGTCATCCCCTTCTCCTCCTGCCCCCAATCCTTTTTTTTTTTTTTTTTGTCTTTTCCAATGAGTCAACTCTTCGCATGAGGTGGCCAAAGTATTGGAGTTTCAGCTTCAACAGCAGTCCTTCCAATGAACACCCAGGATTGTAAGCATCTTTTAATTTCATGGCTGCAATCACCATCTGCAGTGATTTTGGAGCCCCCAAAAATAAAATCTGACACTGTTTCCACTGTTTCCCCATCTATTTCCCATGAAGTGATGGGACTGGATGCCATGATCTTAGTTTTCTGAATGTTAACCTCCAATTAAATAATTCCAAACCCAAAGTCAACATTTGTTTAACACTTAGTGAGCCAAAGTAAACTGAGGAGTGCAGGTGTTGATTTTAACTAAAGCTTTCCCTTGAAATCCAGTTGTAACAATTTAATGGTTACATTCAAAATAATTTAAACCTAAAAAAAATGTTTTTAAACCCAACAATATTAAATTCATTTTTTTCTCAAAGTGGCATTGTCGTTTAATAAGAAATCTAATATTGCATCTTGTCAAGTCATCAGCACATGTGGTTAGAATCCCAGCACCACTGTTTACTATTTCATGTTCTATGAAGAGTCATGTGAGTATGCATTAATATAAACTTTGGGGGCATGCACATCTGTATTTAATCCAAACTTGTCAAATAACTAGTCAGGAGATATCAGGAAAATTCCTTAACCTCTATGAGTCACATTTTCCTCATGAGTAAAATAGAGATAATAATAATCTACCTCATGGAGTCCACTGGGTGGATTGTACAATAAATAATTTGTTCCGCTCAGGGACTGATACTCTGTCTGAAACATAACAGATGTGCACAGATTAGTAATGTTGGCCTCGGTTTCCTATTTTGTAATTAGTCACATTTAAAGGATTGGATGAGAGTATTTATAACAGCTGGAAAAACACCAGGCTGGAAAATATTTATAATAGCTGGAAAAATACCAATGATATTTTAATATCATTGCTATAGAAGAGTACACATACTTGTGTACACATGTATACATGAATGCATACAAAATCAATGTGAAGAAAGCAGCACACTTTCTAGTTGAATACACAGCTCTGAATATGCAAATGAACATAAGAAACAGAACTGAAAAGCATTCACTAAGCCATTATCGGTTATCCTTCCCTGTTAAGTCCATTACATGGGTATCTTCATGATAAATAGCCATGTTAAAGTAAATTATAGACTGAGAGCAGCAAAAAGACAGTTAGATATAGTCCTTCATTTATTTTCCATTCTGTTGCCTAGACACCTCCTCCTTGGAAATTCTAATGTAATATGACTCGCTGTTGTCTCATAGCCTTCTAAATAGGAGGGAAGGGAAAACTAAAGAATGGCAAGCAACACTTGAGGTTGTATTTAAAAGTGAAAATACAAGACTTTTTCTCTAAGTGGAGAGCTTTTAATAAACACTGATGGTGGAGAGCATCTAATAAATACTGCTTAAATGAGAGATCAAGTCTAGATAGACAAAATCACACTCAGTTTTTATTTTATAAACTCTAATTCATTATTTAACACTTCCTTGGAATTTATTGTTTTGGCTCATAGTAGCTCAGTCCGGATCTTTAACAACCACAGAGTTTCTAGTCATGTTCTACCGAATTTTTACAACAAAGTCACAGAAACATACCATGCTATTTATACCACTGTTTCAAAATAACTATAAATTTTACTTATGGTATATGCAGCATATTTGTATACACAATTTGTTTTTAAAATTCATCCTCCAAATGTCCAATTCTCTGATTATCCTTTAGCCCATTTCATTTCAGTAATATTTACTAAGACCATATTGATATTTGCCTGTATTGAAAAATTTTGTAACTTATGTCTTAGCCTGCCTATTTCTTATGTATCCTTCAAATCTCAGACTACATTTTTCTTCCTTAGGAAGGATTTCACTGACTTTCCTGTAAATATCAATTCGTTGTTATAGACTCTTCAGTCTATAATACTCGTAGCAAAATTTCATAAAAGTTTATTTCATCATTTGTTTAAAGTCTGTTTCTAACACTAATAGTAAGTTATAAGAAGGCAGGGACCATGCTTGTTTTAGCAAAACTGTTGTATCTCCAGAGACTAAGAAGTTATGGCATAGACTTGACAGGCACATAACAAATATCTGATGAAATAATGGATAAATGAACGTAATAGATATTAATATCTGTGAAATTCAGTTCCCCATCTGTCCAATGGGAATAGTAATACCCAACAAAACTCAAAGAGGTTTTCTTGTGATTGATCTGGCTATAATAGACAAGTAAAAATAGCAAAACACCTGATATCTACCAAGTGTTAAATAAATGACAGCATTCATCAACTTCTATACTTGTGCATACTTGAGTAGGTAAGGCAGATAAGTAAACAGGCAACTGCAAGTGTGATGAGATTCAGGGGTGGTGGGGGGGGAGAAGACTAAGGTGCTATGAGAGCTTACAACAGATACCATTAATCTAAGCAGGAGTGAATCTCCCTGAGAAAGGAATGAGCGAATGGTAAATAAATGAATTAAAGAAAGAATAAATGAATACTAGGCATCATGCTAGGTTGGGGAAACGAGGATAAATAGTCAATCACTCCACTAAAGAGATTATATTGTACTTTATTGATCTTCTCTGTGAACATTTGCTATACAACAAATTACTTTGCCGACAAAGGTCCGTCTAGTCAAAGCTATAGTTTTTCTAGTAGTCATGTATGGATGTGACAGTTGGACCATAAAGAAAGCTGAGAGCTGAAGAACTGATGCTTTTGAACTGTGGTGTTGGAGAAGACTCTTGATAGTCCCTTGAACTGCAAGGAAATCAAAACAATCGATCCTAAAGGAAATCAACCCTGAATATTCATTGGAAGGGCTGATGCTGAAGCTCCAATATTTTGGCCACCTGATGCAAAGAGTCGACTCACTGGAAAAGACCCTGATGCTAGAAAGCTTGAAGGCTGGAGGAGAAGGGGACAACAGAGGACAAGATGGTTGGATGGCATCACCAACTCAATGAACGTGAGTTTGAGCAAGCTCCAGGAGATGGTAAAGGACAGAGAAGACTGTTGTGCTGCAGTCCATGGGGTCACAAAGAGTCGGACATGACTGAGTGACTCAACAACAACAACAACATACAACAAACTACCATTAAAATATATGTAACTAAAAGAAATATTTTCCATTTGTATAAAAAAAAAATAAATTCCTAGAAATAAAAACAAATCTCTAAGGCCAGAAAGCAAATGATGGGTTGCTTGAAGAAAGGCAGGAGTTAGAGAAGATGGCAGGGAATGATTATTAAAGTGACACAATAAAACTTATGGTGGTAAAGCATATGTTCGTTATCTGGATTATGGTTATTGTTACATGTGGGTGAATGTGTGTGTCAAAACTTATTACACATTGTAAGTATGAGCAGTTTATTATAGGCCAGTTATAATTAATAAAACTATAAGAAACAAGAAGCAACCAATAGATTTCATCACAACCTAAGAGAAAAAAATTAACAAAATTTCACTTATAGGCTGTTAAACTCAGTCAAGTTATTTTTGTCTCATGTCCCAAATTCCCAACTTCTAAAATGGAGAAAATAATAGTGCCTCACCATAATTTTGTTAGGTGTACAAATGAGATACAGCATGTTAAGAAGCTGAGATCTGTGTCAGTTACATAATCCACACACAGTAAGTGCTAGCTGTTACTAATTTAACATGGCAGACATGAAAAGGAATCTGAAAAACAAAGTACTCATCTAAAACTGATTCTACAGTTGCACTAGAGTTACATATGTACTTTTCAGTTAGCAAGACATTTGGATAGAGAACTATGAAAGAACAGAAAACCAGGATTTATATATACACGAGGTGAGAAATGAGACCCAAGATCCTTGTAAGTCCAGACTCTCTTAATAAAAGGCCTACTGTAGGCAAAATAACAAAAAGAAAGTTTGTGGTCTTTGAATGGGAAATCCTAGCAAGATTTGGGAAACTCCAAGCTAACAATTAACTTAAAGGAGTGAAGATTAGTTTTGTTTTGACCCTAGGGTAATTACTAGAAGGAAATGCAAATTCTCCAAGAATGGAAACATCCTCAAGCCAGTGCTCTTGAGATTTCTACAACTCCAAGCTAAACAGAAACTCACAACTTACATTTATAAAATGCATGTATAATCAAGCCTGCAAGATAAAGAATCAGAAAACAAACAACCAAATTAGTATGTTTAAATTTCTGGAAGAAATTAACAAGGAATAAAACACAGGAAAGAAAAATACACATCTTTGAATATAAAAACTCAAGTCTTCATGCTCTGGTTAGCGAAATAAAAAAGTGAAAGTCGGATGAAGACAGTTTCAAAATTACAAAGAATGCCACACATTCTCATCAGCATAAAAAACATGCTATGATATCTTCTATATTAAAAAGCAAACAAACAAACAAAGAAAACTCCTCTGAGTCTGCCCTACCTACCCTATAGTAGGCATTTTCTCCACAGTACCCTTTTCTCCACAAAGCATCAAGGATAATCCTTCTAAAAAGTCAGTCAGATTACATCAATATCCTACTCAATACCCTCGAATGCCTTCTCATTTCATTCAGTGTCAAAGGTAACACTGTTCCAGGGCCATAAAGGCCCTACTTGCTCTGGCTCATTGCTACCTCCTTGACCTTGTCTCATACCATTTCCTTATTCACTCCTTTCCAGCTCCACTGATCTTGCCCTCTGTTCTTAGACATATCAAACACACTATCATCTCAGTATTTTCATTCACCATTTCCTGTGCCGGAAATGTTCTTCCCATGGATATCTACTTGGTTTCATCCTTCACTTTCTTCATTGCACTAGTAAATAGTCACTTTTGACAGAGACACATGGACATCACCAGATGGTCAATACCAAAATCAGATTGATTATATTTTTTGCAGCCAAAGATGGAGAAGCTCTATAAAGTCAGCAAAAACAAGACTGGGAGCTGACTGTGGCTCAGATCAGGAACTCCTTATTGCCAAATTCAGACTGAAATTGAAGAAAGTAGGGGAAACCACTAGACCATTCAAGTATGACCTAAATCAAATCTCTTACGATTATACAGTGGAAATGACAAACAGATTCAAGGGGTTAGATCTGATAGACAGAGTGCCTGAAAAACTATGGACGGAGGTTCCTGACATTGTACAGGAGGCAGTGATCAAGACCATCCCTAAGAAAAAGAAATGCAAAAAGGAAAAATGGTTGTCTGAGGAGGCCTTACAAATAGCTGAGAAAAGAGGAGAAGCTAAAGGTAAAGGAGAAAAGGAAAGATATACTTATTTCAATGCAGAGTTCCAAAGAATAGCAAGGAAAGATAAGAAAGCCTTCCTCAATGATCAATGCAAAGAAATAGAGGAAAATAATAGAATGGGAAAGACTAAAGATCTGTTCAAGAAAATTAGAGATACCAAGGGAAAATTTCATGCAAAGATGAGCACAAAAAGGACAAAAACAGTATGGATCTAACAGAAGCAGAAAATATTAAGAAGAGGTGGCAAGAATACACAGAAGAACTATACAAAAAATATATTCTCTCTCTCTCTTTAGTCGCTAAGTTGTGTCCAGCTCTTGTGATCCCATGGACTGCAACTTGGCAGGCTCTTCCAAACATGTGATTCTCCAGGCAAGAATACTGGAGTGGGTTGCCATTTCCTTATCCAGGGATCTTCCCGACCCAGGAATCGAACCTGGGTCTCCTGCATTGCAGGCAGATTCTTAATAATCCAGATAACCGCGATGGTGTGATCACTCACCTACAGCCAGACATCCTGGAATGCAAAGTCAAGTAGGCCTTAAAAAGCATCACTACGAACAAAGCTAGTGGAGGTGATGGAATCCCGGTTGAGCTACTTCACAACCTAAAAGATGATGCTGTGAAGGTGCTGTACTCAATAAGCCAGCAAATTTGGAAAACGCAGCAGTGGCCAAAGGACTGGAAAAGGTCAGTTTTCATTCCAATCTCAAAGAAAGGCAATGCCAAAGAAAGCTCAAACTACCTTACTCTTGCACTCATCCTGCACACTAGTAAAGTAATGCTCAAAATTCTCCAAGCCAGGCTTCAACAGTATATGAACCAAGAACTTTCAGAAGTTCAAGCTGGATTTATAAAAGGCAGAGGAACCAGAGATCAAATTGCCAACATCTGCTGGATCATTGAAAAAGCAAAAGAGTTCCAGAAAAAACATCTATTTCTGCTTTATTGACTATGCCAAAGCCTTTGACTGTGTGGATCACAACCAACTTGGAAAATTCTTCAAGAGATGAGAATATCAGACCACCTGACCTGCCTCCTGAGGAATCTGTATGCAGTTCAAGAAGCAACAGTTAGAACCGGACATGGAACAACGGACTGGTTCCAAATTGGGAAAGGAGTACGTCAGGCTGTATTTTATCACACTGCTTATTTAACTTATATGCATAGAACATCATGTGAAATGCCAGGCTGGATGAAGCACAAGCTGGAATCAAAATTGCAGGGAGAAATATCAATAACCTCAAATATGAAGATGACACCACCCTTATGGCAGAAAGTGAAGAAGAACTAAAGAGCCTCTTGATGAAAGTGAAAGAGGAGAGTGAAAAAGTTGGCTCAAAGCTCAACATTCAGAAAACTAAGATCATGGCATCATGGCATCTGGTCCCATCACTTCATGGCAAATAGATGGAGAAACAGTGAGAGACTTTATTTTTGGCGGCTCCAAAATCACTGTAGATGGTGACTGCATCTATGAAATTAAAAGATGCTTGCTTCTTGGAAGAAACGCTATGTTCAACCTAGACAGCATATTAAAAAGCAGAGACATTAATTTACCAACAAAGTTCTGTCTAGTCAAAGCTTTGGTTTTTCAGTAGTCATGTATGGATTTGAGATTTTGATCATAAGGAAATCTGGGTGCCGAAGAATTGATGCTCTTGAACCCTGTGGTGTTGGAGAAGATTCTTGAGAGTCCCTTGGCCTGCAAGGAGATCAAAGTAGTCAATCATAAAGGAAATCAGTCCTGAATATTCATTGGAAGTACTGACGCTGAAGCTACTATACTTTGGCCATCTGATGCGGAGAACTGATTCATTGGAAAAGACCCTGATTCTGGGAAAGATCAAAGGCAGGAGGCGAAGGGGACGACAAAGGATGCGATGACTGGATGGCATCACTGACTCTATGGACGTGAGTTTGAGTAAGATCTGGGAGTTAGTGACGGACAGGGAAGCCTGGCATGCTGCAGTCATGGGGTCGCAGGGTAGGACAGGACTGAGTGACTGAACTGAATCTCAACAAACCAGGATATGTGTATATTGCTGATGTCAGAAGACAAGTCCAATAGTTGTGATAAATCCTCTTAATCTGCCTCTAGTCAGAAGACACATGATTTGGGGCTCTCTGGACAATAGAATAATTTTCTACAATAAATACTATAGAGATTAATACTTAAATTATAATATCCTTATATCAGAAATCAAAACTATGAATAAAAACAATGTCTCCAGTTACCTGAAAAAATAGTTATTAATACTATTTTATACACAAATGACACTTTAAGAGCTTAATGTTAATTCTTTCCCATGTAATCCACATTTTATGTAAACAAACAAACAAAAAAAAACCCTGAGGTTCAGAAACATGATTATAATATTAATTATACTTATAATAATGCTATTAGTATTACTATAATGGTGCTTCCCAGGTAGATCAGTGGTAAAGTATCTGCCTGCCAAGCAGGAGACGTGGGTTCAGTCCCTGGGTCTGGAAGATGCCTTGGAGAAGGAAATGGCGACCCACTCCAGTATTCTTACCTGACAAATTCTACAGACAAAGAATCCTGCTAGGCTACAGCCCATGGGGTCGCAAAGAGTTGGACATGACTTAGTGACTAAACAAACACAACATCATTACTATAGTGCTTCACTAACATTTACCGAGTCCTTGCTCTCTGCCAAGCAAGCATCCATAAATGCAACAGCTGCTAGGTTGGCTTGCCACAGTTCCATAGATTTGACCAGTAAGGAGATAAACAGCAGAAATGGATTCACTTTATTTCTTTCAAAGAGAGCAAAAGCAAAATCAGCATGGTATCACCTTTACATGTCCTTGGACCCTCAAGATGACACTGTATCAGAGGGATCTGATGACAGATGACTCATATGTTGGTTTGCTGTTGTAAATGAGTCAAAGTGCTTTGTGGAATTAATGACACAAGAGCTTGGAGCTGTACCTCAAAGGGTAAAGTTAAATGGAAAGCCCCATACTCACTTAAACCAGAGAGAGAGAGAGAGAGATGATAAACTGCCTTACGGAAGCCTTTCATAAGATTTGGAGCCTCTTGCAAAACAGCGAAGAGGATGAGAAACAAATTGTGACAATCTTGACAAGACTTCCATCTTACCATGTGAGAGGATTGTGGGGTGTTCTGCCAAGATTCGGTTGAAACTGTGGAGACATGCAAGGTAGCCAGGGTGCCATGGTGGAGCCATTCCTGTACACATACCTTATAGAAATTCATCCTCAGAAAGACAATATAATTATCTCTATTTTACCAATAAAGGCTTCAAGACTGGAGACTAAAAATGGTTAAATACTTGTATGTCCAAGGGCACAATTTATGACTTTGGATTTGGGCGGCTAAAAGTTAGGAAATACCCAATTTAATGGGACTTAAACAATGGAAACATTTTCTCACCAAGATGTCTGAAAGTTGGTGATTCCAGTCAGTCTGGCAGTTCAATTATACCATTAGGAACCCATTTTCCTTCCATATTTCTACTCTTCACCCTTTAGTATGCGAACCTTTTGTCCCCTGACTTGTTGCTGCATGGTCACAAAATAACTGCTGCAGCTTCAAGCCAGGAAGCCAGGAATAACACAGGGAAGAAGGGAAAGTGCTACCCTAACAAAATCATACTTCTACAAGCAAGGAAGGAAGGGGAAATGGTCATCTTGTTGGCAACCAACAGTATCTGTCACACATAAATAAGTACTAGAATTAAATTTAGAGGAAGAATTGATAGTTTTTGTAATTTAAGTGTACCACTCCCAAATATGACACTTGTTTTCTACCTGCCTAATTGTAAGAGCAAATTCTGATTTATTCTATCAGTGACATCCATTGAAAAGACAGAATAGATTTTATTATTAATATGATTCATCTTGTAGGTAAATCTCTTAGACTTATCCCTAAGTCTGAAGAGAGCAAGAGAGAGACAACTACACACTTGGGGTACACTGGAAGGTAAATTATCAAGACTAGGGTCTTCTTTTGCATGAAATGTTGGTAGCCCTGGCCACATGACTTCTTAGGATAAGTGGAATGTGATTAATTATGGTATGTTTACTTCTGGGAAGAACCCTTTCAGAGAGGTGTGGCAAACTTTTATTCTGCACAGAGCCAGACAGTCTGTATTCGGGGCTTTCTGGGGCCACACACAATCTGTCGTTATATGTGTATGCTATTCAACTCTGCCCTTGTAGTGCAAAAGCAGCCCTAGACAATACATAAATGAATGAGGATAGATGTATTCTAATAAATCAGATGGTGGGTCAAATTTGGCCTGCAGACTGTAGGTGCCAACCCCTGCTTAAAGAGATCATGAACAAATCACCATGTTCCCTTCCTGCTGGTAGGATGAGACATGGTGTTCTAAAGAGTAAAGAGCCCATCTGTCTGGATTCCTGAGTCAGGACGGTATGGAATTGAACATCTGATAAGGCCAAGAGCAGGAGCAAGAGATAAACTTTAAGTCACTGAGATATTTAGGTTGTTTGTTACCACAGCATGACCTAGCCCCTAATACAACTTGGTTATTCTTTGTTTAATTAACTGAATTATATTCTCTCAGTAATAAAGAGAAAACAAGAATGGAATATCTCACCGTGGGAGAAATATGAAAGCTTCTTAAGTTGCCAACATGCAATGTTAAACCTTTACCAATCCTCAAAATCAATGTGATTCATCAGTAGCATTTTGGCCTGACCTAGGTTTTCCACTTTATTGGCAGATTCCTCTTTGACTACATGATTCACGGGTATAATCTCATTTAATAGTTATAATTTTCCCTCTCTGACCAGAGTCCATCTGTAAGGGAGAAGGCAATGTTGAAGAGACAAATCATGAAATCAGATTACTGAGAAAGCAGGAAGGGGTAGGGACCAGCACATACATGAGGCATCAGGCTTAAATTGGAGAAAGGATCTCATTGAGGCCAGGTAGAAAGCAGTAAAACCCAGCAATAAGCATAGTTGGTCTTGAACACTTTAGCAGCCATTTTAGCAGATGCTATTCATAGCTCTCTTTACTTTTCTATAATCTACACAATGACTCTGCAAATTGAGTAGTATTTCCTCACATGTCCTTAAAGGTAAATACAGTGCATCTCAGAGAGGTTTAGTAACTTAGCTAAGGTCACATGACTAGTAACTGGCAAGGTGAAGATTCAAACCTGAGGTTTCTTGATTCTAAAATCTGGGTCATAAAATGGCTTGATTATAAGCTACTTTAGGATAAGAACTGTGTTTTATGCTAGATCCTATAGCAGTGGTTCTCAACCAAGGGGTGATTTTGTGCCTCAAGGGACATTTAACAATGTGTAGATATATTGTTGGTTATTAACAACTGAGTATGTGAGGGTCACTAAGGGCATCCACTTGGAAGAGACCATGGATGTTGCTAAGTAGGCTATAGTGTACAGGGCAATCCCCAAATTTAGAAAATTATCTCAACAGGAAATGTCAGTACTGTGGAGACTGAGCAGCCTTGCTCTTTAGCTTATCTGTGTGCACATGCTCAGTCATGTCCAACTCTTTGTGACCCCATGGGCTGTAATTGGCCAGGCTTGTCTGTCCATGGGATTCTCCAGGCAAGAATACTGGAGTTGGCTGCCATTTCCCACTCCATTAGCTTATCTCTCCTAGCACAAATCCTTACAATGGCAGGTGTTGATTGATTGTAGAATTGAAAAGAGTGGCTTCTGATTCACAGAATAATTTAATGAAAATATGGAGGTCTGCCTTTCCATGCTGGGTTTAGAAAAATGATAGTCCTCGGACACTACTTGGTAGCACCATTGTGGGATCACATTCCATTTTTCTGGTAATGTACAAACAAACAAAGCAACTTTACCTGATTGCCATAAATCACAGTAGGGGGCATATGTTTTATTTACCATTTCGTGCCAATGTTCTCCAGGCACTTTGGTATTCAGACTCTTAAGCATTTAAGACAATTAAAACATTTAAATGCAGCAACAGACAAATATTTTTAAACTTAATTTTAAATGTTCTAGCAAATGGAGTATTCTGAATACCAATAGCTTGCTAATGCTGCAGCAAATCCCCATAGAAGCCCTGTGTTCTGGCCCTGGCTGACACATGATTATAATTAGCAAACACTAGGGAATCAGTTCATTCTCACCTCAGTAAATACCTATGCACTTACAGAGATCAAAAGAGAAAATGTCAGGAGTAGCTTTAAACAACAACAAAAAAAAGGACTCCACAGGCAATAGGATAAACCTGACCAGAAGCTAATATAAATAGGTGTGTTGAAAATTCTGAGCAGCTAAGATCTTGCTATATGCAAGCTCTCCTTCCCAATTCCTTCTAACACACCCATATCCATGTCTCCTAAACACATCTACCATTGATGGACATGTCCTGAATTTCAAAAGTGACTATGTCACTTATTTGTGCAAAAGTTTTGCCTATGTAATAAAATAGAAACTCTTTAGACTGAAATTCAAAGTCATAAACAATGTGGCCTCTTTCTACTTCTCAGCCCACTTAATCCTTCGGTTAAAACTTCATTCTCTTCAGTCCTGAATGTTCATTGGAAGGACTGATTTCCTTCAGGATTGACCGATTTGATCTCCTTTCAGTCCAGTTCAGTTCAGTTCAGTTGCTCAGTCGTGTCCGACTCTTTGTGACCCCATGGACCGCAGCACGCCAGGCCTCCCTGTCTATCACCAACTCCCGGAGTTTACCCAAACTCATGTCCATTGAGTCGGTGATGCCATCCAACCATCTCATCCTCTGTCATCCCCTTCTCCTCCTGCCCTCAATCTTTCCCAGCATCAGGGTCTTTTCAAATGAGTCAGCTCTTCACATCAGGTGGCCAAAGTATTGGAGTTTCAGCTCCAGCATCAGTCTTTCCAATGAACACCCAGGACTGATCTCCTTTAGGATGGACTGTTGGATCTCCTTGCAGTCCAAGGGACTCTCAAGAGTCTTCTCAAACACCACAGTTCAAAAGCATCAATTCTTCGGTGCTCAGCTTTCTTTATAGTCCAACCCTCACATCCATACATGACTACTGGAAAAACTATAGCTTTGACTAGACGGACCTTTGTTGGCAAAGTAATGTCTCTGCTTTTTAATGTGCTGTCTAGGTTGGTCATAACTTTCCTTCCAAGGAGTAAGCGTCTTTTAATTTCATGGCTGCAGTCACTCCTAAAGGAAATCAGTCCTCAATAGTCATTGGAAGGACTGATGCTGAAGCACCAATACTTTGGCCACCTGATGCAAAGAAATGATCCACTAGAAAAGACCCTGATGCTGGGAAAGATTGAAGGCAGGAGGAGAAGGGGATGTCAGAGGATGAGATGGTTGGATAGCATCACCGACTTGATGGACATGAGTTTGAGCAAGCTCCAGGAGTTGGTGATGGACAGGGAAGCCTGGAGTGATGCAATCCATGGGGTCGCAAAGAGTTGGACATGACTGAGTGACAGAACTGAACTGATTCCTTCTCCATGTACACACCATGGCCTCTTTCTTACTTCCTTTATCATAATCCTATTGCAATAGATAAATGTGTCAAACCAACACACTGTCTACCTTAAACTTACACAATGTTGTATATCAATTATATCTCAATTAAAAATGGCTTCCAGGATTCCCACCTTTATGCCCTTTATTTGATTTGTCCATTCATCATTCACTTATTAACTACCTATCAAACAAGCTTCCCTGGTGGCTCAGATGGTAAAGAATCTGCCTTCGAGGCAGGAGATCTGGGTTCAATCCCTGGGTCAGGA
The DNA here is from genome assembly GCF_054371585.1 of Giraffa tippelskirchi. Lineage (NCBI taxonomy): Eukaryota > Metazoa > Chordata > Mammalia > Artiodactyla > Giraffidae > Giraffa > Giraffa tippelskirchi. The sequence continues at coordinate 7,698,176 of NC_137289.1, read as the reverse complement.
AGATCCCCTGGAGAAGGAATTGGCAATCCACTCCAGTACTCTTGCCTGGAGAATTTCATAGACAGAGGAGCCTGGCAGGCTACAGTTCATGGGATCAAGAAGAGTTGGACACGACTGAGCAACTAATTTTATGCATCAGAAATGGTGAAAGGTGAGGTTACTAATCTCACAGATCTTACATTCACTGAAAGTCTATTAGGTAGGCCCTTAAATACAACCCTACAGTCCATGCTAAACAGGTAACTTTAGGTACCTCAAAATCCTGCAAGATACCCACAATCTTCCAGTTGATCAGAATGGGTCAGAGGTAAGTGCTTGGGTGCCCTAGAGGGAGGTCATTTACTAACTGTCCAAGTAGCAAAGATTTTCTTCTGGGTCTTAAGAGACAAAGAACAGAATCAAATGATGGCAGTCGCTTAAATTGAACTATCTGAAATAGGTTGTCCTAGGGAGGTGGGTTGGAGAAGGAAATGGCAACCCACTCCAGTGTTCTTTCCTGGAGAATCCCAGGGATGGAGGAGCCTAGTGGGCTGCCGTCTATGGGGTTGCACAGGGTCGGACACGACTGAAGCGACTTAGCAGCAGCAGCAGCAGGGAGGTGGGGCAGGGAAGGCACTTCACAATCACACACTGATGAGGAAACACAGGAAAAAAAAAACAAGTCTAGAGAAAGAGGCAAGGGAATGGAAGAGAAAAGGCAGAAATGAAAGACCACAAGCTCCTAGAGACACCATGAGAGACTCCTATGAAGAGCCTACTTTGTGTTGGATTAAAAGAGTTTATTTTTCTTGAAGGCAAATATAAAAAAAATATATATTACCACTCCTGAGTGGCTGAATTATGGATGACATTATGAGCAATTTCTATATTTTCCAAAATTTATGCCATGGTCCTCTATGGGTCTTATAATTTGATAAATATTCACCCATTCATTCAACAATACTTATTAAACACCTAATATGTGTCATGCCCTGCCCTGGGCTCTAAATATGTATCACTGAAAAAAATACAGGCAAGGTCCCTGTGTGCTCAGCTGTGTCTGACTCTTTGTGACCCCATGCATGGACTGTAGCCCACCAGACTCCCTTGTCCATGGGCTTTCCCAGGCAAGAATACTGGAGTGGGTTGCCATTTCCTCCTCCAGGGGATCTTCCCAACCCAGGGATCAAACCCACATCTCTTGAATCTTCTACACTGCCAGACAGATTCTTAACCACTATGCCACCTGGGAAACCCCAAGGTTCCTACTATACTATAGCTATTAGAATTCATAATTTACCACATTTCCTCCCTCCTGCACCACTGTCAAAGCACATGATTTCCTACAGAAACCAAATGACTTCAGATGACTTGCTTTATTTGACTTGCTTCAAAGAGGTTAATGTAGGCACATGTTTCTTAATAGAGTATATAGTAAGATTGGAAGCTGAAAACTTTCTCCTAAAATGTCATAAAATCTTGTGAAAGAAAATGTTAATAAATTCATAAATAAAAATATAAACTTTCTTTGTAGATCCCTACTCAAGTTCACTAAGGTTGTTTGCAATCTTGGTTATTTGAGTTGAATTCCTATTGACTAAAAATATGGTTTACCTTATGATAGGCAGGCTGCAATATGTATATGTATGTATGTGTGTGTATGTGTGTGTATTACTAGAATCACTATATTAAAGCAATATTCTGGAGATTCTAAAGCATACAGTCTGCTTTCTATCCACACCCCCCACCCAATTTGTTGGTCGTATTGTTTTACATTAACCAGATAAGCAACATTTTTTAAAGGCAGCTGTAACTGTTTCAAATACATTGTAGATATTTCTAACTCTTTGAAAAGTGTAGACAAGAACAGAACAAAGACAGCCTGTGATGATCTAAAACATATCTCAGGAAAGTTATCCGCCTTGGAACCCTAGAGTTTGCTTTGCGGTAACAACCTATTTTCAAGGACAAAGAGTTCGTACAAAAAGATACAATTTGCTGAGTAATATGAAGAATATAAAGTGTAATTATAGTTTTATCAGTATAACAAGATATTCTTCAAATAATTTTTTGAAAGTTAACAACAGGATTCTACTTGGTTTTTTGATTCATAGTGGCCTTAAATACAAGCTGTTAACCTGCAATTGTTCCTGGGTATATGCATAGCTAAAGAAAAACACTGCAAAAGAATTCTCAAAAAATGGAATAAGCCCATGCATAACATGCAGCAATTTATCTTGAAATTGACCAAGAAATTGGGGTTAAAGTTTTTATGTGGGTTTTTTTTAAATTGAACCCACACCCCCATTTCCTCTGTAATTGCAGAAAAAGGGAAACTTTGATGAACTTTGGTTTAATTTGTAGTTGAACATAAATAGAATACTACCTAGTTTCATCTATCACAAAGGACATAAGTACTGGTGAATATTCATTCGATATAAATTTGTTCCCTATTTCAGACCGGGACTTGTGCCTGGTGGGAAAAATGTCTCTTCCTAGTCCCTATCAATATCATTTACTTACGCAGTTTTGCTTTGTTAAGAGAGAGACAGAATAAGGAGCTTTGAAAGTAAGAAATTAGACATTTGTTGAAAATTTAGTGTGTTTCAGGCACGTTACTGTACGTTATATCCATTTCTTCATTGGATCTACTCAACAATTCCATTAGGCAGGTACTATTTGCATCCCTGTTTTACAGATAACTAAACAGAGAGGGTAAATAACTTGCCCAAGGTCACAAGGCTGATATGCAAAAAAGGCTAGGACTTGAATCTCAGACAGTCCATCTGCAAGCCCCTACTCTAAACTATTATGCTATGCTAATTAAATGCAGAAATGGGATACTTTTAAATTTATTCAGTACCTCTTTGTTGACGACTACTCTGCACATACCAGGCTTGGACTAGGTGCTATATAAATGAACAGGATGTGTTCTCTGCCCTTGAGGAGCTCAAGGTCCTATGGAGGAGACTAATATATTAACAAATGAGTATAAAGTGAGATAACCGTAATAGTAAAGGGTATGTACTACATAGTCTGGGAACGCCAACAGGAGGATAACCATCTGTGTTTGGTGGCTGGAGAGAGACTTCACAGTGGATAGGGGCATTTCAAAACTGACTTGAAGGAAGCCTGGTTGCTAGGCAACAAGAGAGGAGGAGAGTTTGGAGGAATGATGGCGGGGTGGATCCACTTTAGGCCAAACATATGCCACACATGAAAATATTTTTGTGGCAGTAATCCAAAATTATTTAGTGTAACAGGCTCAGTGGCAGAGGTAAGGCTAGAAAGTTAGGAAGAGTACACAGTCTAATGAAAGGTTCCTTTGAGAGAGACAAAGAAACTGTGCTGTTTATCACATGACCACTTAATCAGGCAGAGTTCCATCCCCCGCTCCCTGCCCTGCCCCCTCAAAACTGGGGATTAAGGCTGCTGTTGCACTGTGAACTTTGTGTGTTTTCTTTGGGAAAGGAGAAGTGAAAAAAAGAAGAAACTGTGCAGAATGGCTATCAGCATATTTATGGTATTTTAGAGGTCAGACTCTAAGGTCTTCAAAACAATATGCATTGAAAGATATAGGTCCTGTCACCAAAGTGGGGAAGACCCTCTACAAGGTGAGGCTGTGATTGATCACAATGCCAACTCCAAGGCAATGCCTCAGCATTTACTACTCACATGAGCAGAGAATCAGCAGCAGCCTGCACTGCCCAGAAAAGAATACTTAAAGAGAGAGATAAGGGAAAGCTCCATGGCAGTTAAAGTAAGTTGTGATTTCACAGGTTAAAAGGATGCTTGTACAGTTTATATGATATTCCGTCTATTCAGGATAACAAGTGAAAGTCCTACAATTCTTAGCTCCAAACTCTTCTGAATAGCTTTTTTTTTCCTGTAGGATTTGGTAGGATTGAGACGACACATGAGTGCACATGCATGTCCTCTTATGTGTACATGTGGACATAGACATAAAGACACTGTCTTCAGAAGAGGAGGGTATGCTGAAACTGACCCCAACCTTTTGGGTTTACTTTTTCCTCTAAAGAAATGTGAAAAGTTTGCCATTTTATAAGAGATCTCTAATTTGACCCTAGGTACTTCCTTTTCAGCCTAGTGAAGGAATTGCTACGGTTATGTAAGAGGGAAAGCGTTATTAAAAACTCTATTCTCATAGAGTTATGTATGGTCAGCAGGAGCTCTTCCTTAGAGAAAATTAACTCAGGCCTGCCTATGGGATCATAAGCTGAGTTTTAGGTTTTTGTTTTTCATTCAACTTTTTCTAATTTAACTTTCTTTTTGTTATTTTCATTGGCCTAGAAAGATTCATAAGTGAGTTTACCTTGATGTAGATCTACCCTCCCTGTGTGCTCAGTCATGTCTGACTCTTTATGACCCCATGGACTGTGACCCATCAGGCTCCTACATCCATGGAATTTTCAAGGCAAGCATGCTGGAGTGGGTTGCCTCCTCCAGGGGATCTTACTGACCCAGGGATTGAACCCACATCTCTTGCATCTCCTACATTGGCAGGTGGATTCTTAACCACCATGCCACCTGGGAAACTCCATATCTACCCTCAGTTGTTTACAAATAAAATTTTGTATTTTTTTAATGACCTGGATATTAGCCAGAGGGAACAGAACAAGTTCAATATATACTAAAGAAAAGACAGTTTCTGGCTTAGGAAAAAAATATGCTAATAATTGTATTAGTAAAGGCTGTTTTAAAATCTGTCAATATCACAATCAAGTAGTTAAAAAGAGGGGGGTGATTCAGCCCTTTTAACAACTGAATGCCTTCCTGGCCCCTCAATAGTACTATAGATCTTTTCTTTTTTAAAAAACATTGACACAATTCTTCACAGTCTGATTGGTGTATTAGTCTGTCCCTGAAGTAGTCAGTCTAGACTCATGGTTGTAATAAACAGTTACAAAAGTAACTATGGTGGTATGCTCCACACAGTCAATAAAGAATCAAGGCTTCTTCAAAGAGTGAATCCACTGTCCCTTAAGGCCTAAGAAAAATCCCATTTACCCAGTTTAAAAATGGGAGAGTGCACAGAGGATCACACAGAAGTATTTTGGAGCCAGCCCTGAATGTGAGGTCCATCACTTCAGTCTACACTCCATCTTCCAGAATTCAATCAAATGTCTCCAAATGATTATGGTGAGGATGGGAAACATGGTATAGTTGTGAGTCCATAAGGAAAAGGAAACAGAATTTGCTGACACATAGTCATTTTTCCTTTTAAAATCCCTTTCCAGTAATTGTTTTGCTTTCAGGGCAGGTTTTTAGGAAACTAGAAGGAGGTTTTAGAGAACTGCTAAGCAGCACAGTACCTATAGCTAAGAAAACTGAGTTGTTTACTTAAAATTGGTTGAGAAGGTAGATCTTAAGTGTCCTTAACACACATCATTATCATCAGGGAGCAGGAAGTAACTTTGGGAGGTGATGGATATGTCTAGAGTCTTGTTGGTGGTGATTGTTTTAGGAGTACATCAAAAGTCAAAGTCAAAGTCAAAGTCACTCAGTCATGTATGACTCTTTGCAACACCATAGACTATAAAGTGCACGGAATTCGCTGGGCCAGAATACTGGAGTGGGTAGCCTTTCCCTTCTCCAGGGGATCTACCCAACCCAGGGATCGAACCCAGGTCTCCCACATTGTGGGCAGATTCTTTACCAGCTGAGCCACAAGGGAAGCCCCAATGTATCAAGTCATATACATTAAATCTGCACAGCTTTTTACATGTCAATCATACCTTAATAAAATGGCTTCTGCAAAAAGAACTTTTCACTGAGCTCTCTTCAGTACTCACACTTACTCTTCTTCAAGAAGAAAAGTTGACAACAGAAATGCAACATTTAGAATCTGACAATGCCATGCTATGTCTGTATTTTCTTATGGCAGTTTGATAGTCTGGTAGAAATGAAGCATTCAGGTTAAACAATGTGGAAGTTAGAGGTGCCAAATATGGGGGAAAAGTCATCATAGGCGTTGTCAAAATTTTAACATGAGATCTTATAATAATCATAAAAAGAAATATATGCAGTAGTGACATTTTTTATCACACAGAGATTGCATGGGTAATTTGATAATAATTGTGGGCCCTCTCCACAGGAATGCAAATATACATATACAAGCAAAAAATGTGAATAAAATTTCAAGACATTAGCATACCCTTAGTTAAGAACTATTGCTTAGATCATAAAGGACAAAGCACTGTGGGACATACACATTTTTATGGCCAAAGAAGTTTATATATTAAGGGGCTTACTTTCTTAGGACATTATTTTACATTAATCACCAGTATCAAGAGCATCTCAATATTTAGTCTAGAAAAAGAGTCAACAAACTTTTCTCTGTAAAGGGCTAAATGGCAGATATTTTAGGCTTTTTCTGTTCATACTATTTAACTTGCACTAATATAGCATGGGAGCAGACATAGATAATTCCGAAACAATTGAACACGACTGTATTCTGATAGAATTTTATTTACGATAGCAAGTGGCAGGTCAGATTTGATCTGTGCAACATAGCTTCCTAACCTCTGCTCTAGAGTAATCACCCATGGATGTTCTAAAGTTTTTACCAGGTGACCAACCAAATGTAAGTTTGAATATCTCAAGGATGGAGAGCTTAGTACCTCCAAAGAAAGACTCTAAAACATTAGGACAACACTGAGTATAACCCATGATAACACTCTTTTTTTGAGAACATAAAAACATATAAATATCACTTTCATTCAAAAAATATTTGAATGCCTATTATATGTAAGGCCAGTATAGCACTGGAAGACATAGCTATATTTTATTGAGTAGTCTTTTAATGTAGTGTGCTGCTGCTGCTAAGTCAATTCAGTCGTGTCCGACTCTGTGTGACCCCATAGACGGCAGCCCACTAGACTCCGCCATCCCTGGGATTCTCCAGGCAAGAACCCTGGAGTGGGTTGCCGTTTCCTTCTCCGGTGCATGAAAGTGAAAAGTGAAAGTGAATTCGCTCAGTCGTGTCCGACTCATAGCGACCCCATGGACTGCAGCCTACCAGGCTCCTCCGTCCGTGGGATTTACCAGGCAAGAGTACTGGAGTGGGTTGTTAATGTAGCATATTCTCACATTAATACTTTTCCATTGAAAATAAGTGTAATGCATATTAGAAAAATGGCTTACATTGTATGAACTGATAAGGCTGAGGAAGAGGCTGGCAATTTAGTTCACATGAAAAGATTAATATATCCTAATATGGTGCTTTCAGGAAATAGTAAGTAAAGAAAAAGAAATCTATATATACATGCTGCAAGGATGCTGAACACTCCATAATAATGGACATACTATATGCTCTATGCATGTTTTACCCAAATGGATACTATGACTTCAACAATTCAAACAGGACACTAGAGGAGAAACAAAACAAACTAGGAGAATAAATACTTATCCTCAAATATAGTAGAGAACAAGAAGTGTTTGCAGAAAGAAAATGGATCTAGGAGAAAAGGAAGAAAACTATCTAGAGAGAAGAAAGAGTTATAAAAGTCAATATCATGTGGTTTGTAATATCATGTATGAAAGCCACCCATAAAACAAGAAGAGAAAATTATGCACCAAAAGAATTATAAAACAGGTATAAAGTTTTTTCTCATGGCTTTCCTGGTGGCTCAGCAGTAAAGAATCCACCTGCCAATGTAAGAGACAAAGGTTCGATCCCTGGGTTGGGAAAATCATCTGGAGAAGGAAATGGTGACCCACTCCAGTATTCTTGCCTGGGAAATCCCATGAACAGAGGAGCCTTGTGGACTACAGTCCACGAGGTCTCAATGGACATGAATTTGAGCAAACTCCAGGACATAGTGGAGGACAGAGGAGCCTGGCGTGCTGCAGTCTATGGGGTTGCAAAGAGTCTCAGACATGACTTAGCGACTGAAAAACAACAGAAGTTCTTCTCATGTAACATGAGTCCAGAATCTCTGGAGAAATGGCACCGTAAAGTCATGTAAAATACCGTGAATGAAAAATAAACCCTTAAGGTGGGTGGTATCATATTACTATTCCAGGAGGAAGAAAATTGCATGGCTTTTGGGAAAAGTGTCTACCTACAGACAAAGGGAGATATCTAAATACCTGAGAGGGCAGCAGAAATATTCTAAGACTGAACTTCAAAGGATAGGGAGTATAGAAGACACCAGAAGCAGATGAAGGATTGTATATTGTGAAAGGCGACCATTGATTTCAACAGGAGTAAGTAAGGAACAGGGTTAGAAACAGTACTTTGGATCTCAGAAGCAAGGAGGTGATTCAAAAGACAACTGCAAAACACATGATATGAGGGGATAAGGATCTATACAAAGGTGGAGATGGAAAGGAACAGATAAACATAAAAGATACCACAGGAAGAAGATATGCAAAATTTAGAGCTTTACTAAATGGGGGGATGAGAATGGCACAAAGTCAGGTTCTTATCTTCTACTAAATATCCTTAGCTAACTTAGCACATGATTAAAATCCACTGGTCCCAATTCTTACTTTGATTAGGTATATAGGGTTTCAGAAGACAGTAAGCTATGGAGAAGTAGATCAAATTTTAATTTATAAGTGTGAATCATACTAATTCCAATTTGCCTCTATGGTCCATAAATCTCTCAGTCTTTCTGTAAATTAGGTTCGTGTTCTCTCACTGGGCATTGTTAAATCTGACAAAACATAAACTAATCACTGTAATTTAATAAGGAAGTTTTACTGCCAGCCATCAGTATTTACTTTCCTAGGGGAAAGACAACTGGAAATGTTGGAGTTTAGAAGAGACTCAAAGGAAGCATTTGCTTTCATACTTCAGCAGTTAAGTAAATCTTTGGTTGTGCTATGGCTGTTAGGTTAAAAAAAAAAAGTCCAGGTAGTATTTTTCAAATTCATTAGAATTCCATAAGTAATGTCACAAGGTTAAATTACAAAGCCAAATTCATAAAAATAAATTGCAAAATTATGATCGTCAATGTATTTTATTCACTGATCACAAAATTACACCATTCTATAGTAGATGTTGCCAATTTTTTTAAAAGATTAATCTGTATATAAAAATGTATTGCACTTTATTTTAATGCATTCTATTTATTGTTATATATTTGCTCTTGATTTACCCTCAATCTTTAAAAGTGAAACAGGGAGACAGAGGTTAAGTGGGTCATAAAAGATCAAATAGTGAGTTGTAAAGAAGTTAGGTAAGTGCAGAATACCCATTCACCTTCCTCAGAAAGGTGGGGTGAACCACACTCTAGCTGGGTACTCCTGCTTTATCCATTACCCAGAAATCCCTGGAAACAATGCATCTAATAACCGCCTCCTCAGCCTCACACAGAATCACCATAAACAAGTAGAGCTGTTAGAAGCCAATCTCCAAACATTTTGCAAAGACAAATTCATTACTAAGAATTATCTTTTGTTCTTTTTCAAATTTGCTGGTCATCTTGTATACTCTCTCATTGATTGCTAATTTGACTGCATTCAGTTTTCATTTCTTTAAACATTGCTTCAATCATGACTTTACATTATATATAGGGAGTCCTTATAGATACAAAGTCTAAAACTTTTAGGGATTTTTAATTGTGTTTTTTTTTTAATTCTCATTCATGATCAATTAATTCATGTTTTTGGTGGTGCTTTATTTTGACTGAATTTAACTGGTCAGAACACTGAAGATCTCAATGGGAGTTGCTTTCCTCCAAAGAGAGCTGGTATCTCCTTTTATCAGAAGACAAGGAATACTTAGGCATCTGTGATACTATGACACTTAGACTTCTTCAGCGATGTGGAATGAATGCAGAAGTCTTTCATCTCTTGCATATTGCAGGGGCAAGGAGAAGGTAGGGCAGCCTCAGATCCAAAAATACAATTGACCTGTGCACACAGAGTAACTCCAAATTTCATGTTCGCTTACCACTCACCTTTAGAAGTTTTGGTTCACTGATTTTCTGTTTCATTAGTCTCCTTTCTGAACCCTTAGAGGCTTTCATTGCTTACATGAAACATGGTGGTGCTTTAACAGTTTGTTTTGATTTATCCATCATCTATTTTTATTTTATTGGAAGAATTCTTAAGAATATCAAGTCCATCATTCTGACCGAAGTAGCATTCATTCGAAAATTTTGGATAGTCTCAATCTTACATGCTAACAAGAACTCGTAATTGAGTTATACCTCCTTGACGGAGGATGTCAGGTTTTAGGGAAAGCTCAATGTTAACCCTATAAACACAGAGCTGAGGGGATGAGTCACAGAATTTGGCCTCACTTTATACCACTGGTACATGCTCATGATGATATTTATGTCTTTACTTTGCTAATGCTATAATTTAGCAGTATACCAACCAGTTTTAAAGCATATATATTTTCTTCCTTCCCTATTTTTTTTTTTTAACTGCCTTCTCTCCTATGCTCTCGTGTGAATGTGCAGCTGCAGTATCTGGTAGTAATATATAAGAGATAATGCTTTTATGACATTCTCTATTCAAGGACATGCCAGACATGAACCTAAATAATTCTGATATAGGGCTGACTATGATAAGTGCTATTATAGCAAGTATATAAAGATAAAATGGCAGCTTGGGGGAGAGAAAAGTTCACCATGACTGATGAGGGATAAACAAATGTGTTCTCTTATATTTTATTCATCTCTCCAAAATTTGAGAATACATTTTACAGATTTTTTAAATTAAACATATCTTTCATGTATGATTGAAGATTCCTTTTAAACAATTCGTTTTGTTAATAGATTGCTTCTGAACCATTTTTATACAAGTCCAAAATCTGTCATTTTTCTTTTAATTTTATTTAAAATAAACCATTAGTGATTAAATATATGACTTGAACCAGCTCCTTCCATGTTATAAATTTTGTTTGTAACAATAAAATGAAGCCCATAACACAGTATACTAGGATTTTCACAGTAATATATTTCTGACAATACTTCTCTGAGTTTAAGTGATTGTTAACATTGAAGTACTACAGACCTTAGCATTATCAGAGGTACAATCAAATGAGGATTCGAACAGAAATTGAATGCAGCTCTTACTGCTAGAAGCTCCACATTGAGGCTTTCCTTTGTAATCTACAGAAGAGGGGCTGGGCCTCAAAATAGAGAAATTGCTGTCCTTTTCTGTCATAGTTGGGGAGAAGGAAATGGCAACCCACTCCGGTATTCTTGCCTAGAGAATCCCAGGGACAGAGAAGCCTGGTGGGCTGCCATCTGTGGGGTCACATAGAGTCAGACATGACTGAAGCAACTTAGCTGCAGCAGCAGCCACCATAGGATCATAAATATTCTTCATCTCAAGTTATCTCTTCTCATTTAATCTTCATATTCTGTGTGCAATGTCAATGCATATGTATCCAGAAAGGGAATTTAAAAAAAAAAAAAAAAAAAAACACTGCTATAAGAAATCACTGCCATCAATTTTGAAATGTATAGCAAAGTATGAAGATTATAAATTTGACTATCTTCTGCAAGCCAAAGACTTATATTTCAACTGTTAAAAAAAAGAATCCTGAAATCTCGTCACTTTAGCTCCATGGCTCATACTTCATGAAGCACAAACTGAGGGTACACTGTTTCTCCTGAAGCACATTAGGGCCATATAGACAGACAGGATATTACTATACAAGAGCTCCAGCCCTATCTTTCAATTAGCCAAGTCAACCAGGTTCAGTAAGTCATACAAATATTAATACCTAATATTTATTAGATGTTTTTCTGGAACTCTCTTGATTTTTCAATGATCCAACGGATGTTGGCAATTTGATCTCTGGTTCCTCTGCCTTTTCTAAATCCAGTATGAACATCTGGAAGTTCACAGTTCACATACTGTTGATGCCTGACTTGGAGAATTTTGAGCATTACTTTGCTGGTATGTGAGATGAGTGCAATTCTATGGTAGTTTGAGCATTCTTTGGCATTGCCTTTCTTTGGGATTGGAATGAAAACAGACCTTTTCCAGTCCTGTGGCCACTGCTGAGTTTTCCAAATTTGCTGGCATAGTGAGTGCAACACTTTCTCAGCATCATCTTTTAGGATCTGAAATAGCTCAACTGGAATTCCATCACCTCCACTAGCTTTGTTAACAGTGATGCTTCCTAAGGCCCACTTGACTTTGCATTCCAGGATGTCTGGCTCTAGGTGAGTGGTCACACCATTGTGGCTATCTGGGTCATGAAGATCTTTTTTGTATAGTTCTTCTGTGTATCCTTGCCACCTCTTCTTATTATCTTCTGCTTCTGTCAGGTCCATACCATTTCTCTTCTTTATTGTGCCCATCTACTTCTGCTTTATTATCTACACCAAAGCCTTTGACTGTGTGCATCACAACAAACTGTGGAAAATTCTTAAATAAATGGATATACCAGACCACCTGACCTGCCTCCTGAGAAATCTGTATGCTGGTCAAGAAGCAACAGTTAAAACTGGACATGGAACAACAGACTGGTTCCAAATTGGGAAAGGAGTACGTCAAGGCTGTATATTGTCACCCTGCTTATTTAACTTATATGCAGAGTACATCAGGAGAAATGCTGGGCTAGATGAATCACAAGCTAGAATCAAGATTGCTGAGAGAAATATCAATAACCTCAGATACGCAGATGACACCACCCTTATGGCAGAAAGCGAAGAAGAACTAAAGAGCCTTCTGATGAAAGTGAAAGAGAGTGAAAAAGCTGGCTTAAAACTCAACATTCAGAAAACTAAGATCATGGCATCTGGTCCCATCACTTCATGCAAATAGATGGGGAAACAATGGAAAGAGTGAGAGACTTTATTTCCTTGGGCTCCAAAATCACTGCAGATGGTGACTGAAACCATGAAATTAAAAGATGCTTGCTCCTGGGAAGAAAAGCTCTGACCAACCTAGACAGAATATTAAAAAGCAGAGACGTTACTTTGCCAACAAAAGTCCATCTAGTCAAAGCAATGGTTTTTACAGTAGTTATGTATGGATGTGAGAGTTGGACTATAAAGAAAGCTGAGTGCCGAAGAATTGGTGCTTTTGTACTGTGCAATTGTAGAAGACTCTTGAGGGTCCCTTGGACTGCAAGGAGATCCAACCAATCCATCCTAAAGGAGATCAGTCCTGAATATTCATTGGAAGTACTGATGCTGAAGCTGAAGCTCCAATACTTTGGCCACCTGATGTGAAGAACTGACCCATTGGAAAAGACCCTGATTCTAGGAAAGTTTGAAGGCAGGAGTAAAAGAGGATGACAGAGGATGACATGGATGGATGGCATCACCGACTCTATGTACATGAGTTTGAGTAAGCTCCAGGAGTTGTTGATGGACAGGGAAGCTTGGCGTGCTGCAATCCATGGGGTCACAAAGAGTCAGACATGACTGAGCGACTGAACTGAACCGAATATTTGTTAAGTATCAAACACATTGTGGACATTAAATGTATTATTCCATTTAAATAGTCATCAAAATCTCTGGAATAGTTACTAGTATTATTTTAGCCAATTTAACATACAAGAAGGTAAGAAATTTTCCACTGTCCATTTGATCTAAGAAACCATATTCTCCAAGTCTAAGACAATAAGTAGTAATGATACAAGAGTCAAAGAGTATTTATTAGGTCAGCACCAGGAGCACATGACTATGTGTTCCACCATAGGAAAACTCACTGAGACAGAATTCTAGTCCACAGAGATGTCTTAAGAGACCTTTATACCACAAATTACCTTTTCTCTTCTCTGGTGCAGAGAGGTTACTATGTGATCAAAGAAGTCATCTTAGTAGGGATCATTGCAGACCTCACTGAGGGTAGGTCTGGGCTGCACTATGAACACCTAGACTTTGGAGGCAAATCAACCCAGGTTCCAGTCCCACCTCTAGCCCTTACTAATTGCAAAAAGTTGTTAACCTCTCTGAGCTGTAAAAGGAGAAAAAACATGGACATCTATGGTTCTCTAAGACTAATTACCTTCAGCTACAAAAAGCAGTAAATGATAATTATTTTTTAGGCTGATTCAAGAATGGAAATAATGCATGGACAGACCCTCATAGTATTGGGTGCATGACAAACACTCAAAAAATGAATACTGCAGTACTACAGTTAGACATCAGTCTTTATACGTTACAACTCCATATAAACTGAACTTTCAATCAGTATGCATTCAGACCCTTATTCCCACTTCCCTATAGTAGCTAGCAAACAAGTATTTCAATCTATCACATGGTAGTACATCTGCAAACCAACCAATGCAGTTTGGTTTTATACAGTCTATCCATCGATCCCTTTAAAAGACCTGCATGTGGCATCTATAATATATCTGGTGTCATTCTATGTATTGGGAATGCAACAGTCAACAAAACAACATGGTTCCTGCTTGTAGGGAACTTAAAATCTATAAGAAGAACCATTTCCTAAAGGAAAAATCTCAGATAAATTTATAGTAATAGTGGAAACTGCTATGAAGGAAAGTTGCATGGATCATATTATTGACACAATTCTTGTCTTCATAGTGCCAATGGTCTAGCAGGGAATACATCAGCTCAAAAAGCAGCTACAATAAATAACGTGATAAGTGCTATAATAGGAGCTGTATAAAGTGCTTGTGACAGAAGACAGGAGAAACTGGCCCAGTCTAGAGAGAGGTTGGAGTGTGGGGTGGGGAAGGAAATGGCAACCCACTCCAGTATTCTTGCTTGGAGAATTCCATGGACAGAGGAGCCTGGTGGGCTCCAGTCCATGGGGTTGCAAAGAGTCAGACACGACTGAGCAACTGTCACTCACTCACTCAGATAGAGGTTGGGGATCAGGAAAGGAAGCTTCTCATAGTGATGTTTAACCACAACCAGGTGTGAAGAGGGAAAGGAATGTTCTAGATAGAGAAAAATGTATGGTGAAGGCTGTGAGGCCAGAGAGAACCCAGTGCATTTAAAGAACTGAACAAAGTTTAATACAATTTAAAAGATGATTGAGAAAATGGGGGAATGAGGAGATACTAGTTAAAGGGTACAAAGTTTCAGTTACACAGGATGAATGAGTTCTGGAGACCTAAGGTACAGCATGGTGACTATAGTTAACAATACTGTGTGCTTGACTTGAAATTTGCTAAGAGGGTAGATATTAAGTGTTTTCACTAAAAAAGAAAGGATAAAAGGTAAATATTGTGTGGTGATGGGTATGTAAATTAGCTTGACTGTGATGATCATTTCACAGTATACATATATCGAAACATCAACACACACACTACACACACTAGAAGTTATCAATGATAACAGGACCATGGTGAGTCCACAGATATGATGGGGGACTGAGACGGAGGGGAAGAACAACACATTATTAAGGATGAAGAGATAGACCAAGAGACTCATGGACAGTGAAGTCCGCTAGGACCATGATCAAACTAGGGATGGACAGGAATACAGTGAGCTGGTGACAAATGATTGAAAACTCACAGGTAACTGATTAGAACTGTGCCACGCAATGCTGCAGCCACTAGTCACATGTAGTTTCAAATAAACTGTGGCAAATAAAATATATTTTCAAAATCCATATTTCTTTTTACTTGTTTAATGTAGTACCAATTTAATGTAGTACCAGTACCAGAAAACTTAAATTTATATATATGGTTTGCAAGTGTGGTTCAGATTATGCTTCTATTGAACAGTGCCTGATACTACAAAGAAATATAGAGAATGCTTTAGCTGAATAAAATGATGCTTCAGAAGCTAGGGATGTTTTATATATTATACAGCAATACCTCTTGATGCCATTTTCTCAATGTTTTGCTTGTCTGTGCCTTTATCATGTCATAAAGATGAGTAGGAAATGAAAGTGCCAATACTCATGTAAATATGATTGTGATGAAATTGACATAATTACCTACACCAAAACAATCTCTTAACTTGAATCGAATTCTCACTGACCAATATTTCATAGTTGAAAACACAGATACTCTCTTGCCACTACGTAAAAACAGATCTGTAGGCGGTTTCTGGGAGGATCCTAAACTTCTCTGTCACTCTGATGTCATGCCTTTGCCCTTGTGTTGCTGAGTGAGCTGAGGACTGGCCTGTATTTCCATGAAAGAAAGTGAAAGTGAAGTTGCTCAGTCGTGTCTGACTCTTTGCGACCCCATGGACTGTAGCCTGCCAGGGTCCTCTGTCCATGGGATTCTCCAGGCAAGGATACTGGAGTGAGTTGCCATTTCTTTCTCCAGGGGATCTTTCCAACCCAGGGATCGAACCTGGGTCTCCTGCACTGCAGGCGGACTCTTTTATGAGTGATAAAATATATGTCTGCAATTGGGTTTACTGAGAGCAAACCTCAGGTAGAGAAGTTCTCTCCATTGTTTAATTTTCTAAAATTCTCTGTGTTAGGAGGTGGGGAAGGGAAAAGCAGTGTAGTCATAGTCAGTAAGAAAATACCATTTTCCCCTGATTTTTACCCTTAAAGTCTTCCCATTCCATTGTTCCCAGGATGAAGTAAAAGAAAAAAGGAACAGAAGAGCAAAACTGGAAAGCTAGAGATAGATCATTCAAAACTGTGCCTGAAAGACAAGGTGTAGTTCTGTTGCAAATGAAAACAGTTAATTACTGATTGAAGAATCAGAGCTAATTTTTTAAATCCAACCACCCAAATGCAGAGAAATCCACAAATCCTTTTGTAACAGATTTACATGTTTGTAACATGTTCACTATATTAGAATCTCTGGCAACAGGGTCAGTGAATCTGCATTTTTAACAAAGTCCCCAGATAATGCAAAAGTATATTAAAATGTAAGAATGCTAGCCTTGTCAAAACTGCCCATTCTATTAATAATGAACTTGAGACCCAGAGAATCTTAGTGACTTACCCAAGGTCACACAGCCAAGTAATTGGCAGACCAGGGCTCAAGCTCCTAATCCCTATTTTTAAGACTATTTTGAATGACTCAATACTGCACTGCTCACCCTATTTTAGGTAATAATCTCTATTAATGGAGTCTCCATGTCTCCTTATACTTTTGACAGTTTTTTTTAAACTGCTTCTTCATGCTAAGCTAAAAATTTACAAAAGAGTCAGAGAGATTCAGAATAGAAAGTTATCACAAAACTATTTTTCTTGAACAGGGCTCTAGAATGAATCATCTCTATAGCATCCTCATCAAATGCCTGCCTGTGTTACCTGTCCAGCCCCTAAAAGCATATACTCATTGTTACCCATGCTTTAGGCACACTTCCAGTGTCTGTATCTCTTAAATTGTCATACCCAGATGTATGATGTAAGCTCCAGATGTAATCTGTCCAGCAGGAAAAAGAATCCCTTTCCTTGAGAAAGACAAATACCACATTATATCACTGATATGTGGAATCTAAAATATGACACAAATGAACCCATCTACAAAACAGAAACAGACTCACAGACATAGGAAACAGAGTTGTGGTTGCCAAGGGGGAAGGAAGGATTGAGAGTTTGGGATTAGCAGGAGCAAAATATTATATAGAGAATCGATAAACAAGGACCAGGAAACTATACAGCACAGGAAACTATATTCAATATCTTGTAATAACCTATAGTGTAAAAGAATATAAAAAAGAATGCATATATTTGTATAAAACTGAATCACTTTGCTGTGCATTAGAAATTAATACATTATAAATCAACTATACTTCAATAAAAAAATAAATTTATAAAAAACCTGTCCTTGTCCTGGACACCACATTCAGATACATCGACACACCTATAGGTTCTCTCTTACCTGGACTTTGGCTCTGTCATGTTAATTCAATGTCCTGAATGCCATTTTCTCTCTACCTCACAATCAGCCACCAAAGAATTTCTTTTTAATATAAACCTGATCATGTTGCTTTGCTGCTCACAAACCTTGGGTTGATCCTAATTGCTTGTTGGCCTACAATTCAAGGATCTTCACAGTTTTAATTTTGTATTTGAATTACTTACAGGCCTGTCTCCCTGGCTATCTGTGATTTCCATGAGGCAGCAAATGGATCTTACTCCTATTTTGACCTAAATTTTCCTTGGTCCTAAACCACCTGCTTGTACCTACCCAGGACTATACCTTTTGTGTGTGTGTGTATGTGTGTGTGTGTATACATATATTTATATAAACATATAAAATTGTGTATATATATATATATATATGTGTATATACACACGTAAAATCCACTGTTATTATCTGCAATGAAAATCTCCGTGGAAAGGAACTGAACATCCTTATGTGTGATTATATCTGTTACATGCTGAGTTTTAAACAAGGCATGTATCCAACTCATATCTGAATATTTATAACTTCGGGATGCTTGCATTTCAAATTCAAATGGGAACAAGTTTTATGAAGCCAATACCCTATTCTCCTGAGATCAAAGTACATTTGTTCTAAATGGGAAACAATTATCTTTAAATTAAGTTATTGGAAAATATCACAGAAAAGAAATTATCTGTAAATTAAATGATCTACCAAAAGGTATGAAAAATAATTAGGAATGAATTTGAAAAATTACCCAAATATGAATATGTAATACTATCTAGCCAATTGTCCCCAAATCAAATGATGAGTTCAAGGATGCAGAGATCATTTGCAAAAATAAAATATCACTATCCTCTGCAAGTAATAAATACCAGGCCTACTTTGACTAAAACTTTATGTTCTTTTACCAGCTCTACTGGGAGAATTCTTCTCTTAGATTGGAATTTCCCTTCTACTTTTTATGCTGTTAGAAATGCAAGTAGATGGAATTTGAAGACACAAAATACCACACACCATATCTGAACTGTTGTAAATGGAAGTAATATGGTATAGTAAGTACATTGAACCAGGACCCAGACACTAGTTCTGAGACTGTCATTTGCTACTAGTGCCATAAACTCTACCCTCCACATTCTTCAAATGACTTCCACAAATTAAGAAAAAATATTATATGGAAAACTCAGTACTCAAAAGTAGGCCTTCAGACTGCAGTAATAAGTCATTTCCATTATACCATAATGCCTATAAAGTTTTCATTTTTTCTTCATAGGTTGATAAGAAAGGGGAGTGTTCAAATTAAGAGGATGTGGACCCAGAAGACCTGTGCTTGAATCCAGGTTTTCCATTTACTAACATTTTCTGTCCTTGCTAACCACTCTGATTCTGGATTTTCTCATTTGCAGAATGGTGAGAATGCCACTTACACCACAGGGTGGTTTTGAGAATAAATAGTGCTCATCCTGGTTAATTGTGTGGCTGATATTAACTCAAACTACAACAGCGATTCTAGAAGAACTTTCAAAGATTTTAATTTGTACACTAGACGTGCTCTAAATTTGCTTCATTCCAACCATCTGGTCCTAACAAAAGTTGGAAAATTTGGACTTCCATCAATTACAAATTTGAAAGTTTAGATATGAGCAGGTTGGACTACTGATCTCTAAGGTCCATTTGTACAGAAAGTAATGTTGCCACTGGTAAAAATTAAATGACTCCATGCTTCAGCTAGAATGCCAGAGACATAAATTCAAAGAGCACCACTTTCTTTCATTTGTCCCCAAGGAACACTTTGGTGTCTAAACTATGCAACTGAATACAGACAACTACATACTGCAATTCAAAATATTTGTTAGTGATTAATGGGGAAATATCTGACAGTTCTACAACCCAGAAACACTTGTGTTCTCATGGGTATTTATAGTGTATTTCATTACCACATGAACTAATTCAAGTACTCAGACAATTCACCATCCTCTGCCTGTCAAGTTAGAAACGTGGAAGACTGAAACTCTTATCTTACTTGCAAACTAACAAATTAGCCTATGTACTTGAAACAAGACCTCTGGATCAGAGACAAAGACCATTTATTACTCACACCAGACGCAGTCAGAGTAGTGCCTTAGCACCAGTTTCCTGAGCCCACATCCTCCTGGGGTAACAAAGTGAGGGTCAGATGGCACTGGCATGTGCAGCAAGTCGCATCAAAGGAGAGGAAGCACCAGCCAAGGAGACTCTGGTCTTATAGAGGGCTGCTGCTGAGCCTCTTTTTCTGGAGAGATTGCAACCTCATCTTAATCCTGGGCAAGCACATATGTGGGAAAAGGAAGAAGTCTTTATCTTTATTACCCTCCACTGTCTCCTGGGAGGGAGTGGTCGCTAAGCTTTCCTATCCTACAATTTCTCCTTATACAAACATTCTTAACTGGACTGCAAAGGATCAGAGGACAGCAACCATGCAGACTCATGAAACAGTCACGAAGAACCGTTTCCCAACACGTCCTTCTACCCATCCACTGTGTTAGCCAAGAAGAATTCAAATATTCAAGGTCAAAATCGTATCCCTGCAATTTAGCTTTTACTTGGA
The DNA here is from genome assembly GCF_054371585.1 of Giraffa tippelskirchi. NCBI lineage: Eukaryota > Metazoa > Chordata > Mammalia > Artiodactyla > Giraffidae > Giraffa > Giraffa tippelskirchi. The sequence continues at coordinate 7,677,888 of NC_137289.1, read as the reverse complement.
TTGTATGGATACAATGTTAAAACAAAGAAAGGCTAATTAAGACGACTGAGAGGAAAAATATAACTATGGAAACAGCCTGGTATATGAAAAGGAAAAAAATCACAGTGGCCTGGAAGTCAGGAAATCAGAGACCTAGCTAAGATCCTATCTTACTACATTATCTTGGCTCAGTCACTTCTCTGTGGGCCTCAGGTTTCTCATCTGTAAAACTGGAATATGCAAGAGATTCAGATTCATCTCAGATTCAGAGATTCTAAGATTCCATTCAGTGGTCACATTCTGTTCTATCAGTAAGTTCAATCAGTTGACTGGCACTGTGTATATACTGATGTCTGTAAATTCTCTGCATTAGACCAGGAGCAGATTTAACACATGTGTGCGTGTGTGTGTGCTAAGTTGCTTCAGTCATGTCCAGCTCTTTGTGACCCCATGGACTGTGGCCCACCAGGCTCCTCTGGCCATGGGATTCTCCAGGCAAGAATGCTGGAGTGGGTTGCCATGCTCTCCTGGAAGGGATCTCACAGTACCTGTTAAATAGCTGTTGCTTGGAGCTAACATATTGCTAAATTCAGTGACTTTTATGGGAAAACTATAAATAAATGCTGAATAAATGAATAAAAATAAATGAAATATGCTTCACAGAATCTTATGACTGTGTCTACATAAAACTATTTGAATACTTAGAATATCTATTATTCTGGATAATTGAACCTTCTAAATAAAGAAGGTTCTATATAATACACAGATTAGTAATTTTTTTCCAAATATTGAAATGGCATAAATACACTTGGCATTATGTTGAATATAACAGCTATTCAAATGATGTTTAATGATCAAATAGTAATGTCAATGATCAATGTGCAATGATCAATTTACACAAATATTATGAAGTGGAATCATTTCATGTGACACAATGGTGTACACTTGCTATGAATCCACCCTTCTGTAGGTAAGCTCCAGTTTTTTCAACGCTCTACTGTCCACCTCATAGTTTCACATTTGCTTATCATCATAAGAGTTTCCACTAGCAGATATTAGGTGCTCAATAAAGCAATGCTTAAGAGCTCTTTTATCTTCAACTATATTGTGGTGTGCTTTTTTAAAATAGGTACCTCTGAATTTACTGACTATGCAGTTTACAGGATGGGCAGCATAATGCTGCACTTTTGAAAAACACTCAGAACAACATGGCACTCATTCACTGAAACTTCACCCTTTCCTGAGGGTGCAGAGCTGTCTGAGACATACTTTACATCAGCTCACCATTTACATGTTGATAGATTTATTAGCAATTTTAGAAAGAGGCAATTTTTTATTAGCAATTTTATAAAGTGTGTATATCATACGTATATACCCTGTAGTTATACTTTGTCTTAAGCAAATACTCTCCTCATTGATTTTTTTCAGATATAATAGCATATATTCAAAATTAAAATATAGATTGCAGTAGATTCTGCTGGTCACAATATTTCAAGTCCTTTAAAAGCCAAGAATTAATGCCAAATGATTTAATACTTCAGGATGAAATCAAGATGATAAAAGATGATATGAGTTCTTTTAATGTTACCCAACCTCCCTTATGTATGGATTGGATGGTCTAAAAAAGAGCACTGTACTTACACAACTCAAAATATATTCATATAAATATTTTAATTTCATGACTAGCTCTGGGATTTAAGAATAAAGCTATGTCACTGAAATTATGGATTCTATAGTATTTCTTTGAGATTCCATCACCAATTTATTATTGTACATAAAGTTTGAGTAGCTCGGTTTGTGGAATATCGTTCTGCTGGAATTAATTTCATAGTCTCTCTATCAATACTAAACAGAATTAGTGAGCTGGGAATTTTATTTTGCCTTTGCAAACTAGAGAAATGGAATATGAGAAGTCACTTTCTTCCCTTATCCCAAATGCCTTTCCTCTATGCAGTTCCCAAATCTCTTCTTCAATTTCATTTATATGCTAGAGAGAGAGAAACTAAAAATATGTCAAGGTCAGTGCTAAATAAAGTGATTAATATTTACATACAAGATTTTTTTAATGACTTAACTAAATCCCGTGCAGGTATAGACTATGAATACATTAGATTCAGATGAGTCTGAAATAGTTTTACAAATAGAGAACCTTCAGCCAAGTGAAGGGAAGTGATTTGTATATGTTTACATCAGATTTCTGTGATAGCAGCAGGATAATACCCAGCTTTGTTTCGTGTTTTCTTTTTCTAATTCAATTCTGTTTCTGCTATGGCATATTTTCATCAAACTTGTTTCTTTGTATGCATAGTTCAATACACACTTAAGAGTCTTATACATTAGTTTCAAATTAACTTATTAATATTAAATATTATTATCTTGTATTGAAACTTAATGATAGACATTAAAGAAAACTGTTATATAAGGTGATCTACCTAACAAAGCTTATATCAGTTTCTTATTGCTGTTGTTAACAAATTATAGGAAGAAAGTGACCCTTTATACATAATGTTTATGTAGACTTTTCCATTCTTCCCTTACAGTTATATCAAAAATAAGTCAGATATAATAAGATGCTTTCCGGCTCTAAAGTTCTTCCTACATTCAGTGTTTCACTGATAGAACTGAGCCAGGTCTCAAGCCCGTATCTTCTGATTCCTGGGCTTCTGTCAGTATTCAATGTGAATTGCATTTCAATGTAAGCAATATTTTAAAGGTAGACTTCTATAAAACACACATACTAGGGAGTTCCGATAAGATGGCGGAGGAATAGGACGGGGAGACCACTCTCTCCTCCACAAATGTATCGAAAGAACATCTAAACGCTGACCAAACTTCACAAAACTACTTCTGAAGGCTGGCTGAGGACTTCAGGCTTCCACAAAAACTGCGCATTATCTTCAAAAGAGGTAGGAGAAATTATAAAAGATAAAAAGAGAGACAAAAGAGTTAGGGACGGAGACCCGTCCCGGGGAGGGAGTCGTAAAAGAGGAGGAATTTCCAAGCACCAGGAAACCCTCTCACCGGCGGGTGTAGGGGAGGATTTTTTATCTCGGAGGGCAACGTAACTGGGAGGAAAAAATAAATAAAATCCACAGATTACGTGCCTAAAGCAACTCCCAGCAAAGAACCCCAGACGCTCGCATCATCCGCCACCAGCAAGTGGGGGCTGAACGGAGAGGAGCGGGCGGCATTGCCTAGGGTAAGGACCGGGCCCGAGTGCCCCGAGGGCAATCTGAGGGAGCTAACGTGAGATAGTAACCTAAACTGTGGGACAGCGAGAGAGAAAGAACTATCCCGCGAAAAGCCCAACTCTAAGGCACTGCCAGCCCGCTCACAGAACAAAGGACTGAGCGATACCAGAGGAGAGCTAGCCGGCTGCGGACCGCCCCATCCCCTGCCGGACACAGCGGGCAGGCGGGGCCCGCCAGAGCCGGAAAGGGGCAAACTCGGCTCCAGAGAGGGCACCCCCTACCAAACTGCAAACAGGCTCCCAGTTTCTAAGCAAAGACTGCCTGAGATCCCGGAGGGTCGACAGCCGCCGGGAGGGTCGCAGCCAGAGACCAGCTCCCCAGAACCGACACAAAGCACACCGGAGCCGGGCGCGCCCGTAAACCGAGGCGGGGACCAGGGAGGTGATAAGCCGCACCGCCCCAACAGGGAAGAGCGCCCTCGCCAAACTCCTGGCCGCCTGGGCAGCTCCGACCGGGAACGGCACAAGCCGCGGGCGAAACCGAGTCTGCGCCTTTGTGGAGTAACCGGGAGCCTGAACCTGAGCGGCTTAGACCTGGGAAGTGCACGCAGCTCAGGGCCCGCTCCCCGGCCGAGTAACCTGAAGCCTGAGCAGGGTAGACGGGGAAAGCACACACGCCGTGAGCGGGGGCGAACCCAGTGCGGCCGAGACACTGCGAGCTTACCACACGCACGCCAGAATTGCAGTGTTCCTTCCTCCCCACAGCACGATTGAACAAGCGAACCTAAAGAGATCACCTCCACCGCTTTGTTGCAGGGCGGAAATTAGATACTGAAGAGATCTCCAAACAGAAGCCAAATAAACAGAGGGAAGCGCTTTGGAAGGGACAGGCCAACAGATTAAGATCCCTGTAGCTAATACCGACTGCATTGAAAAGGACCTATAGATCTTGAAAAGTATAAGCAGGAATAAGGATCTATCTAAAACTGAGCAGATCCCACACTGCTCACAACAGCTCCAGAGAAAGTCCGGGATATATATATTTTTTACTTTTTTTTTTTTTAATTAAAAAAAATTTTTTTTTTTCTCTTCTTTCCTTTTTCTTCAAGTCCTCTATTACACCTTTAACTTTCATTTTCATAACCCACTATTAACTTGCAAAAAAAAAAAAAACCCTATTTTTGAAGCAAACTACATACATATATCTTATACCTTTTGTGTTTTCTTTTTTTAATGTTTTTTTCCTGTTCTACATTTTTTTACTGTTTCTTTTTTTACTGTTTTACTGTTTTTTTTTTCTTTTTACACTGTTTCCTTTTTTCTTTTTTTTTTTTTTTTAAGATTGTAAGTTTTATAAGAGTCTAACCTCTACTCTAGATTTTTAATCTTTGTTTTACATATTTGATATCAACTTTGTACATTTAAGAACCCAATCTTTAGGACCCACTTTTACTCAGGAGTGTGATCACTGGCCTGATCACTCTCTCCCCCTATTGATGCTCTTTCTTCTCCCTCAGGGAACCTCTATCTCCCACCCTCCTCCTTCTCTTCTCAACCCAATTCTGTGAATCTCTGAGGGTGTTCTGGGTACCGGAGAACACTTCAGGAACAGGATACTGCCCAGATCTCTCTCTCCCCTCTTAATTCCTCCCTTTCTACTCATGCTCACCTCTGTTACCTTCCTCCCCCCTCTCTATGTATCTCTTTGAATCACTCTGAGGGTTCCAAACTGTGGAAAGCACAGAGGGAAGTGCTTACTGGCTAGATTGCTCTCTCCACATTTGAATTCCCCTCTTCCCCTCCTGGTCACCTCAACCCACCACCCCCACCTCATCTCTCCATGTAACTCAGTGAACCTTTCTGGGTATCCCTCACTGTGGAGAATCTTTTCACCATTAACCTAAAAGTTTTATTATTGAGGCTGTATGGAAGGAGAAGTCTTGAGGCTACTGCAAGAATAAGACTGAAAGCCAGGGGAAACATTAATTAATAAGAGACCATCCAATAGCCTCCATAAATTCACTGAAACCAAGCTCCACCCAAGAGACAATAAGTTCCAGAGCAAGACATACCACGCAAATTCTCCAGCAACGCAGGAACATAGACCTGAGCATCAATATACAGGCTGCCCAGAGGCACACCAAATCCATAGACATCTCAAAAATTAATACTGGTCACTCCATTACACTCTAGAGAGCAGAAATCCAGCTCCACCCACCAGAACACCGACACAAGCTCCTCCAACCAGGAAGCCTTGACAAGCCACCTGTCCAACCCCAACCGCAGTGAGGAACCTCCACAACAAAGAGGAACTTCATACTACCAGAATACAGAAGGGCCACGCCTAACACAGCAATCTAAACAAGATGAAAAGACAGAGAAATACTCAGCAAGTAAAGGACAATGAGAAATGCCCACAAAGCCAAACAAAAGAGGAGGAGATAGGGAATCTATCTGAAAAAGAATTTAGAATAAGGATAATAAAAATGATCCAAAATCTTGAAAGCAAAATGGAGTTACAGATAAATAGCCTGGAGACAAAGATTGAGAAGATGCAAGAAATGTTTATCAAGGACTTAGAAGAAATAAAAAGGAATCAATATAGAATGAATAATGAAATAAAGGAGATAAAAGACACTCTGGAGGGAACCAACAGTAGAATAACGGAGGCAGAAGATAGGATAAGTGAGGTAGAAGATAGAATGATGGAAATAAACGAAGCAGAGAGGAAAAAAGAAAAAAGAATCAAAAGAAATGAGGAAAACCTCCGGGACCTCTGGGACAATATGAAACGCCCCAACATTCGAATCATAGGAGTCCCAGAAGAAGAAGATAAAAGGAAAGGCCATGAAAAAATACTCGAGGAGATAATAGTTGAGAATTTCCCTAAATTGAGGAAAGAAATAGTCACAGAAGTCCAAGAAACCCAGAGAGTTCCAAACAGGATAAACCCAAGGCGAAACACCCCAAGACACATATTAATCAAATTAACAAAGATCAAACACAAAGAACAAATATTAAAAGCAGCAAGGGAAAAACAACAAATAACACACAAGGGGATCCCCATAAGGATAACAGCTGATCTTTCAATAGAAACCCTTCAGGCTAGAAGGGAATGGCAGGACATACTTAAAGTAATGAAAGAGAATAATCTACAACCCAGATTACTGTACCCAGCAAGGATTTCATTCAGATATGAAGGAGAATTCAAAAGCTTTACAGACAAGCAAGAGCTGAGGGAATTCAGCACCACCAAACCAGCTCTCCAGCAAATGCTAAAGGATCTTCTCTAAACAGGAAACACAGAAAGGATGTTTCAACACGAACTCAAAACAACAAAGTAAATGGCAACGGGATCATACTTATCAATAATTACCTTAAATGTAAATGGGTTGAATGCCCCAACCAAAAGACAAAGGGTTGCTGAATGGATACAAAAACAAGACCCCTATATATGCTGTCTACAAGAGACCCACCTCAAAACTAGAGACACACACAGGCTGAAAGTGAAAGGATGGAAAAACATATTCCATGCAAACGGAGACCAAAAGAAAGCAGGAGTCGCAATACTCATTTCAGATAAAATAGACTTTAAAATAAAGGATGTGAAAAGGGACAAAGAAGGGCACTACATAAAGATCAAAGGATCAATTCAAGAAGAAGACGTAACAATCATAAATATATATACACCCAACATAGGAGCACCACAATATATAAGGCAAATACTAACAAGTATGAAAGGGGAAATTAACAATAACACAATAATAGTGGGAGACTTTAATACTCCACTCACGCATATGGATAGATCAACTAAACAGAAAATTAACAAGGAAACACAAACTTTAAATGATACAATAGACAAATTAGATTTAATTGATATTTACAGGAGTTTCCACCCAAAAACAATCAATTTTACCTTTTTCTCAAGTGCACATGGAACTTTCTCCAGGATAGATCACATCCTGGGCCATAAATCTAGCCTTGGTAAATTCAAAAAAATTGAAATCATCCCAGCCATCTTCTCTGACCACAATGCAGTAAGATTAGACCTCAATTACAGGGAAAAAACTATTAAAAGTTCCAACATATGGAGGCTAAACAACACGCTTCTGAATAACCAACAAATCACAGAAGAAATCAAAAAAGAAATAAAATTATGCATGGAAACGAATGAAAATGAAAACACAACAACCCAAAACCTATGGGACACTGTAAAAGCAATACTAAGGGGAAGGTTCATAGCAATACAGGCGTACCTCAAGAAACAAGAAAAAAATCAAATAAATCAACTAACTCTACACCTAAAGCAACTAGAGAAGGAAGAAATGAAAAACCCCAGGGTCAGTAGAAGGAAAGAAATCTTAAAAATTAGGGCAGAAATAAATGCAAAAGAAACAAAAGAGACCATAGCAAAAATCAACAAAACTAAAAGCTGGTTTTTCGAGAAGATAAACAAAATTGATAAGCCATTAGCCAGACTCATCAAGAAACAAAGGGAGAAGAATCAGATCAACAAAATTAGAAATGAAAATGGAGAGATCACAACAGACTCCACAGAAATACAAAGAATCATAAGAGACTACTACCAACAGCTATATGCCAATAAAATGGACAACTTGGAAGAAATGGACAAATTCTTAGAAAAGTATAACTTTCCAAAACTGAACCATGAAGAAATAGAAGATCTTAACAGACCCATCACAAGCACGGAAATTGAAACTGTAATCAGAAATCTTCCAGCAAACAAAAGCCCAGGACCAGACGGCTTCACAGCGGAATTCTACCAAAAATTTAGAGAAGAGCTAACACCTATCCTACTCAAACTCTTCCAGAAAATTGCAGAAGATGGTAAACTTCCAAACTCATTCTATGAGGCCACCATCACCCTAATTCCAAAACCAGACAAAGATGTCACAAAAAAGGAAAACTACAGGCCAATATCACTGATGAACATAGATGCAAAAATCCTTAATAAAATTCTAGCAAACAGAATCCAACATCATATTAAAAAGATCATACATCATGACCAAGTGGGCTTTATCCCAGGAATGCAAGGTTTTTTTAACATCCGCAAATCAATCAATGTAATACACCACATTAACAAATTGAAAGAAAAAAACCATATGGTTATCTCAATAGATGCAGAAAAAGCCTTTGACAAAATTCAGCATCCATTTATGATTAAAACCCTCCAGAAAGCAGGAATAGAAGGAACATATCTCAACATAATAAAAGCTATATATGACAAACCCACAGCAAACATTATCCTCAATGGTGAAAAATTGAAAGCATTTCCCCTAAAGTCAGGAACAAGGCAAGGATGCCCACTTTCACCACTACTATTCAACATAGTTTTGGAAGTTTTGGCCACAGCAATCAGAGCTGAAAAAGAAATAAAAGGAATACAGATAGGAAAAGAAGAAGTAAAACTCTCACTGTTTGCAGACGACATGATTCTCTACATAGAAAACCCTAAAGACTCTACTAGTAAATTACTAGAGTTGATCAATGAATATAGTAAAGTTGCAGGATATAAAATTAACACACAGAAATCCCTTGCATTCCTATACTCCAATAATGAGAAAACAGAAAGAGAAATTAAGGAAACAATACCATTCACCATTGCATCAAAAAGAATAAAATACTTAGGAATATATCTACCTAAAGAAACAAAAGACTTATATATAGAAAACTATAAAACACTGATGAAAGAAATCAAAGAGGACACAAACAGATGGAGAAATATACCGTGTTCATGGATTGGAAGAATTAATATAGTGAAAATGAGTATACTACCCAAAGCAATCTATAGATTCAATGCAATCCCTATCAAGCTACCAATGGTATTTTTCACAGAACTAGAACAAATCATCTCACAATTTGTATGGAAATATAAGAAACCTCGAATAGCCAAAGCAATCTTGAGGAAGAAGAATGGAACTGGAGGAATCAACCTGCCTGACTTCAGGCTCTACTACAAAGCCACAGTCATCAAGACAGTATGGTACTGGCACAAAGATAGAAATATAGATCAATGGAACAAAATAGAAAGCCCAGAGATAAACCCACGCACCTATGGACACCTTATCTTCGACAAAGGAGGCAAGAATATTCAATGGAGAAAAGACAATCTCTTTAACAAGTGGTGCTGGGAAAACTGGTCAACCACTTGTAAAAGAATGAAACTAGAACATTTCCTAACACCGTACACAAAAATAAACTCAAAATGGATTAAAGATCTAAATGTAAGACCAGAAACAATAAAACTCCTAGAGGAAAACATAGGCAAAACACTCTCCGACATAAATCACAGCAGGATCCTCCATGACCCACCTCCTAGAATATTGGAAATAAAAGCAAAAATAAACAAATGGGACCTAATTAAAATTAAAAGCTTTTGCACAACAAAGGAAACTATAAACAAGGTGAAAAGACAGCCTTCAGAATGGGAGAAAATAATAGCAAATGAAGCAACAGACAAACAATTAATCTCAAAAATATACAAGCAACTTCTGCAGCTGAATTCCCGAAAAATAAACGACCCAATCAAAAAATGGGCCAAAGAACTAAACAGACATTTCTCCAAAGAAGACATACAGATGGCTAACAAACACATGAAAAGATGCTCAACATCACTCATTATTAGAGAAATGCAAATCAAAACCACAATGAGGTATCATTTCACACCAGTCAGAATGGCTGCTATCCAAAAGTCTACAAGCAATAAATGCTGGAGAGGGTGTGGAGAAAAGGGAACCCTCTTACACTGTTGGTGGGAATGCAAACTAGTACAGCCACTATGGAGAACAGTGTGGAGATTCCTTAAAAAACTGGGAATACAACTGCCATATGACCCAGCAATCCCACTGCTGGGCATATACACCGAGGAAACCAGAATTGAAAGAGACGCGTGTACCCCAATGTTCATCGCAGCACTGTTTACAATAGCCAGGACATGGAAGCAACCTAGATGTCCATCAGCAGACGAATGGATAAGGAAGCTGTGGTACATATACACAATGGAATATTACTCAGCCATTAAAAAAAATACATTTGAATCGGTTCTACTGAGATGGATGAAACTGGAGCCCATTATACAGAGTGAAGTAAGCCAGAAAGAAAAACAACAATACAGTATACTAATGCATATATATGGAATTTGAAAGATGGTAACGATAACCCTATATGCGAGACAGAATAAGAGACACAGATGCATGGAACAATTTTATGGACTCTGAGGGAGAAGGTGAGGGTGGGACGTTCTGGGAGAATAGCATTGAAACATGTATATTATCATATGTGAAACAGAACACCATTCCATGTTCGATGCATGAGACAAGGGCTCAGGGCCGGGGCAATGGGATGATCCAGAAGGATGGGATGGGGAGGGAGGTGGGTGGGGGGTCCAGGAGGGGGAACACATGTAAACCCATGGCTGATTCATGTCAATATATGGCAAAAACTATTGCAATGTTGTGAAGTGATTGGCCCCCAACTAAAATAAATAAATTTATAAAAAAAAAAAAAACACACATACTAAAACTTTTGCAGGGAAGAAAAAAGGCAAACTAAACAAAAAATAAAATCACATAGCTAATGCTCAGCAGAATTCATTACAAGCTCTGGGAAGTTCTGTAGAAAAGAAGCCTGCCCTATTTTGCCCAGGATTCCTCAAACTTGTTTGACTCAAAATCCGCTTACATACAAGTAATGTTAACATGTGGGAATCTATTGTTGAACAATGATACAGAGTATTCATATGCTCACATTTTTTGTCTAGGTCAGGATTTTTTAAAACACTGAAAAACAAAACAAAGAAAATATTTTCAAATGCAAGCTATAAGCTAAATAAGGTCTGAGGATTCAGTGACTAACATGGTGAATATGAATGATAACACCATACTATATAATTAAAATTTGTAAAATGAGTAGAACTTAAATGTTGTCATCAAAAAAAGAAATATGTGCAGTGATGGATGTGTTGTTTAACTAAATGGAAGGAATCCTCTCATGATGTTTAACGTACATCAAATTATCACAATGTACACTTTAAATTATCTTACAATTTTATTTGTCAGCTATACCTTAACAAAGCTGAAATAAATAAAAATGCAGAACAAAACAAAAATCTATGTTCCTATCACCCCAAATGAACAGTCATGACAGAGAGACTATTAGTGTTCCTCAAATATCTTTGTGTTTGTAAAAAATATTTTTCAATATTCTCAATTACTAAAAGCTTTCCTTATAGTTCTGCTAAGGCCATGTGACCAGTCCTAGCAAATAAAATGTTAATGGAAGTGCCAGGTACCCATTTTAAGGAAGGTCATTAAGAGCTGCTACGCTGCTTGTGCCTACTCCTATCCCTCGGTAGTCATGTTTCATATCCCAAGTTTGATATGGAGTACTTCCAATGTGGAAGCAGCTGGAGTCCCCGAGCCACTGAAGAGCACCAGCCCCAGAGAGCTGCCAACCTGCAGAAGACTAGTGTCAGGTTTGGGGCGGGGGAGTAATGGGGGAGTATTCCATGGATTAAACTAATGAAATTTCTTCAATATCTGTTAATGCAATATAAAGTAGCCTATTTGACCAATGTTATTGTTGTTCAGTTGCTCAGTCATGTCTGACTCTTTGCGACTTTGACCAATATGTTGGAATATTTGCCATAGACCTTTCAAGGAATTAACATTTGAAACAAACACTGAAACATTTTGTGTCATACTACTACTGATTAAACACCTACTTCCTCCCCAGATGCAATCACTATCTTGATTTGTAGTGTCCTCCAGTTTGTTTTTCACACTTTTGCAATATGTTTTCATCAACAACCAGTATATTTATATGTTCATGTTTATTTTTAATCTGTGTGAATGGTGTTCTGCAACTTATTTCATTCAAAATCCAGATTTATCACATATAATACCTAGTTCACTCTTTTAATTTCTGTGCACTATGAATCTATCATAACTTACTTATTTGTTTCCTTATTAATGATGCTATTGACAATTTTGATTACTTAAAATTTTACTTCAGTTTAGAGTTTTTCAATAACAAATATATAAAAGTGAAATTTATGGGCTATAGACTATCACCTTCAATTCTACTAGATATTACAAATTGTTCTGCAAAGTGGTTTTAACAGTTTAATTCTACATCAGCAGTGTATTAAGGTTCCTGGTTCCATACACCATCATGTAACATCATATGTCCATTAATTTTTTTTTTTTTTTTTGCTGATTTCATTGTGTAACTGGCATCTCATTGCTGTTTTAATCTGTATTTTTCCAATTACTGGTGAAGTTGATCACAATGCCATACTATGTTTATTGGCTAGTCTGCTGCTGCTAAGTCACTTCAGTCGTGTCCGACTCTGTGCAACACCATAGACAGCAGCCCACCAGGGTCCCCAGACCCTGGGATTCTCCAGGCAAGAATACTGAAGTGGGTTGCCATTTCCTTCTCCAATGCACAAAAGTGAAAAGTGAAAGTGAAGTCACTCAGTCGTGTCTGACTCCTAGCGACCCATGGACTGCAGCCTACAGGGCTCCTCCATCCATGGGATTTTCCAGGCAAGAGTACAGGAGTGGGTTGCCATTGCCTTCTCCCCAGTTGGCTAGTCTATGTTCTGTAAATTTTCATTCATGTACATTGCCCATTTGTTTCTATTTTGATTATTTTCCTTTTTCTTATAATTTGTTGAAAATATCTTCTCCATTTTATGGCATGTATTTATTTCATTTATAATTCTGATGTAGTCAAATATATCACTGTTTTCCTTTGTTATTTCAGGCTTTGGATGTCAATTCCATAGTGAAATTGAAAGTGTAAGTCAGTCATGTCCAGCTCTTTGAGACCCCATGGACTGTAGCCCAGCAGGTTCCTCTGTCCCCGGAATTTACTGGAGTGGATTGACATTTCCTCCTCCAGGGATCTTCGTGACCCATGGATCAAACCCAAGTCTCCTGCATTGCAGGCGGATTGTTTACTGTCTGAGCCACCAGGGAGGCCCATCACTTCCATAAATAGTTGTAAAAAAACTGGCTTCTATTTGATAGTGTTGTCTCACTTGCTCGTTTGCTCAAGAGTATACAGTCTCCCTCTCTCCGGCATTCTATCTGCTGCTTTATTGATTTGCTTGCTTTGATGAAACAAGATGTTGTACTCGAGAGATCCATGTGGCAAAGGACTGAAAGCAGCCTCCAAGTAACAGCTGAAGAAGAAAAGAAGCCTCAGTCCAACAACATGTGAGGAACTCAATCCTGCCAAAAATCATGTGAATGGCTAGGAAGTGGAACTTTCTAGAGGTAACTTCAGACTATGATAGTCCCAGCCAACAGCCTATAAGAGATCCTGAAACACAGAACTCAGCTAAGGCATGCCCATAATTCCTGACCTAACAACAGATGGAGATAATAAATACACTGCTTTAAGTATCTGTATTTGGGGCAATGTGTTATAAGAAATTGATAGATAATATACAAATTGACATTAAGATATTCTCACATGTTTTCCTTGTTTCTTTCACATTAATTCTTTAATCTGTCTGAAATTTTGGTGTAATGAAGGAACCTAATTTTTTTCACATGAAAGACCAAATGTTTTTTCTCCATGTATTAAGTAAAATATAGTTTACCCTGAGCTATTTGTAATGTCACCTCTGATATAAACCAAGGTCCCGCATACCCTGTGTGTAGGTAACATATCAAGTCCATCCAGTAAGAACTTGTCTTTTCCCCTCATTGCTCTCCTCAGTGCACTCCCAACCTCAAGGAAGGGGGTGAAGACAGAAATGAAGCTTGCTACACCCTCTTTCCATGACTGTAGACTTCCCACTACAAAACCCTAGCAAAGGGAGTTGAAAAAGCCCTAGATTTAAACATTGAAATGTTGATTTATTCGAACTTCTGAATTGATACAGTGTTTGATATATAAACAGCTGAGCGACACAGCATTTGACTGTGGATCACAACAAACTTTGGAAGATTCTTAGAGATGGGAATACCAGACCACCTGACCTGCCTCCTGAGAAATCTGTATGCAAGTCAAGAAGCAACAGTTAGAACTGGACATGGAACAATGGCCTGGTTCTGAGAGGGTAACAGGCAGGAAGGCCAGGGGTCTCCAAACAGAGGAAATAGGCTGTAAATGTCAGAAATTTTAATCTCTCTTAAGTGCCAGGAGGAAACAAACTAGCGAGACATATATATATATATATATATATATTTTTTTTTTTCCCCCTTCTCTATACAAATTTAAAAGGAAGTTTCTGTTAAAATACTGTGTTGCCATAATGACACCTGGTTTCACCTGAAGTTAACTATTCTCAACCCTTGAGTTAACCAATTATTTTTCTTATGGAAATGTTTGTCTTAAGCTATGTTAATATACTATGCATTTACCCCAGACTCTGTCTTCAAGTCGGTTCCACCTAATGGCTCAGAACCTACTTGACAAACCAGTATGTTATACTCAGACATTGTTCCCCTAATCTATGTGAACAAAACTATTTATATGGTAATCTGCCTTTCTACAAGATTCAAGTCGATCGTTTTATGGCCCAGGATGACTCATCTGGTGCCAAGATTATCCCAAAAGACATCTTATGGATAAGGGGCCTGGTGCCATTCTGAATTTTAAGACATTCCTTTCTTTCATTAACAAACTGCTAGTGACTATATAACACCCAGCTAAAGACTAGCCGGGGGACACTCTTTCTTCCCCCTTCTGATGCCTATGTCAAAAGCTTTCTCTTATCTCCTTTATACTTTATAAAACTTTATTACAAAGCCTCGCCTCTGGCCCCAGATTAAATTCTTCTCCTCCGGAGGCCAAAAATCCCGCTGTCTTTTCATGGTTCAACAACAACCTTTCAGTTCCAAATTGGGAAAGGAGTACATCTAGGCTGTATATTGTCACCCTGCTTATTTAACTTACATGCAGAGTACATCATGTGAAATGCCCTGCTGGATGAAGCACAAGCTGGAATCAAGATTGCCGGGAGAAATATCAATAACCTCAGATACGCAGGTGACACCACCCTTATGGCAGAAAGCGAAGAACTAAAGAGCCTCTAAAGTTGCCTTAAAGCTCAACATTCAGAAAACTAAGATCATGGCATCTGGTCCTATCACTTCACGGCAAATAGATGGGGAAACAATGGAAACAGTGAGAAACTTTATTTTGGGGGGCTCCAAAATCACTGAAGATGGTGACTGCAGCCATGAAATTAAAAGATGCTTGCTCCTTGGAAGAAAAGCTGTGACCAATCTAGCACATTAAAAAGCAGAGACATTACTTTGCCAACAAAAGTTCATCTAGTCAATGCTACGGTTTTTCCAGTAGTCATGTATGGATGTGAGAGTTGGACTATAAAGAAAGCTGAGTGCTGAAGAATTGATGCTTTTGAACTATGGTGTTGGAGAAGACTCTTGAGGGTCCCTTGGACTGCAAAGAGATCAAACCAATCAATCCTAAAAGAAATGAGTCCTGACTCTTCATTGGGAGGAGTGATGATGAAGCTGAAGCTCCAATACTTTGGCCACCTGATGCAAAATACTGACTCACTGGAAAAGACCCTGATGCTGGGAAATATTGAAGGCAAGAGAAGAAGGGGATGACAGAGGATGAGGTGGTTGGTTGGCATCATTGACTCAATGCACATGAGTTTGAGCATGCTCTGGGAGTTGGTGATGGACAGGGAAGCCTAGAGTGTTGCAGTCCATGGGGCCACTGAGCGACTGAAGTGAACTTGATATATAAAAGTAATAATTAGTTTTTTTTAAATTTATCTAAGAATGAACAGAAAAATAGTGGCATTGACTTTTCCTCCAGGTGGAAAAATAATTCACCTACTAAAGATTCAGTAGAAGGCAAAAATGAAAATCAAGTGGCTTTGTGATTACTTTGCATAAGATAAGCCTATGTAATGCACACCTCCCCTCAATTCTTACCTTTTTCCTTGCTCTGGAATTGGAATTAAATCATTTAGACCCAGATTCTATGACTCAGGCACAACTACAAGGACAGTGATATTTCTAATACGTGGCAGCTAAAAAGCCATATGCCATCTCCAGAGTCAGTTACAGTACCTGGATTTCTCTCTAAAAGTCTTGGTTCTGCCAGAGTGATTGGATCTCTATTTACTCTAAGCTTGGGCTTCCCTGGTGGCTCAGAAGGTAAGGAATCCACCTGCAATGTGCGAGACCTGGGTTCGATCCCTGGGTTGGGAAGATCCGCTGGAGGAGAGAGTGACAACCCTCTCCAGTATTCTTGTCTGGAGGATCCCCATGGACAGAAGAGCCTGGCGGGCTACAGTCCATGGAGTCACAAAGAGTCGGACACAACTGAGTGACTAAGCACAGCAGAACTTCTGAAGAACCTAATGCTTGTATATCATTAACCTTTATTGTCTTGATGCCTGTCATTGAGTCGAGCCTAAAATAAGTGCACTCTGTCTTCTCCAAAATAATTCAATTACATGAATGAGTCTTTCTTTTCAATCTTTAAGACTCACCTCAAGTATTAATTCCTCCAGAAAGCCTTTGCTAATCAAGCTCATCCCAGTCTTAGATAATTATCCTCTGTTAACTCCTAGCGCTCCTTTGCATCTCTTAGCACTGTATATCACATCTGACCCTTCACACATTAAGCAACTTATGAAGCTAGAGTTACCTTTTGTTCAGCATTTACTGTATGTTCCAGGTATGGTAACATATGGGCTTCCCTGGTGGCTCACATAGTGAAGAAATCTGCCTGCAATACAGGAGAACCGACTTCAATCCCTGGAACAGGAAGATTTCCCAAGAGGAGGAAATGGCAACCCACTCCAGGATTTTTGCCTGAAGAATTCCAAGGACAGAGGAGCCTGGCGGGCTATAGTCCATGGGGTCGCAAAGAGTCAGAGACAACTGACTGACTAACACTACTTTCACTATGGTAATATATACTTTCACATATATTGACTCATTTAATGCTCATTAAAACCCACTTAACAAAAAAGAAACTGAGGCTTAGAGAGGCAAAGTCACCAGTCTAATCAGTAAATAGAAGAGCTGTAATAATAGAATTCTTCAGAGAAACAGAACCAATAGAATATAGATACAGTTGTAAAATATTTATATAGATAGCGATATTTATGTAACACATTTATGTATATCTATGTATCGAGAGAGAGAGAGAGAGAGATTTAAGGAATTGGCTGACATGAATGTGGGAGTTAGCAAGTCGAAAACCTATAGAGCAAGCCAGCAGACTGGAAATTCAGGTCAGAGTTGATGACACAGTCTTGAATCTGAATTCCACAGAGCAGCAGGCTGAAAATTCAGGCAGAACTTCTTTATTCCTGGGGCAGAAGAACTTGTTCTTTGGGGAACCCTACACTTTACTCTTGAGTCCTTCAACTACTGGATGGGGCTCACCTACTTTATGTAAGATAATCTGTTTTACTCAAAGTCAAATGATTTAAACATTAACTACATCTTTAAAAAAAAACCTTCACAGTAACATATAGACTGGTGTTTGACCAAAGGACTGGGCACCATGGCAACAGAGCCATGTTGACACATAACATTAACCATCATAGTTGGAACTGAAACCTAAGCTTGACTCAGAAATCCCTGCCCTTAACCACTATATTTTGCTGCTCCCAGGGGATAGAATGTGTGCCTTGGTCATCTATTTCTATTTCTAGTGACTATTAATCCTACTGAATCTAGTAAAAGTAGGCCCTTACTGAATATTTGCTGAACAACTAAATGAACCTATATTGAAACAGTGTTCTGGAACTTCAAAAGGAGTCTGAAGAGAAGTATTGAACAAGTCTCGTGCTAGGTATTGAAAACACTGAAAATTTTAAAAGAAAAATACAAGAGGTATGTTATTCTACAAATACTGGAGACAAAGTGAAGTTTATAAATAAAGAACTGGTAAGAACAAAAGAAAGAAATGAAACATATTGTAGATGTTCTGATTCCAGAAGTAGTTAGGGAAAAATAAATCCAGACAGAAAAATAAACAAAAATGACAGCAAAGGGAAATCACTAGGTGACTCTCAGAAATAGCCTACTAGCTGAAGCTCTGTAAACCCTTCTGTGAAAATCAAGTTTTCATTCCACTTAGACTGCCACCAAAATATTACTGTTGATAAGATTCAAAACATCAGACGGTCACTTATTAGCTGCTGTAAAAAATACAACTTTCCAGCAAAATACAAATACAGTGGCCACCAAAGCTTAGGAACTAATGTTAGATAATATCAAAGATCCTTAGAAAAAAAGAGATAAGATAAATGGAATATTAGCCCCCGATGAGACACACTGAGTGATGAAAGATATTGTCAACTCAAATCAACGGAGACAGTAGATCATAGAAGCCCCAACCGCCTGAGCCAAATATCCTTTCTGATCTGTTTGAGTATAGGAACTCAGGGGAGCACGTGAAAAGAATTTCAAGTAAATGTATCATTAAAAGTATTA
Organism: Giraffa tippelskirchi; assembly: GCF_054371585.1. NCBI lineage: Eukaryota > Metazoa > Chordata > Mammalia > Artiodactyla > Giraffidae > Giraffa > Giraffa tippelskirchi. The sequence goes on along the minus strand of NC_137289.1, from coordinate 7,659,246 downwards.
TCCTGGCAGATGGCTTATGTTTAAAAAATTGGCCATGACTCACATAACTGCAAACATGCACAAGTCAAACTTTCTCCCTTTACTTGGTTCCAAATTTAAATTAGAAATTTATTACACTTTTCTTATCCCTTGCCCATATTAATGGCACAAATAAAAGAAATGTTGCTTTCTTGTTAATTGAGGTCAATAAAACACTGCGGCCTACTTACGTCAATGTCTAGAGCATCTTAAGTCAAACTGTGGAAGTAGTGACAAAGTGGTTCCTTGCATAATTATCTCTGCTTTCATCCTTTTATCAGAGACGATCAAGGAGCAGATATTCTGGCTCTGTTAAAACTAAGCCATGGCAAAACTCCAGAGCTACAAGATGAGATTAATGCCAGCCAAGGAGCCAGGCAATAAATGTTCATGTTCCGATAAGTATAAAATTTATAAGCTAACGGTATCCACTAATTATATTGCCTCCTCGAGTGTTTTATCCCCTTTCATTAAAACCTGTATTGTTAAAATTAATTAGCAAAGATTGTCTTCCTAATTTCCACTGGACAGAAGAAAGTTAAGAAAAAAAAGTTTAGAATGATTAGGGAGAAAACCACTCCCTTTGAAAGAGACCATTTTCCCTCCTCGTGTACCTTTTCAGGCCTTTTGGGGGGTTATGTGTTTTATTTGGAAATTTATTTCCAATTTTCTCTACATTTCAAAAGTGGTATCCTCAGTGAATATCTCAAGCCTCCCCAACCTTAATGCACTATTTAGAAATGCTCCAAAGACCATCACAGACTTTCATCTTCTCCAGTCTCCTACCTTAATACAAGATCTCCCTCCTGACTTTTCCAGCACTATTCAAGTTGCCACCATCCTTCCATTTGATTAGTCACAAATATTCAGATCATCTCTGATGACTTTTTCTCCTTCCCTTACCAAATCCAAGGTGTCACCAAGTTCCACTGATTCCACTTGTATTAGACCTCTTGTATCTGTACCTTGCCATCACTATGGCTAGCATTTAAATGGCACCAATTTATTGATTCTAATTGAAGAGTAATTCTGTTAACATTAGATCATTTTTATTCACTAGCTGTCTTTCAGTTCAGTTCAGTTGCTCAGTCATGTCTGACTCTTTGCAACCCCGTGGACTGCAGCACACCAGACCTCCCTGTCCATCAGCTCCCATGGAGCTGTCTCACTCTCAGTTGCGGATGCCTTGATAATGGACCCTTTACTGACCTTCTTTCCTTCCCTGTCTCACTTCCCTAGTCTCCTCTGGTATCCCTTTCACCTCCCAAATAAACTAATTTTGCTTCGATCCGAGTCTCCGGATCTGTTTACTATGAACATTAAAGCTAAGACATTATCACTCTTTTAACAATTCCCCCAACATAGCAATTTTTTTATTTCCATTTTGTTGTACATTGAGCACCTATAAATATCTTTGTACATAATAATCTTTTTTTTTTTCCCCTTTTGGGTCACTTTCTTGAGCTACATTTTCAAAAATGGGATTTCTGGATCTGAGAATATCTATCTATTCATGTCCTTTGAACTGCATATTACCAAACATTGTACCTTGACAAGATTGTGACAACTCTAAACTACCAGAAAAATTTGCATATTTGATTTATTAGGCCTCACTGTAGAGTTGCATGAGTTTTACCTTTTGTTAATTTAGTTGGCATGTGGTGATACCTACCTATCTCTCCCAGTAGAATCTAAATTCCTTGTAGACAGGAATAGGGTCTTACTCACTGTTGTACCCCTATTATCTGATGTGTAATTGGTATTTAATAAACATTTGTGAAATGAATTAATTAATTACTGAATCTTAGCTATTTCCATTGGCATTTCTTTGATTATTATTAATGAAACAGTAAATATTTCTGAAGTAGCAAATAGGAAAAAGGGTGGAGTAATTATTCTTTTGGCCCCTTCAACCCCTTTGCTAACGTCAAAGTAGATCATGTAACAAAATTGTAAACTAATTAGATACTGTAGTTGTCCTTCACAGGAAAATAAAAACTGAATCAAGAATTTTTGAACTCTGTTTTATTTTCTTGTTAATATTCACTATTTCTCACATTCTTTGTATAAGATAATGTTAAAATGTCCTGAATGTTCCTCTGCAGTCTTACGCAGATTTGGAGGACATTGCTGGGTCACTAGTACAAACTCCCCTCTCTCAATGTGGTCCCTTGGTTGACTCCTAGCATTCTCAGAATCAAAAATAATGATGTTTCAAAATGAGAGTATCCCAGATCAGCATGACTCTTTTCTCTCAAAGTTCAAGAAAAATAGAATTCTAGTCTTGGGTTAATCACTATTTCCACCTACTTTTATGGGGGTAAGGCTCATTTTACCAGTTGAGGATCAAACATAACAGAGGACAATCATCTAACAAGTAGGCTGCCTAGGGTCCAGATTGAAATTAACAGGCTGAACTCAAAGAGCTGCAAATTGGACTCTGAGAAGTATATATGGAGCAGAAAAGAAAGTACAGTAAAGGGAGTAGACGGAGTTAAGTGCAGTTGAGGAGACATCAAGGATCAAAGCTCACAATTTAGAAAACAGTCAAGCCAAAGAGACAAAAAAGAAAGGCATTCATTCCTTCATCAAATATTGCTAATATTTCTTAATTCTGGAGACAAAGAAGAATATAATAGAGGCATGAATCCTGACCTCATAATTACATTCTAGTTGAGATATCAGGCGATAACCAAGTATGTTGACAATGAAAATAATTGTAAGACTGAACACATGCTACAAAGGAAGTAAATAAGGGTGTTTATAAGAATAATAACAGAGCACAATCTATTTAGATATTACAATCATGAATAACCTCTCTGAAGAGATTATCATTAATAAAAGAAACAAGCCATGCAAGAAATGGCAGAAAGAGCATTCCAAGGAGATGAAACATAAGTCTTGAAGCAGAAAAGAGTTCAGCATATCCAAGAAACTGAAGATAGACCAGGTTAGCTAGAGCTCTGTAGGTAAGAGGGAGAGTGGTTAAAAATAAAATAGAGAGAGAGAGGCAAGGAGCCAGATTAAAAGTTGGAATTTTATTCCAAGTTCAATAGAAACCATTAGAGAACTTTATGAAGTTTAGTACCATGATCATATTTATATTTCTAAAGATGACTTTATTTTAGTCTGTTCAGGCTGCTATAATATACAAAAATACCACAAAGTAGTGGATTATAAACAGCAAACATTTATCGCTCACAGTTCTGGGGGCTGGGACGTCCAAGACCAGGGCACTGGCTTATTTGGTGTCTGGTGAGAAAGGTCTTCAGGATTCCAGACTGCTATCTTTTCACTACAACCTCACATGGCAGGAGGGGCCTCATTATAAGGGCACTAATCACACTCATGAGGACATCCCTCATGACCTAATCACCTCCCAAAGACCCCGCCTCTTAATACCATCACCTTAGGGGTTAGTCTTCAACATAGGAATTTTGGGCGGACACAAATATTTCACATATAACACTCTGGCTATGGCATGGAGAATGACTGGAAGGCAGGCAAGAAGGGAAAGAGGAAGACATAGTACAGAGCTAATATAATATTAGAAGTAAAATACCTTTCCATTAAGAATATTGATGATGGAAATGGAGAAAAAGAGGATATACAAAATTCATCCTGGAGATATATTAATAATACATAAATTTTAATGTTTTTGTTTGACACTTCTTAAAAGGCCTACCTCCAACTACAGTCACATACTGATGGTTAAGACTTTAACACAGGACTTTTGGGGATCACAATTCAGCCATAACAAGCATTTTATATATATCCATTGTAATTGATGAAATCACTTCAGGAAAGAATGTAAAGAAAAAAAAAAGATTCTAGAACTGAGCCCTGAAGAACCCCAGTATTTAGAAGAGAAACTGCCAGCAAAGGGACTGAGATTACATATTCAGTGAGATAATGAGGAGAGTATTGTGTTAAAGAAGTCAAGAATGAATCATGTTTCAAGTAAAGACTGGTCAATACTGACAAATGATTTCAAAGATTGAGTAAAACGGGACTGAGATGTGTCCTGTGGGATTGTGACAAGGAATGTGTTTGTGATTTTGACTCAACAGTTTTAATGGGGGTAGGGGCAAAAAGACGAGGTTCAATACAGCATGTGAGATGAAAACAGAGACAAGAAATGTGTCTCTTTTATGTATAATTTTTATCATAAAAACATAATTTTATAATAATGAAAATAATAAAGCAAAGAAAGAAGGGCTGATAATTGACTCAATAAGGCCTTGAGAAAGCAAATGAGGATGGGATTCAGAGGGCAAGGAGCGGAGTCGGCCTTTGATATGAGAAAGGCATCTTTTTCTGTTGTAGCAGAAGGAAGGAAAAAAGGGAAATAGCTACAGATGGCAACTATTCTTACAGGCCTGATAGTAGGAAAATGAGCTATGCCTCTAACGGTTTCACTTTTACAGCAAAGTCTGATACAGTGTCATCACACAAGAGTGATGGTGGGAAAAGTACTATATGTGAGAATGACCGAGAGTGTACCTGGAAACTTGAAATATCTGCCCATAGTTGGCATTTAGTCTCCTCACTGTTTTTTCACAGCTTTGTGGGCGGTGGTTCCCTGCAGGGCACTGATACTTTGTGGGCTGTGGTTCCCTGCAGGGCACTGATAATTTGCAAATTGTTTTTCAGGGCTAAGTAGAGAGAAAAGCTTGATTGAGAGCCTTTAAAACAAGTAAGGTAATAAAAGGGAAAAAAATTTTAACTTTTATTACATTCAAAAACAGTAACTTCAAAAGCAATTAAATCGAAAACTACATTTATTGAGTTAACAAATCATGAGTTAAAAACAATTTAATTTTTAAAGACTTTCATGGAGTTAAAAAAAGAGTGAAACTACTTTATTAATTTAATTGTTTTGAAGTCAGTGTTTTGGAACTCAATAAACATGTTTTTATTAGTTTCATCTTCCTAAGCTCTCTTCCATACTCAGTCACATCCCCTTTGCCAATAGAGCCAGCCCAGCTGTAAATAGGGCAGATTCTACGTATGAAAGTAACATTTTTCATGTCCTTCTCTGACACCTAATTTTTTTTCTATGCCCTCCTCCAAAAGTCTTGTTGGTCAGTTTCTTTTGACCTCTGTCCTAAGCCACGTGTGTGTGTGTGTGTGTGTGTGTGTGTGTGTGTGTGTGTGTGTGTGTATTGCTTGCCATACCAGTTATTAAATGTATCAGTCAGGGTCCATTCAGATGACACACAGAAACCATACCAGTACATCCATTAAGAGAATTATAAAGAATTGCTAAGTAGTTAAACACGGTTAACTTCTAGAAGAGGTATAAGAGACTCTAGGGTTGAGGGACCTGGAGCAAGAAGGAACTGAGAAATTTAAAAGAGGACTTCCCCAAGGCTAGATTCAGATCTCTGATAGGAGGGATATGACTCCTCCAGGAACACACAGCATGCCAGTGCGGGAACACTTGCCAGAGGCCAAAAGCTACATCTCAGTCTCAGGGGCAATCCATCACTGAATGGAGTAGAAACCGGCTGGAAAACACAGGCCACAGCTGAACTGTGACGAGTGCCACTGTGGTAGCAAAGAACCATACCAGAAGAACTGGGCCACTGCTCAACAGTGAAGTCTACTGAAGTAAACACTATCAGCTCGCTGACACTAATCCCAATGGAAAACAGCACTCAGAAAGGCTTCCTCCTTCTCTAGTCCAGCGGTGTTCCTCTAGCGCCCTCTATTGGTATAACCTAGCAACAAGTCAGCTGGCACAGGAAAAACATCTGCATAGTCCAATTTCACGTGAGAGTTGGACTATAAAGAAAGCTGAGCGCCGAAGAATTGATGCTTTTGAACTGTGGTGTTGGAGAAGACTCTTGAGAGTCCCTTGGACTGCAAGGAGATCCAACCAATCCGTTCTAAAGGAAATCAGTCCTGAATATTCATTGGAAGGACTGATGCTGAAGCTGAAACTCCAATACTTTGGCCACCTGATGCGAAGAGCTGACTAATTGGAAAAGACCCTGATGCCAGGAAACATTAAAGGCAGGAGGAGAAGGGGACAACAGAGGATGAGATGGTTGGAGGGCATCACCAACTCAATGGACACGAGTTTGAGCAGGTTCTGGGAGTTGGTTAAGGACAGGGAAGCCTGCTGTCCATGGAGTGGCAAAGAGGTGGACACGACTGAGCCACTGAACTGAACTGAGTCCAATTCCAATAACACAAAGGAAAACAAAGTAGTGTGGATTCAGAGATGAGAGAAAATAAATTAATAACTGTCACATTAAGCAACTGTCTCCCAGCTCCAATCCACTCTTCTGTACTCTTGTCATTTGGGAGTTGGGGCTGGTGTCTCCCTCTGCCAGATGACATATAAAGACTCTTAGAAATGAAAGGACCATCTAGTCCCATTCCCCCACCTTCATTTAAGTAAGGGGAAGACTGATATTTAGGTAAAGTGACATGTCCAATATCTCATGCTTGGTCATTAGGACAGCAGATTTCCTGATCTCCAGCAGTGTGCTTTTCCCAATGATCCTTTCTACCTCCCCTAGTAAGTCAACATTTTTAAAATGCCACCTTGTATGTTTATGCTCTCTTGTCAATATTAGTACTTTTTTTAGTCATCTACTTAGGACAGCAAATCTAACTTTTACAAACAAGCACAAAACACACTTGCAAATCTTTTGGAGAAATTTCCAATAGCTGCAAAGAAAAGCTGTCACTGTGTTATATCCAAATAGGATTTTAAACTTTGGAAGAGAAAAATAAACAAAGCTTATATATATATATTTTTTAAAGTCTTAGCTAGGCAGATGAGGGTTGATAGTTTGGTTAAGTAATCTTAAATGGCTTCATGTAAAAGGAACTTTAAGAATGAGTTGCACAGCAGCTGGTACTGGTTACTCTGGTTGCAAAAGTAAACTTGATCCTGAGTGGTGAATAGGAGTTGATGTTGGATGTTTGCCACTGTGTTCTTCCTATAGGTATTTTAAAGTGTTTAAATAAACAGGAGAGAAAACAGAGGATAACATTCAGGGCTTCAGCAGGTCTGTCTGCAAAAAGAAACAGAATTTGCTGAGGAAAGCTACTTCTAGTGCTCATTAGCAGAGGCAAAAATGATACACTGCCTTGATAAAACAGCCAGGATGAAAGCCTGCCTACAGGGGTTTTTGAATACCCAGAAGCAGCTGATATGAGCCAGACTGGAAGTAGGGAAGCAAGCCAAGGTGACAGACTTTCATCCAGAGGCTGCTTTGTCCCCATGAAGACCAATCCTTGTGTCAGCTCGGTCTGGAAAGGTCTTTGGTCTTACACGACAACATAACCAGCTGTTTGGTTGGGATGGGGAGCGTTCCCTTTGCAGGAAGAACTAAATGAATTCAGGTGGAAGGGGAGCACCCTGGGGAAGTCCTCATCTCCTCTGTTTTTAGGCATCCTGTTTTCCCGAAGGCATCTGTGTGCAGGAGACCATTACAGAAAAAGCGAAGGTTTTAGAATTTAGAGAGATCTAGATGGGCTTCTTTGGTAGCTCAGTGGTAAAGAATCCACCTGCAGTGCAGGAGACATGGGTCGGGAAGATCCCTGGAAAAGGAAATGGCAACCCCCTCCAGCATTCTTGCCTGAAAACTCCCATGGGCAGGGAGCCTGGCAGGCTACAGTCCCTGGGGTTGCAAGAGTCGGACATGACTTAGTGACTAACCACCACTATCAGATTCAAATCTAGGTTCTACAAATGACTTAATCTCTTAGAGTTCAACTTCTTATGAATAAAATGCCTACTTGTAGGTTTATAGGGAAATGAAATAAGATGTGGAAGTAAAGCACCTAGATCCATGCCTAGTGTATTGATGCTTTGTAAATTATAGTTGATGCTACTATTACTATTACTACAACTCCTATTACTTTTGGACTATCACAACTACTCTGAAATTTAAAAAGTCCTTTTGTATAAGGAGAACCATGACAAAGTGAGCTTATGGAGCTGCATCTTTGATATCGGGGAACAGACTGGACTGAGCACAAGCATACACATAAACCTCCATTGTATTCCCATCCCACACAGATCTCCATGGTCAGCTCCCATGTCCTTAAGTATGAAAGATAGAGAAGCTGTGCTATTAGTGAGACTAAAATATGCTTTTATAACAGAAAACAACAAAGATAACAGGATAAAAACTAAAAAAAAATGCAAATATTTAAAACCAATCCTCAAACATGAAATGCTAAGTGGAAATAATGGTTTTAAAGAGAACTTATAGGACCTACCGCTAAGAAGGGCCTTAGGAAGCATCCCTACAAACAAAGCTAGTGGAGGTGATGGAATTCCAGCTGAGCTAGTTCAAATCCTCAAAGGATGCTGTTAAAGTGCTGCACTCAAAATACCAGCAAATTTGGAAAACTCAGCAGTGGCCACAGGACTAGAAAAGGTCAGTTTTCATTCCAATCATAAAGAAGGGCAGTGACAAAGAATGTACAAACTACCATACAATTATGCTCATTTCCTGGGCTAACAAGGTTATGCTCAAAATCCTTCAAGCTAGGCCTCAACAGTATGCAAACCAAGAAATTTCAGATGTAAAAGCTGGATTCAGAAAAGGCAGAGGAACCAGAGATCAAATTGGCAACATCCACTAGATCAAAGAAAAACAAAGAGAATTCCAGAAAAACATCTAATTCTGTTTCATTAACTATGCTAAAGCCTTCGAGTGTGTAGATCACAACAAACTGTGGAAAATTCCTAAAGAGATGGGAATACCAAACCACCTTACCTGCCTCCTGAGAAACCTGTATGCAGATTAATAAGCTGGGAGGGGGGTTCAGGATGGGGAACACATGTAAACCCATGGCTGATTCATGTCAATGTATGGCAAAAACCACTACAATATTGTAAAGTAATTACCCCTCAACTAAAATAAACAAATTAATTAAAAAAAAAAGAAGCAACAGTTAAATCAGACATGGAACAACATACTGGTTCAACATTGGGAAAAGAGTACGTCAAGGCTGTATATTGTTACCTTGCTTACTTAATTTATATACAGAGTACATCATGTGAAATGCCAGGCTGGATGAATCACAAGCTGGAATCAGGATTTCCAGGAGAAATATAAATAACCTCAGCTATGCAGATGACACCACGGTTATGGCAGAAAGTGAAGAAAAACTAAAGAGCCACTTGATAAAAGTGAAAGACAACAGTGAGAAAGCTGGCTTAAAACTCAACATTTAAAAAACAAAGATCATGGCATCCAGTCCCATCACTTCATGGCAAATAGATGGGGAAACAATTGAAACAGTGACAGACTTTATTTTCTTGGGCTCCAAAATCACTGCGGACAGTGACTGCAGTCATGAAATTAAAAGATGCTTGCTCCTTGGAAGAAAAGCTATGACAACCTAGATAGCATATTAAAAAGCTGAGACATTGCTTTGCCGACAAAAGGCTGTATAGTCAAAGCTATGGTTTTTCCAGTAGTCATGTGCGAATGTGAGAGTTGGACCATAAAGAAGGCTGCTGCTGCTGCTAAGTCGCGTCAGTCGTGTCCGACTCTGTGCGACCCCATAGACTGCAGCCCACCAGGCTCCCCCATCCCTGGGATTCTCCAGGCAAGAACACTGGAGTGGGTTGCCATTTCCTTCTCCAATGCATGAAAGTGAAAAGTGAAAGTGAAGTCGCTCAGTTGTGTCTGACCCTTAGCGACGCGATGGACTGCAGCCCACCAGGCTCCTCCGTTCATGGGATTTTCCAAGCAAGAGTACTGGAGTGGGTTGCCCTGAGTGCCAAAGAATTGATGCTTTTGAACTGTGGTGTTGGAGAAGACTCTTGAGAGTCCCTTGGACTGCCCGGAGATCCAACCAGTCAATCCTAACGGAAATCAACCCTGAATATTCATTGGAAAGACTGATGCTGAAGGTGAAGCTCCAATACTTTGGCCACTTGATGCAAAGAACTGCCTCATTGGAAAAGACCTTGATTCTGGGAAAGATTGAAGGCAAGAGGAGAAGAGGACAACAAAGGACATGATTGTTGGATGGCATCACCGACTCAATGGACCTGAGTTTGAGCAAGCTCTGGGAGATGGTGATGGAAAGGGAAGCTGGGCATGCTGCAGTCCATGGGGTCACAAATAGTTGGACACAACTGAGCAACAACATAGGGCAGACCAAGAGATTAGAGACCACACTTGAAGAGAAAAAAGTTTAAATATGCTATAAAACAAACACTATTATATGCAAATAAATCAAAACCTAGAAAGTCGGAGAGCAAACAAGTAAAATGCATCATTAGCTAAAATGATATACTAACAAAATCGCCTAGTATAATGAAATAGTTTAAAGAACTTGTGACAAAACTACATACTGTAAATATATATAAAAATAAGCTTAGGATCAAACATGTCTGGACAAAGAGCTGCTTTTCATAGAGGACTGAGGCACTCTTAGAGAAGGCCACACTACAAGGGAAGACAGAGGCAATATCTAGCCAAAAGGTGATGGTCCAGTCACTGAAGGAACACTTCTGAATACAATGCATACTCTGTCTCTTAGCTGTCATAAAACAGTGGCAGTTCAAGTTCCTCCTTTTTTTTCTTTTTTTTTTTTAATAGAAATTCCTTAGATTAAGGGTTGAGCTTAGGCTCTTGTGAGAGACAGACCTGGGTTCATATCCTGGTTCTACTCCATACAAGCTGCGTGAATTGGGACAAGTTATATAATACCTCTGTGTGTCCATTTTCTCATCTATAAAACAGGGATATGAGGAGTGTCTTCCTCAGAAGGTAGTCATAAAAATCAAATGAGATAATCCATTTAAAGAGCTCAGTTTAGACGGCCACTCATTAGCATGAGCTCAATAAGTGACACACATGTTCCTCTTGCTATTATTAGCTTAGGTAACAGAAATAACACAGGTGGGGTGCAGCCATTTGGAACATGACACACAGTGAACTAAGCAGCTAATCAGACTGGCCAGTAATAATATGGAGATATGGAGAGGTAAGAAATAGACACCCAACACAGGCATCTTTAGCATCAGAGGAAAGTGACAAATGCCATGTAGAAGCTGAAGGAAGTAATAAATAAATGTACATGAGACCTTCTTCCCCACAAGGATAAAACACTGTAGGGTGAATTTGAGGAGTCTGAAGTTCCTACAGATTGGTTGAGGAAACAGCCAGAAATATACTCTTTGTAATGTCTGCCATGTTCATGTTTGTGCCCCTGTCCTACTGTTAGCTGGGGTAACATATTCTGACTGCAAGAGCATAATCCAAGGATTAACAGGGAAGGAGACCTTTTGGGAGAGATGCTGCAGGCCCTAGAAGGCACCCTGTATAAAGGCCTTCCTAATAATGAAGTTCTCTACAGGAAGTCCTTGAGAATTAAGCCCCATGCAGTTATGCCTGAGATGAAAACTTCTGACCAAAAAGCCCTTCAATTGTTAGTGATATCTTTAAAACCACAGAGAAGATTTACAATTATCAACCAAAAGATCACCAGTGAATTCCCTGTAAGGCCCCAAAGGCAAGCCTGGACACCAGTAGACAGTCATACCAAATTCACCCTAAAAAGAGATAAACCTAATGAAATGCATATATTGAAGAAACTTTATGTTATAAGGATCACTTCATGGTGGATTCGTTACAACCTCAGTCAAGTACAAGGCACCACTCCAAGGTATGATCATTTTTAAAGTTATTAATTTAAATTACTTTCCTTTGAGGCTTTTTCCATTTGTCATTATTTTTTAATTGAAATACATGTACACACATAAGTTACACAAATATTAAGTAGTTAATGAATCTTCATTAACCAAATACACCCACAACCATCACATAGATGAAGGAATATAACATACTAGCACTCTGGTAGCTCCCTTCATGCCCTGTTAGTTGCAACTTTTCCAAAGATCACTACCCTCCTGAATTTCTAACAGCACAGGTACGTTTCTGCTGTGTACTCTGTATAAATGTAATCAGACAGTATGTGCTTTCTCCTTGATGATTTCTTTTGCTCAAAATTATGCTTTGAAATTTCTCCACATTGCTCTGAAAACCTGTAGATTATTCCTTCTCAATGTTGCCTGGTATAGTCTAACTATGTGTTTATCCAGTCTACTCTTGATGGACATTTGGATTGTTTCCAGTTTGGGGTTATTATAAATAGAATTGCTATGAACTTTCTTGTACATGCCATTTAGTGATCATATGTGTGCATTTTTGTTGATTATTTACCTAATAAAGAAATTTATAGGTCATAAGTTTTCTTAGATTTTTTGTGTTTCCAAGTTGTGATATTGAATAAATCTTCTATCTGAAAAAAATAATTTATAGAAAATGCTTACTGAAGTGTGGGCAAACATGATCTACCATTAGAGAGTTTACAACACCACTGTGGGTGAATTTACATTTTGAACCAACGCTACTTCAAGACTACAAGTTATCTGGAAGAAATAAGCCTCAAGGGGCTTATTTTGAAAAGTCAAACTAATTCAGTAACTTCAAATGTCTCACAGATTACTTTTGCATGTCCAACAACATTACTGTGCTGTGTGCTCAGTCATGTACGACTCTTTGCAACCCTGTGGACAATTGAACCTGTGTCTCCTGAGCCTCCTTCATTGGTAGCCTCCTTCAGTGGTAGGCAGATTCTTTACCACTGAGCTACCTGGGAAGCCCCCAACTACATTATGGATAGCCACATATTATAAAGACTGACAGACATACTGATGGCATCAACATTATGCTCTTGTACTAAAATTATCAAAAAAAAAAAAACACTGGATTTTTCATTTAACTTTTCCCAAGATTTGGATGGATCATATCCTTATCTTTTCTTCCTGTTGTTTATCTTTTAATAATATTCAATAAGTCTGTTACGTATATGAAAGAAAACAAAAATCACAGGAGAAAATTATCTGTTTGTCTTTATACTTAAACCATTTTTTTTCTATATCTCTTAAAATGTCCAGTCTGCTTAAAAAAGACAAAGGTTCTCAAAGATGTGAAGCTGCTAGAGCTTGATGGGAATTAATAGCATGTTTAGTCAGATAAACAGGGCATCTGGAAAGTAAAATCTCCTGATGTTCAAAATGTGATTAGCATTTGTAACCCAAGATGTGATCCATCTTGGAGAATGTTCCATATGCACTTGAGAAGAGTGTACTCTGCTTTTGGATGGAACAACCTGCAGATATCAATTAGTTCCACCTGGTCTAATGTATCATTTAAAGCTTATGCTTCCTTAGTTTTGTGTCTGGATGACCTGTCCATTGGTATAATTGAAGTGTTAAAGTCCCCTGCTATTATTGTGTAACTGTTGATTTCCCCTTTTATGGCTGTTAGCATTTACTTTATGTATTGAGGTGCTCCTATGTTGCGTGCATAAATATTTACAATTGTTACATTTTCTTCTTGGATTGATCCCTTGATCACTGTGTAGTGGGCTTCCCTGGTGGCTTAGAAGGTAAAGTATTTGCCTGCAATGTGGGAGACCTGGGTTCGACCCCTGGGTTGGGAAGATCCCCTGGAGAAGGGAATGGCTACCCACTCCAGTATTCTTGCCTGAAGAATTCCATGGACAGAGAAGCCTGGCAGGCTACAGTTCGTGGGGTCACAAAGAGTCGGACACAACTGAGCAACTTTCACTTTTCACTGTGCAGTATCCTCCCTTGTCTTGTCTAATACTCTTTAAAGTCTATTTTTTCTGATATGAGTATTGCTACTTCAGGGAATATCTTTTTCCATCCCTTCAGTTTCAGTCTGTATGTGTTCCTAGGTTTGAAGTGGGGCTCTTGTAATGTCATATATATATATATATAGTCATATATATATATATATAGTCATATATATATATATATAGTCATATATATATATATAGTCATATATATATATAGTCATATATATATATATATATATATATATATATATATATATAATTTCTGTATCCAGCCAGCCATTCTGTATCTTTTGGTTGAAGCATTTAATCTATTTACATTTAAGGTAATTATCAATATGTATGTGTTCCTATTACCATTTTCTTAATTGTTTTATGTTTGTTTTTTAGGCCTTTTTCTTCTCTTGTGTTTCCCATCTAAAGAAGTTCCTTTAGCATTTGTTGTAAACCTGGTTTGGTGGTGCTGAATTATCTTAATTTTTGCTTGTCTGTAAAGCTTTTAGGTTCTCCATCAAATCTGAATGAGAGCCTTGCTGGGTAGAGTAATCTTGGTTGTAGGTTTTTCCCTTTCATCACTTTAAATATATCTTCCCACTTTTTTCTGGCCCGCAGAGTTTCTGCTGAAAAATCAGCTGATAACCTTATGGGGATTCCTCTGTATGTTATTTGTTGCTTTTCCTTTGCAGCTTTTAATATTTTCCCTCTGTATTTAGTTTTTGTTAGCACCACTCAATAAACAACTATGGCTTGAGGAGAAGGGGCAGTTGGAGCAGCCCTGCTGCCTTTGTGCTGACCACATATCAAGTCATCCAATAAAGGATTCATCTATACAGAGTGGATTTTGCACAAATTTTGCAAATTTTACCCCTGTAAACCCAGTATTCTGATGAGAAACAATCCCTTTTATTCTTTCCAGGATATGTGCAATGGCAGGAAACTGCTTGGCATGTAGTAGAGAGTCAATAAATATGTATTTGTTGTTGATTGAGATCCAGGAATAGTCAGAGTCTCTATAGGGCTCAACTAGAACAGCCAGCTGTATTAATACAAATCATCCTTCAGAGGCTCTTTTACAAACTCTCTCTAAAGTGCTGAATAATGGGTGTAGCAGACAGCTTTGGTTTGCTGCCCAGCATCCATCTCCTCTCCTTAATGGTAACAGGATCCTGAACTTGCTCTACCAGGTGATTTTGTACAGGATTAACCTTACTCCTAACTTTCGGAGGTGAATTCTGAATGGCTTAAATGCATTAGTATTTCCCAAATACCTGAACACAATATCACTGGGAATGGGAACAAACATTCATTCTCTCTCCTGAATAAGGAAACATATTCCTAGGGGATTGCTCACAACCTCCTGTGATGTCAGGAGTAACTGGCCTTAGCATGATATTAACACTATGGAAAACTTAAATAAACTAGGGGCTGGTGATCCTGTTTGGTCATTGAATTACACTACCCAAAGCTCATAGTTTCTCTGAATTTTCCAGTTACATGAATCTACAAATTCCTCTCATTATATAACCAATTTTGAGTTGGGATGTATGTTATTCACTTCCAAAAAATCCATGTTTATACTGTGGTACTTGTGAAATGAAACTGAAACTGGTATTTAGTCTAAGATTTACTTTCAGAGTGATACAACCAGAGTGTCTTCTTGAAAAGAAAGAAAATAAATAAAATGACAAAAGGTTCTACATAAACACTTGTAAATCCATGGAATAGACTCTGAAAACTTATTATACCTTCAGAAGGAACTGAAGTCCTTTTTCTACCCTCTAGTGAATTATTTCTTAAACTATTGGTTACTGATAGATCTTCAGTCCTTTACAGAGTGCAATTCTGGGAAGCTGAGACAGATTCCATTGCTTATAATGCACTAACCTGAGTATACTCCATTCATTTCCTTAAAAGACTCCTCTACAAATGTTACAACACTGTGAAAGTATAAATGAGAGTTAATATTAAAGTTAAGATCTATCAAGGGGAATTACTGGACATCCAAGGCTGTTCCAAGAGGCCTGAATGACTCTGGGCTATTTGGATCTAGTCGAAGGAAGAGGCGGGAATTACTGCCAAGTATCCTGGATACCTGATTGAAAGTACACAATTCCAGAGCAGAACCTCTTAGGAAGCACAATCAGAGTTTCCTACATAATATGAGTAAGTCAAGCCCCTACATTTTCATAACAAGAAAATGCTGACATTTGGCATTTGGTTACTAAAGCATATGGCCCCACTTCCAGTGATTTACATAGAATATCTAAGCTCCAGGAACCTAGTCTTAATTTGACTGCTAGCAAGTTATTGCCAAAATCCCAGCTAAGTGGTACCGGCACAAGAATTGATTGGCAGATTGACAGAATTTCATAGACATCATCAAAACAAAATCAAGTCTAAATAAAAATGGAGCAAGTGATAAAGAAAATAGCATATGCCAATGAGAAAACAACTATTCAAATAGTTTTGAAATAATTGTTTACACAGCAAACGATGCATGATAGTTCTTTAATCTATATGTGAAATATATAAATTCTAGATAAGTCAAAAAATCAAATGTAAAAAACAAAACTTAAAAATGAATATATAGGTGAATAATCTCCCAGTAGACCACAACTTCCTAACCATAAAAGTAATAAAACAATTTGCAAGGGAAAGAAAAAATTGGATTACCTAAAAGTTTAATATTTTAGTATGCCAAAAAAATTTTAAGGAAAATAACTAATTGATAAAACTTTCCAAAAACAGGTGATGTGTTAATATACTTCATAAAGAAAGTGCTCTTAATAAATTTTAAAAAATCCATCCTCTAACAGAACAACAGGCACAAAATAGAATGAAATTCACATAATAAAAATAAATAACCCTAAAACAGACCTATTTGAATGGCTAAAAGAAAAAATAGTGAGAACACCAAGTATTGATGATGATGCAGAGATACTGCATTATCCATACGTTGATGCTGGGAATGTAAAATGTTACAGTCACTCTGGAAACTCTTTCTCACAAAACTAAACATGAGTTAACCTTACAACTTAGCAATTGTGCTTTTGGGCCTCTACCTCAGAGAAATCAAAATGCATGTCCACATAAAATTGTGTACAAGAATGTTCATACCAGCTGTGTTTGTAACAGTCAAAACCTGGAACCAAAACATTCCTCAAAAGATGACTAGTTAAACAAACTGTGTTATATCCGTACCATGGAATGTATGCTAAGTCGCTTCAGTCGTGTCAGACTCTGTGCGATCCTATGGACTGTAGCCTGCTAGGCTCTTCTGTCCATGGAATTCTCTAGGCAATAATAGTGGAGTGGGTGGCGATTTCCTTCTCCAGGTTATCTTCCTGACCCAGGAATAAAATCTGGGTCTCCTACACTGCAGGCAGATTCTTTACCATCTGAGCCACTAAGGATTGTGGGGAGGGAGGTGGGAGGGGGGTTCTGGAGGGGGAAAACATGTACACCCATGGTGGATTCATGTCAATGTATGGCAAAACAAATACAATATTGTAAAGTTAAAAAATAGAAAGTAAACTAATTTAAAAAAAAGTATTGTATCTGATCAATTTCTATACCCTCAAGAAAATTATACAAAAGAAATCTCCATTTAACTCTAATGTTCTGTGGCTGTCATAGACTTTTACCCAGCAGAATGCAGTAAAAAGAAGAAAAATAGCATGAACAGGAAGTCTAATCTACTTGCCATTGGTTACTGCCAGATACCTGTTTTTCCATCAACCTACTAAGCCTTTCCAATACTAGTCCCAGGGAAAATGCAAGAAACAAAAATGGACAGAGAGCTGAACTTCAGGTGGTGGTTCTGAACATCACAATGGATGGAGCTCCTGCCATATATTACACTTATTTGTATCTAGCTTGCATCACTGAAGATTTAGGTATCAAATTCATTTATATTTTCCAGATGGACTTAGTTCAGTTCAGTTGCACAGTCGTGTCCAATTCTTTGTGACCCCATGGACTGCAGCACGCCAGGCGTACCTGTCCATCACCAACTCCCAGAGCATATTCAAACTCATGTCCATCGTGTTGGTGATGCCATCCAACCATCTCATCTCTGTCATTCCCTTCTCCTCCTGCCTTCAATCTTTCCCAGCATCAGAGTCTTTTCCAAGGAGTCAGTTCTTCCCATCAGGTGGCCAGTGTATCGGAGTTTCAGCTTCAACATCAGTCCCTCCAATGAATATTCAGGACTGATTTCCTTTAGGAGTGACTGGTTTGATCTCCTTGCAGTCCAAGGGACTCTCAAGAGTCTTCTCCAACAACAGTTCAAAAGCATCAATTCCTCGGTGCTCAGCTTTATAGTCCAATTCTCACATCCATACGTGACCACTGGAAAAACCATAGCTTTGACTAGATGGACCTTTGTTGGTAAAGTAATGTCTCTGCTTTTCTTCCAAGGAGCAAGCGTCTTTTAATTTCATGGCTGCAGTCACCATCTGCAGTGATTTTGGAGCCCAGAAAAATAAAGTCTCTGTTTCCATTGTTTCCCCATCTATTTGCCATGAAGTGATGGGACCAGATGCCATGATCTTAGTTTTCTGAATGTTGAGTTTTAAGCCAACTTTTCCACTCTCCTCTTTCACTTTCATCAAGAGGCTCTTTAGTTCTTCTTTGCTTTCTGCTATAAGGGTGGTGTCATCTGCATATCTGTGATTATTGATATTTCTCCCGGCAATCTTGATTCCAGCTTGTGCTTCATCCAGCCTGGCATTTTGCATTATGTACTCTGCATATAAGTTAAATAAGCAGAGTGACAATATACAGCATTGATGTACTCCTTTCTCGATTTGGAACCAGTCTATTGTTCCATGTCCGGTTCTAATTGTTGCTTCTTGACCTGCATACAGATTTCTCAGGAGGCATGTCAGGTGGTCTGGTATTCCCATCTTGAAGAATTTTCCACAGTTTGTTGTGATCCACACATTCAAAGGCTTTGGCATAGTCAATAAAGCAGAAGTAGATGTTTTTCTGGAACTCTGTTGCTTTTTCAATGATCCGGCGGATGTTGGCAATTTGATCTCTGGTTCCTCTGCCTTTTCGAAATCCAGCTTGAACATCATGGTTCACGTACTGTTGCTTAATCTTAATGCTTAAGATGGACTTAAACATTAACCTTTTTACTATCAAATTATGTTTTCAGGAAGCTTTATTTTGTTACACATCCTTATATTCTTAAACTAATAGCAAATCTGACTCAGCTTTTTCAAATAACATTTTAAAATCACTGGTTTCAATACTGTGAACATCAACTCTGTCATGAGACACACAGAGGTTAGCAAGTGGTGTACGATTTTTCACTCTTATCCCAAATAGCATCTGAATTATGTATGTTTTGAAGTGTCTGTATCTCCCCAATGTTTGTAACCATATTTTAGGGACTTCTTTGTGCCTTCTCTACTTCTATCCTGACTTACACTGAGCTAGTGTTAAGATTTCATGTCTGTGAAGGCATCTCTCTCATCAGCAGCCCATGCCTAGGGAAACAATATAAATTATTACCCAGACCAGGATACTTTTAAAAGTGAAAAAAGATGCTATTAATAATTATGTACTAACAATAGGAATAAACCAAGACTACCTTCAGCATGGAGCTTCCCAGGTGGCTCAGTGGTAAAAGAATCAGCCTACCAGTGCAGGAGATGTGGGAGACATGAGTTCGATTCCTGAGTTCAGAAGATCCCCTGGAGAAGGGCATGGCAACCCACTCCAGTATTCTTGCCTGGAAAATTTCATGGACAGAGGAGCCAGGCAGGCTATAGTCCATGGGGTTTCAAAGAGTCGTACATGACTGAGCATGCACACACGTACCGTCAGCACACTAAATGTATGATTACCTGCCCATGAGAGTAGCCATTATAAAGAAGCTCAAAGTCATAAGGTTTAATAGATATCCCTTGGGGAAAAAAAACATAGTTTCAGTGCTCATTTATCTTTCTGGATTCCCAATTTCATTTCCTTTCTCTCCTCTAAGGATTTTGCTTAATTTTCTTGTGAGTTTAGTGATGCAACTTAAAATATGTTTTTAAAAATACTTATCTACTATTTTTAGTTGTTTTGCCACAGGAGGATAGTTCAGAGTATCTAGTCTCCCACTCAGCTATAAATAGGAATCCTGAATGCCATTTTTTAGTGTGTATAAATGCAAGCATCCACATACAGAGAAATGCAATTAGAAAAGAAAAATATCTGGAAAGAAACATAGAATGTTAAAGGACTACAATTTATAGGAAGCAGGAATATGGGGAACATGTTTTTTCTTAAAAATGCCTCTATTCTTGTCTCTATTCTTGTCTCTATGTTCTACATAAAAGTAAAAGTTGTGTTACTTTTGTATAAAAGAAAAAAAATGAGATAATTTACATTTGAGGCTACGAATCTAATGTAATATTAGTTGAGATTCAGCAAACTATTCTTACATGAAATCATAAAACCAAAAAGTTCTGTACCTCAACTACCATATTTTACTTACTTTTAGAAACACTTTCATTTTGTTATTTATAACTGCTTTTCCCTTGTTTTTATTGTTGTCAAATAGCAATTTGCCCTTGTTATTATGTTGCTATCAAAGGCCAATATATAAGAAACGATCACTTGAATAACATCTCAGAATGTTCTGTAAGACTACAATGGAAGACACTACCCAATGTACTGTTCAATGTTCTTTACATATAAGCATTCATGTGACAAATTTCTCTAAGAGAAACCAGACAAAGTTTACCATCTGCAGCTTGGCATGGTTACTTTTCATCAGCAATGGCTATGAAATATCCTTCTTTTTGCTTAAGTGTCACTATCTTCGGTTACAAAGTAGAGATAAGAGTCTGCTTAAGAGGGTTGTTGTGGAAATTGCATGGTATAATTTACACAAGACACCTACTATGACACCCAGTACAGTGCTAACAAAATAGCATTTTTATTTTACATCCTCACCTCTTTTCTGCATTAAGAACCACATGCAACCCTCAATTATATTAAATCAGATTTGTTTGGTTCCGTCCCTTTTCCCTTGTACCTGAGTACTTTCCTGTAAAACAAAATTATTTTGGAAAGTAGGTAAATATAAACAATCTATTGAAATTAATAAATTTATTGTAAAAGGGCTATGTATCACTTTTGCCATCACTAGAGGGCTGATCTTTAAAAAATACCATGGATTCATTTAACATTTTTTACTGGCTGAGCAAATTTTACTTAACACCTACTATGTGCCAGATGCTTCTAGACACTGGGAATGCACAAATGATTAAAGTAGACTAAGTAGCTCTCTTCATGTTGATAATTTTTGTCTGTGTTTGTGGAAGAGGTATGATGGTATGGAAACAGACAATAAACAAAATGATTACAGATTACAATACACAGTTGGATTTAAATATGCAGAATAATGTGATTTAGAATGACTGGATGGCTGTTTAAGCAGAGCATCAGGGCTATGGAGATGACATTTGAGCTACTTTTAAGCTAACATTTTTTCTTACTAGTGTCAGGCGTATTTCTAAGCACTTCAGAAATGTTAACTTATTTAATGTCATAGCATCCCTACAAAGAAAGTAGTATCATTATCTTCATTTTACAGATGAGGAAACTGAAGTACCAAAAAATTAAGTAACTTGACAAGATTAGGAAGTACAGACAAGATTCAAATGTAAGTATTTTCATTCCAAAGCCTATGTGCTCTACCACTACACTGTATGCAAAGAACGGGGGCAGGGTGTAACAAGGAAGAGTAAATTTAAAGGCCCTTAAATAGCCATAATTAAAATAATCCAGCAGAAGTGGTAACACTGATGCATCAGATAACATATAACAGCAAGAGCGACATCCTTAAGTAGTGAGAATTATTGCTAAGAGAAAAGGCAGCTGTGCACTGGTGTTCATGAGCTCTACTACCAAGAACAGTAATTAGGAACTAGAAAATCAATAATTACCTAAAACAAACATGTATATTATCATATGTGAAATAGACCGCCAGTCCAGGTTCGATGGATGAGGCAGGGTGCTCATGGCTGGTGCACTGGGATGACCCAGAGGGATGGGATGGGGAGGGAGGTGGGAGGGAGGGCCAGGATGGGGAACACATGTACACCCATAGCTGATTCATGTGAATGTATGGCAAAAAACCACCGCAATATTGTAAAGTAATTAGCCTCCAATTAAAATAAAAAAATAAAATAAAATAAATGTAGAGATGTCAGGTAGAGATGTAGGTACACAAGTCTGAGCTGGAGGATATTTAGGAGTCAGAAAATAGGTGGTACATGAAAACAGAGCAAAATTCTTTCTCTCTCCATTTCTCTCTCTTTCTCCCTCCCTCCCTCCCTCCTCATGCCCTCTCTCTTTCTTTCTTTTTCCAACCCTTCCCTTCTTTCTTCTCTCCCTCCCCATTCAACATAGATTAAGAAGATAAATAAAAGCAGAGAAAAATATGATATGATTTCCTTAGAAGCACAACCATAATGGGGAATAAACATAACTGGATCTATAGAATTTAATCTGATTATTTGTCAAGATTTACAAATAATTTATTTCAGTAGCATTTTCATTACTGCGGTCTTTAGTAGAGAAAAAAAATAGATTTGAACAAGTTACTGACCTAACTAACTTATTTGGCATTTATATGAGACTCCATTTAAAAAACAGGAAAGAAATCATATGTTGTTCTGTGACTAAAACAATATTAAATTAGAACTTAATAACAGAAAGAAATCAAGAAAATAAGCATATATTAATAAATTAAATAATGTACCACTAAAGAACTCATGGCCTAAATAAGAAATCACACAGTAAATCAGAAATTATTTTGAACTAAAGGAAGATGAAAATAAAATAAAATTTGTAGCAG
The DNA here is from genome assembly GCF_054371585.1 of Giraffa tippelskirchi. Taxonomy (NCBI): domain Eukaryota; kingdom Metazoa; phylum Chordata; class Mammalia; order Artiodactyla; family Giraffidae; genus Giraffa; species Giraffa tippelskirchi. The sequence goes on along the minus strand of NC_137289.1, from coordinate 7,636,715 downwards.
GCAGCTAAAGCAGTATTTATATGAAAATTCAGAGCAGTAAGTCCTTCATTAAAAAAGAAGAAAGTTCTAAAATTAACGATTTAATCTTCTACACCAGGAAGTTTGAAAAAGATCACATTGGGCAGAAAGTAAACAGAAAGAGAAATGACAGTATGGAAAATCTGAATGGCAAAGTCATGTAAGTGGCTTAACTGACATTTATAGAACAGCCAGCCCAACAATGGCAGAAGTCATGTGCTTCAAGTACATAGGAGACATTCATAAATATAAATCACATGCTGCTAAGTCGCTTCAGTCGTGTCCGACTCTGTGCGACCCCATAGACGGCAGCCCATCAGGCTCCGCCGTCCATGGGATTTTCCAGGCAAGAGTACTGGAGTGGGGTGCCATTGCCTTCTTCTATAAATCACATACTGGGCCATAAAACAAGCCTCAACAGACTTAAATGGATTCAAGACACATATATCATAGTCTCTGACCACAAAGGAATAAAATTAAAAGTCAGTAACAAACATTTCTGGAAAATGAAATACTTAGAGATAATTAAAACCTAAATAATCTCTGGAACAAAGAAGTCACAGGAAAAATGAATTACTTTAAAGTGAACGAAAATTAAAATAATGTCCATCAAAATGTGTGGGATTTTGCTAAAGCAACATCTGGAGGAATTCATAATTCTAAATGCATATATTAAAAATAAAGAAAGGTTGCAAACCATTGACCTGAATTTTCACGTTAAGGAATACAAAGACACCTTAATGATGTATGTTAGTTTATCTCAGTAAAACTGGGGTGGAGAGGAGAAACTAGAATGAAAAAAAAAGAGTAAATTAAACCCAAAGTAAGCAGGAAAAAAAGAAATAATAATCATTATTATGGAAATAAATATGAGAGAAAATAGAAAATACAATAGAAAAAAGAAGAAACCAAAGGCTAAATCTTTGAGAAAAGGCAATAAAATCAATAAATCTCTAGTGAGACTGACCAGGAAAAAAGAAGTAAGATACAATTAATTACCTTACATCAGGGGTGAGAAAGGTGACATAAGTATAGATTCCACAAATATTAAAAATATAAACATGGAGTGTTATAAATAACTTTATGACAAGAAATTTCACCATTTAGTTGAAATAATCAAATTCCTTGAAAACTACAGGTGAATAAAAATCACTTAAGAAACAGATATCCATATCTACCGAATATATTGAATCATAGTTGACCCTTGAACAATGAGGTAGCTGGGGCACCAACCCTCTGTGCAGCTGAAAATCCATATGTAACTTAACGGTTACTTCCCTGTATCTGTGGTTCCACATTCATGGATTCAACCAGCCATAGAAATGTAGTATTGTAGCACACACATAAAACAATCCCCATATAAATGGACCTGCACAATTCAAACTTATGTTGTTCAAGGATCAACTGTAGTAGTAAAAATCTTTCTCATGATGGCCCAGGTAACTATACTGATGAATATTAACATTTAAGGAATAAACCATAGCAGTTTTACATAAAGTTCTATATGAACTCAGAAAATTGAATAGTTCCAAACTCATTACCTAAGGCTTGCAGTACCTTGGTACCAAAACCAGACAAAGATAATTTGAAAAAAAAATGCAAATGAGTACACCTCATGGACCTATGTACAAAAAAGAAAAAAAAAAACTAAGCAAAGTTTTAACAAATCCAGCAATATAGGAAAAGGATTAAATGTCATAAACAAGAGGAGTTTATCTTAGAAATGCAAAATTGCTTTAGCATTTGAAAGTCAATGTAATTCACGTATTAACAAACCCATGAAGAAAACCCACATGATCATCTTGATATACAACACCCATTTGAAAAAAATCCAACATCCTTTCCAGTTAAAAATCTCTCATTAAATTAGAAATAGAAAGAGACCACCTAACCTGATAAAGGGCATCTGTGAAAAAACTACAACTAATATATTACTTAGAGGTGATAAACTGAATGGCTTGCTCCTAATATCCAGGATGTGCCAAGGATTTCTGTTCTCACCATTAGCGTTCATCACTGAACTGGTGGTACTAGATAGTACAATGACACAAGAAAAACAAATTTAAAAATTAGATAATCAATTGAAATACTCAACAGTTGAAAAACTAATTTAAAAGGACTCTTTATTATATAATCAAAAATATGAAATTTAAGGATAAATCTAATGAAAACTGCAAGAAGACCTAGACACTGAAACCATAAAATTTGCTCAGAGAAACTGAAGATCTAAGTAAATGGAGTGATATGAATCAGAAGACTCAGTATTATTGAGCTGTCAATTACCCTCAAATTTATCTATAATGTTAATGTAACCTCAGTCAAAATGATACCAGGCTTTTATCAGTAGAAATTAATAAATTTATTCTAATATCTACATGAAAATGCAAAATAACTTTAATTACTTCAAAATAACTTTGAAAAAGGACAAAGTTGGAGAACTTGATTTCAAGGCTTATTTTAAAGCTACAGTAATGAACACATTGTGCTACTGGTGTAAAGATATACTAATATCAATATATCAGAAGACAGAATTCAGAAATAGATAATACATTTATGGCCAACTGACTTTTAACAGAGGTGCAAAAACAGTTCAGTGAAAGAAACTTTATTTATAAAATGGTGCTGAAACAAGTGAATATCCATAAGCAACAAAGAAAGCATTTAAATCCATATTTCACATCATACATAAAGATTAACTCAAAATAGATCACATGCCTACATACGGAAGTCAAAACTATAAAACTACAAAACTTTCAGAAGAAAAGACAAAACCCAAGGTTAGGCAAATATTTCTTAAATACAACGTCAGAAGCACAACTCAAAAGAAAAAAAAATCACCAACTGAATGTCTTCAATACTAAAACTTGTGTTCTTTGAATGACACTCTTGAAAGACTTCAAAGATCAAGAGCAAATTGGGAGAAAAATATCTGCAAAGCACACATCTAATAAAGAACTTGTTTTCAAAATATATAAAGAACTCCCAAAACTTAGCAATAAGAAGACAACCCACTAAAAAAAAAAAAAAAAATGGACAAAAGATTTGAAAAGGCGTGTTAGAAAAAAAGGCATAAGGATAAGAAATAAAAGATATTCAACATCATTAGTCTAAGGAATGCAAGTTAAATACATAGTGAGATAATGATACACCCATTTATAAGAGCTAAAATTTAAAAGACTGACCATGGGACTTCCCTGGCAGTCCAGTGGTTAAGACTCTGCACTTGCAATGCAGGGGGCATGGGTTCCATTTCTGGTCAGAGAACTAAGATCTCACATGCCTTGTGGCATGGCTAAAAAGGAAAAAAAAAAAAAAAAAGGACTGTGCCAATTTGGGCAAGGATATGGAGGAACTGAAATTCTAACACTCAGCTGATAGGTATACTAAATGGTACAAACACTTTGGAAAATAGTGTAACAGTTTCTTAAAAGCTTAAACATCCATCTACCATATGATCTAGGCAACCCACTACTGGGTATTTACCAAACAGCAACATCCATTCAAGAACCTGTACAAAAATGTGCATGGCAGCTTTGTCGGTAAGGATCAAAAAATGAAACCAACCCAAATATCCATCAAGTAATTGGTAACCACACTGCACTATATCCATATAATAAAATACTGTTCAGAATTTAAGAGGAATTTACTATCTGATATGGGAATTAATATGGGCTTCCCTGGTTGCTCAGATGGTAAAGAATGTGCCTGCAGTGCAGGAGACAGGGCTCAATTCCCGGGTTGGGAAGATTCCCTGGAGAAGAAAATGGCAACCCACTCCAGTATTCTTGCTTGGAAAATCCCATGGACATAGGAGGCTGGCAGGCTACAGTCTATGGGGTTGCTAAGTGTTAGATACGACCGAGTGACTAATACTTTCACTTAAAAAAAATAATTTATTTTAATTGGAGGCTAATTACTTTACAATATTGTGGTGGTTTTGCCATACATCAACATGAATCAACCATGGGTGCACATGTGTCCCCCATCCTGAACCCCCCTATCTCCCTCCCCACTCCATCCCATCCCCCTGGGTTGTCCCAGAGCACTGGCTTTGAGTGTCCTGCTTTATGCACTGAACTTGCTGCACTGGTCATCTGTTTTACATATGGTAATATACATGTGTCAATGCTATTCTCTCAAATCATCCCACCCTTGTCTCATGGGAATTAACACCAGTGAATCTGAAACTACTCTCTCTGAAAGGAGTCATACAGAAAAGGGTAGAGCTATATGAGCCAATGTATGTACAGTTCTAAAAACTTCAAACCAATCTAAACTAAAAATTTCACAGAATACAGATCAGCCATTGTCTGGGGATGGTGGGGCCTGGAGACAACAGCAGGGAGCAATTTATCAAATGACACATGAAAACCTGTAAGGGTAATGGATGTATTCTAGTGACAGTTTCATGAGTAAATATATGTCAAAACTGATCAGATGGTGTATTTAAATGTGTACCATTTTGGGGGTCAATTATACCTCAGTGAATCCATTAAAAATAAGTATCAGATCAGTTCAGTTGCTCAGTCATGTCTGATTCTTTGTGACCCCATGAACCGCAGCATGCCAGGCCTCCCTGTCCATCACTAACTCCCTAAGTTCACCCAAACACATGTCCATCGAGTCAGTGATGCCATCCAGCCACCTCATCCTCTGTCATCCCCTTCTCCTTCTGCCTTCAATCTTTCCCAGCATCAGGTTCTTTTCCAAGGAGTCAGTTCTTCACATCAGGTGGCCAAAGTATTGGAGTTTCAGCTTCAACATCAGTCCTCCCAATGAACACCCAGGACTGATCTCCTTTAGGATGAACTGGTTGGATCTCCTTGCAGCCCAAGGGACTCTCAAGAGTCTTCTCCAACACCACAGTTCAAAAGCATCAATTCTTCGGTGCTCAGCTTTCTTCACCGTCCAACTCTCACATCCATACATGACCACTGGAAAAACCATAGCCTTGACTAGACAGACCTTTGTTGGCAAAATAATGTCTCTGCTTTTTAATATGCTGTCTAGGTTGGTCATAACTTTCCTTCCAAGGAGTAAGTGTCTTTTAATTTCATGACTGCAGTCACCATCTGCAGTGATTTTGGAGCCCAAAAAATAAAGTCACCCACTGTTTCCACTGTTTGCCCACCTATCTGCCATGAAGTGATGGGACTGGATGCCATGATCTTAGTTTTCTGAATGTTGAGTTTTAAGCCAACTTTTTCACTCTCCTCTTTCACTTTCATCAAGAGGCTCTTTAGGTCTTCTTCACTTTCTGCCATAAGGGTGGTGTCATCCGCATGTCTGAGGTTATTGATATTTCTCCCGGCAATCTTGATTTCAGCTTGTGCTTCCTCCTGCCCAGCGTTTCTCATGATGTACTCTGCATATAAGTTAAATAAGCAGGGTGACAATATACAGCCTTGGCGTACTCCTTTTCCTATTTGGAACCAGTCTGTTGTTCCATGTCCAGTTCTAACTGTTGCCTCCCATCCTGCATACAGGTTTCTCAAGAGGCAGGTCAGGTGGTCTGGCATTCCCATCTCTTTCAGAATTTTCCACAGTTTATTGTGATCCACACAAAGGCTTTGGCATAGTCAATGAAGCAGATATAGATGTTTTTCTGGTACTCTTTTGATTTTTCGATGATCCAGTGGATGTTGGCAATTTGATCTCTGGTTCCTCTGCCTTTTCTAAAACCAGCTTGAACATGTGGAAGTTCACGGTTCACATATCGCACAAAAAAAGATGAAAATTATAAACAACTCCATGTTAATAATTTTGACAACCAAGATGAAATAAAGTTTTTGAAACACAATACAATACTTCCAGAGCTCATTGAAAAATAATAGATATATACAACTATAATATTTTAAAAACAAATTAAATTCACAATCAAAATCAACTGCAGGAGTGAGACTTATGTTAGTACTAAGGCGAGAAAGTAGAATGATTCCTGTTTGCAGAAAACAGGTATAAAATTTTTTAAATTTTTTCATACTATTTTGAGACATAGAAAACTGAACACAGCCAAACACATTGAGAAGCATATGTTCTTGAAAACCCAAACAACATAGGGTGAAAATGGCAATAATCTACTGTGAATCTACAGACTGCCTGTTTTTAGTTCCTCCCCTCCATACACCCTTCACTCAGCTATCTGAGTGTAGTTCAGTGATTTGAGACTGACAACACAAATAGCACCTTTGCACACAGTGGTGGTGAACTCAAATTGCTTTGTGGGGGGTGAGGGAGTAATGCAGATAATTGAAGGCTTGGTTGGCTTAAAGTGACAAAGTCACGTCAGAGCACAAAGGAAATGCCCAGGGCCTTGTAACCCCAGCCAAGCTAAAATGATTCAGGGTGAATATATAAGAAAAAAGAAAATTAAGGGGGTGATCCTTAATTCGAGAAATTCGAGAGCCATGAGAGGCTGAAATTGGCTTTCACACAACCCTAGATGAACAGGGAAGATCCAGAAGAAACCATAAAAAAAAAAAAAATGAAAGCCAAGGGAAACTTGGGAATTGAATGCAACTTTGAATTGCATTTTTGAAATGACACAGCTCAGTATGCAAATAGATAGAGGTCTAATGGGCTCAAAGTATCTGAGGACAAACTTTTCCTAAATTGAAGGTTGATGACTACCCTATTTACATATAGGCACAACCCCTATGAAGTCAGACAAAAATATATACATAAGAATTTTTAAACAGGAAAAATGAAAACCTACTTGAGATATTAGGGGCTACACAGGGGCAGGAGACAGACCCCACAGTAGTCCAAGCAAGTCACAAAAACAAAAACACAAACATGATTTTTAAAAACTAGAAAAAAAATAGAAACCAGAGATGCCATATGATATAAAATGATCTATTTCAACCAAAAATTACTCAATAAGCACACAAGAAGTGTGACCCAGACTTAGGAGAAAAACAGTTAACAGTTGACCACACCTAGATGTTGAGTTTAGCAGTAGCCTCAAAACAGCTGTTATAAATATGCTCAAAGGATTGAAGAAAACATGTGTAATTATCTAAAGGATAATGTGGTAACAGTGAGTTAAAAAAATCAGAAATCACAACAGAGGAATTAAAATTAAAAAAAAAGCAAAACAGAAATTCAAGATTTTAAAAGTACAATAACTTACATGAAAGAATCACTACATGGATTCAACCAAAGATTTGAGTTTGCAGAATAAAGAAAGTAAACTTGAAGGTGAAGAGGTTAGTTGCTCAGGTGTGTCCAATTCTTTGCGACCCCATGGACTGTAGCCTACCAGGCTCCTCTGTCAATGGGATTCTCCAGGCAAGAATACTGGAGTGGGTTGCCATTTCCTTCTCCAAGGGATCTTTCCCAGATTAGGAACTGAAGCAGTGTCTCCTGCATTGGCAGGCAGATTCTTTACCACTGAGTCACCAGGGAAGCCCCAACTTAAAGGTAGATAAAGAAATTTATTCCATTTTTAAAAGATCTTTAGAAGCCAAAGAACAAGTGAACAGAGCATCAGAGTTCTATGAGACAATGTAAATCATGCCACCTATGTGTAATGAAAGTCTCAAAATGAAAAGTGGGGGGGAAGTATAAATATATCTGAAGAAAGAATAGTGAAAACTCTTCCATTTTACTTTTTAAAAATCCATCAATTTAAAGATCCAAGAAGTTCAGTGAACCCTCTGCTATTATTCACAGAGAATCACAACTAGAAACATAGTAGTCAAACTCTTGAAAGACAGAGACAAGTAGAAAATCAATATAAATCAAAAGCTGCTCCTTATATCATAATAAATTTCCACAAAAGATAATAAAGTTAAATGTAAGAACTGAAACTTCACATTTCCTAGAAGAAACATAAAAGAAAAATGTGATTTTGAGTGACATAATTAAATAAGACTCAAAAAGCATAAACAAAAGAAAAATTGATAAACAGGACTTTATCAAAAAGAAAACTTCAGCTCTTCAAAACACAGTGTTTTTAAAATGAAAATACAGGCCAAAGTCCATAGCAAAATATTTGCAAAACACATATCTGATAAGAGACTTGTATCCACAATATATAGAGGAGTCTTACAACTCACTAATAAGTCAACACAGTCCAATGCTAAACAAAACACTCGAATGGGTATTTTTGAAAAGAAGATATAAAAATGGCAAATAAGCATTTGTATAGATGCTCAATGATTAGTCAATAGGGAAATACAAATTAACGACACTGTGTGATACAACTACATGCCCAATAGTATAAATAAAATGAAAAGACAATCAAAGTTTGGTATGGATATCCACAAACAGAGTCACTCACACATTCTGGTGGGACTGTAGAATGGTTTCAGACATTTGGGAAATGGTTTGGCAGTTTATGTAAAAGTTTAACATACATTCATTATATGAAACAGGAATCTACTCCTAGGTATCCAACCAAGAGAAATGAAAATATATTTTCACATAATGATTAATACAAATATAATCATAACACCACTGTTCATTACATTCAAAATTTATGAACAGTCCTAGTGCCAACCAACTGGTGAATGGATAAACAAATTGTGGTATATATACACAAAGAAATACTGCTGATATTGTTTTATTTATTATTACTTTGTAACATACTTTGAAGTCAACAAGTGTGATGCCTCTAGTTTTGTTCTTTCTCAAAATTGCTTAGGTTATAAGGTCTTTTGTGGTTCCATTGAAATTTTGATAGGGACTGCATTGAATCTGTAGAAGGCTTTGGGTAGTATGAACATTTTAATAGCAGTAACCCTTCCAGTTCATGAACATGCCAACATCTTTCCATTTATTTGTATCTTCAATTTCTTTCATCAATGTCTTATAGTTTTTGGAGTATAGATCTTTCACTTCCTTGGTGAATTTATTCCTAAGTATTTTATTGTTTTTGATACTCTGGTAAATGGGATGATTTTATTTCTTTTTCAGATAATTCTGTTATTGTAAAAAAAAAAACACAACTCAGTGGTACTGGCAAAAACAAATACATAGATCAACTGAATAGAATCAAGAACAAAGAAATAAACCCTTGTATATGTAGACAACTAATAGTAAGCAAGGAAGCCAGGAATACTTGGTGAGGAAAGGATAGTCTCTTCAATAAATATTACTAAGCAAACTGGATACTCACATGCAAAAAAAAAAAAGAGAGAGAGAGAGAAAGAAATTGGAACTCTATTTCACCACTCACAAAATTAACTCAAAGTGGATTAAGGACTTAAATGTAAGACTTAAAACCACAAAACTCCTAAAAGAAAACACAGGAGATAAGCTCATTGGTCTTGGCAATGATTTTGTGGATATGAAACCAAAAGCATAAGCAACATAAGCAGAAATCAATTACTGGAACTGTATCAAGTTAAAAAAATTTTCTACAAAAAGAAATGGGTCTCAAGATGGTAAGGATACAAAGATCCTGAACTCACTTTCTCCTATAGGCACACCAAAATTACAATCACTTACAGAGAGATGTACGTATGAGAATGTCATTAACACTAGAAGAAAGTATTTTCTACAGCTAAATAAAGAGGAAGCCACAACAAGATGGGTAGGAGGGGCAGAGAAGCAGTCTAGTGAGGACTCACACCCCTAGGTTGGTGACACGGAAGCAACAGGGATCACACAACTGTGTAGGTCCTCCCCCAAAAGCCAGAGATCTGAGCCCCCTCCTGGGGGTCCTGCACTGGGAAGATGAGCCCCCAGAATGTCTGTCTTTAGAAACCAACTGGGCTTACATTCAGGAGAGGCGGAAGGCTATAGGAAACAGAGACTCCACCCTAAAAAGGCACACATAAGATCTCCCATGGTCCAAGCCTCAGCTCAGGAGTTTGAATGGTTCCTGGGTCACAAACACTTGCTGATCATGAAGAGTATCCTCAAGAGGGAAAAGACAGCCGGGTCTCCCCTGGGGATTTAGACACTGGTGGTAGCCATTTGTAGAATCTTGTTCTAAAACAATGATACAAGCACTGGAAAGCACCATGTTGGCATCCTTTCTCTAGCTTATTTTTAGCACAGAGGGCTTGCCCCACCCTCCGACCCCAAACAGTGGACTATAGTAGTCACAGACTTCTAGGTCACACAGTTAGCCCCACAGGAAGCCTACCCTGCATAGAGGGGCCATAGCAGTCATGTACTATGGTGCCACATAACCAGCTGTGCAGAAGACTGACTGTGCCCACCAGTGCACCTGCAGAAAATGCACAAGGTATGCCTTCATAGCCAGCTGGATCAGGGGCTAGCACTGTCTACAAGTGTACCCACAGCTGTCTGCCCAAGCACAACAAAACTGTGCACATATCCCACATAGGACACACCTCTGATGCATCTAACTCTGATGACCACAAGGAAACGAGCTGCTGGACCCCATAGGATGTCTCCTACACCAGCTCACTTTTCCTACACCAGCTCACTTCTCCAAGATCAGGAGATGTAACCAACCCACTTTATACAGAGAAATAAATGAAGAGAATCAGGCAAAATGAGGAGACAAAAGAATATGTTCCAAACAAAGGAGCAATACCCAACCTAAGAAAGAGAACTAAATGAAATGGATAAGCAATGTACCCAATAAGGAGTCCAAGGTAATGATCATAAAGATATTCATTCAACTAAGAAGAAGAATGGATGAACACAGTGAGAATCTTAATAAGAACTAGAAAGGAAGAAATCGATAACTAAAATAAGAAATGCACTAGAAGGAATGAATAGCACACTAAGTGTGTGTGTGTGTGTGTGTGTGTGTGTGTGTGTGTGTGTGTATTTCTAACAGGCAGATGAAAAGATATTCAACATTGCTAATTATTAAGAAAGGCAAATCAAAACCACAATCAGATATCTTCTCACACCTGTCAAAAAAAACCTACAAATAACAAAAGTTGGCAACAATCTGGATAAAAGGGAACCCTCGTACACTGTTGGTATGAATGGAAATTTGGTGCAGACACTATGGAAAAGCATACAGTTTTCTCAGAATACTAAAAAATAGAGCCACCATATAACCTAGCAATTATACTCCTGAGTATATATCCAAAAAAACACAAAAACACTAAAAGATATATGCACCTCAATGTTCATAACAGCACTATTTACAATAGCCAAGACACGGAAGCAATCTAAACATCATCTTCAAATGAATTGGTAGAGAAGACGTGGTATATATTAAGATAGATGATGGAATATTACTTAGCCATAAAAAATAATGAAATAATGCCTTTTACAGCAACATGGATGGATCTAGACATTATCATACTAAGTGACATAAGTCAGAAAAAGAAAGACAACTATAACATGAGATCGCTTATATGTCGTTGGAGAAGACTCTACACATGACATCACCAGATGTCTGAAATCAATACTGAAATTAGATTGGTTATATTCCTTGCAGCCAAAGATGGAGAAGCTCTATACACTAAGCAAAAACAAGACTGGAAGCTGACTGTGGCTCAGATCATGAACTCCTTATTGCCAAATTCAGACTTAAATTGAAGAAAGTAGGGAAAACCACTAGACCATAAAGGCATGATCTAAATCATATCCCTTACAATTATACAATGGAAGTGACAAATAGATTCAAAGGATTAGAACTGATAGAGTGCCTGAAGAACTATGGATTAAGGTTGATGACACCTTAGACCATCCCCAAGAAAAAGAAATGCAAAAAGGCAAAATGGTTGACTGAGAAAAGAAAGGACATGAAAGGCAAAGGAGAAAAGAAAAGATACAACCATTTGAAGGTAGAGTTCCAAAGAATAGCAAGGGGAAATAAGAAAGCCTTCCTCAGTGATCAGTGCAAAGAAATAGAGGGAAAAACTAGAATGGAAAAGACTAGAGATCTCTTCAAGAAAATCAGAGATACCAAGGGAACATTTCATGCAAAGATGGGCACAATGAAGGACAGAAATGGTACAGACCCAAAAGAAGCAGAAGATATTGAGAAGAGGTGGCAAGAATACACAGAAGAATTATTTAAAAAGATCTTCATGACCCAGATAACCATGATGGTGTGATCACTCACCCAGAGCCAGACATCCTGGAATGTGAAGTCAAGTAGGCCTTAGGAAGCATCACTACAAACAAAGCTAGTGGAGGTGAAGATGATGCTGTGAAAGGGCTGCACTCAACATGTCAGCAAATTTGGAAAACTGAGCAGCGGCCACGGAACTGGAAAAGGTCAGTTTTCATTCTAATCCCAAAGAAAGGCAATGCCAAAGAATGTTTGAACTACTGAACAATTACATTCATCTCACACACTAGCAAAGTAATGCTCAAAATTCTCCAAGCCAGGTTTCTCCAAGCCATGGTTCAACAGTATGTGAACCATGAACTTTCAGACGTTCAAGCTGAATTTAGAAAAGGCAAAGGAAACAGAGACTAAATTGCCAACATCTGTTGGATCATCAAAAAAGCAAGAGAGTTCCAGAAAAACATCCATTTCTGCTTTATTGACTATGCCAAAGCCTTTGACTGTGTGGATCATCACAAACTGTGGAAAATTCTTCAAGAGATGGGAATACCAGACCCACCTGACCTGCCTCCTAAGAAATCTACATGCAGGTCAAGAAGCAACAGTTAGAACTGGAACAACAAACTGGTTCCAAATCAGGAAAGGAGTACGTCAAAGCTGTATATTGTCACCCTGCTTATTTCACTTATATGCGGATTACATCATGAGAAATGCTGGACTGGATGAAGCACAAGCTAGAATCAAGATTGCGGGACAAATAACAATAACCTCAGATATGCAGATGACACCACCCTTATGGCAGAATGTAAAGAAGAACTGAATAGCCTTTTGATGAAAGTGAGAGAGAAGAGTAAAAAAGCTGGCTTAAAACTCAACATTCAGAAAACGAAGATCATGGCATCCGGTCCCATCGCTTCATGGCAAATAGATGGGGAAACAATGGAAACAGTTACAGACTTTATTTTCTTGGGCTCCAAAATCACTGCAGATAGTGACTGCAGACATGAAATTGAAAGATGCTTGCTCCTTGGAAGAAAAGCTATAACAAACCTAGACAGTATATTAAAAAGCAGAGACATTACTTTGCCAACAAAGGTCTGTCTAGTCAAAGCTATGGTTTTTCCAGTGGTCATGTATGGATGTGAGAGTTGGGCTATAAAGAAAGCTGAGCACCGAAGAATTGATGCTTTTGAACTGTGGTGTTGTAGAAGACTTTTGAGAGTCCCTTGGGATACAAGGAGATCCACCAGTCCATCCTAAAGGAAATCATTCCTGACTATGCATTGGAAGGACTGATGCTGAAGCTGAAACTCCAACACTTTGGTCACCTGATACGAAGAACTGACTCATTTGAAAAGATCCTGATGCTGGGAAAGATTGAAGGCAGGAGGAAAAGGGGATGACAGAGGATGAGATGGTTGGAAGTCATCATCGACTCGATGGACATGCGTTTGAATAAGCTCCAGGAGTCGGTAATGGACAGGGAAGCCTAGTGTGCTGCTGTCCATGGGGTTGGAAAGAGTCAGACACAACTGAGCAACTGAACTGAACTGATATGTGGAATCTAAAATATGACACAAAAGAACTTACCTGTGAAATAGAAACAGATTCACCGTCATAGAGATCATACTTGCGGTTGCCGAGGGAGAGGGAGGATGGGGGAGGTTTTGGATTAGGCCTTTGGGGTTGGCAGATGTAAACCATTAGATATAGAATGGATAAACAATAAGGTCCTACAGTATAGCACAAGAAACTACAACATACTCACACCCTGTGATAAACCATAATGGAAAAGAATATCGAAAGGTATGTCTGTATAAAATATTTTTGTCATTCCTATGTTTTGGGTATTGTACTAAGTACTTTAAACGTTTTAACTCATTTAATCCTTATGGCGATGTACAGAGGTGAAATGCCTTATCTAAAGTCATAAAGATAGGAAGTAGAGAATCCTGGATTTAACCCATGTCTGCTGAAAACATACTAATTACCCCCAAATACTATGAACATACAGGCTAATGCTCAACTTGTGATGCTACGTTTAGCTTTCACCAACATCACAGTTGCTACCACCTAATGCTTCCCTCATGGCTCAGATGGTAAAAACATCTGCTTGCAATGTGGGAGACCCGGGTTCAATCCCTGGGTGGGGAAGATCCCCTGGAGAAGGAAATGGCAACCCACTCCAGTAGTCTTGCCTGGAAAATTCCATGGATGGAGGAACCTTGTAGGCCTCAGTCCATGGGGTCACAAACAGTTGGACATGACTGAGCAACTTCACTTTCACTTTTCAAAAACATTACAGAGGCACTTCCCTGGTGGTCCAGGAGCTATAAGACTCCACACTCTCAATGCAGGGGATCCGAGTTTGATGCCTGCTTGGGGAACTAGATACTACACACTGCAACTAAGAGTTTGCATGTCACAACTAAAAGATCCTACATGCCACAATTAAAGATCCCGCATGCCACCACGAGGGCTTCCCCACATGGCACTAATGGTAAAGAACCTTCCTGTCAGGGCAGGAGATATAAGAAACGTGGGTTCGATCCCTGGGTCAGAAAGATCCCCTGGAGGAGGACATGGCAACCCACTCCAACATTCTTCCCTGGAGAATTCCATGGACAGAGAAGCTTGGCGAGCTTTGGTACATAGGGTCGCAAAGAGTCAGACATGATTGAAGCCACTTAGCATGAATGCACACACATGCCACAATGAAGATAGAAGATTCTACATGTTGCAACTAAGAGCCAGTGCAGATAAACAAATAAAACCATTATAGAGCATCTGGAAAGATTTGTACCATTCTAGGAATCTGGGCTCCAAAATTAAATATGATATAGTTTCTGCCCTCAAGGGCCTTACAATTTAGTTACAGTTCTAGAAAAGTAATGTAAGATAGTTGCTTATGACACAGACACTATCAGCTAGGTCCTAAATAAATACTACCAGCAAAAATTAATTGTGGGCATCACATGTGGGCATAATTTTTAGTGGGGCATCACTGGATCTAAAAATAGGTCTTGAATGAAAAGATGGTGAAAATTCCACCAAGCATAGGAAACTATGTGGCCAGAGAGAGTGGCTGTCCTTAAAACCCGATGATATGAGGAGGGAAACAAATTAGCTTTCTGGTTTGGGCAGAAGCAAAAAGTCTGTGTAATAATAATGATAAGTACAGTGTAGATTTACGAGGTGCAAAGTCATCTACATGGATTATCTATCCTAATCTTCACAGCAACTTTGAGAAGTTGGTATGGTCTTTAATTCACAGATACAAAAACTGAGCCTTAGAAAGGTGTAGGACTTTTTCAGAGTCACATTACAAGTGGCAGAGCTAGGATCTGATCCAGGACTGTCTGATTCCAGAGCATTAACCATCCTTCCATATCTCTCCTCTAGTAATGCCAGGCTGCAGAGCCTGAAAGGCACCAGATGGAGGAAATCTTCAATGTCCTTCTTCCTCAACTAAGTCAGCCTAAGTGCTTGTTTAGTAAGTGCATGATGGTACTAGTTGAAAATCTGCCAGAAAAATTCTCAATAACAAGTATCTTCCATTTTTTCCAACACAATGTCTTGCAGATATTTCCTTTTACTGTAGAACATCTGACCATTCTGCTTCTTTGTCTTGTCCTCTCATGGCTTCTGCCTTGGCTTGCAATTTAAGTTTTAGAAACAGTGAATTACATTTTATACCATAATCACTTTTGTCCCTTGTCCTGTAGCAAAATAAAGAAACCAGAGAGATGCTTCAAAATGACAATGTTATTTTCAAAATGACAAGGGTGCATTCATTCAGGAACCTGTGGTATGCTGAATTGAATGGGACTGCTCTCCTCAGGGGAATAAGATGATAAAGGGGGGGGTCACAAAATATGAGCTAAAGGGGGAATCTGATTCACATCTGTAACAAGCAGCAGCCAGATTTGTTGATCTACCATTGAAAATTGGAGCCATGGAAGGAAGGCGCAAGACAATGACTGATACAGAAATAGACCATTCTAGACAACACTTTCACTCACCCTAGGTCCTAAAGGAGAGAGTTCTTCAAAAAGAGCATTTTCATCAGAAAATTTTAAGCAATTAAATATCTGTAGCATCTTTATGTACTAGCAATTTAATGTATATTTATGAAGTCTTTAGAGAAACAGGAATGAGAGTTATACCAAAACTAAACAAAGCATCAGGACTACAACACATACAAAATTATACTGAAGCAGTAAAACTGGCTAGGTTGTAATAGAAATCATAGCAATTCAGATACAGGTAAGAGGCTAGAACAAGTTCGTCCCTACATGCTTTCAGGACAAGATACTGGGTGGTTCATTTTATCAAAAAACGGTAGGAAGTGTTTGCCACCATTGTATTTCACCTCACATATGCATTTCCCTGTTGCCAAACTATACCTGTTAACTGATCTGAGGATCCAACCAGGTGTAATACTTCATATGTGTATAATTTTTTCAGAGAGAAAAACATGTTACTTTGACAAACTTTTCCTTGACTCTTCTTGGTCATTGGTTACTAAGTCCTGAAAATATTTTGAAACAAAACACTGTTATCCTTATCTTTCCATGATCATTGCCACTACCCTAAATTACCACCCATGCTCTCGCACTTACTGGTGAGCACACTGATCTCCTAAGTGATATTCCTGCATCATGCTCCTTGTACACATTGCTGGCCAAATACATTCAACAGTTATTGAGCGCCTTGTACATGTCAGGCACTGGCCTAGGTGTCTGGGATATATTAGTAATCAAAACAACGATCCCCGGTCCCATGGAACCAAAAATCTAGCCACAGGAGATAGACATGAGTTTGAGCAAGCTCCGGGAGTTGGGGATGGACAAGGAGGACTGGTGTGCTGTAGTTCATGGGGTTGCAAAGAGTTGGACACGACTGAGCGACTGAACTGAAGAGCTAGACAATGAAAAATATGCATAATAAATAGTAAATCATACTGTATGTATAAGGAAAATGCTGTGGGGAAAAGAGGAAGATACATAAAATCTTCCCCCAGCAGCATTTTTTACCATGCTCTTCTCTCCCACTGTCTATCAGCTTTCAATGCCTCCCTGTTACTCATATGTTTCAATGGAAACTTTTGAGCCTGTCAGTGGCTCCTGTTATCTGTCTCACATTCAAGATCCCACTATCACTTTATCTGATATCCCTCCCCACCCACAACTTACCACTCTAGCAAATACAGTGAGCTTCCAGTAAGGAGCTCACAACATCAGTAATAATACCAGATAAAATAAATGAGCTCTTACTACGTGCCAGACATTGTGCTAAACTCTTCACGTGGCCTACCTCATTCCACCCTCACATCTTCACACTGTCCAATAAGGTAGGTATTATTACCCTTATTTTTCAGATGAGGTAATTGAAGGACGGAGAGGAATTTATTCAAGGTCACATGGCTGCATAAAGTTGCCAAGCTCTTTTTTGAACCCATGTATGTCTGACACTAAACCTGTGCTCTTCACTGGTATGCATTAGAACGATGACCTGAAACCACTGCACCAGAGAAAGGTTTGACAAACCATTTTTTTTTTCCTGTAAAGGGTCAGATAGTAAATATTGTAGGCTTTGCAAGCCACATGACTGTCTGTAATGACTACTCAGCTCTGCCACTGTAGCATGGAAACAAGCATAGGCAATACGTACACAAGTGGGCATGACTGTGTTCCAATAAAACTTTATTTATAAAAAAAAGGCACCTGGCTGGATTTAGTGAATGGGCCCATAGTTTACCTACCCCTGAGCTAGAATGAATACCTCTACTAGTCTGTGAGCTCCAAAAGGTCAATGATCAGGTTCTATGCCTCTTGTTAATCCCAGTGCTATCTACAGTGCTTGAAAACTAGGCCCAGAGTCCGCACAGTTTATAAGTGATGAATCTAGGATGTTGATCTAAGCACTTTTACTAAATTTTATACTCCTCACAAGTATGCTAGTCTGAATCTTAATGATTAAATAATATCATAAACATAAAATCATACAGAGTGCATGGCACATAGTAAGTCCATAAAAATAACAGTGATTATCATCATCAACTAAAAAAGAAGCACTTAGGTACAGAATAGTGAGGGCCGTTACTGCCAGTTTATAGACAAAATAATTACAAATTTTTCCAGGTTTATTGAGATATAGTTGACAAAACTGAATGTATTTAAAGTATACAATGTGATGATTTGATACATGTATGTAATGCATGCTAAGTTGCTTCAGTCATGTCCAACTCTTTGTGACCCTATGGACTGTTGTCTGCCAAGCTCCTCTGTCCATGGAATTCTCTAGCCAAGTATACTGGAGTGGGTTGCCATGCACTCCTCCAGGGGATCTTCCCAAACCAGGGTAAACCCACATCTCTTATTCTCCTGCTTTGGCAGGCGGATTCTTCCCCACTAGCACCACCTGTAAAGCCCATGTGTATGTAACAGGGAAAAACAAATTTGACTTCATATTAGATCTGTTTCTTTTTTTTTTCCCTTGTTTTAATGTATTTTTATTGCTTTTTAAAATTATTTTTTATTTATTCTTTTAATTGAAGGATAATGTAAAATAAATAGCCAATGGGAACTTGCTGTATGACTCAGGGAACTCAAACAGGGGCTTTGTAACAACCTAGAGGGGTAGGATGGGGAGGGAGGTGGGAAGGAGGTTCAAGAGGGAGGGGACATATGTATACCTATGGCTGACGCATGTTGATATTTGGCAGAAAACAGCAAAATTCTGTAAAGCAGATCTGTTTCTTTTAGTTTAACCTTTGTTTTCTATTGTTTTTGCTATTTGAGTTAATAGCTAAAGGCAGGCCACCTATAGCATAATGCCCCATCTGCAGGAACACTGCCCCCCATGACCGAGTGTTAGTCACTCTTTCTGACCCTATTGACTGTAGCCCTGTAGACTCTTCTGTCCAGGGAATTCTGCAGGCAAGAATACTGGAGCCATTTCCTTCTCCAGGGCATCTTCCTGACCCAGGGATCAAACCCAGGCCTCCTGTATTGCAGGCACATTCTTTACTGTCTGAAACACCAGGAAAGCCCCCAAGCCTAAAGGTTAAACTAACATACCTTTGTTCAACTCACAGTAAACATCCTGACTCAGCCCACTTGTGAATGGCTACAGTCTAAAAATTAACATATCCCTTCCACCGCCTGAAACCAAGAGATATTTGCAACAACAGCTTATGAGGCTTCCCTGATGGCTCAGCCAGTTAAGAATCTGCCACCAATGCAGGAGACATGGGTTCAATTACTGGGTGGTTAGACAACACATTCAGTTCAGTCGCTCAGTCATGTACACCTCTTTGCGACCCCATGGACTGGAGCACGCTAGGCCTCCCTGTCCATCACCAACTCTTAGAGTTTACTAAGACTCATGTCCATTGAGTCGGTGATGCCATCCAACCATCTCATCTTCTGTCATTCACTTCTCCTCCTGCCTTCAATCTTTCCCAGCATCAGGGTCTTTTCCAATGAGTCAGTTCTTCGCAGCAGGTGGCCAAAGTATTGGAGTTTCAGCTTCAGCATCAGTCCTTCCAATGCATATTCAGGACTGATACCCTTTAGGATGGACTGGTTGGATCTCCTAGCAGTCCAAGGGACTCTCAAGAGTCTTCTCCAACACCACAGTTCAAAAGCATCAGTTCTTCGGCACTCAGCTTTCTTTCTAGTCCAACTCTCACATCCATACATGACTACTGGAAAAACCATAGCTTTGACTAGATGGACCTTTGTTGGCAAAGTAATGTCTCTACTTTTTAATATGCTATCTAGGTTGGTCATAACTTTTCTTCCAAGGAGCAAGTATCTTTTAATTTCATGGCTGCAGTCACCACCTGCAGTGACTTTGGAGCCCCAAAAAATAAATTCTGCCACTGTTTCCCCATCTATTTGCCTTGAAGTGATGGGACCAAATGCCATGATCTTAGTTTTCTGAATGTTGAGTTTTAAGCCAACTTTTTCACTCTTCTCTTTCAGTTTCATCAAGAGGCTCTTTAGTTCTTCTCTGCTTTCTGCCATAAGGGTGTTGTCATCTGCATAGCTGTGGTAATTGATATTTCCTCCTGGCAGACTTGATTCCAGCCTGAATGAAGTACCTCAGTACATTTCACACGATGTACTCTGCATATACGTTAAATAAGCAGGGTAACAATATACAGCCTTGACATACTCCTTTCCCTATTTTAACCAGTCTGTTGTTCCATGTCCAGTTCTAACTGTTGCTTCCTCACCTGCATACAGATTTCTCAAGACATAGGTCAGGTGATCTGGTATTTCCTTCTCTTGATGAATTTTCAGCAGTTTGTTGTGATCCACACAGTCAAAGGCTTTGGCATAGTCAATAAGGCAGAAGTAGATGTTTCTCTGGAACTCTCTTGCTTTTTCAGTGATCCAACGGATATCGGCAATTTGATTTCTGGTTCCTCTGCCTTTTCTAAATCCAGCTCGAACATCTGGAAGTTCACTGTTCAAGTACTGTTGAAGCCTGGCTTGAAGAATTTTGAGCATTACTTTGCTAGCGTGTGAGGTGAGTACAATCGTGCGGTAGTTTGAGCATTCTTTGGCATTGCCTTTCTTTGGGATTGGAATGAAAACTGACCTTTTCCAGTCCTGTGGCCACTGCTGAGTTTTTCAAGTTTGCTGACATATTGAGTGCAGCCCTTTCATAGCATCATCTTTTAGGATTTGAAATAGCTCAACTGGAATTCCATCACCTCCACTAGCTTTGTTTGTAGTGATGCTTCCTAAGGCCTACTTGACTTCGCATTCCAGGATGTCTGGCTCTAGGTGAGTGATCACACCATCATGATTATCTGAGTTGTGAAGATGTTTTTCATATAGTTCTTCTGTGTATTCTTGCCACCTCTTCTTAATATCTTCTGCTTCTGTTAGGTCCATGCCATTTCTGTCCTTTATTGTGAACCACTAAACCATTCACGTATGACCTAAGTCAAATCTCTTATGATTATACAGTGGAAGTGACAAATAGTTTCAAGTGATAAGATCTGATAGACAGAGTGCCTGAAAATCTATGGACGGAGGTTCATGACATTGTACAGGAGGCAGTGATCAAGACCATCCACAAGAAAAAGAAATGCAAAAAGGCAAAATGGTTGTCTGAGGAGGCCTTAAAAATAGCTGAGAAAAGAAGAGAAGTGAAAGGCAATGGAGAAAAGGAAATATATACCCATTTGAATGCAGAGGTCCAAAGAATAGAAGGAGAGATAAGAAACCATTCCTCAGTGATCAATGCAGAGGAATAGAGGAAAACAATAGAATGGGAAAGATAGAAATCTCTTCAAGAAGACAACAGATTAGATTAGAAGGAAATATTTATAGTATATCCAGAATACACTGAGCATTCTTACAACTCAAAAAAAGAAAAGAAGATAAACACCTCCATAAAAATTAGGAACATAGTTTCACTGTTGTTTCACAAACATAATAAATTGCCAACAATCACATGAAAAGATGTTCAAAACCATCAATTATCACATAAATGTATTTTATAACCATAATTCCCAGGTGTCTCAGTGGTAAAGAATCCATCTGCCAAACAGGAAACTAGGGTTTAACCTCTGGGTTGGGAAGATTCCCTGGAGAAAGAAACAGCAACTCACTCCAGTATTCTTTTATTTGTTAAAAATTTATTTATTAATTGAAGGATAATTGCTTTACAGATTTTGTTGTTTTCTGTCAAATCTCAACATGAATCAGCCATAGGTATACATATTATTCTTGCCTGGAGAATCCCATGGCCAAAAGAGCCTGGCAGGTTACAGTCCATGGGGTCGCAAAGAGTGGGACATGACTGAATAGACTTAGCATGCAGGGCCTTTTTACTTTACCTCTTCAGATCCCCCTTTCTTTATTCCATTAATACAAAAGAAACTGGCAGAAACAATCACAATATTGTAAAGTAATTATCTTTCAATTTAAAATAAAAGAAACTAGCAGCCAGACCTCAGTAAGACGGTTCTCTAGGGGAGCAGAAGAAGCTTGGACTTATTAGCATGTATACATTGTGAGAGAATTACCACAGTCAAATTCATTAACACATACATCATCTCACATGGTTAACTTTTTGTCATAATAAAGTTTAAGATCTACCTCTTAGCAAATTTCAAGCATACAATATAGTATAATTATAGTTACCATGTTATACAGTAGATCCTTGGAACTTATAGTGTATAATGAAATACATGTGTGTCCTCATGGGTGATTTCTGAACATCCAGAAAAGACCAGGAAAATGGAATGGCAGCATCCGTCCTTTCCAGCACTTTAACAATGGAATGGGACTAACCTCTTCCATAGACACCAAGCTTCTTGTGGGTTTGGTCTAAAGTATCTGGCACTAACTCAGGGTTAAGTCAAGGTCTTGTTGTCTTAGGAAGCAGAAGGACAAGACCCAGAAACCAGGCCAAGGCCTTCAAATCTTCTCTTGGCCACAAGATGCATCATGAATGGTTACCAGAGTAAACTGGCTCCTGTACACTCCCTTGGAGCCTGGCTACTACTTGATAAGCCATGACCTTCCTGAGTATGAATTCCAGCTTTGACTTGGGTTCCCATCTTTTTGGTTGAGCACACAAACAGCCTCAATATCACCTCAGTCTGACACTGTTCTGTGAAAATGCTTGTCTTGGCTGCTCTGTAAAACCCCTCACCAGGGCTATCCTACCACTGATAAGTAGACATGATCAGCCGGCTTCTTTCCCACTGCCCTCCACTGTCTGCCTTCCATCTGCTACACTCAATTGTCAATACCAACTCTGCTGGCCTCATCTGAGTCTTGGAAGAGAACCCCTCTGAACTGCAGCATCCCAGGATATTACACAAAATTTTGTTTGTTTGTTGTTTATTTTACTGGTAGAGGAAAAAAAAAAAAAAAAACTATCTTGCCTGTGACACTGATCCAGAATCAGAGGGATTCCTTAAATGTTACTTTCTATAAGTATCTACCCATGAGCCAACTCACTTTTTCCCTTCATCCTGTAGGATAAAGTATATGTTCAGATACTGTCATATATATAATAAATTTCCAAAAGTGTGCATATATATAGCCTGAAAAAATAACTGACCCCCAAGTTGGTACTAGAAAGAAGCATATTGCAAAGCATGTACCTTTTCCAAAGAGAGAATGTCCCCTCCACATTCACAATAAAGCCCAGTTCCAAAGACCATGAGGGAAACTCCTACAGTCAAAATTAGGTTTTCTAACTTGCAACAAGGAAGCCTACACACCAAGAGCAATCACTGGCTGCCACAGGAAGAAGGAGTCATGTCTGCTACAGCCACCATAACAAGTACCGCAGACCAGACAGTTTCACAGAAATGTATTTCTCATAGTTCTGGAGGCTGGAAGTCTGAGATCGGAGTGTCAGCAGGTTTGGTTTCTTCCAGCACCTCTTGCCCTATCTTACTGATGGCTGTGCTCTCATGTCTGCTGTCTGAGTCTTAATCTCCCCTTTCCTAAGGATACTGGTCAGACCAGATTTAGGGCCCACTCTAAAGATCTCATTTCAGGGAGTGGCAACCCACTCCAGTATTCTTGCCTGGGAAAACTCAACTCAGACCTCAGTTGAAATGAGATCTTTAGAGTGGGCCCTAATCTCATCTGACTAGTATCAATCACCTCTTCAAATACAGGACCTCCAATCATGGTTACATTGTAAGGAGTGGGAGGCTATGATTGCAAAATTTTGGGGGTGGAAGGACAATTCAGGATTCAGCAGATGGAAACATTTGGGCTTGTGCTGCATAATTTTAGGGAGAATTTAAATAAATGGGGGTCTGTTCTGGATTGAGTGCTATCAGTTAATAAGGACAATTCTGTAATTTAGGATCATATGCTTTATCCAGGAAGTAGAAGGAATGATTTGGGGCTAGATTTGCCATTGGTAAAGCAGTTATATTATCAGGAATGAGAAGAGTTTAATTATTTTTTGTGGTTATGTAGTGTTCTGGCTTTTGGTCTGTGTTTGGTCCTGATAACTGAGTGGTCTTGTTTTTTCCTCTTATTTCATCAAGGTCATGGAGTGATCTCTTTTCAAATATTGTTGATATTGTATGGAATTGTTTATTTCAGCAGGGAACACCATGGCCTAGCTATTTAGCAGTAAACACCACCGCCTAAATTTAGTTACCAGGCCTGCTACCAGCTGTCAGCTGTCAGGGCTGTTCATTTCTTTCTCCCTCACTTCAGATGTGGCAGTGAAGAAGAATGAGCAATAAAGAACACTGCAGAATGTATAGATAACCAGGGGCCACTGAGAGTAACAGAAAGAAGGAATTCCTCTGAGAAAGCAGAAGTAGGGGCTTATCACAGAAGTTTCTTCACTGCCATGGCAGGGAAATGGTACAGTATTTGCCCTGTAGAATCCCATTACTGCTCTAGATCAGGGATTGTGGCATGTTTCCCAATTTTCCCTGTCTGAATGGGAATTCTTATTGGGCTGCCCTATCCCACCATTCTATATTGGGTACCATGAGGTAGAGGTACTCATAATTCAGCTTGTCTTTTTAGGTCATAGGTAGAACATAGAGGCTTCCCAGGTGGCGCAGTGGTAAAAAATCTCCCTGCCAATGCAAGAGGCACAGGAGACGTGGGTTCAATTCCTGGGTTGGGAAGATACCCTGGAGAAGGGAATGGCAACCCACTCCAGTATTCTTGCCTGGGAAATCTGAGAGAGGAGCCTGGCAGGCTACATTTCATGGGGTCGCAGTGTTGGATGCAGTTGAGCATGCACACACATGTGCACGTGTGCACACACACACACACACAACATAAGTAACTATGTCAGGATCTGACTGAGCAAGATTTAGTGACTGTGAGATATTGGGGTGTCTCACTTAAAGAGGTCTCAAATGTATGCTATGTGTGAGAAGGATCCAAAGGAATATTTCAACCAGGATGGCAAACATCATAGAAACTGTTAACAATTCACACAATGGTAGATTATATTTCCTAATCTCATTGCATCAATTGTGGTTATACAAATGAGATCTAGCAAACAAACTGTGAGGGGAAATAAGGGTGCCATATTAATCCCTGCTGTATTAGAATCTCTGAAGTGTATTCATGCTCCATCCCCCTTTCAGCTGATTTGAGTGAAAATTACCATGGAGATGAAGGTGGCCAAGTATAATGACAGCAAAGTCTTTGCCAGCCTGGAACGATTGTAGGAGAATCAACTTCCCCAACCAGAAACATCCTTTTACATTTTTAATGAGCAAGAAATAAATCTATATTTTAATCAGGCCATTATACATTTGGCTATATATTCATTCAGCAGCAGGAGGTAGCCTAACCTCAGCCCTATTTAGCATAATTATTGATTAATGAAACGATTACTTATTGGTTGACTGCTATACTAGAAAAAATATAAACCCTTAGAAGTACATTTTTTTAGAAGCATGCATTTTTTTGCTGGCATATTTAACAATACCTAGGTCACATCCCTCTGGCACCAAAAAAGTCAACATTATCGAACTACAAAATGTCTTCACCCTTGGCTGTCCTAGGCAGCACGCAAGTCCCTGCACAGGGGAATACCCAACCGCATCACTACTAACACTCCCCCAAAGCCCTCTTGACAAAATCGTCCTAGAGTTTGTTGAAAGCAAAATGTTCATTTTACCTAATTCACTCATATACTTCTTATATGAAAATAAGGATAACTACATGATGCATGTTTTCCAATTTGTTACACATCTTAAGAAGTTTAGATCTTTGTTTCATGAGAGCTATCCTCAGA
This sequence comes from Giraffa tippelskirchi, assembly GCF_054371585.1. Classification (NCBI taxonomy): domain Eukaryota; kingdom Metazoa; phylum Chordata; class Mammalia; order Artiodactyla; family Giraffidae; genus Giraffa; species Giraffa tippelskirchi. The sequence goes on along the minus strand of NC_137289.1, from coordinate 7,610,968 downwards.
CACAGTTTTTTAACATACTCCATCCCTTCTACCACTTGGTTTATGTGTTTTAGCCAAAAATCAGATCTCTCCTCTTAGAAAATGTATACTTCTCTGTATGGTGCCTTGCATCTTTCTCAGAAGCAGACACTGGATATGCATATACTTGCATATTTCCCTTTCTTCTTCAATTCTTCTCAACATTCTCCATGATCTCTAAAGTTTCCTTCCAATAATTCCAAACCTGCCTGTTTCATATTATTTTTACTTATTTGAAACCATCCATAGTTACCAGTAGAAGGCTTTGAGTTTAGCAATCAGGTTAACAACCCATAAGTAGTAGAGTTTGGGAAGAATACATGCAATCACTTTTATCTAGTTTGTTTCACTTTTTCTATTTTATTCAGTGCTCCCATTTCATTTAGTCTATGTTTTCTAATCTATCCATCTCTTTGTTGTTGTTCTTTCTCAACTCTTTATCAAGTGTGAAAGCTTTTGTATACATATATAAACAGGATATATAATATTTTAGAAAATTAAAAACAAAAATGAAATGGTACAAAAAGCAAAGAGTAGCCAGTTACTTCTCATTGACCATGGAAGTAAAAGGAAGAATAAGACTTCCACTCAGGCATAGAACTCCATCAAGATTCTCTAGCCCACCTTGTTTTTTCTTCCACCAGCCTGGATTCTTGGCATGGACACAGGGGAACTACACTGATTTTTGCAGTGAAGTAAGAAACATCCTCAGGTAAAGCAAGTCACGCTGGGTGTTTGCTTTCTGGTTAGAATGCTCTTTAAAGCTGAGGGAAACACTGGAGCAGTGACTCGGGGCATCTGTAGCTGCCCCATCCTTCTCCAAAAGGAAGGCCTGAAGCTACCTTCCAACTTCCAAATGGAGATTTAAAAATGCTGCCAGCAACATGGCTGAGTCTTCCCCTGGACAACAATTTGGCCCCGTCCCTGAATGAAAGTGCCTTTGTGGGAGCTGTGGGATCCAGCACTGAAGGCCAAGGGCCCTGGGAGGAGTCTTGCCAACCCACTCATAGGGTAACGGGTGTACAGACCTGGTCTTGGCTGTGGACCCTTTGGGCCCTTCTGGTCGTGGTCCCGGAGCTGCTGGAGAGCACGGTCTCAGGTACTCGCCCACAGATGAGGGAGCCTTTGTGGAAGTCAAGGTTCCCAGAGGAAAAGTTCCAGCACCTCGTTGGAGCAAAAAAAAAAAAAACCAAAAAGCTATCCAAGTTGGGATGCAGAAGAGAGAGTAAGAGGAGCAGCTTGACCTGACTCGCACCACCCCTTTATCAAGCGGCGCAGCTTAATGCCCAGAAGTGCTTTCAGCTGTGGTGAGGGGGAATGTGCGAGCCTGCGAGTTAGTGCCTGGCTTCCCAGCTGCAGAGGATGCTGCCAGAGGCCCTTTTCCCTCTGGCCCCATCCAGAGGATGAGTCCAGAGCTGCGAGACCGGGCTTGCAAAGAAGCTACGAGACAGGCAGATGGGACTCTCTCAGAGGGCACTAAAGGGAAGTGGATCCTACTAAGTACATCACCAATCCCATCAAGAAATCCACCGGCAAACTGCTGGGAACCTCTTGTCCTGTTCTGTGTGCTTAGTTGCTCAGTCGTGTCTGACTCCTTGCGACCCTGTGGACTGTAGCCTGCCAGGCTCCTCTGTCCATGGGATTCTCCAGGCAAGAACACTGGAGTGGGTTGCCATGCCCTCCTCCAAGGGATCTTCCCAACTCAGGGATTGAACTCGGGTCTCCCTCATTGCAGGCAGATTCTTTACCCTCTGAGCCACCAGGAAAGTCCAACCTCACTTATATGTGGAGCCTAAAAAAGCCAAACTCACAGAAACAGTAAATTAGTGGTTGCCCTGGGCGGGGGTGGGAAAAACGGGAAAATGTTGATCAAAGAATACAGACTTACAATGATCCACTTACAAGTGGATGAATACTGGGGATCTAAAGAGCCTCTTGATGAAGGTAAAAGAGGAGAGTGAAAAAGTTGGCTTAAAGCTTAACGTTCAGAAAACTAAGATCATGGCATCTGGTCCCATCACTTCATGGGAAATAGATGGGGAAACAGTGGAAACAGTGTCATACTTTATTTTGGGGGGCTCCAGAATCACTGCTGATGGTGACTGCAGCGATGAAATTAAAAGACACTTACTCCTTGGAAGGAAGGTTATGGCCAACCTAGATAGCATATTTAAAAGCAGAGACATTACTTTGCCAACAAAAGTCCGTCTAGTCAAGGCTATGGTTTTTCCAGTGGTCATGTATGAATGTGAGAGTTGGACGGTGAAGAAAGATGAGCACTGAAGAATTGATGCTTTTGAACTGTGGTGTTGGAGAAGACTCTTGAGAGTCCCTTGGACTGCAAGGAGATCCAATCAATCCATCCTAAAAGAGATCAATCCTGGGTGTTCATTGGAAGGTCTGATGTTGAAGCTGAAACTCCAATACTTTGGCCACCTCATGCGAAGGGTTGACTCATTGGAAAAGACCCTAATGCTGGGTAGGATTGGGAGCAGGAGGAGAAGGGGATGACAGAGGATGAGATGGTTGGATGGCATCACCGACTCGATGGACATGGGTTTGGGTAGACTCCGGGAGTTGGTGATGGACAGAGAAGCCTGGTGTGCTGCCATTCATGGGGTCGCAAAGAGTCGGACACGACTGAGCAACTGAACTGAACTGAATGTACAGCATGCTGACTATAATTAACAATATGTATTCTATAATTGAAAGTCAGTATGAGAGTGGCAAATAGATGGGGAAACAGTGGAAACAGTGGCTGATTTTATTTTGGAGGGCTCCAAAATCACTGAAGATGGTGACTGCAGCCATTAAATTAAAAGACATTCACTCCTTGGAAGGAAAGTTATGGCCAACCTAGACAGCATATTAAAAAGCAGAGACATTACTTTGCCAACAAAGGTCCGTCTAGTCAAAGCTATGGGTTTTCCAGTGGTCATGTATGGATGTGTACTATATATAGTCCCCAGGTTTGGACTATAAAGAAAGCTGAGTGCTGAAGAATTGATGATTTTGAACTCTGGTGTTGGAGAAGACTCTTGAGAGTCCCTTGGACTGCAAGGAGATCCAACCAGTCCATCCTAAAGGAGATCACTCCTGAGTGTTCATTGGAAGGACTGATGTTGAAGCTGAGACTCCAATACTTTGGCCACCTGATGCAAAGAACTGACTCATTGGAACAGACCCTGATCCTGAAAAAGATTGAAGGCAGGAAGAGAAGGGGACGACATAGGATGAGATGGTTGGATGGCATCACCAACTCAATGGACATGAGTTTCAGTAAACTCCAGGAGTTGGTGATGGACAGGGAGGCCTAGTGTGCTGCGGTTCATGGGGTCACAAAGAGTCGGACATGACTGAGTGACTGAACTGAACTGATGAGAGTAGATCTTAAATGCTCTCACCGAACACATACACACACACACAGACAAACAGTAACTATATGAAGTGCTGGGTGTGTTAACTAACCCTACTGTGGTCATCATTTCGTAATGTATAAGTATCAAGCATCACATTGTACACCTTAAACCTACACAATGTTATATGTCAATTATAGGTCAATAAAGCTGGAAAAAATAATGAGATTCTAAATTGTAATATGTTCTAAACAGTACAGTCTCCTCTGCTCCCACTCCCATTTCTGTTGTTTTCTCAGAAATATATAAAAACATTCACCAAAATATCTTTTTCACAGCATTCCAGAGATAGCTTTTAAAGAGCAGAAGAAATGAGTGTATTTGTCAGAAACGTGGCAGCCTATAAATCTCTCATGCTATTGGCTAGTTCATTCCCCAGCCTTAGGTAATTCCACACAAGTGTCTATCAGTACTATATTGATTAATCATGGAAAACTCTCCACAGAACTTCACAATTCTTTTTCTGCATAGCTCTCAGAATAATTCAGTCTTACTGTGTTTTCTTTACACATATTTAAATGTGGTCTGTGACTTATAGACACTTGCTGCTGAAGGAAGTTTTGATCATTACCTCAGAGAAATTCATTTCCTTTTAAAAAAAAATACCATAATCTAAGAGATATATTTAGTAAACAAAGTAAGTGCTTATTTAACTGCTCAGATTCTGTGCATTTCAATGGTCATTGCTATGCTGTAGATATTAACTAGTAAATGAACAATTATCCCCCACCTTTATTTTTCTAGTATTTCTCTAATGTGCTTCACTCATTTCTTTTCTGTCCATCATTTTCTACACTATCAATCTGAAGAAGGGCTTGCACCTTCTGTCATAGATAAGACTCTTATAAGGGAAAGAGGAAAGTTTCAAGCCCTAGGGAGAGTGAGTATTTGAGTGTCTGTGGGGAAAACTGGGCTAGATTGCAATGTGGGGGGCCTGAGTATGATGGTACAGGGAAGTGTGGGTGCATCAGATTGTAGCTCAGTCACGTGACGAAGAGCCTGTTGCCTCGTTATTTACCTGAAGGAATGAGATTTAGTATGGTCATGTAATCTCCTGTGAGGTTGTGTGTCTTGTGCAAGGGAACTAGACTTCTGTAGAATTATGCAAGACAGGGAACTAGGCTGGCATGAGCTAACTGTGTGGAAATGGCAGGAGGGGCGGGATACAACTGGACTGCATGGTAAAAGTGAGCAGGCAGGGCTTCAGCTACTAAACTTCCAGAGAAGTCAGATTTCATTCTACCTAATTTGAATTCAGTGACCATGTCCTCAAAGCCCTTTGTTCTAGGACAAATTCTGAAAAATAAATGAAGATTACAAAGCATACCACGGAAACATCATGTTTGAAAATGCTTAATGTTTCAAAATTTCATTTTGAAGTAATTTTTATGCTGCCGCAGCACTTAAATAAAATTTGGATAACCTCTAAAAACACCCAGAAAAACAAATGAAGTATTATGAGCAAAGAGCTAAGAAGTCAGGATCTATTTATTTAAATACAATTTGGCTGTGGAAGATCCTTTGCTTGCCAAGTTGAAGAGAACCTATCTTGGTCACTATTTTGCTGTAGGATGCAGGACTTCCATGGATAAATAGAAAAATAAAATTAATAGGCAGAGAAGGGTCATTTTAAAGAGAGCCTGTCACTCCCATTATTACCCCACGTCTAGTGGAAGGAAGCCCAGATCAAATTCATGACCCAGCTGGAGAATCAAGTACTGATATTCTTTTAGAGGAAAGACACTGAAAGGTATTAGAAGAGAACCCAGCAAATGCCCAATTGCTAATTTTTTGTGAACCTGTTCACTGAACAGTTCATGAACACATCTGCTCAGTGTGCCTAGCAAAGTGCTAGCAGAAGAGTAGGTAGAAGTTGGCCAGACATACAAACTTTATCCTGATGCTCAAGTGAAGAGAAATCCAGCAAATATAAATAAGGCAGCATTTTACCCTGGGCTTCCCTTGTGGCTCAGCTGGTAAAGATACACCTGCAATGCGGGAGACCTGGGTTCGATCCCTGGGTTGGGAAGATCCCCTGGAGAAGGGAAAGGCTACCCACTCCAGTATTCTGGCCTAGAGAATCCCATGGACTGTATAGTCCATGGGGTCACAAAGAGTCGGACACGACTAAGCAACTTTCACCCACTTACTCTGAAGAATATACCACGTTTCCTGTTATCCACTCAAGCCCCAGCACTATGCTATGCTTAGCATAGGTGCTATAGCATCAAAGGGCCAGAGGTAATACAGCATGACCTTTGCTTGCTCTCTGTATTGAATTTCTAGGAAGGGATTGCTTTTGAATGATGTATGAGCCACATCTGATTAAACGTAAATTTGTTCAAAGTTCATTCAACAGTTACTGCTGCTGCTGCTGCTGCTAAGTTGCTTCAGTCGTGTCCGACTCTGTGCAACCCCATAGACGGCAGCCCACCAGGCTCCACTGTCCCTGGGATTCTCCAGGCAAGAACACTGGAGTGGGTTGCTATTTCCTTCTCCAATGCGTGAAAGGGAAAAGAAAAAGTGAAGTCGCTCAGTCGTGTCCAACTCTTCGCGACCCCATGGACTGCAGCCCACCAGGCTCCTCCATCCATGGGATTTTCCAGGCAACAGTACTGGAATGGGTTGCCATTGCCTTCTCCGTCAACAGTTACTAGATGACTATTATGTTCTAGGGCCTTAAGATAGAGTGTTAAACAAAACATAACAAGTTCCTACCCTTCTTTTTTGTGGTTCAGTCACTCAGTCATGTCCAACTCTTTGTGACCCCATGGACTGCAGGAGGCCAGGCTTCCCTGTCCTTCACTATTTCCCAGAGCTTGCTCAAACTCATGTCCGTTGAGTCGGTGATGCCATCCAACCATCTCAAAAAGGTTCTGATGCTGAGAAAGATTGAGGGCAAGAGAAGAAGGGGGCAACAGAGGATGACCCCTCACTGGGAAGTTGGTATTTGGGTGAGGACATGAAGGAGACAAGGAGGTTGGCCAGGGTCCTGTATAGGAAAAGAACACTGGAGAAAGGGCATTGCAGGCAAAGAAAACAGGTAGACACACCAGAGGGGGGAGCATGCATGGCCTGCTCACAGAACAACAAGGCAGCCAGTGGGTTTGCGCAGAGTGAGGGAAGAGTAGGAGAACAAGTCAGAGTTGGGGGTTGAGTGTGGTAGTGGTACAGATCATGTAGGCCCTTAGGGGTCAGGGAAAGGACATAAAGAAGGCTGTAATGTGGGGGGAAAAAACACTGCATCTGGAGTCAGCAGCACCAGGTTCAGACTGTGATGTCTACATTTGTAGTGGTGTAACTTTAGGCAAGTTACTTGAGTGCTCACAGCCTAAGTTTCCTCAAGTCACTTCGACAAGTATTTCTGAAGTGCTCCGCTGCACCAGTGGATTCAAAGAGGGGAAACTTTGCAAATGGGAATCGCCCACATGGCCCAGAAGTCTACAGGCTCTTAAGGAAAGAAGACAAGAAAACCGACAGGTGGAGTCAAGAACAGTGAAGAAAACAAGTGAAATATAGTGAGACAGAGGCAGGGGGAAGCTTCCCTAACCACACAGTCACCACCCCCATCCTCCTCGTGTATTACATCACCCTGCATTCTTTTCTTCAGGGCACTGAAACTGATCACAGTCTGCAAGTCTTACATTTTTCCTGTGGTATATTGTCTCTCCTCACTATACAACACCTCAGTAAGCATTTTTTGTCTGCTTTATGCTCTATTCGGAGAAGGCAATGGCACCCCACTCCAGTACTCTTGCCTGGAAAATCCCATGGACAGAGGAGCCTGGTAGGCTGCAGTCCATGGGGCTGCGAAGAGTCGGACACGACTGAGCAACTTCACTTTCACGCATTGGAGAAGGAAATAGCAACCCACTCCAGTGTTCTTGCCTGGAGAATCCCAGGGACGGCAGAGCCTGGTGGGCTGCCATCTATGGGGTCGCACAGAGTCGGACACGACTGAAGCAACTTGGCAGTAGCAGTAGCAGTATGCTCTACTGTATCCCAAATGCCTAACCCAGAGTCAGGCACAAGGTTATGAAAATAATACCTAGAGTATATGACAAGGGAAAGGGTCACAGGCTAGGGAAAACTTCAACATTTAGAGAGAGTTCAGTAGACAGACAAGGTGGAGTAGGTTATTCCCAGAATAGTAAGCAGCTTGTGCAAAGGCAGAGGATGTGTTTAGTAAGAATCACACACCAACAATACAGGGGATGATGCCAGTTTTTTCATAAAGCAGTTATGAGAATTCAACAAGATCATGCATCCCAGTGGTATGGAATGGCTCCCCATAGTTGCCAATGGAGCCATGCAGAGAATATTTATTACAGATGGATTTACCTCTGTGCTGCCAAAAGACCTCTTTGATGGAGCTGTTATACAATTGACTAGATACCTGTGTCATTTAATGCAGCTGTTATATCAGCAAGAAAAATTTATGAACAGGTTGCTGCTACCTTTTAACTTTCCAAATAGCTGTCTGAACCCTGATTCTCCCTTGCAGTCTCCCTCCACCTCAGCGCCACTGGGATAAAACCCTAATAAATAATCAATATAGCTCTTCTCAAGAGAAATGCCATTCCTGTACTCCATGAAAGATAAATGTTGCTGTACCCTTGAAAGAAGTCACCTTTTTGAAAGATCTATGAAAGCTATATGGAGGATCTTCAGGGGGGAGAAAAAGAAGGCCAACAAGAGATCTTGGTAGATTCACCCACACCAATCCAGAAATGTTGTAAAACAGCATACGCATCACCGCACTAGAAGTCAGGAATCAGCATTAATAAGGCAGCTGGGATCTAGCCTTGTGATGTGCTTGTATGGTTCCCACAATACTGTTTTTAATTTAAATCCAAACTGATAGTTGAAAATATTTTCAGAAATCTATGCCCATAATAATCTTTTTAGTGTTTCATTGCATCTAGTGTTAGAGTAATGGGATAGGAGATGAGAAAGGAAAAAATATGCATGGGAAGATTGTTTTGGGGGCCTTTGAGTCTATTGAGGCTGAAAACTAAAAAATAGTAGGGGATTTGGAATGACAAAATATTTGTTTTCATATGCTGCTCAGACACTTATTTAAAGCTGTATGCTTATCAGAAAGTCACTTTGTCTCTAGGCCTCATCTATAAACTGGAAATAATGAAGACACCTGAAGTCATGGGGTTGATGGAAGGAATAAGTGAGATAATAGATGTGAAATATATTCTTTAAAATGTAATATTCCATACGAAGTTTATTATTCCAGTTGTTTTACTTTTTTAAGCATTAACTGGGAATAGCACAGGTTTTCTAGCAGTTTCTACTAGTGAAAACACATTTCTAGTAGCTTTGTAAAATACTTTTTTTTCTAAAAAGTTATGATCATGTTGCTGCCATACTAACTTTGATAATCCCCTTGCCTGCAGGCTATCAAAATTCTATTTTTAGCATCCAAGGAATTTTACAACATTATATGAGATTAAAGACTGCCTTATCCACTCTTCCATCACCACTGTCCAGACCAGTGCCTGGCACATAGGTGGTTCCCAACAAACACTTGTTGATGAATGAATTAACAAAACTATTTTTACCTCATTTCCCATTACTCTTCTTGATACACATCTCAGCTTCGTTGAATTACACTCTCCTTATATACATTCTGTACTTCCTCAGCTCCAAGTCTTTGTTTAAACTTACTCCTTCTACCTGGCATGCATTCCCACCATTCATTTTCATGTGTTCTAATCTTAATTTAGAAGCCTTCACTTTTGTCCCAGTTAGTAGTATCTTCTTCCTTTGGGGTCGCAGAGTATGGTATTTGTATTCCTCACATGATACTTGTAACATTTCATCTTGTGATATGCAAATTGGAGAATGTATTTTATTTCCCCAACCAAGCTACATCCTTAATGGATACATTGATGCATTTAACACAGTGCCTGCTGCACTATTGTGCACAAAATAGATGCTCAATAAATATTTGTGGAATATATGAATGAAGTCAAACAGAAGGCAAAAAGAATTACGCTTCCTTCTCACTGAATAAAAATTACAGGAAGTACTTCAGTATTTAAACCAGAGTATGATTTCTTGAGAAAATAAGCCCACAGTTTCCTATTGAAAAATTAAGTCACCAGCACACTTTGAATTCAACACTCATATTAAAATGTCTTGGGAGCTTATATTTTCTAATTTAATGATTCAGTAGAGATGAAGGAAATATATATGATGCAAATTTCTTAAAAATTCAGCAACCTATATTAACTAAATCTCAATCTGCAAGCTGAAAGCTTCTCTATGATAATATTCTATTCAGTGACCTTTTATATCTATCCTTTGGAAACTATGCTTAGACTTAATAACCCAACTTTCTCATTATCATTTATTTTGACCTCAAGACTAATTTTGCAGCCTGCAGGGGAAAACTTTTCCTGCTAATTAGTTCTTCTTGGTTGTATTCCAAAAGAAATGACAAATTTCACCTTGTTTAAGAAGACTCCTGATGCTGGTTTAAACCAACTGAAGAAACCATGTATAAATTTTAAACTCACATATTTTTCCTCATGACAAAGAACCCAACATTTTATCCAAACGTTTCTCATTCCTTAACACCACTTAGCAACACACAACTTGGAATTCTGGTATTTAATTGTTCAGTTCAGTTCAGTTCAGTCACTCAGTCCTGTCCGACTCTTTAGCATAATGATATATAGAAGTCGTAAAATAATTTGGAGATCACGTACTATTTTCAATAAATTAACTAGAGTATGACTTTCATCCTTGATGTATTTCAAATAATTACTTTATTACTAAAGTCTGCCTCTATTTCCACTGTCAGGTTGATTATACACTATTGTCTTGTGCAATTAAGGCATATTTTAGTGAAGTTAAATAGTTTATTAATGGGACTATGAGTGGCAATCCTCAGAAATTTGTTTATCCTTCTAGAGGGACACAAAGATACAATTAATTATTCTGTTTTAATTCCAACTTCTTCACTGTTTCAAAATTCTTGGAGATGATTCAGCTTTTGAGAGTCACCCATTTTCAATAGTGACATTTGTATTGGACTATTGACAAGAGGCATACTTTTGTGTTGTCAGCACCACTCTCCCACATGTCCTTTTACTGTTGTTCTATTAAACATCTCAAATCAAGAAAGGAAATCAATATTTTCCCTATTTTCCACTTATTTATCCTTTATCAAAAGGAATATTTGGCAAAGTTGGCTTCAGATTTCAGTTTTGTCACTGATTCATGGGTTTTGATTTTGCCAATATTCTCTTCAAAACCCATTGCTATAAGATATTTAATATCTGTATACGTATTTCTCATTTATAAGATGAGTATGACACATGTACTACCCTTAATTTATACCCCAAGACTTTGCAAAGCACAAATTTAGCCATGCTATCTGTGTTTACGGTTCACCAATGGCTTCCTGGGCCATTCCTGGGCTTTCTCTAGGATGAAGTCTATACCCCTTATCTTGGGAAGCTAGGTCCTCTCTGATCTGACCATACTGATCTCCACAGTTTTTACATCTGCAAATTGAGGTGCTCCAACTGGCCCACACTACTCCATGCCAATTGTTACCATGTCTTCTCAACTTTACATTTAGTGATGTGAAAACAGCCATGATGGGGGTATTCACATCACAAAAATAAGCAACCAGATTGTGGTTTGTTAAACAGTGAGCAGCATACCATTGCGGTTAAACACTTTAACCACAGCAGCTCTGATTATAAACCTCCAATAATATCCCATCCAACTCAAAATGCAATGGCTTGGAATGCTGCCCTTCATCACTTCTCTAATTTCATCATTGCTTCTTCTAGCCACATTAGTCCATTTACTGTTTCTCAATAGACCAGGCAAATGCCCACTCAATAGCAACCAGACAACTCTTGCTGTTCCTTCTACCTCAAATACAGATTTTCATGGGGACTCCTTCTTATCTTTCTAAGTCAAATCTCAAGTGCTACCTCTTCAGAGAGATCTTTCCTGATCAGTGCTGTACCTCCCTTATGTAGCCTGTTTCTGTAAATCAGAGCAAAGTCCCCTCTTGGATGGGTTCATCCCTGCAGGCCTAGGCCTTGGAGAACAGGCAGTACCTTTGGAGGAAGCAAAAGGTGACCCTAACTCAAAGCAAACGCCACCTGACACAAGGCACTAAACTGGCAAGCAGAGTTTGAACTCAGTGTCATCTCTCACTTTTCCCTTCAGCTGAGCACCTATGTATAGTGCCAACCCACACAAGTGTGCATGGGACACTGTCCCTCACCAGCCTTTATCCATAGCCACAGCTTCAGGTATCCTCTGTCATGGCAACTTCTTTGTTTCCTTTGTATCCCATATCACAATTGTAATTACAGATTTAAGCTAACTGAAAAAGCTATGTACACTTTTTAAACTAGCATATTTTTCCTCATAAGAAAGAAACCAGTGCTTTACCCAAACTTTCCTCTTTATCACCATTTGCGTGCTATGTCACTTCAATCTCTGACTCTTTGTGACCCTGTGGACTGTAGCCCACTAGGCTCCTCTGTCCATGGGATTCTCCAGGCAAGAATACTGGAGTGGGTTGCCATGCTTTCCTCCAGGGGATCATCTCAACCCAGGGATTGAATCCAGGTCTCCCACAATGCAGGCAGATTCTTTAAGGTCTGAGCCACCAGGGAAGCTCTTATCACCATTTAGCAGCATACAATTTGGATCTCTGGTATTTCATTGTTAACATGATGAAATATAGAAGTAGTAAAATAATTTGGAAACTGCATACTACTTTCACAGTATCTGACTTTGATTCTTGATTTATTTTCAATGATTGGTTTATTACTAAAGTCTACCTCTATTTCCTCTGTCAGATTACACTGTTTGTTTATTAGTTTAGTTGTTTAATAGCTTTCTCCTCTATTCACAGAATGTGACCTTCATGAAAGTAAAGACCATGTCTTGTTAATACTATATCTGCACACCTTAGAACAGTGTTCAACAAATGTTTATCGAATATCAAAAGAATGTTTAAATGATAGGCTTCTATGTAATATTTCAGGTTAATGAAGACTTTTTTCCTGCCTAAAAGCAAAAAAAAATCACTTTTTTCTTATTTATCAATTTCTATTCCAGTATAGTTGCTTTACAATGTTGTTTTAGTTTTTACTGTACAACAAGGCAAATCAGTTACACATATACATATATCTCCTCTCTTTTGGATTTCCTTCCCATTTAGGTCACCACAGAGCACCAAGTAGACATTCCTGTGCTATGCAGCAGGTTCTCATTAGTTACCTATTTTATGAAAGTGAAAGTGTTAGGCGCTCAGTCATGCCAGACTCTTTGCAACCATAGACTATTGCCCTCCAGGCTCCTCCATCCATGGAATTCTCCAGGCAAGAATACTGGAGTGGGTTGCCATTCCCTTCTCCAGGGGATCTTCCCAACCCAGGGATCAAACCCAGGTCTTCTGCTTTGGAGGCAGATTCTTTATCACTGAGCCACCAGGGAAGCCTATTTTATACAGAGTGGTATATTAGTAGTGTATATATGTCAATACCAATCTCCCAATTCATCCCAACCCCTCTTAACCTTTTGGCACCCATAAGTTTGTTCTCTATATCTGTATCTCTGTTTCTGCTTTGCAAATAAGTTCATCTGTATCATTTTTCTAGATTCCACATACAAGCAATATTATACAATGTTTGCTTTTCTCTTTCTGACTTACTTCAGTCTCTATGACAGTTTCTAGGTCCATCCATGTCTCTAAAAATGGCACAATTTTTCCTTGTTATGGTTGAGTAATATTCCAATGTACGCATGTACCACATCTTCTTTATCCATTCCTATGATGACGGACACTTAGGGTGCTTCCATGTCCTGGCTATTGTAAATAGTGCTGCAACGAACATTGGGGTGCGTGTATCTTTTCAGATTATGGTTTTCTCTGGATATTTGCCCAGGAGTGGGATTGCTGGGTCATATGATAGCTTTATTTTTAGTTTTTTAAGGGATCTCCATACTATTCTCCATAGTGGTGTTTCAATTTATATCACCACCAACAGTGTAAGAGGTTTCCCTTTTCTCCACACCCTCTCCAGAATTTATTGTTTATAAATTTTTTTTTGATGATAGCCATTCTGACTGGTGTGAGGTGATACCTCATTGTAGTTCTGATTTGCATTTATCTTGATGGAGAGGCCTGGCGTGCTGCAATTCATGGGGTCGCAGAGAGTCGGACACGACTGAGCGACTGAACTGAACTGATGATAGCCATTCTGACTGGTGTGAGGTGATACCTCATTGTAGTTCTGATTTGCATTTATCTAATAATTAGTGATATTGAGCATATTTTCATGTGTGTGTAAATGTCTATTTAGGTCTTCCACCTATTTTTTGATTGGGTTGTTTGTTCTTTTGATATTGAGCTTCATAAGCTATCTGTTTATTTTAGAGATTAATCCCTTGTCAGTTACTTCATTTGCAAATATTTTTTCCCATCCTGAGGGTTGTCTTTTCACCTTGTTTATGGTTTCCTTTGCTGGGCAAAAGCTTTTAAGTTTAATTAGGTCCTATTTCTTTATTTTTGTTTTTATTTTAATTACTCTTGGGGGTGGGGAAAGGTATAGAAACTTTTGAATTAGATTACTTAATCTCTTCCAATTCAGCCATTCTAGGATTTGATATTATTATCACTCTGAAACTTTCAGCAAACATAGAGTAAGGAAATATATGCAACAAATTTCGAAGATCCCTGGAAACTTCCTCCTCTGTTTTCTGGAGGTGGAAGGTTAGAACTGAACTCTAGTTTATGTACTTTGAAAAAATATGTTCCTCCATTTAGGCCTCAGTTTCCTCATCTGCCAAATGATGGGCTTGGACCAAACTGATCTTAAAAGAAAAAGCTCCACTTTTAGTTGTTTTAATGTCAAAAATACCCCCCCCCGAAAAAAAAAAAGTCTTGTGAGGAACCCTAGTATGTAAAACCAATTGATGAGTTTCTGCTCTGGTTGAAGGGAGGGGAAGAGAAAATCACCAAGTCCACAGAACACAGCATAAAAACTCTTGCACTAGACGCTCCTGAAAGTCTATGCCATCCCTAACATTCTATTCCTTTCTGATTTTGTTCTTCACTAGATTCCAGGGCCAGTGGGGTATATATGGGCAAGATGAGTTGAGAATTCATTCATTCAACAAATATGTGAGTGTCTTCTATATTCCAGGTACTATGAAAGAGTGGGTAAACAACATGAAAAAAAGCATAGAGATTCTCAGAGCAAATTATGGATTTCCTAAGCCATTCTCTCAAGCTTTCTTCCATTCTCACTATACCCATACCCATCTCTCCCAATAAAAGCAGATGGCATCTAAACATACAGAAGAATATGGAAAACTTTTAGGTACCTTAAGACCTAATGCTTTAGGACCATATTTTTTTTCATTACAGGAGTAATCTCTTCTGCTTAAACAAGTTCATTTGCCCAAACCTTTTCGACTGTGAAATAAGTGACTTAAATACTACTCTGAGATAATAAATGGTAGTTTCCTCTGTAGCTCAGTCATTGGAGTGAAGCCAATTGCTCATAAACTAAAAAGCAGTAGCAAATCAACCAAGAAGTTCATTGGCTTACAAAGTCCATGCAGTGTACTTTCCATGACTTAGTCAATAAAAATCCTAAAAAGTAATTGCCCAAATACCCACCCTACAAATTTTGAGTAAGACTTAGTTAAAGACCCAATTTACCATCTAGGTTTTGACAAACAAGGAAACCAGACAGAA
Organism: Giraffa tippelskirchi; assembly: GCF_054371585.1. NCBI lineage: Eukaryota > Metazoa > Chordata > Mammalia > Artiodactyla > Giraffidae > Giraffa > Giraffa tippelskirchi. Next base: position 7,595,776 of record NC_137289.1, on the reverse strand, counting down.
TGTAGGGTTAGCTATTTTGATGCCATGAAACAGAGCAACCGTAGTCAGGTAAATTCTAGAGATGTTTTGAAGGTATGCTCAGCAAAACCTGATATTTTATTCTCTGTAGATGGCAGAGAGAAGGATGGGGTCAAGGATGAATCTGTTTTCTCACTTGTATGACAGATAAATCAGGTGGTACCCACTGCTGAGATACTTATGAGATATGCTTACAAAGGGTAAGGAGATGATTGAAGTAGAAGAAAATGAGCTCAGTTTAGACTTTAACTTTCCCATGAAACTTGAAAGTGAGGTACTCAATATCAAGGTGGGGGTCCATAGACATATTCTCAAGGATCTTTTATTTTTTTTTTAATTCTGTTTTCACTGTGATGGTTAAAATTTTCTATAAAAAGTTATAAAAATAAATAAGCATTTTTAATCAACTAGTGGGATGAAATTAACAATAAATGATGCATTCAAGCCAAGTGAAGGCCAACTGATGTCATGGAAGTCTATTTTATATATAATTTTAAAGTTTCACCATCGTTTAAAAAAAGAAGTATTGTGACATAATTGAGTCATCCCAGAGCACATAGTGTAGGCATAGGCATGCTGAATTAAAAACAAAAAAATCTGTCCTTTAGCAGTCAACACCATATCCACAACGAAGGAAGTGACTTATTTTTAACAAAACAAGATTATCTGTCACATTCAGCTGTGATTTTATAGTTTTTATTATATTTAATTTGAAATGTCATTTTAGATTTAATTATAAGGAAAACACATGGGATTTATATCTTCGAAGAATTCTTATGAAAAGAATATAAAAATAATTAAACTCAAAAAGAAGAATAATTAAACTCAGTGCTTGGGCATCTGTACAAATTATCTTTCTTTTAAAAGAATAAACATATTATTCAAGTTTTCAAAGCAACTGTGAGAAACATAGGGTTAAATCTCAAGACATAGTTGAATTGAAGATATAGCTATATATATATATATATATATATATATAGGAATCAACTATCTATAGATTGAATTGAAAGTGTGAGACTAGCACAGAGAATAAGTAGAGAACAAGAAAGAGCTTATGACAGAGTTTTGAGAACCCTTCGAGAACCATCAACCATTAACAAGTGAAGCAGAGAGTCAAGATTAGCCAGTAAAGGAGACAGAGAAGGAGAAGCTGGAGAGGTAAGCGAACAACCAAGAAAAATGGTGCAATAAAAGGGACATATCAAGGAAGAGGTAATGAGAGGTCATATTAGAAAAGACTTAGAACTGAACATTGGATCTAGCTTAATTCTTCTCATCCACAGATATGGGATTATTCATCCTCCACCCACAACCCATTCCTACTTCCGGCATATATCCAATAGCTGACCAGCTAAACATTAAGTCTTAATTATTCCGCCCCCCACCCCCCACCCCAAGCCCCTGCAAGCTTGAATGCTGGCTCTTTTAATGGATTTTTATCTTTTTGTGACCAAGCCTAGTTCCACCTGCCCACCACGGCACCAGCTTGATGCTGACTCTTACCTCCCTGAGTTCTCATATCTGACTTTTCTGACATTCAACCTGCTTTCCAATACTTTTACTATGGCCTAGTTTATAGATCTCCCCTATTCTGCATCAGTGGACCAGTCTGGTTTGCAGGATTTAGCACGGTTCTTCACCCATTCTTCTAGTGCCAACCAGATATCAATTCCAACATCAATGTATCTTCATTTTATCATCATAGATCCCCTTATGAACTCTTTTTCAATCAAGATATTTCCATTCTACCTGAACTACTTTTCCTGCTTAACATACTGTCCACCATTACCAACACCCTGTTACAGCAATGAAAGAAGTCAATACCCCAACACCTTCATCAATATTTGCAGTCAAATCTTCAGTTTCCTGTGGGTTCCTTACATTTTCTATTTTATTCCTTTCTGCATAAAGACCCACTTTTTACTGTGCACTCTACTCCATGCCTTTAAATCTACTTTATTCCAATGCAGCAGCAAAGAGATGACTGTCAGCTAAATTACACTTTCCATTAAAAAAAAAATTAAGCACCTTTTAAAAGAACACAAGATGACATATTTCAACCCAGCCACTACATTTACTGCAGAGTTTGTTTTTTAAAACTCACTGTAGAATTTTAAGACTATATGTGTGACTTGTTCATGGGTCATTAGGGCACACTCTGCAGGCTTCAGCAAGGTGATTTTGTAAAAATCTACACAAGTTAATGAATCCAAGTTTCATTAAATCGTTAATTGCCTTCAGTGAGAAACTGTGTGGTGTTACTTTCTAATACAATTACTGGAAATCACAGTAGAGGAAGCTCTGGGAAATTGGAAGGACAAGTATATACAAGACAGGAATGCTCATTCCTTTTGGATTCACCTCTTGTCAACCTTGAGCATTGTCCCCACAGAATTCTGAGTTGGCTTTGGGAATATCACTTGCTGGAAAATTTCACTGGAGTGAATTGAATTCCAAATTATAAAAAACACTCACAAGGCCATTCCCATCTCTATCAGACACACTTCAGAGGGCTCCAAACTTGGGCAGAGCCTTGACTTGCCAATGGTGAGTCATGCTTATCATGTTAAGTACCAAGAAAAGTTTCTACAGAAGTCAGAAGACCTGGGTTTCAGTCCTGGCTTTTTCATACGTTGGAGAAGGAAAAGCCAGGTTTCCTTTCTAAGGAGCTATTTTCTCCTTTGTAAATGGAGCATAGATCCATATTCTGCCTACCTGCTTGTGTCCGTGAGGGTCAAACAAAATCACACCCATCCGTTCAGGGAGAGGCAGCTCACCGCCAGCCGAACTGCAAGGCTATGGGTCTCCCGATACTAAGTTGTTTCTGTGGCTAGTCACACGTGCAAATATGTAGGTCAAGGCGACCACAGCCTGACTGCTGTGTAAGTGCTCACTCCCTGAGGAAGTGTTACCAGCTTGGCTTGTTTACTGCTTGCTACAATGTTTGCTTCTTGTTCAAAATGTGATGAGTCCTTGGCCTTGGTTTCCTCAGCTATCTTGCAGTGGAACCTAACATGTACCTAGCATCTCTCTGGGCCTCTCACATTACCCCGAGGGACTCAGAAGCATGGGAAACTGGACAACTATGCTGATGTTTACCATGTTTGTTAAGCTGTAAGAACAAACTGTTTTGCTTTCATTCATTAAGTACCATTATCTACTTTCAACTTTTCTGGGGTTATAACAGGTTTATTCCTTCGCCATCATCTATGAGTTGGGGTTCTTCCCTTCAATCCTCAACCCTCAAATCTCCTTTCTCATATGGTACCACAGCTTCAGTTATCATGTATGTGCTGCTGCTGCTGCTGCTAAGTCGCTTCAGTCATGTCTGACTCTGTGCAACCCCATAGACGGCAGCCCACCAGGCTCCACCGTCCCTGGGATTCTCCAGGCAAGAACACTGGAGTGGGTTGCCATTTCCTTCTCCAATGCATGAAAGGGAAAAGTGAAAGTGAAGTCGCTCAGTCATGTCTGACTCTTCGCGACCCCATGGACTGCAGCCTACCAGGCTCCTCTGTCCATGGGATTTTCCAGGCAAGAGTACTGGAGTGGGGTGCCATTGCCCTCTCCCATGTATGTGCTAAGGATCCCAAATGTATGACTTCAGCTCTTCTCTCGACTATGTTTCTAGACCTCACATTCATCTCCCTACAGAACAGCTCCCGTGAGTAACCTCAAGTTATAACAGATAACTTCAAATCCACCTGTCTACCCCTAGGCTCAGTACCTCCTTCACCCCCATTCAGATCTGTTCTTAACCTTTGCCTATCTTGGTTAATAGAACCACTCACTGCCTAATGTTCCAGTTAAAAACCATGCATCATTCTTAAGAACTCCTTTCCCCCCATCAACCTCCCAAAACATATGCATTCAATTAATTAACATATTATTCAATTTCTACCTGCTTACCATGTCTTGTTTCCATTACCTCTCCTCCATCCACACTGCCACTGCTCTAATGTCATCATCTTTGCCTAAATGTACCTTCTTTCTTTCTCTAACATATGAAAATTTTCTTATTGTTTCAGGAATTTACATTTGCTTGGCTCTCTGCTTGTTGAAACTGCATAACTTATTATCAGTATCTGGCTTCTACTCATCTCACCAACATCATCTTTTGCCATCAGTCTAACATCTCCACCTTATGCCTCCATAATAAGAAAAAATTGCAATTACTTTCTGGCTTCTAAACTTGGAATGCTCTTTTACTCTTCCTTAGATGAGTACATCTAAGGAAGACATGGTGTTGGAGAAGACTTTTGAGAGTCCTGTAGACTGCAAGGAGATCCAACCAGTCCATCCTAAAGGAAATCAGTCCTTAATATTCATTGGAAGGACTGATGTTGAAGCTGAAACTCCAATACTTTGGCCACCTGATGTGAAGAACTGACTCATTGGAAAAAACCCTGATGCTGGGAAAGATTGAAGGCAGGAGAAGAAGGGGAGGACAGAGGATGAGATAGTTGGATGGCATCACCAACTTGATGGGCATGAGTTTGAGTAAGCTCTGGGAGTTGATGATGGACAGGGAAGCCCGGCATGCTGCAGTCCATGGGGTCTCAAAGAGCTAGACACGACTGAGCAACTGAACTGAACTGAAGATGGTACATAGACAGTATATAAGATCTTCCTTTTGGTACATAAGATGTACCATAGATGGTACACCCAGATCCCTCTTCAAGGAAGTGCCTCTTGCCTCAACTGATTGGAATTCTATCAGTGGACAGCCCTCAACTGGCAGATCTTTGAAGGACTGCCTCAGCTGCAGAGAGCTAGGTCACGCCCTTGTTTGCCCAAGGTCATACCCTTTCCCAGGGGCAATTCACATCTAATGACCAATGCAGGAGTTAAAAGACATGGACATTTTGGCCCAAAAGGGGACAAGTCACAACCCTGTAAAGCCACCTCAGCTTCCGAGGTCCTTGTGGTATCCTCCAATACCTATATCATGCATGGACTCCTGCCTCTGATCAGTCCTGCTTCTTCTCCTTCCTTTCATAAGTACTGAACCCAAGGGTACTCCTTAATAAATAGCCTGCACACTAAACTCTAACTCAGAGTCTGATTCCCAGGAAACCCAAGCTATGACACTATCCCACAAGCTATTTCTTCTTTGGGACAATATTCTCCTCTACTTATCCACATAGTGAACACCTAACAAGCCTTTAAGAATCAAATCAAGCGTGACCTTTTTAGTGACACCTTCCTTGAACTTCCTTCTTCACTGCCACCCCACCACTGGTATTCATAATTACATATGAATATGTAATTTTGTGCTACTATTATGTTTTATAGTAAATTCTATTAGTGCGCTCATCACAGATGATTATATAATTCATTCAGTTGTCCATGTCTCTTAATTACACCTGTACTCCTTTGGTGAGGCTCTATATCTTACCTGTCTTTATATCTCCATCACCTAGCACAGTTACTGGCATGTGATTGGGGCAGAATAAATACTCATAATATTTCAGTGGAAAATTAGGAAATATTTCAGGTAGATTGGATATGGATTTTATGTGGATATTATATTTAAAAATTCATCACACCCACATGTAAATCAATGAAGTTAGAACACAACCTCACACCATACACAAATATAAACTCAAAATGGCTTAAAAACTTAAACATATGACATGACACCATAAAACTCCTAGAAGAGAACATAGGCAAAACATTCTCTGACATAAATCATACAAATATGTTCTTAGGTCAGTCTTCCTAGGCAATAGAAATAAAAACAAAAATAAACAATAGAAATAAAAGCAAAAATAAACAAATGGGACCTAATCAAACTTTCAAGCTTTTGCACAGCAAAGGGAACCATAGGTAAAATGAAAAGACAACCTACAGACTGGGACAAAGTATTTGCAGATGATGCCACAAGGGCTTAATCTCCAAAATATACAAATAGCTCATACAACTTGAAAACAACAACAAAAAAAAACCCAATAGAAAAATGGGCAAAAACATGTAAACCCATGACTGACTCATGTCAATGTATGGCAAAAACCACTACAATACTGTAAAGTAATTAGCCCCCAACTAAAATAAATAAATTCATAATAATAATAAAAAACTAAACACACATTTCTCCAAAGAAGACATACAGATGGCCAACAGGCAAATGAAAAGATGTTCAACATTGCTAATAATTAGGGAAATGCAAATCAACACTACAATGAAGGATCACCTCACACCAGTCAGAATGGCCACCATCAAAAAAATCTACAAATATCAAATGTTGGAGAAGGCGTGGAGAAAAAGGAACCCTCCTACACTGTGGGAATGTAAGTTGGTGCAGTCACTATGGAGAACAGTATGGAAGTTCCCTAACAAACTAAACATAGAGTTGCCATATGATCCAGCAACCCCACTCTTGAGCATATATCTGGATAAAACTATAATTCAAAATTAAAAAATATACATGCACCCCAATGTTCACAGCAGCACTATTCACAATAGCCAAGATATGGAAGCAACCTAAATGTCTATTGACAGATGAATGGATAAAGAAGATGTGGTACATATATACAATGAAATACTATTCAGCCATAAAAAAGGATGAAATAATACCATTTGAAACATCAATGGAACTAGAGATTATCATACTAAGTGTAGTAAGTCAGAAAACCACAGACAAATACCATATGATAGCACTTACATGTGGAATCTAAAATATGACACAAAGGAACTTATCTATGAAACAGAAATGGACTCACAGACACAGATAATGACCTTGTGGTTGCCAAGGGGGTGGGGTTGGAGGGATGGAGTGGGATTTTGGGATTAGTGGATGCAAACTATTATATATAGAATGGATAGACAACAAGGTCCAACTATATAGCACATGGAACTATATTTAATATTCTGTGATAAACCATAATGGCAAAGAATATTTTAAAGATGTAAATATATATGGATAACTGAATCACTTTGCTATACAGTGGAAATAAACAAAACATTGAAAATCACAACTATACTTCAACAACTCACCAAGTCATGGCAGTGAATGATGTGGTGATATGTCAGCTAACATTCATTCATTCAACAAATATATTTTGAGTACCCACTATGTGCCAATACCATATTTCTTACAGGGAATGTAGGGATAAACAAGACAAATATGGTCCCTTTACAATTTAGCAAAGAAGACAGATACTGAATAAGTTAGTAGAACCATTTTGAGTGTTATAAGGTAGTTCAGAACATTACAGGATTCTATAGCAGGAGAGTCTAATCTAGTCCAGAGGGCTTAAGTTAAGGCTTGAGTAATTTATAAGTTAAACACTTAGTAGTAAGTAACCATCAGCTAGCTGAAGGAGGAACAAGAATCCAAGAATCTGAAATCAGCACGAGTTAGGTCCCTGAGGGAGCAAAGAGTATGAAAAGGCTCAAAGATTGGAAAAAAAGACTGGAAATAAATGCCAGAAACTGCCACTGGAAAGGTAACTTGGAGCCAATTTATTTAAAACTTTTAACTAATGGTAACATGTTATATAGTCTTACCTGGTAGAATTCTGCATCTATTTAAAATAATTTGGTCAAATATCAACATGATTATCTGCTGCATTGATGGTAGTGTAGAAGGAAGAGAGACTGGAGGCAGAAAGACTGGTAAAATATTGTTCATTAATTTATGTATATTTTAAAACATATATTTAGGTGAGAAATGACTGCCTGACCTAAGGCAATGGCAGATGGGAGAGAGACAAGGTTTTACATAGTAGAGATTTTTTAAGTGGAATTGGAGGACTTAGTGACATTAAATATAGGAGGTGAAGAAGAGGAATGAATTGAAAAATGCCTTAGATTGTCTTGCAGAGTATCTGAGGAGGAAAAATTAATCAGAGTTCTTCTCTGCCAAGACACTGGAGTCAAGAACTGAGCATCCAGAAGAAAAAAAAAAAAAAAAAGATTTATATGGCTATACCTAATCAGGTGTTTATTGATGATAAATGTGATTTTTCTCTTTATAGAGAAATCAAAATACCACAACAGTAGGATCTGACATTTTCCTCCACCAAGCTTAAGTTATTTATTCATTCAGCTAATACATATTTATTGAACCCTGCTGACCATGTGCCAGGCACTAGGCCAGGCAACAAGGATAGAGTATTGGAAAAGACAGATTCATTCCCTGCCATCATAGAGCTGAATTTTACCTAATAAATAATCTGACCAATTTATATTCCAGTGGTTCTCTGTTCTATGCATTTTAATTCTGAGAAATTCCTATCAATGTGGACTGTAAATATTTGTCATCCTTTTAAATGATAAAGCTACTAGGAGAGCTATATGCATTGCCAGTACTTATTTTCAATAGTCACTTAATATCCAGTCTTCTTTACAGTAACAAAAAAAATCTATTTAAAGGAGCTTTCCAAACTGCAAGCAACCAACCAAATTATCCAGATTAAATACGGATTAGGCACTGTCAGCATGCAGGTTACTTTTTCAATTAAGATCAATGATGGCCATTAGCTCAGTTGGTAAAGAGCCCACCTGCAATGCAGGAGACCACGGTTCAATTCCTGGGTCAGGAAGATCCCCTGGAGAAGGGATAGGCTACCCACTCCAGTATTCTGGCCTGGAGAATTCCATGAACTCTATAGTCCATGAGCTCACAAAGAGTCAGACACAACTAAGGGACTTTCACTTCTCTTTAGGGAAGAGTTTCCAGAGTCTCCACAATTACTGTCTCTGGCTGTTGGTTTAACACAACTTTGAGAATATAGGAAAGGTAAAATGGCCAATACAGGTGAAACAAAGCACAGTGTGTCTATTTCATAGCTTCATATTCTGCGATTTCTGGGAACTTGTTATTGTGGCCTCAAGAAAGGACTGTGGTGGTGGTTTGCCAGCCTTGTCTTTGGCCATGTAGTTGCAACCATGAGGCCTCTACAGGGCTTTTTTAAAGGAGTGAGCTCACCACACTACTGTTACTGCCCAGCCTGGAAAGGTGGCTATCAGAAAATAAAGGCATCTGACTTCTCTCACCATCGGAATCAAAGAGCAAACAAGAAATTGTTCATTTAATCTCTGCTCCACACATTGTGATACATGAATGCCCTCATTGTCATGTTGGTTTCCTTTGTGAAATTTAAATCTCTATAAAATGATGGATGGATCTTTAACAAATCAGTAAACTAATTAACTGTCCCGACTGCTGCTTCTGCTGCTGCTAGGTCACTTCAGTCGTGTCTGACTCTGTGCGATCCCATAGACGGCAGCCCACCAGGCTTCTCCGTCCCTGGGATTCTCCAGGCAAGATCACTGGAGTGGGTTGCCATTTCCTTCTCCAATGCATGAAAGGGAAAATTAAAAGCGAAGTCGCTCAGTCATGTCTGACTCTTAGTGAACCCTCAGACTGCAGCCTACCAGGCTCCTCCGTCCATGGGATTTTCCAGGCAAGAGTACTGGAGTGGGGTGCCATTGCTTTCTCCGAACTGTCCCTGAGGAGTCATGAAATACCTTCCTGTGGCATACATGTTGGCCTCGGAGATGGGTCAACATGGCTCTATGCTGGGGTTTTTTTTTTTTTTTTTGTCTGACTGATTTTTATTTATTTATTTTTTGTTTATTTTTATTTTTTATATATTTTTATTTTAATAAATTTATTTATTTTAGTTGGGGGTTAATTACTTTACAATATTGTAGTGGTTTTTTCCATACATTGACATGAATCAGCCATGGGTTCACATGTATTCCCCATCCCGAACCCCCCTCCCACTTCCCTCCCCATCCCATCCCTCCGGGCTATCCCATTGCCCCAGCCCCGAGCATCTGTCTCATGCATCGAACCTGGAATGGTGTTCTGTTTCACATATGATAATATACATGTCTCAACGCCATTCTCTCAGAGCGTCCCACCCTCACCTTCTCCCTCAGAGTCCATAAGATTGTTCTATGCATCTGTGTCTCTTATTCTGTCTCGCATATAGGGTTATCGTTACCATCTTTCAAATTCCATATATATGCATTAGTATACTGTATTGGTGTTTTTCTTTCTGGCTTACTTCACTCTGTATAATGGGCTCCAGTTTCATCCATCTCAGTAGAACCGATTCAAATGTATTTTTTTAATGGCTGAGTAATATTCCATTGTGTATATGTACCACAGCTTCCTTATCCATTCGTCTGCTGATGGACATCTAGGTTGCTTCCATGTCCTGGCTATTGTAAACAGTGCTGCGATGAACATTGGGGTACACGCGTCTCTTTCAATTCTGGTTTCCTTGGTGTGTATGCCCAGCAGTGGGATTGCTGGGTCATATGGCAGTTCTATTCCCAGTTTTTTAAGGAATCTCCACACTGTTCTCCATAGTGGCTGTACTAGTTTGCATTCCCACCAACAGTGTAAGAGGGTTCCCTTTTCTCCACACCCTCTCCAGCATTTATTGCTTGTAGACTTTTGGATAGCAGCCATTCTGACTGGTGTGAAATGGTACCTCATTGTGGTTTTGATTTGCATTTCTCTAATAATGAGTGATGTTGAGCATCTTTTCATGTGTTTGTTAGCCATCTGTATGTCTTCTTTGGAGAAATGTCTGTTTAGTTCTTTGGCCCATTTTTTGATTAGGTCGTTTATTTTAAAAGCAGAATGGAAGACTTTCAGGATACAGTGTCTAAGACGCAGAATAACGAATGTTTACCTTTCTTGCATGAGCCGGAGTGACCATTTAAAACCATAAATTTGTAAAATAGGAAAATCCATGGTGATAGGTAACACCCTACTCCCTGTCAGATGTCCTTCTTGGAGCTTCAGATGCATTATCTCACTTGATACCCACAACAATCTTCTGAGACTACTATGATTATCTCTACTTTTTAAAATTAGGAAATCAGTGTTACAAGTGCTTATGTCTCTTGTCCAAAGTTTGCCAGCTAGTTACTGCAAGGTAGGATTCAAGCTTATGTCCTACTCTAAGGTCCACATCGTAAGCCACAGTGCTCCTTTCATTTGAAGATGCTTACTGTGTTCCTCCTAAGCCCCATGTGCTCTCCACCCATCACCTTGGATTGAAAACTGTGCAAGCATCCTATATTTCCTGACATTCAAGAACTTATTCCCTCCTGAGCCATCCCCATGTTCATTTGCTAGGGAGAGCAGAGCACAAAAACCAGGAATAACATGGCTTCTGGAGCAGTTGTACCAGGCCTCAGGCCTGGACTACTTCCATATTCTTTATTATGTGAGGAAATAAAGCCCTTAAATGGCATGACCTTTGTGAGGGTTTTGAGTTTGATTTTGTTTTTCCTTACATTCAGCCAAATGCAATCAATGCAGTAATATGAAAGCATCCAATAAACCGTCCAGGACCACCAGGGATTTTCCTAGAACACACACACACACACACACACATATATATATGTATACTTACACAAATATGCATATATTCACATACTCTTGCATGCAACCATATATACACATTACACAACCACATGCACACTTTCAAAAAGATGCACACATGTGTACATTGAACACTCATGTATGCATGCACACTTACACATACATGCACCTGAACATGCACACACAAATCTATAATATGTACACACATGGTTACATGCATATATGTTTACATACTCAGACATGCACAGATGTTCACATATACACTCATACATACTTCCCTCTAAAAACATAGAATGAAAAGCATAAGGGTCTTGATCAGACGTTGGCCGAGGTCCTGGCTGTGCCAATAACTAGTCATGTGACTTTTCTGACTCTCAAATTGCTCATATTATTACAAGCCCTGACTCACCACACCACAGTGACATGCAAAGATAGAAAGGCATCTGGAGAAAGTCTCTCTAAAGCCTGAAGAGCTCTACTCAATCATGTAATCCTATATAATAATGTCAGCTTTTCAAGAGACTGGTTTTTCTTTACAAAACCATTCAGTGTGATTGGGACATCTGGTAATACCTTTTATAGATTAAAAAAACTTCAAGGCACAGAGACTTTTAACTTAACCCAACCTGTGAAGCACATATTATGGAATTTGTGTTCTAACCCTGTTTTCTTACCCTTGGGAGTCTTGCTATAAGCATCATTGCCGTGTTATACTATGCCTTCTGGAGCTACCATGCTGACGCCTTAAAGGACATTGCACTCAGATGGCAACTTAAGCTCAACCAGTTTTAACTTTTAAAAAATTGGCTTAAGCCTCTAAGTGAAAATACTTAACTGTGGATGTGTCTCAGAGGACTACAGAGTGCTATACTATAACTCTGCTTCTTTTGAAAGCCAAAAAAATAATGAAATAAAGAAACAAGTATGAAAAATGCATTGTTGGAGAATATAAAATTATACTGCCTATATGTTTGAATTTGAAGGTACACTACCTTGAGAAGGCTCAGCGTTGCAAAGCACGAGAAATTTATTGCTTGGTTCTCTTGCCCAGAATAGTGTTCATTCCATTTTAAATGTCACCGAAGTGCATTTATGTCAAAAGAAAGATACCTAATCAAACTGACAATGACTCAGTCATCAGCACTGGGCAGAAATTATTCTAGGAAGTATCTGCCACACAAATTGATGGGGAACTTAAAGATGATATCTCATGTCTCATCAGATATCATGGCACTTTCTCAAAGACAAAAATGTACCTATTAAAAAAACTTGCAAGTTCTTTTGAGGTTATATGAATGAACCTGTTATCTAGAACAGATTTGCTCACAATTTGTAGCAAAAGGTTCTAAATATTCTTTTATTTCCCACTCTGATAGTCAATTTTATGTGTCATCTTGACTAAGCATAGAGTGCCCAGATATTTAAACATTTTTTTTCTGGTTGTGTCTTTGATAGTGTTTCTGGAGGAGATTAACACTTGATTTGGTAAACTGAGTAAAGCAGATTTGCCTCCCCCATGTGGGTGGGTCTCATCCAATATATTAAGGGCCTTAAAAAAAAAATGAGTGAAAGAGGATTCTCTATGTCTACCTTACAGTGTCCAAGCTGAATATAGGCCTTCAGAATCATACCCTCCATACCATCGACTTTCCAAAGTTTCATTTCGGTTCAGTCATTCATTTGGGTCCGACTCTTTCTGACCCATGGACTGGAGCATGCCAGGCTTCCCTGTCCATCACCAACTCCCAGAGCTTACTCAAACTCATGTCCATTGAGTCAGTGATGCCATCCAACCATCTCATCCTCTGTCGTCCCCTTCTCCTCCCACCTTCAATCTTTCCCAGCATCAGGGTATTTTCCAATGAGTCAGTTTTTCGCGTCAGGTGGCCAAAGTATTGGAGGTTAAGCTTCAGCATCAGTCCTTCCAATGAATATTCAGGGTTGATTTCCTTTAGGATTGACTGCTTTGATCTCCTTTCAGTCCAAGGGACTCTCAAGACTCTTCTCCAACACCACAGTTCAAAAGCCTCAATTCTTCAGAGCTCAGCTTTCTTTATGGTTCAACTCTCACATTTGTACATGACTACTGGAAAAACCATAGCTTGGACTAGACAGACCTTTGTTGGCAAAGTAACGTCTCTGCTTTTTAATATGCTGTCTAGATTGGTCATAGCATTTCTTCCATGAAGCAAGCATCTTTTAATTTCATAGCTGCAGTCACCATCTGCAATGACTCTGGAGCCCAAGAAAATTAAGTCTGTCACTATTTCCATTGTTTCATATTTATTTGTCATGAAGTGATGTGACCAGATGCCATGATCTTCATTTTTTGAAGTTGAGTTTTAAGCCAGCTTTTTTACTCTCCTCTTTCACTTTCATCAGGAGGCTCTTCAGTTCCTTTTCACTTTCTGCCATAAGGGTGGTGTCATCTGCATATCTGAGGTTATTGATATTTCTCCCAGCAATCTTGATTCCAGCTCGTGCTTCATCCAGCCTGGCATTTTGCATGATGTACTCTGCATGTAAGTTAAATAAGCAGGGTAACAATATACAGCCTTGATGTACTCCTTTCCCAATTTGGAACCAGTCTGTTGTTCCATGTCCAGTTCTAACTGTTGCTTCCTGACCTGGATACAGATTTCTCAGGAGGCAAGTAAGGTGGTCTGGTATTCCCACCTCTTAAAGGATTTTCCACAATTTTTTGTGATCCACACAGTCAAAGGCTTTGGTGTAGTCAATAAAGCATAAGTAGGTGTTTTTCTGGAACTCTCTTGCTTTTTCTATGCTCCAACAGATGTTGGCAATTTGATCTCTGGTTCCTCCACCTTTTCTAAATCCAGCTTGAATATCTGGAAGTTCACGGTTCACGTACTGTTGAAGCCTGGTTTGGAGATTTTTGAGCATTACTTTGCTAGTGTATGAGATGCAGTTTGAAAAATTCTTTGGCATTGCCTTTCTCTGGGATTGGAATGAAAACTGACCTTTTCCAGTCCTGTGGCCACTGCTGAGTTTTCCCCATTTGCTGGCATATTGAGTGCAGCACTTTAACAGCATCATATTTTAGGACTTGAAAGAGCTCAGCTGGAATTCTATCACCTCCCCTAGCTTTGTTCATAGTGATGTTTCCTAAGGCCAGGGTCTGACCTCTCCCGTTGGTTTTCTTTCTCTGGAGAACTCTTGACTAATACATGCATCATTGCAAAGTTGTCTTATCACCATTCAAGTGAAAATCATCACCATTTAAGAAGACAGAAAATAGAAGACATAGCTACAGATGTTCAAGATGAAGAATAACAAAACAAAATTGACTGAAAAAGCAGGACAGTTTTAAGTAATTCTGGAAATAAATCCCACACTCTTTGGAAGCCAATTCATTCATAAGAAAGAAAGAAAATAGGTACAGAAACAAAATATGGGTCGGCTAAGAGCAAGAGCAAGTATTTTTACAGTACTTTAAAGGAGTTGGTGATGGACAGGGAAGCCTGGCTTGCTGCATTCCATGGGGTCGCAAAGAGTCGGACAAGTCTGAGCTACTGAACTGAACTGACTGAAAGTTTACAGAGTAGTTTTATCTATACCATTTCACTTAATTCTCAGAATGCTATAAAACAAGAAAAACAAGCATTATCTCCACTTTTTAGATAGCAACTAGACTCAGAGTCAGAGAAGGCAATGGCATCCCACTCCAGTATTCTTGCCTGGAGAATCCCAGGGACAGGGGAGCCTGGGAGGCTGCCGTCTGTGGGGTCGCACAGAGTTGGACACGACTGAAGCGACTTAGCAGCAGCAGCAGCAGCAGACTCAGAGTTGCTGGCTAGTCCAGGACTCCAAAGAGTCTTAAAAGCAAATAAATGGAGCAGGAAAGTATATAAAAGCTACAGGAAACAAAGCATGTTCTCTAGAATGTTTTTCTACCTTCAATATCCAATTTCAAAGTATTTGGAACACTGATTTTCTAACTTGGCTACACATTGGAATCAAGTATGGAGTTCTTTAACAAAAAACAAAAAACTAATGCCTGAATTCTACTCCCAGTGATTCATACTTGGTCTGGGTCACAGCTGGGGCATCATAATTTTTGGAATTAATTTGGGACCTATATCTTGCAGTGGCTTAGGAACCGTTGGCCTATAACACCACACCAGGCCTTAGAAGTAAGATCTTTATCATCTCTGATATTGAGTTAAAGATGCAGCCATATTTTAACGTTCAGAGAAAATCCAAAGAACTGAAACTTTCCTTCCTTCAAGGAATGATATGTGTTTGGCATTATGGGAAATCAGACACGAGTCTTACCTCAGAGGATTTACAGACTAGTAAGAGACAGGCAAGTATTCCAGTAGCCATGTGACAATTTGACACACCATTATTTATGGTATAAAACAAATGCTATCATTTTTAAAGCAAATGGTTTCGTAGATGCTGAGAGAGGTTGGAAATTCCAGAAAGAAAATAGTTTGTTGATCTGGACTCTGAAAGATAAATCAAAGCACCAGGCCAAGGTTAGGACATTTGAGATGTGTGGGGTAGGGATCACAAAAGCATTGGAAAGAAAACAAGATGAGGGAGAGCAAAGGGGGAGTAATCTGATCAGGTTCAAGCCACAGGGTGGCGCCATGGAGCAAGAAAAGATTAGGCTAGAGGGTTAGGTTCATCTGTTTATTTATTATTTTAAGAGGTTCATATGATAAAAAAAAAGCTCACACTCTTCAAGTGTCTACGTAATAAAGAGAGTTCAGTGCTTGGTTCTAATTCCCCAAATCCTTTATAGGTTGATAGGTTTATGTTAATCCTTTATGTTTATAGGTTTTGGAATATCAGTGTAAAAGAAAAAAGAAGTGATCTGTGTTTAAAATCTTATACAAGAAAAATTAGATTTAAACAAGTTCAACGCAAGTTCTATATTTTATTTTATTTTATTTTATTTTTTTATTTATTTATTTTTTTTAGGCATTTATTTTTTATTTTATTTTATTTTATTTTTTTATAAATTTATTTATTTTAGTTGGGGGCTAATTAGTTTACAATATTGTAATAGTTTTTGCCATACATTGACATGAATCAGCCATGGGTTTACATGTGTTCCCCTTCCCGGAACCCCCACCCACCTCCCTCCCCATCCCATCCTTCTGGATCATCCCATTGCCCCGGCCCTGAGCCCTTGTCACATGCATCGAACATGGAATGGTGCTCTGTTTCACATATGACAATACACATGTCTCAATGCCATTCTCCCAGAACGTCCCACCCTCACCTTCTCCCTCAGAGTCCATAAAATTGTTCCATGCATCTGTGTCTCTTATTCTGTCTCGCATATAGGGTTATCGTTACCATCTTTCAAATTCCATATATATATGCATTAGTATACTGTATTGTTGTTTTTCTTTCTGGCTTACTTCACTCTGTATAATGGGCTCCAGTTTCATCCATCTCAGTAGAACCGATTCAAATGTATTTTTTTTAATGGCTGAGTAATATTCCATTGTGTATATGTACCACAGCTTCCTTATCCATTCGTCTGCTGATGGACATCTAGGTTGCTTCCATGTCCTGGCTATTGTAAACAGTGCTGCGATGAACATTGGGGTACACGCGTCTCTTTCAATTCTGGTTTCCTCGGTGTATATGCCCAGCAGTGGGATTGCTGGGTCATATGGCAGTTCTATTCCCAGTTTTTTAAGGAATCTCCACACTGTTCTCCATAGTGGCTGTACTAGTTTGCATTCCCACCAACAGTGTAAGAGGGTTCCCTTTTCTCCACACCCTCTCCAGCATTTATTGCTTGTAGACTTTTGGATAGCAGCCATTCTGACTGGTGTGAAATGATACCTCATTGTGGTTTTGATTTGCATTTCTCTAATAATGAGTGATGTTGAGCATCTTTTCATGTGTTTGTTAGCCATCTGTATGTCTTCTTTGGAGAAATGTCTGTTTAGTTCTTTGGCCCATTTTTTGATCGGGTCGTTTATTTTTCTGGAATTCAGCTGCAGAAGTTGTTTGTATATTTTTGAGATTAATTGTTTGTCTGTTGCTTCATTTGCTATTATTTTCTCCCATTCTGAAGGCTGTCTTTTCACCTTGTTTATAGTTTCCTTTGTTGTGCAAAAGCTTTTAATTTTAATTAGGTCCCATTTGTTTATTTTTGCTTTTATTTCCAGTATTCTGGGAGGTGGGTCATGGAGGATCCTGCTGTGATTTATGTCGGAGAGTGTTTTGCCTATGTTTTCCTCTAGGAGTTTTATTGTTTCTGGTCTTACGTTTAGATCTTTAATCCATTTTGAGTTTATTTTTGTGTACGGTGTTAGGAAGTTCTATATTTTAAAATATTGATTAGAAAGAAGATAAAATTGAAGTGGTAAAGAAAATAAAATGCCTGAGGGATTACACTGAACTAGAATCAAATAGGCTTGCACAATTTTATTAAAATACTTATAAATTTTCCCATCTTGCAACTGTACCTACAAAACAAAGACAATAAAGGAAACAATCACTTGATTAAGCACAATAAAAATGCATTCACATTAGACACCCACAATCACAAATCAAGCATGGGTATCTGTTCTCTTCCTCCCACTATCCCCCCTTCAAAGGAGAATAGCTACATTTTTTAATCAAATCTTGGCACAAGAGAGACGTTTCTAAGCAGAACACCAAAGAAAAAATTAAAGGAAAAGATTAATAGATTTGGCTATCTGAAAATATAAAGCTCATGCATGACAAAAATCATTCAAAAACAGAAGGCAAATGATAAAACGTGATAAATGATAAAATATAAATATTTATAAAATATTGTATATAGAGAGTTAGTATCTTTAGTAGACAAAAAACTTTTACAAATCAAGAAAAGAAAAATGACAACTCCCACTCCACCCCCCAAAATACAGGCAAAGTGATCAAATAGACAAGTCACAAGAAAACATGTACTTATCCAATAAACATCATAGAAAATATTCTACCTCATCAGTACTTTGGGAATATAATAAAACTAAAATAATGAAATAGGTTCATCTATCAAAACTTCAAAGTTGTAAAACATAAGGATAAAATCCCTCCAGGCAGTATATTGAGATGGTCCTCTCATGGGCTCCTGGTGGCAGCATAAACTGTACCATTTGCTATAGAGTAACTTGGCCACAGGTATCAGACAACAGGCAAAATGTTCAGATGCTATCAATTTATCATAAGAAAATAGGCTAAGATTTGTAAAGATCTATGTTAAAAGAAGTGCATCACACTATAACAGGGAATTGGTGAAATAAATTATGATGCCTATTAATGACATGTAATTCAACCACTAAAAATCACTACTTTAGTAATATTTAACGGCATAAAAAATGTTCAAAATGTAATGCTAAGTGACTAAAGCATACCAAGCATAAACGTAAATCTGTCTTTCTCCATTCTCTTTTGTCTCCTTCTCGCCTCTCCTCCCCTCCCTTTCCTCCTCTTCCTCTTCTTTCTGCCCCTGCCCCCAACACAGTAACAACTACAAGGAAATACCCCAAAATGTCCACTCTGGTTATCCATAGGTGGTAGGATTATTTTTATTTTCTTTGTTTTCTACAATTCTCTATTCTCTGAAATGAACTTGTATGGCTCACTAACCAGAAAAACACTATCATATGACTCAAAGAACAGGGAGACTCAACATCTTCGTGCATTTTCCACATTGCTTTACTTTTTGGATTCCAATTGTTTTTTTTTTTTTTATAAATGTATTTATTTTAGTTGGGGGCTAATTACTTTACAATATTGTAATAGTTTTTGCCATACATTGACATGAATCAGCCATGGGTTTACATGTGTTCCCCATCCTGAACCCCCCTCCCACCTCCCTCCCCATCCCACCCCTCTGGGTCATCCCAGTGCCCCAGCCCTGAGCATTTGTCTCATGCATCGAACATGGAATGGTGTTCTGTTTCACATATGATAATATACATGTTTCAATGCTATTCTCCCAGAACGTCCCACCCTCACCTTCTCCCTCAGAGTCCACAAGACTGTTCTATCCATCTGTGTCTCTTTTTCTGTCTCGCATATAGGGTTATCATTACCGTCTTTCAAATTCCATATATATGCATTAGTATACTGTGTTGGTGTTTTTCTTTCCAATTGTTAAATAGGAAAAGAACACAGGGATGATGAACTAAATGGGCTCATTTTGAAGACAAGGATAAGGGAGGCTTGTGGAGAAGGTTCTCACCCAGAATCATATAGTAAATGGTCAATGGAGTTAGAACAAGAACCCAAGTGTTCTTGCCTGCTACATTAGTTGTATTTTTATTATACCACATATTCATTTATATTCCTTCTTTCTGGGGATATGACTCTAAATACTTGACTCTTTTCAGATTAGAATAGAACCATCTTTGAAATAAAAGTACTATCATAGATATTTCCATTTTCCAGGTTACCTTAATTTTAAATCCATTAAGCTATTTAGCTTCTACTATGTTCAGAACGCTGCTATATGCTATAAAAACAGGAAATGAAATAAGACCTCAACCCTATCTTTGAGAAACTTTTCCTCTAGTAAAAGAAGCAGACGTGTTAAGAACCAACGTAACGCAGAACCAAACAAGCGCTGTAGGAGCACAGGCAATGGGTATTCTGTGCCTTGGAGTCTATCACTTCACTGATTCTTGAGCACATGGAATCTTTGGCTGTGGATTTTAGACACTTATAATCATCTTGACGTTTTCTATCTCCAGATATTTGGAAAAACACTGACTGCACATCTCTACTCACGAGAGCACACTGGGCACACTCCCAGGGCTTATCCTCATGGCCGGATTCCCTCTTCTGTAGACACTTTAGTTCACCTTACCTTATGAGAATTTAGATGAGTGTATATTTGATCGTCTCTAATTTGTCCAAACAATTTCTATGTATGCAATAAATACATAACAATGATCTAATATATACAATGAATAAGTGAACAGAGGAAACAAAGGCATTGTTATGCCATTTATCTTAGTAGCAAGGTGCTAAGCTAAGGAAAACTCCTTGAACATCTAAAACAGATAAATATATCAGATTTTACTGAGACAAGGAATTGCTGCAAAGATTTTTAAGTGTATATAGAGCTTCCCAGGTCTCCCAGCATCCCACTGGTTGTCCTCTCTTACTGTGGCACAGCCTACTTTTCTTCTCTTTCACTTTCAATCTTCTACCTCACCACTGAGCCTGCCATCCTAATGCTGGAACTATACCTGCAACTTAATGTGCAAAATACCAGTAAAGCCTTTCTGCTTTTCCTTAGGCCTTTCCATAGCATATAGGAGAAAGAACAGGAGAAACCAAAAATGTGTGCTTGGTCTATCTTTTTTTTTTTTTTTATAAATTTATTTATTTTAGTTGGGGGCTAATTACTTTACAATATTGTAATAGTTTTTGCCATACATTGACATGAATCAGCCATGGGTTTACATGTGTTCCCCTTCCTGGACCCCCCACCCACCTCCCTCCCCATCCCATCCCTCTGGGTCATCCCATTGCCCCGGCCCTGAGCCCTTGTCTCATGCATCGAACATGGAATGGTGTTCTGTTTCACATATGATAATATACATGTTTCAGTGCTCTTCTCCCAGAACGTCCCACCCTCACCTTCTCCCTCAGAGTCCATAAAATTGTTCTATGCATCTGTGTCTCTTATTCTGTCTCGCATATAGGGTTATCGTTACCATCTTTCAAATTCCATATATATGCATTAGTATACTGTATTGGTGTTTTTCTTTCTGGCTTACTTCACTCTGTATAATGGGCTCCAGTTTCATCCATCTCAGTAGAACCGATTCAAATGTATTTTTTTAATGGCTGAGTAATATTCCATTGTGTATATGTACCACAGCTTCCTTATCCATTCGTCTGCTGATGGACATCTAGGTTCGATCCAATCAAAAAATGGGCCAAAGAATTAAACAGACATTTCTCCAAAGAAGAAATACAGATGGCTAACAAACACATGAAAAGATGCTCAACATCACTCATTATTAGAGAAATGCAAATCAAAACCACAATGAGGTATGCTTGGTCTATCTTATGGGCTGTTCTCTGATCATAACTCTGGCATGCTTGGGTTTCCATACAATGAGAAGAATGGTGGTGGTTTAATCGCTAAGTCATGTCTGACTCTTTGTGACCTCATGGACTGTAGCCTGCCAGGCTCCTCTGTCCATGGAGTTCTTCAGGCAAGAACACTGGTAGGTTGCCATTTCCTTCTCCAATGGGAAGAATGGTGGTTGTTAACTCCTGCCTCAAATTCCTGCTATTTGCTTTCCGCAATCCCTTTCAAGCAGAGTCACAATTGAACCTTACCTACAGATGTAATCCTACATTAATTCCTGGTCCAATCTGAGCCAAGTCCATGTTTGTTGACGACCTCAAGCCTGTTCACTGGTGGAATCTGGAAAGTGATCTCCTTGTCAATTCAGGGCTCAGTGTGTCAGGGATGAGCCTTCACATCTGTATGCCTCAATCATTATGAGCAGAACTTGGTCTCATTTTCTATGCCAAGCAATAAACTGTGATGCTGGTCCTCTGAATCTGCCTGCTCTACTGAATGCTGAGCATCCCTCCTCCACTAACCCTCTTCCCAGTACTTCTCCAAGGCCCACTGCTGATAAGTCAGGACTATCTTCCCTCCTACTGGATTCTTATTAACACTTAAAATCCCCTACTCTAATGGTTTATTCACCAGATAGGGCTCCCATAAAAAAGCATCAGAGTTAGGCTCAGTTCAGTTGAGTCGCTCAGTCATGTCTGACTCTTTGCGACCCCATGGATGGCAGCACATCAGGCTTCCCTGTCCATCACCAACTCCTGGAACTTGCTAGGCTCAGATGTTGACAAAAGCCCAAGGAAGCCATGCCCTGTGGGCAACTCTGCAACTGAATTGGTCATACCCTTCCCAGACTGTACCTCAACTCATACCACCTTCCTCTACTTCCTTACCACCCAGCGATGTTAACGTTCCACTATGTCTCATCCCTAAGGCACCCAAATAATGACATCCACTCTGTCAGCTTCACAAAGCTGTTAAAGGCATTAACTGAACAATAAAAATGAAAATGGTGCAAAACCTGTAAAGATTTATTCAAATGTGCGCATTTCATCTTATTGTTTAAAAATAGTTGTTAAAGGCACTTTCCTCTCAAGAGCCTTCAGAGACCAGTTGTATGCTCAGATGACTGTGAACTTCATCACTTTTTTTAGCACCTATCTGATCCATTATATCTTTCTGGAAAAGACTGAATTCTCTGTATGTTTTTCCCCTTAGGACTGGCACAGAGTTTTATAAAAAAACTGTGTAAACCTGTTTTCTCAGACTTCACT
The DNA here is from genome assembly GCF_054371585.1 of Giraffa tippelskirchi. NCBI lineage: Eukaryota > Metazoa > Chordata > Mammalia > Artiodactyla > Giraffidae > Giraffa > Giraffa tippelskirchi. The sequence continues at coordinate 7,573,071 of NC_137289.1, read as the reverse complement.
TAATGATGTCAGCCTTCTCTGCATCTCTATCATGGAGAAATAAAGCTGAAAAATCAAAAGGCCAAAGGTCAAAAGATCACAACAGCAATGTTAGCTTGCCTAGTTTTATATACGTTCATCCAATTGATGAAGCCTGCAGGGCAAATGGAAAAGCAGAGGAAAATCAGTGCCACCTAAGTCAGAGAGCATTGTGGCAACATGGGGGCAGATGTCACATCATCTGTCTCTCAGCTAGAACCTTGTAAATCTTCCTCAGGTGCTATAGTCAGTGTGAAACCTGAAAATTTCCATATTTCAAATAGCTCTTCCTTGACTGTATTGCTAAGGTCTGCCAGCCCAAAGAAAGAATTTTCACCATTCTACTGAACAGCATCTAGAAAAGATTTATACTGAACGCTAGAAAAGAGACTTATTTCCAGAGGAATAAGAGGCATTATGAAGCAAATACATATAAAAAAACCAAGCTCCCTTATAGTACCCTGAAAACAGGAATAGAACTCCCCGAAATCACAAGGGAAAATGATTTTCAATTAACACATATTTCTACCCAGCCATATTCCACACAGAAATTAAAGTGACAGGTTCAATCACTGTCGAGTGGCCCCACAAGTGACTATGTATTATGGGTCCTACTGGAAGGCCACGCCACTGATGACACATACTAGTCTGATCCTGTCCTTCCCCTTCACTCTCATCCTCACCCCATAAGCCGAAAATAAGACTTCTGGTCTCTAAATCTCCTACTCACTTTAGAATATAGAGTCGATATGAAATGTTCCTGCTATGGAAACAAGGAGGCAGCTACAGTAAGGAGCAGACCCTAGAAACGCCTGTGCACATGCACGTAGCCCCCTTTCTGTGTCATTTCCTCATTCAAGGGATTCTTTTCTCTTTACCACTCACCCCCAACTTCCAGGAGCCCAGTTTCCTTTTGTTGTTGTTAAGCCACAAAGTCATGTCCGACTCTTTGTGACCCCATGGGCTGCAGCACGCCAGGCTTCTCTGTCCTTCACCATCTCCCAGAGTTTGCTCAAACTCATGTTGATTGAGTCGGTGATGCCATCAAACCATCCAACCATCTCATCCTTCCCTCAATCTTTCCTCCCACTCTCCCCTTAAACATTACTGGACATTTAAATCAGTGTGACCTCTCCCCCAACCCCTTTTCTCGATTTGGGAGATTGAAGACTTTATAATCCATAAAATAAGATTCCCAATTCAACAATACGTGAACCGTGAAATTCCAGATCTTCAAGCTGGTTTTAGAAAAGGCAGAGGAACCAGAGATCAAGCTGCCAACATCTGCTGGATCACTGAAAAAGCAAGAGAGTTCCAGAAAAACATCTATTTCTGTTTTATTGACTATGTCAAAACCTTTGACTGTGTGGATCACAACAAACTGTGGAAAATTCTGAAAGAGATGGGAATCAGACTACCTGATCTGCCTCTTGAGAAATCTGTATGTAGGTCAGAAAGCAACAGTTAGAACTGGACATAAAAGAACAGACTGTTTCTAAATAGGAAAAGGAGGACATCAAGGCTGTATATTGTCACCCCGCTTATTTAACTTATATGCAGAGTACATCATGAGAAATGCTGGGCTGGATGAAGCAGAAGCTGGAATCAAGATTGCTGGGAGAAATATCAATAACCTCAGATATGCAGATGACACCAACCTTACGGTAGAAAGTGAAGAAGAACTAAAGAGCCTCTTGATGAAAGTGAAAGAAGAGAGCGAAAAAGTTGGCTTAAAACTCAGCTGATCTGTTCATACACTGATCTTCAGAAAACCAAGATCATGGCATCTGGTCCCATCACTTCATGGCAAATAGATGGGGAAACAGTGGCCGACTTTATTTTTTGGGCTCCAAAATCACTGCAGATGGTTACTGTAGCCATGAAATTGAAAGACACTCCTTGGAAGGAAAGTTATGACCAACCTAGACAGCATATTAGAAAGCAGAGACATTACTGTGCCAACAAAGGTCTGTCTAGTCAAGGCTGTGGTTTTTCCAGTAGTCATGTATGGATGTGAGAATTGGACTATCAAGAAAGCTGAGCACCGAAGAATTGTTGCTTTTGAACTGTGGCGTTGGAGAAGACTCTTGAGAGTCCCTTGGACTGCTAGGAGATCCAACCAGTCAATCCTAAAGGAAATCAGTCCTGAATATTCATTGGAAGGACTGATGTTGAAGCTGAAACTCCAATACTTTGGCCACCTGATGTGAAGAGCTGACTCATTGGAAAAAACCCTTATGCTGGAGAACACTGAAGGCGGGGGAGAAGGGGACGACAGAGGATGAGATGGTTGGATGGCATCACTGACTCACTGGACATGAATTTGAGTAAACTCTGGGAGTTGGTAATGGACAGGGAGGCCTGGCGTGCTGCAATCCATGGGGTCACAAAGAGTTGGACATGACTGAGCAACTGATCCGAACTGAATAAGGGAAGACTGGGGAGTCTAAATTCTTTCCCAAGCCCCAGCATTGCACCATCTCAGAGCAGCCTCTGTGCGTGACAGGAGCAGCAGAGCACCGTGACTAAAGCTCCAGGCTCTGAGTTCACCCCCAGGTGCCCCAACTTAGTAGCTGTATGTTTTTGCGTGAGTCACCTCATTGAGCCATAGGTCCCTCAACTGTAAAATCAGCCTGAGATAGAACCTATTTATAAGTATGTTTCCTAATTTAAATGGAGTGATCCTTATCAACTATTTTCTGGTACATATTTTATAAATAATAATTGTTATGGTTTCAATTGTCTCACCAGTTCATATACTGAAATCTTAATCCCCAGTACTTCAGAATGTGACCTTATTTGGAGACATAAAGACTTTATTTGGTCTTTAAAAAGGTAAAAAGTTAAAATAAGGTCACCAATATGACTGGTGATCATAAAATAAGGGTAAAAGTGGAGACAAGGAGAATGCATGCAGAGAGCACACCATGTGCACACACAGGAAGAAGAGCATGTGAACACATCGGCAAGGAGAGAGGCCTGGAGCAGATCCTTCACTCGTGGCCCTCAGCAGGAACCAACCCTGTTAACACACCTTGATTTCACACTTCTGTCCTCCAGAAATGTGACACAATAAATTTTGGTTAAGCCATCAAGACTGCAGTCCTTTGTTAGAGAAGCCCTAGCAAACTATTTCAATAATCATTTATAATAAAGCTGACTGCACATATACATCTCTTTCTGGTCAGCACCTCTGCTTGATGATCTCAGAAAATAGGGTATATAAAAATAATTATAGCCTACCTGGAAGGTCAGGGTGCCCATGTCTATTTCAAGATATAGGCAGTAAAAGAAAAATAATAAATAGGATAACTATATACTTTATCACCCATGCTGGGGTAATTTTGAGGATGAAAATGAACATAAATAGACTCAATCATCAGTAAGCATGAAAACAGGACAAACCAGAACTTGTGGTATCCTTAAACATGAAGAACAAGGTTGTTACCCAACCCTGAACTGCATCAACCAAGTCTGTTATCAGAAGTTTCACTAGTTTCACTAGAGAAATCTAGTTAATTTAACTACAGCTATCAATTAACTTGCAAAAATAATGAGTTAAGGTCAGAAGAAAATAAGTCCAAGTTAATTATCTCCATGTAATTGACTTTGACATCTTGTTCATTTCCAAAATATCCTGAGGCTGACAGAGCTTAAGTTCAGAGTTTTGGGCAAGTTTCTATACAGAGATTAGTGTATACCCAGTGAGGATCTTTTACTTTCTGATTCTCTAACTTATAATGGGAGAACAAGACAGGGAGGTACTCAGTGTAATACATATTCCCTCACAGAATCTGATTATTGGCCAACTGAGCCAGCAAATCAAGGGCGGTCATTCCTCAGTGGGCAAGGGAAGAGAAAGTTGTTAGCTCTGAGAAAATCCCTTCCTATCTGCCTCCTGCCCCTGCCCAGAGAAAGAACAGTTAGTGTGCCCTAGGGGTTGTTCCCTTGGCATGGGTTCCTCCCTGATCACCTCAATTGCCACACAACCACCTCTATACAAGGGGGGGCTACTCTAAACTAGAGGTTGTTGTGAGTACAGTATTTGCCCTCCATACTAATTGATTTTTTAAATTAATCGCTTCATTTAGAATCCATTCAACCTAGTAGAGATGAGCATTCATCATACTAGAAAGACCATAGCTCAGAGAGAACATCCATGTCTGGTAATTAGTCTATGAACTGGCTCAGGAGTCTTTAAATGAGATTGAAGCCATTTTTATGAAGCTAAAATGCCATGCAACATTAAAAAGTTAAATAACCTTGTGAACATTTTTAAAGAGAGAGCTAAATGCAAAGTGAACCTATTTAGAGTCTTGAGTCAGTTGATTTTATTACCAAGAAGAAAGAGATTAATGAATGGACAGTCTTAAAACTCATCACTACCCTCTGCCTCTGTGGGGGCAACGTGGTATGAAAGGTGTGTCTTGCAATAAGCAAGCTGAGACTGCCATTTTCTACCAGTGCAGTCTTGGTTCTGAGACTTACTGTCTACAGCTGTAATACCAAGCAAGCAATTTGTAGGGCTCTTATGAAGATTCAGAGAGATAACGTATTTGAAATTCAATAAGATAACATATTTGAAATCTATTTTTAGTAATAAATTATGAAATATAGTTAATTGGTATTATTAGTACAGATTTTTTTAAAGCACAATGGATATTTACAAACCTTAACATATAATCGTTGAGGTACCAAAATTAATGAAATATTCACATCCTAATCAAACTGATGACAAAGCAATGGTACAGCCTGTAAAATACCACCAACTCTCTTTAACTCCCCCACCCTCACCAAACTCTCACCCTAATGATAAGGGTATTAATGAATGATACATTCCATGAAAAGCATTTCAATACAGGTCACCTGTGGTTGAGCAGGCTTGCCAAGAAGTACCAGAGCAGCCATGTTCAACAGTGAAGGGACAAATACGATGTGCCAGAAAACATTTGAGTCTTTAACAAAAGTAAGAAATTAGCATTTTAATAAAAGAACAACACACTTCAAACTCAGTACTTAGGCTGCAAATGATAAATCAGTGATGAATAAAGATGACAACAAAATTTAAACAAGTTATAGAAGTAATCAATTATAATTCAGCTGGTTTAACCAAGGAACTGATTACAAAAGCTCCGATTCTAGTTCACTGAGCAAGTTAAAATTGCTTATTAAAAGTTTCTGATTAAAGGAAAAAGCAAAATTGCTTTTCCTCAGTGTTTTGAAAAAACACACAAGCACATTTTCTTCCATTCTAAAAAGACATCTTTTCTTACAATGTTATTCTTAATCATTGCATTCTTATCACATTGAAAATGGCCTTTATAGTCAAAGTGAGAGCTTAAATTTTAGTACTGGATTAATCTTGTGTTGCAATGAATATCATTAATACTGAGAACTAATAATAGCTTATTATCAAAATAATAATTCTATTAACAGCTTTTAATAGAATTGTACAAACTCTAAGTGCATTTCTAACATAAATTATTCCAAAACAAGTGCCACTTTCATATAATCACTCCCTTGGAATATAGCAAAGTACTAGCTTCCTTTTCTTACTTTCCTGGATATGACTAACCAAAGAGCATTAGAGTCAGAAAGTTCCTTAGGATGCTTTAGTTCATCTTCCTCATTTCAGGTGAGGAAAAAGAAGTTCCAAAGAAGCCACACAAGTTGTCAGTTCCAACATATCCTCAAGACCCTGCAAAAGTCATCTGCATTTCACAATCATGCATTTTCAGTCATGAGCAAAATTCATAATACTAGTTTATCTTTCTAGGGTAACTTTGAAACTGAGGAGGACCCTTGGGGCCCTCCTAGGTACAAATCCTATCTGTATTCCTATTCCTTTTTGTAGGAAATAGGCTTTATTCAGCTTTCTAGATATTCCCTGGGTTCCAGAGGGCAGATTCAAAGAGTTGCTAATCAGGGAGCACAGAATGAAGCAGGGCAAAGGCTAATAGAGTTTTGCCAAGAGAATGCACTGGTCATAGCAAATACCGTCTTCCAACAACACAAGAGAAGACTCTACACATGGACATCACCAGATGGTCAATACTGAAATCAGACTGATTATATTCTTTGCAGCCAAGGATGGAGAAGCTCTATATAGTCAGCAAAAACAACACCAGGAGCAGACTGTGGCTCAGATCATGAACTCCTTATTGCCAAATTCAGACTTACACTGAAGAAAGTAGGGAAAACCACGAGACCGTTCAGGTATGACCTAAATCAAATCCCTTACGATTATACAGTGGAAGTGACAAATATATTCAAAGGATTAGATCTGATAGACAGAGTGCCTGAAGAACTATGGACAGAGGATCCTGACATTGTACAGGAGGCAGAGATCAAGACCATCTGCAAGAAAAAGAAATGCAAACAGGGAAAATGGTTTTCTGAGGAGGCCTTACAAAAAGCTGTGAAAAGAAGAGAAGCAAAAGTCAAAGGGAAAAAGGAAAGGTATACCCATTTGAATGCAGAGTTCTAAAGAATAGCAAGGAGAGATATGAAAGCCTTCCTCAGTGATCAATGCAAAGAAATAGAGGAAAACAATAGAATGGGAAAGACTAGAGATCTCTTCAAGAAAATTAGAGATACCAAGGGAACATTTCATGCAAAGATGGGCTCGATAAAGGACAGAAATGGTATGGACTTAACAGAAGCAGAAGATATTAAGAAGAGGTAGCAGGAATACACAGAACTATGCAAAAAAGATCTTCATGACCCAGATAATCACGATGGTGCGATCACTCACCTAGAGCCAGACATCCTGGAATGTGAAGTCAAGTGGGCCTTAGGAAGCATCACTATGAACAAAGCTAGTGGAGGTGATAGAATTCCAGTTGAGCTATTTCAAAACCTAAAAGATGATGCTGTGAAAGTGCTGCACTCAATATGCCAGCGAATTTGGAAAACTAAGCAGTGGCCCCAGAACTGGAAAAGGTCAGTTTTCATTCCAATCACAAAGAAAGACAATGCCAAAGAATGTTCAAACTACCGCACAATTGCACTCACCTCACACACTAGCAAAGTAATGCTCAAAATTCTCCAAGCCAGGCTTCAACAGTATGTGAACCATGAACTTCCAGATGTTCAAGCTGGTTTTAGAAAAGGCAGAGGAACCAGAGATCAAATTGCCAACATCTGCTGGATCTTTGAAAAAGCAAGAGAGTTCCAGAAAAACATCTACTTCTGCTGTTTTGACTATGCCAAAGCCTTTGACTATGTGGATCACAACAAACGGTGGAAAATTCTTCAGGAGATGGAAATACCAGATCACCTGACCTGCCTCCTGAGAAATCTGTATGCAGGTCAAGAAGCAACATTTAGAACTGGACATGGAAGAACAGACTGGTTCCAAATTGGGAAAGGAGTACATCAAGGCTGTATTTTGTCACCCTGCTTATTTAACTTATATGCAGAGTACATCAAGAGAAATGCTGGACTGGATGAAGCACAAGCTGGAATCAAGATTGCCAGGAGAAATATCAATAATATCAGGTATGCAGAATACGTCATCCTTATGGCAGAAAGCGAAGAACTAAAGAGCCTCTTGATGAAAGTGAAAGAAGAAAGTGAAAAAGTTGGCTTAAAACTCAACATTCAGAAAACTACATTCATTGCATTAGGTCCCATCACTTCATGGCAATTAGATGGGGAAACAGTGAAAACTGACAGACTTTATTTTCGTGGGCTCCAAAATCACTGCAGATGGTGACTGCAACCATGAAATTAAAAGATGCTTGCTCCTTGGAAGGAAAGTAATGACCAACCTAGACAGCATATTAAAAACCAGAGACATTACTTTGCCAACAAAGTTCTGTCTAGTCAAAGCCATGGTTTTTCCAGTAGTCATGTATGGATATGAGAGATGGAGTATAAAGACAGCTGAGCACTGAAGAATTGATGCTTTTGAACTGTGGTATTGGATAAGACTCTTGAGAGTCCCTTCGACTGCAAGGAGATCCGAACAGTCCATCCTAAAGGAAATCAGTCATGAATACTCATTTGAAGGACTGATGCTTACGCTGAAACTCCAATACTTTGGCCACCAGATGCAAAGAACTGACTCCTTGGAAAAGAACCTGATGCTGGGAAAGATTGAAGGCGGGAGGAGAAGGGGACGATAGCGGATGAGATGATTGGCTGGCATCACTGACTCAATGGACATGAATTTGAGCAAGCTCCAGGATTTGCTGATGGACAGGGAAGCCTGGCGTGCTGCCGTTCATGGGGTTTCAGAGTCAGACATGACTGAGCAACTGAACTTAATCAGGGAAGGGAAGGAAAGCAGAAACAAAGGAGGAATGAAGAAACAATAGTGCTGCCTTGAGGCAGCATCTGGGTTCCTTCCCAAAGAATATATATAATAGTATCTCTGAGTTGATCTACCTGAACTAAGGCCTCCAGCCAGGTGAAGGATAACTTCAGGTTGATCACAAGTTGCCTGGAGCATCCCCCTGTTACCTCACCACCAACCAATCAGAAGCAATTCACACATCCTGCAGCTTTCACCACAAATCTGGCCTTTCAAAACCTCTCCCCACAAAACATGGGAGAATTCTGGGTTTTTGAGCACAAGCCATCCATTCTCTTTGCATGGCCCTGCAATAAACCTTTCTCTGCTCCAAACTCCGATGTTTCGGTTTGTTTGGCCTCACTGTGAGTCAGGCACATGAACTTGCATTAGGTAACACATACACTTCAATATTTTTAGATATATCCTTAGATGTGTATTTGTAAATATATGATCTGATATTTTGTGTTTGTGTTTTATCTACATAAATGATATTACTATTACAATCAGACACCATCGCTATTTTATTTTTAACACTGTATTAATATCCATCCATTTTGCCATATATATAATACATTTTGTTCATTTCTTATGATAATAGTATAGTATTTCATGGTATACATCTGCTATCAATTTCCCCAATGATGGATACCTATTTACCTACAAAGAAGTATTATCTAGAAACTCAAAGCGTTCCTAAAGACACTCACAGTTTATTACATGTTCAGTCCCTCAGTCGTGTCAGACTCCTTGCAACCCTATGGACTGTAGCCCACCAGGTTCCTCCGTCCATGGGATTTTTCAGACAAGAATACTGAAATGGGTTGCCGTTTCCTCCTCCAGGGGATCTCTCTGACCCAGGGATCAAACCCGCATCTCCTACATCTCCTCCATTGGCAGATTCTTTACCTCTGAGCCACCAGGGAAGCCCCCAGTTTACCAATGGATTTTGCTACACATCATTATTTTATAGATGAGAAAACCAAGGTAAACTAAAAGTCCTTCAGAACTAGCAGAATTCTAACAAAACATTAACCAACACAATATCAACTCACAAGGCTATCATTAAGAAACAGAATTGATTTGCATTTCCCTAATAGTAATATTAAACATCTTTTCATGTGCTTGTTGGCCATTTGTATGCCTTATTTAGAAAAAATGTCTATTATTTTTCCAAATAAGACATGTAGCTACTTTACCCATTTTTCAATTGAGTTGTTTTTTATTTTGTGGTGTTGTGTGAGTTTTTTGTATTTTTTGGATATTAACCCCTTATCAGATATATCATTCACAAATATAATCTCCTGTTTGGTAGGCTGTCTTTTCATTTTTTTCCTTTGCTGTGTAGAAGCTTATTAATTTGATGTAGTCCCATTTGTTTATTTTGCTTTTGTTTTCCTTCCTGAGAAGACATAGCAGGAAAATCTTGCTAAGACCAATGTCAACGAGTGTATTTCCTATGTTTTCTTCTAGGAGTTCTATGGTTTCAGGTCCTACATTCAAGCCTTTAACCCATTTAGATTTTTGTAAATGGTGTAAGATAGTGATCTAGCTTCATTCTTTTGCATGTGGTTGTCCATTTTTCCCAACACCATTTATTGAAGAGACTGCCCTCTCTCCATTGTATGTTCTTTGTTCCTTTGTTGTATATTAATTGTCAATATGTGTGTGGGGGTTTATTTCTGGTGTTTAATTCTACTCCATTGATCTGTATGTCTGTTTTTCTACCCATACCATGCTGTTTTGAGTACTATGGCTTGCATAATATTATAAACTGATGTTACTTCAAATAAATAGATGAGAAATAGAATTTAACTTCCTATTATGAACTGCCAAGTGCAGAAAGATCATGCCATTTGGTGACACAGAAGAGCAAACATATAGTGTCTTTGGAGTCTGGCAACATGTAGGCGTGCACACACTCAGTTATGCAGATTGGTAGATACTTAGGTAAAGGAAAGATAGAAATCCAGGCTCCCCAGTGGAGTGGCTGTGTGAACTTAGGCACCTTCCTTGGTTTACTGTATGGGGTAAAAGCCATCCTGAGCTAGACTGCCTAAGTCAAAGTGTTAGCTTTACCCATTAAAAGTTCCATGACTTTGGACAAACTGCTTAAATCCTTGGTGCTTTGGTTTCCTCATGGGGATAAATGAGGATTAAAAGTGGGTTAATGTAAGTGCCTACAGAGTTAAAAAAAAAAAAAAAAAAACCTCTCTAAACCATAGTACTCAGAATAGCACGGTATGGGCAGAAAAACAAACATACAGATCAATGGAATAGAATTAAACACCCAGAAAAGTGATTTGGTAAATCACTTTTACCAAATGCTACGTACTTCCCATGGGTTTTATGAGGGAAGAAACAAATGGCTTAAATATATAAAATTGTATATTACCATTCCTTTATATTCCTGATGAATACTCTAAAAAATAATAACAAGGGGAACAAAGTCCCATTCATAAGGAGAAATTCTAAAATCTCATGCGATAGGTAACAAATAAGAGAAATAGAAGTAAAATTTTGCTGTACTTCGACATAATGTATGTAGCTTCCACAAGGAAGAAATTAGGTTCTACATTCACAGGATGCAGTGAGAATTCACTGTTAACCAAGGATGTAGGCAGAGGTAGATCAAGTATTTAGAAAAAGCAAGGATACCAAAGATTAATAGAATCACAGTTTCTATGAATGGCAAGTATCCTTCGGAAACAAGGAGTGCAGTTCTTTGCTTAGTAAAGGAGGAGACTGAGATACAAGTAAAAAAAAAAAAAAACACTGTTCAGCATCACAAAATCAATAAGTTGCAATACTCGGTCAAAGGCTCAGTCCAGGGATTCTTCAACTATGCCATGAACAAATTCAAACTCCCATGTATTAAAAGTTCATGCACCAGATTTTTTTTCCAAACCACACAAATAAGATACATTGGGAGAGATTATTCACTTTGAAATAAAAAGACTTTGCTTAGAAAAAAAATCTCACAGCAGGATTCCTTCAGATAGCAGCTCTCTTCTTGCATTTGAAATTAGATGTGAATTCTACTGAAAATGAGGAGCCTCATAGTAGTTCAGAGGCCTAGTCCCCCAAACACTAAATAAAGACTCTGATGAAGTTTGCAATTAACTTCATTTGCATAAATAATCATAGTTATGACTTTACAAGCATATAAATCAGAGATGTTGTGAAGATGAACATTTGCTATTTTTATAGACACAGAAAAATCTCAAAGTCAGAGGAGCCTTAGGGAAGGGCACATTTGGGTTTGACTTGGTGACTGATTATTTCCTGGTTTGTTATGAACAGCCTTTTCAGAGCAGTGGCGTTTGTCACTCACACCGCCATGTGTCACTCCCTCTGGAAAAACTAAGACTCCTTTCTCCCTGATTAGACTATGATTTCCTCAAGGGCAAGGACAAAGCTCTTGATGTTCTTATCCTCGTGTCCCTACTGTTCAGCACAACGTCTGGCACAGAAAACAATGTATGCAATGACTGTTGGTTGAAGAAAAAGTGAGTCCAGTTAGGTTTATTCAGATCAAGCATATCTGTACCTATAAATCTCTAAGCAAAGGGACTTGTAATGTTTCTGTAGATAGAAACTGACAATAAAAAATAAATTATATTATTCATCAGATGATGGTACATGTGGTGGGGAAAAAAAGCAGGGCAAGGATATAGAAAGTGCTAGGGAGGTGGAAGAGGGTTTGAAATTGTAAACAGGGAGACTGGGAAAGGTCTTACTGTGAAAGTGGTATTTGAGCAAAGATTTGAGGGAGATATCAGATCAAACTATGCTGTCAAATGGGAGAAAAACATTCCAGGCAGAGGTGAGGACTAGTACAAAGGTCTTAATGTGAGAGCTTGCCTGTTTGAGGAACAGCAAAATATCTGTGTAGCTGGAGGAGAGCAAGTAGGGGGAAGTGTGGCAGCACATAAGGTCAGAAGGGCAGCTGGGGTCCAATATCATGGAGCATCTGGTCAGCCCTTGTAACGGAAAGCAGCGGAGGGCTGAAAGCAGGAAACTGACATGATCTGACTTATGCCTAAAGAAATAACCTTGGCTTCTTTGATTAGACTCTGTCATAGAAAGCGAGGGATGAAGTGGACATACCTATGTGAAGAGGCTCTCTTCATTGAGATGGAAGCAGATACTGACTTGGATAAGGTTGGGAGCAGAAGATATAGTGGGAAGTGGTCAGACTCTGGATACATTCTGACTATGGAACAGACAGTGTTTGCTGAGGGATTTGATGTTGACTATCAAGAGAGAAAAGTGAACAAGTGGAAAAGGCTAGAGAGGAGGAGGCATTTTCATCAGAGAGTGGGGTACAGAGAACAGTGATTGATATAGACATATTAAACCTGAGATGTCTATTAGATATCCAAGAGGATTTATAGAATAGGCAGATGGAATGCATGGCCGGGACACAGGGTGGAGACATAATCTAGGACGGTACTAAAATAATAACTTCAGATTATTTAATGAAAGCAACAGGTGAATTCTCTCCCCTCCCCCCAAATTCTTATGTTAAAATCCTAACCTCCAGTACTTAAGAATGTAAGGCTATTTGAAGATAGGGCATTTACAGAGGTAATTAACTTAAAATGAGGTCATTAGGGTGACTCTATTCTATTAGGACTGCTGTCCTTAGAAAAAGGAGAAATTTGAACACACACACACACAGAGACACACACACACACGGAGAACACCATGTAAACATGAAGGTACCATCTACAAGTCCAGGAGACAGACCTGGAACAGATCTTGCCCTCAGAGCCCTCAGGAAGAACCAACCCTGCTGAAAGGCTCATTCTGGATTTCTAACCTCTAAGATTGTGAGACGACAAATTTCTGTTGTTTAAGTCACCTAGTCTGTGACACTTTGTGGCAGCAGCTCTAACAAACTAATACATCAACTTAATGAGTGAATGTGGAAAGAGAAAGATATCCAAGAACTGAACTGGACCCTTAGCTACTACCACCTTTAGAGTTCATGAAAAGGAAAAGTAGTCAGCAAACGGGATTGAGGAGAGGCCAGTGAGATAATAAGGAAACAAGATAACCTCTGAAAGTGAAGCCAAGGAAGTGCTGCAGCATGGAGGGAGGGAGGAGCTTCATATGTGTGCATGCTAAGTCACTTCAGCCATGTCTGACTCTTTGCAACCCCATGGACTGTAGCCAGCCAGGCTCCTCTGTCCATGAGATTCTCCAGACAAGAATGCTGGAGTGGGCTGCCATGCCCTCTTCCAGGGGACTTTCCCCAACCAGGGATCGAATACATGTCTCCTGCGGCTCCTTCATTGCAGGGGGATTCTTTATTGCTGAGCCACCAGGGAAGCCCATGAGCTTCATACACTAGTATTTATAGTTCAAATAAGATGAGGGCTAATAATTGACCATTGGATTTAGCAGCTTGGATTTAATTGCTGATCTTGAAAAGAGTAGTTTCAGCAAAATAGTGGGGGTGAAAACCTGACTGGTTTGGGTTCAAGTGAAAAAGGGAAAGGAATTGGAAACAGCAAATGGAAATACTCTTTGGAAGAGCTTTGCTGAGAAAAGGCAGAGATATGAGGTGCCAGGAGGAAGGATGTGCCAGGAGATAACAGAACTCATGATGGTCACAAGTCTGGACAATGTCAGTAAGCTACAGGGAAACCTGAGGGCAGAAGAATGTGGCGGCTCAACTAAAAAAAAACAAAAAGATCAAAGGGGCCTAATAGTCTGCTCTCATCCCACATGGATAGAGGGGAAATGAGGAGGGATTGGCTTTGGCTACTATAGAGTCACCAAACTTCACTGTAATCCACTGAGGTCACATCAAAGGAGGGAATCTGGGAACTCCGTATAACATGATTTGGATTTTTAAGTTATCAACCATACTTGCCTCTCTACAATACCATAAATATACAGTTTGCCATTTCAATCAGATTAAGCTAATGCACTTGTTCATCAAATACATCTTACCTTTGAGGACAATCTGTCCTAAAACTTTGGCTAGCGGTTTCAATGTTCAATTCTATAAATGGAAATTATGTCACATGCTGAGAGAAGTTCCCAAATAGGCAAACACATCAATTCCAGAAACTTTGACAGACTTCTTGAATTGTTCTTCTCAGGATTGACAGACTTCTTGAATTGTTCTTCTCAGGATTGACATAGATCTGTGCATTTTTCATTGCATTCTATTTCTTTTATTATTCATTATTATTTACAGATTATATATTTTTCAATCAACATGTTCCAATAGCTACTATTTACATATAAAAACTTGAATAAAGGCTAAAAGAAAAGAAAGGGCAAAGACTTGTAAGGTAAATGCAAGGAAATTTAAAGTAGGTTTGATAATATTATATTCAGACAAAGAGAACACAGAACAAAAACTGAGAAAAGAAAGGTCATAGTTCACTAATGAAAAGAACAGTCACAGATATTAGGATGAAGAAACTTCTAGAAATAAAAAGAATATATAATCATAACATTATTCATAAAAATGGTAAACTGGAAATAACCAAAGCTACATAAATATATATTACCAAATAAAAGACTAAAAAACGATAAGAAAATATATCAGAATGTTTTCAATGATAATGCAGGGAGTAATATGATCATATTTGCATTTGATAAAAATATAAAGATTCCACTCACAGTAGCCTACATTTAAACATGGGATCCATATAAAGATAATATTAAATTTTGCTGACAGTATAACACATTTGAATAAATGGAAAGACACTATATTTCTGGATGTGAAGAATTAATATAGCAAAAATTTCAATCCCACCTTTAATTATTCATAGGTTTAACACAACCATATGGAGATTGGGGCTTTCCTTGTAGGTCAGTCAGTAAAGAATCTGTCTCCAGTGCAGGAGACCTGGGTTTGATCCCTGGGTTGGGAAGATCCCCTAGAGAAGGAAATGGCGACCCACTCCAGTATCCTTGCCTGGAAAATGTCAGGGATACAGGAGCCTGGTGGGCTGCAGCCCATGGGGTCACAAAGAGTCAGGCATGACTGAGTGACTAACACACTTAACGCATTCATAGCTTAAGTCCTTAATAAAATTCTAAAGTTCTCATAGAAGATTGAAATTCATGTGAAGAATATTAGAGAATAAGAAAATTTTGAAGCAAAGAATGAGGAGTCCAGAGTTGACTTTTTAAAAATTAATTTATTTTAATTGGAGGCTAATTACTTTACAATATTGTAGTGGTTTTTGCCATACATCGACATGAATCAGCCACGGGCGCACAAAGTTGACTTTTCAAAGGTAAGTATACTTTCACAGATATCTGTTCCAGGACTGACTGACTGATGAACAAGACAGAATACAGAACCCTAAAATGGACCCTATACACTTAGGGTTGCCAGATTTATCAACCAAATTTAATCAAACATGTTGGAGACAAAAGGAAAAGCAAAGAAAGAAATCAACTTGGACAAATCACAACAAATACGGCAGATAAGAGAAAACAATTGTTAATGTCCATACTGTTGTTTTACAAGCCAATAAGAGTGACTACTACTCAAAGAAAAGTGGTAAAGCATACCAACCAAAATTTCACCAAAAAAGAAATGCAAATGGCCAACAAGTACATATCACTACTTTCTACCTTGTAAGTAATAAAAACAAACAAAATCACCTTTTCTCTTTTCTGGATTTATCTTCCTCTTGTTCTTCACATGACTGATCCCTTCTTACTTTTTAACTCCCTGTTTAAATGGAGAAGCAGGTGGCAGAGCATGAGATGGTTTGATAGAAATATCCACTCAAAGGACCATGAGCTTGAGCAATCTTTGGGAGATAGTGGAGGACCGAAGAGCCTGGTGTGCTACAGTCTGTGGGGTCACAAAGAGCTGTACATAACTTTGCAACTGAACGACAAATAAATGCCACCTCCTCAGAGAGAACTTCCCTAACTCCCTTATTTAAGTAAACACACACACCCTCAATAGGGCACACATATTTTTCACAATTGCAGCACACTGTACCGCATAGCACATACCTTAATATATGTGTTTGTTTATTTTATGTCTATCGCACTGAACAAAAAATTCCACAAGAGTAAAAGCATTTATTTACCAATATCTATGCAGTACTTATCATGGTGTCTGGCACATGACAGGTACTCAAATAATTTTTGTCAAATAAATAATGAAGTTTTTTGTTCCTTTTTTTTTTTTTTTTTATGACCACATCTCTTGTTAGGAAAGACCTCTGACACGCTACCGATGAGTGGTAAAAATCAGTACAATCATTTTGGAGGGCAATTTGTTTACACTTTAAAACGTAAGCCAGATATTATCTCTTTTCTGCTCAAAATCTTCCAGTGACTTCCTATCTCCTGCGAGTCAAAACCAAAGGCAAAAAAAGGCCTGCAAGATACTACATAAAAAAGAGACTCTACATGGTGTTGTCTCCTCACCCTCACCATCCCGGCCACGTTCTCTCCCCACTCATTCTGCTCCAGCCACACTAACTTCTAGTGATTCCTCAGGACCTTAGACGGCCCTGGCTTACATGCTGGCCGTTCTCACAGATGGGAATGGGAATGCTCTTCTCTGGATATGTAAGTGCTTCCTTCCCTTCCTCTCCTTCAGCTCTGCCTTCAAATGTCACCTCAGTAGGAAGATCTTCCCTATTTTATAAAAATAGTCATCCTACCCATGCCCAACCCCAGAGCTCCTCATCCTATTACTCTGTATTACTTTTCTCCATATCACACATCACCACCTGACATCTTATATACATATATGTATATATATATATTTTTAATTGTGTGACTTCCCTCACTAGAATGTCAGCTCCATGAGGATAGAACTTTTTTTTTTAATCCACTGCTATATACTCAACTCCTTTAAGAGAGCCAGGCATATAAGAGATTCTCAATATGTGATAAATGAAAAAGTGAATGAGTGAAAGAATGAATGAATATCAAGAGCCTGAAAAATGTTCATGGCATTTCACCTAATTTATTTCTAAGAATCCATGCTAGGTAAATAAAGAGATCTAGTTGTACAAGGGTATATTTACCAGGTTTTCCTTCACAACATTACTTATAAGAGTAACAAATTAGAAATAATCTCATGTCCTATAGTTATAAAGAAGAAGTTAAATAAAATGCCATAAAAATTTTAATGGAATATTATGCAATCATTTAAAATTACGTCATTATAAAATTATATTAATGACATGGGGAAATGTTCACAATGAAATACTAAATAAGTAATTCATGATATCACAAAGTGTCCATAGCATAGTCCCAAATATGAAAAGCTAATATATAGATAAAGTATAGGACAATCTTAATGCATATGACAAATATATAGAAAATATACATATACATATATATAATAATAATAGAGAGAGAGAGGAAGAGCCAGAGAGAGAGAATGACTAGAAAAGCTTAAAATTTCCATAATGGTTACTGTCGAGTAAGGGGATTATGGGATTTGGGGGTGATTTCCCCCCCTTTTTGGATTTTTTTTTGTACAGTTAATTTTTTTATAAAGAAAAGAGCTAAAAAGACAATGATATCAGAAGGAAAAAAATCAATGATATTTTTGTAGATAATCTAGCTCTAAACAAAACCACTTTGGGCTGTTTTCTGCAGGATAAAATAGCAACGAAAATGCAGTCAATGGAACTGAACAAATAGACGTGCAACTTTTTAAAATAAAGGGGGCTTAAACGATTTATTTTGTCCAAGTTAATGTTAAGTAGCTCCTACTCATACACAGATAACAGGGTCATTTGTCTCTTATGGCCTGGCTCATTATAATCTGCTTTTGGTTTATAGATATATATTTGTCCTTCCATTTTTAGGTCAGGGGAAAAAGCATTCAATTTATCTAAAAATGAAAGCAAGCCACAAAATTTAGCTCCTTAGGAATAACTGTTGCAACGTATACACAGTAGATGTGAAATAGTTAAATACTGGACCAGACAGTTCCTTTGATGTTATATTTGCTGTGGGGATATTTGTCCTAATGGCCAGGAAGTACCCTGAGAAAAGAATGAGTAATCAGTGATTGTGTTCCCAGAAGTCTTGAGCACAGGGGAAATTCTTTTCTTGCCTAAAACCATGACGTTTTGACTACAAAACCTCCCCCTGCACAAGAGCAGGGCACATTCCAGTACATTCATGGAAGGCATTCTGGAGCTTTAAAAGGGAATTAGCACAGCAGAGAAGCATCACATGGATGTATGCGCTTGCAATTTAAGAATAAAAATAAGCAAGGGGAGAGCATTAGAAATGCAATCAGCAAACTCTATGAAATGGAGTCAGGAGATCTGTGTACTTTAAGGACAGAACTTTGTGCAAATACAAATAGACTGAGAATGTTCCCACACTGAAACCATTCTGTCTGGCTGGACCATGGTTGGATTCAGCCATAGACATGAGGGGTCAGAGACACGACTCTGAAAGAGAGAAGCCAGATCAGAAGGCTGAGATAGTACTAGCAGAAATGAAGTTCACATCTGCAGCTGCTCATAGGCCTTAAATATAAGTTCATGCTCAATAATAATAATAACCATAATGATGACAATCAACTATTTAGCATGTATTACATGGCAAAAATTGTGCTAGGTGTTCCTTACATTTATTGGTCCTTTTCAATTTTATATTTATCAGCAGAATCATTTGATATCAACTCTTTAAGATTGACATGAGAGCCCCTGGAACCATTCCCCTATTTGCGGTAAGTTTACTGCTCTCCCCGTATTTTGACTAATCCCCATTGGAATTACATTCTTTTAGTTACTTGTGCGGAGAAGGCGATGCCACCCAACTCCAGTACTCTTGCCTGGAAAATCCCATGGACGGAGGAGTCTGGTAGGCTACAGTCCATGGGGTCGCTAAGAGTCGGACACGACTGAGTGACTTCACTTTTCCTTTTCCCTTTCATGCACTGGAGAAGGAAATGGCAACCCACTCCAGTATTCTTGCCTGGAGAATCCCAGGGACAGCTGAGCCTGGTGGGCTGCCATCTATAGGGTCGCACAGAGTCAGACATGACTGAAGCGACTTAGCAGAAGCAGCAGCAGCAGTTACTTGTGACTCCAACTGCCTCCCTTCCATTTCAATACTGAGGTGAAACCATCATCAGTTACACTTGTACCAGGACTAGATGCACCTACCCGACACCGCCGCCTACGGTCTCTGTCTTGGACCTTCTCACTACTGACAAGGTGATAAGGACACGTAGACCCAGTGCCAAGTAGGGCAGCCCTGACTAAGGGAGTCTCTCAAATCCATGCCTCTCCAGTGCCTCCATTCGCATGCCATTTCCCCTCAGATTAACCATTACCAATTTTCCAAACTGTTCCTCCCAGGACAAGGGCTTGAACCTTTACAGGTTTGTCCTTAAAAATGTTGCTCCGGATTTCTATACATGGGCCTCTTGGGTGGCAATCTGGTTGAAAGAAAGGGCTCAAGTCAGAAACACTATCTGTACACAGCACATTGTGGAAGATTGAGAAATTGTCAGGTCTCCAAAACAAAGATTGCAGGGAGACATAGGGAAAGGGGGTCATTGAAGGTGATATAGTATAGGAGGCCAAAACAAACAAGCAAGCACATTCCCAAAACAAACAAGAAAAACAAAACAGAACAAGCTACTCCTGGGCCTGGTTACACATAGGACTGAAGGAGGAAATCCACCCAGCATGAGGACATCAGTATGATCACTTCTGTTACAGATTGTATACTTCTATTACTGCAGCTAAGACTGATTCACTGAATTTATGACCAGCTAAAATTCTCATTTTAATGTGCACCTTTCCTATCAAGTTGGCTTGTGGAGCCAGGGGCAAGGTGGACATATTTTCTTCATTATTTTGTTGGAATTGGCCATTCCTCCTAAGCTGTCAAGATCTTTTGCATTCCTAAAGCCTTAGAAATTTCTTCCAGTTTCATATTGTCTGCAAATTTGTACTCAGACTCATTTGCTTGGAAAACACACGTGCACATGTGCAGTGAAAGCTAAAATAAATGTGGTTAGTTTTCACTTCTAGCATTCCATTCAGCTTTCTTGGACCCTGAATAAGGCAACAGTTGCCGTAACGACTCAATTAATCACTTCATGCTATTTAGAGCAAACACATGGACTTTAACACAAAAGGTACTAGCAATTAAACTTTCAAATCTGCAATTAAAACACAGGCTCTGTAAAACTTGCATCTGGGACAATCATCATACCCAACACTCTGGGATAAATAAAAATAACTTCTAGCTTGAGAAAAAGAAAGAGGACAGTGAAAAGTTTCACAAACATGAAAAATACAAAGTGATGCTTTCATATTCAAACCCAATTCACACAAAATATCAGTGGATAGGCTGATTAATACAAAAAGCAAGGACCAAAAGAAGCACCCTTCTCCCTCTGGCATGAACCGGACTTGTCTGCCTTGGGCAACCTTATTCATATTCTCATTCAAAGGGTACCCGTGAGTCAGCAGTTTCTACTGGCTGATGCATTGGTTCCTTCTCTGGCGTAAATATCTTTGCACGTGAAAAACAGATCAAGCACATTTGTTTTGGGATTTGTTAGTAGATAATCAGGAATTTCAAATTCTAAAGAGAAAACAAAAGCATGGAGTCTTATGATTCCAGTGAATTCTCTGCAGAGGCTTGGTCTGCTCATTCTGTACAAAGTAAGACCTGGAATCTCAAAACCACAGGTTTGAGTCCTATCTTGAGGGCTATGCGGGATCTGGAAGACTTGGATTTGAGCACTATCCCTAACCAGTTGCGTGCATGTGTGCTAAGTCATTTCAGTCATGTCTGACTCTTTGAGACCCTATGGACTGTAGCCTGCTAGACTCCTCTGTCCATGAGATTCTCCAGGCAAAAATACTGGAGTGAGTTGTCATGTCCTCCTCCAGGGGATCTTCCTGACCCAGTGATCGAACCCGTATCTCTTAAGTCTCCTGCATTTGCAGGCGGGTTCTTTACCACTAGCTTTTGGATAAGATGAATGACTTTGAAACTCTTAAAAATGGTTGAAAAAAATTTTTAATGCAGGTGAATCTCATGGAAACTTAGTTAATAAATGAGATTAAAAATATATAAAGCTCTGAGTAAAGCAAGGTGGTAGCCCAGATTCCTGCCAACTTAGCCTCAGAAATAGCTCTGAGAGACTCACCAAATTTCTGTAAGTGAAGTTTAAAAACCAAGAGCAAGGTCCCTTCTGGTTCTGTAGAATTCTATTCTGGCTTATTATATAAGAAATGTAAGCTACTGGTCAACTCCTACATTCTATGGGAATATGAAGCAGAGTCTTGGAGCCTTGTAACAGATTGCCCACATTATGAATAACCATACTGACTACCACTGGTGGAGGTTTACTGCCAAGAAAGCTGATGATCACAGAGATGAAGAGACGAAGTCCAATCCTGAACACAAGTCTGATGATAATAGATGAAGGCACTACAATGTGACAAGTGCTAACATAGCTCTAGTTACCAAATATGTGTGAAAGTCGCTCAGTCATGTCCGACTCTTTGCAATCCCATGGACTATACAGTCCATGGAATTCTCTAGGCCAGAATACTAGAGTGGGTAGCCTTTCCCTTCTCCAGGGGATCTTCCCAACCCAGGGATCAAACCCAGGTCTCATGCATTGCAGGTGGATTACCGGCTGAGCCACAAGGGAAGCCCAGATATACTGGAGTGGGTAGCCTATCCCTTCTCCAGCAGATCTTCCCTACTCAGGAATCGAACTGGGGTCTCCTTCTTTTCAGGCAGATTCTTTACCAATTGAGCTATAGATAGTGGGATCACAAAAGAGGATGTGATCAGTTCTACTTGAGAACGTAAGAGAAGCTGATCCTTGATCTAAGGCTTGAAGGATCAATATCAGATTATCAGGAAGCAGATTTGGCAAAGGAATTCAGGGCTGTGGACACAATATGTGCAACGGCAGCAAGGTGCAAGACATCATCAACACAGAAGACTGATTGGAGACAGCAAGCAGGAGTGTGATCCTGAAGACATCTGAGTCTCACACTTAGGAACTGAGACTTCTCTTGTGGGAAGACACCATTGCAATGTCTCAAACAGCAGTGTGAGATAGCCTCTCTTTCTGGAGCACTTTTTTTCCAACTCTCTTCCTTTCTCATCCTTCAGGGTTCAGCTTACTTATCATTGACTCTGAAAGGTCATTTCTTACCCTTTTTCTAAAGGGGGGCTTCTTTCTCTCCCCCCTCCCTAGAACCAAAGTTTCATGAGAGGTGGAGTCTTGGCAACCTGGTTCCCTGGGTACCCCCAGCACCTCGGAGAGTACTCAGCACATACTAAGTGCTCAGTAGATATGTACTGCATGAATGAAGGAAATGAAAGTCTGTCTTCAAAGTGTGGACTCACAACCACCTTCACAATATCTCTTCAGCTAGGCCTGTCTTATTAGTGAATAAGGGATAGTGTTGACAATATCAAGGTATCCAACAAATTAAGAGGCAAGCATGAAAGCTGTGGTGTCTAACCAAGAGCAAGGAGCAGTCTGTATACAGAAGTTTCCTTAGTGGTCTTAAAATGCTGATGCCCATGCAGATGTGGTTACCTGACTACTGGAAAATCTAGGTGAGAAGATCTGTCCTATTACCTTGCTCTCAGAGCATCTCTGCTGACTTAGAGGAATTTATTTGATGCATTAAAATCATAATCACATCTTTTTACATATCGAAATGCATTCCATCTTTCCCACCAAAATTAAGTACGATGAATCTAACTGGCTGGAAGGAGCTTATGACTATCTCTGGCAAGTGACTTTGCTTCAGTTTTCTCTATAGCAAAACAGAAATTATAGTGACTGTTACCTCACAGGCTTGTAATGACAATGAGACCAAATACACACAACACACTTAGCACAGTGCCCGGTCCGAAGAAAACCCTCAGTGTTAGCTTTTACAATCATTACTGTGATCAGTAGCATTATTAACACAGTGAAGGCATTTATGAGAAAGAGTAACGTAATTTGTGAAGGGAGCCAAATCTTCCTTGCATAAACCTGCCTCTCCCTGTCTAGCAGGTCCCATACACTGACCACGAAGGCCATAGATTCGGTATCTGTTCCTCCTCAGCAATATCCTCAAGCCTCTTTTCATTTGTCTTTTTCCCTGATTAATAAACCACTCACCACTAATTACTTATAGTCATTTTCTGCTGCATAGTTTTATATGTGTTTATTATGTTCACAGCTGTCTTGCCTCTCAAGGGTAGAAATCTATTATCTTATTATTATCCCTGAGTCTCCTGATCACAGTGTCCTTGCTTCCCATCTCACTTCCACCAAAAGTGTCTCCTGGCAGGACATGATTTTCCTTCCTCCTTACCCTTTCCTTTCTATGTTCCACACACCTCATAAGGAAAGAGGAATTCAGGGTAGATGAAAGAGATAGGAACTTTGTTGGCATATAAACCAAACTAGTTAAACTATGAGATATAATTTTTCTATGAAATAAACCAGGAGATACAAGATGATCAAATATTTTCTTATAGAGAGCTCACTCAAAAATTATTCATTGAAAAAATACTTAGCATATTCTGTGTTCAAAGTTCTGGGGGTCTGGCTGTGAATAAAAGCAGGCTAAATCCTTCCTTTTCATGAAGCAGACCTTCTAGTAGGGGAGACAAACAACAAATATGTATCATCAAATAGTGATCAGTGTTGAGAAAAAATAAAACAAGGTAATAGAATAGGGAGTGTTGAGTGCATTTCTGGAGGAAGGATGGTCAGGGTAGACGTTTTAAGGAGGTTCCATTGTATCACTGGAAGTTCTCATATTTCATAGGACTTCAAGGATTTGGTGCTTTCCCCCTATGGATGAAGTCAAGATTTGTGGCGGGGGGGTGAGGGGGTCGCAGATGGGAGAAGGGAGGGTGATAAAAAGACCACAGAGGAAAAGAAGGAAGTTCTCAGATGCTCATTCAAGATGAACTCTGTATGGAAAATGGAAGGGAATGTTTGCACCATGCTGAACATTAACACAAACTTGCTCAATTGATAGTAAAGTTTCTGTGGTAGCACCCTGGAGTTCCAAACCTATATCATCAGTTGTGTTAGTCTTGAAGTTGGACTGAAGGGACAGTGTGGACAGTGGAAAGCAAGAGTGTTTCATATTATCTTCTTCCAGGCTGCAGGGGAGAAGGCCCCAGCTTATATAAGGGACAAGGAAATGGCAGGTCAGAGTTCCAGGTGGTGATTGACAGACAGCTACCTCAAAAAGACAGAAAAGGTAGGAAACAAAAGAGTAAATAAAGCCAAACCTTCTGATGGCTCCTGTAGCCAAGGAATGCTGCCCATTAGAAAATGAGGGACAGCTAGGGAGGCAGCCACAAACACCTGGGTTACAGCAGTATTCTATTATGCTTACTAACAAAATCCATGATCATCCTAGAGGTATTTAAATACTTTGTATTTTAAAAAGTTATTCATTGCTGAAAGAAACTTTTACATATATTATTTCTTGATCTTCTGTGAGAGAGACAAAGCATGAATTGTTATCCAATTCTGTGTATGAGGAAACAGACTTAAGTGGCTTGTTCAAAGTCCCCCAAGTGAGTGGGAAATTCAAATCCAGAACATTTGAATTTTCTGTTTCCTTAACCAAGCATTTACTGAGCTTCTACATTCAGCCCAGGACTGTTTGAAGCACCAACAAGATATTGAAATCATCAAGAATTATGTTTGTGTAAATAATTTCTGGGAAATCAGTGATGAAAGTGAAAGTGTTCAACTCTTTGTGATCCATGTACTATACAGTCCATGGAATTCTCCAGGCCAGAATACTAGAATGGGTAGCCTTTTCCTTCTCCAGGGGATCTTCCCAACCAAGGGATGGAAATCAGGTCTCCCTCATTGCAGGCAGATTCTTTACCATCTGAGCCACCAGGGAAGCCCATAGAAGGAAAAACCCTTTACCTACAACTTGCTCTTTATACAAAATTAACTCAAAATGAATCATAGGCCTAAATGTAAAATGCAAAACTATAAAACTTTTAGAAAAAGTCACAGGAGAAAATCTTCAGGATGTGTGTCTAAACCAAGAGTTCTTAGAGATGACATCAAAAGCTGGCCACATAAAATAAAAAATTGATAAATTAGATTTCATCAAAATTAAAACCTTTTGATGTGCAGAGGACCCTGTTAAAGGGATGAAAAATACAAGCTCCATACTGGGGAAAATTATTTCTAAACCACATATCTAGATATGATGCCTTTCTAGAATATATAAAGAACTCAACATTCAGCTGGAAAAATCCATTTATAAAATGGACAAAAGATAGGAACAAGGGACAGACATTTCAGTGAAGAGAATATAGAGATGGCAAAGAAGCACATGAAAAGATGTTCAATATCATCAGGGAAATGCAAATAAAACCACAGTGAGATATCACTACACCTTCAGAATGACTAAAATGAAAAATAGTAAGGACATCAAATCCTGGCAAGGATATGAAGACACTGGATAACTCACCCATTACAGGTGTAAAATGATTCAGCCACTCTGGGAAAGAGTTTTTCAGTCTCTTACGAAACTAAATATGTAAAAAAAAAGCAAAAAAAGTAAAGATGTGCTTACCATATGACCCAGCAATTACAGTCTTGAGCAAGTGCCCCAGAAAATGACAACTCATGCCTACATAAATATATGTACACAAATGTTTTTAACAGCTTTATTTGTAACCGTTGAAAACTGGAAATAAGGCCCAGTTGTCCTTCAACAGGAAAAAGATTAAATAAAATGTTTATATCCGTACAATGGAATACTACTGAGCCATAAAAAATAAGAGCTTACAGATACAGTCAACAACTTGAATGTACCCATGCTGAGTGCACAGAGCCCATCTCTCAAAGTTCATACACTATATGAGTTCATTTACATACCATTCTCAAATGAGAAAAGTACAGAGATGGAGAAGACATTAGTGGTTGCCAGGCATTAGTGATGGAGCTGAGGGATGCAGGTATGAATATAAAGGATTAACATAAAGGAAATCTTTGTGGTGATGGTACAGTTCTGTATCTTGATTGTGGTGGTAGTTATATAAATCTACACAAGAGACAAAATTCCATAAAGCTACACAGATAGGAATCCATGTAAAACTGACACAATCTGAATAAACACTTCTCCAGGGGATCTGCCTGACCCAAGGATAAAACTTGGGACTCCTGCATTGCATACAGATTTTTTTACCTTCTGAGCCACCAGAGAAGCCCAAACAAACTCAATTTATTCACTTTGATATTGTACTATCATTATGCAAGATTTTACCACTGGGTAGCATGTTACTCATTTTGCATGCTAGCAAGGTCATACTCAAAATCCTTAAAGCTAGGCTTCAGCCGTATGCGAACCAAGAACCTGCAGATGTACAAACTAGATTTAGAAAAAGCAGAGGAACCAGAGATCAAGTTGCCAACCTTCACTGGATCATGGAGAAAGCAAGGGATTTCCAGAAAAACATCTACTTCTGCTTCATTGACTACACTAAAGCCTTTGACTGTGTGGATCACAACAAACTGTGGAAAATAATAAAAGAGATGGGAATACCAGATCACCTTACCTGCCTCCTGAGAAACCTGTATGCAGGTCAAGAAGCAATAGTTAGAACTGGACATGAAACAACAGACTGGTTCCAAATTGGGAAAGGCTATATATTGTCACTCTGCTTATTTATCTTATCTACAGAGTACATCACACAAAATGCTAGGCTGGATGAATCACAAGCTGGAATCAAGATTTCCCAGAGAAATATCAACAACCTCAGATATGCAGATGACACCACTTTAATGGCAGAAAGTGAAGAGGAACTAAAGAAACTCTTGATGAGGATGAAAGAGGAGAGTGAAAACCTGGCTTAAAACTCAACATTCAAAAAATGAAGATCATGGCATTCAGTTCCATCACTTAACAGAAAATAGATGGGGAAAAAAATGGAAGCATTGACAGATTTTATTTTCTTGGGCTCCAAAATCACTGCAGATGGTGACTCCAGCCATGAAATTAAAAGACGCTTTCTCCTTGGAAGAAAAGCTATGACCAACCTCAACAGCATATTAAAAAGCAGAGACATCACTTTGCCAGGTCCATATAGTTAAAGTTATGGTTCTTCCAGTAGTTATGTATAGATACGAGAGCTGGATCATAAAGAAGGCTGAATTCCAAAGAACTGATGCTTTCAAACTGTAGTGCTGGAGAAGACTTGTAAGAGTCCCTTGGACATCAAGGAGATCAAACCAGTCAATCCTAAAGGAAATCAACCCTGAATATTCATTGGAAGGACTGATGCTAAAGCTGAAGTGCCAATACTTTGGCCAACTGACGTGAAGAACCAACTC
Organism: Giraffa tippelskirchi; assembly: GCF_054371585.1. Lineage (NCBI taxonomy): Eukaryota > Metazoa > Chordata > Mammalia > Artiodactyla > Giraffidae > Giraffa > Giraffa tippelskirchi. The sequence goes on along the minus strand of NC_137289.1, from coordinate 7,545,412 downwards.
ATTGGAAAAGACCCTGATGCAGGGAAAGATTGAGGGCAGGAGGAGAAGGGGACAACAGAGGACAAGATGGTTGGATGGCATCACCAATTCAATGGACATGAATTTGAACAAACTCTGGGAGATGGTGGAGGACAGAGGAACCTGGCATGTGCAGTCCATGGGGTCACAAACAGTTGTACACAACTTGGTGACTGAACAACAACCACCACTGGGAGAAGATGAGTGAAAGATACATGGGACTTCTATATACTATTTTTGCAATTTCCAAAAGATCTATAACCATTCCACAATTAAAATATTAAACAAAGTAAGTGAGTGGGACCTTTGTGTATTCTGAATCCAATTCCTTCTACAATGAAACATTCTGGAGAACAAAAACAGCATACAACAGCATGGCATGCTGGGAAGGACTAAACCAAGGATAAAAATATTTTGAGCCATTCTTTACTCTCTGTGGTTTCTGTGGCTTTGTCTTCTCTTGTCACAGACCTTGCTCCCCTTGCCAGATGTGTGTCTGTCTGACCTAGACCAGGTTAATCAAAATCCTATATCTCCTTGAGTGTGAATTTTGATCCAAAAAGTGGCACATAACCCAAGCCAGGCCACCCAGAATCTTTGCGATTTCCAGAGTTGGTGCTGAGCATGTCAGTGGTGGTAGGCTGTCTTCCACATTGGATTTGAAAAAAAAGCATATATATATATATACATACATATATATATATACACACATATACATATATGTATATGTATATATATACATATACATATACATATATCTCCTATGCTGCCAGGAACCATGTCCCTAGTCAGTTGGAGAAAACTGAGAGAAAAAGGCCAACATGCAGACAGAAGCTGAGCCAGCTAAGGAGCAAAAGAGAGACCAATGGTCACATGCAACCCTGGATACATTAGATCCTGTGACCAGACACATCAATCCTTCCCCCATACCCTGAATAATAAACTCCTTTTCACAATTATGAGTGTGTGTTGGATTTGGAACTAAAAGTTTTCTGAACAGTGTGATCTTTTAGAATCTCAATTTGCATGTCTATAAAATGAGAAGAAGAATATCTGATACGTTTGGCTTACAAATTTGCAGTAATAATCAAAAGAGACAGCAGACATGAATGTTCTATATAGCATTGTGTAAATGCAAGGAGCTGATAGCTATTATTACAGAAACAAACAAAATTACTCCAAAAAATCCAGCTCCTTTCCTCAGGATTTTCATAACAATTGTATTCCGGTAATTTCTAAAGCAACATTGAGAATAAGAAACAAACCCAAAAATATCACTATAAGTAGATTTGTTAATTATTATGATTCATGTTCAATGATTCATTTATGACTCAGAAAAAGCAACCAGAGACCAGCATCCACATATGTACAGAAACCTCTAAAATTTAAAAGTATAAGAAAATTTTATGTGTGTGCAAAGATACTCCTGTGTGAGAATTTTTAAAATGACCTATGCTTCCATTTTGATCAAAAACATCCATCTTATATTATTTATGAAGCCACTTTCACATTCTGTATATTGTGGCCAGGTGGATTCTCTAAATCTTAGGGGGACTAAACTACTCAACAAGTTGCTTCTTTCTTTCTTTTCACATTAAATGGGTCAAACCCCAATTGAGTTCACCCCTTCTATTTAAAAAAAAATTAAATTTATTTTAATTGGAGGCTAATTACTTTACAATATTGTGGTGGTTTTTGCCATACATTCACATGAACCAGTCATGGGTGTACATGTGTTCCCCATCCTGACACTCTCTCCCACCTCCCTCCCCACCCCATCCCTCAGGGTCATCCCAGTGCACCAGCCCTGAGCACCATGTCTCACGCATTGAACCTGGACTGGGAATCTATTGCACACATAGTAATATAGACGTTTCAATGCTATTCTCTCAAGTCATCCCACCCTCACCTTCTCCCACAGAGTCCAAAAGTCTGTTCTTTACATCTGTGTCTCTTTTGCAGTCTCACATATAGGGTCATCGTTACCATCTTTCTAAATTCCATATATATGCGGTACTACACTGTATTGGTGTTTTTCTTTCTGACTTACTTCACTCTGTATAATAGGCTCCAGTTTCATCCACCTCATTAGAACTGATTCAAACGCATTCTTTTTAATACCTGACTAATATTCCATTGTGTATATGTACCACAGCTTTCTTACCCATTCATCTGCCGATGGACATCTAGGTTTCTTCCATGTCCTGCCTATTGTAAACAGTGCGCAATGAACATTGGGGTATACGTGTCTCTTTCAATTCTAGTTTCCTCAATGTGTATGCCCAGCAGTGGGATTGCTGGGTTGTATGGCAGTTCTACTTCCAGTTTTTTAAGGAATCTCCACACTGTTCTGCATAGTGGCTGTACTAGTTTCCATTCCCACCAACAGTGTAAGAGGGTTCCTTTTCCTTCACACACTCTCCAGCATTTACTGTTTGTAGACCTTTTGATAGCAGCCATTCTGACTGGCGTGAGATGGTACCTCATTGTGGTTTTGATTTGCATTTCTCTGATAATGAGTGACGTTGAGTATCTTTTCATGTGTTTCTTAGCCATCTGTATGTCATCTTTGGAGAAATGTCTGTTTAGTCCTTTGGCCCATTTTTTGATTGGGTCGCTTATTTTTCTGCAATTGAGCTGCAGGAGTTGCTCGTATGTTTTTGAGATTAATTCTTTGCAGTTGCTTCATTTGCTATTGTTTTCTCCCATTCTGAAGGCTGTGTTTGCTTGCTTATAGTTTCCTTCATTGTGCAAAAGCTTTTAAGTTTAATTAGGTCCTATTTGTTTATTTTTGCTTTTATTTCCATTACTCTGGGAGGTGGATCATAGAGGATCCTGCTGTGATTTATGTCAGAGAGTGTTTTTCCTATGTTTTCCTCAAGGAGTTTTATAGATTCTGGTCTTACATTTTTATCTTTAATCCATTTTGAGTTGATCTTTGTGTATGGTGTTAGAAAGTGTTCAAGTTTCATTCTTTTACAAGTGGTTGACCGGTTTTCCCAGCACCACTTGTTAAAGAGATTGTCTTTTATCCACTGTATATTCTTGCCTTCTTTGTCAAAGACAAGGTGTCCATAGGTGCGTGGATTTATCTCTGGGCTTTCTATTTTGTTCCATTGATCTATATTTCTGTCTTTGTGCGACTGCCATGCCGTCTTGACGATTGTTGCTTTGTAGTAGAGCCTAAAGTCAGGCAGGTTGATTCCTCCAGTTCCATTCTTCTTTCTCAAGATTGCTTTGGCTAGTCAAGGTTTTTTGTATTTCCATACAAATTGTGAAATTATTTGTTCTAGTTCTCTGAAAAATAGCGTTGGTAGCTTGATAGGGATTGCATTGAATCTATAGATTGCTTTGGGTAGTATACTCATTTTCACCATATTGATTCTTTTGATCCATGAACAAGGTATATTTCTCCATCTATTTGTGTCGACTTTGATTTCTTTCATCAGTGTTTTATAGTTTCCTATATATAGGTCTTTTGTTTTTTTAGGTAGATTTATTCCTAAATAATTTATTCTTTTCATTGCAATGGTGAATGGAATTGTTTCCTTAATTTCTCTTTCTGTTTTCTCATTGTTAGTGTATAGGAATGCAAGGAATTTCTGTGTGTTAATTTTATATCCTGCAACTTTACTATATTCATTGATTAGCTCTATTAATTTTCTGGTGGAGTCTTTAGGGTTTTCTATGTAGAGGATCATGTCATCTGCAAACAGTGAGAGTTTTACTTCTTCTTTTGCAATCTGGATTCCTTTTATTCCTTTTTCTTCTCTGATTTATGTGGCTAAAACTTCGAAAACTATGTTGAATAGTAGTGGTGAAAGTGGGCAACCTTGTCTTGTTCCTGATTTTAGGGGAACTGCCTTCAATTTTTCACCATTGAGGATAATGTTTGCTATGGGTTTATCATATATGGCTTTTATTATGTCGATGTATGTTCCTTCTATGCCTGCTTTCTGGAGGGTTTTTATCATAAATGGATGTTGAATTTTGTCAAAGGCTTTCTCTGCATCTATTGAGATAATAATATGGCTTTTATCTTTCAATTTGTTAATGTGGCGTATAACATTCATTGATTGTGAATATTGAAGAATCCTTGCATTCCTGGATTAAAGCCCACTTGGTCATGATGTATGATCTTTTTAATATATTGTTGGATTCTGTTTGTTAGAATTTTGTTGAGGATTTTTGCACCTATGTTCATCAGCGATATTGGCCTGTAGTTTTCTTTTTTTGTGGGATCTTTGTCTGGTTTTGGTATTAGGGTGATGGTGGCCTCATAGAATGAGTTTGGAAGTTTACCTTACTCTGCAGTTTTCTGGAAGAGTTTGAGTAAGATAGGTGTTAGCTCTTTGCTAAATTTTTGGTAGAATTCAGCTGTGAAGCCCTCTGGTCCTGGTCTTTTGTTTGCTGGAAGATTTCTGATTACAGTTTCGATTTCCGTGCTTGTCATAGGTCTGTTAAGATTTCTGTTTCTTCCTGGTTCAATTTTGGAAAGTTATACTTTTCTCAGAATTTGTCCATTTCTTCCAAGTTGTCCATTTTATTGGCATATAGTTGCTGAGAGTAGTCTCTTATGAACCTTTGTATTTCTATGTTGTCTGTTGTGATTTCTCCATTTTCATTTCTAATTCTGTTCATTTGACTCTTCTCCCTTTGTTTCTTGATGGGTCTGGCTAATGGTTTGTTGATTTTATTTATCATCTCAAAGAACCAGCTTTTAGCTTTGTTGATTTTTGCTATGGTCTCCTTTGTTTCTTTTGCATTTATTTCTGCCCTAATTTTTAAGATTTCTTTCCTTCTACTAATCCTGGGCTGCTGTCATTTCTTTTTTTTCTAGTTGCTTCACGTGTAGAGTTAGGTTATTTATTTGATTTCTATCCTGTTTCTTGATGTAGGCTTGTATTGCTATGAACCTTCCCCTTAGCACTGCTTTTACTGAATCCCATAGGTTTTGAATTGTTGTGTTTTCACTTTCATTAGTTTCTATGCATATTTTGATTTTTTTGATTTCTTCTGTGATTTGTTGGTTTTTCAGAAGTGTGTTGCTTAGCCTCCATATGTTTGTATTTTTAATATTTTTTCCTGTAGTTGACATCTAATCTTACTGCATTGTTATCAGAAAAGATGCTTGAGTTGATTTCAATTTTTTTGAATTTGCCAAGGTTATTTTTATGGCCTAGGATGTGATCTATCCTGGAAAAGGTTCCATGTGCACTTGAGAAAAAGTTGAAATTCATTGTTTTAGGGTGACGTATCCTATAGATATCAATTAGGTCTAACTGGTCCATTGCATCATTTAAAGTTTATGTTTCCCTGCTAATTTTCTGTTTACTTTATCTATCCATAGGTGTGAGTGGGGTATTAAGTCTCCCAGTATTATTGTGTGCTCAGGGTCCAGGTTGTGCTGAGGGGAACTGTCTAAGGCGAGCCCTGGGTTGTGTGCACTTCCCAGGTCTAAGCCGCTCAGGTTCATGTTCTCAGGTACTCCACAAAGGCACAGATTCAGTTGGGTGTGCGTTTTGTGCCCTTCCCAGGTCCGAGCAGGTGACCAGGTGCTTGGTGAGAGCACATTCCCCAGGTGGGGCGGTGCGTCTTATCACTTCACCTGTTCCAGCCCCTCGGTTTCCTGGGTGTGCAGTGGGAGTGCCATCTCTGGTGTGCTGTGTGTCTCCTCTGGGGAGCTGATCTCTGGCTGCAGCCCTCCTGGTGAATGTCAACTGTCCAGGATCCCAGGAAGACTTGGTTAGCAGCAGGGAGCCTGCTCGCAGTTTGGTAGGGGATGCCATCTCTGGGGCCGAGTTTGCCCCTTGCCTTCTTGCTCTGGCTGTCACCTGCCTGCCTCCCTGCCTCGGGCGGGGGATGGGCCTGTCCGCTGCCTGCTAGCTCTCCTCTGGTATTTGCTCAGTCCTTTGTTCTGTGAGCAGCCCAGCAGTGCCTTAGGTTAGAGCTTTCCATAGGAAAGTTCTCTCTCTCTTTCCTCTTTTTTTTTTTCTCTCTCTGGCTATCCCATGGTTTGGGTTGCTATCTCAGGTTAGCTCCTTTAGATTGCCCTCAGGGCATTCAGGCCAGGTCCTTACCCTAAGCAATGCAGCTGGTGCCTCCCTGTTCAGCCCCTGCTTGCTGGTGGTGGACGCGAGAGTCTGGGCTACTTCTCTGCTGGGAGCTGCAGTTAGGCACGTAATCTGTGGGTTTTATTTATTTATTTATTTTTTCCTCCTGGTTATGTTGCCCTCTGAGATTCCAAAACTCCCCACACACCCGCCAGTGAGAGGATTTCCTGGTATGTGGAAACTTCTCCTCCTTCACAACTCCCTCGCCGGGATGGGTCTCTGTCCCTGACTCTTTTGTCTCTCTTTTTATCTTTTATATTTTGTCCTACCTCCTTTCAAAGACAGTTGGCTGCCTTTCTGCGTGCCTGGTGTCCTCTGCCAGTGTTCAGAAGTTGTTTTGTGGTGTTTGCTCAGCGTTCAAATGATCTTTCGATGAATTTGTGGGGGAGAAAGTGGTCTCCCCATCTATTCCTCTACCATCTTAGGACCACCCCCCCAACTGAGTTCAAATGGCTCCATTTTCCTAAGTTACAAAAAGCCCAACAAAGTCTTTTATTGATGTCAATTAAATTTTATTTAAAGCTAGACACCCATTTATAACTGGTAAGCCTATGAGATAGCTGGAACTGGCAGGGGACCTCCCCTCAGTATTCAGCCAACCTGGATTCTAGGAGCTACAGACAGCACGGACAGGTAGCTGTTACCCCTATGAGACCATCTAGCTTGTGCAAGAGGATACGTATACAGGGTAAGGGTGGGAAGTTGAGAGCATCAAAGCCAAGAGAGGAACAGGAAAGAGAGTAACAGGAATCAGCTGTCCTGCAGGCCTCTGAAGTCAGAAAGTGTTTAGCACCCACAGTGAGCCCAAGTAGTACTTTAAAGTGTGAGGGGGGAAGCAGTCCCTAAGAGCTATCTGAGAGGCTGCACCCTGAGCTTAAGTCTTTCATTTTGTCTGTCATATAAAACATAATTCTCAACTTTTAAAAAAATGAAGAAAGTGTGACAGGGAAAGGAGCCAATGAAAAGGGTGGTTTATTTACAATGAGACCTCTTGGTCAATTTACTCTTAGCAAGTGGTTTATTTCCCTTCCAGCAATGCCACTCTGTAACAAGTAAAGCCCCAAGCTACACATTTGATGTTTCCTGGAATGGAAAGGAGTGGGCACACATTTCCTCTCTTCTCAAACATGCACGAAGAGGCAAGCCAATTCCCCTCTCACACTGGGGAGCCAGTGCCGTGGTCATAATACTGAGCATCAGTCACTGCATTCTCATCTCCTCACGAGGCAGGAGAGGACAGTGGTTCATCCAGATTTCCACTGAAGTATAAACTACCTTGGTTCAAACCCCGATGCTACCATCTACTAGCCATGTCACCCACAGACACGTCACTTACTTTCTGTGTCCGTGTCCTCACTGTAGGGTGCCAGATATTTTGCCTGCTCTCTCTCCCACTTCTGGTTCAGAGTTGCCATCATCTGCAGGGTTCTGTGGGTTTTCCCTCCTCTCAGACAGCCTAAAGAATAACAGAAAGGGCACTGGGAAATGAACCACTGAAAGTAAAGTAGTCATAAACAAGAGTGGGGACACATTCTTCTGGCTCCATATCTGAGGGAACTATGGTTACAGAACAGAACAAAAGGGATGAAAGAAAAAAAAAAAAAAACTTTGACATTGTAAAAATGCTAAAAACTTCAACTATGCAAAAATAAAATCATCAGGGGCCAACTTACAGGCAGCCTACCACACATGTAGTTTTAAAAATAAGAATTCAAACCCCTCATTGTTTCTCATAATATTTTTATTATCTCAAGATAGAGGTTATAGAATCCAATAACTCTTTTAGAGAAGCAATATTTATTTGAAGTTTAGGGAGTTAACACTGTTTACTTCTCTGTTAAATCAAAGAGAATTTAATCTAATACCTACTAAAAACAGCCAGTAAAATATACTCCCAACTTGTAAAATTATATCTGTCTTTGTATCTAGCTATATAAATGCACAGATCAACATATGTAATTACATTTATGAATAAATGTGTCAAAATGAACCAAACAATTGCTTTGTCAATACAGTAAAGCCAAGGATACCTGCAGGACACAGTCAAGAAAGGAAAATCTTCACCAAGGAGACATTTCAACCCTCAAAGTTTTTATTCATTGATGCTTCAAAAGGGAGCCCTTGGTCACTGCCTTTGTCTTATGGAATAAGATCCTGATATACAATTAATTCCCTTATTTGGCAGAAATGAAGATGAATTAACCAGTAACCAGTGATTTCCAAGAAAACAGTCAAATCAAGGATTTAACATTTTCAAGAGGAAAGAACACTAGACTATGAGTGGAAAATACTTGCATTCTAAGTTTTGCCTGTACCACTAAATTGCTAGGTGATCTTGGGAAAGTCTAGATTCCCTCTACAAAGTGGAGGTCTTTGACAAAGACATCCACAGAACTAATCACTCAAGATGATGCAGAAAAGAAAAAATGGCACCATGATCAAGTGAGTTTGGAAATACTTCTCTTGGAGTTTCCCAATGAACATTTTCATATTTAAGGATTCAACTACTTCTGAAATAAATGTGTTTAAAACTACTTAATCTAACTTTTCTGTTTATAAATTTTTATGCCATGTACACTGCTTTAAATATTACTATTACCCCATGAAGAAAGCATCATGACTTTACAGATGAGAACATTTTTACTATTAGCAAGATCCCTTTAAGCAAATAAGAACAATTTTTATATCCAATTTAGTTTGTTTCCATTCGAGAAAAGATGTAACTTACATTTGAGTCCTAACTCCACGAACATAAACACATACTAACCATACTTCAAATATATAACTAGACAATAGAACACTGCTGTTTACTAATGTTAAAGCAACCACATTCTGAAAAGTAATAACTGAGTTTTCACATGAAGCCATGGTAAGGAATCAAATCATGCTTTGTGCAATTGCTTTATTTTTCATTTCTCCAGTAAATCCTTCCACTGCTCATAAAGTCATTTCCAGATGCAATTATATTTTAAATCATTTAAATTTCAACTGAATGTATTATTCAAAAAGTGATAACATTTTTCATCTGTTGCCTCATGAATTCTGTTATTTTTTATGTTGCAAATAAAAATGAATGAATTAAAGTTTGAAACTGCCCATAGACTTAATAAGGATAACTTATCAAATAATTACAAGATGCAATCACAAAGGAAGCCTTATTATGTTATAAGCAAAGAGCAAAATGTCTCCATTATTTCAATAGAGAGGAAACATTTTTGGTTTAAGCTCCAATAAATAGAGAAACAAGCAATAATAACAACAACACAATAACAATAAGTACCCTTTACTGAATCCTTACTATATGTAAGGCACTGACCTGAGTGTTTTATGTTTCGTTTCATCCTTACAGCTACCCATGATTTATGCACTATTTTTAGTCATATTTGATGGTGAAGGGAAAAACAACTAATTCTCAGAGAAGCAAAGTGGCTTATACAAAGGTAGCAAGTGGTACAACCAGGACAAGAACAAAAAGCTTTCTCTTAACTTCTATGAAAGATAGAAGCACATAGAGCACACTCTATGTGCTCTTTCAAATATAAATTGAAATTTTTTAAAAAATTAAGAGATATTATATAACATAATTTAATTTAAAAAATAGCTGAGAATACAAACTGAAATTCATCAAGAACACATCACTATATAGTAATGCATTCTGACACTGGGTGAGTTCATACCATCTTAAACTGAAAACTAAAAGGACTCCTGGTTGTCATCTGGTCCCACTTAGCATCTGGTCTTTTCAACAGCCTTCCTAAATGCCATAGAGCCTTAATTTCCTTGCTCCTAATGACATGAAACTCATTGCCACAAAATGAAAGACCCTGTGCTTTGGGATATCTTTAGACATATTAGAATATAAAGTCTCAATTTGATCCAAAATTGTCATTCTTTAGCTTCTACTCAGTTTCATTGCCAACAATATAACCCAATGCTTGGCCCTTCTACATCATCATGTTTCCAATGATAACAGTTACCTCTTCTCCAGTTTTGTATTTTTGCTGTTTTAACTTTTCTGAGTTGAAAACAAAGCCTTCCCAATCCAGCTTGCCTTCCTTCTGAGGCATCCTAATTTGCCATTGCTCCCTTTAAATGTGAATACAGTATTCTTGGCACGTTTGAATCAATACAACATTGGTTAGCTATTTATTCTGTGATCTAGACTTTGCAGGGATCACATCCCCATTTTAACATCCACATTGAACTGCTGAATTACAAAAATATACAATTCATTTTCATATCAACCAGTTCCAAGTCAAGTCTCTATTTATGATAACGTTTCTAAATTAAATTCAGAATTTATTTTTTTTATAAGTTTCCTTCAACTGATTTCAGCCCAGAATTCCCATCTGGGTCATTTGGGAGGATTTTGACTCTGTCCATTTGTTTATCAGATTGAAGACACTAAACTCTCACTTCATTCCAGTAATTTCACAGAATCACTACCATGGAACTTGTACCTTATGCTAAATCCAACAACAAGAAACACTATCTAAATCTGACATTTGCCTTCTAAGAGAAAAATGTGGCTAAATGTGTCTCTCAGGGAAAAACACGCTTCATATTTCATTAAACGACTTGGGCAACTTGTATTTTTTTTTCTTCCTCTCCCCTCCAAACAAGTCTAAGAATCTTAAAACCGAAAACATTCTCTACATAGATGCACTTTTAATCTACCATGACATCTTAGTCTAGGGCACACAAGTTTAGTTATCAAGAGGATATAAAAAGTTCAAACCTCTCAGATTCACTCATCAAACCATTGGAAAAGTACTTAAAAGAGGCCTATGAACATACACTTGTGACTGACCTGGTCATGATAAGGTTTCAATATCTTTTCTTAGCTACTAAGTTTGAGCCCAAGGTTCAACTCTATCGAAGGGACATACCCAAGAACCTGTGGGACATACCCAAGTACCTGTGCACCATACTGGGGACACGGTGGAACCACAATGTGTCAGACATTGTTGGAAAGACAGCCTGAAAGCAAGCATATACGAGCATACAAGAAGTTCATAGTCTACTGGGAGACAAGAGGAATTCACCAGCATGTTGAATTTGTCCATGAAAGTGAGTAGAGAAAAAAGTGTTGGGAGAGTGTTTATGACTAGAGTACACATGAAGAGACCAGAAGCAGATGAAACAGGAAAGAGAGAAAGGAAGGGTAAAAGGCTTGAAGGGCAGCCTATGGAGTGTCCACTTGATCCTTTAAACAAGGGAGTAGGGGAAAGGGCACCTAAGTTTTTAAATCAGAGGGTAGCATGATTAGACCTCTGCTGTGGAAAGATTCTCTGGTGGTCATGTGAAAAGAGGTGGTATATCATGAGGAAAGATAGGTGACAGAGGAGGCCAGGGAGTAGGCTCTTACAGCAGTGTTAAGTGGCGGGTGATATGGGTTTGAATTAGGGAAATGGCAAAGGACAGAAGGAAGCATTGGATATTTAGGCTGAGGGAGAGGAGAGCAGGATTTCTAGTGTGGGTGACTGAGTTGATGTAGTAAGAAGAGTTAAGTTTAGAGGGGAAGATGGTGGGAATAATGAGATGCCTATGACACATAAAGGTAGATGGATCCAGTAAAGAGCTTCAAGTATACTTCTGGACCTCAGGAAAGGAATCATATCTGAAAATTAGAATATCTGATTCTTTTGATGACAGATGCAGGATATAAAATGAATTTGCTGCTCAGATTAGAATAATATGTGAGTGCAAACAGGGCTCTCTGAAGCTGAGGCAGACTCTGAGCTAGAAATGAGCAGGCAGGAGATGTATCAGGGAGGGCTCTTGAGATCAAAATCTACGAGAGGAAAGGAACCAGGGATTAGTAGCAGAAGAAACTGATATATGATACAGTCCCAGTGAAGGTCTAGCTGACTCCCCAGAGGGAGCAATGGACCAGAGATGGTCCTGAAAAGTGGTCTCAAACTGAAGGAGTGCTCTTTCTAACCCTAAGTCAGTCAGTCAGTAGATGGAGGCCGCCCCTAAAAGTAAGTGTGATCTTGACAAGGTAGTTTTCTTTAGCTGAGGCCATCTCCAAAGATTTCTAACTGCTGAGGGTCATTGACACCAACATTCGTAACAGAAGAAAAAACAAGTTCTTCTCTGAAGAGAGATCTAGTAATGCATTCCAGTGTCTACCACATGCATCAAAGTTCTCAGGATGGGTTAATATAAAGTTCTACACTTGGTCACCCAAATACAACTATACTAATGCAAGCAAGATATGACTCAATACTCATGGAAAAGACTATGGCCCTTTAGCTGACTATATGACCACTATGACTACTGCCGTGGTTCTTTTTTTAAAAAAAATAAAAAAGCAAAAGTAATCTTAAGCTCTATCAATAAAGGTGTAGTATCTAGAACTTAGAAAGTGTGACTTCTGCTCAACTCTGTTATTGATAAAATCTCATCAAAATGTCTGCTTCAGTTTTGAGTATTACCTCAAATATACCATTGATAAACTAGCATATGTCCAGCTCAAGATAATCAGGACAGGAAAGTGAGGATATTTTAAACTCTGCCACGAAAAATTTGGGGCTTCCCTGGTGTTCAGATGGTAAAGAATCTCCCTGCAATGCAGGAGACCTGGGTTTGATCCCTGGGTTAGGAAGATCCCCTGGAGAAGGAAGTGGCAACCTACTCCAGTATTCTTGCCTGGGAAATCCCATGGACAGAGGAGCCTGGTAGGTTACAGTTCATGGGTCACAAAGAGTTGGATACAACTGAGCAAGCACAAACATCTGATGATAAAAATGCAAACAGCAATAAATGAGATACTGGTAGCCAGATCTTGGTAAATTAAAAATATCTCTCTTTTTCTTCTCTCTGTTTATACCTCTTCCTCATGTCTGTATGCTCAGTGACGTGAGAATTACTTGTTCACACCAAACAAGTTATTTAGTAGGAGGAAATTAAATGTATTTAATAAAGTCTATGTAAATGTCATTCTGAATAAAAGTTACATATCTTCAAAAATAGCACATGTTACAATACTCTATGCATTAGAACAGATTTGTTAAACAAATATGGTAAATAGGAATCCACAGGAAGTAAAAATGAAGTGGACTAATAACCCCAGAAGTACTAGCAATGGAGGAGGCCAGTCGTGCAGAAAATCCCCAGCCTTGAAGTATGTGCAGGCAGAGACCATAAGAAGCTCATTGCAGTCAAAGAGCTGCTCACTCTGGAATCCAATCCTCAAATTCTTAGCCACTGGATACTGCAAATTCATGGGGTTGCCACATGTAGCTATTTAAGTTAAAATAAGTCCCTCAGTCACACTAGCCGCATTTCAAGTGCTCAGTGGCCACGTGCAACCAATATTGACCATATTGTGCACAAATCAAGAACATTTGCATCACTGCAGAAATGTACATTGGATAGCAGTGTTAGAGAACCAATGACTAAAACTACACTACCTGGCCAGACACGATAATAACAATAATAACAATTTGCATGAGTTGTCTCACAACAGGAGATCGTGATAAGGAACAAGGTACTGATGAGTTGCGAGAGCTGCGGCCAAAACTGACCAGAGGAATTTGGGAGGGGCCAAAAAGAGGGAGGAGACAGCAGCCCATAATATGTCCTGCCAACCTCAGAAACTCTCGCACTGGAAATCATCTTGACTAAGAGAAGCATGCGCCACAAGGAAGGGTCCTGAGTCAGACCAAATATGGACACTAGATGATTGGCCAGACACAACCTAGAAAGGTAACCCCATCATCATAAAACCTAAGACTGTGAGCCATGTGACAGAGGAGTTCTGGATTCCCTTACATTGCTGCTCTCCCCTCGAATGCCCCTTTTCAATAAAGTCTCTTGCTTTGTCAGCACGTGTGTCTCCTCAGACAATTCATTTCCAAGTGTTAGGCAAGAGCCTTCTCCCGGTCCCTTGAAGGGGTCTCTCACTGTGAAAGAAGTATCTTGACCCTTTCCTCTGAACTGAGCACAATTACACAAAACAACAAATAAGGTTTCACTTCTCCTCCCCTTCTCTCTCTCTCCTTTTTGGTTAAAGCTATCATGGTTCAGATGGAGAAGGCAATGGCAGCCCACTCCAGTACTCTTGCCTGGAAAATCCCATGGATGGAGGAGCCTGATGGGCTGCAGTCCATGGGGTCGTGAAGAGTCGGACACGACTAAGTGACTTCACTTTCACTTTTCCCTTTCATGCATTGGAGAAGGAAATGGCAACCCACTCCAGTGTTCTTGCCTGGAGAATCCCAGGGACGGGGGAGCCTGGTGGGCTGCCATCTATGGGATCGCACAGAGTCGGACACGACTGAAGCGACTGAGCAGCAGCAGCATCGTGGTTCAGAAATAACTTCTTCAAACCAACTCCTCTGATGAAGTGCCCTCCTCTTTCAAGTGTCATCTTATAATGACTCCCAACTATTCACAGGGACCTGAGAAAAGAACAGGCTCAGTGTGTAGCAGATGGCTCAACCCAATGTGAAATCATGGATTTTTAGCCAGTATGCAATAGCTAAATGCAACTGATTTGCACATTTATTTCAAACCAAATAAACAGTATTGGAAAGATCTCGGGACTATTCTTTATCAGTAGCAGATCTCCTCCTTCCCCAGCTGCTCACTCTTGCTATGAGTTTTTAAAGGAAAAATAGCTTTAGCAAGAAGGGGATAAAAATGAAACAGTCATAACAGCGCATGTTTTCCTTATATAACATCTAGAAGCCAAAGACATTTTTGGTATTTTGCTAAAATATAAATGCACATAAAAAATCATATTACAACCTATGAATATTATGAGGAAAACAGTTTAAGAATAAAAACCACATGGATCAAGGGGAAAGAATAACTCAAGAGAGATTTATATGTGTTCATACATAATATCAACCTTTCAAATTCCTGATCCAGGAAAAAACAGACTGGTTTGGTGGTGACTGGTAGTGGCTGGGAACAAAGAGAGACTGGTTCCATTTTTGCCTGGAAGGTAATAGGCCAACTTTTCAGTGCCCAGGCCTGCAGGTAGTGGGGAGATTGGGACAAGGGAGCCTTCCTTAGGACTAAAAGTTAACTCAAAGGATCCAAACCCAATGAAAACTCAAAGGTCTGAAAGGTTTGAACCTGATACACAAGGTTTCCCATAGGCCAGAGTGTAGCAAGCTCAGAGTGTGATGAACTTAAGTGCTAGGTAACAGAGGTTAGCCCAGGTAAGCCAGGCCATCTACTCCTTTCCTCGTATCATGCAAGGGGGCTCAGAAAGACTCAGGCTTCATGGCACCCACACAGCTGGTAGAGTGAGGGAGGGCACAGAAAGAGACAAGTGAGATACAGAGGAGCTCGAGGCTGGCCCCTTGTTCTGATGGGTATGGAAGTTCTGTCATAACACAGGCATAGCCACTTCTTCTGTTTGCATTCCAGTGAAGGAGTAGGGACAAAAGCAGGGGATTCACAGAGCAGTCTATGTTCAGACACCCCACAGTGCTTCCCACCTCATCTATAGGCCTGTTGACACGTGGCAGGTACCAGCCCAAAGGCCAGTGTGCGGAAGGTAGGATCCCTTTCTGAGGAAAGGGGCTGCCAGAAGCCAGATTAGTCCCAAATAGGACCCAGCCATGCAGAAGGATGAATGACTCAGGGCTTTCCCTGGCCCAAATGTGCTTGGCAACAGAGGTGAATGTAGGGAGGGAAAAGAGAGGACAAGAATACACTGCTGACCGGAGCCCTAATCCTCATTTTGGGAAACTACCGCTATTCCTCAGACTTCCCAGACAGACAAGATGAGGAAGCAGAGGCTGTAAGATGTATAAGCTCTTTTCTTATCAGGACTTATTGAGAACAGGACTGGAGAAAGCAAGGAACATGCATGTGTACCTGCGTGTTTGTTGCGCTAGTGGTGGGGTAAATACAAAGGAGACAAGGCAGTTGCTCCAAAACTGCAATCAAGCATCCTGCTAAAATGCTTTGTTCTGCTCAGTGTGTTGTTCCATAGCTGAGGGAGTGTACCTTGCCTTCTATCTTCTCTCCACTATCCCCCACTTTGTGATACTCAGAACTTGCAGACCAATAAACACTTACATTAATATATGTCCCTTAGATATTTCCTGGACACAGCATGGTGAAAACTTAGCAAAAGGACCCAAAAATAGGTTTCCAATGGCCCCCACTTTCCTCATGGATTTCCACTGAGCCCCACTTTCCTCATGGATTAAGTCAGAAAATAAAGATTATTTCAAATTAAATGGTTTCCAAGAAAATATTTGAACAAGAAGATACAAAGCTCTGACGCACTGAGATTTCATCTTGTCATAGTGTTCTTCAGATCTCCCAGAGGGGTGTCATTCTCAAAACCAAACTCAAAACATCTGGGAAAGAGCAAAGCACCATTTGACAGGCAATTTTTTTTCTAAGTTTCATGCCATCCCCACCCAACTGTAACTGCTCTTGTACTTAGAATTTAAAAAAGAAAACAGTAAAAATGAAGAGACTCAGCTACAGCTTGTTAAGATCACAGCTGAGCTTAGGAAAACAATTAATGGAACTGCACTGGCTGCAGGCGAGCTTCCCTACTGAGACCTTCAGCCTGTTCATGCTACCCAGTCATGTAAACACACAGAAAACTAGTTAAGAGATGCAGCCCATCGGAAACCACACACGATCGCCAGCTCTCTGTATAGATGAATCACACGCAAGCTTCCTGTAAAAACAATGTCCTTTCCCACCCCTCTCTCAACCTGCAACAATTAAATCAGAACCTCCAGCTGTGATGTCCAGGCAGCAGGAAGGAGGGAAGGAGGGAGGGCAGGAAGGAGGAAAGGAAAGGAGGGATGGGGAGAGAAGGAAGGCAGTCCACTTACTCTCTATAGTATTCCCTTCCCATAAGTGTAAAATAAGAAACTTTGACAAAGCCATCCCTGACATTTTCATCAGGTTTATGATTCTATAAACACGAAATTTGATGCCTCAAGACATATTTCAAGCCCAGGTATTGCTGTTTACTACACATGTCTCTTCATTTTAAATGTGATGTTTATTTAAATTATAAGACTTTTTTCATTCAGAGAAAACTGCTGCTGCTACTGCTGCTATGTCACTTCAGTCGTGTCCGACTCTGTGCGACCCCATAGACGGCAGTCCACCAGGCTCCCTGTCCCTGAGATTCTCCAGGCAAGAACACTGGAGTTGGTTGCCATTTCCTTCTCCAATGCATGAAAGGGAAAAGTGAAAGTGAAGTCACTCAGTCGTGTCCGACTCTTAGCGACCCCATGGACTGCAGCCCACCAGGCTCCTCCGTCCATGAGATTTCCCAGGCAAGAGTACTGGAGTGGGGTGCCATTGCCTTCTCCATCAGAGAAAACTACCTAGTATTAATTTTAGAGTAAATGATCCCTACTTAAAGATGGATTGTCCTACATGTAATAGTTATATACTAAGAGTCAGATACGACTGAAGCGACTAGCAGCAGCAGCAGCAGCAGCAGCAGCAGCAGAGGTTATAAAATTGGCCTACACTCTATGATGATAAATAAAACACATTGAAATTCTACAAGCAAATAAGGCTGTTGTTGTTAAAGAGGAGAAACAAAATAACTTACTCCATCAGCCACAATGTACTACGCTAATAGTATGCTTTGCTCAATGGAGTAAATTGTACAACTGACCCCTGAACAAGAGCAGGTTTGAATTGCATGGGTCCAATTATATGCAGACACTTTTCAAGAGTGAATACTACAGTCCTGCACAGTCTATGGCTGCTTGAATCTGTGGCTGTGGAGGAACGGCAGATACCAAGAACCAAGGGCTGACTATAAGTTATATACTATTACACCCCGCATTATTCAACGGTCAATCATACAGATTTATTATTTGTGAATATACTTCAAATACACACCTTGGATGATAAAAAAGGGGGGAAGAAAATGATAGAATGGAGAAAAATGTTAATTCAGTAGTCAAAATATAGTGCAAAGAGGTTGTAGTTGTTAAGACTGTATCCTTGTCTGTAGGGATAGAGTATGGAATAGCGGAGCAGCATCAGTGTTAAGTTGCTTCAGTCATGTCCGACTCTTTGTGACCCCATGAACTATAGCCTGTCAGGCTCCTCTGTTCATGGGATTCTACAGACAAGAATACTGGAGCGGGTTACCATTCCCTTCTCCAGGGGATCTTCCTGACCCAGGGATCGAACCCGGGTCTCTTAGGTCTCCTGCATTAGCAGGCAGTTTCTTTACCACTAGCACCACGTGCAAAGCCCTGTTTCCTGGGTTCACAGCCTATCAAACAGAAATCTGATCTGACTCAGCTACAAATTTTTCCATTCACAGTAAGTAATCATTAGCTTAAGTACAAAGCTTAAAATTTAATACTAAACTTCAGTGTAATACCATCCTGACTGCCACCTCAAAATGATTTTTTTTATAGTGTTGTTTCCTTCTTTTAGTGTTTTAGTAGCCCTGACAAATGACAGTCCCCTCAGGTACTCCTTCACAAAAGGGATATCAGATTCACCCTTACTGACACACAAGTTGTCTACCATCAAGTTTCCTCCTCTACAAATACAGAGAGTAATGCTGACCCTACAGGGTCATCTTGGAAATTGCATAAAATCATCTATTTGACCACACAGTAAACTGTACATTATTGAGGTCTTAAACCTTAAAAAAAATCCTATGAAATGTAAGATATAACCATATTCATTATTCCCACTATCTTCCCCTCTAAAATTACTCTTCTTCTCCTGCACAGAGTTCTATTATTAACATCTTATATTAATGTGATGCTTTTTTTTTCACAAATATTGAACCAATATTGACACCTGGGAGACAGCGAGGGACAGGGAGGCCTGGCGTGTTGCAGTCCATGGGGTTGCAAAGAGTTGGACACAACTTAGCACCTGAACAAAAACAATAGCATTGACACCCAAGAAATAAAAGTGTTAGGTATATCTCTATCAAAAAAATATGTATAAGATCTATAATGGGAAGATTCTGACAAACAAAGTTTTAAAAATTTAATAAATGGAGATATAATACATGTTCATGGATAGGAAGATTCAATATTGCTAAGGTGTCAGTTTTCCCAAATTGATCTATAGATGCATGCACTCCCAATCAAACTTCCAGCAAGTTACTTTGTGGATATTTATTCTAAAGTTTATTTGGAAAGGCAAAAGATCCACAGTAGCCAACATAATTTTGAAGAAGTTGGAGAACAGACACCGCCCAACTTGAAGACTTACTATAATGTTACAGTAATCAAGACTGTATAGTACTGGTGAAAGAATAGATAAATATATCAATATAATAACATAGAGAACCCACACAAATATAGTCAACTCATCTTTGACAAAAAGGCAAAAACAATTCAATGGAAAAATGAGAGTCTTTTCAACAAATGGTACTGGAACAACTAGACATCCACATGCAAAAAAAAAAAGAAAGTCTAGACCTTACACCCTACACAAAAATTAAGTCAAGGAGATTTATAGACCTAAGTATAAAAAGCAAAACTATAAAACTCCTAGAAGATCACATAGGAGAAAATCTAGGTGACCTTAGTCTTTCCATGACTTTTTATGTTTAACACCAAAAACATGATCCATGAAAGAAAAATTAATAAGTTGAAATTCATTAAAATTAAAAAGCTTCTGTTTGCTGAAAGACACTGGTAAGAGAATGAAATGACAAGCCCTGGACTGGGAGAAAAATCTTAGCAGAACATTTACCTGATAAATGACTGATAATTATAACAGAAAAAAAAAAAAAAACCCTCATAAAACTCAACAATAAGGATATAAACTATCCAGCTAAAATAATGGGCAAAATATCTGAACACACACCTCATCAAGGAACAATGGCAAATAAGCATTTGAAAAGATGTTCAACATCATATGTCATTAGGGAATTTCTCAAAATGATGAGACATCACTAAATGCCTATTCAGTTCAGTTGCTCAGTCATGTCTGACTCTTTGCGACAACATGGACTGCAGCACACCAGGCCTCCCTATCCATCACCAATTCCTAGAGTTTACTCAAACTCATGTCCATTGAGTCGGTGATGCCATCCAACCATCTCATCCTCTGTCGTCCCCTTCTCCTCCTGCCTTCAATCTTTCCCAGCATCAGGGTCTTTTCCAATGAGTCAGTTTTTCACATCAGGTGGCCAAAGTATTGGAGTTTCAGCTTCAGCATTAGTCCTTCCAATGAATATTCAGGACTGATTTCCTTTAGGATGGACTGATTGGATCTCCTAGCAGTCCAAGGGACTCTCAAGAGTCTTCTCCAACACCACAGTTCAAAAGCATCAATTCCTCGGTGCTCAGCTTTCTTTATAGTACAACTCTCACATCCATGACTACTGGAAAAACCATAGTTTTGACTAGATGGACCTGTTTCTAAAATCCAAAATAGTGACAATACCAAATCTGGTTAGGATATGAAGCAATGGAGAGCCTCTTCTGTTGCTGGTGGGAATGCAAAATGGTCCACTTTGAAAGAGAGTTTGGAATATTTCTTACAAAACTAAGCATACTCTTACCATACAATCCCGAAGTCATGTTCCTTGGGTATTTACCCAAATGTATTGGGAACTTATGTCAACACAAAACTCTGCACATGGATGTTTATAGCAGCTCTACACATAATTGACCAAACTTAAGAGTGATCAAAATGTCCTTCAGTCAATGTATAGATAAACTGTGGTAGATCCAGACAATGTAATATCCTTCAGCACTTAAAAGGAATGAGTCATCAAGCCATAAAAGACATGGAAGAACCTTACACACATATTACTAAGTGAAAGACACCAATGTGAAAAGGCTACCAACTATGATTCCACTGACGTGACATTCTGGAAAGGATAAAAGCATGGAGACAGTAAACAGACCAGTAGTTGTATTCCCCACTGAGTCTGAGGGTGTGTTTATCACCATTTATCATCATTGCTGCCCTATTTTTCTTATAGTATAGAAGGAGGAGAGTGAAAAAGTTGGCTTAAAGCTCAACGTTCAGAAAACTAAGATCATGGCATCTGGTCCCATCACTCCATGGGAAATAGATGGGGAAACAGTGGAAACAGTGTCAGACTTTACTTTTTTGGGCTCCAGAATCACTGCTGATGGTGACTGCAGCCATGAAATTAAAAGACGCTTACTCCTTGGAAGGAAGGTTATGGCCAACCTAGATAGCATGTTTAAAAGCAGAGACATTACTTTGCCAACAAAAGTCCGTCTAGTCAAGGCTATGGTTTGTCCAGTGGTCATGTATGGATGTGAGAGTTGGACGGTGAAGAAAGCTGAGCGCCGCAGAATTGATGCTTTTGAACTGTGGTGTTGGAGAAGACTCTTGAGAGTCCCTTGGACTGCAAGGAGATCCAATCAATCCATCCTAAAAGAGATCAATCCTGGGTGTTCACTGGAAGGTTTGATGTTGAAGCTGAAGCTCCAATACTTTGGGCACCTCATGCGAAGGGTTGACTCATTGGAAAAGACCCTAATGCTGGGTAGGATTGGGGGCGGGAGGAGAAGGGGACGACAGAGGATGAGATGGTTGGATGGCATCACCGACTCGATGAACATGGGTTTGGGTAGACTCCGGGAGTTGGTGATGGACAGAGAGGCCTGGCATGCTGCAATTCATGGGGTCGCAGAGAGTCGGACACGACTGAGCGACTGAACTGAACTGAACTGAACTGATAGACAATAAATTGTAGACAGTCTAAAAATGATAATAAAATAAGAACTGGATAGTTAAATATTCCTAGTTTTGTTTCTCTTTACAATTTAATTTTAAAATATAAACTACAGTACATACATGCTATTTCAGGAGCAAAAAGATGAATGTGTAGCAAAGAGTAGTGATAGAAACTGGTGAGCATAATAGACTGGAGGTCTCAATTAGAAAAGGATGTTTAAAATCAAACTATCAGAAATGGTGTAAGGGGATTATGGACAATTATTAATATATGGGAGTGATTATATGTTATCTAAAAATGTAAGTTTTATGAGTCAAAGACCTTTATTTTCCTCACTGCTATATCCCAGACAAGCACACAGTAGTTGCTCAATTAGTACTTAAAGATATGGATGTATATAAAGATGACTCAGTTAGTACTTAAGTAAATGGGTGTGTACAAAGATGGCTCACAAAATATAATGGGTAAAGAGATACCTGAGGTCAGGATGGGGAAGACAAATAAAGAGAAAGGGTAAATTAAATCTTATCAGTGCAAGAATTGCAGTCAGCAAGCCAGAACAATAAGAGGAAATGATTAGAGAGCAATGTACTTGAAATTGGAATT
This sequence comes from Giraffa tippelskirchi, assembly GCF_054371585.1. NCBI lineage: Eukaryota > Metazoa > Chordata > Mammalia > Artiodactyla > Giraffidae > Giraffa > Giraffa tippelskirchi. Next base: position 7,523,017 of record NC_137289.1, on the reverse strand, counting down.
TCAGAATCATAGACAGGAACTTTGTGGCTAATTTGGGATTGAGGAAAATGATCAGTGGTAACAAGTTCACCCAACTGAAAGGCCAGAGTGTTGGACATGTCATGTCAGCAAAAATGACAGGAATAAAGAAGAACACAGTGAACCAGGTACTAAAGTCTTAATGAGGGGAGGTGTGGTGGTGATCAGGATGTGGGCAGATGACATCAACAAGGAGATGAAATGGGTCAGTCAGTCAGTTCAGGCACTCAGTCGTGTCCAACTCTTTGCAACCCCATGGACTGCAGCATGCCAGGCCTCCCTGTCCATCACCAACTCCTGGAGTTTACTCAAACTCATGTCCATTGAAGTGGGTAGTACAGCCTTACGTCATAGGTTTCAAAGAAGTAGGGAATTTTGAAGTAAAAATAAAAAGAGAAAATATTTGAAAGAGTCACCAACAATGATTTTTATTCAATTGATTGATGAGCTGAAGAAAGACTGACACAAGCATCCTTCTTGTTTCTCTTCTCATCACTGTTGTCCCTGTGGTAGACAGAATAATGGCCCCCACAGATGTCTGTGCTGCAAGCTCTGGATCCTGAACCTCACCTCACACAGCAAAAAGGACTCTGTGGACATGATTACTTGAAGTTCCATGAGATGGGGAGCTTATACTAGATTTTCTATGTGGGCCAGATGTCATCACAGGGTCCTTACAAGGAGGAGATAGGAAGGTCAGAGAAGCAGGAGATCTGAAGACAGAAGCCAGAGATTGGAATAATGTGAGGAAGGAAACCTGTAAACCAAGGAATGCAGGCAGCCTCTAGAAGCTAAAAAAGGTAACAGAACAGATTTTCCTCTGATAAACTCAGAAGAAACACTGCCCTACTTAAGTGAAGTGAAGTCGCTCAGTCATGTCCGACTCTTTGCGACCCCGTGGACTGTAGCTTACCAGGCTCCTCCGTCCATGGGATTCTCCAGGCAAGAATACTGGAGTGGGTTGCCATTTCCTTCTCCAGGGGATCTTCCTGACCCAGGAACCGAACCCAGGTCTCTCTTGCATTGCAGGCAGACACTTTACCCTCTGAGCCACCAGGGACTTCATTTACCTTGATTTAAAACTTCTGTCCTCCCAAAATGAAAGAGAAACAATTTGTGTTGCTTTAAGTCACCAAGTTAGTGATAGTTTGTTACAGAAGCAGTAGGAAACAAACACAGTCTCTGGACACCATCATGAGCCATCGGGGAAAGCTGTCATCCCAAGGTGACATGGCAGACTTCAGGCAACCCTCTCTCTCGAATTCCAAGATTCTGAGGCACCCTGCCTCACACTCATGCCTGTTACAGTACATGCACATGTTGTCATGTGAAGACCTTAAGGGAAGTAAATCCTTCCTATAGTCCCTCTCCTCCTGATCTTGCATGTATAAGGATTGTTGCACTTGCATGTATAAGGATTGTTGCACTTTTCACAATAGTTTACGGTAATTATTTGGGTGTCTTAACCAGCTTTCCCCTGACTGTAACTTCCCTGTAGTTTTCCCATGTAGTCTCAGTCTCCTTAATCTCTGTGCTTAGCAAAAGATTTGTCACTGTGCTCAACACACATGAATTAAATAGAATCTAGACAGGGCAAAACATACCCCCCACCTACCAGGAAGAAAGTTCAACATGTATGGCATGGGCTCTAAAGAGGGCAGAAACAGGGTCACAAGGCAGGGCTAAGAGCAGCACATAAGCCTCATTGCTGAATCCTGTTTGCTCCTTAGATCCCACTTGCCTGGGTCAGGCGGTCCTGGAGCCTGACATGTCTTTTGTGAAAACACACAATTCAAGCATGAGTGACACTCGCCTCATTCACAAAGTCCATCAACAAGTCTGGGTTGTACAATAACTTCAAAAATGAGCAGCGAAATAAAATCTCCAGGCCTCTCATTAAACAGTCACTTTATGAGTCCCACTGTTTACTAGTCACACCTTATTTCTGAGAAAAATGGAAATTTGTTGAAAGAATCCATGTATGAATTTAAGACTTTGAGTCTTCTTAGGAGTAAAAAATCTTCACTCAAAGGACAAATAATATATCACAGGTCTAAAGGCCTCTTCTCAAACAGATTATCTGGAGGAAATAGTCGACATGTGTGTGCTTACATTTTGATCTCTGTGTTAAAAATCGCTTGCATTCCTTTCCCCAGCTTACCAGGAGTAACTCTGTGGCACATTTAAAATGGCCTCTGCCAGTTACAGAGGTAGCTTATCTCAAAATAGGGTTTTGAGCCCCAAAACAAAGCAGCCTTGACTTTCTACTATGAAAGCTTCCTGTAATTCATTCATTAATCCAACAAATATTTAATCGCCTACCTAAACTAGACACTGGAAATACCATGAGAAACAAGACAGATTTCTAACATCACTGGATTCGGGCTAGACAAGGGGATAGACAGTGGATGAACAATCTCAATGGTTATGAGTTTTATGTCATAGTGAACACAGAGTGCCATGGGAATGTATATAGAGGAGCCTCACCTCAGTTGGGGAAAGCATCTCTGAGGAAATAACCTTGAACTGAGAGCTAAGCAACACATAGGGATCAGCTGGGTGAAAATGTCAACAGAGATGGGAAGAGTGGGCGAGATGACAGGCAAAGGATCAGCACGTCTACAGGCCCTGAAGCAACAAAGAGTATGATTGTTTGAAGAATTAAAATAACTTTGGTATGGCTAGAGCAGGGAGAGTAAGACGGAAAAGGTAGGCAAGACACTAGTATGGTCCAGTCCACAGGTCCCTAGAGCTCATGTTAGAGGTTTGTCTCAGGACCAGTCAAGTAAACAGGAGGAAAGAATACCATCCAGATCTATGAATGTATGATGGATTTAATTTAGGTTGCATTTCTATTGAGGTTCTCGTTTCAGGTGAATAAAATTTATTTATGTTTTTATTTATTTACTTATGTTTCTATTTATTTGGGGTATATTTTATTACAGGCAACTGGATCCTGGTACATGAAGACCAAGTCATAGGCAGGTCACACCAGGAAGAGCACGTAAGCTGGCTCTGAACCTAAGCACAAGCTGGTAACAGCTATGCCAAACTGCGTGAACTGCATCTCACACTAGGGATTCCTCCTCAAAAGCAATGTCCAAACAATTTGGTGTCTACTCATGGTGAAAGACTGTCCTTTCCCAGATGCTGGCTCCAGGGCCTGCTAAAGCAGAGGCGACTTCTGCCACACACTGACTGTTCTACTTGGTGGCACCTATTTGCATTAGAAGGTGGTACACGGGCAGTTCTGGCTCTCCAAAGCGGCCCAGTATGCAAAGAGCTGTGGTTGCACACAGTGGTCAATACCCTGTGTTGCTAGCATCATAGGCACCTGTGCTGACCATCCATGCAAATGGCTCCCTGCTGCTGAGAATGCCTAACAGGTGAGGGACAACGTAAGAAAATCTAAAACAAACAACAAACCCAGAAGCTCCATTTCTCTTCATCACAAACACCTTAATTATTGGTAGTGAAGCACTGCAGTCATGCTAAATACAGACCACCATGACATTTAAAAATCCCATGTTGCTTTAAGATTAAATAGCTTCAGAGTGAGAAATTATTGCTATGGTAACAGATGATCCACGGTTCTTTTAAAAATAAACTTCCATGTCAAAGCAAGAATCCATTCAAACTGTATTAATAATAAGCAAGCAAACTGAGAAAGAGAAAGGTGGTATTTAAAAGCATTGAATGTTTTCCATTTTTATTTCTTTAAAAAAAAAAACAACACGTAACCATACCTAGAATAGAAATTTTGTACTGAATCAAAGGATTCCCATTTGCTCAACATCAAGGGAGAGCTTTGTTTTTTAAGCGAAAACATTTCTTGCTTTTTATACCTAAGATTTTAATAAAGGGCACAACATTTGGAAATGTATTTGGTTCTATTGAAAAGAACAAAGACCTCTCTTTTTTTTTTTTTTAAGAAGTTGTCTCTTAACTACAAAGAGGGAGGTTTTGTTATAAACATGGACTGAAATGAGATGGACTTCAGTTTTTCTTCAACTTTCTGTTTATGTGATTCTTTATGTGACCTTAGACAACCAGTTTTCCCCTTCTCTGTGGATTAGGTCAAATGCCTGAAAAAAATGGGCAACTATTTGAAGACCCCTTGCTCAGCATTAACTACATGAGCCAGCATTAGTCAAGTGGGTCCCCTAAGGCACAAGACTCACAGAGACCTGGGCTTACATCCTTGCTCACGGCTCAGGAACTTGTGACCTTGAGCTAAGCCCTTCACTTTTCTAACACTCACATGTGGGCTCAGTCATATCTGACTCTTTGCAACCCCATGGACCATAACCCGCAAGGCTCCCCTGTCCGTGAAATTTCCCAGACAAGAATACTGGAGTGGGTTGCCATTTCCTCCTCCAGGGGATCTTCTCGAGCCACGGATCAAATCTGCGTCTCCTGCAGTGGCATGCAGATTCCATACCACTATGCCACTTGGTAAGCCCAAAACTCACATACATCATCTGTAACACAGGACTTGTGATGGCTTTATGCCTTCTTCCACACTGGATTTCAGGGAGAATCAAAAGAAATAAGAGATATGAACATGCTATGGAAACTCCAAAATTGAGAGGTTATAATTGCATTGCTCTCCTCTCTCATGAAGAAAGTTGCTGTTGTTGTTTGTGTGTGTGTATATGTGTGTGTGTGTGAATTTTTGCACTCTTAGAGTGTGGTTTCTCAGAACAGATAGTCTGTTTCTTAGCCATAGGAGATGTAGTGCTTCTGAAGCCCAAGAGAAAAACAGAGAGAGACTCTCATCAGCATGAAGTCTGGATATGGAAGAGTACGCTGCAGCTGCCAGTAATTTATAACTATTCTCCCGTTTTACAGATGAGGAAAGTGAAACTCAAATAAATGTTTCAAGTCAAGGACATACAATTCATAAGGAGCAAGATTCAACCTAAATTCAGGTCTTACGAATTTTTAGTCTGGTCTTCTTTTCACTGAAAGAATTCCAGAGGAAATTTGGGTTACATTTGAGTGCTAAAAGGATGAGACTGGGTATAAAACATTTTGGTCAGTTTCACTTTGAAAGGTAAACTGTGAAAAGAGAACACATTCCTATTTCAAGGACCACTTGAGGTTGTATATCTTAACTACAGAAACACAGAGTTAGAACTGAGCATGAGGAAAAGGGGAAACCAGTGGCCTCTAATATTTTTTTTCCTCAGAAAAGAAATGATTATCCCTGATAAACAAACAAAAAAAGATGACTGTTAGCGGAAGTGAGGAAATCATGGTTCTGTTTTCTGGCTTTCAGCGACATTTCATCAAGGAGATTTTTAACTGTATGGAAGCAAACACCTTACCTAAGATCACACAGCTGACCTCAGGCAGGAAAAACTACCTCAATTTTCACCTTAGGCCCGGATCTCCAATCTCAATGACGAAGCTGAGCCTGTGGCTGGGGGCTCCTCCTCAGTCTATGAGCAGCTAAACTGGATCTAAGTTAAACAGTGAATTTGATTCAGTTTCGCCTCAGTGGGTATGTATGATTCAACACTGCACAGAAAAGTAGTCAGAATGGATTGTTTTACCAGAACGGAATATTGACGAATTTCTCAGAGATCTTTGTGTACAAGAGGTAACCAAGTTTCTATGTCAACACACACCAGGAAAGAGGCAGCCTTGAGGGGGGAATGGCCCCAGCGCCATCTAGTGTACATGCAGTTGGAGTAAATGTTCTTGAAATGAGAAGTACTCACAAGTGCCATCTAGTGACTCCGGGAAAAAGTACTCCCAGGACCAGAGAATTTATTAATAGCTGGAGTCTTATCCTTTGTGAGCTAAAAGCTAAATAAAATTGATTTAATTGAAATCTCTCATAGATAGGAATTAAGTTTCATTTCCAATTGAAATGTATTAAAACATCTCCTTTGGGTTTTCTCTGAGAAAATAGCCTTATCAGACCTCCCCCTCCAAGTCCATCCTCCAAAATACAACCTTCTCCATTGAGCTCCCCAGGACTTTGCTCATGTCTTCCACCCTCTCTACTCACAACATAGACAGCAGCCAGATGAGCTTTTCTAAAAATATAATCCAAGTCATGTCATCACCCTGCTCAAAACTTTCCCTGAGTTTCTCACGTCACTCAAAGTACAAGTCAAATTCCTAACCAATCCTTATATCATTAGGGCCCCAATGACCTCTCTGAAATATCTGCCACACTTTCTCGCTTGCCCACTCAGTTCCAGCCATGCTGGTATTCTTACAATATCTGGAACACATCAGACATGCCTTAGATTTGTTGATCTTTTCCCTCTGCCTGGATGAATGTACTTAATGTACTCAGTCACCTAAGTTGTGTCCTACTCTTTGCAACCCCATGAACTGTAGCCCACCAGGCTCCTCTGTCCATGGGATTCTCCAGGCAAGAATACTGGAGTGGGTTGCCATGCCCTCCTCCAGGGGGTCTTCCTGATCCAGGGATCGAATCTGTGTCTCTTGCATCTTCTGCATTGGCAGGTGGGTTCTCTACCACTAGTGCCACCTGAGAAGCCCAAATGTACTTAATATGTGAAATAAAATTAAATTGGGAAAGACTGGCTTTCAGAAAATGGAGATGGTATAGTATAGTGGTTAAGAGCATGGGCATGGGTGTCAAACACACCTTGTTTAAGTCATGGACCCACCCCACACTAGCTATGTGACTTTGAATAATTATTCAATCTCTCTGATCCTCAGTTTCCACCTCTGAAAAAAAAGGATGATAATAAAAGCTATTATTATATTTAATATATAATATATTAAAAGCTATTAGAATGCTGTGGCAAGAATTGGCTGCTAAAAGGCTTGTTCCTAGCAGAGGCCAGGCACATAGAAGAAGTTCCTTAAATATTGCCTTACTGCTGTTATTAAGATGGAAAAATGCAGGCTGATGATGGTTTAGTCAGATGGTGCTTTACTGGCATGAAGGATTGGACCCAACGTGTATTTCAAAGAATGTAGCCAAAGCTGCTCAGTCTGAGACCCTGCACATTCACAGGAAGACAGACACGGCCTGCCCTTCAAATCAGAGAGGGCATGAAGGAATCACAGCAAAACAGTAACCCTGCAGGACTCTATGGGGCCATCTTGGGACAGGCCTTCCCTGTATGCTCTGCTTTAACTCCTCTCTGAGGCACCAGGATAATACTATTTGAAGCAAATTTCCTCTGTTGTTTTGCAAATGTGAAAACCCCCCACCAAAGGGAAGATGTTAACTACTGGATTGCCAGGAGCCCACAGCCCCTGGCCTCCTGGACCCTAAGGAGGCTTATACCCTGTGACATCGCCCTGTTCCCTCACCATCAGCCAAACAGAATTGTGCTTGATCTGATTGGTTACCCTGAGACACACCCCCCCTCACTTGGTGACTCTGACATTTCCGTTTGTTTGGCCTCACTGTATGTCAGGCACACGAACTTGTGTTAACTAAACCAGGTGGCCAAAGATCTCACCAAGCAGGAATGCTGGGCCCACATTCTCATCATGAAAGATAAACAGAATGTTTAAATGGTTACTCTTATCTCAAGACACAGAAGGATGGGAGAGGGAGATGTGGCTTAGCAACAGCACACACAGAGACGACAGGAATGCTAGTTATCTGCAAGTTCAGTAGAAACTAGGAGGGCAGCGGGACTGCCAGAGGGTTCATCTGCTTCTGGAGTGCATGAGCAAGAGCACCAGGCTCAGAACAAGAGCTAGGCTGGCTCCATCCTCCCTGGACAGCTGAAGCAGTGGGCTCATTTCAGGACAGCACCCTTTAAGGGGACACACCTAAAGAGAGTAGTGACTCAGATGGGGAAGGAATGACAGACACGGGAAACAGTTCACAGGCCTTGGGATGTTTAAGCTGAAAGTGTGCAGACCTGAGAGCACTGCCTTCAAATCCATGCAGGGCTGTCATGTGAGACAAGAAACAAACTTAATTGCTCTCCTTTTTCTGGACAGCTTCACTCAACAAATCCCACGGACTTAGAAAAGTCCCAGGGAGACAGATTCAGACTTGAACAAGGAAACCTCCCATTTAAAATTGCTTCTGTACGTGGAGTTGCTTTGTGATATAGTCAGTGCCTTATCACCAGAGACTGGCCAGGAGACCTTGGCATGGAGAATACTGCAGATGCTGTCCAAGCCTTCTGGCAAAGTTGAGCTAATCACAAAGCTTCGAATCCTGAGAGTCTAGGAGATGGCTGACAAGGAACCAGACAATCTTAATCTAGAGATGCCAGAGTTGGGTATGGCTAGAAAGTGAGAGAGGCAGAGAAGTCAAGCAAAGACTTAGAAATGCAGCAAGAAAATGAGAGAAGTTTGAGGTGCAAGGGGTTTGTTGCTAAGCAGAGTAGGAGACAAGACATGATGTCAGCATTGTTTGAGTCTTCAAGTCTCCTCTTTGTCAGTAAGGATCAGGGCCCAGAGCCTTTCCCTGGGTGAAATCTGGACTCCCAGGTAGCCAACCTGAGTCAGTTTTCTCTGTTTTACATGTGGCAGAGGATGAGATGGTTAGATAGCATCACTGACTCAATAGACATGAATTTGAACAAACTCTGGGAGATAGTGGAGGACAGAAGAGTCTGGCTTGCTGCAGTCCCCAGGGTTGCAAAGAGTCAGACACAACTTAGCCGCTGATCAACAGCAACAATGCCCAATCCATTTCCAAGTTGGCAAATTCATAACTTACAAAACTTCAAAACTTCATAACTTCAAAACTTGTGTTTTGGTCTTTGCTCTTCAGTTCTGGTTAGTTGTTCAGCCTGGGAAGGTCCCAAGAGGCAGTGAGGCTCACACTTGATGGGAGGCTGTAAATCATCCAAGTGAATGGGGTAGGAAGGAGGTCCCAGCAGAGAGGGAACCAGCAGCTAAAGTTCGAGCACTTCCACAAGTATAGAGCGTCTCAGGCTGCTATAGCAAAGTACTGTAGACGGGGTGGCTTAAACAATGTTTATTTCACACAGTTCTGGAGGCTGAGAAGTCTAAGATCAAGGTGCTAAGAGATCCAGTGTCTGGTGAACAACCACTTTCTGGCCTGTAGATGGCCAGATTCTTTTTTCACAAGGCAGGCAGACATCTCTCTAGTGTCTCCTCTTATAAAGGGATCCATCCCACTCCTAGGGACTCCACCCTCATGACCTAACTACCTCCCAAAGGCCCCACCTCCAATACCATCATATGTGGGCTGAAAAGTTCAACCTAAGATTTTTGGGAGGACACACACTTACAGTTCATAACACAGAGCATAAAGCACAAGGCAGGGGAGATGCTCAAGATGAGGAGATGCCTACAGAGCAGATCTAATCGAACGATGAGACATAAATGTTAGCATTAAACCAAAAAATCTTGTCTTTTAATGTGGATAGCTACAATGGCCATAGCTTAAAATAAATAGATGTTGACATTGAAATCACCTGGGCGATTTGAAAGGGAACAAATCTATCCCTCCTGGTTTGGCATCTTGTGAAGGGGCAAGGTTTGCTGATCATGGCACAAAAATCAGTAAGCATTGGACCATTTTTCATGGGTTTGTTTACAAGGCCCACTTTTTATCCAATGACCCTAGAAGGCCAAAATATTATGAGCTTGGAAAGTGTCCATTGATCTTATGAGCTAAACGTTGTTGAGATGTAACCACTTAGGACTGAGGTGACTCGTGGCCCCTCATTGTGTTTGTTAGAGTAGATTAGCATCTGTCTCTCTCCTGAAGTAGCACAGGAAATGGATGTTCAGTAATAACCAGAGACACGGCTTCATGATATCCACTTAGCCCCAATAAGCAGAGGCACATGATGGGAAGATTTTAAACTGTGAGCTTTGACATGTTCGGACTCAATCACAACTTTGCTGTGAGACTTCTGAGCCCCAGAGCATCCATCAGACAAGTGTGAATGCTGCACACAGCTAAGCAGCCAGTTCAGGCTCTCTCCCTCTCTTTGACCTAGTTTCCTAGGTCTCATCTAACAACAAACTCCTTTTTATCATGATCAGTGTGGGTGAGAACACCCGAAACACGAAGCTAAGTTTTTGGACACATGGGCATGACTCCTTGCTTTAAGACAAGCAAATATAGTATGGATGACCCCAAACTGCCCACCCAAAATATATAGTTTTTAAAAAATTCATTAGCTTTGCAAAAAATATATACAACAGGCTCTCTGCAGTTAAATTATGACCAATCTATACATATTTGCAGAATATGCATAACTAAGTTTATTACATAAAAGGAGGTACACCTGCAGAAAGCAATTAAACAGTGGCCCTGGAGGAGAAAAGGGAAGCATTCATTCTTGTTAGCTGAAATTTCAGGGTAGTTCCACTTTGCAAATGTAAAGCCCCTAGGTCGCACAGAGCCCTGGCCAGAATTAGGGGTACATGACATAAGGGAGAGTTTAGAAAACATCTATTATATTATATATTGGTTCAGTCCAATTCAGTTCAGTTGAGTCGCTCAGCCATGTCTGACTCTTTGCAATGCCAGGGACTATAGCACACCAGGCCTCCCTGTCCATGACCAGCTCCCGGGGTTTACCCAAACTCATGTCCATCGAGTCGGTGATGCCATCCAACCATCTCATCCTCTGTCATCCTCTTCTACTCCTGACCTCAATCTTTCCCAGCATCAGGGTCTTTTTCAATGAGTCAGCCCTTCGCATCAGGTGGCCAGAATATTGGAGTTTCAGCTTCAACATCATTCCTTCCAATGAACACTCAGGAATGATCTCCTTTAGGATGGACTGGTTGGATCTCCCTGGAGTCCAAGGGACTCTCAAGAGACTTAACCAACACCACAGTTCAAAATCATCAATTCTTCAGCGCTCAGCTTTCTTTGCAGTCCAACTCTCAAATCCATACATGACTACTGGAGAAATCATGGCCTTGACTAGAGGGACCTCTGTTGGCAAAGTAATGTCTCTGCTTTTTACTATGCTGTCTAAGTTGGTCATAGCTTTTCTTCCAAGGAGCAAGCGTCTTTTAATTTCATGGCTGCAGTCACCATCTGCAGTGATTTTGGTGCCCAAAAAAATAAAGTCTGCCACCGTTTCTACTATTTCTTCATCTATTTGCCATCAAGTGATGGGAATGGATGCCATAATCTTAGTTTTCTGAATGTTGAGCTTTAAGCCAACTTTTTCACTCTCCTCTTTCAATTTCATCAAGAGGCTCATTAGTTCTTCTTCACTTTCTGCCATAGGGGTGGTGTCATCTGCATATCTCAGGTTATTGATATTTCTCCCACCAATCTTCATTCCAGCTTGTGCTTCATCCAGCTGGGCATTTTGCATGATGTATTCCGCATATAAGTTAAATAAGCAGGGTGACAATATACAGCCTTGACGTACTCCATTTCCTATTTGGAAACAGTCTGCTGTTCCATGTCCAGTTCTAACTCTTGCTTCCTGAACTGCATACAGATTTCTCAAGAGGCAGGTCAGGTGGTCTGGTATTCTATCTCTTGAAGAATTTTCCACAGTTTGTTGTGATCCACACAAAGGCTTTGGCATAGTCAATATAGCAGAAGTTGATGGTTTTCTGGAACTCTCTTGCTTTTTCGATGATCCAGCAGATGTTGGCAATTTGATCTCTGGTTCCTCTGCCTTTTCTAAAACCAGCTTGAACATCTGGAAGTTCACAGTTCACGTATTGTTGAAGCCTGGCTTGGAGAAGTTTGAGAATTACTTTACTAGCGTGTGAGATGAGTGCAATTGTGCGGTAGTTTGAGCATTAAAACTAGATAGAAAGATGAACAAGACACAACCTTGGCTGCTGTAGCACTCATGACATGGATAAAATAAGAATGTCAACAACACTTACACCACGAGGCCAGTAAAGAGCTTTCATGTTATACCTTGAGTAATAAAGAGGCATTGAAGTCCTTTAAGCAGAGCAGTGATGACATCAAGGTTTCATTTTAGAGAGATCACTCCTCAGTGTGAATAATGGTCTGTAGGAATAGCAAGAACGTGAATACAGAGACCCATTAGAAGGTGTTGCAGCGGGCCACAGGTACAAGAATGCTGGTCTAGACCAGCGCAATGGAGATCAAAAGTAAGTCATGCTAATGATGTCATGCATGCAAAACCCATCTGATCTTGCAGACTTGATCCAGAAGACAACTATGCTTGAGAAGGAAAACAGGTCTCTCAGCTGAGCATGTAGGCACCTGGGGAAATGGGATGGCTATCAACAGACACTGAAGCAGAGAAAGCAGCACAAATTGAGGATGTAGCAGAAGGTGATGAGAGGGCTTGCAGATGTTTCCCTGGATTTTTTTTCACGGAATAGATATTGATTCTAGCCTGAGTTTTCATAATGTTAAGTAAGCAATCTGTTTACAGAATCTTCTGGCCAATTTAGTGGAAAGAGATCATCAGTTCAGGTTACCTGAAATATGTAGAATTACACATGAATGAGTTGGGAAGATAATTACATCTGAGAAAGTGGATATTCTTCTGGTCAACGTCCTCAGATGCTTAGGAGTCCAAGAACTGGGAACTGGGTTCAAAGATCAGTAAAATAAAAGATTCTTCCCATGGTCACCTTTCAGAAAAGTATCAAAAGATACTTTAACAGGACCAAGACTCAATCCTAATGACTTCCTTTCACGACAGCTGAACTATATTGTCTTTTCACACAGAAAATCTAGAGACCAGATAGACGAGGGTAAAATCCACAGAACTTGCCAATTTCTGAACAGCACAAGAAAGGGAAAAGATTTTAAATACTGGGTCTTCAAGACACTATTCTCCTCACACTTTCATACCTCTGACTCCTCAGAAAGCATACTAAAGGCCACCTCCATGGTTAAATGCAAAACAGTCCTCATGACTGCATTCAAAGATGATTTGTCAGATGACAAAATTCCCACTGTCTGTTTTATCTTGATATCCATTCTGACAGAGACTTGAATATGTAGGTTAAAGTTCCAGGAAATGATAAGTAGCTTCAAAATCATGGAGTGATGTAATACTAATCCACTGATTCATTCACACATTCATCTGGGAAAGCGTGTTACCCCAGCGACCTCAGGCTTTGTCATCAGACAGACATAACTTAGGCATATCTACCTCCTGGTTTTGCGACATCAGCCAAGATAGTTCCTTGTACCCTAATTTCCTCATTTGGTAAATGGAGGTGATACAGATACAGAAGATTGAGCTTCCCCGGTGGCTCAGTGGTAAAGAATCTTCCGCCAGTGCAGGGGACATGGGTTTGATCCCTGGTCCAGGAAGTTCCCACATGCTGTGGAGCAACTAAGCCGGTGTACCACAACTGCAGAGCCCACATGCTGCAACCACTGAAGTCCGCAGGCCCTAGAGCCTGTGCCCCACAACAAGAGAAGCCACAGCAATAAGAAGCCACACACCACAACTAGAGAGTAGCCTCTGCTCACCGCAACTAGAGAAATGTCCGCACAGCAACAAAAACCCAGGGCAGCCAAAAATAAATAATTAAATTAAATTACTTTTAAAAATACACAAGATTAAATGAGAGACTGCACGTAAATCATTTAGTGTGGTACCTGGCACAGAGTAGACAGGCAATGACTAGTGGGCTTAACTCTCATTCAATAAATGTTTTCAGAGCATATGCCACGTGTAAGACAATTCACTGCATGGTGTGGAGAAGTGAAGAGATCCCTGCTCTCCAAAAGCCTGTAACTGGAAACTGGAATTGTAATAAAGAAGGCCCATGAGGCTTTGTTAATAAGGCAGCCATATTTATGTTGACTCGGCTTTATTTTCCCACCAATACTGCTGAACACATTATGCCTTCTCTAGGACAGCAATTCTTACTCTGGATTTTTACATTCTAATCACTACCACATGATTCAGGAGAAAAAGAGATTTTAGAAGAAAAATAAAATATTAGTGAGTTAGTCATCTTCATCTATCCCCAAGAAATAGCATGGTACATTTATACACTTTGAAATGTAAGACTCGTGTCATTAACATAAAACGCGTTTTGAGAAGCCCTCTTCTATGAGCAATTACTGCAGCACTTGTAGAATGACTTTGGTGCTTAATTTTTTTAAATAAATGTACATGTGTCCAACTGAGTGAAACAGGTACAAGACATCTCAAACCACTTACAAAACTGAGATCTGATTCTTGGAGAATATATATGAATAATGAGTTTAGATTTTGCCTTAAAGCTCCCAAAACAAACATTTCCAAGGGAGGCCATCTTACACTTCAACTATGAAATAAAGAGACATATTCAGAGGAGAGAAAACTCTATTTCCAGACAATCAAGTTCCATGCAAAAGAAAAAAGAAAAAAAAACTCATTTGCTTAAATCAAATGTTTTCAAATAATTGGGTTTTTCATTCTTTCAACTTGTGGGAATAAAGTCAATTTATTGGTGGAAATATCATAATAATTTGCTGGTTTCTAAATATAATGTCCAGGTGGTATTTCTCCAAAATGTGCAGAGAAAAACAATCACTCAACACAGAAGAAGCTTTCTGCCATAACTTGATCTTGCATTCTCACAGATTGAAAGGGTTTGTTAGTGGTGTTCAGGTTTTAGTTTTGTATATGTTAGAAACTTCTTGTATTTTCTAATCAAGCTATGCTGCAGTCAGATTGGTTGCAGATCTACTCCCAAATGACTGCTCATTAATATAAATTATTTTGTGCCTAAGACTATCCTGGTGCATATAATTTTAAACGTAATCTTCTAATCACTTCCTAGTTACATGCTAACAGGTGCAGATTCTCATTGGAGGGAAGGTTCAAACTGATATGACAGAGTCAGTTTAAAAACAGAGTACAGTCCTAAAGACATAAATTGAGTCTTCACCATAGACTATGAAAAGTAGCAGAAGTGTTCAGTGTCCAGAGCACCTTCTTGAATTTTGAAGGTTTGAAAATAATAACACTGAACCTGAAACTTTCCACTCCACTGAGTTAACCAAAAGCTTATTTCATGCATTAAGCCATTAGTCTGTATTTTATAATGCAATTTTAAACCAGGTTCCAGGGCAGTCCTAAGACGGAGGAGGAATAGGATGGGGGGACCACTTTCTCCTCCACAAATTCAGCAAAAGATCATTTGAACACTGAGCAAATTCTGCAAAACAACTTCTGAATGCTGGTGGAGGACACCAGGCACCCAGAAAGGCAGCCCATGGTCTTTGAAAGGAGGTAGGACAAAATATAAAAGATAAAAAGAGAGACAAAAGACTCGGACAGAGACCCGTCCCGGGGAGGGAGTCGTGAAGGAGAAGTTTCCGAACACCAGGAAACCCTCTAACAGCTGGTCTGTGGGGAGTTTTGAATCTCAGAGGGCAACATAACCAGGAGGAAAAAAAAAAAAAAAAACACAGACTATGCGCCTAACTGCAACTCCCAGCAGAGAAGTAGCCCAGATGCTCACGACCGCCATCAGCCAGTGGGCGCTGAACAGGGAGGCATGGGCTGCATTGCTTAGGGTAAAGACTGGGCCTGAATGCCCTGAGGACAATCTGAGGGAGCTAACGTGAGATAGCAACCAAAACTGTGGGATAGCCAGAGAGAGAGGGGGGAAAAAAAGAGAGAGAGAACTTTCCCATGAAAAGCTCTAAGGTACAGCTTGGCTCGCTCACAGAACAAAGGACTGAGTGACTACCAGAGGAGAGCTAGCCAGTTGCTGACCGGCCCCTCCCCCCGCCGGAGGAAGAGAGGCAGACGGGCGACAGCCAGAGCCAGAAGGTGAGAAGCAATCTCGGCCCCAGAGATGGCATCCTCCACCAAACTGTGAGCAGGCTCCCAGTTGCTAACCAAGTCTTCCTGGGATCCTGGACAGTTGACATCCACCAGTAGAGTCACAGCTTCCCAGAGGAGAAACACGGCACATCTGAGAAGGTGCTCTCACTGTGCACCCAGGAAACCGAGCAGCTGGGACCAGGGAGGTGATAAGATGCACCGCCCACCTGGGAGAGTGCACTCGCCAAGCACCTGGTCACCTGAGCTGCTCAGACCAGGGAAGGACACAAAACGCAGGCCCAACCAAGACTATGCCTTTGTGCAGTACCTGAGAACCTGAACCTGAGCTGCTTAGTCCTGGGAAATGCATGCAACCCAGGGCCCGCTTTAGACAGTTCCCCTGCAGAGCCACCTGGAGCCTGAGCAGTGTAGACTGGGAAAGCACACACGCTGTGAGCGGGGGCAAAAACACTGTGGTCCATTCACTGAGAGCACTCCCCACACACGCCAGTGATATTTGTTTGTAGTGTTCCTCCCTCCCCACAGCACAACTGAACAAGTGAGCCTAAATAAGTGACTACCTTTGCCCCCTTGTGTCAGGGTGGAAATTAGACACTGAAGAGACGTGCAAACAGAGGAAGCCAAAATAAAATAAGAAGAGGGAACCGCTTTGGAAGTGACATGTGCAACAGATTAAAACCCTGTAGTTAGCACTGACTACATTGGAAGGGGACAATAGACCTTGAGAAGTATAAGCTGGAACAAGGAACTATCTGAAACTGAACTGACCCCACACTGCCTTCAACAGCTCCAGAGAAATTCCTAGATATATTTTACTATTACCATTTATAATTTTTTTAATTTCTTTTTATTTTTAAGTTCTTTATTACTCTTTAATTTTCATTCTTATAACTTACTATTACCTTGCAAAAAAAGACCCTATTGTAAAGCAAATTTCATAATTTTTTTTATAATTTTTGTGATTATATATATTTTTTAATATTGTGTTTTTTTGAGAGTCTAACCTCCACTCTAGATTTTTAATCTTTGCTTTTTGGTATTTGTTATCAATTGTGAACCTTTAAGAAACCAATTATCAGTACCCATTTTTACCTAAGAGTGTGATTACTGGCTTGATTGCTCTCTCCCCTTTTTGACGCTGCTTTTTCTCCCTGAGGTCACCTCTATCTCCTCCCTCCCCCTACTCTTCTCTACCCAACTCTGTGAATCTCTTAAGGTGTTCTGGGCTATGGAGAACAATTAGGGAACTGATTAATGGCTACATCTGTCTCTCTCCTCTTGACTCCCCCTTTTCTCCTCCTGGTCACCTCTACCTGCTCCCTCCCCCTTCTCTCTCTATGTAACTCCATGAACCTCTCTGAGGGTTCCAGACTGTGGAGAACAAATAGGGAATTGATCATTGGTTAGATTGCTCTCTCCACTTTTGATTCCCCCTTTTCTCTTCCTGGTCATCTCCATCTTCCTCCTCCCCCTTCTCTTCTACATGTAACTGTGAACCTCTCTGGGTGCCTGTCACTGTGGAGAATCTTTTCACCATCTAGTTTAATGGTGAAATGTTTTATCATTGGTGCTGTATGGATGGAAAAGTCTTGAGGCTACTGTAAGAATAAGACTGAAAGCCAGAGGCAGTAGAGTTAAATCCAAACCTTGAGTACTCCAGATAATCCCTGACTCCAGGGAACATTAATCGACAAGAGCTCACCCAAAAGCCTCCACAACTACACTGAAACCAAGCTCCATCCAAGAGCCAACAAGTTTCAGAGCAAGACATACCAAGCTAATTCTCCAACAATGCAGGAACATAGCCCTGAGCATTAAAATATAGGCAATCAAAAGTCACACGAAAACCATAGACATCTCAAAACTCCCTCCTGGACACTTCATTGCACTCCAGAGAGAAGAGATCCAGCTCCACCCACCAGAACACTGACACAAGCTTCCCTAACCAGGAAACCTTGACTACCCACTCGTCCAACCCCACCCACAGGGGGGAACCTCCACAATAAAGAGGAACCACAAACTTCCAGCACACAGAAAGGCCACCCCAAACACAGCAATCTAAACAAGATGAAAAGGCAGATAAATATTCAGCAGCTAAAGGAACATTATAAATGCCCACCAAACCAAACAAAAGAGGAGGAGATAGGGAATCTACCTGAAAAAGAATTCAGAATAATGATAGTAAAAATGATCCAAAATCTTGAAAAATAAATGGAGTTACAGATCATGAGACAAGGATTGAGAAGATGCAAGAAATGTTTAACAAGGACCTAGAAGAAATTTTAAAAAGGTCAGTCAGTAATGAATAATGCAATAACTGAGATTAAAAACACTCTGGAGGGAGCCAACAGTAGAATAACTGAGGCAGAAGATAGGATAAGTGAGGTGGAAGATAGAATGGTGGAAATAAATGAAGCAGAGAGGAAAAAAGAAAAAAAGAATTAAAAGAAATGAGGACAAACTTAGAGAACTCTGGGACAATGATAAAAGCCCCACATTCAGATCATAAGAGCCCCGGAAGAAGAAGACAAAAAGAAAGGCCATGAGAAAATACTTTAAGAGAAAATAGATGAAAACGTCCCTAAAATGGGGAAGGAAATAGCCACCCAAGTCCAAGAAATCCAGAGAGTCCCAAACAGGATATAACCAAGGTGAAACACCCTGAGACACATTAATCAAATTAACGAAGATCAAACACAAAGAACAAATATTAAAAGCAGCAAGGGAAAAACAACAAATAACCCACAAGGGGATTCCCATAAGGCTAACAGCTGATCTTTCAATAGAAACACTTCAGGCCAGAAGGGCATGGCAAGACATACTTAAAGTAATGGAAGAGGAAAACCTACAACCCAGATTACTGCACCCAGCAAGGATCTCATTTAAATATGAAGGAGAAATCAAAAGCTTTATAGACAAGTAAAAGCTCAGAGAATTCAGTACCACCAAACCAGCTCTTCAACAAATGCTAAAGAGTCTTCTCTAGACAGGAAACACAGAAAAGGTGTATAAACTCGAACCCAAAACAACAAAGTAAATGGCAACAGGATCATACTTATCAATAATTACCTTAAATGTAAATGGGTTGAATGCCCCAACCAAAAGACAAGGACTGGCTGAATGGATACAAAAACAAGACCCCTATACATGCTGTCTACAAGAGACCCACCTCAAAACAAGGGACACATACAGACGGAAAGTGAAGGGCTGGAAATAGATATTTCACACAAATGAAGACAAAAAGAAAGCAGGAGTAGCAATAGTCATATCAGATAAAATAGACTTTGAAATAAAGGCTGTGAAAAGAGACAAAGAAGGATACTACATAATGATCAAAGGATCAATCCAAAAAGAATATATAACAATTATAAATATATATGCAACCAACATAGGAGCACCACAATATGTAAGGCAAATGCTATCAAGTATGAAAGGGGAAATTAACAGTAATACAAACTAGTGGGAGACTTTAATACCCCATTCACACCTATGGATAGATAAACTAAACAGAAAATTAGCAAGGAAACACAAACTTTAAATGATACAATGGACCAGTTAGACCTAATTGATATATATATAGGACATTTCACCCCAAAACAATGAATTTCACCTTTTTCTCAAGTGCACACGGAAACTTCTCCAGGATAAATCACATCCTGGGCCATAAAAATAGCCTTGGTGATGGACAGGGAGGCCTGGCGTGCTGCAATTCATGGGGTCACAGAGAGTCGGACATGACTGAGCAACTGAACTGAAATGAAATTCAAAATATTTGAAATCACTCCAAGCATCTTTTCTGATCAAAATGCAGTAAGTCAACTACAGGAAGAAAACTATTAAAAATACAAACATGTGCAGGCTAAACAACAGACTTCTGAAAATCCAACAAATCACAGAAGAAATCAAAAAAGAAACCAAAGTATGCATAGAAATGAATGAAAATGAAAAAAAAAAAAACAACCCAAAACCTATGGGATTCAGTAAAAGCAGTGCTAAGGGAAAGGTTCATAGCAATTTCAAGCTTACCTCAAGACACAAGAGAGAAATCAAATAAATAACCTAACTCTACACCTGAAGCAACTAGAAAAAGAAGAAATGAAGAAGGGTTAGTAGAAGGAAAGAAATCATAAAAGTTAGGGCAGAAACAAATGCAAAAAAAAACCAAAGGAGACCATAGCAAAAATCAACAAAGCTAGAAGCTGGTTCTTTGAGAAGATGAATAAAATTGACAAACCATTAGCCAGACTCATCAAGAAACAAAGGGAGAAGAATCAAATCAACAAAATTAGAAATGAAAATGGAGAAATCACAACAGACAACAGGGAAATATAAAGGATTGTTAGAGACTATATGCCAATAAAATGGACAACTTGGAAGAAATGGACAGTTTCTTAGAAAAGTATAACTTTCCAAAATTGAACCAGGAAGAAACAGAAATCTTAAAAGACCCATGGCAGCACGGAAAAAAAACTGTAATCAGAAATATTCCAGCAAACAAATGCCCAGGACCAGACGGCTTCACAGCTGAATTCTACCAAAAATTTAGCAAAGAGCTAACACCTATCCTACTCAATCTCTTCTAGAAAACTGCAGAGTAAGGTAAACTTCCAAACTCATTCTATGAGGGCACCATCACCCTAATACCAAAACCAGACAAAGAAGCCACAAAAAAAGAAAACTACAGGCCAATATCACTGATGAACATAGATGCAAATATCCTCAACAAAATTCTAACAAACAGGATCCAACAATATATTAAAAAGATCATACATCATGACCAAGTGGGCTTTATTCCAGGGATGCAAGGAATCTTCAACACTCACAAATCAATCATTGTGATACACCACATTAACAAATTGAAAGACAAAAACCATATGATTATCTCAACAGATGCAGAGAAAGCCTTTGACAAAATTCAACATCCATTTATGATAAAAATTCTCCAGAAAGCAGGCATAGAAGGAACATATGTCAACATAATAAAAGCCATATATGATAAACCAACAGTAAACATTATCCTCAATGCTGAAAAATTGAAAGCAGTTCCCCTACAGTCAGGAACAAGACAAGGGTGCCCACTCTCTTTACAACTATTCAACATAGTTTTCGAAGTTTTAGCCACAGCAATCAGAGAAGAAAAAGAAATGAAAGGAATCCAGATTGGAAAAGAAGTAAAACTCTCACTGCGTGCAGATGACATGATCCTCTACATAGTAAACCCTAAAGACACCACCAGAAAATTACTAGAGCTAATCAGTGAATATAGTAAAGTTGCAGGATATAAAATTAACACACAGAAATCCCTTGCATTCCTATACACTAACAATGAAAAAACAGAAAGTGATATTAAGGAAACAATTCCATTCACCCCTGCAATGAAAAGAATAAAATAGTTAGGTATATATCTACCTAAAGAAACAAAAGACCTTTATATAGAAAACTATAAAACACTGAGATTAATTCTCTGTCAGTTGCTTCGTTTGCTATTGTTCTCTCCCAGTCTGAAGGCTGTCTTTTCACCTTGCTTATAGTTTCCTTCATTATGCAAAAGCTTTTAAGTTTAATTAGGTCCCATTTGTTTATTTTTGCTTTTATTTCCATTACTCTGGGAGGTGGGTCGTAGAGGATCCTGCTATGATTTATGTCAGAGAGTGTTTTGCCTATGTGTTCCTCTAAGAGTTTTGTAGTTTCTGGTCTTACATTTAGATCTTTAATCCATTTTGAGTTTATTTATGTGTATGGTGAAAGACATCACAGATGACAGAAATAGATGGAGAAATATACCATGTTCATAGATTGGAAGAATCAATATAGTGAAAATGAGTATACTACCCAAAGCAATCTATAGATTCAATGCAATCCCTATCAAGCTACCAACAGTATTTTTCACAGAACTAGAACAAATCATTTCACAATTTGTATGGAAATACAAAAAACCTTGAACAGCCAAAGCAATCTTGGGAAAGAAGAATGGAACTGGAGGAATCAACCTGCCTGACTTCAGGCTCTACTACAAAGCCACAGTCATCAAGACAGTATGGTACTGGCACAAAGATAGAAATATAGATCAATGGAACAAAATAGAAAGCCCAGAGATAAATCCACACACCTATGGACACCTTATCTTTGACAAAGGAGGCAAGAATATACAATGGAGAAAAGAAAATCTCTTTAACAAGTGGTGCTGGGAAAACTGGTCAACCACTTTTAAAAGAATAAAACTAGAACACTTTCTAACACCATACACATAAATAAACTCAAAATGGATTAAAGATCTAAATGTAAGACCAGAAACTACAAAACTCTTAGAGGAACACATAGGCAAAACACTCTCTGACATAAATCATAGCAGGATCCTCTACGACCCACCTCCCAGAGTAATGGAAATAAAAGCAAAAATAAACAAATGGGACCTAATTAAACTTAAAAGCTTTTGCATAATGAAGGAAACTATAAGCAAGGTGAAAAGACAGCCTTCAGAATGGGAGAGAACAATAGCAAACGAAGCAACTGACAGAGAATTAATCTCAAAAATATACAAGCAGCTCCTGCAGCTCAATTCCAGGAAAATAAATGACCCAATCAAAAATAATGGGCCAAAGAACTAAGCAGACATTTCTCCAAAGAAGACATGCAGATGGCTAACAAACATATGAAAAGATGCTCAACGTCACTCATTATCAGAGAAATGCAAATCAAATGAGGTATGCAATGAGGTACCATCTCACACCAGTCAGAACGGCTGCTATCCAAAAGTCTACAAACAATAAATGCTGGAGAAGGTGTGGAGAAAAGGGAACCCTCTTAAACTGTTGGTGGGAATACAATCTAGTACAGCCATTATGGAGAACAGTGTGGAGATTCTTAAAAAAACTGGAAATAGAACTGCCATACAACCCAGCAATCCCACTGCTGGGCATACACACCAAGGAAACCAGAACTGAAAGAGACACGTGTACCCCAATGTTCATCGCAGCACTGTTTACAATAGCCAGGACATGGAAGCAACCTAGATGTCCATCGGCAGATGAATGGATAAGAAAGCCGTGGTACATATACACAATGGCATATTACTCAGCTATTAAAAAGAATGCATTTGAATCAGTTCTAATGAGGTGGGTGAAACTGGAGCCTATTATACAGGGTGAAATAAGTCAGAAAGAAAAACACCAATACAGTGTATTAATGCATATATATGGAATTTAGAAAGATGGTAATGATGACCCTATATGTGAGACTGAAAAAGAGACACAGATGTAAAGAACAGACTTTTGGACTCTGTGGGAGAAGGCGAGGGTGGGATGACTTGAGAGAATAGCATTGAAACCTGTATATTAACATATGTGAAACAGATTCCCAGTCTATGTTCTATGCATGAGACAGGGTGCTCAGGGCTGGTGCATTGGGATGACCCCGAGGGATAGGATGGGGAGGGATGTGGCACGGGGGTTCATGATGGGGAACACATGTACACCCATGGCTGATCATGTGAATGTATGGCAAAAACCACTACTATATTGTAAAGTAATTAGCCTTAAATTAAAATAAATTAATTAATTACAAAAATAAACTAGGTTCCAGTTAGCCTATTTCAGCACTCATTACTAGAATTATACATTCCACAGTGAGATTGGCCACATATTAAATCTTTCTGTGCTGTTTGCAGAACAATATTCTCTCTTACACTTTTCAAATGCCTTTTAGCCATGACATCATCCCTGTGACATAGTCAGCAGTAACAACTCACTCTGTTCTCTCTCCAGCACTGTGTTTCCTAAGATGCTAGTTTTAATTAGCCCCACAAATTCAAATGAGCAGGCAGCTCCCCACTATGCCAGCGCTCAAGGAGTTATATTTTTCTCATGATAGTTCAGATTTTCTTTTATCTCATGTGCCACAAAAACAAGTCATGAGTGCTCTGGACTAAAATGTCTCCCATAAAATAGAATGTTGAAATTTCAGGTAATGAATTCATGCTACTGAGTCTCTCTGTCTCAGACACAGCTTTTCCATTCATCACCTCTTGCAAGTTAAATAGAATGAGCAGTCCCTGGGCTGGAAAGATCCCCTGGAGGAGGGCATGGCAACCCCACTCCGGTATTCTTACCCGGAGAATCCCCATGGACAAAGGAGCCTGGTGGGCTATCATCCATGGTATCACAAAGAGTCAGACACAACTGAGCAACTAAACATACACACAAGTAAGGATCAGATTCAGTATTCAGATACCAATCTTGTGGGTAAAGTGTCAAATCTAGGACTTCTTCTAGCTTGTTTTCTGTCAGGTACCCTAGTCCTGATTTCAAAAAGCCTTTTGAGAAACAGAACTCTAAGATAGTAGAGATGGTTTCTAAAAAAGTGAAAGTCTCAGCCACTCAGTCATGTCTGACTCTTTGCGATGCTATAGACTCTGTAGCCTGCCAGGCTCCTCTGTCCGTGGGACTTTCCAGGTAAGACTACTGGAGTGGCTTACCATTTCCTCCTCCAGGTTTCTAAAAAGTCAGCACCAAATTGCTCTAATCTATCTATCCATCTTCTCCCTTCCTTCATCTCTTGTTCTCCAGCATCACCACCCACAGACACTACACAGTAAGAGTAATGTGTTCATATTCTTTCATTTTCAAAATGAGGTCCAATTCATAAAGGTGGGTCTGATGGTTTCTATCATTTTACATACATGAATAGTGAAAATCTTTGAAAAGTGAAATATTTGCATATATGTTTCCTCTGATTAAACTTTTTAGGAAAGAAAATGATGACTCGCTTTTAGTGGGAAAGGGGAGGGAATGGAGGGAATAGGGGAGGGAGTAGTATTACCATTTAAATTGTTTTAGTTCTGTTTCCTGAAAACATACCATGTTATATCAAGTGCTAAGAAGGTGTAAAGGACAAAGTAAATGAGGTCTGTGCTCTTAAGAAAGTACAATAAAACTGGAGTCACGATAGGGACACATGAAAAATCCCAAACCATATAATTCAAATAGGCATTTAGCTAACTGAATGTGACATACAGATATATATATGAGAGGGACTGGTTTCCTGGTATCAAAATATAGGAAACGTGAAGAGTTCAGAAACAGGTAAAGGCAGTGTGGAACCAAGGAGATGGCAGAGCATTTAAAACTAGTGGAATGCCTTTATCCTAGACCCCCTCCTTCTTCCCATTCCTAATGTTAGACATGGATCACAAATAAATGTCTCGTTTTGCAGTTTGATTAAAAACTGGTGGGATGCCTTGAGTGAAAGAAACAAACCCTGGAGAGGAAGCACACTAATGGTCTCTTAAATATAAGACACAAGCTCACATGTCACAGACACACACACCACAAAAATCAGGGTAGTTCCATTAAATGGGGGGCTCTGGACATAAGTTTGACAAACATTGTCTCAATTCAAACACATGACAAATCTATTAGGTCAGAGGAGGGGCTGGTAGCCAGTTCCCAAGGGAAAGGACAGAAGCAAAGTGATGATGATGAATTTAGGTATATCCAGAGGTTCAGAAGGATGTGCCAGAAGGAATTTGTTTGCTTGCTAGCCCCATGACACATTGAGGAGCTCTTGACTGACCAGGTTAAGAGGCCTGCCTCCTGGGAAGTCAGGGAGCAAAGGTAACCCCATCAACTTTCTAAGCAGGGACAGATGTGTATGTGAGAGAGTGAGGCCCAGGCTAGAACTAGTCACTCTTGGGAGCTCAGTGGGGGTCAGAGGAAAGAGATGATTTTGAGAGCCCTGTGGTCATGTGGCTCCTCAGGGACACTGTGTCAAGCCTCTTGGGATCATGTGTTTGCAACAAAGAAGAAATCCAAAGGACCATGTCACTCCTGATGACAGAAGCACTGAGATCATGACAGCGTGAAGCAGTGGTGCCTGTAGACAGACTCAAGAGAAACTATAGAGCTTCAGATCTACACCCTCACTCTCCCTTCCCTTCCCCTTTTCAGGGAGAGGGGCAGAGAAGAGGGATATTCTGGGAAGAGGGTATCCTGCATTTACATCCTCGATTCTCTCTTCTTCATGACTCTTTGAAGACCAACAGAACAGTTAAAAGTAACCCTAACAACATGCTGAACCTGGATAACACCCATGATGACATCTGATGTACAGTCACTTGGGAAGAAAATTCAGCTGTAGAAGTTCATTGGTTATATTGCCGGCCAGTTAGTTGACCTAGAACCCTGGAATTCGTAAACAGGTTTGCCTCTCCAAGGCAGTATGGATAAAAGAAGATTCCCTCATTGTCTGGGAGGTTGATAGGTGAGAGTGAGGGGGCGTTCAGTTTACCCAAGTGGGTTCTCTACCAAGTAGGAGAGGAACATCTGTGTGCAGCTCTGGGAGGGGTCAGCTCTTCCTGTCAATGTCATCGGGTTGAATACAATCCCTCACAATTCCTTCCTGATACTAAAGGGGCTTCACATCAGACTTGCATCAGAGTCCCAGTTTACCAAACTGCTGCCTACCTGCCCCCTGGCAGAGAAACCCTCACCAATCTCCTGCTGTGTGCTGATGCAGCATTACCCAAGATATCACAGCTGTAACATCAGATATCCTGAGAAAGTTCTTGACAGTAATAGTCTAAAAATGATACCCCAAGCTGTTTAAAGGTGAATGACCTAAATAGGATGGTTCTGACATATAGAAAATTCATAAAAAACAGAAAAAAATTAGTAAAAGTTTTATGAGGTATAAGTATGATTCAACTTATGCACAAAAATGTTTCAGGAACTGACAGATATGATATCTGAATTTTTAAGATCAATGTGCTCAGTCACTCAGTCATGGCCAACTCTTTGCGACCCCATGGACTGAAGCCCACTAGGCTCCTCTGACCATAGAATTTTTCCAGGCAAGAACACTGGAGTGGGTTGCCCTTTCCTTCTCAAGGGTTTAAATCATAAAGAAATATTTTAAAAGGAATAGTCCCCACTAAAATTCAAATTGGTTTTCTGAAAGATAAAAAAGGAACAATTCCATCATGCAGAGCAAAAATACAAGGAAATGGATCTAATGAATAAAAAATAAAAGACACTGAGGAAAAATCCAGGAAACCCAACATGATTACTAGGATCTCCTGGAAGAAAAGAGGAATAGTTAGAAGAGAAATAAATCATCAGTGGTATAACAGCAACAACTATCTTGAACTACAGAATGACTTAAGACTCAAAGAGCTTGCTGAGACCCAGGAGGGATAATGAAATAATGACATAGCTGGACCTATCCTGATTAAATTTCTGAACTACAAGTTTGAAAAAACACTCTTGAAAGCTGTTAATGAAAGTCAAGTTTTCTTGTTAAAGGAAGACAAACAGAGTAGCATCTAGCAACCCATGTGTGATTAGAAGCTAGAATACAATGCAGGAACATCTGCAAAAACTGTAGATAAAAAACTGTCACCTAGAATCATACGAGGCAACTTATAAGAAACACAAAAGGTGACTCTACACACGTACATCACCAGATGGTCAATACTGAAATCAGATTGATTATATTCTTTGCAGCTGAAGATGGAAAATCTCTATACAGACAGCAAAAATAAGACTGGGAGCTGATCGTGGCTCAAATCATGAACTTCTTATTGCCAAATTCAAACTTAAATTGAAGAAAGTAGGGAAAACCACTAGACCATTCAGGTATGACCTAAATAAAATCCTTTAAAATTATACAGTGGAAGTGACAAATAGATTCAAGGGATTAGATCTGATAGACAGAGTGCCTGAAGAACTATGGACAGAGGTTCCTGACATTGTACAGGAGGCAGGGATCAAGACCATCTCCAAGAAAAAGAAATGGAAAAAGGCAAAATGGTTGTCTGAGGAGGCCTTACAAATAGCTGAGAGAAGAAGAGAAGCTAAAGGCAAAAGAGTAAAGAAAAATACCCTTCTGAATGCAGGAAGAATAGCAAGGAGAGATAAGAAAGCCTTCCATAGTGATCAATGCAAAGAAACAGAGGGAAAAATACAATGGGAAAGATTACAGATCTCTTCAAGAAAATTAGAGATACCAAGGGAACACTTCATGCAAAGATGGGTACAATAAAGGACAGAAATGGTATGGACCTAACAGAAGCAGAAGATATTAAGAAGAGGTGGCAAGAATACACAGAAAAACTACACAAAAAAGATCATCATGACCCAGATAACCATGATGGTGTGATCACTCACCTAGAGCCAGACATCCTGGAATGTGAAATCAAGTGGGCCTTGGGAAGCATCACTATGAACAAAGGTAGTGGAGGTGATGGAATTCCAGTTAAGCTATTTCAAATCCTAAAAGCTGATGCTGTGAAAGGGCTGCACTCAATATGCCAGCAAATTTGGAAAATGCAGCAGTGGCCACAGAACTGGAAAAGGTCAGTTTTCATTCCAATCCTAAAGAAAGGTAATGCCAAAGAATGTTCAAACTACTGCACAGTTGCACTCATCTCACACGCTAGCAAAGTAATGCTCCAAATCCTCCAAGCCAAGCTTCAACAGTACATGAACCATGAACTTCCAGATGTTCAAGCTGGATTGTGAAAAGGCAGAAGAACCAGAGATCAAATTGCCAACATCCGTTGGATCATAGAAAAAGTAAGAGAGCTTCAGAAAACAATCTACTTCTGCTGTATTGACTATGCCAAAGCCTTTGACTGTGTGGATCACAACAAACTGTGGAAAATTCTTCAAGAGATGGGAATACCAGACCACCTGACCTGCCTCCTGAGAAATCTGTATGCAGGTCAAGAAGCAACAGTTAGAACCAGATGTGGAACAATGGACTGGGAAAACATTAGAAACATTATGTTTCTAATTAGAAACATAGAACATTCTAATTAGAAACATTAGAACATTATGAAACATTAACAGCTTTCTCTTTTCCAAATTGGGAAAGGAGTACATCAAGGCTGTATATTGTCACCCTGCTTATTTAACTTATATGCAGATTACATCATGCGAAATGTACTGATGTACTTCAGACAGGTTGGATGAAGCACAGGCTGGAATCAAGATTGCCGGGAGAAATATCAATAACTTCAGATATGCAGATGACACCACCCTGATAGCAGGAAGCAAAGAGGAACTAAAGAGCCTCTTGGTGAAAGTGAAAGAGGAGAGTGAAAAAACTGGCTTAAAACTCAACATTCAAAAAACTAAGATCATGGCATTCTGGCCCCATCAGTTCATGGCAAATAGATGGGGAAACAATGGAAACAGTGACAGACTTTATTTTCTTGGGCTCCAAAATCACTGCAGATGGTGACTGCAGTCATGAAATTAAAAGATGCTTACTCCTTGGAAGAAAAGCTATGGCCAACCTAGACAGTGTATTAAAAAGCAGAGACATTACTTTGCCAGCAAAGGTCCGTCCCATCAAAGCTATGGTTTTTCCAATAGTCAGGTATGGATGTGAGAATTGAACCATAAAAAAGCTGAGCACTGTTTAATTGATGCTTTTGTACTGTGGTGTCAGAGAAGACTCTTGAGAGTCCCTTGGACTGCAAGGAGATCCAATCAGTCCATCCCAAAGGAAATCAGTCCTGAATATTCTTTGGAAGGGCTGATGTTGAAGGTGAAACTCCAATACTTTGGCCACCTCATGCGAAGAGCTGACTCCCTGGAAAAGACCCTGATGCTGGGAAAGATTGAGGGCAGGAGGAGAAGGGGATGACAGAGGATGAGATGGCTGGATGGCATCACCGACTCGATGCGCATAAGTTTGAGCAATCTCCAGGAGTTGGTGATGGACAGGGAAGTCTGGCATGCTGCAGTCCATGGGGTCGCAAAGAGTTGGACACACCTGAGCAACTTAACTGAAGAGCCATATAATGACTTATATTTCACTTACATGAAAGACAAAAGAAGAGACATTTCAAGAGTTGCAAGGGTTGAGAAGGCAGTTTCTGAAAATTCACTCAAGGAATTATTCTATCTAAATGAAAATTAAATCAGAACAAAATTCTCCTGAACAAAGTACAAGAAACATTGATCACTGTTTGTTGAATGTATTGAACATTGGATCATATCATTTTTATAATTATGCCTAAATTAATGAAGAGGATGATACTAGAAATTAGGAAAAATATTCTGCTAGGGTTTTGATATAGAAGAGACATTCTCTAATTGAAAGTATGAAGAACCCCGAACTAAAATTCCAACCTCTCTCACCAAAATCCAAGTGATATAGGGTGAACTTGGGGAAAATTAGAGGATGTTCAGAAATAGGAAAGTAAAGGACTTCTAAAGGTGTTGATGGAAATGGGACGGTGGACAAGTAAATGACCTGGGAAGGAGAAAGCAAAGTTGTGTTCAAATTTGATATGTTGATAAACAAATGCAGATAAAATACTACACAAAACTGAGATTCCATTAAAAACAAGTGTCAAATTCAACTACATATAAATCAAAACCCTCTATGTGGAAAAAAGAAACACATAAAGACAAATAAATGGAGAAAAGACTAGCCGCTTACGTCACCCAAATTCGTAATTTCCTTAATAAATAAGTAGAAATTTTTAATCAATAGGAAAAGACTAATGATTCAAAGACAAAACAGGTAAAAGGATATGGACAGAAAATTCCCTCGGAAGATACCCAAGAAGACTGTTGACAATGGCTGCTTCCAGAGAAGGTAGCATGGTGGTGGCTGGGAAGCCGGAGGGAAGGATGAATTAATTTTTATTGTATACACTTGTGTACCTTTTGAATTTGGAGCATTGTACATTTATTTCCATATTAATATAGATTAAATATTGTGACCCAAAAAACCCCAGATTCCCTCATGTCACAATCCACTTGGGTGATATTCTTAGAGTTTTCCATACAAGCCTCAGGCCCCCTGCATCTTTATATCTTGTCTTCCACTAGGACCTCAAACTCCTCTACTGGGTCCTCTAAGTTTAGTTACCCCTTGAACAAAGAGAGAGAGAGAGGAAACATAGAGGATCATAGGGCACCTTTTAAAGGCAAGATTTTTAAGTGACATACATTGTTTCTGTCCACATTTTATTGTTCAGACCTACGGTATCCCATCTTGATAAGAGTGCTGGAAAATGTCATTTAGCTATTGACCCAGAAAGAGCAGACAGCTCGGATGAGGATCTACCCAGACTCTGCTCCAATTACCTATTTCCAAAAACTTGATATTTTTTAGAGACTAGAAAGAAAATAAATAAAAGAATATGTTAATTTATAGCAGGCAAAAGCAAATGAAAAGAGTGCCAACATATATATCAGTTGGAGGGTTACTTTAAGACCTAAAATATTAAATTGGACAGAGACAAATTTTGTAATGGTAAAATATGTAACCTGCAAAGTTGATAAAACTAGACTAAATCATTACATAACAAGCAGAATAGCAATCAAGTATATTAAGAAAAACTTTCTAGGAAGATAGCAGAATGAAAAAAGCCTAAAAGCATGGGTGGTATAGGAGTGGTAGGAGGCCATATCAAAAAACCTTATAAGAATATTTGAATGATATAAGTGTAAAGCTCATTTTAACACATATACAAATATGTATATACAGACACACACACACATTTATAAATGTACACAGACACACAAAGATTAGATATAGATAGATGCCCTACAAACAGTATCAACACACTCTTCACTTACATTATTGGAACATTAATAAAAAGTAATCATATACCTGGCCACAGTAAAATGTAATTCTGTATGTTTGCTCAGTCATGTATGATTCTTTTTGACCCCATGGACTGCAGCCCATCAGGCTCCTTAGTCCATGGAATTTTCCAGGCAGGAATACTGGAGTGGGTTGCCATTTCCTCCTCCAGGGGATCTTCTACTCAGGGATTGAACCCGTGTCTCTTTCATCTCCTGCACTGGCACACAGATTCTTTACCACTAGCATCACCTGGGAAGCCCAAAATGTAATTACAGCCTCTAATTTAAATATGATATAGTTCATATACTCTGACCACAATGCAATAAAAATAGAAATTAACAACTGAGAGATGATCCCATAACTTCACCACTTAAAAATGAAGGAAAACTCTGATAAACATTAAATTGCAGGAAAAATGTAAAGTTATAAATTTTCTAGAACTTTAACAAGAAAGAAAATACATCGTGTCAAAACCTATAACTAAAGCTGTATTCGGGAAACTTTATAGAGCTAAAAATATTTTGTTTAAAGTTAAGAGAAAGATTTAATATAAATGAACTAATTATTCAACTATAAAACTAGAAAAACAACAGAATGAACCAAAAAGGAAGAAAGTATCATTTCTTTTTAGATTCCATATATAAGGGATGTCATACGATATTTCTCCTTCTCTGTCTGACTTTCTTCACTCAGTATGACAATCTGTAGGTCCATCCATGCTGCTGTAAATGACATTATTTCATTCTTCTTAATGGTTGAGTAATATTCCATTGTATATATGATATAAATGAACTTGCAAAACAGAAAGAGACTCACAGATTTAGAGAATGGCCTTATGGTTGCCGGGGGAAGGGATAGTTAGAGAGTTCGGGATGGACATGCACACACTGCTATATTTTAAATGGATAACCAATGAGGTCCTACTGTATAGTACATGGAACTCTGCTCAGTGTTATGTGGCAGCCTGGATGGGAGGGGAGTCTGGGGGAGAATGGATACATGTGTATGTATGGCTGAATCGCTTCGCTGTTCATCTGAAACTATCACAACGTTGTGATCAGATGTACCCCAATACAAAAGTTTAAAAAGCATAAAAAAGTTTTAAAAAAAGGAAGAAGGTAGGTAGCAGAGATGATCTAAAATTGAGAAATCTAAAATTTCCATGTCTTTTATAAATGCATCCAGAACTGCTGAAGAGGTGTGCATGCAGGTTACCCTTAGGCACTTGTTGAACAAGAGGGAAAATATGGGAAGGGGTGTCCAGGTTACAAATATTTTGCTGGTGAGCCTTGAGTCAAAGACCACTGTTATGTAACATTCTTGTGACCATGAGATTGGGACCCAGAATACATGAAAGTACAACTTCAGTTCTCAAAGGTCAGATTTTCACTAGATGAGCTGCAACCATCCGTCACAATGGTATTCAAAATTCTTAGCTACTATGATTTAATGAATATGAGTCAAACACTCTCATCCCCTATAGGGACTGTTGGTAACTTGAGAGACAGGATCTCTCTGCTGTACTCCCATAGCAATTTGTATGCATCGCTGTCACAGTGTTTATTGTACTGCCTCATGAGTTATCTGCTTGTGTATGCTTTTTCCTTTGACTCCCTTAGGCACAGGGATCATGTCTTTTTCTTCTTGGAGCCCCCATCCCTCCCCAGAACCTTGATCAAGAAATATTTGACGAACATCTGAATAAATAAATGTACAGATACTAATCAAAGAGCCAAAGGGTACAAAAAATCAAAAAGACTCCTTTCATGCAGAGTGACCTAGATAATGAAAGCGCCATAGGCCCATTAAGCTACAGATGACAGGTACTCAAGTGACAGAACAACAGCAGGGAAAGAGCACATAGATCATGTAGGAAATCTAGGAACATTTGAACCAAGAGGCAACAGGGTTTTTCAAGACTATTCAAAGAGTTCAGAAATGATTTATTTTTTTTAAACCACTGTCAGCCTCCAACTCACATACTGCAATTTTAAGCTTCTGGAAAAATCACTAACAAGGCTGTTTGCTGAGTAGGCTACCCTTGTAGCAATCATTAGTTTCTTTTGCTCCTGGGGACACAGATAAAATCTGAGTCAAAAGAAAAGAAAAGAAAAACAAAGAGGAATTGTGAAGGTTGGGGTAAATGAATACTGGCTCACATGAGAGAGATGAAAAGATCCATTCACACATCACCCACACTATCCACATTCACACAGATTGAAAACTTGAGGAGAAAACTTGCCGTATTTAGTAGACAACTCTATTGTTACCTCACCTGTTCCATCCTATCCAAAGTTCCCACTGAACTTGCTTCCTAGCAAAGTCTAAACATCCAAGAGAGATGTGGCTGGTTTTAAGAGTAGACAAGAACTAATTGGATATAACAGGCATGTAAAGCCCTGAATGGATGTGGCCGAGGGTGAGCCTTTCTTCATTAACTTGCGGATGGGGGTACTTCTTTCTACAGGGTCACTAATCCTTACACCTGCTCCCCTGTAGCCAAGTGCAACACCAGAAGCTGACAGGACTGGATGACTTATGAAGGCTTTGAGGCTGAGAAGGAGCTTACATACTGTTCTTTTCTGAAGTTGGAGCTGGTGAAGTGGGGAGGAAATAGCTGAAGATGGCAGTTGTCTGTCACCAGTGACAATTCTACATAGATCCCCAACATGTTTAACCTGCTCTTGCATTCCTCCTTCTGTGCCTGATAACTTCTATTCATCCTTTGGTGCTCAGCTAGCTTACATATCCCTCTTCTAGGGAGTGGTCTTTCCGGACCACCTCGACTAGTGTCTTAGCACTATCTACTGCTGTCATATCTCATTATAACTGCTGATTCATGCCTGTCTTCCCCTATAGTCCATAAGGCTGTAAGGGCTAGAGTGTGTCTGTCTCATTCACAGCTGAATCGCTTGTTCCAAGTACAATGTCTGATGTAAATATTTAATAAATGTTGAGTGAATGAATCAATCAACAAACAAACGAGTAGGGGTGTGGCCTAGTTTAGGTAGGGCCAGTGGTCAAAAGAAAGGAAAGACTAGCTATGCATAGTACCCATGCAATAGGGGTGATTTTGTTAAAGCTATTATAGGAATGAGAAAACCAAAGCCCAGAGAAATTAACTTGTTCCAAAGGAAGAAAAGAAAGCAAATTAGCTACCTCGTCCTGCGCATCCTAAGTCTCAAGTCTCGTTACTGAGACAGGCTCAGAAATAGGGAGGCTGAACTGGTCAGTATTTGAGGTCCTCCTTAGCTCTGAGAATGGGTGAACAGCCAGATTAAAGATTTGCTTTTTTTTAATTGCATCCAAGCAGTAGGGCTTTTTACACAGCAGTTTGATGTAGTGGGAAAAATAGAGAGTTTGGAGCCAAAAGCCTTTTATTTCACTGTCACCCTATTTGTAGGCTAACCTTGATGAGGCTGATAACCTGTCTAGGCCCACTAAAATCACCTACAAAACAGGAAAAATAAAAGTAACACTTTCATTCTGTTTTGAAGAGTAACTGACAGTCAGTGTCTAGCCCAGTCTGACTTACAGTATACATTCAATAAATTTCTATTTATTAAAATGGGACTGAACTGAAATAGTGTTCTCACAACCTGCAAACCTGGAGCTTCATTCACACTTGCTTCATGCCTAACTCGGAGTAGGAGCTCTGTAACTGGGGAATTGAAATTGAAAGGCCAGGCTTAAATAGAGAGGTTTGGATTACATTCAGACTAGGCAGGCCTGTTCTTTTTGTTCTAAGCCATCTGCTTAAGTTGAGGAGATGCTCCTCTGAAGAAAGAAGGCCCGTGTAAAGAGAATTGAAGTCAACAAATCTTCGCTGAAGACATACCATGTGCAAGGCCCTGTTCTAGGCTTACTGAACTATCACGGAGGGAGAGTGGGGAGAGGGGAGAAATGGGATAAAATACTACCTGCTATCTCTCTAAGCAGCTGGTGCTTTTCTAAGCCACTATTGGCAAGACCAGCTCATTGGGATGAATTACTTTTCTTTTCTGAAAATCCCTTCACTTTTCTAGTCTAGTCCCATTAGCACTACTTGATGTGTAATCTGAGTCTATGCTTAATTTCCTATGTGTTGGCTAGAACTGAGAAATGGAAGTCAATTGATGCATATGCATGAAATTGAACACATTAGGAGTTCCCTTATTGATATAATCACCTGGAAGATTCAAGAGCATAGGTATCTAATTAAACTCAACATTCTCATTTGATATATTTCTTATTCTCATTTATTGGGAGAAAAAGTTGACTGTCATTACTGCCTACATAACAGTATTGAATGCTTTATTTTAAATGTGCTGCCTCCAAATTACTACTTGGTTAGTTTGGTCAGAACATCTCCATCTTTAGAGATGAATCATCATCAAGAACCACTCACACTTACCTTTTGTTTGTGTTTTCTTTAAAAAATTTTTAATTAATTTATTTATTTTAATTGGAGAATAATTACTTCACAATATTGTGATGGTTTCTGCCATACATCAACATGAGTGCAATGTGCAAAATTCTCCAAGCCGGGCTTCAACAGTACGTGAACCGTGAAATTCCAGATGTTCAAGCTGGATTTTGAAGAAGCAGAGGAACCAGAGATCAAATTGCCAACATCCACTGAATCACTGAAAAGACAGGAGAGTTCCAGAAAAACATCTATTTCTGCTTTATTTACTATGCCATAGCCTTTGACTGTGGGGATCACAATAAACTGTGGAAAATTCTTCAAGAGATGGGAATACCAGACCACCTGACCTGCCTCCTGAGAAATCTGTATGCAGGTCAGGAAGCAACAGAACTGGACATGGAACAACAGGCTGGTTCCAAATCAGGAAAGGAGTATGTCAAGGCTATATACTGTCACCCTGCTTGTTTAACTTATATGCAGAGTACATCGCAAAATGTCCAGCTAGATGAAGCACAAGCTGGAATCAAGACTCCCAGGAAAAATATCAATAATCTCAGATATGCAGATGACACAACCCTTATGGCAGAAACAAAAAAGAACTAAAGAGCCTCTTGATGAAAGTGAAAGAGGAGAGTGAAAAAGTTGGCTTAAAGCTCAACATTCAGAAAACTAAGATCATGGCATCTGGTCCCATCACTTCATGGTAAATAGATGGGGAAACAGTGGAAACAGTGAGAGACTTTATTTTCTTGGGTTCCAAAATCATTGCAGATGGTAACTGCAGCCATGAAATTAAAAGATGCTTGCTCCTTGGAAGAAAAGCTATGACCTAGACAGCATATTAAAAAGCAAAGACATTACTTTGCCAACAAAGGTCCGTCCCATCAAAGCTATGGTTTTTCCGGTAGTCATGCTTGGATGTGAGAAAGTGAAAAGAAAGTGAAGTCGCTCAGTCGTGTCCAACTCTTTTCGACCCCATGGACTGATTATAGCCTATCAGGCTCCTCCGTCCATGGGATTTTCCAGGCAAGAATACTGGAGTGGGCTGCCATTTCCTTCTCCAGGAGATCGTCCTGACCCAGGGATTGAACTCGGGTCTCCCGCATTGTAGGCAGACGCTTTACTATCTGAGCCACCGAGAGTTGGACTATAAAGCAAGCTGAGCACCATAGAATTGATGCTTTTGAACTGTGGTGTTGGAGAAGACTCTTGAGAGTCCCTTGGACTGCAAAGAGATCCAACCAGTCTATCCTAATGGAAATCAGTCCTGAATATTCATTGGAAGGACTGATGTTGAAGCTGAAGCTCCAATACTTTGGCCACCTGATTCAAAGAACTGACTCATTGGAAAAGACCTTGATGCTGGGAAAGATTGAAGGCGGGAGGAGAAGGGGATGACAGAGGATGAGATGGTTGGATAGCATCACTGACTCGATGGACATGAGTTTGAGCCAGCTCTGGGAGTTGGTTATGGACAGGGAAGCCTGACAGGCTGCAGTCCATGGGTCACAGAGTCAGACACGACTGAGCGACTGAACTGAACATGAATTGACCACGGGTATACATGTGTCCCCCCATCCCGAACCCCCTCACACCTCCCTCCCCACCCTATCCCTCTGGGTTGTCCCAGAGCACTGGCTTTGGGTGCCCTGTTTCATGCATCGAACTTGCACTGCTCATCTATTTTACATATGGTAATATACATGTTTCAATGCTATTCTCTCAAATCATCCCACCCTCACCTTCTCCCATTGAGTCCAAAAGTCTGTTCTTTACATCTATGTCTCCTTTGCTGCCTTGCATGTAGGATCATTGTTACTGTCTTTCTAAATTCCATATATATGTGTAAATATACAGTATTTGTCTTTCTCTTTCTGCCTTTCTTCACTCTGTATAATAGGCTCCAGTTTCATTTACCTCATTAGAACTGACTCAAATGTGTTCCTTTTTATAGCTGAGTAATATTGCATTTCATACTTTCCTTTTGGCCCAACTAAATAAACTATAGACTTTCTCTACCAATAAACTATAGACTTTCTCTTCTCATTTCTAAAATGTATCTATAAATCTAAACATAAAGAAATAAAATTTCATACTGCAGTTGACAACTTATATGAAAAGTATCAGCACCATGGGGTTTACAAACGTCTAAAAATTTGCATTTCTACAATACATTACTTGAGAACCCTTTAAATTATAATGCAACCAACACTATTAGGACATTATGAGAGACTTTAAGATAGATTGAGTAATTCTTCTCTGAAGACAGTACAATTATGAAGTCTCTACTCTTGGGAGTTCACCTGTAGAGTTTTGAAGAAACTGTATTCCTTACAATCGAAGAATATTGAGATCTAAAACACTATTTAGTATATGAATCCTGTAACCTAGAACATTGAGCTGGAAATAACCCAAGAGAATGTTCATGCATGATTTGAGCTAATCTTTTTTTCAGGAGTGCAGCTGGAGGGAGGGGTGAAAGGAAGTACAAGAATCAATGACTAAAATTGAATTGAAACTTTAAATTCAATAGACTATTTGAGTTGTAAATGGCCTCTGAAATCACTTGGTCCAATCTTTTATTCCACGCTGGAGGAAACTGAGACTTGAAGGATGGAAGGTATTTTCACTTATTTAACTACTAGGCAGTGGTAGAGATGTGGAGTAAAACCTGGTTTTCCTAATTCCCAATCCAGTTTCCATCCTACTATAGGAGTATATTCCAGAAATCATAATAAAAAGGTAATATGATAACAGACCAAACGAAAATAAAAAAGAAGGAACGGAAACACACGAGAGAAGAAAGAGCTGCTTAAAAAGCATTTTATAATTTACTATTGCATTAGTCCATCCAGACTGCTACAACAAAATATGGAGTTGACCCTCCATATCATCAGGTTCTACATCTTCAGATTCAGCCAATCTTGAATCGAAACTTTTTTAAAAATTCAGAAAGTTCCGAAAATCAAAACTTGAATGTGTCTCACACTAGCAACTATTTACATAGCATTTACATTGTATTAGGTGTT
Organism: Giraffa tippelskirchi; assembly: GCF_054371585.1. NCBI lineage: Eukaryota > Metazoa > Chordata > Mammalia > Artiodactyla > Giraffidae > Giraffa > Giraffa tippelskirchi. The sequence continues at coordinate 7,484,252 of NC_137289.1, read as the reverse complement.
ATAAGGAATCTAGAGATGATTTAAAGTGTACAGGAAAATGTGCATAGGTCATATGCAAATAATATACCATGTTATATAAGGGACTTGATTTTGGTACAAAGGGATGACTGTACCATAGATTGGTGGCTTATAAACAACAGAAATGTATTTCTCACAATCTGGAGGCTGGAAGACTGAGATCAGGATGCCAGCAGAGTCTAGCGGTGGCCCTTTTCCAGGTCGCAGACTTCTCCTTGGATCCTCACATGACAGAAGGGGCAGGGTAGCTCTCTGAGGCTTCTTTTAAGGGCACTAATCTAATTCTCAAGGGCTCCACCCTCATGACCTAATCCCCTCCCAAAGCTCCACCTTCTAATACTATCGCCTTGGAGATTGGATTTTCAACAAATGAATTCTGAGGGGACATATGTACTCAGACCATAGTAATCACAGAGTCAATATTGTCACCCCGGGTTTTGTAGGAGGTTGCTTGCTTGTTTATATGTATATTTTAAGTGAATCATATTTTCATAAGAGTATATAAAACATATATGTACAATTTGAGGGACCCAGCAAATTACAGCTAATTATCCACATCTATCCCACTGCTGTTTTTGTAGATGAAGTTTTATTGGAACATAATACATTCAGTTCTATAGTACCTGCAGCTGCTTCTGTGCCCCAACAGGAGAGTTGGGTAGTTGTGACAGAGAATGTATGATCCACTGAGTTGAAATTATTCACTTTACTCTCTGGCCCTGTACAGGCAAAGTATGCAATCCCCTAATTTAAAGAATAGTAAGGAATCCTGGGAATTCCCCTGCATCCAGTGGTTAGGACTCCAGGCTTCCAATGCAGAAGGCATAGGTTTGATACCTGGCTGGAGTCCTAAGATTCCACATGCTGCACAATGGGGCCAAGAAAATAAATAAAATAACAGCTTTAGAAAAATAAAAATAGTAATAAATACTAGCAAAACACTAACAATAAAATGAGCCCCCAAGCACCCAAGTGAGCCTCCCCCTATAACATTCTCCTCCCTCTATCCATGTATTGCTTTGTTTGACAAGCCAGTATAAAGCACAAACCTGGTTCTAAAAAATAGACAATGTTGACATTGTTAGATGAAGAAATGCAAGAGAATGTAAGCTGGAGGCAGTATAACTCTGACTTCACTGAGAGTCAACAAGAGTCCTTTCTGGGATAATAATGAACAAGCTTATGAGTGAAACCTGGGAAACCAAAAGCTCAGCACACTTGGGACTGTGGCCTCATGCTGGAGGTCTGACAGGAATATGCCTGGGGGAGCAGGTTGCTCTGTAGCTTTTTCTTTTAAGTAATTCCTGGAGAGAAAACAGAACACCTCTGTGGGATGAAATGGTGTCATTGGCTGACCCAGGCAGAAGGCCCTGGACAGAAGAACAGAGTATTCATCAGCAAAGGGTAAAGCCAAGAACACACCAGAATCTGGGTGAGGCTCACCTGGGCACTCTGTCCTAAGATGGAAAAAAAAAGAGGGTACAAGCATAGCAGCAGATCTTGAGTCAAACTGATACAGTTGGGAGCAATTACATCAGGGGCACAGATGTCACCCTGAAGCCCTGCATACCATCTTCCTGGAATTCTCTTCACCCCCTTCTAGTGTCCTCTGTTTTCTCCAGCCCATGTTTTACTCTCTTGATTTTCTCTGTCATTGGATGGACAACCACCTTCAAAAGTTTCTTAAGAAAAGGTATGTTGCAGGTAAAAGTTTTCAAGATCTAGAATTTCCAAAATGTTTATATTCTATCACCAAATCACTCCTTTGATGTTTTGGCTGGTATAGAATTTAGGTTGGAAAACACCAAAACAAAGACACACACACATATATATGTGTGTGTGCATATGACAGAGAGAGCTATTAATTCCTGCTTTATTTGGCTCAGCATATGGAATTTTATGGAAGCAAAGAGGCCATAAAGAACAAGCATGTATGTACCCTATCTTAACACAGCCTCTCCCCCAACTCCCAGTGCACTTAAGGCAGAATTTGATGACACTCTCCTCACAAGTGGACTATCAGAGTAGAGAAAACAACTGGATTCTTCCTTGCCATGGCCCTTTTATACTCCAGAATTACTCCACAATAGCAAAATAACATACATAATCTATGACCTTCCATTTAAGAATGATTGCGAACACCAAGCTGTCTTGCTTCTTGAACCAAATTTAGCAGTGCAAGGCCATATACACAACCAGAACTGGAATTCCATGCAATTGAATATAAATAAATGACAACTCTCTCTATATATTATCATGTTAGTTTGCTACGGCCACCATAATAAAGTGCAACAGACAGGGTGGATTAAACAACAAACATTTTCTTACTATTCTGGAGGCTAGAAGTCGAGGTCAACATGTCAGCAGTGTTGCTGTCTTCTGAGGACTCTTTCCTTGGCTTGCAGATGGCCCTCTGATCTCTGTATCTACACGTGGTCTTCCCTCTGTGTGGCCTTGTGTCCTAAATTCCTCTTCTTAGAAGCCATATTGGATTAGGGTTCATCCTAGTGACTTCATTGTTACCACAGTTACCTCTTGAAGGTCTGTCTCCAAATACAGTCATATTCTGAGGTACTGCAAGTCAGAACTTCAACATATGAATTTGGAGGGAACACAATTACACAGGGCTTCCCTGGTGGCTCAGACGATAAAGAATCTATCTGCAATGTGGGAGATCGGGGTTCAATCCCAACCCCTGGAGGAGGGCATGGCAACCCACTCCAGTATTCTTGCCTGGAGAATCCCCATGGACAGAGGAGCCAAGGGGTCACAAAGAGTCAGACATGACTGAGCAGCTAAGCACAGCACAATTACACCAAACGATGATTGAATTCATTATATTCACCCTAGTCTAAACTTTTTTACAAATATTTTTAAATGTCTTGTGTCTGTCTTACAAACAATGATAGCCTAGGGTAGCATATGAATTAGCTTTGCAGCAATAGGATTTAGTTATCTGTTGAGACATGTACTCTAAATATATATAAATTCATATTTGCATTACTTAGCACAATGTCTGTTGAATATTATGAGTCATTATTTATATGCAAAGAGAAAAAAGTGAAATAATTACTATGCAAATTTAACTATTGTAAAATAGAACTTAAAGTATTATGAATTTTCAATTATGTTCATAATTATAACAAATATATAAAGAGAAGACTCTTTAATGACCTATGACATTTAAACTGATCATACTTCAAAAATTAAGTTCATGCTAATTCCAAAGAATAGCAAGGAGAGATAAGAAAGCCTTCCTCAGTGATCAATGCAAAGAAATAGACCCAGATAATCACGATGGTGTGATCACTCACCTAGAGCCAGACATCCTGGAATGTGAAGTCAAGTGGGCCTTAGAAAGCATCACTACGAACAAAGCTAGTGGAGGTGATGGAATTCCAGTTGAGCTACTTCAAATCCTGAAAGATGATGCTATGAAAGTGCTGCACTCAATATGCCAGCAAATTGGGAAATCTCAGTAGTGGCCACAGGACTGGAAAAGGTCAGTCTTCATTCCAATCCCAAAGAAAGGCAATGCCAAAGAATGCTCAAACTATCGCACAATTGCACTCATCTCACATGCTAGTAAAGTAATGCTCAAAATTCTCCAAGCCAGGCTTCAGCAATACATGAACCATGAACTTCCAGATGTTCAAGCTGCTTTTGAAAAAGGCAGAGGAACCAGAGATGAAATTGCCAACATCCACTGGATCATCAAAAAAGCAAGAAAGTTCCAGAAAAACATCTATTTCTGCTTTACTGACTATGCCAAAGCCTTTGACTATGTGGATCACAATTAACTGTGAAAAATTCTGAAAGAGATGGGAATACCAGACCATTTGACCTGTCTCTTGAGAAACCTGTATGCAGGTCAGGAAGCAACATTTAGAACTGGACATGGAACAACAGACTGGTTCCAAATAGGAAAAGAGTACGTCAAGCCTGTATATTGTCATCCTGCTTATTTTATTTATATGCAGAGTACATCATGAGAAACGCTGGGCTGGAAGAAACACAAGCTGGAATCAAGATTGCCGGAAGAAATATCAATAACCTGAGATATGCAGATGACACCACCCTTATGGCAGAAAGTGAAGAAGAACTAAAGAGCCTCTTGATGAAAGTGAAAGAGGAGAGTGAAAAGGTTGGCTTAAAGCTCAACATTCCGAAAACTAAGATCATGGCATCCGGTCCCATCACTTCATGGGAAGTAGATGAGGAAACAGTGGAAACAGTGTCAGACTTTATTTTGGGGGGCTCCAAACTCACTGCAAAAGCTATGGTTTTTCCAGTAGTCATGTATGGATGTGAGAGTTGGACGGTGAAGAAAGCTGAGCACCGAAGAATTGATGCTTTTGTACTGTGGTGTTGGAGAAGACTCTTGAGAGTCCCTTGTACTGCAAGGAGATCCAACCAGTCCATCCTCAAGGAGATCAGTCCTGAGTGTTCATTGGAAAGACTGATGTTGAAGCTGAAATTCCAATACTTTGGCCACCTCATGTGAACTTTGACTCATTGGAAGACTCTAATGCTGGGAAGGATTGAGGGCAGGAGGAGAAGGGGATGACAGAGGATGAGATGGCTGGATGGCATCACCAACCTGAGGGACATGGGTTTGGGTAGACTCTGGGAGTTGGTGATAGATAGGGAGGCCTGGCATGCTACGATTCATGGCGTCGCAAAGAGTCGGACATGACTGAGCAACTGAACTGAACTGAACTGATTTCCAGATTGTTTTTGTATAATTTCTAACAAAATTTTAATCATTACATGATAACAGTTCAATCTTTAATAGTACATCACTCTTTCATATACTTTCATCTTACAAATGGCAAGTTCACATTTGTGTGTTTAGGAGAATCCAGTCAGCTTCATTATTTCTGTTTTTCTTGACAGTAGTAAGTTCTTAAAATGTAAATCTGAAAATTTCATTTTTATCACTATACAAGAGCTATCTTTATATTAAGCAGAATAAATCTCATTGTTGCTGGACAATGAGAAGTGAGAATTGAAAGAATATATATTACACATTCATACACAATTTAATACATTTTGGCCCTCTGGGAAAATACAGAATTTAATTTAAAGTGTTCATATAAATGATGGTACAGCAAAAGGGCATTCAAATATATAACAACTGGACCAAATAACTTATATTAGGTCCTCGGTGGTAAATTGTTATTTCAGAACTGTTGGCATGGTAACAGCCTCATTAATTACATATATGAACTACCTGGTGCTATGGCCACAAAATTAAAGTGATGATGGATTTTATCGCCAACAAATACAAGTTCACCCAGAGCATATAACCAAGTTATTAATAAGTTCTAACTTAGGCAAATTCCTTGGTGTCTGTCTTTAAATTAGCTCTTTTAAACTATAATAATTAGCCATGTCTCTAAATGCCCAAAGAAATGGGTGATAGCTCAATAAAACCAGGCAGTATACATGGGTTAGCATTCTGAATAGATATGTCAAATCAATCAAAATGCTGTAACAGTAATGTTGTTACCCTAGATATGCTTCATTTCATCTGTTTGTTCATTGTGGCCAGAGGATCTAGATGTCACAAAGAAATTGAATACTTGTTCTATTCAATAAAACTATTGTTATAGTCTAAAGACTATGTTCCTTTGGTCAAGTGAGTAGGGGAGGTTCTAATTTCTCGGATTGAACACTGGGAAATGAGAATCTCATGTATATGTCAGGCAATTTACCTTGTGGTTCTATATTCAAATATAATAAATTTCAATATACTGAACAAACAGCAATTTATGGGTATAAAAAATGTAAATATTGAACAATGACAAACATTTCTGAGAAACTCTGGTTCAATGTAGAGGCAGAATGAAAAAGTTCTTTGGCCAAGCATTTCAACATGTATAAGCCCCATTTCAGTGCACAAGAAGTTCATTTTGATAACTGAAATCCTTAAGAGGCCACAAATGAACCAAGATATCTGTTTTAGCTGAACTGTAATGAATTTGACAAAAATGATCATCGAGTATTATCTAAGTCTCCCTTCAGCATCATAAGCGCAGCCGCTGCTCCTTACCTTGGACAAGGGCTATCTCTTCACGGCTGCCCCTCCTGACCTTGATTGAACGTGGAGTAGCTCCCCTCGGCCCTCCTGCGCCTGTGCAGCCACCGCTCCTTGGACGTGGGGTAGCTCCTCTCAGCTGAGCTTCTGGAGCAGTCGTGAAGAGATACCTCACTTCCAAGGTAAGAGAAACCCAAGTAAGACGGTAGGTGTTGTGAGAGGGCAGTAGAGGGCATACACACTGAAACTATAATCACAGAAAACTAGCCAATCTGATCACACTGACAACAGCCTTGCCTAACTCAGTGAAACCAAGCCATGCCGTGTGGGGCCACCCAAGACGGACGGGTCATGGTGGAGAGGTCTGACAGAATGTGGTCCACCGGAGAAGGGAATGGCAAAGCACTTCAGTATTCTTGCTTTGAGAACCCCATGAACAGTATGAAAAGGCAAAAAGATAGGACACTGAAAGATGAACTCCCCAGGTTGGTAGGTGCCCAATATGCTACTGGAGATCAGTGGTGAAATAACTCCAGAAAGAATGAAAGGATGAAGCCAAACCTAAAACAATACCCAGCTGTGGATGTGACTGATGCTAGCAGCGAGCTCCGATGCTGTAAAGAGCAATATTGCATAGGAACTTGGAATGTTAGGTCCATGAATGAAGGCAAATTGGAAGTGGTCAAACAGGAGATGGCAAGAGAGAATGTCGACATTCTAGGAATCAGTGAGCTAAGATGGACTGGAATGGGTGAATTTAACTCAGATGACCATTATATCTATTGCTGTGAGCAGGAATCCCTTACAAGAAATGGAGTAGCCATCATGGTCAACGAAAGAGTCCAAAATGCAGTACTTGGATGCAATCTCAAAAATGACAGAATGATCTCTGTTCATTTCCAAGGCAAACCATTCAATATCACGGTAATCCAAGTCTATACCCCGAACAGTAATGCTGAAGAAGCTGGAGTTGAACAGTTCTATGAATACCTACAAGACCTTTTAGAACTAATGCCCTCCCAAAGATGTCCTTTTCATTATAAGGGACTAGAATGCAAAAGTAGGAAGTCAGGAAACACCTGGAGTAACAGGCAAATTTGGCCTTGATGTACAGAACGAAGCAGGGCAAAGGCTAATAGTTTTGCCAAGAGAACGCACTGGTCATAGCAAACACCCTCTTCCAACAACACAAGAGGAAACTCTACACATGGACATCACCAGGTGGTAAACACCAAAATCAGATTGATTATGTTCTTTGCAGCCAAAGATGGAGAAGCTCTATACAGTCAGCAAAAACAAGACCGGGAGTGAACTGCGGCTCAGATCATGAACTGCTTATTGCCAAATTCAGACTTAAATTGAAGAAAGTAGGGAAATCCACTAGACCATTCAGGTATGACCTAAATCATATCCCTTATGATTACACAGTGGAAGTAACAAATAGATTTAAGGGACTAGATCTGATAGACAGAGGGCCTGATGAACTATGGACAGAGGTTCATGACATTGTACAGGAGACAGGGATCAAGACCATCCCCATGGAAAAGAAATGCAAAACAGCAAAATGGCTGTCTGAGGAGGCCTTACAAATAGCTGGGAAAAGAAGAGAAGCAAAAAGCAAAGGAGACAAGGAAAGATACTGCCATCTGAATGCAGAGTTCCAAAGAATAGCAAGAAGAGATAAGAAAGCCTTCCTCAGCGATCAGTGCAAAGAAATAGAGGAAAACAACAGAATGGGAAAGACTAGAGATCTATTCAAGAAAATTAGAGATACCAAGGGAACATGTCATGCAAAGATGGGCTCGATAAAGGACAGAAATGGTATGGACCTAACAGAGGCAGAAGATATTAAGAAGAGGTGGCAAGAATACACAGAAGAACTGTACAAAAAAGATCTTCATGACCCAGATAATCAAGATGATGTGATCACTTACCTAGCCAGACATCCTGGAATGTGAAGTCAAGTGGGCCTTAGAAAGCATCACTATGAACAAAGCTAGTGGAGGTGATGGAATTCCAGTTGAGCTATTTCAAATCCTGAAAGATGATGCTATGAAAGTGCTGCACTCAATATGCCAGCAAATTGGGAAATCTCAGCAGTGGCCACAGGACTGGAAAAGGTCAGTCTTCATTCCAATCCCAAAGAAAGGCAATGCCAAAGAATGCTCAAACTATCACACAATTGCACTCATCTCACACGCTTGTAAAGTAATGCTCAAAATTCCCCAAGCCAGGCTTCAGCAATACATGAACCGCGAACTTCCAGATGTTCAAGCTGGATTTAGAAAAGGCAGAGGAACCAGAGATGAAATTGCCAACATCCACTGGATCATCAAAAAAGCAAGAGAGTTCCAGAAAAACATCTATTTCTGCTTTATTGACATGCCAAAGCCTTTGACTGTGTGGATCACAATAAGCTGTGGAAAATTCTGAAACAGATGGGAATACCAGACCATCTGACCTGTCTCTTGAGAAACCTGTATGCAGGTCAGGAAGCAACAGTTAGAACTAGACATGGAACGACAGACTGGTTCCAAATAGGAAAAGGAGTGTGTCAAGGCTTTATATTGTCACCCTGCTTGTTTAACTTATATGCAGAGTACATCATGAGAAATGCTGAGCTGGAGGAAGCACAAGCTGGAATCAAGATTGCCAGGAGAAATATCAATAACCTCAGATATGCAGATAACACCACCCTTATGGCAGAAAGTGAAGAAGAACTAAAGAGCCACTTGATGAAAGTGTAAGAGGAGAGTGAAAAAGTTGGCTTAAAGCTTAACATTCAGAAAACTACAATCATGGCATCTGGTCCCATCACTTCATGGGATATAGATGGGGAAACGGTGGAAGCAGAATCAGACTTTATTTTGGGGGGCTCCAAAATCACTGCAGATGGTGATTGCCATCATGAAATTAAAAGACACTTACTCCTTGGAAGGAAAGTTATGACCAACCTAGATAGCATATTTAAAAGCAGAGATATTACTTTGCCAACAAAGGTCCATCTAGTCAAGGCTATGGTTTTTCCAGTGGTCATGTATGGATGTGAGAGTTGGATGGTGAAGAAAGCTGAGTGCCGAAGAATTGATGCTTTTGAACTGTGGTGTTGGAGAAGACTCTTGAGAGTCCCTTGGACTGCAAGAAGGTCCAACCAGTCCATCCTAAAGAGATCAGTCCTGGGTGTTCATTGGAAAGATTGATGTTGAAGCTGAAACTCCAATACTTTGGCCACCTCGTGAGAATTGTTGACTCATTGGAAAAGACCCTAATGCTGGGAGGGATTGAGGGCAGGGGGAGAAGGGGACGACTGAGGATGAGATGGCTGGATGGCATCACCAACTCGATGGGCATGGGTTTGGGTAGGCTCTGGGAGTTGGTGATGGACAGGGAGGCCTTGCATGCTGCGATTCATCGGGTTGCAAAGAGTTGGACATGACTTGAGTGACTGAACTCAACTCAGCATCATGAAAGACATGTCTATTCCCTATTAATAAAATATTATTATTTTCCATCCTGTCTCATAACAACTATATCCTCAAGTCTCCAGTAACTTCTATGGTGACAGTAATAATTGTCCCTTGTCCTTTTCATTGGTCAACCACCTGTTCTATAGCTGTGAACTAGTAGCCTGTTATCTCTCAGCTCAGACATGGCCCAGTGTTCTTCCCTGTTAACTTGGCCTCCCTTCAGTGGCATAGTTTACCACTCTCAGACCTGGATTCATCTCTCACTGGATACCTGAGCCATGTTAGTCTGCCCTGTTGTTCTCAACTACAAGATCATTTTGTCCCCTTGTGATTCCCTTCGTAAGTTTCCCATCAAGCACTATCAGTCATATTCCATATTCCTCCTCTGGACAAGTGGGGACCTCTAGCGTATGGAAAACCAGAAAACTCTGAGGAGAAAAACTTAGGCTTTCTTTCTGCTTGGCCATGCTGTGTTGCTTGTTTTATTCTGATGTGGCTGTTCTATGTGGCCACAGGAGTATCTTGCAAGATCTCCCAGATTTCAGAAACAGAGCAAATAGTTTTCTTATTTAGGCTTTCCTCTCAACCCCAGGCTGGAGATGTGAATACAAAACATAAGTAAAGTATCACCTGGTTTCCATGTCTCCAATCGCTTCTCTTTTCCTGAATTCACTGGGGACTAGGAGGGGTGAGTACATCTATTAGGGGTGTTAATTCCAAGCAGCAGAAAACAGTTTTGCCTAATTTGAACAGAAAGTTAATTTATTTCTGAATAATGAGTAGCTCACAGATTCTGGAAGGAATGAAGAGCCAAGCATAGAGGCATCGTGGCTAAGAGCACACCATAGAACTGGGTTTTGGGAGACACTACTACTAGGCTGCTGGATCTACACATCATTGATGCCGAACAATGGATGTGGCTGTCACTACATCAATGCTATGCTTGCCAGAATGGATTTTGCACAATCCCTGTCTTGTATCATTAATCTGCTGCTTAAAGTCTGGCGCAATGCAACTGGGGTAACCCTGGCTTCACAGAACACTGAGGAAGCAAGTACTGTAACAGGCATTCTCAGCTTCTCTGCTGTGAAGAAAGCTCAGACAGTAGGCACTGCCCAAACATAGGAAAAGGATCTAGATGCTGAGCAGCAAGAAGCATGCTAACTACTGCAGTGTGGGTTTTCTACTTCCCCTACCTTGTTAACATTTTTCTTTCCTAGGTGGTTTAATGACTAGGTAATACAATGACAGGATAGATGACCCCCATCTTCTGCAGGTACTATAATGGTATAATGGCTACTGGACACATGATTTGGAGGTTGGGGTGAGAGACATGATTAGTATTTCCAAAATACCCTCATTAAATTGGAAAATAGAGAAATTTAAATCACTTTAATTTCATACATTTTATACCCTAAACACTGCACATTATACATAATAAGAAACTATTCTGAGATTCAGCATTTGAACATGTTTTAGAAATCTTAATTCAAATGCTTATCTAAAACATACATTACCTGACAATTCAGGTTTCAATTTTTCAAAATTAGCAATTACATTTCCTCAAAGGTTTATAAACAGAGTAAGAATTTCTAGTTTTGGAGGTTGGATTCCATCTTTAGAAACAACGCCTGACTATTTTTTGTTTGTTTTTGCACATGATGTTTTGTCTTTGTTTAAAGCACAATAAAGAGCTGGCATGTAATTGTTAGGACTATTAAATTTTCTATATTTATCCAAGATTTCAGCTGCATTGATTCAAAGGGCTGAACATGAAAAGGTGAAGATGACTCCTCAGCAGAATATGTTTGAGGATAATCAAGACACAGGTACATTTCCATACACAAGTTAACACTTTGAGAAAACTTCCTTTTGCCTTAAGAGTAGTAGACAACCCCCACTAGTAACCAGGAACTCTTACAAAGCGTTATCCATATGCTTCTGAATCTCATAAGGACCTTGATGCATGCAGTAAGTGACAAGATGAGTCTCTTTTCCTTAAAAGCACAGTCTTATGGTTTCAAATAACCAGGGGCAGGTTATGAAAAATATGACTAGATAAAAACAACAAGTGCTGATGTGGATGTAGAGAACTTGGAGCCTGGTACATTGCTGGAGGGAATGTAAAATTGTGCAACCTCTTTGGAAAACAGTCGGACAATTTCTCAAAATCTCAACTCTCAATTTCTCACTACAGAGTTACCATATGACCTAGAAATTCCACTCCTAAGTATATATCCAAAAGAATTGAAAGCAGATACTAAAACACTTGCACACAAATACTCAATAGTGGCACTATGAATTGACAATTGCCAAAAGGTAGAAAAAAGCAATTATCTAGCTGGTGAATGGATAAATCAAATGTGATCTAGCCATATTATGGAATATTATTTAACCATAAAAAGGAATGAAGGGAGGAGTGATAGTGGAACAGGAGCTCCCCAGCTGTAGTCAACCTCACAGAAATGCTGATTAGCAACTATCCACAGACAAGAGCAAAATGAATTCAACAGCACATTAAAAGGATCACATACTATGATCAAGTAAATGTAATGCACTACACTGACAGCATAAAGAATAAAAATCAACAGATCATTTCAATGGATGCAGATAAAATTTCTAACACAATTCAACACTCTTTCATGACAAAAACTCTTAATAAATTGGTTATAGAAGGAATTTACCTCAACATAATAAATGCCATATATGACATTCACAGCTAACATCACACTTAATAGTACAGTACTGAAAACTTTTCCTCTAAGATCAGGAACAAGAAAATAGTGTCCACTATCATCACTCTTATTCAACATAGTACTAGAAGTCCTAGTCAGGACAATTAAACAAGAAAACTAAAGCATCCAAATTGGAAAAGAAGAAGTAAACTTATGTATGTCTCTTTGCAGATAATATGACCTTATATATAGGAAGTCCAAACAGTAAATCTTTAGGACTAACAAACAAATTCAGTAAAGTTTCAGGTTATAAAATTAATATACAAAAATCATTTGTACTTTGACACACTAACACATCTGAAAAATAAATTAACCCCATTAAAAAGAAAAAGAAAATAACCTCATTCATAATCACCTAAAAACAACAAAATACTTTGGAATAAATTAAACTAAGGAGATAATATATCTGGATGCTGAAAATTATAAAATGTTAATAAAAGGAGTTATAGAAAACCCAAATAAATGGAAATATATCCTCTGTTCATGGATTGGAAGGCTTAATGTTACTAAAATGTCCATACTGCCCAAAACAATCTATTGATTCAATGCAATCCTTACCAAAACTCCAATGGAATTTTTCACATAAATAGAAAAAACAATTGTAAAATTCATATGGAGCCACAAAAGAAGCTAAATACCCAAATCAATCTTAAGAAGAACAAAGCTAGAAGTAACAAAATTCATAATTTCAAACCATATTTCAAAGATATAGTAATCAAACACTAGGGTCCTGGCATAAAAACAGACACATAGATCAATGGAATAGATTAGACAGCCAAGAAATAAACCCATGCATACATGGTAAACTAATCTTTGAAAAGTGTGCCAAGAATACATTAAGTGCAAAAGATAGTCTTTTCAATAAATGATGCTTGGAAAACTGTATATCCACATGCAAAAGGATAAAACTGAACACTCACAACACTCAGAAAAATTAACTTGAAATGAACTTGAAATGAACTAAGGACTTAAATTTAAAAAATGAACCTTTAGAACTCCTAGAAGAAACAAGGGTAAAATTTCCTTAACATAAGTACTGATAAAGTTCTTTTGGATATGACACCAAAAGCACTGGCAACAGAAGCAAAAATAAACAAGTGAGACTACATCAAAAGAAAAAGTTTCCCTACGGCAAAGGAAACAATTAACAAAATGAAAAGGAAGCCTATGGAATGGAAGAAAATATTTGCAAACCATATATTTGATGAGGGGTTTATATCTAAAATATAAAAGAAACTCATATAATTTAGCAGCAAAAAAAAAATAAAAGAGAAATATTTTAATTTTTAAAATGAGCAAAGGACCTGAATAGAGATTTTTCCCAAGAAGACATACAAATTGTCAACAGGTCATCAAAATGTGCTCAACATCACTAATCATCAGGGAAATGCAAATCAACACCACAATGAGATATCATCGCTCACCTGTCAGAATGGCTATCATCAAAAAGACAACAAAGAATAAATTTTGATGAGGATATGAAGAAAAGGGAACACTAGTACACTGTTGGTGGGACTATAAATTGGTGCAGTCACTGTGGAAAACAACATGGATGTTCCTCAAAAATTTAAAGAGAACTACCATATGATCCAGCAATTCTACTCCTGGGTATATATCCAAAGAAAATGAACACTAATTGGAAAAGATATCTGCACCCTCAATGTTCATAGCAGCATTGTTTACAATAACCAAGATGTGTTCATCAATAGATGAATGGATAAGGAAGATGTGATATGTGTGTGTGTGTGTGTGTGTGTGTGTGTGTATTCCCATTGCTGTGTTAGTCACTCAGTCCTATCCGACTCTTTGCAACCCCATGGACTATAGCCCACCAGGTTCCTCTGTCCATGGAACTCTCCAAGCAAGAATACTGGAGTGGGTAGCCATTCCCTTCTCCAGGGGATCTTCCTGACCCAGGGATCGAACCCAGCTCTCCTGCATTGCAGGCAGATTCCTTACCATCTGAACCACCAGGGAAGCCCAATATGTATGTGTGTGTATATATATATATATATACACATATACACAGTGGAATACTAGCCAGTCATAAAAATGAATGAAATTTTTCCATTTGCAACAATATGGATGGACCAAGAGGGCACTATGCTTAGTGAAGTTAGTTAGATAGAGGAAGACAAATACTACAGGATTTCACTTAAATGTGGAATCTAAAAAATAAAATAAAAGAATATAACAAAATAGAAACAAACTCACAGGTGCAGAGAACAAAGTAGTAGCTACTAGTGGAGAGGGTGTTGCAGGGAGGAACAAGGTATAGGAAGGGGATTAAGAGGTTAGAACTATTAGGTATAAAATAAATAAGGTACAAGGATGTGTTAAATGTACAGGACTGAAGCGATGACTGAAGCAAGGGGTATAGCAAACATTTTATAATAAGTTTAAATGGAGTATAATCTGTAAAAACTGAATCACTGTTGTTAATATGAAACAAATTGCTGTTGTTCAGTCACTAAGTCATGTCTGACTCTTTGTGATCCTATTTACTGTAGCCCATCAGGCTCCTCTGTCCATGGGATTCTCCAGGCAAGAATGCTAGAATGGGTTGCCATTTCCCCCTTCAGGGGGTCTTCCTGACCCAGGGATCAAATCCATATCTCCCACATCTCCTGTATTGGCAGGCAGATTCTTTACCACTGAGCCACCAGGGAAGCCCCCTGAAACAAATACATTATAAATTAACTATCAGTTCAGTTCAGTCTCTCAGTCGTGTCCGACTCTTTGAGACCCCATGGATTGCAGCATGCCAGGCTTCCCTGTCCATCACCAACTCCCAAACTCATATCCAATGAGTTGGTGATGCCACCCAACCATCTCATCCTCTGTCATTAAATTAACTATATTAACTAAATTAACTATAATTTGATTTAAAAAAACAGCCTATTATCAAAATTATCAAAAAGACAAGAGATAACAAACATTGGCAAGGATGCAGAGAAAAGGAAACCCTTGTGTGGTATTGGTGGGAATGTAAACTGGTGTAGCCATTATGGAAAACAGTATGGAAGTCCCCTCAAAAATTAAAAATAGAACTACCACATGATTCAGCAATCTCACCTCTGGGTATATATTTAAACAAAATTAAATCAGTATCTGGAAGAGACACCTGAAGTCACATGTTCATCATAGCACTATTCACCGTAGCCAAAACAGGAAGCATCCTAAATGTTTCTCAGTGAATGAATGTATTGGGTCTGTTATTGAATTTTATCACATCACAACTAATACTGTCAGCAAAACATAAAGCATCACTTGGAAATTATTTTTTAAATTAGTTTATTTTCTATTTTTTAACTTTACAATATTGTATTTGTTTTGCCATACATTGACATGAATCCACCAGTGTGGAGATTCCTCAAAAAACTGGAAATAGAACTGCCATGTGACCCAGCAATCCCACTGCTGGGCATACAAACTGAGGAAACCAGATTTGAAAGAGACACGTGTACCCCAGTGTTCATCGCAGCACTGTTTATAATAGCCAGGACATGGAAGCAGCCTAGATGCCCATCAGCAGATGAATGGATAAGGAAGCTGTGGTACATATAGACAATGGAATATTACTCAGCCATTAAAAAAATACATTCGAATCAGTTCTAATGAGCTGGATGAAACTGGAGCCTATTATACAGAGTGAAGTAAGCCAGAAAGAAAAACACCAATACAGTATACTAACACATATATATGGTATTTAGTCAATTGGTAAAGATAACCCTGTATGCGAGACATCAAAAGAGACACAGATGAATAGAACAGTATTATGGAAATTATTTTTAAAATGTGATTATAGGACTTTCCTGGTGGTCCAGTGGTAAAGAATCCATCTGTCAATACAGGGAACATGGGGTCAATCCCTGGTCTGGGAAGATTCCACATGCCACAGAGCAACTGCACCACAAGCTCTTGCACCAAAACTACTGAGCCTGCACTCTGAAGCCCCTGAGCCACAACTACTGCTAGCCCACCTGCCTAGAGCCCATGCTCCCAAAACGAGAAGCCCCCTCAATAAGAAGCCCATGCACCGCAACTAGAGAGTAGCCCCTGGTTGCCACAACTAGAGAAAGCCCATACACAGCAATGAAGACCCAGCACAGTCAAAAAGAAAGAAAGAAATGTGATTATACATACAGACACATACATACACACCCTCTCATAAATAATGGAATATTATCCATTCATGAGAAAGAATGAAATCTTGTCCCTTATGATCTATTAGATGAACCTGGAGGGCATCGTGCTAAGTGCAATAAGTCAGAAAAAGGCAAAAACTGTATGATCTCACATATATGTGGAGTCTAAAAAAGCTAACTCATAAGAACTGGGAGTACAGTGGTAGTTCCCAGGGGCTAGTGGATGGGGGAACAGGGGAGGTGTTGGTGAAAGGGTACAAACTTCCAGTTATAAGATGTATAAGTTCTGGGGATCTAATGTACAGTGTTGTGGTTATTAATAATAGTGGGAAAAAAAGAGAAAGTGTTAGTCACTCAGTCATATCTGACTCTTTGCGACCCAGTGGACTGTAGCTCACCAGGCTTCTCTGTCCCTGGAATTCTCCAGGCAAGAATACTGGAGTGGGTTGCCATACCTCCTCCAGGCAATCTTCCTGACCCAGGATCGAACCCGCCTCTCCCATATCTCCTGCACTGGCAGGTGGATTCTTTACCACTGAGCCACCAAGGAAGCTCAACATATTACATTATTCCATTAATATGAAATGTACAGAATAGACAAATCTACAAGCTGGAAAATAGATTACTGTTTGTCAGGAGCTGGCAGGAGTGAAAACAGGGAATGACTACTAATTGGTACAGGGTTCCTTTTTTATGGTGATAAAAATGTGCTGGAATTAGATAGTAGCAATAGTCACAAAACTCTATATGTAAACTAAAAAGCAATGAATTGTATACTTTAAATGGATTGATTTTATGGTATGTCTATTATGTCTCAATTTTAAAAACACTATAAAGAGCAAGGAAAAGGGAGGAGGCCTCTGAATCTAGTAAAGGGAATGCTTTATCTGAGGGCACAGCAGGATCTGGTTAATCAATCCTCTTCCCCCAAGGACTTCCCTGGTGGTTCAGTGGTCAGGACTCAGAGCTTCCACTGCAGGGAGAGTGGGTTCAATCTATGATCAGTGAACTAAGATCCCACATGCTGCACAGCCAAAATTTTTTTTAAATTAAATAATAGTACCAAATCCTCTCTTTCCCCACAACAAACATTGACCTGGTAGTTTAGATCTAAGACCAGTTCAACAGAACTGCAAGTCAATGCCCCTATAGAAAAGGATATTTTGATATCAAGAATGTTATAAAAATTGACTTTAGTGATGACCGAGAGGAGTTTAATGAGGAAGAACATGGATGGCTTTATATATGAAGGAGGATTGCACAAAGAAGAAAGAAGGGTACCAAGTCAGGGAGTGATGGTTACACCAAAGAAAAACTCTAAGATTAGCCTTAATGTCCAGGCTTTCATTAGTGGTGAGGCAGTATCATGAAACATTAAAACTCTTGCTAATTTATCTGCCACATCATGGTTCTCAGTCCAGGCAGCTACAGCGTTGCATATTGTTGCCCTAGGGAAAGTTGTTAGAACAGAAATATAAAAGCAAAGAAATGACCAGTGCAGACCTTCTGATTTTTCCAGTAGAAATTCTGAACTCAAGACAGAGACGATTGTTCTTAGAGGAAAGATTTTCTTTGGGTCACAAAAGCCTATGTCTTTGAGCCTCCGAAGACAAGGCCTTGGTTTAAGCAATGGGAAAAGAATAACGTTCAAAATTAACTTCATCCTTCCCATCCAAATTTGTTCAAGATTTCATGTGGGTGATGGGGGAGGCATTGAGTAGGGGAGAAATAGTCCAAGAAAAATGTCAGACAGGCACTGATGAGGCCTTGTAGGCTAATCAGGACCAGGAGGTAATGGAGCTCCAGATAAATTTTGGAATTAAGATTAAGAAGACCTCATATCTCATGCCCTGGGAGGCAGAAAGACTCACAGAGACATCTTCAAACCCTCGTGGCTCCAGAGAAGAAAGAAAAGATGGATGCATGGGTCACCTGCCAGATGGGCCTCCCAGAATCCCCATCAATCCTGAGGGTATGTGGGCAATAGTTCATACGTTCCCTGTAGTCCACAGTGTGGTGGATCTGGAAGGGACTCAGAAGTTCAGTGACAGGCCACTCTCAGCATACTAAACAGGAACCTGAAGCCCAGGAAGGGGACTTGATGGGAATGGAACATCTCAACAAATGGCAGCATGGTGGGGGAGGAGGGTGAAGATGACTAAAACAAAGAGGGGAATAAGCCCATTTCAGGGCAGAGCAGCCATCCTTGGGCCTGGTATCCTCCCCATTATGTGTCTTAGTCCAAGTCCTCTGGAAGGAAAACCGACACAAAGACTTTCCTTATAAGCATGATCCCAGGAATCAAGGATGAGGTACAGGAGAATAACTCAGGGAAGAGGTGGAACTAAAATTAGAACTCATTAGTGAGTCAGCCACTGCAAAAGGCAAATGGCTGCTTGATCTAACAGAATGTCTCAGGCTATGTGACATCCATCTTCTTGGGGAAGAAATTGAAACATGCATGTCAACTAGCCCCGTGTCACAGTTTTGCCTCAAAGGTCATCAACTCCTCCCCATTTCCATGCTGTGCATGCACAGGCTCTGAGTGATTTCTGAAGCACCTCACACTTCAGCATCGATAAGGCAAGAGGTGTTTCCCTGGTGACAAATTGGTCTCCTCTTTGGTGGCTGAAATAAGAAGAGAATCTGAAGGGATGCATAAAAAGTGTCAGATATATTGATATCTAAGCAAGTACATGAGACCTCAGTGCCATTGTGGAGAGAAGTTGGGAAAAGAATCCTGAACTGACTGTGTACTCATTAAACCTGTTACAAGATTGACCTTGAATTGGCAAAATTAAGTCTTCTCTGGAGGTAAGAAAAGTTCAAAATAGAGAGGAACCAGGGTTATACTAAAATCGTTATACCACTTCAATGTCTCAGTATAGTGGCCTATAAAATTCATCTTGACCAACAATTCATTTAAAATATTCATTCCATAAATATTTATTGAGTGTCTACTTCCTGGAAGCCCCAGCACACCCCTGCACAAGGCGTCATAAAGGTAAGTAAAACATAGTGCCTGTTCTCAAGAGGCTCACGGTCTAGTGGAGAGAAAGATACAATTCAGGAGGAAGAGGTAACTATGTCGGTGACAAAGCCAAGTGCTCACCATGTCAAGGTTTCGGGGCCCTCATCTGCAAAATGAAGTTAGAATCATGAATTTCTAAGTTCTCTTCCCTCTTTGATGTTCTGTGAACCTCTTAGTGTCACACAAAATCAGACAATGCCAATATAAAAGCTCTCATGTTTATTCCAAATGATCTTCCCCAGTTCCCTCATGCAAGGGAAATTGTTTCAGAGAAAGCAGGAGAGAAACAGTCATCATGCTCACTTGTTCAAAACAAAGCCTGCTGCTGCTGCTAAGTCGCTTCAGTCATGTCAGACTCTGTGCGACCCCAGAGACGGCAGCCCCCCAGGCTCCACCGTCCTCGGGATTCTCCAGGCAAGAATACTGGAGTGGGCTGCCATTTCCTTCTCCAGTGCATGAAAGGGAAAAGTGAAAGTCAAGTTGCTCAGTCGTGTCTGACTCTTAGCGACCCCATGGACTGCAGCCTACCAGGCTCCTCCATCCATGGGATTTTCCAGGCAAGAGTACTGGAGTGGGGTGCCATTGCCTTCTCCAAAAACCCTACGTGGCATCAAAACAGCTAAGCCACATGTAAAAAATTCCAGTAGACGTATTTTCTGACCTCACACAGAGAAAAAGAAAGCTTTTAAAAACCCAATCCACAGTACATTATGTACATACGGCACATAAAATAGGGTTTTCCTGGTGGCTCAGTTGGTAAACAACATGTCTGTAATGCAGGACTTGTGGGATCAATCCCTGGGTCTGGTAGACCGCCCTGGAGAAGAGTACGACAACCCACTCTAGTATTCCTGCCTGGAAAATACCATGAGTAGAGGAGCCTGGTGGGCTACAGTCCATGGGGTCACAAAGAGACATGACTGAAGCAACTGAGCACATACACGTACATAAAATACTGCTATAAGCAACTATGAAGCATCTTTAATAGTTGAAAAGTCAACCAGCATCCTGGGTTACTAACTAAAGCATTTATTAACCGCTTGCCTGACATTTCTTAACCATTGATTATCCAAATTAACTTCTATTCATTTAAATGTTTTCATTCCTGCTGTCCAGTTCCAGTTTGACCCTTTCTTTCCATAAATCCCGCCTACATCAACTGTCCTTTCATAGCTCTCCAAATCATATTGTTTAGTGAATTTTTTTTTCATCTGTAGTGTGTGTGAATGTACAGCATACTACAATTTTTAATTAGAAAAAAATACCAATGATATTGTTTAAGTGAGTGGAAGCTGACATGCCACAGGACCAATAAAAAGTCTCCAAATTTGATGCCACTGTATAATTATGACTCAAAATTTTACTAAAATACCCTAGGTAATACGAATTATTTTCCAAGCAAAGGTTTAATAGTGTGAAATAGTGGATCTGGGTAACATTTCTGACACATACTCCTAACTTTTGAGGGTTAAGCAGATTAAACGCTTTGACATGTACTGAATGATTTAATCAGCCATACTTCTACTAAAATGGTTTGAATAAATGCCTTAACAGAATTGAATGTATCTACATTTAAGGTGTATCTTCAGTTCTCTCAATAAAAGGACCTTTATATTTCAGACTTTGCAACAAGAGTGTTTCTAACATACTTTTCTTTCTTAAATATGTTATCTTTTCCTTAAATACAGAACAAAGGAAATTATATGTCTACCTTTACACCCTATAGAACATTTAGAACTAGCAAAGAGATATTTCTGTCTCGTATGTTCTTTTTATAGTTCAGTGATTTCACAGAATTACTACATCATGGTATAAATGATGTATGAAATGAAAATGGTCAATTTCCTCTGCCTGGAAAATAGAGATGTTATTTTGTAACTTACCTCTAGACTGGACTATTTGCTATATTAAAGGCAGTTTCTCACTCTCAAATTGCCTTGATGCAGTAGTAGATAGGATCCTACTAGAGACCTGAGGGGATCTGATGTTAGGGTCCTGATAGGTGGCGCTAGTGGTAAAGACCCTGCCTGCCTATGCAGGAGATACAAGAGAGAAAGTTTCCATCCCTGGGTCGGGAAGACCCCCCGGAAAAGGGCATGGCAACCCACTCAAGTATTCTTGCCTGGAGAATCCCAGGGACAGAGGAGACTGGTGGGCTACGGTCCATAGGGTTGCAAAGAGTCCAACACGACTGAAGTGACTTCGCACGCACACATGCAGAGAAAGCATAGAGATACCAATCTATGCCACTAGGTCACTGGTCTAATTTTTAAACAGTTAGGCACCCTTCAGGGTAGAAAGTTCAAGGCTCATTGTTTAAGTAAAATGTGCACGATGCTGCACTAATTTTAATAGTTGGTTAATTAATGAAGATGTCAATAGAAAAGCTGAAAGAAGTGTCAGTGCTTTGTTATAAATATGTTAAAACATCACTTCACCCATAGTTTTAGACCTGACTTCCCCACGGGCTTGTGTCCATGTACATTCACACAGAAGTATGGACAATTTAATGCTTTTGGATGGTAATGATGAAATCTCTGGGATTACACATCATTTTCACTTTCCAATCAAACTCCTAGCACACATAGATTCTTTTGAAAGATTCGCTTAGTGAAATGAAAAACTCATGTAAGGAATTACAATAAATGTAGAAGGGAACCATAGTTCTGTTACTAAATATTGTTTTCTGACAAAATGTCATTACAAACTCATTAAGAAGCTCCTGTGTAATGTGTCCCTAAGTACACTCACATACTATATTTTCAGTGAATATAATTTACTTATTAAATTTACTACCTGATGTACCAAGATGGCAAAGAATATATTTTTTTCCCAGATAAATTAGTTAGTAATTAGAATCAACTGTCACATAAGAATCCAAGAGCTGAGAAACAGCAGAATTTAGTGAGGTCACTGTAGAAAAGATTGCTGCTTAACTGTTCAAAATCATTTGTGTTTAAAAAGACTTTATACTAAAGAAAAATATTTAAAACAGTGTCAGCAACAGACTTGCCTTATTGCTTGAACAGAAGCTGAAGAGTTTGTTAAATCCATCTTGTGGTGAGAGAAACATTTAGGAGCCTGGGCACAGGGTGAGGGAGGGCAGAGAGGAGGAGAGGGGCAATGGCGGAGAGGCGGGAACTGAGGAGTAGACACACAGGGGATGGTGTGGGCTGATGAAGACCAGCAACCCCACATTTCCACCTCTTGATCAGGCCTTTCTAACCAATGCAGAAAAAAATACAGGGTGGGTGGTTGGACCATTGCCACGTTCTGCCTTTTGAATTTAGTCTAAATTGAATCAAGTGGTGGGAAGGCACAGGAAGAACTCAGGACTGCTATAGCAATAAAAGCAGCTTTCAAATAAATGAAGCAGTCAGAAATAAAAAGGCAGCTGTGGTTCCTGAGACACTTAAAACTCAGCATCTCAGGGAGTTTGAGGCAGAGGTGCAAGGCAAAGGAATACTGGAAAGCTTCTGATTAGAAGAGGAGGTTAAAAAGTGAAATATTGTATAGCTCAAGACATTTTCACAGAGTCAAGAGGTGGAAAAAATATATATGTACATTAAGGAGTCATTTATTCTTGATTTAAAGGCTAATAATACGTCTTTTAAAGTATATTTCATTAACTAACGGTAAGTCTCTCAGTGATTTTCTTTCCATAATACTATCTCTTCACAAAACAGCTCCCAAAATACTACAAGTTTCATATAAAGTTTAGGTACAAGATAAGTCCAGCTCTGCAACTCCATGGACTGTAGCCCACCAGGCTCCTCGGTACATGGAATTCTCCAGGCAAGAATACTGGAGTGGGTTGCCATTCCCTTCTCCAGGGGATCTTCTCAACCCAGGGATTGAACCTGCATGTCCTGGATTGCAGGTGCATTCTTTACTGTCTGAGCCAATAGGGAAGACCACAAGATGAGTATACCGAAATTAATACTTTTATTTGGACCACAAATAACCAATTAAAAAATATGAATGACTTGTTAATTGTTCAGTTCAGTTCAGTCACTCAGTCATGTCTGACTCGTTGCGACCCCATGGACTACAGGACACCAGGCCTCCCTGTCCATTACCAACTCCCGGAGTTTACCCAAACTCATGTTCACTGAGTCGGTGATGCCATCCAACAATCTCATCCTCTGTTGTCCCCTTCTCCTCCTGTCCTCAATCTTTCCCAGCATCAGGGTCTTTTCCAATGAGTCAGCTCTTCGCATCAGACCTCTCCACCATGACCCATCGTCTTGGGTGGCCCCACACAGCATGGCTTAGTTTCATTGAGACAGA
This sequence comes from Giraffa tippelskirchi, assembly GCF_054371585.1. Lineage (NCBI taxonomy): Eukaryota > Metazoa > Chordata > Mammalia > Artiodactyla > Giraffidae > Giraffa > Giraffa tippelskirchi. The sequence continues at coordinate 7,460,523 of NC_137289.1, read as the reverse complement.
CAAGGCTGTGGTCCGTGTGATCAAATTAGCTAGTTTTCTGTAATTTTAGTTTCAGTGTGTCTGCCCTCTGATGCCCACCCTATTATTCAACATAAATGTTTTAAATGCCCACATGGTATTTAGCTGTAGAAATAACTAGCCTCATTTCCCACTCTGATTCTTAAGTAGTTAACTAAACATTTTCAATTCACAACTGCTATAGATCTGCATCTCACTAGCTACTATTTGAAACAATATCTGTAATTACTGTTTGCAGTCAAAAGCATCTTCATTTTAACATTCAAAACTGAGCATCATGCAACACTAATTTTGCACTTGTGAATAAAAAAAAGCCACTCTACAAACTCAGGGTGGATTCACTGATTAACATTACAAACCTTGAGGAATCTTTCTTACCTGGAATTTTGCCCTGATACTGTTTGTGAAAACAAGCATTAGAGAGGCCAAGTCTAGGCAATATCTGATTTCCTACTCTCACCTCATGCAAGAAAAAGTAAATTGTATACCGAAAAGAGAATTGGGCTGGCCATCATTCTCTGAGCCTCAGTTTCCTCATCTCTTCAGTTCTGACAATCTATGATTGCACTTCCATTAGAAGGCACTCTTGAAAATTAGAATCATACTGCCTTGAATTTCTTTCTGTCAATAAATCACTGAGGTGATATATACTACCTAACCATACTCATAAATAATATTGCTTTTAATGAAATTATGTCCTGTTTGAAATAGTTTATACTATCTGCCCCTCTTGTTACTTCCCTAATTAGTCCAAAACACCTACTACATAATTAACCTTTACAAATATGAATGTACCTCTCTTCAGATTCTCTTGCCCTCTCAAACCATCTTGAAATAGCCAGCTTGCTGAAAATACTCTGTATATGTGTGTGTATATATATATATATATATATATATATATATAGTGAAGGCAGTTGTCATATAATTCCAGATCAGGAATTATAACAGGTAACCCAACATAGAGCCTTCCTCTCAGATTTGATCAGATTACCTTTTATGAAATTAGTATTCTCTGTATACTAAAAAAATTAACTTATGAATTTAATTAAGGAAATTATTAGTCACTCAACATCAACCAAAGGGATGTTGGTTAAAATTTGATATTCAGATTTCATATTCTCATTCCCATTAAAATACTTACATTTGCTTTTCAACAAAATTGTCTCAAACCAGGAGTTTGTTTTTCAATGCACAAAATAGTGACCAAGTATAACTTAACCATGTAAAAAATAATAGCCCTGTTTTGCACACATGAATCTACCATTGGCTCATTTCTTAATAGTTGGATTTTACCAGATTGCCACTATTTTTAACCATCATTCTTTTAAATAGTTCTAAAGTACCTTTTTCAAAAGTGCCATGTCTATATAATTCATGTTCTACAAATATTGTCTCAGTAAAAATTGTCTTTCCTAGCAGAAGAAATTCAAAATATCATGTGGACTACACACAACTATATGACTCAACTTTTAAAACAGACTTCATAGTATAGTGACATGCACACCAGGTTTATTATCCAATAGGCTGCAGTTCTCAGGCCAGCTCCACTACATACAAGTTGCCTGTCCTAACTCAGTCTGGGTTCCCCCTGTCTTCCAAATGAGGGTAATAGAACCTACCTAGAGGTAGTAACAAAGATTAAAGGATTGCTAACATTAAATGGATATTTAGGACTTTTCCTTTACAACAGGCAAAATAAACAATTGAGCCATCTCTACCACTGAGGATAAGAAAAATGTAAAAATATTAAAAACATATTTTTAAAGCACTGAAAAACTAATAATGTAGTGAGAAATGGCCAGCAGCCAAAATCACGGGGACAAATAGAACCTGGAGAAGAACGCAAAGCCATCTTAGCTCTAAGGGTATATAGCTATCTCTTAGCTCTAAGGGTATATGCTGCACTGTGTGAAAGTCACCCAGTCGTGTCCAACTCTTTGCAACCCCATGGATTATACAGTCCATGGAATTCTCCAGGCCAGAATACTGGAGTGGGTAGCCTTTCCCTTCTCCAGGGGATCTTCCCAACCCAGGGATCGAACCCAGGTTTCCCGCATTGCAGGGCAGATTCTTTACCAACTGAGTCACCAGGGAAGCCCAAGAATACTAGAGTGGGTAGCCTATCCCTTCTCCAGTGGATCTTCCCAACCCAGGAATTGAACCGGGGTTTCCTGCGTTAGAGGCAGACTTTTTACCAACTGAGCCATCAGGGGTGGCTGATTTACTGGACACTGGAGTAGGTTACCATTACTGAATGCTGGAGTGAGTTACCATTTCCTTCTCCAGGAGATCTTCCCAACCCAGGGATAGAACCTGGGTCTCCTACACTGCAGGCAGGCTCTTTACTGTCTGAGCCACCAGGGAAGCCCTCTAAGGGTATATACCTATCTCTTAGCTCTAAGGGTATATACCTATCTCTTAGCTCTGAGGGTACATACCTCTCTAGGAGGAAAAGCTGAGGAATTCAGCTGCACTTTTGGTGATTTTGCAAGCCTAGAGAAACCAAAATCAAAACCCACGGGCTACCAAAATCAGAAACTCTGATAAATCATCCCTTTAAGGCTAAAACCCCAGAAGACTTCACTTCCAAAGTGAAACAAAAACAAACAATCTTTAACATTGAATTGCAACCCAGTTTTGCAACATCTGGGATGCCCAGGGAAACTCAACCTTAAGAATAGAAACAGAATGCATAATTTGAAACCAGTTGAGGGGGAAAAAATGGAATGAGATGATCAGCCCAGTTGAAGTCAAGAAAAATCAGTCAAAGCTATGGTTTTTCCAGTAGTCATGCATGGATGTGAGAGTTGGACTATAAAGAAAGCTGAGTACCAAAGAATTGATGCTGTTGAACTGTGGTGTTGGTGAGACTCTTTGAGAGTCCCTTCGACTGCAAGGAGATCCAGCCAGTCCATCCTAAAGGAAATCAGTCCTGAATATTCATTGGAAGGACTGATGCTGAAGCCGAAACTCCAATACTTTGGCCACCTAATGCAAAGAACTGACTCATTGGAAAAGACCCTGATGCTGGGAAAGACTGAAGGCAGGAGGAGAAGGGGATGACAGAGGATGAGATGGTTGGATGGCATCACCAACTCGATGGGCATGAGTTTGAGCAAGCTCCAGGAGCTGGTGATGGACAGGGAAACCTGGCGTGCTGGAGTCCGTGGGGCTGCAAAGAGTTGGACACAACTGAGTGACTGAAATGAACTGAAATCAATAAATAAAGAAAAACACAAAATATAGAACAGGCAAGACAAAAAACTCAAAATAAAACAATGGTAGTTACCATCAGTAAAAATGAACAAACTGCTCCAGTTACAAGAAGGGGATTATAAGACTGGGTTTTTAAAAAATAGCAGAACAGGCTATTTACAAGAAACAAATATAAATCATAATGATCTAGAAGTTGGAAATACAAGGATAGAGAAATATATTAAACACTAACAAAAGAAAGCTGGTATAGCTTTATTAATATCAGACAAATTTTTCTTTAATGTAAAATCATTACAGAGATAAAGAGGATCACTATTTAATGACACAAGGTTTAAATAATCAGTAAGCATAAACAATTCCAAATTTGTATAGAACTACCAACATAAACTAAAAATTTGTTGTTGTTTAGTCACTAAGTTGTGTCTGACTCTTTTACGACCCACTGGCTCCCCTGTTCACGGGCTTTCCCAGGCATGAATACTGGAGTGAGTTGCCATTTCCATCTCCAGGGGATCTGCCCAACTCAGGGATTGAACCTTTGTCTCCTACATTGGCAGACAGATTCTTTACCACTGAGCCACCAGGGAAGCCCCAAAACTAAAACTACATAAACCAAAATTGAATACAGGGAAAATTGGAGAGATGTACAATCATACCAGAATATTTTAATGTATAACTCTGTGTTATTGACAGAATGATCCTCAACAATACAAGGAAAAATATTAACAACCTCATAAATGGAACTGAACTAGTAAAAATATTTAAGTATTGTATAAAACAATTGGAAAATATATTTTCCAATAAAATTGGAAATACATTCACTTAAAGAACATATAGAATATTTATCAAAAATACTATATACCGTGGGCCATAAAGCAAGTGTCAGTAGATTTTAGAGCAATGAAACTTTATAGAGTATGTTCTCTGACCATAGGACAATTAAGTGAGAAATTAAAACAACAGAAAAATCCCTCAGTATTAAGAAATACACTTCTAAATAATCCATAGTCAAAGGATAAGAAATGATAGTTTTTTTAATTTTTGAACTAAGCTGTAATAAAAAATACTACATATCAAGACTAATGATACACAGCTAAATCAGCACTTAAAGAGAATTATATAGCCTTGATAGCATGTGTTAGAAAAAGGATAATTAAAAAGAAATGAGGTTTAAATTAAGAGTAAAATAAATTCCCCCAAGACAATAGAGGTGATGATATAAGAGAAAACAGAAATAAAGAAGATCAAAAACCGAAAATTGGTTATTGATAAAATAACCAAAATGTATAGTCTTATGGTGAGAATGATTACAAGATAAAACATTAAATCTAAGAAATGAAAAGGGGACATGACTACAAATAGGATATGAGAAACAAGACTTTATTAAGAATAACTCTTCCAATAAGTCTGAAAATGTAAACAAAAAATGGGGAAGCTCCTAAAAATATTCAACTTATCAAAATGGCTTCAAGAAGAAACAGAACATATGAACATCTGTGTACCTATTACATGTGCGCACACACACACATGCATACACACACACAGTGATACAGGTGAACTTCACTGTCAGTTTTCAAGTTCTGTCACTCATTGCAGGAAGAAAACTTTCAGTCTTTAACAAATGTTCCAGAAGATGTAAAAAGAAAGTACACCTCCAACTCATTTTATGAAATTAACATAACTTGAATACCTAAACTTGAAAAGTTCACGTAAAAAAGGAAAATTATAAGCCAGTCTCACTAATGGGTATAGATATAAAGCCCTAAACAAAATAGCAGCAAACCAAATCCAAAAATAAATTAAGAGGATTATCTATTTTGCTCGAGTCAGATTTATTTCAGGAATTCAAGGTCTAAATACTTATATATATGGAAGGAGTACATGAACAGAAGGGTCTCTCAGGGCATCTAGGTGCTGGCAATATTCTTATTTATTTGATTGCAAGTTACACATGTATTTGATTTACAAATATTTATAAATATTCAAATTTTTGTATACTTATGTTACTGGCTGTAAGTTTTATATTTCATAAAAAGATTTTTTAAATAACCAAAACATATTTATAGTCAATTATTTCTATAGCATTTTCTAGCAAAAGTAGATAGGATGGTAAATTATCCTTAGCTTCATCTATAACAGGCATTTGCATTAGGTAGGTATTGAAAGTATCATTGTTCTAAACCACTAGTGCTATAGAAAGCTATTTTCAATAATTTTTCAATGAAAAACTTTATTCCTATTCAAGTTCAACTCACCTGTGTTTTCACCAAGACTTCCTTCCTGGAGTAAGAATGTGAGTTTGTAATCTAGCTCTACCTCCTACCTTTGGGATCCTGGCTGGACAAGTTACTTAGCCTCTTTGAACTTGTTTCCTCTTCCTTCTGCAGGTAATAATTGTCTTCTGATGCTGGAGAGGATTAAATCAGATACCTCATATAGAGTGCTAGCATGTGGTAAACACAATACTTGGTAATTATAACTGTTGTTGTTTTTATTATTGTATAATTATAATACTCTTATTCTGCAGCCAATTTAGGTAAGAGCAGCCAGCGGGTCCTGCCTTGCATTCTAGCCTCCACTACGTCACAGTTGGTGAACTTAAACGAGTTCTTAAATCTCTCAGAGCCTCAATTTCATCACATGTAAAATGAGGATAAGTATACCTCTTTGGGGCTTCCCAGGTGGGGCTAGTGGTAAAGAACCCGCCCACCTAATACAGGAGACATAAGAGATGCGGGTTCAATCTGTGGGTCAGGAATGTCCCCTGGAGTTAGCATAGCAACTCACTCCAGTATTCTTGCCTGGAGAATCCCATGGACAGAGGAGCCTGGTGGGCTACAGTCCATAGCTTTGCAATTAGTCGGATACTACTGAAGCAACTTAGCACACACACGCATACCTCTTTAGTTGTAGGACTTAAATGAGGGAAAAGCACAGCAAATCTCAGTTGTCTGAAACATATTCCAAGGCACAGTTCTATCACTGCTGAGGAGGCCCCTGTGGGGCCACAGCAGAAGCCCAGAGAGCAAGTTACCATCTCAGATTTCCCAAAAGGTTTCCCATTGAGCCCTTGTTCCTTGAGCATTCTCAAGATGTCACAGCTACAGCTGTTCATCTATTTCTTATCAAATATCATGTCACCATTCCCCAGTCCAAGCTTTCGTTTTGTTGATGGATGTTAGTGTGCTAATAGAAATTATAGAAAATTGTACACATTCTGAAAATTAATCTAATTATAATCTGTGAACAGTCATCTGTCACTTGACTCAGACTCTGATATTAATTCTATGACCTTCATAAGTTATTAGCTATGTGACATTCAGCAAGTTACCTCTCTGGCCCTGTTTCCACATCTGTAGAAGAGAGGTGGTAATATTGAAAATTTATTGAGGTCTACTAATACTAGGCAGTAAAGTGGGTGCTTAACATATATTAGCACTTTTAATACACATACATCATAAAAGGTTAGTAGTAGTATTGTCGTTGTTTCCATTTTACATATGAGAAAATTGAAACTCAGAGAGGTTAATTGCCTAAGGTTATGTTGTAGAAACATCAAGATTCAAGTCCAGGTCTCTCTATCGCCAAAACCCAGTCTACTACACTTCATTGCTTCTCAATTAATGGAATATCTTCCATGTGATAGGCAATCTACATTCATCATCCTTATAAACTTGAAGATCAAAGGAGCTATTCCTTATAAAACGCTTGGCACAGGGCCTAACACAGACACACACAAAAAAGTGAAAAGCCTGTAGCCTTCCAACTTTCTTCTACTGCTTTCAAAAAACAAAACAAACAAACAAGACACTATTCTTTTGATCGAATAATAGGAGTTGTTCTTCCCACATATCTAACATTGGATGCCATACAGCAATATATGTAGTGATACTGTTACAAAAATATCTTGGAATGTGAGTAGAAATACATTTTCCATGGAAAAGGATTCAAATGGACTCATTTTTTAAACTGAGCCAAAAATGATAGTCAGTGTTTTTATGTCATAGCAAAATTTCATGAACTCATAAGGACAGTCATTCTGGGTGCTTTAGAGGATCCCTGGAATTGTATGCAGAGTGTGTGATCACCAACTCTTTTTCCTGGAGATAGGATCCTTAACTTCTATAAGATTTGTACATCTTATGATCCCAAATGCTTCAGCAAAACCATTATAAAATATCTTCGGTGTTCCTGAAGCCTAGGTATTTTCAAGTGCTTCCTCTTCACCCATTGACGATGAAGGGATCCCTGCCCTAGGGTCAACCATGTGATGCTGGACACTGGAAACATGAAATCTATAGCATTTTATCAGTCACTTTACTTACAGCCCAGGAGAGGAGGACATTGCCTGCCAGGCAGGGCCACACAAGGTTTGTACTTGTCAACACAAAGAATGTGCAATGGTTGTGGAAAGCAGGATTTGCAGCATCAAGAGGGTAGGTTGCCCTTGGTCACCATGGGAGGATGCAATTGGCTTGTTTGAATGATTTCACAGGCTGGCAGGGAACTGGAACCCATGCTGAAGAATAAGCAGTAACCGCATTTAGTCCCTGTGATAAGGAAGGCTGTAACTTATTCACAGGAGCAGAGTGGGCAGGGGAACTTGCAGTTAGGCCAGTCAAGGGCCTCCTGATTTTATCAGATATCATGTCCAACTCTTTGTGACCCCATGGGTTGTAGCCTGCCAAGCTTCTCTGTCCATGGGATTCTCCAGGCAAGAATACTGGAGTGGGTTTTCGTATGCTCCTCAAAGGGATCTTCTCGACCCAGGAATTGAACCCCCATCTCTTACATCTCCTGCATTGGCAGGTGGGTCCCTTTACCACAAGCACCACCTGGGAAACCCCATCAGATGTTAAGGCAGAACAAAAACTTGATCCTTAATTTTAAGTCTTAAACCACAACAGGGTGGCTCAGTGGTAAAGAATCCGCCTGCCAATGCAGGAAACAGGGGTTCAATTCCTGGGTCAGGAAGATCCCCTGGAGAAGGAAATGGCAACCCACTCCAGTATTTTTGCCTGGGAAATCCCACGGCCAGAAGAGCCTGGCAGGCTACAGTCCATGGGATTGCAGTCAGATACTATATCTGATAAAATAGCCCATGGGATCGCAAAGAGTCGGACATGACTTAGCAACTAAACAACCACCACAACAGGTTGGTATGATTTATCAAAAGTCTTAAAAATACGCATCATTTTTACCTTGTAGCTCCTCCTTTAAAAGTCTATTCTCATGGAAATAATCATAATTGTGCAAAACAGGATTGTTTCTAATAGAGAAAATTTAGAAATAATGTAAACATCTTTCAAAGGGAAATCAATAGATATCACCTCATACCTGTTGGAATGGTTATCATCAAGAAATCAAGAGATCACAAGCATTGGCAAGAATGTGGAGAAAAGGGAACCCTTGTGCACTGTAGTGGGGATGTAAATAGATGCAGCAACTATATAGAAAACAGTATGGAAGGTTCCTTAAAAACCTAAAAATAGAACTACCATCTGGTCCAGCTATACTACTTCTGGCTATATCCAAAGGAAATGAAAACAGCATACTGAAAACTTATCTACACTCTCACATTTATTGCAGCATAATTCACAATAGCCAGGACATGAAAACAACCTGTGTCCATCAACAGATGAATGAATAAAGAAGATATTCATTCACAGGCACAGACACACATCCACACACATTCAAATGGAATATATATCATTCAGGCATGGAAGAACAAATCCTGCCATGTGCAACAACATGGATCGAACTTGAGGGCATTATGCTATGTGAGGTAAGTCAAACAGAGAAAAGTACTGTATGATCTCACTTATATGTGTAATATATAAAAGCTAAACTCCTATAAACAGAGAGACAGAGGTTGGGGAGATTGGGGAGATGTTGGTCAAAAGGTACAAATTTGCAGTTAGCAGATGAACATGTTCTGGAGATCTAATGCACAGCCCAGTCAACAATACTGCATTATACACTTTAAAGTTGCTGAAAGAGTAAATCTTAAATGCTCACACCACAAAAATGAAATGTTAATTATGTGAGATGATGGAAATGTTAGCTAACACTACAGTAATATATTTATTGCAACATATTAGTGTGTCAAATGAACACATTGTACACCTTGAAAGTGAAAGTGTTAATCTCTCAGTCATGTACGACTCTTTGGGACCCCATGGACTGTAGGCCACCAGGAATATAGAATTCCTGTCCATGGAATTCTCCAGGCAAGAATACTGGAGTGGGTTGCCATTTCCTTCTCCAAGGGAACTCACCCACCCAGGGATCGAACCTGCATCTCCTGATTCGCAGGCAGATTCTTTACTGTCTGAGCCACCAGGGAAGCCTTGAACACCTTAAACTTGCACAATGTTATAGGTCAACTAGTTCTCAACAACAAAAACGAATGCTGAACTGGCCATCAACTGTCGAATTGGGCCTGTGAGATATAAGCTATGCTGAGCTTAATAAAAGTCTACAGGCTTACCATTACAGTTCACTTTCATCTAACAACTTCTATTCTGGCTCTACTTGTCACCTATTATGTATTTCAGCAATGCTCTTTCTGCCAGAGAGATGCAAAACCACTGGCTTTAAAGATGGACAAAGGGGCCATGAGTCAAAGAATCTAGGTGGCCTCTAGAAGCTGGAAAAGGCAAGGAAATGGACTCTTTCCCAGAGCCTCCAGAAAAAAAAAAAAAAAACGCAGCATTCTGGACACCTGAAATTTAGCCCAGTGAGACCCATTTCAGATTTTTAACTTACAGAACTACACTATAAATGTGTCTGTTTAAGATGTTAAGTTTGCGGTAATTCGTTACAGCAGCAGTAGAAAACTAAAACAGTGCAGAATTCTATCGCTTTCCCAACACTCTCCCTCCTTTATGCCCCCTTTCCCTGCCTCGATGATTCATAACCTCATTTAAATGTTGGTAACTTAGGGAGACAGATAAGGGGATGGCAAACGTCACAGCTTCTGTTTTAATAGATTTCCTCTGTGAAGATGCAAGGACTAAGAAAACATTTTTAATCTTTTGCTCACTTAAAATTAACTAGAAAAATATTGTGACAGATGGTGTCCTTCATGCTGCCTTAGCATTTTGGCATGTTCCATTTAATACATCTCTTATGTTCCCAAGTCAGAGCAGAAAATCCAATTACTGCAAGGGCATTCTAGTGTTTTTGATAACTTCACTTCGGTACATTTTAGATGAAATGCAAGTAAATATAGTGACCAGTTACAGGTGAGAACCAGGAGAGCTGGAAGGTGATGTGCTTTTAGCAAATAGAATAGACACTTCATGTCGAAGGCTGTGAACCATTGCTGAAAAAAGGGAGGTGAGGAGAGGGTAGCAGTGCATGTATTTGAGTCCCCAGGCTTAAGCAGACTCATTTCTCCAGAGCACATTCCGCAAACTGTAACAAGTATGTGAATTCTGCAGCAGGTTAACATTCCTAGGACATCAAACAATCAATTATGTCACTGCAGTTATCTTTTCCAATGTTTGGCTTTATAGTGACCCACTTTGGAAGCAGGACAGGGGATTATCACTTGCTTGTTAAAAACTTCAAAAGATATTTAAGAAATCCATCTACAAGAACTACAAAACAGTTTTATGCTTTGATCTGAACTGGCAAGTCATTATTGAGATCTGTTTGGTCAAAATGTACAACCCAAGAATGCTGGAGCTACTAGAGAGCTCACAGATCACTTGCCCAAACGCTCTCTTCTCCCTGGGTGAGGAAATTGAGAGGAATCTTGCCAAAGATCATCCAGCTAGAAAAAAGGTAGAACTGGGACTTGAGCCGGGACCCATCAATTGCTGACTTTTCTCTCCCTGTTTAGGAAAAATATAATCATACTTTTAAAGTTCCCTAAGAAGTAAGAAAGCTTTCCTTAATCTCTCCATCTAACGCAACTATAGGATTTTTATATTTTATATTATATTCTATAAACAAATTTTACATAATTGTAACTGCAATGTACAGGGGAATTCAGGAAAATGTTTGTGTCAAAATGCACATTCAAAAATCAATAGCTTCCCCACACAAATGTACCAAAAAAATGAAATCAGAAAAAAGCATTCAAAGGAAATATGGGTGAATAGCTAGCTATGTCATATTGGAAGGAAAGGCTTCTTTCTAAGCATGACAGCAAGAGTAAAAAATCATGCAGGAGAATAGCATTAGATTTTACTATATAAAAATATAATTTACTTATTTAAGGGTAAGTACAAAAATAAAGCTAGTTCAATAAATATAAAAATGAAAAACTAAGATTACAAATGATAACTGTATCAGCCTGATATCTAGTATATTTTATTTTGAATTTTAAGGAATCAGAAAAGCCTTAATTCACAAGGGTAAGTACTAGTGACATAAGTAAACAACTTTTTGATGTTGTTTTACAGCCTTCTTTGCCAATCTAGGATATCTTTCTATTAAACTGACCCAAAAGCTAGAATAAAGAGTGGTAGACAATGTTTTGAAGATGACTCATTGGTAATACCCAATAATAACTCATTATTTCCAATTGCTTATAGTTTACTTTGAAGGGAGTCAATGAATAGGTCTTCAGTCTACATTTTCATTGTTAAGAGAAAACAGAAAAGAGTTTTTTTCAAACATCTTCAATAACCTTAGCCTTTCAAAAATGTCATTAAGTAAAATTTCACATTCCTCAGTGGTTGTCTTTATCAAATAGTTCTTCAAAGTTTAAAAATAACTGAATTTATTTATTTGGATTTTTGCATATTGAATAAAAATTGCCATCAGTTTCAACACTGACACTTCATTTGCAGTTATAAATACAGTAATTCTTCAATCCTAAATTGCTAAATTGAAGTTGTTCTGCTCATTTAGAAGTTTCACAAAAAAATACAAGCTGGAATAACCATTTAATATTTGACAGATTCAGCTAATGGAGTTACTTGTCAGAGGGGCAGAGTTTGGGTTTTCCTGTTTGGGGTTTTTGTTTGTTTGCACCTAATATGAAATATTCATATCTTTAACTCAATACGGTCAACAAACTTCAGTGTGAAAATAAACTCTGGAACCCACCTATTAGAAATAACTGACAAATGTCAAATGAAAGGCGATGGTTTAATTAAAATAACAAATTATGTGTCATCATTTTACATAGTTCTGAGAGGTGCTCACAATGTATTTGACAGGGGAAACCCTTGTGAGGAAGAAGAGAGAAGGAGCTGGAGGAGGTAGGGAGGGCCTCTCAGCACAATGAAGGTCTGTCCTTCTGAAGGAGGGAGGGAAAGTTAGGAAGAATCTCAGAATGCAGTGCAGTTCTAGGAAAAGTCAGGACAAGCCAATGAGGAGGCCTCAAGCCAAAGCCTTCCAAAACAGGAATCCCGCATCTTCTAGGAATGGACTTGCCTCAGTATCCTGGCCGTGCTCAGTCACTGACCGAAAGCAACCATGGGAAACACAAACTTGGCATAAACTTAGCAGTAGATTCAGAGCACAGCAGCTGGAACTGTCAGTTCTCTCTGCAGCAGATCTCAGAAGTGCATTTCCATGAATGCCAAGTGGTGGCATGTAAGGACAGAGAGGTAAGGGGGCCAGATCATATCAGTCCATGGAGGCCATCAAAAGGACTTTGGCTTTTAGTCTCAATGGCAATGGGAACCATTGGAAATTTCTAAGCAGAGGAGTTATGTGATTTAAATTAACCAGGAATGTTCTATTGTGTTGAGAACAGGTAAAGGGAATGAAGGGAGAAAACAGGTAGATACATCAAAGATCGATTTCATTAATTTAGGTGAGAGAGGACAGTGACTTTGACTATGGCTTTAACAAAAGGGGTGGTGAGAAGTGGGTGAAGCCTAGAGACAATTTAAATTACAGTCAACAGAATTTGTTTAAGGATTAGATGTGGAATGGGAGCAAGAGGAGTCAAGGATGGGGTCTCCATCAATACAGATGGAGAAGACTATGGGAGGAGGAAGTTTGAGAAGGGGTTATGAGGCTTTCTGCCTGGACAGGTTAAATTGGAGATGTCTGAGTAAGGATGCCAACTTAAGTGTTTGGGAGAGATCCAGGCTAGGGATAGAAATTTGGAAGTTATGATTGTTATAGATGGTACCTAATGTTATGAAACTGGATAGACTCACTAAGCTAATTTAGATAGGTAAGAGAAGGTGACTGAGAACTGAACCTTGGAGCACTCAACATTAACAGACAAGTCAACAAAATTCTATAAAGCAATTATCCTTCAATTAAAAAATAAATAAATTTTTAAAAAAGAGACCAGTCAGATAAGGAGGAACCAGCAAAGTATGCTGAGAAAGAGCAACCAGTGAAGCTCGCAGAATCTTGGTGACCCAGAAGGCAAAAAAACAAAATAGTCCACGTGTGTCCAACCATGTCCGATACTGCAGCTAAGACAAACAACATGAGAATTGAACGTTTGACCATGGTTTTCACAACACTAGTCATCTTGACAGGAGCAATTTCAGTGGAGGTAACAGTCAGAATGAAGTGAAAGTGAAAGTGAAGTCGTGTCCGACCCCATAGACTGCAGCCTACTAGGCTCCTCTTTCCAAGGGATTTTCCAGGCAAGAATGCTGGAGTGGGCTGCAATTTCCTTCTCCAAGCAGCCAGAGTACAAGGGATTTAAAAGAAAATGTGAAGAGAGGAATTAGAAATAATATAGAAAACTGCTTTGAGGAGTTTCTCTTGAAATGGTGGCAAAGAAATGTCCTGGTAGCTGAAGGGTGAGATGTAGTCAGAAAAGGTGTCTTTCCCATCTACTCTGAGGGAACATTCTCTAAGTGATGCTTGACACCAGAGGTCAGAAAACTGCCTGTATAGAGCTTCCCAAGTGGTGCAGTGGGAAAGGATCTGCCTGCAATGCAGGAGACCCAGAAGATGGGGGTTCGATTCCTCCTGGGTCAAGATGATCCCCTGGAGAAGGAAATGGCAACCCACCCCAGTATTCTTGCCAAGAGAATCCCATGGACAGAGGAGCCTGGTGGCCTACAGTCCATGGGGTTGCAATGAGTTGGACACAACCAAGCTAGTAAGCATGACATAGAGCCAGAGAAAAACTATTTTCAGCTGGGTGAGCCATATTCTCTGTGTCATGACTACTCAGCCCTGCCATTGCAGTGCACACAGAAGTGAAGGCACATGCCTGTATAGAAATAAAACTTTATTTGAGAAATAAGCTAGCAGGCCATATTTGGCCCATGAGCTACATCTTGCTGTCTCCTTCTTCCACAATCTAGCTCCACCAATTGTTTATAGTGACCAATCTGCAAACACGTATTAAGAGACTACCACACGGCAGGTACTTTTCTAATTATTATGAATATGGTGGTGAATGAGAAAGAGGCTCTGCTTCCAAGAACTTCCACTCACCCTAGGTCCAAGGGTCCAAGGTCAGGCGTCAGCCCTCACCTTCTAAGCCCCCTCCTTACTCCTCCAGTTCCCTGCTCCCAGGGCACAGCCAAACTGAGTAACGTGAGCCCATTCTGAGGCTACTTTTACCTCCGCCAGGCTCCTTTCCCCTTCATGTTCCCCTTTCCTAAAAGAAGCAATTTCCAGTCTTCACAAAGCAGCAACTCTGATGTGACAATGCTGCAACATCCTTTGCATTTTTAAGGAAATTATGAAAATGTGGCATTTGTCTGCCTCTTCCAGCTTCAGAGATCCCTCTCACGTGGTGTGGGCACTGGCATCTGTCACTGTACAAATGTGACAGCCCAGCTCATCGTCTCTTCTGGCTGACCTGCCAGAGCACCTCATTTATCTCCCATGGCAGCAAGTGCGGCTGTAGATGAAATCTGGGTGCTTTGTGTACTCTGGGAGCAGTCTTCCTGAAACGTCTCTGTGAGGTCACTCCACGTGGGCAGGAGTAAAAGGTGAGGTTCCTTCCAGAATCAGTTTAAACTGGACAGTGCAGGTTTCAGAACCAGTTACCACTGTTCCCTCATCACATCTTCCATAATCTGTGAGTTCCCAGTTATGTCCCCTGAGAGCAAACGAAGCTATGGATGCAAAAACTCTCTGAAAACAGCTGAGTTCCTTATAAGGTCAAGGTCAGAATCCAGAATATAGCTATACATTTTTTAGAGAAAATTATTCTAATCTAGAAACAACAACAAAAGAGCAGGTTCTCACACAATGGAGAGAAATGTGAAGTTGAATCTCAGCTCTGATCACTGTGTGAGCACGAGCAAGTCCCTTGGACCTTGATTCTCCAATTCTTCACTTGTCAAAATGGGGACAGAGTTGCCTCCACTAAATAAGGTAACCTTTGACAATTGCCAGGCCCCTGTAAAGACAATCAGGAGATGTTTGTGGTATCTGACAAACAGCCAAGGAGAGTCTGGTGTATCAGCTGGCTCATGTGACAGCCACCTGCTGAAACAAGTCACTACTCCAGCTGCTGGTTCCAGAACCATGGCAGCATTGCTCCAATTCTCACCTCACACACTCCTGTCTCCCCCTTACCTCAGTGCCAAGTTCAAGTTTCAAGTGAGTACATCTGATTGGCCAAGTTGGCTGACAGTTAAGAGCCTGCCTGCAGTGTGGGAGACCCAGGTTCGATCCCTGGGTTGGGAAGACCCCCTGCAGAAGGAAATGGTAACCCACTCCAGTATTCTTGCCTGGAAATCCCATGGATGGAGGAGCCTGGCAGGCTACAGTCCACGGGGTATCAGAGAGTTGGACATGAGTGAGCGACTTCACTTTCTTTCCTTCTTTCAAATCACATCCAGAAGCTGAGCCACAGGACAGGATCCAGCCTCTGCAGTACAGGAAAACATATGCCAAGGAGGCTGGGATGACTGAGAAATGAGCCAGTCCACAATTCCTGCACATTCTATGAGGTAAGCTAAATTTTGGCCCTCATGGCATTTGCCCTTGTGTCATGCCTGTGAATATGTCGGTTATATTACAAGGCCAAAAGGACTTTCCAGATGATCTCAAGGTGGTGACATTGTCCTGGATTGTTTAGGTGGGCCCAAGGTAATGCTTAAAAGCAGAAGAGGAAGAAGAAAGATGTGACAGAGAGATTTAAAGTATAAGAAGAACTCGAGTCATTCCCATTGTCACTGACTGGAAGATGGAGGAGACAAGGCGGAAAGAGTAAGAAGGAACCGACTTCTTGCCGACAACCTGAATGAGCTTCAGAGCTGATTCTCCCTACCCAAGGGCCTCAACTAAGGGTTCAGGCCAGTCACCAAATTGATTTTGCCCTGTGATACCCAGAACAGAAGGCCTAGATGGGACTGCCTAGGCTTCTGAACCTAGAGAATTGTGAATAATGAATGGATGTTGCTTTAAGCTGCAAACTTTGCTGTAATTTGTTATGGCAACAATAGAAAACTGATACATTTTCCATCCCATTACCAAGTTTGACACCTTAGTATTACCTTCTGCTTCTCTTTCTTCATCACCTTCACACAATAAATTCACCATTAAGTTATTTTAATGCTCCCAGAGAATGCATCTCACGTTCATCCTTTCCAATAGCCATTCCTACTGCCCTGAGTCACAAACTTTCTTTGGGGTATCAGCACAGCCTCTTAACTGCTTATCCTCTACCTGACCCTCCCAATACTTGTCAAACTGCTCCACATCCATCCATAGTAACAAAGTACTGATGTTGCACATTTCTGAATTCTTTATTTCTATATTTACAACAAAATTTTGTTTCTTTTTTAATGAAAAGAAATAAGATAACATCACTATCAGGAAAAAATCAGAACAAAACAAAAATCTGTCCATTTATTCACTCAGCAAACATTTACTGAGTGTCTATTAAGTGATAGGCACTAGAAAAACCGTGAGAGAGACTGGCAAGATATTCATTAAATCTGTTTCCTCTAATCCTAGGCACACAGACTGCATTTGGCATCCTCCCTTGTAGTTCAGTGTGGCTATATGACTGCATTCCAGACAGTGGAATGTGAGCAGAAGAGCCATGTGTCACTTCCAGGCCTGGCCCTCAACATCTATCTTTACTCAAGCTAATTTCCTTGCTCTTTCTCCTTTGGCCATGTTGATAGAGAAGAGCACAGCAATGCTGAAGGCATGTGTTAAAGATCATGGGATAACAGGAAACAACAAACGTGGCTTCTGAAATCAACATCTGGAGTGAAGTCACCCCTCAACCAGAACTACAACTTTGGGTTGTGTGTGATCAAAAAATAAACTTCTTGTGTATTCCTACCTGAACAGACAGAACAGGTCCTTTACTAATTCCATGCATTTGTGCATATTGTTCTAGTCCCCTAGAAATTTATTCCTTACCTTTTTATCCTGGATGATTCCTACTAATCATTCAAAATCTAGTTCAAACATGACCTCTTAACTGGTATCTTTCTTTTACTTCCCCAGGTAGTTAAGTTGGTCTGATTGTGCCTATCTTTCCAGTAGCTCATACATGTTGCACTATATACCATAATGTGTTATATAATATAGTGATCATATCAGAACTATGTTTTCTTCCTCACTGAATGAATATCAGTGCCTGGTATATATATTAGGTGATCAATAAATCCTTGTTAATTGAATTTACTGTAAGTCCTTATGTATTATGTGTGCCATTAATCACCATGTTTCATATAACCAACTCCTTCCTATTCCATATAGTATATTAGATGCATTAACAGTATATCTAGTACCGTGAATACTGTGTGCATGCTTAGTTGCTAAGTCATGTCCCACTCTTTGTGACCCCATGGACTATAGTCAGTCAGGCTCCTCTGTCCATGGAATTTTCCAGGCAAGAAAACCGGAAACTTGTTATCCCATTTCCTTCTCCAAGGGATCTTCCCAACCCAGGGATTGAACCCACGTGTCTTGCATCTCCTGCACTGCAGATGGATGCTTTACCACTCCCCACTGTGACTCTACATCTCTCCAAGTGTGCAACCTAATTTAATCTCCACATATCAGTTCAACCTTACCCCTGACTCTGGGACAAATCCTGGTTGAGGCATGAAGGTCTTCAAGTGCCTGCTCATTCAGCTGCTGGTTCCACTGTGACCTTGATGCCCCAACCTCTCATCATCTAGATTCTTTGCCTCATAACAATGTCTCCCAAAGACTAGGCATTCTGACTTTACCCTGAACCTCAGTAGACAAAATGTATGCCTTATACCCCAGTCCTCTTGTAATTACATGTCTGCTATTTGCCATAGCTCTACCAAAAAATGCTTCAAATTGGACTTCCACCAATTTCCTGCCACATTTTTTCCTTGGATAGATAACCCATGTACAGACTTCCATTTGAGCCCTACCAAAGAATACTTGTGCTCCATCTGTCTTTTCCCACTTGGAAAGATCTTCCATAATTAAGATCTGTTTTCCAGATGTCTGTAGGTACAGGAAAGTCATGTATAAATGAGGCAGGTATGTTACACAACAATAGGAATTGGTGGGAATTTATTCAATGATACCACTGCTTGACTGTTCATTGGATTCAAGTAGGTTGCCTGTTATAGTGAACAGATAATTAGTGATTCATAAGGTTCTTCAAGATAGTCTGCACTTGAACTGTATTAATATTTTTAATAGTACAATGTTTTTCTATTTGATTTTCATACGAATTAGTTACTATTTGTATTATGATACTCCCCACTAGCAGACTTTCAAAAGTAAGATAGTCAGCCCATATCCACACAGATACAAAAGGATAACTGTTCTGTACCACTTTACATAAGAGACTTGAGCTTCCATGGATTTTGGTATCTGTAGGGGTCCTGGAACAAATCCGCCATAGATACCAAGGGAAAACTGTAATTATTTTCTGGTGTGTTTGTTATAAAAGCTGGTAATTCACAGCTCCTAATGCCCAATAAATATCTAATGAAGAAATAAATGACAAAATAACTGAATTTGCTGGAGCAAATGTGGCAAGGTTTTGACTTCCAAAAGATATCTTTTGGCCTCTTAGTGGCCTCTAAGCAATATGAAGCACAATCATTGATTACAAAGTATTTGTATTTCTTATCCTCAAATGCATTTTAAACACACACACACACACACACACACACTCCTCAGGCATAAGAGGTGTGAATACATGAATGAGTAGTTCTTAACCATTGCTTGTTTTTTTTCACTGGAAGATTTTGGGTGTTAGCACTAGCTGGGAACCCATCAGTATGAAGTTGTGGAATATTAAGCCAGGAGCCCTGGAAAGTTAAGTCATGGAATTAATAAATATGAATAGAATACTATGTTTCTAGCCTGACCTTTGTCCTGGTCAGTGTGAAACTAGTGAATATAAAAATAGACTAGGAGAAGTACTTATAATGGAGACAGAAACAGAGAGACCAAGAAAATGAAGAGGAGGGAGATTAGAATATCTTCATGAAACCCAAGAAAGAAAAGAGAAAGTGAGGGTGAGACGTTCTGGGACAATAGCACTGAAACATGTATATTATCATATGTGAAACAGAACACCATTCCAGGTTCGATGCATGAGACAAATGCTCAGGGCCGGGGCAATGGGATGACCCAGAGGGATGGGATGGGGAGGGAGGTGGGAAGGGGGTCCAGGAAGGGGAACACATGTAAACCCATGGCTGATTCATGTCAATGTATGGCAAAAACTATTACAATATTGTAAAGTAATTAGCCCCCAACTAAAATAAATAAATTTATTTAAAAAAATAAATAAATTTAAAAAAAAAAAGAGAAAATAAGTTGTACAGGGCTTTGGATCCTGAGGACAAAATCAAAGCTATCAAAAAAGATTTCATGCCCAAATGATATCTTAAAAGCAATGATGGGTTTTAAAGTCCCTTTGTAAATATTTAATATAAAGTTGCCATGATTATGATTACTAAATGAGTAAACACCATAGGATCACAGATTTTAAGAACTAGTAAGCTTCTTAGAGATTACATAAAATTGCAACCCTCACCACCTGCACCTCTGCCAGCACTCCAAAAAACCCTCACCTGATGCTACTGTTTTCTCTTTTCCCTGGGATGTAACACCTTCTAATATAATATAAATATTCACTATGTTTATTATTTGTTGTTCGCCTTCCCACATGCGATGAGAATGGATATCCCATGAGAACAGAGATCTTGGCCTGTTTTTGTTACCTGAGATGGCCCATGCACCCACAATAGTACCTGACACAGAGAAGCTACTAAATAAGTATTCGTTGAATAAATCAACTAACAGCCTCCCCCCTTCTACAGTCGAGGAAATCAAGTTTCCAACAACTTCATTGCCTTTCTTGAAGTCACACAGCTTGTCAGCAACCGAAGTATGGCTAGAGGACAAGTCTACTTCGCTTTGACACTTTGGTTCTAAATAAAGGGTGAAAATCAGTTTAAGTGACCCCCATGTTTCCCTTCTTCTCCTTCCCCTCCCAGACTTATTTCACATTGACAGGTAATAGAACTCAAAGGCTGCTTTCCTCCTCAGCAGCCCCTATATATCATGAAGCCTTGGGTAGTGCTACCATGCATCAAATAAGAAAAATGCATTTATATGGTGCAAAATGGAAAGCCTCCTAAGTGACATTTTCAGAAAAATGTACTCTTTCCCTTTGAAGTACCCCAAGTAGCGAGTCATTATGCAGGCTGCCTTATCCAGCTACAGTCAGTCCCTGTCTCCTGGGTCTGGTAGCAAAGCAACATGATGGCCGGGCAACTTTCTAAATACATTTGCTCACTTTGCTGAGCTGCACTCAGATCCCCTAAAGAATCTGTGGCTTTATTTCAAGGTGAACAACAAAAGAGTTTGTTTGGCATTTTGGGGGCTTCCCTGGTGGCTCAGAGGGTAAAGCATCTGCCTGCAGTGCGGGAGACCCAGGTTCGATCCCTAGGTAGGGAAGATCCCCTGGAGAAGGAAATGGCAACCCACTCCAGTACTCTTGCCTGGAAAATCCCATGGTCGGAGGAGCCAGGTAGGCTACAGTCCACGGGGTCGCAAAGAGTCGGACACGACTGAGCGACTTCACTTTCACTTTCACTTGACATTTTTGCTACTGATTCGTAGAAAAGTATCCCGTAAACCACAGAGCTAGGAACATCCCCTAATCCAATTGTCAACAGGGATAATATCACAAATTCTCTTTGGTAAACCAATTTCTTGACTCTTCCTAGTATAATTAGCTCTGGGTCTTCTATCGGGTTGAGCTTTCTAATTGTTGCAATTCTAAATACATCAAAATGCACTCACACCTGGGGTTTATTGCCCTACCTGAGTTGCTTTTGCATCTGTTATACAGATATAAAGCCACATATTTCCTGCACACATTAGGCAAAAAGGAAGTGATATTTTTAGAACAGAAGCAATAGAAATAATTCAGCTCTGATTTCTCCTTTGCATCTGAGTTAGCAGTGTAATCTCTGGGCACAAGAAGTAATTGCATCTTCCAAAATTCTGCTATAAGTGTGTGTTGGGGAAGGGTGGTTTGGGGAAGGAGAAAGAGCACACAAGAGAAGCTCTGAGAAGTGAGAGAGTGAGGCACAGGCAAAACCCTTTCTGATGGCCTCAACCCAGAAGCTCGTTCCAGAAGATATGTGACATTGGCATGTGTTTTTAATGCTAAAAGGTGACAGAAAACACCCACCCTTGAAACCACACTGGCTATGTGCCTGCCAGTGAGTAAAAGGAGAACAAATGTTATTCAAGTATGTGAACACCATCTTAGGGAACTTATCTTTTAATTATGAAAGATTCCCTTTGAAAATGGGAGAGAAAGGATTTTCCTCCATGCTAATGTGCCTGAGCTAGTGGACTAGGCCTGACCACAGACAGACTATCTGACACAACAGCTTCACGAATGGCCAAAGAAAGCCCCATCCGCAGCCTTGGCAATGCAAGCTTTCATCTTCCCTCAGAATTCTCAGGCCCTATTCATCCTCCTGACCAAAACAATAGTCCAGACTTGACAATCATCACCCACCTGTGTATGGTGCTCACATCTGACAAGCTCATGCACACACCATTAGTTCATTTCAATTCAGTTCAGTCACTCACGTGTGTCCGACTCTTTGCGACCCCATGGACTGCAGCATGACAGGCTTCCCTGTCCATCATCAACTCCCAGAGCTTGCTCAAACTCATGTCCATCAAGTCGGTGATGCCATCCAATCATCTCATCCTCTGCCCTCTCCTTCTCCTCCTGCCTTCAATCTTTCCTAGCATCGGGGTCTTTTCCAATGAGTCAGTTCTTCACATCAGGTAGCCAAAGTACTGGAGTTTCAGCTACAGCATCAATCCTTCCAATGAATATTCAGGACTGATTTCCTTTAGGGTTGACGGGTTTGATCGCCTTGCAGTCCAAGGGACTCTTAAGAGTCTTCTCCAACACCACAATTTAAAAACGAACTAACACCATTAGTTCACTTGATCCGTAAAAATCATCTTGAAAATACTTCAAATCTGATCACATCCACTGCTGCTACGTGGTCCATGTCACCATGATCTCCCCCTTTAATTATTACAAGAGCATCCTAATGAGTTTCCAAACGTCTGCCCCTGCCCCTTAGATTGTGTCACTCTTCTACTCAAAACCATCCTATGGCTTCCCATTTTACTGTCACCCACAAAGCCTGTATGATCATCCTCATTCCCACCCCAGTACTCCTTGACTTCATCTCCAATTCCTGTCCATCCCATGCCCTTCACTCCAATGATTTATTTGCTGTCTTTTGATCATGCAATATATGTTCCTCCTTTTAAACCTTTGTTCTATTGTTTGTGGTAGAAATGATTGATTCTGTTCCTGTGTGAGAAATCCTACAACTTCCTCCTTAACTTCAATGATTCACTAGACAGAATCACAATTCAAGAGCAGGTTATGGCTAAGATTTATCGTGGAAGATACAGAGCAAAAACAGCAGGAAAAAGATATGCATTAACAGAGTCCAGAGGGGTCCAGCATAGACTTCTGATGTTCTTCTTCATCCAAGGCCACAGAATGGGTTTTTTCCTCTGGCAGAAAACTGCAAGGACAAGTGTGGACTGTCTCTGCCAAGGGAAACCCATTTGAGTCTCAGGATCTAAGGCTTTTGTAGGAGGTTGGTCACATAGGCACATCTTGCTAGCAATCAGTCATGGCAACTGAAACTTAGGACCAAAACAATGCAACCAGGTGTACATCATCAATCTCATTGTTTGTGCAAAGCAATCCTGACAAGCTACTATGGAATGGTCTACTTCTCCCAGGTGTACACAACAAAATAATCAATCCATCAATGATATAAAAACATTCTGAGAGCTATGTTCCCAGGGGTTGGCCAAGAGTAAATCCAAGACTCTTAGAGATATTCAAGGAGTGAGCAACCAGACCTGCAGCGTTAACACTTCCTTCACACTCTCTAAGCTTGCCATGCTTCTCTGTACTGAAATATATTTCCCTGCCCCTGATAAGCTTAAATACCATAATCAAGTTTAGAAAGAAGAAAGTATTTCAAGAATTATAAGAATTGGCCACATAACATGAGCAAAAAGTAAATGTTTGTGCTTGTCAGAGACTGATGTATTAGGGCTGTTTGTTGCTGCAGCAGAAACTGACTAATACATCACTCCTTCTGTATGAAATGTTCTTTCTCCAGATATGCCTTGGCTTATTCCCTCATCTCCTTCATCTTTATTCAAATCTCATATTCTCCATAAGGCCTAAGACTGATCACATTGTTTAATATTATAATCAGCCCCCAACCCATTCTTGCCAATTTCTCATTGCTTTTAACCTGCTCTATTTTTTCCCTTAGCACTTACCATCTCCTAGTATATCATATAATTTACTCAATCATTATGTCTCCTCTCCCCACCACCTTCTCCCTGCCACTCCCACCCTCACTAAGCTCCAAGGAGGCAGGAGTATTTGTATGCTTTGTTCATTAATTTATTCAAAGAACCAAGAATAGTGCCTAGGACAGAGTAGGTGCTCAATAAATACTTAATATTTATTGAATAAGGTAGGTAGAGCATGTCAGGGATTATTATCTCCATTTTTTTTCTTCTAATTTTACTGAAAAATAGTTGACATAGAGGACTGGATAGGTTCAAGTTATACAGCATACTGGTTTGACTTACATACATCATGAAACAATGACAACAATAAGTTTACTGAACATCCATCATCTCATATAGACACACAATTAAATAGAAAAAAATTTTGCTTGTAACGAGAACTTATTCTCTTAACAATTTTCATATATAACATACAGCTGTCTTAGCTGTCTGTATCATGTTGTACATTACATCCCTAGTACTTATTTATCTTATAACTGGAAGTGTGTATCTATTAACTGCCATCATCCAACTTCTCCTCTCCCCACCCCACCTCTTATAACCACAAATCTGATCTCTTTTTCTATGAGTTTGTTTGTTTTTGAAGTATAATTGACCTACAATTCTATGTTAGTTGCTAATATGCAACATAATGATTCAGTACTTCCATACATTTCAAAACAATCATCACAATAAGTCTAGTTACCATCTGTCATCACACAAAGTTATTCCATAGTTATTGACTATATTCCCCACAGGGTACATTTCATAACCATGACATTTATTTAGCAACTGGAAGTTTGTACCTCTTAATCTCCCTCACCTATTTCTCTCCTTCCCCACTCTCTCCCCTCTGGCAACCACCTGTTAGTTCTTTGTTTTTATGACTCTCTCTCTGTTTAGTCACATTTGATCATTTGTTTTGTTTACTAGGTTCCACATATAAATGAAATCATACAGTATTTGTCTTTGTCTGTCTGATTTATTTCCCTTAGCATAATACCCTCTAGACTCATTCATGTTGTCACAAATGACATCATTTCATCCTTGTTTATGGCTGAGTAGTAGTCCATTGTGTGTATGTCTGTATGTGTTTATAACATCATCTTCATCTGTTTATCCCCATTTTTAAGATAAGTTAATTGAGGCATGGAGAAGTCAAATGACTCAAGCAAGTCATTTATTAAGTGCATAGAGCTGAGTCTAAAATCATCCAGTAGAATAAATAAACTGTGACAACAAAAAGGACAAATTCAAAGTAACATATTAAATTGGATATAATTTTAACATTTAAGGGAATTATATGGTTCTATAATTATGAAAGATAGCAATATTCTATCAAGTTCAAAAATCTTTAAATGAAAAAGACATTTACATCTTAGTAATACCTTCAGTTCAAAGATCTTTAGAGCTAGAAGGAAAATACATGTAATGATAATAATGTTAATACTTATAGAACACATACTATGAGCCAGGGGCTATTCAAAGAATTTTAGATATATTAGAACATTTAACCCTCATGACAAACCTATAATATAATTTCTGGTATTATCCGTATTTTACAGATTAGGAAACTGAGGCACCAAGACCGGAAGATCCTTGTCCAAGATTACAAAGCTAATAAGTAGTAGAATCAGGATGTGAAGCTAGGTAATCTGATGCCAGAACACATGCTTGGGTACTAAGCATTATAACATATCTTAAGAAGCACAGAAGTGTAAGTGATCAATTTGGGTGGGCAGTGATGAATTTCTTTGAAAAACCAAAAATTAGGTAACTTAATTTAGGAGACCTATTCCCTTTTAAGTAGAGTCATTTGAGGCCTAAATGAACTCAGAATGATAGCAAGGGTGGTCCAAAGACCTGCAGCTCCAGTTCTCATACTTGGCTAACATCTCTGCTTGTCAGTAACCATAGAAATTTGGAAGCATCACTATTTTCTTCAGTGAGTACAGATCTTTTAAATGTGAGAAGATTTAGAATGAAGAAAATAAAGGTTTGGGAAAATCAAATTATGTAATATTTTTGTACCTATTTGGTATGTATGTACTTGTACTATTTTAAGAGAACTTAGCCATGTAAATTCAATATACAATGTGGAATTGAATAACTGATTATACTTATGATTTTAATTGGAATCTCACTACATTCTTTAATAATATTGGAACATCTAAGGGAACTTTTGGTTCACAATATATATAAATTTCACTTATTATGAGTTATTTAATACTCAAGAGGTTTTGTTTATCAGACTATTAAAATATTTAAGAAAGGAAAATGGATATATTAAATATATAAATGCAGTTTAAAAATATCTGAAGGTGTTTAATTAACTAAGTTGGCAAATGGTACTATACATTATTTAAAAGTCTTATGAAGGACTATTAAAATCTATTAGATTTATAAAGAAAATAAGATTTGTATGCAGAACTCAAAAATGAGGAAAAAATTAGCTTTGGAAATTCATAACTTTAATCAATTAAATATCAATATTTAAAACCCAAACGAAAATCTCTGAATAATTTGCCTCAAGAAGACCAAAACTCACTTCCAAATACCTAGGCTCTCTGAACTGGGTCCAATGTCCTCAAGCCATCACCAGGTTCTCAAAAATCACACATGACAGCTGTACATTTTTATGAGATAGGGAAGAAAAACTTTCTTTTCTCCCCAAGCTATTTCCTTACAAAATTAAAATGGATGAAATTTCCCCCACCAGGAAAACTGATTGTAATTAGTCTGTTCTTCAGTAACAGGCCAGACTGAGCAGATTTGTCCTATGAAACAAGTTGTCATTTTTAGGAAAACCTCTGAGATGTTTCTAGCAACTTCCATGAAATGCAAGAAGCTTCAAGGCTAAGAAAGATATATTTATGTTTCTCTCTGCATCCTTTCCTGACTCCGTCTACGTTGCCAATACATTATCTTCATGATTTAGATAAATGAAACATTTGCAAATGGTGTAATAGATTCCATTTTTGTGGTGTATTTTCCTCTAGGTCTGAAGTTATTCAAACAGTGTTCCTTGGCTATGGTAATTTGTATCTTCAACAATCAGCACTTTGGACCTCAGGGGTACTGATTTGTTTGAATCTTTGGATCGTTTTTAATGCCACAACCCCAGGAGGGTGGTTTGTGGCAGAGAAACCTACTTCCATTAAAACTAGGTGTCAATTCACTAAAATAATTTTCTTTTAGGCTGCCATTGAAGGAAAAGTTTTTCTAAGTCTTTTCTAATTGAATCATATATCTGAAGAACAACCTGCTGAAGGCCATGAAGGATGCTCCCTAAGTAAAGGATATGCCATCCTTCAACCATGAATCTTATAAATCAGCATATACCCGGATATCTAATGTATAATGGATGTGGAAGGTTATTTAAATTCAGAAAGTTATAACTATGTTGCACATTATCACACATCATAAGATAAATTTATTGTGAATCTGTACATGAGGGCACAGAATTTGATATTTAATAGAATTTGTAACTCAGTTTGAAGGCAAAAGTGTATGTTTGGTGTGAGATGAAATTCAATAACTAAAGAAAATTGAAAGATGTAGCATTGAAAGGCCTAGTCCTGAAACTCTGTCTTTAACTCCTCTTAGATAAGTCATTTACCTCTTTGAGTTTCAGATTCTCCATCTAGAAAAAGGGTGCATGCGTGCTAAGTCGCTTCAGTTGTGTCCAACTCTGTGTGACCCTATGGACTGTAACCTACCAGGCTCCTCTGTCCATGGGATTCTTCAGGCAAGAATACTAGAGGGTGTTGCCATGCCCTTCTCCAGGGGATCTTCCCAACCAGGGATCAAACTTGTGTCTCTTACGTCTCCTGCATTGGCAGGCAGGTTCTTTACCACTAGCTCCACCTTGGAAGCCAGAAAAAGGGTGCAGGTTCTCTAATCTGCCTATCTCCCAAGGCCACATTCTCTCTGTACTTTATACATAAATTATGGCTTTTCCTTCTATGTAAAATATTGTGCAGTGTTGATGGAGTTGTTCATATAAAACCGAAGCAGGGCTAACTGGCTAAATGCATGATATATACATAATTAATGTTTCCAGTGATAGTGTTTGAATCTGTCAAGAACTTATTGGCCCTAACCTAACTTCCTTCAGTGATTCTGTTGTCCAGGGGCATTAAATCCATTATGATGGATCAAATCTTCCACTGACTAATCTGGTATTAGATCACAGAATGACAACATGATGAAAAATAGTAGATTATGTACAGACAATGGAAATGAAACTTCTCAGCTTTCAGTTCTACTTTTACCTCACCAGTCTTCTTAAACTACCTTTCTGAACTGCTCTGGATAGAAGAGAAAGGTATCAATAATATTCAGATATGATATAGCCCATAATTTTGCAGGACTCAAAAAGATTTGCTAGCAAAAACTAATTACATAGGGTTTACAAAAATGTCTTAGTCTTCATTAAAGACACTACTAGTATTATTTCCCCTGTTACTTTCTAATTGCACTCTTTATTATTGTTGACAAATTCAGAAGCTTAAGACTCAATTATGGAGAATGCCTATTGACTGCAATTCTGTCCTTATTAACTGTTCCTATTATAAAGAATTAACAAAACTGCCAGGTTCTCCCTTTAATTCATGAGGAATAGTTCCAGATGAATTAGAATCTGAACTGTCGGATTATTGTCCTCTTGGAAATACATTCTCTTAAAATGATTTTCAAGTCATAAACTGGCAATCTTCCTGTATTCTGAATTACAACCAGTGTAATTCTTTTATTTTTGCATCTGAGTTCTAGCACTGTGATTGAATTGAAGGTTGGTTATGACTTGTGTATATACTGTCAGACAGTCTTTTGGGACAAAAAGTAGAGAATCAATAAAAATTGGTTTACATTCTATGTCCTTAAATTTCTGTTTCCACATGTGTGAAATATCACTGTGAAATGAGTGAAAGGGACGAAGGAATAGTAACAGGAGTAATGCAGAAGTCTTAGTGGACTATGTGCTGGAGCAGGAGACGAGGTCATAGCTCCTGACGCTTGCACTTGTTTTCACATCTCACCTTTACCATGAACTTCCACTTGGACATCCTAACCTTGGCCCCTTCTTCTATTCACTGAGAAGTTAACATTACGATGGCCCCTCTAGTTCTGTAAGTTTGTGATTATGTAAATTTTCATAAAAGCAATGGTGATATTGCTACAAGAAAGTGTTCTTTGTCCTTTGTATTCCAAGTTTCCAGTTTCATAGTTTCTCTCTAGAATAGATCTAAGTCTTGCAGTCAATATTTCTTTAATAATTTCTCAATTTCTCCCAGAGTCACCAAAGGATCTCTATCACACATTCTGGAAGAGAGCTCAGGTTAATAATAGTCAAAAATAAGAACCACATTAGACTAAAGCCCCCATAAGGGCATCCAGTTTTTCCTCTTGTACCTTTAAACTAAGATCACGGCATCCGGTCCCATCACTTCATGGCAAATAGATGGGGAAACAGTGGAAACAGTGGATGACTTTATTTTTTGGGCTCCAAAATCACTGCAGATGGTGACTGCAGTCATGAAATTAAAAGACGCTTCCTCCTTGGAAGGAAAGTTATGACCAACCTAGACAGCATATTAAAAAACAGAGACATTACTTTGCCAACAAAGGTCCGTCTAGTCAAGGCTATGTTTTTTCCAGTGGTCATGTATGGATGTGAGAGTTGGACTATAAAGAAAGCTGAGCGCCGAAGAATTGATGCTTTGGAACTGTGGTGTTGGAGAAGACTCTTGAGAGTCCCTTGGACTGCAGGGAGATCCAACCAGTCCATCCTAAAGGAGATCAGTCCTGGGTGTTCATTGGAAGGAATGATGTTGAAGCTGAAGCTCCAGTACTTTGGCCACCTGATGCGAAGAGCTGACTGATTTGAAAAGACCCTGATGCTGGGAAAGATTGAGGGCAGGAGGAGAAGGGGATGACAGAGGATGAGATGGTTGTATGGCATCACCGACTCAATGAACATGAGTTTGGGTAAACTCCGGGAGTTGGTGATAGACAGGGAGGCCTGGCATGCTGCAGTTCATGGGGTCGCAAAGAGTCGGACACGACTGAGTGACTGAACTGAACTGAACTGAATGCTGGCATATATAAATCATACCAATAGTTCTTATAGAAGAGAGAGAATTTCTCTTTCTCCCCTCACACAACATAGAAAATGGAAAGTTATTAAGTTACCTCATACACGTGCATATACACTCACATCTCTTGCTCTAAAACAGACCCAGTTATGTTAAATGTGCTGTCACAGACCAGAAAAATGTTGGAGAGGAGATCCAAATACTTAGGTGAGAAGAGGACTAAACTGTAAGGTCTCAGACAGAAGTGAACAGCACAGTGGATGAAAAACCAGAAATCTAGTTCAAGTCCTAGGTCTGCCTCTTTGTATGCAAAGCTCTTCACCACGCTGAGTCAGAGGTTAAAAAGAAGCTGGTAATTCTATCACCTTCACAGAATCATTCTCACAGACTGAATGAAATAAATGTCTGTGAGAGCACTATGGAGTGTCAAAGTGTCACACAGTATGAATCAAACCCTGCAAATCTAAGAGCCTATGAAAAGTCCTTTGTTTCTTGAGCACAGAATAGCTAGACTTTCCTACCCTTAACACTGAGCAATGTGGCTCATTGTAGAAGACCTCAATTCTATGTCCCAAATCATTCCTCACTATGTTTCCTTAGATGTCCTAAATCTGAAACCAGAAGCCTGGCAACACTTCCATTCTACTTCTCCCTTAACCACTAAGAGAAATCCAGAACCAAACCAGAAACCTAGCTAGAAGAAACAGAATAGCTAAAGTGAATTCTAAGCCATCACTTTAAAGGCATGTGAATCAGATCTATTGAATGATAAGTTGAAGTGAGCAACCATTTTAGATGTGCCCAGAGTCTACTGAAACAGAATTGATCTTTAAAGTTAAATCAGCAGAAGCACAGGGAAGGCTGACATTAAGTGTCCTTCTAAGAGGGAGGCCAAGGGAGTTTCAAATAACAGAAGAGAAAGTAGGAGATGTGACTATGCAAGTGAGAGGTTCAAGTGATACAAGAAAGGGACCAAGAATGCAGACACCTCTTAGAATGTGAAAAAGGCAAGGAAATAGATTTATCTTTACAGCTTACAGAGCCTTGCCAACACTATGCTTTTAGCCCAGTGAAACCCATGTTAGACTTCTGACCTTCAGAACCGTTAAAATAATCCCATGTTGTTTTAAGCCTGGAAGTTTATGATAATTTGTTACAACTGCAGTAGGAAACCAGCAATTCAGTCTGACTACATCCTTTTCACTCTTGAGTCCTGAACACTGGCTTTTCATTACTGATTCCTTTGCCCACTATCTTCCCAAAGCCCTGGAGCAAAGAAGGCCAACTGCAACACACATACACTTCTGCCCAGCTAGGTCTGCTTACTACTGAGGCTACTCAATTGTCTTTGGAAATACCAGAGGTTGGGAGCTGGAAACCAAAACATCTTTTGTCTTTCTGACACTGTGAGAATAATTTCACTCAAAATATTTGAAATACAACCTAGTAAATTGTTTTAACAGGTATAAATAACTGTAAGAACTGAAATTCAATATATTCTATTCTATTGGTTTTATGAAGGGTGCTGTCCCCCTTGAGTTCATATATGAGAGCAGCTGACTCATGTAACATTTCTTAGTAATAATCATGATGCCATCTTATAGCTATTACACAGTTTACATGTCTACAACAATCTACAGTTTATAAAGATATTTCTTCATCCTCACTATGTCCTAGCTGGGGGGAAACATTATTACTCCTATTTTATAGACAAGGAAACAGAGGCTCAGACAAAGTTTCCCAATATCTCAAATCTTAAGGAAGTCACAGAGCAAGGCCTCCAAACTTGGTCTTCTAACTACATCATGCATGAGAGTCACAATCCAAAAAGACAAGTGGGCTGTTCCCAGCGTTTCTACTGGCATAATTAATAAAAACAACCTTGCTTCTTTATCAAAGTTATAACATTTTATCAATAAACACACACTTTCCTCCCTGTTGTCTTCATAACTCAGAATTACTTCATTTGAGAGGCACTGTGATGTCCTTGAGACCTGACCATGCCTCTTTTTATCTGAACGATCGTAAGACATCCAAAAGGTAACTTTGTGCCTAGGTTTCAGTTTTCTAAAAGGACTGTAATGTGTGGATAATCAATCCCACTTTCAAATGAAGAAATAACTCGAGGTTATTTCCCCAAGTCCACACAGCTAATAACTAGAAGATGTAAGACATAAAAGCAGATATTTTGAATTCATGTATCCATTCGCTGAACAAACAGTTATTAAGTGTCTTTATCAGGCTAGGTCCTGAAAATACAAAGATTAAAAGGACAAAGATGAAAAGCTCCTGGTAGAGCTTATGGTCTGATGAAAAGAGACATAAAGGTACATAGGTAATTATAATGGTGTGTGATAAGTGACATGGGCAAGGTGCTACCTGGGAGGTTTCTCAGAAATGACATATAAATTGAGGTATGAAGAATAAGTAGGAATATTCCAGGCAAAGTGGGAGGGGGAAGGGAGAGTCTTCCTGACAGAAGATGTATGTACCTTGCATGCAAAGCCTCAACATGCTGCACTATGCATAGCCATGTCTCTGAGCACTGTACCTTCTGGCCTTGCAACTTACACAAGTGGTCCTAGCCACAGTTTACTATGGCAACCAAGGTATTCCCATGAGCCCGACTTTCAAAAATGGCTAATTTGTATAGCATAAAGATCAGTTCGCTGACTCTAAAGGTTATGTATTCTCTTCCTTAAATATTGTTGTTTGGGGAAGAGGGATACCAGCTGGCCTTCACATTTTAAAGAGATAGTACATTTAAAAACCACCACCTAGTATTATTTTTGACATTGAGGCAGACCATGAGAGTTCATACCAAGAGAGAGCAGCTCCTGACATGCTCAACAGGAAAGGCAATTGAGACTGCTACTCAAGACCACCTGAGCTATTTGATACCAAAAAAGATGTAATTTATAAAGGTATCTGGACAAGTTAAAAGATAGAACTCAATAATTTCCATTTTTCACATGAAGAACACATTTCTCTGCTTTAGACACTTTCCCGTCAGATCCAAGACAAAGAATAAATCAACAAAAATACTTTTTTGAAAGGTTTAATGTATCATTCTAGTAGAGGCCTTCTTTCACTGTGATAAGATTATCCTATTTTCAGATGGTACACATGCCCCAAAATTTCTGCACTATATCTCTGAATTACAGAAGTATTTTTACTTCCTATGTAACTGACTTTATTGGAAAACAGCAAATTTTACATTCCACAGTAACAACAACAAAATGCCCACCAGAATTAGAGCCAAGCAGCACTGATGTGTTCACTTAATTATTCAATCTAATTTCTTGAAAATGAAATGAATTTTTGATTAAGCTATCCTTTTCCATTATTGAACCCTTTAACAGCTATATTTGACTTTAGAACACATGTGATCTGAATTGAATATTGAACATCTGTTTAATCTTAGATCAACTGTGAAGTCTTCAAAGCCACTCCTCTGTGTCTCCTTTTTTGAATACAAAGTAAAATGATCTTTTCTAGATCCTCTCTTCCCTGTATCTTTCCTGGGTTTATGTGCACAGGCTGACAGTACAATCCCACACTAGCTTCACAGGTGGTGCTAGTAGTAAAGAACCCATCTGCCAATGCAGGAGATGTGAGTTGGATCCCTGGGTCAGAAGACTCCCTGGAGAAGTGAATGGCACCCACTCTAGTATTCTTGCCTGGAGAATTCCATGGACAGAAGAGCTTGGTGGGCTACAGTCCATGGGCTGCAGAGTGGGACATGACTGAGTGACTAACACTAACTTTCTACAACTCAAGTTGATTTCTACTTTGAAACTTCCTTTTCCCCAGTTAGTAGAAATTTAATCTCAGTCAGTTCATGGATCATCTCATTTTTCCCCCTGTCATATCTAAAATTTGTAGGGACTTCTATTTCCCTTCTGCCATAGTGGGGAATCCTGCTAGATTTACAAATATGATCCCCTAAACATTCTGTTTGTTCCAGGAATCTTCTATTCCTGTAAGAATAAGGCTTTTGGAAACCAGAGCCAGGGAGCTTCCTTTGTTAGCGTGGTCCACCAACCATGTAAAATCCTTCCCCTTGGGCAGCTGACTCATTCATTCACAAAATATTTACTAAGGTTCCACTACATTCCAAGCACCATTCCAGCAGTGAAAAAAGCAGAAGAAAAAAAAATCTCTGCTCTTTCAGGGACAGACAGAAACTATGCATGTGACACTAAGTAAAAGGCAGTTTTTCAGTCACAGATAGGTGACAATCAAGCAGAGGAGGGAGTAGGAAAGAATGGTTTGATTTTAGACTTTTAGATGAGCTGGAAGTCTTTGTTCTCAAAGGGACATTACAATGGGAATCTTAAGGAAGTGAGGGGGTATGCCTAGGTAAATAACTGGTGGAAGTGTGTTCCAGGCTCAGCAAGCAGCAAAGTCAAGCCCCTATGACAGGAATAACAAG
The DNA here is from genome assembly GCF_054371585.1 of Giraffa tippelskirchi. Classification (NCBI taxonomy): domain Eukaryota; kingdom Metazoa; phylum Chordata; class Mammalia; order Artiodactyla; family Giraffidae; genus Giraffa; species Giraffa tippelskirchi. Next base: position 7,426,023 of record NC_137289.1, on the reverse strand, counting down.
AAGGAGAAGAGTAAATGATGTCAGGAACATAGCAGAGGGCCAGATGGGGGCAGCCAGCAAAACAGAGCGGGAGCCAGATAGGAAATGATGAATGTTCTCGTGGCCACCATTTTTGAAAAAAGGAAAAAAATGGGTGAAATTAATTTTAATAATCTATTTGATCTACTATATTCAAAATATTTCAACATATAAGCAATATAAAATTATGAAAGAGCTTTTTATACTAAAACTTTAAAATCCATGGTGTATTTCATACTTATGGCACAGCTGAACTTGGACCAGCCATATTTCAAGTGCCTAATAGCTACGTATGGCTTGCAACTACCATACTGGACAGTGTACTTCTAGTCACTAGAATGAGGGGAAGGGCAACGAGGGGAACTACCAGGAAAATATCAATTAATATATCATTAACATCATCCTGTCATGCATACTACTTTCTATTTCCTATAATAACATTCCTTTATAATGCTAGTTTAGGGGAACAGAAGTACTATTGATGTATTAGAGGAAGTATTTCCTTAAAGCCTTTCCTTTTCTGATTACAAAAGCCACTGTTGTTGTTTAGTCACTAAGTCATGTCCAGCTCTGTGACCCAATGGACTGTAACCCACCAGGCTCCTCTGTCCATGGGATTTCCCAGGCAAGAATATTGGAGTGGGTTGCCATTCCCTTGTCCAGGAGATCTTCCCTACCTAAGGATTGAATCAGCATCTCCTGTACTGGCAGGCAGATTCTTTACCTCTGAGCCACCTGGGAAGCCCCATAAAAGTCATGCATACCACTAAAAATTCAATACAGAAATGAACAGTGGAAAGTGGGTATTCCTCTAACTAGGTGAGGGTTACAGATCGAATGCGAGTCAGGTAGTCTATGGCACATATTATGTGCTCCGGCTGCTTGACATATTGATGTGCTGTTTTAGTGTGACTATTCCAATCACTTTTCCTAAAGTAAAATTTGAGAGTGCCCAGGACCTATGGACAGTCTTTGGGATTGTATAAATTGCCATTATCAAGAGATATCTACCTGTGTAACTTCAAACTGTCATGGCAGAGTATTACCTAGAGATTGAGGCTGTATTTGTTTCTTCCCTACTGCACGTCTAATACACTCAGGACAGTTCAGGCAATAGATACTAAGGGTAGCCATGCTGAGAGGCAGGAGGTGCATTGGATGCTCAGGGTATTTTACCTTGGAGCCATATTGCTCAGAGAGCACCCTGGATCTGAAACTGACAATCAAATGCCAGTATAATCCCATTCTTTTCCTTTATGCGTGTATGTGAAAGTCACTCAGTCGTGTCCAACTCTTTGCAACCCCATGGACTATAGCCCACCAAGCTCCTTTGTCCATGAAATTCTCCAGGCTAGAGCACTGGAGTAGGTAGCTGTCCCCTTCTTCAGGGGATTTTCCAAACCCAGGGATAGAACCCAGGTCTCCCGCATTGCAGGTGGATTCTTTACCATCTGAGCCACCAGGGAAGCCCAAGAATACTGGAGTGAGTAGTCTATCCCTTCTCCAGCAGATCTTCCTGCTCCAGGAATCAAACCGGGGTTTCCTGCATTGCAGGCAGATGTAACCTTCTTCTATTAATAGCTCCTCGAACCTTCCACAGCCATTCTTCCACACTCAATCTTAGTTCCACTAGAATTTCAGTTTCACAGGACAGGGATCTTTGTTTTATTCTCTGTTGTAACCCCAAAGCTTAGGGCAGTGCCTCACATGTAGCTGGTGCTGAAAAAAATATATTGAGTGAATGCATGAGGCAGGTAGCATTAGACTTGAATTCCATCATTTTCCCACTTCCAAACCTGCAAACCTCTGTACACTGCATCCTTTTCATCAATGTTTCATATTTATCTTTTAAAAAAAACAGCTCTTGGCTTCATCGATATTCTCAATTGTTTTTTTTTATCTCTATTTTATTTATCTCCTTCTGAATTTTATTATTTCATTCCTTTGCTGACTTTGGGCTTTGTTTGTTCTTTTTCTAATTCCTTTAGGTCGTGGGTTAGGTTGTTACGTGAGAGTTTTCCTGTTTCTGGAGGAAGGCCTAGAGCTATAAAATTCTCTCTTAGAACTGATTTTGCTGCATCTCATAGATTTTGGAGTGTTAGGTTTCCATTTTCATTTATCTTAAGGTATTTTCTTTTTTTTTTAACTTTACAATATTGTATTTGTTTTGCCATATCTTAAGGTATTTTCTGACTTCCTCTTTGATTTCTTCGTTGACTCACTTGTTTTTTAGTAGCATCTTGTTTAGTCCTTTTCATATTTTTCTTCCTATAGTTGATTTCTACTTTCATACCATTGTGTTTGGAAAAAATGCTTGCTATAATTTCTATCCTCTTACATTTGTTGAGACTTTTTAATTCAGTGAGCTTTTTATTATCAATGTTTTAAATTCTTTACTGATAAACTGTTTAGTTCTTTTTCATTATTTTTTTTTCAGGGGTTTTCTCTTGCTCTTTCAATTGAGAGTAGTTCCTCTGCTTTTTCCTCTTGCTTAATTTGCTCTGCCTCTATGAATTCAGAGTAAATAGTACCTTTTGTGCTCTTTGAGAGGGTGTTCTTATGTGGGCATGTCCCTATGCAGACTACCTGTGCCCATTTTCTTTCACAGAATGGCTGGTTTGACGCAGATGCCAGTCACATTTCTCCCCATGATATGATGCCAGCTCTCACCTTGGCAGGGGGGAGGGGAGGGCTGGAGAAGGAGAAGCTGGAGTGGGCACAGGGGGTGAGGTGGGATGTCCTCTCTGCTCAGTGGCTGTCACCACCCTATCGGGGCAGGGTCCGATCTCAAGTTGCTGGAGGGGGAAGAATCGGGCTCCAGATGGCTCTGTTCCGTTTAAGTGTCTGTTTCTCCCTCTCCCTGCCCTGAGACCTTTGCCCCAGAGGAAGGGAGTGCTGAAGCAAGCAGGCCTTTGTGCAGACAGAGATCCAGTGCACTACCTGGGTAGGCTCCTGCATCTCAGCTCAGACACAGCCTTGGTGGTGAGCCCCCTTTATCTCTCAGGGCTTATCACTGCCGCCGCCTCCACTTCCTGCACCCTGTCGTGGAGCCACTAGCAGGGATGATGGAGACCGGTGTGGACTCTCGGCTTGTGTTGTGAGATTAGCTGTGGTGGAGTGGCTACCATCAGGATTTGAGGGGGCTTGTGGGGCACTGCCTGTGTATGTGCCAACAATGGATACCCAGCCTGGGCTCCTGTTAGTCACAGTGCTTTTCCACCCAGCCAAGGGGGTTTGTCCCCTCCATGCAGAACCACGGGCCTGGGGTGCCCAGGCGCTGACCTGACCGGTTCACTCCCCAGAGGGGGCATTTACCTGTGTCACCTCCCTCTGCCTTTGAGTCACCTACCAGGGGCACCGGTCCCAAAGTGATGGCTTTTCTACCTTCCTATCCAATGACCTATGCATCTTTCTCACAGCCTTGATTGTTCAGGAGTCCTTCTTCCAGTCTCAAGTTAATTTTCAGTGAGAAGTATTCCATATGGAGATGTATTTTTTATGTGCTCTTGTGGGGAAATGAACTCTGTGTCCTCTTACATTACTCCACCATCTTGATAACAACCCCCTCACTCTTAGTGTTCATCTGTGTTGCTTCTACTCCCTTAATGCATATTCTGCAACTAAATAGTAGCATACTCTGACCTTGATACTTGTAAACTGTAGTTAATAATAGCAACCAAATTTGTGAGAAATTGCTGACAGAATTCATGCAAGACAATTAGCACAATATGGGTACATACAAGTGCTCAATAAAGATTTATAATTTTGACTATTAGTAATGGTAATAGATATATCAAATGGAACCTTTCTTACAGTATGAGATGCATCTAGATGATAAATGTCACTCACCTAACACCTAGCACTTAGTAAGTGCTTGACAGATATCACTAATATTTTTTTATTATATTATTCTCTCAACAGATGTGTGAAGTAGGTAGGGGTAGGTAATGCCATCTTAGAGAAGTGGAACCTGAGACTTAAAAAGGTAAAGTGGCTTGCCAAAGGTCATACAGGTAGTAGGTGATAGAGCCTGGATATAAGCCCAGATCTTAAGACTTTTGGGTCAATGCCATTATGATTACTGAGTGTATGACTGTGTCATAGGTTATATCCGGCCAGCTTTTTTTTTGTAAATAGTTTTGTTGGAATATAGCTATTCCCATTTGTTTACATTTTGGCTATAACAGCACTGTTGAGTAATTGTGACAGAGACCCTATGGCTCAGAAAGTCTAAAACAGTTACCATTTGGCTCTTTACAGAGAAAGGGTAGACCTTTGGCCTAGTCCAAAGGCTATTTAATGATATGAGGCCCAATACTCTCTCTATTGGAAGGACTGATGCCGAAGCTGAAACTCCAATACTTGGGACACCTGATACAAAGAACTGACTCATTGGAAAAGACCCTGATGCTGGGAAAGATTGAAGGCAGGAGAAGGGGACGACAGAGGGTGAGATGGTTGGATGGCATCACTGACTCGATGGACATGAGTTTAAGCAAGCTCTGGAAATTGGTGATGGACAGGGAAGCCTGGCAGGCTGCAGTCGATGTGGTCGCAAAGCGTATGACACGAATGAGCGACTGAACTGATTCTCTCTATACATATTTGTTTTGTAAATTACCAATTACAAAATGAAGCATTAGAAACAGATTGTCACCTAAACTCAGTCTCTTCCCAAAAGCAGAGTTGTCAGAACATGCCTTGTGGCCAGTGCTCCTTGCTGCTGAGCAGAAAAGGCTGAAATGTAAAAGGCAGCAGCTCTTAGGAGAGCCATGGGCCTCTCAAGCCTTCAACTACCAGGTGACTTCAGGTGCCCTCCCCAGAGTGGGCCCTCTGACCACAGGCAAAAGAGCCACCTGCCATCAACCTTCTCAGACACACCTTCAGACTAAAAGCTACATCACTTTCCCCCTTTTCCTTTTATTCCCCTTTAAAGCTATAGTAGTTATCAGCCCAATTTGCTTGATCCCAGGAACCTGGGGAAATTTGAATCTGTGTAACCTCAGCTGGCAACACTAATCACCTGGCCCCAGCAACAGGGCATGAAACAAATGGTACTGTAGTTTGTGGTAATGATGCTGGTTGCTCAGTCCTAGATGCACAGAGATATTTTTGATTACCAGCCTAGAGCTGTGTTCCATCTGGAGGTCAAGACGTTACAATTTCATTAAACGTTTTGAACCCCAAATGACCACACTGTTCCCATCAAAGAAGAGTCTTCCTTAATTAGCTTATACCAGAGTTGGCCCTTTCTTTTAAACAGGTGGTATGGAGGCAGCATCTCATCAATCAAATCTTTTCCCTGGTAACTTCATCAGCATCCCTAGACAGCAACTTATGATGAGTTATCTGCCATGTAAGTTACTGAGAACTGTAACAAATGTTATTTTGATAAACTCACTGACTCTGAACACCCAGATTTGAGTGTTTGAAGTTTTAACGTGTCATCAGTGACTCCCCCCCCGCCGACCACCCCACCTGGTGCTAGAGAAGGTTGAATAGCATAATCCTTATCACTGTTATAAAACTTTTAGTTTGGGCAAGTTCCTGTGATTCTGCTGTGCACAAGGCTATCTTTATCACTCTAACACAGGAAGTAGATTATGTAAAGAATATATGAGGGGGTGTCTCTCCTCCTAAATATATCACTATAAAGGGAAGTTAATTAATTGGTAGTGGAGATGAGGAGGCCAGTTACTACTAAATGAAGGGACATATTGATGTTTAAATGCAGTTGAAACTGAAATGTTTTCACTGGCTTACACTCTATGTAGGGATTGGAACACTAGGTTGGAGAGATACAGACCAAATCCTACAGAAAGGTCATTTCTAAAAACATAAGAAAAAGAAATTCATCTCTAAGGAAAGGATGGTATCTAGTCCTCAAAGGAATCATCTTTAAAGAATGAAATACACTAAGGTATTTTATTTCTGAAATATTATTTATAACCCAGACATTGCAACACAGAGGAAACAACTGAAGTGTATTTTATGCTAATTACCCTAGAAATATTCAAGCTTTTATCATATTTATTTTATCATATTTCTTGGGGGTTAAATCCTGTTTCAGCTTCTTTCTACCTAAATGAGGTCAAACCAGAATAGCATTCACGAGTTCATCCATAGTCTCTTTAACCAACTCAGATCGAGCACCCTCTCATTTTTCTTATGTGTACACAAAGATTAACTGAAGAAGCAGTAGTAGTGTACTTTCTTTGGCAAGGATGTGTGCTAAGAGAGTTGATGTTTTAGTCACAATTAAAGGAATTTTTTGGAGGAAAATACACAACCCACTTAAAGAAACCTACCTGTCACTAGGGAAGCTGTGTGGAAATGCAACAGGCATTTGGTGTTCTTTCTAGCAGTCCAGGATAGAAACCCCTTCCAATGTATGGAATCCTTACCTCTCATAAATTTTGATGGGAGGTAGGGTCCATGTCTCCCTTGTTGTTGTTGTTTAGTTGCTCAGTCATGTCCAGCTCTTTGCAACCCCATATACTGTAGCCCGCCAGGCTCCTCTGTCCATTGTATTTTCCAGACAAGAATACTGGAGTGGGTTGCCCATTTCCTTCTCCAGGGGATCTTCCTGACTCAGGGATCAAACCCATGTCTCCTGTATTGGCAAGTGGAACCTTTACCACTGAGCCACCAGGGAAGCCCCACTTCTCCCTTAAAGATGCTGAAAATCCCAGGTACTTGCTGCTAGAGTACTGACTTCTGCTCTAGAAAAATACTTTTCTAATATCCCTGATAAAAATCACCTGAGGTTCCTCTTAACAGCTACACAAGCTCCTCTCAAGGAGCTTCTGACTAAGCATCTCTGGTATTGAGCCAGGCCCTTAACAAGTACTCAGGTGATTCATCTTATCAAGGAAGCCTGGTAACCGAAACTTGGTCTGGAAATAGTCCCGCAGTTTTTTGTTTGTTTGTTTGTTTGTTTGGATGCACCTTAGATTGATCTGCGGAGCTTTGGAAACCTAGGATTCCTGGACCCCATCTCAGGCCAATTGAATCAAAATCATCTCTGGGGTGGAGAGAGAAAGAAAGTGCAAGAGAGAGGAAGAAGAGGGAGGGACAGAGGAATGGAGTGAGTAGCTTCATAGGGAATTCCATTATACAATGAAGCTTTAAAAACCCTTATTTTAGGCCAAAACTTCAATAAACAGATGTTGGGACTTTGATATATGAATGATGGAAGGAGAGGGCAACTATGACCAGGAGTCTGTGGTCACTGCAGTACAATCCAATGGCTCAAGTATCCTGACAGCAGTGCTGGCGGGAGCATCCATCAGCCAGTGACCTATCGTCCAAAGGACAGAATCCAGTAAAACAGTGCCTTGTTCAGCCAGTTCTTTGGTCTGACTATGACCACTGCTTCCATTACACAGTTCTGAGACTAATTTTCCATCATTCCTAGTAATTAATTCCCTTCTCTACTTAAACTAGCCAGAAGTGCTTTCTGTTCCTTGCAAATGACAATACAAAGTACTACTAATACAGAGCAGTGGGGGTAGATCCTGACTTTGCAGTTACATTTGAATCCTATGTGACCTCTCTGAATCTCTATGTCTTTATCTGTAAAATGGGGATATCATCTAGTTTTCCACAGTAGTTGTGATGAATTAAACAGTAACTCAAAGTACTCTTGGCAGGCTCCAAAGTATCCCTCTAAGAGGGGATGAGGGACAGCAGGGTGCAAAAGTGAGAAAGGATGTATACTGAAGTGTTATTTGCATAGCAAACAAAACACTGACTTTGATCATATAATTACATGTGGTGACTTTGAGTGAGACTGGTGCCCAAAGCCACTCCTGGGAACTGCCACTAGAAAAGGCTTGGCTGGCACAGGGCATTAAATGTTATTTTCCTTCTTTCATTCCTTAATATTTAATGTGCAAATCTAGTTGAAGAACTAGATCCTAGGAGAATAGGATTTCAGAGCTTGTAGGAAACTATTGTTCATTAGTGACCTAGTCTACTGAATAAATAATCTTGAGTTACAAAAATTCCAGTGTATTTAAAGAACATAATGTATACACTCCACATGTTTTTCTCTGATATGCTTAATGATGATACAAGTCCTATTTATAGGGCTTATTTATGAAATCAACATGTGGCCAACATCTTCCAATCAGAAGGCTGTCTTTTCAAGTATCATCCAATGTAAACTCATTCAGTAAGGTCCCGCCATTAGTTGGCTGTTGCTATAGCAAAATGGAAATTAAAACTTGAGAATTCTAAATCTGTTATCTGCCAGACGGGTAGTATGCAGACAAAATATCTTTCCATTATGATGATGATATTTTTATAACTTGGCTCTCCATTTCTTTTCCTCTCCCCCTCACTCCATGTGACTCCCAGCCCCACTCCACTCCTCACAGGGAGATGATCCACTTTAAACATCCCAAATTCAATCATCCATATTTTTCCACCCTCATGGTTCTATACAGACATGTCTGTGCATATATCTCACACACAGGATTTTTTCTGTTGGATATGTTTTACAAAGATAAGATTGTGTTATACATCATCTTCAGCATCTTGCTATTTTAATTTTATGTGGAAATCCCTTCAATTTTTTTCTTAATGGCTGCATTACTTTCTCTGACTTAGATATACCAAATTTTATTCAGCCATCTGCCTATTGAAAGACGTCTATTTTTCTTCCACTTTTTTACATGATCAAAAAATTCAAAATAAGTACATGTATGAAAGTGAAAATAAGTACATATATACATACAATATTTTGCTGTTCAGTTGCTCAGTTGTGTCTTTGTAACCCCAAGGACTGCAGCACGACAGGCTTCCCTGTCTTTCACTCTCTCCCAGAGTTTGCTCAGACTCATTTCTATTGACTCAATGATGCCATCCAACCATCTCATCCTCTGTTGCCCCCTTCTCTGCCTGCCCCCAATCTTTCAATATATATGTACAATATACAGTGTGTAAATATATATATATATATATATATATGTGTGTGTGTGTGTGTTTATATATAAACACACACACACACATATATATATATTCATAGATAAGGATCTTTCCATTAAACATAAAAAGGCAGCTGTTTCAGGAGCTTCATGCATCCGAGTTCCATGGGGACAGAAGCTCCTATGCAAGAGATCATTCTGGACCTCACCTTATGTACCTCTTCATCTGACTATTCATCTGTATCCTTTATAATAAACTGGTAAACGACTCTGGAAGAGTGCAGGTTGTGAGATATCAGATACCACTGATGGCAGGGTGTAGCTGCTTCTAAAATGCAGAAGGATTGGTTGAAAGTTTGAGTGAGAAGCCCTTACTCTGCTGACAAGAAGTACACTGTGTAGTTTCTGATCCACAGAAACTCTGCATTTAGAAAGACCAGTCAGAGCTGAGGGTGAAAACATTGAAAGAAGAGGAGATTAAGGAAAAGATAGCATCCTGAGCAGAGATACCCACAATGGCTCTCCATGAACAACTAACACTGTATACATGAGGAACAACTCATATGGGAAAGAATCAGTCAAAAATAAAACACTGGAAAAGGAAGAGAAAAAAAAAAACAGAAAATACAGGAAACAATATAAAATTATACAACAAAAACAAAATTAGGATACTATAAGAGCTATCAAAAATAGCCTTAGGAAACTAAAATATGGTAGCAGAAAGTTTAACAAAAATATTTGAAGATAAATTTGAAGAAATCTACCAATGTATACAACAATAAAGAAGAGTGATACACGTAGGCATTTTTTGCAAATGTGAGGCTGCAGAAGTTTATTTCCTTCAATCATTGGGGGAGGGGGGTGGTCCTAAGATGGCAGAGGAATAGGATGGGGAGACCACTTTCTCCCCCACAAATTCATCAAAAGATCATTTGAATGCTGAGCAACTTCCACAAAGCAACTTCTGAACACTGGCAGAGGACAGGAAGCACCCAGAAAGGCAGCCCATTCTCTTCAAAAGGAGGTAAGACAAAATATAAAAGACAAAAAGAGAGACAAAAGAGTTAGGGACGGAGACCCATCCCAGAGAGGGAGTCATGAAGGAGAAGTTTCCAAACACCAGGAAACCCTCTCAACTGGCAGGTCTGTGGGGAGTTTTGGAATCTCAGAGGGCAACATAACCAGGAGGAAAAAAACAACAACAACACAGAATAAGCACCTAACCACATCTCCGGAGAATTAGCCCAGACACTCGCATCTGCCACTAGCAAGCTGAGGCTGAACTGGGAGGCACGGATTGCATGCTTAGGGTAAGGACCAGGCCTTAATCCCCTGAGGACAATCTGAGGGAGCTAACATGAGATAGCAACCCAAACTGTGGGATAGCCAGAGAGAGAGAAAAAGAGAGAGAGAACTTTCCTGTAAAAAGCTCTAACCTGAGGCACAGCCTGGCCTGCTCACAGAACAAAGGATTGAGCAAATACCAAAGGAAAGCTAGCCAGCTGTGGACCAGCCCCTCCCCTGCCAGAGGCAGAGAGGCAGACAGGCAACAGCCAGAGCCAGAAGGCAAGAGGCAATCTCCGTCCCAGAGACAGCATCCTCCACCAAACTGAGCAGGCTCCCAGTTGCTAACCAAGTCTTCATGGGAACCTAGACAGTTGATATCTGCCAGGAGGGTCTCATCCAGAGATTAGCTCCCCAGAGGAGACACATGGGACAATTTAGAAGGCACTCTTGCTGCACACCCGGGAAACTAAGAGGCTGGGACCAGGGAGGTGATTAAGATGCATCGTCCACCTGGGACAGTGCACTTGCCGAGCACCTGGTCACCTGAGCTGCTCAGACCTGGGAAGGACACAAAACACACGCCCAACTGAGTCTGTGCCTTTGTGGAGTACCCCAAAACCTGAATCTGAGAAGCTTAGACCTGGGAGGTGCATGAAACCCAGGGCACGCTTTGGACAGTTCCCCTGAAGAACAACCTGGAGCCTGAGCAATGTAGACCGGGAAAGCACACACCGTGAGCAGGGCCAAACCCAGTGTGATCCATACACTGCGAGCATGCCCCACACATGCCAGTGATATTTGTTTTCAGTATTCCTCCCTCACCACAGCACAACTGAACAAGTGAGCATAAATAAATAACCACCTTGGCCCCCTGTCAGGGTGGAAATTAGACACTGAAGAGAATTGCCAAAACAGGAAGCCGAAAAAAAAAAACAAAAAAAAAAACAAAGAGGAGGGAGCCGCTCTGGAAGGGACAGGTACAACATATTAAAACCCTGTAGTTAGCATTGACTAAGCATTAGAAGAGGTCTATAGACCTTGAAAAGAAATATAAGCAGGGACAAAGAACTACCTGAAACTGAACTGACCCCACACTGCCCTCAATAGCTCCAGAGAAATGCCTAGATATATTTTCATTATTATTATTTTTTAATTTTAATTTTTTATTGTAAGTTCTTTATTACTCCTTTAATTTTCATTTTTATAACGTACTGCTGCTGCTGCTGCTAAGTCACTTCAGTCGTGTCTGACTCTGTGCGACCCCATAGATGGCAGCCCACCAGGCTCCGCCGTCCCTGGGATTCTCCAGGCAAGAATACTGGACTGGGTTTCCATTTCCTTCTCCAGTGCATGAAAGGGAAAAGTGAAAGTCAAGTTGCTCAGTCGTGTCTGACTCTTAGCGACCCTATGGGCTGTAGCCTACCAGGCTCATCCGTCCATGGGATTTTCCAGGCAAGAGTATTGGAGTGGGGTTCCATTGCATTCTCCATTTATAATGTACTATTATCTTGCAAAAAAGACCTTATTTCTAAAGCAATTTTCATTTATATATTTTTTATAATTTTTGACATTGATTTTGTTTTCTATTTTTAATATTGTATTTTTCAGAGTCTAATCTCTACTCTAGATTTTTAATCTTTGCTTTTTGGTATTTGTTATGAATTTTGTACCTGTGAGAATCTAATATTCAGTACCCATTTTTGCTTAGGGGTGTGATTACTGGCTTGATTGCTCTCTTACCTTTTGACTCTCCCTTTACTCCCCCAGGTCACCTCTATCTCCTCCCTTCCCCTTTGCTTCTCTACTTAACTCTGTGAATCTCTCTGGGTGTTCTGGGCTGTAGAGAATACTTAGGGAACTGATTACTGGATAGATTGGTCTCTCCCCTTCTGACTCCCCATCTTCTTCTCCTGGTCACCTCTATCTCCCTCTTCCCTCTTCTCTTCTCCATGTAACTGTGAACCTCTCTGGGTGTCGCTCACTGTGGAGAATCTTTTCACCATTAACCTAGATGTTTTATCATCAGCACTGTATGGATGCAGAAGTCTTGAGGCTACTGCAATAATAAGACTGAAAGCCAGAGGCAAGAGGCTTAAATCCAAAACGTGAGAACACCAGAAAACTCCTGACTCCAGGGAACATTAATCGACAGGAGCTCATCCAAAAGCTTCCATACCTACACTAAAACCAAGCTCCGTGCAAAAGGCAACGAGTTCCAGACCAAGACATACCACGCTAATTTTCCAGCAATGCAGGAACATAGCCCTGAACATTAAAATACAGGCTGCCCAAAGTCACACCAAACCCATAGGCACCTCAAAACCCACTACTGGACACTTCATTGGGCTCCAGAGAGAAGAGATCCAATTCCACCCGCCAGAACACCAACACAAGCTTCCCTAACCAGAAAACCTTGATATGCCACTAGTCCAAACCCACCCACAGGGAGCACCCTCCACAATAAAGAGGAACCACAAACTTCCAGCATATAGAAAGGCCACTCAAATACAGCAATCTAAACAAAATGAAAAGGCAGAGAAATATTTAGCAGGTAAAAGAACATGATAAATGCCCACTAAACCAAACAAAAGAGGAGGACATAGGGAGTCTACCTGAAAAAGAATTCAGAATAATGATAGTAAAGATGATCCAAAATCTTGAAAACAAACTGGAATCACAGATAAACAGAATAGAGACAAGGGCTGAGAAGATGCAAGAAATGTTTAACAAGGACATGGAAGAAATAAAAAGGAGTCAATCAATTATGAATAATGCAATAGCTGACATCAAAAGCACTCTGGAGGGAACCAACAGTAGATTAACTGAGGGAGAAGACAGGATAAGTGAGGTGGAAGACAGAATGGTGGAAATAAATGAAGCAGAGAAGAAAAAAGAAAGAAGAATTAAAAGAAATTAGGACAACGTCAGAGACTTCAGGGACAATGTTAAATGCCCCAAATTCAAATCATAGGAGTCCCAGAAGAAGAATACAAAAAGAAAGGCCATGAGAAAATACTTGAGGAGATAATATTTGAAAACTTCCCCAAAATGGGGAAGGAAATAGCTATCCAAGTCCAAGAAACCCAGAGAGTCCCAAGGAGGATAAACCCAAGGCAAAACACCCCAAGACACATATTAATCAAATTAATGAAGATCAAACACAAACAGCAAATGTTAAAAGCAGCCAGGGAAAAGGAACGAATAACACACAAGGGGATTCCCATAAGGATAACAGCTGATCTTTCAATAGAAACTCTTCAACTCTTCAGGCCAGAAGGGAAAGGCAGGACATACTTACAGTCATGAAAGAGAAAAACCTACAACGCAGATTACTATACCCATCAAGGATCTCATTCAAATATGAAGGAGAAATCAAAAGCTTTACAGACAAGCAAAAGCTGAGAGATTCAGCACCACCAAACTACCTCTTCAACAGATGCTAAAGGATCTTATCTAGACAGGAAACACAGAAAAGGTTTATAACTCGAACATAAAACAACATGGAAAAGCCTTTGACTGTGTGGATCACAATAAACTGTGGAAAATTCTGAAAGAGATGGGAATACCAGACCACCTGACCTGCCTCTTGAGAAACCGGCATGCAGGTCAGGAAGCAACAGTTAGAAATGAACATGAAACAATAGACTCGTCCCAAATAGGAAAAGGAGTATGTCAAGGCTGTATATTGTCACTCTGCTCATTTAACCTATACGCAGAGTACATCATGAGAAATGCTGGGCTGGAAGAAGCACAAGCTGTAATCAAGACTGCCAGGAAAAATATCAATAACCTCAGATATGCATATGACACCACCCTTATGGCAGAAAGTGAAGAAGAACTAAAGAGCCTCTTGGTGAAAATGAAAGACGAGAGTGAAAAAGTTAGCTTAAAGCTCAACATTCAGAAAACTAAGATTATGACATCTGGTCCCATCACTTCATGGCAAATAGATGGGGAAACAGTGGAAGCAGTGGCTGACTTTATTTTTGGGGGCTTGAAAATAACTGCTGATGGTGACTGCAGCCATGAAATTAAAAGACGCTTCCTCCTTGGAAGAAAAGTTATGACCAACCTAGACAGCATATTAAAAAACAGAGACATTACTTTGTCAACAGGTGTCTGTCTAGTCGAGGCTATCGTTTTTACAGTAGTCATGTATCGATGTGAGAGTTGGACTATAATGAAAGCTGAACACAGAAGAATTGATGCTTTTGAACTGTGGTGTTAGAGAAGACTCTTGAGAGTCCCTTGGATTCAAGGAGATCCAAACAGTCTATCCTAAAGGAGACCAGTCCTGGGTATTCATTGGAAGGACTGATGTTAAAGCTGAAACTCCAATACTGTAGGCACCTGATGTGAAGAGCTGACTCATTTGAAAAGACCCTGATACTGGGAAAGATTGAAGGCAGGAGGAGAAGGGCCGACAGAGGATGAGATGGTTGGATGGCATCACCAACTCAATGGATATGAGTTTGGCTAAACTCCAGGAGTTGGAGATGGACAGGGAGGCCTGGTGTGCTGCGGTTTATGGGGTCACAAAGAGTCGGACACAACTGAGTGACTGAACTGAACAAAACAACAAAGTAAATGGCAATGGGATCATACTTACCTATAATTACCTTAAATGTAAATTGGTTGAATGCCCGAACCAAAAGACAAAGACTGGCTGAATGGATACAAAAACAAGACCCCTATATATGCTGTCTACAAGAAACCCACCTCAAAACAAGGGACACACACAGACTGAAGGTGAAGGGCTGGAAAAAGATATTTCATGCAAATGGAGACCAAAGGAAAGCAGGAGTAGCAATAGTCATATCAGATAAAACAGACTTGGAAATAAAGGCTGTGAAAAGAGAAAAAGAAGGAAACTACATAATGATCAAACGATCAATCCAAAGAGAAGATATAACAATTATAAGTATATATCCACCCAACATAGGAGCACCACAATATGTAAGGAAAATGCTAACAAGTATGAAAGAGGAAATTAACAATAACACAATAATAGTGGGAGACTTTAATACCCCACTCACACCTATGGATAGATCAACCAACCAGAAAATAAGCAAGGAAACACAAACTTTAAATGATGCAATGGACCAGTAAGACCTAACTGATATATATATAGGACATTTCACCCCCAAAACAATGAATTTCACCTTTTTCTCAAGTGCACATGGAACATTCTCCAGGATAGGCAACATCCTGGGCCATAAATCTAGCCTTGGTAAATTCAAAAAAATTGAAATCATTCCAAGCATTTTTTCTGATCACAATGCAGTAAGATTAGATGTCAAATACAGGAAAAAAAAATATTAAAAATACAAACATACAGAGGCTAAACCACATGCTTCTAAATAACCAACAAGTCACAGAAGAAATCAAAAAATAAATCAAAATATGCATAGAAACGAAGGAAAATGAAAAGACAACAATCCAAAACCTGTGGGATCCAGTAAAAGCAGTGCTAAGGAGAAGGTTCATAGCAATACAAGCTTACCTCAAGAAAAAAGAGAAAAACCAAATAAATAACCTAACTCAACATGTAAAGCAACTAGAAAGGAAGAAATGGAGAACCACAGGGTTAGTAGAAGGAAAGAAATCTTAAAAATTAGGGCAGAAATACATGCAAAAGAAAGAAAAGAGACCATAGCAAAAATCAACAAAGCTAAAAGCTGGTTATTTGAGAAGATAAATAAAATTCACAAACCATTAACCAGATTCATCAAGAAACAAAGGAAGAAGAATCAAATCAACAAAATTAGAAATGAAAATGGGGAAATCACAACAGACAACACAGAAATATAAAGGATCATAAGAGACTACTATCAGCAACTATATGCCAATAAAATGGACAACGTGGAAGAAATGGACAAATTCTTAGAAAAGTATAACCTTCCAAAAATGAACCGGGAAGAAATAGAAAATCTTAACAGACCCATCACAAGTACGGAAATCGAAACTGTAATCAGAAATCTTCAAACAAACAAAAGCCCAGGACCAGATGGCTTCACAGCTGAATTCTACCAAAAATTTAGAGAAAAGCTAACAACTATCCTACTCAAACTCTTCCAGAAAATTGCAGAGGAAGGTAAACTTCCAAACTCATTCCCTGAGGCCACCATCACCCTAATACCAAAATGAGAAAAAGATGCCACAAAAAAAAAAGAAAATTCAGGCCAATATCACTGATGAACATAGATGAAAAAATCCTCAACAAAATTCTAGCAAACAGAATCCAACAAAATATTAAAAAGATCATATACATTATGAAAAAGTGGGCTTTATCCCAGGGATGCAAGGATTCTTCAATATTCGCAAATCAATCAATGTGATACACCACATTAAAAAATTGAAAGAAAAAAACATATGATTATCTCAATAGATGCAGAGAAAGACTTTGACAAAATTCAACATCCATTTATGATAAAAACCCTCCAGAGAGCAGGCATAGAAGCAACATACCTCGACCTGATAACAGCCATATATGATAAACCCCAGCAAACATTATCCCCAATGGTGAAAAATTGAAAGTAGTTCCCCTAAAGTCAGGAACAAGACAAGGGTGCCCACTCTCACCACTACTATTCAACATAGTTTTCGAAGTTTTAGCCACAGCAATCAGAGAATAAAAAGGAATAAAAGGAATCCAGATTGGAAAAGAAGAATTAAAATTCTCACTGTTTGCAGATGACATGATCCTCTACATAGAAAACCCTAAAGACTCCACCAGAAAATTACTAGAGCTAATCAATGAAGATAGTAAAGTTGCAGAATATAAAATTAACACACAGAAATCCCTTGCATTCCTATACACTAACAATGAGAAAACAGAAAGAGAAATTAAAGAAACAATTCCATTCACCATTGCAACGAAAAAAATAAAATACTTAGGAATAAACTACCTAAAGAAACAAAAGACCTATATATAGGAAACTATAAAACACTGATGAAAGACATCAAAGAGAACACAAATAGATAGAGAAACATGCCATATTCATGGATTGGAAGAATCAATACAGTGAAAATGAGTATACGACCCAAAGCAATCTATAGATTCAATGCAATCCCTATCAAGCTACCAATGGTATTTTTCAGAGAACTAGAACAAATCATTTTACAATTTGTATGGAAATACAAAAAACCTCAAACAGTCAAAGCAATCTCGACAAAGAAGAATGGAACTGGAGGTATCAACCTGCCTGACTTCAGACTATACTATAAAGCTACAGTCATAAAGACAGTATGGTACTGGCACAAAGACAGAAATATAGATCAATGGAAAAAAATAGAAAGCCCAGAGATAAATCCATGCACCTATGGATACCTTATCTTTGACAAAGGAGGCAGAAATATACAATGGAGAAAAGACAATCTCTTTAACAAGTGGTGCTGGGAAAACTGGTCAACCACTTGTAAAAGAATGAAACTAGAACACTTTCTAACACCATACACAAAAATAAACTCAAAATGCATTAAAGATCTAAATGTAAGACCAGAAACTATAAAACTCCTAGAGGAAAACATAGGCAAAACACTCTCCGACATACATCACAGCAGGATCCTCTATGACCCACCTCCCAGAGTAACGGAAATAAAAGCAAAAATAAACAAATGGGACCTAATAAAACTTAAAAGCTTCTGCACATCAAAGGAAACTATAAGCAAGGTGAAAAGACAGCCTTCAGAATGGGAGAAAATAATAGCAAATGAAGCAACTGACAAAGAATTAACCTCAAAAATATACAAGCAGTTCATGCAGCTCGATACCAGAAAAATGAATGACCCAATCAAAACAAATGGGCCAAAGAACTAAACAGACATTTCTCCAAAGAAGACATACAAATGGCTAACAAACACATGAAAAGATGCTCAGCATCACTCATTATCAGAGAAATGCAAGTCAAAACCACAATGAGGTACCATCTCACACCAGTCAGAATGGCTGCTATCAAAAAGTCTTCAAACAATAAATGCTGGAGAGGGTGCAGAGAAAAGGGAACCCTCTTACACTGTTGGTGGGAATGCAAACTAGTACAGCCACTATGGAGAACAGTGTAGAGATTCCTTAAAAAACTGGAAACAGAACTGTCATACGACCCAGGAATCCCACTGCTGGGCATACACACGGAGAAAACCGGAACTGAAAGAGACACGTGTACCCCAAAGTTCATTGCAGCACTGTTTACAATAGCTAGGACATGGACGCAACCTAGATGTCCATCAGCAGATGAATGGATAATAAAGCTGTGGTACATATACACAATGGAATATTACTCAGCTATTAAAAAGAATACATTTGAATCAGTTCTAATGAGGTGGGTGAAACTGGAGCCTATTTTACAGAGTGAAGTAAGTCAGAAAGAAAAACACCAATACAGTACAATAACACATATATAATGGAATTTAGAAAGATGGTAATGACCCTATATGCTAGATAGCAAAAGAGACACAGATATAAAGAACAGACTTTTGGACTCTGTGGGAGAAGGCAAGGGTGGGATGATGTGAGAGAATAGCATTGAAACATGTATATTATCATATGTGAAATAAATCGTCAGTGCAGGTTTGATGCATGAGACAGGGCCCTCAGGGCCGGTGCACTGGGACAACCCTGAGGTGGGAGGCGGGTTCAGGATGGGGGACACATGTACACCCATGGATGATCCGTGTGAATGTATGGCAAAAACCACTACAATATTGTAAAGTAATTAGCTTCCAATTAAAATAAATAAATTAATTTACAAAAAAAAAATTGGGGGGATAGCTACTGAGAGAAGACACATCTGTCTGTTAAGAGAATATGATGATGCATTAGTGATAGGTACCATAAGCAGTAAGAGAAAAACGATAATTATTAAATCCATGAGGATCAGAGAGTCACCTAAGGAAGGACATATAACATACTACATTATTTAGTCATTAAAATTTCTATGATAATAGTGGGATTCCCAGGTGGCACTATAGTACCCACCTGCCAATCCAGGTGATGTAAGAGATGCAGGTTCAATCCTTGGGTCTAGAAGATCCCCTGGAGGAAGACATGACAACACACTCCAGTATTCTTGCCTGAAGAATCCCATGGACAGAGGATCTTGGAGGGCTATGGTCCAAAGGGACACAAAAAGTCAGACATGACTGAAGCAACTTAGCATACAGCACACACATGATCATAGTAATAATATAAAGACTGAGTATGGAATTAAATTGTAATATAACCATATAGGAAGGATGGGATCAGAGCTAGGAAGTTTGAAAGCTATGTAAGAAAGCCTAGCTCTCTTTGTTAATATTTGGAAGTGATATATATGAAAATAATTATAAAGAAATAGGGATATTACATGTTATTTATAATATATGGAGGTACATATAATAAGAAGCAGTTAAAAAGAGTTTAACTGCATCTAGGAAATGGCAATGGGGACTGGGAAACACAGGATAGTTGATTGCAATTTTTATGAAATTTATAGAAGTATTTAATTTTTAGACTATAAATATATATTATATAGAAATATGTATTATATAATATATAATTCATTTACTATATATTTATATTATATATTCATATAATATAAATACATTATTTATTAATTTTATTGTTAATATTTAATTAATTATTTAATATAAATATATTAATATATAATTATTATATTTTGTTACCATTTTATGTACCTATACATTATAAATTAATATATTTATATTATATAAATGCATGTATTATATGCATGTGCTTAGTCACTCAGTTTGACTCTTTGTGACCCCATGGGCTGTAGCCCACCAGGCTCCTCTGTCCATGGGATTTCCCAGGCAAGAATCTTGGAGTGGGTTGCCATTTCCTCCTCTAGGGGATCTTCTCAACCCAGGGATCAAACCCACGTTTCCTGCATTGCAGGCAGTTTCTTTACCACAGAGTCACCAGGGAAGCCCCATGTATTATATATATATATATATATATATATATATATATATATATATATATATACACACATATAACTGTTATAAAAATAAAAGTAAAATTTCAAAATGATATTGAAAAAGAAAGCCAAAATTTTAGCAGTAAGTATACCCATATGCTGAGATTATATGTTTTACCATTTTCTTCATTATGCTTCTCTGGATTATGATTTTTTTCTTCAGTGAATCTGGATTACTATTTTTTTTAATAAATTTATTTATTTTAGTTGGGGGCTAATTACTTTACAATATTGTAATAGTTTTTGCCATACATTGACATGAATCAGCCATGGGTCTACATGTGTTCCCCTTCCTGGACCCCCCACCCACCTCCCTCCCCATCCCATCCCTCTGGGTCATCCCATTGCACCAGCCCTGAGCATTTGTCTCATGCATCGAACCTGCAATGGTGTTCTGTTTCACATATGATAATATACATGTTTCAATGCTATTCTCCCAGAACGTCCCACCCTCACCTTCTCCCTCAGAGTCCGTAAGACTTCTATGCATCTGTGTCTCTTATTCTGTCTCGCATATAGGGTTATCGTTACCATCTTTCAAATTCCATATATATGCATTAGTATACTGTATTGTTGTTTTTCTTTCTGGCTTACTTCACTCTGTATAATGGGCTCCAGTTTCATCCATCTCAGTAGAACCGATTCAAATGTATTTTTTTAATGGCTGAGTAATATTCCATTGTGTATATGTACCACAGCTTCCTTATCCATTCGTCTGCTGATGGACATCTAGGTTGCTTCCATGTCCTGGCTATTGTAAACAGTGCTGCGATGAACTATTATAAACAGATTGTTTAAAAATACTGAGAAAAATCCCTGAGGAAACTCAACAATTGTGATTAAGATTATGACCAAGATGTGTATTCTCTAAAAATAAAGAAATATCTTCAATGTGTGAGTTTTTTTGGTGCAAGTAACAAAACTCTAACCAACAATGGCTTATCTCAGGAAGATATGCACTGTTTACTGAATAAGAAATTTAGTGAAAGCCAGTCCCAGGGTCTCTCTGAGTGCTCAAAGACATGATCCATAAATCAATCACTTTGTATCATTCTCTTCCACCATGCTCAACCTTGTTGCCTCTTGGTCACAATATATCTCCTGCAGCTCCAGAGAGTCACATGACAAGATTCAAAGCAAAACAGGAGGGAATAGGTGGAAGGGATCCTTTTTTAAAGGTCTCCATAAATTATGGAAAAAAAATCTTCGCACATGGCCTCTCATAATCTAGATGGCCAAAAATCGTGTCACATGTAACCTAGCACTAGACCAGTCAATGGGAATGGTATTCCATGATTAATTTAGACTGGTTATGCTGTCCAGGGTCCTATTAGCAAAGAAAAAAAAATGAAAGAAATGACTGTTGGAAAGTCAGTCAAGAGTGTCTGCTATAAGAAGGTATGGAACTGATTAATATACTACTTTAGACATTCTCACTAAAATATTTAACCAACGTATATCCAAAAGAAACTTATGATTCCATTGTACCAAAAGACACATAGCAATATTTTAGTACAGTATGTTCTGTAAAAATAACTGAATACTTGAAAAGCATTGACTAAATAATTGGTAACTATAAAGCATTGTGCTAGGCACTTCAGTGCGCATAAAGACAAATAAGAATTGCCCTATACAATATAGCCACTTCAGAAGAGACACAAGAGATCCAGTGATGGTTCTGAACCCTGGCTTCACATTAGAATCATTTGGAAAGCTTGGAAAATGCTGATTCCAGGGCCATACCCTGGCCAAACCAAATCAAATCTCTGTGGGCAAAGCTGGGCAAAGGCAAAAAATCCAGGGAAATTCTAATATACAGCTAAGATTGAGAACAGCCCTTGACCAGTAAAGAAGCAAAACTGCCTACCTAGTTTACACCCTTTTCCTCCTCTTGACCTATCTCTTCATGAGGGGTCATCACACACAACTCAGAAGCTCTACCCCCAGAAATACCCCAAGATTTGTCCACTGTCCATTTTCTAGACTTTCAAATGCCTTTTATCAAAATGACTTACCCTATGGCCATGTCCTGCCACATGTGACAGCATCACAGTAACCGTTCCGCTTCATTAACTCACACTTTGCATTATATGATTTTCCACCAGACTTCTGGAAACCTTAGCTTAATGGTAGGGCATGGGGCTACCACTTTCTTGAGGGAAAGAGTTATGGGAACTGACTTACAGATTTTATTATAAAAAGATTCTGCCTGCTCTGTTGATGGGTCTGCCCTCTCCAGCATTTCTCCACTTGGCAAAATTGTGCCCATCTTTCGAGGTATTGTTCAGATAAACTGTGTGCTTCCTTCTTGAACCCCAGGCATGATTTCCCATATCTTCCTCTCTGCTGCCCAAGCAGTAAATTCCCACCACTCACAGTGTATAACTGTAACCACTACATTATTTGTTTCTACCCACAGTGAGTTTTGTAGAGCAAGGACCTTTTCTTCTTGCTCCTTGACCCTCATTCCAGTACTTTTGACCAAATCTCTTTTGAAATCTTAGTTTTAAAACTTAGTTTTAAATCTCACCCTCCACAAACTATGAGATTTGAAATCAGCTCTCCAACTTGCCTAAGTGCTAATGTACTTTAGAATTATCTGCTGATATAACAAATTTCTTTCCTCAAATTTCCTTAGGGATTCTCTTATTTCTTTTATAGTTTTTTTTTTTTAAATCCTCAGATTTTAACACTCCAGCTTGCTTGCACAACATAAAAGGCAATGGGGAAAGAGGCGGAGGTAAATTTTGCAAAGCCTTGATAATTTTTTAATCTGAGTAATGGACACATGAGGCTCACTACATATAACATTGTTATTTATCTATAAATTTATGTGTTCAGTTCAGTTCAGTCGCTCAGTCATGTCCGACTCTTTGAAACCCCATGCATTGCAGCACGCCAGGCCTCCCTGTCCATCACCAACTCCCGGAGTTTACCCAAACCCATGTCCATCGAGTCGGTGATGCCATCTAGCCATCTCATCCTCTGTCGTCCCCTTCTCCTCCTGCCCGCAATCCTTCCCAGCATTAGGTTCTTTTCCAATGAGTCAACTCTTCGCATGAGGTGGCCAAAGTATTGGAGTTTCAGCTTCAACATCAGTCCTTCCAATGCACACCCAGGACTGATCTCCTTTAGGATGGACTGGTTGGATCTCCTTGCAGTCCAAGGGACTCTCAAGAGTCTTCTCCAACATGACAGTTCAAAAGCATCAACTCTTCGGCACTCAGCTTTCTTCACCGTCCAACTCTCGTATAAACGTATATATAATAGGTATAATATTCAAGTATATCATGAATAATATATAATCTTAAAACTATAAATATGCAAAAATATAAATCTATAACATAAATAAAATATATTTAAAATAAAATTATATATAGCATTCTTAATAGTAAAAACAATTTTTGTTCCTAGACACTTATAATTGTTTTCTAGTGCATTAATACAACTTATTTTATCAGTATATAGACTGTCATATGACTTTGTTTTAATAACTATGTTATTTTTGGGGCTTAATTATTTCCTGCTAACTGAGTAAGGCTTAGAGGAATTCTTATCATTTTTGCTGGATTTTCGAGTTTTTTTTTTCCTTCTTGGTATCTTATTACTTCTAAATTACTTCTTAATCTCATACGACATTATAAATGTCTTACAATTGTGTGTCTTATAATCTAGCTAGTAGGCTAGAAAGTGCCTACTTTCTCTGTCATTGTTTTTAGTAATATTGAGTAGATACGAAACTTTTGTGAA
This sequence comes from Giraffa tippelskirchi, assembly GCF_054371585.1. NCBI lineage: Eukaryota > Metazoa > Chordata > Mammalia > Artiodactyla > Giraffidae > Giraffa > Giraffa tippelskirchi. Next base: position 7,402,061 of record NC_137289.1, on the reverse strand, counting down.
ACTTATATATAAAATGCTTTTGCACAACAAAGGAAACTATAAGCAAGGTGAAAAGATAGCCTTCAGAATGGGAGAGAATAATAGCAAATGAAGCAACTGACAAAGAATTAACCTCAAAAATATACAAGCAGCTCATGCAGCTCAATACCAGAAAAATAAATGACCCAATCAAAAAATGGGCCAAAGAACTAAACAGACATTTCTCCAAAGAAGACATACAGATGGCTAACAAATACATGAAAAGATGCTCAACATCACTCATTATCAGAGAAATGCAAATCAAAACCACAATGAGGTACCATCTCACGCCAGTCAGAATGGCAGCTATCAAAAAGTCTATGAACAATAAATGCTGGAGAGGGTGTGGAGAAAAGGGAACTCTGTTACACTCTTAGTGGGAATGCAAACTAATACAGCCACTATTGGAGACTATTGGAGAAGGAAATGGCAACCCACTCCAGTATTCTTGCCTGGAAAATTCCATGGATGGAGGAGCATGGTAGGCTATAGTCCACGGGGTCGCAGAGTCGGACATGACTGAGCGACTTCACTTTCTTTCACTTTCACTATGGATAACAGTGTGGAGATTCCTTAAAAAACTGGAAATAGAACTGCCATACGACCCAGCAATCTCACTGCTGGGCATATACACCGAGAAAACCAGAATTGAAAGAGACATGTGTACTCCAGTGTTCATCGCAGCACTGTTCACAATAGCTAGGACATGAAAGCAACCTAGATGTGCATCGGCAGATGAATGGATAAGAAAGTTGTGCTACATATACACAATGGAATATTACTCAGCTATTAAAAAGAATGCATTTGAATCAGTTCTAATGAGGTGGATGAAACTGGAGCCTCTTAGACATAGTGAGGTAAGTCAGAAAGAAAAACACCAATACAGTATATTAACACATATATATGGAATTTAGAAAGATGGTAATGACGACCCTATATGCGAGACAGCAAAAGAGACACAGATATAAAGAACAGACTTTTGGACTCTGTGGGAGAAGGCGAGGGTGGGATGATGTGAGAGAATAGCATTGAAACATGTATAGTACCATATGTTGAAATAGATCACCAGTCCAGGTTAGATGGATGAAACAGGGTCCTCGAAGCCAGTGCACTGGGACAATCCAGCAGGATGGGATGGGGAGGGCAGTGGGAGGAGGGTTCAGGATAGGAGGACACATGTACACCTGTGGCTGATTCATGTCAATGTATGGAAAAAAACACCACAATATTGTAAAGTAATTAGCCTCCAATTAAAATAAATAAATTTTTTTAAAGATAGAAAACTTAACTGGTAAGAGAAAAAAAAAAAAAAGACAATGATACAATCAACACTACTCTCACACGACCTGCTTTCAGTATCACTGATACTGATGTTTCCTGCTCTTATCTCCCTCCTCTGGCCAAAGATTGTCCCACCCTGAATGTTGTGTTCATCATTCTGTGGACTTCTCTATTGATTAGCCATGTTTGTCTCCTAAACAATATGCTGTTTAATTTTATATGTTTTAAATTTGCTATGAATAGATCTATACTATATGCACTCTTCAACAACTTGCCTTTCTTACTTAAATGATGCTATTGCTAAGTGAGTACCTTTACTTCTTCAATGCACACACTCCATAATAAAGTTCTCATGCATCTCAATTTTATATAAATATATATATACACAAACAAATGCAAAATGCTATTATTATTGTTATTATACTTGCTTTAAAAATGTTTATTTAGATTTACCCACGTTTTCTACTTTTATCATTCCTTATTCATTCATGTATTTCCACATCTCCATTGGGAATTACTTTTATTTTGTGTGAATTTTACCCTGTATTGTAAATATGCACATAGAGAGTTTCCTGTTTTTATTACTCTGAAACTTTTATTTTGCCTTTATTCTCTTTCTATGCTTTGAAAATTTCTCAGCTATTAGCTCTTCAAATACTGTCCTGTGATCAGTCTTTGACATTAATTTTAAATATATTCAAGCTTTTCATTGTATCCTCTATCTCTGACCATCTGTTCTGTATTTTCCATCCTTTTTGTGTGTTTCACTTTGGATTATTTATTTTGAATTACTCTCTACTTCACTCACAAATTCTCTCTTAAGCTGTCAAACTCCTACTTTGTAGAACTTGATTTCACTTGCTGTGTGTTTTTTCTATTCTAGGCATTCTATTTGGTTCTCTTTCAAATCTACGTTACTTTTTATTTTGATACTTTCTAGTCTTCTTCAGAGATTTTTAATTTGGTCTCATCTGGAAGATCCCCTGGAGAAGGAAATGGCAACAACCCATTCCAGTATTCTTGTCTGGGAAATCCCATGGACAGAGGAGCCTGGTGGGCAACAGTCCATGGGGTCGCAAAGAGTCAGACACAACTGAGCAACTAATACTTTCACTAAAGTTTTAATCATATGAATCTATGTACTGAAAACCCACCTTGAAATGTAAGACAGGAATTCTATTTGTATTTTTGTTCTTCCTGCTGTTTCCTGTTCATATCATCTTGTTTCCTATTGTGTGTAGTTCTATTTCATTGAGTATTGAACATTTTATTTCAAAAATTATAAGTAGACCTTAATTTCTTTAGGAAATGATAACTTCCTCTAGAGAAGTTTTTTGTTTCTGCCAGGTGCCTTCTATTGCTTGTAAACCTGGGATCACCTTAACCCAATTTGAGAATGGGGGGCTACCCAGGTGACACAGAACTGACTGCCATCTGTGCAAGGGTCCTTCTCCTTCCCATTTACCATTACTTTTAGGATGCTTCTTTCCATGTTCTCAGTCTAAAGAAGGGGTAATCAAACTACAGCCCACAGGTCAACATGGCTGACAAGCCAATTCCAGTGCACAGCCTGCTTTTGCATGATCCATGGGCAAAGAATATTTTTCACATTTTGGAAGGGTTATAAAAAACAATCAAAGGACAAGATGAATAGGAGACCATGGCCTGCAAAGATATAATTATCTGGCTCTCTACAGAGAAAGTTTGCCAACCCTGGTGTAGTGCACCCTTTGTTAGATTCTGTACCCCAAACCTTTTTCCCCTAGACCTGAAAGGCTATTAAAAAGAGACTCATAGGTATGTGGATTTATCTCTGGGCTTTCTATTTTGTTCCATTGATCTATATTTCTGTCTTTGTGCCAGTACCACACTGTCTTGATGACTGTGGCTTTGTAGTAGAGCCTGAAGTCAGGCAGGTTGATTCCTCCAGTTCCATTCTTCTTACTCAAGATTGCTTTGGCTATTCAAGGTTTTTTGTATTTCCATACAAATTGTGAAATTATTTGTTCTAGTTCTCCGAAAAATACTGTTGGTAGCTTGATAGGGATTGCATTGAATCTATAGATTGCTTTGGGTAGTATACTCATTTTCACTATATTAATTCTTCCAATCCATGAACACAGTATATTTCTCCATCTGTTTGTGTCCTCTTTGATTTCTTTCATCAGTGTTTTATAGATTTCTATATATAGGTCTTTTGTTTCTTTAGGTAGATTTATTCCTAAGTATTTTATTCTTTTTGTTGCAATGGTGAATGGTATTGTTATCTTAATTTCTCTTTCTGTTTTCTCATTGTTAATGTATAGGAATGCAAGGGATTTCTGTGTGTTAATTTTATATCCTGCAACTTTACTATATTCATTGATTAGGTCAAGTAATTTTCTGGTGGAGTCTTTAGGGTTTTCTATGTAGAGGATCATGTCATCTGCAAACAGTGAGAGTTTTACTTCTTCTTTTCCTATCTTGATTCCTTTTATTTCTTTTTCTTCTCTGATTGCTGTGGCCAAAATAGAAAGTCCAGAGATAAATCCACATACCTATATACACCTTATTTTTGACAAAGGAGGCAAGAATATACAATGGAGAAAAGACAATCTCTTTAACAAGTGGTGCTGGGAAACCTGGTCAACCGCTTGTAAAAGAATGAAACTAGAACACTTTCTAACACCATACACAAAAATAAACTCAAAATGGATTAAAGATCTAAACGTAAGACCAGAAACTATAAAACTCCTAGAGGAAAACATAGGCAAAACACTCTCTGACATAAATCACAGCAGGATCCTCTATGACCCACCCCCCAGAATATTGGAAATAAAAGTAAAAATAAACAAATGGGGCCTAATTAAACTTAAAAGCTTTTGCACAACAAAGGAAACTATAAGCAAGGTGAAAAGACAGCCTTCAGAATGGGAGAAAATAATAGCAAATGATGCAACTGACGAAGAATTAATCTCAAAAATATACAAGCAACGCCTGCAGCTCAATTCCAGAAAAATAAGCGACCCAATCAAAAAATGGGCCAAAGAACTAAACAGACATTTCTCCAAAGAAGACATACAGATGGCTAACAAACACATGAAAAATGCTCAACATCACTCATTATCAGAGAAATGCAAATCAAAACCACAATGAGGTACCATTTCATGCCAGTCAGAATGGCTGCTATCAAAAAGTCTACAAGCAATAAATGCTGGAGAGGGTGTGGAGAAAAGGGAACCCTCTTACACTGTTGGTGGGAATGCAAACTAGTACAGCCACAATGGAGAACGGTGTGGAGATTGCTTAAAAAAACTGGAAATAGAACTGCCATATGACCCAGCAATCCCACTGCTGAACATACACACCGAGGAAGCCAGAACTGAAAGAGACACGTGTACCCCAATGTTCATTGCAGCACTGTTTATAATAGCCAGGACATGGAAGCAACCTAGATGTCCATCAACAGACGAATGGATAAGAAAGCCATGGTATATATACACAATGGAATATTACTCAGCCATTATAAAGAATATATTTGAACCAGTTCTAATGAGGTGGATGAAACTGGAGCCCATTATACAGAGTGAAGTAAGCCAGAAAGAAAAACACCATTACAGTATACTAACACATATATATGGAATTTAGAAAGATCATAACGATAACCCTATATGCGAGACAGAAAAAGAGACACAGACGCATACACAGTCTTTTGGACTCTGTGGGAGAAGGTGAGGGTGGGACGATCTGAGAGAATAGCAATGAAACATGTATGTTAACATATGTGAAACAGAACACCATTCCATGTTCGATGCATGAGACAAGTGCTCAGGGCTGGTGCAACGGGATAACCCAGAGGGATGGGATGGGGAGGGAGGTGGGAGGGGGTTTCAGATGCGGAACACATGTAAACCCATGGCTGATTCATATCAATGTATGGCAAAAACCACTACAATATTGTAAAGTAATTAGCCTCCAACTAAAATAAATTAATTAATAAAAAAATAAAAATAAAAGGAGACTCAGCATCTTAGTTACCTGTTTCAAATCATAGGAAATCTCTCCCAGGGAGAAAGGTGGTCTTGAATGACAGGCTACTTCCCTGTTTCCTTGTCTTCCCCCATATCTTTGCTGGGTAATTGCTATGATTTTAAACTCCTTTATGCTTTTTAAAAGATAATAGAGGTGGATTAAATGTAAACATTGTGTTGAAAAAAAAAAGGTAGTTATGAATTACCCTGTCCACTATTATCCAAAAGGAAAGTCAATAATTTTTTCAGCTCTATCTTCCAATTTGCTAATTAAATATATTAATTTAATTTTACAGGTAATCATTAAATGTATTGAGTTTCAAACTTCAATTGTACCTTTATTACTATAAATTATTTCATTGCTTTTCAAAGCTTCCTGATAACCTTTATAATCTTATGCTCATATTTTTAAACTTTTATCTAATATATTTCAATATAATAAATATGCTTTTAAATTTGGTATCTGATAATTACAACATCTAAGGTTTTTTTGTTTCTGAATCTTCTGCCATTTCAAGTGAGTTTTGTTCATAGTTCCTTAATTTTTAGCATGTTTTGAGTGTTTTTTCTTTGAACTCACATTTCTTTGAATTTTAATCTATATGAATTCTTTGGATACTAGCAGTATGGTAGAGTATATGCCCTGAATGACCCTTCCATTGAAAGTAACTTATAATGCTGGATGGATTATATATATATATATATATATGTGTGTGTGTGTGTGTGTGTGTGTGTATAATATACACATATATATACATATACTATACATATATATACACATATATGTATACATATATACACATTATATATATATATGTGTGTGTGTGTATGTATATAGATTTTTATGTATTTAAATGTATCAGTTATGTATTTAAATGACTTCCCTATAGCTCAAATGGTAAAGAATCTGCCTGCAATGCAGGAGACCAGGGTTTGATCCCTGTATCAGGAAGATCCTCTGGAGAAGGGAATGGCAATCCACTCCAGTATTCTTGCCTGGAGAATCCCATGGACAGAGAAGCCTGGAGGGTTACAGTCCGTGAGGTGGCAAAAAGTAGGACACAACTGAGCGACTAATACACACATAAATGTATCAGTGAGCAGGAAAGTAAGTAAAGAATATACAAAGTGAGAATGAGAAGTTAGAAAGGTAAATCTATATGAAAGTCAATCAGTGAACACTTAGTTGTTCATTGTTCAATCTACATAAATGTGGCAGCCCTAGATAGAAAGGTAAGATGTTCTATCACTTGTCATGATAATAGAATATTGAAATCTTAGTTTCAGTCTTGAAGTTCAGGCATGTCTTCAAAGAACAATTGCAACAATAATAAAAATTATGCACATATTTTACAAGAGGCTAAATATTGCCATTAGTCATCAAAGAATAAGTAACAATTAATGACTGCCCCATAATAGCTTAGCCTATGTGGATAAGATTCATGAAGCTCACTCAAATCCAGTTCTCTTTCCCAGGTGCGTAGAAGAGTGCATTTCTCATTCATCTTACATTAAGGGGGGGACATGTGAACTAGTTTTAGTGAATGAAATACGAGAAGAGATGTGTGTCATTTCAGGGCTCAAGCATTTAAAAGCCTCTGCACAATCCTCCAGCTCTCTACTCCTGCCTGATTTTGGAGGACATATTGAAGTGATGGAGCCAGAAAACGGTCAGCTCGATTGCTAAGTCACTTCATGGAGTAGAACTACCCAGGAGAGTCATCTGACTTACATTATACTGCACGTGCAAGAAATAAAGCTGTTGATGTGAAATCATTATGTTTTCAGGGCTGATTTGTTACTGTAGCATAGCCTAGCATTTTCTCAATGGATTCCACCCTCCAAAAGCCAAAACCACAGATATTTACCCTGGAACATTACAGGCATTATGTTAATAACAGCAGCAGAAGCAGTGGTTACAACTAGCTTTTCTTTTTGCCAAACCTCATGCTAAGCGCTTTGCATGCTTCGGTTCTTCCATCTCCACCACCACCCTATGACATAGGTACTATTAATATCCTTCTTTAAACTTATGAGGAACCCAGATCTTAGACAAAAGGAACTTCCCCATAGTCCCAGAGTGTAGAAGTTGTTCTGGACAGCCACAAATCCCATGCTTATTCTTTGACACTGCCTCTAACACTTGTCTCATCCAAGAAGTATTTATTCAGGTCTTACCCAATGCTGGGCACTTGAGCACAGCATCTATTGAGCCTAGGAAATGAGACAGATACTCTCACTTACCTCACAGAGGAACCTGTCTAACTACTTACAGCACATAAAATCACACACAAATGCTCGCATACACACAAGCACATGTTTTCACACATAGTAACACACAGGTTGTTTCTTGGATTACCTCACATACACACAGACCAAAGATACAACTATTCTTTTGCACTCATCAGACAAGTGCCAGGCACTGGGAATACAAAGTCAAGAGTCATGGTCCCAGTTCTTAAAAGAGATTACCTTTTAGAAAAAAATCAGTCAAATCATCTTCCTCCTGGAAGAATGGTTAAGTGGGGGCTATGAAAAAATCCAGAGGAAAAGATGGTTGAATGGAATCACTGACTCCATGAACATGAGTTTGAGCAAGCTCTGGGAGATGGTGAAGGACAGGGAAGCCTGGTGTGCAACAGTCCATGGGGTCACAAAGAGTCAGAAACAACTGAGCAACTGAATAACAATAACAACAATGAAAAAATCCACAAGATGAACTCAAATTTTTATTACACTTATAAGTCTCACCTCAAACTTTGTCCAACATATACTTAAGGCTCATATACCCTCTGTAAAATCAACAGAATTCTGGATATTTTAATAAACCCTAGTAAACCTAAACCGACAGTTACAGCTCATTCATCCTAGAATGGAGATATTCTCACCCTTAGACAACTTCTTCAGTGTTTGCAAGGAATCTCAGGCCTAGGTCATAAAAATACTATTACTACAACCATGATGTGCTAAGCAATTAATAATAATAACAATGTGGTAAGCAATTAAATAAACAATGTACATTAATAAAGATACATACTATAGTAACAACGGTAATAATGTACTGGGTTTCCCTGGTGGTGCAGTGGTAAAGGATCCACCTGTCAATGCAGGAGATGTGGATTTGATTTCTGGGCTGGGAAGAGCCCCTGGAGTAGAAAATGGCAATTCACTCCAGTATTCTTGTATGGAAAATCCCATGGACAGAGGAGTCTGGTGGGCTACACTCCATGGGGTTGAAAAAGGCCTGACACAACTGAGCAACTGAGCACACACAATAATGTACTAAGCAACTAATTAAGATATAGATCACACACTCATATACATACTCATTTCATTCTCATATCAATCCTATGAGGGAAATGCTGCAATTATTCCTTATTTTAGAGATGAGGAAACTAAAGAGCAGAGGTTAAATGATTTTTCAGAGATGGATAGCTTGTATCCCCAACACCCATATACACCTGCTTTTGTCCCAATCTGTATAGTTAAAAAAAAAAAAAAACCGACATGTAAATAAATTGGAGTTAAATCATTTAAACTGACGTGGAAATTGAGATCATATTCTAAAATATTACCAGGCAATACATTAAGCCCATCTTCTTTCAAAGAATCCAGTCTGCTCCACAACCTAATAAATATATACGATCTTCATCCCACCTAACAATAATAGACAGAAACTAACTGCAGGCCCTTTGATTAGACCAAGAATAGATTCTGACTCAGAAGCAACCAATAGATATAGATGAATGAGTAATGTATAAAGTTGCAGTGATAATTCACTAGCCCAATCAGATCCTCCTCTCCAAATGAGGGAATTGAAAAAATACATGTACAGCCAGTTAGTGGTTTCTACTGTCATTCAATAAATATGTATATTTATAAATCAGCTGTTGTGTGCCAGGCACTGTTTAGGCACTGGGGATACACTAGTGAGCTAAAGATCTTTGACCTTGCAGAGCTCATTGTCTAGTAGTAAGAAGAAAAAAATAAAGTACTGGGTGAAACAGCATCACAGACAAGGATAACAGCTATGGAGAGAAGTCAGCCAAAGGAAGTATGGAGAGAGATCAAGAAAATTGGGGTGGAATAAGGTGGAAATAGTAGGTGACAGATGAAAAATGTATTTTTAGGAAAGGTAACAGATGTCTTGTAGCCCATTATCCTCCCATCATGATGGTAAACTCCTGGAGGCTTTGGACCAGGAGATTGATATGATCTGATTTAAAGTTCTAAAAGATCACTGTCAAATAAGGGAGACAAGTTAGCAGACTATTACAATAATCCAGAAGGAAGATGGTAGACACCTAGATCAAAGTGGTCCAGGGGGGAAGAAGTGGTTGAATTTGGGGTTTAATTGGCAATAGAGCCACAGGATTTGCAGAAATATTGGATGTGGGACATGAGGGAGAGAAAAAAAAAAAAAGAGGTGACAAGAACTCCAGTACTATTCTAGCCTAGGCAACTAGAATAATGGACTTGCCATTTCCTGACTTTAAAAATCTAGAGATTGGTCAAATTTGGGGAGAACATCGGGAGTTCTATTTTAGATGTTGCCTTAGTTCAGACTGCTATAGCAGATTATAGACTGGATGGCTTATAACAACAGAAATGTATTTCTTGCACTCTGCAGGCTAGGAGATCCAAGATCAAGGTGACAACAGATCCGATGTCTGGTGAGACCCTATTTCCTGGTTCACAGATGGCCATCTTCTTAATGTATCCTCACATGGCAGAAGGGCAAGGGAGCTCTCTGGGACTTTTTTTATAAGGACACAAATCCCACTCTTGAGGGCTCAACCCTCATGACACAATCATCTCCCAAAGTCCTCACTTCCTAATACCATCACACTGGGGACTGGGTTTCTAACATATGGATTTGGAGGAGACACAAACATGCAGTCTATAATATTAAGTTCAAACTGTGCACAAGCTGTTCATAAGTCAAGATATTAAGAAGACCATTGAGTATATGAGTCTGGCAATTAAGGAAGAAGTTCTGGGCTGAAAAAACAAATTTGGGAATCATTAACATATAATGGTATTCCAAGCCATGGAACTGGATAAGTCAACAAGGAATAAGTATAGATAGAGAAGAGATTTGAAGACTGAGTCCAGGGCAGCCCAACACTTAGGGGCAGGAGATGTAGAGGAATCAGCACAGTAAATGGAGGTGTGGCCAGTAAGGTAGAAGGAAAACCAGGAAAGTATGGGTCCTGGAACCCAGATTGAAATATTTCAAGGAAGAAAAAAAGTTTAACTGTATAAAATACTACAGATTGGTCAAGTGTGAAGAGGAATGATAACTGACAACTGAATTCAACAATGAGAAGGTCTTGGACTTGACAATAGATGTATCAATCGAGTGGTGAGGATGAAATCCTGATTAGAATAAGCTGAAGAGGGAACACAAAGAGAGGAAAGGAAGGCAGTGAGAGCAGACAACTTTTTGCAAGGAGTTTTGCTCTAGAAGAATAGGAAAATGAGACAGTGGATGGAAATGGATATGGCACCAAGGTATTTGTTTTAAGAATGGAGAAATTATAAGGTATCTTTATGCTCACAGGAATGATGCAGTTGAGAGGGGAAATGCTGATAATGAAAGGAAGACAGGGAAAACGGCTGGGGTGTTGTCTTTGAACAGCTGAGAAGGGGTGAGGTAGACTGCACACATGGAGGGTCTGACTTTAGTTAGGAGCATGTATGGGCCATCCGTGGTACCAGGAGAAGGCTGAGTATCTTGGCAGAGATACAGACGTTGGGAGAAGGAGGTCATCAGATAGTCTCTTCTGGTACTAAGAAAATAGAAAAGAAAAGACTGAGAAAGTAGCAGAGCTCAGTTAATAAGAGTTCTGAATTGGAGATCCATGACTTGTTTCAGCTAAGAACGTGTGATAAGAAAACCCGATCCTTGGAGCACCTTCCTTTGATACTGAGTGACAGCTGCCTGTCAGTCCAAGGCACTTACTTCTCATCTATATTCTTACTACACACTTCAATTACTTAAGGTATCTTGAATGCTTCTTTGTTCCTCAAAATCAAGGCAGCTCAACACACCTACAGAAACTTAAGTCCTGGGTGTGATCCCTGGGTCAGCTTATGTTCCATTCTGCAGGATCTTGAATTGCATTTACCAAAATCCAATTTGTTACAGTTTTGACTACAGAACTAATGTTAACTACATGAATTTTTTTCTTTTTATTTTCTTTATTTTAATAGGAGACTAATTACTTTACAATATTGTGGTGGTTTTTGCCATACATTCACATGAATAAGCCATGGGTGTACATGTGTTCCCCATCCTGACCCTCCCTCCCACCTCCCTCCTCATCCCATCCCTCAGAGTCATCTCAGTGCACCAGCCCTGAGCACCCTGCCTCATGCATCATACCTGGACTGGCAATCTATCTCACATATGATAATATACATGTTTCAATGCTATTCCCTCAAACCATCCCACTGTCGCCTTCTCCCACAGAGTCCAAAAGTCTGTTCTTTACATTTGTGTCTCTTTTGCTGTCTAGCATATAGGGTCATCATTACCATCTTTCTAAATTCCATATATATGCATTAATATACTGAAATGGTATTTTTCTTTCTGAATTACTTTGTTCTGTATAATAGGCTCAAGTTTCATCCACCTCATTAGAACTGATTCAAATGCATTCTTTTTAATAGCTGAGTAATATTCCACTATGTATATGTATCACAGCTTTCTTATCCATTCGTCTGCTGATGGACATCTAGGTTGCTTCCACGTTCTGGCTATTATAAACAGTGCTGTGATGAACATTGTGGTACCTGTGTCTCTTTCAATTCTGGTTTGCTTGGTGTGTATGCCCAGCAGTGGGATTGCTGGGTCATATGGCAGTTCTATTTCCAGTTTTTTAAGGAATCTCCACACTGTTCTCTATAGTGGCTGTACTAGTTTGCATTTCCACCAACAGTGTAAAAGGGTTTTTTTTTCTCCACACCCTCTCCAACATTTGTTTATAGACTTTTTGACAGCAGCCATTCTGACTGGCATGAGATGGTACCTCATTGTGGTTTTGATTTGCATTTCTCTGATAATGAGTGATGTTGAGAATTTTTTCACGTGCTTGTTAGCCATTTGTATGTCTTTTTTGGAGAAATGTCAGTTTAGTTCTTTGGCCCATTTTTTGATTGGGTCACTTATTTTTCTAGAATTGAGCTGCAGGAGTTGCTTGTATATTTTTGAGATTAATTGTCAGTTGCCTCATTTGCTACTATTTTCTCCCATTCTGAAGGCTGTCTTTTCACCTTGCTTAGTTTCCTTCATTGTTCAAAAGCTTTTAAGTTTAATTAGGTCCCATTTTTTTTATTTTTACTTTTATTTCCATTACTCTCGGAGGTGGGTCATAGAGAATCCTGCTATGACTTATGTCAGAGAGTGTTTTGCCTATGTTTTCCTCTAGGAGTTTTATAGTTTCTGGTCTTACATTTAGATTTTTAATCCATTTTGAGTTTATTTTGTGTATGGTGCTAAGAAAATGTTCAAGTTTCATTCTTTTACAAGTGGTTGACCAGTTTTCCCAGCACCACTTGTTAAAGAGATTGTCTTTTCTCCAGTGTATATTCTTGCCTCTTTTGTCAAATATAAGGTGTCCATAGGAGCGTGGATTTATCTCTGGGCTTTCTATTTTGTTCCATTGATCTATATTTCTGTCTTTGTGTCAGTGCCATACTGTCTTAATGACTGTGGCTTCGTAGTATAGTCTGAAGTCAGGTAGGTTGATACCTCCAGTTCCATTCTTCTTTCTCAAGATTGCTTTGGCTCTTAGAGGTTTTTTGTATTTCCATACAAATTGTTAAATGATTTGTTCTAGTTCTTTGAAAAATACCATTGGTAGCTTGATAGGGATTGCATTGAATCTATAGATTAGTTTGAGTAGTATACTCATTTTCACTGTATTGATTCTTCCAATCCATGAATATGGAATATTTCTCTACCTATTTGTGTCCTCTTTGATTTCTTTCATCAGTGTTTTATAGTTTTCTATATATAGGTCTTTTGTTTATGTAGGTAAATATATTCCTACATATTTTATTCTTTTCGTTGCAATGGTGAATGGAATTGTTTCCTTAATTTCTCTTTCTGTTTTCTCATTGTTAGTGTATAGGAATTCAAGGGATTTCTGTGTGTTAACTTTATGTCTTGCAACTTTTCTATATTCATTGATTAGGTATAGTAATTTTCTAGTGGAGTCTTTAGGGTTTTCTATGTAGAGGATCATGTCATCTGCAAAGAGTGAGAGTTTTACTTCTTCTTTTCCAATCTGGATTCCTTTTATTCCTTTTTCTTCTCTGATTGCTGTCGCTAAAACTTCAGCATTCAGGGTAATGTTTGCTGTGGGTTTATCATATATGGCTTTTATTATATTGAGGTATGTTCCTTCTATGCCTGCTTTCTGGAGAGTTTTTATCATAAATGGATGTTGAATTTTGTCAAAGGCTTTCTCTGTACCTATTGAGATAATATGGTTTTTGTCTTTCAATTTGTTAATGTGGTGTATCACATTGATTGATTTGTGAATATTGAAGAATCTTTGCATCCCTGGGATAAAGCCCACTTGGTCATGATGTATGATCTTTTTAATATGTGGTTAGATTCTGTTTGGAAAACTCAGCAGTGGCCACAGGACTGGAAAAGGTCAGTTTTCATTCCAATCCCAAAGAAAAGCAATGCCAAAGAATGCTCACTGCCACACAATTGCACTCATCTCACATGCTAGTAAAGTAATGCTCAAAATTCCCCAAGCTAGGCTTCAGCAATACGTGAACCGTGAATTTCAGATATTCAAGCTGGTTTTAGAAAAGGCAGAGGAACCAGTGATTAAATTGCCAACATCCGCTGGATCATGGAAAAAGCAAGAGAGTTCCAGAAAAACATCTATTTCTGCTTTATTGACTATGCCAAAGCCTTTGACTGTGTGGATCACAATAAACTGTGGAAAATTCTGAAAGTGATGGGAATACTAGACCACCTGACCTGCCTCCTGAGAAACCTGTATGCAGGTCAGGAAGCAACAGTTAAAACTGGACACGGAACAACAGACTGGTTCCAAATAGGAAAAGAATACATCAAGGCTGTATATTGTTACCCTGCTTATTTAACTTATATGCAGAGTACATCATGAGAAATGCTGGGCTAGAAGAAGCACAAGCTGGAATAAAGATTGCCAGAAGAAATATCTATAATCTCAAATATGCAGATGACATCACCCTTATGGCAGAAAGTGAAGAACTAAAGAGCCTCTTGATGAAAGTGAAAGAGGAGAGTGAAAAAGTTGGCTGAAAGCTCAACATTCAGAAAACTAAGATCATGGCATCTGGTCCCATCACTTCATGGCAAATAGATGGGGAAACAGTGGAAACAGTGGCTGACTTTATTTTGGCGGGCTCCAAAATCACTGAAGATGGTGATTGCAGCCATGAAATTAAAAGACGCTTACTCCTTGGAAAGAAAGTTATGACCAACCTAGACAGCATATTAAAAAGCAGAGACATTACTTTGCCAACAACGGTCCTTCTAGTCAAGGCTGTTTTTTCCAGTAGTCATGTATGGATGTGAGAGTTGGACTATAAAGAAAGCTGAGCACAGAAGAATTGATGCTTTTGAACTGTGTTCTTAGAGAAGACTCTTGAGAGTCCCCTGGTCTGCAAGGAGATCCAAGCAATCCATCCTAAAGGAGATCAGTCCTGGGTGTTCATTGGAAGGACTGATGTTGAAGCTTAAACTCCAATACTTTGGCCACCTGATGCAAAAAGCTGACTGATTTGAAAAGACCCTGATGCTGGGAAAGATTGAGGGCAGGTGGAGAAGGGGACGACAGTGGATGGGATAGTTGGATGGCCTCGCTGACTCAATGGACACGTTTTTGGGTGAACTCTGGGAGTTGGTGATGGACAGGGAGGCCTGGCATGCTGTGGTTCATGGTGTTGCAAAGAGTCGGACATGACTGAGTGACTGGACTGAACTGAACTGGATTCTGTTGCCAGTAGTTTATCTTTTAGTACGCCTACAGTGTCTGACATCCTTTATGCAACTCTTCAGCAGTTTTCATATCAATTCAGTGTACTAGCAGCAATTTATCACAAATATTGACTACAAATAAAAAGAAAACATTAGTTGTGACCATGAATTAATGGGAAAATTGTTCATCAACAATGGCACATGTTGCATTTCCTCTGTGAGTTAAATTGTTGAAACTTTTATGATCTGCATTTTAGTGTCACAGTAAAGTAGGAATAAAGCTTTGGTTTTTGGTATCCTATGCTTAGCACGACAATAAGTATCAATTGGCCTACATCAAGTACCACATTTCTATATTATTTGGGTAGTAATAGGCTATGGTAACAAATATACTTCAAAATTTCAGGAGCTTATCAAAACACAAGTTTATTGTTTGTTCATATAATAGTGCAAAGTCAGTGTATCTGTTTTAGTAGCAGCTTTCCTTCATGCAATCATGCAAGGACCCAGGTTCCTTTTAATCTGTGGCTCTGTCATCCTCTAAGATCTTACTACTTGTATCCAGTCAATGAGATAGAGAAAGAGGAAAGAAATGGCACATTTGTTTCATAAAACCTTGACCCAAAAGTGATATACATCATTTTCACTCCCATTCCAATGCAAGAATTAGTCAGTGGCCACAACTAGAGGCAATGGAGTTTGCAAAATATAGTCTTAGGCTGGCCAGTCGTGGCCCAGCACCACCCGAGTGGACATGAATTATGTTGTCCAGTATGGCAGTTAATCTCCAGAGAGAGCTCAGAATGAACCATGCCTCACACTATTCATGCCTTTGACTAGCCCTCTCCCACACTGAACTTGGGTTGCCCTGTGTCTTGCTTGAATCAACAGAACACAGCAGAAGTGACCCTTGGCCTTTTCTGGAACAAAACCTTAAGAAGGCCTTGCAGCTTCTGCTTCTGTGCCCTGTGATGTGCTGAACCACCAGATAAAATATGAAGAAACTCTGATAACAAGACCATGTGGAAAGGCCATCTGAAACAGGAATGAGCCAGGTGTCCCATCATCCTCTGCAAGCCCAGCCTGCAGCCATCCCCCTCAAGAAGCCAAACTGTGTAAGTGAAGATCTCTTGTATGTTTTAGCCCCAACTATCATCTGAATGTGGATGTGTGACTGACCCCAACAAAGTCTAACAGAAGAATCACCAGGCAGAGCCAATCAATCTATAGAATCATGAGAAATAATAAGATGGCTGCTATGTGAAGCCACTAAGTTTGGAGTGGTTTGTTATCCAGCAATAGATAACTGAAGGACACAGCTAGACCTCCTTGCTAAAGTTTCCAAACAAATGACCATCCCTTACTTTAGAGGTTTTTCCTGACAAAGATCAGAAACCTGAATTTTCTCAGAAGGGAAAAAAAAGATTTAAAGACTAAAACTGTAATAGCAGCAAGGTACTAAAATGTCCACAGTATCAAAAAAGAAAAAAAAGCAAAGATATCACTTTGCTGACAAAGGTCTGTACAGTCAAAGCTATGGTCTTTTCAGTAGTCATCTACAGATGTGAGAGTTGGACCATAAAGAAAGCTGGGCACCGAAGATTGGATGCTTTCGAACTGTGGTGCTGGAGAAGACTCTTGAGGGTCCCTTGAACTGCAAGGAGATCAAGCCAGTCAATCCTAAAGGAAATCAGTTGTGAATATTCACTGGAAGGACTGATGCTGAAGTTCCAATACTTTAGCTGTCTGATGTGAATTGACTCATTGTAAAAGACCCTGAGGCTGGGAAAGATTGAGGGCAGGAGGAGAAGGGGATGACAGAGGATAATATGGTTGGATGGCATCACCGACTCGATGGATATGAGTTTGAGCAAGCTCAGGGAGTTGATGAAGGACAGGGAAGCCTGGTGTGCTCCAGTCCATGGGATTGCAAAGAGTCAAACATGACTTAGTGGCTGAACAACAATAACAATCTAAATGGCTGCATGGCAATGTTCTTTGCAGAGTCAGGCAATTTTCTTTGAGAGTGGAGGGATTTGCTGGCTTTGTTCTAATGCTACTTCATAAGTAGCTATTTAGATTTCTTACTTGTAAGCTCAGCTAAGGGTAAAAGCAGCAGGGAAGAAAAAGGAAAGAGAAAATAGGATAAGAAGAAGAAAAGGGGAGATGGAAAGGAGAGAGTTCATGAGTTGCCAAGCAAACCTCATGATGAAGAAATTTTAAAAAAAAACCATAGAAGAAAAAACTACCTATCAAGTCAAAATCAAAGAAATTTAATGGCACAGAATATAATTCAAAACAGGAGAGCGAAAGAAAGAGGAGTAGTGTATTTACCTTAGGGTGGTCTAATTTATAATAATATGAACTGAGTATAATATATTTATTTCACTGCAATGTGGAATAATTTCCCATAATAATAGTCAATTTTGAAAGAATTTTCCCTTGAAACTCTTCCAAATCTATTTAGCATTTCTCTGTACCCTACTGCATGTTTGGCATAAACTTGAAACAGTAGCAGCCTCAGTTCAAGTTCAAGGATTGACATATTCCATGCATTGAAATCCCACATACCAGGATGAACCCTATATGAAGAGTCCTAACAGAATAACATTATCTTGATGAATTATCAAGGTAGGTCAAATGTCTGGACTTAAATTTTGTAGGCTTTGAAATCTGACTTTATCTTTTATTAGCCCATTTGAAATGGAATGAGTGCATCTCTGAAGGGCAAAGTGACATTAAACAAATTCACAGATACTTATAAAACTAGAGGCCAGTGTGTTAATTTGTAATAACTCATATATTTATCAATAGAACATATTTTGCTAAGCTTCTACCACTAACAACACAAACAGTCCTTGTAAGAACACATTCTTTTATTGATGTCTTACTATGTGGCTACATTCAAGTCCTGCCAACCCACGAATTACTGTTTTACCTTAAGGTGACTTTGCATGCCATATCTCCTTTATTCAAAGACACCTATCATTGAAATGTACTACCTATTTAATAAGAGCACAAGGGAAATAAAAGAAATGCTCTGTTGAATGTATACTTTGACTTGATTGCATGTGGCATGCAGGCATTAGAGGTAAATTATTTGTACTTCACTCTGGGTAGAGAAACATGGATTACATTTCCTGAGTACACACTATGCACCAAGTATTTTGCTAGGCTCTAAGGCTACAATAGTGAGCAAAATCATGTATGATGTCTGCCCTCATGGAGCTTGTATTCTAGTGGGGGAGTTAAATATCACATCAATTACAATATAGAATGAGAAACTGTAGTAAATACCATGAAGGAAGCCAATGGGGTGTTATGAAAGACAAATTGAATATATCAAAGAATGGACAAGGTAAGCTATGGCCTAGAAGTTAGGTAAAAGCCAGCAGATAATGAACTTTCCCAAAAGATGGGCTCCACAAAACCCCTGAGACAGGAAAGAATTTGTCATGTTGAAGGAACTAAGAGGCAGCTAGTCTAGATGGAGCCAAATGGACACCAGGGAGTGATGTAGGAGACAAACGGGTTCTGGAGAAACTTCGGCTTTTAGGGACCATGAGTGAAATCAGGCGCCACTGGAGAATTTTGAGAAGTACAGGAATAGGATCTGACTGAAGTTGTTGAAGGATCCCTTTGGCTACTATATGCAGGACAGACTGAAGGGGAACAGGTGGGGAAAAGGGAGTTTGGTGAGTGGGCTCCGATAGCAACCATGCATGACAGGATGATGGCTCAGACAAGACGGCAAAGGGAAGGTTGGGATGTGGGATGGAGGTCAGATACTTTTAGGAAACAGAATTGACAAGCCAATATCCACTCAATTGATGCTACTGATCAATACCTTCTCAAATGTATCAACTAGTGGCTTCAGTCCACATGCTTTCACCTTTAAAAATAGCAGGCTTTCAAGAAATATGTATTGAGTTGAACGTCTTGAACATTAGGATCTACCCTTGAATCCGTACCATATGTAGTGAAATAAATAGCAACAGGCCTTCCTCACACATCTAGGATTAGTGCTTGGGTCCAAAGGTAGAGGGAGGTGAGAAGAGAAGGCCCTGGAGTAGAGAGAGGGGCCTATCCGGGAGTCCCTCCACCTAGTCATGTCCTGATTTTGTATTATGATTTGAGCGGCAGAAGGGAATAGGATGCCTCAGCAGTGCCCCTTTCCAAAGAGCCAAACACATCCTTCTGAGCACAAGACTGTGTTTCTCAGGGCATCATCACACTGGGATGCTAAGTAGATTTTTTTAGAGGTCTCAAGTTGTCAAACTCTTTCATCCTCACCCTGTATTTGTTTGCAGCCAGCAATTAGCAAGAATTTCAACCCCACCCTCACCCCGACTCCTCTTTATCATTTTCCCAGGAAGCCTGCATCAGGAGCAGTTAATTGGGTTAACCCAGCCCCCCAGAGAGCCCCAAGAGAGCCAGAACCCATGAAAGCCAACTATCAGTGCCTGTAGCTTGTTGGGGACCTTTGTGCGGGACACCTGTGGGAACTCTATGTCTACCTTCCTTAGGCACAGAGCTCAAATCCCTTCCTTTCCTGTTTGAAATCTTTTCCTATTATTTTAGACTTTTCCCTCCTAAACCAATTGTATTGCTTAAGGTATTTATGTTCTGAGCTTCCACATTTTTTCTGCCTCTTCCAGTTCTCCTTTTAATTTCTCAAATATCTCCAGTAAGTGGGCATGAAGAGAAAATGACAAACATACCTTCCCTAAAAATGCAATAATAGAGACAGGCAGTGGATTCGAAAGCACTTTTGAAACTAAGCCCTACACAAACATATGGGGTGGTGGTGATGATGATGATGATGGCAATGTGGTCCTGATATCAATGCTATTTTGAAAAAAAAATTATTTTATATTGCTATTGATCGAATAAATTACCATGGCTGATGGCAAAGCCTCAACTTTCCTTTCTGCAATGCTCATTACCTCCTTATTAAGGCTTTGAGAACAAACAAAACAATACAACCACTGAACCAACAATTCCTTAAGCAAATCAGGGGAAATATAGTGCTAGTGCTATATGCCACTCAAGCTATTTCCAATCACATGGTTACTGTACAGTCTGTCAGCTGCATCCGAATCTGAGAACTGAGGATGCTTGACTCTTGCAACCGACCTTGACAAATTCCATCCACTCCTAGGAACACTGTTCTCTACAAGCCACAAGTGAATAGAATTATCGAGCGGAATTACTAAATCATATGTCTACATCAAACCAGGTTGAGAGGGCATTCATTTGTTTCATAACATGTTTTCCTATTTCAACTAAAAAGGCACTTTCTTAATAGCCCTCTCTTCGAGGTGTTATCAAAGTGAAGGCTTTTCCAAGAAGCCAAGTCCAAGAAGGAGAGAGGCAAAGTGCACATTCCAGGGAGGCTGTTAGATCCCCCGTGCTGCCCTCCTCACAGGAGCACCTCAACAAATCTGAGCCTCTCCTCTTGATGAAAAACCGTCAAGCACTCTCTGTTTTCTATAAGATCATTTGAAGGAATGCAAAATTGAAGTGGGATTTGTTCTTCAAGGATGAGAACATTTCCTTTGTGGTTTCAGTGAATGCAATGCCAAGTGTGAATCAGGCAAGATCCAGGAGTGCCATAAGACTTTGATAAATGTGTTGAAATAATGTAAAGGAATCTCACAGAAACATATTTATGGTTACTTTTCTGGACAGAAAAAACTGGACCATTCGACATTCCAATTCAAAATCATTTAGTGAACCCCAGGCTAGGTGCCATGCACTCAACTGGGCCCAGGATTCTGCTCTAATTTGCAGAGCCCAAGGCAAAATGAAAATACAGGGTCTCTCATTCAAAAATCATTATGAGTTTTAAGATGGTGACAGCAGAGCTTTAAACCAAAGGAGAGACTCTCCTAAGTGCAGGGCCCTGTGTGATTGCAGAGGTTGTATTCCATGGTTGGGGCTCCTTAATAACACAGGGAGGGAGTGATGACAACTGACCTGGCTCTGCCTAGGGGTGTCAGGGAAAGCTGCACAGCAAAGGTGATAACTGGGCAGGGTCTTGAGGATGTGCCTTTCTCTACACAAAGAAAAGGAGGACCCTGGAAACAGAAAGCCATTCTATAAAGAGGAAACAGTATTCATGAGCTCCTAGCTTGTTCTAGACACTGTTAGGACCCAAAGATGAAAAAGACACAGCTCTTTCCCTCTAGGAATTCAGAGTCTAGTAGGGAAGACAAAGAATAAACAGAAGATTATACAGACGCTACTATAGAGTGAATGTTTGTCTTCCTCTCAAAGTCATATGTTGAAACCTAACCCCAATGTAATGGTATTTGGAGGTGGGGCTTTTGAGAAGCAATGAGATCATGAGGGTAGACTTCTCCTGAACTGGATTAGTGTCCTTACAAAAGAAACTCCTGAGAGCTCCCTTGTCCCTTCTTATATGTGAAGACACAGCAAGAAGACAGCCATCTATGAACAAGGAAGAGGGCCCTCACCAAGGTGATGGTATCTGCCATCACCTTGACCTTGTACTTCCCAGCCTTTGTAACTGTGAGAAATAAATGTTTATTGGTTAATCCACAAAGTCTATGGTATTTTTGTTATAGTAGCCCAAATGAACCTAGACAGAGGCATTCATTCATTCATTCAACAAACATTTATTGAGCATCTACGATGTACCAAGTATTGGGATAGGTGCCTGGGATATAATCATAAATATCTAGACTCGGTCCTACAGTTCATTGAGAAAATTTAGCAAGCACTTATAATGAAGTGTGGGATTAGCTATGACTGGAGCACTCAGAAAGAATATCTAATCCAGTGAGGACAGGAGTCAGGTAGGAAATTAAGGAAAGCTTCCTGCAAGGGTTGGGGAGGGGAGTTGTAAGACATGTTTTTCAATTTAGACTTTATTCCAAGGACAATGGAAAGACATTGAAATTTTCCAATAAAGGCGGGACACAATGACTGTAAAACCACTCTGGCTACTGTGTGGATTGAAGGCAAGGAAAAGCACAGTTTATTTGAGGACTAATACTATGAAAGGGAAAAAAATGTACATTTCTGTCCTCCTGTTAATGGTTAATGAGCAAAAGTGGCCTTACTTATCTGCTAAGGAAAGAAGCAACACCTACGGTTTAATTTGTTTTGTTGTAAGCCAAACTTGGCCACAAATAATGGAAATAAGTTTGTGTGTGTGTGTGTACATGCACATATGATAAACCTTAGGATATTATCAAAACTCATCATTAACTTTTCCAAAACATGCATTTTGCCATATTTGTAAGTATTACAATGCACATATTGAAATAAACATAGTACCCAGATAGGTTGTAGACTAGATCAAGTCATTTTGCGGCCAGGGAGAAGATTTCTTATTTTTGTTTTCACTGGTACATTCTTTGCAGATAATAGATGTTCATTAAATGCTTGCTAACCAATATTCATCTGCTTGGTATTTCAGAGCATTGCTCCATAGGATTTAACATAAGACTACATGGTCATGCTCATAGTTATCTGACACAGTCAAAGAATATTTGCTAAATATCTGAATGTTTTAAAATAAGTTCTTGATGGGAATCTCCTTTTCAATCAGTGACAGATGTGCTTTGGGCTATATTATATATTAATAGCCTGTCTGAAGAGATACATGGTTTGCAATGTGACTAGTCCAGACTGGGATGGGATGAAGTGACAATGGTAGTCACTCAGTCATGTCCAACTCTTTGCGACCCCATGGATTGTAGCCTGTCAAGCTCCTCCTCTGTCCATGGGATTTTCCAGACAAGAATACTGAAGTGGATTGCCATTTCCTTCTCCAGGGGATCTTCCTGATCCAGGGATCGAACTCGGGTCTCCCACATTGAAGGCAGACTCTACCATCTGAGCCACCAGGGAAGTCCGAGGGAGTACAGTAACATATCTCTAAGAACTTGGACATGGGGAAAATAAGGTTCCCCTCTGAGAATTCAGCTTTTTTTTTTAATTAGTTTATTTTCTATTTTTTAACTTTACATATTGTATTTGTTTTGCCATACATTGACATGAATCTACCATGGGTGTACATGTTTTCCCCTTCCAGAACCCCCCTCCCACCTCCCTCCCGATCCCATCCCTCTGGGTCATCCCGGTGCACCAGCCCCGAGCACCCTGTATCATGCATTGAACCTGGACTGGCGATTCGTTTCACATATGATAATTTACATGCTTCAATGCCATTCTCCCGTATCATCCCGCCCTTGCCCTCTCCCATAGAGTCCATAATACTGTTCTATTTATCTGTGTCTCTTTTGGTGTCTCGCATACACGGTTATCTTTACCGATTGACTAAATACCATATATATGTGTTAGTATACTGTATTGGTGTTTTTCTTTCTGGCTTACTTCACTCTGTATAATAGGCTCCAGTTTCATCCACCTCATTAGAACTCAACTTTAAAATCAATACAGAGTGAATCAGAGCAGGGATATGCTGTCACCTTTAAGATACAGAAAGTCTCCCAAGCCTGCAAGACTAGAAAATAAACAGGTTGAACCCCTTGATACGACTAAAGAGAAGAAATGTCCTTTAGAAAATGGCTTGGTTCCCTACAGAAGCAGAAGACATTAAAGAGTAGCTGAGGCAAATGTTAGCAGTATCATCCAAACTCTGCCATAAGCCAAGAGTTTTAAACCCCATTCTTAGAGTGAAGATGAATGCCTGAAAGTATATTTATAATCTATATTATAATATAAATATAATATATATTAAGGTTATATATTTAATGGTGAAGGATCTGCCTGCCAATGCAGGAGACACAAGAGACTCGAGTTTGATCCCTGGGTCAGGAAGATCTCCTGGAGGAGGAAATGGCAATCCACTCCAGTATTCCTACCTGGAAAATTCCATAGCCAGAGGAGCCTGGTGGGCTACAGTCCATGGGGTCGCAAAGAGTCGGACATGACTGAGCACTCACACACACACACACACACACACACACACGTAACTCATTCACTAGGTTTTGGTTCAATTCTCACAATGTAACCTTCTTACTATGGTTTTTCTTCCCATGGAGAACAGCCTTTAGGCACCATTCTCAACCTTGGTTGTACATTGGAATCAGCTAGGGAACATTAAAAAAACACACACAGATGCCTGAGTTCTACCTCAAAGATTCTAATTTAATTGATCTGCAAAATAGTCTGGGCATAAAGATTTTAAAAGCTCCTCAGGGGGACTCTAATATGCAACAAGTGTGTGAATCACTGACTTATTAGAAGAGAATATGTAGCTTATATTCTCAGACTTAAGGACTCTAGGTCCTGTCAAAATGGAAGGTATGTGTTCCAATCCACAAACTCAAGTTTGGTAAAAACTAATTACCTCTATTTTTTCCATATCTATAATTAATTGCTATTTTGAGTCCCAGGTGGTAGAAATTTAAACTTGCCCCCCCTTCCTTTCTTCTGAGTTGTCAAAATTGGTGAGAAGACATTGGCATGATCACACCCTGTCTTTGGTCTCATTTTGCCTCACTAACAGCCACTGAGCTGTCTTCATTTTTATCTGGTCTTTGGTCATCTGTCCACACAGGTTGCTACCACATCCTCCTGCCAAGCCCTGACCACAGGACTTCTCCAGGTTTACCAGTTCTCTATGCCATGTCTGTGTAGCCTTCAGGTACTTAAGAAGAATCCTGCTGCTGCTGTACTACCTAGGATATTCTGAGGCTTTCTCAAGCCTGTGCACTTACCTCACCATTCAGACATTTCTACCTGGAGGCCCCTCTGCTTCACTGGACTCGATCTGGGAAAGAGGAGCAGGAAGCACAGGTCTTGTCTGTTCTCCAACTGCCCCAACTGTTGAAAATTATGAGTGTGTTCATCCACCACTGGGACTCAACCTAAAGAGGCAGGCAGAAGACCACCCACTAAAACCCAAGCTGTCTTTGATTTCCCATTGACTTCCTCTCCCTCAGTCTGAAGACTCCTCAGCCAGAGCAGACAGTTTCTGCTCTCATCAAAGGAAAATCAAGCACTCAGTGTTCCTGCTCTGGCTCTTTTTTCCCACCCACCACCACTCCCAGAGCTCAGCTTTTGCAACTCAACAGCCAAGAACTGACTTCTCCAATCTAGTCTGTCACCTTTCTCCTCAGGCAAAGAATGGCACAGCTGTAGCAGACGAACTGAAGAGGAGAGGGGTTGTTGAAAATAAGAAGAGGTTAATTTTTCAAAAATATTACCTTGCCATAACATTAATGGTTCTCATTTTAAAGTAGGAAATTGGTATTTAAATCACAAATTGGATTTTCACATCAGTGTACCTCCAGTGATTCTTAGTCTCCTCTGCATCACTCAAGGGTCTCTTTAGGAATTTATGACAACTATAGACATTTCTCCAAGAAAAATACAGTAGACATATTTGCATATACTTTTCAGGTGCCCTGAGGTCATGTGAATCCTGAGACTCCAAATTAAGAAGTCCTGCCCTAAAGGAAAAGAACATGCTGGCCATGCCAGTGCACATCATCACCCCTGTGGAAGCTGTTTCTCAGTGTACATTTATAACTGCTTTTTGTGCCTTTATACAGCAGTCTTATGAACTTGACCACTATGAATCCAACACTGAGACCTGCAACTGCTCTCAGTGGGCTAGCCAAGTATTTCCCTGCGTTTGCAAGATTGACAGATGGCGCTGGACTGAAGCCAAACCCTGGGAGGCCTCCTGTGTTAGAGCAACAGGCTTGCCTCCAGCACACAGATTTCCCCTCTCACGTGAATTTTTTCATGAATAAAGCATCTTATCCATACAGCAAAACAACCTATCAGTAAGAATGTATAGGGCACTGCTATGTGTCAAGGGCTTCCTCAATGGCTCAGCAGGTAAAGAATCCACCTGCAATGCAGGAGATACAGAAGATGCGGGTTCAATCCCTGGGTTGGGAAGATTCCTGGAGGAGGGCATGGCAGCCCCACTCCAGTATTCTTGCCTGGAGAACTCCAGGGACAGAGGAGCCTGGAGGGCTAAAGTCCATGGGGTTGCAAAGAGTCAGACGTGACTGAAGAGCCTGAGCACATACACACACATGTGCCAAAGACCCTGCTGGAGAAAGCAATAGTCATAGCCCTCTAGGAACTTACAATCTAGTACAGTAGAAAAAAATAAAGTACAGACCAGCTAGGACAGAGCTTGGCAAACTACAGCTCACAGGCTATATATGGCCTAACACTGCCTGTTTTTATAATCAAGTTTTATTGACACACAGCCACACCCACTCATTTCTATATTGTCTGTGACCACCTTTGTGCTGTAATTGCAGAGCTGACTAGCTGCAACAGAGATTCTATAAACCTGCAAAGCCTCAAATATTTGCTCTCTGGCCTTTTAAAGCAAAAGGATGTTGACCTTGGCTCTAGGGTCAGGCTTCTCCATGTTTCATGTGCCTATGAATCACCTCGGCATCTTGCTGAAATGCAGATTCTGACTCGTTGAGTCTGGGGTTGAACCAGAGATTGTGCCTTTCTGATAGGCTCTCAGGTGATGCCAATGCAGCTGGCCCAGGGACTACCCCTTAGGTAGTGAGGGTTTAGAATTCTGAACTGCTGGGTTTATTCACTGAGTGTTCTTCTGTGACTCAGGAAGGTTCTAAAAGGTATTTTTTCCCATCTTTACAATAGGGAAACACATTGCTCTTGCACACTTGTTAATATACACAGTGTTTATTTAGAACCTCACACAGCGCCTGGCACCCAGTTCTCTTCATAAATGGTAGCTAGTGCAGTAGAAAGCTCTGCTTCTTCTCTGTACCTTTTCCAAGAACTCTCACATTTGAAAGAACAAATTACTGCAGAAATATTAAGTCATTCTATTCTTTTTCATAGGACCAGGCTCGCTTGGGGGGGTGGTGGTGAGTGATTAAGTGATTAAGTTCTATTGTCTAGTTTTCTAGACTTTTCCCTAAAGGGCTGAGGGTCTTACAGATCTATTTTAAGCTTTCCACTGTAAGCTCAACTCAGGCCTGATTCATGGAAGAGAAAAATGTTATTCCTAGATTAGATTTTCCTTTTCAATCCCCCTTGCCATTCCTTGAGAACACAGTAAAGAATCCTATAGCCCATATATAGCCTATATCATACAAGGCACTGATATGTGTAGAATACTGTACTCTGAACAGTCATGCCAAAACATACACTGCACTCTGAGTTCAGTGTCTTACACTGTTCTCTCTCAAATGTTTACAGCAACAGAGGACAAAGAAAAAAAAAACAAAACACCTTCATATATTCTGAGAGGTTTTTCAGTTGAAATGATGCCTCAAATTATCTTTGTGTATTGTCATATGTGAAACAGAGCACCATTCCATGTTCGATGCATGTGACAAGGGCTCAGGGCCGGGACAATGGGATGATCCAGAAGGATGGGATGGGGAGGGAGGTGGGTGGGGGGTCCGGGAAGGGGAACACATGTAAACCCATGGCTGATTCATGTCAATGTATGGCAAAAACTATTACAATATTGTAAAGTAATTAGCCCCCAACTAAAATAAATAAATTTATTAAAAAAAAAAAAAAAAAAAGAATTGGGTGCTGTAAAAAAAAAAAAAAAAATTATCTTTGTGGCTTCTGATACTTTTAAGTGTTTAAAAGCATGAATGGGGACAAAAAATTACCTGGAAGTGTTAGGTTATTTAAATGACGTGACCTTCCAACAGAGCTTGAAGTAATATACCTTTAAGATACTGGACTATCTTGGGAAGGCACGTCTGAAGCTGTCCTTGGATAAATGTTAGTTCCAAAGACCTCAGAAAAATGTGTTGGACATACAGAGTGTCAGTGTACAGCAATTACAGGCCTCAAAATGATACTGGTCTTATCCCCCAGCTATAGTGAACTAAAGCCTTCCTGAATTCACTGGATTAAAAAAATAATTATGAAAAACTAACTCAGACTAGCCAAGCCATTTCCTGACTGTACTGGTTACCTCCTGATTTTCTCTCACCTCCACAACAACCTTTTTCTACTCTATTCTGTGGTTCTCTGGCTGCGACTCTGCACACCACATTTTCAAGACTCTCATGACAGCTAGCTCCCTGACGGTTTTGCTGAAGGGTGGATAGAAGAAGACTAGAAGGCAGGAGGAGGGGAAGACAGTGCTTAGTGCTTAGTGCTTGTGCTTAACCTTGGCATGGCTTCAGCATTGGAGATCAGCTTTGTTTTGCTCTAGCATCCTGCTCCTTTGGAAACTCCAGCATCTCCATTATCAGATCGCTATGTTAAATCCCTGCTATTTGAAACACTCAGAGTGGACTGGTTTTCCTGATTAGACCTAACTCAAAGTTATCAGGTCCAAGACCAGTAAACCAATAAAGAAAGAAGCCCCTGCAAGCAGCAGGATTCTCAGCCACCTTAGCCTCTCTCTGATTTCTTCAGAGTGGGAGAGGGGTCTGTGATCAAATGCTAAGGTAGTTATAGCATGCTGTATACAGGCTTATGTTCTAACACTTAATGACTCTATCAAGTCCTCCATGGTAGAGTTTGCAGATATCAAATTTTCAATTCTGGATGGGTTGCTGTATGATCAGACCACCCAAGATGGCTGTTCTCTTGCTCTCTGTACATTCCCTGCTGGACCAGCCCCTGCTTCACCTACAACCCACTTCCATGACAGACCTTCCCTCTTGTCATAGAGGCTGATCAGTAAATGCCTATGTACTTGCTACTGGCCCCAGCTAGTGACCGATCTAATCTTTTAATCAGAACTATCTCCACTATGATGATTTATCAAAGTGGCAATGAGGGGTGCACCCTTCTACTGCTTTCCCTGGCAGCCAATGAGTACCAACCTGACGTCAATTCCCCTCATAACAGGTAACCTCCCTTCCCACTCCATCGCTAAGGAAGTGTCCTCCTGCCCGCCTCTGCTGCCCATGGTGGGTTGTCACTCCGGGACCTTGCTTCAGAGAAGTAAGATGATCCCTATTCATGAAACCATTGATGTCTCTGTCACTGACTCCAGGCTCTTTCTTTGGTTTAGAGGCTGGCAAACACAAAGCTTACAGGACAGGCCTGTGAGGTACAACCCAACAGTTACTCAACCACTAAGATAAAGGGAAAGATGCTGAAAGTCACTCACTTGTGAGAAATACTTGTCAGCTGGGGTACAGAAATTCAAGATAACTATTTGCCACACCCACAAAATCTCCAAAGCACAATGTTTGTTTCTGTTTTAACCTACAAATTTGGTGGCCACAATTACAGCAAAAAGAAATCAATATGACATTCTGAGTACATGTCTGTGACGCCACCAGGAATGACAGCACAGTATCTACCTCCAATTTCTCCTTGATAGAAGCTTGGTGTATCTTCTTGCATCTGTAGCTGCTGATTGATTTTGTAAGCAGAGAGGGTAGGGGGGGGTCCTCAGAGAAAGAGAACCAGGCATGGCTCTCTCAACAGAAAGTCATTTTGGGACAGACCATTTTGTGATCTGAGCTTGGCCACCACAATGCTTGCCCTTGAACAGGTCTCAGGAATAATGATTTTAAGAGAACAGAAGGAGGAACTTATCCAGCAAGAGAAGTAACAATAGCAAAGATAACAAATCAGTTGTCAAGACTCCCAGTTCTATTTCAGGGGTAAATACTCAGTTCAGTTCAGTCGCTAAGTCATGTCCGACTCTTTGCGACCCCATGAATTGCAGCACGCCAGGTCTCTCTGTCCATCACCAACTCCCGGAGTCTACCCAAACCCAAGTCCATGGAGTCAGTGATGCCATCCAACCATCTCATCCTCTGTCATCCCCTACTCCTCCTGCCCCCAATCCTACCCAGCAGTAGGGTCTTTTCCAATGAGTCAACTCTTCGCATGAGGTGGCCAAAGTATTGGAGTTTCAGCTTCAACATCAGACGTTCCAATGAACACCCAGGATTAATCTCTTTTAGGATGGATTGATTGGATCTCCTTGCAGTCCAAGGGAGTCTCAAGAGTCTTCTCCAACACCACAGTTCAAAAGCATCAATTCTTTGGTGCTCAGCTTTCTTCACCGTCCAACTCTCACATCCATACATGACCACTGGAAAAACCATAGCCTTGACTAGACGGACATTTGTTGGCAAAGTAATGTCTCTGCTTTTAAATATGCTATCTAGGATGGCCATAACCTTCCTTCCAAGGAGTAAGCATCTTTTAATTTCATGGCTGCAATCACCATCAGCAGTGATTTTGGAGCCCCAAAAAATAAAGTCTGACGCTGTCTCCACTGTTTCCCCATCTATTTCCCATGAAGTGATGGGACCAGATGCCATGATCTTAGTTTTCTGAACGTTGAGCTTTAAGCCAACTTTTTCACTCTCCTCTTTCACTTTCATCAAGAGGCTCTTTAGTTCTTCTTCACTTTCTGCTATAAGGGTGGTGTCATCCACATATCTGAGGTTATTGATATTTCTCCTGGCAATCTTGATTCCAGCTTGTGCTTCTTCCAGCCCAGCGTTTCTCATGATGTACTCTGCATGTAAGTTAAATAAGCAGGGTGACAATATACAGCCTTGACGTACTCCTTTTCCTATTTGGAGCCAGTCTGTTGTTCCATGTCCAGTTCTAACTGTTGCTTCCTGACCTGCATACAGGTTTCTCAAGAGACAGGTCAGATGGTCTGGTATTCCCATCTCTTTCAGAATTTTTCACAGTTTATTGTGATCCACACAGTCAAAGGCTTTGGCATAGTCAATGAAGCAGAAGTAGATGTTTTTCTGGAACTCTCTTGCTTTTTCGATGATCCAGCGGATATTGGCAATTTGATCTCTGGTTCCTCTGCCTTTTCTAAAACCAGCTTGAACATCTGGAAGTTCACGGTTCACGTATTGCTGAAGCCTGGCTTGGAGAATTTTGAGCATTACTTTACTAGCATGTGAGATGAGTGCAATTGTGTGGTAGTTTGAGCATTCTTTGGCATTGCCTTTCTTTGGGATTGGAATGAAGACTGACCTTTTCCAGTCCTGTGGCCACTGCTGAGTTTTCCAAATTTGCTGGCATATTGAGTGCAGCACTTTCACAGCATCACCTTTGAGGACTTGAAATAGCTCAACTGGAATTCCATCACCTCCACTAGCTTTGTTCGTAGTGATGCTTTCTAAGGCCCACTTGACTTCACATTCCAGGATGTCTGGCTCTAGGTGAGTGATCACACCATCGTGATTATCTGGGTCGTGAAGATCTTTTTTGTACAGTTCTTCTGTGTATTCTTGCCACCTCTTCTTAATATCTTCTGTTTCTGTTAGGTCCATACCATTTCTGTCCTTTATCGAGCCTATCTTTGCATGAAATGTTCCTTTGGTATCTCTAATTTTCTTGAAGAGATCTCTAGTCTTTCCCAATCTGTTGTTTTCCTCTATTTCTTTGCACTGATCGCTGAGGAAGGCTTTCTTATCTCTCCTTGCTATTCTTTGGAACTCTGCATTCAGATGGGAATATCTTTCCTTTTCTCCTTTGCTTTTCACTTTGCTTCTCTTCCCAGCTATCTGTAAGGCCTCCTCAGACAGCCATTTTGCTTTTTTGCATCTCTTTTCCATGGGGATTTTCTTGATCCCTGTCTCAAGACTAGCCTAAAGCAATGTCTGGAGCTGTCTTGGAGAATTTAAATACGCCTCTGGTGCTCAACCACCAGATCAAGTGGAATCTAAGAAATGAACATGGTGACCTTTTCTGACCCTCTGACTTCAATCATCTAAAGCGTGGACTCTGCCTACTGGCCAAGTCCCTTCAGGCATATGCATGAACCCATAACTTAAGACTTGCCCAATTTTGCTGTTTGGGGACACACTGTTTTAGGAAAGATCCCCAGTGCTCTCCTTAGCTGCTGCAAGTAATAACAAATTCTTCTTTCTCCCTATCTTTGACTTGGGTGTGTCTTGTGCCTTGATGCCCACCAAGAGGCAAACTCAGTTTGGGGTTAACAATTTCTCTGGAATGAGTGTGGAGAGATCCCCCTTGGTAAGCATAGAACCTTCAAGACTAATTAGAGTAACCATGCTGGCCACCTTCTGGAGGAACCCATTATCTCCTGGCAGGAAGACTCAGGATACTTCCTGTACTCAGTAGTGAAGAGTGAGCAGAAAGGTGAAGACTGGCCACAGATGTTACATCTTGCTCCAAGGAGAACTAGAAGGGGAAATCACTCCCATATATGATGAATTAGAGTCAGTCAGGGAAAACTCTGGGTGCAGTTTCCCAAGCAGAACTTGAAGGTAGTCAGGGGAAACTTGTGAGACAGGATAAGGAGATGAGTGCAAGAAGACTGCTTTTACATTACAGGACACATCAAGAGGTAGGTTAAGAACCATATAAATTAAAGTTCTGGCCCTAAGTGGCAAAGAGAAGCAAGAAAATTATCTAGCCTTCAGGCTCAGCTGCACCGCACTTGGGAAGCCTGGGGAGAATACCACCCACACGCCAGCACACTCTTTTGTGTGTGGGAATTTCCATCCTAAGGATCTGGATGAAAAACAGAACCAGAAAGACCTTGGGAAAATGCTTTCCATTCCATTCACTAAAGACAAACCAACAAGGGGGATGGATATAAAAAGATTTTTAATCTCGGCTTTAGTGACAGGGGCCTTGGTCTTATCTCAAATCATGTTGAAGCAAACAAGGAAGGGATAGGCAGAGAAAAGAATGTGCCCTGTCCTTCTTCCTCCACTCAAACAGGTTGAACATGTGGCTCTCCAGAGTTCTTTTAAGAAAATATAATAGGATTCTGAGGAAACAATGCAGGGGGTTGCTCAGCTCAATAAATGATGAACACTTTGAGTGACTTTGGCCCTGCGCCACAGACCGAGGCCCAGGAGGAGCTAGGACGAGTTGGGGTGGGGGGGGCGGGCACTATACTGATTTGTGAGCGATAATCAGTCTGGGTTACAGCCCACCCAGCCATCTACCACTTTCATGATGCAGCTTCTCAATTGCTGTGGGATGTGAAATTAGCTCATCACCCCAGTCACTACCTAAGTCACTTCTCACCTCCCCTTTTCTGTACTTGGGCGTTGGCACTCATTACTTTCCTTAGTTGTTATGTATGCTGAGGGCCAGAGCTTACATTCACCACTCTAGGGATGGACTGGAGAACACGGGTGCACTCAAAGCTGGGGGGACAAAGGAATGGCCGTCCTCATTACACCATTCCTGCAGCGACCTGGCCCACACAGACTCTGCAAGCACTGTTCCTTAGGGTAGCCTCAGGGAGTTATTTACATTTAAATACATTGAATTCAAATTAAAACTCAGTTACTGAGTTGCACCCGCAACATTTCTACTGTTCAAAAGTCACACATGCCTCTGCATGTGTGTGTGTATGCGCGCGCACATGTGCTCAGTTGTGCCCAATTCTTTTTGCGACCACTTGGACTGTAGCCCTCCAGGCTCCTCTGTCCATGGAATTCTCCAGGCAAGGATACTGGAGTGGGTTGCCATGCCTTTCGCCAGGGGATCTTCCCAATCCATGGATCCAACCAGTGTCTCCTGCAGAGGTAGGTGGGTTCTTTACCCACTGAGCCACCTGGGAAGACCCACATGTGCCTAATCTCTACCATGTAGGACAACACAGGCAGAAAATGTCCATCACTGCAGAAAGTTCTTTTGCAATTTCAAATCCCAGCCCCACCACTTCCTAATTGTGTGTCTTTGGGCAAATTAGTTGAGCTCTCTGAGCCTCAGTCTTCTTGTCTGTGAAGTGGGATAGCTGGATAATGTACCTCACAGATAAGAGCCCAGTGAGGTCATGAAGGTGAAGTGCTCAGCAGAAT
This sequence comes from Giraffa tippelskirchi, assembly GCF_054371585.1. NCBI lineage: Eukaryota > Metazoa > Chordata > Mammalia > Artiodactyla > Giraffidae > Giraffa > Giraffa tippelskirchi. Next base: position 7,368,003 of record NC_137289.1, on the reverse strand, counting down.
ATCTGGCACATAATCATTATGATTAGTCTTTTGTCCAAGTCAACAACAACAACAAAATAATCCTGTCTACCTCACTGACATGCTCTTTAGAGTCCTGAACAGGGCGACACTGAGCCAGTGGTTACAGAATGCCCTGCTGGACCAGACAGTTGGGGAAGAAATGGAACTGCCCTTTTCTAACTGTACCCCAGCAGAGCAGATTGCCTCCCATGCTTCTTTTTTCCCAGAGAAAGAATTGCAGAGGCTTCTGGTGAGCTGACTTTCACTTTGAGAAATGCCAGATTATTCCAATTTCATAAAAATGAGCTTTGAAACCATGAGCAAAGTAGAAAACCAGCCAGGTTTAAGATAAGCTTGGGAATTCTTAAGTAACAGATAAATTACCTCAGATAAAAACTGGCCAGTGGAAGAGGTAATCTCGTGGGAATGATGAGCTCAAAAGCATTTGTATTCAGGCACTGACATTTTCCCTCAAATGCTTTTAATTATCATTATTCCCAGGGCATTTGCAAGAGAAAGCCTAAAGCAGATTTCCTGAGCTGACAGCAGTCATTATTGGCAATCCTGGCTGCATCAACTGGGGTTGGAGTCCCTCAGCTATGACTGGTCACATTCTGTGATACTGGTTTCAAGCTGTGACTTCCCCAACCTTCTCCTCACTCTGACTAGGTCCCTAAGGTTCCTCCCACTACTAGCCCTAGCCCATCATTCAGATTATGGCACACATTGTCCCTCAGGCCACATCTCTCTTCAGTCCCAGCCCCATTTCTCTGCTCCTCTTAACAGCATAGCCTTTTCTCTTCAGTTCAGTTCATTCACTCAGTCATGTCTGACTCTTTGCAACCCCATGGAATGCAGCAGGCCAGGCTACCCTGTCCATCACCAATTCCCAGAGCTTACTCAAACTCATGTCCATTGAGTTGGTGATGCCATCCAACCATCTCATCCTCTGTCGTCCCCTTCTCCTCCCGCCTTCAATCTTTCCCAGCATCAGGGTCTTTTCCAATGAGTCAGTTCTTCACATCAGGTGGCCAAAGTATTGAAGTTTCAGCTTCAGCATTAGTCCTTCCTTCAACCCACTTCAATCAGCCTTCTGTCCCCATCTCTCCACCGAGACCATTCCTGGGGCAGTGATTTTCTTCCATATTGCCAAGTCAAACACCTATTTCTGATTCTCAGTGTACTTGATCCTGAAATCAAGCAGGCCCCTATGAGGCTCACAGGCATGGAGGCCTTTTTGTTCTCAGTTTCTTGTAGGCATGACTCCAACCTCTGTGACCTTCCCTGAGTTCCAAAGGGCAGACTTGAACAGTTGCTCATCAAAGGAGGAGCAGCCAAGAGACCAGCTGAGGCAGGATTAAAGGGACCAGAGTAGCTCATGAAGATTAGCTGAGACCACATTAGAGGAGGGAAGGCCCTGCACACACCCTAATCTTGTCAGAGACCCCATCTTTGAACTTTCCCATAAAACTCCTCACCAAATCCTCCCGGGTGGGGACACAAAGTTTTTCAAGGCAGAAGTCTGGTGTCTCCCCCTTTGCCTGGCAAAGTAATACAGCTATCCTTTCCTACTTTACCCAAAACTCTGTCTCCAAGATTCAATTCAGCTACCATACACAGAGGCTGAGCTTTCACCATCAACCCCTCATCGACTGTCAACTCAGTTAGCCACAAGCTTCTTTTTGACCCTGTTTTGGTGACCTCTTCAACTGGAGCTCCTGGCTTCCCTGCAACCTCCCTGGCTCACCTCCATTTGTCACATGCTGGTCAGCAGGAATTTGGCTCAAAGTTAGCTTAAATTATGTTACACCACCCCCACGTCCACCCACCCCCTGCTTGAAGCCTTCACAAATCTTTCTCCTCCACTTAGAATGCAATCCAATCTCCTTACCTAGGCTGGCAGGGCCCTCTGTGATGGATCCCTATCTCCCTCCCCAATTTTCTGATACCACTTTCTTCCCTGTCTGATCACTTTCAGCCACATTGGACTTTCCTTCATTCCACAAGTGCCAAGTTCATTCTCACGTCGCAACTTGTGTCTTAACTTTACGCCCTCTCTGGAGAGCTCTTCCCCCTGACTTTTACATGGCCAGGTCCATCTTGTCATTCATTTTGTTGGCTAAAATACCCCTTTTCCCAAAAGGCAAAAATTTGACCTGATCTGACTATATTATTTATAGTATCTACTGCACTCATTGTGAATGTTCATACCTTTTGCTGCAGAAATATTAACATATTTGATTACAGGATGCTGTCCCTAAATTTGATGAAGGCATTACACAAGATAAATGACCTTTCTAGTATTCTGAAAATTTTTGAATTCTCACTCACATCTGGACTCGAGAGTTCTGGGTAAGGGGTTACAGATCTGTTTAACTTTCTATTTTACATTTGAAGAAATCTGTTCCAGAAAAGAAATGAATTGTCCAAGGTATCATAGCTAGGTGGAGAAGTCATGTCTCCTATTTCCTATATCGATACTATTTCCACTATACTCTGTTACCATGATATAGATACTTAGCACATACCTGGGGTTTCTTACAGGGGAAATTTGTCTTGCATCATTCAACAAACAGAAAAGCAGGCCCACAGTGGTGAACTCCCTTAATCCCCACAGTTCCCTTAACATACTGAAACAGTGTAGAGGAGAGTTCCAAGTGCTGTTTCAGAGATGGAGAAGAGAGGAGGGGGAATGTTGGGGTGTAGAGAAAATACTATTCTTCTCTTTCTTTATCCTATTGAGATCTATACTGGTGTGGGTGGATCAGAATGTTAAAAAAAAATCATAAATTGTGTAATGGGAACAAAGAGGGGCAGTGCCACTCATTCTCCCTTGATGACAGGCAGTGTTACCACAAATCTGTCTGTAACAGTATTCAAGAATTAGGTGGATTTTAGCACCACCATGAGTAGAGTCATCCTTTCCTAGCTGGCTGTCTCTCTGTATCAGTTGCTCACTGAGCAGAAGACCCTACCTAGGCTTTCCTCTTCTTATCCCACTGCTTTTCTTCTCTAAATTTAAGTTCAGACCTCATCCTTATGAAGCTTCCATATCTGGACATATTGTGCCTCGTTCAGCAATCAAGAAAGACAACCATGGGCCGACAATGGTCAGGGATGAAACAGACTGGAGCCATGGACAACAAAAATAGTCTCCCAACAATGGCCACACTGCAGAGACTTCTGAGCAAAGAATGGATTCAAAGGTGCAAAGATACAGCACAAGATTTTGTCATGGGATGGGATGAGCAACAGAATCAATTAAAGGCATTCTACTGATGATAATAACAATGACAGCTACTGTTGACTGAGTGTCTATTTGATGCCTGTGGGGTCCCATGGTGAACGCTTTACATATAGCACATAATTTCACCCCTCCAACCAAGGTATCAGAGCTTTTCAGGAAAACAGAGCTACTCTGCATTTTAAATGGGAAGGTTGAATACAGAGAATTAGAAGCTTTGCAGTCTTGGAAGGGCTAGAGGAATGAGCAGTGAAGAAGGCTACTTTCCAGAAATTCAAAAGCACAGAGATAGTAAGGAGAGTGCTGTGATGATCTTAGCTGCTACAGCACTTGGGTGGGCAAGTCTCAGGAGGACCCCAAATCCAAGGGAAGCAGATGATAATCCAGCTTCTCTTTCTCTTTTGCTTTTAAAATGCACTCAAGTCCCTCTCACACAATGGCTGTAACCCAGGCTAATGCTGGAAATGGATTCTATGACATGTTGCTCCAAGTTTAAACTCTGTGAGTCAGGAAATTTTTAGAAAGAGCTGAAGATGATGCTAGTTGATAACAAATAATCCATCCCACCTGTAATATAGGCTTCCTGACCCTTAAATGGATTCTGACATGTTGCTCCAAGTTTAAACTCTGTGAGTCAGGAAATTTTTAGAAAGAGCTGAAGATGATGCTAGTTGATAACAAATAATCCATCCCACCTGTAATATAGGCTTCCTGACCCTTAATGACAGATGAGAAAACTGAGTAAATTTCAAAGGTCACGCACATAGAAAGAAACAGAGCTAAGACCAGGCTACTCCAACTTTCTCAAGCTGTCTTTTCCAAAGAAAAAACTCATCAGTGAATCATGTTTACTAATAAATAACTGGATGTGAGAGGCTAAGGGGACCCCAAAGGGAAACAAATTTTAATTCATGCTCTCAAGGATCTTGGAGTTTGTGGAGGAAGAAGACTGAAAAGGCAAAGCAGGATGCAAGTTTAAAGGAGTAACAGATTATCTGTGAATGTGTGGGTTTTCCTAAACTGAGGCAAACACAGGGTCCCAAATGCCCAAGACAGTCCTGGTATGTACCTACTGTCCCACAATCCCATTTAGTTTGGCATTTGTCCTGGTAATTTTTTAATGAGGCATTAATATTAATGGTTTCATTGAAATCAGCTAGGGTATGTTTGGTACCTTGTTCTTTGAGGATCCAACTTCTGCCATGGTTTCCTGTAGAAGAGTGAGAGAAGCATGTGTAGGGCACGGAGTGCTCACCTTAACACACTGCTGAATCTAAAAGGTAACGAAAAAGAAGACCATCTCTGCTGAGGCAGGACGAACACTTTCCTTTCAAGGACATACTGAAGCACAATCACTGCTGAAATGAAGTGCTCTCTGATATGAAGAGCTAGCAATAGTTACCCCCTCTGGCTTCAGGTAGAAGAGGGAATTATTTGTCTCTGTTGCCCTAGCTATATATTTGATACTTGATGTACCAGCCAACTGAGCTGTGACCAAGGCCTTGACTTGCAAGTTACACAAAGCAGGATATGTGCGATGTATATAAATAGGCAACAGAGACAGCAGCCTCATTGCAGAGTATGGAGAGTAGTTTGATTGTCCTTGCTACAGTGACTCTGTTATTTATTGTACAGGATAAATGTACAACTAGTTATTTTATTGTTAGGCAATGCTTTTTTATTTTCAAAGAACCCTTTGGGGCAACAATAAAGTCAAAATATTGAAGTGCGTATTTAATGGAAAATTAAGTGCCGCATTTCCATTTGTGAAGAATACTGACAATGAACGGGAAACTTGCACAAAGTGTCTGCCAGCATTTACTCTCCACCCCGGGAGCCAAAGTGGTATCACTGCGCCCACTAGACAAGCAGAAGAAACAAATATGCTGAAGAGACATCCGAAGCCCCTTCAAAAGTGAGTATTTTAAGAAGAATCTGTACAAAGAAAACATGCAGCTGCAGAAGGCAGACTTAGATATCACTTGGCGAAATGTGATTTTCATTTATATCAAATGACTACTCTTAATTAATTTAACTCAGTGTCCATGACACATTCCCTAATACTTGGAGGAAAAGGAAAGCTACAACTGTTACTATATTAGTTCCATTATCAGGAGAATTTGCCAAAGAGTTAAAAGATGCTACCTGCATCTGGGCCATCAGATGCTTTAAACACAATATTCACTAATTATCTGATTTCTTTCTTCCAATTCATGGAGTCAAAGCAAAGCTATGGAAGTTAATTTTGGGGAAACACCTGACTCGGTTTTGAACTGGATTGTAAATTCAATTAAAAGCTTCAACAATCAAGACAAAATAGTTGTTTTTGAGTGGGAATACAAATACAAAACACTGGCGAGGCACAGTGTCACTCACTGTAAAAACGTTATTTTTACAATTTAAGAAGAAACCTATGGGGCAGAAGTGTACTCTGATTTATTTGTGGTGCACACATAATTCCTATCTACACTCAAAGATGTCAAAATAGAAGCTGTAGTTGTCAGAAAGTACAAATATTTTTATACATATGCAGGTACAGAAGGCAACTACAACACTGTCATCAAGAAGCTAATTTAAACCTAGATGGAAAGAGAATTTGAAAAAGTACAAATAGATGCACTGGAATGGCCAAAAAGTTCATTAGGGTTTTTCTGTACGATGTTTTGGAAAGCCTGAACAAACGTTTTCGCTAACCCAGTATATGTATAACTGAATCACTTTGCTGTACACCTAAAACTAACCCAGCATTGTAATTCAGCCAAACTCCAATAATTTTTTTTTAAAAAAGAGGCTAATTTGAATCCTCCAATTTACCCTATTATATTGGTACGTGTTTTCTCACTTTGATGACCATCATCTATTAAATTTTAGACATTTTTGAGTCTTGGAAGAACTACATTTTAAATCAACCTCAGTATTCTCTAAAATTGAACTTGTAAATTAGTTATGTAAATTTTGGTTCCATTCTGTTCAAAATCATTTAATAACCTTAACTGGGTCTTTAATGAGTAGATTGATAAAAATGTTACCTCTTGAAGCTTTTAGTTATTTCTATCTATTGAAAATGAAATTTGAAAAAGACACTAAAATATATTTCTACAAAGGCAAGTAAGTGACTGAAACAAATCAATGACAGAGCATATTGTGTGCGAATTTTTTATTTTTATATTCTATAATTGTGTTTCAGATTATTCCTATTTGTGAAAAGAGACTTTCAAGGAGCTCCTTTTATAATTGGACAAATATACGTTCTGTACCATAATGGAATGAAATTGAGAAGGCTTATGATTTTGCACCATTTAAAATTGGCAAAGATTTGTTAAAATCATAAATTCAGACAATATATTTGACACATTTTTGTCTCATAAAGTATTTGTTGAAGAAAGCATCTCCTGAGGGAAAAAAGTCAGTACCTGTGAAAATTTCAGATTAAAATGTTTACACAATTAAATATGAAAAAATTAGTATTGAGATTATCTTCCATTAGGCAGAATCCAGTCTGAATTTACTAGATACCTGAGTACTCATGGACATTGACTTTTCTCAATTAAAAATATTATGGCTCACAAGAAAAGAGGCCTACAGGACCTTCCCTCCATTTCCTGCCTCTGGCCTTCTTTGCTCATCTGATTCAGTCTTCTTTCCCTACAACTCTTTTTCATAAGACAAAAAAAAAAAAAAAACTGGCAACAAATGTTCCTACATATTACATCTTATAGCTTCAACCAATAGGTGGCTGTCTAACTTCTAAACCCAAGAGAACGGATTCTTTGGCGAAGATTTGGTCTGGTGTTTTGGACCACTCGACAGAGGACGTCATTGTGCAGCCATGTGGAGGGCTGAGAGAGAGGGGTCCCAACATAGGTGTGCTGGACAAGCAGTTTTCAGGTGTCCACTATGTTGCAGACTATGGCACCATTCTCAGATACAGGAAAAGCAGGAGGAGGAGCTGGTTTGGGACTAACAAGGAGATTATGTACTTTTCTGCCCAATTGTTTATTATTAAATATTTCAAATATACAAAAAAGTTTCATAATGGTACAGTGAGCACCTCTGTATAGCAACCATCTAGATTCAACAACTATTATCATTTTGTCATACTTGCTTTTTTGTCTCTATGCATATTTTGAGTGTATGTGTGTGAATTTTTTCTAAACTATTTAAAAGTAAGTCACAGATATTATGACACTTTCCCCCTCAATGCATCAGTATAGCTCTTCTAAGAGTAAGGTTGTTTTCTTATGAATTCATAATCCTAGTATCATACATTAAAAATTAATAATAATCCCCTAATATCATGTTTAATCCACATCCAAATTTGCCCAATTTTACAAAAGACTTCTACAGCTGGTTCTTTCAACCAGGATCCAATCAAGTATGAATTTATTTTTATATACATACTTTAAAATTTCTGTTCAGAGTACTAGATGTTCAGCAGACAGTTCAAAGTACAAGTCTGAAGCTCAAAAGGCAGTCTATAGTTAGAAAGAACATTAGAGAATGATAAGGTTCTGTAAGAAATAGGAGAGAAGAGATGAGAAGCTTCCAAATGGAGTATCAGTGAATCAAAAGAAGAAAAGAAGTGGATCATATCTGAGGAAAATCCCACTAACTTGACAAGCCAAATCCTTAGAAGAGCCGTTCTGACAACAGAGGAAGTCAGATTATAAGGAGTTAAATGTAAGTGAGCTATGAAGAATTGGAACTACAAGTATAGTTCTCTCTCCGGAAGTTTCAAGTTGAAAGGAAGTAAAGAGGATAAATGAACCAAAAGTTCCCATTTTCTTCATCACCATGAGCCTTTTTCATTTTTCTCTTCCATAATCAGCATCACTATCTTGGAGGCAATGTTTTGAAAGTTACTGTTTATCAAATCTTATTTAATGATAATTAGAGTCATATCTTTCTTAATCTAGGCTTGTTGACCATTAGAGCATCTTGTAATCACAGATCAGAGCTCCCTTGAAGGGACAGAGCTGGTAGACAGTGTAGTGAGCATTGCCAAATGTGAAGGGCCATCTTTATCTCCAGGACCCAAGGCAAAGAAGAGAGGGACAATGCAGTGCTGAGGTAGAGAGGGTGCTTGGGGAGACATGTGTCGTAAGCTGTAAGCAGGAGGAAAAAGAATTTGAGGGAACACTTCTTGGAAGACCTCAAGCTAAGTTATGCAAAGAAGGAGAGGAAGGGAGGAGTACACTGGAGACTTGAAATATATAGAAAAGAATTGGAACAGCTGCTGTGCTGACCATGAGAGTGTACAAGTACAGCTTAGCAAGGTTGCCCATTCCAGTTCAACCAGTATTCAGTGAGCATTCAATATACTGCAGACACACTCACAGGCAGTGGGGTGACAAAGACACACAACCCAGATCTCGTCTCCTTTCTAACAAGAATTGGTACCCTCTTAAATTGGTTTTCATGACAACAGACTGCTGCTTTTCCTCCTGCCTCTTACCCTCCTCAATCCCCTTTCAGGGCCCCTTTCTTCTCTTACTCCCTTAAAATTTAGAGCTTAAACGTTGCTGGATATTGGGTTTCCATCCTAGGCCACCTTCTCTTCTCAATTTACATGTCATCTTCGGGTGATCACATGCACTCTCCCTGCTTCAAGCAGAAGTTCTCTATTGTTAACTGCTAAACCTCTACCTTCAGCCTACTTTCAAGAGCCAGACTCATATTATGAAGGGAAACAAATGGATATTTAAAATCAAAACTAACTATGGTGATGTTCCTTCTAGGGGATATCATTCAAATCAGTGGTGAAAACAGTCATATTCCTCCTCCTCCACACAAAGATGGGGTGGGTGGGGAGGGGGATGAGGAGGGCTGGGGAGAACCTAGAAGATACATACCACTGTGGAAACAGCACATTATGAACCTTTGAATATGTAAAGATGTCTTGAAGAAAGGAACTATAAAGAAATTTTGCATAATATAATGGGAGGCTTGTTTTGTTTGGGTTTGGTTGGTTTGCTTCTGTTGCTAGGAGGCACTGAGACAGGGAAAGTAGAGAAGGCAAAGTAACTTGGGAGGAAGTTGCAGCTCAGGTTGGCAGGCTGGCCAAGGGCTTCTGAAGAACAAGGATGATGATTATTCATTTTTAAACTGTACAGCACTGCTGCCATCCAAACCCCTGGCACCTATGCAAATCGTGAGTCCAACCTGCTGCATACCCAGTGGCCTTGTGTGACTGGGTTTTTGGTTGGGGTTTTGTGAAAATTAAGAAAAGTAGCTTAGTTCAACTACTGGGAAAGTGTGGCACAGAACCAGGACAGGAGGATAGATGACCCATCAACTGAACTAATTCAGCAGAGACCAGAATTGAGGTCTAGAGGCAATGAGGAACAACATTAATCACTCCCTCTAGACTCTGTAGAGACTTCAGGAAGGAGGCAGAGTGCCCACTGCATGTGGATGGGGCGGGGTGTGTTGAATCATTTGCATGTAAATTTCAAAGGCCAGTTTGTCTCAGCAGACTGTGGTTAGACGCAAATCCAACTGACTGCCAGACCTCCCTACTTAGACTGCCATGGGACATCAGCTGTGGCATGGCCACAACCCATCCGGGATCACACACACCCTGCCACACATACACACACACACACACACACACACACACACACACACACAGTCTGCTCCACCTTCAGCTTTAGTGAACAACAGGTACCACCATTCACCCAAGTTCCGATGACATTCTTCCTTACCCCTCTCCCCTGACATCCCATCAATCGCTAAGGCTTACTGTTTTGACTTCCTAAATATTTATCAAATTCTGCCTCCCCCTGCAACTCCCTTGGTTCAGGTCCCCTGGGTCTCCAGCCAAGGCCACACTGAGCTCATGGCTCCCATTCTCAGCCTCCCACAGTCCTTTCTCCACGCAGTAGCCTAACTGATCATTCCATAACATTATCAACAGTCACTTGGGATAAAATAAAATCCATCTTGCATAGATCCTCCGTAATCTGGTCCCTCCTGGTCTCTCTACCTTCACATGCTCCCTCTATCACTTGAACTCCCCACTGCAGCCACACAGAACTACTTTCAGTTCCAAGACTGCTTCATGCTCTCTCCTTTCATGCCTTGAGTTTTGCACATTTTTTAATTAATTAATTTATTTTAATTGGAGGCTAATTACTTTACAATATTGTGGTGGGTTTTGCTATACATTGACATGAATCAGCCATGGGTGTACATGTGTTCTCCATCCTGAACCCCCCTCCCACCCCCCTCCCCGTCCCATCTCTCAGGGTTGTCCCAGTGCACCAGTCAGGAGGACCCTGTCTCATGCATGGAACCTGGACTGGCGATCTGTTTCACATATGATAATATACAGGTTTCAATGCTATTCTCTCAAATCATCCCACCCTCACCTTCTCCCACAGAGTCCAAAAGTCTGTTCTTTACATCTGTGTCTCTTTTGCTGTCTCATATATAGGGTCATCATTACTATCTTTATAAATTCCACATATATGTGTTAATATACTGTATTGGTATTTTTCTTTCTGACTTACTTCACTCTGTATAATAGGCTCCAGTTTCATCCACCTCATTGGAACTGATTCAAATGCATTCTTTTTAATAGCTGAGTAATATTCCATTATGTATATATACCATAGCTTTCTTATCCATTTGTCTGCCGTTGCACATCTAGGTTGCATCCATGTCCTAGCTATTGTGAACAGTGCTGCGATGAACATTGGGTACATGTGTCTCTTTCAATTCTGGTTTCCTTGGTGTGTATGCCCAGCAGTAGGATTGTTGTATGGCAGTTCTAGTTCCAGATTTTAAGGAATCTCCACACTGTTCTCCATAGTGGCTGTACTAGTTTGCATTCCCACCAACACTGTAAGAGGGTTCCCTTTTCTCCACACCCTCTCCAGCATTTATTGTTTGTTGACTTTTTGATAGCAGCCATTCTGACTGGCGTGAGATGGTACCTCATTGTGGTTTTGATTTGCATTTCTCTGATAATGAGTGATGTTGAGCATCTTTTCATGTGTTTGTTACCCATCTATATGTCTTCTTTGGAGAAATGTCTGTTTAGTTCTTTGGCCCATTTTTTGATTGGGTCGTTTATTTTTCTGGTATTGAGCTGCATGAGCTGCTAGTGTATTTTTGAGATTAATTCTTTGTCAGTTGCTTCATTTACACATTTTGATTCCTCTTTCTGGAGCACTCTTCCCACACAGTCCACTCCTTCAGCTGGCTAACTCCAAATCAAATGTGTAGGTTTCAGCCTAGATGCCACTTCTTCCAGGAAGACTTCCCAGACCATCCCCTTCAACTACTCTGGGTTCTGTAACTGTCCTATAGGTTTTCTTAGCAACAGGTGCTTCCCCTATCATATCCCTTATTGTTCCCTACTTTAATTGCCTATTTATCTGCCTGTCTCTCCTCACCAGCTTCTAAGTTCCTAGAGGGCTTGGATCACATTTGCCCATCTGGTTCACAACTATATCCCTATCATCTAGCACAAAGCTTGCCTTATAAAAGCCAGTAAACAAATAATGAATGAATGCGTAACATGCATGAAGCATTTTGAAGTTTATGAAGTACCTTATCTCATTTAATTTTCACCACAGTTTTAGAAAGATATTAGCATCTTGAAGGGAAGTTCCATGTTATTTTTATATTCAAGTTTGACATAGACTATATCTGTGAATATTTCATTTCATTATTCATTATTTCATTTATTTGATTTATATAATACCTGATATACTAACAAATCAATTTTTTAGACAATTCTAGAGGAAATGTGACTTATATAAACCTTTCAAAAGTAGTGTAATAATAACTAACTGCTAACAAAGTGTCCAAAAGGAGAGGATACCCGTTAGATACCCTTTAGTGAATATAGGACACTCTGCTGTGCATAGCAGAATATTTTTGCATTCATAAATGTTTCGCTAAAGTCCCAGAAAACACTTAATACTCTTAAGTGGATTAAATCTGCCTCCTGTGATCTGATTTATACAGTAAATGTGCCAAGTAAAACCTTTCTCTGCAGAGAGATCAGATTGTAAACTTCAGTTGAACTCTGATAAAATTATCATAAATTCTAAACTAGTGCAGCTCAAATTAAAGAGATTTTCCTTTAAGCTCTTCTCATGAAACCGCCAGCCAATCTTTGTCGAACATTTCAATGTATCAAAAGTGTTCTAAAATTCATACTGTTTAATATAGTAGTCACTAGACACAAGTGGCAGACCACTTGAAATGTAGCTAGGGTGAAGGAGAAATTGACATATAAATATTACAATATTTTAAGCAATTTAAATTTAAAAGCCAAAGCAATATAATTTATATGTTGATAGGTTAAAATGAAAATATTTTGGATATGCTGTGTTAAATAAAATTATTAAATTATTCTTGCCTATTTATTTTTACTTTTTAATGTAGCTACTACAACATTTTAAATTTCATATGTAATTCACATTATATTTCTATTGGATTTCACAGGGTTTTTTAATTAATTTATTTATTTTAGTTGGAGGCTAATTACTTTACAATATTGTAGTGGTTTTTACCATACACTGACATGAATCAGCCATGGGTTTACATGTGTTCCCCATCATGAACCCCCCTCCCACCTCCCTCCCCATCCCATCCCTCAGGGTCATCCCAGTGCACCAGCCCTGAGCACTTGTCTCATGCATCGAACCTGGACTGGCGTTCTGTTTCACATATGATAATATACAAGTTTCAAAGCTATTCTCTCAGATCATCTGACCCTCGCCTTCTCCCACAGAGTCCAAAAGACTGTTGTATACATCTGTGTCTCCTTTTCTGTCTCGCATATAGGGTTATTGTTACCATCTTTCTAACTTCCATATATATGCGTTAGTATACTGTATTGGTGTTTTTCTTTCTGGCTTACTTTACTCTGTATAATAGGCTCCAGTTTCATCCACCTCATTAGAACTGATTCAAATGTATTCTTTTTAATGGCTGAGTAATATTCCATTGTGTATATATACCACAGCTTTCTTACCCATTCATCTGCCGATGGACATCAAGGTTGCTTCCATGTCCCGGCTATTATAAACAGTGCTGCAATAAACATTGGGTATCCGTGTCTCTTTCAATTCTCATTTTCTCAGTGCGTATGCCCAGTAGTGGGATTGCTGGGTCATATGGCAGTTCTATTTCCAGATTTTTAAGGAATCTCCACACTGTTCTCCATAGTGGCTGTACTAGTTTGCATTCCCACCAACAGTGTAAGAGGGTTCCCTTTACTCTGCACCCTCTCCAGAATTTATTGCTTGTAGACTTTTGGATAGCAGCCATTCTGACTGGCGTGAAATGGTACCTCATTGTGGTTTTGATTTGCATTTCTCTGATAATGAGTGATGTTGAGCATCTTTTCATGTGTTTGTTAGCCGTCTGTATGTCTCGTTTGGAGAAAAGTCTGTTTAGTTCTTTGGTCCATTTTTTGATTGGGTCATTTATTTTTCTGGAAGTGAACTGCAGTAGTTGCTTGTATATTTTTGAGATTAATCATTTGACAGTTGTTTCATTTGCTATTATTTTCTCCCATTCTGAAGGCTGTCTTTTCACCTTGCTTATAGCTTCCTTTGTTGTGCAAAAGCTTTTAAGTTTAATTAGGTCCCATTTGTTTATTTTTGCTTTTATTTCCAGTGTTCTGGGAGGAGGGTCATAGAGGATCCTGCTGTGGTTTATGTCAGAGAGTGTTTTGCCTATGTTTTCCTCTAGGAGTTTTATAGTTTCTGGTCTTACATTTAGATCTTTAATCCATTTTGAGTTTATTTTTGTGTATGGTGTTAGAAAGTGTTCTAGTTTCATTCTTTTACAAGTGGTTGACCAGTTTTCCCAGCTTGTTAAAGAGATTGTCTTTTCTCCATTGTATATTCTTGCCTCCTTTGTCAAAGATAAGGTATCCATAGGTGTGTGGATTTATCTCTGGGCTTTCTGTTTTGGTCCATTGATCTAAATTTCTGTCTTTGTGCCAGTACTATACTCTCCTGATGACTGTAGCTTTGTAGTGGAGCCTGAAGTCAGGCAGGTTGATTCCTCCAGTTCCCTTCTTCTGTCAAGATTACTTTGACTATTCGAGGTTTTTTGTATTTCCATACAAATTGTGAAATTATTAATTCTAGTTCTGTGAAAAATACAGTTGGTAGCTTGATAGGGATTGCATTGAATCTATAGATTGCTTTGGGTAGTATACTAATTTTCACTATATTGATTTTTCCAATCCTTGAACATGGAATATTTCTCCATCTATTTGTGTCCTCTTTGGTTTCTTTCACCAGTGTTTTATAGTTTTCTATATATAGGTCTTTTATTTATTTAGGTAAATATATTCCTATGTATTTTATTCTTTTCGTTGCAATGGTGAATGGAATTGTTTCCTTAATTTCTCTTTCTGTTTTCTCATTGTTAGTGTATAGGGCTGCAAGGGATTACTGCATGTTAATTTTATATCTTGCAACAGTACTATATTCATTGATTAGCTCTAGTAATTTTCTGGTAGAGTTTTTAGGGTTTTCTAGGTAGAGGATCATGTCATCTGCAAACAGTGAAAGTTTTTCTTCTTTTCCTATCTGGATTCCTTTTATTTCTTTTTCTGCTCTGATTGTTGTGGCCAAAACTTCCAAAACTATGTTGAATAGTAGTGGTGAGAGTGGGCACCCTTGTCTTGTTCCTGACTTTAGGGGAAATGCTTTCAATTTTTCACCATTGAGGATAATGTTTGCTGTGGGATTGTCATATATAGCTTTTATTATATTGAGGTATGTTCCTTCTATTCCTGCTTTGTGGAGAGTTTTTATCATAAATGGATGTTGAATTTTGTCAAAGGTTTTTCTGCATCTATTGAGATAATCATATGGTTTTTATCTTTCAATTTGTTAATGTGGTGTGTTACATTCATTGATTTGTGGATATTGAAGAATCCTTGCATTCCTGGGATAAAGCCCATTTGGTCATGATGTATGACCTTTTCAATATGTTGTTGGATTTTGTTTGCTAGAATTTTGTTGAGGATTTTTGCATCTATGTTCATCAGTGATATTGGCCTGAGTTTTCTTTTTTGTGGCATCTTTGTCTGATTTTGGTATTAGGGTGATGGTGGCCTCATAGAATGAGTTTGGAAGTTTACTGTACTCTGCAGTTTTCTGGAAGAGTTTGAGTAAGATAGGTTAGCTCTTCTCTAGATTTTTGGTAGAATTCAGCTGTGAAGCCATCTGGTCCTGGGCTTTTGTTTGCTGTAATATATCTGATTACAGTTTCCATTTCTGTCTTGTGATGGGTCTGTTAAGATCTTCTATTTCTTCCTGGTTCACTTTTGGAAAGTTACACTTTTCTAAGAATTTGTCCATTTCTTCCACGTTGTCCATTTTATTGGCATATAGCTGCTGATAGTAGTCTCTTATGATCCTTTCCATTTCTGTGTTGTCTGTTGTGATCTCTCCATTTTCATTTCTAACTATGTTGATTTGATTCTTCTCTCTGTTTCTTGATGAGTCTAACGGTTTGTCAATTTTATTTATCTTCTCAAAGAACCAGCTTTTAGCTTTGTTGATTTTTGCTATGGTCTCTTTTGTTTCTTTTCCATTTATTTCTGCCCTAATTTTTAAGGTTTCTTTCCTTCTACTAACAATGGGGTTCTTCATTTCTTCCTTCTCTAGTTGCTTTAGGTGTAGAGTTAGGTTATTTATTTGACTTTTTTCTTGTTTCTTGAGGTATGCCTGTATTGCTATGAACCTTCCCCTTAGCACTGCTTTTACAGTGTCCCATAGGTTTTGGGTTATTGTGTTTTCATTTTCACTCGTTTCTATGCATATTTTGATTTCTTTTTTGATTTCTTCTGTGATTTGTTGGTTATTCAGAAGCGTGTTGTTTAGCCTCCACATGTTGGAATTTTTAATAGTTTTTTTCCTATAATTGAGATCTAATCTTACTACATTGTAGTCAGAAAAGGTGATTGGAATGATTTCAATTTTTTTGAATTTACCAAGGCTAGATTTATGTCCCAGGATGTTATCTATCCTGAGGAGGTTCCATGTGCACTTGAGAAAAAGGTGAATTGATTGTTTTGGGGTGAAATGTCCTATAGATATCGATTAGGTCTCGCTGATCCATTGTGTCATTTAAAGTTTGTGTTTCCTTGTTAATTGTCTGTTTAGTTGATCTATCCATAGATGTGAGTGGGGTATTAAAGTCTCCCACTATTATTGTGTTATTGTTAATTTCCCCTTTCATACTTGTTAGCATTTGCCTTACATATTGCGGTGCTCCTATGTTGGGTGCGTATATACTTATAATTGTTATATCTTCTTGAATTGATCCTTTGATCATTATGTAGTGTCCTTCTTTGTCTCTTTTCACAGCCTTTATTTTAAAGCCTATTTTATCTGATATGAGTATTGCGACTCCTGCTTTCTTTTAGTCTCCATTTGTGTGAAATATTTTTTTGCAGCCCTTCACTTTCAGCCTGTATGTGTCCCTTGTTTTGAGGTGGGTCTCTTATAGACAGCATATATAGGGGTCTTGTTTTTGTATCCATTCAGCCAGTCTTTGTCTTTTTGTTGGGGCATTCAACCTATTTACATTTAAGGTAATTATTGATAAGTATGGTCCTGTTGCCATTTACTTTGTTGTTTTGGGTTCGAGTTTATACACCCTTTCTGTGTGTCCTGTCTAGAGAAGATCCTTTAGCATTTGTTGAAGAGCTGGTTTGGTGGTGCTGAATTCTCTCAGCTTTTGCTTGTCTGTAAAGCTTTTGAATTTTCCTTCATATCTGAATGAGATTCTTTCTGGGTACAGTAGTCTGGGTTGTAGGCTTTTCTCTTTCATTACATTAAGTATTTCCTGCCATTCCCTTCTGGCCTGAAGAGTTTCTATTGAAAGATCAGCTGTTATCTTTATGGGAATCCCCTTGTGGGTTGTTTTTTTTTTCCCTTGCTGCTTTTAATATTTGTTCTTTGTGCTTGACCTTTGTTAATTAGATTACTATGTGTCTTGGGGTGTTTCACCTTGGGTTTATCCTGTTTGGGACTCTCTGGGTTTCCTGGACCTGTGTGACTATTTCCTTCCCCATTTTAGGGAAGTTTTCAACTATTATCTCCTTGAGTATTTTCTCATGGCCTTTCTTTTTGTCTTCTTCTTCTGGGACTCCTATGATTCGAATGTTGGGGCATTTCACATTGTCCCAGAGGTTGTCCTCATTTCTTTTAATTCTTTTTTTCTTCTTTCCACTCTGCTTCATTTATTTCCACCATTCTATCTTGTACCTCACTTATCCTATCTTCTGCTGCCGTTATTCTACTGTTGGTTCCCTCCAGAGTGTTTTTGATCTCATTTATTGCATTATTAATTATTGATTGATTCTTTTTTATTTCTTCTAGGTCCTTGTTAAACATTTCTTGCATCTTCTCAATCCTTGTCTCCAGGCTATTTATCTGTAACTCCATTTTGTATTCAAGATTTTGGATCATTTTTATTATCATTATTCTAAATTCTTTTCCAGGTAGACTCCGTATCTCCTCCTATTTTGTTTGGTTTGGTGGGCATTCATCATGTTCCTTTACATGCTGAGTATCTCTCTGCCTTTTCATCTTGTTTAGATTGCTGTGTTTGGGGTGGCCTTTCTGTATTCTGCCAGTTTGTGGTTCCTCTTTATTGTGGAGGTTCCTCCCTGTGGGTGGGGTTGGATGATTGGCTTGTCAAGGTTTCCTGGTTAGGGAGGCTTGTGTCGGTATTCTGGTGGGTAGAGCTGGATTTTGTCTCTCTGGAGTGCAGTGGAGTGTCTATTGAGATGTCTATGGGTTTGGTGTGACTTTGGGCAGCCTGTATATTGATGCTCAGGGCTATGTTCCTGCGTTGCTGGAGAATTTGTGTGGTATGTCTTGCTCTGGAACTTATTGGCTCTTGGGTGTTGGTTGGTTTCAGTGTAGGTATGGGGGCTTTTGGATGATCTCTTATTAATTAATGCTCCCTGTAGTCAGGAGTTCTCTGGTGTTCTCAGGTTTTGGGCTTAAGGCTCCTGCCTCTGGTTTTCAGTTTTATTCTTACAGTAGCCTCAAGACTTCTCCATCCATACAGCACTGATAATAAAACTTCTAGGTTAATGGTGAAAAGATTCTCCACAGTGAGGGACACCCAGAGAGGTTCACAGAGTTACATGGAGAAGAGAAGAGAGAGGAGGGAAATCGAGCTGGCCAGGAGGAGAAGAGGGAGAATCAAAATGGGAGAGAAAAATCTAGCCAGTAAACAATTCCCTATGTGCTCTCCACAGTCTGGAACCCTCAGAGAGTTTCACGGAGTTACATAGAGAAGAGAAGAGAGAGGAAGGAGACAGAGGTGAGCAGGAGGCGAAAAGGGGGAACCAAGAGGAGAGAGATAGATCTAGGCAGTACTCTGTTCCCTAAGTGTTCTCTGCAGCCCAGAACACCCACAGAGATTCACAGAATTGGGTTTAGAAGAGAAGTGGGAGGGAGGAGATAGAGGTTACCTGGTGGAGAAAAAGGAGAGTCAAAAGGGGGCGAGAGTAATCAAGCCAGTAATCACACTCCTGAGTAAAAATGAGTACTGAAGATTGGATTCTTAAATGTACAAAATTGATATCATATACTATAAAACAAAAATTAAAAATCTAGTGTAGGGGTTAGACTCTTAAAAATACAATATTAAAAAAAAAACACCAAAGTCACAAAAAGTATAAGAAATATATATGAAGTTTGCTTTAAAAATAGGGTCTTTTTTTTCTGAAAGGTAATAGTGGGTTATAAAAATGAAAATTAAAGGAGTAGTAGAGGACTTAAAAAAAAAGAAAATTTAAAAAATGATAATAGTAAAAATATATCTTGGAATTTCTCTGGAGCTGTTGCGGGCAGTGTGGGGTCAGTTCAGTTTCTGATAGTTCCTTGTTCCAGCTTATACTTCTCAATATCTATAGGCCCCTTCCAATGTAGTCGGTGTTAACTACAGGGATTTTAATCTGTTGTACCTGTCACTTCCAAAGCGGTTCCCTGTGTTTATTTGGCTTCTTCTGTTTGCAGGTCTCTTCAGTGTCTAATTTCCACCCTGACACAAGGGGGCAGAGGTGGTCTCTTATTTAGGTTCATTTGTTCAGTCGTGCTGTGGGGAGGGAGGAACACTGCAAACAAATATCACTAGTGTGTGGGGGGAATACTTGCAGTGTCTCGGCCACACTGGGTTTGCCCCTGCTCACGGCGTGTGTGCTTTCCCAGTCTACGCTGCTCAGGCTTCAGGTTGCTTTGCAGGGAGTGAGCCCTGAGTTGTGTGCAATTCCCAGGTCTAAGCCGCTCAGGTTCAGGTTCTCAGGTACTCCACAAAGGCGCAGACTGAGTTTGGCCTGTGTTTTGTGCTGTTCCCTGGTCCGAGCAGCTCAGGCAACCAGTGTTTGGCCAGCACACTCTCTTCAGATGTAGTGCGACTTATCACCTCCCCGTCCCAGCTGCTCGGTTTCTGAGCACGCCCGTCTCTGGTGTCCCCTGTGTCTCTTCTGGAGAGCTGATCTCTGGCTGCGACCCTCCTGCGGATGTCAACCATCCAGAATCTCAGGAAGTCTTTGGTTAGAAACTGGAAGCCTGTTTGCAGTTTGGTAGGGGATGCCCTCTCTGGGGCCAAGTTTTCCCCTTTCCGGCTCTGGCTTGCACCCGCCTGCCCGCTGCGTCTGGCATGGGATGGGCCGGTTCGCAGCCGGCTAGCTCTTCTCTGGTATTGTTCAGTCCTTTGTTCTGTGAGCAGGCTGGCAGTGCCTTAGGTTTGGGCTTTTCGCGGGATAATTCTCTCTCTCTCTCTGGCTATCCCACAGTTTAGGTTGCTATCTCACGTTGGCTCCTTCAGATTGCCCTCAGGGCATTCAGGCCTGGTCCTTACCCTAAGCAATGCCACCCACTCCTCTCCGTTCAGCCCCCACTTGCTGGTGGCGGATGCGAGTGTCTGGGGTACTTCTCTGCTAGGAGTTGCCTTTAGGCACGTAATCTGTGGGGTTTATTTATTTATTTTTCCTCTCAGTTATGTTGCCCTCCGAGATTCAAAAACTTCCCCCAGACCCACCAGTGAGAGGGTTTCCTGGTGTTTGGAAACTTCTCCTCTATTAAGACTCCCTTCCCGGGACGGATCTCTGTCCCTAACTCTTTTGCCTCTCTTTTAATCTTTTATATTTTGTCCTACCTCCTTTTGAAGACAATGGGCTGCTTTTCTGGGTTCCTGATGTCCTCTGCCAGCATTCAGAAATTGTTTTGTGGCGTTTGCTCAGCATTCAAACGTTCTTTCGATGAATTTGTGGGGGAGAAAGTGGTCTCCCCATCCTATTCCTCCACCATCTTTGGACTGCCCCCCAGATTTCACAGTTTTAAAGCACACACTCTCTAGTTCAACTCAGACAGGAAAAAGAAATGTACAATTTATGTAGAATGATACTTGTGATTTTAAGATGTTATGCTTCTTATCCCTGATAGTTAGTTAAACTCTTTGGACTCAATGATTTCCAAATGCCTAAAGAATGTTAAATGCCTTCCCAGCTCATGATAACACCAGGTTATAAAGCATGTTCTAGGAGGGGATTACTAACACTTAGCTAATTATACTATCACATAACTTGTCCAGATTTGTCTTTTTTTAAAGGAACAAAAGTTGTTTTATTTTTGTAGATCTTACTTTGAACTTTTTCTTTTTGGTCATCTTGTGTGTCTGTTAATGAAATCTTAGCTTCGGTGCATGAGATGATGTAAAGGGATACTACTCTGGTTGGTTAGAATGGAGGCAGAGTGTGATCACTGGTCACCCTGTGACACAACCCATGACTCTAACACTGCAATCACGCCTCTACACCTACACCTACAGACACCTCTCAGCCACCTCTGGCTTCTCTTCCTAAGCCCCTGTGGTAGTGAAGAGTGTGAACAACACTGATTTGGACACAGTCTAGAATTGGGAGGGAAACAAAAAGAACCCCTGAGGACTCAAACAATATGTGTCAACATTCAGATGCTCTGTTCCCACGCTTCCCTCCTATCCATATTCTCTGTGACCTTATGCAATCTGTTCGTTCTCTCTGCTGGTACACACAGCTCTAATGTGCTCAGTCATAGTTTCTCAGTGCACAGAATATCAGCTGTAGGAAACTAAGAAAGGGGTCTGCGGGACTGGGGAGATGGGGAGTTTAGAGGGATTCTGCAGGCAAAGAGAAGATGAAGGAAGGAAGAGATGATTGCAACTGGTAGCTCCGAGTAATGAAAACAAGATAGAGAGAGAACTTCCCAAAGCAGGGACCAGGATTCATACAACATGACAGGCTGGGGTTAATGACTAAAGGGATGAGCTGTCCCATATGCCTTACTAGTTCCTGAGGACAGCACTGGTTCAGGACACAATGAAATCACTGATGCTCATTTTCACCCTTATGCTTTAAAGAAAAGATTAATATAGTTTATTCTCTTCAGTGTAGAAGGCGGAGGACCATCCAGTTCATTTAAGCAATCTATCCAAAAGACCAGCTAAAATAAACCAAGCTTTGGTAATTAAAGGATAGCATCCAGCCACCTGAATAATTCACATATGTGAAATAGCTCATCTCTCACCAAACTTTGACAAATGAGGTGTTTGAGGAAGGAAAGAAGCCTCCATGAATTACCACATATAACTAATATAAATCTCCAAACATTCAACACATTCTTGAAAGTGCTCTGCACCTATGGACTGTAAACTTGGCACATGAACAGAAGGCTCATTCCTGTAATTCATTCATCCCATACAGCTATAAGCCGAGTCTGTGTTCTGACAAGTGTTTTCTGAATCAAAGCAGCTGTCTGGGATCTAGATCCAGGCCACTGTATCACTGTGGAATTCTGTAATACAACAGACTCCTTTCAAGGCTAATTGGGGTACTGGTGGAGAGGGAAGGTGAAGGGGCAATCACAGGAGGCCCAAGAGGGACACCATTTGGGAACAGAAAAGTGCACCCAGGAAAAGTAGTGGCAGCTTCTTTGCCAAGAAGAAATCATCATGGGTCCTTGCCTTCAGCCCTGGACCCTGCCAGACCATCACAACTGTTGGCATACAAGAAATGTGTTCAAGAAACATAATATCCTTCTGACAGTGCTTATCATTCTTTGCCAGTGGGAGTGTGCTGAACATGTAGGTGATTATTATGTGACCTCTGATATGACCCAGATCAGAAGTGACTAGTAAAGAGACCTTGGCGCTTCTCTTTTGCTGCAGTTATACTTCAGAACCTCTCAGGTGGTGTGATAGGAACAGAAAAGAATGCATTTGGTAGAAGAGTACTGGTGCATTAGGAGCCACAACAATTGGTCTCGCTCATCAAGCTACTCTTTGGTTATGACCAGCACACACAGTAGCCTCAGAAAAGTGCTATTATATGATCACAGTAGTTGCAATTATTTTCCTTGCATATTGATTTTCCTCATATATGTTAACATACCGTGAAATAATTGTTGTGGCATGTTTTAAGAGTACACACAAGAGTCAAGGTGAACCATTTCTTATGATAGGCAAATCATTAGACTAAGAAACAGGAGATGTGCTGTGCATCTTTGGGTGAGTCAGTTTGCCAGTAATCCTCTTCAAGAAAATGAGGAGAATGAATCTAAGTGTCACAGTTATAACACTGAGAACACCTGGGATGTGGTACACAGAATCTCTCAAGACAAGCATTGGGCAGAAAATGTGTGCCATCATCTCCATCATGCAGTCTCAGCCTCTAACACTACCATTCCTACATGGTCTTGGCTTAGGGTGTCTAGGACAGAATGTCCTTTCTGACTGATGGCAGCAGGCTCTCTGGATGTCTAGATGCGGCTGGTAACATGCCAACTTTTAATGGACTGTGCAATTATTCTCATGAATTTTATGAAAATATTAAGAATATCTTGTTATAATACCTTCTGCATTCCCCTTCCCTGGGAGCCCCCTCAGTTACCTCATTTGGGGACAGTCTTACTTCCCTGTGACTCATATCATAACCATTAATTCAGACGAAGCAAGGACAAACTGCTGTGGGGATCTTTTGCCTCCATCCTTGGTTTATCCTCAAATGGTCACCAAGCACCACTCACATACAAAGAGACTTCATGTTGCCTTTTATATATTTCAACTCTTTACTCCCTTCCCAAATTGAGCAATTTCACTGTATGATAGAAAATGACAGCTAACAGTCTAAACGCTACTCTCTAGCTTCTACAAGACATCAGTTTATGTGAACATTTATATCCAATGGAAAGTTCATTTTAACGACAATAAATTGGAGAAATCATTCTTTATTTTCCTCTTAGGTTGATTAGTACCAGCAATTTCCCAAACACTTAGCAGTACTCAAGAGAAATTCAATCCATGTGGCCAAAATTCATCTGTGAGCTTTGAGTTTCCCATGGACAGATACAGCCTGTTCTTCTGTATAAACAGGTACACATGCTTGTTTATATCCAAATATCCTGAACATAATAGATATGTATGGTATGTGTGCTGTGCTAAGTCACTTCAGTCGTGTCTGACTCTGCCACCCTATGGATTGTAGCCCACCACGCTCCTTCGTCCATGGGTTCTCCAGGCAAGAATACTGGAGTGGGTTGCCATGGCCTCCGCCAGGGGATCTTTCCCACCCAGGGATCGAACCCTTGTCTCCTGTGTTGGCAGGTAGATTCTTTACCAGTAGCACTACCTGGGAAGTCCCAAGTATGGTATAGTTGGCATTAATCAAATAATGAATGAGAATCTCATACTGAATAAATGAACTCCCAGGAGGGGATTCATTATTTGAGTAATCCCCTAAACCATTTCACTCCACTAAGTTTCTATGTCATAATTATTAATGTTAAATTAATTGTTAATGTGCATGCATGCATGCTAAGTCGCTTCAGTCATGTCCAACTCTTTGTGACCCTATGGACTGTAGCCTGCCAGGCTCCTCTGTCCATGGGATTTTCCAGGCAAGAATACTGGAGTGGGTTGTCATGCCCTCCTCCAGGGCATCTTCCTCACCCAGGGATTGAACCCATGTCTCTTAGGTCTCCTGCATTGGTTGGCAGGCTGCTTACCACTAAAGCCACTTGGGAAGCCCTAATTATTAATACATATGTTTAAAGGTTTCACAATTTACAAAATTTATTCCCATTTTAAAAACGAGGAAATCAAGGTACAGAGAATTAGCAAGTAATGTCTTCCGCTTGTTAATTTTTTCTAATATACTTTATACCTGAAGCAGTGCTCACTGCTATTGTCAATAACTTAGTATCCCACAGCATGGAGTGATATCAGTCCATTTTAGATTCTTATTTAATTTCAAAACAACCTCCTGATAGAAGGAAAAGAGAAGAAGAGATTTTCAGTTCCTCACCCACCATAGTCAATTAATAAGCCTTACTGGAGTATGGCTTTCTTTATAATCTTAATAATAAAATAAAGAAAAAAGCTCTCTTACAATAACAATAACCAAATACTGCATTGGTATGAATTGTGCAACTCCATAGCAATCTTCCTACAATGTTGTATTGCTATGTCTTCACACAGTGAGGCTATTTCCTCTTACAACTTCTCTTTCCAAACAACAGAAAGCATACACGAGCAGTCCTTAGTAGCAAGGCTCTGCATCACCACTAAGTGACACCCTTCCTTGTCTTAAGGTAACCCATCATTCCTGTTCTGAACCATCCTTCCATCAAAGTGGAACAGGATGTGATATTAGTCATTTTAGGGGAGAATGGGGACACTCTTTGAGCCCTTGTAGCTCAGTTAGTAAAGAATCTGCCTACAATGCAGGAGACCCGGGTTTGACTCCTGGATTGAGAAAATTCCCTGAAGGAAATGGCAACCGACTCCAGTATTTTTGCCTGGAGAATCTCATGGACAGAGGAGCCTGGCAGACCACAGTCCATGGGGTCACAAGGGTCAGACATGACTTAGTGACTAAACCACCACCAGGGACACCCCAGGCTTCCCAGATGGCGCTAGTGGTATAGAACTCACCTGCCAATGCAGGAGACATAAGAGACGTGGGTTCAATCCCTGGGTTGGGAAGATCTCCTGGAGAAGGAAATGGCAACCCACTCCAGTATTCTTGCCTGGAGCATCCTACGGACAGAGGAGCCTGGTGGGTTACAGTCCAAGGGGCTGCAAAGAGTCAGACACGACTAAAGCAGCTGAGCATGCATGTGCACACACAGGGACCCTCCAGAAAGGCCCTTTCACCCACTGGTTTATGGGGTATAAGGGCCTCTTCACACTCCCCAATGCAAATATTACCTAGAATTCATGGCATACTGGCCAGCTCCCTAAAAATGTCACCACTGTTAACATTTCTCTGTAACGGGCTAAGGAAAGGGAAAGTAAAAATTAGCATATCATCTATTTTCCTGCCTCTGGTCTGTGCGTGCTTGGATGCTTCACTGACCCAAATTTTGCTTATCAGTCAATGCTATGCTCCTCTCAGGGCAAAATATAGCCACAAGAATTTTCATAGGAAGAGGTTCAGAGTAGAGAGAGAAATTTAGAGCTAGAAAGAATCTTAAAGAGGTTCTAATTCAACCCCTTGGCTTTAGAGATGAGAAAATGTGAGGCTCCAAGATGGAGGGTAGTTTGCCCAGGAGTGGCAGACAATGGACAGCACTAAGGTGTCCCAGACCTGCTCTTCTACCCTACCTCTCTGACTAATGTCTCAGCTCAGAGTTTCCCTGGAGCTTCATCACTAATGGGCCCTCAGGGAAGTGCTGCATGTCGATCCAAAGGACAAACTGGGAAGTCAGCCCCAGTCTAAAAACACCACTACTAACTAACAGAGCCCGACTCACCTGTCTGAACCCAGTGACCAAGAAAGTCAGGGTTACTGGTGCCTGAGCACATACGTCCAGGACACTGTCACCCTCTTTCTTATGAAAGTCTGAGATTTCCCTCCAGGTTAGGTGACAGGATACTGCCATTTACTCATTTCTAACTCCCTTTTTTCTGACAAATGGTCTCACCCCTCTCTTTAACCCATCTTCTTCACTTCTACCAAAATGATATTTATGTTTTCCAGCACCTTTTTCTGGTGAATTCTGTTGTATTGTCATCGCCAAATCTACCTTTCCTAATGTCCTCAACTGCATTTCTATGCCTTCCATGGGATTTTTTCATTTTGTTTGGCAAAAAAATGTGTCCATTATTAAGCAAGAAAATGGAAAATACAGAGAAGCAAAAACAAAAATAATCCCACCGCCTCTAGAATCATCACTGCTAACATTTGCAAAGTTTCAGAGGATAATTTGAATCATTGTAAGGCTTTCTTCCAGTTAACAATGGCAGGGCCATTGGATCAATGTATCCTATTCTACTGAAAAATTATACTTAACCAATCATCTTTCCAACACCTGACAGCACCAAGTCTATTTCTACCTCAGCACCTTTGCATCAACTGTCCCCTCTGCCTGGAATACTTTTCCAAAGCCTTCTCATGCCAGTTCTTTCTTGTTATTTCAGGTTTCTGCTCCTTCAGAGGAGCCTTCCTTACCAACTTTCTCAAATTAGAACTGTCATTTTCAATCAGATCATCTTCTATTCTCAGTATAACACTTATCACTACCTGATATTTTCTTTTTTAAAAATTTTATTTATTTAGTTAGTTATATTTTATTTTTGGCTGTGCTGAGTCGTCATTGCTTTGTGCAGGCTTTCTTGAGTAGCTGTGTGCAGGCCTCTCATTGCAGTGGCTACTCTTGTTGCAGAGCACAGGCTCTAGGTACGCAGGCTTCAGTAGTTGTGGCGCAAGGGCTCAGTAGTTGTGGTGTGTGGGCTCCAGGACGTGCAGGCTTCAGTAGTTGCAGCACATAAGTGCAGTTGATGTGGCTCCTAGGCTCTAGAGCATGGGCTCAGTAGTTGTGGTGCATAGTCTTAGTTGCTCTGTGGCATGTGGAATCTTCCCAGGCCAGGGATTAAACCCATGTCTCCTGCATTGGCAGGTGGATTCCAATCCGCTGCACCACCAGGGAAGTCCTCTTCTTTATTTCTTTACTTCTTTATTGTCTGTCTATTTAACTAAGCTCCATGAAGATAGAAATGGTGTCTGTCTTATTCACCATTAGATACCTCAGCACCTAGCATAGTACCTGACACATATTAGGTAGTCGTAATGGTTTGAAAAAATAAATGAGTCATAAGAAGACAAGTACTTTTGGTTGCACTGAGTGATCCATGCTTTCTTAGGTTCTCACTCATAACTGGTAGCATTGGAGTGCCTGTGAACTCCCTGGCATTGAAAAGTGATAACGGGCCTATGCAGGGTTAAGCTTAAGACTCATGAGCATTATCAGTGAGAATGTCATTGGTTCACTCTCTTTCTTTAAATTAGTCATAGCATTAAAAACACCTTAAATTCACTGAATACCACACAATATAGGCAACTTGAATAAACACAAATAGTGAAGATTGCCTTTAGCAGTATGTCTATGTTTAACTGAGGCTCTTTGAACAAGCAATGTTTCTCATAAGTGGTTACCATTTCTATACCTTTTAACCAAGACTTAACTATGATAGTATGATGTTAACATGAAACTCTACTCCTACAAATGTACTACAAGCCTAAATATTAGTGGCCAAATCAATCCTGATCTCTAGCACACTAGATACTTGAACAGTCTCTCTTCCTTCAGAAAGCAGGATCTTTTGATATACAAAGTTGACTTGTCTAAATCCTATCTAATTTGAGGGAAAGAGTAATTCAACCTTTGAGGCCTATATTCATTTTACCTTTGAGACCAATATTCAAATTGATTGTAAATATGCAAAAAGTAATAAAAATCAGAACTTTCCTTGAAGGAAACAAAGTGCTCTACCCATTGCGGGGGTATTTGGCAGTCATGTCTATTCTAAATTTTAAGGGAGAAATGGCCAGTGTTGACAAGCAATCATTGAAAGCATTGACTTTGCAGGCAAAAGTCCTGGGTCATGTCTAAGATTCACCACTTACTAGGTGAATTTGGGCATAAGGTTTTAACCTCTTTAAAACTCAGACTGCTCATCTGTAAAATAGGTAATAATAGTGCCTAACTCCGAAATGGGTTATAAAGATTAACCAACATACACTTCACTCTGGATTGTACGTACTACATAGCACACATTCAACAAAGAATAGCTCATATGACTCTCTCTCTCTCTCTTTATATATGTGTGCATGTGTGTATATATATATGTATATATATATATATATATATAAATTTAACTCCTTTGCCAAATGCAAATGCGTACAAGACATAGTTAGTATGAAATGGAGCTTCCCAGGTGGCACTAGTGGTAAAGAACCCACCTACCAATGCAGGAGATGCAAGAGATGCAGGTTTGAACTCTGGGTCAGAAAGATCCCCTGGAGAAGGGAATGGGAACCCACTCCCATATTCTTGCCTGGAGAATCCATGGACAGAGGAGCCTGGCAGGCTACAGTCCATGGGGTTGCAGAGAGTCGGACATGACCAAAGCGACTTAACACACAGACACACGTATGACTGAGTCCCTTTGCTGTTCACTTGAAATTAGTATGATATAGCTGGGAATCATCTAAGACACAGGACAAGTTAGCCATGGTGACATTTCTCAAGGAGTTCACAGCTGGATACAAGGGATGAACTACAAACACAAATAACTAGAATCCAGGAAATTTATGGTTAAATGCTCCAAGAAGTGAAATTGTAAAGGTCAGGTTCTGCCAGTTGAAGGTAACAAAAACTCAAACCAAACCAGCTTAAGCATAAGGGTGATACATTGGTTCTCAGAATCAAAAATGAGTCTTGGGGACTTGGACTGCCATTGATCACCAACTTTTGCTTGATTCCACTTGATTTTAATGCAGGAAGAATCCTTCCTTGTTATAGGAATTATGGCTACAATTGATCTCCAGTTTTAATCCTTCCAACTTACCTCTGGGCCAATCAAGGTGACCAAGAGGATGGAGTATTATGATTGGCTTGGTTTCAATTATCAACCCACCTGTAAACTGCAATGAGTGGAAAAAAATTTCCCAAAGGAAGGTGGAACATGATACTGGAAAAATATAAAGAACACATTTCCAAACAGGAGACAAGTGAGGAGGTGGAGAAATTATATGCCAAATGGTGCAGCTGCTACAGAAAACAATACGAAGTTTCCTTAAAAAGAATTAAAAATGGAACTACCAAAAAAACCTACTCCTGGGTATTTAGCCAAAAGAATTGAAATCAGGATCTCAAAGAGACACATGCATTTCCATGTGCATGGTAGTTCTATTCACAATAGACAAGATGTAAAAGCATGGAAACAAATGTCCATCAATCGAGGAATGGGTAAAGAATAATTGGTATATGCATGTAGAAAATTATTCAGGCTTTAAAAAGGATGACCCTTCAGAATATGTTACTATGTGAAATAAGCCAGTCATAGAAAGACAATGTTGCATGGTTCTACTTCCATGAGGTATCTATTTTTTTTAATTATTTTTTTTATTGAAGGATAATTGCTTTATAGAATCTTGTTGTTTTCTGTCAAACCTATGTGGTATCTTCTATGAGGTGAAAAAATATCAACTGAAACAGTCATCTGATAATACTACCATATTCAGTTCAGTTGCTCAGTCGTGTCTGACTCTTTGCAACACCATGGACTGTAGCACGCCAGGCCACCCTGACCATCACCAACTCCTGGGATTTACTCAAACTCATGTCCATTGAGTCGGTGATGCCATCCAACCATCTCATCCTCTGTTGTGCCCTTCTCCTCCTGCCTTCAATCGTTAGGGTCTTTTCAAATGAGTCAGTACTTCCCATCAGGTAGCCAAAGTATTGGAGTTTCAGC
Source organism: Giraffa tippelskirchi (assembly GCF_054371585.1). NCBI lineage: Eukaryota > Metazoa > Chordata > Mammalia > Artiodactyla > Giraffidae > Giraffa > Giraffa tippelskirchi. The sequence goes on along the minus strand of NC_137289.1, from coordinate 7,337,957 downwards.
ATCAGTCCTTCCAATGAATATCCAGAACTGATTTCCTTTAGGATGGATAGTTGGATCTCCTTGCAGTCCAAGGGACTCTCAAGAGTCTTCTCCAACACCACAGTTCAAAAGCATCAATTCTTCGGCACTCAGCTTTCTTTATAGTCCAGCTCTCATATCCACACACGACTACTGGAAAAACCATAGCTTTGACTAGACGGACCTTTGTTGGCAAAGTAATGTCTCTGCTTTTTAATATGCTATCTAGGTTGGTCATTGCGTTTCTTCCAAGGAGCAACCATCTTTTAATTTCATGGCTGCAGTCACCATCTGCAGTGATTTGGGGACACCCCAAAATAAAGTCTGTCACTGTTTCCACTGTTTCCCCATCTATTTGCCATGAAGTGATGGGACCAGATGCCATGATCTTAGTTTCCTTGATGTTGAGTTTGAAGCTAACATTTTCACTCTCCTCTTTCACTTTCATCAAGAGGCTCTTTAGTTCTTCTCAGCTTTCTGCCATAAGGGTGGTGTCATCTGCATATCTGAGGTTATTGATATTTCTCCTGGCAATCTTCATTCCAGCTTGTGCCTCATCCAGGCCAGCATTTCTCATGATGTACTCTGCATATAAGTTAAATAAGCAGGGTAACAATATACAGCCTTGATGTACTCCTTTCCCTATTTGGAACCAGTCTGTTGTTCCATGTCCAGTTTTAACTGTTGCTTCCTGACCTGCATACAGGGTTCTCAGGAGGCAGGTCAGGTGGTCTGGTATTCCCATCTCTTTCAGAAGTTTCCACAGTTTGTTGCGGTCCACACGGTCAAAGGCTTTGGCATAGTCAATAAAGCAAAAGTAGATGTTTTTCTGGAACTCTCTTGCATTTTTGATGATCCAATGGATGTTGGCAATTTGATCTCTGGTTCCTCTGCCTTTTCTAAATCCAGCTTGAACATCTGGAAGTTCACGGTCCATATGCTGTTGAAGCCTGGCTTGGAGAATTTTGAGCATTACCTTACTAGCGTGTGAGATGAGTACAATTGTGCAGTAGTTTGAGCACTCTGGCATTGCCTTTCTTTGGGATTGGAATGAAAACTTACCTTATCCAGTCCTGTGGCCACTGCTGAGTTTTCCAAATTTGCTGGCACACATCATGCCAAATAACCCTGCATTATTAGTATGTATATATTTTAAATTATTAAATCACTGGGAAAATTCTTAATATAAAAACAAGGTTTATTTCTTTTTCTAGCTTTCTTGTCTGTTCTTTATCTGGCAGGAGCAGGAAATGGAGTGAAAGTCAGAATTTTTAAAAATATCCTGGTTATAATGGACTCAGTCTCTATCAGATCCTTAGTAACTCAGAAGTCCTATGTAGTCATTGGGTTAATTTAAATGTAGAAGTAGATTACATTTTTCTCAAGAGACATAACCAAAATCAGAATAAGCAGTTAATTCTCTCCAAAATCAGTCATAATCTTGCCAGCTGAACATGAAAACTATTGTTGAGATATATTTAAGTCCAGGAGGTGGAACAAACTTCACAAGTCCATGAAATAGGAAAGAAGTCCGATAACCCCAGAGACATTGTTGGAATTTGACAGAATTCACTATAGATCTGACAAAGGTTAATAGAAGCATCAGATAAAGATGACATGGATAAGCATTCACATTTGGATAAGGGAGGGAAGGGACTGTTTGCACTCCCAATATCCATTGTCCCTTTCTTCTTAAGACCCCAATTTTTCAACTGCTCAAGTAAGAAAACTACATTTCCAAGACCTCTTTGCAGTTTGGATTGGGGAAGTTCAAGACAAGTAGAAGTCTGGTATGGCACTTCCAAGAACAATGGAGGTGACATTCTTCTTGCTCCCTCTTCCCCTTGGCTGGCACAGGGACTCTGGATGCAACGGATGAGTCTGTGAGAAGGATGCAATCTGGGTCTCTGAGAAGGCAATGTGAATCTAAGACAAGCATGACTGGGCAACAAAGTAAGAGAAGCTTGGGCCCCTGACACCATGGAGCTGCCATCCTAGCCTTGAACTCTTCTCCAGACTGAAATAAATCAATGTCTTGTTGAAGGCACTAATTTTTACATATTTGTTACTCACAGCCAAGCCTAATCATAATTGATGCAAAAGATGTCCTTAATCATTGCACCTTATTTCATTTGAATTAAGAATGCTAATGGCCTTTTCTCTGTGAATACATAGCCTGATATCATACTAAAACCAGAGACAAATGCTTTTGAGCCACTAAACATTTTTCCTAAGTTTAATGCTATCATTGCATGAATCATAAATCTAAATTAATATAAATGTTTTTATGAAGAATGTTTTCATTTTTCTTTTAATGTGAAAATACAAAGATAAATATAAAAATGAACCTAATATTTTATGTCAGTTCTTTATAGATTCATTGTATAACTGAATAGTTTAACACTCTGGAGAGTCCCTTGGACAGCAAGGAGATCAAACCAGTCAATCCTAAAGGAAATAAACCCTGAATATTCATTGGAAGGACCGATGCTGAAGCTTAAGCTCCAATACTTTGGCCACCTGATGCAAAGAGCCAACTGATTGGAAAAGACCCTAAAGCTGGGAAAGATTGAAGGCAGGAGGAGAAGAGAATAACAGAGGATGAGAAGGTTGGGTGGCATCACCAACTCAATGGACATGAGTTTAACAAACTCTGGGAGATGGTGAAGGACAGGGAAGCCTGGTGTGCTGCAGTCTATGGGGTTGCAAAGAGTTGGACATGACTGAGCAACTGAATGATGATTCTAGATGAGTCAGTTCCCAATAAGCTAGCTTTAAGAGGTGAATCAATCTAACTGTTCTGTCAATGTTTATACATTTTATGTTAATGTTGGAAGGCTCTCAATGGAAATGTGTGTGTGTGCATGCTCACTTGCTCAGTTGTGTCCGACTCTTTGTGACCCCATGGACTGTAGCCCACCAGGCTCCTCTGTCCATGGGACTAGCATGGCAAGAATACTAGAGTGGGCTGTCATTTCCTCCTCCGGGGGGATCTCCCTGCCCAGGGATCAAATCCACATCTCCTGTGGCTCCTGAATTGCAGGCATATTCTTTACCACTGAGCATCAGGGAAGCCTCGTGTCATATTTTAAGTTATACATATAAGCAATATCATATGATACTTGTCTTTTTCTGACTTCACTTAATAGATAATCTCTAGGTACACCCATGTTGCAGCATATGGCATTATTTCATTATTTTTATGCCTCAGTAATATTCCATTGTACATATATACAACATCTTCTTTATCCATTCCTCTGTTGATGGGTACTTATGTTGCTTCCATGTCTGGGCTATTATAAATAGTGTTGCAATGAACATTGGGGTGCATGTAGCTTTTTGAATCAGAGTTTTCATCTTTTCTGGATATATGCCCACAAATGGGATTGCTGCATCATATGGCCACTCTATCTTTAGTTTTTTATTTTTTAATTAATTTATTGAATTGGAAGCTAATTACTTTACAATATTGTGGTGGTTTTTGCCATACATCGACATGAATCACCCATGGGTGCACATGTGTCCCCCCATCCTTAACTCCCCTGCCACCTCCCTCCCCACCCTATCCCTCTGGGTTGTCCCAGAGCACTGGTTTTGAGTGCCTTGCTTCATGCATCGAACTTGCACTGGTCATCTGTCTTACATACGGTAATGTACATGTTTCAAGGCTATTCTCTCAAATCATCCCACCCTTGCCTTCTCCACATAGTCCAAAAGTCTATTCTTTACATCTGCGTCTCTTTTGCTGTCTCGCATATAGGGTTGTTGTTACCGTCTTTCTAAATTCCATATATATGCATTAATATACTGTATTGATGTTTCTCTTTCTGACTAAAACTTCACTCTGTATGAGGCTCCAGTTTCATCCACCTCGTTAGAACTGACTCAAATGCATTCTTTTTAGTAGCTAAGTAATATTCCATTATGTACATGTACCATAACTTCCTTATCCATTCGTCTGCAGATGGACATCTAGATTGCTTCCATGTCCTAACTATTGTAAATAGTGCTACAGTGAAAACTGGGGTACATGTGTCTCTTTCAATTCTGGTTTCCTCTGTGTGTATGCCCAGCAGTGGGATTGCTGAGTTGTATGGCAGTTCTAGTTCCAGCTTTTTAAGGAATCTCCACACTGTTCTCCATAGTGGTTGTACTAGTTTGCATTCCCACCAGCAGTGTAAGAGGGTTCCCTTTTCTCCACACCCTCTCCAGCATTTATTATTTGTAGACTTTTTGATGGCAGCCATTCTGACTGGTGTGAGATGTTATCTCATTGTGGTTTTGATTTGCATTTCTCTGATAATGAGTGATGTTGAGGATCTTTTCAAGTGTTTATTAGCTATCTGTTTGTCTTCTTTCTCCACACTGTTTTCCATAGTTGTTAACACCAATTTACATTTCTACCAACAGTGTAAAGGGGGTTTCCTTTTCTTCACACCCTCTCCAGCATTTCTTATTTAGAGACTTTTTAAGAATAGCCATTCTGATCAGTGTCAGGTGGTACCTCATTGTAGCTTTGATTTTCATTTCTCTAATAGTTAGCAGTGTGGAGCATCTTTTCATGAGCTTGTGGGCCATCCAGATGTCTTCTTTGGAAAAATGTATATTTAGTTAGATCTTCTGCCCATTTTTTGATTGGGTTATTTGTTTTTCTATTATTGAGTTGTATGAGTGAACAGGCTCAGATTTTTAAAGGACCATTCTGGTAATAACATTAGGATAAATTGAATAATAGGGGGAAAGCAGAGAGACCATTAATAGTCTATTGCAGTCATCCAGGAAGAAAACAATGGTGGCTTGGACCAGGGTAGTAGAAGTGGAGGAGGTGAAAATTGGTGAGATTCTGTATATATATACTGAAGGTAGAGTCAATAGAGTTTTTTGAATGATTGGATTTGGCATATGAGAGAGAGAATTCAAGAAATAATCCTTAAGTTTTAGGCTTGAGTGACTGGAAAGATGGAGTTGCTCTCAGTGGAGAAAAGGAAGGCCGTTGGAAGAACTGGAAATAGCCATTTCAGGTCTGGACAAGTTGAATTTCAGATTTCTACTATTCAACCATTTGGAAATATTAAGTAGAAAATTGAGTCTGGAGTTTAAGAGCTGCAGGCATTCCTTCAGCCAATGTATTTTGTTATGGCAGCCCTAGCAAACTAATCCTGTGGACTACCTGTCTATCCCTCTTTATTTAAAAAAAAAAATTACTTTTTTTCATCTGTGTCTATCCCTCCTGTTGGAGATACTGGCTCATCTGATGCTTTCAAACTTACTAGAAAATTCTGTTACTAGATTAGGGGGTCAGTAAATTCTGGATCAAAGTTGCCTTCTGCTGTTCAGTGGAGAAGAGGTGGGATGCTGAGGTCCAAAGAACCAGTCTGTGTTTTTCTCACTAACTTTCTCCAACTTTTTCAAGTGTCCATTGGTTATCTGTTTCATTATTTCTATAGTTGTGCTTGTCAGAGAGGAGCAGGAAGAAACCATCTTGTCCAAAATAAAATCCAATTATTTACTTAGCAAAATAACGTGTTTACAGAAAAATAATTTTTAGCATATGTATGTCACAAATATTTCATGCAACATACTTTACTAAAAACTAATTTACTTAAAATTCAAATCTAACTGGGCATCTTATGTTTTTATTTGTTAAAACTGCAACTCTATCTGGGGCTACAAAACCTAGAGCTCCTGGCTGCTTAATAACATTGTTATTCAAATGTGTTATTTTCTTCAATTTTTAATGTGAGATCTTATTTATTCCAAATGGCAAGAGGAAACTAATTTCCATACAAGCAGATTTTAAAATAATGTTTTCATTTTCCTTTAAAAAAAATGAAACCTGAAAAATAGAAAACTGCTTGTGTCCTTTTAGGTATCCATCAATGAGTTCAGTGTGGGTAACAGGATAAGCAGATGTACATATGGCTTCCAACTGAAAACTGAAAATGAATAAAAGAATATGAAGGGTGAAACTTACCATCACCATGTTGATTACCTTGTAAAGAGATGTTCTAAATAATTAGTTAATTTCATTTAATAAAGCAATCTTATTGATTAGAGGGTCAATAAGATCATCCTTCTCTTTTATAAATGTCAGAGAGCACTTGACAGAAAAAGCATTTTACTTTTGTAAGATGGAGAATTATCATTTTAAAATTCATCCTTTATCTAGAGTTAGAGAGCAATTCACCTTTAAAACAGATTTCCTTTCTTAGGAAAAAAAATTCTTGCAATAGCCCCTTTAAATCATGCAAATATAAAGCAAGCACTCCATCACTGTTCTTAAATAAGGACTGAAGATTGCATTAGAGTGGTGGAGGTGGACTTGACAATGGCTTAGGGTTTCCATAGTTTCATTGAGTGATGGTATTAATAGATACTAGCCCTCTTGTTCCCATGCATATTGATTTGTACCCATTAGCTTATGTAGGAACCAAGGATCATTATGGCAGAAGGTGGAGTAGAATTTCTACCACCCACCACCTTGCAGTTCAAAAACAGTAAAACCATTATGATGTCTGAAGTGGCCCCAACTGAGGCCAGATGACAGAAGACAAAAGGGATTCCTGGGAGAGAGAAGAAAGTCTGGACTAGTGACCCAAATGTGACACTGGAAGCCAAGCTAGTTCTGGCTGAGTGGTGGTTGACATATCAGTGCTTACTGACTTGACTTTATTAGTGTTAGAATTATACATTAGGGAAAAAAAAAAAACTGAGGGGTGTGTGTATATGTCCATGAGAGATTCCCACAAGTTTTATCTCTTGAGGCCCATGCCAGTTAAGATTAGAACACCCAGGGGTGATCTTAAGACCAGGAGGAGGAGCATAGTATCTTATATTCCAGGGTTCCAATGGTGTGGTAGAGACAACAACAGCGCCAGCAGTGGGAACCAGGGCTGAGATTCTGTCGAGATCCTAGGCCTTCAGTGTGGAAGAGTAGTGGCAATCACAACATTTCACAGTTCCTTTGCTTAATCTTCAGCAAAAATAAGGATATTCAGAATTAACCCTTTAAACATAGAACCCCTGGGAACCTAGGGACTTGCAAGGGGGACAAGCCCCAGGGAAGGGTGTAGAAAGATCAGACTGCTTGAATGTTTGTATGGTTAGGAATTGAGGGTCATTATAATTTCAGGACAAAATAGAAAAGAAAAGAAAATTGCACTTAGCTGGGAGCCACAGACAGGTAAGGTCTGGGCTCTATGATTGTTCTGGATGTCTTACTTTTTTGGAGGATAGGACCCTTTATTCCGTGGCCCTCTCCATTCCATTCTCCCACCTGGCATATTACACATGCTAAGTCGCTTTACTCATGTCCAACTTTTGCGACCCCATGGACTGTAGCCAGCCAGGCTCCTCTGTCTATCAGATTCTCCAGGCAAGAACACTGGAGTGTGTTGCCATGCCCTCCTCCAGGGGATCTTCCCAACCCAGGGATCGAACCCACATCTCTTACATCTCCTGCATTTACCACTAGTGCCACCTGGGAAGCTGTGCAGTGCTTATTTCCCTCATGAAGATATCCTATACTTGGTTTTGCTACACAAAAGGGTAATTTAAATGATAAAAAGAATCTTAGAGGAAGGTTGACATATGAAAAGAGATGCAAATATATTCAGATTCTTTGTATAAAAGGGAGAAGATTGAGAAGGGGTAGGTCCAAAATCTATAAAATTGCAATATGGATAGAGTAAGCCTAGACTGGTGAATAAAATCACAGAATAGCAGAATTACAGGAAGACATTATGCTCCCTACCTTCAATCCATCCTAAAACTTTAAAGTGGCAATTTTAGAAAACACAGAGTTTCCTCTGTTTACCAAGTAGTACATCCAGCAGAAAGTGGCAATTCTACATTGTGGTGTTTTGTTTTGTTTTTTAATTCAAGTTGATGACATAACTCTATCCCAAAAGAGATTCCCTTAATTTGCAGGTTCCTTCCAGGCTTAGTAGGAGTTTGGTGATTGATTAGTGGTGACTTCTACAGTTGAGCATCAGCATGAGCAGCAGTAACGGTACCAATTTTCACCATCCTTGACCAAAGCCTTAGGTCAGATTCAGCATGGAATTTATCAAGTACTTAGGAATCTGTATAATTTCAAATGTGTTTGTTTCACATATGATCATTTTTAAGTGCACAGAGATTACATTTAATGGACCATTAAAGGGGACTAAAAAGATGATGGAACAACAGTTTTACAAGGAAAATTTTGCCTATACCAGAGCTACTTTAAAATAATTTTAAAAATACCTTCCTCAGAGATTTTTTTTTAAAAAGAAACAAAAAGCAAAGTTTGTTTATTTTTTCTCAATACTCCATTGAAGAAATCTCCTAAGGAGTTCCTTGGGATATAAAAATCAGTGGACTAAGTAGGAGAACATGTCATGCAAAGATGGGAACAATAAAGGACAGAAATTGTATGGACCTAACAGAAGCAGAAGATATTAAGAAAAGATGGCAAGAATACACAGGAGAACTATACAAAAAAGAACTTAATGACCCAGATAACCATGATAGTATGATCACTCACCTAGAGCCAGACATCCTGCAGTCTGAAATCAAGTGGGCCTTAGGAAGCATCACTACAAAGAAAGCTAGTGGAGGTGATGGGATTCCAGCTGAGCTATTTCAAGTCCTAAAAGATGATGCTGTAAAAGTGCTACACTCAATATGCCAGCAAATTTGGAAAACTCAGCAGTGGCCACAGGACTGGAAAAGGTCAGTTTTCATTCCAACCCCAAAGAAAGGCAATTCCAAAGAATGTTCAAACTACTGCACAACTGCACTCATCTCACACGCTAGCAAAGTAATGCTCAAAATTCTCAAAGCAAGGCTTCAAGAATACATAAACAAAGAACTTCCAGATGTTCAAGTTGGATTTAGAAAAGGCAGAGGAACCAGAGATCAAATTGCCAACATCTGCTGGATCATCAAAAAGGCAAGAGAGTTCCGGAAAAAACATCTACTTCTGCCTTATTGACTATGCCAAAGCCTTTGACTGTGTGGATCACAATAAACTGTGGAAAATTCTTAAAGAGATGGGAATACCAGACCACCTTACCTGCCTCCTGAGAACCCTGTATGCAGGTCAAGAAGTAACAGTTGGAACTGGACATGGAACAACAGACTGGTTCCAAATAGGGAAAGGAGTACATCAAGGCTATGTATTGTCACCCTGCTTATTTAACTTATATGCAGAGTACATCATGAGAAATGCTGGCCTGGATGAAGCACAAGCTGGAATGAAGATTGCCAGGAGAAATATCAATAACCTCAGATATGCAGATGACACCACTCTTATGGCAGAAAGCGAAGAAGAACTAAAGAGCCTCTTGATGAAAGTGAAAGAGGAGAGTGAAAAAATTGGCTTAAAACTCAACATTCAAAAAATGAAGATCATGGCATCTGGTCCCATCACTTCATGGCCAATAGATGGGGGAACAATGGAAACAATTACAGGCAATATTTTTTGTGGCTCCAAAATCACTGCAGATGGTGACTGCAGCCATGAAATCAAAAGATGCTTGCTCCTTGGAAGAAATGCTATGACCAACCTACACAGCATATTAAAAAGCAGAGACATTACTTTGCCAACAAAGGTCCGTCTAGTCAAAGCTATGGTTTTTCCAGTAGTCGTGTATGGATGTGAGAGCTGGACTATAAAGAAAGCTGAGTGCCAAAGAATTGATGCTTTTGAACTGTGGTGTTGGAGAAGACTCTTGAGAGTCCCTTGGACTGCAAGGAGAATCAATCAGTCCATCCTAAAGGAAATCAGTCCTGAATATTCATTGGAAGGACTGATGCTGAAGCTGAAACTCCAATACTCTGGCTACCTGATGTGAAGAACTGACTCACTGGAAAAGACCCTGATGCTACGAAAGATTGAAGGAAGGAGGAGAAGGGGACAACAGAGAATGAGGTGGTTGGTTGGCATCACTGACTCAATGGACATGAGTTTGAGCAAGTTCCACAAATTAGTGATGGACAGGGAGGCCTGGCATGCTGCAGTGCATGGAGTCACAAAGAGACAACCAGTTGGACAGGACTGAGCAACTGAACTGAACTGAAGTAAGAGAAAGTGGCTCATGATGGTTATGCTAACGTCGCACTGCAAAGTTACTCACTGATGAGTCCACAGGTCTGTATATGGGACTTAAAATAAGTCTTATTTTCTTAGGTGAGGAAAGAGCTTCATGCATAGATCCAGTACAGTGTTGGGCAAACAGGGGTCATTCTAGGTTCATGGTCTTTAATCAGCAAGCTTGTTTTTTTCCGGTTAGGACCAGTTGTCATAAAAGCCAGAATTTTGTTTTGATCATTAGGTGGTAAGAAACTGTCCTGTTCCTTTCCAAGGTGCCCATTTGGAGAGATAAACCTGTCTCTTCTTCATCAAATACAAACAGGCTCATTGTGACAAGATTTTTTCCAACACAAAGTGCTTTCTAATGCAAAGCAAAGTACAGGACTCCTTTGATGCTCTTTCAATTTGAGTCAAAATAGCTTTGAGTGCAGAGTGTGTGGGTGAAGTAGTATCCATGAGGGGACTAATGTCCAAGATAAGTTGGTTCAGTGCCTGGGTTCCATGAGCTAGCTACAGCCATGAGGATTTGCCTAGCCAGATTCACCCTACCCAAAAGTCAGAAATAATTTTTTTTCCTCTTATTCCTCAGTAAGCATCTTTCCCTTGAAATACTTTGCATTCCTTTCTGCATGGCAATAGGAATAGAGTGGATCTCACCTAAGGAAACTCCAAAGTACTAGAACAAAATCATGTATGTCCCCTGCAGTCAGGACAGGAACTCTGAGAACTATATTCCTAGAAAGAGTGGTTAAGGTAAACCTAATAGAGGGAAGACAGGAAGTCCAGGAGGAAGTCTTGGTACAGGAGGACTGAGGACAAGGTGTGGTAGACTGGATAAATGGTTCCCAAGGACCTACCCTTCTCTTCCCCTTAAAAGGACATGAGTTTGAGCAAACTCTAGGAGATAGTGGAGGAAAGAGGATCCTGGCATGCTGCAGCCCATGGGGTCACAAAGAGTCGGATACAATTTAGTAACTGAACAATATCAACAACATAAACCACCAAGAGTTTGGAGTTGTTACCACAACAGAGCTGACTAATGCACAAGGTAAACCTCGGCTGTGTCCAGGCAGGCAAGGTGGGAGGACAGAGGAGGGTATGTAGGAGATGAGTATGTTGCAATTGTTTTGTTTTTTGCTTTTTTTCTCCTCAAATCCCAGGATCTACTCAGGGAAATTCTATGTCCTTGTATCACGAAAAGGCATAAAATCTTTCATTGCCACAGAACCTATGTCTTTGGGGGATCTAGTATTCATTCCTTGGGGGTCATTCCCTGTTCCATGGTTCCCTGGATAGGGAAATTCATGCCAGTAGAGCTCTATACGAATGGATTTTTTTTTCCCCTCCTCCTCGTCCTATCTTCACTGCAATTACAGAAAATCAGAGCCTGAGTTGTTTCAGCAAGAGTTCTCAAGAAAATTATGCCGTTACCCAGCATAATATCTCCAGTGATTTATTAAAGTTCATTTAAATATTTACAGCCTCACATCACTTCCTTGCCTCACTTATCACTAGAACATGCTATATATATTTTTTTATTCTCAGCAGTAGAAGCAGGTGAGCAGATGTTCTCAAGCTTTTACCAACAACCAGTGGCCAATAAGTGTACTACAAGTCAGCTAAATTTCACCATATGCAAAAGTAGCTTCACACATGAGCAAAGACCCTTTTCCTTTCTATTAAATATCTCCTCTCCTCTCCATTTCTCATTTGGGTGCTTCCACATATGAAGCTATCACAAACTAACTATGCCAGGCATTTTATGTATGTGATCTCTAATCTTTACAACAACCCTTCAAAGTAGGCAGCTGTTATTCCCAATTTATAGACAGTAATGAACTGTATAAGCTTCCCACCGCTACTGTAACAAATCACCACAAATTGAACAGCTTAAAACAACATTCATTTATTATCTCACAGTTCTGCAGATCAGAATCCAGGTGTGGCATGGCTGAACTGGATTCTCCATTTAGGGTCTCACAGGTTGAAATCAGTGCATGGGCAGGACTGGGCTCTTTTCTGGAGGCTGTATAGGGGAATAAACTTTCAAGCTCCTTTGGGTTGCTGGCAGGATTCAGTTCCTTCAGACTGTGGGTCTGAAATTCCCATTTCCTTGCTGGCTGTTAGTCAGGAACCTCTCTCAGTTCCTTAAGGTTCCTGCATTCCCCATCACATTGCACCTCCATCTTCAAACCAGCAAACTCAAATCCAGTCCCTCTCACACTTTGAATCTCTCAGATTTCCTATTCTGACAAGGCTCTCCTGTCTCCCACTTCCCTGCATCTGTCTGAGTTCAGCTGGAAAAGATTTCTGCTTTTAAGGGTTCCTGTGATTAGATTGGACCCACCTGCACAGCCAGGACTGTTCCCCATCTCAAAGTCCACAACCTTAATCACATTTATAAAGTCAAGTTTACCATGTAAGGTAACAGATTCACAGGTTAGGATGTGGGCACCTTGGGGGTAGGGGCATTATTCTGCAACCAGATTACCCCAGATCACATATTTAGCAAGTGACAGAGGTCAACATGAACCAGGTCTATTTGGCATTAAACTCAACCTCTTCCCATGAGGCCACCCTGCCTTTCTAATATGTCTAATACATTAGAGCATATAATAAATGAAAAAAAGGAGGGGGAAAATGTCTTAAGCAAAGCAGAAATCTGTTTAGTAAATAAAGTCTGCTTCCAATTTTCAAAATGATTTATACCTTTGGAATAAAGTACTCAAAATAATCAAAGCTGCAAATAAATCAATGTTGTTTCACTCTATATTCCATAGGAGCAGTAAGAGTGTGTATTAAATATACATATACTTTTCACAAAAAATAGAGATGAAAATTGCCAAAATTGTTTCGCTAATTCATCCAAGACTGAGTTTACTTTTTCCTGGCAGAATTGAAAGTACATGAAACACAAAGTACTCTCTGAGACCCACTGTCACTAAAAGGCAGCACAGGGTTTCAACCCACTAGGCACACGTTGCCCCCAATCGTCAGGGGTAACCCAGGCCCACAATACTTCCCATAAAAGGGCACAATGACTTCCTGGCCAGAGCAGAGTTTGATTTCCTCTTACCATATGCTTGAATGTAGTACCCACACTTATCTAGATCCAGGTATCAGCAGAGTCTTGTCAGAGTTAAAAGCTGTAATGTAGAGCAGAAAGATGACAATTCACTTTTGGAGTTGAATCTGCCTGTCATTAAAGCCCCAGCACAGACAACAGGGACCTGAAGTAGATGCTTCAGAAATGCTTGCTTACAATCTCACCAGCGAATTCCCATCTCCAAGCATGATTTTTCCACTTATTTATTCAACATTTATATTAGGCATTTTGATCTGGCCATCACTGAGCAAGGCATTGAAGATACAAGCAATGTTTCCAATGGCCTTTGTTCTCAAAAAGCTCATGGTATAGCTGCAGAATTATAAGCCGTATAAAAAGACAAGAATGACTTGCCCAAAGAGGGATTAGTATATATCTTTTGAATTAAATAATAAAGGTTAGGATCATATTGAAAATGTGTGAAAAGATGCTTGACATTATTAGTCTTAGAGAAATGCAAATCAAAACCACAGTGAGATACTACTTAACACCCACAAAGATGGCTATAATCTCAAAAAATGGAAAATAACAAGTTTTAGCAAGAAAATGAAGAAACAGTAATCTTCAAACATTGCTGGTGGGATTGTAAAATGATGCAGCCACTTTGAAATACTGTTTACCAGTTCCTTGAAGGATTAAACATCGAGTTACCAAATGATCTAACAATTTCAGGAATTGTTAAAGTTCACTTAACGGAATATGCAAATTGTGGAGCATATGGAATAATGGAGTATATATACTCCTAGGTTCATATATACCCAAAAGAAACAAAAAGAGGCATTCAAACAAAAACTTTTATATGAATGTTTATAGCAGCATTATTCACGATAGCCCCAAATTAGAAACAACCCAAATGTGTATCAACTGATGAATGGATAAACAAAGGTACTATAGCCATAGAGGGCTTCCCTGATGGCTCACATGGTAAAGAATCTGCCTTCAGTGTGGGAGACCTGGGTATGACCCCTGGGTAGGGAAGATCCCCTGGAGAAAGGGCTCCAGGTTGCTCTGCTGGGGAACTTTCTGGGGTGGGCCCTGGGTTGTGTGCACTTCCCAGGTCTAAGCTGCTCAGGTTCAGGTTCTTGGGTACTCCATAAAGGCACAGACTCAGTTGGGCCTGCGTTTTGTGCCAGCGTTTTGTGCCCTTCCCAGGTCCAAGCAGCTCAGGTGACCAGGTGCTTGGCGAGCACACACTCCCCATGTGCAGTGGGTCTTATCATCTCCCTGGTCCCAGCCACTCAGTTTCCTGGGTGCGCAGCTGCATCTCAGGTGTGCTGTGTGTCTCTTCTGGGGAGCTGATCTCTGGCTGTGACCCTCCTGACGGATGTCAACCATCCAGGATCCCAGGAAGACTTGGTTAGCAACTGAGAACCTGCTTGCCATTTGGTAGGGGATGCTGTCTCTGGGGCCGAGTTTGCCCCTTTCCTTCTGGCTCTGGCTGGCACCCACCTGCCTCCCTGCCTCCAGCGGGGGATGGGCCGATCTGCAGCTGGCTAGCTCTCCTCTGGTATTCGCTTAGTCCTTTGTTCTGTGAGCGGCTGGTAGTGCCTTAGGTTAGAGCTTTTAGCGGGGAAGTTCTCTCTCTCTTTCCTCCTTTTTTTTTCCCTCTCTGGCTGTCCCAGGGTTTGGGTTGCTATCACATGTTAACTCCCTCAGATTGCCCTCAGGGCATTCAGGCCCAGTCCTTACCCTAATCAGTGCAGCCCACGCCTCCCTGTTCAGCCCCCGCTTGCTGGTGGCAGATGTGAGCATCTGGGCTACTTCTCCTCTGGGAGTTGTAGCTAGACCCGTAATCTGTGGGCTTTATTTATTTATTTTTTCCTCCCAGTTATGTTGCCCTCTGAGATTCCAAAGCTCCCCACAGACCCGCCAGTGAGAGGGTCTCCTGATGTTTGGAAACCTACTTTTGACTCCCTCCCCAGGGTGGGTCTCCACCCCTAACTCTTTTGTCTCTCTTTTTATCTTTTATATTTTGTTCTACCTCCTTTCGAAGACAATGGGCTGCCTTTCTGGGTGCTGGTGTCCTGTGCCGGCATTCAGAACTTGTTTTGTGGTATTTGCTCAGCGTTTAAATGATCTTTCGATGATTTGTAGGGGAGAAAGTGGTCTCCCCATCCTATTCCTCCGCCATCTTAGGACTGCTCCCCCAACCCTTATTATCTTCTTGGCTGCTGTTAACAACTTTGAGAGAGAGGCAGGAAGGGTTCTGAATATTTGTATTCCCTTTGTGGAATCAGGGAGGTTATAAGTCTTTGCTACCCATAGGTCACGTGGCCTTAGGTGGAGGCAGGAGCGGATGCCAAGCACAGATGTTGAGCCAGATTACATGGCCCCTTCCATTTCTTCTCCAGTGCCTTCTAGGAGATCTCCCCATCTGTGCCTGGACAGAGCCCCCAGATCGTGTCACCAAGTCACCTCTCTGACTGTGAGAGTTCATTCAGTCTACCACAGAGGAGAAGAGAGACAGCTCTAGTGCCAGGCTACCTGGGTTTGAATCCGAACTCCCCTGCTGATTAGCTGGGTGATATAGGACTCATTCTAAGCTGCAGCTTTCCTAACTGTAAAATGGGATGAAACATGGTGCTTCCTCATAAAGTTATAGTCAGACTTAAATGAAATAACACATGTAAGTAATTCTGCAAAGTTCCTGGACCATAAGAATTCAATAAGATATTTTAAACAGTAGCATCACTTGAGATGTAATACACATACCACAGAATTCACACATTTTCAATATGATCCTAACCAGGAAACCTTGACAAACCACTTGTTCAACCCCAACCACAGGGAGGAAACTCCAAAATAAAGAGGAACCACAAACTTCCAGCACACAGAAAGGCCAACCCAAACACAGCAACCTAAACAAGATGAAAAGGCAGAGAAATATTCAGCAGGTAAAGGAACATGATAAAAGCCCATCAAACCAAACAAAAGAGGAGGAGATAGGGAGTCTAACTGAAAAAGAATTCAGAATAATGATAGTAAAAATGATCCAAAATTTTGAAAACAAAGTGGAGTTACAGAAAAATAGTCTGGAAACAAGGATTGAGAAGATGTAAGATATGTTTAACAAGGACATAGAAGAAATAAAAAAGAATCAATCAATAATGAATAATGCAATAGCTGAGATCAAAAGCACTCTGGAGGGAACCAATAGTAGAATAACTGAGGCAGAAGATAGGATAAGCGAGGTGGAAGACAGAATGGTGGAAAGAAATGAAGCAGAGAGGAAAAAGCAAAAAGAATTAAAAGAAATGAGGACAACCTCAGAGACCTCTGGGACAATGTCAAACACCACAACATTCGAATCATAGCAGTCCCAGAAGAAGAAGACAAAAACAAAGGCCATGAGAAAACACTTGAGGAGATAATAGTTCAAAACTTCCCTAAAATGGGGAAGGAAATAGCCACCCAAGTCCAAAAAACCCAGAGAGTCCCAAACAGGATAAACCCAAGGCGAAACGCCCCCAGACACATATTAATCAAACTAATGAAGATCAAACACAAAGAACAAATATTAAAACTAGCAAGGGAAAAACAACAATCGACCCACAAGGGGATCCCCATAAGGATAACAGTTTCAATATAAACTCTTCAAGCCAGAAGGGAATGGGAGGACATACTTAAAGTGATGAAAGAGAAAAACCTACAACCCAGATTACTGTACCAAGCAACGATCTCATTCAAATATGAAGGAGAAATCAAAAGCTTTACAGACAAGCAAAAGCTGAGAGAATTTAGCACCATCAAACCAGCTCTCCAACAAATGCTAAAGGATCTTCTCTAGAGAGGAAACACAGAAAAGGTGTATAAACTTGAACCCAAAACAACAAAGTAAATGGCAGCGGTACCATACTTATCAATAATTACCTTAAATGTAAATGGGTGGAATGCCCCAACCAAAAGACAAAGACTGGCTGAATGGATACAAAACCAAGACCCCTATATATGTTGTCTACAAGAGACCCACCTCAAACCTAGGGACACATACAGACTGAAAGCGAAGAGCTGGAAAAAGATATTTCACACAGATGGTGACCAAAAGAAAGCAGGAGTAGCAATACTCATATCAGATGAAATAGACTGTGAAATAAAGGCCATGAAAAGAGACAAAGAATGATCAAAGGGTGGTTTATTTTTTGGGAATTCAGCTGCAGAAGTTGCTTGTATATTTTTGAGATTAATTGTTTGTCTGTTGCTTCATTTGCTATTATTTTCTCCCATTCTGAAGGCTGTCTTTTCACCTGGTTTATAGTTTCCTTTGTTGTGCAAAAGCTTTTAATTTTAATTAGGTCCCATTTGTTTATTTTTGCTTTTATTTCCAATATTCTGGGAGGTGGGTCATGGAGGATCCTGCTGTGATTTATGTCGGAGAGTGTTTTGCCTATGTTTTCCTCTAGGAGTTTTATTGTTTCTGGTCTTACGTTTAGATCTTTAATCCATTTTGAGTTTATTTTTGTGTATGGTGTTAGGAAGTGTTCTAGTTTCATTCTTTTACAAGTGGTTGACCAGTTTTCCCAGCACCACTTGTTAAAGAGATTGTCTTTTCTCCATTGTATATTCTTGCCTCCTTTGTCGAAGATAAGGTGTCCATATGTGCGTGGGAGAGGGTGTGGAGAAAAGGGAACCCTCTTACACTGTTGGTGGGAATGCAAACTAGTACAGCCACTATGGAGAACAGTGTGGAGATTCCTTAAAAAACTGGGAATAGAACTGCCATATGACCCAGCAATCCCACTGCTGGGCATATACACCGAGGAAACCAGAATTGAAAGAGACGCGTGTACCCCAATGTTCATCGCAGCACTGTTTACAATAGCCAGGACATGGAAGCAACCTAGATGTCCATCAGCAGACGAATGGATAAGGAAGCTGTGGTACATATACACAATGGAATATTACTCAGCCATTAAAAAAAATACATTTGAATCGGTTCTACTGAGATGGATGAAACTGGAGCCCATTATACAGAGTGAAGTAAGCCAGAAAGAAAAACACCAATACAGTATACTAATGCATATATATGGAATTTGAAAGATGGTAACGATAACCCTATATGCGAGACAGAATAAGAGACACAGATGCATGGAACAATTTTATGGACTCTGAGGGAGAAGGTGAGGGTGGGACGTTCTGGGAGAATAGCATTGAAACATGTATATTATCATATGTGAAACAGAACACCATTCCATGTTCGATGCATGTGACAAGGGCTCAGGGCCGGGGCAATGGGATGATCCAGAAGGATGGGATGGGGAGGGAGGTGGGTGGGGGGGTCCAGGAAGGGGAACACATGTAAACCCATGGCTGATTCATGTCAATGTATGGCAAAAACTATTACAATATTGTAAAGTAATTAGCCCCCAACTGAAATAAATAAATTTATAAAAAAAAAAAAGAATGATCAAAGGATCAATCCAAGAAGATATAACAATTATAAATATATATGCACCCAACATAGGAGCACCACAATATGTAAGGCAAACACTAACAAATATGAAAGGGAAATTAACAGTAACACAATAATAGTGGGAGACTTTAATACCCCCATTCACACCTATGGATAGATCAACTAAACAGACAATTAACAAGGAAACACAAACTTTAAATGATGCAATGGACCAGTTATACCTAATTGATATATATAGGACATTTCACCCTAAAACAATGAATATCACCCTTTTCTCAAGTGCACACAGAACCTTCTCCAGGATAGATCACATCCTGGGACATAAATCTAGCCTTGGTAAATTCAAAAAAATTGAAATCATCTCAAGCATATTTTCTGATCACAATGCAGCAAGATTAGATGTCAACTACAGGAAAAAAAAACTATGAAAAATAAAAACATATGGAGGTTAAACAACGCACTCCTGAATAACCTCAAATCACAGAAGAAAACAGGAAAGAAATCAAAATATGCATAGAAACAAATGAAAATGAAAAAACAACAACTCAAAACCTATGGGATTCAGTAAAAAGCAGTGTTAAGGGCAAGATTCATAGCAATACAAGCCTACTTCAAGAAACAGGAGAGAAATCAAATAAATAACCTAATTCTACACCTAAAGCAACTACAAAAGGAAGAAATGAAGAACCCCACGGTTAGTAGAAGGAAAGAAATCACAAGATTTAGTGCAGAAATAAATGCAAAAGAAACAAAAGTGACCATAGCAAAAATCAACAAAGCTAAAATATGCAGATGACACCACCCTTATGGCAGAAAGTGAAGAGGAACTAAGGAGCCTCTTGATGAAAGTGAAAGAGGAAAGTGAAAAAGTTGGCTTAAAGCTCAACATTCAGAAAACTAAGATCATGGCATCCAGTCCCATCACTTCATGGCAAATCGATGGGGAAACAGTGGAAACAGTGGCTGACTTTATTTTTCTGGGCTCCAAAATCATTGCAGATGGTGACTGCAGCCATGAAATTAAAAGACGCTCTCTCCTTGGAATGGAAGTTATGACCAACCCAGACAGCATATTAAAAAGCAGAGACATCACTTTGCCAACAAAGGTCCGTCTAATCAAGGCTATGGTTTTTTCCAGTAGTCATGTATAGATGTGAGAGTTGGACTATAAAGAAAGCTGAGCACCGAAGAATTCATGCTTTTGAACTGTGGTGTCGGGGAAGACTCTTGAGAGTCCCTTGGACTGCAAGGAGATCCAACCAGTCCATCTTAAAGGGGATGACTCCTGGGTGTTCGTTGAAGGGACTGATGTTGAAGCTGAAACTCCAATACTTTGGCCATCTCACGTGAAGAGTTGACTCATTGAAAAGACCCTAATGCTGGGAAGGATTGGGGGCAGGAGGAGAAGGGGATGACAGAGGATGAGATGGTTGGATGTCATCACTGACACAATGGACATGGGCTTGGGTGGACTCCAGGAGTTTGGGATGGACAGGGAGGCCTGGCATGCTGCGGTTCATGGGGTCGCAAAGAGTCAGACACGACTGAGCAACTGAACTGAACTGAAAATCTGGTTCTTTGAGAGCATAAATAAAATAGACCAACCATTAGCCAGACTCAGCAAGAAACAAAGGGAGAAAAATCAAATCAACAAAATTAGAAATGAAAATGGAGAGATCACAACAGACAACACAGAAATACAAAGGATCATAAGAGACTACTATCAGCAATATCAGCAACTATATGTCAATAAAATGAACAACTTGGAAGAAATGGACATATTCTTAGAAATGTATAACTTTCCAAAACTGAACCAGAAAGAAATAGAAAATCTTAACAGACCCATGAGAAGCACGGAAAGTAAAACTGTAATCACAAATCTTCGAACAAACAAAAGCCCAGGACCAGACGGCTTCACAGCTGAATTCTACCAAAAATTTAGAGAAAAGCTAACACCTATCCTACTAAAACTCTTCCAGAAAATTGCAGAGGAAGGTAAACTTCCAAACTCATTCTATGAGACCACCATCACCCTAATACCAAAAACCAGACAAAGATGCCAAGAAAAACAAAACTCAGGCCAATATCACTGACGAACATAGATGCAAAAATCCTTAACAAAATTCTAGCAAACAGAATAAAACAACATATTAAAAAGATCATACATCATGACCAAGTGGGCTTTATCACAGGGATGCAAAGATTCTTCAATATTCGCAAATCAATCAATGTGATACACCTCTTTAACAAACTAAAAGATAAAAACTATATGATTATCTCAATAGATGCAGAGAAAGTCTTTGACAAAATTCAACATCCATTTATGATAAAAACCCTCCAGAAAGCAGGAATAGAAGGAACATATCTCAACATAATAAAAGCCATATATGATAAACCCACAGCAAACATTCTCCTCAATGGTGAAAAACTGAAAGCATTTGCTCTATAGTCAGGAACGAGACAAGGGTGCCCACTCTCACCACTACTATTCAATATAGTTTTCAAAGTTTTGGCCACAGCAATCAAAGCAGAAAAAGAAATAAAAGGAATCCAGATTGTAAAAGAAGAAGTAAAATTCTCACTGTTTACAGATGACATGATCCTCTACATAGAAAACCCTTAAGACTCCACCAGAAAATTACTAGAGCTAATTAATGAATACAGTAAAGTTGCAGGATATAAAATTAACACACAGAAATCCCTTGCATTCCCATACAGTAACAATGAGAAAACAGAAAGAGAAATTAAGGAAACAATACCATTCACCATCGTAAGGAAAAAAATAAAATACTTCAGAATAAATCTACCTAAAGAAACAAAAGACCTATATATAGAAAACTATAAAAAAAATGGATGGAAATCAAAGATGGCACAAATAGATGGAGAAATATACCATGTTCATGGACTGGAAGAATCTTTATAGTGAAAATGAGTATATGACCCAAAGCAATCTATAGATTCAATGCAATCCCTATCAAGCTACCAACGGTATTTTTCAGAGAATTAGAACAAATAATTTCACAATTTGTATGGAATTACAAAAAACCTCTAATAGCCAAAGCAATCTTGAGAAAGAAAAATGGAACTAGAGGAATCAACCTGCCTGACTTCAGGCTATAATACAAAGCTACAGTCATCAAGACAGTATGGTATTGGCACAAAGACAGAAATTTAGATCAATGGAAAAAAATAGAAAGCACAGAGATAAATCCACGCTCCTATGGACACCTTATCTTTGACAAAGAAGGCAAGACTATACAATGGAGAAAAGACAATCTCTTTAACAAGTGGTGCTGGGAAAACTGGTCAACCACTTGTAGAAGAATGAAACTAGAACACTTTCTAACACCACACACAAAAACAAACTCAAAATGGATTAAAGATCTAAGTGTAAGACCAGAAACTATAAAACTCTTAGAGGAAAACATAGGCAAAACACTCTCCGGCATAAATCACAGCAGGATCCTCTATGACCCACCTCCCAGAGTAATAGAAATAAAAGCAAAAATAAACAAATGGGACCTAATTAAACTTAAAAGCTTTTGCACAATGAAGGAAACTATCAGCAAGGTGAAAAGACAGCCTTCAGCATGGGAGAAAATAATAGCAAATGAAGCAACTGTCAAAGAATGAATATCCAAAACGTACAAGCAACTCCTGCTGCTCAGTTCCAGAAAAATAAGTGACCCAATCAAAAAATGGGCCAAAGAACTAGACATTTCTCCAAAGAAGACAGAGATGGCTAACAAACACATGAAAATATGCTCAACATCACTTAGTATCAGAGAAATGCAAATCAAAACCACAATGAGTTACCATCTCACACCAGTCAGAATAGCTGCTATCAAAAAGTCTACAAACAATAAATGCTGGAGAGGGTGTGGAGAAAAAGGAACCCTCTTACACTGTTGGTGGGAATGCAAACTAGTACAGCCACTATGGAGAACAGTGTGGAGATTCCTTAAAAAGCTGGAAATAGAACTACCATATGGCCCAGCAATCCCACTGCTGGGCATACACACCAAGAAACCAGAATTGAAAGAGACACGTATATCCCAGTGTTCATTGCAGCACTGTTTACAATAGCTAGGACTTGGAAGCAACCTGGATGTCCATCGGCAGATGAATGGGTAAGAAAGCTGTGGTATATATACACAATGGAATATTACTCAGCTGCTAAAAAGAATGCATTTGAATCAGTTCTAATGAGGTGTATGAAAGTGGAGCCTTTTATATAGAGCGAAGTAAGTCAGAAAGAAAAACACCAATACAGTATATTAAGGTATATATATAGAATTTAGAAATATGGCAATGATGACCCTATATGCAGACAGCAAAAGAGATGTAGATGTAAAGAACAGACTGTTGGACTCTGGGAGAAGGCGAGTGTGGGATGATTTGAGAGAATAGCATTGAAACATGTATATTATCATATGTGAAATAGATTGCCAGTCCAGGTTCGATGCATGAGGCAGGTTCCTCAGGGCTGGTGCACTGGGATGACCCTGAGGGATGGGAAAGGGAAGGAGGTGGGAAGGAGGGTCAGAATGGGGAACACATGTACACCCATGGCTGATTCATGTCAATGTATGGCAAAAACCACCACAATATTGTAAGATAATTAGCCTCCAATTAAATTTTTTAAAAAAAGATAATAAGTGTTGCCACTCTTGGACCCTCAAAGACGCTGTGCATATCTTGGGAATTATTATATTCACTGCTTCAAATACTTTTATACAAATGTCTGGAACCGTGTGCATAAAAAATTACATATCAAAATAGTCACCAAAACATTGTTAGTAATGGCAAAATATGTGGACACAACCCGAATGCCTATCAACAGGGGAATGATTAAATAAATTTCATGATGTATCTACACTATGGAATGCTGTGTTCACTGAGGTGGTAGTTTGTATGTACTGACATGATAAAATAAGTGATAAAGTAAAAGTGCAAAGGCACACACATGCTACTATCCTATTTCAGTGTTTTAAAAACTCTACAAATGATTTCTATCTTGATCTAGCTAGTGGTTACATGTGTGTGTTGCATGCTAAATCACTTCAGTCGTATCTGACTGTGCGACCCCATGGACTGTAGCCCTCCAGGCTCCTCTGTCCATGGAATTCTCCAGGCAAGAATACTGGAGTGGGTTGCCATGCCCTTCTCCAGGGGAATCTCTTCCCAACCCAGGGATCAAACCTACATCTCTTACGTCGCCTGCATTGGCAGGTGGGTTCTTTACCACTAGTGCCACCTGGGAAGCCCAGTGGTTACATAGGTATATATGAATGTTTTTAAAAAGCAATATATTTAATACTTGTGTACTTTATATGTAAAAGTTTTTAAGTATCCTCTCAAACTGTCAACAGAGGTTATTCTTATGGAGTTAGATTTGGGAGGGGGAGGAATGAAAAGGGATTTTCCTTTTTTTCATATAATTGTATATGCTTCTACAGGGTTTTGAATTTTTCAAACTAGACACATTTTTGGCATTATTTTAAAAAAACAAAGATCTTTAAGAATAGCCAGGAATCTAAATCCTGAATTCTATTTGAGCATAACTTAAAGAGCATCTGCCCTCAAACACTTTTCCCAAAGGGCACAATCCTTAGCTAGATTTAAGAGATGCATGTGTTTATAAAGCGGCTAAAAGAGCCACTCACTCTGACGGCTACTGGGCACACTTAATGGTGGTCTCTGACGTCAAAGTGCCCATTTTCAAAGGGCCTCCATCATCAAAGGGCCTCTGTTCACAAGTTCTGTGGTGCTACCTTCAAATACTTGCCACTCCTAAGTATTCAAATGAGTCATTACATCCTCCAAGAGGAAAACACAGTGCAGATCCAGATCTCCAGTGGGTTGACGAAACTTTTATGAGACCGGGCATCTTTCAAGTCAGTGGTCAGCTGGGGTATGGCCAAAGGCTACAGAACAAACAAGGCATCAGGGTGACTTCTGTCCAGTGGGAACCACTATTGAAGCACCTTTTGGGGAGGCCATCCTCTGATCTCCCTCTAGGACTGCAAAAGAGTACTGGCTTCATTTGAGTGCTTGGCAAATAACCACTAGTAGGGCTCTGAGAGGATTTGCATTTTACCAAATATTGACATCTGTTCAAACAATGAGGGTAAATGATTTCTGAAAATTTCTCCTTTCTTTGCCATTAACATACATTGTTTATGTGGTAAAATCAACCCTGGACTAGAGTCAGCCTTTGGGGTGAGTCTGGGCTCTACCATGTTTCAGTTGTACACTTTGGGCAACTCCCTCATCTGTCTGAGCGTCAGCTTCCTCTGGTGCTTAGTGGAGGAGAAGCCATAAGGGGCTGCTGAGGAGCACAAATGATCTTTGTGAGTGTGTTTTACACTAGAAGGACATTCACTATAATAGAATTTTTTTTTCTGCATGATATAATTTTTTTCATTATTTTCATCTATACTTTCCAGATTTCTACAGAAAGCTAGAGGGAAAAAATAGCATGTTATAAATTACAATGCAAATAGTAGAAGTTGCTTCTATTTAATGAATTGGATTGGGGAATCCAATGACATTGTCTTGAGGTGGGGCTGGTTTGGGATGAGAGAGCAGGCATGAGTGGGGAAGACCCACTAGTAATACGACCTTGAATGAATCGGTTAAGCTCACTTTTCCTCAGTTTTATCATCTGTAAAACAGTGATAATAAACATGATCTAAAATATTTTGTGATGATTAAATGCATATGAAAGCATCTAGCATAAGACCTGACCCATAGTAGGTGGTCAATATGTCTGTTCTCTATACTTAGAAGGAAGGGAGGGAGGGAGGGAGGAAGGAAGGGAAGGACTTTAGCTTCATAAATTCAACCAACCTAACTTAGTGTAAGTATTTTTTAATTAATAGAGAGTGCTCTAATTGAGAAAGTGTAAAGCATTCTAAATCTCTCAGATAAAAATACCTGTCATCTATTTCATGCCTCTAGGAAGAGTAAAATCAATACACGAATTAATGGGAGAAATTAAATGGCTGCAGAAATAGTTTTTGAATTTAACAAGTTTCAAAGAGAAAGTAGTTGGTAAATAATGATACCGAGAACAACAGAATGCTTGCCTTTAAAACATTCTTCAGAAAAATTCAGAAAGAAAAACCAATCAGTCTATTGCCTAGTAGGAACACTGGCAGATTAGCAAAGTTAATAGACCTGGGGTACACCTAGGCACTATTACTCACCAAAAAGTCAAGTCATCTAAGGAAATGTGATTTAAAAAAAAAAAAAAAATTAACAGGTTAGCAGTTCAGTTACCGAGCTGACTAAGTTTAGTCTCTGTGGCTGGGTAGCATACAAAATCCTAGACAGTCATCACTGAACAAGCCCACAGAGAAGGAGTTCATGAACCATCTCACATTATTTTAGAGATGGGGGAATGAGACTCAAAGGAAGGAAAATGGCATACTTGAGGTCCTTGAGCTAGTCACAAGCATTGGGACACCAGCCCAGAACTCCAGACTCACAGTTCATTCTTTTTTAACAACTGCTATTTGAAGATTTATGTCCATCCAACACCAAAGCATGAAGAGAACACGTGTCTTCAATTACTCTCAAAGTTATGGAAAAGAAGATGACTTCACTACTGCTGCCCTCCACAGGCTCCTGCCATGTACTTCATGGAAGCCTCCCTTTGCGATACAATGCCCCAGGGCTGAGCCCCGCCTCCAAACAATGCTCCCAGACACTTACTCATTCACCACATACTATGACCACCTACTCCCCTTAAAGGTCTGCTTTTGTAGGGCCTCTCAACCCACAAGCCCAATGACAAAACAAAGGCAGAAATGGAAAACCACTTGCAAAGTCAACAGCCCAAGAAAATTAGGAGCAGGATAAAATTCAGGGAATTGAGGAAGTGGTTCAGAACTAAGCCTTGGGATGGGGTGGTGGTGGTGTGTGTGGTCTGAAACATGCTCATACACAGTGGTTAGTGTATGCCTTAGTGCAGCTGGTGGAGCTTAAAGGAGGCAAGAGGGCCAGACATCATGTTTCCCTCAGGAGCTGCTGTGAATTTGTGACTGCACAGGTGTGTGGATCTAAAGGTAACTTTGGAAAATGAGAAATTCACAGTAGCTAATTTATCATCTTGTTCTAATTTCAGTATTGTTAGACATGAGACACTTCTTAAAATTGTATTTGTGTTTATTTGACTCTGATAATGGGGAAAACAAGTCATACCAACCATATGTTGGTTTAAAATGTCCTGGTCAGTGAGCTGTGGCTACCAAAGCTTGGCTTCTTCATATTACTTAACTTTGTCTCTCTATGTAAGATAAAGAGGCTGAGCTAAAACTTAGATGCCCACTCCTCTGTGCAGGTCTCAGGCATAAATACACCAATGAGAAATAGACCCCTGTCTCTTAACTATCTCAGGTAACATGGACCAGCGGGAAGTAGGAGTGTGGCCCTGTCAGAGATGTGAATCATAACTGTCAAGTGATAAGTAGTTTTCCTCAACAAAGAGAGTTTTAAGCAGACTGAATAACAGATACCCTCTACACTCTTGCCACTGGGTAGTAGCATGAAATTGAAGCTTTGGAAAGTAGAGTCTGACGGGACTTTAACTTCAATGGGACAGTGCTTCCAGCAGCTAGGCTGGGACTCAGGGTGTCTTGGAAAGCCAAACTTGTTCCTCTTCTCTGGGTGCTCCCTACACTTCCTGTAAAATTTTGGATCCTTTGGGAAATGAATCAGGACCTTCACTTAAACTTATTTTGAACAAAAGTAGTTACTTGATCTTTTCCCAAACTCCACAGCCCTCCTAAAAATGTTGCCATCTTGTCTGATTCTTCCAACAACACTCTGGTGCTATTATCACACCCATTTTTCAGATAAGTAAGCTGAGTCTTTATTAATAGTAAAGAGGTTTCCCAAGGTTACACAGCTATTAGGAGTTCCAGTAAAGATTTTAACCCAGCTCTACCCCAGAATCTGTGATCTTAATCAATTGATGCAGCTTTAGTCAATCTTTGCTTTTTTCAGAGATATAAAAAAAAAGTTTGAATTACATTACAGGATCTGAGATCCTGGTTTTGGTTTTTTGGTGTTTTTTTTTTTTGAAATTTTAATGAGAAAAGAGAGGATTACAACAAGATTTGCCTCATGAAGGCTACACTTGAAAAGAAAACTGATCGAAATATCAGATTCCACCCCACCACCACCTCCTTGCCAAAAAAGGTCATCATACAACCGTGTCTTCAAGAAAATTGAATCTTGGAATATTAGAGGAGGAAGGCCCTCCAGGGTCACTTAGCCCATCTTCAGTTTACAAACAGGGAAACAAGCCCAGAGAAGGGGGAATCATCCTGCCTGGTTAATAAACCCCCATGCCTGGCGCAGTGCTCTTTCTATGCACACTCTCCATATGCATGCCGCAAGGCAAACCACCACTATATTCCAATTGCATGCTTAAACAACAATTCCTGGAATAGTGTGTCCGAGGAGTCTGAAAGCTCTTCCATATGTTGAGCTGAAATTCTGCGTCCCTCTAACTCCCTCCCCATCATTCCAGGTTTGACTCTCTGGAGACATATTCAGACATTCTTCAGACATTCCATTTTAAAGCCAGGAAAATATCTGAGTTTGGGATATAAATTTAGTTGTCTTAAGCCTCCCATGTGCTCATTTCCTCATAACTTCTGCAACTTGAATTTATGCTGCATAATGACAGTTTATGCTGTCTGCTTGTCTATGGCCCAGCTGATACTTTCTTGGTCTCCAGTGACCAGCATAAGGCAATCTGACCCAGTTGACCTGTGAGCAAGGCACATTAGAAAATCAGTTCCTTCCAGCAGGTACAGTACACAAGTGGATTCCCTGAGGAACATTTTTTGACGCTGCAAAGTGAACAAAGCTCTAGGTCTGCAAAATGCAGGAGTTATTGGGAAAGAGAGGGATGCTTCCAGGGACTGTTTCTCTTTTGTACAAGCTCATTTTCCACTGCCTTCTGCACTTGATCTGTGTAGAAAAAGCCTCTTAAGGTAGCTTATCAAACTGAGGTTTCTGCCTCAAGGCGCATACACATTTAGAGCTTCTGAGGTCTGCCATTGTGATCTAAGTGTGCCTTTTTGGCGTACAAGCCAACTTCACGCTTCCCGAAAGAACATTTCATTCTTTCTACCTCCGCCTATTTCTAAACTTCTAGACGACTGGCTTCTGCCCCCCCACCCTTTTTCCAAGACTGATCTTCGAAGTCTACCAATGAACTCCTGAATACAAAATCCAAAGTTATTTTCCTATTTCTCAACAGCCCATTCGCTTATGCAGCTCTGACACTGCTGACAGTGGTCTCTTTCTTGAATCTCTTTTTTTAGCTTCTGGAACAGTCCACACTTTTGCTTTTCTTTTCATCTCGCAGGGCCACTTCCCTGTATTTTCCTTGTTTCCTCTTCCCGTCTAAGGGCAAATGTGGCTGGACTCTAACATTCTCTCAGCACATTCAATTTCTCCGTGGCTTCCTAAATTCCTTCCATGTGGAGAAATGTTTAGAATTCCTAATCTCCAGGCCAGATCTCTTTTTTGAACTCTGAATCTAATACCTATCAGAGATTTCTACCTGAATATCACACTGACATATCAACATGTCAAAATCCATACTTGTCTTAGCTTTACCTCTGAAATCGGACAGTCCTACCACGTTACTGATCTCAGTTCAGGATATTAGTATCATCTAGTCACTCAGGAATAAAACCCCAATCACCTAACTCAACTTATTTCATCTCTTACTTTGCAACTGTTCTCAAGTACAGTTGGTTCTACCTGCTCGATGTTTCTCACATCTGTCTCTTCCATTGTATCATTACCACCACCTTAGTTTTTAAGATTCAGATTATACTCCAAAAGCCTAATTAATCTTTCAGTTTCAATCTCCTACTCATGACTTTTAGAATAATTGTCTTGAGTTACCACTTTGATCTTGTCATTCCTTTGCTCAAATGCTTTCAACTCCTCATGGCCGAGACTAAGTATCCATAAAGTTTTTCTGTAAAGAGCCAGAGAGCAAATATTTTTGGCTTTGTGGGCCATATGGCCTCTGCTGTTACCACTCAACTATGTTGTTGTAACATGAAAGCAGCCATAAGCAATTTGTAAACAAAGGAAAGAAGGAAGTGCCATACCCAGCACTAAATTCCCCAATGATTACATGAATCCTACGAAAAGTAACAGGCACAGCGGAGATGTTTTGGCTTCTTTTCTGTGTTGTGCATTCCTTTTTTTCTATCTGCTTATTTTTCCAATGTGCTTTCTTTTACATATGAATCTATTTTTTCTTATTCTAGGAGAACCACAAATGTACAGAAACTATGCAAAGATGATTGTGAATTACAAAAATAAAAGACAATTTTTACATCTTTACATACTTTTATGTATAATTTCATCATTTTTACCTGTAAACAACAGCAGATTTACCTCCACAGGCCTGCCAGAGACTAACCAAACTCAGTGTGAAACTCTAGTATTACTCACTGAATAGAAGATCCATTCATGATATACTAATTCAGAAAGGTTTGCAGCTCCATATAATCTATGTATTTGGAAAGCAAATCCACATCTGGCACACACTAGAAGTCCTCAAGATGTCAAGTTCTCAAAGTGACTCTTAGCACTGGGTTCTCTGGGTGTTTAACTCTTTATCAAATTAGAAAATACTGCCATAGTTCTTAGTATCTCATTCTCAAGGGAAAGGTAAATATCAATATCAAGTATTTGTTTGATTCTAATAGTCACTTGCACCCCAAAGAAAGACATATCCCTTGGGACAATCCTGCAGAACACAAAATAGATTTTGATTTTAAGCATTCCAGTGACTCTTTTTAGGTCTGCATAACAAATACCAGAGTGGACCCAATTCTCTTAACTAATCTAAATGGCACAACAAAGAAAATATGGTGTCTGTTAAACTGATTCAAATTACATAAAACCCAGGAGAACACCAGCAAGGCTTTCTTTCTCAGGATAAACAAAAAAAAAAAAATTGGAAAGAGGTTAGATATGAGGCCTAGAGCCAAAACCATTACAAACAAACTTTGGGAGAGAATGCAGGACTGTCTGGCAACAAAACAGCACTGCTACCTGGAGGGTTCTCTGATCCAATTTTTTCCAATTAATGTTCCATGTGTAACCTTTAGGGAGGAAGAACAGAATGGCTGGCCTAGAAATTAGGGTAGGAAATCCATGAGACCTTTACCAGGCATCCATACATTAAAATAAGCTGTTTCACAGACTATTTGGCCAAAGGTGCTTCCCTGGTGGCTCAGTGGGTAAAGAGTCTGCCTGCAGTGTGGGAGAGCTGTGTTCGATCCCTGGCTTGGGAAGATTCCCTGGAGAAGGAAATGGCAACCCACTCCAGTATTCTTGCCTGGAGAATCCCATGGACAGAGGAGCCTGGTGGGCTACAGTCCATGGGGTCACAAGAGTCTGACATGACTGAGTGACTAACACTTTCACTTTCTTTCACCCTAAAGTCTGCTGCTATTTATTACAAACTCTAAAGGATATGACCTAGCAACATTACTCGTAGCAGTGACATTCTGTTGAGCTGCCACCAGCTTAGGCTTCCATCCAAGTCCTAAGTTTGACACCATACTGCAGTGATTAGGAAATTGTGTGTATAGTACTCTGCTTTCACAGGCAAACGTTGTTATGTCTTGAGCAGGCTTTGGCCATCATTGAATGAAACTGATTTACATAACCAATAGTATCAGTTTTGCTTCAACCAAGGCAGTAGATGATGCTAAGACAGACATGTTTTTTCTGCATTAAGGTGATTTCTCAATTGGATGTTTGCATTTCTATCTCTGGAGAATTTATCTATATTAGATGCTGTAAGTGACACTCCCTATTTTCTAATGGTAAACAGACCTATGGGGAAAATAATCAAAAGATGAAAGTTTTCAGAGTATTTATTTCACTCCCTTTGAGAAATGCATGAGGGGGCCTTCCCTGGTGGCTCAGTGGTAAAGAATCCGCCTGCCAATGTAGGGTACATGGGTTCAATCCCTGGTCCAGGAAGATCCCCCTTGCAGTGGGGCAACTAAGCCTATGTACCACAACTACTGAAGCCTGTGCTCTAGAGCCCGGTAGCCGAAACTACTGAGCCCGTATGCCACAACTACTGAAACCCAAGGACTCTAGATCCTGTGCTCTGCAACAGAAGGAGCCACAGCAATGAGAAGCTCAACAGAACTAGAGAGTAGCTCCCACCTGCTGCAACTACAGAAAAGCCCTCGTAGCGATGAAGAGCCAGCACAGCCAACAACAGATAGCTAAATAAACAAATAAAATGTAAAAAGAAAAAAGAAATGCACGAGGAGAAGCTGTTCTTCATTTCCCAGGGATAGGGTAAGACTCACTGTCACATTGAAACCCCAAGACTTGGGATCTCCCTTCCAGGTGGAAGTTCAGAAACTCCGTACAGAGGCTGGTAAAGCAAAAATTCCCAGGAACAGTTAGAAGAGCTCTTTCCCAATCCCATTTCAGCTTCCTTCAGGAGGGGGCACCATGGTCATCCTCAAAGACCTACAACTAAGGAAGGCTAAAGCTTGGGAGGAGGTATGGGGGCCCCACCTGGGGTAAAGTGAAGGGCTCTGTCATGCTCTTACCCCCTCCCAGTAGAGAGGAGCACAGTGCTGAGTGATTAGATGGAACATTTCCAGGGCAGACTAAAGCAAAAATTAATTAGTATTAACATTTCAAAGGGAGATGTGAAGGGTCCTTTTCCCTCTCCCATTTCTTAGCTCTGTCTGGGGGGCATCTTCTGAGAGGTACATCTGACCTTGGAGAGCTAAGAAAAAAAAGAACAAGCTAGAGCCCAGATGGCATATGGTAGGGGACTGGATCCTCAAACTGCTTATGGGCTCGAACAAAGATGGAGAGAGAAGAGAGACATGAGTCTTCCCCCAAGGTTGCCCATCTCAGCTCATCGGAGAAGAAAAGAAAATGGGGTTTGGAGGACAAAGCAAAACATGGCTCAGGAATGAAAATATGCTAAGCTAGAATATTCTCTGCGTGTGCTCAGTTACCCAGCAGCCTTACCTCTGTGAGTGCCAGATGGGCAGCCCCATCAACAGAAAAAGGGACCGCTCCCTCCCCAATAGTCCACATGCACACTCTAGAAACCTTCAGCCTCAACTCTACTCTTATGGCCTGAAGTCAGTTCATCTACCTGGGCTCAAACCAGGACAAGACTCAGTGCCCAGGAAGAACAGTGCACACTTATTTTGCTGGGACAATTTAATTCCAACACTAATTCAGTATCCCTCTAAACACAGCAATTATAGATTTTGAAGAAGGCACAGGATGACATTTTCCAAAATAATACTTTACTGACTTGCAAAATTGCTATTACTGTTACTATTACCTACAACCCCTGGAATTTGCAACAAGATTTTTTTTGTAGAAAGTTTACATTGTGCCTAATATCTCTAAAAGCAAAAGATTATTCTGCGATTACAGAGGCAATTGTTCAGGATTGTTCACCAGCTCAATCTCAGGCCTTGAACAAGTTGCTAAATTTGTCCTTCAACTTCACATTTTTAAGAAACGCAACATAAACTGAAGAGATACTCTCACAAAATGTTGAGGTGGATACATACTAGGGTTCAAGTCTGTTATAGCACTCCCCATAATCTTTTATCTATTTTTATTGCCTGGTGCCTTCCTGAGAACAGTCATAGACACAAGGCTATTGCAAATCATGTTTTCAGTTGTTGTTAACTACTTTCTATTTTAAAGGAGGAAATGCAACTCCCTGTTTAACAAAAACATTTTTCTCTAAGGAACTGGCAGATACTTGATGTTCCACATGTCCTACCAGGGTCCACTTGATGCAGGAAGTTCTAGACAAGCCAGAAAGAAGGAAGGTTTGAAATCTCATTGCCTTCCTTCTATTCCAACAGCTGCTGATGTCTTACCACCTTCTTCAAAAACATGATTAACATTTCTATACTTGTCAGTTACGTGTTAGTACCATGAAAGATGCTTGTTGTTAATCTTAAAGGAAATACAAGCACACACATGGGAAGAAGGCAGAAACAGATTATGTGCTGGTTCTCCACCTAGATTCTTAGCCACCTTGCCTGCACAAGACACCATGACTCTCCCTGTCCAGCTTGGTGACAGGGCTTGCATGGCTCCTCTACTTTGAACACACACTGAGATCCACTAGTTGACGGAGGAGAGGGTGTCAAGGTAGCCAAAGACCTCGAGAGGGCACACTTTAGTTGTTTGTTGCCTGCATTCTAACCTTTCCCTCCCAGAAACCCAATGCAATTTTATGCTCCTGTGGGAGTGCTCATCTTCTGACGATGCCTGAATTGGTAACTGAGGAAATTAGCCACTTGTTCCTCACATTTTTTTTTCTGATACCAAGAATGAGGTTGCTCTATTTCCCATCTTCAGATACAGGGCAGTCAGGAAGGCTTCAATTAGTCTGAGGTTTGGTTATCGTTCATGAATGATTGGTGGGGAAGTTTCTTCCTGCAGCGGAGTCCCAGAAAGTCCTTGGACCACACAAGGCTACCAGTGGAGTCCAGAAGACTCTTGTTGCACTTCAGCTTCCTTAACCAGCTGACTTCTCCTATCCCATTTACAACACTGCAAAGGGACAGAAAGATTCAAGAGGAAATTCAAGCTTTCAACCACATCCAAAACTTCTGTCTCGTAAATGGAGATGCAGAGGACAAAAGATTAATGATGCCACGTGGAAACATTAGACGAATACTGGAGATAGGTGTGCTCAGGCTGTGACTGTAGCACAGGTATAGCTCCTAAGGAGGAAGTATCTGCTGCTCTACTCCTCACTGATGAATGGTTTCCCTGCATCTAGAATCAGTGTCTTTGTTGACCTATTAATGCAATTTCTAGTGGGATCCAAATGTAGTGGAGAAAGACAAAAGCCAGTGCTTTAAGTGGATTCCTCTGCAGCAAAGTGAAGACCTAGTCACTTTGCTGGTTGCCAGTTGGCAAGGATTCTCACAAGAACAAATAGATGCCTCTATAGAAAGGCCATGAATGCTTAGACCTAAGAATGCATGTAGCTAGCGGTATGGTACAGTATGGAGAACTTGGGCTTCACATTCAGGCTGACCTGGGTTCCAGTCTCCCTTCTGCTACTTACTAGTGCACAGCCTTAAAGCTGAGATGGAACTGGCTATCCTTTCTTTCATTCCATTGGCTACCAGGGTAAAAGAGTCAGATCTGACTGGTCAAACATTACTTTCCTCCTTTCCCACCCCATCCACATCCCACCAGAAGCCCTACCAATAGCCCAAAGAAAATAATTATGTGAAACAGAACACCATTCCATGTTCGATGCATGAGACAAATGCTCAGGGCTGGGGCAATGGGATGACCCAGAGGGATGGGATGGGGAGGGAGGTGGGAGGGGGTTCAGAATGAGGAACACATGTAAACCCATGGCTGATTCATGTCAATGTATGGCAAAAACCACTACAATATTGTAAAGTAATTAGCCCCCAACTAAAATAAATAAATTTATTAAAAATAAATAAATAAATAAATAATAAAAAAAGAAAAAAAAGAAAATAATTATCCCAGACAGTCAACAGTACAAAGTAGCTTTAGATGGCTACTTAACCTCTCTGAACCTTGGTTTCCTGTTTATAAAATGTGAATAATACTCCACCTGGCAGGCCTGGTATGACACTAAAACAAGAGGGTATCTCAAGGGTCTTATCTCAAGGAGGTACCCTTTATAGTCAGATTTTATACTTACTCACATTTCCGGCAGAGCAAAGTGGATTTCCTGGACTCACATTTCTGGCAGAGCAAAGTTTTCTACCTCAAACACATGCCACCACCCTGACAAGAAGTGCTCTTTTGGAATGCAGTAAACAAAGGGAACCCAGTGGGAAGCTGTTGCTAGTAGGCAGAAAGGCAGTGGTAGCTACAGCTTTTTACATGGGGAGCCACAGGACAAAAAGGCCCACCCACTGAGGCTGAAGCTAGTACAAATCAACATATGGTAAGGGAGATAAGACACAAGGATAAGAAACACGTTGCTTACGGCTTTGGGGATTTCTGAAGCATCCATCAAAAGCCCAGATTATCTCCTGGGAACAAAAATGCAACTAATGTGAAGATATAGTTTATCCAATTGCATGGTGACTGGACTATGTGAAGTGACCATGTGGCAACAGTTGGGTGAGGCATGCTTGGAGTCAGGCCAAAGGGTCGGACTGAGTCCAAGTCCGGAGGTCTGCAGCATTACCCAAGCCCAGCAGTTCTGGTCATTGAAAAAATAATTCTCATTTCACTCTAGTATCATCAGGATGTGACAGCTAATAACACTGACATGGAGGCCAGCAGGTTTTCTCTACTCTCAGTCCATGCAAATCAAGACATGTCCTGCTAGAAGCTTTACTTCCTCTTCTATAGTTTCCTAAAAGGCAGAGGATGGGGTTATATTTCTCAGTTTAAATTACACTGCTGCATTGTGAGCTATACTGGTAGGGTCTCTTCAGCAAGAATGAGATTTCTGTTTTGGGCTCCACAATTAATTCTTGAGGAGAATGACTCAAAGCGAGCCTAATTCTGTCTATTCCAAGTTAGTCTCCTGGCCTATTGCATTTCTTTATCTAGTCAGTTGCCCAATGGTGACTTTGTGATTTGTCCTAAAATACTTTCCCTTCCATGTAGTTGCTATGCAGCTCTAAAATTCCGGGAGTTTTATTTGTTGATGTTCAGTAGAGGACATGGGCCCCCATCAATCACCAAGGTGACTGAGCAAACCCTGTTCCTTGGTTCTTCTTAGGCAGAGCCTCACAAGATGCCAAAGCACCCTGAACAAATATCTTTGACTTATTAAACATGAA
The DNA here is from genome assembly GCF_054371585.1 of Giraffa tippelskirchi. Lineage (NCBI taxonomy): Eukaryota > Metazoa > Chordata > Mammalia > Artiodactyla > Giraffidae > Giraffa > Giraffa tippelskirchi. The sequence goes on along the minus strand of NC_137289.1, from coordinate 7,301,481 downwards.
TGTAATTTTGGAGTTAGATAGAAAAGAGTTAACACCCAGATATCAATGGTGCTCAAGATGTCATGACATCCACAGAGCTTCTGCAGAGGCTGGAAAACCAGGTACTTGTTTTCTTTTAAACTTCCTCTAGACCCCATGAGTTAAGGCTGAAGACTCCATCAGTCTCTTGTGAATGGGGTTAATTGAGTCAGTTCCTGCAGCTTGATTCCCTCTGCATTCATAGACCTCATCCAAGTCCTGAACTGGTAAGGCCGGGAATCAGACTTGGCACTCTAGTGACCCCACAAGGAATGCTACCCTATGAGGTTGACTCTCTCTTGAACTTTATTCTTAGGTGCCAGAGGAGGAATTTAGCGGGGGACCCTGTGTTTCCACCAAAGGAAACACTGAGATTTCTATAATACTGAATGCCAATGCTAGAAGGGATCTTATGGAACTAGACATCCTATTTCATAGATACAGACTTTGCAGCCAGTATGCAAACTCAGCTCCCCTGGCTTTCCAGTGTGCTTTTCACCTCATCATATTGCCTTCTGTGTCCAGGTAGGTCTGAGTGCCCTAACCCTGAACACTTTTGAGACAGAGCAAAGGAAGAAGGAATGGTAAGGGCCTGCAAGCCCTACAACTTTTTTTAACCCCTGAAACAGGGCTGGTTGAAGCAGTCCTTTTTGGATGACAGTCTCCTTCAGGTAAATGTTTGCTCCTTCATATTGCTTCCTTAGCCCTTTGACCTCTTTCCTGTTGAGAAGGGGTGGCTTACTTCATGTCAGAGAGGAAAGAGAGCAATGATACCTCAGATCCCCCTGAGATCTCTGGACTCTTTCTTTGCTCATTTCAGGGGAATGGCTGCACTGGTGTGGTCCTTGAACTGATGACCACTAAGAGGTCCTAATCTGCTGTTAACTGGTTAACACCTAATCTGGGAGTTAACTGGTCCTATCTGTTGACTTTAATTACTGCTCACCCCTGGACCCCATTGGTCACAGTCTTAAAGTTCCTACCTATGATCACCTCTCTGACCTGATCCCTGGCTTGTGTTGACCTCATGTGTGGGACACCTGGAAATGTGGGTCTCCCACACACCTCGTCCAGGCCATGGAAAGCCTATTTCATGTATCTAGCCAGCTTCCTCCATCACTGCTGGGCTATAATATCACTTTCCCAGTACCCCAAGGGTCTAAACATGGAGCGAAGAAAAAGTTTATCTGCTCTTAGATTTCTGTGTGTAATAGCCTCCCAGTTCCAGGCCCAGAGCCTATAGAGGGTGGTCAGGACTCATGTGTCTCATGGTAACTTCCTCTACATCAGCCTTCTTGCTCTTCCCAGAATCTGCTTAGACAGATGAGTGGGTTTCTTCCCCTTTTTTTTCTTTTGTGGTGGAGACTTTCCTTATGTCATAGCCAATTCCTTTTTTTGAGGCACTAAGGTAAATAACTGGGCTTCCCTTGTGGCTCAGCTGGTAAAGAATCCACCTGCAATCCAGGAGGCCTGGCTTCAATCCCTAGGTTGGGAAGATCCCCTGAAGAAGGAAAGGCTACCCACTCCAATATTCTGGTCTGGAGAATTTCATGGACTGTACAGTCCATGGGATCACAAAGAGTCAGACACGACTGAGCAACTTTCCCTCAAAGTCAATAACTAAGCCTTAATGGTGGAAGAATAACCTAGACACATTATAGAAGAAACCCCGTGATCTGTGTTGGCCAGGAATGATTTTTGATTCAGAAGCCCTGAGAGGACTAGGAACTACAGCTTAGCAAGGAAGGAAGTACATTGGCTTCAGTTACATTGGCAAAATATTGTGTCTTATCACACAGATAAAAGCAAAGATGCTCTGGTTAAAACAGGAGAATGGGCTCAGGTGATGGCCTGTCAATACCCTTCTCTCACTGCTGACCCAAAAGTATGTCCAACATTCACTACGACTCAATGAAGTCCAGGTCAAAAAGGACCACACCTGGGTAACCTGGGAAGCCACTTTTCTGCACCTGGACATGTTTCCTCAGCTGCAAAATGAGGAGCATGAACTAAATAATCTGCAAGCTTGTCAAGTGTTCTGGTTAATCATTTAAAAAAATATATAGACCTGTAAAAAAATCTGCTTAGCACTAAAGCTCTGCAAAGCTGTTTCTTTTCTTATGATTCAGGAAACACAGAGGATCTTCAGTGTCTCTGGGTCATCAATAGGAACAGCAATCCTCAATCCTGGAGCTACACCAAAATGTGGATTTGTAGGAATCTCCAATTGACTGAATGTCAGATAAATCAGCATTTGCAGCAATAACCTCCTATTTACTTTATTATGGAACTTTATTACAAAAAATCGAATTGACAAGACTTGTATCTGCAAATTAATTGCTACATTCACAATGTTCATTTTCATTTTCTTATCCCAGATTTTTTTTTAAGATTTGCATATCTGATATAGCTACAATAACACAATTAATCTATAATGAACTCTTCCTCTGAAGATGTTACTTGCAAAACCCCTCTGTGGAAGAAAAGCAATACTTAAAACTGTCTTTGATTTGAATGTTCAACAAGTAAAACCTTTCCACAATGAACGTCTCATCTTTCATTTTGCTAAGGCAAGATGGAGCTCTAAACTTGACTCGAATGTGTTTGTGGGCTCTTGCCGGGAATAAGATAAAGACACCTGCAGGAAAATAACAACCAAGAGAATCTTTTTTCTCTGTAACAGAAGTCATGCTTCATTCCAGCTTATAAAGGTCAGGCTTTGTTGGAAACAGTGTGCTCTTATCTATGGTGAGATAGCAGCTCCCCCATGAGGCCCCAGTCAGAACTGAGAGAAACAAACAACAGAGAAGCAGAGTTTTTGGTGGTCTCAGCTATCATCACTCTGAGTGTGTCCCTTGAAGCTGGGGGTAGCGGTGAATACAGGGAGGTCAAGGGGCAGAAGGGTGAGGGGATGATTTAATGCTTCTTTGGAAATAGCCCTTTCTCTTTTTTGTTTCCCTATATGCAAATTCTCTAGTGGAAAAGAAAACTGGCTTCTGGTGAAATGTATCAACTACAGACTCGAACATTTTGAAAACTTTGGCGATCCATTGAGTTTAGCAATGATTTCTAAAGGGAGTTAGAGAGGGAGAGAAGAGGCGAGGGGGAGGCATGGGGAGAGGAGAGAAGAGAGGGCAAGAGAGAGAAGAGGAAGAAGAGGGAGGAGAGAGATTCAGAGCCAGGGGCAAAAGAGGAAAGTGAGGGGGGCTGCGAAAAAGTAGGAGTCAGGAGACAGAGGGAGGAGAGAGGAGAGAGGAGGAGAGAGGAGAACAAAATAAAGAAAGAGATGAGAGAAGGCAAGAGTACAAGGGGGGAGGGCAGGGAAAGCCAGAGGCTGAACCTCACAGGGTCAGCACCTCAGTAGTGCTCACGTGGGCACTTCATTTTCTCCAAGTCAATCATCCTCTTGAGAATCTGATTCCAGTTGTGTGCAAGAAATCCCTCTCTGCTCTGTGACTGTCCTGCATGGCACACGAGGCACCAGGGAGCTGGGAAACGTAAGTTTCCGGTGATTTTTTTCAGCCTGGAATGAGAGTGAAGGGAGTGGCCGAGCTGCTGGGCTGCTGTCTCCAGGCTGGGATAAGGGCTGGCGAAGTCATCACCTCCCCTCCAGTCCCCAGCACACCCTGGGAGCTGCTGCACGGTTGTCGGCAAGACACAGAGCCTGTCTCCTGGGCCAGGGCTGGCTGCAGACTCGGCCAAATTCCTTCTCTTTAGCTGCTCTCTTTTTCCAGCTGCATTCAGGCCCAACCCTTCTGTCATGACAACACAGCACCACCTGGGAGGCACTCCAAAGTGTTTCTCTGCTGCAGTCTTGCTGAAGGAAACCTTGGGGGCAAACAGGACTTCATGCCCAGGCCTCTCAGGGCAGCTTGCTTGCTCATGGACCCGCCTTTCACAACGCAGCTCTTCTTTGGATCACATGTTTTCCTCAGCAGGGAGTGATGCAAATGTCCCTGGTCCCTCCCTACCTAGTTTTGGGCATCACGTGCCTCTTAACTCAACTGTCCTTAAAGCATCTTAGAGAGTCCAAGGAGTGCTGCCACAGGTTTTACAGTGGAATAGTAGCAGAGCCCTGGCCTGGTTTTCACAGGGCCATTACACCACCCTGGTTTGCACAACAAATTCTGTTGCAGCCTTCCTCTGGCTGCACCCCTTCCCAGTGGGGGAAAAGTCCACAGAGCTAAGAGGATATGCCTACCTGCAGCCCATGCTCAGACCTTTTAGACACCTGGGACACCTTTTAGGTACCTGGGACCCAAGAATTCACTTCCCAAATGACCTCAGCGTGCTTCCAAGTTCAGCTTGTCTTCTTAGGGCCAGTTACACTCATGTGGGCTTCTCAGCAGTAAAGGATCCACCTGTAATGCAGGAACCGTAGGAGACACGGGCTCGATCCCTGGGTCAGGAAGATCTCCTGGATGAAGAAATGGCAACCCACTCCGGTATCCTTGCCTGGAAAATCCCACAGACAGAGGAGCCTGGTGGGCTACAGTCCGTGGGGTTGCAAAGAGTCAGACACAACTGAAGCGACTTAGCAGGCACACAAGAACTGTATAAGGACTCTGTCATGGGCTGAGTGTTTGGAGTACTGTCTTATGGCAGCTCTAACAAACTAATACAGGCTCTTAAAGGAAGACATTCAAAATCTCGCACATGGAGAAAACCTCTCATCCAGACACAGCATCATTTCCTTCCTTTACATTATCTGAAATTTCCAGTCATGCCATTTGCTCTGTATCTAGCTCCTTTCTCTTGGCTTTACCACTACCATCATCCTGTGTGTTTGGGACAGGCATCAGTACACCTTTGAAAGAAAGTGAAAATGTTAGTCATTCAGCCATGTCCGACTCTTTGCGAATCCATGGACTGAAGCTCACTAGGTTCCCCTGTCCATGGGGATTCTCCAGGCAAGAGTACTGGAGTGGGTTGCCATGCCCTCCTCCAGGAGATCTTCCCGACCCAGGGATCAAACCTGGGTCTCCCTCATTGCAGGCGGATTCCTTACCGTCTGAGCCACCAGGACGTATACCTTTAAGCCTCCAATTACCTCCTTGAAAAGACTCCAGTGGTGGCAACTAGTTGGCTGTAAGGTTGATCAACTTCTAGATTCTGTCCTATTGACCTAATCTAAAATGCTTTCCAGAAGGAAGACTTGAAGCTCTTCAGATCAGGAAGCCATTTATCACTGGGAATCTTTTTGTAATTTAGGTCAAGAGGAACCCTACTGTCAGCTTTATATTATCCTTCCCTCTCTTCTGGCACAGTTTTAAAATTTTAAAACACATTACTCATCACCAGAACCAAGCTGTTGACCTGAATGAATGTATCTGTGTCTGGGTTTTCAGGGACAGAATATCCAAGAGAATTCAGAATTTGCTTCACCTCTTCATTGTTCTCTAGCTTGAAGGCAGATTTAGTGTCACGGGTTCAAATTTCACGTGCAATTCTCCCTGCATTGTATGACAGTACAATACCTCATTAATGCTGTAACCATCACCACTTGTCCCTTACTAGTTTCTCTGTCAGATGATCCTCTTTTCTCACACAATCATGCATGCATACACACCCTAAACAAGTGTGTTTGGAAATAGAAGTGGAGAAGACAGGCGGTCAAGTGCCACTCACATAGACTGTGACATGAATGGGGCTCCCTGGACTTGTTCAGCGTCCAACCTGCAACTCCTATGAGGTGGCCCTGGAGAGAACAGAGCAGCAGGGAGAGGAAAAAGGATACAGGAGCTAAAGTTCAGGAGTTCTGATCTGCTGACAGCCTGACAACCTGGGGCCAATCAGCCAACACTAATGTTAATTACATTTTATCACATGCTTAAAATTTAATAACCAGTGGCAAAAAGATAATATTAGTTTGAAAAACCATCTTTACTGTGAACCTGTAGCTTTCAACTAAGTGTGTGTGTGTGTATGTGTGTGTGTATGTGTGTGTGTGTGTGTGTATAATCTCATATTTGGCAGACTTCTCCATGTTAGACAATTATCTAGTCAATTTAACCAATGGAAAAAAATTCAAACATGATGATTTAAATCTAAAAACACATTAGTTAGGATCATCACTAATTAATTCATGAATAAATAATGCAGTAAAAAGACTAGCTTTGAAGACAAACAGACTAGGATTAAAATCTTAGATCTTCTACGCAATATCTATGTGGCCTTGGGCAAGTCACTTACCACAAGCATCAGTTTACTCATCTGTAAAATGGTAACTATGATTTCAGCTTTGTCCAGTTAGTATGGCCATAGTCTGTAGAGTGCATGCTGTTTATAGGCACTCAATAAACAATACTTATCCCATGTGACTGCATGCTGGAGCAAGTGTCACGAAGTCTCAGATCACTAAAGAGGAAAAGATGAAGTTAGCAGTTCAATCATTATAGGGTCTGGACTTATCCAAGCAGCTCTGAAGATCCAGGAGGAAGACAATGGAAGTGCCAAGAAGATCACTGGGCTGGTACAGCCCCATCACACTGACTCCCTATCTGAGACACAGATCATATCACAAGATTCCTGATTTTCCATAAGGCCTTCTATATTTTATCCAGGGGCCAGGATGTTGGCTTTCGAAAAAGACTATATCTAGCTAGGGCTAGATGGAGACTCTGCCAGATTTGGTGGAGGGATGGTCTCTACAGTATAGCCCTTCTCACCACCTTCCCTGTCAAGGGTGCACTTTATTTTTTCTGCTATACCAGCCTCATACTGTTCTTATCATTAGACACTTGGCAGTCAGCAGACAACAGGCTTTTCTGGAAGGTCAGTTTGCACTGGTAAAAACTATCCACTGAAATTGACAAAGCAGGCTCCTGAAACAATAAATCTCTCTGGGACCTCCAGAGAACAGCAAGTTTTCTGCTCTACTGGAATAAAATACATAAATTCCTGCCAATAACTCTTTCTTTATAAACAAAGAAACAAAAAAATCTCTAATCAGTCTAGTGCTTATGGGTATGGATGGAGAGGTAGACTCTTAACTTGTTAGTAGAAAGCAAATGAAGTTCAGTAGTTCATTTTCATTCCATCAGAATGATTGAATGATTTCATTCAATCATTTTCTCTCCCTCCCTCCCTCTACTCCTTCCCCACCTGCTCCCGTTCTCCCCTCCTTCCTCCCCAACACAGACATTCTTACAAAAGAAAGACTACTTAGATTATTTTCAATAATGTGTTTGCATATGACATGGTTGTCAAAGTCTTAACTTTGTTCTCTAATATCAAAAGCTTTAGTGCAAACAGCCTAAAATATGAGATGACAACAGTAGAAACACAATTGTTCTTAAAATGGGAAACGGGATTACTTGGACATACAATAGCAGAATCTCAGAAGCTCCGCGTCACAATGGACCTTGAGAAACTATCTACTTCCACTCTTACACGATGCCTGGATTCCAACTACTTTATTGCAAGGAAGAGGTCCACTAGCTTCTGCATGAACAACCCTCCAGGGATGAGGAAATAAGTATGTTCCAGGGTAACCCTGTCTATCAGTGGTCAATTCGAATTTTCATAACGTTCTTCACAAAATTACAAAGTAACAGAGCTTCATAAATAGGAACTCTTATACAAGTAGAATGTTAAAAATAGTTATTAACATTTGAAAACAATCGATTCATGAACTTTCTCTAAATCATGATGTGACTTCTTATTACCAAAAGAAATCCCTGGTGATAACATTAGAGTTTTGAGCTACATGAAAGTATCAGTTCAATCAGTTCAGTCACTCACTCGGGTCCGAGTCTTTGCGACCCCATGGATTGCAGCATGCCAGGCCTCCTTGTCCATTACCAACACCCGGAATCTAGTCAAACTCATGTTCACTGAGTCAGTGATGCCATCCAACCATCTCATCCTCTGCCTTCCCCTTCTCCTCCCACCTTCAATCTTTCCCAGCATCAGGATCTTTTCCAATGCATCAGTTCTTCGCATCAGGTAGCCGAAGTATTGGAGTTTCAGCTTCAGCACCAGTCCTTCCAATGAATATTCAGGACTGATTTCCTTTAAGATGGACTGGTTGGATCTCCTTGCAGTCCAAGGGACTCTCAGCAGTCTTCTCCAACACCACAGTTCAAAAGCATCAATTCTTCAGTGTTCAACTTTCTTTATATTCCAACTCTCACATATATACATAAACATGACTACTGGAAAAACCATAGCTTTGACTAGATAGATATTTGTTGGCAAAGTAACGTCTCTGCTTTTTAATATGCTGTCTAGGTTGGTCATGGCATTTCTTCCAAGGAGCAAGTATCTTTTAATTTCATGGCTGCATTCACCATCTGCAGTGATTTGGGAACCCCCAAAAATAAAGTCTGTCACTGTTTCCCCATCTATTTGCCATGAAGTGATGGGACCGGATGCCATGATCTTAGTTTTCAGAATGTTGAATTTTAAGCCAACTTTTTCACTCTCCTCTTTCACTTTTATCAAGAGGCTCTTTAGTTCTTCTTCACTCTCTGCCATAAGGGTGGTGTCATCTGCATATCTGAGGTTATTGATATTTCTCCCGGCAATCTTCATTCCAGCTTGTGCTCCATCCAGCCCAGCGTTTCTCATGATGTACTCTGCATATAAGCTAAATAAGTAGGGTGACAATATACAGCCTTGACGTACTCCCTTCCCTATTTGGAACCAGTCTGTTGTTCCATGTCCAATTCTAACTGTTGTTTCCTGACCTGCATACAGATTTCTCAAGAGGCAGGTCAGGTCATCTGGTATTCCCATTTCTTTAAGAATTTTCCAGTTTGTTGTGATCCACACAGTCAAAGGCTTTGGCATAGTCAATAAAGCAGAAGTAGATGGTTTTCTGGAACTCACTTGCTTTTTCCATGATTCAACAGATGTTGGCAATTTGATCTCTGGTTCCTCTGCCTTTTCTAAATCCAGGTTGAACATCTGGAAGTTCACAGTTCATGTATTGTTGAAGCCTGTCTTGGTGAATTTTGAGCATTACTTTACTAGCGTGTGAGATGAGTGCAATTGTGTGGTAGTTTGAGCCTTCTTTGGCATTGCCTTTCTTTGGGATTGGAATGAAAACTGACCTTTTCCAGTCCTGTGGCCACTGCTGAGTTTTCCAAATTTACTGGCATATTGAGTGCAGCACTTTCACAGCATCATCTTTTAGGATTTGAAATAGCTCAACTGGAATTCCATCATGTCCACTAGCTTTGTTCATAGTAATGCTTCCTAGGGCCCACTTGACTTTGCATTCCAGGAAATGAACATACACATGATGGTATAACAGAAAAGGTCAAATGGGTACAGGGAAAGACCCTAGGATTAAATGGGATGGCATCTTTGGACTCACTGCAGAGGAAGATATGCTGTTGACAACAACTTTATCATTTGCTGCCTTGCTTCAACCCCTTCTACATCTTCTGGAAAGTTTGCTACCACTTATCCCCTGCCATTCATCCAACACATATTTATTGAATGTCTACATATGGCTTCCCAGGTGGCACTAGTGGTAAAGAACTCGCCTGCCAATGCAGGAGACAAAGAGACCTGGGTTCAATCCCTGGGTCAGGAAGATCCTCTGGAGAAGGGAATGGCATCCCACTCCAGTATTCTTGCCTGGAGAATCCCATGAATAGAGATGCCTGGCAGGCTACAGTCCATGGGGTTGCAAAGAGTTAGACATGACTGAATTGACTTAGCACACACACACACGTATGTGCCAAACACTGTTGGAGTAACTGATGATGATGAAAGAGACTTTCTAGTGGCATTTTTACCTTCTCCTTCTTTACTTGTTGACCTCACATCTCTATCGAGCTTCCACTCGACCCTCTATTTTCTTCTCATCTAAAATGTCCCAGTAGAGTTTGGGATGGACATGTACACACTGTACAAGGACCTACTGTACAGCACAGGGAACTCTGCTCAATGTTATGTGACAGCTTGGATGGGAGGAGGGTTTGGGGGAGAATGGATGCATGTATATGCATGATTGAGTCCCTTTGCTGTCTACCTGAAACTATCACAGCATTGTTAATCAGCTACATCCCAATACAAAATAAAAACTTAAATAAATAAATAATTTAAAATAAATAAACAAATTGTCCCAAGACAGTTGTTCACACTTACCACCTCCACTTCATCACTTTCCGTTCACTCCCCTACCCACTGCTGTCTGCTCACATGCCTGCCCTTCCACTTACATTGCCCTCCCTCTGGTCCCCATGATGTCATAATTTTTCAACCCAACAGACTCATCTCTCACCTGCATTTGATGCTATTCATGCCTCCCCAACTTTTTAAAACCCTCAACTCCCTTGCCTCCATGACACTTGTCTCTCCTGGCTCTGTTTTCCCCTCCTTTCCACTGCCTACTCGTCAAATGTTGACAACTCCCTGGGTTTAACTCTCAGCCAAGTACTTTTCTCACTTTACATATATTTCCAGGGTGATTCGATTCTCTCTTTGGAGTTTAGCTACTAAGTCAGACCTTTCCTAGCTTTAAACCCATACACCCAACTCTCCACCCGAACCTCTCCACCTGGATGTCTCACAAGTATTTCTATCATAAATATGTAAAATCTTCCTCCTGAAAAGTCCCCTTCTCTCTGTTCTCTCCATATCCACGAATAGCACCACTATCCGTTTAGTCACCCAAGCTAGAGGCTTAGACTTTGTCCTGAAATTGCCCATTCTCTCAACCTCCACATCTAATCAATCAAGTACTACTGATTTTACCTTTTCAATGTTTCTAGAATCTGCACACAGTTCTCCTTCCTGGCACCACTGCTTATTTCCTGCATATACTGTTCTAACTGCCCTCTTGCTAGTGTCAAGGTCCTCTATCCAAAGACCACCAGCTGCATGCCTGTATTTGAACAAGTTGGGTTCATTACTCATTGCAGTGAGAGAGAACATATACCAAAGGGAAAACAGATTATCTCAATAAGAGAGTGTTAAAAGAACTTATTATAGCAGGTAATAGTCTAGTTGGTCTAAGGAAGTAGGACTTCACTCTGGATTGAATGTCCTCAGAAAATAAATAGGGACAATTTTATGATTGGGCGTTGCAGTTAATCTTATGTATGTGGAGGCCAGACTAGAGCACAAATAACGATGGAATTGGTAAAGAAGTATCAGTCATTCACATTAGCTGGAAAGAAGAGGGTGCTTTGTAGTCTGTGTGTGGCATAGCAACCTTGTTTCTGTCTGTGCCTAGAGAAAATTAGTCAAGATTATGAAGTGGCCTTGTTTTGTTTCACTTTATCATCATCTCGGAGTACTTTTGCTTGCTTTGGTGTTCTGTGAGATTGTATATGTCCAACAGAAGAGCATGACCTTGCTTTGAGTGCCAGCCCAGCTTCCACATATCAATGGTTGCTCTTTATTTTTTCTTTCTCATTAGTATCCCTAGTTTAATTCCAGTCTTTTTCTGATTCAACTCCCACACTTCAGCCAAGAGAACCCCACCTAAATGCAAATCTGATTGCAGCACACATAGGCTCCTTCATGAAGTCTCTTCCTAAACCCCTGCCAGATGCAACTCCTGACTCCTTAGAGGGAGCATGTTGTCACTGCCATCATGAAGGTGCACATACCCTGTCGTCTTCCACTGCAGTTACTTACGCTGGACTCTGTGCATCCACCCCTACCACATTCTCAGTTTTCAATATGATGAAAGATGTTGATCAGTTACCGTCTCAGACTCATACCAACTGGACTGAGATCAAGAGAACATGAGCTATAGTCATTCTGCTTATAAATCACCATAGACTTTAAAGATTGATATGTTTGGATCAAAGACCAGTAGAGGGTGTTAAATCATCATCAAATGCATTTTTACTTATTAAGTGCACATTTCAAATGATACTAAGATAAGAATTCATCAAATTGAGCTAAGCAGACTCATCCTTATCCTCAAGAAATTTACCACATGATATTTAGGAAGTCAAGAAATACCTGGAGTAACAGGCAAATTTGGCCTTGGAGTACAGAATGAAGCAGGGCAAAGGCTAATAGAGTTTTGTCAAGAGAAAGCACTGGTCATAGAAAACACCCTCTTCCAACAACACAAGAGAAGACTCCACACATGGACATCACCAGATTGTCAATGCCGAAATCAGACTTATTATATTCTTTGCAGCCAAAGATGGAGAAGCTCTATACGGTCAGCAAAAACAACACTGGGTGCTGACTGTGGCTAAGACCATGAACTCCATATTGCCAAATTCAGACTTAAACTGAAGAAAGTAGGGAAAACCACTAGACCATTCAGGTATGACCTAACCCTTATGATTATATAGTGGAAGTGACAAATAGATTCAAGGGATTAGATCTGATAGACAGAGTGCTTGAAGAACTATGGACAGAAGTTCGTGACATTATACAGGAGGCAGGGATCAAGACCATCCCCAAGAAAAAGAAATGCAAAAGGCAAAATGGCTGTCTGAGGAGGCCTACAAATAGCTATTAGTAGAAGAGAAGCGAAAGGCAAAGGAGAAAAGGAGAGATATACCCATTTGAATGCAGAGTTCCAAAGAATAGCAAGGAGTGATAAGAAAGCCTTCCTCAGCAATCAATGTAAAGAAATAGAGGAAAACAATCGCATAGGAAAGTCTAGAGATCTCTTCAATAAAATTAGAGATACCAAGGGAATATTTCATGCAAGGATGGGCACAATAAAGGACAGAAATGATATGGACCTAACAGAAGCAGAAGATAATAAGAAGAGGTGGCAAGAATACACAGAAGAACTACACAAAAAAGATCTTCATGACGCGGATAACCACGATGTTGTGATCACTCACCTAGAGCCAGACATCCTGGGATGCAAAGTGGGCCTTAGGAAGCATCACTATGAATAAAGCTAGTGGAGGTGATGGAATTCCAGTTGAGCTATTTCAAATCCTAAAAGATGATGCTGTGAAAGTGCTGCACTCAATATGCCAGCAAATTTGGAAAACTTAGCAGTAGCCACAGAACTGGAAAAGGTCAGTTTTCATTCCAATCCCAAAGAAAGGCAATGCCAGAGAATGCTCAAACTACTACACAATTGCACTCATCTCACACGTCAGTAAAGTAATGCTCAAAATTCACCAAGACAGGCTTCAACAATACATGAACTGTGAACTTCCAGATGTTCAACCTGGATTTAGAAAGGGCAGAGGAACCAGAGATCAAATTGCCAACATCCGTTGGATCATGGAAAAAGCAAGTGAGTTCCAGAAAACCATCTACTTCTGCTTTATTGACTATGCCAAAGCCTTTGACTGTGTGGATCACAACAAACTGGAAAATTCTTAAAGAAATGGGAATACCAGATGACGTGACCTGCCTCTTGAGAAATCTGTATGCAGGTCAGGAAACAACAGTTAGAATTGGACATGGAACAACAGACTGGTTCCAAATAGGGAAGGGAGTACGTCAAGGCTGTATATTGTCACCCTACTTATTTAGCTTATATGCAGAGTACATCATGAGAAACGCTGGGCTGGATGGAGCACAAGCTGGAATGAAGATTGCCGGGAGAAATATCAATAACCTCAGATATGCAGATGACACCACCCTTATGGCAGAGAGTGAAGAAGAACTAAAGAGCTTCTTGATGAAAGTGAAAGAGAAGAGTGAAAAAGTTGGCTTAAAATTCAACATTCCGAAAACTAAGATCATGGCATCCGGTCCCATCACTTCATGGCAAATAGATGGGGAAACAGTGGAAACAGTGACAGACTTTATTTTTGGGGGTTCCCAAATCACTGCAGATGGTGAATGCAGCCATGAAATTAAAAGATACTTGCTCCTTGGAAGAAATGCCATGACCAACCTAGACAGCATATTAAAAAGCAGAGACGTTACTTTGCCAACAAATATCTATCTAGTCAAAGCTATGGTTTTTCCAGTAGTCATGTTTATGTATATATGTGAGAGCTGGACTATAAAGAAAGTTGAACACTGAAGAATTGATGCTTTTGAACTGTGGTGTTGGAGAAGACTGCTGAGAGTCCCTTGGACTGCAAGGAGATCCAACCAGTCCATCTTAAAGGAAATCAGTCCTGAATATTCATTGGAAGGACTGATGCTGAAGCTGAAACTCCAATACTTCTGCTACCTGATGCGAAGAACTGATGCATTGGAAAAGATCCTGATGCTGGGAAAGATTGATGGCGGGAGGAGAAGGGGACGGCAGAGGATGAGATGGTTGTATGGCATCACTGACTCAGTGAACATGAGTTTGACTAGACTCCGGGTGTTGGTGATGGACAGGGAGGCCTGGCGTGCTGCAATCCATGGGGTTGCAAAGACTCAGACACAACTGTGCGACTGAACTGAACTGAGGCCAAGCTACACACATTGAGTGGGCATTAAGCAAGTGAAATACTAAAATTAAATATTTAGATTATGTTCATGAGTAAATAATAGTGACAAAGAAAGCAAGAAGTATAAGGCTTTTATATTGGAGGACAAGTTATTACCAACTGATATCTTTAATCGTTTTCAAGAGTGATGAGAGCTTTATGAGCACTGAGCAGACAGACCAATGGTTGAGTCAACAGACTGTTGGTCAGGTGTTTGAGAGGGCAGTAGTGGACATGTGAGCAGGTGATCATGGCTCAGGAATGTAGGCAAACAAGCAGGGGAACTACTTTGGGGAGCTTCCCTGTGAAGGGCACAGAATCCTTTCAGCCGCTTCCTGCTTAGGCTCAGATCTGTGGCTTAGAACTCAACGTCTACTGAGGGGACAACTGAGATACCTGAGTCAGGCTGGCCTCCTACAGTGCAAGCGTGGCAGTAGGGTCAAGGAGTGTGTGGCTCCATTCTCCCCAAACTGAGGAAGAATCAGTTTTTCATGGCACCCTCTGCAGAGGTCCAACCACAGCAGTTTGGAGAAGAGGTTGGCCCTGATGCTGCCCTGTAATGGTGCATGGCTTAAAAGGGCCTCAACTTGGAGAAATTCTAGAATGGGCTCAGAGCTCATCTAACTGTGAACACTGATTAAGTTCAGTACCTGCTACTGCTACTGCTGCTAAGTCACTTCAGTCGTGTCCGACTCTGTGCGACCCCATAGACAGCAGCCCACCAGGCTCCGCCGTCCCTGGGATTCTCCAGGCAAGAATACTGGAGCAGGTTGCCATTTCCTTCTCCAGTGCATGAAAGGGAAAAGTGAAAGTGAAGTCGCTCAGTCGTGTCCGACTCTTAGTGACCCCATGGACTGCAGCCTACCAGGCTCCTCCATCCATGGGATTTTCCAGGCAAGAGTACTGGAGTGGGGTGCCATTGCCTTCTCCTACTGATCCCCTATTCAATTGTAAAGAAAATGTAGTGATAAGAAAGGCAAAGTTCTGTTGCTCAAAGAGCTTGCAATCTACTAGAAGGAATAAGAAAAGGGACTTTCCCTGGTGGTCCAGTGGTTAAGAATCTGCCTGCCAATGCAGGAGACACGGATTTGATCCCTGGTCTGGGAAGATCTCACATGCTGAGGAGCAACAAAGCCCATGTGTAAGGGGTGGGTGGGGAATAAGAAAGAGTCACTGAATTAGACTGAGGAAGAATGTTAATAAAAGTCACAGGAGAACAAGAGACTAGTGTCACAGATACTGAGGGAGGAAAGAATTTCAAGAATTGTGAGATGATCAGTAGGATAGTGTCAAAAGCTACATAAGGGTTCACAGGAATAGAGACTGAAGATAGACCATTAGATTTGGCAATCACAGGGTCCATGATAATCTCAGCGAGTGCTTCACTGCAGTGAATTGACAAATGAATAGAAAGTGGATACAGTGAATAAAAACACCTCTTTGAAGAAGACTAACTTAAAAGAGAGAAAGGATTGAATGAGTTCTTTTTTTAATGCTCCTAGTTGTAAGAATAGAAGCGAGATAATTTCTGGGGAAAGACTCCAAGGTGGCAGGAAAACACGGAGTTCAAATGATATTTGCATATCGTAGAGAGAAGCACATACAGAAATCAGAAGAAGGTAAGGGGACAAGTCAGTCTAAACAACCAAGCAAGAGTAGGTGAGGAAGCTCATTCCTAACTAGTTCTGTCATCTCTTGTCTCTAGTTCTGTCATCTCTTGTCTCTAGATGTATAAAAGGGATCAGCATGGCTCTGGGCTCCACAGTCCTGGATTCTAGTCCCAGTTTAGTCAAGAGTTACCGCCATGACCTTGAGTATAGTATTTACTCTCTAGGTCTCCAGTTTTTCACCAGTAAAACTGAATAGACAATTATTTCTTTCCAGCAATCTTTCCATAATAATAATGCATGTAAAGAGCATTGCAAAGGGGCCTGCTCATAGTTGTTGTTATATGATCACTAATATGATTATCATTATTTACAGAGGGTGATAAGAAAATTATTATTATTTTCTAATACATAAAATGGAGAGAATAATATGTATTGCCCAAGTTTGCTGGGATAATTTCTTTAAAGATGGTTTGTTTGAATCCTGTGTCAGTCTTCTCCTCTGCAAGAAGCACCTTCTTCTAAGACAAATCTGAGAAAGGGATATCTCACAGCTGCTCCTGACTCTCCCACCTTGCAGCTGCTCCTCCTTGCTATTCTCAGCTCGGCTATGAGCCACCTCTTTCTTAGATGCTGGTCGTCTCCAGACAGACTTGAGCACAGTCACCCATTAAAAAGCACACTGCTCTCCACACATGGACATCAGTCACAGGGCAAATATGGGGCAATTCACACTTCCTTGTGCAGCTCTCTCCCTTCCCTCCTCACACCTCCACCACTGAAGGTGGTGGCATGGTGAGTCTCTACTGAGGAGTTGAGAGTAAGGGGAATGCAACACAGAAGGGAAAAGATTTAGAACTGTCCTCTTCCTATATCTGTTCCCACAGCCCAGGAGAAAAAGCACCCTCAAAACTCTTCACAGAGTTACCACTGTGGATATTCTCAGATCTCAGGCCATCCTCCTGGCCTCTCAGCACAACAGCTTAAGTAGCTGTTGTCCTCTAAACTAGCTCCCCTTCCAAGATCTTCCTGCCAAGGAAAGGGCAGAACGAGGGGTCATTCTGCCCACCCAGAGGGCAATCAAACACCAAATAGACACCACTCCCTTCCTCCTGAAAAACAACCCCACATACTATGATCAAGTTACAGTGAATTATTTGAAGTTGGTCTATATGTGTGTGTGCATGTGTGCGTTCTAAGTTGCTCAGTCGTGTCCAACTCTTTGCGACCCCATGGATTGTGGACCACCGGGCTCCTCTGTCCATGGGGCTCTCCAGACAAGAATACTGGAGTGGGTTGCCATGCCCTCCTTCAGGGAATCTTCCCTACCAAGAGATTGGACCCATGTCTCTTATGTCTCCTGCATTGGCAGGGGGTTCTTTACACTAGTGCCACCTGGAAAGTACACACACACACACACACACACACACACACACATTGAGAGAGGGCATCAGAGGGCAGACACACTGAAACTAGAATTACAGAAAACTAGCTAATCTGATCACATGGACCACAGCCTTGTCTATCTCAATGAAACTAAGCCATGCCCTGTGGGGCCACCCAAGACGGATGGGTCATGGTGGAGAGGTCTGACAGAATGTGGTCCACTGGAGAAGGGCATGGCAAACCACTTCAGTATTCTTGCCTTGAGAACCCCATGAACAGTATAAAAAGGCAAAAAGATAGGACACTGAAAGATGAACTCCCCAGGTCAGTAGGTGCCCAATATACTAATGGAGATCAGTGGAGAAATAACTCCAGAAAGAATGATGGGATGGAGCCAAAGCAAAAACGATACCCAACTGTGGATGTGACTGGTGATAGACGCAAAGTCCGATGCTGTAAAGAGCAATATTGCATAGGAACCTGGAATGGAAGGTCCATGAATCAAGGCAAATTGGAAGTGGTCAAACAGGAGATGGCAAGAGTGAACGTCGACATTCTAGGAATCAGCAAACTAAGATGGACTGGAATGGGTGAATTTAACTCAGATGACCATTATATCTACTACTGTGGGCAAGAATCCCTTAGAAGAAATGGAGTAGCCATCATGGTCAACAAAAGAGTCCAAAATGCAGTACTTGGATGCAATCTCAAAAACGATAGAATGATCTCTGTTCGTTTCCAAGGCAAACCATTCAATATCACGGTAATCCAAGTCTATGCCCCGACCAGTAATGCCGAAGAAGCTAAAGTTGAACGATTCTATGAAGACCTACAAGACCTTCTAGAACTAACACCCAAAAAAGATGTCCTTTTCATTATAGGGGACTGGAATGTAAAAGTAGGAAGTCAAGAAACACTTGGCATAACAGGCAAGTTTGACCTTGGAGTACAGAATGAAGCAGGGCAAAGGCTAATAGAGTTTTGCCACGAGAACGCACTGGTAATAGCAAACACCCTATTCCAACAACACAAGAGAAGACTCTACACGTGGACATCACCAGATGGTCAACACCAAAATCAGATTGATTATATTCTTTGCAGCCAAAGATGGAGAAGCTCTATACAGTCAGCAAAAACAAGACCAGGAGCAGACTGTGGCTCGGATCATGAACTGCTTATTGCCAAATTCAGACTTAAATTGAAGAAAGTAAGGAAAACCACTAGACCATTCAGGTACGACCTAGATCAAATCCCTTATGAGTATACAGTGGAAGTGACAAATAGATTCAAGGGACTAGACCTGAGAGACAGAGTGCCTGATGAACTATGGACAGAGGTTCGTGACATTGTACAGGAGACAGGGATCAAGAAAATCCCCGTGGAAAAGAAATGCAAAAAAGCAAAATGGCTGTCTGAGGAGGCCTTACAGATAGCTGGGAAGAGAAGAGAAGTGAAAAGCAAAGGAGAAAAGGAAAGATATTCCCATCTGAATGCAGAGTTCCAAAGAATAGCAAGGAGAGATAAGAAAGCCTTCCTCAGCGATCAGTGCAAAGAAATAGAGGAAGACAACAGATTGGGAAAGACTAGAGAACTCTTCAAGAAAATTAGAGATACCAAAGGAATATTTCATGCAAAGATAGGCTCGATAAAGGACAGAAATGGTATGGACCTAACAGAAGCAGAAGATATTAAGAAGAGGTGGCAAGAATACACAGAAGAACTGTGCAAAAAAGATCTTCATGACCCAGATAATCACGATGGTGTGATCACTCACCTAGAGCCGGACATCCTGGAATGTGAAGTCAAGTGGGCCTTAAAAAGCATCACTACGAACAAAGCTAGTGGAGGTGATGGAATTCCAGTTGAGCTATTTCAAATCCTCAAAGGTGATGCTGTGAAAGTGCTGCACTCGATATGCCAGCAAATTTGGAAAACTCAGCAGTGGCCACAGGACTGGAAGAGGTCAGTCTTCGTTCTAATCCCAAAGAAAGGCAATGCCAAAGAATGCTCAAACTACTGCACAATTGCACTCATCTCACACACACACACACACACACACACATATATATATATATGTATGTGTGTATATGTATACACACATACATATCTTCTATCTAATTTCTTGCATTTAACCCCATCTTTATATCTGTGGTTTTCTTTTTCTTTTTGGCTGTTTCATGAAGCATGCAGGATTTTAGTTTCCTGACCAGGTATTGAACCCATACTCCCTACAGTAGAAACACGGCATCTTAACCACTGGATCACCAGGGAAGTACTTCGATATGTGTGTTTATATCTTTCTCCTTGTCTCCCCAGCCCCACCCCATACTATGTTTCAACCATGAATTATTTCACAGGCTTCAATGTACTACGCTACTCTTGCCTCTGAGCCTTCTTCAATGCTATTCTTTCATGTAAAATCTGGACTAGAAATGATTCAAGAGCAAATAAGAGGAAAGGCTGTCAGGAAACAGACACTGTCAGACTTTGCTATTGGGGTAATATAGGACAGCCACTGTATAGGGCTCTCCTACCAAATTTCAGCTGATTCTGATGTTGTTTATCAGTTATATCCCCCATGTACAAAATTATGCACATATATTATATATATATATTCATGCATTATATGAAGCTTCCGAGGTGGCTCAGTGGTAAAGAAACTGCTTGCAATTCAGGAGACCCAGGTTCAATCCCTAGGTCAGGAAGATCCTCTGGAGAAGGGAATGGCAATCCACTCCAGTATTCTTGCCTGGGAAATCCTATGGAGACAGCAGCCTGGCGGGCTACAGTCCATGGGGTCTCAAAGAGTTGGACACAACTGAGTGACTTTCACTACACTTCACTTCATGTATTATATACAGTATATAATCTAGATCTAGTCTAAGTAAAAAGAAAAACTCCCTAACTTAAATTTGATCAATCTCAACAGGGAAAGGCAGTTTGAGACCCAGGACTAGGGAAAAAAAAAACAAAACAGCAATTCCAGAGCTGTTATCCACCAACAATGGCTCCACAAACAAACTGCACAAGCTTTTTCCTGTACATAGGTATCACATTCCTATTTGTCACCAAGCTGTTTTCTCCAAGATGAAAGGATGTAAGTAAGGATTTAGGGTCCTCCTGACCAAATACACTCCTCCAATTACATACGTAAAGGAGCTCTTGCAGCACCAGGCATGTAGTAGTAGACATTAATTAAATAGTAGCTAGTATTACATCATTGTCTTGACCGAATCACCCATACATTAAGAAACTGGAGCTTCAACCTTTCCAATAGCCTCATACTTTTTGAAGCCTAATATTCTTTACAAAAACATGTTTCACCAACTTTGCCATAATGGGTTGAAAAATATCAGAAATATCAGAAAAATAGCAGCAAGCTAACTGATGGGCTTAGAACTCAAAAGACATAACCTTAGTTTCCAATTTCCCATTTGTAGTGTGGAGCGCTTATTCAGACAACTTATGTTATTATTGTGCTCTGAAGTTTAGTTTAGATTTTCAGAGAAACCAGTGAACTTCCATCAATTTCACATTCACGAAAGAGTGAGAGAAGAACTATAGTTTATTGAGTGATTGCTTCTTGCTGGGTACTTCTATTAGTGTTCCCTCATTTAATCATTTAATCCTCACAATGACCATGTAATAGAAGGATCATGTCAATTCCAGGGCTGAGGAAATAATCTATTCAAGGTCACACTCTTTGCAATTGATGGCCTTTACAACCAACCCTAAGTTACTGCAGGTATTGGAAAATTTTCTAAAATTCTCATGCTGCATTAATTCAAAGAAGTCTGTTCCCAATTAACTCAAGTGAGTTATTTGTTCTATAGTTCAAAAGCAATTGAATTTGCATATGATCACTTAAAGCACCTAAAGAAAAGTATTATTCTACTTTTTCTTAAAAGATTTATATATACACACCTGCCTCTCAGGTTTTTCTCCTCATAAGAAAGATGTGCTCAGTTCTCTCTCACCTTTACAAAGTAGACTGTTCATATTAATTGACAATTGACCTTCTTCACATTATGTGCCTGGTATGAATCTCAGTCCAAAATGTCAAATATGTAAAAATATTACTTTCTTAGTCTACAATGTAAATTAATGTCTATTTTGAGCTCCATTTCACTGGATGGCAAAAACATAATCTCAGTCAGTTCGAGGTCTCCCTATTTCCCCAGGGTTGTGTCTACATTCCAAAGACCTTCTAAAATGCCAAGGCAAAAGAGGGGTGTGTCATCTGGCCTGGAGCAAGCACACATTCCTTGATGGGGTCTTTTGTTTCTTTAAGATCTCAAGCCTTTCTGCAGCTTCTGTACTGGACAGACAAGAAACTCAGTGAGACTGTATATGGAGCCATCTGTGCAGACACCTCTCACAGTCATTCCCTTGTTGCCTCTTGGGAGTTGTGCCTGAAAATAAAAAAGAGGGTGCAGGGTCCCTCTCTCCAGAGCCCACCAATATTTTTGCCCTAATCAAATTCCTTCTATTATTTCTTCCCTCCAACCTGGAAGAATCTCTTTCCAGTCCAGTGAGAGAAAGCCGCATTCCTTTCCTTCTCCTATCCTTTGCCCCCCAAAAAGGCCTTAGGCTTTTGAAGCATAAACTGAGAGAGGACTTGCATACTTTTTCTGCTTTCTGTCCTGTAATATCCTTCCTTTGATTATATTCCTCACTAATGAGCATAGAGATACCTGCATGCTTGAGAAAAGAAATGAGAAAGAGGTAAATACCCAGATGGGAGAAAAACACAGCTTAATACCTGAAAAATAATACCCTACCATTATTATATGGCTTATTATTGACCGTACATCCTCCTTATCCTTATTAACAATTCTTTTTTGGACAGCCCTCTTCATTTAGGAGGTAGACAATGATTTGTTCCCAAAAGTCATAAAACAGGGGCTCATAATCTCATCTAAAAGATAGGACATGTACTCTAAATGATACTCAACAGAGCAAAGATTTAATCATATATTAACAACCAAACAAAACACAAGTAGAAGGCAAAAGGGGGAGGGAATAATTCCCAGAGGCCTAAGAAGTCAGGAGCATTTTTATGAAAACTACCTATTATGTGGCAAGCCTTGGAGGTCCTGTGGGTTTAGAAAACTAAGACGGATCAAGAAGGATACTAGAGACAAGGAGGTATGGAATGATAACCTGCTTCTCTCATCTCCCCCTTTCCATTCATCCTGTACATAGTTGCTGAAACAATTTTGCTAAAACAGCAATTTCATCATGACTTTCCAGTGCTCTCAAGTAACTTTTCAGCTCGGCTTGCAAAATACTGTTACATAGTAGTTAAGACTGTGGGATTGAGAAAAACAGTAGACTGAAGATATGACATGCCTCCATTTACTGTTTATCTCATAAAACAACATGAAAATGACAGGAGTTGAAAATACATATGCAGAAGGGAGGGACACAACAGAATCAACATTTTAGAAGTCAGAAAGCAAAAAAAAAAAAAAAAAACCATAGGTGGTAACCGACTAAGCAAACACAAGAAACCTGAAACTTAAACAGATTGTAGGGGAAGCCAGGAAACAAACTGAATTGTACTAAAGCGTGTCCCTAAGTCCAAATAGTTGACTGTAACAGGTACTTCCCATAAAAGAGGCAGAGGAGAGGTTAAAAACAATGAGAAGTGCTGGAAAGTCTGTTTAGGAAGCCCCTAGCCCCCTAGATCTGCCCCTTCATGGTCTGTGTTCCAGGGCTGTGTGACTGAATACCATTCCTCAAACTCATCAGAAAACCAAGGTATACTCTGTGGAGAGGGTAAAACAGATGGCGTCTGGACTGGAGGTCACTAGGCACAGATAAGGGTGGGGATGCCAAGATTAAGTAAAAGTCTCTGAGCGTTGAACATTGAGACCTACAGCCTTCTCCATCAACTGTGTTCCCAGAGCACTACCAGCCAGTTTGTACACGCTAGGCAGGATATTGGAGGATTTCTTTTTGCAGAATACATCTAACTCAACAGGAAAGATTTAAAGATATTGGGTCTAAAGATACAATCAGGGATGCCCCCAACAAAACAGTCCAGGCACACCGCTGGCAGCCACAGAGTCCCGCCCACATTTACATTGCTAGTAATCTTGGTGCCTCACTTTTAAGTATGAATGGACATCCAAAGACCATAGATAGCTGAGGAAATTAACATGAAAGAGAGACCAAGCAGACAGGAAAACAGAGAGGAAAAACCTGAAGGAAACAGACAAGATGCAGGGAGAAGGGAAAAAAAAGAAAAGAAAAATCCATGGACATCAGTATCCCCCATGTCATAATAAAGTGAACACCTAATATTGGACTCAATAATGTATAGGGAAGACAGAGAAAAGGAGAAACAGGAAGTGTGCTTGTGTGGGGAGCGCAGGCAGTAGTTTCATAGAATGAATTTAAAACCTTTTCATTTTTGTTATATGACTGGCACAATTTGCATAGCACTGTAATTATATGTCTATTGAAGGTTTGATAGAACTCAATTGTAAAATCATCTGAATCAAGTTCATTGTGAGGGTAAAATTTTTGAATATCTTTTCAGATTCTTATATTGCTATTTTTTATTCAAGTTTTCTAGTACTTCTTGAGTTAGTGATGATAACTATCCATTTTCTAGTATTTAAATGTAGGGTATAAAATTGTTCACAGAATTCCTCTTATACAGTTTTATGCATCCTCTATTCACTTTCTCATTCTTATCATTGTTTGTGTGTTTGTTCTTTTTTCTCATAATTACACTTTTCAAAGTTGTGTTTTCCTTGTTATTTCCAAAATCATATTTTACTTTCATTGATATAATTTAGTGTATCATTGACTTGTTTCAATGTTTTCTATTGTATTATGTATATCAATTCCTACTGCATTATTCCTACTTCCTCTGGGATCACTTGTTCTCTCTGTTTATAGTGGTCTTTCTCTTTCTAGTGGCATGTGGGTGTTGCTTCATTTTTATGAATGAAGGACCTAGGTTCCAAATGTAGGTATTTGATAAGGTTTTTCTGTGCAGTTGTATAGGTACGTTTTCCCAACAAGGCTGCTTTAGTGAATGAGAGGTACCTTCTGTGAGCTCATGTCTATGTAAATTGATAGGGCATGAAGCATGACTTTGGACACTTTTCTTTAAAGGTGCTAAACTTAAGTAGACCATTCTTGCTGCAATTGCCGACATATGGAAGGATGTATTTATCTCCTGAACAGAACTCTTTCCTTCTATCTTACCCTCCTGGAACTGTCATGAAGCCCAAAACTAACTCAAGTTCTGTTCTACTTATGTCTCAGAATCCAATACCCACACTAAGAGCAGTTCCTAGGTGGCTAGTTCACTTCTCAAAAGTGCAGTCTCATTACTGTTTTCCCCTCCACAGTTCAATGTGTGGCAGCCTTCAGCTTAGTAAGAGTGGAGGGGTGTTCTGGGAAGGGGTTGAGGAAAAAGAGAAATTAGTCCTATGATTCTAATGCAGTTCTATAATTTCACTGGCAGTTGACCCAGGACCCCTTCTACTCCCATTCTCTACCCCACATTTATTGACTCTGTATTTGGAGTTGCTTTGGGTTTGTTTTTCCATCAGTGCTGTGCTGTGCTGTGCTAAGTCACTTCAGTTGTGTCCAACTCTTTGCGACCCCATGGACTGTAGCCTGCCAGACTCCTCTGTCCATGGATTTCTCCAGGCAAGAGTACTGAAGTGGGTTGCCATTTCCTTCTTCAGAGGATCTTCCCAACCTAGGGATTGAACCCGTGTCTCCTATGTCTCCTGCATTGGCAGGGGGGTTCTTTACTACTAGTGCCTGGGAAGTCACATTCTGGGATGTGGTTTATTTTTTTCTTGTCTATCTGATCCTATTCACTTCCTACCTTTCAGGAATCCCTCATAATTTCTGGTCCACTGGTGGCACACTCTTTTGTTTATCAGCATTGATAGTCATTCAATAAATACTTATGGAACTTCTATGGCATATCAGTCACTGTTCTAGGTACCGGAATATAACAGTAAACAAAAACAGACACAATTCCCAGTTCTTATGAAATTCTGTCTTCTATTGGAGGGAGAGAGACAACAAATACATTATTTAAATGCCCAGTTTATCAGATGGTGATAAATGATGTAGGAACAAATTTAGCAAGGCACTGGGGAAAGAGTGCTTATTTGGATCTTGTGATGGGGCAAATCAATCAATGTGATACACCACATTAATAAATTGAAGAATAAAAACCACATTATCATCTCAATAGATAAAAAAAAGTTTTGACAAAATTCAATACCCATTTATGATTTAAAAAACCTCCAGAAAGTGGGCATAGAGGGAACCTACCTCAACATAATAAAGGCCATATATGACAAACCCACAGCAAACATCATTCCAAATGGTGAAAACTGAAAACATTTCCTTTAAGATCAGAAAGAAATTAAGGGTGTCTACTCTCACTGCTACTATTCAACATGGTCTTGGAAGTCCTAGACACAGTAATCAGAGAAGAAAAAGAAATAAAAGGAACTCAGATTGGAAAAGAAAAAGTAAAACTGTCACTGTTTGCAGATGACACTATACATAGAAAATCCTAAAGATGCCACCAGAAAACTACTAGAGCTAATGAATGAATTTATTAAAGTCACAGGATACAAAACTAATACACAGAAACCTCTTGCATTCCTATATACTAACAATGAAAGATCAGGAAGAGAAATCAATGAAACAATCCCATTTACCATTGCAACAAAAAGAATAAATTACCTAGGAATAAACCTACCTAAAGAGACAAAAGACCTGTATGAAGAAAACTACAAGACACTGATGAAAGAAATCAAAATGACATATATAGATGGAGAGATATATACCATGTTCTTAGATTGGAAGAATCAATATTGTGAAAATGATTATTCTACCCAAAGCAATCTAGATATTCAATGCAATCCCTATCAACTTACCAATGGCATTTTCCACAGAATTATAACAAAAATGTTTACAATTTGTGTGGAAACACAGAAGACGCCAAAGAGCCAAAACAATCTTGAGAAAGAAAACCAGAACTGGAGGAATCAGGCACACTGACTTCAGACTATACTACAAAGCTACAGTAATCAAGACAATATGGTACTGACACAGAAATATAGACCAACAGAACAAGATAAAAAGCCCAGAGATAAACCCACACACTTATGGGCACCTTATCTTTGACAAAGGAGGCAAGAATATACAATGGAGAAAAGACAGTCTCTTCAAAAAGTGGTGCTGGGAAAACTGGACCATTGCATGTAAAAGAATGAAATTAGAACACTCCATAACACCATACACAAAAATAAACTCAAAATGGATTAAATACTTTAATGTAAGGCCAGACACTATAAAAATCTTAGAGGAAAACATGGACAGAACATTCTTTGACATAAATCACAGCAAGATGATTTTTGACCCACCTCCTAGATAAAGAAAATAAAAACAAAATAAACTAATGGGACCTACTTAAAAGCTTTTGCACAGAAAAGGAAACCATAAACAAGACAAAAAGACAATCCTCACAACGGGAGAAAATATTTGCAAACAAAGCAACTAACAAAGGATTAATCTCCAAAATATACAAACAGCTCATTTGGGCCAGTATCAAAAAAGAAACAACCTTATCAAAAAATGGGCAGAAGACCTAAACAGACATTTCTCCAAATAATATACAGATGGTCAAGAGGCACGTGAAAAGATGCTCAACATCATTAATTATTAGATAAATACTGATCAAAACTACAATGAAGTATCACCTCACACCAGTCAGAATGGCCGTCATCAAAAAAATCTACAAATAATCAATGCAGGAAAGGGTGTGGAGAAAAGGTAAACCTGTTACACTGTTGGTGGGAATGTAAATTGATACAGCCTCTATCGAGAACAATACGGAGGTTCCTTAAAAACCTAAAAATAGAACTACCACATGACCCAGCAACCCCACTCCTGGGCATATACCCAGAGAAAACCATAATTCAAAAAGACACATGCACACCAATGTTCACTGAAGCACTATTTACAACAGCCAGGACATGGAAGCAATTTAAATGTCCATCAAAAGAGGAATGGCTAAAGAAGATGTGGTACATACATACAATGGAATATTACTCAGCCATAAAAGGAATGAAGTTGTGTCATTTGCAGAGACGTGGATGGACCTACAGACTGTCACACTGACTGTGAAGTAAGTCAGAAAAACAAATATCATATATTAACACATATATATGGAATCTAGAAAAATGGTCTAGATTATCTTATTTGCAAAGCAGAAATAGAGACACAGTCACAGACAATAAGCATATGAATACCAACGGGGGAAAGGGAGTGCATTGGGAGATTGGGATTAACATATATACAAGACTATGTTAGAATAGATAACTAACGGCAACCTACTATATAGCACAGGAAACTCTAGTCAGTACTCTGTGATGACCTAAATAATAGGAAAGAAATCCAAAAAAGAGAGGGTGTATGTATACGTATGGCTGATTCACTTTCCTATACAGAAGAAACTGACATAGTAATGTAAAGCAACTATACTGCAATAAAAATAAATGAATACAAATAAAAAGCTCAACTATAATAGAAAAGATTGACAAATTCAACAATTTCAAAATTTAAAATATCTAGCCAAAAGCAAAAAATACCATCAAGTGACTGATAAAACGATTCACAAAGTGGGAGAAGATAGTCCCAATATATATAACTAACAAAGGATTAGCATCCAGAAATACAAGAACCTTACATAAATCTATGAGGAAAAAAAAAAATAGAAAAACTGACAAAAGACATACACAGACATTTCACAGAAATAGAAAAGAGAATGACCAGTAGAAGATAACCACATTAGTAACCAGAGCAATGCAAATTAAACTCACAATGACATACCATTTCTCCTCTATCAGAATGACCAAAACTATTTACTGATGATAAGATGATTAGGTTGAACCAATGGAATTCTCATACACTCCCAATAGCAGTAAAAATTTTTACAATCACCTTAGAAAACAATTTATTGTTACCTAGTTAAATATGCATATCCTCTATGAGTCAACAATGTTACTTCTAGATATATTTGGAGGTGGTTGTTTCTGTTTAGTCACTAAGCCGTTTCTGACTCTTTGTGACCTCATGGACTATATTCTGCCACATTCCTCTGTCCATGGGATTTCCCAGGCAAGAATACTGGAGTGGGTTGCTATGCCTTCCTTCAGGGGATCTTTCTGACACAGGGATTGAACCCGTGTCTCCTGCATTGGCAGACAGCTTCTTTACCACTGAGCCACCAGGAAAGCCCATATTTGGAGGTAACAAGCTATTTAACAACCAGTGAGTCAGGGACATTAACTAATTAGAATGGATGTCAGCCTGTACCCAATATTAGTGTGAACCAACAGAGTATCAGTGTTAATACACCTAAGAGAAACTCTTGCACATAGGTACTAAAAGACATATACAGAAGTGCTTTCAGTGGCATTTTTTGTAATGTTCACCTACAGTTAAATAGATGACAATATTGTGGTATTTTTCACACCGTTAGAATACTTTGCACTTACAAAAATGAATGAACTAGTCATAGGCATCAACACGAATAATCTCAAAACATGATATTATTGGAAATAAGGTAATCTCAGAAGAATATATGTAGATAGAATGATTCCATTTACATAAAAATCAAAACCAGGAACAATTTGAGTTTCACCACTACTTTTCAGGAAATAAGACCTAGTACCTGACATCTAGACCTACATGCTCAAAACTTTAGGGAGACGTTAGGAGTTATCCAGCTTACCCACATCAATTTTTTTTGTCATAGGGGACAGCGGGTGATGGAAGCATCCTGGTTTAAGAGAATAAGTACAAGACTTGAAGTCATAAAACTTGGAGTCCAGCCTTAGCCCTCCAAGTAATAGCTTTGCAGCAATGGGGGAAGTTACTCAAACTACAAGAGGATAATGCCTGCAATGAGCAGACTCGGGTTCAGTCCTGGGTTGGGAAGATCCTCTGGAGAAGGAAGTGGCAACCCACTCCTGGAGAATCCCATGGACAGAAGAGCCTGGTGGGTTACAGTCCATAGGGTCTCAAAGAGTTAGACATGACTGAATCGACTGGGCTTCCCTGGTGGCTCAGTGAAAGAATCCACCTGCAATGCAGGAGCCTCAGGAGACTTAGGTACAATCCCTGAGTTGGGAAGATCCCCTAGAGGAGGGCATGACAACCCACTCCAGTATTCTTGGCTGAAGAATCCCATGGACAGAGGAGCTGGTGGGCTGCAGCCCATAGGGTCACAAAGAGTCAGACATGACTGATGTGACTTAGCATGCCTGCACTATCCAATTACAAATATAAGACGTTACTCTAGAGGAGATAATAATGAGCATATGATTTTTAAAAGTTTATTAAATGTTTGGTAGTAACTGTTTTGACATTATAAAGATGTACATATTCACATTAAATTAAATTTTTAGCAGAATATTGCAAATCCAAAGTGCATACATGACTCATTCTGAAGGCATATACTCTTATTCAAAAAACAAATACATTTGTAAGTGATTTAAAGTGACTTAATGACATTCTGTAGTCAGAGCTCTTTTGGTCACTCACAGCAAATTCTTACTCATAGATGAGGAGACAGAGCATTGCTAAATGAGATAAGATTCAACAGGAAGATGGCAGATCAAACTGGGAAATGTGTTATCTGAAGCAGGCTAAGGGGAGAAAGTCAAGGGTTAAGGTCAAGGTCACAGCAGGAAAATGGCATTAAGCACCAAACTTCAAAAAGGAGTGGCTCTGATGGAAATGAGAGCATGAACTGTAAAGTTAGTAGCCAGGGAAGTTGGTCCTAGGACAGAAACAGGTACTTAGAAGGAGTCAGGGAACTTGATTCCAATCTAAGTCTGGGAAGAGCAAGTGTAGGCTGAAGTCAGGCAGGGCTGAACCCCTTAATACATATAACATAGTCATTTCCTGTATAGATATACTACTGCATGTAAATCTTCTGGTCACTACCTACACAGAAGTAACATTACAAAGTATGGCAGGTTTGAAGCAATGTTCCTCCTTTACCAAAGAAATGTTCTACATCCTGAGAGGATTAAGGCTTAGTTAAAAGTAATAACCGTAATAAAAACAAGCATTTCGGGGTACTTAATATGTATGCTGTAATAAGCACTTTATATGCGTTATCTTGTTTAATCCTCAAAAAATTCTAGGATCTAGGTACTATAATTAGCTCTATTTTAGGATAAAGAGACTTGCCTGTGTCATAAAGCTGGTGCGGGATCAAAGCAGGACTTGACCCTAACCTGTACATCTTCATACCCTGTGTTCTTAACCACCAAACATTGTCTCCTCATGCCTACTGAAATGGTACTTTCGGTGACCTCAATTTACTACTTAGAGTGCTCATATCATGTGCTATTTTTAAATTAGATCAAGATGGATTACCTTTTCAGATTTTAATAAAAGCAGATGTGAAAATATTAATGTTGACAGTGAGATGTTTTCCTAATTACAGTTCAGTTTAATAAGATAAGCACAGCTGAAATTTGAGCTCAACTTGTCTTTGCAGGTCCTCTTGTGGCACAACTCAACTACTACAGTTTGGATCTTTCAGATAGCTTATAATTTTGGAGATTTTCCAAAAGTGAATTGTGAAAGATAAAAGTCAGCATTTAAAGGCCTGGAAACTTGAGTCTGAGAAATGTCTTTTTGAGAAGAGTACTTTTTAATTCACTTTTTAAATGACTATGTTAATAGCCAAAAAATATTTCATTATGTATCTCTTCCAGATGACATTTATACCTGATTTTTGGTTGTAGGTACCATACCAGTAGAGCAGCACTGTCCAACATGATGGTAATGTTCTAGATTTGTGCAGTCCACTATGGTAGCCACTGGCTACATGTGGCTATTGAGGACTTGAGACACAATGCAACTGAAAAACCGAAATTTTTGTTTTATTTCACTGTTTTGATTTTAATTAAATGTAAAAATTGAAGCAGTGTAAAATATTTTTATGTTAAATTTTCATTATTTTGATAGGATCACATTTCACTTTAACCACTGAAATTTTAGCATCTGAATTGAGGTGTGCTTTAAGTGTAACATGTATACCAGATTTCAAACACTTAAAATGAAAAAAAAAAAGAATGTCAAGTGTTTTATGAATAATTATGTATTAAATATGTATTAATACATATCAAATATATCACTTTAAATAAAAGATAATATTAAAATTAATTTCCCTTGTTTCTTTGTACTTTGTTGATGTGACTAGATCATTTAAATTTATCTATCTAGCTCATGTTGTATTTCTATTGGACAGTGCTGCTCTAGAATGTTCATATGGTAATAATTTCCAGCAGACACTCTGTTTTGTAGAGATAATCCATAGCTGGGATATTATACCTGTAGTAAGGGTCAGAGTCAGGCCTAATCTTCATTACAGCCCAAGCAGATTCTCTTACAACTCCGTGTCCCAACAGGTACAGGACAGGAATGCAAACCAGCATGTGATGACATGGATTACCACCCACCCCCATTCCTGCACTCAGAGTGGGGGGCTGGGAGCAGAGCACTGTCCAGACAGAGGCTACTGGCTGGCACTTCTCCAAGCATTGGACTCAATTTATGTCCACACATGTTGGGCATTATTGTCCGTTTGTGGCTGACATGACCTTTTAATGGTATCCAAGCTAGCCCCATGTTGACTGCTCTAAGAATGCATACATATTCTATATTACTGAATAAGTTGATGTGAAAATATTCAACTGGATACAAGAATACACTTCATTACCAAAAACTCATTATTACACTTGTGAATGAAATAAAAGAGCAGTTGAATTCTTTGTATAGTTTCAATTATTGTACATTTTGAATTGTAAACAATGATTTTACATTTTGAATGAAGTTTCTCATCACTGATAACTATCAAGAATTTGATGCTGTTGAGCAGCTTCAGCTGCAAGCAACAAATTCTGGTAAATTCTCTTTTAAGTTTTATTCTATTACAAATGTTCTCTAATCATCTTTGTAATGGCTTCTTAGATATACCCACCATTTAAAAGTGGATATTTAATTTCCAAATACATGAGATCTTGTTTAAAGTATCTTCAAAATTAATATCTAATTTTCATATTAATTTCTCACTTAAATGCTTTCTTCTCTGGAATCACCCTCTGTGTTTTTTTCAGACTTAACTATATTGAGGCTTTTGTTGGCAAAGTTGAAGATCTTTCTTGGTAAATGTCACATTGCACTTGAAAATATGTGGGTTATTTTCAAATATCTTTTGATATTGATTTCTAACATAATTCTACAGTAACAAGAGAATAGACTCTGTAGGATTTCAGTACCTTTAGACCATGAAATTTTTGCACCTTGTTTTATGTCCTTGGATATGTTCCAGTGTCTCCTGGTTTATAGTCTATGGGAACTCGAATAGAATTTGTATCATACTGTTGTGTGAAAATTGTATAAATCTTATTTATATTGATTCAGTTTACAGTGCTTTTCAGGTCTACTATATCTCTCTACTTCTCCGTATATTCATTCTATTAATTTTTGAATGTTTGATATCAAAACTCCAATCAAAAATCTTAATTTATTGACTTAAAAAATAATTGTAATATATAGTGGAACTGTGTGTAACCTTGCTATATATTTTCCAAGTCTCCTGTAAATGTGTTATGATACTTTCATAATTTAAAAAAATAACATTTTTAAAAATATATGAATAATTGAGCTAGATATACTACATTAAAAATAATTTTTTAAAAAGAATTCAATTCTGATCAGAAATTATAAGGAGTCTTTCAAGTATAAAATCTTAATTTCCTCCTTCCTTTAACAAATTTGTTTAGTGAACAAGCTTATGGAGTACCTACTCTGCCCAAACTACTCTAATGCATGGACTAAATCAGTAAACAAAACAAAGAAGATACCTTGCACTCACTGTGCCAGAGGTCGGGGTAGGCACAAGGACTATTGGCCACCTCTATTTGCAAACACTCTTCTGAACATGAAATTTACTCTTGTAATATATTGTATCATCCACTCATCTTACAAACAAGAGGACTGAGCCCTATATATTGCTTGATGGTATTAATTTCTTTCACTGACCAGAGTTTAATGATTTATGTTTTAATGTTTAAAACATAAATTAGGATATTTTCTTTATTTCTCCTAGATCTCAACCCAGAGATATACTTTTCATTCCCCACACCCAGTCCCTTATGCATAAGAGAATGGGATCAGATCTCATTAGGCTAGGACTTCCCTAACCAGACTTCCCTAGTGGCTCAGATGGTAATGCGTCTGTCTGCAATGCAGGAGACCCAGGTTTGATCCCTGGGTCCGGAAGATACCCTGGAGAAGGAAATGGCAACACACTCCAGTATTCTTGCCTGCGCAGTCCCATGGACAGAGGAGCCTGGTGGGCTACAGTCCATGGGTCACAAAGAGTCGGACACAACTGAGCGACTTCACTTTCACTTTCAGTATCCCTAACCGGGATTAGGAAAAACTACCAATTTGGCTGAAATGAAACTGTCAAGGCGAAAATGCTGAACTGTAACCTATTTTTATATAAGTCTTTTATAAAATCTCAAGACCTACCTTTGAGTATTCTCACAACCCCCAAGTCATCGTGGCAAGTTCCCCATCTTTCTAGGGGGCACATTTTTCTAAAGGTTGTGTGTCCTTATCTCCCCTATTTGCCTTGAGGGCCAAATACCTCTGGGACCTAAATCTGACCTCCACAGTCCCCTCTACAGTTCTTTCTAAGAAGTCCAGAGATCTTTATGAAAATGGCCTCTTGTGCTTGTCCTGACCTTCCAAAGAATCTGCAGTGAGTTATCTTCCCCATATATAAATAGTCTCACTAGAGTACCATTGGGTAAGGCAGTATTTCCTACCTTTTTCATACAAGGGCACACACAGAAAGTGAAGTCTGCACAATGTGGTGGGGTAAAGCAGAGGGCATCTGGGGCATCTAAGAAGGACTTGGTAAAAAAAAAAAAAAAAAAAACTACAAATATGCTGTGAAAGTGCTGCATTTGATATGCCAGCAAATCTGGAAAACTCACCAGTGGCCACAGGACTGGAAAAGGTCAGTTTTCATTCCAATCCTAAAGAAAGGCAATGCCAAAGAATGCTCAAACTACTACACAATTGCACTCATCTCACACGCTAGTAACGTAATGCTCAAAATTCTCCAAGCCAGGCTTCAGCAATACATGAACCATGAACTCCCAGATGTTCAAGCTGGTTTTAGAAAAGGCAGAGGAACCACAGATCAAATTGCCAACATCTGCTGGATCATCGAAAAAGCAAGAGAGTTCCAGAAAAACATCTATTTCTGCTTTATTGACTATGCCAAAGCCTTTGACTGTGTGGATCACAATAAACTGTGGAAAATTCTGAAAGAGATGGGTATACCAGACCATCTGACCTGTCTCTTGAGAAACCTGTATGCAGGTCAGGAAGCAACAGTTAGAACTGGACATGGAACAACAGACTGGCTCCAAATAGGAAAAGGAGTATGTCAAGGCTGTATATTGTCACCCTGCTTATTTAACTTATATGCAGAGTACATCATGAGAAACGCTGGGCTGGAAGAAGCGCAAGCTGGAATCAAGATTGCTGGGAGAAATATCAATAACCTCAGATATGCAGATGACACCACATTTATGGCAGAAAGTGAAGAACTAAAGAGCCTCTTGATGAAAGTGAAAGAGGAAAGTGAAAAAGTTGGCTTAAAGCTCAACATTCAGAAAACTAAGATCATGGCATCTGGTCCCATCACTTCATGGCAAATAGATGGGGAAGCAGTGTCAGACTTTATTTTGGGGGCTCCAAAATCACTGCTGATGGTGATTGCAGCCATGAAATTAAAAGAAGCTTACTCCTTGGAAGGAAGGTTATGACCAACCTAGATAGCATATTTAAAAGCAGAGACATTACTTTGCCAACAAAGGTCCATCTAGTCAAGGCTATGGTTTTTCCAGTGGTCATGTATGGATGTGAGAGTTGGATGATGAAGAAAGCTGAGTGCTGAAGAATTGATGCTTTTGAACTGTGGTGTTGGAGAAGACTCTTGAGAGTCCCTTGGACTGCAAGGAGATCCAACCAGTCCATCCTAAAGGAGATCAGTCCTGGGTGTTCATTGGAAGGACTGATGTTGAAGCTGAAACTCCAATACTTTGGCCACCTCATGCGAAGAGTTGACTCATTGGAAAAGACCCTAATGCTGGGAAGGATTAGGGGCAGGAGGAGAAGGGGATGACAGAGGATGAGATGGTTGGATGGCATCACTAACTCGATGGACATGGGTTTGGGTAAACTCCGAGAGTTGGTGATGGACAGGGAGGCGTGGCGTGCTGCAATTCATGGGGTCGCAAAGAGTCGGACACGACTGAGTGACTGAACTGAGCTGAACTGAACTGAACTTACTTACAAAATAAAAAGAGACTCACAGACTTAAACAAACTCATGGTTGCTGGGGGAAAGGGATAGCTAAGGACTTTGGGAAGGTCATGTACACACCTGCTGTATTTAAAATGGATAACCAACAAAAACCTATTGTATAGCACATGGAACTCTGCTCAGTGTTATGTGCCAGCCTGGATGGGAGGGGGTTTGGGGGAGAATGGATACATGTGTATTTAGGACTGAGTCCCTTCACTGTTCACCTGAAACTATCACAACTTTGTTAATCAGCTATACCCCAGATATGCAAAAGCAATACAAAATGCTTTTGGTGTTAAAAAATTAAAATAATTTTTTTAAACTTCATTTTTCTTTATATTATACAATTATGAAAAATAAATTAAGAAAAAAGTATACCAACATTATGAAAGAAATTAAAATTTGAATTTGATGAAAACAATGAGAATTTTAGCTTCCATTTGTAAATACAATTTTCTATCTACTTTCTAGCAAAATTATCACAAGTTGCCAGTATCCTCTCCAACTCCTCTGGATACTAATGCCTCTTCCTTCTTTCATAAGTTTATTTTATTAACTCTTCCTACCCCATCTACACTTTTCTTATACCTTGTCTGACTCCCAATAGGCAGTTATGTGTATTATTTTCTTTGTTATCCTTCCAGTGTTTCTTCATAAAAAGAAAGCATTTTATGAATGCATAGTCTTATCTTCCTCACTTTTTCTTACACAGGTACTGTTCTATAAACATGGTTTTATACACTTTGCAACATATCCTAGAGATCTTCCAACATCAGTGCATAGAGATCATCCTAATTATTTTTTTAAACTGCATTCCTCCTCTATGTCACAGATGTTCCATAGTTTATTTAGATAGTCTACAATGGCAGAGCACTTGGGTTCTTCTACTATAACAAACAAGGGAGGGATGCATATATATATATATGTGTGTGTGTGTGTGTGTGTGTGTGTGTGTGTGTGTGTGTGTGTGTGTATAGTTTTTGACATATGGGGGGTGAAACTGATGAATAGAGTAATTCTGAAATGTAGTAGGTCATCCTATATTCATTCCACTAGCAACATCTGACAATGTCTGTTTTGGACAACCTTTCCTCTCATTCTCCTTTGAATTCTTTCCAGTCAGGATTTTGCATGAAAGAACAGCATTTAAGAAGGCTCACAGGCAATAGGAAGCATAGTATACTGAAGTCTGTCAAATAATTCAATATGGTTGAGACATAGTATGGGCAAGAGGCTGGGGACAATGAAGAAGATATAAACACAGGTATCAAATGGGGTTAAAGGCAAGAAATTAGGCAGGAGAGGCATATGTGTGTGTATACACACACACATACACACACACGTAGAGAGCAATTTCAAATAATTCCATGTGACTTGATTGCATATATGTGTCTGAGGAGGGAAGGGACATAGATATAAACACAGGTGTAAAGATGAGGGTAAAACTTGAATAATACATAATGTATTTTTTAAATATAAGGATGAACCAAAAATAAAAAGTTAAATGGTTACCTCTAGAGAGAAAAGAGGAACAAGGTGCCTGAGACAAGGATGGAAATGTGCCTTGTTTCATAGATTTGATTTTGGAACTACAGAAAAAAATTTTATATAGATGTAAGAGAAAACTAAAATTTAAAAAACAACCCTTAAAAATCAAAAGCAAATAAACCTAACTGTATACTGAGTTGGCAGAGACAGCAACGACACTATTCTGTTTCTATGTACATTTGAAATTTTCCATGTGGTAGGGAGAAAGAGGAAGAGGCAGAAGGAGAAGAGGAGGGAGGGAAAGAGAGCAGGGAAGAGAGAGGCAAGGGCTATCCAGAGTGATGGGAAGAAAAGGGAAAGAAAGCAGAGTCATAGAAATCATTCTTTAAGCCAGTAGGGGATAATCCAAACAATCAAATGCTGCCCCGAGGTCAAATAAAATAAGTACTCTGAGGCATTCATTGCACTGAGCATCACTTGAAGAGAGCCGATTAAACATCACAAGTGGTTTGAAAAGGGCAAATGTGCTTACAACTTAAAAGAAGGTGAAATTAAGAATGAGCTGCATAATCCAGAGTGTGTGGATGTGGTTCCCTAACTTGTGGTCATTGAAATATCTGGATTCTAATTCTAATACCATTTATTCTGTTGTTATTTAGTTACTAAGTCATGTCCAACTCTTTGCGACCCTGTGGACTATAGCCCACCAGGCTCCTCTGTCCATGGGACTGCGCAGGCAAGAATACTGGAGTGGGTTGCCATGTCCTTCTCCAGGGGATCTTCCTGACCCAGGGATCGAACCTGGGTCTCCTGCTCTGCAGGCGGATTCTTTACCACTGAGCCACCAGGGGAAGCCCCAACCATTTACCTATGTCCTCCCATAAGACCAGTTTGACTTCGCCAAAATGAGGTGAGCTCAGGGCTTCCTCGGTGGCTCAGTGGCAAAGAATCCACCTGCCAATGCGGGAGACACGGGTTCAATCACTGATCTGGGAAGATCCCACATGCCACAGAGCACAAAGCCCATGTGCCACAACTACTAACCCTGTGTTCTAGAGCCCGGGAACCGCAACTGCTTAAGCCCATGAGCCTAGAGCCTGTGCGCCACAACAAGAGAAGCTGCTGCGATGAGAAGCCCACGCACCGAAGCTAAAGAGTAGCCCCTAATTCTGCAACTGTAGAAAAGCCCTCGCAGCAATGAAGACCCAGCACAACCAAAAATAAATAAATGAATAAATAATGAGGTGAGCTCAGAAGGCAGCTGTAAGGCTCTGAAGGCATCAGAAAGAATAAAGATAGGATCCACTTGAGTTGCAGCAAGTCACATTACTGTTGCTGCTATTATAATTATTATTTAACAGATATTAATACTGTGCTAAGTGCCAAGCCCTATCCTAAGCACTTTCTAAATGCTATCACATTGAGTCCTCTCAATAGCCCTATGAGATGGATACTATTATGAATTTTTGCTCTGGCCCTATTACTTTCTCACCTATTACTTGTGACACTGACCAAGTCACTTCTCTGTTCTGTGCTCCAGTTTTCTCCTCTGTACAATGGAAGCTTTTGGATGTGAACTTGAAAAGTTCTTTTCAACCTCAACATTCCATGAGCTGTGGTAGTGATAAAGCAGCCTTGGCCACTGATCTAACATGGTGGGAAGGAACATAAAGCTAACATGTCTCCCTTTTATTACTTCTCCCAGCTTAGAACTCTATTACCTATATTCCGTCCTTCTCCCTACAAAAGGAAGGAAATGTCACCTAACTACAGTACCTGGCTTTTAGCAGGTATTTAACAAATATCTTTTGAGGACATTAACAAATGAAAATTAAATTATCCCAACCCCCCATTTCTTAGAGACCCTGCTATGACACTTCTCCATCCAGAGAAAGTACTGAAGTTTGGGCTACAGATGTATGGGCACATGTTTGCACATGTATATGTGCCCATGTGTGTATTTCAAAAAGTATGTTGCATTCCTATCTAGATTCTTTTTCCTCAAGAAAAAGACTGCTGTGTTCATTTAAAAGCTCTCAGTAAAGAATTTTCTACAGCAAAAATTCAAGGTCAGACATTAAGGGAACAGATTTTTGGAAGCAGTCAAAAGTGACTTGAGCTCTTAAGAAATTTACCTAAGTAGTCTAAACCCTAAAAAGAAAGCTGCCTGTCAAACTCTGCTGTTGATGGATTCAATGAAAAGGTTGTGCCTTCAGGCTGTGCACGGGTCTGTTAAAGCATTCTCATGTGTGTTGGCTTGTGGATCTATCAGCAAATCATCAAAACTGGAAGCTCCATTCTTTCAATGTTCTCCTATAAAATTATTGAGGTAAAATAAAAATGTGGGGGCCCCATGCCTTAAAAGAATCAAAGTTGCACAATAGATATACAAGGAAGATGTCATTTATATTGCAAGTAAAAGTTCACTGAGTGCAGAGTTCCTTTAAATAGCCTGCTCCCTCAGCGAACTTAAGATGTGACTAGATTTTCCAAAATTGTATCTATACAAAGCTTTTTAGGAACACACATGTTTTGTAAAGTGAGGCTCCTCTGTATTTAACACTTACCAATTTTAAACTGCTACCAAAAGGGCATTAATTTTAACATTTATTTGGACTGAAAACTCAGTTTGGAGAAGTTAAAAGTAAAATCCTCCCACTGGAAGCTGTTCAGTGAGCACACTATGGAAAGTCCACACTACAGAGTTAGTTTTGATGACTATTTGGTCATCTCATGTTAGAAGCCCTACATTTTATTTCACAGTTGCACATGAGTTTCTGGGTGACATTTTCCATGAATACATTCCAGTATAATACCTAGATCAAGGTTATCAGAAACTCTTAGAAATTCCACTCTGCTCTGTATTATTATTTTTGGTTTTGTTTCTGTTTTTCCAATGCAGCAGTCATGATTATCTTGACACCTCTTAGAAATGTTTCCTTTTGTGCTATAAATGCACTACCTAGCTGTTGTTAGAGTTTGTATACCGAAAAGGAGACTTAATGGAACCTGTATGCCACGGTGGGGAAGAGAAGGAGGATTTAAAGCAGGAATATTTGAAAACAAGAAGTAGAAAAAGCGCTGCTCCTGAGGGAATAGTCTTTCTCGTGGCATGCTGCCCAGAACCTGCTAGTCCTTCCTGGCTAAAGCCACAGAGGAGATGAAAAGTGGAGTCCAACAAACAGAGCCGAATTGTGGTGGGCAACAGAGCTTCATGGAAGTCAGCAGTTTGCAAAGCTGGGGTATGTGGTATGAGAGCACGAAGGGCCAGGGGGCCACACTGCTCAGTCGGTGGCATGTGGGCAGGCCAGAGTCAGGGCTGTCACTCAGGCCAGAAAGCGGTGTTCACGGTGAGGGGCTGACCTTGTGCTCAGGCGACTCGTGGTGGGGCTTCTCAGGAGGGTCATGAGACCTACGGCCCACCTTTTGTGCAGACAGAGCTGGACTGAGAGACAGTAACAGACCAAAGATGGGAACATGAGGAAACTTGACTCCGAAACACAGCACAAGGCCTAGATGTGCAGAGGCCAAGAGACAGCGGTGCAAATGGCAGTGACCACAAGAGCAGCAGTCCCAGTGGCAGCAGAGAACAGGTAGGGAAAGCATCTTATTGTGCATTAAGATCAGAGATGCTGGGAAATGCAGAAGGAATGTGGGAGCCCCAGATGTCCATTAGCAAGCACTAATTAATGAGCCATCCAAAATAGGGATACATGTGCTGCCAAGAGGAAAGCAGACAACAGAAAAAAAAAAAAAAAACAGAATTGAGACCTAGCCTACATGTTTAATGTTTCCTAATGTGGCAGTGCATGGAAGAATTATGTCCAATGTCCAGTGGATTCAGATAGGTAGACAGAACCAGGACCTAAGCAAGGTGTGCCTGCAATGGTGGTACAGGGGCTTCTTTTAAGCATGGTTTCCAAAACGACCTTCCCCGGGAGAAAGCTCTCCCAAGAGATATTTCAAAGCGACCCCACCGCAGCTGGGTCTGGTCAGGCCACTTTAGCTACCTCCTGCCTGCAGCTCAACTCACTCCAGGCAAGCTGGTGCCAGCAATTAACCCTCTAGGTCATGGATTCCCCCAAGGAGTGTGACACCTGGTTCTGCAGTTTGAGCAAGATTCCAGGCCGAGTTCCCTTGCATTCCATTGGCTTGTTTATTAAGCCCCACATCTACTAAAACTGTCAGAAATTTTTCAAGCTGGTTTCTCATGAGCAAAAACATAATCCTATAATCCTTGAACAATATTTTGCACAGATAAACAGTGCAGACTAATATCTGCCACAGCCTGGCACCTGCAGGCCAACCATCTCCACAGCACAAGGCTCCCCACAGCAGATCCTTCTAGTTAGTGGGCCCCAATGCTTGCAGTTAACTCTTTCATGCCAGTCCAAGTCCTGAGCCACCCTTGGAAACAGGGCAATGTTTTTAAATCTTTTCCAGCAGGGTGCAGCTTACTTTCAAAAAAGAATACATAAATAAGGTCATCTGGAATAGGTGTTAATTTTCAACAAAGAGTATTTTCGGTTGACCCAAGTGCCTAAATGGGGTTCTTTGAAGGTAATATTTTCCTATGGAAAATATAGATGTTTTACCTTTGGATAATTAAAAGTTGATATAGGGGTCTGCTTTTTTAAAATTTCCCATTTAATGAAAGGTTTGGGGATTAGTTTAGATTGATTTTTTTTTTCATTAAATGTTACTTAAAATTTGATCCTAGGTGGTTTTGAATGTTTAAATTTCATACATTTACCTGAAAGAACAGTGACAATGCAGCTAAAGCCCTTATTAAATATGAAATGAGTACTATGTGCCGCTCGCCTGATACTATCATTTCTAACAACTTTAACCAACTGAAGCTCAAACTGGACCTTGTAAGTAAGTGAAAATGTACCTGAACCTTTAATGTGACAGCAGTACCAAAGGGCATGCAGTTAGTTTATTATGTATTTCACAAGGCTTTTCAAGTAGAAACTATTATTTGTGAATTATGTGTGCTATTTCCTTAGTTGGTTTCCCCTGGTAACCTTCCACTCCTTCTAAAATTACAGTCAAATTAGAAACAATGAGGGGGTGGAGGAAGAACCCTGTGATAAATAAGTTCACTGAAAAATGAACCCCAAACAGAGGAAAGTAGTCACTAGAAGAGCCACAAGAGCCTCAGCAAACAACCTTCCACACCTCAGTAGCTGAAGGGCCCTGACGGGGCCACAAATACAATACAATACAATACAGAATGTTTCAAGGAGTCATCAAGAAAGGGTTAAATCAGGTGGAATAAAGCACAGAAAGCATGTAAGACAGTTTAGAAATTTTTCAACGTTTGGCAAACAAAGGGATGCATTTCAGTTATGTGAAAAATGCTGAAAAATGCAGTCACAGAGAACACCCCATTCCTTCACAGAGAACACCCCATACCTTATAGTCCTCTGTGATAAACAGTAAGACTGGTTCTAGCTTATTGACTACCTTCACTCAGTGCCTGAGCTCAAGTTCAAATCCAGGATTGCCAGGCTCTAAATCTTTTCCATTATTCAACAACTCAACAATAAAAAGAACATCTGATTTAAAATGGTCAAAGGATTTGAACAGACATTTCTCCAAAGGAAACACAGAAATGGCCAAGGGGCATGTGAAAAGTTGCTCAACATCGTAACCATCACAAGAATACAAATCAAAAGCCACAGTGAAACACCACACCTACTAGGACAGCTATAATCAAAAAGATGAATAATTACAAGTGTTGATGAAAGTGTAGAGAAAATTCAAATCCTCATACACTGCTAGTGGGAATGTTAAATGGTGCAGCTGCTTTGTAGAACACTCTAGCAGTTTATACAAAAAGTGAAACGTAGAATCACAACTCCTAGCAATTC
This sequence comes from Giraffa tippelskirchi, assembly GCF_054371585.1. Classification (NCBI taxonomy): domain Eukaryota; kingdom Metazoa; phylum Chordata; class Mammalia; order Artiodactyla; family Giraffidae; genus Giraffa; species Giraffa tippelskirchi. The sequence continues at coordinate 7,258,311 of NC_137289.1, read as the reverse complement.
CACTGCTAGGTATAAACCTGAGAAGAATGATAACAAATACCCACATAAAAACTTGTACACAAATGTTCACAGCAGCATTCTTCACAATAAACAAACAAACAAAAAAGAAAACAACCCAAAAGTCTACCAACTGATAAATGGATAAACAATATGTGGTATAGCCATTCAGTGAGAATGAACCCAGATCTCCAGCATTGCAGGGGGATTCTTTACCATCTGAGCCACTAGGGAAGCCCAGTGTAGTATTATTCAGCCATAAAAAGCAATGAAGTACTGATACATGCTACAACATGGATGAACCTCAAAACTATCATGTAAGTAAAAATAGCCAATCACAAAAGACTGCATTTTGCATGACTCCATTTGTAAGATATGTCAACATGCAAATCTGTATAAACAGAAAGTAGATCACTGATTACCAGGGACTAGGGGAGTTGGGTGTGGAGAAATGAGGACTGATAGCTAAGAGGTTCAGGGTGTCTTTTAGGGGTAATGACAACGTTCTAAAATTGACTGTGGTAGTGGTTTTGTAATTCTGTGAATATCCTAAAAACACTTGAATTGTATACTTCTAATGGGTCAATTATATGATGTGTAAATTACATCTCAATAAAACTGATAAATGCATGAGTATATGATTCTTGCCTCATCCAGTATATCCGAATGATCATTAACACAGTTTATTTGCTAAAGAATTTTTTAAACTACTTATGAACTACTTATGAAACAATGCTGTTTTTGGAGAAATAATCAATGATGTACTTTTGTTTGCTTTGTTTTAAGTGTGTGCTCTTCCAAAGATGTTAAAAAGAACCAAGATTTCATGTTGTTATTTACTCCCAGCTACAGCATAAAATATTTAGTAATTATACTTCATGGTATACTATATTTGTACTTAGGCATAGAGGCAAATCTATCTCGGCATGCAGAAGCTTTTTTCTTTACATTTTAATTTATAAAATGATTGCCCTATTATAAAATAATGCATAGTCAGCATAGAAAATACAGAAAAATGCCGAAAGATGAAGAAAAAAAGAGCCAGTCAACTCTGTTCCCACCCATGAGGTAACAACTGTTAACATTTAGGGTTATTTTTTCTCCTTGTTTTGCAATGCATGTCTTTTTCACATAATTGTGATCACATGGTATACTTCAGCGTTTATCTACTGTCTGCTTTCATAAGAGCTTTGAGGAACAAACTAAGTGAAATTTGGACCAGAGCACTAATCTGTCTCTCAACTTGCTCCTTCCTCCCCTCTTCCTGCCTTTTCCTGGAGGTCTAGCACCACCACCAACCAAGCCTGAAGACAATAAAGACATAAGAAGTAAAGCTACCAAAAAAAGGCCTGAAGTGCCCATCACCTTGAGGTGCCCAACCATCATCATAGAGCTTACTGCTGTCTCTCCCAGGCTCACAGAGAACGAATCAATACCACAGCAATGGTTCAATTTCATCTTTGCAAAAGAGGTCATGAATACAAATGGAGACTCAGCTCTCTACTAATGAAGCATGTACTTGACCCCCTTACCATTTCACAGGCGCTCTGCCATGCTGTTGCCATCCTCTTTAACATTGCGAGAACACATACACAGTGACCAGTTCTCCAGAAAACAGAAGGCTGCTTCTCCACTGTTGGAGCATGCTTGTTAGCAGGGTAGGATCATTCCAGGTCAAGCACCGTCCTTTAAAAACTGTCTGTAAGCCATGTGGAGCCTGCCTAAAGCACTGGGAAACAGAAGCTCCGTCTATTCCAAAGTCCGCTGTAAGCAAAAGACAGATAGGTCAAGCGCTTGCAGATACCAGGTTCCTAAAGACACTGTGTGGGAAATGTACACTTACAGGGCATATGTGCTGTGTTGGAGGAAGTGCAATTAGATCCCACAAAGCCCAAAGCCCCGCAATTGAAAATGCTTTGTGAAGGTCAGATCCACATGGGGACTGCAAGATTTCACAAGGCAGCACCTGAAGAAGTTGCTGAGGTGTTTGGTAGACACCACACAAAAGGAGACCTGTTGCTAATACCCTGGTGAATCATAAACTTCAATTTTCTATATTATGTGTTCATTATTAAAGTGCCTTAGCCTCTCTTTTATACAGATGCAAATAACATGTTTTTTTAAAAAGGGATAAGTCACCTTAAGCCAGTTGTTGTTTGGATCTAACTGTGATCAAAAGAACTATTAGGACAAAAGCAGAAAGAAACAGATTATGCAAAGCCTGTAGCATTAGTCACTAATAGCGTCCTGTGGGAGAGAACCAAATGTGATAAGATGGGTACATAGGATGATGTCAAATTAACCCATCTTTTCAAGGACTATTGTACTAAGAAAAGCAAACTGAAAAAAATGTGCCTACTTGCAAATCCAAAGGTTAAAAGTTTTGAACAAAGCTCTTAATTCATGCCATTTCCCCAAATGACCTGAAGTTGAAGTAGCCAGTCCAGTAAATGGGAAAATACTTGGTTAAAACATGTAAAGAAGCACCACTCAACTCTTGAGAAAACACTGAGTGTTATGAAAGATCAGCTGGAGAGGAATAATTAGTTAAATGGAGGTTCATCTTGATGAACAAGCACCTGTGAAGTAAAGTCTTAAATAACAGGCATGATGTACAACAAATGACGACCAGAGGTCAGTAAACAAGTGATTGAACTCAAAGTTCCCTTCCAAGGCTAATACTCATCGAATTTATTAATTTTTATCAAAAGCACCATAGATCTTGAGCATTCAATAATCTATCCAACACAGAAAAGAGAATCATGGAGAAATACTTCATTGTGGTACAATATTTTTTCTCAAATGTAGTCTTATTGTCTCAAGATAACTGGAAGACACCATATTGTCACTGTTTGTAATGCCAGGGAATGGTAATTTACAGATTATTCTTTAGGCCATTCTGTAAATTCTATTTGGAGCAAAGAAAAATAATTTAGGAAGTTCATTGTCAATTTCAGTTTGTCATCTTTCTATATCAAAGACAGATGGGATTAGATGCAAACATATGGGAAGATCTTTTTTCTCAGTTTTTTTCTGAGCCTGAAATGTCTTGTATATTTGTATATTTTCTCATTATTATATGGGGTTGGGCTGTCACTTGGCTGTCACTTTAAGTACTTTCACCTGGAACATAAACACTGTCCAGCCCCAGGTTAATGAAGAATATAGGAAACAGCTTTACTTAGCCCACTGAGTTTTGTTCTCAACCCTTCATAAAAACTACTTTTGACCACTGTGGTAACAGCAGTTCCAGCTACATTATGATTCCTCTTTCTCAGCAAACTTCAGACTTTACATGAGGCTTGCAGGATTTTCCATGGCACAACTGCTTGCGAAATTGATCTCTGTGCTATGTTTCCATTTGTATATTCATACTCACCCGTTATTTCTGAAATTGAACCGGAGTCTTTATTTGTTGTATATTCTCTCCAGTCAGCATTTGAACTTTGAACTTTGTTTGCCATGAAACATTTCCTGCCATTAAACAGGCTGCCAAGAGTCTCCCTTACCCAGCTCCCTCCACTGCCCACCAATGAATCTTGTAACATGGGACATTTTCTTGAAGACTTGGCAGGACTGGGTTGTTTTTCCCACCTTCAGTGGTAGTAGATTAAATTTGTTTTCTCTGTTCCTTGGCACCCACATCCCTGAATCACTCCTTCTCTAGTTTCAGATAAGAAGTCAAACAGTGTATCATTCCAGCTTTTAAAAATTAAAGTGACACCATGAAAGATCAAGAAGAAAATATGAAAGTATATTCATCTTTTCTCAAGATGGACCAGGCTTTTGTAAGCACAAGAACAAATAAGAAACCATAAAATAAGAGGTATAGACCTAAGAATTAAAAAACAATCAATCTTCTGTATGTTGAAACAAAACTAAACTGTGAACAAGAAGCTGGAAAAATTTGTTTGCCAAACAAATATGACATATACAATAAAAAGGGGGGTTGTATGTTTACTATACAAAGAAATGCTACAAATCAGTAACAGACAAGCATTCTAATAGATCAATAGACAAAGGACTCTGGACTGTTAATCGTCCAACTCGGCAAGCATTCCCCACCCCGTTGTCCTTTTCCTGAATAACAAGCACCTAGGGGTAGTAATGTGACACAATCTTGCCAGCAAGCATCTGCTGGAGGAGACAGGCATTTCTAGGAAAAATCATATTTTCTTAATTCAAGTACAGAGGGCAATCATATTCCTTACCTCATTTTTCCTGCCTTGGACAAGGATGGGGTGGCTGAAGCTTGGGCAGTCATCTTGCAAATGTAATATTACTGAGCTGCTGACCCAATACCACCAGCAGCTGGTTACTTCCAGACTCCTGTTTGTGTGAAGAAAAAATGAACCCTTATTAGTTTAAGCCACTGTTAATGAGGGTTTCAGATACTTTGAGCCAAAATCATTCCTCACGGATGCTCCTCATATGATTAAGCAATTCATACACAAAAAGTAAGATACAGATAGACAATAGGCATAAACGTTGCTTCACCTTGCAAATACCTTAAGAATAAAATCGCAATACTATTATGCTAAGTGAAATAAGCCAGCCATAAAGACTCTTACTTTATGATTCCACTTACATGAAATACCTAGAATCCTCAAATTCATAGAGACAAAAAATAAAATGGTGGTTTCCAGGGGCTGGGGCAAAGGGAGGGGAAAATGGGGAATTAGTCTTTAATATTAGAGTTTCAGATGGAGAAGATGAAAAAGTTCTGGAGCTGGATGTTGGTGATGGCTGCCCAACAATGTGAATGTACTTAAGGCCACTGAACCATACACTTAAGAATTACTAAAATGGTAAATTGTATGTTGTATATATTTTTACCACAATAAAAATATGATACCAATCAGAAAAAAATAGCAACACAATACTAATTTTCAATGTTTAAACTGACGTTTAAAATTCTTTTCAATTTTGTCAATGATGGTACACAGTGTTTCTAAGTGTAGGGAAACAAGGGCTGTCACATGCTTCTGGTGGGAGTCTGAACTGGCCACTTTAGAGGAACTGTGGTAAACTGTACCCCAAGATCTTATAAATATTCATATCCTTTGTGATCATACTTCTAGGAATACAGCCACTAAAATAATCAGAAATATAAGGTTCTATGTCCAAAGATGTTCATGACATCATTGTTTACAATAACAATTTGAAACAGAAAGGGGTTTGTTTAAATGCATTGCCATCTATCCCTTTTGTGGATACTGGCATGATGAACAATGGCTCAAGGGCTCTTAAACTTTGCTGTATATTTGACTTGTCTGGGATTTTATCATTCCCAATGTCACAATACCTCATATCCATTCAATCAGGACTTCTGAATGTGGGACCCAGACATTAGAGCTTTATAAAGTTCCCTCTACCCCCACGACCCTATGATTCCAATGTGCAGCCAAGCTTAAGAACCATTGATGTAGATTTCTATTTATTGACATGGAAACAACATAAATATTCACTAGAATTTGTTTGATGATAAAACTAGATTATAGAACAGTCTGTATAGCGTGAGCTCATTTAAAAATATAAATGTGTGGGACTTTTGAGTAAAGATGATGGATTAAACACCCACATTTGCTTTTACTTCTTCCTGAAACTCCAAAAAACAATAATAAAAAGATTTTTAAAAAGTACAAACTGACAAGGAAAAAACAATAGAAGAGAAAACAGCAATACAATTTTGAAAGCTAGAAAGCATTTGAGTGGTGACTTAGTAGAAACCAGAAAGCCAAATCTTGAACTAATAGTATGGAAAACTGAAAAATAACCCAATTTCCAATGCAGAGCCCCCACCCCTGATGACAGCTTAATTAGTGGAAGCAGGTACTTCTGGAAGGATGGAAGAAAAGGTCACTTGAAAGTTGACTTAGGACGTATTTGGAACTCCATATCTCTTCCCTAAGCCAGCTGGATCAAAAGGCTTATTTTCTGGAGAGGCTAAAACAGAAGGTCTCTAGACAAGAGGGCATCAGACACATTGGTGGGCTGAGGGTACTCTCCCTGAAAGCAGACAGAGTGGGTACATGCTGAAACCTCTAGCTGTTTCTCCCTACTCAGTTCTCAGAGCTGTGGTGGTGGCCAGGTTCATGCCTTCCAGGCACAAGTTTGGAAGAAATCTGATCATCACAAGAAAAGAAATCTAAAGGGACTTGTTATGGGCTAAATTATGTGCCCCACGAAATCTGTATGTTCACGTCTTACATATGAATGTGAGTATATCTGGTGACAGGGTCTTAAAGAGGTAAATAAGTTAAAATGAGGTCATTAGGGTGGACCCTAAACCAATATGATTGATATTCATACAAAAAGAGTAAACTTGGACACAGACATATACAGAAGGACACACACACATACATATGTGAAGACAGGGAGAAGAGGGCCATCTATAAGCCAAGGAGAAAAGCCACAAAAGAAGCCAATTCTGCTGACAGTTTGTCTTAAACTTCTAGTCTTGGGAATTGGTGAACAATAAATTTCTTGTGTATAAGCCACACAGTCTGTGGTACCGTTACAGCAGCCATAGCAAACTAGTATAGGACTATCTCAAATTCCCCTCAAAATGGCCCAGTTTATCACCCTGAAGTGAAACTCTATATTGACAAGGTCTACCCACAACCTCCAAATGACTGCTTCCAAATGACTTTTGTTCTCCCACTCAAGCATTTTAGCATACATCCAAGGATTATCAGACATCTATGGAATGCTTCCAACATGAAAGATAGAACCCAAACCAAGGCAACAAGAAACAAAGAAAAAAAAAATTCCAAGAAAGCAGGGACTATTCACGAAGGAAAAAGAAAACGCTTCTAAAGTATTAATCTAGGCTACAACATGGATAAACTTGAAAATAGTATGCCAAATGAAAGAAGCCAGACACAAAAGGCCATGTAGTATAGGGATACATTTATATGAAATGTCCAGGATGGGCAAATTCATAGAGACAGAAAGTAGGTTAGTGGTTGCCAGGGGACAGGATGGGGAGGAAACAGGGAGAAACTGCTAATGGGTACAAGGTTTTAGCAGGGAGTGATGAAAAGTTTCTGCAATTAGATAATAATAATCATGGTTACACAACTCTGAATATACATTAAAAAACACTGAATTTATACTTTGAAAGATTGAATTGTGTTGTATGTGAATTATGTCTCAGTAATCTGCTATAAAATGTATATAATAATATCCTCAGAGATATCTGAAAAGATAGTGTATATAGCTATATATAAACAGAACGCTATAAACAAGGAATATTTAAAAAAACAAAAACAAAAAAGAGCTCCTAGAAATATATTATGGTAAAAAGAATTTAATTCAATAGAAGGATTGGAATATAAAATTGAGAAAATCTCCCAGAAAGTAGAGCAAAAAGGTGAAGAAACAAAATATTAGAATTTTAAAAAGGTAAGAAAGTTAGAGGACCAGTCTAAGATACAACTTGCAAATAACGGCAGTGCAATAGAGAGAACAGAGAGAAAACAGGGAACTGTATTAGTTATCTATTGGTACATAACAGGTTCCTCAAACATTCGGTGATTTAAACAACAATAATCACTATCTCCTGCGATCTCAATGGGGACTGTTTATCTGTGCTCCACCATGTCTGGCTCTCAGCTAGAAGGCTCCAGGACTAGCGACTGGAATCATCTGAGAGCTCATTCATATATCTAGTGGTTGGTCTTGGCTATTGACTGAAGGTCTAGCTGAGGCTGTCAACTGGTATACCCATGTGGCCTAGGATTTCTCACAATGTAGTGGCTAGATTCCAATAATAAGTGTTGGGAGAAATAGAGAGAGGGAAAGTGAGGTCCAGGCATAAATCATGTTTCCTTTTATGATCTACCCTTGGAAGAAGAGCAATGTTACTTCTCCCATATTCTATTGGTTGAGGTAGTTACAAAGGTCCACCCATGTTCAAAAGGAGAGAATACAGACACTACCATTCCTTGGAGGAATGTCAAGGCCACATTGTAAGATGAGTATATGAGACGGGAGACATATTGGGATGGTCATCTTTGGAAAATGCAATCTTCCATAGAAGAAAAACTTCAAAGCAATATCAGAATATAAGAAAACTTTCCAGAACTGAAGGATATGAGTTTCCAACTTGAAAGGCACCATCACATGCCCAATATAATGAAAGAAAATAGAAACATACTAAGTCATCTCATTGAGAAATGTTAGAACATTGAAGTCGAAGGGAAGATCCTAGAAGCTTCTGTTAGTTTTCTCACTGCCCTACACCTTTTCTTTTCTCTTTTTTTGTTCTTTTGACTTTAAACTTGTTATTCTGTATTGGAGTATAGCCGATTAACAATATTGTCATAATTTCAGGTGAATAGCGAAGGGACTCAGCCATACATATCCATTCTCTCCCAAACTCCCCTCCATCCACGCTGCCACATAACATCCAGCAGAGCTCCATCTTTTCTTTTTGGAACCTTCCACTGCCCCACTGTGGAGACAATCCATCACCACTCAATACTTCTTCCCCTACTCAGGAGAGGGTGTCTCCTCCAGGTCAATCGAGGTGTCTGGTTGGTTCAGGAATGAATACATTTAATAAATAAAGCCAAGCCTGACTCTTTCTCAGGGACTGATACAGATATGGGTTATGAAAGGGTCTCTTCTGAGATTGTAAGCACCAGGGACACTATAAGCCTAGAGCTGCCAGGGGCTGTCTTTGCAGCCAAGTGTGAGAGGCCCACTTGAGAATGAAGCCAACACGAAGGGAAGTAAAGCCAAGAGATGGAAAGAGAAAGAGAGAATTGAAACTATATTGTTTGAATGCCTGGAACTAGCTCTACCCTTGACCATACAAGGTTACGTAAGCCAACCAATCCCTGTTTTTTTGTATAAGCTCATTTGAGATAAATTTCTGTCACCTAAAACCAAGAGTATTGACTAATTCAACAATTCACTTCATTGGTATTTCAGAGGAGAATAACCATATGAGAGAGTAATCACCAGAATATGCTAACTTTGTCAGTTTCCTAAGGGTAGATTTCAATAGTAGCAAGCATTCCTAGGACATTCAAAAAATTCAAGTAACAACTATAAAGATTTTCCCCCCAGATTTACTCACATTTCAATGAGATCTTTTAAGGGAGTAGGAAAATCTTTTTCGTCTATCAAGTTATTTTCTACCTGTAATTCATCATTAGTGTGATGTGGGTGTAAAAACTTACTTTTACAAAGGCAGTGTTATTTTCATAAATGACATACATCTTAAATGTGAGCTCTAAGATATATGGTATGATGACTGAAGACATGACAAAAGTTTATAATTCTGATCTGCTAAGTTTCACAAATCCTTTGGAATCTCTTAAACTTTTCAAACAGTATGTTTTAATTGTTCTAATTTCCTATTCATAGTCTGTATATATGTATTCTCCTCAGGGTATATTTTCAGAATTACAAAGAAAAATCATTTTAAATACTGCTATAAAAAATAAGTTTATGTGGGACTCAGATTAGTGTGAGGTTCTAATTTGGTTTTTTTCTTTTGGAAATTGAATAAATGCATTTTTATTTCCAGAAAGGAGGAAGGAAAATGAAAAAGAGGGAGAGAGGGAAAGAAAGGAAAAGCAAAGAGAAGAGAAAGAATAAGTTGAAAGAATAATAGAAAGAATAATAATTGAATTAGTTAATTATGAGTATAATTGCTAATTTAGGGGTACAAAATACAAGGCAGATTTTTGCATAATTATAAGTCTATCATGCCAGGTTCCCAAATTGATGTGTTCTAAGCTGGGTATAAACAAATAATAACTCAGGAGTGTATATTTTCCCACTACAGTATCTCAGAAGGAAAGGAAGTTTTCAAAATCAGATAGCTTTACCTTTGCAGTTTAATGTCATATAGTTGCCAGAATGAAGAATTAAATAAACCATCTATTACTAGACATATCTCAAGTCATTTTAAATGGATTTAGAGCCATCAAAACACTTGATCCAGATTTTTGGCTTTGCTTATCTATTAAACATGTTACTCACCATGGAGGATACAGAGTCAACTAGGATTTTTAGGGGAGTAGAAGACTAAATATTCAAATCACTTTGATTCTTTGGAATTGACTTTCAAAAAAGTTAAAATACATGAAATTATTGGCTTCTGTCTCCATTTCTTAGATAAAAAGAAAGGTATTTTAGAGCACAATTTTCTGATGGCTCTTACAGGAACTGGACAGTTGTTTTGTCTCAGACACAGAAATGATATATATCTTAGATGTGAGCTCTAAGATATATGGTATGGCTGAAGACATGACAAAAATTTATAATTCTGATCTGCTAAATTTCACAAATCTGCTTTAGTATTTCACATATTTTATCACATTTGATTGTCACAAAATCCTGGGTGGTGAGTACTATTATTGTTTGCATTTGAGAAAGGAGGAAACAGAAGCATTGAGTTATTAAGTAACTTGCCAGAGGCCTGACAGCTAGTAAGCAGAGGAATCAGGATTTGAACCTCCAGCACTACAGTCTCACAGTCTTAACTACCACTCTCTAGTTCCTACAACTAGAACTAGTTTTAAAATGCACCCCCAGAAGTAGCTAATCAATCTTAAAAAAAACCTTAGTTTGTCTTGTTTAACAGAAAACCACATAATATAAAAGTTGGAAATACCAGCCACATAATAAAATAAAATATCTTTCTATTTGATAAATATCTATTCAGATTAAATCATTATTAACAATAAAAATACAGAGAAATTTCATTGTTATAAATATCCAATTCATGAGAATAAGAAAACATCTGAATCTAATTAATCATGATAAACTTTGTATTTTCATATTCAAAAAGCAATCAAATTTACTGTCCAAAATCAGCTAAGAGTGAATTATGTTAATTTATGCATATTAGCTTATTGCAACGCAAAACAGCAAGCATTTTTCCCTGTCTTTATTTTTATTTTATAAAAGCAATGAATGCAAACAGTAATGCACCAACAAAAAATCCAAAGACAAGAGACCACAGACCCTCCCCCATCTCACTCTTTCCCAATAGGAAACCCACCTCTCAAAAGCAATCTCTTTTTGCTATTTCTCTCTTTAGCTCTTTGGAAGTATGAATGATATGCTTAGACATCTATTTCCCGATTTGTATCTGCTGACGCCCTGATAGCCCTGATATGAAAGAAGCACTTAATTTACAACATCCTTCTGGTCCTCTCTCATCTTCCTGATTGTTGATCTTTGTTATTTTTAGTTCTCTCTCTGGTTACCTTGGTAACTTTAAATATTGTACTTAAAGTTCTATTTCTAGTTCTATCAAATTTTGATAGTATCTCTTGGACAGAATGCAAATATAAATAACATAGACAGTATAGGAGGTGGAATGTGGACAGGGCCAGCCTCTTTGGCATGCAACCTGTGCAATCTACACAGAGCCTCGCACCAAGAAGAACTAACCACTTGGTTTAAAACTCTGCTGTCATCGTCTTGAAATTCTTAAGATATTAAAGAAAATCCTCAAAATGGAAAAAGATGCCTTGTTCATGGTCAAGTGATCCATAATTCAGTGTAATTCCAACTCAAATTTGAACAATTTTTTTAAAGGAACTCAACAGGTACATTCTAAAATGTACATGCTCAAGAATATCCAAGGTTTGCCTTTGCTATTTCAGATGTCAAAAGTTACTATAAAGCAAAATTAATATAATATTGGTATAGCTCTAAAGAACTAAAAAATGAAATAGAATAGGGTATGGAGAAATAAACCCATAAACATATAAAAATGATATGTGCTAGAAATGGTACTATAGAAATAAGATAGATTATTCAACAAACAGTGCTGCAACAACTGGATGTCTGACCGTAGGCCATACTCAAAAATCAGTTGCTAGTGGATTAAAACTTTAATATTAAAAAACAAAATTAAAACAAATTTAATACAATATAATAGGATATTTTTATAAACTCAAAGTAAGGAGATATTTCTTAAATAAGACACATAAAACAATGACAAAGAAAATATTGATAAATTTAGCCACATGAAAATTATTAACTTGTTTGTCAAAAAAGAAAGTAAAAAGTAATAAACAGGGAGAAGATATCTGCAACAAATATACTTAACAAAACATTAATATCTGGAATACATAAAGAATTTTTACAAATCAAAAAGAAAGGACAAACAACCAATTAGAAACTGGACAAAGACTTGAACTGACATTTTATAGAAAAGAAAAATGAATGGCACATAATCATGTAAAAAGATGTTCAAACATATTAATAATCAGAGAAATATAAATTATACCATGATTAGACATCATTTAATATCCACTAGGTTGCCAAAAATTAACAAGTCTGGTAATACTAAATGGTTGTCAGGACACACATCACTGGGAACTTCTGGTAGGAGTATAGACAGGTATAAACATTTTGGAAAATAATTTGCACTATGTTATAAAGTTTAACATTCATATATTCTGTAAGGCAGCAATTCCACTCCTAGAAATATAGACTACATATACATGCATATACATATATATGCCTATATGTTTATGTTCTTCCATATGTTCACCATGATAATACACAGTTCATAACAGCAAACAATAAAAATAGAAAAAAAAACTCTAGCAACAGATGAATAAAGACAAACGGTTGTAAATTTAGACAATGGAATGTTATGCAGCAGAGAAAATAAATTCACTATAACTACAGGCAACATGAATAAATCTTATAAACACAATAGTGCATTTTTTAAAAAAAAGCAAGTCACAAGACTATTTTAGTATTTCATTTTGATAAAGCTCAAAAACAAGCAGGTATTTGTGTTGACTCAGATAATCACGACCCAGATAATCATGATGCCGTGATCACTCACCTAGAGCCAGACATCCTGGAATGTGAAGTCAAGTGGGCCTTAGGAAGCATCACTACGAACAAAGCTAGTGGAGGTGTTGGAATTCCAGTTGAGCTACTTCAAATTCTGAAAGATGATGCTGTGAAAGTGCTGCACTCAATATGCCAGCAAATCTAGAAAACTCAGCAGTGGCCACAGGACTGGAAGAGGTCAGTCTTCGTTCCAATCCCAAAGAAAGGCAATGCCAAAGAATGCTCAAACTACCACACAATTGCACTCACCTCACACACTAGTAACATAATGCTCAAAATTCTCCAAGCCAGGCTTCAGCAATACGTGAACCGTGAACTTCCAGATGTTCAAGCTGGTTTTAGAAAAGGTAGAGGAACCACAGATCAAATTGGCACTATCCAGTGGATCATGGAAAAAGCAAGAGAGTTCCAGAAGAACATCTATTTCTGCTTTATTGACTACACCAAAGCCTTTGACTGTGTGGATCACAATAAACTGTGGAAAATTCTGAAAGAGATGGGAATACCAGACCATCTGACCTGTCTCTTGAGAAACTTGTATGCAGGTCAGGAAGCAACAGTTAGAACTGGACGTGGAACAACAGACTGGTTCCAAATAGGAAAAGGAGTACGTCAAGGGTGTATATTGTCACCCTGCTTATTTAACTTATATGCAGAGTACATCATGAGAAACGCTGGGCTGGAAGAAGCGCAAGCTGGAATCAAGATTGCTGGGAGAAATATCAATAACCTCAGATATGCAGATGACACCACCCTTATGGCAGAAAGCGAAGAAGAACTAAAGAGCCTCTTGATGAAAGTGAAAGAGGAGAGTGAAAAAGTTGGCTTAAAGCTCAACATTCAGAAAACTAAGATCATGGCATCTGGTCCCATCACCTCATGGGAAACAGATGGGGAAACAGTGCAAACAGTGTCAGGCTTCATTTTTTGGGGCTCCAAAATCACTGCAGATGGTGACTGCAGCCATGAAATTAAAAGACGCTTCCTCCTTGGAAGGAAAGTTATGACCAACCTAGATAGCATATTGAGAAGCAGAGACATTACTTTGCCAACAAATGTCCGTCTAGTCAAGGCTATGGTTTTTCCAGTAGTCATGTATGGATGTGAGAGTTGGATGGTGAAGAAAGCTGAGCACTGAAGAATTGATGCTTTTGAACTGTGGTGTTGGAGAAGACTCTTGAGAGTCCCTTGGACTGCAAGAAGATCCAATCAATCCATCCGAAAGCTCAGTCCTGGGTGTTCACTGGAAGGACTGATGTTGAAGCTGAAGCTCCAATACTTTGGCCACCTCATGCGAAGAGATGACTCATTGGAAAAGACCCTAATGCTGGGACGGATTGGGGGCAGGAGGAGAAGGGGATGACAGAGGATGAGATGGCTGGATGGCATCACCAACTCGATGGACATGGGTTTGGGTAGACTCCAGGAGTTGGTGATGGACAGGGAGGCCTGGCGTGCTGGGATTCATGGGTTCGCAAGGAGTCGGACACAACTGAGCGACTGAACTGAACTGATTTGTGTTGACACAAACACATAATCCCAAGTAATGGTTAACTCTGGGGGAAAGCTTGAAGACAGGAGAGGGAAGGAGCACATAGTTGTTTCCAGTTCATTTTTCATTGAGACTGCCTCAATATTATTTGAGGATCTCAGTTTAACTCTCCATGTCATGCAGTCGCATGGGCTTATCTCCTGTCCAGCCACAGTCACTGTATTCTAAACCTTTTGTTACTGATGTTGGCAGAATGACACTTTAGGCTCAACTTCAGCTCCAGCTTACCCCTCTGGTTTTCAGCTCTACTTGGTTTATTCCTTGGGAACTGCCCTTACTTTCTCTTGAGCTCAGATAAGCTTTTGATAAGATGTTTGTGAAAGTTTATCCAACATTATCTGGTGGATTTTGCCATGGTATATCTTAAATCACTTTTGCAATCTCTTTAATGAAATTGATCTTCCCCAGTTTTCCACATCTACTTTGGTCAATTTTGGTCACACATACTAAAAAGAAATCAGTGATCCCTCAGTTTTCAGATCTGCTGCCAAACACATGTATGTAATACTGACATACTTCTTTCACTATATGTTACACACAAGTTTATGTCTCCTTTCTGCTTATGAATGTTAAGGATTTCTGGGGTTTTTTCTACTTTTTTCCCCTTAGTCTAGCAAAGAATAGGTATTTTCAAAGAATAAGCTTTTGGATTTTTATCCTGTGTGTTACCATTTTTGTTTCCCAATTTATTAATGCTAACTTTTATTTTTCTTAATTGCCTTCTCCTAGTTCTTCTAGTTTATTTCATTGTCTTTCCCCAATATTTTAAAATAAGCATTTAGTTTATTTTTCATGGTCCTTTTAAAAATGAAGATATTTAGGGCATGAATTTTACTCTGAGAATATATATTTTGATACATAATGCACATTGTTTTCTAAATAGTTTTTCAATTTTTTCTTTGATCCAAAGATTATTTGGAAATCTGAGAGGTTTTTGATATCTAAATAGATGAGTCTTTATATTATTTATTTCAAATGTTATTTAAATTTTATCAGTGAGTATAATCTATAAAGGAACTACTTTTAAAAGTTTGCTTCACGTCTGTTTTTGGACCAAGCCATGATTGGCAGTGTATATATCCCCTTATTCCCCCTGCCCTTTGCCCTCACAAAATAGTATACTTATCAATACACATATAGCTACTAACTTAAGTTTATTAATTATATTATTCAAGTCCACTATGTATCAGACCAGAATTATGTTCAGCTGCTAGAAAGAGGATCAGTAAGACAGTAGCTTAAACAAGGTACTGGTTTTCTCTCTGCCTCTCTCTCCTTCACACACGCGTACGCGTGCACGCGTGCACACACACACACACACACACACACACACACACACACAGTAAATTTCAACTCAGGGCTGATATGGCATCTCTATGATATGGCATCTCTATGATGTTATGTGTTTCTTTTCTCTTTCTACGTTGCACTTTTTAGTGCCACAATTCATCCTCAAATTTGCTTCATGGCCAAAAGAGGGCTGGTAGTTTCAACCATCACATCCAATATTCCAGGCAGAAGGAAGGAAAGGAAGGGGCAAAAAAGATCTTATAGTTAAGTCAGCCTTCCTGAAAGAGCTTTCCTCGAACCCCTATCCAGTGATTCCTGTTTATAGTCAGTGACCAACCGTACTTTATGTATTTAGTTGCTATGTTGTTTCCTGCATATAGCCCTATGTTTATGTTTATTATAGCCTTGCCCTTTATAATTACATAATGTCCTTCTTTGTCCTCTTTGGTGCTCTTAATTTTAAATTCCTCTTATATTCTTTTTATTTGTGTTTGCCTAATATTTTTTGCTCATACACTTAATTTCAATCATTATCATTTTAAGCGTGTTTTCAATCTACTGGACAGTCTCCATATTTTAAAGAGATAAAAAGTCCATTCAAATATAACATAAAGTCTGATGCGCCTAATTCTATGCTTTGCATCAGCATCTAGCTTTATATTTATTATTTACTTTATATTACTGTTTGCTATTTTTCTTTCTAATACACATATTTCTTGACTATTTAAAATAAGATATCAAATGTTGTCTCCATCAAAATGCTCCATTTCCTCCCCCATCTTCCCCCATTCCAGGAAGGTAAAACATTAGAATACTTTCACTCTACCCTCTTCTGCCTATCCTCACAAAGGCCTTTATTTCCTCTCACCTCCCATCTTTCAATGTATCCCCTACATTTTATGCTGGAACAATTCAATATCCATTTGAACAAAAAGTTGAAGTTCAACTCATATCTCCCACCTTACACAAAAGTTAAATTGAATTAGATGATAAAGCTAAACCTAAAAGCTGAAAGTATAAAAATTCTAGAAGATAATACAGGAAAAAAGTTTTGCCATCTTGGTGTAAGCAAAAATTGTTTTTTTAGGTAGGAAACACAAAGCACAATCTATAAAGAATAAATAAATTGGACTTGCTCACAATTAAAAATGACTGCTCTTCAAAAGATGTATTAAAAGAGTGAAAACATCAGCTGCACATCTAGCAAAGGACATGTATCCAGGATAATGTGAGAAGTAAACAACCTATTTTTAAAACAGGGAAAAGATTTTAGAGCAGTTTACACACATAAAAAAGATACACAAGTGAATAATAAACATATGAACTTAACTACTTATCAGGGAAATACAAATTAAAACCCAAATGTGATATCACTACGCACCTATTAGAATGTCTATTTTTTTAAGAAACAATACCAGATGCTGGCAAAAATGGCTGAGCAACATGCGTTGCTGATAGAGATGCAAAATAGCACAGCCATTTTTGAAAATAGGTTGGCAATTTCTTATAAAGCACACACTTACCTTATGATCTAACAATCCCACTCCTTGGTATTTACTTCAGAGAAATAAAAAACTGTGTTCATACAAATATCTCCATGCAAATGTTTATATCACGTTTACTCACCATCTCCCAAAACAGGAAACAATTTAAATGGCCTCCAAAAAAGTGAATGGATAAACAAACTGGTACATATGCATATGGGACTCCCCTGGTGGCTCAGTGGTAAGGAATTTGCCTGCCAATGCAGGAGATGCAGGTTTGATCCCTGGGTAAGGCATGGAGAAGGAAATAACAACCCACTCCAGTATTCTTCCCTGGAAAATCCCATGGACAGAGGAGCCTGGTGGGCTACACTCCATAGGATTGCACAGAGTCAGACAACAACATGTGCATATGCGTGTAATGTAATATTACTCATCAATACAAAGTTATGGACTAGTACCAACACATGCAATTTCAAATGCATTTTGCTAAGTGCAAAAATTCATACTCAAAAGGCTACATACATATTGTATCATTCCATTAACATGACACTCTGGAAAGGGAAAAAACTATAGGGAAAGAAAACATACCAGAGTGGTTGCCAGGGGCTGGGTGTGAGAGGCAGAGGTTATGGTTATACAACTGTAACCATTTGTCAAAATTCATAAAAAGAACCATACACTAAAAAGAGTAAATTGTATTTTATGTAAAGTACATTCAAAAATAAAAACAATCCAAAGAAAGAAAAGAACCCAATTCTGCACTCTATGATTGCCTCATAATCAACACAGTGATAAAGCACAAAGTTTACTCCTTCCAAGTGATCCAATGAATACAACCCATAAGAGACTCAAGTATGGGATGTGGTTTTGCCAAAACCATAGCAAGCCAACTAGGGATTGAAATTCTACTCAAACTTGGGTGGCACCAGGGCCAGTAATGTATTATTCGGCAATTTAACTGCTTGAGATTAACTCTTTTCTAGTGGCCTGTAATACCAGCAGTTCTCATTTTGCATGTCCAATCAGCACCTGCTGTCAGCAGCAAACTGACTTTGGGGGCACCGCTCAGTCAAACTTGGCTCCCTAGAGTTCAGTTTTCTGAATAGTGTTTTCCTCGAATTCTACATCTTCCCTGTGCCCATGCTCAGTCTTTTCTCTGAGCTCTGAAACTGAGGAGCAGCTTCTCTTCCACCAGGTCTTACACGACTTCGTCTTTCTGATTCATGACATCTTTCACCTTGGCTGGCTCTGGCTGTGCAAGCAGGAGGAGCCCATTGTGGCCTGGCAGGGTGGGAAAGTGGGAGTTCTCTGACCTCCTGTGGGATTTCCTCCTCCTACTCTCCCCTCCCATGTGCCCACTGCTATAACTACTATGGCACCAAGAATACAATAGATTTCCATCCTGTCCATTTAACACCGCCCCCAACTTTTACAATGTGTGCTTCCCCAGGTTCTATTAAAGGAATAGTCCAAATTCTCTACTCACCAGCTCAGATACCTCAGCCTCAAGTCAAGATGTTAAAACATTCAAAGAGGAAGAAAACAAAAGAAAAGGAAACAAACTATTTTCGAAGAGGAAGAAAACAAAAGAAAAGGAAACAAACTATTATTTTCCCAAGACCGCAACCTTAGAGAGGAACTATTCAATAACAACCATCTAGATTTATCTACAACAACCACCTCCTTCCTCCCAATGTCAGTTGCATATGGCTCCGGCAGGACCATCGTCTCCCTTAAATAAAGTCATGTCATGTCTGAAGTAAAACAAAGTGCTTCGTTTTCAAAGGTTATACTTATTTTAATCATTTAGGTAAATTGTCTGAAAGCCATTTCAGTTCAGTATACTTAGAGAGCACAGATCATCGTGTAAATGCTGAAACTTACGGATCAATTGTTCAGGTCTATTAAAAGTCCAAACACTGTCTCATCTACTTGCCCAAAATTCATGCATACACTCATTTGTCTTTGAAGAAAAATGTCAGAGACCGTTTGTTGTACTATTAGCCAATGGAAGCTTTATGTCTTATTCAGATGTACATATTTGGGCAGGGGGTGGAGGGTCACATTCCATGAAGAAAACCATTTCTGAATTCTTGTCTTCTGACCATCGATTAAAAACAAAAGAATTCACTCACGTAAATCACAGAGCTCAAAGATTCCAACTGCCTTTAAAGAATTCTTTCAAAGAATTACTTCTAACAAAATTTCTTTTTAACTTGAAGCTCATTTCCTCCTTAGCCGCTTTTGCAGGGAAAGTCAATAAAAGCAAAAATTTTAAAGCTCTACTGATATTACTATTATTCCTTCCTATATTTAAAACTTCAGATATTGACTTAAATCCCCTTGTTTCAAAATCTCTGTACTTTGCACCATTTCTGCAAGAGTTGGCTCCATGAAAGTTAAAGCTTTATCATCTTTGCTGTCACCACTTTCTACTTCTTTTTTTTAAATTAGTTTATTTTCTAGTTTTTAACTTTACAATATTGTATTTGTTTTGCCATACATTGACATGGATCCACCATGGGTGTACATGTTTCTACTTCTAAAAGCTCTGGTCTCTATCAAACCCTGCCTGAAAAGTCAGCTTAACTGTTCATTTGTTAGGGTCTCAAGGTGGTCCTCGAGACATCCTTCATTTCGTATAGGAATTGGGGCATCCAACTGAGATACCTGTTCAGGCCTCTGCCTGAACATCAAGCTTTCCTCCCCTTCAGGATTCCAACTCTCTTTTTGCTGTTAACAGAAATAAAATCAACCAAAACAAACAAACAAAAAAAGAAGGCAGCAATGTAATTTACTATCCTGTTCCTAGAACAGGAGAGAATTTGAATTATTTGGTAAACAGCACTAACAGTTACCACAGTACAGGAGCTGATGCAGCCTAAATTGCCCTTGCATTTCCCTGGCCTCTATGTTCCACGTGTGGGTGCAGTTTCCAGTGGCACTTTCCATGCAGGCAGGGTTTCCCCATCAGGAAAGTAGCTGGCTAGTTTCTCCACCACTGCCCTTCTAGTCTCAAACTCACGTCACCTTCTGGACAACTTGTATAATCTGCTTTCCTTTAAGGAAATGTTGATAAACAATGAGCTCATGTGGGTCTTGACTGGGGTTTGGCACCTGTCAGGGGCACAGTCAGTGCCCTGGTGTCCCCGGCCAATACTTCATCCTCCAGCTTTCTGGTGTCCTGGACAGCCTGTCTCCCCTTGGTGACTCTTCCCATCACCCACTTGGGAGTTTGGTGACCTCCTTCAATCTATGGATTCTGGTCACCCTCTCATTTCTTTTCTGTGGACTCTCCTCCATCTGTTCCTTTATCTCCTCCTAGAACTTCTGTTAATTTGCACATTAAATCTCCTAAATCTCTCCTCCAACTCTGTCCTTCTTTTCTCTCATGATTTCCATCATCACTCTCTATTTTTGTGTGTTTCGAGTTGATGTTCCAGGTCACAAATTTGGATCTCAACAGGGACTGTTCTCTCCTGTGATTCACTGGCTGTATGATATAGTCGGGAAATCAACTTGCAGAGCTTCAGACTTCTTTTTAATCTACTCTTGAGTCGCCTCAAACGCTCTAGTTATTTTTTATTCAAGTTGTCCTGTGTCCTTCCAGCAGGTTGCTGACTGGGATGCATCCTTATGGATCTTCCTCTCTGGCTGCTAGGCTCCTGGGCTGGTAGTTATTTTACTGTTGTTGTCCCCTCTTTGAGGCTCAGTTTTGGATTTTAGGGAGCATAAAGTTGAAACAGTCCTCCGGGTGAAGGCAGGTGAAAAAGACTCAGTCCCCAGGTCAAGAATTAGGAAGCAGACAGATTGCCAGTGCCCTGCGAGCAGCCACTGAAGAGTCTGCCTTTGGCTCGGATCACCAGCTTCTCCCAAGATGGAGAGTGTCCTCCCCCTCAGACCATGGCTCTTGCATGCTGGTCCCCAGGCGTTTCTACAGCCCATGGAGAAGAAAGTCCCATACCAGTTCTCTCCACTGGAGCTTCCACAGAGTCCAAAGCTTCATTTGCACCCAATAGCTAGAGATCTCAGCATCTGTTTGCCTCAAGAGAAGCAGAGAGACATATGATACAGCAATCCCACTCCTGGGCATATATTGAGAGAAAACCATAATTTGAAAAGATGCATGCCCCTCAATATTCATTGAAGTGATGTTTATAATAGCCAAGACATGGAAGCAACCTAAATGTTCATAGACAGAGGAATGGATAAAGAAGGCATGGTACATATATACAATGGAATACTACTCAGCCATTAAAAAGAATGAAAAAGAAAAAAAAAATGAAATAGTGCCATTTGCAACAACATGGATGGACCTAGAAATTATTATGCTAAGTGAAGTAAGTCAGACAGAGAAAGATAGATATCATATGATATCACTTATATGTAGAATCTTAAAAATTATACAAATGAACTTATTTACAAAACAGAAACAGACTCACAGATTTAGAAAACAAACTGATGGTCACTGAAGGGGAAAAGGGGGCAGGGAGGGGTAAATTAGGTATTTGGGATTAACATACTCACACTACTACACATAAAAGAGATAATCAACAAGGACCAGTAACTGTACAGCACAGGTAACTCTAAAAACAGTCTGTAATTACCTACATGAGAAAAGAATCTGAAAAAGAATGGATATATCAATATGCATATGTATAACTGAATCACTTTGCTATACACCTGAAACTAACACAATGTTATAAATCAACTATGTGTGTGTGTTAGTCATGTCCAACTCTTTGCAACCCCATGGACTGTATACTGCCAGGCTCCTCTGTCCATGAAATTCTCCAGGCAGGAACACTGGAGTGGGTTGCCATTCCCAGGGGATCTTCCAATCCAGGGATCGAACTCAGGTCTCCCACATTGTAATTGGATTCCTTACTGACTGAGCTACCAGGGAAGCCCATAAATCAACTATACTCCAATATAAAATAAAAATTAAATTTAAAAAAGAGAAGTAGAGAGATTGGAATTAGGACCTGTATGTCCAAAGGCTCTCTCTCCACTCCCAGGACTTTGTAACTCCACTAATACTGCTGCTAAGTCGCTTCAGTCGTGTCCGACTCTGTGCGACCCCATAGATGGCAGCCCATCAGGCTCCGCCATCCCCGGCATTCTCCAGGCAAGAATACTGGAGTGGGTTGCCATTTCCTTCTCCAACCACTAATATTAGGGAATGTATTATTTTAAGCTGCAAATTGACTTTACATTAAAAAACTCTGCCCAATTTTCTGCTAGGTTTATTGTAAGCACTACAGAAATTCATGATAGAGAAGCCCCTGATTTTCCAAACTACAAGATTTGTAACTTTTGGTTTTCTTCACAGTCTTATCATAAGACCTGTCAGTGATCAGATTTATACCAGCCCCAAACCCTGGTGCTGAAGAATTAATTTCTCCTGAATAATCAATTGGTCAGTTTCCATGAATAATAACAGTGTGCTTAACATGCAGCTTGTTATTTTCTTTCTTACAAGACAAGAGCACCATTTATTGGGGAAAGCAACATTTTCAAGGACGCATCTTTCAAACCAAAGTGATTTTCATTTCCTTTTTTATCATATTGTATTTGGTCAGCATCCATAAGTCAGATTTCACATACTAAAAGAACCCAGCAAATAGCAATCAGTTCTAGAGTGTTGTTATTCTATAGTGAGGCCTTACAAATGCATTCTCATATAAACTGTGATTCTCAGGTCACATCAACCAAGGTGTCAAAAGAGAGTCCCAGTGTTAGCTGTATATTAGTGTGACTCTGACCATGCTCCTGTACAATTCTGAGAAAATCTTGGCCTCTTCAGCTTCTCAAAAATACTTCTTGTGAGTCCCTGACTGTGTCTCATATGATCTCTTAGAACTAGCCTTCTTGGCTCCTGAGGCATTTTATATTTGTTTCTCCTGTGTTTAGATTTCTTATCACTAAAACTGTGCTACCACAGCTAACTGGAAACATGACTGCTGATACCTCTGGCCTCCCATTAGGTCACTGATGCTCGGGGCCATCGCTAAAGGTCCTGTGACCAGCAAACTGAACATGGAACGCCCACCACTGCTAACAGAGCCAGTGTTACGTCCATCACTTGAAAAAATCATGGGCTCAATGTAGCTGATACCTTCCATCCTCAATAGTTCAGCTTTAAGAGCTCTTTCACAGATTCACCTTTTTTTTTTTTTTTTGGTGATGTCTTTTTTGCCCATTTATTATGTTTTTATTGGAATATTAGGGGCTTCCCTGGTGGCTCAGATGGTAAAGAATCTGCCTGTAAAACAGGAGACCCACATTCAGTCTCTGGGTGGGGAAGATCCCCTGAAGAATGAAATGGCAATCCACTCCAGTATTCTTGCCTGGAGAATTCCACGGACAGAGGAGCCTGGCAGGCTACAGTCCATGGGTTCACAAAGAGCCGGACATGACTGAAGGACTAACATCTTCACTTTTTACTTTCTTATTGGAGTATAATTGCTTTACAATGTTGTATTAGTTTCTGATGTACAACAATGTGAATCAGTTATAAGTGTGCATATATCCTCTCCCTCTTGATCCTCCCTCCTACCACCAACCCACCTCTCTAAGTCAGCACAGAGCACGAAGCTGAGCTCCCTGTGCTATATAGCAGCTTTCCACTAGCTATCTATTTTACACACAGCAGTGTATATATGTCAATGCTACTCTCTCAATTTGTCCCATCCTCTCCTTCCTTCTCTGTGTCCACATGTCCATTCTCTATGTCTGTGTCTCTATTCCTGACCTGCAAATAGGTTCATCAGTACCATTTTTCTAAATTCCATACTATATCTTATATCTAGAATTCTATCATGATGCTAGGGGTTCTAGAACCAGGAAACAATCTGAATGACTAATACCACACTAACAATCAGTCCTGTCCCATGGTGGCCTCAGTCCTTGGACCACATCTGCTTGATCTCTCTACTCCAAATCTAAGTTTTTCCTAACAGGCTTTGCATCTCTCATGAAAAACAGACTCACGGTGGCCTTCCTCCCATCCGTTTTCTGGACATGCATCAATTCTAGCTGTGAAAAATACCTTAGGCTCATTCCAGTACATCTGGATCCCACTCATTCTAACTACAGTGGCTACTAAGGAAGTGTAAATACTTAATTTGTCATGTAACAACTTTTTTTCCTCCAGCATTCCCTTAATTTTTCAATGTATTTTTAATATTGAGATAATTTTCAATTCACACAACAGTTACAAAGGTAATCTAGAGTTCCCATACATTCAGTTTCCCCTAAAGGTTAACACATCACACTACCTTCAATTTGTCACAACTAAGAAGCCAATTTCTGCATGTTACTATTAACTAAACTACCAACTTTATTCTGATTTCACTAGCTTTCCCACTACCTTCCTTTTTCTCTCCCAGGAGCCAATCCAGAATACCACATTGCATTTTGTCAGCATATCTTTTTAATCTCCTTTTGTCTGTTAACATCCCTCAGTCTTTCCTTGTACCCTGAATTTTTAAATAGTTGAAATATTTTTATGTCAGTTCTATGATAAGAGTCTGAGCCCTGCTCTGTCTAGATACAAAAGGGTATGGAAAATATTTCTTCTTGCTAATTCTGAAAAGGCAGGTTTGTCATTAAAGAGAGGAGCGAGAAAGCTCTAGAGTGTTGCTTTATAATATAACAATCCCAGATTCTATTTCTGAGGTTGGACTTTCCTCTACTCCTTCAAAATACGCAACGTTTTCATGGAGGCCGAGAACAATCATCTCCACACTTTTTTACCCATATCCTCTACTCTGTCAACTAGCTTGCAACTGTGAACCAGGGTTACCCCAGCTATTACAGTTCTACAGTTGACACTGAAGATGCAGAGTGCAGCACTCGCGGCTAGCTGCATACTCAACACCACTCACAATTTTCTCTTCCAAAAGCAGCCCAGTTTTGTTTAGCACAGTAATGTGTCTGGCTAAAAAATGTCAAGCTTCAGGCTTGCTTTCAGCTCTGCATGGCCAGGTAACATCATGCTGGCCAATGAGACAGAGGCAGAAGTCTACAAGGGCTTCTCAGAAAGTTATTATTTTTCTGATTTGAAAACTAGGGAGTGGGAAAACGAGCAGTTGGCGTATGCCTTATGCACTCTATTCTTCCGTTTTTCTCCTGCATAGAATGTAAGCTCAAGACCTGGAGGAGAAGCAGTCAACCTACAAGCATGGTAACATCAAGGACAGTAAGTGCGAAGTAGAAGGAGCTCCCATAGCTGCTCCACCCAACCTGTCTCCAGACTTTTTATTACATGTGATAATGAAATAAAAATAAAATCTTTTAGTAAGGTCAATATTTGTTAGGTTTAAGTGATAGGTAATCAAATGTAATCATACTGATAAACAGAGTCACACTTGCAACATGCATTGACCCAGTACTGCAGTACAGTAATGGTCAGTAACCACTTTAAATCTTCTCTGAGAAATGAAGAGGATGAGAAAAATGCCAGGAGACTGGAGATAGACAATATTCCCCATTTCAAAAAGGACACACGGATCTCCAAACTCAGTCAATTCCCAGCAGAACTCCAAATGTGATTGTAACTAAACAAATTCACACTTCTGAAGGACTTTGTTTACTGCCTTTCAGGTGAAAGTTCACTTAACTTTGGCAAGTCATCAAGTTCCAATGAATGATCAAACCAAGGTCCACCATAGGTTAGAAATACTTCTCTGCCCTGATAAGAAGAGGCATTCTTGGAGTACTCCGTTGATGTCAGGAGAACAAGCCATCAGGTGTGCTGCTCTGCAGAGCGAGGCAGAGTTTGTAAGTTTGTGGCTGGTGATGGCAAAGCAAGCAGAGGACTACATCCACAACCCAGTCCTAACACAGTTGATACAGCCTTTATTGTTTGTAGACACTGGTTAAGCTCTTCACATAGATTATCTCCTTTGATGCTCACAGTGCTCCCAATGAGCTCCATTCTATTTATTATACCTATTTTACAGATAAGGGCTTCCCTGGTAGCTCAGCTGGTCAAGAATCCACCTGCAATGCAGGAGACTCGCGTCCAATTCCTGGGTCGGGAAGATCCCCTGGAGAAGGAATAGGCTACCCACTCCAGTATTCTGGCCTGGAGAATTCCATGGACTGTATAGTCCACGGGGTCACAAAGAGTCAGACATGACTGAGCAACTTTCACTTTCAGTACAGATAAGGAAACTGAACACAGATCAAATAACTTGTCCAAGAAGACTGGCAAATTCAGAAAACTCTAGCAATCCATCCTTAGATTGGTTCCCTTTGTGCAGTACTGGGATACTGCTACAAGCCCCACCTCCAAGAAAGCTGCCTTTTTCTCATGCTTGGTCACTGGTACTCTGAACTTCACAGAATCAATATTCCCTCCACATCTCATGTAACATGTGTAGATAACAAATGGCAGTCAAAGCTCTAGCCCTCATTATTTCAACATTAAGACTAATCTTTCCTTTCATTCTTTGAATAGAGTAGGTGTCAGCATCACTTGTTCATTGTAACCAAACTTACTGCTGCTTTTCCTCATGTTTATCTATTAGACTGATTTCTTGGTTTTGCAACCCGGATTCCAGCTATGTTAGGTGCTCCATCAGTTAGAAGTGCATATGGCTGCAGGTTATAGAAAAGCTATCTTTGGAAAGCTTAATCAAATAGGGGTTTATTTTTCTCATATAAGAAGTCTGGTGGTAGGTGGTTGCTGGTGACAGTCCAGTGATACCACTGTGATTCTCTTGTCTCCCCTCTCATGGTTTTCCTAGCTTTAGGCACCTTATCTATCCACTGCCAAGGTAGGCATTACAGAGGAAGAGGCAATATCAGCCAAATTTGTCCCCTTTTCTCAAAAAAAGCAAAAGCTTACCCAGACACTTCCCAGTAACTTATGTTTACATCTTCAGTTCAGTTCAGTTGCTCAGTCATGTCCGACTTGTTGCGATCCCATGGACTGCAGCATGCCAGGCCTCCCTGTCCATCACTAACCCCTAGAGCTTGCTCAAACTCCTGTCCATGTTTACATCTTAATTGCAAAGAAATATGTCATGTGGCCATTCTAGCTGGGGGGTAGGGGGTGTAAATCTGCATATTTAGATTCTGCAGCCTCTAGGGTAGAGGCAAGCAGGAGAGAATGAGGCTGGGAATGGAAGAGGAGTTACCCAACCCAGTGTCTGCCACAGATCACATGCTTATTTGTTCTTAAAGGATAAAGAGAAAATAATGTGATTATCTCTTTATGAAGTAGCTACTGAACTGAACTTGAGCATTAATACTTCCACCTGTGCGGGCTTATTGGTGATGTTTGGACTATGAACATGAATCCTGACACTCAAACCCCAAGTACAAAAGAAATTCCAACCCAAATGTTTAATATCAAGCTCTGAAGTATAGAGCTTCGAAATTGAAGTGTAGAGTAAGAGCTTAGAAATTGTCACTCTGAGCCTTAAAACAAGAAAGACATTGAGGCAACAGAAAAGCAATGACTTTTCTTAGATCTAGAGAACTGACATCACCAGGCAAATGGCTTGCCCCTGATGTGGAGAGACAGGAGAATACAGGTAATCACAACAGAGATCAGGTTACCCGAGGCAGAAGCCACTGGAGCCAATTATTGGTAGGAATACTTAAATGCTGGCTTTGATGAATTGCTTGAGGCTGAGTGGGACTAGCTTGAGAGTTGAAAACTCCTGGGGGAATCAATCTTGGGATAAGTCCTCTATTTTCATGGCTTTTGCCTCTGGGAACCAGTTGCCCCCCCCCATCCCGCCCCCACTCCAGGTTCTCAGAGTGAAGTTCAGAGAAAAATTCCCTCCAGTTTCCCCATGCTGCCGCTGCTGCTAAATCGCTTCAGTCGTGTCCGACTCTGTGCGACCCCATAGATGTCAGCCCACCAGGCTCCTTTTTCTCTGGGATTCTCCAGGCAAGAACACTGGAGTGGGTTGCCATTTCCTTCTCCAGTGCATGAAAGTGAAAAATGAAAGTGAAGTCGCTCAGTCGTGTCTGACTCTTCACGACCCCATGGCTGCAGCCTACCAGGCTCCTCCGTCCATGGGGTTTCCCTGGCAAGAGTACCGGAGTGGGGTGCCATTGCCTTCTCCGAGTTTCCCCACAGGAGGATGGAAAACACAACCATTTTAAGATACACTCAATGTTCTTTGTTAACAAATGCCTGCTCTCTAAAGGAAATTACCTTACTCAAGCACTTCCTAACCTGGGAGAGGGGCTATTAGCCAGTGCCAGTCCCCTCTAACCTTTCTGTATCACCTAAAGGAAGGGGAAAAAAAAAAAAGCTAAGACGTGCTTTTGACGATCATAGCCCAGGGACTCACGCCCACTAAAAATCTGGGAGTTAATCATAAGATGACAGAATGCATCCCCTCCCTAACACCTTGCCACCACATCAACAGGGCTCCAGTGTAACAGTTGATTAGAACTAAAAGAGCTGAAAATCACACTATGTAAGGAGGAGTTCTTAGGGAAACTCAAAGGTAACAAAAGAGACAAACATAAGGTTACTAGAAGAAACTGAAATTGAAACAGCTGTAGCTAATATTAAACACAGCTCAGCCCCTAGTCAGATTAACATAAGACCTCAGGTTCACATGGAACATTTGCCAAGAATGGCCCATAACACATACCATAACGAATCTGAAATAGTAGAAATCACACAGAGTCTTTTCTCAGACCACAATGAAGTTAAACTAGAAATCAATGACAGAAAGATAACTGGGAAATCCCCAAATATTTGGAGATTAAACAACACACTTCTAAATAACATATGGGTGAAAGAAGTTTCAAGAGAAACTTTTAAATATTTTGAACTAATGAAAAAAATACAACTTATCAAAATTTATGGGATATAGCAAAAGCAGTGGTTAAAGGGAGATTCACATATTAGCAATGAACAATTGGAATTTGAAATTAAAAATACAATAACACATCAGCACCAAAAAAAATGAGATACTAAGGCATAAATCTTACAAAATATGTACAGTATCTATATAAGGAGCACTACAAAACCTTGATGAAAGAAATCAAAGAAGATCTAAATGCAAAGACATTCCACATTCATGGATACTAAGATTCATTATTGATAAATTGTCACTTCTTCCCAACTTGTTCTATAGATTCAAGTGTGATCTCAATTATAATTCAGCTAGGTTATTTTGTGGATATTGACAAACAGATTCTAAAGTTTATATGGAAAGGCAAAAGACTCAGAATAGCAAACTGTATTGAAGAAGAACAAAGTTGGCGGACTGACTTTAAAACTTACTTTAAATCAACAGTAAAAACTAACACAACATTGTAAAGCAACTATACACCAATAAAAATTAATTTTAAAAGAGCAACAGTAATCAAGACAGAGTGGTATTAATGAAAGAACAAATACATCAATGAACTGAACAGAGATCAGAATTAGACCCATACAAATATAGTCAAATGATCTTTTCCAAAGGAGAAAAGGCAATCAATGAAAAACAAGTCTTATTAAAAAATGGTGCTAAAATCATTAGACATCCATACGCAAAAAATAAGTCTAGCCACAGACCTTATACCTTTCACAAAAAGTAACACAAAGTGGATCACAGACCTAAATGCAAAACACAAAACTACAAACTTCTAGAAAGTGACAAAGGCGAAGATCTAAGTGAACTTACGTTTGTTAATGACCTTTTGGATACAATACTAAAAGCATGATCCATGAAAGAAAAAATTGATTAAGTTGGAGTTTTCAATGAAAAACCTCTGCTCTGTGAAAGACAGGTGAAAGAAAAGACAAGCCATAACTGGGAAAAATATTTGGAAAACACGATCTGATAAAGAGCTGGTATCCAAAACATACAAAGGACTATTAATATTCACCAATAAGAAAACAACCCAATTTAAAAATGAGCGAAAGATCTGAGCTCTGGGACAACCCAGAGGGATAGGGTGGGGAGGCAGGTGGGAGGGGGCTTCAGGATTGGGGGACACATGTATACCTGTGGCCGATTCATGTTGATGTATAGCAAAAACCATCACAATATCATAAAATAATTATCCTCCAATTAAAATTAACTAATTAAAAATTAAAAATGAGCAAAATATCTGAATAGAGACCTTCTCAAAGAAGATATACATATAACAATAAGCGTACAAAAAGATGCTGAACATCGTAAGTCATTGTGAAAGTCGCTCAGTCGTGTCCGACTCTTTGTGACCTGAATTCTCCAGGCCAGAATACTGGAGTGGGTAGCCTTTCCCATCTCCAGGGGATCTTCCCAACCCAGGGATTGAATCCAGGTCTCCCGCATGGCAGGGTGGATTCTTTACCAGCTGAGCCACAAGGGAAGCCCAAGAATACTGGAATGGGTAGCCTATGTCTTCTCCAGGGGATCTTCCCAACCCAGGAATCAAACCGGGGTCTCCTGAATTGCAGGCGGATTCTTTACCAACTGAGCTATCAGGGAAGCCCCTATTAGGGAATTGCAAATTAAAACAAAATGAGATTCCACTGCACACCTCTTAGAATGGCTGAAATCCAGAACACTGACAGCACTAAAATTTAGGTTGGGCTGGTGAGGATATGGAGCAACAGGAATACTCATTCATTGCTGGTGGGAATGCAAAATGGCACAGCCACTTAGGAAGACAGTTTGGTGGTTTCTCCAAAACTAAACATCCTTTTACTGTGGGATCCAGCAATCATACTCCGAGGTACTGCATTTACCCATATGAGTTGAACACATATCTACACAAAAACGCACACAGGGATGCTTATAGCACTCTACTCCTAACTGTCAAAACTTGAAAACAATCAGGATGTCTTTCAATAGGCGAATGTATAAATAAGTTGTGATACATACAGACAACAGAATATTATTCAACCCTAACAAGAAATGAGCTATCAAATCATACAAAGACATGGAGGAACCTTAAATGCTATCGCTAAGTGAAAGAAGCCAATGTGGAAAAGCTCCAAACTGTATGATTCCCACTCTAGGACATACCGGAAACGGCAAGTGTATGGAGACAGTAGAAAATTCAGTGGTTGCCTAGAGTAGGGGGTTGAGCTGATGAATACATAGGTGAAGCACAGGTAATTTTTAGGATGGTGGAACTATGCTCAGTGATACTATAATGGGGGATACATGACATCATTCATTTGTCAAAACCCATACACTACACAGCTAACGTACATGTGTGTGTTAGTTGCTCAGTCGTGTCTGGCTCTTTGCAACCCCGTGGACTGTAGCCCGCCAGGCTTCTCTGTCCACGTGATTCTCCAGGCAAGAATACTGGAGTGGACTGCTTTTCCCGTCTCCAGAGGATCTTCCCGCCCCAGGGATCACATCCTGGTCTCCTGCATCGCAGGCAGATTCTTTACCATCTGAGCTACAGGGAAGTCCACTTAAACTAATGTATGAACTTTGGTTAATCCAAAGTTATGAATCAATTTTGGCTCACTGGTGATAACAAATGTACCAAAGTAATGCAATATGTGAATAATAGAGGAAACTGGGACGGAGGTATCAGGGAAGCAATATGGGAACTCTCTACTGTCTGCTCAACATTTCTGTACATCTTAAACTGTTCTAAAACATAAGGACTATGATTTAATTTTTTTCCTAATGTCTAGCTCAAAGAAGATGTCAAAGTGAAGTGAATGAAGATGAATGTGTCAACAAATGTTCCATGAAAAAAGTGAGGCTTTAGGTGGGTCCAAGAGAGTACAAAGGATTTCCAGAGTTGGAAAGGGCAAAGGGTATTTCAGTTGGGATTGAGGCAGGAAAAACATTCAAAGGGCTCAAATTTCAAAGCAGCAGGAAATACCACAGAATAAATCAATACAAAGACAACAGGTAACAATTTAATGGAAGCTAGGGGCCAAGGCAAGCCTAGAGGTGCTGAAGCATCATTCTCATATTGGGTAAATGTAAATATGGTAGCAGATTTGACCCAAGCTACAGCCACAACACGGATTCACTCATTTCATAAATATTTAGTAGGTACGTGCTATGTTCCAAACGCTGTGGTAGGCACTGGGAAACAGCAGTAAATAAAAAGAAATGTCTCTGTTTTCACTGAGCTTACATTTTAGTGATAGAAGACAGAACTTACCTGACGTTTTCAAGAGACAACAAAGAAGCCAGTATGGCTGGAATGGACATAAAGAAGATAAAAGGTGAGAGACAGAGGAGATAAGTGAGTCCAGTGACTGAAGGGCACTGAGGCCGGAATGAATAAGGATTTTGGCCTTATGCTGAGGCATTTAGGGTACAATTGGAAGGTTTTGAATAACAGAGTGACTTCATTGACATCTGAATAGGGTCAATGTCTGTGTTGAGAACAGACAGAGGCTAAGAGTGACTGCAGGGAGACCAGGGAAATTGTTAAAATAATCCAGGTAAAAGAGGACTTCAACCATGGTTTTAGCAGCACAAGTGATGAGAAGTAGGTTGTGGACTCTGAAAAGATTTGCTGATGGATTCAATGTGTGAGAGAAAAAGATGGTCAGAACGACTGTTTTAGGTCTGCACAATCACCTGGAAGAACCGGCTGCTAGTGACAGGGAGAAAGAATATGGGAGTAACAAGTTCATGAGTGGGACTGAGCCCATGTCTGAATTCAGCTGAGCTGTCTTAAAAGTAGGCATTTCAAGGTCCTAGAGATTAGAGCAAAGCTGAGACTTAGAGTTAACTGGGACAGACCAAGTCATAGTAACACAGAGGTAATGAGGATAGGCATGATTTCATTCATCCAAGATTTCCTAAAATCAACCACTCTGAATGTGCCAGGGACGTAAAGATACCTAAGACATCTCTCCTGTGCATAAGGCACTCATAGTCCAACTAAAGAAGGAATTCATGGGGCCTGGACTCCATCTTAGGCCTGTTCGTGCTGATCATGTTCGGCCACCTCTCTAATGGACTCTGAACTCTGTGCTTAGTGCCTGTGGAAACGACAATAGAAGGATAAGACCCCCTCCAGACACGGAAATCTTTTCAGCCACCTCTCTAATGGACTCTGAACTCTGTGCTTAGTGCCTGTGGAAATGACAATAGAAGGGATAAGACCCCCTCCGGACACGGAAATCTTTTCAGCCACCTCTCTAATGGACTCTGAACTCTGTGCTTAGTGCCTGTGGAAGCACAATAGAAGGATAAGACCCCCTCCGGACATGGAAATCTTGAAGATTGTATGCAGATTACTCACCACCTAAGAGAAAACATACGCTAATCCCCCTACCTCTGGACAGGTCATAAATTTTTTCTGTCACCTCGGACTTATTGATATTTGATTGTTTGAACACATAATACATGAATGATGGGGTTATTGTGATTGTATTTACCTTTCCTTTGTTTATGTAAGTCACAAGGAAATTGGGGTGGTGGGTTCAGACACGTACACATGGGGTGTAAAAGATTTTCACAAATGCTGGTCAGGGTCCTGGTCTGCCTTGGGCCCGCCGGTGTAATAAACTGCACTTCACTATCTGCATCGTCCTTCTGAGTGAGCTTGTTTCCCGGATCGTGTGGCTATAACACAACAAAGAAAACAGAAATGTAAATAAGTGATGATAGTACCTTAAGCATCTTAGGTGAGGTATTCAACATCGACTGAGTCCCTTCTACATGCTGAGTAGTGCAGTGAGAAACAGAAGGCATGTACAAAGTATCTAAGAGCACAAAAGAAGTTCTTGCAAAGGTTCATAAAGACACTCACAAGGATTTTCACCACAGTGTGACATAAGGGAGTTGGCAGTAACCTAGACGCCCATCACTAGGGAAATTGCAATAATGTGGATATAGCTCAAGTACGTCATAGCATTGAGTGAAAACAGTGGGAAATAAGAGATTTACAGTCCAGGACCATCTTCATAAAGGTAAAAGGCATACACAAAACCCCATGTCTTAAATGATCAAGGATCCATACCAAACATATTGCAGTTTGTGTCTAGAAGAAGAATCAGAGTGGGTATTGAGAAAGACAAGGACAAATAATTTAACCAAAGTAAAACAATATAAATAAGGGCCTTGCAGGGACTGATGATGACAACATGCTGAGAATTGTGGAGCAGAGTTAACTCTCTGCACCTGAGATACAAATAACAAGCTAATGAGAATCCAGCCGATAACCCTAACAAGAAGATATCTGGCAGTCAAGACACACTGGGAGACATGAAGGCATGCAAGTGCATCAGAGCTTCAGGGAACAGCACTAGGTTTAGTGTTGCTTGCAGTGGTTATGAAGAGCTGATAATATTTGAATGCCTGGAGTAAACTGAACAACATCCTACACATGGAAGTTATAATCATCCGTATCAATCTGTCCCCCTTTACTATATCGGGGTTAAGGCTTATGCTCTGCTTCCACCCAGTCAACTGTGAGAGTCTCTTTTAGCCGCACTGTAATCTTCGCATCTTCCGACGACACCAGAAACCCCAGTTCAACAACTCACTCCTGTTTATGTGGCCTCAAGGAATGTGGCCTTGATCTGAAGCTTTCATGCTGGAGCTCCACCAGAGGCAAGGCAGCTGCTCTGGCCAGGAGTGGGCTGGGAAGGGAACTGGAGGCCCAAGGATGCCTTGCATTCTGGGGCACCTGCCTGGGGCAGTTCAACCGTCTCCACCAACTCAGTGCTGCCAGTTAACTCTCACTGGTCACATTCCAGGTGGAGTCGTTTCCCAGCTGTGACCACCCTTCCTCCACCCCACACTGGGTCCTGCACCACCTTCATAGGTGTACCTGTCCTTCAGAGCCCTTCTCACAACTGCCACTCCCGAGTTTCTTTTCTGATAATTTATGTTCATCTAGGTTCCAAGTTCAATGAAGGTGGTCTTTACTTTTTTTTCATTTTTTTTTTCTTTCACCAATGTTTCACTAGCACTCA
Source organism: Giraffa tippelskirchi (assembly GCF_054371585.1). NCBI lineage: Eukaryota > Metazoa > Chordata > Mammalia > Artiodactyla > Giraffidae > Giraffa > Giraffa tippelskirchi. Next base: position 7,223,276 of record NC_137289.1, on the reverse strand, counting down.
GCAAGCCATCTGGCACATAGCTGTTGTTTACTCGCTAAGTGGTGTCTGACTCTTTGCGACCCCATGGACTGCAGCCTGCCAGGCTCCCCTATCTGTGGGATTTCCCAGGCAAGAATACTGGAGCGGGTTGCCATTTCTTCTCCACTGGCATACGGTAGAGGCTCAATAAACTTCTCAGTGGAATACAAGCCTTCAAAAGGAAACCGAGATCAAGGTGGATACAAGCATGGTGCAGAAGGAAAAATGTGAAAGATTTAGGGTTTGTTCTCCTGTGAGGGGCAAGAGGGGAGAGCTGCAAAGAGGCGCACTGGTCCCTGTATACAGGTCACCTCCGATGCAAGGCGTGAAACAGGAGGGAAATTAACTGTTAAGAAATTAAAGAGTGTTTAGCGTATTTTTTTTAAATGTGTGTCAAAACGGTATGAAATCGAATAGAGGGAAGGGGAGTACGTGGGTCAGGGCTGGGTCTGAGGAAAGACATTTCCAGAAGTCCTGACACAATCCACTGCCCCTGCGAGCACACGGGGCGGCCCAAAATCTCCTGGGGAGGGGAGAGCGTTGCTCTCGCACCCCTGTTGCCACAGTTACTAGTTTAAAGTCTTCATCAATCTAATTTTTCACCTCTATTCTTGTTTCCGACTCCACCTCCATTAGGCTCCGCCCCACTTAAAACCACAAAACAAAAACCACCTCCGACCCAAGCCAGTCCAGACCTGGAGAAGTGAACACACTTGTTCGCTACGAGAGGCCCTTTCACAAGCCCTTGGCTTGTCCCCCAGCCCCCACCAATGGAACAGGAGCTCAGGACCCCGCCAGGCCACGCCAGCGACCTCGGCCAGCAGTGCGACCTGTCGCCGCCCTTCCCGCCTTCCCGCCGGCTGCCGAGCCCGCGCTTGCCGAGCCCGCGCGCCTCACGTTGCGCCCGGCCCCCATGGCCCGTCCAGGGCAGCGCGCAGGCGCGCGCTCCGGGGCCCGCCAGGGGAAAGAGGGCGGGGCCGAGGGGGCCGAACCCGCTGGGGGAGGGGCGGCGTCGGTCACATGACGCGGTTTCAGTGTTTACACGCGGAGCGGCCGGATCCTTCGGCCTCAGTCAGGCGCTCGGCACCGTTTCGGTTTCACTTCCGGTGAGGGGCCGCCTCAGAGCGGGCGACGAGCCGACGGCGAGCGCAGGCGGTAGCGGCGACTGCGGCGCTGCTGCCGGGGGGCGTGCGGTAGCGCAGCAGCGGCGGCGGCTGGGCCTCGAGCGCCCGCAGTCCACCTCTCGAGGGCGGGCTTCCGAAGCGAGCAGGGCGGACGAGAAGATGGAGGAGCTGGTGGTGGAAGTGCGGGGCTCCAATGGCGCTTTCTACAAGGTACTTGACTCCAGGGCAGGCCCCATCTTCGCCCTGCTTTCCCTCCCTTTTCTTCTTAGCCTCGGCCGGAGGCAGGCCTGGAGCCCTCTTCCCGAGGGCCGTTCCCGGGGGCCGGGGCGCACTCGGCGGGATGTTCTTGGGGAGGGAGGGAAGGACCGGACTTCGGGCCTTTGGGAAACCCCTCGAGCCCCACTGCCTCTCCGGTGTGAGGCCCCGGCGCCTGTCGGAATGAGAAGCGAGCAAGGAAAAGAGGGTGCCCTTTCGGGAGCCCAGCCCCGACAGGGAGCGCTGCGGGTGGGCGAGGGCCGACGGCAGGTAAGAGATCCGGGCGGGAACCACCAGTATCCGCGCGAAGTGACGGTGAAGGCTTATTTCTGTTTTCTTAAATGTCCTTTTCCAGTGGGATCCGGGCCTGACGTGTGGGTAGTTGCCGAGGAGCGGGGGGCGCTTCCGTCAAGCCGCCTTCTGCCTTGCAAAGAGGGTTTGCGTTCTCCTTTGGCTTCTCTTTTCCGGTCCAGCATTGGGACTTCGGAGAGCTCCACTGTTCTGGGCGAGCGGTGTGAAGAAAGAGTAGTAAGAAGCTGTAGTCGGTACCAAGTCACAATGGCAACTAATTATTAGGGACTTCTCTTTGTGGATTTCAAAAGAGATTTTAGATTCAAAAGTTTCAGGAAGACCCTTACATATCTGAGTAATGGATTAAAGAAGTTGGTGATGTTTAATATTTGCGCCCCCCCCCGTTATAAATCTGGGAAATTCTGAAATACAGATGCTTCAGCGTCTAGAAACATTGGCAACTCTGCTACTTAAGAAAAAAAAAAGAAAGTACCCCTCCAAAGGCCTGGATATATGCCATGAAACTTTAGAAAATTTACTAAGCGTATATCATTCCTATGGAATTTTTTTAAGTGAGTGGATATGATTGTTTTGTGCTTCAAGCGCTTGACTTACCTTCTCTGAACGTGTAATGTTGCAGTTAGCTATATTGTTGCGGTTTTAAGTAGGCGTGTGGTTTTGCTACCGGATCTTTTTAAGTTACAACGTTGCACATCTCAATAATATGTTACATTTTCAAAAAGAGGATTAATAACATTTTCATATGTCAAATAGTGCCTCTGTTGGTTCATGCTTGTTGTAGATCTAGTAATCTATAAGTCCTCGTGTCCTCTTGAATGTCTCTCTGTAACTTCGGTAGGTGATGTCACACCTTACCTACGGTATTTTGGCAACAGAAAGTGCATATGGAAGAAAGTGTGGAAATTAAATATTGCCATTGTCCAAGTGCCATTCTTAAATCTACATAGAAAAACATAAATGTTTCAAACGAGGTATAGGCAAATAAACATTGACTTAAGTATATATGTGTTTATCTACTTCATGGAGAAATTTGGAGATCATTATATTTCATAAGTGAGTAAAGTATGTAAACTGTTCCATGCTTTTAGCAAAATGATAAAATCTTTTGCTGTAAAAGGAGGAAAAATTTAACCCAGCATTTCTGTTCCTAACAGTCTCACCAATATAAAATTCTTTCAGTTAACTCTGCAGTCAAAATTCTGGTTGCATTTATTTCAATGATCCATAATTATTGCTGGTTAGTTTGTGTAAAACCCTTCTGTTTCCTAGATTGGTAGTTTTGCTCACTAGATTTGGGACGCTAAATATAATAAATATGAATAGGGGCTAAAGGTGGAGCGGTAGTCTAATAAATCTGTGATATTAGATCGGCTATCACTCTTACTGTCTTTTAGTGGAGTTTGCTTGCTATAGAGGGCAAGGACATCCCAGTCTTGAAGGATTTATTGTTCTCTTCCAGCAGCCTATGATTTGCTTTGTGATTTTATTTGCAAACTGATTGGAACATAAGAAACTCCCTCTATCTCTCCTCTTTATTCCCTCCTTTTTTTTTTTTTTTAAACAAAAGTTGCTTAATACGAAGGTGAGTAGAAGGAATGTTTGTCCCTTAGTTCCTTGAGAGGAGATGTTAAATGGTGAACAAACATATGCAGAAAAATTGCTGAGATGCTTATTTAATTAAGGTTTTGTTTTTAAGAAAACCTCAAATGGTCTGTGTTGGTAGAAAAATAGTTTCTATAGTGAAAAACGTTTAAATTCTTATAGGACTCAATACTGATTTGAGTTATAAAAGTAAAGCAAAAGTAAAGTTACTTGTCCAGTGGGATGGGCAGAAAAGATGGGAAATCAAGACAAAAAAAATCAACTATTACAGAGAAATGTTAACAAAAATTAGAAATCTAGGTTCACCAGATTGATTGAAAAGGCTTAAGGAACTAAACAACTCAAACGACTTCAGTATAATTGAATTCAGACTTTGATTTGCCTACCAGAACCACCATACTGGAAGGTGCAGTTCTCTGTCTTCTGAGCACATGGTCCAAATTTGCAGTATAAACTGGATAGAGTGTATGCTGGGAACAGGTGGGTTTTATCCTCTAAAAAATTAACTTAAACTTCAGATTCAAAATTAACGGAACCATGAGATCTAAACCCTAAGATCATAACAGCTCATTTCTATTTTTCCCTCTGGTGTTTACTCTTAAAAACTTGAAAGTTAAATATAGTAACTGTCAGAGCCACTATTTTTATGCTTAGGTATTTCTTTGACTTTGGAAAAGTCATGAGTACACCGTATAGAGCCTAGGTTACTTAAGACATGAGAACACTTGAATTATACCTCACAAAATTTTTTACAAGACATCTCCTAAACAAAGAATGTTGAAAAAAGTCTTTATCGTCAGGACATCTGCCTAAAAATGTACAATCAAGAGGAAAATTTTTAAATATTTTCTTATATTTTCTCTGAAGTCTTCTGTACTTCAAGGAAGTACAACTTTAGGTCAACTGCATTTTTTTTCTTCCCAGTCTAAACACCCTTTTTAATGTTTTGGAAGCAGCATTATTACACTTTTGAATTGAGCATTTTCCAACTTCATACTCATGCACTCTGAAAATCTCCACAGATTATTAATTAAATGTAAAATTCAGTGTTATAATAGTTGGATTTCTGATTCCTGCCCACTGTGAGAATGTGGTTCCTGACATGGCTATGAGGATAACTGTTAACAGATACTGAGAGCTTTCTAGGTGCCAGGCACTGTTCGAGGTGCTTTACTGTCTTTTAAATTTCTTTAGTCACCTCCCAGGTAATAGATAAGGACATAGATGTACAAAGAGATGAGGTAGGTGACTTATTACTAAGTGTCAGAGCTAGTAAGGGTCAGATTGGGGCTTTGAGATGAGGTACTCTGACTTCCTGAAGCAATGAAATTTAACTTAAATGAATTGGATTTCCTGGTAGCTCAGATGGCAAAGAATCAGGCTGCAATGCAAGAGACCCAGGTTGGATCCCTGGGTTGGGAAGATCCCCTGGAGAAGGACATGGCAACCCACTCCAGTATTTTTGCCTGGAGAATTCCATGGACAGAGGAGCCTAGCAGGCTACAGTCCATGGGAGTCCCAAAGAGTCAGATGTGACTGAGCGACTAATGCTTTCACTTTCACTTTAAAAATTTCGTTGTACTTTTTTTTTATTATAATTGTTCCTATAACACTGTCTTAACATTATTCTGGGCTTCACAGGTGGCGCTAGTGGTGAAGAACCTGAATGCCAATGCAGGAGGCGTAAGATATGCGAGTTCAGCATTATTCTATAAGTTCATACAATGACATCATGAAATACTCCGTTTATGTGTAGGCTTTCTTTTTAGTAACTCTCGCACACAGTAATTCTTCATGTGAATGCCTGTTTGAAATCTTTGATTTTCCTATAATATTTGCTTTTGTTACATTAGGAGCAGGTAAGAACTGATATATTCAAAAGTTAGAATACATAGGCACAGGAAAATTAATAATTCATTTCATACTATTCTTTCTGTACCTGTGTGTTGTCTTTGGATCAAGGTGAACCAGAAAGAATGCATTTTTCTCAGAATTTGTGGTAAATGCCCAAATGAAGTCAAGTATTCCTAGTCATGCTCTGTGGTTGGAAGAATTGTTGATGAGTTTTATTGTACTTTGCCCTCTCCGTTGTTCATTCTCATATGTTGTTAGCGCCCACATTCAAAGGGTGGCAAAGCAGTAACTCACTTTGTATGTGAAGCCTTGGCTTTGAATCATATTTTATCAGATTTCATATGTCCTTGTCATCTTATCTCCTACAGATTTTCTTGAGGAGGGATATTTTGCAATGCTTTTAAGTTTTCTCTAATGAGAATCATCATTGCACTACATGAGCTGTCTTCAGTGATAATGTAATAGCTGTTCATTGCTGGTCAGTGGCTTACACTGAAATTTCTCTACACAGTCACCTCTCTCATGTTTGTGAGAAGAGTTTGCCAAGGTGTGAGGTGGAGTGGGAGTGTAAAAGTTCACCGAAATGGGGATGGACTTTCTTTTGGTTTCATCAGTCCGGGTGATGTGATGTTGAAATTAGATAACTCTAGTCATGACACACTTTGGCTAGTATGATGTTATGATTGCCTCTTTGGCCCGGTTGCCAGTAAGGTGAGGGGATCCCATAATGGTTTTTTTTTGTGTATGTGTGTGTGTTTATTCCCCCTGATAAGAAGTCTGTGTCTTTTTTTGTTTTTGTTTTTGGAGTATAGTTGCTTTAGGTGTCTGTGTTTAACTGCGCTTTTAGCAGTTTCTCAAACCCCAAAGGTTTTTGTGACTTTTTTTTTCTTCTAAAAGTCGAAATGACCTGTTAGTATCTTTGAGGAAATACTCTTTGCTTTTTCTGTCCTAAGTTGTAACATCATTTTTTAAAGTATCATTTTTTGAGATGTAACTTTCTCAAATGCAACAATGTTAATGGCTCTGTCTTTTATAAAATACACCCCTCTCTGCTTTACCTGTAACTTAGTTAGTGCCAACTATGTGTTAGGCCTCATGCTAGGCGCTAGACGTGTGATTTCTTTATTCAGGACAGCAGACAGCAAGTCCAGTTCTGTATCAATTCCTTACTTACGTAGACAAGGCATACAAGGCCCAGAGACCACTTCTTGGCGAGTCCCACAGTTATTATGTCATAGAACCAAGATTTTGAACCTAGCTCTCATTCACAGAAAAACTCGTTTTTGTTTTGTTTTTCCTCAAAGACACTTTTCTTTGTTGTTGTTGTTGTTTGTGGTTTTTTTTTTTTTTTTTTTTTTGGCCATAGAGGAATGTAGGATCTTGGTTCTCCATCCAGGGCTTGAATGTGGGCCCCCTGCTGTAGAAGTGTGGATTCTTAACCCCTGGACCTCCAGGAAAGTCCCCACAGCAGAACACTTACTTAACCACTAAGTTTACTGACTCTTGTAGGAGCCCTAGTTCTCATCCAGTTCCATGCAACTCCCTTCCTGTATTCATTCACACCCATTCAGTTGCCTTCTTTGGTAACCAACCCCACAGAAATCCCCTCAACCTATCTTCTCATCAACTTTGATGTGTGGATAGGTAGAGAGTGCAGTCAACCTTAGTTTTCCACGTTGGTGGCTGGGGTGATAGTGCTCTGGGGGCGGCCAGGGAAGGAAAGGACATGATTATTGCAATAAAGGAGGAGCAGGGCCAAGAAGGAGAGTTACTGGAGAAAGTATGATGAGAAACAAGACAGTTGGGACCTTTGTTGGAATTTTAGCAAAAGGCCTCCGAAGTCACAGGAGACCTTTGTGCTTGGCGAGTGTGTAAATCAGAGGTAACCTATGAATTTCTTTTATTCTGCTAAAAATGACTGGTTATGAGACAATCATGCAAACATCCATGTACAGGTAAGCCTCATTAACTCGAAGGCAGTGGCCCTGGTAGGCTATGCTGCTGCTGCTGCTAAGTCGTTTTAGTCGTGTCCGACTCGGTGTGACCCCATAGACGGCAGCCCACCAGGCTCCCCCGTCCCTGGGATTCTCCAGGCAAGAACGCTGGAGTGGGTTGCCGTTTCCTTCTCCAAGGCGTGAAAGGGAAGTCGCTCAGTCGTGTCGGACTCTACACGACCCCATGGACTGCAGCCCACCAGGCCCCTCCGTCCATGGGATTTTCCAGGCAAGAGTACTGGAGTGGGGTGCCATTGCCTTCTCCAGTAGGCTGTGATGATTGCTTAAACCATCTTTGACACTGTACATCCGGAATTGCTGTTAAAGTCTTGAGAGCTGTTTTTGTTTTTTTAAATAGTCGCAACCGTTGCAGATCTTTCTCCTTTGAAGGAATGCTTAATTTTAGGGAATAGGCAAATGCGGTGAATGAGTGTGATTAAACTGTACAAAAACTTTTTGGCAAATAGAAAAAAAATTAAAATATAGCCGTCAAGTAATGAGACGAACCTTTAGAGTGCTTTCAACGTGGATTTGAAATCATTCCCCCAAATTTCTAAGTGTTGAAATCAGTGTTGTCCACAGATCTGTCCATCTGTGATGATGCGATGCTCTCGGCCTATGCTGTCCTCTGCAGTAGGTACTAAGCCAAGTGTGGCTTTTGAGCACTTGAAATGTGGCAAGTATAACTCTAGAGACTGATTTTTAATTTTATTTACTTGTAATTTATTAAATAGAAATATTTACATATGACCAGCAGCTTCTGTGGTGAACAGCACAGTTTTAGACAAGGGCAGAAGTATTGGAAAGATACCTGATTTAGTGAGAACAGATCTTCACCCAGCTGTAACAAGGTTCTCTTAGCTGACTAAAGGACTTAACATTTTCGGCATTTAATATACAGTGTGTGCATGCTCGGTCACTTCAATTATGTCTGACTCTTTGCAACACTATGAACTGTAGCCCACCAGGCTCCTCTGTCCATGGAATTCTCCAGGCAAGAATACTGAAGTGGGTTGCTATGCCCTCCTCCAGAGGATCTTCCCAACCCAGGGATGGAACTTGCATCTCCTGCATTGGCAGGCAGGTTCTTTACCACTAGCGCCACCTGGAAAGCCCCATAATATAAAGTGAGGAAGTAATATTTGTTACTGCCATGACATGCAAACATAAAACTTTAGACAAGGATGAAGACAGAGGCCATGACATTTTTTGGTAAATAAGGGATTAGCTCTTAATAGAAGTCTCACCCTCAAAAAGCAAATTGTTAATTTGGTATTAGCCATCATTGTCAAGACGGGAGAAATTGAGGGCAGTGGGGCCCTGTTCTCCCTTTCTTTGTAATCTGTGGAAAACTAATTACTAAAACTAAAAAGCTAATTTTACTTTAGAAAACTAAATGTCCAATTCCTCCAACTTTACTCAAAATCATGCCGTTCTGTTGCTATAGTGATAGTGAGGCAAACCCCTTAGAGCAGTGGGGGCATGAGCCCTTACGAAATCTCTAGTATATTCTAAGATATCATGGTTAGTATTTAACTAGAGTTCTCAACTCTCTGTTGAAAATGTGTGTGATTTAAATATAGCTGAGGGAAAATAAGCAATATCAAAATGATAGGAAGAAAATGTGAATTCCCCCCACTTCAAACAAACAACTATAAAGATACAGGCATGTGTTTAATTTAGAAATAATTCTTTAGGCATCTTGGATATAGCAGAACACCTAGATTCCATTACAGTCCACCTTGATCTTACAAGGAAACTTTCTTTTAGCATAGCTTTGCTTTTATTCTTCACAGCATAATGACAGGAGTTTGGTGTCTCTGTTTAGGTTCAATGTACAGTCAACCCTTGAACACTGGGACTGGGATACCAAAAGCAGTTGATAAATGACTCACCCAAAGGCAGAAAGGTGAAACAGCTTGTACAGAATCCAGACACAAACCCAAGTTCTTTTAATTCACATATTGTGACCTCTAATTGAACACCCCCCCCGCCTGCTTTGGATAATTTAAATGTCTATAAAGTGAAAATATGGGTACTGTACTTACTGGAAAAAGTCCATGTGTAAGTGGATCCTCACAGTTCAAACCTGTGTTGTTCAAGGGTCAGCTGTAAATGGTTTCCAGAGCCCTGTCTTACCTTGCCATTGTTTTTCTTAGGAGCAGCTGTTTAATAGAGAAGGAGCATCCCGCTCCTGTATTCTTGCCTGGAGAATCCCATGGACAGAGGAGCCTGGTGGGCTACAGTCCATGGGGTCGCATAGAGTCGGACACGACTGAAGTGACTTCACACAACTATTTAATACTTGACTGATATGTTTTAATTTGATATTTTGGGAAGTTTCAGTTTTTAAACAATGCTTTAATTTCTGGCCTTTGATGATGTATTTGTTTACCAAGATATTTGCATTGAATCGTTTGTTTAACACATCTATTGGACACCTACTGTATACCAGAAATTGTGCCAATTACTGAGGATACATAGAGAAGTTAAAGAAGGGTCTTACTCCAAGCTAGTTATCTTCCCAATATCTGAAGTCATGGGGATGTGCTACTATATTTTCTTCTAAGAGTTGTATAGTTCTAGCTCTAACCTGTAAGTCTTTGATAGTTTTTAGTTGATTTTTGTATATGGTATAAGGTTAGGCCAAATTTTATTCTTTTGCAAGAGGATAATCTGGTTGTCCCAGCACCATTTGTTGAAAGCACTGTTCTTTTCCCCTCATTGAATTGTCTTGACTTCCTTTCCACAGAGGATTTATTTCTACCACACCCCTAGCTGTTTCTCCAGGTCTGAGCCTTTGTTCCCACTGCCCATTAGGCCTGCTGGATAAGAGCCTCACCTTCTTCTATTTGTCTTCCCTGATCTGCATCCCCACCCCACCCCTTCCACCCTCCACCCCCACCCAGCCACACCCCCTGAACCACACAAATACCTTTCCTCTTCCAGGCTAGGATAAGAACCCCTTAGACAATGATCCGTGATAATAGCTATTCATTGAACCCTTAATAGCCACTCTGAAGTTCAACAGTAAATAAAAGACACCCTCAGGAAGCTTACCTTTGGTACGAAAATCGGCAAAATACTCTAGTAGGGTAGTTTATAGTGGAGGATACTCATAAGATGCTCTAAGAAGGTAGAAGGTGAAATTGAACTTAGTCTTCTGGGTTTTCCCATAGGAGGTGACATCTGAACTGAAATCTAAAACCCATAGGAGTTAGCTCAGTGAAAAGAGGGGAAGGACAGCAGGCAGGCAGGAAGAGAGGCCCAAGTAGTTTAGCACTGCTGGGTTACAGCCTCCAAAAATGCTCACCTCGGGTCACCACGGGCCTTCAACAGCCAGAGGAGTTTGACCATAATCCTGTAGACAGGGAGAAACCACGAAAGCACAGAGACATGCCCAGAACACACTGGAGTAAGAAGCTTAAATCTCTAAAACCATTTTAAAATGAATTAAGATATAAAGCGCCTTGGGTTTCTTTATGCTTTATCCTACTCCTCTAATTGTCAAAACAAAAAACAAAGCCTCCTTTCCTGCACCTATTAAAAACTTAATTTTATAGAATTAAAGACAGCATGCTGATTAAAGAATTCTTGATAATTAGTTAGCTATTACTTTTGTTATGTCATTTTATAGAATTACAGGCAGCATGCTGATTAAGAATTCTTGATAATTAGCTATTAGTTTTGTTATGTGTTTTTGCAGATTATTAGCAATTGCGTCATCAGATTTAAAAGATTTAAGCTTCTGTACTTTATATTACTATTTTTTCCACCAAGTGCCTGTGAGATTGAGAATTTAATTAAACTCTGGTAATTGGACTTTTTAGTGGTATTAGCAGCATATTGTTAAAGAGAACTTAGTGTACTTGTGTACACAGAGATTTGAGATTATATTTAGTTATTTACTATTGTAGTCTCCTAAAATTGTATTAAGGATTAAAAGATAGGTTACAACAGATCTATACTGACTGGTATATAGCTCTGGAACAATTTTCTTAGTTTCTAATACTTTTAATCTAAAGTATACCTTCAGCTTTGCATTGTAATTTTCAGTTTACTTATATGTCTTTCTCCTATTAGGTACTGAACTCTAGAGCAATTCTTTTTGCTCTGTTTTAAATAATCAGTATTCCTAGGGCCTAGCACGTTGTAGGTATGTAAATATAGATGTGATTCATGAATGAGTGAGCCTCGCAAACTAACAAACTTTTACTTGAAGCTTCATTCTGTTGTTAAACATAAAATATTTGTGTTGCTGTAAAGTGTAACTAAAAACAAAATGATATTTAAACTTAGAAGTTAATTTAACTGTGTTTTTTTAATAGGCGTTTGTAAAAGATGTTCATGAAGATTCAATAACAGTGACATTTGAAAACAAGTAAGTGTCTTGATATAATTTTAATATTTATGTTCTTTAATATTTTATGCTAATTTTCCCTTTACTCTTCATTTAAAAAAAATTCAAGTCTAGTTTGAGTGTTTTTCAGGAATGGATCTTCATGTTACTGACCAGGAAGTTCCTGAACAACTCAATATTAAGCCAGTGGAATGACTATTCTTGCTAATGACCTCGGAGATCCCTTTTGTATAATCTTGACCCTTACATCTCAGTTCCTTTGAATGTGAAGAAAGAAACCAGATTCTTCTGTGCTAGTAACTGAGACTTTGAATAGAAATATTTGTAAATATTAAAAGATGAAAGTGAATGGATTCATGGGTATTAGGAAAGTCGATGTGAGTTTTGTAATGTTAAATCTAAAACTGATAGTTTTAGTCCTTTGGTATATTTTATTGGAAATAATTATGTTTGTCTATTAACATTTTTCATCTATTTCATATATTTAAAATCATCACTAGCAGTAACTCATCTTTTCTGTTGTCTGCTAGATGAGTACATAAAAATACTTAGAGGCCTAGGCACATTAGCTGTATGTACAAAGGCATCAATAGTAGAGATGTTAACATTTTACTGGGGAGACAGGTCTCTTGACTAAATTTTTTGAATGCTGTTAATAGCAATTTTCAGAGTAGCCATTCAAGCTTCTAAAGTACGTATAAACTCCTTTGCCAAGCCCATAGATGTGATGCTGATCTTAGGAGTTTATCGAACTCTCAAGGATGGATGGTCAGCAGTTACAATGTTTGGTTTTTATTTACCAAGGGGAATTAATTGTTGTTGTTCGGTTGCTTAGTCATGTCCGACTCTTGTGAACCCATGGACTAGCAGCCTGCTGAGTTTCCCTGTCCTTCACTCTCTCCCAGAGTTTGCTCAGACTCATATCCATTGAGTCGAAGATGCCATCCAACCATCTCATCTCTGTCACTCCCTTCTCCTCCTGCCCTCAGTTTTTCCCAGCATCAGGGTCTTTTCCAGTGAGTTGGCTCTTCGCATCAGGTGGCCACAGTATTGGAATTTCAGCTTCAGCATCATCCTTCCAGTGAATATTCAGGACTGATTTCCTTTAGGATTGACTGGTTTGATCTCCTTGCAGTCCAAGGGACTCTCAAGAGTCTTCTCCAACACCACAGTTCAAAAGCATCAATTCTCTGGTGTTTAGAGAAATTAGTAGTGTATCAAAAACAGATTACAAATCTACAGAGAAAATAAATAGTGGTTGCTTAGGGCGTGGTGGGAGTGGAGAGCCATAGCTAAAGAGTATGGGGTTTCTTTTTGAAGTGATGAAAATGTTCTAAAATTGACTGGTAATGGTGGCAGTTTAGTTGCTAAGTCGTGTCCGACTCTTTGCAACTCCATGGACTGTAGCCTGCCAGGCTCCTTTGTCCATGGGATTTTCCAGGCAAGAATACTAGAGTGAGTAAACCATCTCCTTCTCCAGGGGATCTTCCCCACCCAGGAATCGAACCTGGGTCTCCTGACTACAGGTATATTCTTTACCAACTGAGCTACCAGGAAAGTCCCTGGTAATGGTGGCACATATCTGTGAATCTACTTAAAGTCATCGACTTGTATGTACACTTCAGTGGATGGCTTATAGGGTTATGTGAATTATATCTCATTATTATCTGTTAAAATACAGTATCTGACCAAGACATGGTGTAAAGAAAATGTTAACAGGATCTTTTCGCTACCAACAGGACAAAGTACAGTTGACCCTTGACCAAGGGTCATGAGTTTGAACTGTGTAGGACCACTTGTATGTGGATTTTTTTCAGTAGTAAATACTACAGTAGTACACGAATCAGTCATTTGAATCCATGATACAAACCACAAATTCAGAGGAACTCTGGATATGGAAAGTTGACTATAAGTTATCCATGGATATTTGACTGCACAGAGTGAGTTAGTGGCCCTAACCTCTGAGTTATTCAAGAGTCAACTGTAGTAGTCTCAGATGCCTAAAATTTAAGGGGACAGAGATAAAAGGATTTAGAATATCCAACCATATTCTCAGTTCTAGACAAATGGTCTTGGTCCAAAATACAAGTTTGGGTAATAGAATACCTTTCTTTGAATACATAGAGCCAAAAGTTTCAGAATCTGCTTTGTTACATGATTATCCATGCATTATAGACTGGATAACAGCATCATGCCTCTAACAGGGGAATCTTGAATAACTTGGAGAGGAATTTTTTTTCTTGTGTATATACTCTTTATCTGCTTGCTTCCATCATGAGGTAAACACTATTTTCCGTAAACAGAGAGTTTTCTTTATTTGCTATTCTTTTCAGGTATTAAGCAAATACTTATTTCCTCTATGTGTTTAAGAATGTATCTGGCTTCTAGTTTTTACAGTGATCAGTTCTCATGTTTTCAATCAGATTTCTACTATAAACTTAAAATTATTTTTCTTTGGACCTTCTAGTTCTCTCCTGTACCATAGTTGTGTACAAGTTTCTCTTCTTACTGTCATGCTGGGAGTTTGAAATGGATCAACTTTTTCCTTGTGTTTGTGTACTATGTATGCGATTCAACACTGGGTTTGAGCATGTCACCAGGATTTGATAGGTCCCTACCAAAATAGTGTCTTTGCACTCCCTTGCGTTTCCTTTTTGTTTTCTGATTTTTTAAAAGCAAGCATACAAAAAACCCCTGATGTTTTATAAAACTTCAGCTTATATCCTTTCCTTTCAATCATAAACTCCTATAATACCACATTATTTTAGATGTGTTTTTTTGTCTTCCATGTTTCACATTTTTAAAAAAAGAATTTGAATTTTTATCTCTGTATCCTTAAAATAATTCTTCTTTCTTTGGAATGAAGAAAATTATGTATTACTACATGCTTCACAAATCAAATTTAGCAATGAATCTGTGATATATATGTTTATCAGTAACATTGGTCACTAATTTCAGTCACTATATTAAAAAAAGTTTTTCTGCAGTAAAGACACTTTTTTGTTGTTGTTTTTGGCCACACTGCACAGCTTGTGGGATCTTAGTTCCTCAACCAGAGATCAAACCTAGGGTCCCAGCAGTGAGAGAGACGAGTGCTAACCACTGCACTGCCAGGGAATTCCCTGAAGATAATTTTTTTTAAGTTGTAGAGATTTCAAGGGTATATAATAATGCAGAAGAGAGGTTCAGTGTAACATAAGCCCGAATCAGATTTCCATAAATTCTGACTTCCTTACCTTGCTATCTTATATAATAGAATATAAAAAAAAAAAAATCCTCCAAAACAAATAGCACGTTTCTTGATAGGATTTTACTAAGAAAGCCCTTTAACAGAAAACCCAGAAATGACTGCTCTAGCAGTTGAATCCGCCAGTGTTTTGCAAAGTTTATCTTTTAATATTTCATATCATCGTGATAGAATAATTTGGTGTTTTCAAAATTGTTCCATATAAAAATGAAAAAACATAGACAACTTACTAAACTCCTGTAGGCTGTCTCCATTGGGTTTCTGTGGTTTAGGAAACCCCACCCGTCCAGTGCATGCTGGTACATCATACTGATCAGCAGCCAGCTATCCATGGCAAGAGTTGACCACCTCGTGGGATCTAAAATTTAAAGGGGGAAAAGTGAGTTGTGAATTGCTAATGTGCTGACTGCCCCGTTTTGCTTGGAAATTAGAGCGCATTAGGACCAGTTTCTGTGGTTGTTGGAATGTGGTTAAAATTCCTTTGCAAGTAGAAATACGGTGATGACATTACTAACACATACTGATACTAATGTATTTAAGCACCAAAGGAAATTGCTGTCGTGGCCTGAATTTTAGAACCCTTAGAGGTTGAAATTATTGGAAGAAAGACTTGTTAAGTTGTAATGTTGATCTATTGTGTTTAGAGAAATACTCCAAATAGAACTACAAGGCTGCTGTGTTGCATGCGGACTTTGTTGAAATGTCTCTATATTGCCATTATGCCCCCACTCAGTGAAACACTGACAGTTTTAAAGCATTTGCTTCTTTAAACTAGAAAAACAAAGGGTCACACTTAACCAAAGGTTGATGGCATTATAGTCATCCCTTCCATTAAACCAAAAAACGTGTTAAATAATTGTGTTTGCTTATTTGCAGCTGGCAGCCAGACAGGCAGATTCCATTCCATGATGTGAGATTCCCACCACCTGTGGGTTATAATAAAGATATAAATGAAAGCGATGAAGTAGAGGTAAGTTTCCCCTGCCATCAAGTTATTGAGAACTGGGAACATCTAACTTGTTTGCGCCTTTTGTATCCCTTGTCTTTAATGCTTTTCAGTCTACCTTGAGGATTATAGCTCTGATGCTACTAGGATGACTGCACCATCCTAGTAATGATTTGACATAATGCATTATTGATGCTTAAATGTGGCTGCCTGAACAGCATTCAAGGCACACCTTGGAAAGTCACCACTGATTTCCTTTGTCCACTAGTATTTCTTTTCCCCATTTCCTCAATTTCTGAATCTTGTTTGAATAATATATTGTTAGTTTACAACCATGTCCCAGTTTTAAGCAAAATGGGTTAGGAAAAAAACCATGCCTTTCAATAGAGAAGCATCCTAGGATTTCTTTAAGTAGCAATAAAGCCTTCTGGGATATTTTTAAAAACTCATCTACAAGTTTTAGTATATACACCTATAGGTAAAATATCTTCACAGGAGATGCTGTGAACCAACTGCTTATGTGCCAGTGATGTCTTTGACCAAAAGGTGCTATGGAGATGTAATACATTGACAAAAAGATTGTGTTTGTGATTTCTCTGGCCACTGAAAATTTTTGTGAGACTTCAGGCCCTTGGAGTCGGCTTTATGTTGTAGTTGGTCTGTATAGTATCCTCCTCTTCACCCCCCTGCACATACTCCATTTTAAGTTGCTTCTCTTCTCCACAATGCCTTGTTAATGGTAGCAGTTTTATTTGCAGTATGATGGAAGCAGCTAAGAATCCATTTGTGCAGGTCAGGTGAGGTGTACTAGGTCCTTGAATTCTTCTTTTCTGTGCTGGGTACAGATGGTGCAGTGAAACAGAAGAGGCTCCAGCCTTTGACAAGTTCCCGTTCTAGTGAGGAGAGTTAATATTAGGGCCATTGTGAATAAGGCCAAGAAAGAAAACCAAGGATAGAAGGTGATGCAGGGGCAAGAGTGCTGTTTTAGGGAGTGCTCAAGGAAGGTCTCGATGTCCAGCCTGTGTTCTTTTCTCAAGTGCTATTTATTTACCCAAGATGTACTCAGTACTTAAACTAGGTGAAAGGAACTGGGCTTGGTTTTGTCAGGACTCCAGTAGAGAGTACAAACACTGTCTATACTTGAGGACCTTTAGTTGTTCACTTCCCCAGGAGACTACATGCTTCCTGAAGTCAAGGACCAGGACTTTTGGTCTCTCTGTTTCAGAAGGCCTCATAGTAGTGTTTGGGTTGATAAAAGGGACTGCTATTTCTTTATTTCTCAACTGAGTCACATGACAGGTAACCAATGAGATCCTGTTGCCATAATGACCTCACTAACAGTGATACATAACTGAGGTTGTCACTAGCTAGAGCAGAGATGAAAGGAATTGATGGTTACAAGAAAATGTCGGTTAAAACAAGTTATATTTAGTCACTGTATTGTATAACCATTAACTTAGGTCTTTTGCTCTGTCTATACCAGGAAGGCTCATAATAGTAATGGATAGAGGGGGCTTATTTCCCACCTTAGTCACATGACCATTGGGAACCAATTAAACACTTGTCAGGATGACATAACAGTTAACAAATAACTGACATTATTTCTCTGACTAGAGCAGAGGTGAAAAGAAGTAATGGGGGCAAGAGGGAAAGGTAGGTTGAGTTAAGCTGTGTTTCATCACTGTGTTTTGTCACTATGAACTTCAGTAGTAAAAGGGGGACCAGAGTTGGAATGCTGAGTTGTTTGTCTTCTCTCCTGTCCTTCCCTCCCCTTCCCCTTGTCTTCCCTGTGTCTTCTACTTCTGAGTATTTCTGTCACTTACCATGTGTCTCTTTTCCTATTAACCTTGATTTGCTAGTGTCTTCACAAAAGGTTCCATGCTGCACATCATAAGTGAACTTTGAAGTGGTCACCAGAGAGATCAGTTTAGAAGAACTGATCCACAATGTGTGAGAGGAGAGAGGTGGTATCCAGAGGATTGCCAGCGTGGAGTTGTCCATTTTAGCGGAGAGAGGACAGGAGACCAGAGAGTGACCAGGTTTCTGTCCGTTTAGTCCCAGGAGACATGAACACCAGGTGGTATCCTTAGTGGGCTGAAAAGTCAGTGGCCTTACCCATTTTGTGACCATGAGCCAGGCAGTAGGCCAGGGTCACTAACTTCCAACTTGTTACTTGCTTATTAAAGTTAAAACAAAAACACATTCATCTTTACATGTTTAGGTGCATTTTCATAGCTCACAAAGTACCCAAAGAAAGCATGCCCAGGTTTATAAGTGGTCAGCTTTTCTTGAGCTTTCATATTCAGAATACTGATGATTACTAAGGCAGCACAGAGAAATAGGAAAGCATATTTTACAGTACTCTTCCTGGTAACCAGGTAGTTTCTGAATGTCAGTGTCTAGAAGCAGGGATGTAGTCTGGTTAAAAGTCTACAACTTAACGGATTTGCAAGATACCTAAGGTTGTTTCAAGAAATTTTCCTTGATGTCTGATAATTTACAGGTTTCTGAATGATTTTAATCATGAAATATTCTATGTTGTAATTTTTGTGTAGGTTTATTCCAGAGCAAATGAAAAAGAGCCTTGCTGTTGGTGGTTAGCTAAAGTGAGGATGATAAAGGGTGAGGTAGGAAAATGCCTATTTCAATTGTTTTTCTTACGCTTTTCCCCTTTTCTAAATCCAGGTATATACATTTCTGTTTAGATTTCTATTTGAAAGTAATAGCTAACTTGATTATTTTATTTACATGTTTATATGTTCAGTATGTTTTGTGTGTTTCAGTTCGTTGATCAAATAGCTTTTTTTCCCTTTAAAGAATTTTAAAAGAACTGAATTGGTATAGCTTCTTGTTCTTAATTCAAACACTATGATCAGGAATGACTTTCATTTATTTCTCACAGTTTTACGTGATAGAATATGCAGCTTGTGATGCTACATACAATGAAATTGTCACAATTGAACGTTTGCGATCAGTTAATCCCAACAAACCTGCCACAAAAGAGACTTTTCATAAAATCAAACTGGATGTGCCAGAAGACTTAAGACAAATGTGAGTTGATTTGCAAGAAAGGCTGAGAACTTAGAGGTGCTGTGCAATTAATTTAAAAGAATAATACATTTTCAAATAATAGGAATCAATTTTTAACCTCCATGAACTTTGACATAAATGGTTTGCAAAAGCAGTGAAAAAAAAATTAGCTTTTTCCGGTTATGTAATCAAGCCAAGGCAGGAGGAGAAGGGAACGACAGAAGATGAGATGGTTGGATGGCATCACTGACTCAATGGGCATGAGTTTGAGCAAGCTCTGGGAGTTGGTGATGGACAGGGAGGCCTGGCATGCTGCAGTCCATGGGGTCACATAGAGTTGGACGCAGCTGAATGACTGAACTGAACTGAAGCAAGCCAACATTCCACTTGATTAAACTTACTTGGCCACATAGATAGCTAATGTACATTTTTTTTCTAAAATAAACATCATAGAATTTTAAGATTTTTTGAAACTGATTAATACAGTTCTGTCATAAGTTACAAACCAATTTCTAGGCAATGTTGATTTCTCCAGGTTTTTTCCCCTTTTAGCTAGTATTCTGAGATAAATATGTGACAAGTAGGGCTTAAAGAAGCTTCCAAAGGTCATCTCTCTTATCATCCTTGATATGAAGTAATGCTTAAATGAGACTCTTTAGAGAAGAAAGGGCATATATTAAATTTGATTTAGACATGTCACACTTTAGATAAACATTAACTTTTATTTATAGTTCAAAATGCATAGAAATCCTACTTCTTAATTATAAAGATTGCATATGTATGTTTGTGCCTTCTGATTCATACACGTTTTCTTCTCACCCTAAAATTGATCAGCACTTTTTCTTTAGAAAAGAAACGGCAGAACAAAATTGGATACCCGATAGCTATCCCCAAAAGTTTTTAACAGTTGACTCAAGAAAATTTGTGACCTATCATATGTAACTAGGGCTTCCCAGGTGGCTCAGTGGTAAAATAATTTCCCTGCCAATACAGGAGACACAGGAGATGAGAGTTGGATTTCTGGGTCAGGAAGAACCTCTGGAGGAGGAAATGGGAACTCACTACAGTATTCTTGCCTGGAAAATCCCATGAACAGAGAAGCCTGGTGGGCTGTAGTCCTCGGGTCACAAAGAGTCAGACATGACTGACCATGCATGCATCATATATAACTGAAATCAGGAAGCCTGCAGAGGAGAGTGGTGGTCAGTCTCTCAGTTGTGTCCAAACTCTTTGCGAACCCATGGACTGTAGCCTGCCAGGCTCCTCTATCCATGGGATTTTCTTAGCAAGAATACTGGAGTGGGTTGTCATTTCTTCCTCCAGGGGGCCTTTCCAACCCAGGGATCAAACTCTGGTCTCCTGCATCTCTTGCATTGCAGGCAGATTATTTACTGCTGAGCCACCAGGGAAGTAGTTCCCCTAAAGATGTCATCTTTGATAATCTAGGACCACCATTAATTTCCTAAGAGCATAACTGGTTTTTTCCTTTCTCTATAATGTCAAATGCTTGATTGGCCTGAGTATATCAGAGATGCCTAACAAAGAAACTGAACTTACAAATGGACCGCACTTACAAAATAGCATATTTTGCATAAATCAAGTTTAATATGAATCTACAACTCTACTAAGTGCAAATGTCTCTGCATATATTTATACCAGTAGTTGGTTATCATGCATCTTAACTTCACAATGGTTATTCTTCTTATTTCTAGGTGTGCCAAGGAATCTGCACATAAAGACTTTAAAAAGGCAGTTGGTGCCTTTTCTGTAACTTACGATCCAGAAAATTATCAGCTCGTCGTTTTGGTGAGTGTTTCTGAGTTGTCTATTTTGGTGTGTTTCATTTAGGGCATTTGCTTTGATTGTAATGTTGTTTGTTTTTTTTTTTTTTAATATCCTTCAGTCCATCAGTGAAGTCACCTCAAAGCGAGCACACATGCTGATTGACATGCACTTTCGGAGTCTGCGCACTAAGCTGTCTCTGATACTGAGAAATGAAGAAGCCAGTAAGCAGCTGGAGGTATGTGGCTTTCCCTAGCGATGCTTGTGAGGCTATCTAGAAATGATAACTGTGTGGTTACAAATTACAAAACGTGACTATGGCAGCTTGTGCTTTGTTTATTGTTCTTAGCAATTCCTTGTATTCTATATTTTGAAAAATTAAATTGTACAATGCATAATCATACTAAAATTTTTATGCCTGAGGTTTCAGAATTAAGCAGCAGATTATATGTATGTTAAAGAACTTCTGGCCAACTCACTTTTTGCTAGAAGTTCATCAAAGCTGCTAATAAAGTGAAGCAATGCTTCTCCCATATAACATGTTATCATTAAAGTACTAGAGAGTATTTAAATATCTAATCATATTCCTTTCATTATCTATGTTTATCTCTGTTTAAAAGGGTATAGAACTTCTTCATTCTAATTGGTTGTCACTCTTTAAAACTCCTGTCTTCAGATTCCTGCCAGAGGCTCTTTCCCTAACTTACTATTTCGTCTCTTAAGGTGCATTTTATCTACTTTTATTAATCTTCCAATAATTTTCATCACCATACATTTATTTTCATTGATAACTATTTAGTACTTCCATCCATTACCATAGAAACTAAATGGATTTTAGTTTAATGTGCCAACTCCGGTATATAATTGTCAGGTTCCAGAGTTCCTCATCATTATTCATTTCATTAGAGGGAAAACACCATGCAGTTGAAATAGCAAATAAAAAAAGGACTTCCAGACTGCATATGAAGAGAAAAGGTGACCACTACTAAAGGCTGTATTCTTGTAAAAGTCTGTGAAACTTGCCACCTTCCAACTTAATTGAGATTGCTGAACACCTAGCAGGAGAGGAGACATTCATATCTCCTTTTGCTCCTTTGTTTTCTTTTTGGCCATGGAGGTCTATTTAATTACTTTTTACTCTCATTCTTTCTTGATGTCCCTGTGTTCACAAGCTTGTGGTTTCCTTAGTGATTCTCTCATAGCTTTTAGGCCAGAATAGCCTCCTTACTTTTCATTGTGAGTAATATGGAAATATACTCATTTAACTCTTCTTAAACATCTAATTCTTCTTAAATGATGTGTTGTCATACCTTTGGGTTATCATTTATCGGTGAAAAGAATGAACCAGGTGAATGAACCAGGACTCAAAAAACATGACCTCTTGAAAAGTCTAGGAATATTTGATTCACATTTTTACTCTAATCTACAAAAAGGATTTTATACTTTTAAAATTGTTTATAGTAGTTAACACTCATTCATTCAGATTATCAGGTATATTTGTATAATGAGAAACTAGTGTGCATGCCTATCTTTTCCTCACTACTAATATTAAAGAGATCCACATATTCAGATAAGAAATTTCCATTTTTCAACATGAGCCACTAATATGTTTGGTTTTCATTAATGGCATGCTAGAACTAAACATTAAATTTTGGTAATACTGATGATACTATCTAAAGAGAGTGATTATCCACAAGTTTTGGGGTATCAGTATAATCTAGTTCAGTCATCACTGAATATAAAGAATTCATCATACTTGTGGATCCAGATCACAAGGTCTTACAGACTCTGATCTTGTTTTAGGTTGCCGGCACATATGTAAGATAAGTTGTAAATCTCTGACACTTTGTAATCATTTAGTTTAATGTACCAACAATTTTTATGATTCCTTTACTCAGATTTGGGGGTGGTGGTGGGAGGATGTCCCTTTAATGTTCATCAGAGGGGTATCTAAACTCACAGTATCTAGTGATGTTACATAAATGACACCGTTTCTGGAAAAATATACACACCAATATCCTTCAATAAAATGAAATGAATACAGTGTTCCGTGAAGATGGTATTTAATTTTTTTTTTTTTTACTTAATATTGAGTCTGTCAGACCCAGTGAGCTGGTGTTTATTTGGGAACAGTTGATCTGCTTCTTAATTATTACGTTGGTGTCACTGGTTAACTAAGGCAGCCTTGCAAATAGGTTTCCAAAGGTTACCTTGGAAAATTGTCAACAAGCCCTTTCCTATTAGCAAATGTATCAAATGACGTAGACCTTTAGGAACCTAAAAAGTACTTAAGCTGTGCAAAATATTTTCTTAAACCTGTTAGTTTCCAATAGAAACTGATACACAGGGTCAAGATAATTTACATGGCTGACCTAAATACAGTTGTCTTAATAGTTGATAAAGCATACTAATCAGATGTGCATTTCTCTTCAGAGTTCAAGGCAACTTGCCTCAAGGTTTCATGAACAGTTTATCGTACGAGAAGATCTAATGGGTCTAGCTATTGGTACTCATGGTGCTAATATTCAGCAAGCTAGAAAGGTACCTGGGGTCACTGCTATTGATCTAGATGAAGATACCTGCACATTTCATATTTATGGGGAGGTAAATATTTTACTAAATAGTTTTTTCTAAAGTAAAATAGTATTTCAGATGGCTCGTGTTTTGTTGATTTAAACCTTTTCCCCATTTTGATTAGGATCAGGATGCAGTGAAAAAGGCTCGAAGCTTTCTCGAATTTGCTGAAGATGTCATACAAGTTCCAAGGAACTTAGTAGGTGAGTCACAAATTGCTTTTGACACACACTACAAAAGCAAGTTAGGTAAATAACTTATTTATGCTCATAGAATTCCATTTTCACTCATTGTGGAGTCAGTCATTTAGCTGAAGCTTAGTCTTTGAAATAGAGTCTATTGCTGCAATGTACAAAAAATATTTGGTAAATACCCTCAAAGATTACATTTTCAGAAGGCATACAAAAGATACTGCTATGCTAGTTCAAACCTACTGGTTCCTGGAAGGATAAGTTTTGCACAGCCTCTTCGCTGTATATATTTATATGTTAAATAATGTTTTTTCAAAATGAATGACATTTGGGGCCTTTTTATAATTTGGAGTAGACTGGTATTTGATCTCTCTAATGGAGCTGTAAAATAACAGTTATCTCCGCGTTGAAGATCTGAATGTAGGTTATTTAAATCTAATAAATTGCAAAGCTAGAAGTAATTCTGAATGTCTCTTGGGCTTTCTGCAACATCAGCTGTGATTCTTCATTTTGACTTGAGTTGTTTCATGACCATCACAATCATGTGTACCAGCAAATAACACAGGACCTCTCCACCAGTGCTCTTGAATGGTGCAGTTATCTTTAATAAAATCTATCAGCAAAGTGCAGTTTTATCAGAATACTACATATGTTTTAAATTTATAAATAAAATTGGGACATAACTACATTTAAAAATATTTTTAACTTTAGCTAATTACAAAAAGTAATGCATGCCCTTTGGAAGGTTTAAAGGAGAAAATAAGGGCTCTATGTGCATTTTCTTCACATGCTTTCACTTCTACTTAGCTTGCTGCTTTTGTCAGCATAGGATTGTAAACATCTTCCTATGCCATTATAAAAACACTTAGAATAGTATTTTTCACCCAAAGAAAACCAGTTTGAAGATAAAGTGTAAATACTAGTGAAACAATGCAGAATTGTTTTCTCAACTGTATACTGCATACAGTCAACTAAAGAGCATGACGATGTAATGGTACTGAGGTAACTTGCACTCCAGTTGCGTGTATGGGAAGTGTATGGTTAGCACTCTCCTGATTACTTCAGAAGTGGGGTTGTGAATGGTATTTTTTCCTCTTATTTACAGTTTGTCAAGCAGTTGCATACATTTTATAGTTAGAATGAAAGTAAGTGAACGTGTTAGTCACTCAGTCGTGTCCTACTCTTTGTGACCCCATGGACTGTAGCCTGCCAGGCTCCTCTGTCCATGGGATTTTCCAGGCAAGAACACTGGGGTAGATTGCCATTTCCTTCTCCAGGGGATCTTCCCAACCCAGGGATCGAACCCGGGTTTCCTGCATTGCAGGCAATCTTTACCATCTGAGCCACCAGGGAAGCCTTGCGGTCACAAAGAGTCAGAAACGACTAAGTGACTAACACAACAATAACAATGGAACTGAAGTTAATTATATTTTGCTCCTTTTATTCAGTGAAGTGTTTTCTAAAAACCTATCACTTAAAGTGCTAAAAGATCAGATTTTAAACATGATATCTCTTATTTCCCACAAATTGTTTGGTATGTACGCTTATCTTTTCTGAAAATTGCTTGTTCTTCACCCACTTTGACACTGAATTTGTTTAATTGTTTAATCAGTCGTAGTTAATACACAGTGTGTGTGTATATATATATATTTATATATATATAATAGTATATATCATATATATATATATAGGATTGTTAAGATATTAGTAGAAATGTGTGCCAAAGTCTCCTTTTTCTTTTTGCTAACTCATTTAAAAGATCTTTATTAAAATCAGCATCAGTTCATGAAAATGTGTTACAGATTTAAAGAAAAAAATATGGGAAGACTCCATGTAACTTCTATCCTCCTCCGATCCCTTTTCATTTGAAGGGAAGAACAACAGAAATAATTGCAGAAACACCTAGGTCAGGAGTCCTGATTTAGTATGTCAGTTCTTTTCCCTGACCACTGACCAGTCAGAAGAGGTTGTGAGGATAAGTGAGACTGGCACACACAGCAGGAATACCAAGGCTATTCTGATTTGAAGAACCACAAGGTCTTGCTTTGAGAAGGCTTTCCCTGCATTCTTATCTAGGATTGGCTCAGCAAATTTTCATTCCTGTTTTTTTTTTCCTTTATTGTTGTTGTTCATTCGCTAAGTCGAGTCTAACTCTTTGTGACCCCATGGACTGCAGCACGCCATGTTTCCCTGTCCTTCCACAATGGACATGAGTTTGAGCAAGCTCCGAAAGATGGTGAAGGACAGGGAACCCTGGCGTGCTGCAGTCCATGGGCTTGGAAAGAGTCGGACACGATTGAACAACAACATGTCCACTAAGTCAGTGATGCCTTCCAACCATCTCATCCTCTGTCTACCCCTTCTCCTCTTGCCCTTGATCTTTCCCAGAATCAGGATTTCTTCCAGTGAGTAGGTTCTTTGCATCAGGTGGCCAAAGTATTGGAGCTTCAGCATCAGTCCTTCCAGTGAATATTCAGGGTTGATTTCCTTTAGGACTTCATTTAGGAATTCTTTAGGATCCCCATCCCTACTTTAGATGAAATGGTGGGGCAAGCCCATTTATGGGCCCGGCCAGCTCAGCTTGCTTTAAGTACCTCAGGAGCTCCATTGGAATTTGATGTAATTCGGATGTAGATTTCTCCAATCAGTTCTTAATATTTGGAATGTCTTGTTTTGATGGCTCTGAAAGCAGTCGTTTCCCAGCTACGTGAACAAATTTTTTAAAGTGAGAGAGAGATTTGAGTGCCTATCCATTGCTTCTATTTGAAGTCTTCAAAGTTTTAACAGATGATATGATAAAACTTAATCTTGAACTGGTTTTAAACTTTTTCATTGTGGTTTTAAGCTAAAGTGTGATTTCTTAATCTTTTATTCTGTGACTAATCACTTCACCTTCTAACATACTAGTTTAATTTGTGAGTCACACACAAGAGTAGTAGTCCACTAACACACTGGCCTGAAGAATGTGTACTTTTAGATATATGTATAGCTGTTTACGGGCTTCCCTGGTGGCTCAGATGGTAAAGAATCTGCCTGCAATGCAGGACACCAGGGTTCGATCCCTGGGTTGGGAAGATCCCCTGGAGGGGAGGGATGGCTACCCACTCCAGTACTCTTACCTGGAGAATCCCATGGACAGAGGAGCCTGGTGGGCTACAGTCCATGGGGTCACACAGAGTCAGACACAGCTGAGCGACTAAGCAGCAGCAGCAGCACCAGCATAGCTGCTTATGCCGCTTTTAGAGTGTCTTATAAATGTGCCATATAAAATTCTAAAAATATTTGCCATGGGCAAAGAAGCAGGTGTAAATCATATACAGATAGGATTGAAATTGTCAAATAAGCAATTGTATTTTCTATTATTTATCCTTTTCATTAATTCTTTTTATAGAGCTTTGCAGAAAGAAGGATACACACCACTATACCTGAACATTTAAAGTGTGCCCTTGTATGCCAAATAAGAGCCTATCTTTGAACTGTCTTAAAAATGCGAACTTATCCTGTCAGTTCACAAGTTATTACTCAACTCATACCCGACCAAAGGAGTTAGAACTGTGATGACTTCATAGAATGAAAAGCCAGTTTCAATGTCGTGTTTTGTTTTTTTTTTTTTTTTTTGAAAAAAGTCTCTGTTTTGGTTTTGAGATAGAAAGAATTCAAATTATATGAAATTTTATACATATATAAAATGTTATAGTTTACAGTAGGGTGTGCTTACTGGTTTGAGGAGTGTGATTTTAAAACCAAACCTGAATTATTCATTTTTTAACTTAGGCAAAGTAATAGGAAAAAATGGAAAACTGATTCAAGAGATTGTGGACAAGTCAGGAGTTGTGAGGGTGAGAATTGAGGCTGAAAATGAGAAAAATGTTCCACAAGAAGAGGTATGTTTCTAGTGCATATGTTTCTGGTTTGTCTAATAAAGTCTTTTATTGTTTTATTTGACACAGTAACTTAGAGGCCTCTAATATGCACATAATGTGAATGTAAAACCTCTGTCAGGCATGCCAGTTAATTGCAGTTGTAGATGACAGCCTCTTTCTAGTCTCTGATGCTGTGATTGTGTATTAGTCCCTTTAACTCCTTAAGTGTTATTTCTAGATCTTTAGCATGGGCCATCACAAATGTAAAAAAAAAAAAATCTGAAGCACACTTCAATTATCACTTAATGTTACTGGCAGAGACAAAATTGGGACACTAGTTAGGTTTTTGGCTTTCATCTTTTGGCTTTTTTAGTTTGTATGTTTGTGTTTGTGTGCCTTACATTTTTTGAAGTATTTGGGATGGAGGAGGTGAGGGCGTGCTCTTCTGAAGTACAATGGTACTGTTTAAAATAAAATCCTTCCAAATTGCCATAATTTTCATATGTTGTCTAGTCTTTGCTTTTGTGAAAGGTTGTTTTAACTGAAGTTGAATCTGTGTGCATTTTTATTGCACAATTTTTGCATTCTGTAAGTTTGTTTACCAAAAGTGTCTATAATAGTTTCTGTTCTTAAAAAAAGATGATCATTGATACAATAATGGTGCTAAGTAAAATCTTAAAAATGAATCCTTTTTTTCTCTTCTATATTTTGTGTTTTTCACCAAGGAAATGATGCCACCAAATTCCCTACCTTCCAGTAACTCAAGGGTTGGACCTACTCCCTCAGAAGAAAAAAAACATACAGATATAAAGGAAAATAGCACTCACTTTTCACAGCCTAACAGCACAAAAGTCCAGAGGGTAAGAAATAATTGTCACTTTGAATTATGCTGTAAGTAATTTCTTTGCCCCAAATGTCACAGCTGTTGTTCTGGGTATTTTCTCTGGTTAGGCTTACAGGCTACTCATGCTGTATCTGTTTCAGATCTTATTGCCAACTTATGAGATATTACAGACCAATGCGATAACTACTTTTCAGTTTATTCACAGTGACAAATCTTATGCTATAAACATAAAATATGGGGTTGCATTTAGTGGTCACCATTTAGTGGTCATTTTTCTTTTGAGGGTGGACTTTTGTTTTTTCATGCTATAGCTCTTGAAATTTTGCAGGTTGTAATATATCCAAATGTACCTTCTGTTAGATGCATAAATTATTACTTAAAGCCATATTTTTTAAACTGACTTTCAATATGTGAACTAACCGAATTGTTTAGAAACGGATTTAGAAGTCCTGCAGTGAAAGTCCTGCGTTCAGGCTTCTGTGTATCATTTGCTATAGTTAATGACATCACTTGCATTCCTTATACTGCTTTAGGTGTTAGTGGTTTCATCCATTGTAGCAGGGGAATCCCAGAAACCTGAACTCAAGGCTTGGCAGGTAGGAAACCATTCCTTGAAAAATACATTTCAATTTTATATTTTAATGTTTATTCTCCTTGTTAAGAAAGACTTCAACTGATCATCAGAGTTGGGGCATGGTGGAGGTGTGTCTGTGGGCTTTTTGGCTCCATTGCCGTGGGGAGAAAGCTCATACTCCTTCCTATTGCTTACAAGGCCTTTCTTTCATAGCCACCTGACCAATATCGTCTCTTACCACTCCTCTTCCTTGCACTGGAGAGAGGCTTGAGCCATACTTAGAGTTGTCCAAACACCGCTCTACTCCTTGTTGCTTCTAGACATAGGCATATGTTTCCTCTGCCAGAAGCCCTCTGTTTTCTCCAGCTTGCCACCTTGCTGTGGGCTTACTCCATGTGGCTCTTTCCTTGTGTACTTGCCATCGGGTCCCTCCCCCTGTCGAGCTCAAGAGCCTTTTTCCCCTTTGATGCTCTGATGTGATCATCTCTGTTTGTAGCACTTACCACATAGATGTTTACTTGTTATCTCCTCACATTGTTAGTTTCTTGAGGGCAAGCCCCCCCCTACCTGGCCTGTAAGAACTGTTGATGAGGGAAAATGTTACGAGCAACAAGAGATTAAAAGTGAAAATGCCATTTTATAAAGAGAAATGTAACTGCAGTTGAATTGGACATTGCTCTCTGCGAGGGAGTCCAGTTCTCACCCCAGATCAGAGAATCACTTTTTCCTGGCGTCTACATTGAAGGTCACTGTTCTGCTCTTGCCTTTCTTTGTCTTAACTATTCTGGTCCACTAGTGATGTGCTTAATAGAGTGGCACTTGGGTACATCATCAGTTTGGAAATGTTGAAAGATAATTTTGTTTTTCAGTATTTGCTTCAAAGTTGATCAGCTAAATCTGTGGCATTAAAGCTTATTTTGATAGTATGTGATCCAGGGAGAAGGGCATAGCATTTCATCATAGGGCATTTTGGAAAATAATATGGTTAACTGCTTTGTAAGAAAGTCAGTTGGGGAAAAAAAAAATTCAACAGTCAAAAATCTTTTTGAGAAAAAGATCTGGGTCATAGGCCTGATTAATTCCATAGTTCATTCAGTCAAAAAAAAAAAAAAAATGAAGCCAATGCGTTTTCAGTGGCACCTGATTCTTTAGGTGGTCCTTGTTACTAGGAAGCAATGCCTTGCCTACCAGATGGATGCCAGTTTGCAAGCAATATTTCCTAATTATTCAGTGTTACACCCTATCAACAGCCAGGTTCACGTGGAAGGAAAAAGAAAAGGCCTATTTCAACCCCACATACGTTTAAGATGCTATATACTGAGTGCAAGCAAACAAAAGCAGCCTAGCAGTACCAAAATCTATCAAACGAATGCTCTTTTTAAAAGAATGATACTTGCTAAGTTTTTTGGCTTCTCACACCTAAAAACTTCACCTAGAATATTCTAATATATCTACATCAAAACTACTGTGTGCTTTTCTTTAGTCACTTGTGACTATCAGTAACCATGAGAATTTCATCAGTAGTGGAATACTGAATTGTTCTCAGCTTTGAAGGTCATAATTGCCAGCTGTTAGTTTACAGAACTGGCCTAGGCCTCCCTATAACTTGTGACAAGAAATATTTTTTTTCCCTCATTTCTACTGATGAGCTAGAAGTACACATTTTTAGTATACTTGTTTTTCAAAAAAATCTATCCTTAAAGTTTTATCATAGGGAGATCAAAGTTTCCTAATGATTCAGTCCTTTACAATGTTCAGAGTACATTATTGAAATATATTGAAATGTTAAATTTTATGTTCATGAGTATGCCCAGTTCCCCCCCCTCACAGAATAATTACTAAGTGCACACTAATTCATCCTAACTCTTTTTGTTTGTATCTTGTTTGTACTCTGTTGACTTGGTTAGCAAAGTTGATTTAGTTTTTACTTTTGTGCCCTAGCATCTAATTTTAATATTTTAAAGAATTTTATCTAGATAAAACTTGTAGTAAATTAATGAGTATATTAAAGCACTCATTTTGTTTATGTCTCTCATGTTAAAGCGTGTATACTTTTGAGTTACATAATTTATAAGCTTGCCAACATTTAATAGTGTTTAAATCATAGTAACCCTGATGGCATTTAATGGTTGCTGTGTTGATCTGTCCTTATACACAGGAGATGTGTAAAATATACTAACTGCTCTTGTTTTTATGTTTTTCATATTTTCAACAAACTTTTCTGTACCTACTGTTTGTCAGATCCTGTGCTAGGGATTTAGTCGTTATTTGCATGTTTCAGATTGTAATTCATCATTAATTTGATAAGATCACTGTTATCATTTCTTTTTCAGGGTATGGTGCCGTTTGTTTTTGTGGGAACAAAAGACAGCATCGCTAATGCCACTGTTCTTTTGGATTATCACCTGAACTATTTAAAGGTGAGAAAGGAAGAACTTTAACTTTGAATCTTTTTGCACTAAAATAGAAAAACTCCGTAGTAAATCTTAACACAATTAAGATTTGTTCTAGCCTGTACATGATGATGAAAGACGTATAAAATATAATAGAAAAAAAAATCATTTTGTTGAGCTTATTGTATTCTTTCTGAAAACACAAGGCAGTTTTCCATCATTTTAAATTTAAGAATCAGTATCCCCATTCTGAAGAAATTCCCCTATTTTCCATCATTCTTGTGGTAAACCCTCATACCCACTTTAGACAATCCTGTCTAAAATCCTTTTCATCCCATTGATCCTTTCTAGCCCTTGAGAGTTTTTTCCAGGCCAAATTTTATGTCTGTAACACTTGCTTTGTTGTCCCCTTTATGTCATTTATCAGGAAAAGCCCAGGGTTTCATGAAGTCCTCTGTTTAAATGTGTACCCTTCATAATTTTCTCTATACTCCGTTTTACAAACTAGAAGCAATTTGTCTTCTTGTAGAAATGCTCATTTTAGTTGGTATTTGTACCACTGTGCGTACTCCAGCTTAGAATCTGGAAAGCAAGAACCAGGAGGCTGCAGGGCATAGCAGAAAAAGCAGTGGATTGGCAGCCCAGCACTTGCCTGTAGTCTTCTGCCATGACCAGCCCTGTGTCTGTAGGCAAATCACCTCCCTAGACTAGGTGCTTTTTAAAATTTATTTTGGCCAAATGTTCTGTAATTCGACAAAATAGAATTTTACCAGTGTCACTTTTATAATTCCATCTTTGTATCCACATGTATCAAAAACATACTATAACTGGTACTAAATACTATTTTTAAAATAATCCAACTTCTATTGTATTTATGAGGCTATCCTATTAAGAATTTTTCTGCTGACTTCTTAAATAAAATGAAGCAATTTATAGTTACATGTAAATAAGGAAGAAAAACATAATAGCTAGGCACTTCTTATCCTTCTTATGGTGGTCAATTAATAATTGAAAATGGAGAGGTTTCATCCAGCAAGGTTTGCATGGGTAGGATACCCCATTGATTTGCTTAGTCACTTTTATTTTAAAGTGTGTTTTATGTGTAATCTGTTGTATGTGTTTTTCTTCCTATTCTTAGCTTAAATAATGTTGAAGACCTGGAAATTTAGGGTTGCATTGTATCAGTCCCTTGTTCTTTTAACCAGTGTTCTTCTTTAAATCTTTTGATTTATTCTTCACAATTGAATATCTTTTTGGATTATTAGCAGCTGTCCTGTTGCCATGCTTCCCATCACCAGATCTTCCCTTGAGTGGGCTTGGCATCTCTCACCGAGTGGTGACTGCTTTGCCCCCATGGGATAACCTGGACTACCATTCTGTTTTCCTAGATCCACCCATTCCATGAGCTATGACTGTACTTCTGGAGTAAGCCACTCAAGCCACTCACTCAGCGGCAGTCTCTCCTTTAATTAAGTCCTTTGTAAAACAATGTCTGGTTCAGAGCACAGATGACACTCATCTAGATCCTTACCTGCCCTTTTCCTGAAGCTGCTGTAACTAAGATTTTAAGAACTTAGCTTTACAGGGGCTTCCCCGGTGACTGTTCATGTGGACAGTCCCTATGATTGCCTCTACTCTAGTTGTGGATCTAGTTCCCTGCAGCTGGTAAATCGATGTTTATGAATAGATTGGAAGGAGAAGGGTTAGAACTGAGATATCATCTGGTTTTGACAGAACCTAGCATATTGGAAGCATTGTGTGTGAGGGTCTGTTAGTGGACCCCAGGTGTATATTTTGATCAATTGACTTTATACTGTTTGTCATACTTGTTTTAGCAGAGTTGTAGTCTTTTAAGAGGTTTTCAAGGCATGATATCCAACTTTGTGGGTTAACTATTAGATAGTTCCTGTTCTTTGAAAGTAGAAGATGGCCCAAGTTCAGTGTTTCGTTAATTAAGATTTTAACTGGCAAATCTATTTCAATTAATAAGATTATTTACAATGTGTGATTTTTAAGCTTAGCTGGTTAAGCCTTAAATGTCATTTATCCGTATTCATACGTTTTAGAGTTGTTTTATTCAATAACCTATTATCAAGTCCCAAAACTACCATAATTGTGCCTTAGCAGATCTATTGGATAATATTGCCAAATTAAATAACTTTAAATTCTGTCAGTATAATTTTAATGCTGAGTATTTTTGTTATATCTCTTAATTCTGGACATCAATAATATGTTACCTATAGTAATTTTCTTTTTAAGGAGACCATTCAATTTCCTGATAATTCTGTGTAACAGTGTTTACTATGAACTTAGAGCTGAAATTTAAATATTTCCAGTATACTTTTTATCTGATGAAAAGGAGAAAGGTATTATTAAGTAAAATGTCAAATTATTTTTACTGTTATCTTGTATATTTTAAATAGGAAGTAGACCAGTTGCGTTTGGAGAGATTACAAATTGATGAGCAGTTGCGACAAATTGGAGCTAGTTCTAGACCACCACCAAATCGTACAGATAAGGAAAAAGGCTATGTGACTGATGATGGTCAAGGACTGGGTCGAGGTAGTAGACCTTACAGAAATAGGGGGCACGGCAGACGCGGTCCTGGATATACTTCAGGTACAAACTAAGCATTTTACTCAGTAACTTTATCTGTTCCTAGACTTAATAGCTGCTAATCTCTAATATTCATTAGAACCCCATTATAACAATTTCTCACTATGTGGTTTCCAATTCACAGTGGGTCAAATTGTGTTGCAAGACACATAGAGTGAAAAACCTGATAATAACCCATAGAGTTCACAGGGCAGGTGTGAGTTCTGTCCACAGTCTGACTGGGGATAAATCTGCTTAAGCCCTTGTACGCTGATGCCTTTCCTAAGGCCTGTCCTGATTTTATTACTGTATAGCCAAAACTTTTTTCATTTGTGTACTGTGGCTCATGTTTTGTCAGGCGTGTGCTGGTCATACTTGCTGGATGGACTGTGTAAATCAGGGGTCTACATCCTGTGGCTCATAAGGTGATTTTGAGTGGCATGGCCAAAGTCAGCCCTAGGCACAGTCAAGAAGTAGGCGAAGTTTCTCTTTGCCTCCCCAGTTCTTCTCTCAGTGCTTCTTTCTTCTCTCCCAGTACCTTTCACTGAACGCTGCCCCACTACCCGTGCCCTACTGTCTTGCTCAACTGTGTATCTACTATGTAACTTGCTAATGATGGTATAAGGTATAATCCATCTCACAAATATTTGCATTTCAAAAAGGAACTCTGTAAGATGGAAAAGCCTTCAAGATCCACAGGAATGAAGCTATAATGGTGAAGCTATAATTGCTCACTAGCTCCAACAGAGGAAGAGAGAGGTAGTAGAGTTGCTGTTCTGAAGTGGGGGAGAGAGCTACCTACTCCTAAGGCCAGCCTTGAACCTGAGCCCTCATCCCTTTCCCAACAGTCTGTTCTTGATGCTGTGGAAGGTCCCCCCTCACCAGGAAGTTCTTTTCCCATCTCCCATCCCCTGTGTCATTAACCCACCCCCTCAGGTATAATAAGTTCACTACAGTAAATCCTTTCTAATGATCAGTTATTCCTGCGGGAGTGGGAGGGAAGTTTGTTGACCAAGCATCAGGCAAGCGTATCCCCATTCAGTGAGGTCCAGTCCGTGATCCCACAAGAGACCATTCCCTGGGGTAGTAGCCACAATGACCACCTTTGCCACCCTCTCTAAGATGACCAAAATGTGTGCATTCCCCTCTGTCCCTGGGCCAAACCTTGTTCAAAGGAACCCTCTCTCTAGAAGTTTTGTTTATCAAGGTATTGCATTTAACTGTTGTAGGCAACTTTTCCTCCAGAGAGCACAGATGTTTAAAGGAGCACAGCTGTTTAATGATGTGGCATACTCAGGTTTGAACTTAGATGGCTGATAGAATTCCTTTATTTTTTTATGAGAAGGAAAAATGTGAAACAAAAATTACCTCAAATATTGTGAAAACCTTCATTTTGAACTTAAGATAATTTGTTTTACAAAATGGAAGGTGATAATATACTCTTTGGTGGGCTTATAAATTGGGAAGTGTAATGGATTACCCCCAGGAACGTCTCTGGAAGCTTCTGTTAACCTAACATTTTTTTTTTAAGTCAGACAACGGTATATAACTTTTAACTCTCGATAGGAACTAATTCTGAAGCATCAAATGCTTCTGAAACAGAATCTGACCACAGAGATGAACTCAGTGATTGGTCATTAGCTCCAACAGAGGAAGAGAGGGAGAACTTCCTGCGCAGAGGAGACGGGCGGCGGCGTGGCGGTGGAGGAAGAGGACAAGGAGGAAGAGGACGTGGAGGTGGCTTCAAAGGTACAGAGGGTTTTTCGTTTAAGAAATGAAGCTGAATTGTAACAACTGTCTGAAGTTCTATGAAAAAGCTAGGTGATTCAGTGACATACTATCAAGTCCCCATTTCTCGAACCATTTTGTACTGGTCACCATAAGAAAGGCTCATGTAATTAGCCATATCAGACAGGCTTTCTTATAGTTTACGTAGAATAAAATATGAATAACCCATGATAACTAGTTCAGCTTCTTTGGGTACTCTAAACACACATCTGATCATTAGTTCAGGTTGACCTATCACACAGTTGATGTAGAACTGTGATGGCTTAGGAATGTTTTCTGTAACATGTGCTGCTGTGCACTAAGCCGCTCTAGTCATGTCCAACTCTTTGCAGTCCTGTGGACTGTAGCCCACCAGGCTCCTCTGTCCGTGGGATTCTCCAGGCAAGAGTACTAGAGTGGGTAGCCATTTCCTTCTCCAGGGGATCTTCCCGATGCAGGGATCGAACTCAGGTCTCTTATGTCTCCTGCGTTGGCAGGCAGGTTCTTTGCCACTAGTGCCACCTGGATGCTAGATTATTAGGCAGTGTGTAACTGAAATTGCTAGGTTGTTGATTATATTTTAGATTCTGTGGTTGATCTAAATACATTGAGGATGTGGAAACAAAGAACTCGCCAATAGACATGTCAGAATCAGTGACCATTGAACCTTTTAAAAATGTCCCTATAGGAAATGACGATCACTCCCGAACAGATAATCGTCCACGTAATCCAAGAGAGGCTAAAGGAAGAACAGCAGATGGATCCCTCCAGGTAAACCTGTGTGCCTCTTTTCATGTAAATTGTCCCAGTTACAGAAGTTTGAGATTTATGTGAATTTGCTATACTATATAGGTATTTGTGAAATACTTTCCTTTCAACATTACATTTGTGGTCAATTTTAGTCCTTTGTGACAAGTATAGAAAGAAGATTTCTCTAGAGAATGTGGAGTCTCAGTATTTGTAAAGATTTCAACAACCACATTATGACTTCAGTACCACATAGGTGGTTCTCCCTACCCCCGTTCTCCAAGGAAAGAAACATCCAGGAATGTACTGAGAGACTTGTGTAAGCCCTGTGGAACCCACATCCCTCCTCACTGGAGTTACAAGGATAAGGTGTCCCCTTTGACTGAAAAGTAAGAAAAAGAAGGTATCTAGCTCACAATAGACAGGGCTGATGACACTCAGCTAGTACATGCTGAATCAGTCAGCTGCTTATTTAGAGCCAGCCTCTACCCTGAGAACCCATCTCATGTGGCCAGCACCTGTGCTGAACACACTGTTAACGTAATTTTAAAATGACCCCCCAAGCACGGCCAGGTACCTTGGCTGGGTGTATTGTATCTCACTTAATGTTTCAGCAGTACCCTGAGGTAAGAAGTTTTACTATTCTGTTTTATAGGTGCATAAACTGAAGTTTAGAAAGATTGAGTCACATAGTTAGCATACACTAGAGTGATATTTGAACCCTGGTACCTCATTCCCAGAACGCATGATCTCTTTGGCTGCTTCTTTAACTCTGAAGACTTAATCCAAATAGTTGGGGGTCCCTTCATGACTATGGATTGGTTTGGGACCAGTACCTAAAATTAGTGAGACATAAATTTTAAGAGCAGAAACTTCATGACAGGCTATTCCTTAGAATTCATAGCATTTGTAAGTAGGTGTTAACTATTAGCTGATGCTTAAGGATCATCACAGAAAAGATCTTAGACCTAGAGTGATGAAATTATGTACACATGTATTTTGTACCAGTTTTATAATTCCCCTCTTGACAACCAAACAGTTAAAACACTCACCCAGGACCAACAATTAAACACACTTTGAAATTCAAGTGCAGCATTTTGGAACTGTAGGTAGTCCCATTTGTACTTGAAGCATATCAATACTTTTACTAATTGTTGTAGGCCTGTGTGTCAACATTATCTTTCTTTTGTACAGCATCTACAATTGCATTAGCAGTGTTTAGGTGTTTAGTGCTGGCATTTAAAATATAAATCTCAGAATATTATTTTTTAAATCGTATTCATCTCTATCCTCTTCCTGGGATTCCAGTTCTCCCACACATTAGTGTCTTCAAATTTCCCTGTACTATTCTTATTCTTGAGAGTTTAAGTTGTATGATCCTCTGACTTGCCTTACTGTAATACAAGCTATTAGAAACCAGTGCTCATGAGTATATATGAGTATATATAGTGTGTGTGTATGTGTGTGTATATATGAGTATATACAGTTTATGTGTATATATATACACACACATACTGTAAGACAGAGGGAGCCCTCAGTGTAGACAAAGTTAATCATACTTAATAATAGAAATGAAGATGTCAACTAAAGGCTAGTTAATAAGTGAGTTAAGTTATTGCTCTGGTAACATCAGAATAGGAAGACAATAATTTGTCTCTTTCCTCCTGGGTTTCATATCTTTGAAGAATAAACCATTTTTTTGAACTCTAGTATTACAGACGTGTATATTTTGCATATATATTTTGCAATCAGTAATAGGAGTTCATTTTAACTATTTGTTTCTCATTGTTTTGTTCTACTTAGAAGAAGACACAGTAGGATTGTGAGTTTTTATCTAACTTTGGATGCAGTGAGATGACCAAGGTGTTCCAGTTACAGAAGAAGAGTGTTTTAGAATCATAAGCCAAATAAACCTCCTACCTGACCTTAATTTCTCACACTTCTTCTATTCAAATCCCTTTTAACATGTGGAATTTACACTTTGGGCTTAAATTTCTTGTCAGGCCAATTACAGATTACAACAGAATATGGTCTTTGTATATAACAACTATAACTTGTTTTAGATCAGAGTTGACTGCAATAATGAAAGAAGTGTCCACATTAAAACATTACAGAATACCTCCAGTGAAGGTAATCGGCTGCGCACGGGTAAAGATCGTAACCAGAAGAAGGAAAAGCCAGACACCGTGGATGGCCAGCAACCACTTGTCAATGGAGTACCCTAAACTGCATAATTCTGGAGTGATATCCCCTATACCATTTCTGTAATTCTTATTCCATATTAGAAAACTTTGTTAGGCCAAAGACAAATAGTAGGCAAGGTGGCACAGGGCATGAAATGAACAATTCCGTTAAGAATTTTGCTTTTTTCACATTGGCCATAAGCAGCAATTTTCAAATTTGCACAAAATGAGGTCTTAAAATTTTTGAAACATTACTTTTAAATAATTAAGTAGACTTAGCACTTCAGGACAGTATTTTCATTTGTTTTTTTTTTTTTTTTTTTAAAAACCAAGCAGTGATATTCTTTGTTAATTTGGACCGTTACCCTGCATTGGGTGATAACTCACTGGTACATTTCAGTTTTTCTGAATAATAGCGTTTATGGTAATCATATTAGACTTCTGTTTTCAATCTCATATAGAAGTCCATAAAATACTATGGCATTTCATGTCCTGTGTCAGTTTATGTTTTGGTCCACTTTTCCAGTATTTTAGTGGACCCTGAGATGTGTGTGATGTGACGTTTGTCATTTTCATTAGCAAAAAAAAAAAAAAAAAAGTTGTATGATCTGTGCCTTTTTTATATCTTGGCAGGTAGGAATATTATATTTGGATGCAGAGTTCAGGGAAGATAAGTTGGAAACACTAAATGTTAAAAGATGTAGCAAACCCTGTCAAACATTAGTACTTTATAGAAGGATGCATGCTTTCCATATTTTTTTTCTTACATAAACATCAGGTTAGGCAGTATAAAGAATAAGACTTGTTTTTGTTTTTGTTCTGTTGCACTGAAGTTTGACAAATAGTGTTATTGAGAGGGATGTGTAATTTTTCTGTATAGACCGGAGAAGAAGTAACGGTCTTTTCATTTGCGAGAGGCTCAAATGTTTTCAGCTAGGAACAAATCTTCCTGGTCGAAAGTTAGTAGGATACGCCTGCTCTTTGGCCTGATGACCAGTTTTAACTTAGAGCTGTTTTTCCTTTTGTCCTCCCCGAGTTTTGTGAAGTTTCTCATTTTCATTTCAAGTTTATTTGGGGGAGGTAGAAAGGTCACTTCCATGTGTGCATAATAATCCTGTGAAGTACAGGTACTTTGAGAAACATTGGAAGCAGGTTAAATGTTTTGTAAACTTTGAAATGTTAGGTCTAATGTATAAGCAGACTTGGAAAGCAGACTAGGATCGGTTAATACATGAGACTTTTTTCTTTAGTTTTTTTACCTTTTTTTTTTTTTTCGGCTTG
Organism: Giraffa tippelskirchi; assembly: GCF_054371585.1. NCBI lineage: Eukaryota > Metazoa > Chordata > Mammalia > Artiodactyla > Giraffidae > Giraffa > Giraffa tippelskirchi. The sequence goes on along the minus strand of NC_137289.1, from coordinate 7,183,740 downwards.
TTGGATTTTGGTGGTTTTTTTTGTTTGTTTTTTTTTTTTTTTTTTTTTTTTACGAGATTTACTGAGGAAAATATGTGAAGGACCTTCACTCTTAAGATGTTATATTTTTCTTAAAAAATAACTCCAAGTAGGGGTACCACTGAATCTGTACAGTGCCGTACAAACCGAAGTTCTGCCTCTGATGTCTGTTGTGAGTTTGTTTCTTTGACTTTTCATTTTATGGTTACTTTTCCTTGCATACAAATAAGCATATAAAAATGGCAACAAACTGCACATGATTTCAAGAATATTAAAAAGTCTTTTAAAAGTATTGCCAAACATTAATGTTGATTTCTAGTTATTTATTCTGGGAATGTATAGTATTTGAAAACAGAAATTGGTACCTTGCACACATCATCTGTAAGCTGTTCGGTTTAAAATACTGTAGATAATTAACCAAGGTAGAATGACCTTGTAATGTAACTGCTCTTGGGCAATATTCTCTGTACATATTAGCGACAACAGATTGGATTTTATGTTGACATTTGTTTGGTTATAGTGCAATATATTTTGTATGCAAGCAGTTTCAATAAAGTTTGATCTTCCTCTGCTACACTGCTGTTGATGCAATCCTTACAAATGATTGCTTTTAGAATTTTAAGCTAGGAAAAGTCTATAGAAAGTGTTCTGTTACAAAATGTATCTGTTACCATTGGAAATTTCACATGTCATAGGAAGTTAGCCGATATCTACCAACTTTCAAGAACTTGATCTTGTTTAATAAGGTGAAAATAGCAACAAAATGGTACAAAAGCACATTGTGCCATTACAATATGCACTAAGTCTCTTTTTTTACCACGGCTGAATTCAGCAAGGGGCTAACTTGCTTAAATGTGAATTACTAACTTCTAAAACTGTAATTTGAGTCACATGTTTTCATGTGGAGTTGGAGTTGATTCATATTACAATTTGTGTGCTAAACATGTATGTTTTTCAGTTCAAAGTCATGTTTTTAAGATCTTATTAAAGTTTCAAAAATCTGAAGATTGTTTATCTAGATGTAAATTTTTATTAAAAAGTTGCAATTATGAAAAAGCAAAAATTTAGTCTGACAGATGTTTGCTCCTGGTCTTAAATTTCTAAATGTAACAAAACTTAAAGATGGGGGGAGGTATTAATCATGCAAAGCATATATTATGCCTTGCAAATAATCTTTTATGTGCCCCTAAAAGGCAGAAATGTAGATAGTTGAAAATAATTCTATATATTCCCAGTTAGAGGATTTGAACACGTTAATTACATAGGATGCTACTAAACCATGTTAAAGACATGCTCCTGTCTGTGCACGCATAAACATACTTGCCATTTGGAAACTATTAAATATGTCTATGAATCTTTTAAAAAAATGTTGATGTCAGTAATAGAGAACATGACAGTTTGTAGGTAAAATATGTCTGAATTGATTATTGTAATAACTTGGTGGAAACTCTGGCACAGCCTAGAAAAGTAGATAGATATACAGAGATGACTGTCAAAATTCTTCCCAGTGTTAGAATCCAAAACGATCCAGTGATAAGCAGGACAGTCTATACATAAATGGTGCATTTTTTTTCTGGAGAAAAATCCATCTTTATTTTCTGGATTTCTAGTTTTTCATTGGTACTTTTTTTGAATTTCTGTTACCTGTTCAGCCTAGTCCTATACTCTTGCACAGTCCATTAGAGGTGGTAAGTAGCAACCATCCTCAAGTAACTTTGTTGGGTTTTCGTGGTTTCACGTTTCAGTGCTTGCTACATGTGAGTACCCTATTGGTGGCAACAGGCTTGAGACTCAAGCCTGTCTTGTCTCAGTTGGCTCACTTGGAGGCATTTCTCTCATCTGACCATGAACTTATGGTTCCTTGTGGTTAGGAGTATAGTGCCTTTTAGAGTCAATATACTGATTAGATCATTTTTGACCAATTTGCTTCATGGCCATAAATAGCATCTTTGCATCATGACCCTTTGAGCCTCTGATAAGCAGTTATTCTGAAATAGCCATTACAGGATGCTAGTCTTGATTGCTCAGAAGGCTTAATGGGTACCAGTATTTAAATTTTGATCATCTTTCCCTCTGTTTATCTGAAACTGTTTGAAGGTTTTTTTGGGGGGGTTGCTATTTAAAAATTTTCTGTCCATTTCTCTCAGAACTTTCCATGAAGTAACAGGGAAATATGTTTTACGCTAATGAGTTTCATGTTAATGGGAGATACATTAAAAGTCTTTGCAAGTTGCACTTGCTAAGTGATTCAAGAGTAAGCTTCAAACTAAGTGCCTAAAGGTTTTCCCACCAATTTCTATATACCATACACTTAATTACAGGGGCAGATCAAAATTAGAAAATTGTCAACAGAAAACAGTTACATGGAATCCTGAGAACTAGAGTGTATTATTCAGTATCAAAGAGAACATAGATGGCTTATGGTAAGAGAAGAAAAGAATTCCAGTATTTTTGGTAAACAGTAAGGCATCTTTGTCAGATTTTCCTGGAGATCGACGCCTGTAAGGTATTGCATCAAAGAATACTAGTGCTTAAGGAATAAATACCATTAAAAGTTGCAAGTGCAGCCTGGATATTACATGATAAAAAGGAACCTAAGTAGTTAGGCTGTGACGAGGGAGGAATCAGGAGGTAGATTCTACACTTGACCTGGGTGCACACTAGCTCTGCTTCCTGGAAGAGTCATTTCACCTCTTCATGTTCCAGTTTCTTCATGGGTTAAATAAGTGGTTGCTAAGGTATCATAAGGGCTTCCCTGGTGGCTCAGTGGAAAAGAACCTGCCTCCAATGCAAGAGACGCAGGTTTGATCCCTGGGTTGGGAAGATCCCCCGGAGGAGGGCATGGCAGCCCAGTCCAGTATTCTTGCCTGGAGAATCCCATGGACAGAGGAACCTGGCAGGCCACAGTCCATGGAGGCGCAAAAGTGTCGGATGCAACTTAGCGACTAAACAACAGCAACATGTTTTACATGGAGAAAGCTAGTAATTGTTAATGAGCCACCCACCTGATTTCATCTGGTTCTCATTAAATATTCAGTGAACATTCACTGTATATCAGGCACTTCACAGGCGGCTTGGGGATACGGAGATAATGTTTCAGACCTTCAAGAAGCTCAGTGTCAAGTGGGTGAACTCAGTAAGTCAGTGGGCAGTTCAAACACGTGGTACAGTCAGTGCTCAGATGCACAGGGTGAGGTGTGCGCACACAGAAACAACCCAAATCAGGGTGGTATGGAGTCAGTAAAGGGCTTCTCGGTGAAATGAAATCTACCAAAATCGGAGGACAAGTTGGAAAGTTTAGCCAGGAGAAAAGGGGCCAGGGCCATTGATCTGGGCATGAAAAAGTCAATTGGGGGAGCTTCCTGAAGCTTCATTGTGCCTGGAACAGAGAATTTGAGGCAGAGAGAGGTGAGACAAGCAATACGGCCAAGGCAGGCCTATGGTGCTGTGTTAGAGGTTTGACTTGCAGGAGCCCCTGAAGGGTTTTAAACAAGATCAGATTTCCGCTTGAAGTGTGGAGGGACAGACAAGATTGCCCATGACTTCAGGAGCCTCTGTCAAGTTGCCTGGTAACCAACGAGCAGGAGGGACTGGGCCCACATCCAACTTTGTGGAGGCTCGGCTGCCCGTGGTCCTAATCCAGCTTCCCACAAGGTCACAGGTGGTAGCAGCCTGTGTTCCCAGACAGCTTCCCTGACAGCTGGCATTTAAACCCTGGTTTGAACTTCTGCCTGCAAGGCCACCAGCGTCAATGCTGCCCTGCTAAATGGTAACTCCCAGGGAAGACCCTTCCCTGGAGCCCAGCCCCAAGGATGCAGGCTGCAGGGCCCCAGCCTTTGTGGCTCTGCTGGGAGCCCAGGCGTCCTTGAGCCTCTTCTTCCTGAGCCTTGCTGGTAAGTTTCCCTCATTAAAACCTTTCCCTTTTGCATGCTAGCATGCCGTTTACCTTTGCCCACTGAGGCACAGATCATGTCCAACAGGAAGCAAGCTCCACTTCTTCCAGCTCTGGCATTTGGGAAACCGCAAAAGGGCTCAACTAAGCCATACCAGGGCTGCGTGACACCCCTCCTAGGTAGGGCTGGTGGTGGGAGACCTGGCTGAGCCGAAATCACTGGTGACGTGCGATTTCAGGGCTTGTCTGGCTCCACGCCAGTTGCTACAAAGACCATGGAAAGCCCTCCATGGAGGACAAACTGAGACCGATTCTTTGGCACTCCCTACAAGTCAGCCAGCCCTGTGAACCCTAAGGAAAAATAAGTTGAGAGAAAAGAGCCCTTGGTCTAAAGTGCCGTTGGAGCAGTAGATGCGACCTCTCCTCGGATTTGAGACCTGTTGTCCAGGAGCTTGCGGAGAGGGTCGGGGGTTGTGGTCCAGACAGAGAGGCTTCATCGCACAGGGAATTGAACTCCCTGAGGCTTGAACTACTTACATGATGAAGAAGCTTCACCCAGGAGGTAAGTGGCAACGGATGGCCAGCATTGGAGCTTTACCACCAGATTCCCTTTTGCCAAGTGAATTGGCTGGTTCAGCCAAGCACATGTGCCTGCCCTGGGCTTAGAATCAGATGCTCACAGGGAAGTCAGATTCACATACCATAAAGAGGAGACTTCCCTACTGAGGTCGCAAGTGCTTCAAGGCACCTGGGCCTTATAGACGGACTGTATGAGAATCCTGAGCCTCAGGGTTAACTCGCGAGCAAAGGACCTTAATTCAGAGAAGGCTGAAGAAGCGGATGGGATCTTATACAAGGAGGACGTCCCTCTAATTTTGCTCCTTCTACCAGGAGTAAGGGATGGGATGATCCCTTGCTGCTGATTTAGGCCCCACCCAAAAGAGTAAGAGGAAATAAGGGGGCTGTAAATTGTCCCAGGTCTCAGCAAAAGTGAAAAGGCCCAGACCAACACTGAAGGCTTACTTCAGTGTTCTTAGGGTGCCTGGAGCCAGCTCACGAGATCCCACCCATGACAGAGTCATGAGGAGAAGACCTGACTAGCAGAACAACTCAGGCCTCAGGGAATTCTTGGAAGACTGCCTCAGCGTTCACCTTAAAGATGATATCTCTCTTTCTGACGCTTGCTATAATAAACCTCTTCTTATTTTCTGTGATTTAGGTAAAAGGCCTTTCCTGATCTCTTCCCAAATAGATCAATTTAAAACCTTAATCGACAAGGCCCCTGAACGGTAATTCCCTATAAGATTATCTAGGATATAGAGTATTTTAATTTAAACTTCTCTTACTAGTATATTAGTTTGCTTGATAAAAATACCTGTGCCTTTGGAGCTAATGTGCATGACTGCTCCTTAACAATAAACAGCATTGAGAGCCTCCGCACAGAAAGCCCCAATGGGCACAGAACCCTTTGTAGGAAAGAAGGCTTATTAGGAAATATAAGAAATATTGCTTTATGAAACTGTTACTTAGTCTATATTTACTCACTATGTTTTTGCTCTTAACGTATTTAGCCTATATAATGAAAGCATAATAGTTAGAGATTTATATAAATAGAAGTTTAGCTTTAATACAAATAATAAGACAATTGTTAATTTAGCTGGTGATTTTTGCTAAGAACTGACCTTTGCACTACATTGTTTCAGCTTGCTGTACCATGACCTTATGGGACCACATTCTTTTTCCTTGGGCTCAGGGCGTGGGATGGATTACGGAAGACAGGTTTTGCCTTGAGGCTTTCTGTTGATAAATTCTTTCCTGCTGTGCCTGATGCAGGAGTGTTCTGGCTGGTCGACCCCTGTCAATGGAGAGTCGCAGGGTGTTGGCAGGCCCCCCGGGCCAGAAGATGATGTAAACAAAATGAAACTTTTTGTAACTAAGATATGCAAACGGTTTCGATAATGGTCAAAACTGCTGGTCCATTAAGCTGAATCGGTATGACTCTATACTTTACATTTGTTTCTATGTACCACTAAAAATATAAAAGCTGTCTTGAAAACAATAAAGTCGGGAGACACTTGGAGACACTAAGATCCGCCGTGTCTTCTCATTTTGCATCGCCGACGCCATCCTTCCTGAAGGAACCCCTGGACCAGCTGGAGCTGGACTCCGGCATTAGGGCTCTGGTCCTCAAAGGGATCCTTAAGGAAGGAGGTGGATGGGGAAAGCCAACAGCGGAGATCGTCATAACCCAAATCACTCTAAAGAGAACGTAGAGAGAAGATAGGGGTGTAGGAAACAAAAAGGACTGATAATCGAGCGGGCATTAAGGTGAGCCCTGCGGAGAGCTGCCACAAGGAGGTGGTGGATGTTGGAGGCCACGAATGTTTCCCATTGCCTGGCCAGGAAGTCTCCACAGCCTGTTGTGTACTTGGAGAAGGGTGCAGAGGAGGAAGCTGAGTACTTAGCCACATATTCATGCTGCCAGAATGAGACTCCCCAGGCCCACAGGCCTCTGCGTGATCCAGGAGACTTGATTTTTCTGGCCCGACTGCTAGAGGGCCGTTCAGTCCAGATTTGAGTCCCTTCCAAAGCAAACTTGGCCCTGGGCCCAGTCCTATGCCCTCTTCAGAGGGATGGCTGACTTTTGCCCTTGTCCATGTGGCCTGGAACATAAGTACGGGGAGAATTTTGCAGACCTACCGGGCACTGGTGCCCCAGGAATTGTCATTCTTGGACCTGATGGGTCCACAGTAAGTTTCCCTGGAGGATTTGGGACTGGTTTTACTTATATCCAAGACACTTGGCACCATTGCTGCAGAGACCTTTGGCCCCTTTGAAGGGACCATGCTTGGGGTTGCTTCAACTGACTGCAGGACTGGTACAGACATGCCGGGTTCCCTCAGCCCATCAGAGTACACTCATCTGCTGGGTGAGTGTGGGCACCACCATCCCTCCTGGTAACTTCAGGGCCTCTTGAATTTCCAAAGCCTGCCAGGATTGTGGCATTGAAACAAGTATCAAGTACCAGTTGGTGACAAAACCGAGAAGGCTTATTCCATTGCCAGGAGGGAGTGGTAGTGCGTACTATATACCAGCTCCCAGCCTGGGTAGGCAGTCAGTTAAATCCAGTGTCTGATTGCAGATCGTTGTGGCTTTAATAGTGGCCACACGGTCACTCAAAGCACCTGATATGCCAGCAGGTGACTCAACTGACTGCCTCCATCACTGGCGCTTGGTGTGTGGCGAGCAGCTGCACTGTCCAGGCCCTCAGCCACCAGCCACATGTGGCTGCTGACCACTCAAAGGCTGCTCTGAACTGAGATGTGCAATTCTCAGTATAGAATGCACAACGCATTTTGAAGACTTAGTTTGAAAAAAAAATGAAAAATACCTGTTTTTTATATTTAAATGCTGGAATGTTACTATTTTGGATCTATTTTGGGTTAACTGAACCATGTTACTAAAATGAGTTAGACCTCTTTTTACCTTTTTTTTCCTTAATATATAGTGACTACTAGGAAACGTAAAATTACATGTGGGGCTCACATTGTATGACTCTTGGACAGAATTGCCCTAGACATTGCTCATGCTCCCTGCTCTCGATTTCTCCAGGAATTAAAAAATTATTTTCACTTGGCAGAGCATGAACCTCACCTTAAAAACTATCCTCCCTCAGGCATGTTGAACTTCCCTAGCAATACTTAATAACTACAATAATCCATTGTTTATTAATGGATTATGAAGATCAATAATCCATAGGGAAAGCTCATTGTCTTCCACTGATGGCAGTTTTGACAGCAGCCCCCAGAGAAGAGTTTTCTCCCTAATGCAAGCTCTCTAAGCGCAGCTGTCCACGGGTGGCAGGGCCTTGAATGAGGATAGAGGTCAGAGCGAGACCACTGGAGTACGTATCTTTGGGGCTATCTGAGCAGCAGCCCAAAGAGATATTCCAGAACCTCATAAGGAAAGCAGTGAGGAACTTCCCTGGTAGGCCAGTGGTTAAGACTCCACACTTCCAATGCAAGGGGCCCAGGTTTGATCCCTAGTCAGGCACTAAGATCCCACATGCCTCGGGGAGCTGCTAAAAAGGTGGGGGGGGGGAGGAAAAACTGCGACCTTACAGACACTACACAAAAGGAACCATCTTTGGGTATTAGAGGCAGCACTTCCTGCACATAGGAATGCTATTCAGGAATATATAAGTCACCAGTTGTTGTGTAGTCACTAAACCGTGTCTGACTCTTTTGCAACCCCATGAACTGTAACCTGCCATGGGATTTCCTAGGCAAGAATACTGGAGTGGGTTGCCATTCCCTTCTCCAGGGGATCTTCCCAACCCGGGGATCAAACCCGGGTCTCCCGCATGGGCAGGTGATTCTTTACCACTGAGTCACCTGGGAAGCAGCTAAATTCGACCATGGGCCGCAGCAGTAAGAAGCCACAGAAGCAATACCTGCCTCTCCCAAGCCTCAGCTCATTCTGATCCCATGGAGTTTTCACTGTCTATGACAAGCCTCACATCTGATGTCTCTGACAATAAGACTCTGCCAGTATTGGGAGTGGGTCGTCTCACTGCTACTGAATGGTGCAGGCACTTTGAATGACAATTATTGGCCCTGGCGAACGGGAAAAGTGTGCCTCTCAGATCCAACATTCCCGTCCTACAGTGGGTTGTTACTGAACTGAATTCCATCACATGGGTGGATCCCTGATGGTCCAGTTGGGAAAACAGAAATCACACCCCAGTGATTTTAACAGAATTTAATGTAGAGATTGGTTAATCCAATCTTAAAGGACTGAAAATGCACAGCTGGAGCATTAAGATGTCACAGAGTTGAGTTCTGCAAGAAACATTGACCATCTGAGGCCTGGACGAACAATGAGAGGAGGCTGGGTTGATGAGCAGCTAAAAGCTCAAAAGCAAGACCCGCAGAGTTAAATACCTAGACCTCTAGGAAAGGAGCACTACTGGTCAGTAGTGATACCCTGGTAACATGCGAGAAATTAGACCACCGAGGACAGGGTGCCAGCCAACACTCTGGTGCTGGAGTGTCTGAGGAGACATAATGATGCTGGTTGCTGGTTCTGAGAGGGATGGGGAGTCAGAGGGTGAAACCTGGAGATTGGATTCAGCAGCTTCTACTGGACCCAACTATTTCTGCCAGAATGAAGAACCACGGTCTTGCAGTCTCCCTCTAGAGCCTCGTATCAGCAGAATCTAACAGGCAGCACCGGCAAAGGAGAAATGGGCTGTGCAGAATGCCAGCCCCAGCCTCACAGAGCAAAGTGTAGAAGGATGGTTTGGAACTGAAATAAATAACTGACAAAGTGCCGCAAGCTGGAAAAATTGCAAAACGGAAATGGTACATCCAAATCGTCAGCCCAACTGCAAGAATAGGTGACTACCCATGCAGTAGGTACTGAGATGGCCCTGTTGCCTGCCTTGCCTTAGCTACTGGCTTAACGTGGGCCTCAACTTTGAGACTTGGTACGAAACACAGAAGCCTGTTTCACTGATGGGTTAGGAATTTTCAGTGGGATACTGCTAAGCTATTTGTTATATGATGATAAATGCTGACAACCCCTGGCATTGACTAATCTGCACAATGGGTGGAAGTGCAGTGCTTTTTGGGTAATAAAGCATTGAAATATCCCTTTACATAGACTCACAGGCTGCTGCCTCACTCTTTAGTCAGGAGTCAGGTCGTTGAGTCACCCAAAACTATTAAAGTTATACCCTGTAGAAACAAACACAACTCACTTGCAAGCCCAGTTAATAAGTCACATATATATTTGTCTCCTAGAAAAGACCACATCCTGAGAAAAGCAAAGCACCTGCAATGAGAAAATCAACTGGACCTCTGAGCCATCTTATCCGTAGTGCTTACTGGATCTATGTCCCACTGTGCTCGGTTATTGACTGGAAATAGTCTACAGGAAATATGACCTTGGCAGAGACTCGGTGGAGGATTGTAAAGACAGTGCCTGGGACTGTAAGGCAGTCATGCTCTAGACATCAGATTGAAGTGGCATGCTTGTGTGGCGGCCACACTGCACAGTAATCATTTCCCTGCTTTTTTGGACCCACACTGACCATGGCGAGCAGATGGAAAGAGTTTACCCTCATGGATCACACACATGTGGATGAACACACATGTGGAATGGCTTCTTGTGTCCTTTCCCACTGGGCAGACAACTCTGATGGTGGGTTAGCCACTCACTTCCTCTGAAAGTTGGGGGATACTTCTGTTACAACAAAGTCACCTTTGTCCTGAAGCTGTCTTCCTTCATCTGAAGAGATTGCTTTGGGTAAAAGAATTGTTAACCCTGGGTCTCTGTGCAATTTTTCATTCCAGGATGTAAAATTAGGTCTGGTTAATTCTTGCCTGGAGAATTCACAGACAGAGGAGCCTGGCTGGCTACAGTCCACAGGGTCACAAAGAGTCAGACACAACTGAAGCGACTTAGTATGCATGCATGACGGACTATAGCCCACCAGGCTCCTCTGTCCATGGGATTCTCCAGGAAAGAATACTGGAGTGGGTTGCCATGCCCTCCTCCAGGGGATCTTCCCCACCCAGGGATCAAACTCACATCTCTTATGTCTCATGCATTGGCAGGTGGGTTCTTTCCCACTAGCACCACCTGGGAAGCCCTACAGCCTACAGTCCATGGGGTTGAAATTATATATATATATATATGTGTTTGACTGCACCTTGTCTTAGTTGTGGCATGTGGGGTCTTTGTTGTATCATGCAGGATCTTTCATTGTGGCACATGGACTCTCTAGTTGTGGCATACCAACTCAGTAGTTGTGGCGCACGGCCTTAGTTGCCCCATGGTACGTGGGATCTTAGTTTCTCAACCAGCAACTGAACCCGCGTCCCCTGCATTGTAAGGTGGATTCTTAAATGCTGGGCCACTAGGGAAGTCGAGTTCATTCTTGAGGGTAGCTCAAGGACCCCACATGGGCAGATTCGAACCTGTGAAGCCACTAGAGCACTAAAGAGGACATAACCTCTCCGTTTTCCTAATCCAGTTATGGACAGACTGTACCAATCTGGGGCAGTGACCATAGTACCAACTATCACAAAGCTAGATCTGTCACCCCCAATTTCATTTGTCTATAAGGGATCTTACCAGAATTCCGCTATCAGACAATGCCTCAGGTGTCACTTTTCCCAGGCAGTGGCCTCAGCCACTGTTATCCTTCACCTTCCACACTCATGCATCCACACCCCATGATGTCCATGCTAGATAGATGCAGGTCACCTTGGAACCAACTCAAAGCAACATTATGTGCTTCCCACCCACTTCCAGGACTAGATTTTCTGAGTGCTAAGACAACCTCCCTTGCCTCCACTGCCTTCCACTTGGAGACAAGGTGACCCACTTCGTGCAGGTAGCACACAATTCAGTTCAGTCGCTCAGTCGTATCCAACTCTGTGACCTCATGGCTGCAGCATGGCAGGCTTCCCTGTCCATCACTAACTCCCGGAGCTTGCTCAAACTGATGACCATCGAGTCGGTGATGCCATCCAACCATCTCATCCTCTGTTGTCCCGTTATCCCCCTGCCTTCAGTCTTGCCCAGCATCACGATCTTTTCCGGTGAGTCACTTCTTCACATCAGGTGGCCAAAGTAGCACACAACTCTTCAGTAATCAAAGATCCAGTGGGCATAGGCTATATATGCCCAGTCTTTGGTGCCATCAGCAGGCTGGCCTTGGGGGCAATAGAGACGCAGCGCATCACCATTTTACATGCATTTCTCTCCATCAAGAGGTGTTTCTAAGGCTCATCTGGGAGATTATCAAAGAGATAGCTGAGAGTTACACTAGCAAAGATACTCTTGACTCCCTACCTCTGATTGTCTTGGATATCTGCATAGCTTTGGGTTAGTACTGACTAGGCAGTGTGTATTGCGGTCAGCTTCTGGCTGAATAGCTCACTGCAAGCTATAGGAGCTAGCTACGTGACTACAAACCACTCCCCATCTCAGCCCTGGGATTTTTTTTTTTTTCATGACTTGGCCTGTAGTCTGTGACTAGAGGTTTTGGAAAACTCTACAGTTGAACTTTGTACTCTTATTTAGAACCCTCCTTGTTTTACAACATCTTCTCTGCCATCCTCACCAACTCCAGAAACCATACTGAAAAATCCAATCAATTTCTGTCACCAGAGGGAAGGCAGGTCTCACTGTGGGATGCTGACAGAATACGAGACCACATATGTCATCTTGCTAACACTTGGGCTTTTAAGTTATCTCCAAGAAACCTATTATTGTGCCCATTCTCCATGACATAGTGGCGTTTTCTGTAACTCACCTTCCAAAGATGGATTACAGGGGGCAGGACTAGAGGCAGGGAGCCTAGGGTGTTGGAATAATGAGCCACTGTAATGGCAGTGAGAATGAAGATGGGTGGGATTGCTATGATATTTAGGGCATAGAATTAGTGGGACTTGGTGCTTATTACTTATAGGGAAAAGGATAGGGAAGAAACTAATGTTATGATTCACAAATTTGTGCCTTGAGTTATAGTTTTCTTTTAGAGGAAAAAGATTTATTCATTCAACTAATGTTTATTAAACATATACCGTGAGTCAGACAGTGAATTTGATGCTAGAGATACAGAACATTGGCACACAGAAAAATTAGCATAAAAGGTAATTACAGGTACAAATAGATAGGTACTTCTTCATATGAAGCACTGAGAAAGGCAGAGCACACTTCGGTAGTGTTCCAGCTAAGAAACTTAATAAACTGAATCTAACCATGTGGAAGCATCACACATGCTAAAAAAAATGGACATTTTACAAAATAAATGGCTTGTGCTCTTCATACCTATCAAGGTTGTGAAAGACAATACTGAGGAACTGTTTCCGGTCAAATGATACAAGGAAGATATGATAGTTAAATGCAATATATGATCAGGGATTTGCCTCTTGGACCAGAAAATCTTGTTGTCTTTTGTTATAAGGGACATTACTGGGAAATTTGGCTATAAATAAAGTAGATTACCTGGTGGCTCAGACGGTAAAGCGTCTGCCTGCAATGTGGGAGACCCAGTTTCAATCCCTGGGTCAGGAAGACCCCCTGGAGAAGGAAATGGCAACCCACTCCAGTACTATTGCCTGGAAAATCCCATGTACAGATGAGCCCGGTAAGCTATGGTCCATGCGGTCACAAAGATTCGGACACGATTGAGTGACTTTGCTTTCACTTTCAAGTAGATTACATAGTAACAAAATGTTAATTTCCCAGTTTTGAGAATCATACTATGATTATGTGAGAGAATTTTCTTTAAAAAAATAGATGAAGCAAAGGGCTCAGATATGAGCTGGAGGAAGTTTTGAGCAGTAGCATTGTGGCTAAGCAGGCTTAGACTTTGGGCTTAGACTCTCTGAGTTCTAATAACAATCTCAGCACAGCTGTGCACTACGTATGAGACTTTGGGTAAGTTATTTAAACATTCTATACATAAAATTTCCTCATCAGTTTAAAAAAAAAAAAAAAGAGATGATGTTAATAATAGTAGCTGGGGCTTCCCAGGTGGTGCAGTGGTAAAGAATCTGCCAGTAATGTAGGAAACACAAGAGATGTGTGCTTGATCCCTGGGTCGGGAAGATCCCCTGGAGAAGGAAATGGCAACCCACTCTAGTATTCTTGCCTGGAAAATTCCATGGACCAAGGAGCCTGGCGTGTTACAGTACATGGGGTCGCAAAGAGTTAGACACGACTGAGCAACTGAGTGCACACACACATACACACACAATAATAGTGCTCACCTTATAGAAATGGTATGAGAGCGAAATTAGTTAGCATATGTAAAGCCCTTAGACCCGTGTCTGGCATGTATGTATAACTAATGTTGGCTGTATTTAAGCTATTCTGCTTATTCCCTGTAAATACAGAGAGAAATGGGATGTGGTTCCCTTGTTCTAGTTGCCACAGTCCAGTGGAAGAAATTAGAAGGTTAACAGATAATATTAATAAATTCACGTGATGAGTGTCCTGCTAAGGATTTGAACTGAGTGCAACTGAGGCTGGGGCCATGAATTCTGCAGGAGGAAGTCAGAAGTTTCATAGAGGACTTCCCTGGTGGTCCAGTGGCTAAGACGCTCCCAATGCAGAGGGCACGAGTCCCTAAGAGTTTGAATGCCACAACTAAAGATCCTACATGCCACAGCTAAGACCTGGCACAGCCAAATAAAAAAACAAATAATTTTTTAAAAAGAAGAAGTTTCACAGAAAGATCTTGTTAGAACTGGGTCACAAGGAATGAACAGGAGTTTGACAAAATACACTTTTGCCAGGACAGGAACATCAGAAGTGTCAAGGCACAGGGTTCTGGAAAGGGCATCGAGTACTATGGTGTAGTGTAGGTGATGCAGTCTGGTTGGCAGACTCACCTCCCAGGTGTGTGTGGGCAGAGGGGCAGCTTAAATATCACCTGTAGCCTCAAAAAGGTCACATAATCTCTCTGAATCTCTGTTTTCCCTAAAAGTGGAGATATTAACACTGACCTCAGGTCTGTAAGGAGGATGAATGAAATGTGCTTAGCAGAATGTCTAGCACACGACTCCTCCTCAGTAAAGGACAGCTGTTAGCAATGATGCTGGTATTAAATGTTTCTAGGGCTCACCCAACTTCCTGGATCCCATTTCCTTCCAAGCATGTGTCTCCCTCAAGTGATGCGTGGCCCTATAACTTCCTTCGGCCAATGAGGTGGAAAGAGAAAGGCTATATGTCCTTCCTGAGCGCTCGCTTTCCTGACATGGGAATTTGGAAGCTCAAGTGGAGATGGTGGCATCACAAAGCAAGCCAGGTCTCAGTGATGACAATCAGCAGAATGCCCTTGTCAATCTGTGCTGGGCAGGTAGTGTGAACAAGCACTCAACCTTTGTTGTTTTAAGACACCAAGGTTGGCAGTTTATTCTCTTTAGCTACCTCATAAACCCTGAAGGGTTTGGGACTTTTCTAGACACTTTGGTGTCCCATGCCAATTCCAGAAAGGAGAGAACAAATTCTCCACTCTCCCACCTTTGTTGATGGGGTGGTAACATTGGATGGAGGGTTTGGAAGCATGTGTGCTTAACAGATGAAATTCAACTCAATGTAAACAAAGAAAGCTACCAAGAACATGTATGGCTACTTCAGTCCATTCTGTCCTGCAAGAGCTCCCAAACAGGGAATGCAGAAGGCAGTAAACACGGAGCAGATCTTTCTCTGAATTAACTGTGAATTCTGTTCTTTCCATTCGAGCACCAGAGGATTAGTGATGTTATAACCTAACCTCATAGGAAACTACAAAAAGGGGCTCTAACCTGGTCTGAGGGTTAGAATAGTTCTCCTGAAGAAGTATGGACAAAGATGATGTCACATACACACACACACACACACACACACACACACACACACACACACACACACACACACTGGAATGTTATTCAGCCATAAGGAAAAAGAAAATCTGCCATTTGTGATAACATGAATGGAACTTGAGGACATTATGCTGCTGCTGCTGCTAAGTCGCTTCAGTCGTGTCTGACTCTGAGCAACCCCATAGACGGCAGCCTACCAGGCTCTTCTGTCCATGGGATTCTCCAGGCAAGAATACGGGAGTGGGCTGCCATTTCCTTCTCCAATGCATGCATGCATGCTAAGTCGCTTCAGTTGTGTCAGACTCTGTGCGACCCTGTGGACAGCAGCCCACCAGGCCCCTCTGTCCATGGGATTCTCTAGGCAAGAATACTGGAGTGGGTTGCCATTTCCTTCTCCTGAGGACATTATACTAAGTTAAATAAGGCAAATACTGTGTGGTATCACTTATATGTGGAATCACACACAAAAAAAGTGAAACTCAGAAACAGAGAGTAGGGGGCTGGTGGGCTGGTGGGCAGGGGAAGCCAGGAGAGGTTGGTAAAGGGTACAAACTTTCACTTGTAAGATGGATAAGGTCTGAGGATCTAACATATAGCATAGTGACTACGGTCGCTAACATTATGTTGTGTAATTGAAATGTCATAAGAGTAGAACTTAAAGTTTCTCACCAAAAAAAAAAAAAAAGAGATATGTGAGGTGATAGATGTGTTAATTAACTCGATGGTAGGAATCTGTTCACAATATATGTGTATATCAAATCATCACGTGTACACTTTAAGTATCTTACAATTTTATTTGTCAATTATAGCACACACACACACACACAAAACCTGGGGAAAAAAGTTGACTTACTAGAACAATGAAATCACCTATTGAAAAACTAGTTATGATACCACCTACGAGAAAGCATGCTGTGAGTCTGGGGTGCTGTCTGGCAGGATGTGTGATGCATTCTGAACCAGGGCCAGTAACCAACACGAGGCACTGTGTTCCCCAGACTCAGAATACACGGGACTAAGGACTAAGGGATGGTGAGAATGATGCCTAATCACACGCTGGTACAAATGTTTGCACTTCGCTTCTCATTCTCTGATTTCTGCTATTATTGAAGCTTATTATTCAAGAGAGATATATCTCTTTCAGGGAACACAACAATGGTTCCATGGAATTAGAAGCTGAAACTGCCACCTTATGCCACTAGGCAGATCCACCCAAGAAATAAATAAATAAATAAAAAGAATTACTGTGTCAGCTAAGGTGATTGATCCTGATCATCATTAAGTACTACCTATTAATACATTGCAGAAACAAGCAATTTGTTTCCACTTCCCTGCATCACAAGGCAAGCCAGGTCTCAGTGATCGTTTATGTTGTTTTCATCATAACAGTGAATGACAAGACAGATACCTAAAAGTGGAACTTCTGTGTCACAGACAGTGTGAATATTTAACCTTTCAAGATGCTGTCAAGTTACTGTCTTAAGTGGTTGTACCCTTTTGCACCTTCACCAGCAATGATTGAGTTCACATTTCTGTACATTCTTGTGAATATTTATTAATTTTAGCCAATCTGATGAGCATAAATTATCTCATTGTTGATTAATTTGCATTCCCCTGATTACTTGTCTATAGTGATATTTTTAAAAGTGTCAATTCTCAATTTTCCACAAGAATGATAGTTACATTCTGAACAGTGGTATGTACCATCTCATGAAGCACTTCTTGTATTCATGCCCATGCAACAGATTTTTCTCCCTAATTACATCTGAGTTGACTACTATCAGATTTTGTTCTTGTTGAGTCACCCAGTTGTCTCCGACTCTTTGCAACCCCATGGACTGCAGCATGCCAGGCCTCCCTGTCCCTCACCATCTCCCAGAGTTTGTCCAACTTCACGTCCATTCCATCAGTGATGCCATCCAGGCATCTCATCCTCTGATGCCCTCTTCTCCTTCTGCTTTCAATCTTTCCCAGCATCAGGGTCTTTTCCAGTGAGTCAGCTGTTTGAATCAGGTAACCAAAATACTGGAGCTTCAACTTAAGCATCAGTTCTTCCAATGAATATTCAGGGTTGATTTCCTTTAAGATTGACTGGTTTGATCTCCTTGCTGTCCAAGGAACTCTCTGGAGTCTTCTCCAGCACCACAGTTTTAAGGCATCAGTTCTTTGGCATTCTGCTTTCTTTATGGTCCAGCTCTCACAACCGTACGTGACCACGTACCTTGACTATTCGGACTTTTGTTGGCAGAGTGAAGTCTCTGATTTTCAATACACTGCCTAGGTTTGTCATAGCTTTCCTGCCAAGAAGCAATTATGTTCTGATTTCATGGTTGCAGTCACCATCCACAGTGATTTTAGAGCCCAGGAAGAAAAACTATCAAATTTAGTTCCCTTAAAAATACAAGATGAAAGAGGAAACCCAGTGCAGGATTTAAATCTCCATCTGATAGTCTACAAGGTGGATACTTCATATGGCTTTTAGTGCCCCCCCCACCGAATCTTGAATTAGTTTTTTGTAAAACAGGAAGTGCCTAGGCTCAATCTTAGAAATTTCATCCTCCTGCGTTTTTGTTAATAATGCAGATTTCTAGCAGCATAATGTGAATTGCTCACGAGTATTGCGCTGGTACAGAACTGCCACGCCTTGCCTGTTGACAGCAACATCAAATGCTGCAATCAAGTACAAGTCACAGTGAGCCAGAGCTGAAAGACTCTTCACAACCAGGATGTCCACAGCCCATAATTTGCACAAAGGAAAACTAAACCTCAGAGAGCACAACCCATGATGTGACAGAGAGCTGAGTTCCTAATCGTGTGCTCTAGCTTAGTCCATGAGAGATCAGGGTGGCTGTGTGCACCTGGTCACAGGCTCATTTTCCATGGATTCTATGACACAAACGAGGTTGCTGTTGGAAGACAATTGCTCATGAGTCTCTCGAGTGTCCGCATGTCTTGGTGAGGTTTTGTCCTTTGTCCTTAACCCAGTAGTCTTATATCTTCTGCCAGCATTTATGAGACTATGGCAGTCTGCCTTGTTACTCAGAAGTACAGTAAAATCTCAGACACTTTTCTCAAACACTTCAACTCACAGTTGAAGACAGTAATTTCAAAAGCTGTTAATATAGTTGTCCTCTGGTCAAATTAGTTTTGGTAAAGTTGAGGCCAATAAAAAGAGAGAGAGAGAGGGAGAGATTAAAAAAATATAAAAGGGAAGGAAAGCAGTGCCTTTTTCTGTCAGCTCCTTTAATAAACTACAGAGCATTATGAATTGCTCCTAGATGTGGGGGTGAGGTGGAGTATGCTACATTTCAAGAATTATTTATGTAGGAAAAACCCCTTCCTCCTCCCCACTATAGAATGTTTATTAACATTGGAAAGAACAACAAGAACAATAGAATACAACTAGTAGAAAACCATTTGGAAAGTCAGAGTAAAATTTAGTAAGAAAAAAGATGGAAATGCAGTTGAAGGGGGTCGTTTTCACATCACTTGAAAACTAGACCGAGGTAGTTGAACAAGTGCTTCAGCATCACCTACAAGATGCTTTTCCAGATGTGCCCAAACCAAGCGAGTTAATGGGATTTTGCCCAAGAGTCAGATTTTAGAACCAGAAGGGGACTTTCAGACAATGTTAACTCTCTCATGTTACACATGCAGCACTGAGGCACAGGAGAAGGCAAGCACTTAGGACCACTTAATTCATTAGTGACAAATGATGGGAATCAAACCGAAGGGTTCTGAGTCTCTTTTTTTGTGTGTTCCTCACACACTTTGCGGAGAAGGCAATGGCAACCCACTCCAGTACTCTTGCCTGGAACATCCCATGGATGGAGGAGCCTGGTAGGCTGCAGTCCACGGGGTTGCCAGCAGTCAGAAACGACTGAGTGACTTCCCTTTCACTTTCATGCATCGGAGAAGGAAATGGCAACCCGCTCCAGTGTTCTTGCCTGGAGAATCCCAGGGACGGGGGAGCCTAGCCTGGTGGGCTGCCGTCTACGGGGTCACACAGAGTCGGACACGACTGAAACGACTTAGCAGCAGCAGCAGCACACACTTTGTATTATCATATTGTTCCACCATTTCACTTACTCATAAAAACCTTAAGGTCTCTAAAGGCAAATACCATGTTGTTCCACTTAAAAGCTCCTACTGCAGGGTAGCAAACACTTGACTATCTATTATAGTCCTGATGGTCACTCTTCCCATCCAGCGCTGGCCATAACGACTTTCTGCCATGACAGAGATGCTCGTATTTTTCCCCTGTCTGATATGGTCACCAGAGCCGTGTGTGGCTACCAAACACTTGGTACGGGGCTACGGGGACTGAGGAAGCAATTTCTTAATTCCGTTCAATTTTAATTAATGAAAATTTACATTTAAAAAGCCACATTTATCTGGCGGTGCTGCAATGACTAACTGTGGTGACCACAGAGGTGTCTGAGGATTGACTTTGAAGCGGAATTAAGAGCCAAGGGCTGATGTACGAATTCCAGAGAGGCTTTTTTGTTGGTGCGTGACGCCGCTCAGCTGCTGGCACAGGCTGCTGGGGCCCACTCATTCATTAGACAACGTTTACCACGCCCTAGAAGGGCCGGGCCTGGCGTGGGGCGCATGGGCACAAACAACCAGACACGCTATGCCGTTACGAATGGGCGTGGCCTAGGCACGGCATGAGGGCGGCACGTGCCGCAGGGGTGGGGGGGGGTGTCACGTAAGCGTCACTACCCAGAGGTCTTCTGGGTCTTGGGCAGCCATTGGAGAGGGAGCGCCTCAGCGTGGCGGCCACCCCAAGTTATGCCTGCTGACGGGAAGTCAACCCGGGGGAAGATCCGTTCGAGGACCCGGGCAAAGAGCCGAGCATCGCGGCGGGAGCGCTCCAATATGGCCAATTTGGAAGGGAAGAGCAGTGCGGAGAACCCAGCGACGGGGTCGCACCCTGGGGGTAGCATGGCGTCCGCTCCGCAGTCTAGCGGGCAGGCATCTGTGCATGGCGTCTGGGGTGAGACAGGCCAGTCTATAGTAAAGGTGTGCTTCAGCCAGCGCTTCCTGCTGTTCCTGCTAAGTTTCTGCTTCCTCCTGCTGCTGTGCTTCTACGTGAGTGCTGGTGAGTGCTTCCCGGAGGACATTGGGCAGGGGTCTCTCAGAAGAACTGGAGGGTGGGGGTGAGGGGAGGATGCCAAAGGGGGCAACCTCTGCGCGCGGCAGTGCAAAGGCCATCCATGCCTCCCTCAGAGTCGGCCCTCTTATTGATAGACAAATGGCTTCCTTGCTTCTCTCCCTTCAGAAGCACCTTCCATATCTTCCGTCAGCTCAGAAAGCCCTTCCCTCCCCACTTGCCTGCACAAAGCCCTTCCCCCGCTCACCACCCGCCATTTTAAAAAACAAAATGGAGGTGAAATTCTCGGAACATAAAATAAACTGGTCGTGAACAGTGTGGTGGTGTTTAGATACTGAAACGTTGAGCAGCCACCACCTCTCTCTAGTTCCAAAATATTTTCCTCACCCCGAACTCAAACCTATACCCACTAAGACTGCAGTTACTCCTCATTTTCCAGGCTCTGACCCTATGGATTTGTTCTGGACTTTTACTATCAATGGGAACATGTAATATTTGTCCTTCCTTGTATATGGCTTGTTCTATTTGGTGTAATGGTTTCGAGATTTTGGAACGTTGTAACATATGTATCGGTACTTCATCCCTTTTTTATGGCTGAATACTATTCTGTGGTATTAATATACTCCATTTTGTTTGTCCATTTATCAAATTGCTGGGCTTTGGGGTTTTTTCCCAGGATTTTTATTTTTCCAGTTGCTGGCTATTTTGAATAATACTGTTATGAATGTGCTTAGTCACTCAGTCATGCCCGACTCTACAACCCCATGGATTGTAGTCCACCAGGCTCCTCTGTGCATAGGGATTTTCCAGGCAGGAATACTGGGGTGGGTTTCCATGCTCCTCTTCAGGGGATCTTCCCAACCCAGGCATCAAACCCAGGTCTCCCGCATTGCAGGTGGATTCTTTACCATCTGAACCACCAGAGAAGCCCAAGAATACTGGAGTGGAGTGCCATTCCCTTCTCCAGGGGATCTTGCCAACCTAAGAATTGAACCGGGGTTTCCTGCATTGCAGGCGGGTTCTTACCAGCTGAGCTACCAGGGAAGCCCTGTTTGTTATGAATATTCCTGTGCAAATTTTTGTATATGTTTTCAGTTCTCTTGGGCATGTAGCTAGGAGTGGAATTGCTAGGTCAAATGGGAATTCCATGTTGAACTGTTCGAGGAAGTCCCAAATTTTTTCCAAAGTGGTTGAGCCATTTATATTGCCACTGACAGTGTATGTGTGCTGTGTGCTAAGTCGCTTCAGTAATGTCTGACTCTTTGCGACCCTATGGACTGTAGCACGCCAGGTTCATCTGTCCATGGGATTCTCCAAGCAAGATTACTGGAGTGGGTTGCCATACCCTTCTCCAGGGCATCTTCCCGACCAGTGATGAAACCCGTGTCTCTTACATCTCCTGCATTGTCAGGCAGGTTCCCAGGTGGCGCTAATGGTAAAGAACCCACCTGCCAATGCAGGAGACTTAAAGAGACACCAGTTCAATCCCTAGGTGGGGTAGATCCCCTGGAGAAGGAAATGGCAACCCACTCCAGTATTCTTTCCTGGACAATCCCATGGACAGAGGAGCCTGACAGGCAATAGCCCATAGGATAGCAAAGAGTCAGACATGACTGAAGCGACTTAGCACATAGCACAGCACAGCACTCCCTGGGAAGCCCATGACAGTGTATGAGGGTTGTCATTTAACCAGGATTTTTTACCGTCTCCCTTATTTATGAGCGCCATCCTAGTGCAAGTGAAAGGGTATTTTATTGTGGTTTTCATTAGTATTTCCCTAATGACTAATGATATTGAGTAGTTTTTCATGTGCTTTTGGATATTTGTATATGCTCTTTGCAGAAATATCTATTCAAATCATTTGACCATTTAAAAGTGGATTGTTTGTGGTTTTGTTACTGAGTTGTAAGAGTTCTTCATATATTCAGAATATGTGATTTTTAAATATTTTCTCTCATTCTGTAGGTTTTCTTTTCATTTCTTTTTTTAAAAAAATTATGTATCTTTAATTGAAGGATACTTTCCTTATAGTATTGTGTTGGTTTCTGCCATATATCAACATGAATCAGCCATAGGTATACATATGTCCCCTCTCTCTTGATCCTCCCTCCCTCCTCCCACCCCATCCCACCCCTCGTAAAATGTAACATATGTGTATGTTTCCATCATACTCTCTCCATTTGTCCCACCCTCTCCTTCCTGCTCCAGCCCCCATATTGATAAGTCTCTTCTCTATGTTTGAGTCTCCATTGTTGCCCTGCAAAGAGATTCATCAGTACCATCTTTCTAGATTCCAGATATATGCATTAGTGTATGATATTTGTTTTTCTGTTTCTGACTTCATTCTGTATGATAGGCACTAGGTTCATCCACCTCATTAAAACTGACTGAAAACATGTTCCTTTTTATGGCTGAGTAATATATTCCATTGTATGTATGCATCACAGCTTCTTTATTCATTCATCTGTTTTATTTTAATAGTTTTGTGGTTTTAGTCCTTATATTTAGGTTGTTGACCCAGTTTGTATTAATTTTTGTTTGTGGTGTATGTTAGGGGTCTCACATTCTTTTGCATGTGAATATCCAGTTATTTCAGTGCCATTTGTTGAAGAGATGATTCATTCCCTTTTGAATAGTCTTGGCACCCTTGTTGAAAATCAGTTGACCATAGACCTATGGGCTTATTGATGGACTCTTAAATTCTGTTCTGTTGGTCTATGTGTCTGTTCTATGCCAGTACCATACTCTCGATTACTGTAGGTTTGTAGCAAGTTGAGAAATTTGGACATGTGATTCCTTCAGTTTTGTTCTTTCTTATATTGCTTTGAGTATTCAAGGCCTCTTATAATTCCATATAAATTTGAGGACTAGCTTTTTTATTTATGCAAAAAGATCACAAGTTTTGATAAAGATTGTATTGAATCTGTAGATCACAGTGGGCAGTATTACTATCATAACAATATTAAGTCTTTCAAGCTATGAACATGGCATGTCTTTCCATTAATGGATATCTTCCTTAATTTATTTCAGTAATGTTTTATAGTATTCATTATACAAGTCTTTAACCTCCTTGGTCAAATTTAGTCTTAGATATTTTATTCTTTTGAGTGCTGTTGTAAATGGAGTTGTTTTCTTAATTTCCTTTTTGGATTATTTATTGCTGGTGTATAGAAGCACAACTTACTTTTGCATGTTGATCTTGTACCCTACAACTTGGCTTAATTGTATGAGCTCTAGTAAGTTTTGTTGTGAACTTTAAAAAAATATTCTGCCTATAGAATTATTTTATCTGTGAATAGAGATAGTTGTTTTTCCTTTAAATTTTGGATGCCTTTTATTTCATTTTATATTCTACTTGCTCTGAGTAGAACTTTCAATACAGTGTTGAATAGCAGTGGTAAAAGTGGGCATTCTTATCTTTCTCCTGATCTTAGAGGGAAAGCTTTTGGTTTTTCGCTATTGATTATGATGTTAGCTGTTGATTTTTCGTAAATGGTCTTTATCATATTGAGGAAAATCCCTTCTATTCATAGTTTGGTGAGTGGTTTGATCATAAAAGTTGTTGGATTTTGCTAAATATTTTCTCTGTACCAATTGAGATGATCATGTGAGTTTTTTTCCTTCATTCTGTTAAGGTGGTGTGTTTCATTGATATTCTTATGTTGAACCATCCTTGGATTCTTGGGATTAAACCCCACTTGGTCATTTTGTATACTCTTTTTAATATACTCTTTTTAATATCAGTTGCATTTGATTTGCCAGTATTTTGTATTTATATTTATATGTGATATTGATTTGTAGTTGTTTTTT
The DNA here is from genome assembly GCF_054371585.1 of Giraffa tippelskirchi. Lineage (NCBI taxonomy): Eukaryota > Metazoa > Chordata > Mammalia > Artiodactyla > Giraffidae > Giraffa > Giraffa tippelskirchi. Next base: position 7,159,520 of record NC_137289.1, on the reverse strand, counting down.
TTTTTTTCTTGTGGTATCTTTGTCTGGCTTTGGTATGAGGTTAATACTGGCATCATAGAATGAGTTAAGACCTGTTCTCTCTTTTTCTGTTTTTGGAAGAGTTTGAGAAGGATTAGTATTGCTTCTTTAAATATTCAATAAAAATCACCAATGAAGCCATCTGCTCCTGGACTTTTCTTTATAGGGAGGTTTTGATGAGTGTTCAGTGCCTTTACTTATAATAGGTTTTCTCTGAAAGGTCTTTTTCCCTAGCTTTCTTTCGCAAGTTGCTAAATTCCCTCACCAACTTGCACAAATGCCCTTCTTTCCTCATGAATGACTTCCGTCCCTCATTTCTCCTAAGAACTTTTCATTATCTCCTATCACATAATATCATTACTAATCTCCCTCACCTCACTGTTCAAAGTGCTAACCTCCACACCTCCTCTCTTAAAGCTGTTCCACTTCTAACTTCACCTTACTGACTCTCCTTACCTAACCTATCAAATTCCTTTCTACATCACCTCCTTTCTCAAAGACCTTTCCTTGCTTACTTCCTCTCACAAAAGTGGACGTGAACATGTTAGTAGCTCAGTCGTGTCTGACTCTGCGACCCCATGGACTACAGCCCACCAGTCTATAGGACTGTAGCTCCTCTGTCCATAGGATTCTCCAGTCAAGAATACTGGAGTCAGTTGCCATGTCCTTCTCCAGGGGATCTTCCCAACCCAGGGATTGAACCCGGGTCTCCTGGATTGCAGGCAGATTCTTTATCACTGAGCCACCAGGGAAGCCCTTCCCTTTTTTTCATGGTTGCCATCCCTGCCTCCTCTAACCTCACAAATGACTTACCTTCTTCCCCTGTAAGGCCTCTTTCCCTCCAGTCCTTTCACAAAGTAGGAACTTCCCTCTCTCCACATAGTACTAAACTCCCTCACCTTTCTTAAAGAACTTTTCTACTCTACATATGCTCACAAAGACCCTCCTGCTGTCACCTCAGTCACTTTCCCCTCTTTGTCACCACTCCAGAAGTTCTTCTTAACCTTTAGTCAAGGTCCTTTCATTCTTCACCTCCCCATAATGACTTTTCTTGGCTCACCATACAAGCCTTCTCTCCCCTCATTCAAAAACCTTTCTTCCTTATTTCACAAAGCCCTTTACTCCCCTCACTCAAGGTCTTCACTCTCTCACCTCCCTTTTAAAATGCCTTCATTGTTCTTCTCACTGTAACCTACCTTCACAAAGGGCTCCTCAGTCAAAATCCTTTCCTTCTCTTCTTATTTACCCTCCTTGAGACCTTTGCTCAACCCCTCCCCCAGATGCTTGTTTTGGCCCTCCAAAGGCCCCCTAATCTCCCCACTCACAGGTTTTTCTTCCATCACCACCCACAGGTACTCTCCTTCCTCAGAAGTCTTCTTTTCCTCCTTCTACTCAGTGCTCTTGCAGCCTCACTTTCCTCATTCAAAGTCTTTCCTACCTCTTCCTCCAGATCTTTCTTGCTAACCCCCCCCAAATCCAGTACTTTTCCTTTCCCCACAGCCTCCTCTCTTAGCTCAAAGATACCCTGTCAAGAAAGGGCCTTCTCTGCCTTACCTCCTTCAGCCTGCCCTCCCTCCAAACCCCCTCACTTTGGTATTCTGTCTCCTCCTTTGCATAAAGGACTTGGATTTCGCACAGTATTATTCCCTCCCTCTCTCCCTCAAGATCCACCTTCAAACCCAAAGACCTTCCATGATCCCCCACCTCTAATCTCAGTGACTTCTCTCTCCCTGCCCTCCCCAGAGTCCTTCCATCTCTTCAACTAAGGTCCTCCACAGTCAAAAGGAGGAGGCAAAAATTGGGCAGAGGCATTGTAAGTAAATGGAGAAGGCAATGGCAACCCACTCCAGTACTCTTGCCTGGAAAATCCCATGGACAGAGGAGCCTGGTAGGCTGCAGTCCATGGGGTCTCGAAGAGTACGGCATGACTGAGTGACTTCACTTTCACTTTGCACTTTCATGCATTGGAGAAGGAAATGGCAACCCACTCCATTGTTCTTGCCTGGAGAATCCCAGGTACAGTGGAGCCTGGTGGGCTGCTGTCTATGGGGTTGCACAGAGTTGGACACGATTGAAGCGACTTAGCAGCAGCAGCATTGTAAGTAAAAGGAGTGGAGACCACTATATACTGTGTCATGGCTGCTTGGGGATAAAGTTTAGTGTTAAATAAAGTATACGTTATGCATTCTTTTATCAACTGTTTTAAATAAGGTAGAAAAATATGATTCCTGCACTTTGAAAAATATTTTAAGATGCATTTTAAATGATCATTTGCAAATCATATTACTTCAGATTACTCATATGTATTTTTCCTACTATTCATCTAAAATACAAAGTATTTCTGAATTACTTTTAATGTGTTTGTAGACGTTAGTTACAAGTAAAACTGAGAACCTTACAAACTGAGACCTTTTTCATTCTCTGAAAAAGTAGTTTAGAAAACACAGCTATATATTGTACATTTTTATTTTCTTAGTTCATGAGTTCTTCATTTTCTACTTCTGTTTTGAGTAGAACTCTTTGAAAAAGAGAATACTGTTATTCAGTGTGATTTCTTTATTTCAATGAGGACTTTTTCCAATATAGGTTTAACAAGTTTTCTCTTAAAATAATCCATGATTCATTCTTTATGTTGTCAAATTTCCCAGATCCTCAAAAGGTAATATATGACTGGATGGGTTAAGTATCATTTTGCATTTAAAATGATTTAACTCAGTTATGTGATAGGTTGATGCGTATCTCTCCCCTCCCTGCATCAAAAAATGTTGTAGTACATTTTTTGTATTTGTACCTCAGGATGTGACCTGATTTGGAGATAAGGTCTTAGTAGAGGTAATCAAGTTAAAGTGAAGTGGGCCCTAATCCAGTGTGAATGGTTTCATTATAAAAAGGAGAGATTTGAACACAGAGATAGGCATTGATAGTAGAAAGACTATATGAATAGACAGGGGGAGTAGACAGCCATCTATAAGCCAAGGAGAGGGGCTTTCTCTCTCAGTTCTCAGAAAGAATCAACCCTGTTGACATCTTAATTTTGGACTTCTGGCCACTGGAATTGCTGAAACAATAAATTTCTGTTGTTTCAAGCCACCAAGTTTGTGGTGCTTTCTTACAATGACCCTAGCAAACTGAAACACACTGTTGTTGTTGTTCATTCAGTTGCTAAGTCATGTCCAACTCTTAGCGACCCCATGGACTGCAGCATGCCAGGATTCCCTGTCTTTCACTATCTTCTGGAGTTTGCTCAAATTCATGTCCATTTAGTCGGTGATGTTGTCTAACCATTTCATCCCCTTCTGCCCTCTTCTCTTTTGCCTTCAGTCTTTCCCAGCATCAGGGTCTTTTCCAATGAATCGGCTCTTTGCATCAGGTGGCCAGAGTATATTCAAGGTAAAATAAATAAAAATAATTTGACCATGCCCTTGGAGTATTGCAGTGAAAGCAGGGTATGTGGTCCCAGAGCTAAAATTTCCCTTCTTCCTAGATAGAACCTTCTGAGTTCTCTTAGATTTAATGCCACCAGGGAGAATTGAGGTTCAGGGATCTGAAGTAACTGCTGGGATAGCTCCAGGTTGTATTGTCATTTTGACTTTGCTTTTCAGGTTGTTTTTATGCACAAGGCATATAAACTAGTGGGATATAGGATGAAGAGACAAGTAGATCAGGACTGGGAATTTGATCCCATTTCCTCCACCAATTCTCTAACTTATTGGGTTAGTCCTTCTTGCATGTCCTTTTTGCGGGGAGATTAAAAAAGAGAAATAAAGATTGACCAGTAGGTAACATATTCAGAATGTTTTAGCTCCATGAGGGGCGGGGAACCTCTTGACTAGTTTTTGTATTATTATACTTCATTTTTCTGTTATGCTTGGTGAGTGAATGAGGCAATGCACCTCGATAGAAGGTCTAATTGACTGCCTTGTACCACACTAAGCACCAGCTTTGGTCTTGCTTTAACCATTTGTATATGTGGTGTAGTTGGAGGAGCCCTGAACTAGGAGTTAGGAGACCTCAGTCATCATGATTCTGCCACTGACTTGCTATATGACTTTTGATGAATTGTTTTACCTCTTTAGGTTTCAGTTACCTTGTCTAAAAATTGAGATTTCACTAGACAGGTGTTTCTCCTGCCTCAGTCATTTGTATAACACCTTCATAATTTGTTATCTTAAAGCTACCAGTTATACATATTTTCTTTAAGTTGCCTCAGTTTTTAAAATAAATGCATTTGTTTTATTTTTTTAATTTTTATTTATTTTTTAATCTAATTTATTTATTTTAGTTGGGGGCTAATTACTTTACAATATTGTAATGGTTTTTGCCATATATTGACATGAATCAGCCATGGGTTTACATGTGTTCCCCATGCTGAACCCCCCTCCCACCTCCCTCCCCATCCCATCCCTCTGGGTCATCCCATTGCCCCAGCCCTGAGCATTTGTCTCATGCATCGAACCTGGAATGGTGTTCTGTTTCACATATGATGATATACATGTTTCAATGCTATTCTCTCTGAACATCCTACCCTCACCTTCTCCCTCAGAGTCCATAAGACTGTTCTATGCATCTGTGTCTCTTATTCTGTCTCGCATATAGGGTTATCGTTACCATCTTTCAAATTCCATATATATGCATTAGTATACTGTATTGGTGTTTTTCTTTCTGGCTAACTTCACTCTGTATAATGGGCTCCAGTTTCATCCATCTCAATAGAACTGATTCAAATGCATTCTTTTTAATGGCTGAGTAACATTCCATTGTGTATATGTACCACACCTTTCTTATCCATTCATCTGATGATGGACATCTAGGTTGCTTCCATGTCCTATCTATTACAGACAGTGCTGCGATGAACATTGGGGTACACGTGTCTCTTTCAGTTCTGGTTTCCTCGGTGTGTAGGCCCAGCAGTGGGATTGCTGGATCATATGGCAGTTCTAGTTCCAGTTTTTTAAGGAATCTCCACACTGTTCTCCATAGTGGCTGTACTAGTTTGCAATCCCACCAACAGTGTAAGAGGGTTCCTTTTTCTCCACACCTTCTCCAACATTTATTGCTTGTAGACTTTTGGATAGCAGCCATTCTGACTGGCAAGAAATGGTACCTCACTGTGGTTTTGATTTGCATTTCTCTAATAATGAGTGATGCTGAGCATCTTTTCATGTGTTTGTTAGCCATCTGTATGTCTTCTTTGGAGAAATGTCTGTTTAATTCTTTGGCCCATTTTTTGATTGGGTCTTTTATTTTTCTGGAATTCAGCTGCAGGAGTTGCTTGTATATTTTTGAGATTAATTCTTTGTCTGTTGCTTTGTTTGCTCTTATTTTCTCCCATTCTGAAGGCTGTCTTCTCACTTTGCTGATAGTTTCCTTTGTTGTGCTGAAGATTTTTATTTTAATTAGGTCCCATTTGTTTATTTTTGCTTTTATTTCCAGTATTCTGGGAGGTGGGTCATGGAGGATCCTGCCGTGATTTATGTCAGAGAGTGTTTTGCCTATGTTTTCCTCTAGGAGTTTTATAGTTTCTGGTCTTACATTTAGATCTTTAATCCATTTTGAGTTTATTTTTGTGTATGGTGTTAGAAAGTGTTCTAGTTGCATTCTTTTATAAGTGGTTGACCAGGTTTCCCTGCACCACTTGTTAAAGAGATTGGCTTTTCTCCATTTTATTTATTTTTTTAATAAATTTATTTATTTTAGTTGGGGGCTAATTACTTTACAATATTGTAATAGTTTTTGCCATACATTGACATGAATCAGCCATGGGTTTACATGTGTTCCCCTTCCTGGACCCCCCACCCACCTCCCTCCCCATCCCATCCCTCTGGGTCATCCCATTGCCCCGGCCCTGAGCCCTTGTCTCATGCATCGAACATGGAATGGTGTTCTGTTTCACATATGATAATATACATGTTTCAATGCTATTCTCCCAGAACGTCCCACCCTCACCTTCTCCCTCAGAGTCCATAAGACTGTTCTATGCATCTGTGTCTCTTATTCTGTCTCGCATATAGGGTTATCGTTACCATCTTTCAAATTCCATATATATACATTAGTATACTGTATTGGTGTTTTTCTTTCTGGCTTACTTCACTCTGTATAATGGGCTCCAGTTTCATCCATCTCAATAGAACCGATTCAAATGTATATTTTTAGTGGCTGAGTAATATTCCATTGTGTATATGTACCACAGCTTCCTCATCCATTCGTCTGCTGATGGACATCTAGGTTGCTTCCATGTCCTGGCTATTGTAAACAGTGCTGCGATGAACATTGGGGTACACACGTCTCTTTCAATTCTGGTTTCTTCGGTGTGTATGCCCAGCAGTGGGATTGCTGGGTCATATGGCAGTTCTATTCCAAGTTTTTTAAGGAATCTCCACACTGTTCTCCATAGTGGCTGTACTAGTTTGCATTCCCACCAACAGTGTAAGAGGGTTCCCTTTTCTCCACACCCTCTCCAGCATTTATTGCTTGTAGACTTTTGGATAGCAGCCATTCTGACTGGTGTGAAATGATACCTCATTGTGGTTTTGATTTGCATTTCTCTAATAATGAGTGATGTTGAGCATCTTTTCATGTGTTTGTTAGCCATCTGTATGTCTTCTTTGGAGAAATGTCTGTTTAGTTCTTTGGCCCATTTTTTGATTGGGTCGTTTATTTTTCTGGAATTCAGCTGGAGAAGTTGCTCGTATATTTTTGAGATTAATTCTTTGTCTGTTGCTTCGTTTGCTCTTATTTTCTCCCATTCTGAAGGCTGTCTTTTCACCTTGCTTATAGTTTCCTTTGTTGTGCAAAAGCTTTTAATTTTAATTAGGTCCCATTTGTTTACTTTTGCTTTTATTTCCAATATTCTGGGAGGTGGGTCATGGAGGATCCTGCTGTGATTTATGTCGGAGAGTGTTTTGCCTATGTTTTCCTCTAGGAGTTTTATAGCTTCTGGTCTTACATTTAGATCTTTAATCCATTTTGAGTTTATTTTTGTGTATGCTGTTAGGAAGTGTTCTAGTTTCATTCTTTTACAAGTGGTTGACCAGTTTTCCCAGCACCACTTATTAAAGAGATTGTCTTTTCTCCATTGTATATTCTTGCCTCCTTTGTCGAAGATAAGGTGTCCATAGGTGCGTGGGTTTATCTCTGGGCTTTCTATTTTGTTCCATTGATCTATATTTCTATCTTTGTGCCAGTACCATACTGTCTTGATGACTGTGGCTTTGTAGTACAGCCTGAAGTCGGGCAGGTTGATTCCTCCAGTTCCATTCTTCTTCCTCAAGATTGCTTTGGCTATTTGACGTTTTTTATATTTCTATACAGGAGAAGGCAATGGCACCCCACTCCAGTACTCTTGCCTGGGAAATCCCATGGATGGAGGAGCCTGGTAGGCTGCAGTCCATGGGGTCACTAAGAGTCGGACACGACTGAGCGACTTCACTTTCACTTTTCCCTTTCATGCACTGGAGAAGGAAATGGCAACCCACTCCAGTATTCTTGCCTGGAGAATCCCAGGGACGGCGGAGCCTGGTGAGCTGCCGTCTATGGGGTCGCACAGAGTCGGACATGACTGAAGTGACTTAGCAGCAGTAGCAGCAGCATGTTTCTATACAAATTGTGAAATTATTTGTTCTAGTTCTCTGAAAAATACCATTGGTAGCTTGATAGGGATTGCATTGAATCTATAGATTGCTTTGGGTAGTATACTCATTTTCACTATATTAATTCTTCTGATCTATGAACACGGTATATTTCTCCATCTGTTTGTGTCCTCTTTGATTTCTTTCATCAGCGTTTTATAGTCTTCTATATAGAAGTCTTTTGTTTCTTTAGGTAGATATATTCCTAAGTATTTTATTCTTTTCATTGCAGGGGTGAATGGTATTGTTTCCTTAATTTCTCTTTCTGTTTTCTCATTGTTAGTGTATAGGAATGCAAGGGATTTCTGTGTGTTAGTTTTATATCCTGCAACTTTTCTATATTCATTGATTAGCTCTAGTAATTTTCTGGTAGAATCTTTAGGGTTTTCTATGTAGAGGATCATGTCATCTGCAAACAGTGAGAGTTTTATGTCTTCTTTTCCTATCTGTATTCCTTTTATTTCTTTTTCTGCTCTGATTGCTGTGGCCAAAACTTCCAAAACTATGTTGAATAGTAGTGGTGAGAGTGGGCACCCTTGCCTTGTTCCTGACTTTAGGGGAAATGCTTTCAATTTTTCACCATTGAGGGTAATGTTTGCTGTGGGTTTGTCATATATAGCTTTTATTATGTTGAGGTATGTTCCTTCTATTCCTGCTTTCTGGAGGGTTTTCATCATAAATGGGTGTTGAATTTTGACAAAGGCTTTTTCTGCATCGATTGAGATAATCATATGCTTTTTATCTCTCAATTTGTTAATGTGATGTATTACATTGATTGATTTGCGGATATTAAAGAAACCTTGCATCCCTGGGATAAAGCCCACTTGGTCATGATGTATGATCTTCTTAGTATGTTGTTGGATTATGTTTGCTAGAATTTTGTTAAGGATTTTTGCATCTATGTTCATCAGTGATATTGGCTTGTAGTTTTCTTTTTTTGTGGCATCTTTGTCTGGTTTTGGAATTGGGGTGATGATGGCCTCATAGAATGAGTTTGGAAGTTTAACTTCTGCAATTTTCTGGAAGAGTTTGAGTAGGGTAGGTGTTAGCTCTTCTCTAAATTTTTGGTAGAATTCAGCTGTGAAGCCGTCTGGTCCTGGGCTTTTGTTTGCTGGAAGATTTCTGATTTCAGTTTCGATTTCCGTGCTTGTGATGGGTCTGTTAAGATCTTCCATTCTTCCTGGTTCAGTTTTGGAAAAGTTATACTTTTCTAAGAATTTGTCCATTTCTTCCAAGTTGTCCATTTTATTGGCATATAGCTGTTGGTAGTAGTCTCTTATGATCCTTTGTATTTTTGTGTAGTCTGTTGTGATCTCAGATTGCCCTCTGGGCATTCAGGCCCGGTCCTTACCCTAAGCGGTGTCACCCACTCCTCTCCATTCAGCCCCCACTTGCTGGTGGCGGATGCGAGCGTCTGGGGTACTTTGCTGGGAGTTGCCTTTAGTCATGTAATCTGTGGGTTTTATTTATTTATTTTTCCTCCCAGTTATGTTGCCCTCCGAGATTCGAAAACTTCCCCCAAACCCGCTGGTGAGAGGGTTTCCTGGTGTTTGGAAACTTCTCCTCTTTTATGACTTCCTCCCTGGGACGGGTCTCCGTCACTAACTCTTGTCTCTCTTTTTATCTTTTATATTTTGTCCTACCTCCTTTCAAAATGGGCTCTTTTTCTGGATGCCTGATGTCCTCTGCCAGCGTTCAGCAGTTGTTTTTTGAAGTTTGCTCAGCTTTCAGATGTTCTTTCAATGAATTTGTGGGGGAGAGAGTGGTCTCCCCATCCTATTCCTCTGCCATCTTATCCCTGGCTCCAAATGCATTTGTTTTAAAAGGAAACTGTAGCACTGTTATAAATGGAAAATGGTCATATTTGTGATTAAGAGAATTATTTATAAAAATAAATATCCTGAAAACAAAGTAATGTTATTAAAGTTAGAAACAATTTAAAAAGTGAAATACATATGATGAAATATTTATGGTTTTACATTGTAGTAAGCATTTCGTGTATGACTTCATTTAATACTTAGAAGTCTTCAAAGTAAATTCTGTTCACATTTTGCAGATGAGTAAACTGAGGCAAAGAGAAGTTGACTAATTTGTCCAAGTTCACTAGCTAGTACCTGGTAGAGTCAGAATGCAAATTCAGGTCTATTTGAGGCTGAGGCCCAGAAAAGACTGCAGCATAGGTAGACCCTCAAATAAAGCCTTAGCAAAATCCTCTTCAAGCTGATACCATTAGCTACTGTTCACATTCTGTCTCTTCACCCTTTAATCCAGTTCCTCATCTGAGATTCTTCGCTACAGAGCAGGGCTGGCAGCATGATTTTCAAAATGAAAATGCAGGAGGGGGGCTCCCTTGTTCAAAATATATTATGAACTTCAAGATGATAGCAGAACATGAAACCAAGTGTAGGACTGTTTTAAGAGCCACATTCTGTAGATTTCACAGGTCACATGCCCATGAAGCCCACAGCTTTGAGTCTGTTTTTATTTTTTGCCTTTGAAATATAGTTAGATCTTCAGTCTTTTTTTTTTTTTTTGGTAACAGGGAAATTAAAAAATAAAAATTCTTTGTGACAGGGAAACATAATTGGTTCTTTACCATTTCTTGTTGCCATTTAGGGATGCTGGTTCCTAATCTTTTATTTGCTGAGCTTAATGAGTGTACAGATGCAAATTAGAAGCGTAGAGGATGGCATTATTCTGCATATGAAAAACAATGGAGGAGGGGAAAGAGTCTGGAGCCTAATAAGGTGAAGAGGAAGCTCTGAAAAGACCTGGGCACTGGGTGATGGGAGATTCTGGAGAGAGAAAAGGACAGCTGCTTCTGAGAATGAAAGAACAGGGATATCAAAGGGGATTTTTATAAAGGTTTGCCATATGGTGAGTGATGTCAAACATTTTTTGGTGTCATGGTAGTTTTTCTATACTAGTCATGTATATTTTTTTCTACACTTTCATAATAAATACCTAAATAGTGAAAAATACACCCATAAATACTCAGCTGTGTTCCACCTAAAATCAAATCATGTAGTGCTGATGATACTTATACATACTTTAGGAAATAGTGCTCATGTTAATTTAAAAATATTGTCTTTCAGAGTAGGGAAGAGAGCAGTGGTACGGAGCAGTGGTAGGGAGCAGATTAAGCATGCTGGAGGCTTTTGGTTCAGGCTGCTGCTGATGGGTGCTTATCTGAGTAAACATTTAATTGCCTCTTCCTTTTGTACCCATTGAAGTGATGAAAAGATCTGTAATAGTTGAAAACTCAGAGAGCCAAGAAGGGTGCTACCTTTATTTATATGCCAGAAATTTGGAGGGATTTATGAAAGATAGCCAAGCCAAACACTATTGGAGAAGTTGCAGCAGACCTGTATTTCACTTCAGCTAAAGCCAAGCCTGTCTAGCAGGGTTTGGAGCTAGAGTAACCTGAGTTGAAGATCAATCTGCATCCTGCAAAGACTCCACAGAGAGCACACTCCCTGCAGAAGATAACCTAGTATGGAGATTCAGGTCACTTTATGCTACTGCCAGCTGATACTTCCTTCAGATGGCGTGTTGACAAGGGTAGTCAAGGTCACTGAGTGAACAAATGGCAGTACAGAACACAAAGGTCCTGTCAAGGCTTCTTCCAACTGTAGCTCCTTTACTGTATGATGCAGAGCAATGAGCCCTCTAATCTGGCAAAGTATGGCTGGCAATATTAATCTAATTTTTTGTTCCCTGGGCTTCCAAGTCCCTTGTATGGCCAGTTTCTCCTGATCTTTTTTTTTTAAGCTGAAATATCATCTCAGAGAGGTCAGCTCCTGTTTAAAGTAGATCCTCTACCCTATATTGTATTGATATCCACTTTGCTCATAGCACACATTGCAGTTTATAGTTATTTAATTTGTTAGTTTCCCTTAGAAGAAACGGAGGAACCATCATGGTCAAGAAAAGAGTCCGAAATGCAGTACTTGGATGCAATCTCAAAAACGACAAAATGATCTCTGTTCATTTCCAAGGCAAACCACTCAATATCACAGTAATCCAAGTCTATGCCCCAACCAGTAATGCTGAAGAAGCTGAAATTGAACAGTTCTGTGAAGACCTACAAGACCTTTTATAACTAACACACACAAAAAGATGTCATTTTCATTATAGGATACTGGAATTCAAAAGTAGGAAGTCAAGAAACACCTGGAGGAACAGGTAAATTTGGCCTTGGAGTACAGAATGAAGCAGGGCAAATGTTAGTAGGGTTTTGCCAAGAGAATGCACTAGTCATAGCAAATACCCTCTTCCAACAACACAAGAGAAGACTCTACACATGGACATCACCAGATGGTCAACACCGAAATCAGGAGATCAGGAGGAGAAGGGGACGACAGAGGATGAGATGATTGGATGGCATCTCCGACTCGATGGACATGAGTTTGGGTAAACTCCGGGAGTTGGTGATGGACAGGGAGGCCTGGTGTGCTGCGATTCATGCGGTCGCAAAGAGTCGGACACGACTGAGCGACTGAACTGAACTGACCTGAATTTGTTAGTTTACTTTTTTGTTGTTGTTGTTTTCTCTTGTTTTTTTCCTGGTTCAAGTTAATAATTTATTTTCACCTGTAACACTAGCAGAGAAGTCAAAAACAGACTGACAGACATGGATAAAGTTTATAAACGGAAAAAAGAAAGATCTGAACTATGTACACTGAAAGAGAGAATGGGATTTTTCCACATCAACTTCTCCTATTTTGCAATTTCTGAATAGTAGAAACTAAACATTTTCCTCCAGTTTAGTATGAAGGAACACAACTTTTATGATCAACCATTTGTCTTCAAGCATAAAGCGTACGAGAAATTGCCTGTATGGTTGTCCTGGCTCCTGAAGTCTGGGTATTGTTAGAACATTTAAAAAAAAAAGTGTTCTATGAAGCCCAGAAGGAACTCAAAGGGCAGACAGTGCCGATCACACTGACGAGAACTGATGTCCTGCCTTCCTCAAATGTAAGGAGAAAATAGTACTTTGGCTCACTTCCAGTTAGTTTGGTAAACAGTTATAAAGTCAGAATGAATCGTGAATTTTCATTTCATAGAGGAGGGACACTCCTTCGGCCCTGTTTAAAGTGAATTCTGTGCTGAGTCCTTGCTCCTCCAGAAGGAAAAACTGAAGGTCAGTTATTGCTAGCAACACCAGAGGAGGCCCCCTTCCACCTTGAAGATGTTTCACACGGAAGGCTGTGGGTTTGGCTTGAAGCCCTCTGAGGAAGGAGGGTGTGGAGGTGGAGGTGGCAGGCTCTGCAGGCCTTCTCCCCCAGGAGCCATCCCTGGGCCACCATGCCACCTCCTTGAGGAACAGAGGCTCTCACACCTGGAGTTGAGCAGAAGGGTGTTATCTGGGCCCCTGGGGAGGAGGGGCCACAGTACTTTGCCACCAAAATCTAAGGAGCAATCGAAGCCCAAAGGATCAAGGCCCAAGGGCCAGAAGAGCAGCTTCTGAAATGAATATCAGTTGCGGGGGTGGTGGTACTCAGCTTGAGTCTGGAGAGCCGAGCTCTGAATCACAAGTGGCTGTGACTCAGGCAACAGGATGGACATGGGCAGCTGATAAGGCCACAATCACTGCCACCGCCACCCGGGTCTATGCTTGAGTAGACATTAGGCAGTGGGAACTGAGGACCAGAGGGCCTATGGTAAACAGAGGATGATTTTTTCGGAAAAGAGGACACCCAACCACGTGCCTGCCCCACTGTGACTCCTATGCCAGGTGAGCTTGGACGTGGGTCCAGTTTCTGAGAACAGGTGGTGAGCAGGACAGGGTGACACAGGCCTCCCAAGTACACTGAGAGTGCTACATCTCCTGGGCTGCCGAAAAGGAGGCAAAGAGCGGGCTTTATTGCACGTTTCGTTCTTAGAAAACTAGAGATTGCCCTGCCCAGGCCTTGGTCATCTGCAGGAACCTCTGACATTGATGTAGGCGGAATCACGGGTGGCCTCTGAGTCACGGGATGGAAAACAAAGTCCAGTGGTTGGTCTTTCCGGGGCCACACTTGCATCTGGGATCCTCAGACTGGATGGACTGTGTGTGGCTTGTCATTGCAGTGGGCAGACGTCTGGGACAAAGTAGCATGCCCAGAAGAACTGGGTGGACCTGCGTGCTCTGCGACCAGGGCTGGTGCTCCACGACACCACCAGGAGGAAGGTGGGGCAAACTCTACAAACGGAAAACTTCTTGGCAAACGTGCAGCTTCTGAAAGAGGCTAGAACCATGACTCTTATTTCCAATGTGCCTGACTCCCTCTCTCCTACCCTGGAACCAGACTACCCAGGAGATGTCAACCGGCTGGGAGGGGCCTGGCTCCAGCTCCACGGCATCCAACTAGAGGTAACAAAAGGATCTAAGATGGGGTTGGAAACGAGAGCAGTTTACATATTGGACGTTGATTCTGAAATAGTCTTTTTGAGCTCAAGAAACTGGAGGAGATAAGCCCCATAAGGCTGCACAGAGAACCCAGCCAGGCTGTGTGTCCACTTGTCTCTCCTGAGCAGCACTCAGCACTTCATATATAAATGGGGTGGTACTGTTTGTGGCTCATCTTTTTTCCTGCAAGTTGGGCAAGTGTTAGCATTCTTCAGGGAATCACGGAGGCACTGGCTACAGAAGACGTGGCCACACTCTGTAGAAACAATGAGACATCCATTCTGCACAATCTCCGAGTACCCATCTATGCAGATGGGGCAGCTGACGGTGCCTGAGGGCATGAGGCCTGCAGCTGCCTCCTCCCTGGCACTCCAGGATGTGTGGGTGGACACGTACACATCCTTGTCCCGGGCCAGCTCCTCCTCATTGCTGCTCACCACACAGCTATCTGTGTGGTCCCGGCACAGCCGCCTGCTATTCCTCCTCGGCCACCTCCTCTCTTCAGCAATCATGACGGAGTCATTGTGAGTCAGGTCGATGACCACAGGCTCTAAAGATTCACAGGTGAGGTCCACTATTTTGTCTCCAGCGCTTTCCATGAGCTTTATAGGTTCTCCCTCCAAGGCCATCTCAGGTGGGGAGGTGGTTTCCCGAGTTCGCTTCTGGGCTTGTCTAGAATTTACTGTCCCACCACGACACTTTCTCGTACTCATGGTGCTCCTTGGTGCCAACCTACAGAGAAACACGCAGTCTAGACCAGGCCTGGCCTCAGCCTCTCATGCCTGCTGGTTACTCATCTTCTGACTAGCACAGAGATCTGCACCCCAGCAGATTTATGGAATCTTCAAGCCCTGGCACTGGGGAGGCTCAGCGGGCGTGGCAGTCGATGCACTCGAGCGAGGGAAGCACCTCTATGAGCCGCTTCAGAGAAGACCTGCCTGTTTTCTCTACTGTATGGTAATCTTCATGAGGGTAGGGATCTTATCTGATTTGTTCACTGATGTATTCCCAAAACCTCAAATATAATAGGCATTAGCTGAGCCAGAAGGGAAGCCCAGGAATACTGGAGTGGGTAGCCTATCCTTTCTCCAGCGATCTTCCCAAGCCAGGAATTGAACTGGGATCTCCTGCATTGTAGGCGGTTTCTTTACCAACTGAGATATCAGGGAAACCCATAATTATTTAATTTGTTAGTTTACTTTTTTTTGTTTTCTCCTCTATATAGTGAGCTTCATGAGGGTAGGGATCTTACCTGATTTGTTCACTGATATATTTCCAAAACCTCAAATATAATAGACATTAAATACATATTTATTGAACGAGTAGGGGTTAGGATAAAACAAACAGAACAAAATGGGTTATTTTTAACATCCTCAAGATACTGTAATACACAGTGAAGATAAACCTATAATGAATGAACATGTATGCATAATGCTAAAATACATAAAACAAACGGTGTTAGAAATTCAAGTGGTAATGGACAAATCTACAATTGTAGTGGCAAACTATGATACACATATTTCAGTCCTTGACAGAAAAAAATAAAAATATTGACCATTTGAATAATACAATTAGATTGATTTAACATGTATAACAAAGTTCATATTCATATAATAAAGTTCATATTGTAATAAAGTACCCTACAGGCTGAGAATACACATTCAGGTACATGTGTATGGAAGCTGGTCTCATTAAAATAAGAAAGAATATTTTCATTGATATAAAGGAGATTTAAAAATTGCAAATGAATATTCTTATGATTCCATCTTGATAATTACTTTATAAGCAAATGATTTCCTAGGAAAATTAAACTCATGAACATGAAGGAATAGAAAGTTATTTTCTATAGAATGGAACTGTCTAGAAAGGAAACATTCCCCTTCAAAACTAACAGACTCAAACTATTTATGGATGAGTTTTTCCAAACTTTTAATGGATCAAATATTTCCTATTCTGTTTAAACTGTTTAAGTATAGAAAAAAAGATGAGAAGCTTCGCAGATTATTTTAGGAAGCAGATATAGCCATCATGCCAAAACCTATAGAGATAGCAAACAACAGAAAGCTGCAGGCACACTTGACTTAGAAATGTTGATCCACAAATTCTGTATACAGCATTAACACTTTGGGCTTTACTTCAGGAATGCAAGAATATTTTAATATTGGAAAATATGTTAATATTCAGCAATTAAGAGGCAGAGGAAAATATGATATGGTAGTAAATATTAAAAGCATTTGATAAAATCCCACTTCCATTCTTGCTTAAAAATAAAACAAAATAACAGAAAATTTATAGTAAACTAGGACTAGGGGAGTACATTCTTAATTTAGTAAAAAATGTCTTTCTTAAGCCGGAAATTTCTGTCTTCATCTGTATTTAGTGGTATTGTGGTTGTATAGGTCTGAAATGAAACTGAAGACCAATGAATGCTAAGGCGAGTCAAATAAAGGAGTAAGTTAGAAAATAAACTCCTTAGCTTTCTTACATACCAGCAGTAATCAGCTAGAAAATGTGGTGAAATAGATCATATTCATATAAAAACAAAATACACTTGACATATGGAAATAAGTGTAATAAGAATGGTATAGGACTTATATGAATGTAATATAAACCTTACTCAGGGAGATAAAAAAGAGACTTGAATGAGTGAGATTCTTGGATGAGGTAATTTTGTACTGTTATCCATTCTTTCTCAATGAGTTTACATTTAAGAAAATTCAAACCTAGTATACAAGGTACATAATAAATGTTTTTGAATGAATGTTAAATAAGGAACATAATTACCATAAAAATACTTTTAGGATTTTTTGATTTGACAAAATGATTCTAAGTTTCATCTAAAAAATTCTTCAGAGTTGAGAATAAAATTTTGATAGTGAGGAGAATAAAATTTTGATAATGAGGATTAATGAAAAGGTTGCCAGATCAGTTATTAAAGCATGCGACAATACAAGATAAATTATAACAGTGGTATTGGTGCATGAACGGATAGTTTAATGGAACAAAATAGGAAATCAAGAAAAAAATCTATGACTGAGGACTTAGAATATACTGGTGATATCATAAGTAGGAAAGGATGGATTTAATAAATGGTATTAAGAAAACTGGAAAAAATGTATCCCTACTTCATAACATATGTCAAAATATTTTCTAGGTGCATTAAAGATTTACATTTAAAAAGTGAAACTAAAAGTGTTAGAAGGAACTATTAGAGTTTAGAATGCTGTCAACTGAAAAAGTGCACAACCTAAAATTTAAGAATTATTGTTTTATTTGGCAGACTTTCTGAGGACTTAAGCCTGGAAACAGCCTCTGAGATAGCTCTGAAGGACTGTTCCAAAAGAAGTAGGGGAGGGGCCAGGATATATAGGAGTTTTGGCAAAAACAAAATGAAAACAAAAAAACACCCAAGTAGTCGAACATCAAAAGATTACTGCTAATTAAGAAAAACAGACATCTCAAGTTAATGAATTTAGTGCTTCTCTATGTATTGGAAGATGTAAGAGTCTGGGCTTATTGAAATTATTCCCTTGATATACATCTTAACTATCTAGGACCAGTATCCTGCTTTTCTCCATCCTGAACCCCCCTCAGGGTGCACTGTCTGTGGCAGCTGCAATGGCTAAGAACTTATTGCATGTGCCTGGCAATATTCTTTGTAATTGCAGGCGACAATTACAGTACAATTACAGCAGGTGACATTCTTTGTCCACGGTGCCTTTTAAAACATGACCTGAAATGCAAAAATAGTAAGTAGGAGATTGATACCTTTGATTACATAAAGCTTTGTAAACTTTTTTTCTTTTTTTTAACTTTGGCTGCACTGAGTCGGTCGTTGAGGCACACAAGCTCTGGAGCATGCAGGCTCGGCAGCTGGCATGTGGGCTCTCTAATTATGGCACCTGGGCTCTCTAGTTGGTGGTGCATGGGCTTAGTTGCCCTGCTTGTGGCATGTGGATCTCAGATACCCCACCAGGAATGAAACCCATGTCCCCTACATTGGAAAGAGGATTCTTAACTACTGGACCACCCAGGGAAGTCTGAAAACATTTTACACTTTTGAATTTCCCAAAACATCATAAAAAATATAAACGTAACTGATTGCTTTGAAGAATATTTCCAACATATGTGGCAGATTAAGAGTTAAGTTCTCTACTACACAACAAATATATGAAAGAGATCAGCTCACTGATGACTAAAGGTGCAGATTAAAAGAAGTAATACCATTAGTTTGGCCATCAAACTGACAAACAGCAACAAAAAGGTGAAGGTCCAAGAATGTTGGCACTTGCCTGCACTGCTGGTAGATGTATACTTTGCAGCAGTCTTACTGGAAGGTAGTGTGGCCAAGGTCAAGAGCCATTCCTTAAGAATTTACCCTAAGGAATTTTTTATAAATATCTGCAAGTATATAGCTCCAATGGTAATCATTACATGGCAGAGTTCTTTATTTTTTTCTTTTTCTTTTTTTTATCAAGGTATAATTGACATCTAACATTATATTAGTTTCAGGTGTACAGCATAACGGAGAAGGCAATGGCACCCCACTCCAGTACTCTTGCCTGGAAAATCCCATGGATGGAGGAGCCTGGTAGGCTACAGTCCATGGGGTCGCCAGGAGTTGGACACGACTGAGCGACTTCACTTTCACTTTTCACTTTCATGCACTGGAGAAGGAAATGGCAACCCACTACAGTATTCTTGCCTGGAGAATCCTAGGGATGGCGGAGCCTGGTGGGCTGCCATCTATGGGATCGCACAGAGTCGGACACGACTGAAGCGACTTAGCAGCAGCAGCAACAGTACAGCATAATGATTTAATTTTTTGTATATAGTGAAATCACCACAGTAAGTCTAGTTAACATCTGTCACCATACACAGTTACAAATTTTTTTTTTTTCTTTTGATGAGAACTTTTAAGATTTACTCTCTTGGCAACTTTCAGATATGCAGTACATTATCTCAGGACTTATTTACTTGACAACTGAAAGTTGGTCCTTTTTGACGCACTTTACCCAATTCGCCCACCCCACCCCATCTGTAGCCACCAGTCTATTCTCTGTATCTATTCTCTGTATCTATTAGGCAGTGTTCTCTCAGTTCAGCTGCTCAGTCATGTCCGACTCTTTGCAACCCCATGGACTGCAGCATGCCAGGCCTCCCTGTCCATCACCAACTCCTGGAGTCTACCCAAACCCTTGTCCATCGAGTCGGTGATGCCATCCAGCCATCTCATGCTCTGTCATCCCCTTCTCTTCCCGCCTTCAATCTTTCCCAGCATCAGGGTCTTTTCCAGTGAGTCAGATCTTCGCATGAGGTGGCCAAAATATTGGAATTTCAGCTTCAGCATCAGTCCTTCCAATGAACACTCAGGACTGATCTCCTTTAGGATGGACTGGTTGGATCTCCTTGCAGTCCAAGGGACTCTCAAAAGTCTTCTCCAACACCACAGTTCAAAAGCATCAATTCTTCGGTGCTCAGCTTTCTTTATAGTCCAGCTCTCACATCCATACATGACTACTGGAAAAACCATAGTCTTGGCTAGACGAACCTTTGTTGGCAAAGTAATGCCTCTGCTTTTTAATATGCTGTCTAGGTTGGCCATAACCTTCCTTCCAAGGAGTAAGCGTCTTTTAATTTCATGGCTGCAGTCACCATCTGCAGTGATTTGTGAGCCCCCCAAAAATAAAGTCTACCACTGTTTCCACTGTTTCCCCATCTATTTGCCATGAAGTGATGGGACCAGATGCCATGATCTTAGTTTTCTGAATGTTGAGCTTTGTTCCAACTTTTTCACTCCCCTCTTTCACTTTCATCAAGAGGCTCTTTAGTTCTTCTTCACTTTCTGCCATAAGGGTGGTGTCATCTGCATATCTGAGGTTATTGATATTTTTCCCGGCAATCTTGATTCCAGCTTGTGCTTCCTCCAGCCCAACATTTCTCATGATTTACTCTGCATATAAGTTAAATAAGCAGGGTGACAATATATAGCCTTGATGTACTCCTTTTCCTATTTGGAACCGGTCTGCTGTTCCATGTCTAGTTCTAACTGTTGCTTCCTGACCTGCATACAGATTTCTCAAGAGGCAGGTCAGGTGGTCTGGTATTCCCATCTCTTTCAGAATTTTCCACAGTTTATTGTGATCCACACAATCAAAGGCTTTGGCATAGTCAACAAAGCAGAAGTAGATGATTTTCTGAAACTCTCTTGCTTTTTTGATGATCCAGCGGATGTTGGCAATTTGATCTCTGGTGTTGAGACTGGCTCGACAAGCACGATTTCTGAAAGTGTGATACGGTGAGAGAATGAGAAACAAGACACAAGAATTCAGTGAAAAGTGAGGATCAGGGGACCAAAACCTTTCCAAGGTGAAGGTGCTGAAACTGAATCTAAGCCAGCTTTATTATACTTTCAGCCGTGAATGAAAGAATATGCAGGGAGTTAAGCTATAACTCATGTGGCCTTCAGGGCCAAAGAACAAAATGGTCATTAACCATTGAGTAACTAAGAAACAGTACTCAATAACAAATCATTAACTAAGACTAATATTCTTACGTATATGATTTTCCACCAGATACATAAAACATGTGAGTCTGAGACACCAGTTGAGAAACAGTCTGGGGTCGTTTTTCCGACCCCAGGATCATATCTTGTGTTCAAAACTATGAACTCTTCCCTCTGGACTTGTTCCAAGAGTCTCATGCCTTATAGCAAGTCTCATGCCTTATAGCATCCAGTTTATCAGTAATTATAAATTTCTTTTGGGGCCCTTACTAGGACATGCTTTTCTTTTATTCTTCCTGTCTCCTACATCTCCCCCATTTTGATTTTGCACGTGATGAAAAATGGTGAGAAATGCTAGTTGCTGTTGTTGGCTTCATTGTCTCATGATCCTTCTTCAGACTGTACAGAAACACAAACACTTAATTATTAGCACTCCCATAACCAGAGCAATTCCGTATCCAAATGTTTTGATCTGTTTTAAGGAATTAAGAGAAGAAAGATTATCAGCAACAGTATCAAGAGAATCTGATCCAGAAATTACATCAAGATGTTTATTAAAAGCTTTTAATATATCTTGTTGTAGATCTTGCATATCTACAGAAATATTACCTTGGTTCAGTAGGTGTTGTTTAACTTTATCCCAGTTGAATTGTGTCTTCTTATATTTGAAAGCCATTACACAAAAGGAAGTATAGGTCCAGTCACATCTTAGTCTCACCTGTTTTTGTAAACTGACTAGTTGATTTCCTAATAAAATAACAGATTGTTGAAGGTCGGCCTCTTGGGAGGCCAACTTTCCATCAATTTTTTGTTGAGTGGTCCAAAGGATGTTGGCATCTTTATGCCATTCTTGTATAAAATGAACTGCTTGTATAGATTTATGAAGAGCCATTCTGGCTATGGCTGCCATAGTGGGTATAGCTATAATGCCTAAGATGGCAGCAATTAGCAATCCCAGGAAACATTTAACACGTTTAAGATTTTTCAATATTTCTTCAATAACATATAATATAGGGCTTTCTTGCCAAGGTTGTTGTAAATCAATTGGAACCCATATGCCAGTTCTGGTTTATAAGAATGTAAATGCTCTGTCAACTTTCATTAAAGGGAATGATATTATTTATACATGTATAAAAATGAACAGTTAAGACATGTTACTAATCCCAAATTGAGATCATATTTTGCTGGTCCAATCATAAAAACAAGAGGACTTATTACACAAGTCTGAATAGTGTGGGTAGAGTTTTTTTGTAAAATTAAAGGTAGCTTTTGGGTCATTTAAAATATATTCAGTATATCATCCCTTCTGAGCAATTAGTTCTTTTAATGTCATGGGTATTTTCCATATTTCATCATGAATAGGATAATGAGCTAAACGAGGCACAAGGGGAGCTAATCCTACCCATCATATGAGGGGTTTACTACCATAAGTACTAATTGTCTTATCATTATATACCCATGGGGAAGACACTTTAGATTCTATAAGTTTAGGGGTTCTTCGGGGTCCCCAGTTTATAATGGAGCCTTCTGTAACCTTTAATAATAAGTGACCTTCTGATCCTTTACATAATTTCCATCATAACCAATTTTCAGTGTTTTATAGTTTTCTATATATAAGTCTTTTGTTTCTTTAGGTAGATATATTCCTAAGTATTTTATTCTTTTTGATGCAATGGTGAATGGTATTGTTTCCTTAATTTCTCTTTCTGTTTTCTCAATATTGGAGTATAGGAATGCAAGGGATTTCTGTGTGTTAATTTTATATCCTGCAACTTTACTATATTCATTGATTAACTCTAGTAATTTTCTAGTAGAGTCTTTAGGGTTTTCTATGTAGAGGATCATGTCACCTGCAAACAGTGAGAGTTTTACTTCTTCTTTTCCTATCTGTATTCCTTTTATTTCTTTTTCAGCTCTGATTGCTGTGGCCAAAACTTCCAAAACTATGTTGAATAGTAGTGGTGAAAGTGGGCATCCTTGCCTTGTTCCTGACTTTAGGGGAAATGCTTTCAATTTTTCACCATTGAGGATAATGTTTGCTGTGGGTTTGTCATATATAGCTTTTATTATGTTGAGATATGTTCCTTCTATTCCTGCTTTCTGGAGGGTTTTAATCATAAATGGATGCTGAATTTTGTCAAAGGCTTTTTCTGCATCTATTGAGATAACCATATGGTTTTTTTCTTTCAATTTGTTAATGTGGTGTATTACATTGATTGATTTGCGGATGTTAAAAAAACCTTGCATTCCTGGGATAAAGCCCACTTGGTCATGATGTATGGTCTTTTTAATATGATGTTGGATTCTGTTTGCTAGAATTTTATTAAGGATTTTTGCATCTATGTTCATCAGTGATATTGGCCTGTAGTTTTCCTTTTTTGTGACATCTTTGTCTGGTTTTGGAATTAGGGTGATGGTGGCCTCATAGAATGAGTTTGGAAGTTTACCATCTTCTGCAATTTTCTGGAAGAGTTTGAGTAGGATAGGTGTTAGCTCTTCTCTAAATTTTCAATACCATGGCTGATTTCAGCAACACAATCAGGAAGGTTAGGTGCATTCATCATACTGGAAGTTTCCTCTTTTTCTAAAAAAGTAAGAACAGTTAACAGAAAGAGGGAAGTCTTATCATCATTTGATTCTTTGACAACTGACAGCCATTTTTGATATCCTGTTTTAAGACATACACTTCCAAAACCAATACAAATAGGAGTGGCATTGGAGCCAATAGTATAATTTATCAACTGACTACCTTCTTCTTCCTTTACAGTCTATTTTAATGTGTCCTAATTTTCCACATTGGTGACATCTCATATCTGTCTTTTTATTAGCTTTAGTCAATGCGTGAGCCAGAAGTTGCATTTTATATGGTTCTGACCCAGTGTCCTGGCAGACTTCTTCTAGAGGGGCACCCTGTGCTTTGAGAGGCTGAATCACCTTTTTACATTCTGAGTTAGCATTGTCATAAGCAGGAACTTGCATCAGCAAATCTCTCAAACCAGGTTGTGAGAGTGTTTTATTTAAATTTTGACGTAGCCTGGCAATAAAATCTACATAAGGTTCCCCATTTGATTGTTTAATTTGGGTAAATGAAACCGAGGCTTGTCTGAGTGGATTTATTCTCTTCCAGACTTTTAAACATATCATTCTCATTTGAGTGAGTAATTGATCATCAAATTGTAACTGAGCTTGAATGCCAAAATGTGCCCTGCTACCCATTAATTGATCAAGTGTTCTATCAACTGGTGCGTTGGCTGTCACATTTCTGCGAGCTTGTTGATTTGCCTCATCTTGCCACCGGGTCCTGAATTGTAAAAATTCTGAGGTGGATAGGCAAGTTCTGGCTATCATTACCCAGTCATAAGAAATTAACCATTCAGCTTGTGAAAGTCCCTCAATTAGTCCCATGGTATAAGGAGAATTAGTTCCATATTGGGTACATGCCTGTTTTATCTCCTTTATAGTTTAAAATGGTATGGCATTATAATCATAATGCATTCCTCCTTGTGGGAATTGAGGATCTGGTGGGATTTGAGTTATAGCCACAGGGAGAACTAAAGTGTCTTCATCCCCCTGCAGTTGTGCTATACAAACTCCCTTTTGTAAAGGCTTCATTTTATTAGGCACAGTTATCTGTGGTTTAAAAGCAAATCCATCATCCCAAGGGGTTTCAGGATTGAAAGGAGGGGGCTTGACCAAAGGTGCAGTTGGTCGAGTGAGAAAGATCTATTCTTGACTTCTATCATTCTTTTGGCTCTTATTTTTCATTTTTATTGATTGTTTATCGTCCTCATCACCTATGTTATATAATTTCATTTCCTCCATTTATTCTTGTATTTGTTCTACAGAATCCCCTGAATCTGATGTTTTGGATTGCAGAGGTCCTAAAGCTGTGCTAATAAGATTCCCTAGTGACCATACAGACAAAGGAATCTTTTCGCCACGTTGGTAGGCATGATGCAGGCAGCGCATTACTTCTTGCCATTCCTCATGCCTCAAAGTCCCTTTATCTGGATCTAGCCAGTAGCAATATTTTTAAATGGCAGAAAACAATTCTTTAAAAGAAGAGTGAGATATCTCACCCCCCAAACTTTTTAACAAAGTTTTTAACACTTGCATATAGTCACTATGCTTAGAAGGATTTTGTCCCATTGTTACCCTGATTGACAAATCCACAGGGGTGTACTTAGCAAGTACTTTCCTCATCCGCCAAGCTGGCCTTACTTCCCTGTGTTCGCCGCCGCTAGGAGCAAGCCTCGCAGGCTGGATTCACTTTTGGGTCCCTGTTTGGGCACCACTTGTCGAGACCAGCTCAACAAGCAGGGTTTCCAAAAGTGGGATACGGCGAGAGAATGAGAAACAAGACACAAGAATTCAGTGAAAAGCGAGGATCAGGGGATCAACACTGCTCCAAGGTTAAGGTGCCGAAACTGAATCCAAGCCAGCTTTATCTTACTTTCAGCTGTGAGTGAAAGAATATGCGGGGAGTTAAACTATAACTCATGTGGCCTTCAGGGCCAAAGAACAAAATGATCATTAACCATTGAGTAAGAAACATTAATCAATAACAAATCAGTAACTAAGACTAATATTTTTATGTATAGATTTTCCACCAGATACGTAAAACATGTGACTCTGAGACACCAGTTGAGAAACAGTCTGGGGTCGTTTTTCTGACCCTAGGATCATATCTTGTGTTTAAGACTGAATTCTTCCCTCTGGACTTGTTCCAAGAGTCTCATGCCTTATAGCATCCAGTTTATCAATAATTATAAATTTCTTTCACGGCCCTTACCAGGGCATGCATTTATTTTATTCTACCTGTCTCCTACAGTCTGGTTCTTCTGCCTTTCTAAACCAGCCTGAACATCTGGAAGTTCACAGTTCAAGTATTGTTGATGCCTGGCTTGGAGAATTTTGAGCATTATTTTACTAGCATGTGAGATGAGTGCAACTGTGCAATAGTTTGAACATTCTTTGGCATTGCCTTTCTTTGGGATTGGAATGAAAACTGACCATTTCCAGTCCCGTGGCCACTGCTGCGTTTTCCAAATGTGCTGGCATATTGAGTGCAGCACTCTCACAGCATCATCTTTTAGGATTTGAAATAGCTCAACTGGAATTCCATCACCTCCACTAGTTTTGTTCATAGTGATGCTTCCTAAGGCCCACTTGACTTCGCATTCCAGGATGTCTGGCTCTAGGTTAGTGATCACAGCATCGTGATTATCTGAGTCGTGAAGTTCTTTTTTTGTATAGTTCTTCTGTGTATTCTTGCAATCTTTTCTTAATATCTTCTGCTTCTATTAGG
This sequence comes from Giraffa tippelskirchi, assembly GCF_054371585.1. Classification (NCBI taxonomy): domain Eukaryota; kingdom Metazoa; phylum Chordata; class Mammalia; order Artiodactyla; family Giraffidae; genus Giraffa; species Giraffa tippelskirchi. The sequence goes on along the minus strand of NC_137289.1, from coordinate 7,133,670 downwards.
TCCATACCATTTCTGCTCTTTATTGGGTGCATCTTTGCATGAAATGTTCCCTTGGTATCTCTAATTTTCTTGACGAGATCTCTAATCTTTCCCATTCTGTTGTTTTCCTCTATTTCTTTGCACAGATCTCTGAGGAAGGCTTTCTTAACTCTCTTTGCTATTCTTTGGAACTCGGCATTCAGATGGGAATACCTTTCCTTGTCTCCTTTGTTTTTCGCTTCTCTTATTTTCACAGTGATTAGTAAGGCCTCCTCAGAGAGCCATTTTGCTTTTTTGCATTTCTTTTTCTTGTGGATGGTTTTGATCCCTGTCTCCTGTACAGTGTCACAAACCTCCGTGAATAGTTCATCAGGCACTCTATCAGATCTAGTCCCTTAAATATATTTCCCACTTCCACTGTATACTCGTAAGGGATTGATTTAGGTCATCCCTGAATGGGCTAGTGGTTTTCCCTACTTTCTTCAATTTAAATCTGAATTTGGCAATAAGGAGTTCATGATCTGAGCCACAGTCAGCTCCAGGTCTTGTTTTTGCTGACTGTATAGAGCTTCTCCATCTTTGGCTGCAAAGTATATAATCAATCTGATTTCAGTGTTGACCATCTGGTGATGTCCATGTATAGAGTCTTCTCTTATGTTGTTGGAAGAGGGAGTTTGCCATGACCAGTGCGTTCTCTTGGCAAAACTCGATTGGTGTTTGCCCTGCTTCATTCTGTACTCCAAGGCCAAATTTTCCTGTTCCTCCAGGTGTTTCTTAACTTCCTACTTTTGCATTCCAGTCCCCTATAATGAAAAGGATATCTTTTTTGGGGTGTTAGTTCTAAAAGGTCTTGTAGGTCTTCATAGAACTGTTCAACTTCAGCTTCTTCAGCACTACTGGTTGGGGCATAGACTTGGCTTACCATGATATTGAGTGGTTTGCCTTGGAAACGAACAGAGATCATTCTATCATTTTTGAGATTGCGTCCAAATACTGCATTTTGGACTCTTTTGTTGACTATGATGGCTACTCCATTTCTCCTAAGGGATTCTTGCCCATAGTAGTAGATATAATGGTCATCTGAGTTAAATTCACCCATTCCAGTCCATTTTAGTTTGCCGATTCCTAAAGTGTCAATGTTCACTCTTGCCATCTCCTGTTTGACCACTTCCAATTTGCCTTGATTCATGGACCTAACATTCCAGGTTCCTATGCAATATTGCTCTTTACAGCATCGGACCTTGCTTCCATCACCAGTCCGATTCACAGCTGGGTGTTGTTTTTGCTTTGGCTCCATCTCTTCATTGTTTCTGGAATTATTTCTCCACTGATCTTCAGTAGCATATTGGTCATCTATCGACCTGGGGAGTTCCTCTTTCAGTGTCCTATCTTTTTGCCTTTTCATACTGTTAATGGTGTTCTCAAGGTAAGAAAACTGAAGTGGTTTGCCATGCCCTTCGCCAGTGTTCTTTTTAATATCAATAAATTGTAAAAAAAAAAAAAAAAAACCTAAATGTCTTTGTATGGGAGAAATTATCAACTCGTTTATAATAGAGTTGTATAATGGAATGCTGTTAAGTTATTAATGATAGTGTTGGAAAATACTTAATGATATGGACAAATCCTTATTATGGGAATGAGGATGGATATCCTCTCCCCTTATATAGGAGGGGATCATGCAAATAAAACTAAAACCAGATTGTTCTGAAGTGGTGAGGAAGGAGATAATGTTTACAGTGTCTAAAACCTTGATTTTTTTTTAAAACAGTAAATAAAGAAGCCAACATATTTGCCAAGAGTTTCTGTGATGGGGTCTAATTTAATTGGAATACATACTGTTTCCAAGTTGTTAATTGATTGGGCCTCTGAATGTCAAGGACTTCCCTGAAAGCTCAACTGGTAAAGAATCCGCCTGCAATGCAGGAGACTGCAGTTCGATTCCTGGGTCTAGAAGATCCTCCACAAGCGGAGGCTACCCACTCCAGTACTCCTGGGCTTCCCTTCTGGCTCAGATGGTAAAGAATGCACCTGCAGTGCAGAAGACCTGGGTTGGATCCCTGGGTTGGGAGGATCCCCTGGAGAAGGGAACAGCTACCCACTCCAGTACTCTTGCCTGGAGAATTCCACAGACAGAGGAGCCTGGCAGGCTACAGTCCATGCGGTCGCAAAGAGTAGGACATGACTGAGCGACTTTCACACCAAATGTCAAGACTACCAGAGGCAAATTCACTATTGTAGTTGACAGTTCAACAATGGCATGTTCCGGCCTATAGTTTAAACATTTTAAAATCTTTTTTTTAATTAATTTATTTCAACTTAATACTCAGTTTTTTAGTTTCACAGCAAAAACGTATTCTGATTATAAATTGTACCTAGCTGCTATAAGTTTTAAATACAATGTCGGTTAGTTCTTAGACTTTCCATATTTAATTTAAGCAAAGATAATTACTTTTAAAGGGTCAAGGAAGGTGATAACTTTATGTTGGGGTTAATAATTTCACTTTTCTTAAGGATTTATGGATTCTGTATCTGCGAATAACTATATCCTGTTGAGCAGTGAAAATTCTGATGGACAATCTCTGAATGAAACTTCTGCCTCTGGATCTCTGATAAGATTTTTCTTTCCAACAAGTAAGTTCCTGTTTTATTTTATTCCTCCCAGCATCCTTGTTTTGAAAACAGTAGTTAAATGTTTAGGAGGCAGTGTGGTCTATTGGTATTGGAGTGAGATACACCTGAGTTTTAATCCTGACTCTGCCCTTTGCCTTAGGCAAGATAACCTCTGAACCTCAATGTCTTCATCTTTAAAATGAAAATGCTTATCAGAAATAATTGTGAAGATAAATTGAGACAGTATTTTAAGGCATTCCATAAATGCTTGTTACTCTTTATATAATACTTTTCCTTTACAAATTTCTAAACCTCAATTTACCTTAATGGCATTGCTTGAAATTTAGTCACTGATCCAGTTTTGTGAAAGCAGTGTCTTCTGTGGCATTAATCAGGTTACTGTGTAGCTCTAATATTATGGAATATACCAGATGTTTCCCCATCTGTTTTAATGATAAAAAGTTCAGGCTTCAAATCACATTATCTTTGTCTTTTTGTGGCTCTGTGTATAATATGTTTATCAAGCACATGATGGCTCCTGAGATTAACCACAAATAAACTCATTTCATTTTGTACAGCATGTGGTGCCCTTTCAAGGAGAAAGTTCAAATAAATTGACATATGTGAATTACAAAGATGAAGCTTTTATTAAAAATCGTGCAGAGTTTATTCTAACAAAATTTGATATACAGATATAAGCACAAACTTGTATCTGTTGTTTAATTCCAGACTCTACCACTGAATTCTTCTGTGACTTTGCATAAATCTCTTCATGTTTCTCTGTAGAGATTTAAAGTTCAAAACAAGCATTATAACACCTACTACGATTAAGAATAGCAAAATAAACAAACTCAAATAATTTGTTTAAAAATACTTCTGTGGTTAAATTGATTGGAGAAAGAGAAGTCTGATAAGGTGGTTTGTTGTGAAGCTAAGATAATAGTTTAATGAGTGTTGAAGTTGGTTATAAACAACAAATGATGATTCATGCTTTAGAGCTCAAGGAGATAGCAGATGTAAACTATCCCAGGCTACCTATAATAAGTACATTATACAAACACTGAAGCCACCTTTAAAAATAGTCTAAATAAGATATCTGCATTTATGAAATACTCCTCCAACCTAGTGCAGTAAGTTGAGTGAAAACCAATTTATGAATTGATGTTTTTGCCCAGTAAAATCAAACTGCCCCATTTTAAGAGAAATATCTTACTTAAGTTGATTCAGGGCTTCCCTGCTGGCTAAGGCAGTAAAAAATCCACCTGCAATATGAGAGACCTGGGTTTGAGCCCTGGGTTGGAAAGATCCCCTGGAGGAGAGCATGTCAACCCAGTCTAGTATTCTTGCCTGGAGAAATCCATGGACAGAGGAGCCTGGCGGGCTATGGTCCATGGGGTCGCAAAGAATCAGACACAAATGAGAGACAAGCACAGCACAGGTTGATTCACATCTTTCAACAGTGATTAAATATTAATACTTATAAAATGTACATAGATTATTCTCAAAAAAGAAAAACTATAAGTTCATAAAATATGAAGTACTTTTAGCCAATTTATTTCTTCTCCTATGTACTTAAAAATGAATATCCGTCCCACTTAAGCACTAGCAAAAAGACTGTCATCTCATTGTTAGACTGTTTTTAGTAGGCATAGCAACCCACTCCTGCCTGGAGGATCCCATGGACAGAGGAGCCTGGCAGGCTGTAGTCCATGGGGTCACAGAGTCAGACACGGCAGAAGCAACTTAGCATGCACGCGCAGTAATAGATACATCTCTTGCAGATTTAAATGATACTGTTGAGACAGGGAACCTTGAGAGGTCCCACAATCCTTCTCCCTTTGGACAAAATCATATACTTAAAGCTGATAAAAATTGTTCTACCTTTTTATTATTCAAAATTAGTGATTTGAATCTGAAAGCTAATTTTAGTATCTGGCATAAACTCCAGATACTAATTTATATATAAAATAACAGAATCCCAGCATTAGAAGGGACCTTACAGATAATCTAGCACAGTCTCTTCTATGATTTAAAATCTTTTCTTGTATGATTTTCATTCCCGGAAAGTGGTCTTTGAACAATACCAGTAGTGAGGAACTCAGCACACAAGAAATTCATCAGCTCTCTGACCAGACCCTGACAGTTGTCACTCTTTCTTGAGTGTGTGATGTCCAGGACTGAACATGGTATTCCAGATGCAGTGCATCCTGGGGAGGACGGCCTGGCAAGATTGAGGAACAACTTGCTTAGAGTATAACAGCAAAGTAGGCTTATCTCTCACATGTCTAAAATGTTTGGGAAATGAGTATCCAGGCCAACCGATAATGTATTAAATTTGTGACCTTGCACAAGTTACTCCAATTCTTTATTTCTTAATTTTAAAGCTGGAGATTGTAAAACCAATTTTGAGAGTTTGTTGTGAAGATTAGAAATAATGTGTGTAAAGCAAGATACCTGGCCAAAATAGGTGACTAATGAATGGTAGCTGTTATTATTTTTACCTGAGCTTCAGAAATTGTCAGTCTTTAAAGAAGAGGAATATAATAAGAATATACCAGGAGGTAATAATATAACCATTATGTTGTTTTTTGCTGATGATGAAGTGCTTTAGAGTGATTGTAAAACATCGCTTAACTACTTTTCTAAGTCTGTAGTTGTTGATAATATTGGAGATTGAACTGATTCTATGCTGACCTTAAGCCATACTGTAGAGGGTTTTTTTTGAATAAAAATCTGATATCTGCCTGTTTAGTTGTCATTTGTTTCTCATATAAAGCAGGATGTTTTAAAAAATCAGCTATTTGAGCTTGTGAATCTTACAGATTCAGTTATATATGAACTTATTGTAGTTGCATGAATCTTGGTATTCATGCCATAAGTTATTGCCTATTCAGAATTAGAGTTGTAACTTAAGGCCAAAAGGAAAAATATTAAAACATATTGCAGTGCCAATATGATTAAGTGTTGACAGAAAGTAGGTCAATGCCAATAATATCACTTTATTTTCTAGCAGTGAATGGTGTGAATTTTACTTACATTCATTTTCATTGATGAATTCAGTACATTTCTGTAGCTTACTAAAATTGAGTAAGAGATTATCTGTGGTATTCTTTTAACAGGGTGTTAGTTTTAAAGACATTTGGCCTGTTCTAGCTATGTAACCCTTTCTGTGTTATATTTGTAGCACTACTGCTCAACTTATGTTTAAAGTCATTTTAAAACTACCTTACCAATGATCTGTTAATAATTTATATTTTTCTGGAGTTCATCTAGAATTGGAAATGTGATGTTAAGTAACTTTGTGATAACTTTTAGTTTAACTTTTATTTTTTCAGCGTTCATTACTATTTGTATATGTCATTCAATCTTTTCTTTAAATGTACAAGCTTGTTTGTTTTTTCTTTGTTTTTGTCTTGCATAATTATTTAATTTAGGGGAAGTGATTATTAACCATGCTTAATTCTCTTTCTTGCATTTTGTTTCTAAAAGCATGCATTCCATTGGAGGGTCAGGTGCTAAAGCCTTGCAATCAGGGGAGAGATCTTAACAAGGATGCATGTTTGAAATACGAATGCTGTTACTCTTCCCTCAAGACTGCTACGGTTAGCTGTTTTGCCCCACTGAGAGACAGTAAGTTAATCCTTTTACATTTATTATATTTCTGTTTTTAAAAATTGAATAAACAGGTCACAGTGGCATATGTTTACAGTTGGATCTCTTATCTTAACCCTTAAAGGAGGCTCCCAGCCCTAGAGCAATACTACCATCTGTAGAAAGGCCTGGAGACCTCTATTCATGAGCTGTTTCTGCTTAGTCCTTAGGTGTGACTATGGCGGGGTTTTGTTGTTGTTTTATTTTAATTTTTTGGCCAGGTGGCACGTGGGGTCTTAGTTCCCAACCAGGGATCAAATCTGCATGCCCTGCATTGGAAACGTGGAGTCCTAACCACTGGTGGCTCAGTTGCTTAGTCAGTCGTGTCTGACCTTTTGCGATCCTATGGACTGGATCCCACCAGGATCCTCTGTCCATGGGATTTTCCCGGCAAGAATACTGGAGTGGGTAGCCATTTCCTCCTCCAGGGATCTTCCCTACCCAGGATCCAACTCGCATCTCCTGCCTTACAGGTGGATTCTTTACTGCTGATCCAACGGGGAAGCCCCTTAATCACTGGACCACCAGGGAAGTCCCAGCTGTTGCAGTTTGAAATCGTTTTAGTCACTATCTTCTCCCATAGATTCCAGGCATTACAAGATGTAACCATCGATGTGCCTGGGAGACAATACCAGTCAGGCATGCCTTAGCTTACTTTCTCTTCCCACCTTCTCTTCCTGAGTAGAATTCTTCTCATTTATCTTTTTCTTCAGCATCTCAGTATGTAACAGTGAATTGAATGTTTCTTGTTAAGTCTGTTTATCAGTTTTTTCTTTGTTATTTTGTTTTTGAATTAGATTCTTCTCTTAAGATTTTTTTTTCTTTACAATGTTTTGAGCACCAGACCATCTGCTTTTGCTCCATTATTTGGATAGTGGGGACATACTACCAGTTGGTCCCTTGATGGACATATTTGATTGATATGATTAAGCACTAACAAATGGTACTAAAAGGATGCATGCAAAACAGTGTCTTAGGCTAATATAGGCCCCATTCAATTGCTGAGCATCTAGTATTAATGATGGAAACCTAAACCTGATCGTGAATATAGTATTACGGTTTTAACAGTGTCACATGGTGTTATAATTCATTCATTGATTTAGTCTTTATATTATGTGTGAAAAACATTTGATTCTTGTAGAGGGAAAAATTGAGCCATGACTTACAATCCCCCAATCATATTAGAATGCATTTCCAAATGAATATAAGAATAAAATATACTTAATCACCTGCAAATTCTTGATTTTTCATTTAATATAATGTTTTATATTTAGAAATAAGCATTTAAGGAACTACTCCTTTCTCAAGTTAGCTATTCATAGATTGATTCACTCCCTGAGTATTCTACAATGTGTAACATTTGGCCAAGGAAAAAACATGCTTAGGTCACAGGAAGAAATATATATAGTCTGAATAGTAATAATCTAGTATATTAACAGAAATAGGATTGTTTGCTAAGGCTTCCTTTGGGGTTGTTGTTCAGTTGCTAAGTCATGTCCATTGGAGAAAATACACAAACTATAACCTTTAGTTGTATTTCTAGAACATTTCATGAACTCCTGCTGCTTATAGAGTACCAATGATACTTACCTGCCATGTAAGAATATCTCCCTATTTTACTTATAGTGTTTTTTTTATAAAGACTTTATGAAAGAGCTTATGTTTGCTTCTCTTGCTTAAGTCATAAAAGTAACAGGATATAATTAAACCACCAGAGCCTACACAGATGTTCCGGATATTTGGGTTTGGTGCGATGAGCATGGTCTTCCTGGGATGTCTGCCCATTTATTGCTACTCTCTTTGCTGGAGGAGGTAGGCAAACAACTTTTATTTGCCAGTTGCTGAGTATACTTGAGTATCCTTGTGTCGACACATTCATTCATAGCTTCAAAAGTACAGGGATTACGTTTCGATCCCTTTTGCTTAACAGAAGGTAGCTTGGGAAAAAGTTAAGTTACCAGAATATTTCTTCATGCATGCTATTTTTATTTTTCCACCAATTTAAGACATCCTCTTGCATGTGCAAGTTTGTACATTCCCTCATCAAACAAAACAAAATCCCAATTGAAAGGAAAAATAAATCAGTGACCTGAGGGTATGTGGAGTAGAGGTGGTTAACTGCAAATCAGAAGGAGTCCCAGAAGTGCTAGTCTCCATCTAGTAGATGGTCATCTACTGTTGGGTTTGAAAGCCTTGATCTGACTTCAAGCCAATTCGTATCAGATTTCTTATCAAAATCCCAGTAGGCTATTGGCATGATGCTTGCAAGTTTGTTTTTTTTTTAATAGCTCCCCGCCTACTGAGACAGAGTGTGTGCAGAGAGCAGGGCCAGGACTAAGATGGAGTGAGTGAGGCACTCACTGTCAGGTTTGTGCAAGTGCAGGGTTGCCACTAGCTCAACCCTGAGAACAAGTACCTATTAAATTTTCTGATAAAGTGCCTGTTGAAGATTAAGTGTCTTTTATGTTTTTATTCGAGTTAGATTCCACTGGAAGATTTAGACTATACACGTTACCTTATCTTGCATAAAGATTGTGTATTTTTTCTTTTCTTGTGTACCTTTTTCTTGAGTCTGGTGAATCTGTTATATTCCTCATTGTATTTTCAATTTATAGCAAAGTGCCTCAGATACAGTGGATGCTTAATATATTTTTGTTGAATAAATGAGTACTTGAACAAATAAAAGAATACAGTGGATGGAGATGGCTAGCCTGGAAGGCAGTTCTATATTGATTTGAATGTTCTCATTGCTTTCATCACTTTCTCAGACCACTTTGAAGACACTGTTGGATCGCAGCCTTTCTTTCAGCTTTTCCAGTTTGCATATGACTGTCAATTCTTTTCTCAGTTTTTACTTAGTTTCCTATACTGAGTGAGTTATCTCTATTCCTAGGCTTATTTCTTGTGTTACTTTTCACAGGTGAATGGGGATAGGAATAGAATTTTTGACCCTTTCATCTTCCCTTCAAAGCTTGAGTTCATGTAAAAGAACACCCATGAGTAAAACTGAAATATTATTTCTTAGAAATAGGTGATAGGATTCAGTTCAGTTTTGTTCAGTCACTCAGTCATGCCTGACTCTTTGCGACCCCATGGACTGCAGCCTCCCTGTCCATCACCAACTCCTGGAGTTTACCCAAACTCCTGTCCATTGAGTCAGTGACGCCATCCAACCATCTCATCCTCTGTCGTCCCCTTCTTCTCCCGCCTTCAATCTTTCCCAGCAACAGGGTCTTTTCAGATGAGTCAGTTCTTCACATCAGGTGGCCAAAGTATTGGAGTTTCACCTTCAACATCAGTCCTTCCAATGAACACTCAGGACCGATCTCCTTTAGGATGGACTGCTCGGATCTCCTTGCAGTCCAAGGGACTCTCGAGAGTCTTCTCCAACACCACAGTTCAAAAGCATCAATTCTTCGGCACTCAGCTTTCTTCACCGTCCAACTCTCACATCCATACATGACTACTGGAAAAACCACAGCCTTGACTAGACGGACCTTTGTTGCAAAGTAATGTCTCTGCTTTTTAATATGCTGTCTAAGTTGGTCATAAATTTTCTTCCAAGTAGTAAGTGTCTTTTAATTTCATGGCTGCAGTCACCATCTGCAGTGATTTGGGAGCCCCCCAAAATAAAGTCTATCGCTGTTACCACTGTTTCCCCATCTGTTTGCCATCAAGTGATGGGACTGGATGCCATGATCTTAGTTTTCTGAATGTTGAGCTTTAAGCCAACTTTTTCACTCTCCTCTTTCACTTTCATCAAGAGGCTCTTTAGTTCTTCTTCACTCTCTGCCATAAGGGTGGTGTCACCTGCATATCTGAGGTTATTGATATTTTTCCCGGCAATCTTGATTCCAGCTTGTGCTTCCTCCATCCCAGCATTTCTCATGATGTACTCTGCATATAAGTTAAATAGGCAGGGTGACAATATACAGCCTTGACGTGCTCCTTTTCCTATTTGGAACCAGTGTGTTGTTCCATGTCCAGTTCTAACTGTTGCTTCCTGACCTGCACACAGATTTCTCAAGAGGCAGGTCAGATGATCTGGTATTCCCATCGCTTTCAGAATTTTCCACAGTTTATTGTGATCCACACAGTCAAAGGCTTTGGCATAGTCAATAAAGCAGAAATAGATGTTTTTGTGGAACTCTCTTGCTTTTTCAATGATCCAACGGATGTTGGCAATTTGATCTCCAGTTACTCTGCCTTTTCTAAAACCAGTCTGAACATCTGGAAGTTCATGGTTTACGTATTGTTGTAGCCTGGCTTGGAGAAGTTTGAGCATTACTTTACTAGCGTATGAGATGAGTGCAATTGTGCAATAGTTTGAAAATTCTTTGGCGTTGCCTTTCTTTGGGATTGGAATGAAAACTGACCTTTTCCAGTCCTGTGGCCACTGCTGCGTTTTCCAAATTTGCTGGCATATTGAGTGCAGCACTTCCACAGCAACATCTGTTAGGATGTAAAATAGCTCAACTGGAAGGAATTCCATCACCTCCACTAGCTTTGTTCATAGTGATGCTTCCTAAGGCCCACTTGACTTTGCATTCCAGGATGTCTGGCTCTAGGTGAGTGATCACAGCATCGTGATTATCTGGGTTGTGAAGATCTTTTTTTGTATAGTTCTTCTGTGTATACTTGCCACCTCTTCTTAATATCTTCTGCTTCTGTTAGATCCATACCATTTCTGTCCTTTATTGAGCCCATCTTTCCATGAAATGTTCCCTTGATATCTCTTAATTTTCTTGAAGAGATCTCTAGTCTTTCCCATTCTATTGTTTTCCTCTATTTCTTTGCACGGATCACTGAGGATGGCTTTCTTATCTCTCCTTGCTATTCTTTGGATCTCTGCATTAAAATGGTTATATCTTTCCTTTTCTCCTTTGCTTTTTGCTTCTCTTCTTTTCACAGCAATTTGAAGGCCTCCTCAGAGAGCAATTTTGCTTTTTTGCATTTCTTTTTCTTGTGGATGGCCTTGATCCCTGTCTCCTGGACAATGCCATGAACCTCCGTCTAGAGTTCATCAGGCTCTGTCTATCAGATCTAGTCCCTTAATTCTATTTCTCACTTCCATTGTAGAATCGTAAGGGATTTGATTTAGGTCATCCCTGAATGGTCTAGCGGTTTTACCTACTTCCTTCAATTTAAGTCTGAATTTGGCAATAAGGAATTAATGATCTGAGCCACAGTCAGCTCCTGGTCTTGTTTTAGCTGACTGTATAGAGCTTCTTCATCTTTGGCTGCAAAGAATGTAGTCAGTCTGATTTCAGTGTTGACCATCTGGTGATGTCCATGTATAGAGTCTTCTCTTGTGTTTTTGGAAGAAGGTGCTTGCTATGACCAGTGCATTCTCTTGGCAAACCCTATTAACCTTTGCCCTGCTTCATTCTGTACTCCAAGGCCACATTTACCTGTTCATCCAGGTGTTTCTTGACTTCCTACTTTTGCATTCCAGTCCCCTATAATGAAAATGACATCTTTTTTGGGTGTTATTTATAAAAGGTCTTGTAGGTCTTCATAGAACTGTTCAATTTCAGCTTCTTCAGCATTACTTGTTGGGGCATAGACTTGGATTACCGTGATATTGAATGGTTTGCTTTGGAAATGAACAGAGATCATTATGTTGTTTTTGAGATTGCATCCAAGTACTGCATTTTGGACTCTTTTGTTGACTATGATGGCTACTCCATTTCTCCTAAGGGATTCTTGCCCACAGTAGTAGATATAATGGTCATCTCAGTTAAATTCACCCATTCCAGTCCACTGTAGTTCGCTGATACCTACAATGTTGACGTTCACTGTTGCCAGCTCCTGTTTGACCAGTTCCAAACTGCCTTGATTCATAGACCTAACATTCCAGGTTTCTATGCAATATTGCTCTTACAGCATCAGACCTAGGATTATGCCAAGCAATTTCGAGTATCTGATATATTCTGCCTTGTATAATACCTCTGTTATGGTCCCTCCTAGTGTGCCTCTGCTAAGGTATGGGAATGTTAAACTACACTGAATTTTTCTCTAAAATGAATTCCAGAGGATTATCCCTTGATAGGAACATATTTTCTTCTTTTTACATAATAAACAAACTTCTTGAGAGAGACTTAAACAATGTGAATAATATATATATGTTGAATACCATAAACTTTGGTTTAGTATGATTTATTTATTTACTTACTTATGTTACTATTTTGTGTAATAATAGTAGGTACCTTCAGTCATCCTGAGTTGTTCATTGCAGCCTCAGAGCAGGTGTCAGTTTCAGCTTGCTGTTTAGCTGAAGTTTCAGGAACAATGGATGGCTGAGGGTGGATGGGGCACTGGCAGCTTTTCCTGGTAAGCTGATTTTAGAGGCAAGGGCAATCATTGTGTTTGACCAAAGATCCTATCCTTGACACCAAACAAGGAGTTTAAATGAAGGCCAAACCCTGATAAATCCTCCTTTTGGGGGGCAAGGTGTCTTTTTAGAGCTATCCCATTAACTCACTTTCTGTTTTCTATTTCAAAGAATAAGGATTTAGATAAACTATTGCAGTAGGTAAGATAAGTGATCACATAAAAGGGAAATAGATGCAGCAGTAAAATCAATGTATAGTGGTTTAGAAAACGATAACCCTATATGCGAGACAGAATAAGAGACACAGATGCATGGAACAATTTTATGGACTCTGAGGGAGGAGGGTGGGACGTTCTCGGAGAATGGCATTGAGACATGTGTATTGTCATATGTGAAACAGAGCACCATTCCATGTTCGATGCATGTGACAAGGGCTCAGGGCCGGGGCAATGGGATGATCCAGAGGGATGGGAGGGGGAGGGAGGTGGGTGGGGGGTTCGGGAAGGGGAACACATGTAAACCCATGGCTGATTCTTGTCAATGTATGGCAAAAACTATTACAATATTGTAAAGTAATTAGCCCCCAAGTAAAATAAATAAATTTATAAAAAAAAAAAAAAAAAGAATAAGGATTTAGATAAACTATTGCAGTAGGTAAGATAAGTGATCACATAAAAGGGAAATAGATGCAGCAGTAAAATCAATGTATAGTGGTTTAGAAAACGATAACCCTATATGCGAGACAGAATAAGAGACACAGATGCATGGAACAATTTTATGGACTCTGAGGGAGGAGGGTGGGACGTTCTCGGAGAATGGCATTGAGACATGTGTATTGTCATATGTGAAACAGAGCACCATTCCATGTTCGATGCATGTGACAAGGGCTCGGGGCCGGGGCAATGGGATGATCCAGAAGGATGGGATGGGGAGGGAGGTGGGTGGGGGGTCCAGGAAGGGGAACACATGTAAACCCATGGCTGATTCATATCAATGTATGGCAAAAACTATTACAATATTGTAAAGTAATTAGCCCCCAACTAAAATAAATAAATTTATTTAAAAAAAAAAAAAGAAAATAAAGAAGCCAAACACAGCTGTTTATCTAAATCAGAGGGGCCCGCAGCCAGTCAAATGCATATCTACAGTAACATGATTTGGGGCTTTTTGTTGGAAGAACTTTTGAGGCATTGGAAGATACTCTTTAAGGTCCTCCTCCTGCTGAGTCCTTTCCTATACATTAAATATACATTCCTTCTGGAAAAAGCTGTTGTAGCTCTCCATTTTTGGCCTTCAGTCAAAAGCCAAAACAGATGATGTTTTGACATTCCTCAACCCTTGTAGTTTGGACAGTACCTTTTATTTACAGGTGGCTCAGTGGTAAAGAATCCTTGCCTGCCGGTGCAGGAGATGGCGGGTTTGATCCCTCGGTGGGGAAGATTCCCCCTGGAGAAGGGAGTGGCTACCCACTCCAGTATTCTTGCCTGGAGAATCCCAAGGACAGAGAATCCTGGCAGGCTACATTCCATAGGGTCTCAAAGAGTCAGACATGACTTCACAACTAAACAACCACCAGCAACCTAAGGAGAGCTATGTTGTACTTAGTAGCTCAGTCGTGTCCAACTCTTTGTGACCCCATGGACTGTAGCCAGCCAGGCTCCTCTGTCCATGGAGACTCTCCAGGCAAGAATACTGGAGTGGGTTGCCATGCTCTCCTCCACGTTATCTTCCCAACCCAGGGATCGAACCTAGGTCTCCTGCATTGCAGGTGGATTCTTTACCATCTAGGCCACCAGGGAAGCCCCAACCTAAGGAGCTAACAACCTGCAAGAGTTGGAGGGATGAAAAATGAGAAGTAGTATGAGGAGAGGGGAGAGATGAAGGCAGTTTATGTAAAGAGGATAGTCACTTTCCAAAGACAAATGCATTTCATTTTTAATGCCTACTTCATGCTTTCTACAATTGACCATATTCAGTCACTGCTTATGCTAGATATTAGGATACAGAAATGTCTTAACAGATGGATTTTCATTTTGAGGAACTTAAATATACCTTAAGATAAATCCCAAGCATGACATACTAAGAACAATATAAGGTGGAATATAACTAAGGATTAAAATGAGTGGTGACAGTGACTTGTAAAAGTTCTGAGGCATTGGGCATCAGGTTGAATGGAAGAGAGCAGGTGGGCTCCATGGTGGAGATGCTATTTGAGCTAAATTTCTGAAGGGAGAACAAAATTTGGGTTAGGTGGGAAGGGAGCTCTCCCACAGAAGTCATTACTTTCAGATATAGTCTCCCTAATAATATAGACCCCTTAAATGCCTGTCATTTCTTAGCAAGAGTGGCTGAACTTTGCCTCTTTAATAATCTATAACTGAATCTGTAGTTTACTTATTTTGTATGTGTAGTTTACTTCTACTTGACCTGAATTCAAATGTAAACAGAGAAGCTAGTTTGAACTGGTTCACATATACAATAGGGAGAAGAGAATATTAGTAAACAGCTTTCTAAGAATTTGCTAGCAATAGCCTTATTAAACTTATATATAAGATGTATTTTGAAATTCATTATGTCCTCAAGGTTATGTAAGACCTATTTTTATTCTCATTAATAGGGATCAGAAGCCTCATTAAGTGTCACTGGTAGATTTAAGACTTACATAGAGATGAAAAGCAAAAGTATCAGGTGGATTGGGACAAAAGGAAGCAGGTGGGGGCTCTAGGGTGAGAGAGAAGGTGAGTGGCTGAATTATTCCTGTTACAGTTGTAGAGTGCCAAGAATAGTAGTTTCAAGTGCAAATTTAGCTTCTAATATTTACCTGTTTTTATATAAAGTTTAATCTGTATATATATGCCAGTTAAACATCTGTGTATTATGTAGGGATATGATACTTGAGTGTATATGTAGCTTTGACAAGGGGGAAGATTCAAACACTGTAATGCAGTGCCTGTTCAAATCAGATGAAGTGTATTTTCATGTTCTTTTTCTTCCTATCAGATTGAATTTGTAACCTCAAATTAAGAAAATTCAGAACTCAGTGTGAAAATGACAAGGCTATGTTTCTTTCAACTAATAAAATCATGTTTTTTAAGATTGTAGATCATCTGATACACAGATGATGTAAATAGCACATCCCCCATACACTTTCAATGTTGCTGCTTGCCAGATGGCTGCTACTGAAAATTTCTACATTTAGACAAATCCTGCTGAGTGATTCTCTGTATTATAATGTGGTTTTCATTATGTAGACAGTCTTAATACCACTTACTTTCATAGAATGTGAGGTAAAGAATTGGGAATAAATATGCCAAAAATTGCCTAAAAATCATGACCCATTGAATTTTAAAAATGAGCATTTATATTTTCAAATCCGCATGTTTGTTTGTCTCATTATACCGTACAATATAATTAGTAATGTTATTTTGAAAAGGTTTATGCAGTAATTAGCCAACTGCTGAAAGGTTTGAAGTTCCTAGGATTATAGACATATGAATTCAAAGAAAGGAAATAGAGTTTATAAAAGTATTGCTGGGCTCTAAGAACTTTGATAAAATATGATCAGATGAGAATGTGAGCAACTGGAACCCTCCTTGAACGTGAGTCACTATAGATTTGAAATTCACATAACACCAATTCTTCTTGGACCCTATTCAGGGTAATTTAGTTATTGAAATAATAAGAGAACCTCATTATATGCGGATTATATGTCTGAGGTGTTCCTATTGCAAGAACTCCAAGGGCAGCATTTTAGAAAATTCTGGGATATTAGGTACTATTAAAAGGAAGAATTTGTTGCCAAGTAACTAATAACCTCATTGCAAAATGCAGTGGCCTTTTCTGAATTTCCATCTGACTTGACATTTTTATCACATAAATACACTGTTGACTGCTCCCTTTTTGAAACTTTCCTTCCTTGGATTTCATTGTTCCCCTTCCCATTCTGATCCACCTCAGTTTGGTTTTCTTTGTTTTCCCAACTGTGGCTGTCTCCCAAAGCCTTATTCTCATCTATCAGAAAATATTACAAGTATGTAGCAGAAAGAGTATTTTAAAAGATCTTTGTTCTAGTTCTGCCTTTACTACCAGTTTTATAGTGAGCTTAACTTCTTTTGATGTTGATTTTCTCATAATATTAGAGTAGAAAATTGAATTAATTTCTGAAGTCCTTTCTGAACATAGTGTTCTGGGTTTCTCTGGATAAATGACTCATACATCCTGAGATCACCTCTAGCTGTTTTGTATTTGTAACTGCATTTAAATGCAATGTGTGCAAAACTAGACTTCTTTTTCTCCCAAATCATTTCCCCTTGACACCTGTTTATTTCTATCAGTGATTTCTTTAGTCTCTCAGGCTAGAATCCTTGGAATCATCTGTGACTATTTACTTTCCTTTATCTTTAATATGTAATTCTATTCTTTTAGACTCCCTGTCATTTTTTTTTTTTTGGTTTCCTTTGTGATGCATTGGGGATTCACCTCTTCTCATATTTTATAGTCACAGCTTAGTCCAGGCCTAGTCCTGTTGTCAACTGCTGTCCTAATAAGTAAGTGGTTTCCCGAGGTGCAAAAGAAGGGCAAAATGTATTAGTCTTCCAGTGCTGTCATAGCAAAATACCACAGTTGGCTTAAACAATAGGCATTTATTTTCTCATGGTTCTGTAGGCTAGAAGTCAATGATCAAGATGCCAGCTGATTTGGTTTCTGATGAGGGCTCTCCTCCTGGCTTGTAGATGGCCACCTTCTCTTTGTGTGCTCACATGGCCTTTCCATGATGTGTGCGGGAGTAAGATGAGTGGGCACTCTGGTTTTTAGTAAAACAAAAATTTATTATTTTTATAATGACATTAATTTTACTGATCAGCACCCCACCTTTATGACCTGACTGAGCCTTAATTATTCCCTAGAGGTATTGTCTTCAAATGCAACCATACTGGGAGCTAGGGCTTCAACATGAATTTTAGGAACACAAACATTTAGTCTATAACAGGAAGCTAGCTGGCATTCAAATGCAAATGCAGAATTGGAAACTGAGGAGAACATTGAGATGATGCACCCTATCCAAAGAATTTATACAAGAGAGACAATAACTGGGATGGGGCTGCAAGTGGAGTTTGGAACATGGCTAGGAGTTAGGTCCTGGAGACCTTTTCTGGCACTTCAATAGGAACGTATGGCTGTACCTTTCACATGGAGGGAGGAAGTGAGGATGCTTGGCAAGCTAATTTGGATATATACATGGATTCCTCATCTACTCTCCTTCTAACTCACCCTGTTACATCCAGCCAGGCTTATCTCCCTAAAACAGCATTATTTCATCTCATTATCTCATTCAAGAACTTAGAATTTGGGCAATACCCGAAGAGGAAGATGGCAACCACCTTAGTGGCTGCTGGGGAGCTGGGCCGGCACCATCCTGAAGCCTGAAGCCATTGCCTCCAACTGTGAAAACCGGAAAGTTTCCACAGGGACCACTGTCATGGCCGTGCAGTTTGCTGAGGGTGTGGTTCTAGGAACTGCCTCCAGAACAACCACTGGGTCATACATCGCCAATCGAGTGACTGACAAGCTGACCCCTATTTGTGACCGTGTTTTCTAACCCCTATTCAAGACAGTATTTTCTGTTCCCGCTCAGGCTCAGCAGCTGATACCCAGGCAGTAGCTGATGCAGTCACTTATCAGCTTGGTTTCCACAGCATTGAGCTGAATGAGCCTCTGTTGGTGCACACGGCAGCCAGCCTCTTTAAAAAAATGTGTTACTGACGCCAAGAAGACCTTATTGCAAAAATCACCATTGCCGGCTGGGACCCCCAAGAAGGGGGGCAGGTGTACTCAGTGCCCATGGGGAGTATGATGGTACAGCAGTCCTTTGCATTTGGGGGCTCCAGGAGCTCCTATATCTATGGCTGTGTCAATGCTACCTACCGGGAAGGCATGACCAAGGAAAAATGCCTGCAGTTCACTGCCAATGCTCTCACTTTAGACATGGAGCAGGACGGCTCCAGCGGAGGGATGATGCACCTGGCAGCCATTGAGGAATCAGAGATAGAGTGGCAGGTACTTCTGGGAGACCAGATTCCCAAATTCACCAATGCCACTTTACCACCTCTCTGAATCCTGAGATTGTAAGATACAATAAGAGACACCCCATTCTGCTGCAAAATTTAATAAACAGTTTGTCAGTGAGGAAAAAAAAAAGAACTTAAAATTCATTCAAAAATATCTTGATTCCAGGCCTTCTGTTGGGTACTATGAAGGGCAAAAAGGTGAATCAGATCATGGTGTGTGCTTTCAAGGGACACATAGTCTAAAAACATATAAAAGTATCCAAGATAGAAAGTCACACTCCATAAAAAAGGTGCAGTTCAGTTCAGTCGCTCAGTCGTGTCCAACTCTTTGTGACCCCATGGACTGCAGCACGCCAGGCCTCCCTGTCCATCACCAGTCCCAGAGTTTACTCAAACTCATGTCCATTGAGACGGTGATGCCATCCAATCATCTCATCCTTTGTTGTCACCTCCTCCCACCTTCAATCTTTCCCAGCATCAGGGTCTTTTCAAATGAGTCAGTTTTTCGCATCGGGTGGCCAAAATACTGGAGTTTCAGCTTCAGTATCAGTCCTTCCAATGAACACTCAGGACTGATTTCCTTTAGGATAAACTGCTTGGATCTCCTTGCTGTACAAGGAGCCTTCTCCAATACCACAGTTCAAAAGCATCAATTCTTCGGCACTCAACTTTCTATATAATCCAACTCTCACATCCATACATGACTACTGGAAAAACCATAGCTAGACAGACCTTTGTTGGCAAAGTAATGTCTCTGCTCTTTAATATGCTGTCTAGGTTGGTCATAACTTTTCTTCCAAGGAGCAAGTGTCTTTTATTTTCATGACTGCAGTCACCATCTGCAGTGATTTGGGAGCCCCCCACAATAAAGTTTGTCACTGTTTCCACTGTTTCACCATCTGTTTGCCATGAAGTGATGAGACCAGATGCCATGATCTTAGTTTTCTGAATGTTGAGCTTTAAGCCAACTTTTTTACTCGTCTCTTTTTCTTTCATCAAGAGGCTCTTTAGTCCTTCTTCACTTTCTGCCACGAGAGTGGTGTCATCTGTGTATCTGAGGTTATTGATATTTCTCCCCGCAGTGTTGATTCCAGCTTTTGCTTCATCTATCCTGGAATTTTTCATGATTTACTCTGGATATAAGTTAAATAAACAAGGTGACAATATGCAGCCTTGATATACTCCTTTTCCTATTTGGAACCAGTCTGCTGTTCCATGTCTAGTTCTAACTGTTGCTTCCTGACCTGCATACAGATTTCTTAAGAAGCAGGTCAGGTGGTCTGGTATTCCCATCTATTTCAGAATTTTCCATTTTATTGTGATCCACACAGTCAAAGGCTTTGGCGTAGTCGATGAAGCAGAAGTAGATGTTTTTGTGGAACTCTCTTGCTTTTTGCATGATCCAACGGATATTGGCAATTTGATCTCTGGTTCCTCTGCCTTTTCTAAATCCAGCTTGTACATCTGGAAGTTCATGGTTCACATATTGCTGAAGCCTTGCTTGGAGAATTTTGAGCATTACTTTACTAGTGTGTGAGATGAGTGCAACTGTGCGCTAGTTTGAGCATTCTTTGGCATTGGCTTTCTTTGGGACTGAAATGAAAACTGACCTTTTCCAATCCTGTGGTCACTGCTGAGTTTTCCAAATTTGCTGGCGTATTGAGTGCAGCACTTCCACAGCAACATCTGTTAGGATGTGAAATAGCTCAACTGGAATTCCATCACCTCCACTAGCTTTGTTGTAGTGATGCTTCCTAAGGCCTACTTGACTTCGCATTCCAGGATGTCTGGCTCTAGGTAAGTGATCACAGCATCGTGATTATCTGGGTCATGAAGATCTTTTTTTGTATAGTTCTGTGTATTCTTGCCACCTCTTGTTAATATCTTCTGCTTCTGTTAAGTCCCTACCATTTCTGCCCTTTATTGAGCCCATCTTTCAATGAAATACTCCCTTGGTATCTCTAATTTTCCCAAAGAGATCTCTAGTCTTTCCCCTTCTATTGTTTTCCTCTATTTCCTTGCACAGATAACTGAGGATGGCTTTCTTATCTCTCCTTGCTATTCTTTGGAACTCTGCGTTCAAATGGGTATGTCTTTCCTTTTCTCCTTTGCTTTATGCTTCTCTTCTTTTCACAGTGATTTGTAAGGCCCCCTCAAAGAGCCATTTTGCTTTTTTGCATTTCTTTTTCTTGTGGATGGTCTTGATCCCTGTCTCCTTGACAATGTCATGAACTTCCATCCGTAGTTCATCAGGCACTCTGTCTATCAGATCTAGTCCCTTAAATCTATTTCTCACTTCCAGTGTATAATTGTAAGGGATTTGATTTAGGTCATACCTGAATAGTCTAGTGGTTTTCCCTACTTTCTTCAATTTAAGTCTGAATTTGGCAATAAGGAGTTCATGATCTGAGCCACAGTTCGCTCCCGGTCTTGTTTTTGCTGACTGTATAGAGCTTCTCCAACTTTGGCTGCAAAGAATATAATCAGTCTGATTTCGATGTTGGCCATCTGATGATGTCCACATGTAGAGTCTTCTCTTGTGTTGTTGGAAGAGGATGTTTGCTATGACCAGCATGTTCTCTTGGCCAAACTCTTATTAGCCTTAGCCCTGCTTCATTCTGTACTCCAAGGACAAATTTGCCTCTTACTCCAGGTGTCTGTTAACTTCCTACTTTTGCATTCCAGTCCCCTATAATGAAAATGACATCTTTTTTGGGTGTTAGTTCTAAAAAGTCTTGTAGGTCTTCATAGAATCATTCAGCTTCTTCACCATTACTGGTCAGGTCATAGACTTGGATTACTGTGATATTGAATAGTTTGCCTTGGAAACAGAGAGCATTCTGTCGTTTTTGAGATTGCATCCAAGTACTGCATTTTGGACTCTCTTGTTGACTATGATGGTTACTCCATTTCTCCTAAGGGATTCTTGCCCACAGTAGTAGATATAATGGTCATCTGGGTTAAATTCATCCATTCCAGTCCATTTTAGTTCGCCAATTCCTAAAATGTCGACGTTCACTCTTGCCGTCTCCTGTTTGACTAGTTCCAATTTGCCTTGATTCATGGACCTAACATTCCAGGTTCCTAGGCAATATTGCTCCTTACAGCATCGGACCTTGCTTCCATCACCAGTCACATCCACAACTGGGTGTTGTTTTTGCTTTGGCTCCATCTCTTCATTGTTTCTGGAATTATTTCTCCACTGATCTCCAGTAGCATATTGGACACCTACCAAACTGGGGAGTTTATGTTTCAGTGTCCTATCTTTTTGCCTTTTCACACTGTTCATGGTGTTCTCAAGGTATGATTACTGAAGTGGTTTGCCATTCCCTTCTCCAGTGGACCACATTTTGTCAGAACTCGCCACCATGACCCGTCTGTCTTGGGTGGCCCTTCACAGCATGGCTCATAGTTTCATAGAGTTAGACAAGGCTGTGATCCATGTGATTAGATTGGTTAGTTTTCTGTAATTGTGGTTTTCATTCTGTCTGCCCTCTGATGGAGAAGGATAAGAGGCTTATGGAAGCTTCCTGATGGGAGAGACTGACTGAGGGGGAAATTTGGTCTTGTTCTGATGGGCGGGGCCATGTTCAGTAAATCTTTAATCCAATTTTCTGTTGGTGGGTGGGGCTGTGTTCCCTCCCTATTAGTTGACCTGAGGCCAAACTATGGTAGTGGTAATGAAGATAATGGTGACCTCCTTCAAAAGGTCCCATGCACACACTGCTATACTCAGTGCCACCACCACTGCAGCAGGCCACTGCTGACCCACACCTCTGCCGGAGACTCCTGGACACTCACGGGCAAGCCTGGGTCAGTCTCTTGTGGGGTCACTGCTCCTTGCTCCTAGGTCCTGGTATGCACAAGGTTCTGTTTGTGCCCTCCAAGAGTCTGTTTCCCCAGTCCTGTGTAAGTTCTGGCGACTCTATGGTGGGGTTAATGGCAACGTCCTCCAAGAGTGCTTATGCCATACCCAGGTCTACTGCACCCAGAGCCCCTGTCCCAGCAGCAGCCCACTGCTGACCCATACCTCCTCAGTAGACACTCAACACAGTTCTGTCTCAGTCTCTTTGGGGTCTCTGGGTCCCGATTTCACCCCTCCTTCCTTCTTGCTGGGGCTTCTCTGCCCTTGGACATGGGGTGTCTCCTTACAGTAAAGGGTTATGTTACCAAATAGCCTTTTCCTTATATCCCACCATTGTTATTTATTATTTTATCACTGCTGAGAAATAAAGTTTCACTTTGAACTTTTAATATTACAGCAGTCGGGCTGGTCTTTTACGAAGAAGATTCAACAGAGCTTTAAAGCGTTTGAAGAAACACAGAAAGAAGTCAAAGAGGAGTACTGAAATGTTGGAGACAGCAGTGGATGAGGAAGGATACGGTGACATAAAGGACCAAGAGACTACAGGTGATGACAAGGATTTAAAGTTGAAGTATTTGATATTTGATTGTTGTTATCCTCATCTGGGTTCAATTGATGCTTATTTTTTTTTATCCTGCAAATATTTGGACCACAGGAGTATTAGCTTCTGAAATAATATCACTATTACCATTTGGATGAGAAGAAGGTGGACAAGAAATATTCTAGGTTGTTTGGGTACCATATTATTTGATATATGTAGTTCAGCCCTTCAGGGAAACAAAGAAATGGAATCTGCTTGCCCTAATTTTGAAGCTCCATAATAGACACCCTTGCTAAGTAATAGTGGCCATGGTCCTCCATGTTTTGTTGACTACATGACATATCCAGGGAAAAAGAGTATGGTCTCAGGAATCTGACAAATCTCAGATCAAATCCTAGATCCTAGCTGATCCTAGTTTCAGCTTCCTGCTCCCCAAAGGTACACAATGTAGTATTAGAAAAGGTTCAGAGAGGGGATCCCAGAATCACACACCAGGGACTACCTGGGCCTCACTTCACTTGTGCAGGCTTATAGATCCCCAAGCCTTGGCCTGGATTCCCTCCTCCCAAAGCAATTGTGAAGGACCAAGTGAGAATAAAATGGTTTGTGGAAAAAGGAGTATTCTTCAAGGAGTAGAGGACTGGATTCAGAGTCAGGAGACTCAGACTATTAACTAGTGTTTCCATGGGCAAGTAACCTTTCAGGTCCTTGATACCATTAGCTGAGATATTTGTGTGTGTGTGTAGCTGAAGCAATATAACATTTGAAAATGCTTTGAAAATTGCAGTGCATTACTCAAATGTAAGTGTTAATTTCTAGCCTCTGTTATGGAGAAGGGGAAGAGTGGAATACTAGACCATTAAACTGAGTGTCAGGAGATTCTGGCTTTAGTCCCAGTTTTCCTGTTATTTACAATGGGAGCTTGGATAAGTCCCTTAACCTTTGCTCAGTTGATTAAACTGCAAAAAAGAGATTTGGACTATATGAATAAGAAAAGTGACTTACATCAGAAAAAACAAAATAAAATCCTTATACAAGGTATTATATATGTGTGTGTAATTGATATATTATTTATATAAGGTAATACATAAGTATATACAATAATAATAATACATGTATATTATTACACATACCTATATATTACTCTGTATAATTTTAATGCAGTACACACGTGTGTGTGTGTGTGTGTATATGCACATACATACAACATTATAAGTAGACTAACAAAACTTGATTTCTGTGGGCAGTTCTCCAGAGCATGGGATTTAACTCTGTTATTCAGAAATTGTCATTGTAATGGTATTTGTTGTAGTATATAAATATTTTACCTGTATACTTCACTGTAATAAGATGATATATTGGCAAACTGAAAATAAGCTAATTGTAGCATTCAGTATATAGTTTGAGAACTTTGTTGTAGTCAGTTCCTTGTATAACAAAGTATGATGTATGTGTACTAGTTTTGAAGTTCTTTTAACTCTGCTTTACTTTTCTCCTATAGCGTTATTTTCCTATTGAGAAGAACACGTATCTTTCAGAGCAGAGGAGGCTGTCCCAGTCACCTAAATCTGGTGGAATGTTTCAGAAGGATAAAAACTTCTGTTGTGTTTATTTTCAGATATAAAATAAAGCTGTAGTTTAGTTTGTGTGCATCAAACTGGAATCTGAATTCTTATTAAAAGTAGCTTCTATAGAATTTAAATAACCATATGAAAAGTACTGCTTGCATTTCAGGTCCTGGACAGTGATGGATTTTTGCAACTTGGGTTACGTTATCAACATATATATTTCTGTTGTTGTTAAATAAGGCAGAGATATCACGGTGTTATTCACCTTCAAGCAAAGTGATGAAAAAAAAAAACAGTGATCAAATTTCACTGTATATGACACTTTGTTTCGAGGAAGAGAGGTTAAAGTATTTTATATTAGTGTTCTTTGTAGTTTGTTTTTTAATAAATTTATTTATTTTAGTTGGGGGCTAATTACTTTACAATATTGTAGTGGTTTTTGCCATACATTGACATGAATCAGCCATGGGTTTACATGTGTTCCCCATCCTGAACCCCCCTCCGACCTCCCTCCCCATCCCATCCCTCTGGGTCATCCCTTCCACCCTGAAAGTAAGACACACACATTACAGTTCAGTTCAGTCGCTCAGTCACGTCCGACTCTTTGCGACCCCATGAATTGCAGCACGCCAGGCCTCTCTGTCCATCACCAACTCCCGGAGTCTACACAAACCCATGTCTATCGAGTCAGTGATGCCATCCAACCATCTCATCCTCTGTCGTCGCCTTCTCCTCCTGCCCCCAATCCTACCCAGCATTAGGGTCTTTTCCAATGAGTCAACTCTTCACATGAGGTGGCCAAAGTATTGGAGTTTCAGCTTCAACATCAGTCCTTCAATGAACACCCAGGACTGATCTCCCTTAGGATGGACTGGTTGGATCTCCTTGCAGTCCAAGGGACTCTCAAGAGTCTTCTCCAACACCACAGTTCAAAAGCATCAATTCTGCGGTGCTCAGCTTTCTTCACCGTCCAACTCTCACATCCATACATGACCACTGGAAAAACCATAGCCTTGACTAGACGGACTTGTGTTGGCAAAGTAATGTCTCTGCTTTTAAATATGCTATCTAGGTTGGCCATAACCTTCCTTCCAAGGAGTAAGTGTCTTTTAATTTCATGGCTGCAATCACCATCAGCAGTGATTTTGGAGCCCAAAAAAATAAAGTAAAAAGGTTATATAGAAGAAAGAGGGAAAAATCAACCATAATCCACCACCCAGAGATGAATACTGTTACTATATTTTTTTTTCACTTTTTAAAGAAAACAGTTATGTCCTGTGACATACATAGAATTGACTTTTTAATAAATTGATACTTTTTTAAGATTTACTTTCCTCTTTGAAATTTCTAGGGCCCAAGTTTACCTTGGCTTGTTGTTCATTCGTTCAACAAACATTGCTTTAGCCCCTGCTAGGCTATGTACTTGGGACATAGTCATGAGCAAGATGGACTTAGCCTTTCCTTTGTAGAGCTCACCATCCAGCTGGGGAGGAAGCCACATAAAGAAGTAATGACAGGGCTGTCATAAGAGGAGTACCAAGTTCTATGGGAGCAAATGGCAGGGGAACTAGCCAAGACTTTAGAAAGGAGATATAAAATGAAAGATAAGAGGGCTAGACAGGGTTTGCCATGCAGTCACTGTAGTGGCAGGAATGTTTCAGATATGAAGGCCAAAATGCATGGAGTATTTGAAGCACTGCAAACAGTTTAGGGTGGCAGCAACTTTGACTTAGATTTTAAATCAGAAGAACTTATAACCCACATTAAAGGGTTGGGTTTTATCCTGTGGACAGAAGGGAAACTGATGAATTTCAAGCAAAAGAATGGTATGGTTAGATCTAATCCTTAGAAGTCAGTCTGACTATTGTGTGGATAATTGAGAGTGAACAACATTGGGGTCAAGGGAACCAGTTATGAGGCTGTTGTATTAAATGTGGATGAGAAAATGTGTCCTGGGCTGGAGTAGTGGTGCTTGTGGATAGAGGTAGATTTGAGAGCTGTTGAGTGTGTAACATCAATAGGACTTGGTGATTAGCGTATGTATGGGAAGAGTTAGCATGCTGAAAGGAGAGTATGAATTTCAGGTTTCTGAATGATGGGCCAACTGGAAAGATAGTGGTGCTGAGCTGGACCAATGAGAAGGGAAGGTTTGGCAGGGGAAGATGGGTCATTTTTGGATGAGCTCTTTTTTAAAAATTTATTTATTTTAATTGGAGGCTAATTACTTTACAATATTGTGGTGGTTTTTGCCATACATTGACATGAATCAGCCACGGGTGTGTCTATGGGCCATCCAAGTAGATATGACTAGTAGGCAGTTAGATGTATGGTTCTGGAGCACAGGAGAAAGGTCTGGCTGCATATAAAAGTTGAGAGACATCAATATATAGATGATAATTGAAATCAAAATGAACAATTGATTCTAAACAGAAGGAATAAGGGAAAAGGGGGGACTGGAATAGAATCCAGAGGAACACCACGAGCATCCCAAGCATTTAAAAAAATTAGTTATTTTAATTGGAGGGTAATTACTTTACAATATTGTGATGGTTTTTGCCATACGTCAACATGAATCGGCCATAGGTATACTTGTGTCCCCTCCCATCCTGAACCCCTCTCCCACTTTCCTCCCCACCCTATCCCTCAGGCTTGTCTCAGAGCACCAGCTTTGGGTGCCCTGCTTCATGCATCGAACAGGCACTGGCCATCTGTTTTATATATGGTAATGTATATGTTTCAATGCTATACTCTCAAATCATCCCACCCTCGCCTTCTCCCACTGAGTCCAAAATTCTCTTCTTTACGTCTATGTCTCCTTTGCTGCCCTGCATGTAGGATCATCATTACTATCTTACTAAGTTATATATATATATATGCGCTTTAGTACACAGTATTTGTGGAGAAGAAAATAGCAACCTACTCCAATATTCATGCCTAGAGAATTCCATGGACAGAGGAGCTTGGTGAGCTACAGTCCATGAGCTCACAGAGTCAGACACGACTGAAGTGACTTAACACATGTATACAGTATTTGTCTTTTTCTTTCTTTTTTTTTCAATTTATCATTTTATTCATTTTTAAGGTGCTTTTATATATATATATATTTTAATTTATGTATTTTAGTTGGGGGCTAATTACTTTACAGTATTGTAGTGGTTTTTGCCATACATTGACATGAATCAGCCATGGGTTTACATGTGTTCCCCATCCTGAACCCCCCTCGCACCAGGTTCAATGCATGTCTTTCTCTTTCTTACTGACTTCATTCTGTATAATAGGCTCTAAGTTCATCCACCTCATTAGAACTGACTCAAATGCATTCTGTTTATAGCTGAGTAATGTACCATTGTGTATATGTACCACAGCTTCCTTATCCGTTCATCTGCCAGTGGACATCTAGGTTGCCTCCATGTCCTAGCTATTATAAATAGTGCTGCAGTAAACACTGGAGTACATGTGTCTCTTTCAATTCTGGTTTCCTGGGGATTTATAGGATCATCAAAAGTAGTGTGGCTGTCAGTGGAAACTGAAGAGTAGGAGGATAAGTAGGAGAGAACAATATAATGAAATTCAGCAGGATGGCATGTTTCAAGGAAGAAGTACTCAAGAGTATCAAAGTTCAGATTCATTTCCACTGGATTTGATAATGTGGAAGTCGTTGGTGACTTTGGCAATAGTGGTTTCAGGGAAGAGGTAGGAGCAGAAACTAGATGACTTTGAGTTGCAGAGTAACTGGAAAGTGAGAAAGTGAAAGAGTGTAGACCATTTGTTGAAAAACTTTCTGAAAAGAATCAGAGAAATAACGGTGCAATGATCAATAGATAACAGAGAATGGGGTAGAAGAATTTTTTTCAAGATAGAAGAGTAGATGGAACATTGAGTATAAAGGCTGGGGA
The DNA here is from genome assembly GCF_054371585.1 of Giraffa tippelskirchi. Classification (NCBI taxonomy): domain Eukaryota; kingdom Metazoa; phylum Chordata; class Mammalia; order Artiodactyla; family Giraffidae; genus Giraffa; species Giraffa tippelskirchi. Next base: position 7,105,158 of record NC_137289.1, on the reverse strand, counting down.
TGTAGGGACATTTCCACCTGCCCTCCTGATCTGTGGGGAGCATACCCTGCTCTGTTTTCTCAGCATCTATTATCTGTGAATATATTATGTAATTTAATAATTTTTGTGCTTATTGCCTATTTGCCTTCCTTTGCCAGAATATAAGTTCTTTGAGGGCAGGGATTTTTATGTGTTTTGTTCAGTGATATTTCCTAAGTGCCTCAAACAGTGTCTGGCACATAGTTAGTGCTCAGCAAATACAATGCCTATTGAATGATTAGGAAAAAAGATGTTTTGCCGTGTTCTTCATTTTTGCTATGACGATTAGGTACTTCCAAGTGAACTGAAATCTTAGGGAAGAAAAACGGAGTTCAGTAAAACAAATGGTTGCTTTTAAAGCTGTTGCCCAAGAATCTAGTACTGCTTCTCTAAATTTTAAGAACTGCATTCAGGGAAAACTTAATGAAAAAGAACAACCAAAAATTTCTCTTGGTAGAAATAAGTAATAAGACAACTCCATAAGGAAACAAATACTTTAGAATACAAAATTGAGATTTTAGTAAAAGCTGCTGCAGTCTATGCAGAATATAAGCATAGTCTGAAACAAATACTACTCTGAAAGCAATAGAGAGGAATATCTGCAACTCTTCTCCGTTTAACAGATTAGAAGCTGAGTTGCAGAGTCTGCTGACAGAGATTACCACGAAGTGGGTAACGTGAGGGGAAAGAATGTGAGCATAGAGTGGCAACCAAATAAATACTGGATCCAAGATGAAAAGTTGAAACAATTGAAGGTTGATGTTATCAAAGATTAAAAGCCAAAGGGACCCTTACAAGAGTGGGAAGGAAATAAGGTTGTTCAGAGTGCTGGCTCCCAACAACAGTGCCAACAACAACAGTAGTAATCAGCAGTACTAAAGTCGTGTCTGACAGATGATCAAGTCCAACGAGACAGATGAGTAGATCATACACATGTCACTAGCATTCAAACCTTAACAGTCACAGAGTCATTTCCCTTAAGTCATTACCATATCTGTTCCAAATGGAAAGATACTAGTGAAGTGATAAGTACTATGATGCAGAGCCTAAACTTACACTGATCATGGTGTCTGCTTTAAAATCAGAAGTGATATACATTCTCCCAAACTCCATGGGTATTGAGACTTTAAATTCAAAATCACCAGTCAAAAGATCTCATATCTGGATCACTGGCCGACCAGATGTTGGTAAAGAATCTGGATAGAGGGACTTCCCTGGTGGTTCAGTGGTTAAGATTCCACACTGCCAGTGCCATGGGGCACAGGTTTGATCCCTGGTCAGGGAACTAAGATCTTGCATGCTGTGTAGCGCAGCTAAAAATATATATATATATGAATATATATAGTATATATATTTATAGCATATATATATGTAGCATATATGTATAGCATATATAAATATATATATTTATAAATATATAAATATATATAGCATATATATTTATCACATATATATAGCATATATATTTATAGCATATAAATATATATATATATCTGGATAGACGTAAAGTTAGGTCACTTGGAAAATGAGGGCAAAATCTTTCTTGAATGTCACTGTCACAGATAATTGAAGCTCTCCATAAAAGAAGGGCTTCTCTTTACTGTCATAAAGGCCTAATTTATTCGCTATGGCATTTTGTGACTATTTTTTGTCTATTTATGGCCTAAGTGATGCACAACTTGCCCTTAGGAGAACTGGGAAACATATACCTACTATGGAATTGCTAGGCTGAATTTAGAGCCTTGGACCAAGCTGTAACATGTGCACCATCCAAGTTACTTGCTGCCTGCCCCAGACCTCAGAGACTTGCTAAGAAAACATAGCTGTGTGTGGGTTATCACTTTAGGGTAGAAGACAGAGCAAAGGGAGGTGATACTCAAATGGGAATGTATCCAGGCATAGCAGGACTGGCTGTAGAATGTGTGGAGCTTAGTGCAAAATGAAAATACAGGGATCCATATTCAAAAGTATTAGGAATTTTAAGATGGTGACAACAGGACGTTAAACCAAGTACAGGGCTGTTCAAGGAACTGGGCCTTATGTGATCGCGCAGGTTGCATATCCATGCACACCTTGGGGAATAGTTGTGACATGGCAAACCAAGTTGTATATGGATTCCTCCACCACCTTCACACTTGTCAATGCTAAAAAAGTGATAGGGAGGTTAATGGAACTCAACATCAAACTTAACTAAAAATCTGTTAGAGGTCCTCGGGCAGAGTCAGTATATGAAGGGAAATGTGGGAGATGGCTAGGCCTACAGATGCCAGAATGGTTAGGCTAAAAGGCTTCTAGTTGCACTCTTTATTTTTCCTTCATTGCCCCCCAGATCTGACCCCAATTTCTTAGGTGAATATTTCAAATATTTCAAAAACAGAGACCTCCAGTCTTATACATTTTGTTTCAGAAAGTAGAATAACAGAAAAAGCCATCCATCACTTATATGAAGCTAGTGTGTTGTAGATAACACAGCCAGAAGAAGAGTGTGTAAGAAAAGAACATTAGAGGTCAATTTAACTTAAGGACGTGGATACAAAAATCCCACGTGTGTGTGTGTGTGTGTGTGTGTGTGTGTGTGTGTATACTGAATCCAATAATGTATTAAGTAAGCTTTGTTCCAGAAGTGCAAGTATGTTTCGGTGCTAGAATGCAGAGGAATAGAATCACATTAATGGGCTGAAGGATAAAAATGATATGATTTTCTGAAAACGTGAAGAAAACTAGTTGAGAAATATCAACACTCATTTATGATTTTAAAAAATCTTAGCAAGCTAGGAATAGCAGGGAGCTCTGCTAACCTTATAAAAGTAAACTAAACCTATTTAATGGAGAGATTCTAGAAGCAGTCCCGTTGAGGTCAAGAACAAGGCTATGAAGTCCTGTATCACAGCTGCTATTTAACATAATACTAGAGGGTCTAGTCAAAGAATCATATAATAGAAACAGATGATTTGTAAAGACTAAAAGACAACCACTGTTATTTGCATACAAATATCATTTACATAGACAATCTAAGAAAATCTACAAATCATTGGGACTAATAAAGAGTGTTGGATCTAGCCCCTAGAGTCATTATCAGTCCTGATATGCCTACAGATACCCATTATTTGTCAGCTTCTTACTGCTCTGGGCAAGTATGGCTACTGTGAAGGTTGCCCAGGACTCAAGGATTTCCCTGGATGCAGAATTTTCCATGCTAAAAATGAGACAGTCACCCTAGTTCTGACTCTGATTTCTTTCTTCTCTCATAACCCCTGGAAATTTCCTTTCAAGCTAGGCTATGTATTTAAATTTGTTTTGTGTTACAGTTTATCCAGCATTTCTAGATATTTTAAGCATACGGCATGGATCTGCATCAGTTCAATCTTTACTTTTGCCATAGTTAAGCCTTTAAGAATAAGGAAACATTTAATGACACGAGCAAATGTTCATGTGTAGAGTGAAAAAAAGCAGGCTACACATCTCTGTTTTTATTGTAAAGATATGTATTCACATCTTTGAAAATTTTTGAGATAGCTAGCAGAACTTCAGATAGAATTGACTTCAGTCTCTTTCAGAGGAGATGACTGTGGATGAATGGAAAAGAAATCTTACAGGATGAGCAGCTGGAAAGGGGGAAGGATGGAGGATAGGAGAGAAAAATGGTGAAGACTGCGAGAGGTAACCAAGGGGGAATGCTTTCATTACAGTGAGACAGTTTGTATTTTAAACACTTACAACCTGTAGCTCTTTCTCTCACATTGACTACTTTCATCTTGGAGAAAGTGATCAAATGTTATTCATCAAAGCCCTGGATCCAGATTACATTGTCTTAGTGAGCATGCAGCTAGGTCATTGGAGCAGGCATTTTAAACAATCACTTACTAAGGGAATTTTTAAAAAATCTGTGCATTAACTGCGGCAAGAATAGAATAAGTTAACTAAAATACATTTGAATGTTAATTAGTCCTAGAAAGACTCTGATATGGCTCAGTTTTTGTATGTTAATTAAGCAATCCAGTATTTGTAAACCCAGGCTCAAAACAGAGCTTTGTTGAGTTGTTAGAGGTTTCTTAGTCATGAAAATGATGGAGGTCTATTCTTAGAATTTTTAAGTATAAGTGCATCAAAATAGGGAAATCTTGCCTGAAGAAGTATCTTCCTTAAATAATTATATAAAATAGGTTTTGTAGGGAGGAGGAGGATGGGTGTAACTATTGATATAAAGAAGGAACACTAGGAAGATCTTTGTGATGATGAAATAGTTCCATATCCAGATTGCAGTGATGGTAACAATGAACCTACACATGTGATAAAATGGCATTGCATTATACACATTCACTGTACCAATGTCAATTTCCTGGGTTTGCTTTTACTGAAGTATATTTGATTTATATATTATTTTAGTTTCAGATAATCGTACTGTAGCTATGTGAGATGTAACCAGTGGGGGAAACTAGGTGAAGGATTTGTGGGACCCCGTTTGTTCTCTTGGCAACTTCCAAGGTATTCAGAATTATTTCAAAATAAAAGTTTTTTCTTTTTAAATAGAGAAACAAGAACAGCAAAAAATAGGTCGTGTAGACTAGCATCTCCCAGGAAAAGCCAACATGACCCCCAAATATCCTGCCTATTTTGTCTTAGTTGAGTACCAAGGCTGGCAGAAGAGGTTTGGGCTGACTGACACTTGTATGCCTTGCCAAATTATGCCTTAGATGACAGAAAGATAAATACAGACTTAAGAGCCTTATTCATTTTCACTTTTATATAGGCCACAGTGTCTTGCTGCAGTTAGAGAAATGGCCTTCTAAAACATTATTCTACAACTGTTTTATTTAGACATATCAAATGATCAGTTCATTCACTGGAGGATGAAAAAAATCACCTAATGAATTGAATCAGGATGTCAAGTCCTTCACTTAATATAGACAGACATGGGATACATGTTTGTGATAAAATAGCTCACCGAACAGCTTTTAGGCAGTTTGACTTATGATTTTTTAAAGTAGAGGATCATACTTGAAATGAGCATTAAAGTAATTAGTATATTAGGAAATTGACCTTAACTGTTAAAGCTAAGTTTAATAATAATAACATCGAGAACTAGAAAAGACCAAAAATTATGCCATCCAATCACCTCATTATATATATAGCAGAAGTTTATATCTGAGTAAAAGCTAAGATTCTGATATATCTGGGCATCCATTTTCATAGGTTTGTCACCTAGGGTATGGGGCCTAGTTTGGTTTGTGTTTAGCTCCTGGGAAACTTTGGCTTATGTTTGACTCTTGGAGGCAGAATTTTGGTGATGAATGGGTGAACAGAGTGCCTGTTTCTCTAACTGGCCCCATAGACTAGGCTGGAGTCCTACGGAGAGAAGAGCATTTTTTATTTCACCTTAGAACATAGCATTAAAGTGCAGTGAGGACTGAAGGGAAGCTGCAGGTTGAGAGCACTGGAAGACAGCATCCTGAGCATAGAAGTTTCTCAAGGACAAGAGCAGCAGTGGCAGTGACTTTTCTCTGGAAGAACTGGAGCAGATTTGTTTGTTCACTCAGTGTGTTTATTGGGGCTTCCCTGCTTGCTCAGTGGTAAAGAATCCACCTGCCAGTGCAGGAGACATAGAATTCGATCCCGGTTCCAGGAGGATCCTGCATGCCACGGAGCAACTAACCCTGTGTGCCACAATTACTGAGCCCTTGTGCCCTAGAGCCTGGGAACTGCAACTACTGAAACCCATGTGCCCAAGAGCCTGTGCTCTGCAAAAAGAGAAGCTATCGAGATGAGAAGCCTGCACACCACAATTAAGAGAGTAGCCTGCCACTTGCTCGGAGATGGCAATGGCACCCCACTCCAGTACTCTCACCTGGAAAATCCCATGGATGGAGGAGCCTGGTGGGCTGCAGTCCATGGGGTCGCGAAGAGTCAGACACGACTGAGCGACTTCACTTTCACTTTTCACTTCCATGCGTTGGAGAAGGAAATGGCAACCCACTCCAGTGTTCTTGCCTGGAGAATCCCAGGGATGGGGGAGCCTGGTGGGCTGCCGTCTGTGGGGTTGCACAGAGTTGGACACGACTGAAGCAACTTAGCAGCAGCAGCTGCCACTTGCTATAACTAGAGAAAAGCCTACACAGCAACAAAGACCCAGCACATTTTTACATTTACATTTAAAGTTGCTCAGTCATGTCTGACTATTTATGACCCCATGGACTATATATACAAAAATTCTATATATATTCCATGGAATTCTCCAGGCCAGAATACTGGAGTGGGTAGCCTTTTCCTTCTCCAGCAACAACAAAGACCCAGCACAGCCAAAAATAAATATATAAAAATTTTAAAAGAAATTGCAAAAAAGTTAATACATATGTTTACTGAGTACCTACTATATTCCAGGCACTGTTCTGGGTGCTTGGGCTACATCATGGGACACAGTAAAGAACTCTGCCATCAAGAAGTTTACATTCTAGTGAGGAGCAGGGTAAGACAGAGAAGAAACAATAGCCATGATAAGTAAATCATGTGGTATGTTAGAATGCTGTAAACACTGTGGAAAAACAGCAGAAGGAGAGGAGTTCAGAGTCGCATCGAGGGGAGGCACAGGTTGCACTACTGAATAGTCAAGGTAGAAGATTTGAGGAAAGATTGGAAGGATGTAAAGGAGTCAGCTGAACTAATATCCAAGAAGAAGTACACCCCACCAGAGGAGACAGTCCGAGCAAAGGCCCCAGTGCAGAAATGTGCTTGGCTTGTTTGCAGAGGAGCTAAGAAGCCTGTGTGACTGATTCAGAGAGCAAGGGGAGGGGATAAGGCGAAGAGATGAGAGTAGTGGTCAGGGCCAGAAGACAGAAGGGGGCTGGTAGGCTATGGCTAGGACTTGCGCTCTCATTCTGGGTGAGATGGGAGCTGGTGCGGGGTTTTGAGCAGAGCAGGGATGGGACCTGACTTGTGTTTTAATGGAATCACTTAGGTTATTGTGTTGATAACAGACTGTAGAATGGCAAGAGGAGAAGCAGAGACACCAGTTATGAACCTGTTGTAGCAGTGTAGGTAGCCCAAACCAATGTGGAAGCAAGGTGAGAAGTGGTGTTAAGAAGGTCTGATCCTGGGGGTACTAGGAAGTGTTGATAGGATTTCCTGACAGTTTGGATGTGAGGTGTAAGGGAAAGCTAGTAATGCAGGAGAAACTGGAAGAATGGAGTTACTGTCAGTACTGATACAGGGAAGGCTGTCGGAGGAGCAAGTTACAGGGGATAATCAAGAACCAACTATGGTGAATTTGAGACGATTATTAGGTATTCAAGTGCAGATGTTGAATAGGATATGTGAGTCAGGAATTCAAGGCTAGAAATAAAAACTTGAGAATTGTAGTTACAGCCATAGATCGCCACTTACCTGATGGCTCAGTGGTAAAGAATCCACCTACCAATGCAGGAGACACAGGTTCAATACCTGGGTCAGGAAGATCCCCTGGAGAAGGAAATGGCAACCCACTCTATTATTCTTGCCTAGAGAATTCCATTGACAGAGGAGCCTGGCGGGCTACAGTCCATGGTGTCACAAAGAGTCTGACATGACTTAGCGACTCAACAACAACAAACATAGAATGAATAAGATGGTTAAAGAAAAGGACCAAAGACTAATCTCTGGACCATGCAAAATTGATACAGGGAAAAAGAGGAGAACCAGGAAAGAAAGCTGGTAGTGCCAAGAGAAAAGTGTGATCCATGGTCAAATTCTACTGATAGATCAGTAAAATTAGAGCTTAGACTTGAAGGCTTATCAATATGAAGGTCATTGTGGACCTTGGTGAGATCCCTGTGATGAACCTAAAAGGAGTGAAAGCCTACTTGGAATGAGTTTTAAAAGACTAAAAAGAATTAGAGACAGCAGATATAGGCAACTCTTTTGAGAGATTTTTGCTTCAGAAAACAAAGAAATCAAGCAGTAGTTGGCAGTTGGGGTGGGTGGGTGGGTAGTGAGAGCAAGGGAAGTATTTTTTAAGGTAATGTATTTAATAATTGAAAAAAAAGAGATCAGTTTTCCATTTGAAGTTTATTGATGAATGCACAATTAATACAGATTGTGCTGAATTAAGACATAATGTGTCAAATAGATACAGAATTGACCTAAGCACATGAGGAGAAGATCAACCTCAGCAACCATTGGCAAATGTAAATCAAAACCAGAGTGTAATATTGCTTCATAACTGTGAGCACGGCTGCAAGTCAAAAAGAAAGAAAATAAATGTTGGTGAGGATTTGGAGAAATTGGAACATTTATACCTTCCTAGTTTGACTGTTCTTCAACATGTTAAACATAGTAACACCATATGCCCCAGTAATTCCAGGTATATACTCAAAGAGTTATGGAAACATTTGTTCTTGATCTTTAGGGGGAGTCTCCAGTCTTTCATCATTAATTATGATATTGTTGTTCAATTGCTAAGTCATGTCTGGCTCTTTGCTACCCCATGGGCTGCAGCACACCAAGATTCCCTGTCCTTCATTATCTCCCAGCTTGCTCAAACTCATGTCCATTGAGTCAGTGATGCCATCCAACCATCTCATCCTCTGCTGCCCCCTTCTCCTCTTGCCTTCAATCTTTCCCAGCATCAGGGTCTTTTCCAATGAGTTGGCTCTTCACATCAGGTGGACAGAGTATTGGAGCTTCAGCATTGGTTCTTCCAGTGAATATTCAGGACTGATTTCCTTTAGGATTGACTGGTTTGATCTCCTTGCCATCCAAAGGATGCTCAAGAGTCTTCTCCAACACCACTGTTCAAAAGCATCAGTTCTTCAGCACTCAGCTTTCTTTATGGTCCAACTCTCACATCCTTACATGATTGATTGCTAGAAAAACCATAGCTCTGACCATACAAACCTTTGTCAGCAAAGGGCTGTCTCTGCCTTGCAATGTGCTGTGTGGGCATTAGCTGTGTAGTTTTCCTCAATGCCCTTTATCAGGTTGAGGAAGATTGTTTTCATTCCTATTTTGTTGTTGTTGACAGGGTGTTAGATTTTGTCATATGCTTTTTCTGTGATTATTGAGATGATCATGTGCTTTCTCCCTTGGTTGTACTGATACAGTATGTTACGTTGATTGATTTTCATATGCTGAACCAACCTTTCATTCTTGAGATAAGTCCCACTTGATGATGGTATATAATACTATTTATATGTTGCTGGGTTTAGTAGTTTTTTGCAGATTTTTGTGTCTATATTCATAATTGATATTGGCTTAGCTTCTTTATTGTAATGTCTATGTCTGATTTTGGTATTGGTAATAATGGCCTCAGAATGAGTTGGAAAGTTTCCCTGTTTTTATATTATTTGAAAGAGATTGTAAAGCCCAGTGAGGCCATCTGGACCTGGGCCTCTCTTTGGGAATACTTTTAAAATTACTAATAGAATCTCTACTTTTAAAAGGTCTACTTAGAGTTTTCTATTTCTTCTTGAGTTTAATTTTTTCCTCTCTTGGAATTTATTCCTTTCATCTAAGTTGTCTAAGTTATTGGAATATAATTGTTCATAGTATTGTTTTTATTTCTTAAGTTTTGTAGTGATGTTCTTTCATTTCTTAACCATTTGAGTTCTCTCTTTTTTGCTTGGTCAGTGTAGTTTAAAATGTACCATTTTTGCTGATCTGTTCCAAGAACCAACTTATGGTGTCACTAATCTCTATTCTTCAGCTCTATTTTGTTTATTTCTGCTCTAATCTGTATTATTTCCTTCCTTTTGACTGCTTTGGGTTTAGTTTGGCTTCCTTTTTTGTTTTTTAAGGTGGAATATTAGGTTATTGATTTGAAATTTTTTTCTTTTAATATAATTCTTCACAACTATACATTTCTATTAAACATTGGGTTTTAGCTATATCCTGTGAGTTTTTTATACTGTGTTTTACATTTTCATTCATCTCAAAGTATTTTATTATTTTGTTTGTGATTTCTTCTTTGATCATATGATTATTAAGAAATGTGCTGTTTTATTTCCACTCTTTTTATATAGTTCTGACTTTTGAATCATGTAAATATTTTATATATTCAAAAGGTATAAAGTCAGAGGGGTTTAAGAAAAACAAACCTTAAGTTGAATACCTACAAAAACAAATGATTTAGAGTGATAAAATAATCACAGAGGAAAAAATTAATTCAAGTAAATTTGACTCTGAACAATCTCAGAAGGATATAGCTTAAGGATATAAAAATAAGGTGATCATATAGTTGTGGTTTGTTCCTAAACTTTTTGTTTTGCTACACTGATGTGTTCATCCTTCCCCTAATACCACACTGTCTTATAGCTATATAATAGGTCTTGATATCTGGGTGTGTAGGTCCTCCAGCTTTGTTCTTTAAGGTTGCTTTGGCTATTCTTGGCCTTTTGCATTTCCATATGTTTCCACACCAACTTGTCAGTTTTCATCACAAACCTGCTGCAGTTTTCATTGGAATTTCATTGACTCCATAAATCAATTCACATATTAACAATATTTAGACTCTAACCTATGGACATAGTATATTCTTACATTGGCATACTTAGGTTTTTCCTCAACAGTGTTTTCTAGTTTTCATTGTAAAGATCTTACACATCTTTTGTTAGATTTATTTCTAGGTATTTTATGACTTTTTGTTGGTAATATAAATTAGAAAAAACATCTATTTTCTACTTACTTGTCCTGATCTGTAATCCAACGTTGTTAAACCCACTTATCAATTCACATTGTTTGTAGATTCTTTTGGATTTCTTATGTATGCAATCATGTCATCTACAAATGATAGTTTTAATTTCTTCATTTCTAATATTTATGTCTTTTATATCTTTTTCTTGCTCAATTACACTGTCTAGGACCTCCAGTACAGTGTTAAATGGAAGTGTTGCTAGCAAACATCCTTGTCTTATTCCTGACCTCACGTGAAATTTAAAAAATTATTTAACAATGTGATTTTTTTGGTAGTTACTATTTATTCAGATTAAGGAATTTCCCTTTTCTTCCAAATTTGCTAAGAGTTTTTTTTAACCACAAGTAGGAATTCAGTCTTATCAAATGCCTTTTCTGCATCTATTGAAGTGATCATATAATTTTCTACCTTCTCTTCCTGCTAATGTAGTAAATTATACTAATTGATTTTCCCATTAACTCTACTTGTTTGAGATATACTATCATTTTTAAATATCATTGGATTATATTAACACACACACTTTTCATCTACACAAAATTTTTATTTCTTTTTTAAAGACGTTTTATTGAGTTATAATTGACATTAGAAAGCTGTGCCTATTTAATGTATAAAACTTGATGAATTTGTGTACCTGGAGGGTTTCCCTAGTGCCTCAGACTGTAAAGAATCTGCCTGGAATGCAGGAGACCTGGGTTCAGTCCTCAGGTCACAAAGAGTTGGACACTACTGAGCCATTAACACTTTCACTTTACATGTACCTGGAAACCATCATCACCATAAATATCCTAGACATATCCATCATCTTCCAGAGTTTCTTCCTTCCCCATTACTATGTTATGTAATTTTCATTTCTTAGAATGTACTTTTCAAGTTTTAGTTATGCTGGCTTCATAAAATAAGATAGCAGGTAGTCTTTTTCTTTTTTTCTCATCTCTGGAAGTACTTGTGTAAGAAGTATTTCTTCTTCAAGTGCTTGAAAGAATTTATCATGAAGCCATTTAGGCCTAGAGTTACACTTTGTTGGGAGATTTTTAATAACAGGCTTTATGTCTTTCAGAGATATAGGAGCCTTTCTTCTTCTGTTAGATTTGTTGAATTATGTTTCTCAAGGAATCTGTCCACTTCCTCTAGAGCTGCTTCTGACCCATTCTCTTTTGCTTTTTTCTTTCTGAGTCTGCCAACTGCACTTGCGTCAGACTTTCCTCATGCTCGTGCTTAGTTGCTCAGTCATGTTCAACTCTCTGCAACCCCATGGACTGTAACCCACCAGGCTCCTCTGTCCGTGAGATTCTCCAGGCAAGAATACTGGGGTAGGTAGCCATTCCCTTCTGCAGGGGATCTTCTCGACCCAGGGATCAAACTTGAGTCTCCTGCATTGCAGGCAGGTTCTTTACCGTGTAAGCCACCAGGGAAGCCCTACCATATTTCATATGTCTCTTACGTTGTTTTCAGGAATTCTCATCCTTTTTCTCTCCATTCTTTTTTCTAGCTAATATCTACTGACCTATCTTTTAGTGTACTAATCATGTTTTCAGTTTTGCCCAATCTACTCTTAAACCCATATGTTGAATTCTTAATTTTAGCCACTTTATTTTCTGTTCCAGACTTTAAATTTGACTTTTTATTATATTTTCCAGTTCTATGGTGAGAATCTCTCTGTTGCCATGTATTTTCTTGAACCTATTCATCACAGTTATTTCAAAGTCTGTGTCTGGTAACTACAATATCACCTATGTTTCTGTTTCTACCCCCTCTCTTTTCCCCTTGTCTTGCATATTTTTATGCCAGTAAATTTTTATTGAATGCTCAACATTAGGTATGAGAAATGGTAGTGACTGTTGATCAAGTTATCTTCCTCCAGAGAGAACTATCCTTTTCCTCTAGCAGGTGGCAGAGGATCTGATCACCTTAATCCAACTAGGGACTTGGCTGTCTCAAGGCTAGTATGCAGTCTTTATTGTCCAGGTTTACCTCTGGTTAACCCCCACTTGTAGGGAATAGCCTTCTAGGAGTTCCAACTAAGAATGAAGGTTGGTTGCTAGGGCGCCTCCTACCTGGTAGGTCATAAACTCCGGTTTTCTCTCTTCAGCACTGTGAGCCTGTCACAGACTTGCTCTGCTTTGCCCATGCTTTCTCCCTGACTTCTTAGCCTCATGCTCTGCACAGTTTAACCTGTTAATTCCTCTAAAGAAATCTGGTTCCTAGTGTTGGATTCTATTCCATGACTTCCTAGCTTTCTAGGATCTTGGCCTGTCAACATTCAGCTGCCTTGGCAACCAAACTTCATTTTTAGTCTCCCCAGCCCATGAGGCAACCTAAAGCTAATCTACTGGCTTCTCTGTCTCAAGCTCCATGCCAAAATTATCCTGAGGGAAAAGTAGTATGCGGAAAGTAAGGCTCACCTTAACGAGCTTCCAGACTTCTTTCTAGATCTCATCTCTCAAGTCCTGACTGCTTCAGTAGCTCTCCAGTTCCTTCACAAAAGATATTTTTAATTAATTAATTAATTTTAATTGGAGGATAATTACTTTACAATATTGTGGATTTTGCCATACATCAACATGAATCGACCACGGGTGCACATGTGTCCCCCCCATCCTGAATCCCCCTCCCACTTCCCTCTCCACCCCATCCCTCTGGGTTGTCCCAGAGCACTGGCTTTGGTGGCCCTGCTTCATGCATCAAACTGGCACTGGTCATCTGTTTTACATATGGTAATGTACATGTTTCAATGCTATTCCTCAAATCATCCTACCCTCTAGTTTTTCTGTTAGTTTATTGGTCTGCTACAAAGCTACTCCATCATAGTTCTGAGCTCATGATTACACTGTGTGTGTGTGTGTATTTCCCCTGTACACTTTTCTGTATATTGACCAAAAGGATATAGGAGCAATAACTCTCCAATAGCAGTGAGCACATCTAGCACTTGATCTTTGTTTCTATGCATCATTTCTCACTAAAGATGAATCAGATTTCCTAAAGAAATGGCTGGTTTCAAGTCAAGTACAAGTACAAGCCTGGGTATCCTGCTGTATGAGAAAGTAAGACAGTTACTAAAGAATGATGGGAACATGTCATAAGGACACAGGAGCCAACCTGAAGGGACACCCAATGGCTAAGTATGGAACTGTTTGAATATCAAAAAAATAATGATGCTAATGGTTTGTAATGCATTTAATGAAGAAAAATTCATAAATCCATGGTGAATATTGAAAAGAAAAGGAAAGGATGAAGAAAACTCTGTTTTTATTTTTTACAGAAGAATATCAGCTACTAGAAAGAATAATATAGTTACAAAACTGCTGTTTTATAACCTCCAAAGTAATAAATGGTTTGGATAAGGATGATCAGTTGATGCAAATACGACTGGGCAAAATGTTATTGGGAACAAGTTTGAAGTTATCACTCCATAGATTACTTTTCATAAAGGCAAAAATATGCTCTTACAATGAAAAAGTCTGGTGGTCGTTACCTTATCCAGGTGGTCAAGCTTGGCATTGCCAGTAGTGGTTTGACCTGACACTGTGTGCTTTCAGTATGACTCAGTGGTTGGTACCTAATGTCATTTATGTGATGTTCTTATTGGAAATGTTTGACCTGAATCTCTTGCAAGGAAATAGACAGTTCTATGGTGTGCAGCATGATAAAGGACAACTGACCTGGATTCTTCAAAGGATTTGATGTCATGAAGAACAGAGGGAATCAGGGGGATTGTTCTGGATTACAGGAAACTAAAGAGACACAGCAGTCAAATGCTCAGAGTAAATCTTGAATGGATCCTGGACTGGAAAACTAGAATTCATAAAGGACATTTTGAGGACAATAAAAGAAATTTAGTATGGGCTGGATGCTTGATATTGAATTTATAGTGAATTTTTTTAGGTGTTCTGATGTTGAAGCTGAAACTCCAATACTTTGGCCACCTCATGTGAAGAGTTGACTCGTTGGAAAAGACCCTGATTCTGGGAAGGATTGGGGGCAGGAGGAGAAGGGGACAACAGAGGATGAGATGGCTGGATGGCATCACCGACTCAATGGACCTGAGTTTGGGTAAACTCCAGGAGTTGGTGATGGACAAGGAGGCCTGGTGTGCTGTGATTCATGGGGTCACAGAGTTGGACATGGCTGAGCAACTGAACTGAACTGACTGATCCTGTAGTTAAACAGGGGGATCTTATTCTTGGGAAATGTATACTGACATATTTCATGGTGAAGTGTAATAATGAAAGTGTGATTTGAAAAACTGGATGCTTGAGTGTGTAGAGAGATGGAGTAGATGTTGCAAGCTTTAAATATTGGCGGACATAGATGAAGGTGTTGAAAATGAGAAGGGGGAGACAAGCCCTTGCAGCCTTCTGCTGTTTTTCAGCCAAAACCCACAAGATGGCAGTAGAGGAATGCTTATGTGCTGCTTTGTAGCCTTTTATAAGGTGACCTTATTTTCTCATCTGAAAAGGAGGATGCAAGATCCAACAAAGGATTGCTTTTGCTCTGTGAATAAATTTATATAAAGAGTTAAACAAGAGCATGAACACAAAATTCTATTTGGCTGTATCATTCTATGGGTTGCTTTTGTTGAAATAAATACCATTTTGGAACTTCCCTGGTGGTCCACTGGCTAAGACTCCCATGCTCCCAATGCATGGGGCCCAGGTTCAATCCCTGGTTGAGGAACTAGATCCCACATATTGCAACTAAAGATCCTGCATGCTGCAACAACGATCAGAGATCCTATGTGCCCCAACTAAGACCCAGTGCCCCCAAATAAATAAATATAAATATTTTAAAAATATACCATTTTGTTAAATTTGATCCACAAAACTTCTGAAATGTATTTAAAATATTGTGTAAATGAGCATTTTTTTCTGATGCGCATATCCACAGTTTTCACCATGTCTCAGAGTAGTTATCAGTCCCCACACTGACAAGCTCGAGGGGCTCAAGAAAGTGGTACTAGGTCAATGCCTTAACCACATCAGAGTTGGTGGTAGCTTAAGTCATTTTCTTTTAATAAGTTCTCTAAAAGTGTTTGAGTTTTCGTGAAGAGTCTTGGCACTGAGTATTTGTTAAACTGATTGATGTAGGAATGAGTGAGTGTGTATGGATGGGAGCCAGAAGACCTAGGTGTAAATGTGATACCTATGTGTCCTTCCTCTCCACACAACTCCTCAAACCCATGCACCAAGATAAAAAGTGTTTAGCAAAATATTTGTGGTCAAATAATTGCAGGGAGAAATATAAACAACCTCAAATATGTAGATGATACCACTCTAATGGCAGAAGGTGAAGAGGAACTAAAGAGCCTCTTGATGAGGGTGAAAGAGGAGAGTGAAAAAGCTGACTTCAAACTCAACATTCAAAAAATGAAGATCACGGCATCTGGTTCCATAACTTCATGACAAATAGAAGGGGGAAAAGTGGAAGCAGTGACAGAATTTATTTTCTTGGGCTCCAAAATCATTGAGGATAGTGACTGCACCCATGAAATTAAAAGAAACTTCTTGGAAGGAAAGCTCTGACAAAACTAGATAGCATATTAAAAAACAAAGACATCACTTTGACTGACAAATGTCCATATAGTCAGAGCTATGGTTTTTCCAGTAGTCATGTATAGATGTCAGAGTTGGACCATAAAGAAGGCTGAGTGCCGAAGAATTGATGCTTTCGAACTGTGGAGCTGAAGACTCTTGGGAGTCCCTTGCACAGAAAGGAGATCAAACCAGTCAATCCTGAAAGAAATCAAGCCTGAATATTCATTGGAAGGACTGATGCTGAAAGCTGATGCTCCAATACTTTGTCCACCTGATGTGAGGAGCCGACTGATTGGAAAAGACCCTGAATCTGGGAATGATTGAAGGCAAAAGGAGAAGAGGGCGGTAGAGGATGAGATGGTTAGATAGCAGCACCAACTCAATGGACATGAATTTGAGCAAACTCTGGAAGATAGTGAAGGACAGGGAAGTGTAGCATGCTGCAGTCTGTGGGGTTGCACGACTTAGCGACTGAACAACAACAGCAACAACAAAGCAATTCCCTACCAGAGTCAGTCATTTGCCTCTGCTTATTTTTTGTACTCCCCAAAGAAAAATAGTTTACTGGTCAATGGGGATGCTAGCCATATAAAACTTTCTATGTCAACATATATCAAAAGAGTTCATTTGTTAGGGTAATGTGAGCCAAGCATCTTGTGATTACAGAAAGTTTCTAGTCTCCCGTGAGTGTCACCTGTGACTCTTATTTTCCTCCAAGAGTTCCTGGTTTGTATCAGGTCTAGGTTTCTACAGATTGCAACATCAGCAGCTTGCAATGTGAGGGATAAGCCGTAGAACATGCTTCTCTTTTTGATTCACTAACCAAAGAGTAGGCTTTGGTTTCTGTGGAACTGAAAATAACCTTGTAGATAGCTATCTTAAAAACTTGTATACTGACTCGTTTGTAAAAGAAAATCCCTGCTAATAAGCACCTTCATTTTTTAAAAAAGGGTCATGTATTAGAATCTATCAAAGGAAAATAAAATGCTCATTTAAGATGCATTGGCAGTGTGTAGTTGGTTTAAACTATCATTTACTGAGTTCTTACCATTTTTCACACTCTCAACTTGGTTAGCATTGGAGACTTCCTTATTGACCGTCTATAAACTACCAGAAGTTAGCAGTATGCTGCTGCTGCTGCTGCTAAGTCACTTCAGTCATGTCTGACTCCGTGCGACCCCATAGACGGCAGCCCACCTGGCTCCCCCGTCCCTGAGATTCTCTAGGCAAGAATACTGGAGTGGGTTGCCATTTCCTTCTCCAATGCATGAAAGTGAAAAGTGAAAGTGAAGTTGCTCAGTCGTGTCCGACTCTCAGCGACCCCATGGACTGCAGCCCACCAGGCTCCTCTGTCCATGGGATGTTCCAGGCAAGAGTACTGGAGTGGGGTGCCATTGCCTTCTCGGGTTAGCAATATGACTGCAAGTGAAAGACTGAATAGTAAAATAATCTCATCTTTAGAAAGGAACTTTTAACTTCTCCCTTCTTGTATTCCCAGTGGAAACACTGTGCTCTGGTAGAAAAACTTATGTTAGGTAAGTTCAGTTCAGTTCAGTCGCTCAGTCGTGTCCGACTCTTTGTGACCCCATGAATTGCAGCACGCCAGGCCTCTCTGTCCATCACCAACTCCCAGAGTCTACACAAACCCATGTCCATCGAGTTGGTGATGCCATCCAACCATCTCATCCTCTGTCGTCCCCTTCTCCTCCCGCCCCCAATCCTACCCAGCATTAGGGTCTTTTCCAATGAGTCAACCCTTCACATGAGGTGCCCAAAGTATTGGAGTTTCAGCTTCAACATCAGACCTTCCAATGAACACCCAGGATTGATCTCTGTTAGGATGGATTGATTGGATCTCCTTGCAGTCCAAGGGAGTCTCAAGAGTCTTCTCCAACACCACAGTTCAAAAGCATCAATTCTTCGGCACTCAGCTTTCTTCACTGTCCAACTCTCACATCCATACATGACCACTGGAAAAACCATAGCCTTGACTAGATGTACTTTTGTTGGCAAAGTAATGTCTCTGCTTTTAAATATGCTACCTAGGTTGACCATAACCTTCCTTCCAAGGAGTAAGCGTCTTTTAATTTCATGGCTGCAATCACCATCAGCAGTGATTTTGGAGCCCAAAAAAATAAAGTCTGACACTGTTTCCACTGTTTCCCCATCTATTTCCCATGAAGTGATGGGACCAGATGCCATGATCTTAGTTTTCTGAACGTTGAGCTTTAAGCCAACTTTTTCACTCTCCTCTTTCACCTTCATCAAGAGGCTCTTTAGTTCTTCTTCACTTTCTGCCATAAGGGTGGTGTCATCTGCATATCTGAGGTTATTGATATTTCTCCCGGCAATCTTCATTCCAGCTTCTGCTTCTTCCAGCCCAGCGTTTCTCATGATGTACTCTGCATATAAGTTAAATAAGCAGGGTGACAATATACAGCCTTGACGTACTCCTTTTCCTATTTGGAACCAGTCTGTTGTTCCATGTCCAGTTCTAACTGTTGCTTCCTGACCTGCATACAGGTTTCTCAAGGTCAGATGGTCTGGTATTCCCATCTCTTTCAGAATTTTCCACATTCTGATTAATGTTAGGTAAAGAACTGGTTAAATAAATCATGACACATCCATATGATGGACTATATGTAGCTGTTCAAAATTATGACATGGACTCATAAATATTGACATGGAAAGGTATCCAAACTGAATTGTAAGAGAAACAGAGCAAGTTGCAGAACAATATGTAAAGTATGATCCTGGTTTGAAATATATATTTTCTTTTATATGTTCAGAAAATAAGATCTAGGAGATCATTCACTAATTTGCTTTAAGTGGTTTATTTATGTTGTGAGGAAGACAGTAGTATTGCAGTGCAAGGGAACTTGTATTTTCTACTTTATATGTTTTTCTGTTGTCTGGATTTTTTATGAGAATGTAATCTGAATAAATAGTGATATAAAAGGAGCGTATGTTGGCACAATCCTGTGAGACCTTCATAATGCTGAATATAATTGTAGCTCAGTATAATCAATTCTGTCATTCATCTTGAATAGACCAAAGCCAAAGAAAACCAATAGTTAACTTATAAATCATATCCTTTGAAGCTGTTTACAATATTAAAAGACCTGAAGTGGAACAATAAAAATAAATGTATAAACTAAAAATGACAAACTGTTGAGAAGAAATGAGATAACCATTTGGAGGGAATGAGATAACTGTACTGGAAATATGGAATGACTTTTCTATTAAATAAAACACAGGGTTTAGCTCTGAGGTTTCTGGTTCCGAACCAAAAATGGTAACTATGTTGGCTCTGATGTTTGTATATATACTGAAGGAAAACACTTAAAGAAATTTATTGTATGGTGTCTTATATAAGCAACATTGAATGACATATTAGACAGTGGTTTTTATTATACGTTTATCAAAGACAGAAACTTCTGGCTGAATGTTTTCTTCACTTTCCCTGTTAAAAAATGTAGCCAAAATGTCAAATCCTAACTCCATCACAGAAAAAAATCTCTTTGTGGAAACTGAGGGAATATAGTCCAAATGCATATTTTCCTGATGATTCAAACAAATTGTTGTCAAATGAGGATGCACATCAGAATCAACTAGGGGGAGCCATTTAGATATTCTGGTTCCCTGGTCCACCGTGCATCTTTAGAGATTCTTGTTCTGAAGATCTTGCATTGGGCTCGAGAATCTGTAGTTATTGGTGTTTTGTCCATATTCTAGTGCAATCCTTGTTTGAGAACCATTGATCTGTATTACACAATAAGCATAGCACATTTTCCTTTAGTGTATGTTTTATTCAAAGATAAATAATGTTTATTCTATTAAAATGGGTGAATTATGAAGCTGAATTCAAATATTACATTAATTTTTGAAATCAATATCAGCCTTAGATATTTTATGCTTTCAAATTGTGGTTCTGGAGAAGACCCTTGAGAGTCCCTTGGACTGCAAGGAGATCAAACCAGCCCATCCTAAAGGAAATCAACCCTGAATATACATCAGAAGGACTGATGCTGAAGCTGAAGCTCCAATACTTTGGCCACGTGTTGTGAAGAGCTGACTCATTAGAAAAGGCCCTGATGCTGGGCAAGATTGAAGGCAGGAGGAAAAGGGGACAACAGAGGATGAGATGGTTGGATGCCATCACTGAGTCAATGGACATGAGTTTGAACAAGATCTGGGAGATGGTAAAGGACAGGGAAGCTTGGCATGCTGCAGTCCATGGGGTCACAAAGAGTAGGACACGACTGAGTGACTGAACTGAACTGAACTAAAAAGATAAAGGGATTCAGGACCCCAGACCCTGTGTTGACCCCTAGTTGACACTTAGATAAAAGTTGAGGAATATAGACTTTGCCTTCTCTTTAGCTCAGCTCAGAGTCACTTTCTTAAGTGCCAGACTCCCACAAGACAGGGGACATGCCTGTCGTGTCCCCAAAGCAAAACATACCCCCCCAAAAGAGGTGCTTGTACTTTCTAAATGAATCCCTACTCTATGATATTTCATGCTTTCCGATGGAGATGAGGATCCAAAGATCTTATGAGATGAGTAGTTTAAAATGGAGACTTGGCATTTCTCAAGCAAAAAGAGCTATATTTGTTCATTGTGGTTTCTTTACAATTATAGTGACAAATCACATGAGGGAGCTGTGGGCAAAGGGAACTAACAGAGGGTGCTTGGGAAGAATACTTCACCGTGGAAACAGTAACAGACACTGGCCGACTTGCTGTTTGAGCAAGGGTGACTGCTTGCTCTTGATTGCAGAGCTGATCTGAAAATAGAAGAACAGTAGGAACCTCTGCCAACTCCTTCCCAAATCCAAACTGATTCAAAACAACAGGTAGCTAGGGCCCAAATGCTAGATTTTGAGATGACATTTTCCTCCCAAATTAAATACACGGCTATGTGACTATCCGATGTTTATGGCTAGGATTTGAAAGGATGGGCTTCCCTTGTGGCTCAGCTGGTAAAGAATCTGCCTGGACTTCCCTGGTGGCTCAGACGGTAAAGTGTCTGCCTACAATGCGGGAGATGCGGGTTCAATCCCGAGGTCGAGAAGATCTCCTGGAGAAGGAAATGGCAACCCACTCCAGTATTCTTGCCTGGAAAATCCCATGGATGGAGAAGCCTGGTAGGCTACAGTCCATGGGGTCACAAAGATTTGGACATGGCTGGGCGACTTCACTTTTACTTTGAAAGGATGGATTACTGAATTCTGACACATTGTTATGTGATTAACAAACATAATAATGTTAAAAGACAAGAATAGAAACCCAAAAACTCTATCAGGAGGTAACAAAAATCACATTTGTGCCTAATTGTAATATTATTCGCTGTTAATCAGCCCTTTATAGTTTGCAAGTATTACCGAATCATCAATTAATTAATGTGATCTAGCAAACTGGCAAGTAGTTTATTATGGTTAGCTGACCAGAGCCTAATCAGTGCAGAAGCCATTTTACTTTAGATAAAACCATACTCATGTGGAAATCTTCTGCTTTATATTTTACTGCCACATAAGTTCATCCCCCATTGCATTTCACAGATCAGATGAATTTATCAATATTAATCACAGAAGTGGAATTAAAAACAGAGATCTCAGCCAATCATCCAAAGTAATTAACCAGCAAAGAATTAAAAAGGAGCTCTGTGTTTCTCTGTGCCCAGAACCCAGACACACCAGAGGCCTTTGTCCTGGTTGCAAATCTGACCATGAGGAGAAATTTGCTAAAGCAGCTTTTGCGTGTGCAGTGGCATCAGTGGGTCTGGCCACTGCTGTGCTTCTTTGCCAACAATGGCTATTTAACTTTTGCCACCTTTCCTGCTGTTGTCGAGGTTCAGGATTAGATGCAGGGAGGTCAGCAGCCCTCAGAACTTCATCTGTTGGCTCAGCAGGCAGGCAGGAGCCAAGCAGCGTCGCAGAGGAAAAACCTTTGAAATCATCAATTTGAAGACCCTGCCTCAAATGGGCAAGTCTGGAGGGGAGGGGAATAAACAGGACTTGAAGTCAAAGGGCCAACAATGGCTCCTGAGAGAGACAGAGGGACAGGTCTTGGGGAGCAGGTTGGGTAGAGTGGGACACTCTTCTCATGGGGAGAGTTGGGGAGACAGATGCAGTTTGGATCCTGTAGCACAACAGATCTCAGCTTGGGAACCAGGGGCCACATACTTCTCTGCTGTGCATTCTAGCAGATTTGGCAGCATCCCTGGCCCTTCCCCACTAGATGCCAGTAGCACCTTTCAGAACTTTTGCTCCACTAAAGGGGAGAACAGAACTGTCTACAGACACTGCGAAGTGTCTCCCAGGGATCAGAATTGCCCAGGTTGAGATCTTCTGGTGTGGCACATTAAAGCCTTTTCAGCAGGCTGCGTTTTGGATTTTTGTACCAAATGTGGCCTAATTCACCTCTGTTCTGAGTTGAACTGAGTCACCCCCAAAAGATGTTGAGGTTCTAACCCTTAGTACCTCACTATGTGACTTTACTTGGAAATAAGGTTACTGCAGATGTAATTAGTTAAGATGAGGTCATAGTGGTATCAGGTGGGCCCTAATCCATGACTGATGTCCTTGTAAGAAGACAGAGAGCCGCAGAAGAAGAAGACCACGTGAGGAGGGAGGCAGAGATTGGAGTGAACACAGGGAATGCCAACAGCATGAGAAGCTACGAGAAAGTGCCCTACTGACACCCTGGTCTGGGACTCTACACTCCAGATGTGTGAGATGATCTGTTTCTCCTGTTTAAGCTATCTGTTTTGATGGCAGCTCTAGCAAACAAATACAACCTTCCTGCTAAGGTTGGTGTGTTAACAAAGTCACATCACAGGGAAGATGTTTCCAGGCAGGGCTTTGGAGCAGTCTCTCAGAGAACTGCTAGGTCTCTCCTGCCCCCACCTGGCATGTAGCCTCTTAATTTAACTCCTCCTCTGCCTTGGCAGGGTCAGCTGGGCACACAGAAAAATCTATTGTTTCAAAGTGGAACAGAAGTAGCAGTGGGAGTAAGTATATGGAGCATAGCCTTACTTTGTTCCTCAAAAATCGGGGTGTGGGCCACATTAACAAATTGAAAGATAAAAACCATATGATTATCTTAATAGATGCAGAGAAAGCCTTTGACAAAATCCAACATCCATTTATGATAAAAACCCTCCAGAAAGCAGGAATAGAAGGAACATACCTCAACATAATAAAAGCTATATATGACAAACACACAGCAAACATTATCCTCAATGGTGAAAAATTGAGAGCATTTCCCCTAAAGTCAGGAACAAGACAAGGGTGCCCACTCTCACCAGTACTATTCAACATAGTTTTAGCCACAGCAATCAGAGAAGAAAAAGAAAGAAAAGGAATCCAGATAGGAAAAGAAGAAGTAAAACTCTCACTGTTTGCAGATGACATGATTCTCTACACAGAAAACCCTAAAGATTCTACGAGAAAATTACTAGAGCTGATCAATGAATATAGTAAAGTTGCAGGATATAAAATTAACACACAGAAATCCCTTGCATTCCTATACACTAACAATGAGAAAACAGAGAAATTAAGGAAATCATTCAATTCACCTCTGCAACGAAAAGAATAAAATACTTAGGAATATATCTACCTAAATAAACAAAAGACCTATATATAGAAAACTATAAAACACTACTGAAAGAAATCAAAGAGGACACAATTAGATGGAGAAATATTCCATGTTCATGGATTGGAAGAATCAATATAGTGACAATGAGTTTACTACCCAAAGCAATCTAGAGATTCAATGCAATCCCTATCAAGCTACCAACGGTATTTTTCACAGAACTAGAACAAATCATTTCACAATTTGTATGGAAATACAAAAAACCTCAAATAGCCAAAGCAATCTTGAGAAAGAAGAATGGAACTGGAGGAATTACCTGCCTGACTTCAGGCTCTACTACAAAGCCACAGTCATCAAGACAGTATGGTACTGGCACAAAGACAGAAATATAGATCAATGGAACAAAATAGAAAGCCCAGAGAAAAATCCACGCACCTATGGACACCTTATCTTTGACAAAGGAGGCAAGAATATACAATGGAGAAAAGACAATCTCTTTAACAAGCGCTGCTGGGAAAACTGGTCAACCACTTGTAGAAGAATGAAACTAGAACACTTTCTAACACCACACACAAAAATAAACTCAAAATGGATTAAAGATCTAAGTGTAGGACCAGAAACTATAAAACTCCTAGAGGGAAACATAGGCAAAACACTCTCCGACATAAATCACAGCAGGATCCTCTATGACCCACCTCCCAGAGTAATGGAAATAAAAGCAAAAATAAACAGATAGGACCTAATTAAACTTAAAAGCTTTTGCACAATGGAAGGAAACTATCAGCAAGGTGAAAAGACAGCCTACAGAATGGGAGAAAATAATAGCAAATGAAGGAACTGACAAAGAATTAATCTCAAAAATATACAAGCAACTCCTGCAGCTCAATTCCAGAAAAATAAACGACCCAATCAAAAAATGGGCCAAAGAACTAAACAGACATTTCTCCAAAGAAGACATACAGATGGCTAACAAACACATGAAAAGATACTCAACATCACTCATTATCAGAGAAATGCAAATCAAAACCACAATGAGGTACCATCTCACACCGGTCAGAGTGGCTGCTATGTAAAAGTCTACAAGAAATAAATGCTGGAGAGGGTGTTGAGAAAAGGTAAACCTCTTACACTGTTGGTGGGAATGCAAACTAGTACAGCCACTATGGAGAACAGCGTGGAGATTCCTTAAAAAACTGGAAATAGAACTGCCATATGACCCAGCGATCCCACTGCTGGGCATACACACCGAGGAAACCAGAATTGAAAGAGACACGTGTACCCCAATGTTCATTGCAGCACTGTTTATAACAGCCAGGACGTGGAAGCTACCTTGATGTCCATCAGCAGACGAATGGATAGGAAAGGTGTGGTACATATACACAATGGAATATTACTCAGCCATTAAAAAGAATACATTTGAATCAGTTCTAATGGGGTGGAGGAAACTGGAGCCTATTATACAGAGTGAAGTAAGTCAGAAAGAAAATCACCAATACAGTATACTAACGTATATATATGGAATTTAGAAAGATGGTAATGACAACTCTATATGCGAGATAGCAAAAGAGACACAGATGTGTAGAACAGTCTTTTGGACTCTGTGGGAGAAAGTGAGGGTGGGATGATTTGAGAGGATCGCATTGAAACCTGTATATTATCATATGTGAAACAGATCGCCAGTCCAGGTTCGATACATGAGACAGGGTGCTCAAGGCTGGTGCACTGGGATGACCCAGAGGGATGGGATGGGCAGGGAAGTGTGCAGGGGGTTTAGGATGGGGAACACATGTATACCCATGACTGATTCATGTCAGTGTATGGCAAAAACCACTACAATATTGTAAAGTAATTAGCCTCCAATTTAAATAAATAAATTAAAAAAAGATAGAAGACTGAGTTTCAGAGAGGTAATGTTACTTGCTGAAGATCACAGAGTTAGTAACTGGCAGAGCTGGGACTTAAAGATACACACTCTCGTTCTAAGTAGAAGTCTTTTCTACTAAATCTCGCCTTTTGCCAATATAGTAATGTTTGCTGAAAAATAGTCATATAGTGGATACAAATTTCATAGTGCACACAACTCAGTTTCTCGACTTGGTTCACTATTTCTCTAAGTGAATTTGGCTTCTTTCTCAAGTCCTGAATCTGCTCGATGGTGCAAAGTGCAATGTCAGTTACTTTTAGGTCTTTGCTCACATCAGGATCCTTCTTCCCATTCCCTCCCCTTGACTGCCTTCTAGGTTATGAAAGCGAATGTGAAAGTCGCTCATTTGTGTCCGACTGTTTGCAACCCCCATGGACTGTACAGTCCGTGGAATTCTACAGGCTAGAATACTGGAGTGGGTAGCTGTTCCTTTCTCCAGGGGATCTCCCCAACCCAGGGATCAAACCCAGGTCTCCGGCATTGCAGGCAGATTCTTTACCAGTTGAGCCACAAGGGAAGCCCCTAGGTTATAGAGGGTTTATAAAACTTTATGGCATGGGTCATGCCAGCTGCTCCTGTGAGGTGCACCATCCCCTATGATTCTTGTCCACTGTCACCTCCATGGAGCATCCTCTGAGACTGTCCCCATGGCCTCCCACTGTATGGTGCATGCTACTTTATCCAACATTGTACCCTCTCTGGAGAAGGCAATGGTAACCCACTCCAGTATTCTTGCCTGGAAAATCCCATGGACGGAGGAGCCTGGTAGGCTGCAGTCCATGGGGTTGCTAAGAGTCAGACACTACTGAGCGACTTCACTTTCACGCATTGGAAAAGGAAATGGCAACCCACTCCAGTGTTCTTGCCTGGAGAATCCTAGGGATGACGGAGCCTGGTGGGCTGCCATCTATGGGGTCACACAGAGTCGGACACGACTGAAGTGATGCAGCAGCAGCAGCAGCAGTACCCTCCTCCCAACCACATGATTCTTTTGGGCCCACCAGCTCATACTTTCTCTCAGGAATAAGGGTATATATCCTCCTCTCTCTCACACACCATTTGTGGTTGTCACAGGGTTTAATTTCACCCCTTTGTAATCTGTACTGTTCTGGCACTAATCTGTATGGTCCCTATGCTCTGGTAGTACAGGGAACTCCTGCCAGACTGTCTCCTTACAGGTATCATGTCTGCCGTGGGCTTCAAAAGCTGAAATTCAAGAGGGGACCACTCACATTTCTCTTCTCTACCTCTCTTCAGTGACAGTCCTAACTCGAAGGCAGTGTGTGTGGAATGCTCCAGTGGTTTGGGCTTGTGTGGTGCAGGGACATGTGAATGTGGAAAAACACTAGGGAATATTTCAGAATATTCTACCAGCAAGTCATCTTAACTCAATTAACAACTGGGTGGAAATGTGGTCGAGTTCAGGATGTTTTGCCATGACAGCCTATGAAAAAACACTCACTTCAGAATAATTAATTGGTCTTGCTCTATACACATAATTTAATGGCCATTATACCTTGGTGAAATCACTTAATTTCACTTAGCCTCAGTTGCTGTCTGGGGGTTATCAAGGTCAGATCCAGGTTTTATCGGGCTCAAGCTTACACTGTTTGGGTTCTCCTCTTGAAGAAAAATAATTAAAAAATCACAAAAACAAAATAAAGTGTAAGAGAGGGATATTTGATTCATTAGTACAGAGAATCCACCTCTAAGGAAATAACGACCTCTGAGTACCTACTTCAGGATTGGTGACGATCCCAGAAGTAGTGAATGTGAGAATGCTTTGTAAACTGCAGAGTGTGATAGGCTATGAGAGTGGAACAAAATTTAGAATGTTTAATTTGATGTGTTACATAGAAATTCTTAGTTGAAGTGATGACATGGAGGACATTTTAACTGATCTCTTTTCTGAGATACCATTCCATGTTATCTTGGAAATGATAGTATGAATGTAAAAGTGAAATCAGTTAAAGAGGACCTTTGAACTTAAAGATTAAAGGAGAGGATTTAGCTCAACAAACTATTATGAAATAGAAAAAAAAAAAAGAAAAATGTACACGTTTGGGTAGGTGGCAGTACCATTTCTCTGTATAAGGAGCATTGTTTCAGAATTGGAGAGGAGTGGAGTGAACCTGGAATTGTGGGCCAGAAGAGTTGGATTCAAGTCTGGTTTTGCCCTAACTTACTGTGTGATCTTGAAATAGTGTGTTATCTGATCTCAGTTTCATTTTCTTAGATGTAAAATGAAATAATTATACTAGATAGTCCCCAAAGTCACTTCCTCATTCATCATTTAAAATTTTTAAACAATTAGAAATGTTTTGTTATAAAGGACAATTTCTAATTATGAATAACTTAAAGAATATAAAAAAGTACAAAAAGAATGCTATAAAAATCACCTTAAAATAATTGGAATTAAAAATTCAATGACTATATTAGAAGATTAGACACAGTTGGAAAACAGACTCATGAATTGGAAGATAGACCTGAAGAAGTTATCCATAATATAGTTCAGAAAGACAGAGATGGGAAACATGAAAGCTATACCAAAGACATGGAGGACTAAACAAGAGGCTTAATGTAATTGGTGCTTTTTGTTTTTTTGGAGATAATAAAGGAAAAAGCAATATTAAAGAATTAACTGCTGAAAATTTTCCAAAATTGCTGAGAGAAACCAATCCTCAGATCCAGTAAGCCAAAATGAATTCAAAGCAGAAAAACAAAATCCCCATCTAGACATATTGCAGTCAACCCACAGAACATCTACAGAACAATACATCTTCACACTTACTACTCATTAGCCAGCTTTTTGAGGCTCAGGGGAGGCCTGGGAGACTAAAGCAAGAGCCTTCTACTTCAAAAGACAGGGACATGGGAGATTGTATAAGGTTTCATTCACCCCTTTTCTTTGATACTCCTCAATCTTGAGAGAAACAGGTTAGGATAAGAAAAGGAATAACGCTTTGGATACAGATTGTGCTCAGTCACTCAGTCATGTCCAACTCTTTGCAACCCTCTGGACTGAGGCTCCTCTGTCCATGTAATTTTTCAGGCAAGAACACTGGAGTAGGTTGCCATTTCCTCCTCCAGGGACTCTTCCCCATCCAGGGATTGAACCTACATCTCTTGTGTCTCCTGCATTGGCAGGCGGATTCTTTACCACTGAGCTACCTGCGAAGCCCCCTGGATAGAGAAGTGAGTGAAAGTCTCTCATTTGTGTCTGACTCTTTGCGACCCCATGGACTATACAGTGCATGGAATTCTCCAGGCCTGAATACTGGAGTAGGTAGCTGTTCCCTTCTCCAGGGGATCTTTGCAACCCAGGGATCGAACCCAGGTCTCCTGCATTGCAGGCAGATTCTTTATCAATTGAGCCACCAGGGAAGCCCCTGAATAAAGAGGGGTTTCATAATCATAAACTCAGCAGAGGAACTTGCTTTTAGGGGCACTCAGTTTCAAGTTTAGTGTTTTTTTTCCAGCACTGTATAGTCTCCTTGCTTTTACAGCAAAGTAATTTTCCATCCATACCTCTTTGACAACCAAGTATTTGGTTAGAAGGTAGCATTTGGATCTGATGTCAGACTCCTGCCTGTGAGTTATCATGTCAGTTGGACCGAGTCTACAGCTGCCTCAGTGGGGATGATCTCAGGATATCTGAGCAGATTAGGCAATTTGAGATCCCATCTTCCTGACTTTCAGCCCACTCTGAAGGGAGCCTCCAGTGAACTGGAAAATAGCTTTCTTCCTCCCAGGAGTCACTTCAAACACCAGGTCTCAAAAGTCTCTGACCCTTGACTGACTGGGGGTCATGTAACCTTGGAGTAACCCAAGACTGTTGTTTGCCTAATTGACAAGAGAGATCCTTTTAAGTTTGTGAGATTCTGTAGATGAAGGTCGATTGTCTGGTGTAGCATTAGAACAGTGGTAAATTTCTGTGGTAGCCTTGACACTTTTAATAAGAGATTTGACATTTGATGGAGAGGTTGGTGAGGAACTAGTTGGGGACTTTGGTGGTCAAAACAGCAATAAAATATGGTTCTAGCAATAGTTTATGTAGCTTGAGGTAGGAATGCTGGCTGCAGAATTTAGAAAGAAACAACCTGTGAGTTAATCTTTAGAGATTTTAGGAAATGGGACTCTCCAAGACACCAGCTATATGACTGGCATCCTTTGGAGATAATTGAGTTGGATATATCTTTGTAATAAAAGTTGCTCTTGGATGGAAGAAAAGGTCTCCAAAGAGACCTTGACATTCTAGTAATGATATTTACTCACACAACTCAACTTGACTCTATATCATGTATGAATTTTTACTTAAAACAGGTCTTGATTACCTGTTGCATATTCTTTTAAAAATATTTTCCTTGCTGATTACTTCTACTTGTCTTTCTCATACTCAGCTCGGATGACACTTTTTGTAAGAAGTATTATAAGCCTCCATGTCTGGGAGAGATGTCCCCTTTTTATGTTCTCATACTTACCAGCATGGAATACCATGGTGTAATTTTCTGTTTACTTATATCTGTATCCCTGAGCCCTGTGTCTGGCACACAGCCAACTTCAGTGAATTGTCAGTTGAATGAATGAAAAAAATGAATAAGTGAATTGAATGGATTGCAAGTAAATTTTTGTGAGGGCTTGTAGAAGAAAGAATTTGCATCTAATTGGGTAGAATATAGGATACTCCCTAAAGGATATGAGAGTCTCTTGGACTGCTAGGAGATCAAACTAGTCAGTCCTAAAAGAAATCAGTCTTGAGTATTCATTGGAAGGACTGATGCTGAAGCTGAAACTCCAATACTTTGGCCACCTGATGCGAAGAACTGACTCATTGGAAAAGACCCTGATGCTGGGAAAGATTGAAGGCAGGAGGAAAAGGGGATGACAGAGGATGAGATGGTTGGATAGCATCACTGACTCAATGGACATTTGAGTTTAAGTAAGCTCCGTTAGTTGGTGATGGACAGGGAAGCCTGGCATGCTGCAGTCCATGAGGTTGCAAAGAGTCGGACACGGCTGAGCAACTGAACTGAACTGAAAGGATGTATCATTAAAGAAATTTTTCAAGAATATGTAGGCGTTTATAAGGGGAAAAAGGCAAGAGGAATTCCAAAGGAAACATCATGAGGGAACCACAGAGGCAGAAGTATCATTATGTAACAGCTAGTTCAGCTAGGTTAGATTAGTGCTTCACAAACTTGAGTTGCAGTAGGACCACCTGAAAGACTTCTTAAAACCCAGTTTGATGGGCTCCACCCCTAGAGTTTTTGACTCAGTGGTTCTGTGGTGGGCTCCAATAATGTGCATTTTTAATACCTTCCCAGGTGCTGCTGGTCCGAAGACCACACTTTGAGAACTACTGAGCTGGAGAGCAGTATATTTGGAAGGAATCATGGTAGATAAAGCTGGAAAGGTAGATTGGGTTGCACTGTGGAAGGTGTTTAAATGATAAGTTGATGTTTTGTTTTGTTGATTTTATTGATGGAGAGGAAGCATTAACGATTCCTGAATGTGGAAGTGATTTGATTAGAGCTATTGCTTTAGGAAGCGATAGTGGCTTCCCTGGTGGCTCAGTGGTAAAGAATTCACCTGCAATGCAGGAACCACAGGAGACCTGGGTTCGATCCCTGGGTCGGGAAGATCGCCGGGGGGTGGAAATGGCAACCCACTCCAGTATTCTTGCCTGGAGAATTCCATCGACAGAGGAGCCTGGTGAGCTACAGTCCATGGGGTCGCAAAGAGTTGGCCATGAC
The DNA here is from genome assembly GCF_054371585.1 of Giraffa tippelskirchi. Classification (NCBI taxonomy): domain Eukaryota; kingdom Metazoa; phylum Chordata; class Mammalia; order Artiodactyla; family Giraffidae; genus Giraffa; species Giraffa tippelskirchi. Next base: position 7,073,676 of record NC_137289.1, on the reverse strand, counting down.
TGAAGTGACTTAGCACAGCACATTGCTTTAGGAAAATGAATCTTGTAGTAACCTAAAGGATGACTTGATGGAGGTGGGTAGTTGGGGGCTGGGAGGAGAGACTGGACACAGAAGACAAGGTAGAAGGTGACTTCAATAATCCATTCTATATTGCTGAAATTTACCTTTTAAAATGTTAATCATTTTGGATGGCAATCTTCCTAAAATATATTTCACACTCTCTGCTCTCCTACAGAGAGAATCCTGAACATAATGCATTCTTTCAGTGACTGCAAGTTATCATTCTGAACATCAATGATTGCACTGAGTTGCAACACAGTGTGCTCTCATGGGTATGGATGTGTAAAGAGCTTTGTGCCCAATTCTAAATGCCCTAGAACTGCTGTGAATTTTTAGTTTTGTGTTTTCTATTGATAATATTTCTATCTCTCCCTTGGCAGCTCCTCTCTCCATTCTAATTGGCTGATCCTAATCTGCAATGGGCTGGAAAACCAGATATAATTGTGTGTAATGTAAGAGTAAATAGAATGTGGGTGAAGTACTCTTCTATGAATAGTCTATAAGCTTTGGGGTGTGAACTCTGCAACATTTGTTTGGGCAGCTTATAGGTCTCTCAAAATTCTTCCTATTTATGGCTCCATTCTGGGTAAGTGAGATTGCCAGGAATATGAGAAGCAATGTGTTGTCAATGGGAGTATCATATATTTTTATTTTTCAAATAAGATTTCTTGGAAGGCTTTATAAAAGTCATGATCCTGAGTAAATTGAATTCAATAAGGGTGGATATAGCATTTTAATAGATAAATTGATTGTTTTCAGATCACTCACTCCACCCCCCAGTTTTCCCTACAGTGGTAGTCACTGAAACTACAGTCTAGACCAGGGCTTCCCAATGTCTGGGTCACAGACCAGTACCTCCCGTCAGATCAGCAGTGGCATTAGATCAGAAATAAAGTGTGTGCACAATAAATGTAATGCACTTGAGTCATTCTGAAATCATCCCCCCCTACCCCAGTCCGGGGAAAAATTGTCTTCCACGAAATTGGTCCCTGGCGCCAAAAAGGTTGGAGACTGCTTCTCTAGACCACAAGTCATTTGTGATATTCCTCTTGAGAAGCCACCATAAAAGATGAAGACACATTTCCAGTGTTTGAGATTATGAGAATGCTTGTTAAAGTGATAAGAGAAACCATTTCCTTGATAGATTGTTGGGAGGTAGGAAGGTAGGGGAGAATACCATTTGGTAGCATGTTGAGTCTCCAAATAGCCTGCCTCTTTTCAGAGGAAGTCAGTCCCATGGAAAGTCTTTAGACAATTGCATATGGGCCCTGTGGCGTTTATTAACTTGTTTTCCACCAAAGTGTAAATGCTGGAGAGCCAAATAACAGCAGTTGGGGGAGGGGAAGGGAAGAGAGGATGCTGGACTGGAATAGTTATCACCACAGTGACATGGTAAAGAACTTGGGCACCATTTATGTTTGATTTCATGTATATACATATATATATATATATATATATATATATATATATATATATATGAAATTGCTTATGAAGTCATCAAATTTTTATCCTTAAAAGAAAAAGCCAGAAAACAAGACCACAAATGACAAAACATCCTAGTTAGAGCCCAGATGGCTGCATAAAATAAATAGCCATTTCCTTGATGGAAGCATAGGCAATTTGGCTGTGTGAAGCTGCAATTCCAGCAGAGATCCTTGAAACAGATGTTGATATTGCTTGTGCATCAAAACTTTCCAAAACAGCAAGATGTTCAGGTACTATGAGAACAAATAACTGGTACCTTCAAATCCTTACATCAGTATCATGGGGAGTCAGTGTTTTCCCAGAGAAAGATTGCCTTGAGATACCCGCAGAGGAACAAAAATCTAGGAAAGATGGAATTTTTCTGTAGTTCTGTTATGGACTGGGAACATCTCCCAAATCTCCACGTTCCTCCTGCTCATTTCCATCCTCCCATTCTACCTCCCTGTATAGCGCTGCCTATCTGAAGTCATGTCAGAGAGCATACTACATCAGCTGTTCTTTGAGGGAGGATACAGGGACTGTAGGAAGGAGAGTGAAATTCTCTCATCTCAGGGTTAGTTGCCTACGTAAGGATGATTAAGACTTTGCTATATGGAGATAGGTGAGGAAAAGCCTTCCAGGTAGCAGGAAGGGCAGAAGCATGGACCAGAGTTGAAAAGAGTGTGATATGTTCATAGGTTGGTGACCAGAGAAAAATTTGTAGGAGGGAACAGAAGGTTGAAAAGAAGAGTGGGAAAATGGCATGAAAAACAATGATTGGCAAAAAATAAATTTAAAAATATTATTTCAAGTAATCCCATGAAACTGGTGATAAGTTGCTTATCATTTCCCATCTTACTTGGGAGAATCACTGGATTTTAGTAACTTCAAAAACATTTACCTTTAGAATTGAAACAAGTATCAAAATATTTGAAGGTAAGATGTAAAAATAAATTAAATAAATTTAGAAAGAATTCAGTTATCAGAATAACAGTTTTTTTTTTTTACAAATGGAAATCATATATCTTTTTATACCTGTCCTATAAAATAAATATGATTGGCTATGAAAAAGATGTCACTAAAGATGCCTCAGATAATTAAAAGAATAATATATTATTATGAGGAATCAGATATTGATAAGTTAGAAAATTTAGATAAAATGGATGAATTCCTAGAAAACATAACATACCCAAACTCATTTGACAAGAGTTATAAACCAGAGAATTGAATCAATAATCAGGAACCTTCCCACAAAGAAAACTCCAGGCCCAGATGGCTTCACTGGCGAGTCCTACCAAATATTCAAACAAGAAAAAGTGCCAGTTTTGCACAAAACCTTCCATAGAACACAAAATGAGTGAATAGTCCCAGACTTACTTCCTGAGGCCAGCTTAATTCTGATGGACAAAAACATTAAAAGAAAGGAAAAATGGAGGGTGACCTCATTCATTGTGATAGATATAAAAACTTTAACCAAATATTAGCAAATAGAATTCAGCAATATACAAATAGGATAAATCATGACAAACTAGGCTATATCCCAGGAATACAAGATTATCATTAGAAACTCAAACAGTGTCATTCACTACATCAGCAAATTAAAGAGGGAAAATCATATGATCATCTCAGTAGATGCAAATAAACTATGTGATAAAATTCAACATTCTTTTACGATAAAAATTCTTAGCCAACTAGGAACACAAGAGAATACGTCGGAGGCCAGGCCCATGTGGTAGGCTATGAGAAAATCCTGACTTCAAACCAAAGGAGATGAGATATCACTTTTAGTGAGAATAAAAACTGATAGGACTACTTTGGAAAATAATTTGACATTTTCTAAGAAGTAGAAAATGAAGTACAACTATGACTCAGAAAGTCTACTCCTATGTATATTCCCTAAATCCACACATGCTCATAGTCCTGGTAACATGATTCCCAATTGTGAAAAACTAGAAACAAACCAAATGGCCATCAATAGATTGTGTAGGTAAACTGTGGAATATTAATAAAAAACAAATTACATACATCAAAGCATGGCATAGATGAATCTTACAACATTATGCTGAGTGAAAAAAAAAAAAGCACGACCAAAAGAAACACATGGTGATTCCATTTATAGAAAATTCAAAACCATGGAAAACTGTACTGAAAGACTTGGTACTGCATATATATGTGGTTAAATCACATAGAAAAACAGAGAACTAGTTACTGTACAATTTAGGGTAGTGACATCTGTCATGGTCCAGGCGCAGGCTGGAAAAGAATTTCCAGACATGAGACAGAATGAGAGGGAAATAGTTTATTAGAATGGGAGACGCTATTAAAACAGCAGGCCAGCTCAAGGGAGAACCAACGTTGAACAGGGCTCCTTAGTCCACTTTTATACCCAGGGTACAAGGAATGGGATAGGGGTCTTACAGGTCATTTGTTGATTGGATGAGGCACGTATATTAGGTGGGGAAGAGTATGGCATATACCTTCTCCCTATGGGGTAGGAGGGAAGACAGGTTATACTGCTCAGGAGGACCTGAAATCCATTAAAGTTTACAACATGGGGGAGGGAAGGATGATAAGGGCCTGGTTTTTCCATTCCTGCATTCCAAGACCCTCCTTGGTTTTATCTGCTCTTTCATCCTTGAGTCACCACAACATCAAGGGCAGTGATGATCTGGAGAGGATACAGGGGCTTCTGGGTAGCAGATGTGATATTGTGATTTATAAGAAATATACATTTGGTCATTTGGGTGACCAAAATATTGTTGTTGATATTGTTCAGTCGCTCGGTCATGTCTGACTCTTTGTGATCCCATGGACTGCAGCACACCAGGCTTCCCTGTCCTTCACCATCTCCAGGAGCTTGCTCAAGCTCATGTCCATTGAGTTGGTGATGCCATCCAACCATCTCATCCTGTGTCGTCCCCTTCTCCTCCTGCCTTCAATCTTTCCCAGCATTGGGGGCCAAAATATATTTCTTGTATATAGTCTTTAAAATTTTTTTTTAATGGAGGGAAAATTGCTTTACAGAATTTTGTGGTTTTCTGTCACACATCAACAAGAATCAGCCATAGGTACACCCATGTCCCCTCCCTCCTGAACCTCATATATAGTCTTTGTTCATGGATCCTGGCTCTCAGATTTAAAAACCCTTGGAATGTCCTGTGATAAGAGCCATAAAAATTGATGGAGAAGATTCTTGAGATCCCTTGGACAGCAAGGAATTCCAACCAGTCAATCCTAAAGGAAATCAGTCCTGAATATTCATTGGAAGGACTGATGCTGAAGCTGAAACTCCAATACTTTGGCCACTTGATGCGAAGTGGTGACTCATTTGAAAAGACCCTGATGTTGGGAAAGATTGAAGGCGGGAGGAGAAGGGGACGACAGAGGATGAGATGGTTGGATGGCATCACTGACTCAATGAACATGAGTTTCAGTAAACTCCGGGAGTTGGTGATGGACAGGGAGGCCTGGCGTGCTGCAGTCCATGGGGTCGCAAAGAGTTGGACACGACTGAGCAACTGAATTGAACTGAACTGAAGAGCCATAAAGGTGTCGTCTGTTATGTTAATAAGGTAGCCCTTGGAAAGCCCTTAGGTGTAGGAGGCTTCTTGCCAGGAGCCTTAACCAAGTGATTAGAGGGTTGCAACTTTCAATCCCTTCTCCCTCACATCTGGGAAGCAGTGATGGGTCGTAGATTGAGTTCAGTTACCAGTGGCAAGTAATTTAGCCCATCATGTGAATATAAAGAAGTCTCCATAAAAACCTGAAAGGACAGGGTTCAGAGAGCTTCTGGGTTGGAGGTGAGGGGGGGGCACCTGGAGAAGTCATGGAAACCCTGCTTCCATTCCCTGGGCCTTGTCCTCAGCTTCCCTTTCGTATGGCTGTGCCTGAGTTATATCATTTTATGATCAACTCATTACATGTAAGTAACATATTTTCTCTGAATTATGTGAGCTGCATTAGTAAATTAGTTGAACTTGTGGGTCGGGGGTGGTGGTGCATCATTGGCACCTCCAGTCTGTAGCTGATTGGTCAGAAGTGTAGGTGATAACTTGGGCTTGAAACTGGCATCTGAAGTGGTGGGAAGGCAGTATTGTAGGACTGAGCTCTTAACCCGTGGAATCAGCTGCCTGGGGAATGCAAGGAGGAGATTTTCAGTAGCAGGGAGCCTCTTTTCTGCCAGGACTGGCTCTGGAACTATGGGAGGAGCTGCAGAATTCTATCAGCACCTGAATAGTGCCCAGTAAAGAGCTTTTAACAGAGAGCTGTTCGGTTTGTGGACTGCAGTTCCATGGTGAATGGACGACATCCTGTTTGGGAGGCCTCCACTCCAATAGAAGAAGGTAAAATGAAATCAGTCATCTCAGTGGGCTGAATTGCATGCTATTTCCCAGCAGTGATAGAAGAACTGAAAAGTAGTTTAAAAAAAAAATCCCCTGTGTTTGGCTCTTTACTGACTCCCGGGCAGTGGCCAGGGGTCTGGCCCTGTGGTCAAGCAGGAAGGCGGTAGAAACCTGACCTATTACATAATTGCCCATGTGAGGCACAGCCCTATGGAAATCTGAGGGCTACATCAAAGTAGGAAAGTCGAGGCCCATCAGAAGCACCCCCTTCAGGTTAGGAAGGTGATTGGAATTCACAAGCAGATATTCCCGTGTGCTCACTTAAGGTAGCTGCCTGGGTCCATGAGATAAGTGGACACTGGGGGTTGGCAGCAATGTGCAGACAGACAGACTGAATCTAGAGATAGTCCTCTTGGAGCCTCTGAGGCAGAACATGCCAATAAGGACTGTTGTGTGTGCCAGCAGTAGACAGAGTCTGCAGATGGCTCTATGGTCAGACTGTGGCTGGTCGCCCTGGGGTCTGCAAATGAGTCCTGCCAGGAATAGACAGAGACCCTCTATGGGGCTTACAGGTGGTAGATGCAGATGCTCTGAGTGCCCTAAAAGAACCAGAAGATAGTGCACCAGTTTGGACAGCAGAGTGTCATTTCTTCAGAGCAAGGACATCACCTTATAGATAATAATGTCCAGTGATGGGCAGAGAGATCTCCTCAGAGAGTAATAGTTTGGTGGAGAATGGCAACGGGCAGTTGAAATGTTGGTTGTCTAAAATGGGGGAGAAATCAAGGCATGAAGGGCTGGGTTACAGGCCTTCATGAATGTGTACTCACACTCAACATGAATAGGAGTGGGGCTAAAGGACGGTCCCCACTGGAGAGATTTCCATCTTCCTAGTGTATCTGGGGAAGACGGTCTGAGGAATGTGTGTGTACATCCTTCCCTGTATCACTGCAGTTTTTTCTTTTCTCCTTACTTGGTGCTATGGTCATAGCACCAGGGCTGCAGCTGTCACACAAGGTCTGGAAACAAGGATGACCCCTTACCACCCAACAATCAAGTAAGTCAAGATAGTGACACCTTCCTAGATTCTCACTCAGTCATTAATAACTCTCCAATCCGTCATCACATCTTATGAAAATGTCTCCCAGGACGAAGCCACTCAGGTCTGCACGTTTCTATTCAATCTGGTCAGGTTCCAGAAGAGAAGTGGTCTCAGCAATACACATGTGTCTGACCTTTAGACACAATTCCTAAGGGCCTGATGGGTCGGGTTGTGCCTTCATCCCATCTGCCAAATTGAGACTAACAATAATTCAGCCTGGTGGTAAAAATAGCCCACTAGTTCCATCTGTGTAACCTATGTAATGTTACTCTATGTGAACAGGAGTGGACTGTGGGGGAGGAACTTTCTAGACTAGTATTGCTGCCTGCTATTGCTTTCTATTACTTGCTAGACTACTATTGCTGCCAGCACAGTGTCTCTTAGGTTTGGGACATTAGGTGGAAAAGTCTGGGTATAAATGGAGAGAAGAAAAAAATAGTTGCTGATGAATAAATAAAGGGGTTATGTTATGTAATGAGGGAAAGCCAATATTACAGTAACATCTACCTCAAAAGAGGCTCAGAGCCAGAGATGATATTGTCTCTTAGCTGGAGTATGTCAGATGCCTGAAAGAATAAAGCCGTGTACTGCTGAGACTACCCCTGCTTCTGGAACCTAACCTAGATGGCAGGGTAGACAGGTCATACTCATGAATGAGGCCTTTTAATGGAGTGATCATTGCTTTTAATGTATCCAACATTGCACTAAGAATCCCACTTCTGATTTCCAGTACATATAAAACACTTTATAAAATGCTCTTGAGGGCAGCCAGGAAGATTACTATAAAAAACATGAGCATTTTTCAGCACTGGCCCTAAGTTATTCTCAGGGGAAAGATGTCTGAATGTAAAGGCATTATCTTTAAGACCCTGGCTTGCACTAACTATCTGATTTTGCCCTTTCCAAGCATTCACAGTTGTAAAAAGTTCAACCTCAGATAATGCCTGCCCGTCCACGTTTAGTTTCTGATCTTCAGCTACTAAAGCAGTCCTGGTGACTGAAACACAAATGAAAACACATTTTTTTTTTCCACCATGCGAACCTCTCACCAGGCTGCATCCACTCAGAAGTAATGTAGTTGGCTTGAGGTGTCTTTAGAGCACAATTTTGTCACTGGTGCTTCCTTGAATATCCAGAGAAAGAATTCTCTCTGGGATAGGGTTAAATTGGTAAGGATTTCAGGCTCTCAAGTCTGATCCCTTGAAAATCTTCTGCGCATCCTTAAGTTTTTCCCTTGATCTTCAAATAAGCACTGATTAGATTTGTGGTGGCAAGTAACAGGGCATGGGCAGAGAGGCCTGGCCATGGGCAGATAGAAATCGGAGGACCAAGCAGGGGCCATAGCATTGGAATATCCTCTCACTTCACACAATGCAAACCACTGGTAGAATGTGAATGATCCAACTGAAAAGAGGATGGGTCCTAGGGTCACCATGCATCCTTCACATGGGCTCACATTCTCTCTCCTCTTTTCTCTTCTGGGGAAATTTGGATGAAAATGAAATGAGATGAAATACATTGATTTCTTTGCTGATATACAGTGTTAGTACTTTGCTTTTTCCTCTTCCCTTTAACAAATCAATTGTAGGATCAGTCTGGTGGATCATAGTGCCTATCCTGCTGTCTATCCCACTGTGCTCTCAGGAGATTTCTCAGGAGCCCCTGGTGGCTCAGATGGTAAAGAGTCTGCCTGCAGTGTGGGAGACCTGGATTCGATCCCTGGGTCGGGAAGATCCCCTGTAGAAGGAAATGGCACCCCACTCCAGTATTCTTGCCTGGAGAATCCCATGGATGAAGGAGCCTGGCCGGCTACAGTGCATGGGGTCACAAAGAGTCAGACACGACTGAGCGACTTCACTTTCACTTTCATTCTGGTGCCTATCCCATTGTGCTCTTAGGAGATTTCTCAGAGCCGTAACAAGGGATACTTTGGACACTATCCCAATGTAATCAGAACAACTCCACTTCCTTCATTTAGACATTGAGGAAGTATTTTCATGATGAGCACTATATACTGGTCCCCCCTCTCTCTGTATGTGTGTGTTTGTGTGTGCATATATGAGAAGTCCCAGTGGCAACAGAGAACATGAGTCTTTGGGAGCACTGAAAGGGGGGCCAGGATGCCTGAGTGAAGTGTAGGCATGGGGAAGGTAAGACGGAGCAGGGAAAGTCTGTTTTATTATATGTGGTGGATCCCAGGTCTTTGGACTCACTAGATGTTATTTTCTTGGCACTGGTGAGACTTATCCATGTCTGTCTCAATAGTCTGGTATATCGGAATACATTTGAGAGAAAAACTAGGAGGGGGTGAGGTGCCTTCAATAAAAGTGACTTATTTTATTTTTTTAAATCATGTTTAAAATTTTATTTTTAACTATTTCAATTTGTTGGGCAAAGCTTTATGCCCACTGGTTAATACCTTCTCCCTTTCTGGGCAACCACCATTCTACAGCTTGACTCTATGAATTTGACTACTTTGATACATCATATAATGAAAATGACCCCACAAGAGACTGACTCAGACTTGCCCGTGAGTGTCCAGGAGTCTCCAGCAGAGGTGTGGGTTGGCGGTGGGCTGCTGCCGGGTTGGGGGCACTGAGTGTAGCAGTGGATGCATGGGACCCTTTGAAGGAGGTCGCCATTAACTTCATTACCTCCAACATAGATTAGCCCCAGGTAAATAACAGGGAGGGAACACAGCCCCACCCATCAACAGAAAATTGGATTAAGATTTACTGAGCATGACCCTGCCCATCAGAGGGAAGAAAGACTGAAAACCACAGTCACGGAAAACTAACCAATCTGATCACATCGACCACAGCCTTGTCTAACTCAATGAAACTATGAGCCATGCCCTGTAGGGCCACCCAAGAGGGATGAGCCATTGTGGAGAGTTCTGACAAAACATGGTCCACTGGAGAAGGAAATGGGAAACCACTTCAGTATTCTTGACTTGAGAATCCCATGAAAAGTATGAAAAGGCAAAAAGATAGAACACTGAAACATGAACTCCCCAGGTCGGTAGGTGCCCAATATGCTACTGGAGATCAGTGGACAAATAACTCCAGAAACAATGAAGAGACGGAGCCAAAGCAAAAACAACACACAGTTGTGGATGTTACTGGTGACTGAAGTAAAGTCTGATGCTGTAAAGAGCAATATTGCCTAGGAACCTGGAATGTTAGGTCCATGAATCAAGGCAAATTGGAAGTGGTCAAACAGGAGACGGCAAGCGTGAATGTCGACATTTTAGGAATTGGCGAACTAAAATGGACTGGAATGGGTGAATTTAACTCAGATGACCATTGTATCTACTACTGTGGGCAGGAATCCCTTAGAAGAAATGGAGTAGCCATCATAGTCAACAAAAGAGTCCAAAATGAAGTAGTTGTATGCAATCTCAAAAACGACAGAATGATCTCTGTTCATTTCCAAGGCAAACCATTCAATATCACAGTAATCCAAGTCTATGACCTGACCAGTAATGCTGAAGAAGCTGAAGTTCAACGGTTCTACGAAGACCTACAAAACTTCTTAGAACTAACAACCCAAAAAGATGTCATTTTCATTATAGGGTACTGGAATGCAAAAGGAGGAAGTCAAGAAATATCTGGAGTAACAGGCAAATATGATCTTGGAGTACAGAATGAGGCAGGGCAAAAGCTAATAGAGTTTTGCCAAGAGAATGCACTGGTCATAGCAAACACCCTCTTCTAACAACAGAAGAGAAGACTCTACATATGGACATCACCAAATGGTCAATACTGAAATCAGAAGGACTATATTCTTTGCAGCCAAAGATGGAGAAGCTCTGTACATTCAGCAAAATCAAGACTGGGAGCTGACTGGCTCAGATCATGCATGAACTCCTTATTGCCAAATTCAGACTTAAATTGAAGAAAGTAGGGAAAATCACTAGTCCATTCAGGTATGACCTAAATCAAATCCCTTACGATTATACACTGGAAGGGAGAAATAGATTCAAGGGATTAGATCTGATAGAGTGCCTGAAGAATTATGGAAAGAGGTTCATGACATTGTATAGGAGGCAGGGATCAAAACCATCCACAAGAAAAACAAATACAAAAAGGCAAAATGGTTGTCTGAGGAAGCCTTACAAATAGCTGTGAAAAGAAAAGACACAAAAGGCAAGGGAGAAAAGAAAAGATATACGCATTTGAATGCAGAGTTCCAAAGAATACCAAGGAGAGATAAGACAGCATTTCCAGTGATCATTGCAAGGAAATAGAGGAAAACAATAGAAAGGGAAAGACTAGAAATCTCCACAAAAAATTAGAGATACCAAGGGAACATTTCATGCAAAGATGGGCTCAATTAAGGACAGAAATGGTATGGACCTAACAGAAGCAGAACATATTGAGAGCTGGCAAGAATACACAGAAGAACTGTACAAAAAAAATCTTCACAATCCAGATAATCACAATGGTGTGATCACTCACCTAGAGCCAGACATCCTGGAATGTGAAGTCAAGTGGGTCTTAGGAAGCATTACTATGAACAAAGCTAGTGGAGGTGATGGAATTCCAGTTGAGCTATTTCAAATCCTCAAAGATGATGCTGAGAAAGTGCTACACTCAATATGCCAGCACATTTTGAAAACTCAGCAGTGGCCACAGGACTGGAAAAGGTCAGTTTTCATTCCAATCCCAAAGAAAGGCAATGCCAAAGAATGCTCAAACTACCACACAATTGCACTCATCTCACACACTAGGAAATTAATGCTCAAAATACTCCAAGCCAGGCTTCAATAGTGCATGAACTGTGAATTTCCAGATGTTCAAGCTGGATTTAGAAAAGGCAGAGGAAACAGAGATCAAATTGCCAACATCCGTTGGAGTATTGAAAAAGCAAGAGAGTTCCAGAAAAACATCTACTTTTGCTTTATTGACTATGCCAAAGCCTTTGACTGTGTGGATCACAATAAACTGTGGAAAATTCTGAAAGAGATGGGAATACCAGACCACCTAAACTGCCTCCTGAGAAATCTGTATGCAGGTCAGGACGCAAGAGTTAGAACTGGACGTGGAACAGCATACTGGTTCCAAATCAGGAAAGGAGCACGTCAAGGCTGTATATTGTCACCCTGTTTATTTAACTTATATACAGAGTACACCACGAGAAATGCTGGGCTGGATGAAGCACAGCTGGAATTACGATTGCCGGGAGAAATAGCAATAACCTCAGATATGCAGATGACACCACCCTTATGGCAGAAAGCGAAGAACTAAAGAGCCTCTTGATGAAAGTGAAAGAGGAGAGTGAAAAAGTTGGCTTAAAATTCACCATTCAGAAAACTAAGATCATGGCATCCAGTCCCATTACCTCATGGGAAATAGATGGGAAAACAGTGGAAACAGTGGCAGATTTTATTTTTGGGGGGCTCCAAAATGACTACAGATGGTGACTGCAGCCATGAAATTAAAAGACACTTGCTCCTTGGAATAAAAGCTATGACCAACCTAGATAGCATATTTAAAAGCAGAGACATTACTTTGCCAACAAAGGTACGTCTAGTCAAGGCTATGGTTTTTCCAGTAGTCATGTATGGATGTGAGAGTTGGACGGTGAAGAAAGCTGAGCACCGAAGAATTGATGCTTTTGAACTGTGGTGTTGGAGAAGACTCTTGAAATTCCCTTGGACTGCAAGGAGATGCATCCAGTCCATCCTAAAGGAGATCAGTCCTGGGTGTTCATTGGAAGGACTGATGTTGAAGCTGAAACTCCAATACTTTGGTCACCTGATGCAAAGAGTTGACTCATTGGAAAAGACCCAATTCTGGGAAGGATTGGGGGCAGGAGGAGAAGGGGACGACAGAGGATGAGATGGTTGGATGGCATCACTGACTTGATGGACATGAGTTTGGGTAAACTCCAGGAGTTGGCGATGGACAGGGAGGCCTGGCATGCTGCGATTCATAGGTTTGCAAAGAGTCTGACACAACTGAGCGACTGAACTGAACTGACTGAACTGAGTAAGCTATAAAAACGAAAATTAAAGGAGTAATAGAGGACTTTAAAAAATTAAAAAAAAGATAATATTAAAAATATATCTAGGAATTTCTGTGGAGCTGTTGCAGGCATTATGGGGTCAGTTCAGTTTCAGATAGTCCTTGTTTCAGCTTACACTTCTCAAGATCTATAGGCCCCTTCCAAGTTAGTTGTTGCTAACTACAGAGTTTTAATCTGTTGCACCTGTCACTTCCAAAGCAATTCCTTCTGTTTATTTTAGTTTCTTCTGTTTGCAGGTCTCTTCAGTGTCTAATTTCCGCCCCAACACAAGGGGGCGAAGGTGGCCACTTATTTAGGCTCACTTGTTCAATTGTGCTGCAGGAAGGGAGGAACACTGCAAACAAATATCACTGGCATGTGTGGGGAGTGTTTGCAGTGTCTTGGCCACACTGGGTTTCCCCCGCTCACAGTGTGTGTGCTTTCCCAGTCTACACTGCTCATGCTCTAGGTTGCTATGCAGGGGAATTGTCTAAAGTGGCCCCTCGGTTGCGTGCACTTCCTGGGTCTAAGCTGCTCAGGTTCAGGTTCTTGGGTACTCCACAAAGGCGCAGACTCAGTTGGGCCTGCGTTTTCTGCCCTTCCAGGTCCAAGCAGCTCAGGCGAACAGGTGCTTGGCGAGCACACTCTCCCCTGGCGGGGGGTGCGTCTTATCGCCTCCCCCGTCCTAGCTGCTCGGTTTCCTGGGTGGCAGCGGGTGCACCCATCTCAGCTGTGCTGAATGTCTCTTCTAGGGAGCTGATCTCTGGCTGCAACCCTCCCAGTGGATGTCAACCATCCAGAAACCCAAGAAGTCTTGGTTGGCAACTGGGAGCCTGCTTGAAGTTTCATAGAGGATGCTGTCTCTGGGGCCGAGATTGCCCCTTTCTGGCTCTGGCTGCACCCTGCCTGTCTCCCTGCCTCTGGTGGGGGATGGGCCGGCCCACAGCCGACTAGCTCTCCTCTGGTATTCGCTCAGTCCTTTTTCTGTGAGTGGGCCAGCATTGCCTTAGGTTAGGGCTTTTCATGGGATAGTTCTCTCTCTCTCTCTCTCTTTTTTTCCTCTCTTTGGCTATCCCACAGTTTGGGTTGCTATCTCACGTTAGCTCCCTCAGATTGCCCTCAGGGCATTCAGGCTCGGTCCTTACCCTAGGCAATGCAGCCCACGCCTCCCTGTTCAGTCCCCGCTTGCTCCTGGTGGATGTGAGCATCTGGGCTACTTTTCAGCTGGGAGTTGCCATTAGGCGGGTAATCTGTGGGGTTTATTTATTGATTTTTCCTCCTGGTTATGTTGCCATCTGAGATTCCAAAACTCCCCACAGATCCGCCAGTGAGAGGGTTTCCTGGTGTTTGGAAACTTCTCCTCTTTTAAGACTCCCTTCCAGGGATGGGTCTCCATCCCTACCTCTTTTGTCTCTTTTTATCTTTTATATTTTGTCCTACCTCCTTTCGAAGACAATGGGCTGCCTTTCTGGGTGCCCGATGTCCTCTGCCAGCATTCAGAAGTTGTTTTGTGGAATTTGTTCAGTGTTTAAATGTTCTTTCGATGAATTTGTGGGGGAGAAAGTGGTCTCCCCATCCTATTCCTCCACCATCTTAGGACCGACCCCGGTTCCTCAAAAATTAAACACAGAACTGTCATATGATCTAGCATTCCTACTTGCAGGCATTTATCCAAAAGGTTTGGAGATCTCACAGTGGTATTAGTGTTACTGTGTCCATTTTAGCACTGTTCATGGTAGCCTTGATGTGGAAACAACCTACATGTCCATCAGCAGAGGAAGGGATAAAGGGCTCTTGATAATGAGATGCTGTGCAGACAGGGAGAGTACCATAAATTGTAACCTCCAGGTCTTAGATTTAATAATATGAACTTTTCGAGTTGGTTCAAATCCAGTCATGTAATTTGCTTAAAGTCTGTCTCCTAATGTAGCTTTTTGTATGCAAGGCCCATGTTTGCGTATTTTACTTATCTATTGCCTGGCTACACACTAGTATTCAGTAGATGCACAAGAAGTATACTAGTGGATGAATGAATGAATGTTGTCCCAGAGAAATTTGTCAAATGCAAATGTGAAAATGTGAAATTTCTAGAAATTGATTCCATAGGAATCAGGTACCAAAGTGAATACGTTGCTTTGTCACAATGGATCTATTTCCTGCATAAGTGGAGTGATTGCAGGGTTTCAGGGAAGACTTCATGAAGGAAGGGATGACTAAGCTGAATTTTAAAGGTAAGAAGGAGTGAGATGTTAGAAAGGATGATCCAAGGAGTGGCAACCTGGCATGAGAAAGGTGTGTGGAGTATGAGGCAGTATGGCACAGTCCAGGAATTGCCAGGAGCTTGGGATGGTGCTCGTGAGAAAGGGGACAGAGGTGATACTGGAGAGGTGATGAAGGCCAGATTGTGAACCGCCTCAGTGCCACATCTTGGGCAACATGGAGGCACTGAAAAGTGTTTTAATCATGAGAGTGACACAATCACATTTGTGTTCAGGAAAGATATAAGGTGAAGAGTATATTGGTTTCATAGGAAAAGGGCAAGACTGGAGGCAGAGAGAATATTTATGAATCTAGGGCAATGCTAGAGGCAAGAGTTCTGTTTTGGACATACTCAATTTTATGTGCCTAAATCACAGTCACACAGAGCTGTCTAGTACTCTGTTGGATATTTTGATAGAGGCTTTTAGTCCTCACCCATATCCAGTTCGCCTGTTCTTACCAGCACATTGGAGGATTCCATTTGAAGTTAGATGGGGTGTTGTGACAATTTCTAGCCAACAGGCTGTGAGTGGTAATAATGTGAGTTGCTTCTGGGCCAAAGTATTGATTTAGCAGTATAACTCTCCAGTCCCTCTTTCCCTGTTGCATTGACCAAGCGGACTGAGTCTCCCATCACGTGTAAAGTGAAGGTGAAAGTCGCTCACTTGTGTCCAGCTCTTTGAGATCCCATGGACTATATAGTCCATGGAATTCTCCAGGCCAGAATACTGGAGTGGGTAGCCGTTCCCTTCTCCAGGGGATCTTCCCAACTCAGGAATCGAACCCAGGTCTCCCACATTGCAGGCGGACTCTTAACCAGCTGAGACACAAGGGAAGCCCAAGAATACTGGTGTGGGTAGCCTGTCCCTTCTCTAGTAGATTCCTGACCCAGGAATCGAACCAGGGTCTCCTGCATTGCAGGCAGATTCTTTACCAGCTGAGCTATCAGGGAAGTCCCATCATGTGTAGGTTCAGATAATGGCACTTCCATCATTCTGAACACTTGGAGGACAGTACTTTGGAATGTTACCCAGATCTATGTTACATACAGTGTCCATAGGAAATCAACATTTGTGAAATCACTGAGGTTTTGAATAGTTTAAACCAAATTGTAACCTATTGCATCCCGACTAATGCAGAAATGCATGTCTAAAGTTCAGGAATGATATCTGGGCCATCCATGAAGATTGAGAATTACTGATATATAGATGTAGCTGAAGCCATAGAGATGTATGGGACCACCCTGGGCAGGGGGATGGGTAGAATGGAAGAGCCATGGGCTGAGAACAGGAACAAAGCTTCAGAATTTAAGGGCAAAGTAGAAGATGATAAGCCAACAAAGAAGAATTAGAACAATGAGTCAGAGAGATGGGAAGAAAGAAAAGATAACTGAGGTGTCATGGGAATGAAGTGAGGAGAGTTTCCAGATGAGTGTTCAGCAAAATCAGATATAGCAGGGAGGTCAAGTCTAATGAAGTCCTGGGACACATGCAGATGATTTGGTAGCTAGGAGATGTTTAGAGGGCTGGGTGGGATCATTTTCAGAGGAAGACTGACCTGAGAATCCATGTTCACTTTGAACTGGTGAATGGGGATCGTGATAGTGACTAAACAACAACAGAGATGAAAGGAATAAATAGAATGTAGGTAACCATCTGTAATAGCTGAAGTGACTTAGCTTAAGAGATCTTAACTGCCATCGGTCTTTAATTAGTCATGTAATTTGCTTAAAGTCTGTCTCCTAATGTAGCTTTTTGTATGCAAGGCCCATGTCTGCGTATTTTACTTATTTATTGCCTGGCTACACACTAGTATTCAGTAGATGCTCAGGAAGTATACTAGCTGGATGAATGAATGAATGGATGAATGAATGAATGTTGTCCCAGAGAAATTTGTCAAATGCAAATGTGAACTTTCAGAGGACAATGGAGCACAAGATTAGCAATTGCTATGAGACCAAGTTTATTTGGAGCCAACATGACTAGCTTTCGTTTTTCTTGATCGTAAAATAAATATATGCTCGTTGTAGACAAAACATATAAAGTTGTAAAGTGATTTAATAATTTCACCACAAAGAAATACTTATTGATGCTTTGGCTCTTTCCCTCCAGTCTTTTATACACACACACACAGACACACACACACTTGTACAAATATTTTCTTTTTTATGAATTGCTATACCTTGATCTCTCTTTCTGTTGGGGTCATAGTGTTTTTCTTTTCAATTTGCATTAGTTCTTTATATATTAAGGATAATCACCTTTTCCTACATTTGTTATTAATCATTTCCTTAGTTTATTATTTGCATTTTAATTGTTTATGGTCTTGGACATGCAGGAGTATAAAATTTGCATGCAGCCAATATCTGGCTCTTTTTCTCAAAGAGGTGTAACTTTTTTTTTCACTGAGAGTGTAACTTTGAGTTGGAAATTGGACTCTGCCAACTGTTAGCTCAGTGACCTCGGGCAACTACTTACCTTATATTTCTATGAGTCAGTTTCATTACCTATAAAATATGGGTGTGCTGTGCTTAGTTGCTTAGTCGTGACCGACTCTTTGTGACCCCATGGACTGTCGCCCTCCAGGCTCCTCTGTCCATGGGGATCCTCCAGGCAAGAATACCGGAGTGAGTTGCCATGCCCTCCTCCAGGCAATCTTCCCAACCCAGGGATCGAACCCAGTCTCTTGCATTGCAGGCAGATTCTTTACCATCTGAGCCACCAGGGCTACCTAAATTATGGTTTGTGGGGAATATATAGTTTGTACTTGCTAGCTTTAATGTGAAAGATTAAATGAGATAATGCATACAAAAAGTTAGTGCAGTGCCTGGTACATGATGTGTTCAATGTGAGCTATTATTCTTCTACTGAATTTACCCATGGGGATTGTTTTTCATTCTGTCAGAGAATAGTCATCTGTATTGTTTATGTTTATCATATATATATATATTTTTTTAATTGTTATCTGTTTTTCCCTTTGTCTCTTCAATCTATTTGGAATTTGGTTTGGAGTGATGCTGTAGCTCTCCCACCTGAATCACTGGAAAGTTTATTGTTTGGGGTTTGGTTGGTTGAAAAATCCCCTAGCTTTTTTTGGTTATTTCTGAGAATCTGTGTGTTGAGAAACTTTGTGTTGATGTTTGTAGGAGGTGATGAATTAGAATCTGGTGTGGGTATAGGTTTGTGACAAGGCCTTCATTATGTAGGTTTTTTCTACAATGTATGTCAGTGAAAGTAATTGTAAATGGAACAACATATTTTCTATTCAGAAAATCTATTTGGTCATCATTTGGGGTTTGGCTAAGCAAGGCCCCTGCTCCCATAGTGGACTTGCAGTATCAGCATAGTGTGGGAGCTTGTTAGAAATGCAGAATCTCAGGCTCTGCTCTGGACCTGCTGAATCAGCATCTGCATTTTAACAAGAGCCCAGAAAAGTCTGAGGAATAGTAAGCTAGATCATACTTTAATATATATAAAGGCACACATATAAACACACACCTTTTTGGCAAAGTAAGGCATATCATTGCAGAACATTTGGAAATTTCAGTTAAGTGGAAAATAAAAATTACATAAAATCCAACCACCTGTAGTTAGCTCCTATGAATACTGTATTTTCCTCTAGAGTTTTAGCCATTATTTTTAAATTGGCATATCAGTGTACATATGGCTGTGCATCCAGATTATTACTTGGCATTTCCACATGCTTTTAGTGCCCACATAATGACCCATCCTATGGATAAGGTGTCATTTCCTCAGCCATAACTCCATTGTTAAATAATCCAGTTGTTTCTGTCTCTTTGGTATTGTGCTGTAAACGTTATTGAACATGCATTTTGAATAAATACCTCATTGACTCCTACAGATAGAGTCCTACAGCATTAAACAGTAGGAATGATGGTAGGAATCTTGATATATATACAGCCTAATGGTTGGAACAATTTGCCCTTCATGGCAGTGAACAAACATGCCTGCTATGGTATCTCTTCCAGCCAGCATTTCTTTAAGTTGTTTATTTTGAAATGATTATAGATTCATAGGAAGTTGGAAAAGTAGTACTAGAGTCCTTTGAGCCCTTCACTTATCCTCCCAATGGTGACATCTTATATAACTGTAGTACAATATCAAAACCAAGAAATTGACATCCACTGGTACAATACAGTTGACTACAGATGTTATTCAGATCCTTGCCAGTTTTTATGTGCACTTGTGTGTGTGTGTGTGTATGCATAGCTCTAGGCCATTTGACCCATATATAGATTTGTGTAATCTCCACCATAGTCAGGATACGGGACTGCTCTTTCACTCTAACAGAACTCCCTTGTGCTTCCCCTTTAAAGTCATGCTCGTCTCCTGCTTCAGTCCCTGTCCCCTGACAACCATGAATCTCTCTTCCAGCTTTATGGTTTTGTCATTTCAAGGATGTTATATAAATGCAGGCATACAGTATGTAACCTTTTGAAATTGGCTTTTTTTCCAGTCAAAATGATGCACTTGGGATCCATTCAAGTTAATGCATGTATCAATATTTCATTCCTTTTTATTGCCAAGTAGTATTCCATTATGGGTATGTAATAGACTTTCTATCAGGGACGTTTTGGTTGCTTCTACTTTTCAACTACTATGAATAAAGCTTCATGAACGTTCATGTATAGGTTTTTGAGTTGACCTGAGTTTTCATTTCTCTGAGATAAATGCCAAAGAATGCAATCATTGGGTTGAATGGTAAATGGATATATACATTTATAAGAAACTGCCATACTCTTTCTAGAGTGGCTATGCCATTTTACATTCCCATCAGCAATGTATGAGTGTTCCAGTTTCTTCACATTCTCACCACTTTTGGTGTCACTGTTTTTGATTTTAGCCATTCTGATAGGTAGCTATGATACCTTAATGTCCACTTCCCTCCTGGCCAATCTTGCACATTTTCCCATGTGTTTATTTGCCACCCATAGCTTCTTTTTGGTGAGTTATCTGTTCATTTCTTTTGTACAATTTCTCATTGGATTTTCTTTTTATTGTTGAATGTTAATAGTGTTTATCTACTCTGTTTAAGGTCTGTAGTCTAGTTAACAGTGTTGTACTGATGTCAGTTTCCTGATTTTGTTGCTGTAGTAGAATTACAGAAGACATCACTATTGGTGGAGACTGGGTTAAGAGTACTGGGGACTCCAGTACTCAAGTGGTTAACTTTTTCAGATATGGTGTTTGCAAATATTCCCCCCAGTCTATAGTTTTGCTTTTTGTTTTTTAATCGTCCTAACAGTCTTCACTCTTTAAAAACAGAGCAACCACTTTACCCAATTTACTGAGAAGAACGGGCTTCCATGGTGGCTCAGATGGTAAAGAATCTGCCTGCAGTCAGGAGACGCTGGTTCGATCCCTGGCTCAGGAAGATCCCCTGGAGAAGGAAATGGCAACCCACCCCAATGTTCTTGCCTGGAGAATCCCATGGACAGAAGAGCCTGGTGGGCTACAGTCCATGGGGTTGCAAAGAGTTGGATATGACTGAGCGATTAACACTTTCACTTTCACACTGAGAAGAACAGACAGGAACCTGCACGTGGAATGTGGAGAAGTGCAAAGGAGCACTACTGTTGACCAGCTGAACCAATAGCCCTCTTGTAGTTTCCTTAGCAGATGTGCAAACGTCCCTTATCACCTCAGTGGTGTTGCACTGATGTGGTCTTATCTGCCTCCTTGCAGGGCCCACGCTGCTTTGAGATTCCTCCCTTGGGCAGAGAGTATATAAAGTTCCCATGCCTTCAACTTCTTGTCCAGTTCTAATCTTCTTTTACTTTTTTTTTCATTTTCTATTTTTATTTTTAATTTTTTGGCCACACTGTACAACCAGGGATTGAACCTGAGCCCCTCACAGTGGAAGCCTGGAGTCCCAAGCATTGGATCACCAGGGAAGTGCCCCCCCCCTGCACTGTCCACCCTGCCCCAGTTCCATTCTTTCTGCTGGATGTTTCTCAATCTCTTGGTGTATAAATCTCTCTGCTTGGCATAATGCCTCCACAAGCCTGTGTTCCCGCCTTTCTCTGGTGGCTGGCACTGGCCCAGTGCCAGTCGTCTTCCTTTGCTTACTCTTCTGGTCTTGGCTTCTTACACATCTAATCTGTGGTATCTGCTGAGCTGAACTAGAATCACCCATAGCTACACAGACTAGTACAATGATTTTAACACTAGACAGCTCAGGCTGGGAAAAACTGAAAGATTCAGTTCCAGTCTACACGATGGTCAAAGCTGAGGATGGCATCTGTGCTTCGCCCACCAGTGGCCAGGGATAAAAACATAGAGGGTGCATGGACATGACACTGTACCTTGTAGGTTCCCTGCCATTCTCTACTTGAAAGAAGAGAAAATATATGAGAGAGACAAGTGCATAGATGGGGCGGGGGGCAACAGTCATATCTGCAGCACTCAGGCTTCCCAGGGGACTCAGTGGTAAAGAATGCATCTGCCAATGCAGGAGACTCAGGAGATGCAAGTTCTGTCCCTGGATCAGGAAGATTCCCTGGAGGAAGGCATGGCAACCCACGCTAGTATTCCTGCCTGGAAAATCCCATGTATAGAGGAGCCAGGTGGGCTATAGTCCATGGAGTCACAAAGAGTCGGACATGACTGAGCACTCAACACTCGTTCGATCATATTTATTCTATGTTCAGTTATCAAGAAGCATATACAGAGCCAGGATCTGCTTTTGTTTGATGAACATGATGAATCCTACAAATGAACAGTCATTAATTAGAGGAAAATACATTCCTCCTGCCTATCTTCCAATTCCAGACTTAAAGCTATTCTGTGAATGTAGGAAATGGTTCAAGAATGCCAATGGTGTGCTGGAGCCAGCTTGTACCTTCCAGCAAGAACTAGCTGTGTGCATCTCTTCCCAGTTCTGCCTTTAGGGACATGATATGGTAACATAAATCAGCCATGGTGGAAATATTTACACTGTGAAATCAGCAAACACCACATATTGGGGTTTTTATTTTCTCTTGTAGAGTCAATTGATCAACATACAGCAGTTCATTCCTGAGTGCCTACCAGTGGGTGTTGTATACACTCTGGGGCATGAGACACAATCTCACTCTTGGGGACCCCAACGTCTAGGAGTCACAGTCTTCTTTTGGATACCCAACCTCTTCTGTCAGCTCTTCTCTGCAGTAGTCCCACCTTGGCCCACCTCCCCTTCCCTCTTCTCAGTCCTTCCTCTTTGCATTTGAGAACTCCCTTTTCATTGTGAAGCAGCTTCCTTATAATCTCAGACTTTCTCTAACCACCTCTAGCATCTCCTCGCCTTGACTGAAGGTTGGATTTTTGAGGGAACCCTTTTTTTTTTTTTTCCATTCTAACGACATTATAATCCTGTCAAGTGGGGCCCAGGCTCCCACACCCCCAGCAGCTTCCATTCTGTTGGCCTCCAGTGGCTGTTTCCAGACCATTATGACATCACTTTTATTCAACAGTCCCTCTTCGAGTACTATCCAGTGAGACTTGTTTAGTAGTGTCTGACTCTTTGCGACCGGATGGACTGTAGCCCGCCAGGCTCCTCTGTCCATGGGATTTCCCAGGCAAGAATGCTGGAGTGGGTTGCCACGCCCTCCTCCAAGGGATCTTTCTGACCAAGGAATCGAATCCACATCTCCTGCAATGACAGGCAGATTGTTTATCGCTGAGCCACCAGGGAAGCCCTCCACTTAGACTACCTTCCTTTTATCAACCCAGAGAGGGAGCACAGTGGGAGGAGCAAGAGATTTTGACATGGAAGCTACTGGTGGCATGAGGTACTAGTGGGAGGTTCTGCTAGGACATCCAGCTGGAAGCTGTGTAGCTACCAGGGGTCTTTGTAAGCAAGCAACTTGGTGAGATTCTCCTGGGATCAGTCTGGGGGATCCATTTACTCTTCCTACTTTTCTTCTCATGGCAGTCGATAAAGAAAAGACAATGGTCTACTAGAAATAAGGCAAGAGTTTGTTTTATTCTACAGATAATTAAGTTACAATGAATTTATATTCAGGGTCATTTCAGTGATGTATATTTTATTTTCCCTCTTCAGAAATGGAGAATCCATTGGTATATGGCATTCAGTGGTAGTTCACAAATCATAGTGCCTTTCTGAATCATCTGGGATGGGTATAAAAAATTCACATCCTTGGCAGTAGAATATATTGATACTTAGCATTCCCAAGTGTTCATTTCACTGGAAAAATATTTTCTGACTCTTCTGGTTAATTAAAGTACACTTCAGTGCATAGGTCCAGGACAGCAAAATTAAAGATTGCACTTTGATAACCACAATTTGTTTCACCACAAATAACACAGGAAAGAAGAGAGGGCATCACAGTGTCCACTGGGACCTGTCCCCCTTTCGGCTCACAAGTTCATCCTGAGAATGCACAGCTCTGTTTGATACAGGCACTTTAGCGGCTCCCCTCTTTTTTTCCCAGGAGCACACTGAACGACATTATAACATTGAGAACTTTTTGACAGATTTCTTAGGGAAAAAAATCCTCATCTCAAGGCATTATTTTCCCCGTCCTACCAATTACTGTCTAAAGGCTTTCAAATTTTGAAAGAGCTAGGCGAGAACATGATACGGTTATCAGTCCAAGTCCTTTCGATACATTCTTCTGTCACCAAAGTGGCTTTTGTTGCTCTTTTATCGGCAATCCAGATTTTATAAAGTGTGTGCTCTATTAATAATAGACCAGGTTGATGAGTTCCCTTGCTATCAATCCACTTGCTGAGCAATCATCATTATAAACCACTTAATCTCCATTGTGACAGCTTGTGATAACGCCAGAAGAACTTCCACAATTAATTTACAATCAGTTTGCAGTCCATATACATCAAACAGAGAGTGCGTAGTAACATTTGCCACAGTTAATGCAAGAAGTGAAGGCAGTAAAACAGCTTCATTATGATGTGGAAATGCACCATTCTAGGGAGAAACAAGGATCTGAAGTAGAGTCGTGTATCTAGCTCGTATGGAATTTTCCCTGTATCTTTTGGGTTGTACATGCCATTCAACCTTACACATCCTTATCTCATGAATATTTAGCATCATTAAAGATATTGACCCCATTTTACACAAATTGAAGTCAAAGAACAGAAAAAAGTTTTTCAACGTCCTATAGATAAGTAGCATATAATTCTACATTCTTGATTCTAACCTAGCTTCTGAGTGAGTGGTATTTTTAAAATATTTATGTATTTATTCATCTGCATTAGGCCTTAGTTGCATTGGATCATGTGGGATCTTTCATTGCGATGCACAGACTCTCTAGTTGCAGCCCGTGGGCTTAGTTGCTCCGTGGTATGTGCGATCCTAGTTCCCCTACCAGGGACCAAATCCACGTTCCCTGCATTGCAAGGTGGATTCTTAACCACTGAACCACCAGGGAAGTTCCTGAGTGATATTTTTTAAATTAATTAATTTATCTGGCTTCACCAGGTCTTACTTGTGGCACACAGGATCTTTCATTTGCGGCAGGTGAGATCTAGCTCCCTGATTAGGCATCGAACCCCAGGCCCCCTGCATTGAGAGTGTGGAGTCTGAGCCATTGGACCACCTGGGAAGTCCCTTCTGAGTGGTATTGATGAGATAGAAATGTAAGCCCCAACAATAATAGTACTGGCTTGGAGGAAACGTGGAGGCATTTTATTTTTCATTTCCTTTCCAAAACTATTAGGATGAGATGAAGTATAAAATAGTGGTTAAGAGAATGGCCTTGAGCAGGACACCTTCTGGGTTCAAATTTTGGTTCCCATATTGCTTAGTGTGATATTTGAGAAGTACCTTAATTTCTATGTGTCTTAGTTTCTTCATCTTCATAGCGATGATGGTGGTAATGGTGATGCCTGCATCATTGGATTGCTAAAAAATTTAAACAGTCAGTATTTAAGGTGCTTAGAACAGTGTCTGGCAAATGTTAAGGGCTGGATAAGTTATTAGCTTATTATGAGTTGGCCAAAAAACTTTGTTTGGGTTTTTGGAAAGATGGTGTGTGTGTGTGTGTGTGTGTGTGTGTGTGTATTGCAGATCGCTTAACTCGTTGGTAAGTGTCTTCTGATTGACTTTTGTAGCATGTCAAAACCAATTATTTTTATTTATTTGTCTTGTTCTAACCAGAATAGTCATTCTCGTTGCTATATGTCATCCTCCTTCATTTACTTCTTGAAGATTATTAAGTTCCCTCTTAGAGTTTCTTGCGTCAGGTTTAAATAACTACAGACCTTTTCATTTCTCACTATAGCATGTATCTTCTTATGCCTTCACCATCTATTTCTTGTGCCTCTAACTCATTCTTAGAAGCTAGTTTTCCCTTTGAGTATGACTCTGGAGGGCTTTTATAATGGAATAATGGCCTTTCAGAACTCATGAAAGGCTAAAGAAAGATGGTCTAAGGCCACGTTCCTCCAAATGTGGTGTGTGTCAGAGTCATAGTGCTTCTCAACACCAATGAGGCTGCTTTGGAGCCACTCTGAGAATTCTGGTTCAGAAGATCTGTTGGGGGGCTCAGACAGCAGTGTTTTTCCACACCTTACAGGTGATTCTGAAGTAGAAGTGTTGAGAGCCACTGCACTAGGATATATGCCTCTCTATAGATAGAATCAGCCAGAACTACTGGGTTCAAAACTCAAAAGAGACTCTTCCATGGGAAGCTGGCGCTCAATAGAGTCAGCCATTGCTATTTTGTGTTCTCAAGGGGTTCTGTAATTATTATCATCATTAATGTTGCTGTTGCTGTTCAGTCGGTCAGTCGTGTCTGACTCTTTGCGACCTCATGGACTGCAACATGCCAGGCTTCCTTGTCCTTCACTATATCCTGTGGTTTACTCAAACTCATGTCCATTGAGTTGGTGATACCATCCAACCATCTCATCCTCTGTTGTCCCCTTCTCCTCTTTCCTTAAATCTTTCCCAGCTCTTCGGATTAGGTGGCCAAAGTATTGAAACTTCAGCTTCAGCATCAGTCCTTCCAATGAATATTCAGGGTTGATTTCCTTTAGGATTGACTGGTTGGAATCTTCTTGGTGTCCAAGGGACTCTCAAGAGTCTTCTCCAGCACCACAGTTCAAAAGCATAAATTCTTTGGTGTTCAGCCTTCTCTATGGTCCAACTCTCACATCGGTGCATGACTACTGGAAAAACCATAGATTTGACTAATCATCACTACTAACAGTATAAAATGGAATAATAAATGTTTAACATTTATATAGTACTTAGTATGCACCATACAATGTTCAAAGTACATGATGTTGACATACATAAATCAAGACATTTTATCTCCATAACTGTATGGATGTAGGAGCTCCCTATCTTATTCAGCAGAACTACCTACCATCCTTGTTTTCAGGTACAGAACCAGAGATCCAGAGAAGATACTTGCTGACCTTGTTGACCACTGATGCACTGCCAGGTGCTGGGCTCAGTGATTCCTACACATGCATTTAATTCTTACAGCAATTAATGAGGACAGTGAGGCCTCAGTGGGGTAAGTTCTTTTGCATAGTTTGTGCTGCTGGTAGGTGACAGCACCACAACAGGAGCCCAGGTTTTGCACTGATCTGAAAGTCTGTGGGCTCTGCTTGTCAAAATAGGTTATTGGTTTTTTCTTTCAATAATATGGAGAGTAATAATGGGAGTATAACTGTCACTGACTTGTAGACTCTTTCATGAAAAGATAAAGGAATTGGGGGAAATGGCATTCTTTGAAAATCCTTTTGAAGCCCTGTCTTGATGAAAGTGGGAGGAGTTTCATTCAATATGTTCTGGAGCCAGGTCCCCCCGAGTGTGATTCCAACAACTTAAGACAGGAACCTCTGTCATGCCTCCTTCAAAGGGGTCCTTACAGAAACCCTGGCTTTTTAAGAGAAGGAAACTATAAAGGATGCTTCCTGGCTGAGAATTTTCACTTCCTCCTAAGTCCTGAATTTTTTCTGAAACAAACCTCAGAACACATGGCAAGTCTTTGTGATGTATCTAGATATAAGAGGCAATACTGTTGGGTGACAAAATGCTGAAATTTAGGGAGAATGTTTTGCTGGCTCAAGGAGACAGAAAACCCTTGAAGTTGGAACTGGACTGGGAAATCGGTTCACTGTGTACTAGTTGGGAGGCTTAGTCAGGAGGAGAAAGATTTTTAATTCTTCCTCTAAAAATTGTGTGCTCTAGAGACACTACAGGCAGGTTCTTTGTATAGTTCTTCGAGTGCCTTGAAGACTAGCAATATCGTTCTCCTGGGCAGAGTTTTGGATTGTGGTTAGTTGCATTTTGGGACTGGACATGATTCCACAGACTCAAGGAGAAAAAACAATTTCTTTGGGATAAAGACACTTGTTGTCCTCCAATAAAGATAAGATCATAAAAAATGCACAGACAACATGAATGAGAAGCAATGATAGAGAAACAGTAGAATAGCATACAATAAATAAATAATCTATCAATGCATAGCAGAAAGAAAGAAAAGAAGCCAACAGGGTAAAAGAACAAATAAGGTGGCAAAGGTCACATACATCTGTGGTGATGAACCTGCACTCCTTTGCAGGAGAGAGTGGTCTTTGGGGGATAGTGTAAACGGCTTCCTACTTGAAGTACGATCTGTAGACCAGCCATATTAGCCTTACATGGGAGCTTACAATGCAGAAACTCAGGCCCTATCCTAGACCTACCAAATCAGTGATCTGCATTGTAACAGGCTTGGCAGATTGTTTGCTTTCACATTGAAGTTTGATATGTACTGGACTAGAAGACTTATTTAAGGTCTCTCTTATGTTTGTGGTTCCATTTTTGCATTTCCTCTAGGAAGAAATTCTTTTTTCTAAAACAAAAAACATTAAATTAGTTAATTTATTTGGTCTTAGTTGCGGCTTGTGGAATCTTTAGTTGTGGCATGCGGGATTTTTTCAGTTGCAGCATGTGAACTCTTAGTTGTGACATATAGGTTCTAGTTCCCTGACCAGGGCTCAAACCCAGGCCCTCTGCATTGGAAGCACAGAGTCTTACTCACTGGACCACCAGGGAAGTCCAACAAATCCCTTTTTGTGGGGCGGAATGAACCTCTTGAGGAGTTAATGTGGAGACCAATCTTGGAAAAAGCATGAAGACTTATTATTGTTTCCTTCTCTGGTCCTGACAGTGAAAGAAAAATCAGGCAATGACAAGGCCTTTCTATTTACATTACTCTACATGTTGCAAATAGGAATACAAAGAGCATCATTACCCTCATTCTCCACAAACATCTATGGGCAAGGCTTTGTGTATGTGACAGTTACTTGGCTGAGACAGTTCATAGTGGAAAAGTACTGAGAAGCATCGCTAAATTGGCTCCAATCTTGGGGAGGAACTGCTGGGGGGAGTTAAGTGAAGTTGGTAAAGAATCATTCTGACAGGAAAGGTGTTAAGACTAAACAATTGTGGGATGCCGTGGAAGCCTGGAGCACTGATGTAATTGAAAACCTGAAGTTCCCTTTTGTAACACAAGTTGACAGCAATGGCTTCATAGTTGAATGTATTCTAAAGTTGTTTTCAGCATATATAGGGATTCTGTCTTATAGTAAAAGGCAGTGCTATGAAACCTTTTGTTTTTATTTAGTAGACTATTGACAAATGAGATCTGTGTGGCTTTCTGGTCACAGAACTGAAAGAAAATACCAGCTACACAGTTTGGGTTCTGACTGTGGTTAAGTATATATTTTAGTAAAGTGGTATGGGCAGTCAAAAATTCAAGGAATTTGGAATTCTCCCTAGCACTGGGAATGGAGCTGTTCTTACAAATATGATGCTATTTTGAAGCAAAGAATACCATGAAACAAGGCTTATAAGTCCATTGTCATATTGAGGCAGTTTCTAAACAGCATCTACAGATGATAGCTGGACTTCAGATATTCAATAAAGTGATAAAGTTTGTTGACAGTGTTGCTAAGTCTGTGACTGCCAGGGATTCAGCCACGGCTGAAGTTTCTTGAGAATACTTTGGGGGATGTGATCAGGATTAGAATTCAGATCCAACTTATTCAAGACCTCACAACTGTTTTCTATAAGAGTCATGGGCAATGGATGAATGACCTTATTTGGTTAGACTTCCTGAAAAGAACTGAAGAAGTATCTACTTTCACCTAGGAAAACCTACCAATGAGCCAATTTACCAGCTATCCAGTCAGTTTACCTGAATACCAACCACCCACCCAACCGACCAAATCAATTCAATAACAAGAAACAAATTCTTAAGCTCTTATACAAGATACTGTGATAGGTGAGGATAGTATAAAACTCAATAAGATAAGATCACTACTCTTGAGGAAAAGATAGACATTAAATGAAAATGTTATATGCTAAATGATAAAATAGAGGAAACAAGATTTTCTGCCTGGAAATAGTGATGAGGAAGGAAGGGACACAGCTATTTGTAAGGCCTCCTCAGACAGCCATTTTGCTTTTTTGCATTTCTTTTCCATGGGGATGGTCTTGATCCCTGTCTCCTGTACAGTGTCATGAACCTCCATCCATAGATCATCAGGCACTCTGTCCATCAGATCTAGTCCCTTAAATCTATTTCTCACTTCCACTGTATAATCATAAGGGATTTGATTTAGGTCATCCCTGAATGGTCTAGCGGTTTTACCTACTTCCTTCAATTTAAGTCTGAATTTGGCAATAAGGAATTAATGATCTGAGCCACAGTCAGCTCCTGGTCTTGTTTTAGCTGACTGTATAGAGCTTCTCCATCTTTGGCTGCAAAGAATATAATCAATCTGATTTCGGTGTTGACCATCTGGTGATGTCCATGTATAGAGTCTTCTCTTGTGATGTTGGAAGAGGGTGTTTGCTATGACCAGTGAGTTCTCTTGGCAAAACTCTATTAGCATTTGCCCTGCTTCATTCTGTACTCCAAGGACAAATTTGCCAGTTACTCCAGGTGTTTCTTGACTTCCTACTTTTGCATTCCAGTTCCCTATAATGAAAAGGACATGTTTTTTAGGTATTAGTTCTAGAAGGTCTTGTAGGTCTTCATAGAACTGTTCCACTTCAGCTTCTTCAGTGTTACTAGTTGGAGCATATGCTTGGATTACTGTGATATCGAATGGTTTGCCTTGGAAACGAACAGAGATCATTCTGTCGTTTTTGAGATTGCATCCAAGTACTGCATTTCAGACTCTTTTGTTGACCATGATGGCTACTTCATTTCTTCTAAGGGATTCCTGCTCACAGTAGTAGATATAATGGTGATCTGAGTTAAATTCACCCATTCCAGTCCATTTTAGTTCTCTGATTCCTAGAATGTCGACATTCACTGTTGCCATCTCCTGTTTGACCACTTCCAATTTGCCTTGATTCATGGACCTAACATTCCAGATTCCCATGCAATATTGCTCTTTACAGCATTGGATCTTGCTTCTATCACCAGTCACATCCACAAATGGGTATTGTTTTTGCTTTGGCTCCATCCCTTCATTCTTTCTGGAGTTATTTCTCCACTGATCTCCAGTAAAGGAGAAAAGGAAAGATAGTCCCATCTGAATGCAGAGTTCCAAAGAATAGCAGGGAGAAATTAGAAAGCCTTCCTCAGTGATCAATGCAAAGAAATAGAGGAAAACAACAGAATGGGAAAGACTAGAGATCTCTTCAAGAAAATTAGAGATACCAAGGGAAAATTTCATGAAAAGATGGGCTCAATAAAGGGCAGAAATGATATGGCCTTAACAGAAGCAGAAGATATCAAGAAGAGGTGGCAAGAATACACAGAAGAACTGTACAAAAAAGATCTTCATTACCCAGATAATCATGATGGTATGATCACTCACCTAGAGCCAGACATCCTGGAATGTGAAGTCAAGTGGGCCTTAGAAAGCATCACTACGAACAAAGCTAGTGGAGGTGATGGAATTCCAGTTGAGCTATTTCAAATCCTCAAAGATGATGCTGTGAAAGTGCTGCACTCACTATGTCAGCAAATTTGGAAAATTCAGCAGTGGCCACAGGACTGGAAAAGGTCAGTTTTCATTCCAATCCCAAAGAAAGACAATGCCAAAGAATGCTGAAGCTACCGCACAATTGCACTCATCTCAAATGCTAGTAAAGCAATGCTCAAAATTCTCCAAGCCAGGCTTCAGCAATGCGTGAACCATGAACTTCCAGATGTTCAAGCTGGTTTTAGAAAAGGCAGAAGAACCAGAGATCAAATTGCCAACATCTGCTGGATCATGGAAAAAGCAAGAAAGTTCCAGAAAAACATCTATTTCTGCTTTATTGACTATGCCAAAGCCTTTGACTGTGTGGATCACAATAAACTGTGGAAAATTCTGAAAGAGATGGGAATACCAGACCACCTGACCTGCCTCTTGAGAAACGTGTATGTAGGTCAGGAAGCAACAGTTAGAACTGGACATGGAACAACAGACTGGTCCCAAATAGGAAAAGGAGTACGTCAAGGCTGTATATTGTCACCCTGCTTATTTAACTTATATGCAGAGTACATCATGAGAAACGCTGGGCTGGAGGAAGCACAAGCTGGAATGAAGATTGCCAGGAGAAATATCAATAACCTCAGATATGCAGATGACACCACCCTTAAGGCAGAAAGTGAAGAGGAACTAAAAAGCCTATTGATGAAAGTGAGAGAGGAGAGTGAAAAGTTTCGCTTAAAGCTCACCATTCAGAAAACTAAGATCATGGCATCTGGTCCCATCACTTCATAGGAAATAGATGGGGAAACAGTGGAAACAGTGTCAGACTTTATTCCGGGGGGTACTCCAAAATCACTGCAGATGGTGATTGCAACCATGAAATTAAAAGACGCTTACTCCTTGGAAAGAAAGTTATGACCAACCTAGATAGCAAATTAAAAAGCAGAGACATTACTTTGTCAACAAAGGTCTGTCTAGTCAAGGCTATGGTTTTTCCAGTAGTCATGTATGGATGTGAGAGTTGGACTGTGAAGAAAACTGAGCACCAAAGAATTGATGCTTTTGAACTGTGGTGTTGGAGAAGACTCTTGAGAGTCCCTTGGACTGCAAAGAGATCCAACCAGTCCATCTTAAAGAAGATCAGTCCTGGGCGTTCATTGGAAGGACTGATGTTGAAGCTGAAACTCCAATACTTTGGCCACCTCATGCGAAGAGTTGACTCATTGGAAAAGACCTTGATGCTGGAAAGATTGGGGGCAGGAGGAGAATGGAACAACAGAGGATGAGATGGCTGGATGGCATCACCTATTCATTGGACATGAGTTTGGGTAAACTCCGGGTGTTGGTGATGGACAAGGAGGCCTGGTGTGCTGCGATTCATGGGGTCGCAAACAGTCAGACACGACTGAGCAACTGAACTGAACTGAGGAGGGGACAGGTTCAGTTAAGACACAGAAAGGAGATGGCATTTCAACTTTTTTTTATTTAATGGACTGTGCTGGCTCCTTGTAACTGTGCACGGGCTTTCTTTACTTGCAACGAATGGGGTCTACTGTCTAGTTGTGATTATGTCGCATTATCTTTGCAGTGGATTTTCTTGTTGAGGAGCATGGGCTTTAAGACATATGGGCTTCTGTAATTGTGGCACATGGGCTTAGTTGCCCCATGGCATGTGGGATCTTCCCAAATTGGGAATTGAATTAGTGTCTCCTGTATTGCAAGGCAGATTTTTAACTTCTGAGAACTACCAGGGAAGCCCTCAACTTTGTTTTGAGGAATGGTTTAGAAAACAGTGAGGACTGAAGGTAACATGGGTGTGAGAAAATCATGTCCTCTAAGTGCCATCTTCCACATGCTAAACAGGTTAATCTGAGCTCACATTACAGTTCTCCTGTAGCTAGATTTCTCTATAATAATGTCATCAGGCATGAAAAATTATTTCCCACATGGAAGGATTAAACCCCCTACTAAGCCAAGTGTGTTCATCTGAATATTGAGGGGTTTGAGTAGCTAGGTCATCTCTAAGAGCTCTTCCAGCCTTGCCATTTTCATCCATGTTTATATATGTTAGGTAGGTAATTGCATGGAAATGCTTAAACCTTAAAGGAAGAAAGGTATATTTCAAACTGAAATATATCATTAGACATTTGAATCTGTTCTCGAATTCTGTCTCTGTGTCACAGCTCTAAGATATTAGTTTGAATTCTTTGGTTATTCTTAACTTTGATAAAGATGCGAAGGAGTATGGATTGGTAACATTTTTCTCTATGTTGTGTTTACCTTTTCTGGTTTAAAGAATGGGTTGTAATGAAAATACATTCAAGTGTCCCTGGTATGTATGGTGTTGTGCTGATTTGCAGGAGACCTCTTAGCTGCATGATGATTGGAGATAAGAAAGAACTCCTGGCCATATAATAGAGAACTGTTATAAAATGTCAGTAAAGATGATTCATCATACAGATGACCAGGCTTCTGTTCAGGCATATTGACCAAGAGGAAATTTACCTGTCATACCGTCTAACTTCCCCTTTTGATATTCTTGTTTTCTTCATTTTCACTTTCCTTGGATAGTACCATGTAGTCATCTGGAGAGAAGAGATATTTTTGGCAAGAAATCCATTGGAATCCCTTGCATATCATTACATGGATAACCACTTATTCTACCTACTTACATGTTGAGCCTTGGAGAGGCTGGCCTGCTTGTTAAGATAGTCAGATGTCTTGACAAAGATTCCCTTCTTAACCAAATTTTGGTCAGGTTCCTCTGAGCCCTCTTCTCCATTAGGCCTTGACCTTGGCCTGCCCAGCCCAGTTTTAGCAAAGAATCTTGCTAAGCCAGTTTATGGAGAACACCTTCACCTTAGATATCTAATCAAGCTCTTTTCTCCTATCTTTTATGTATGACCAAGCTCCTTATCCTCTACCTTCTATATGTAAGTTTTTGGCCTGCCTTTAGCAAGAATCCTATTCAGTCAGTTTATTAAGACTCTCCCTACCTTTAACACCCAATTAAGTTACTTAGTAATTTTCCATCCACTGATCTCTTCACTATTCTCCTTGGCTGTAAATCCCCAACTGTTTTTGCTGTATTGAGAATTGAATCCAGTTTCTCCCCTCTATTGCAGAAATCTCTCCCCTATTCCAATAATCTTGAATAAAGTCTGCCTTACTATGTTATCAAGTGCCAGAATAATTTCTCTTTGGCAATCTGCATGTCTTTTCAGAAGGCAGAGTTCTAAGATAGTGTTCATGACCTTTACCACCTCACCCAGTGTTGTTGTTCAGTTACTAAGTTGTGTCCAACTCTTTCTGACCCCATGAACTAGGCAGCACACCAAGCTTCCCTGTTCTTCACTATTTCCCAGAGTTTGCTCAAACTCATGTCCATTGAGTCAGTGATGCTATCTAACCATCTCATCCTCTGTTGCTCCCTTCTCCTCTTGCTCTCAATCTTTCCCAGCATTAGGGTCTTTTCCAGTGACTTGGCTCTTTGCATCAGGTGGCCAAAATATTGAAGCTTTGGTAACCTAGTGTTACTCCCATGGTTGTATTGTTACATGGCAAAAGGAGTTTTGCAGGTGTAATTAAGGTTATTAATCAGTTGATTTTAAGATAAGGAAATTGTGCAGGCTGGCCTAGCCTGATCATGTGAGTCCTTTAAAAGCAGAGAGTTTTTTTTTTTTCCAAACTGGTAGCAAAAGAAGAAGTCATTCAAACAGATTTCAAGAACGAGAAAGGATTTGATATTCTTCTGCTGATGTGAATATGGAGGAGCTGTGTAGGAGGGATCTCAGAGTGGCCTCTAGGAGTTGAAAGTGGTCCCTGGCTAACAGCTGGTAAGAAAATGGTACACCAGTTCTATAGCTACAGAAAACTGAATTCTACCAACAACTTGAACGAGCTTAGAGGTTCTGCCAGAACCTCCAGATAAGAGCCCAGCCCAGCTCACCTTGATTTTCCAGTTGTTGCTACCTTGATTTTGGTCTAGTGAGATCCTAAACAGAGAACCTAGATAAGCCTGCCTAGACTCTTGAATTACACAACAGTGAACTAATAAATAAATGGGTATTGTTTGAAGTCATCAAGTCATGGTAATTTTTACATAGCAATAGAAAGTTAATGTATTTTGTTCATGTATCAGGGACAGGATTGATTGACTGCCAACTTCTAGTCAGCTCTACAGTCCTCTCTGTATGTCATGAAACCATAAGGCCATGTTTTCCTTTAATTCAATCATCTCAGCTCTCTTATTTAAAAGATAGGTAAACTTTACTGTCTAGGATTAGATATAGAGATTTAGCTGTGCATGCACGCTCAGTTGCTCAGTCATGTCCGACTCCTTGTGAACCTGTGGACTGTAGCCTGCCAGGCTCTGCTGTCCATGGGATTTCTGAGGCAAATGCCATGAGTACTGTAGTGGGTTGCCACAACCTCTTCCAGGAGATCTTCCCAACTACAGGGATTGAACCCATGTCTCCTGTGTCCCCTGCATTGGCAGGTGGATTATTTATCACTGTGCTACCTGGGAAGCCTATAGAGATTTAGATATAAATATATCTAGATAAATGTAGATTAATGTATTTATTTTTATCTCTCTATCTACCTGTCTATCTAGCTATCAAGAGATTTATTTTAAAGAATTGGCTCATGTAGTTATAGAGGCTTGGCAAGTCCAAAATCTGCAGGGTAGATCATCAGGCTATAGATACAAGGAAGAGTTACAATTCAAATTTAAAAACCACTACAATATTGTAAAGTAATTAGCCTCCAATTAAATAAATAAATTAAAAAAATTTAAAGGAAGTCTGCTGGCAGAATTTCATATTCTTTGGGGGATGCTGTTCTTTTTCTCTTCAGTTCAGTTCAGTCACTCAGTTGTGTCTGACTCTTTGAGACCCCATGGACTGCAGCACGCCAGGCTTCCCTGTCCATCACCAACTCCCGGAGCTTGCTCAAATTCATGTCCATCGAGTTGGTGATGCCATCCAACCATCTCATCCTCTGTTGTCCCCTTCTCCTCCCACCCTCAATCTTTCCCAGCATCAGGGTCTTTTCCAATGCATCAGTTCTTCACGTGAGGTGGCCAAAGTATTGGAGTTTCAGCTTCAGCATCAGTCCTTCCAATGAACACCCAGGATTGATCTTCTTTAGGATGGACTGGTTGGATCTCTTTGCAGTCCAAGGGACTCTCAAGAGTCTTCTCCAACACCACAGTTCAAAAGCATCAATTCTTTGGTGCTCAGCTTTCTTTATAGTCTAACTCTCACATCCATACATGATTATTGGAAAAACCATAGCTTTGACTAGGCAGACCTTTGTAGGCAAAGTAATGTCTTTGCTTTTTAATATGCTGTCTAGGTTGGTCATAACTTTTCTTCCAAGGAGCAAGTATCTTTTAATTTCATGGCTGCAGTCACCATCTGCAGTGATTTGGGAGCCCCCCAAAATAAAGTCTGTCACTGTTTACGATGTTTCCCCATGTATTTGCCATGAAGTGATGGGACTGGATGCCATGATCTTAGTTTTCTGAATGTTTAGTTTTAGGCTAACTTTTTCACTCTCCTCTTTCACTTTCGTCAAGGCCTTTTTCTCTTAAGGCCTTCACCTGGGTGGTATTCTGCTTTACTCAAAGTCTACTGATTTAAATAGTCTCATCTTGTTATTGTGTTTTAAAAATATTAAAAAAAAAATTGATCACACCATGCATTATGTGGGATCTTAGTTCCCTGACCAGGGATCGAACCTGCACCCCTTGCATTGGAAGTTCAGGGCCTTAACCACTGGATTACCAGGGAAGTCCCAATCTCATTTTAAAAAATATATGCACAGAAATACCTAGAATAATGTTTGGCCATATATCTGGGTACCATCACCTGGCCAAATTGACACATATTATTTACTGTCACACCATCTACCATGGGGGAAACAGCTGAAGAACAAGTTTCTGCCTTCTCCTAATAGTCAAGAGGGAAAGCCATACTTAGTCTGCCTGCCTGAGAGAGAGAGAGAATCTTCTCATCTGCACAATGACTTCTGCCCCATACTAGCATTGTGATGCTTTTCCTCTTTTCTTGGGATCAAGGGAAGGGCTGGAGAAAAAGATGGCAAGTTTATCATAGCCTCCTGAGGGAAAAGAAATATTCTGACTGAGACAGGAACTTGTGGGAAAGGAAGAGAAGATTTCTTCCTAAACTCCAGTGCTTCCCTTCAAAGAGTTTATAACCTAATTGGAATAATACAGAGGTAACTGGGTGACCCTTGCCCTCTTGTTCTTTGGAGGAGAAATCAAAGAATTTGTATAATCAACATTATAAATCATATAGGGGAGAAATAATTCCAACTATACAAACTCAGTGGTTCTCAGCTGTCAGTTAGGATCCAGGAAAAGGACTCACTGCTATTGTGTTCAGGACCAACAGGATTGGGTATAAGAGCCTATGTGCAAACAAACTTGAGTTCAAATAGTGACTAGAGTATTCTGCCCTGTGTATGCATGTCTAATCACAAAACAAGGGTGTGCATATCTACTTCACAAGGCTTTTGGGAGAATGGTTTGAGACATCATATGAAAAGCACTTCAGACAGTGCTTAGAACATAGTAGGAGATCAAACTGAAGTTTCTACTAAGTGA
This sequence comes from Giraffa tippelskirchi, assembly GCF_054371585.1. NCBI lineage: Eukaryota > Metazoa > Chordata > Mammalia > Artiodactyla > Giraffidae > Giraffa > Giraffa tippelskirchi. The sequence continues at coordinate 7,035,894 of NC_137289.1, read as the reverse complement.
ATTGTAGCAGTTCCAGGAGGAAAGATACCAGAAACGGAGGGCGTGTGAAATGAGTTTATTCTTTAACACCTACTGATGAGTGTTGGCTTATTTATAGATCCACTCACCTTTGCCAGTTGATAACGCATGGCAAGCAATGGATCTTTTCTCAATCCTTCCTTCTTTTCTCATAAGTAACATTAATAGGACATGTACACAAGAAATAAATATGAAAAATCAAAAGTACATATATAATTTACCTAGCACGTATTTGCTATCTCATATTGTACCATGACTTTTGTATCAGGCTCTGTGACCTTGAATGAAAACAGCAAGTTACTTTGGATTTAATTGTTATAATTTATTGCTTTTTCTGCCTTCAGCTGCTGACTGTAAATTTTTGTAGAGAAACACAAAATCACTTCCTGTTCTTGACACATAAAGGGCTTTTTCCCCCTAGTTATGCTCATAATTTTATGTTGGGTGACCTTTGCATCTGTGGCTTCGTTTTATGATTTAAAAACTGTGCTTTGACTGACAGACAATTCTGGAAATGATTTTCTTTTACCTAATGCAAATTACCTGAGCCCAAGACATAACGCAAGTTCCTCTCTTTATATTTCCTGTTAGTATTACCATCACCGTGTGGACTATAAATCAATTAATCTGCCTTGGATGAGAAGCTCAAGTTCTGTGAAAATGTGGCTTGAGAAAATACCTTTGTCTCTACCAGCTTTCATTTCCAACATGGAATTCTTATAAAATCACACTAAAAGCAGTTGGAGATTAGAAACAATCAATGCATTTCTTGTTTAAATAAAAGGCTCGGTTCTAATCTATAAGAAGGTCTGTGAGAGTGGGGGGAAAGAATTTCCTATTGACATTACTTGCTTGTGCCTGAAACCTGACCCTCTCTTTCCTCCCCTGTTGTGTGAAGACAAGGAAGTACCATAGGTAAAGGGTATGTGTAACCCCTGCCGGCTTTTGAATGTGAAACACAGTCTAAGGCCTGAGCATCTTTTGACTCAGTTGAACATATGGAAAGCTTGGAGATTCACCCTCATCAGCAGGTTAAAATTTGACAACTTGAGTTTATGAAATTTAATATGCATATGAATAAATTATAAGGAAGAAAATATATTTATCCCCTAAAAACTTAAATATTTTTCCTTTCCCAAAAATGCAATAAAAGCAAAATTAAAAAAGTATTTTATTTTCTCATAAGCACTAATGAACAAGGGCAAAGCGCTCCTGGACTAGGAACTGTAGCTCATAAGTCTTGTTTAAGGCTCTATCACCCATAACCCCTTAGCAGGCCAATTTCCTGTTGAAATCCATGGGGAATTCACCAACTTCTGGAAGAGAAGATCAAGTCTTGGAGAAAATTTTGCTTGTAAATTCGTTCACTCCCTTCTTCTCTTTTTATGGTCCATATATTATGATGATCACTTGTTATTACTGCTAGAACCATTTAAGAGAAAAGAGGCTGGCAGATGATAAAGGAGGGCCAAGTCCAATGGTGAAGTTAGTTGAGTATCCCAAAGGCCTTGCAAAAGCGCAGTGCTAACATGAATATAGCTGCAAAAAGAAGAGAAATTAAAAGCAAAGGAGAAAAGGAAAGATAAACCCATTTGAATGCAGAGTTCCAAAGAATAGCAAGGCGAGATAAGAAAGCCTTCCTCAGGATCAATGCAAAGAAATAGAGGAAAACAATAGAATAGGAAAGACTAGAGATCTTTTCAAGAAAATCAGAGATACCAAGGGAATATTTCATGAAAAGATGGGCTCAATAAAGGACAGAAATGGTATAGACCTAACAGAAGCAGAAGATATTAAGAAGAGGTGGCAAGAATACACAGAAGAACTGTACAAAAAAGATCTTCATGACCCAGATAATCACGATGGTGTGATCACTCACCTAGAGCCAGACATCCTGGAATGTGAAGTCAAGTGGGCTTAGGAATTATCACCACGAACAAAGCTAGTGGAGGTGATGGAATTCCAGTTGAGCTATTTCAAATCCTCAAAGATGATGCTGTGAAAGTGCTGCACTCACTATGTCAGCAAATTTGGAAAATTCAGCAGTGGCCACAGGACTGGAAAAGGTCAGTTTTCATTCCAATCCCAAAGAAAGACAATGCCAAAGAATGCTGAAGCTACCGCACAATTGCACTCATCTCACACGCTAGTAAAGTAATGCTCAAAATTCTCCAAGCCAGGCTTCAGCAATATGTGAACCATGAACTTCCAGATGTTCAAGCTGGTTTTAGAAAAGGCAGAGGAACCAGAGATCAAATTGTCAACATCCACTGGATCGTGGAAAAAGCAAGAGAGTTCCAGGAAAACATCTATTTCTGCTTTACTGACTATGCCAAAGCCTTTGACTGTGTGGATCACAATAAACTGTGGAAAATTCTGAAAGAGATGGGAATACCAGACCACCTGACCTGCCTCTTGAGAAACGTGTATGCAGGTCAGGAAGCAACAGTTAGAACTGGACATGGAACAACAGACTGGTCCCAAATAGGAAAAGGAGTACATCAAGGCTCTATATTGTCACCCTGCTTATTTAACTTATATGCAGAGAACATCATGAGAAATGCTGGGCTGGAGGAAGCACAAGCTGGAATGAAGATTGCCAGGAGAAATATCAATAACCTCAGATATGCAGATGACACCACCCTTATGGCAGAAAGTGAAGCAGGACTAAGGAGCCTCTTGATGAAAGTGAAAGAGGAGAGTGAAAAAGTTGGCTTAAAGCTCAACATTCAGAAAACTAAGAACATGGCATCCAGTCCCATCAATTCATTGCAAATAGATGGGGAAACACGGAGAAGGCACCAGCACCCCACTCCAGTGTTCTTGCCTGGTGAATCCCAGGGATGGGTGAGCCTGGTAGGCTTCCATCTATGGGGTCACACAGAGTCAGACATGACTGAAGCAACTCAGCAGCAGCAGCAGCAGATGGGGAAACAGTGGAAACAGTGTCAGGCTTTATTTTGGGGGCTCCAAAATCACTGTAGATGGTGATTGCAACCATGAAATTAAAAGATGCTTACTCCTTGGAAGGAAAGTTGTGATCAACCTAGACAGCATATTAAAAAGCAGAGACATTACTTTGTCAACAAAGGTCTGTCTTGTCAAGGCTATGGTTTTTCCAGTAGTCATGTATGGGTGTGAGAGCTGGACTATAAAGAAAGCTGAGCACCGAAGAATTGATGCTTTTGAACTGTGGTGTTGGAGAAGACTTTTGAGAGTCCCTTGGACTGCAGAGAGATCCAACCAGTCCATCCTAAAGGAGATCAGCCCTGGGTGTTCATTGGAAGGACTGATGTTGAAGCTGAAACTCCGATACTTTGGCCACCTGATGCGAAGAGCTGACTCATTTGAAAAGACCCTGATGCTGGGAAAGATTGAAGGCAGGCGGAGAAGGAGACAACAGAGGATGAGATGGTCGGATGGCATCACCGACTCAATGGACATGAGTTTGAGTAAACTCCGGGAGTTGGTGATGGACAGGGAGGCCTGGAGTGCTGCGGTCCATGGGGTCACAAAGAGTTGGTCACAACTGAGCGACTGAACTGAACTGAACTTGCATACAGACTCATGGGTTTTTGTATTCATTTAAAGATATATACTTACATGGGGAACAAAATATGAAAGTAAGGGGGCAGAGCAGACATTAGGGGATTGAAAGCAGTTTCAGAACAATATCTTGTCAGCTGTCTAGCAGCCTCTGATTTAGCAAGATCCAGACACTCACAGCTGGTGAATATTTTGATGCCAGATGACTGGTATGGCTGGAATTGGAAGTCAGCATATCTCCCTGTATCAGTTTCCTCATGGCCCCATGTAAACTTCTGAACATAAGTTTGGATTCTAAAGAGAAAAAAAAAAAATTTTGAGGCTTTTGAGCTTAAGTCTAGGCCAAGTGAATGTATAACTGAGAAGTAAAGTGAAATGAAAATCCTGCTAAGTGCCTGCTTTAAAGTTGTCAACCAGGGATGTGCTAGAGCTATTGGCAGAATTTCAGGCTTTTCCAAACAAGGGCAGCCTACCAATCTATGAGCCAAGGACAGCAAGAGAATTACATGCTTGCTCTCTCTCCACATGGCCCATTTAAGTTTGGGTCACCCATTTTTAGTAGGAATCATTCTTTCAGTTCATTTCAGTTCAATCAGTCAGTCATGTCTGACTCTTTGAGACCTCATGGACTGCAGCACGGGGTCATTCTTTAATAGGAATCAATATCCACCTAAAAAGAGCATGGCCAAATTTGAGATTCTAAGGGCCACCGGGAGAACAAGGGAGCAACTACAATGATACAAACAGAGTGGTTGAGTTAGATGGGGACAAGAGTGGAGGTGTGTTTATCTGAGAAAAGGTGTTCTATGTGTCTGTGATTCATGGAGTCAGTTTGAATAGTGAGAATGAAAACATAAAATGATTTTGGAGGTTTCCAAATCACATGTGCACAAATGTATGTGTGCACATATGCACACTCATGATTTCTATGTTTACAAAAGTGTGTATCTCATGATGTCCTGTTGACATCATCTTTTGGAGAGAAATACCTTTTTTTGGACTATCTGTGGGGTATGATCTATGGGCTATCTATGGGTATCCCTGGTGGCTCAGCTGGTAAAGAATCTGCCTTCATTGCAGGAGACCTAGGTTCAATCCCTGGGTCAGGAAGATCCCCTGGGGAAGGGAATGGTAACACACTCTAGTATTCTTGCCTGGAGAATTTCCATGGACAGAGGAGCCTGGCAGGCAACAGTTCATGGGGTCACAAAAAGTTGGAGATGATTGGGAGACTTTCACTTTCATGAGGGTACTGAAGGCTAAGTCCAGTCTAGTTTCTGAGCCTCCTAAATGTGAGCAGGGCCAAAAGATCCTTGTGGTTGCTGGATTTTAGAATTAGCCCCATTTTCATTAACCCTGAACATCTAGTATGCTTGGTGGTGTTCTGTGTTCCCTCATGCTCACCAAATCACAGCTTTCCCATTTCCACCATGTTAGTCAAGTCTCTCTGCCTGAGTTCATGTTTTGGTTCCAAGTTCCCCACTGGGACTAGGTTCGTTTTGAATACTTGCCCACTTGGCTGGGTTCTTATACCTAGAAACTGACTCTTCCTTTACCACGCCATGCATTTAAGAGCTCCTATAAACTTAAGACATTGCCTTAACAAATACCCTGCAGTTGGATCAGCTCCCCCTTTCTCTGGTTGAAAATACTACAGTCTCTTTTGCCTCCTCACTTGAACAGATTGAAGAAGTCTTAGCATACCTTTTAACTGAGACTTTCTGTTTGATGACAGTCAACATCTGAAGAGTTCATACTTTGACAAAAAAAGGAATTTGGGGGTTATAATACTTTGAAATGTCAAAATGAATAAAAGTATTAAATAACCAGTAATCTTAGTGTGTTTTAGTAATATATAATCTGTAAAAAAAAAGTGTAAGTGAAGTCTCTCAGTCGTGTCTGACTCTTTGTGACCCCATGGACTGTAACCTGCCATCCATGGGATTTTCCAGGCAAGTATACTGGAGTGGGTTGCCATTTCCTTCTCCAGTGTATCTCCCCAACCCAGGGATCGAACCTGGGTCTCTCTGCAGACTCTTTACCGTATGAGCCACCAGGGAATATATAACCTGGTCACATATAATTCTATTTTATAAACAACTAATCACTAATCTAATGCCTACTATCCCTAGTTCTGGCTCTGATTAGTGATTAAGACTATCACTTCATATCAATTCTTCCATCTACGTATGTGATGAACTTTATTGCAATTTTCATCAGCAGCAGTTGTCAAAAGTTTGCAGAAATGACGCACACATTCTAATTAAACCTGTCACTATTTATAATTAATCAAATAAAACAAGTAGGAAACATTGGTTTTATATAAACCAAAATTTAGAATTTAAAGAATTTCTAAGTTGGCATTCTTCAGGAATGCACAGGCTAGGGGGCAAGGGATTAAAAAGATGAAGGAGGAAGAGCTTAACTATGATGAATGATTTTAATAACAGATAATACATTTCCCCATCATTGCTCTATTTTGGGGGGTTTTCATGTCTATAAATATAACAAATGTGGGTAATTTTATGGGCATTCTGATTACAAATTAAACCTCCTAATGTTGCTAAACGAACAGAGTATTGGGTTGGCCAAAAAGTTCATTCAGATTTTTCCATAACCCTTATGAACTTATTGGCTAACCCAATACTTTAAAAATCTGTAATCAATATGAAAATACTGCCTGTATTTCCATTTTCCCCAGATTGATCACTTGTTTCCAATTATTGCTAAAATCTTATAGTGGGACATAGATTTTCTAAATACCCAGACGAAGGGGGAGTGGGTGTTCCAAAGCTGTCAGACTGGCTTCTTCCAGGTCTCCTTAAGCATGGGAGGAGCCAGCCAAGCAGGAAAAGTAGCGAGGCAACTTGGAGCCCAGCAGCACACTTACTTGTGCTTGCTGCAGAACAAATTTTTGGTATAATTTATTTTAACTAAAATTTTTAATCAATTTTATAGGTCACTTTCCATTTAGTTATTACAAAATGTTAGCTCAATTCCCTATGTTGTACACTACATCCTTATGGCCTGTCTTACACCCAATAGTTTCTACCTCCCACTCTCCAACCCCTATAGTACCCCTCTCTCTCCCTCCATGGATAACCATTAGTTTGTTCTTTACACTTGTGAGTCTGCTTCTTTTTTGTTATATTCACTAGTTTATTGTATTTTTTATTTTTAGGGGGAGGAGAAAATAATGGCTTAGACTAGGTTTTCCATTTGAATCCTTCCTGACTTTTGTCTTTTAAGACATAGCTCTTGGTGATGTAGTTCCTGCAATAAGGACCCCACACTTCCAAAGCACACATTTTGATATTTATCACTCCCCTATTGTGTTTCTGTAAGACAAAATTCCAGATGAATTGATGAAGAAAGTTTGGTGTGTATCTATACATGTGGTGGTGGTTTAGTTGCTAAGTTGTATCTCGCGACCCTATGGACTGTAGCCCACCCGGCTCCTCTGTTCATGGGATTTCCCAGGCAAGAATACTGGAGTGGGCTGCCATTTTCTTCTCCATAGTCAAGGCTATGGTTTTTCCAGTAGTCATGTATGGATGTGAGAGCTGAACTGTAAAGAAAGCTGAGTGCCGAAGAATTGATATTTTTGAACTGTGGTGTTGGAGAAGACTCTTGAGAGTCCCTTGGACTGCAAGGAGATCCAACCAGTCCATCCTAAAGGAGATCAGCCCTGGGTGTTCATTGGAAGGACTGATGTTGAAGCTGAAACTCCAATATTTTGGCCACCTCATGCGAAGAGTTGACTCATTGGAAAAGACCCTGATGCTGGGAAAGATTGAGGGCAGGCGGAGAAGGGGACGACAGAGGATGAGATGGCTGGATGGCATCACCGACTCAATGGACATGAGTTGGGTAAACTCCAGGAGTTGGTGATGGACAAGGAGGCCTGTGTGCTGCGGTCCATGGGATCACAAAGAGTCTGACACGACTGAGCGACTAAACTGAACTGAATGCTCTCCAGGTCCATCCATGTTGTTGCAAATGGCAAAATTTCATTTTTTTTTTTGGTTGAGTAGTATTCCACTGTGTGTGTGTGTGTGTGTGTGTGTGTGTGTGTGTGTGTGTGCGTGCACATGTGTAAACACACCTTTATCCATTTATCTGTTGATGGGCAGATAGGTTGCTTCCATATCTTAGCTACTGTAAATAATGTTGCTACGAACACTGGAGTGCATATACCTTTTTGAATTAGTGTTTCTGTCTTTTTTTTTCAGATATATATCCAGAAGGGGAATTATATGGTGGTTTTATTTTTAGTTTTTTGAGAAACCTCCATACTGTTGTCCACAATGACTGCACCAATCTGCAGTCCCACCGACAGTGTACAAAGGTCCCCTTTTCTCCACATCCTCACCAGCACCTGCTATTTGTGGTCTTTTTGATGATAGCTGTTCTGACAGGTGTGAGGTGATAACTCATTGTGGTTTAGATGCTGATTTCCCTGATAGTTAGTGGTGTTGAGTGTCTTGTTATGTGCCTTTTGGCCAAGTCTGCAGAACAATTTTTGTGCAGACTCTGGCTCTGTGTGTGTTTATGTTTACTTGTTTAAACTATTTGTATATGTTGTTGACTAAGAAGAGCTAAAATTGAGACTAAGTGGGGCTAAAAGGTCAAGTTGAGACAGGTCCCTGAGCATAGGATTGTACATGTGAGGCCACTACTCTAGTACATGTGTGTTGGGCTCAGTTAAATGTCAGGAGAGGCTCAGGTACACGCTCTCCTCCAGGTACGAGGGGAGGGACATTGTATAATCAGAAAAAGAGGGTGTGGAGTACATCCCATGGTGATAACACTTTACCATTTGGTGCTGAGGCCTGTTTGGTATACTCTTGTCTGAATTTTAATAAGTAGAAGGAACCCAGTTAGGCAATATGTGCTTATACTCTTACAAGTTTTACAGCTGTAATTTTAACAATGAAATGAAGACCTAAAGTTGAAGTTGTTATGGAAAACAAAAATAAATTTGGTTGTTTTGAAATTTCCAGGGACTACCTGATAGATAAGCCCTGAGATATCACGTATATTTTTATAAGGTTGCTGTCTGAACAAGGTATATTAGGAAGCCAAATTTGCCAAATAGTGAAGATTTAAGCTGGTTCTTGGGGTTTCCAGGTGGTGCAATGGTAAAGAATCTGCCTGCTAATACAAGAGACATAAGAGACGTAGGTTCAATCCCTAGTTCGGGAAGATCCTCTGGAGAAGGAAATGGTTACCCACTCCAGTATTCTTGCCTGAAAAATCCCATGGACAGAGGAGCCTTTTGGGCTACAGGCCATGGGGCCACAAAGAGTCAGATATGACTGAGCACGAACACAAGCTGGTTCTGAATTCCATTCATTGTTTAAATTCATATTTAGCATTTTCCAGTTCAGGTTTTTAGCAGTTGTTAAATCATGTTGCCGATTCAATTTCTAAAGAAGCATTTCCTCTGTAGAAGGCAATGGTTAAGAGCACAGATTCTGGCAGCAGACTAGCCTTGTCATCTTGAGTATATTTCTTAATCTCTTTTGTCTTAGTTTCCTTATCTTTTAAAAATGGTGACTTTAGACACAACTACCTCACGGGTTATTAGTAGAATTCATTGAGTTAATATACATGGAGTCCTTAGGAAAACACCTAGTACATAAGGAATATTTTGAGCAGTGGCTATTATTATCACCCACTGTTCAAGCTTCTGGATCACTTTAGTTGAAGTATAATGCTGATATTTTGAGACAACTTTAAAAAAAAGTTATGGCGGCTCAGACAGTAAAGAATCCAACTGCAATGCAGGAGACCCGGGTTTGATCCCTGGTTCAGGAAGATCCTCTGGATGAGGAAATGGCAACCCACTCTGGTATTCTCTCCTGGAGAATTCCATGGACAGATGATCCTGGTGGACTATAGTCCATGGACTCGCAAAGAGTCAGACACAATTGAGCGGCTAATGCTTTCATTTTCATGTCATTTACAGATACTTATATATATGAATTATACTTTTCTGATGCTAGGCAACCAAAGGAAGTCCAGAAACAAATTAGATGTTGAGGCAAATGTCAGTTCAGTTGACAACCATGACCCAAGATTTCAAAACTTCACTTATATTCAGGCAGTTTTATTCTTGTTATTAACTGACTTAATAGTAAAGAAATAGTTAGGAACTTACCTGGTGGTCCAGTGGTTAAGACTTCATCTTCCAATGCAGGAGGCATGGATTTGATCCCTGGTCGGGAACTAAGATCCCACATGCCTCATGGTGAGGCCAGAAAAAAGAAGAAGAAATTAATATGAAATTGGAAAACAAATGTACTTCAGTAAAATGAATTAAAAAAATAGTTACACTTTTGAACTTGCACAGTACGTGTCTACTAATAAAATCAGTTTGATAAAATCCCACATAAGATTATGTTTAAGAAAAAATTCCACTGGTGAAAAACCAAAAAGGTTTAAGGCTCACTGATCTAAAGAAAATAATGTCTTTTACTGTAACAATAATGGTGATAATAATAATATTATTTTTACAAAGTACAACCTTAGCTACCATCTCATCTGTTACAACAACTTGATAAAATAGGTAAGCTGGGAATTATCATTTCTATTTTAATGATGAGAAAATTAAAGCTCACAAAATCAAAGTGACTGAGTCACATGGTTATTGTGGCCCAAAGCCAGGATTCCAGTCCAATTCTTCATTCTTTCATTCAGTGTTTTTTACCCTTCTTGTCTCACCTGCCTAAGTATTCCCACTCTCAAGTGGAAGACGTTTTTTTCCTGGGTGTTTTTGATACTATGGTTCACAGTGAGGTGCTATTTCTGTTCCAACATGAGGGAGATTCTTGGTGTACTTTGGTTCAGATGGCCCAGAGAAGTGAATTGGGTGGTGCCACGCTGGACTTAAATGGTAATGTGAGCATAAGATGAAAAGTTAATTAGGCCTTTCGATATCTAATGAGGTTTCACATAATTTATCACCAGTAGAGAGCACTATAAGATTACAATTAATGGCAGCCCTTGGATGAAGAAAGGATTGTTTGTATCATGAATGTATTACAGAGGTGGACTTCAAGTGATTGATTTTAAGCAAGCATGATCTGCCCTTGTGATAGTAGATCATCTCCCATCAGTTGAATCTTTGGAGAACAGTCATTCCAAACTTGCATTTCCATGTAATTGCAGTATGAAAAGAAACAGGCACTGTTTGCTTGCTGAAGTTAAATTGAAATGGTTCAATTTTGAATCAGAACCCAGGCTCGCCTGCTTTCTCCTGAAGATCTTGCTTTCAAAGCACTGTTGGAGTGTCCCTAGCATAGAGAGCCTCCTCTCCTCCAGTTCCTGAGTTGCATATGGGACTTCACACATGCTGAATAACCTCTAATGTTGGTTGATTGAAAATATTACAGGACTTCATTCTGACTGCCTTTATTTCTCTTGCTTGGAATTTGTGGCTGTTGAGTTTTCTTCGAACCTTGTTCTGGTTGTAAATACAAAATCGAGATTCATTTCATAAGTAACCTTCAGTGTATTCATTGTATTCATATAGTTTACTGACATGCAGTACATACAAATCAGTGCCCAAAGTTGATGGGCTGAAATATTGGCATTTAGTTGCAACCCTATTACAGTATTTTGCTCGTCTAAACACTCAGATGCATCACACAATGACTTTTGTGCCGCAGAAAGCTTTGAAATGGATCTGCCTTAAAGATAGATGCATTTACACTTCATATGTTTTCCATCATTTTTTTTTACCCTTTTGCCAGTTTCCCCAACTAGCTGTATTTAAACAAATTCTTCCCCCACAGCCATTTTGTTCTCTGATTTCACCCTCCCGTGAAGTCTCAATGTGAAATTGGTGATAGCATGATTGATCATTTAGCTGACAGTATGATCATGAGCATGGGCAGAAACTTAGCTCCACATCCAGTAAGAGGAGAAGCTGGAATGCAGAGGTATTAAAATACGAACATCTCAAATGAAAACAGAGGTAACAGGAGAGCTTTAATGTTTGCATAAATCTTTCCCCCCTGATAAATGTGCTTTCCTCTTCAGTTTGGTTTCAGTACTTAGGCTTTCTTATAAATAGTATATTTATTGAGCAATGCTCTCTTCCTTGCCCCCCTCCTCTATCACAGCAGTAAATGAATACCCCTTCCAACCCCCCCTTGCAAAGGAGCCTGAGAATTCTCTCTCCTCTGAGCCCGTAGTGACTTGTTTGCCTGAATGAGAAAGGGGCATGTCTGAAGCAATATTGCATGTTGCATGAGCCCCACTCAGAAAACAGTCACAGCCAGGGTTCTGTTTATACAGGTGCCATTAGGTGGACTTATTATCACAGCCAAAAGTTAGCTAGCTAGCCAGGTGCACTGCACATGCGAGTGAAGATTTTTGCATTTTTAAAAAGTGTAAAGAAGCTAACTGCTGGCATGAAAATTGTGTCCCCCAAACATAGGTTCTATTGTTTCATTTTCCAAAAGGGACTCTATCTTCACTTACTACAGTATACTGAGCCACTCTACCCATTGTTGCTATTGAGTACCAAGTCCATTAACAAAGATTTTTATGGCCTCCAATGGCGGCTTTCGATTGGGAGTCGTTGTTTTTAATTTCGCCTTTCCTGTAAGGATTGGCATTTTAAGTCTACTGTGAAAGTTAATTTAATGACAGTAATAGATAGCATCTATGAAATATGGAATACATTTACCTAGATATGTTAGTGTGGACATCCACATATCAGAAGACTGTATGACAAAAAGTTTCCAATTATCTGTGTTAAATATCTGGTGAGACAATGGCTGTGAATTCCCTTTATATCCTCTAGAGTGCCACTACAGCAAGATAGCATTTTTAACAATTATTTTTTTGAACCTTACATATTTTGAATATATTATTGGGGCTGACAATTTTATGTATGTATGACAAATTTATGTAATGTGTGGCTCTGAAGTGAAGGTGTGATCAGAGGTTAAGTGATAAGCTGACATGGCAAATGCTAGGTACTTCCGTTCAGTCTGCATGAAGAAAGAGGGTATGGAAATCTAGAAGGTATTGTGAGGTTTTCTGCAAGGTACAGAACCCTTGCTCTTTCTAGCCCTTTCAAATTCACTTTTCCTCTTATTCAAGTTGTTCAACAATTGCTTACTGTTTTTGTTTTCTATTTGACTTATTGTCTTGTTTTCACAGTGAGCTTGTAAATGATGAATAAAGAGCATGAGCAGATAAACTTACCATAAGCTTCCATCACTGAGCAGATTTGGGGTGTGGTTCACTTGCTTTTATGTAATTTTTGCTCTCTTTGGAGGCCAGCCTGGTTCCCCTGAGAACTTGCAGCTACTGTTATTCTAAGTAATTTCTTAGTTCATGTTCCAGCAATACACATGTGCGGGGCTTTAAAAAAATCCTTCTTGTGCCTGAACCTCTACCATTACACCTCAAAGTTCTGGGCATCAAGAGCAGTAGACAGGACTTGAGACAGCTCAATATTTTTCTTATCTGGAAGATCTCACATTACACGCTAATAGGAAAGTAGAAGCTTTAGAGTCAGAACATGACGTATGGGTCTTCAAACATCTGTAGAGGTCATAGAATGGAAGTTGGCAGAACGCACTTGGACCAGGTCCAATCATGTTCGGTTACTGGTGGTGCTAGAAACAATTTGGTGAATCGTGAACTTGCCACTACCAAGCAGTTCCGTGGCTCTGACCCTAAGGAAGGGGTAACAGTGGAACTTTAGTGGGTTATATAGAGGGAAAGATAGACAGAGTATGTACGGGAGTGTAGGGAGTGACCTTGTCTATGTCCTTGTCATTGCCCACCCCAAGCCCCTCCGCGGTGTTTAAACACTTTCTTTTGTTTAGCTGGTCACATCTGTAGACTAGAATTTATGTTTGTTTCAGTGACTCTATGACTCTTAAGGTTTTCTCAGAATTGACTTCAGGAAAAATCTGTTACCTCTTTCTGCCATCACAGGCAGGGTTACTTAGCAGGTACTCAAAACATTTTCATTCTAGTAATTAATGAAAGCATCTGTCAAGATGAAAACAAGAATTTCCGAATTACATTCATTTTGTTGGCCTTTCACCCTTGGTATGTCTAAATTTCTTTTCTCCCTTGAAAGATCGTTCTTAAGCAATATTATTGCTGTTTCTAATTTTAAATTAGCCACCTCCTATATTAACAGAGAAAATGTTAACGGAGTGCCTGACACAAATCTTGACACAAGGTAGGCAGGCACTGTTAGAATGAAAGTTTGTTGACACTCATGTGACTTCTACTGATAGGTTCAATTGCATTAAATAAAGCAAACAAAAAAACGCTCCTGATGATGGCATCTAGAAGCTGTAATGCAAAGGAACTGTAGAGATACTGATTATATTTATACTACATTGAAAAAAAGATGAAAAGGAAGAAAAGTCAAGAAAAGGAAGGTAGGAAAGAAAAATTGTTTCAGCCTCCTATTGGTTAAAATTCCACCTCATTTTGGACAAAATATTGTCCTTCATTATTCTTTTTGTTTAAATTTATTCTTTAATTGAAGGAAAATTGCTTTGTAATGTTGTGTTGGCTTCTGCCATATAAAATGCAAATCGGCCATAATTATATATATATGCCCTCCCTCTTGAACCTCCCTCCCCTCCCCCATCCCATCCCTCCAGGTCATCACAGAGCATTATTCTTTTCCGACATTTAAAAAATGTGATAAAATACACATAACATAGAATTTACCATTTTAGCCTTTTTAAAGTGTAGAATATAGTACATTCACAATGTTGTACAATAGTCATCACTCTCTAGTTCCAGGACATTTTTATCACCTGAGAAGGAAACCCATACCTATGAAGCTCACTTTCCATTTTCTTTTCTCAGTCCCTAGTAATCATGAATCTGCTTTCTATTTCTATGGATTTACCTACTGTGTATATTTGATGTAACTGGAATCATACTGTATGGGAAATTAAATAATTTATATATAACATATATAGTATATATAATATATATATATAATTTATATATAATGTTGCTGTTTCTAAGTTGCTTCAGTCGTGTCCTATAATTTCCCATATTATCTGATTCCAGCCACAAATTTTCCCATATTATATGATATATATTTTTATGGGAAATTTTATATATATATATATATATATATATGTAATTTCCCATATTGTCTGTGTGTGCATAGGAGTGGAATTTCTGGGGTCATATGGTAACTCTATTAAAAGCTTACTGTGGAACCACCACAGTGTTTTCCAAGGCAGCTGGATCATTTTACATTCCAGCAATGTTTGAGGGTTCCAAATCCTCTGAATCCACATCCACACTTGTTCTTTTCCATTTTTTAAAAATTGTAGCCATCCTAGTGCATGTAATTCTTCCTTACACTAAATGTTCTCCTGTATACTCACATAAGAAGTGTTTAGTATTGTAAAGGCACACATGAGATAGTTCGGTTGGCCTTTTGTATCTGCAGGTTCCAAATTCTTGGATTCAACAAAGTGTGGATTCACAATATGTTTTTAAAAAAATCCAGAAAGTTCCCAAAAGCAAAATTTGAATTTGCTGTGCTCTGGCAACTACTTACATAGAATTTACATTGTATTTACAAGTATTTACATAGCATTTGCATTGTATTAGGTATTATAAGGAATCTAGAGATTATTGAAAGTAGACTAGAGGATGTGCGTAGGTTATATGCAAATACAGCACCATTTTATATAAGGGACTTGAGCATCTTGGATTTTGTTATCCTTGGGGCTCCTGGAACCAGTTGGCCCTGCTGATATCAAGGAATGACCATATGCACCATCAGTGCTGGCTGAGGGCCAAATGGTGAAGGTGGCACTGTTTGGCCTTCATGTCTCTACATCCCCGTTGTGAATAACATATTTTTTTTAAGAGCCAGGGAGTAAACAGTGGCTTGCCATGAGGGACTATCATACACAGTGGTCATGAGCTCATGTTTGTTGACTGGATAAATGAGTGATGCCCAGTATGAATAAGGCTCACACCACAAAGCATAGAAACAAATCTTCATCAACTGTCAGGAGAGCAGTCAGTCAGTCATTGAATAAAAATTGGCCAAATGCTTACTTTGTGTCAGGCACTGGGCAAGGAACTGCTGGTTGAATTGGGGCTGGATCTTCCCCTCAAGGAGCTTGTGTTAACGTGTTTCTACAAGCAGTCAGGCTTGCGTTATGGGGGTCCATGTTATTCTCTGATAGGGCTGCCTTGTGACTTGTGGTGAACACATGTTCAGTGGCTGGCCAGGTATACAAATATAGTCTGTGCCCCTGGAAAAAACAAAATTAACTCAGCGATACTGTGAACCTGTGACTCATATACCAACACTTTGACTGCCATTTCTCACACCCAAGACCTGTACTATCCAATGCAGTACCCGTATGTGGCATTTGAGCCCTGAAATGTGGATAGTGCAAATGAAGAACTGAACTTTGAATTATAATTAATTAAAACATTTTCAATTATAAAACACAGTGTTATCAACCATAGTCACCATGTTTTACATTAGATCCTCAGACCTTATTTATGTTATAGCTGAAAGTTACCTCTCCTTATTTCCCCATCCCCAGCCCCAGACAAACATTCTTCTGCTCTGTTTTTATGAGTTTGACTTTTTATTTAGATTCCACATATAAGTGATAGCATGCAACATTTGTCTTTCTGGCTTCTTAGCATCATGCCCTCAGGGTCCATCTACATTGTCACAAATGGCAGGATTTCCCTTTTTCTCAGGGCAGAACAATATTCCATTATTATATAAACCACCTTGTCTTCATGCATTCATCTATACACAGACACTTAGGTTGTTTCCCTCCCTTGGCTATTGTGAATAAGGCTGCCATGAACATAGGAGTGAGATATCTCTTCAATATCCTGTTCTCATTTTCATGCAAGTAATTCTGATTCATTTAAATTTTAAAACTGGTATTTGATTCAGTTGGTGGAAAACTTTTAAGTATATTTAGAACAATTTGGGACCATGACTCTCTTTTGTCAACTGTAAATGTTATGAAATGTAAATATAGGTCAAATATTTCCAATGAACAGTTAGTATCTGAATTGGGGTATGTAGGCTTCCCAGGTGGTGCTAGTGATAAAGAATCTGCCTGCCAGTGCAGGAGACACCAGAGATGCAGGTTTGATCCCTGGGTTGGGAAGATCCCCTGGAGAAGGAAATGACAACCCACTCCAGTATTCTTATCTAGAGAATCCCATGGACATAGTAGCCTTGGTGAGCTGCATTCCATGGGGCTGCAAAGCATCGGACACAACTGGCCGACTGAGCACACAATCAAAAAAAAACATCAGGTTTCAGAGACTTAGTGTGAAAAAAGAATGGAAATGGTCTCCTTAATAATTTTTATACATATTACACTTGAAATGATAATATCACCGATTCAATGGATATGAACTTGGGCAAACTCCAAGAGATGGTCAGGGACAAGGAGGACTGGCATGTTGCAGTCCATGGGGTCACAAAGAGTTGGACACGACTTGGCAACTGAACAACAACAACACCATTAAGTTAAAGAAAAAACAAATTTATTTTTTTCTATTTCCTTTTCATTTTAAAAATCTGGCTACTAGAATATTTAAGATTACTTCTGTGACTCACACTGAGTTTCTAGTGGACAGTACTGCTTTAGAAGAACACTGAGGTCATCTAATCCTATTTAATGCAAGTGTATCTGGAGTAAAGCTCCCCTGTGGAATTCTGCCTTCTTCCATTGTGACTCCAAGGATACCATCACTTTACCAAGCTTCTCAAAATGACAAAGAATTGAAGCTATGTCTGGGACTCTCTCAGAGCCAGCTCTCTAAAGGCATCCTCACCTTCACCCTTTCAGCCCATGCCCAGGCTTATTTGTAGGTTCAATGTGCTCAAATCAAGCCCCCACCCACCCCCACCAACCAGGTTCTACTTTGGTGATGAAGGCATCCAGTAGAGTAATTCACTGAAATCAAGGTCCTCCCACCCCAGGTTCTACTTTGGTGATGAAGCCATTCAGTGGAGCAATTCACTCAAATCAAGCTCCCCCAAACTCTAACTTCCCAGGTTGTACTTTGGTGACAAAGCCATCGGTAGAGTAATTCACACTAAAATGATCTTAGTTGAATGTGTTGTTTCTCACATACTTGCATTTAAAAATTTTTGCCGTATTGTGACCTCTAAATTTGAGAGCTACTCTGTCAAGGGGACCTTTTTGACTAGTTTCCTAGTTATAATCAAAACAAACAAAATCCCAGGTCTTCCTCAAGATTCTTTCCCTGTCTCTACCTCCTGCCCCATGAGATACTAGCCATTGGTAGATAAATGATCCTTTGCTTTAGATAAATTTATCTTTTTCATATTGATAAGTGGGATATTTATGGCTACTCAGAGGCAAGATGTAGAACAAATTAATGTGCCTTTAATTTCTTTCTCTGTTTTAGAAATGATACTGATGAGCAGTTTCCCTTTCATGAGACTGCCAGCTCCTCTAGGGTTGGCTGCCTAGAACTGAAAATACCAAATAAGTATTCAGTCAATTCATTTGACTTTATTTTTTATGAGCTCATTTATAAAAAAAAAATGCACCTAATCTCAGTGGAGCAAAACCCGTTAGCATGAAGAATTCAGGGGAAGGTGGTGGTCCATTCTTAACTCTTTCCAAGGTGATTTATGGCTGAAAAACTGGATGACTGTTCAAAGTATAACCTACAGCATGAACTGTGTCTCCAGATTTTATTAGGGAATATGTGATCGTAGGTATGATGGAATGGACAGCGTCCTTCCCATTGTAGGATAAATGTGTATTATGTATGTGAATTTCTCTCAGTTCCTTAAAATTCTTCCTTTTGATGGAAGACTGATCTTTTGTATTTTTCTTTGAGAGTTGACAGAGAGTGAAAGAATTTATGTTTCTCTTCTTGGAGCTGACCTGGAGAAGCAAATGGCAACCCACTCCAGTATTCTTGCCTGGAGAATCCCATGGACAGAGGAGCCTGGTGGGCTACAGTGCATGGGTTCAAAAAGAGTCGGACATGACTGAGTGACTTCACTTTCACTTTTTTCACTTCTTGGAGCTGAAGTGGGAGGACCCCTTTGAATTGCAAAAGCAGGAAGAGCCTTAGGACTTTGTGGTTATATTGTACCTGTCAAGAATACACGGGTGTGATTTGGCAGCACCCCTGGGAATATGTATTTTAGTACCCCGCTGCCCGTGGAGAACTTGAGACAGAATAGGGTTAAGCGTTTCCCAGTGTTCCACAGTAAATTGGCAGTTGAATTGGGATTAGAATCTAGGTCTCCAAGCCTTGGGGACTTCTCCATTAGCTCAGATCATGTACGGCTCAGCAGTTTCTTTCACAAGATCCTTCTGACATGACACATGCCATCAGTCTTATTTTATAACAGATGTTTTGAGGGTGGAGCAGATGGTCTCTTCCCTTCACCCTCCCAGCCCTTGACTCCAGAGAGTCGGATCATGTCAGAGATGGTGCTCACAGCCCTCTTTCCCCAGAGGTCCACCTCCCCTTCTGCTCATCCTTTTCCATGTGCTCATCTTTCCCATGCTCAGGAAAACACTGTTCTCACTGTTTCTTTTTCTTTTGAGGCTGTGTAGTTCTCCTTGAAGCTTTTTCTGTCATGCGTGTTCTTGTCCTGACTCTTCTTGAATTTTTCATAGTCTAGGCAGTGGGGAGATCACTGCCCTCTCAGACCCGGGACTCCACATCCTATCACATCTCTTGATGTCATGGGTGACGTGTGACACGCTGCTTTCTTCCTTCATGGACTAACTTTGGGCCTGTGGAAGACCCCTGTGAATACCACTTGGGAAACCTCTCTCCTAAAGTGCTTTGAAGTTCAGAGAAAAACACCAAGGCTTCACTGACAAGTTCCTGATGGTCCATTGAATGTTTCTGCCATTGTTTACACGGGGGGGGGGCGGCGCTTACTCTCTACGGTACCACTCTTGTTCATGAATGTCATTCTTCCTACATTCTTCATCTTGAACATCTTAAAATGACCTAATGACATTAATTTCTTTTCTTTTTTTTTGCTAACCAGTGAAGCTTACTTTGTCTTGAGGGAACCCAGATGTGTATGTGTATGTTTGTATGTGTGTGCCTGCATGTTTGTGTGTTCATGCCTGTCCACTCATTTCAGGGGATTGTGTTTACTTGTAGAGACCTTGACCCTGGAGATGCTTTTAGTGCCCATCTTGATGCTTACAAGACATGTGACTTTGGGAAGGTCCTTTTACTTCTTTCCTATGTAGACAGTCAGGACTTTGTGTTGTTGTGGGGGAGCAATAGAAGAAACAAGCTGTATTAGGAAACCCATGCATGACAAAAAGAGGAAAAACGATTCCTCACTGGTGAGCCATGGTCTTCAGTAAGGAACTACTACTCACTCCCCGTCCCCCTGCCTCAAAGCAGGCAGTCCTGAGTGGATGGAGAAGCTAGGTTACATGTGAACTTGTTTCATTCTGAAAACTCTTAGAGAAACTAGTCAGGCTTTCTTTCAATACTATAGACATAGTATCTCATTTACATTTTAATGCAAGCAGTGGTTGGAAATGATGCTGTTTGCCTCTGACCATAACCAGACTCATTCAGTTTTTAAAAATTTTTGCTACGTTATTACAAACAGAACAACCTTATAATTAATCCCAATGTACTTTCCTGTGTTGGGCTGAGTGGATATAATCAGAGTCGAGATGTTGAATTATAAACCAAAAGATCCTCATTTTCCTGGTGAATCTATCAGGAAGCCCTCGTGTGCCCCTTTGTCTTTTATCTGCAGTCAGTAATGGGCCTTGTTTCCACTCCCTTCTGTCCTAACTGGGGATTCAGTTGCCTTTTACTCTCTGCTTATCTTTGTTTGAGGAAGTACAGAATGCAGATGGAAAGGGCTGATTCTCCTTGGACATAACCTTGAAGTTGGACCCTAGAGGGTCCTAGGAATTTTCTAATTATTTATTCCAGCGTTAGCATGTTTTATGATCTCCCTGGGCTTTTCTGTTCTCATACTATCTCTGGTTAGGAGATTGGATCAAGTGACCTCTCATTAAGTGAATACTATTGCCCTTGGTTTCTTAATTTGGCCACTGGCCAGTATCTGTTCCTTTCTACCTTTAGATCTAAAGTGTGTCACCTTTGGGTCTGAAGCTGATGCTGGGATTATTTCAAGTCAGAAAGGTTTGTTTAAAACAATTGAAAGAATCCATCGTTTTTAAAGACTTCATATTATTTGGTCATTCCTTCATACTCTTTTCAAAGTCTTTTTTTAAAAAAATCCTATATAATGGCTGGGAAACCTTGTGGGAATGCTGGCTCTCCTGAATGTACAGCCACCTTGAAATATATTGATGTTTTAAAAATGTTATTTATTTATTTTAATTGGAGGGTAATTACTTTACAATATTGTGATGGTTTTTGCCATATATCAACATGAACTGGACATAGGCGTTCATTTGTCCCCTCCATCCTGTACCTCCTCCCACCTCCCTCACCATTCCATCCCTTCAGGTTGTCACAGAGCACCGGCTTTGGTTGTTTTGTGGAAATATACTGATTTTTGATTTTTGTTTGATCTTAAGAACTAGAGGATATTTCATGATATCATTGAAGCCAGATTCTGCTTTTGAGACCTCTTCTTAAATTCTCCATGACAGATAGTTGCTCTCCGAGGGTAGACAATCCTCTAAGAACATTTGAGAGTATATTCCAGTGTCTGGGCAGGTGAGAAGTGGAGACTCCTCAGATCTTGTTGTGGTGCACTAGAAAATAAACGACATTCTGACTCAATTCCTTTGAGTTAACAAAACACCAGCCAGTCATCTGCTCACAGAGCCTCGGCTGTGAGGATTGTGACATCACTCACTAGAGTTGATTCAGCTGCTCTAGCAGACTCAGAAGCTGTGCTCTTCCTCCCTTGGTGCTCTGGGCTCCGCTGAAGAGATCAGCCTTCCTAGTTATTTACAACGTTGTGGTAACAGGTCGTAACACCGAGCATCAGCTTGTGAGCTCAAGTTCATGAGAGTCTTATTATCCTACATAAGGACATACCAGGAATTTGAGTCCTTACAAGCACCAGAAGGGCCACATAATGTTGCTGTCCTGCCAACATCGACTCCTGTGGAATGTATCTGGTGTGCAGTTTTCCAATGGTGCTCCAGGGACTCTCTACTCCATTACTTCCTTTGGCACCTTCTCATATCTTTACTGACTGGGGCCATGCCTCAGTGCTCCCAGAAAGAAGGCTTAGAATTGGTTTCCATGTACTAGGCTGCTTTGGGGGCAATTTTAATGCTTTAGAAGATTTTCCTTCTGGTCCTTTGTTAAGTCCCACGACTTTCAATTTTCTGTGTGTTACCCTGAAGAGACAACTTGCGTGAGCCTTGCCATTGCTGATGTTGTGGTGGAAATAAAGATGTGGCTGTCCTCAACTTGGCCATGGATCCCTAACTTGGGGCTGACCTACCTCTCAAGCCACACCTCTCCTCACTTTCTTCATTAGGGCTAGTCTCATCATAGGCCTTCATACCTGTTGGTTTCCTATGTCCTAGTTTTTGAAGTGCTTTCCTTTTTATTACTTGACAGTCTCATTTGCCTGGTTAGCTCCACTGTCCCCGCTTATGTGCCACCTCCTCAAGGCTGCATTTCTCAACACCAGAGATTATGTCAGGACTTCCTGGACCATGTATGTCCTTGGGAGGCCTTGTCCGAGAGGGCAGTTATAGCTTTACTTGCCTTATCACTTCATATGTTGAGGAATGGAGAGCAACGAAGCTTCCCCCAAAGTTGGATGCTGGGCTGGGCAAAGGGATGTGATTTTCTGTAGCTCATGCTAATGCATGTGTACTTCTGAAAGATTCTTGGGTCACTAAAGACGCTTGCTCCTTGGAAGAAAAGCTATGACCAACCTAGACAGCGTATTAAAGAGCAGAGACATCATATTGCCAACAAAGGTCCGTCTAGTCAAAGCTATGGTTTTTCCAGTAGTCATGTATGGGTGTGAGAGTTGAACCATAAAGGAGGTTGAGTGGTGAAGAACTGATGCCTTCCAACTGTGGTCCTGGAGAAGACTCCTGAGAGTCACCTGGATTGCGAGGAAATCAAACCAGCCAATCCCAAAGGAAATCAACCCTGAATATTCATTGTAAGGACTGATGCTGAAGCTGAACTTCCAATACTTTGTCCACCTGATGTGAAGAGCTGTTTCATTGGAAAAGACCCTGATGCTGGGGAAGATTGAGAGTAGGAGGAGAAGGGGACGACAGAGGATGAGACGGTTGGATGGCATCACCGACTCAATAGACATGAGTTTGAGAAAACTCCAGGAGATAGTGAAGGACAGGGAAACCTGGCGTGCTGCAGTCCATGGGGTCACAGAGTCAGACACGCCTTTGCGATTGAACAATAAAACCAACATTAAGTCTAGAAATGCCAACAGACTGTGAGGGTCTGTTGTATGATTTTAATCTGGATGGCATGTCGAGGAACATTTGATACATTTTGTTTCAAGTTAAATCGGTGATTATCAAACACCCATGTGCAGTTCTGTGCTAGGTATGTTGAAATAGAAACAAATATACAAGACATGGGTCCTACCTTGTGCACTGCTTGTGTTAGTTTTGTGATTTGATTGAGATGAGACAGACAATACTCTCAAAAAATTAATGACTAGTGTAGGTTATTTACTTTCATAGCGCTTTTGAGTTTTTCCTTCATAACACTCTTTCAGTTTGCTACTATGGAGAGCAGAATTCTACAGTGGTCCCCATGCTCCCCACCTCCTGGTGATCAGACTTTCAAATATTATTCTCTCCTTGAATATGGGCATGGTTTATGACTTGCTTCTTACCAATAGAATATAGAAAAGGAGATGGTTTGTCTCTGATTACATGTCTATGATTGCATAGTCCAGCCTGTCTTGCTAGAGTCTCTCTTTGTGTTGTTGGCTTCGAGGAACCAAGCTACCATGAATCCTATGGCCAGGTGCAAAGAAATTAATTTTGTCAGCAACCTGAGGGACCTTGACAGTAGATCCTTCCTCCCTGGAGCTTTTAGATGAGATCCCAGCCCTGGTCAGCACCTCGCTTGTGACCTTGTGAGAGACTCTCAGCAGAGGGCCCGGGGAGCTGTGCCCAGACTCTTGATCCATAGAAATTGTGAGATAAGTGTGTGTTGTTTTAAGCCTCTAAGTTTGTGGTAATTTGTTACACAGCATAGAAAAGTAATACAGCTATTGAATACTTATTTGCATAATTACAGTCCAATGTTTAGCTCATATTTTACGAGTCCTTTGTGGAAACGAACATGTCTCTCTCTCTTACTGCTTTATCCTCTGTGCATACTATAATCCCAGATAGAGTTACCATTAAGTAAATACTGGTTGAATGAATACACTTATGAATATGTGAACAAATGAGCTGAAGCATCAGGCTTATTTCTGTGCATGGAGAGACACATTTAGCCAATTTTTGGATCTTCACTGGAAGGTTGGAAGATGCTGGATGTAAGGAAGAGTGTGTGTGTGGTGGTGGTGGTGATGGGGTTAATGATTATAGCTGCCCTTTTAGGATTATTCTCTGAGGTGGTAGTAAATTCCATGTCACTTGAGGTACTTAATAAGAGAAGGGCAACCAGATTTTAAGGCTGTTCTAAAGGGGATAACTTTACTTAAGTGACTTACTGTCCAGTTGGGGAAGAAGACATATATGGAAAGAAGATAAATATCAGCAAGATGTTATACTGAATGTCAAATGATATGCAGACAGCAACTCAAATCTGAAATACTTTAGAGGGTGACATGGCCTGTAAGACTGAGCAATTTGTGGAATAGTTTGTGGAAGAGACTGTGTTTGAAAGAAGAATAGGCCTCAGATATGTTGGAAAAGACCCTAATGCTGGGTAGGATTGGAGGCAGGAGGAGAAGGGGACGACAGAGGATGAGATGGTTGGATGGCATCACCAACTCGATGGACATGGGTTTGGGTAGACTCTGGGAGTTGGTGATGGACAGAGAGACCTGGCGTGCTGCGATTCATGGGGTCGCAAAGAGTCGGACACAACTGAGCAACCAAACTGAACTGATGTGAATTCAATGGGTGGTGGGGGGAATTTCATCCAAGAGTAAGAACGTGTGTAAAAGGTCAAAGGTGAGCACACTCTAACATCATATAACTAGATCCACCTGGCCATGTCCTGTTTAAACCCATTATAGGCTGTATTCTCTGACTGCCAACCCTTTCTCCAGAATGCTTGGTGGGTGCCCCCCTTCTTCCCACTCAGATACCCCCGCTTCTCTGGGCCTAAAATTGCATAGACTACCAGAACCTATTGGTAGCTATGTGGGTTTCTTTTTCAATTATGAATGAGATTATACTTCAGCTGAAAACACAGAGTCATTAGTCATGTGCTTTTCCAGCCACAGCAGTGAATGAATGTGAGATTTGAACACATTTCTTAGCTCCCCGATTTTTTAATTTCTGCTACAAAATGGTGATGCATCTTGGTTTCTCACTGAAACCTTAGGGTGCCGAGTATTAACTAAGGAGAAATAGCAGTAACTGCATGCTCTCGGTGACTCTATTACCAAAGATGTCATCAACAGGCATGATTCCCAGACCTTCATTCTTATCCACCATGGTGGGTTTTTTAGAGAGCTGGGATGCCAGGGAAAGAATTGCTGAAGGCTGGTGAGGAAGTATTCTTTTCAGATGGAAAAAAAAGTTCCCTATTTCAGAGTGATTTCTTGTCTTTTAATATTGGGTTAGTTACTGATTTATGGAGGAGTTTCTGACAACACCGAGGCCTAGAATTCTCTTTACAGAATGGTTACCAGCAGCCTGAACTTGTTCCCTACCCTACCCCTAGGAACTTTGACCCCCAAAGGACCATCCTCAAACTTCTCCAAAGTGAAACACATATGCCATTCTATGTTGCCAGAACATTTTAAAGCAAAATAATGTAATTTAAGATAACCTGTCTGGGAAAATATCTATTTGGGTAACAGCCAAATTCTTCTTAATGCATGGTCTTTCCCAATGATTGGAAATTTGTAACTGTCTTTTCTTGTGTGGTGGCAAGGGGCTGTGTCTGGGAGCACAGATGAATGGTCTTTGTCCAGAAACTTTCTCCATTAACTTCCTTTGGCTTTTACCTAGATCTTGTTGACTTCATAATATAGTTTATATTGGTTTTCATATTTCTATCCTTGAAGTCAAGCACTCCTTGTACTATTTTAACTTAGATGTGATAGACTGCCTTAATGTATCATGAGCTTATATTTTTTATGCAATAGGTTTCAATCTAGAAAGAAAAAAAATAATTGAGGCTCAATAAGTAAACATAGGGATATTACCACTTAGGGCAAATAGGGAGGTCTGTGTGAGCAATACAGTACAAAGAGATGTGTATAGGTGGCAAGAAGGCAAGAGTGCAGTCTATTGTTTGGGTTAAGCTAAATAAGCGTGATCTAGCAACACTTAGACTGGAAAATATATGCCCCCTACTAGGTCAAGCATGATTCTTCAATGATGAAACACCATTCTTTAGAATGGAAATGTTATTCTATCTCTGGCATCTATCACTGTGCCTGGAACACAATAGAGGTTAAGAAAATATTCAAAGAAATAATGAATGAGTTAGTCTTTCAGTTTATTTGTAGCTCTGGCTGTGACTTTAACTTCAGTCTTGAAAGTACTGTAGATCAAAAGGATTCTTTTTACAGGAAGTGGTGACTAGAATATTCTGGTCTTTGAATCTATGAGTAATTGGTACATACTAAGTTCTTGATAAATATTTTCCAAATGTAGCTTTTAGTGAAGATTCTTACTGTTCTTCAACTTCCAAGATAACCCCCCTCCCAATTTTGTTTGGTTATTCCCATGAACTTTTGTGCAAAGATCAAGTCATTTTACACCCAAAGAGAGAAAATCTCTCTGTGTGTGTGGTATAGAGTATATCATGGATTGGACTGGCACTCTCACTCCAATGATAAAATGATTGCACATACAGATTATGCAGAATTAAAACTGGGGTGGGTCAGGATGCTGGTGAGTTAAAAATAGTGGTCGTGGCCAAAAGAAAAGAGATGAGTGGAGAAATATTCTCTTTGTTGGAAAATATGGGTAGTATAAATACCATTTCATGAATAAAAATCATATCCTTCAAGATGCTCTTTATATACACGCTTGGCTTTACCAGTTAGATGAGTGGGCAGTGATGAATGTCAGTCATGGGTGATTTGAACTTAGACTTGCATCATGCCAGTGACTTGTAACAAGAAAGTAATTGCAAAAAGTCAACATCCATTGTTAGACAAATTTAAGAAATAAGTTCTTAGTGCAATTATAATGTAGTTAAAGGATAGTCTTGGATTTTCTTGTAGTATCTGTGCTGGAAAGGCAATGGCCACCTTCATGCCACTCATACTCATTGAAAAACACCAACCATTGTTGACCTAGAGCAGATTTTCTCAAAATGTGATTCTGCATTGGAACCACTGGCAAACATGTTAAAAATGCAGATTCCTTTAGAGAGAGAATTAGAGAAATGCAAATAAAACTACAAAGAGATACCAGCTCACATCCATTAGGATGGTTGCTATTTTTAAAAAAGTCAGAAAATAAGTCTTGTTAAGGATATGGAGAAATTGGAACCCTTGTGCACTGCTGGTGGGAATTTAAAATGGTACAGCTGTTGTAGAAATTAGTATTGTGGTTCCTCAAAAAAAAAACCTGTTACATAATCTGGAAACACTTCTTGTATATATTCAAAATACTGGACAGATCATGAAGCAATATTAATATTACACATCTATGTACATAGAAGCATTATTCATAATATCTAAGAGGTGGAAGCAATCCATGTGTCCATCAACCAATGAATGGATAAATAAAAATGTGATTTTGATATATATATACAATAGAATATTATTCGGCCTTAAGAAATGAAGGTAATTCTGATCTATCCTGTAACCTGGATGGACCTTAAGGATGTTATACTAAATGAAATAAGCCAGTCACAAAAAGACAAATGTTGTATGTATGATTGCACTTGTATGAGGTATGGAAAGAAGTCAAATTCATAAACAGAGAAAATACAAAGGAAGTTGTCGGGCTGGGGGGAAGGGAAGCAGAGAGCTGGGGATCGAGCTCTGTAAATCTGTTGCACAACAAAGTGAATATACTTAGCACTACTGAACTGTACACTTAAAAAATCAGTGAAGATGGTCAATTTTATGCTGTTTCTTAAACCACAATTTTTATTGAAAAAAAGAAAACCCAAGAACCCTATTGCCATCCTGCTTACCCAAGCCTCTGGGGCAGTGGCACTGGGAATGTACATTTAAACAAGCTCTCTGGTGGGATTTCCCTCAAGGTCCAGTAGTTAAGACTCCGTACTGCCAACAAGCATAGGTTCGATCCCTGGTTGGGGAACTAAGATCCCACATGCTGTGCTGCGCAGCCAAATGATTAAAAAAAAATAAATAAATAAAGCTCCCTGGTGATTTCCAGGGACACACCAACTTCTGAGAAGAACTAAGCTTGGCCTTTTCAATTCACAGGGTTCTTTCCACTTGCATTTTCTTATTTGATACACCAACTCTGTAGATGCCTGTTATTGTAATACTATTTTGCTAATTACGGAGGGTCAGAGAAGCTAAGTGAGTTGCCTCAGGTCCCCGAGTGGTGGAGATGGGGTTCACCGGCATCACACTCATCTTCCCTCCGTGTATATTTCAACTTGCAATGCCTGCATGCCTAAGTTTCATTTTGAACATAGAAGTTAGACTTGATCTGATCGACTTCACGTGTCTGACAAAATATTGAATATCTCATAGTGGTTTTTGTTTTGATCTCTTGTGGCTACTCACATTAGCATTTTTAGAAGATGCTCATTCTTATTTATTACTGTCACTCGCTCTGATGCACAGGTGTTTTTGGATTGTACCTGAGTTTTTCTTCTGTTTGGATTGATGATCTCCATGTTTAATCACTCCGTGTACATAACTAGTGTGGTTCCCTATGTAGATTCATCTGAAGTTTCCTGTATTTTTTCCCTCTAACTTTTAGATATAACTTTCAGTTCTGTTGGTATCTCTCACAAGTAGTTACTGAATTAATTTATGTCAATCTTCTACTCACAAATCTTTAGTGACTCTTGAGTAAAATTCTACCAAATTGACTACTTAATAGAGTAGTGTCCAAATTCCTAACCTGATATGAGAGACCTCTATAATCTGCCTTCCAGATACTTTTGTAGTTTTTTTTCTTTTCCATGTGCCCAACATTATGTCTAATTGCATCTGGAATATTTCTCTTCTCATGAATATGCACTGGATTTTCCTACCTACCTACATTTGCTCCTAGAATCCTCAGTATTTAGAATATTCATCTCTTACAACCATATTCACTCATCTTTAGAAATCTGGTCCAATTCTGTTTCTCTGTGACTTTCTTTGCATATTTCCCCCTCCTAAAGTGATTCCTCATCTCGTGTATTTTTACTGCATTTAATGTGTTCTAGGCATAAGATACTTTTAATCAACTGTCTCATATTATTGCATTTTGCATGTGTACTCAATTTTCTCTATTCAAATATAAGAACTTCAGGACATAGACTTTGAACTTACAGTCCTTAGTTGAACAGCATTACTTTTGAACCTAATATATGTCACCCACTCTGCCATGAGGGCCACTGAGATGAAAGGCAGTTTCTGCCTTCATGGGGTTCATAGCCTAAAAGAAGAGGCATAGAAGTAAAAAACTATATATTTTACACAAGTATACCCCCTTGGATTCACTCTTAGAAATACCGTTCTGTACATATCTTTAAACTTTAATAGAGTGGTCAGTAATTTAATTTCTTTGATAATTGATTAAATGTTTCCATCAGATCAAAAACTGCTAGTCAGAAACGACTTAGGACTTCTGAGCTAACACCAAATTTAAGTGGAAATTCACTTAAGTGGCCTCAGGTAATTGAATTCACATTTCTAAACTTGGATGTTACCTGCCAATCCCTCTTCAATAGTGAATAAACTTTTTGCACTGAAGAATAAACACAGGAGAATGACTATTTCTTATGTACCAACAGATAGCTGTGGATCTGATATTGACTTATTTAGTCGGATTTTCTTTATAACCTATGATTGTGCTCACCTGTAAGTATGAAAAACAACATTATATTGGACTGGTTTTGGATGGGAGGAGGGTGGATTGGGGAAACAAGAAAAGATCAGACCTGAATACAGTTGACTTCATGAAAAAGAATTACAAACAGATAAATACAGGCTGAGAAAGTCCTAGAGTGAAATTGATATCCCTTCTGTATTCATGTGTTGTTTGTTTGTTTGTTTTTTAGCATTTGTAGTGAAGCTTAACAAAACCTTTCTTAGGCCCTAGGAAAACTGTCCCCGTAGACCATACACTTAAGATATGTCCATTGGTTTAGTAGTATCTGTATTCTAAGTGACGGAAAGTTTATTGTAAACTAAAAATAACGAGAAGCATGGAGTGTTTGGAGGCTTTTGTTACTGGAAATGACAATAGGTAGTGTTCTTGGGTGTTGCCCTACTATTTCTTGAAAAAGAGTGAGACTGTCATTGGGGCCCCAGGCCCTCTGGGGGAGATGATTATCTCTATTACTGTGTATTTGTTTAGCACTCCATGCTGTCAATGCCCTTTCTTTGTTTACTTGCTGGGTATGTCAGATGTATTAGTGAGATGTTTTAAGTCACAATTCATTGGTTTCTTTCCATTGTTGGCTCATGATGAATGTTAAAGGTGGAATTACTGACTGGGTCTAAGATCACACAGTATCTTTAATTAATGGAGTGCCTTGGCAAACAGAAACACTTCTGACACAAAGAAAACTGTATTTAATGATACTCCTCAGCTTGCTAAAACTCTTTTAGAGATTTTCCCAGGGAAACTGATTCTGTTTTTAGGCTTCATGTTCATCCATTTAAGTTCCAGGTAAATGATGAATATATACACATGTTTATATATGTATATGTGCACACACATATGCCTCTCTTTTGTTTTGCCTAGCCCTTCAAACTCAGCTAACCCATCTGCATGCTCCATCTGGAAATTGTGGAAAAGCTTTGAAGAGTAGATATTCAGTAATCACCTAGACTGGTAGTTCCCAACAATTTTGGCACCAGGGACTGGTTTTGTGGAACACAATTTTTCCACGGACTAGGGTGGGATGGGGATGATGTCGGGAGGATTCAACTTCAGTAGGGTTTGTGCTCCTATGAGAATCTAATGCTGCCACTGATCTGGCAGGAGGCAGAACTCAGGTGGTAACGTGAGCCATGATGGGGAGCAGCTGCAAATACAGTTCAGTTCAGTTGCTCAGTTGTGTCCGACTCTTTGCGACCCCATGGACGGCAGCACACCAGGCCTCCCTGTCCATCACCAACTCCCGGAGTTTACTCAAACTCATGTCCATTGAGTCAGTGATGCCATCCAACCATCTCATCCTCTGTCATCCCCTTCTTCTCCCGCCTTCAATCTTTCCCAGCATCAGGGTCTTTTCAAATGAGTCAGTTCTTCCAATTATGTGGCCAAAGCATTGGAGTTTCAGCTTCAGCATCAGTCCTTTCAATGAATATTCAGTACTGATTTCCTTTAGGATGGACTGGTTGGATCTCCTTGCAGTCCAAGGGACTCTCAAGAGTCTTCTCCAACACCACAGTTCAAAAGCATCATTTCTTTGGTGCTCAGCTTTCTTTATAGTCCAGCTCTCACATCCATACATGACTACTGGAAAAACCATAGCTTTGACTAGATGGATCTTTGTTGGCACAGTACTATCTCTGCTTTTTAATATTCTGTCTAGGTTGGTCATAACTTTTCTTTCAAGGAGCAAGCGTCTTTTAATTTCATGGTTGCAGTCACCATTTGCTGTGATTTTGGAGCCCCCAAAAATAAAGTCTGTCACTGTTTCCTCTGTTTCCCCATCTATTTGCCATAAAGTGAGGGGACCAGATGCCATGATCTTAGTTTTCTGAATGTTGGGTTTTAAGCCAACTTTTTCACTCTCCTCTTTCACTTTCATCAAGAGGCTCTTTGGTTCTTCACTTTCTGCCATAAGGATGGTGTCATCTGCATATCTGAGGTTATTGATATTTCTCCCAGCAATCTTGATTCCAGCTTGTGCTTCATCCAGCCCAGCGTTTCTCATGATGTAGTCTGCAGAGGAAGCTTCAATCACTCAATGGCTGCTCACTTCCTGCTGTGAGGTCCCATTTGTAATAGGACATGACTGGTTCTGGCCTGTGGCTTGGGGGTCCTACTTGAAAGCTTTGCATCTGCTCTTTAGTCTTTCTGAAATACCCTGCCCTCTGATTTTCACACAATGGATTCCTTCTTGTCATTTAGATTTCAGGTCAGATGTCACCTCTTTGGAGAGTTTTTCAGCCACTCAACTGGTGTGTCTCCTAGTCACTGTCTACCACATCATCCTATTTTCATCATATGTTCTTCTTCATTCATATATTAAGCTGTTTACTGTCACTAATGTTTGAATTCTATAAGAATAGACACCTTGTCTGGCTTGTTCCTTCTGTTATGAAAGCCCAGAAACTAGAACAATGCCTGGCATTGAGTGGGATTCAACAAATATTCCTTTTATTAATTGCTTCTCACAATGGGCCTGTAAGATAAATGACATAATCTCCATTACATAGATTAGGAGACTAAAGGTCCAAAGTGTGAAGTTATATACATGCATAGGAGGAGGTGGTGCTAGTGTTGGACTCTAGGTGTATATGATGCTATATTAGTTTTCCGCTGGTGCATTACAAATTTCCACAAACATAGCAACTTGACATGACACTCATTTATTAATTCACAATTTCTGTAGGTCAGACATTCAGGTGTAGCTTTGTTAGATTCTCTGCTCAAGGTTTCACAAGGCTATAATCAAGGTATCGTCTGGGCTGCATTCTCATCTGGAAGTTCACTTAGGGAAGGACCCACTCTCAGGCTCTGATTGTTGGCAGAATTAATTTCTTATGTCTGTAGAATACATGCCAGCTTGCTTCTGCTAATCCAGCAATGAATAGAGACAGTGTTTCTGGTCCTTCAGGTCTCTGACTTCCAGGAGGGTTGAGATCTTGCTTTAAAGGGCTCACCCGGCTAGGTCAGGTCCACCTAGGATTATCTCCCTTCCAACTAACTAAAGTCAACTAATTAGGGGCCTTAGTTACATATGCAAAATTCCATCACCTCTGCCATATTCTATTGATTATAAATAGGTTACAGGCTCTGCCCATACTCAAGAGTAGGAGATTATGCAGGGATATGGATCAGTGGGGGTCATCTGAAAATTTTGCCTACCGCATGATGCCAAAGACGATGCTCTTTCTATTCTATTGTAATCTGGGTGAAATACTGGGATCAAGATCCTTTAGAATTCTAAGATATTATAATTACATCAATAAAAATGAGAAGGAATAACTCCCAAGTGAGTGAATGGTTTGAGAAGAGCTTCCCCAAACTGTTGTGCTTGAAAATATAATGCAAATCATAGGAACTGCATGAAGTGTTGCTGAAGATCCAGTCTAAGAGAATGACCCTCACTTCACAGTTTGGATCACAGTTTGCTTTGCAGTAGTCCAGTCTTCCTGGCCATCTCATTTTGTCATTCGAAATGGAGCCAGTCCACTTAGAGGTAAACTCGTGTTGTCAGATGTGTGCCTTACTGAAGCAAAAAGATGGCCTCTATGAGAAGTGAGCAGATTTAACCAGGCAGCTGCAATAAAGACAGGCATTTGAAATGCCTTTTTGAATTTTCTGCTTTGAAGACTAGAAAAAAGGGATGAACCATGTCTAGAGAGTCCACCTGGATTCATTCAGTGAACTTGTACAGGGTACCTACCAGGCGCCAGACCCACAGAGCCTAGACACAGAGGCCCAGTGATGTAAGAAGAAGGTGCCTAGCTTGAAGAGCTTTCTATTGAGTGGGAGAAATAGACCTGTCAGCTGAGTGGCATAAAGATGGGTGTGAGAAGAGGTTTGACACTGTGGGAGTGGCCCTGGATTGTGCTATGAGTGGCCTCATTCAGGAGTAGATCCCCCGATCACACTCAATGATGACAGGACATGGCCTGCCATTATATGCTCCTGCTAAGAATTATTTGCTAATGTAAGTAGCATGGTGCCAGCGATGCCCAAGGACCCCCTGTGGAGGGTGTGGTGATGTCGGGGACTTCCTTCTATAAAGCTAATCAGTGAAAACCTGTGAAACTCCTAATGCTGCTTTTGCTTTTAATACCATTTCAATGGAAATCATGTATTCACTCCATCCTAAATAACTAACACTGACAGTTTTATAAAATTGGAGTGTATGGGAAATAAAAGATATACTTTATTTCTATTCATTTCTTACCCAATGAAGACCAAAAAAGTTATCCATTTGAATTTATAATATTAAATGTCTTTCAGCATGAATGTGCCTGCTTTTATATTACTATGAAATACATGAAATTGATGGAAGGAACTGAAAGAGCACGCAAGACCCTGGGATGCTTCTTAATGCTCACTGGGCGATTCTCATGGCCGTGCTGTGAGTGAGTGACGCCTGGCTGGGTGTTTGCAGTAGGGGTTTCAAATGACTTTAAACCTGAAACCCAAGAGGCCGATAGCCTGGGTATATATGTCTGCATTTACAGAGGTGTGAGTGGATGGCAGCAAAGTTGAAAATGAGCTCAAGACACATAGTTCCATCACTTAAAGTAATGTTCCACAAAGATTCCTTTTTTCTTTTTCTTAAAGAGTAATTCATAATTGGCAGATAACATGAAAAACTTGTAAGAAGGTCAGGATTGGGAATGTGCCAGATTCTCCCACTCCCTAGCTATTTTTTCTTGTGGATTTGGGGAGCCTACTCACTCACCTTCAGCAAATTCCCGCTTCTTCGATTCTAAAATGTGAATGATATCTGTTTCGAAGTTTCACTAAATGAATTATGTGACAGCGTCAAGAATGATGACAGCGCACACTTTGAAATTATTTCTTTATTCAGTAAGCACTGAGAACCATAAGAACTTATGGTTACCAGGGGGGAAGGGTGGGGGGAAGGGATAATTAGGGAGTTTGGGATGGACATGTACACATTGCTGTATTTAAAATGGATAACCAACAAGGTCCTACTATATAGCATAGGGAACTCTGCTCAGTGTCATGTAGCAGTGGATGGGATAGGGGTTTGGGGGAGAATGGACACATGTGGATGTATGGCTGAATCCCTTCACTATTCATCTGAAACTATCGCAACATTGTTAATTGGCTATACCCCAATTCAAAATAAAAAGTTAAATCCCATTGTTGCTATGAGAAATTGAAAGTATTTGGGGCTGATACTACAGACTATTCTGGATTGAGGTTCTGTGGATTTTCCAGTGCCTTCTCTGGTGTTTCAGAACACTGAGGCTCCCCTCTACTCTGCCCTCAACCCATTTAGACTCAAGGGATAATATTAACTTCAACATTCTAAGACCATATAATTGTAGCCCCTGCAGAAGCTTAATATGAAATCTGTTCCAACCTCCTTAATTTACCAATGAGAAACAGAGGGTGATTGATGCCAGCAAGGACCATAACCCTCCCCTTCTGATTCCAAGTTGACTGATCCTTCTACCTTCTCACAGCTGCCTTACAGAATGAAGGAAAAATGCAGCAGACGGCCTGCAAACAGTATATGACACAAAGTGAATGGTGCCTTAATATATCTGCATGTAGACTGATAGCAAAAAAAAGAGGGATTGCTTTATAAAGGTGTGTTTGTCATCAAGATTATTGATACTGATTCTAGTTTTGTAGTTCTTGTGTTGGGGAGGCTCAGCTGTAGTTGGTTTCCGCTTTTTGTTTAGTTATTGGGATCTAGGACATCAACATGAGTCTGGTTTGTGATTAGCTAAATTATTGAGTTGGCCAAAAAGTTCATGCAGGTATTTCTGGAACATGTGATGGAAAAACCCAAATGAACTTTTTGGCCAACCCAATATATTTTCTGCTGCCTATTTTACTTTCACCTTCAGCTGTAGAATGGCATCGTGAAAACACACAGATTCTGAAACCAGTGACAGTGTGGACTCAAATCCCTGTCTCTCATTTATCCCGTGTGGATGACTTGAGGCATGTTGCATAACATCTCTGAGCCTCAGTTTCCACATAAGTAAAACCCAAGTAACAGTATTGTGCAGTTGTAGTAATGGATAGATGAATTAATCCATGTAATGTGCTTAGACTATTACCTGATACCTAATATTCATTTAATAAATATTAGCCATTAAGAGCTTCCTGTCCATGGGGTCGCGAAGACTTGGGCATGACTGAGCGACTTTCACTTTCACTTTGGGCTTCCCTCATAGGTCAGTTGGTAAAGAATCTGCCTGCAGTGCAGGAGACCTGGGTTCAATTCCTGGATCGGTAAGATCCCCTGGAGAAGGAAATGGTAACCCACTCCAGTATTCTTGCCTGGAGAATCTCATGGAGAGGGAAGCCTGGAGGGCTACAGTCCATGGGGTTGCAAGAGTCAGACACGACTTAGCGACTAAACCACCACCATTGTTATTGTACCCATATTTATGTACAAGACTATCACTTGGCAATTGCTACCATTTTAGATTTGATGCTAATATTGAGAAGCATGGGCTTCGCTGGTGTCTCAGTGGTAAAGAATCCGCCTGCAATGCAGGAAACGCAGGTGATACAGGTTCGATTCTTGGGTCAGGAAGATCCCCTGAAGAAGGGAATGGCAACCCACTCCAGTATTCTTGCCTGTGAAATCCCATGGACAGAGGAGCCTGGCAGGCTACAGTCCTTGGGGTTGCAGAGTCAGACGCAACTTAGCAACTAAACAACAATTGAGAAGATGAGACTTGGAAAATTTTTTGCTATAGTGATAATGTTTTCATATCACCTTAGCCTTGGACTACACTCTCACTTTCTAATCTTTTCACATATTAGTAAATACGGATTGAGTGCCTGTTCTGTGCCAGGCACTGTTCTATCCCTGTGGAAAAAGATGGAATCAGTGTAATTGTCTCCATCTGAAAAAGGAGAAAGCACGTGTACCAAGAAGGTAGTGGATTTGCTTCATGTCATGCTGTTTTTAGTGGTCCAGTTGGGGCTGGAGCTCAGATCTCTGGACTTTCTATCCGAAGCCCTTCCAGGCTTACCCTGCTTTTGAGCCTAGCACAATGGGTCTGGCCAGAGGCAAGCTAAGTGAGTATCAGGAATGCTCTAGTTCAGTTCAGTTCAGTTGCTCAGTCGTGTCCGACTCTTTGCGACCCCATGATCGCAGCACGCCTGGCCTCCCTGTCCATCACCAGCTCCCAGAGTTTACCCAAACTCATGTCCATCAAGTCGATGATGCCATCCAGCCGTCTCATCCTCTGTCATACCCTTCTCCTCCTGCCCCTAATCCTTCCCAGCATCAGGGTCTTTTCCAATGAGTCAACTCTTTGCATGAGGTGGCCAAAGTATTGGAGTTTCAGCTTCAACATCAGTCCTTCCAATGAACACCCAGGACTGATCTCCCTTAGGATGGACTGGTTGGACCTCCTTGCAGTCCAAGGGACTCTCAAGAGTCTTCTCCAACACCACAGTTCAAAAGCATCAATTCTTCGGCACTCAGCTTTCTTCACAGTCCAACTCTCACATCCATACATGACTACTGGAAAAACCATAGCCTTGACTAGATGGACACTTGTTGGCACAGTACTCTCTCTGCTTTTTAATTTGCTATCTAGGTTGGTCATAACTTTCCTTCCAAGGAGTAAGTGTCTTTTAATTTCATGGCTGCAATCACCATCTGCAGTGATTTTGGAGCCCCCAAAATATAAAGTCTGACACTGTTTCCACTGTTTCCCCATCTATTTCCCATGAAGTGATGGGACCAGATGCCATGATCTTAGTTTTCTGAATGGTGAGCTTTAAGCCAACTTTTTCACTCTCTTCTCTCACTTTTATCAAGAGGCTTTTTAGTTCCTCTTCACTTTCTACCATAAGGGTGGTGTCATCTGCATATCTGAGGTTATTGATATTTCTCCTGGCAATCTTCATTCCAGCTTGTGTTTCCTCCAGCCCAGCGTTTCTCATGATGTACGCTGCATATAAGTTAAATAAGCAGGGTGACAATATAAAGCCTTGACGTACACCTTTTCCTATCTGGAACCAGTCTGTTGTTCCATGTCCAGTTCTAACTGTTGCTTCCTGACCTGCATACAGGTTTCTCAAGAGGCAGGTCAGGTGGTCTGGTATTCCCATCTCTTTCAGAATTTTCCACAGTTTATTGTGATCCACACAGTTAAAGGCTTTGGCATAGTCAATAAAGCAGAAATAGATGTTTTTCTGGAACTCTCATGCTTTTTCGATGATCCAGCGGATGTTGGCAATTTGACCTCTGGTTCCTCTTCCTTTTCTAAAACCAGCTTGAACATCTGGAAGTTCATGGTTCACGTACTGCAGAAACCTGGTTTGGAGAATTTTGAGCATTACTTTACTAGCATGTGAGATGATTGCAATTGTGCGGTAGTTTGAGCATTCTTTGGCATTGCCTCTCTTTGGGGTTGGGATGAAAACTGACGTTTTCCAGTCCTGTGGCCACTGTTGAGTTTTCCAAATTTGCTGGCCTATTGAGTGCAGCCCTTTCACAGCATCATCTTTCAGGATTTGAAATAGCTCAACTGGAATTCCATCACCTCCACTAGCTTTGTTTGTACTGATGCTTTCTAAGGCCCGCTTGACTTCACATTCCAGGATGTCTGGCTCTAGGTGAATGATCACACCATCATGATTATCTGGGTCATGAAGACCTTTTTTGTACAGTTCTTCTGTGTATTCTTACCAGCTCTTCTTAATATCTTCTGCTTCTGTTAGATCCATACCATTTCTGTCCTTTATCGAGCCCATCTTTGCATGAAATATTCCCTTGGTATCTCTGATTTTCTTGAAGAGATCTCTAGTCTTTCCCATTCTGTTGTTTTCCTCTGTTTCTTTGCAGGGATCGCTGAGGAAAGCTTTCTTATCTCTCCTTGCTATTCTTTGGAACTCTGCATTCAAATGGGAATATCTTTCCTTTTCTCCTTTGCTTTTTGCCTCTCTTCTTTTCATAGCTCTTTGTAAGGCCTCCTCACACAGCCATTGTGCTTTTTTGCATTTCTTTTCCATGGGGATGGTGTTGATCCCTGTCTCCTTTACAATGTCACGAACCTCTGTCCATAGTTCATCAGGCACTCTGTCTATCAGATCTAGTCCCTTAAATCTATTTCTCACTTTCACTGTATAATCATAAGGGATTTGATTTAGGTCATGCCTGAATGGTCTAGTGGTTTTCCCTACTTTCTTCAATTTAAGTCTGAATTTGGCAATAAGGAGTTCATGATCTGAGCCACAGTCAGCTCCCGGTCTTGTTTTTGCAGATTGCATAGAGCTTCTCCATCTTTGGCTGGAAAGAATATAATCAATCTGATTTCGGTGTTAACCATCTGGTGATGTCCATGTCCTAACCAGGAATGCTGAAGAAGCTGAAATTGAACGGTTTTATGAACACCTACAAGACCTTTTAGCACCAACACCCAAAAATGATGTCCTTTTCATTATAGGGGACTGGAATGCACAAGTAGGAAGTCATGAAACACCTGGAGCAACAGGCAAATTTGTCCTTGGAGTACAGAATGAAGCAGGCTAATAGAGTTTTGCCAAGAGAACGCACTGGTCATAGCAAACACCCTCTTCCAACAACACAAGGGATGCTCCAAGGGGGCTGCTAATAAAGAAGGCTAGGAGCCACAAAGAGCTAGAGGAGAGTCAGAAATGTAAAGTCCGAGAAGAGAGTAGAGTTCAGAGGAGCCAGGAGCAGTCAGGCGCCTGGCGCCCAATAGGGGGATGGTCGCAAGGTGAAGCTGAGGACTTTTACGGGTGGCCTGGCTGACATGTGTGGGCTTCCTGTCTCAGTGGCAGCTTTTGTCCTGAGGCACCTTGAGTGCAGAGCAGGACTTCTGGCCCTGCACAGGTGCTTGCTTTTCTTTCAAATGTTCCTCCATGTGGAGGCAAACCTTTCTCTTGACAGGGTTTCTATTGTCTTGATTACAATCAAACCGACTAGCATCATTAAAAATCCACAGTTTTATCATTACAAGTTAATTACAGGTGAACCCAGGAACCGCAGACAACTCTGGCAGTCATGATGCCAGTGAATGAAGTTCAACGTGGGAGAGGAAAATCCAGCAAAATTAAATGAGCTGTCCTGCACGTCTCGAGATGGCTCTCCTGATTTCCCATCGTCCCTCACAGCCATGAGGATGGGCTGTACGGATCTGGCCACATTTTCCCCTTAGCTCCCGTGGTGACCAACAGCACCATTTGCCAGATGGTCCAGTGGGGTGAGGGGACAGCATGCGGCTGTGACATGTGATGGAGTGAAGTTCACTGACCCATATGGGAATTGGACTGATAGCTTTCATATAAGGCTTTCAGAATCTCATTTCACAAAAACTATAGAATTAAACCAAAGGTTATGTAAATGGATCCAAACCAATTGACTTTGGAGTGAAAAAAAAAAAAACACAACAGCATTCATTTTGACTTCTAATTCTTATCATTTTTTTAGAGAGATGTCTGGGGTTATGGGTCCAGACGAAGACTTAGTTTGAAAATGACTGGGCCCTCGTATGGACGCCAGGAGGCCTTAGGTACCTATCAATTGCTAGCTAGTGAGAACATACTATTGGCCCTGAGCAGGCAACTTTAAATGTCAAGAGGTTCAGGAATAAAGGGCTGAATATCCCCTAAGTCAGAGTCTTCAAATCTCAAGATTCTTAACCCAATTGGTCTTGATCCGCCTCTGAGGAAGAAAACACTGGCTTTAAAGAGCTCCTTGAATTTCTTGAAGTATGAAATTCGTCTCCACGTTGAAAGTTCTTTTCCATTTCTGTGCTGCACATCTACAGAAGCATGGGAAGCAAAGCCAAACACACAGTCACACAGGAAGTTCAAGTTCCACATTTTGTGGTAGGTAAGGAGTCTGCTCTGCAGTTACCTCTGGTGTCTTCCCAGCCCCAGTCCTACTCTTGGGGCTCACAAAACACAAAGCCAGCAGCAGCATTTTCAGGGGCTCTGTGGTGTCATCCTTACCCTTGGCCTCCTCCTCTTTGCCCTCCTCCTCTGCCACCCCTCACCCCGACTTGCAGGGGTAGAAACTGGATTGAAATTCACTTGTCCTTCCATGGCCGTAAAAACATTTCCTCCTTTCCTTCTCGACAGTGTCTCTAAATCTAGCCCAGTTTTTATAGTAAGGCTCCCCCACCTGCTTTCAGTTGCAGAATGACCTTGAAATCTTTCTCTGGGGGACCTCTTTTGCCTTGTGGCTAGTCATTAGTGTCACATGATGTAAACTGCACAGGTTACGGATAGAGATAGGAAAGGTGAGACATGCTTTTGGCTTGGAAATGTTCACATCATGCGATAATTGGGAAACTTGAGCGGTGAGCCCATGCTACTATATGTATAATACAAACATGTATATAAGATGTGTACATGTAAATAGACATACCTCTCTACATACACACATACATATCTAATTTGGATAGGATATGGCTAAGGCACAACTTGCCCTCGTTCTTCCATTTGGAGCCGAGTTTCTTCACACTGCAGTATTCGTTTGGATAACCGTGCAGAGACAGATGGCATTTTGTCCTCCTTCCAGAACAGAGGAATAGTTTGCCGAGCTATAGCTGGTATAATGAGGAGCCGTGTAAGTTGAAGCTGAGGTGAAAGCAGAGCATCTGTCAGTCCTTGCGTGCCAGATTGGAGATGCTGCAGACAAACTAATATTTCAACAAAAAGTTGAAGCGAGTATAGATTTGTGACCAAAATGATTGCATTTGATAACAATGCCATAGCAGATGTCCTAGAGTTCATGCTTGGTTTTTATTACTGCTCTGTGAGTGTTTTTGGAAGCGAGACCTACCGGCACAGCTTGTATGGAGCGTGTTCATTATAAAATTTTATTTTACAGAAAACAATGAGATGGAAAATTTGTAGCTAATTTGGTACTTTGCTACTCTGTCATGTTTCTTCACTTATTATTTAGGGAAAGAGTCTATTCTTGTTTGATTTACATTGGCGCTTCCTTGCCTAATGAAAGAACATCATGTTAATTTGAAATAGAGAATGAGAAACCCACGTTGATGTTCATTATCTAATATTATGTTTTTGGTATGGACCCTGGGAAGACATACCTTAACCTCTTCAGCGCCCTCCTTTCCAGCCTTTCAGACTTTTGTGTTTTGTTACTAAGGGTAATTTTCTAAATGCCTTTTTAAAGGATTCCCTGATTAGAAGAGAAAGTGGGGAAATATGATTTGCCAACTATCTTTCATTGATAGTGTGATTAATAGTTGATATTGCCTCAGGAAAGCAGTTGTTTTTGATCCAGATGATTTAAGGTCTTGGCATATGGTGAGAATGTGTTGTAAGTGTACATCATCCTTTTGGGCCTGAGTGCTACACAAGGCAGTGTTAACATGACCGTGTAGGAAAGTCCCTTACTCAGAACCCAGCTCCCCCAACGTGTGCATTATAGGAAGGGCCTTTATTCTGGGTTGCGGTGGAATGGGAAATAACTATATAACCTGATTGCTTTCGAACAGATTCCTTATTGAGAGAAGGCAATTATTTTCAAAGGTTGTTGAATGTTAATAAAAGGTTACACATGGTACTCAAAATGTTACAGCATCGAGTTTACAGATAGGGAGATAGTCCAGTTCCATAGAGAACTGTTTCCTATTTCAGGGCTGTTAGGACCATGTCTGTGCCATCTCTTGTAAGTGAACTGTATTCACAGACTTGTGTTCCTGTCTTCGTACATCTCAATGGCTTTGGGGAAACATATGTTTTAATTTCTAGCAGTCTTCTTTTTGTTTCCCTTTGAGGTCTTAGATTATTCTATGTCCTAGCATTTTGGGGTGTGGAGTCTTTGGGTTATTGTGAAAGCAATAGGTCATGGTTTGTCTGAATGGGTTGATATGTAGTTGTTTTGTGGAGAGCTAAACCATACTCCCAGCAATTCTCAGTTTGAATTGGAAATGTTATGATATGGTAACACACTAGTGTGTTAAAATAGATTTGTGTGTAATTAAATAAACATTTCTAAGCTGAAAGAAAAAAAAAATCCATTCAGTTTTACTCTCATCTACTAAAAGACAGTCTCTCGCTTGTCTGTTGTCCTTACATTGCCTGCTTTCTCAAAGCTCTTTTATTAAATGATTTTTTTTAAAGGATTGAATCTTGTGTTTTTTTAGACAATGAATCTAACATAAGTAGTTATCAAATGTATCTAATGTTATGAACAGCATATCTAAGGCATGAGGCTTCTGCAGCTTTTAAATAATTTAAATTTGTTTTTCTGAAAATGTTTACATTGCATTGCAGAGAAGTTTGGTGTAGTTTTAACTGTCATACTATAGAGAAATTCCTTCTCCTCCCCCTGGATCTGATCAGATCACTTACTTGCTTATAAAAATTCAAAGGCCAGAGGAGAAACCGGGCCTAAAGGAGAAGCTTCTTTGTACAGCATTCAAAATCTTTCACACCTGCCCCCTACCTTCCTAATCGGCCCTGACTGTCCCCGCCCTCCCCTATCCATCTCCCACACATCACACCCTGCCCTCAAAACCCAAAGTCACACCAAGACTTCCTCATGCTCCAACCCTCCCACCTAGGAACATATCATAGCCTCTGAGTAAATTGCCCTTTCTATTCCCTACCCTCTGTTCTCTCCTTTAATTGCCCCATGAGACATGATGGGCTTCCCAGGGGACGCTAGTGGTAAACTACCTACCTGCTAATGCAAGAGACATAAGAGACACAGGTTCGGTCCCTGGGTCAGGAAGATCCCCTGGAGGAGGGCATGGCAACCCACTCCAGTATTCTTGCCTGGAGAATCCCATGGACAGAGGAGCCTGGT
The DNA here is from genome assembly GCF_054371585.1 of Giraffa tippelskirchi. Lineage (NCBI taxonomy): Eukaryota > Metazoa > Chordata > Mammalia > Artiodactyla > Giraffidae > Giraffa > Giraffa tippelskirchi. The sequence goes on along the minus strand of NC_137289.1, from coordinate 6,992,334 downwards.
GGGCTACAGTCCATAGGTTTGCAAAGAGTCAGACACGACTGAAGTGACTTAGCATGCATGCACACATATATGAAAAAATTGGGGCTCAAGGAAGTTAAGTAGCCATGTTTAAGGTTAAAAAGTAAGCTAAGTCCTATATTTGGGGCCAGAACCTGTTTCTGACTGTGCCTCTCCTTTAGATTACTGCTTTTGGATTTTAAAAATATTTATATATTTGGCTGTGCCAGGTCTTAGTTGGTGGCATGTGGGATCTAGTTCCCTGACCAGGGTTGGAACCCGTACCCTCTGCATTGAGACTGTGGAGACTCAGCCACTGGACCACCAGGGGAGTCCCTGCTTTTGCATTTTGGATTGTTTTTTGGTCTTGCCCTCCAGTCCCTACTCTGCCCTTCCCTCAAACCTCGGGCCATACTATGTGCTCTCTTTGCTCTCAGCTGCCTGGGAGGTGCACTCCATCTGACTGACCCCTCAAGATCCGACTCTGACCACTGGGCTCACAGCAGAGGCAGGGAGGGAAGAGTTAGGCCACTTTTGGACCCATTTTGATTAAAAAAGATACAAACAACTGGAAGACCACTTTCTCCTAAATGACTTTTCATGTTATGATCAAATAGACATCATTTTTCCTTTTCCTCCTTTTACTCTAATTAATTATTTAAACCCAAGATAGAAAGTAAATTGTTTTTCTGCTATATCTTCCCAGATGTGAGTATGCAACTAGGAACCAGGTTGATGATTCTATGTCTGTGTGGACAGTTGCTGTGCTCAGGAACTTACCTTTAGAATGACTTTTGCCATTTGGCCACTTATTAAGCAAAACATGCTAATTAAAAATAAGAAGTCAAAGACAGTTTGTGAAAGGAACTGCCTGCAGGGTAGGAAGAGGGCAGATTGTACTCTCTCAAGGCCAGCCCTCAGGTATGGTTTCTTATTAGATAAATAAATGGCATAGGCACAAGGATGACCCAAGAAAATAGGAATAGCCTCATTTTGTCTTCTGATAACTTATTCCTGTGCATAATGTTAACCTCAGGCCCTGCAGTATTGCTTTTGCAAGTCTAGGGCTGGCTTGAAAAACAAAGAAACAGTAAATTAAATTTAAAATTGAAAGAAATTATTTGAATCTCCCCTTTTTGGGGTCAAAATAGGCATATTCACACCCCCAAAATAAACTCAGTGATACTAACAAAGTTTACAAATAAGTGACTTGGCAGAATCTATCCATTCTTTCCTCAAAGTAACATAATTTTAGAGAGGATAAGATTCTCTTAGGAGTGCTATAGGGAAGTTTCACATAAAAATGGGCAGCAATATTAAAGAGATATCTGTACTCTCATGTTCATTGCAGTATTATTGACAATAGCAAAGATATGGAAACAACTTAAGTGTACACCAATGGATAAAGAAATGTAGTATATGTATACAATGGAATGTTTTTCAGCCACGAGAAAGAAGGAAATCCTGCTATTTGCAATAACATGGATGGACCTGGGGGGCATTATGCTACATGAAATAAGTCATATAAAGAAAGACAAATACTTTATGGTATCATTTATATGTGGAGTGTAAAAAAAAAAGGTCAAAATCATAGAAACATAGAAGAAAAGTGGTTGTCACGGGGAAATTGGGAGAACTTGGTAAAAGGGTACAAAACTTTCAGCTATACGATGCATAAGGTCTGAGCATCTAATGTGAAACATTACTATAGTTGATGACACTGTATTGCATAATTTGCTAAGAGTATGGAGTCTTTTCACAACATATCTGTATATCGAATCATCACTACACACACTTTAAATATCTTACAGTTTTGTCAATTATACCCCAACAAAGCTGAAATAAAAACAAAAACAAAAAACTGGGTAGCATATCCCAGAGTTATCTACTGTATTAAGTTTTTTTTCTTTTTCTTTTTTTTTCTTTCTTTCTTTCTTTTTTTTTAAATTTGTTTTGCCATACATTGACATGAATCCACCATGGGTGTACATGTTTTCCTCTTCCAGAACCCACCTTCCACCTCCCTCCCATCCCATCCCTCCGGGTCATCCCGGTGCACCAGCCCCGAGCACCCTGTATCATGCATTGAACCTGGACTGGCCTACTGTATTAAGTTTGGTGAGTCTCATTTCTGGGGATCTGCTGAGGCAATTCTGGACTGTTTACAATGAAGAGCTCACAGCCAGCCTTGGTCCATGTCACCATTCCTTTACAATCCCTGTGCCTTAGTAGTGACACGTGGCCAGTATTAGAAGAGTTTCATTATTTAGATCGCCATTTTAGACTAATATTCAGATGACTTCTTTGCATGTTGCTGACTTTGGGTAGATCATGTCTTTTCTTTGCACCAAGTATGGCATTTCTACATTTTACTTTGTTAACTCCTAATTTCACTATTATTTTTTATTAGTGTCCATTGAAAGAAATTGACCTGTTAGGTTTGGAACAAAGATTTAAGTGTTTCCACAAATAATAAAATATATATTATGTAAATCTGTAGTTTCGTGCTTCAGAATGCCAAGTCACATGAATCTGTACAATAGGTGCAAATCAATGGAGAACCAGAGAGTGTGCACATGTTTTAGATAAATGGTAGCACACTTTATATTTAATTCTGTATCCTACTTTTATCATTGAAAAAACTCAGAAAGTGGGGAGATGTTTGCAGACATACTTCCATGTCCAAAAAAAGAAAATCATCTTTTGTTGGCTACATGAGAGTCCAGTGTGTAATTTATTTAACCTGTCCACATTTGGATTTCTTTTATTTTTTCCTATTCATAACATGAATATGGGTTTTTGTTTTTTGCGCTTGCCTCCTTGGGGCTGACAGAATTCTCCTTTGCTTACTGGGGAAATAAGTGAGCAACAATATTTAATTGTAGTTTTTAATTTGTGTTTAGATGATTATTGAAGTTGAATATACTTTCATATGCTTTCCACTTGCTTTGCTATTCTTACCTTTTGGCATTTTTTTTTAGTTTTAATATTTTTCTTCTTACATTTTCAGTTTATAAAAGCTTATTGTATATAGTCCCAATATACAATGAGCTTCTTTTTTTTTAAACACAATTAGTTCTTTTATTTTTATCATGTGGTTGAAAATATTTTCTTCAGTTTGTCATTTTCCTTTAAATTTTGAGATGTTATTTAACTCTATGTAAATTTTTAATTTTTAATCTCTGTATATTCAAATTCTCCAGACTTTTAAATTATGGTTTCTGGTTTTTGTGACATGTTAGGCATTTCTCACCTCAAGCTTTTGATAAAAATTTAACCAAATGATCTATTATAACCTTGATGATATTGCTTTTTTTGGTTATATTTTAGATCCATCTGAACTGAATTTGATATGAAGAGTCAGGGAGAGTTTTAACTAGTATGTAGCTTTTGATTTCATCTCATGCACAAAATTTAGAAGTTTAGTTGGGGCTGACTTTTTTTATATCTTGACTTTTCTCCCATTTGCTATCCAGTTAAACAAATATGATTTATTAAATAATAATTATTTTCTTAATGATTTATCATATATGTGCATATGATAAAATTACCATATATGGTAGGTTCTATTTCTAGACTGTATTTAATGTAATTTTTGTATTTACTTTAAAGACTGTATAACCTATTAGACAAAGCATAAGTTTGAGGCTGGTCATATTAGGTATGTTTATATCATTTTGAAGAGAACTTTTTTCAGTGCCTCCTACCTTATATATGGTCTATAATCTCTAAACTGTTTGACGTTTAGCTAGGCACTTAAGTTCCCTGATCTTCACCTGTGACATTTGGCTCATATACCTACACCCAAGGCTTTTTGTGAGTCTCACATGAAATAATATAAAGCAGTCCTTGCTTTGCACAATAGTGCAGAACCATACAAGTGATCATACACTTTTTGTGAGTCTCACATGACATAATATAAGGCAGTCCTTGCTTTGCACAGTAGTGCAGAACCATACAAGTGACAAGTGGTAAGGTGAAACCATGCCACACGGTCCCACTGATTAATTGGAAAATTGTGACTGTTCCATGTCTTTTAAAAATTTTGTAAAAACATTACAGACTCTTTTATTGTCAGTTATAAATATATAGGGAATGAAATAAAACAGTAAATGAATCTGTACTTAGTATTCTATGATTTAAAACAGTAGAAACATTGAAAGTTAAAGTCTTTATTAAATGTTTCTTTATTAAAAAGATATCAAGAGTAGTCTGAACAGTGTTTGCCTTTTTCTTGTGTAACTCAGATAATCACGATGGTGTGATCACTCACCTAGAGCCAGACATCCTGGAATGTGAAGTCAAGTGGGCCTTAGAAAGCATCACTATGAACAAAGCTAGTGGAGGTGATGGAATTCCAGTTGAGCTATTTCAAATCCTGAAAGATGACGCTGTGAAATTGCTGCACTCACTATGTCAGCAAATTTGGAAAAGTCAGTAGTGGCCACAGGAATGGGAAAGGTCAGTTTTCATTCCAATCCCAAAGAAAGGCAATGCCAAAGAATGCTCAAACTACCGCACAATTGCACTCATCTCACATGCTAGTAAAGTAATGCTCAAAATTCTCCAAGACAGGCTTCAGCAATATGTGAACCACGAACTTCCAGATGTCCAAGTTGGATTTAGAAAAGGCAGAGGAAACAGAGATCAAATTGCCAACATCCGCTGGATTATCGAAAAAGCAAGAGAGTTCCAGTAAAACATCTATTTCTGCTTTACTGACTATGCCAAAGCCTTTGACTGTGTGGATCACAATGAACTGTGGAAAATTCTGAAAGAGATAGGAATACCAGACCACCTGGCCTGCCTCTTGAGAAACCTGTATGCAGGTCAGGAAGCAACAGTTAGAACTGGACATGGAACAACAGACTGGTTCCAAATAGGAAAAGGAATACGTCAAGGCTGTATATTGTCACTCTGCTTATTTAACTTATATGCAGAGTACCTCATGAGAAACGCTGGGCTGGAAGAAGCACAAGCTGGAATCAAGATTGCCGGGAGAAATATCAATAACCTCAGATATGCGGATGACACCACCCTTATGGCAGAAAGTGAAGAGGAACTAAAAAGCCTCTTGATGAGAGTGAGAGAGGAGAGTGAAAAAGTTGGCTTAAAGCTCAACGTTCAGAAAACTAAGATCATGGCATCTGGTCCCATCACTTCATGGGAAATAGATGGGGAAACAGTGGAAACAGTGTCAGACTTTATATTTTGGGGGCTCCAAAATCACTGCAGGTGGTGATTGCAGCCATGAAATTAAAAGACGCTTCCTCCTTGGAAGGAAAGTTATGACCATCCTAGACAGCATATTAAAAAGCAGAGGCGTTACTTGGCCAACAAGTGTCCGTCTAGTCAAGGCTATGGTTTTTCCAGTGGTCATGTATGGATGTGAGAGTTGGACTGTGAAGAATGCTGAGTGTCGAAGAATTTATGCTTTTGAACTGTGTTGTTGGAAAAGACTCTTGAGAGTCCCTTGGACTGCAAAGAGATCCAACCAGTCCATCCTAAAGGAGATCAGCCCTGGGTGTTCATTGGAAGGACTGATGTTGAAGCTGAAACTCCAATACTTTGGCCACCTCATGCGTAGAGTTGACTCATTGCAAAAGACCCTGATGCTGGGAAGGATTGGAGGCAGAAGGAGAAGGGGATGACAGAGGGTGAGATGGTTGGATGGCATCACCAACTCGATGGACATGAGTTTGGGTAAGCTCCAGGAGTTGGTGATGCACAGGGAGGCCTGGCGTGCTGTGATTCATGGGGTCACAAAGTGTCGGACACGACTGAGCGACTGAACGGGACTGAACTGAACTGTGTAACTTACAATAGGGAGCAACCATCTTTTCTATGTCTTGGTGAGTTGTCATACTCTTTTTCAAGTTTGGATCAGTTTTCAGTATTTTAATCTTTGTACCTTCAATATGGTGGAATATCTCTATGAGTCTCTTTGATGTGAAAATTTTGCCACTGTCACTTGCTCCAGAACAACTACTTTTTCATGGTTTATCAACAGCCCAGATGGAGGCAACACAATAATGACACACTTTGCTATATATCCTTGAACTAAATAGCAAACTCAGTGACCAACCACAGACTTTGAAAGAAGTGACGTAATTCATCACTAGTCGTGAGGCACAGCTGTTATTCCTGTGGTGATTTATGGGCTGAAGGGCTAGCAATGAAGTTTGTACTTCATGTAATTACTCACAACTTGTAAACTGTAATAACTGAAATTTGAACTGTGTTGTTGGGGACTATTGTCCCTTAACTGAACTGAGGTGACTGAAATTTGTGCATATCAGATTGTGTGAAATAAGGTCTACCTGCAAAATATATACCACAATGCTTGACATGCAGTGTTAGTCACTCAGTCGTGTCCAATTCTTTGCAACCCCAGGGACTGTAGCCTACCAGGCTCCTCCGTCCATGGGATTCTCCAGGCAAGAATGCTGGAGTGGGTTGCCATTCCCTTCTCCAGGGGATCTTCGCCACCCAGGAATCGAGGTGCTCATAAAATATAAGCTCTCTTTTCTTTTCCCTTCAGATGACTCTAAATAGCCCTACCCAGAACTTTGATGTTGATTGGGGTTAGTCATTGAGTTATTAATTGAGTAAAAGAGATAAGTTTGGAAAGAAATCTGTGAATATATGACCTACACCATATGTTTCTATTTCCATATTATGCATAATTTTTGCACCCTAAACATAACCTTTTCCTTCAGCTACTACTAGTGTCCCCACACTCCCTCCTATCTTGGGGGTTTCCTTCTCCAGTTTGGCACATTCATTTATAATATTTTCAGGTTGATTTCTGCTATCCACCCTGACAATTTTTGACAAAATTCAAGCATGTATTGGGCTTCACATCTAATATTTCCAACCATCATTTAGAAATACGTGAGTTTTAAAATTAAATCTTCTCCCTCAAAAACCCAAATGTTACCCAAATCCCATATGCATTGTTAAGAGAACAAGTGTGTTTTATCAATAGGAGCAGAACGAGGTAGGTGACCAAGCAGAAAGTTAATTCTAGTGACAATGTTTGAAAGTATTACTTTTAATGATATTGGATATGAATTATTTATGGGCTGTAGGAGACTAGAGTGTTGAATTTATTGTGGAACTTTGAAATGTCTTGCTGTTCTTTTTGCTAGCACCTTGGGACAGGTACACTGTTGTCTCAGTGCCACTTCTTCCCCTGTCAGTCTTCATTTAGTATAAGAAATGACTCCGAAATACAAATTGGAGACACATCATGGTTTCTCTTCCACAGAAAGGTAGACCACCATTTTGCCATTCTTCCCTGAGATTCCAATTGCTGTTAAGTTAAACTTGCTAGAAACAATAGTAGTTCTCTGGCATGATGACTCTCATGGCCATCTGTTAGGGTGGCGCTGTGCCCACCCATAGGGTGGTATGCCAGTTTCAACAGGGCACAGGTGCCAGCCAAACATAGGTTTAGAAGGATAGCCTGCAAGAACTCGGCAAGTAGATCCTCCAAGTGGTTAGTGATGCCAAATTAGACCCACATGCTTCATTACAATGGAGCACATCTGTTGATGCTTGTGGGCATTATATTGTCAATTAAGGCTTTCTTGTTCTGTTTCTTTATTCATTCCAACTCTGGACAGGGAATACAGAAAATCAGGGACAAAATTCGTCCTTGGCCAGCAAAACAACCAGTATTTCCCATGTCTTCCCCTGATGTCTGTCTTCTTCAAACCCAAACTTTATTCTGAATTATGTGACTACTAGGAGACAGATGACATTAGCTTACGAGGCTCTCTGTTATTAAAGATAACATTTAGGAAACAACCAACCAACTCGATCTCAGATTATCAGCAACATTTTCAGAATTTATCTGCTGGAACTAGAGACCGTGATTCCAGTTAAGCATGTGTCTTATGTATAATCTGTTATTTCGTTATTGAAGGATTATTTTCAACCAAGAATGAGACAGACCATAATGAGTCATTCATTATCCTGTATTCTTGTTCAGGTCTGGGCTGCAGTGCATGGCTTGACTCCAGAAGAGTGTTATTACACCTTTGTGTGTTTCAAACGACATTACAGGTTAGGTACATGAGGCATGAGGGAAATACAGCTATCTGTGCCATAGAGAAAGACAGAAAGCTTGAAACAAATATTTTGGAGATTTAGTACAGGCAGGGCGATGGTAGGAGGTCTTATTACTGCAGTAGTAAGAACTCATCCTTTAATTATGAAGTGAAATTTAAAAGGTTACGTCAGCCACTTTCCTCTCCTCCAACTGTTTGTGCACCCAGATTACAGATAAATTCATGAAAAGTCAATAATATCGTAACTTTCATGGAAAAGACCTGACAGGATTTGGGGATTTATTCCTGACCTTTGTGGCTGCTAGTTTGCTGTGACAAGTTTTTGTTTTTTTTTTCCTCTCTTCCCATTTTCCCTGGTATCACTACTATAAGCAGAAATCAGAATTAGCATGGAAACAGCCTTAAGGGATGTGGATAGTGGGATGGAAGAGAAGGAGGATACAATGGTAAGCACACCAGGCATTGGCATGGCAGAGACCTGGGTTTGAATCCCAACTTTATTAATTATGAATGCTCCTATTAAGGCTACTACCAGCTTGGGGAAACCATTGAAACTCTCTGGTCCTCAGTTATCTCATCTGTAAAATAAAGATAATAATACATATATAACATATCTGGCACATAGTTGGCACTCAACAAATGGCAGTTATTAGTATTGTTTGTTTGTTTGTTGTTTGGTCGCTTCAGTTGGGTCTGACTCTTTGCAACCCCCTGGACTGGAGCCCACCAGGCTCCTTTGTCCATGGGATTCCCCAGGCAAGAATACTGGAGTGGGTTGCCACGTCCTTCCTCAGGGGAATCTTCCTGATCCAGGGGTTGAACCCACATCTCCTGCACTGGTGGGCAGATTCTTTACCACAGGGCCACTGGTTATGAGTATTAGAGTTATGATTATTAGTGTGTAGAGTCAGGAAAGGAAGGGGTGGCGAAAGAATGATTTTCTTTTGTCAGCATAGAGCCCAAGAGAGCCCTCTGGGCCCTTCCCCAGAAGTGTTTGGGAAAGCTGGTGATTTCCTGTGCCATTCCCCACACCCACAGTGGTTGTCCTACGTGCTCCTCCTTCTCCCCCAGCTTCTAATCTGAGCAAGATGCCTCCCACCATGCACAGCTGACCACTGTCCTTTTCTGTGTAATCACCCTCTCTCTTTTTTGTTATATTGGATTGGCCAAAAAGTTAGTTTGGGTTTTTCAAGATGGTACAGAAAACCTAAATGAACATTTTGGCTAACCCATTATTTGATACACAAGTGAATATATAGACAGATATAGTAATGTTTATATTGAGTATAAAGAAAATTGACAGGCTTCCCAGGTGACACTAGTGGTAAAGAACTCGCCTGCCAATGCAGGAGATGTAAGAGATGTGGGATTGATCCCTGGGTTGGGAAGATCCCCTGGAGGAGGGCGTGGCAACCCACTCCAGTATTCCTGCCTGGAGAATCCCATGGACAGAGGAGCCTGGAAGACTACAGTCCATGGGGTTGCAACGAGCTGAACATGACTGAAGCGACTTAGCACACATGCACTCACATAAAGAAAATTGTGATGAACACCCATGTACCTCTCCTGAAGCTTAAGAAACAAACATTACAAACATCACCAAAGCTGCCTGTGTGCCACCTCAACCTCATTTTGCCCGCTTTGTCCCCACAGTGGTCAGCACTGCCCTGAATATTTGTTTTAATCATTTCTGTTACTTTCTGTCATAATGTTATCACATACATGTGAATACTTGTCTATGCTTTTGAACATTATATGCATGGTGTCATACTGCCTGTTTTTTCTTCTGCAAGTTGCTTTTCTCACTCAACATTATGTTTGTGCAATTCATCCATGTAGTTCTAATTCATCTATTCCCATTGACATAATATTTCATAAAAATAAGTATAACATGATTAATTATCCGTTCTTCCTTTGATGGCCATTTGGATTGTTTCATACTTTTTTACTGCTAGTGAACACTCAAAGATATCTCTTTGTATTCATGTGCAAGAGTTTATTTAGGTGTACACCTAGGAGAGAAACCAATGAGTTTTAGAGTACATTTGTCAGCAATTTTTCAAGAAAATTCCAAACTGTTTTAAAAAACAACATCAGTTAATACATCTACCAGCATAACACAAACTTCTCTCAGCTCCACAGCCTTACCAGATCTTAGTCTTGTTGGACTTTTAAAGTTTTATAAATCTGCTGTTGTAAAATTATACTTCATTGTGGTTCTAATTTGTGTTTCCCTTATTACTAAAGAGGGTGGGATTTTCCCACATTTATTGGCCATTCGTGTTTATTATTTGGTGAAATGCCTGTTAATTTCTTTTGCCTACTTTTCTGCTGGCTTACTTGAAGTGATTCTCTTTAGTAATATTTTTTCCTAATCATTGATTTTATCTGATGTTAGTGAATGATTCCAGCTTTCTTTTATGTAGCAGCAACACAGTGGAGCTTTTCCCTCTCTGTCATTTTAAACATAAAAATGTTTATTTTTATTTATTTGTGCCCAGTGTTAGTTATAGCACACAGGATCTTTGATCTTCATTGCAGCATGTAGGAGCCAGTTCCCCAACTAGGGATTGAACCCAGGCCCCCTGCATTAGGAGCCCAGAGCCTTAGCCACTGGACCACCAGGGAAGTCCCCTCATGGTATGTTTTAGATATGTCTCTTGTAACTAGCAGATAGTTTTTTAAAAATTCAGACAATCTTTATCTTTTAACTGAAGCATTTAGTTCATTTATATTTAATGCAATTAATGACATATTTGAGTTTTAAAAAACCTATTGTTTTTATACTTTAATCTTGCCTTTTCTATTTAATTTTCCTTGCATTAATGGCTACCTTTAAGAGTGCATGCTTGTATTTTCATTCTGTCCTCCCACATCTACTTGTTGAGAAGTTATGTGCCCTATATTTGCTATGCTAATTATATATTTTACTTCTATTAATTTAGGTTATCATAGGCATATCAAACTTAATAAAGCCTAATGGCAATGAATAATTTTACCTTTCCCCTGGGGAGTGCAAAGAACTTCAGACATTTTTACTCCTTTCATCCTCCTCCCAACTTATACTATGATCAAATATTTTATTTCTGTCTTGTTTTTAAGCCCACTGGATGTCATGACTAGTGACAGTCAGTGCTCATTACATTTGCCCACACATTTACTATTTCTTTTTTAATACTTCTTGCAGCTCAGACCTTCCATCTGTGATCACTACCCTTCTGCTCAAAGTATATGTTGTAGAATTTCCTTTAGTGAGTCTCCCTCTGCTGGTGGTAAATTCAGTTTTGGTTTATTTTTAAATGTCTTTATTTCCCCTTCATTCTTGTAATATATTTTTCTGAGTAAGGCACTTTTTAGCATGTTGAAATTTTTATTACTCTCTCCTCTGGCTTCCATTGTTGGTATTTCTCTGGTTTCTTTAAAGGATTTCTCTTTGTCCTGTGATGTGTCTGGGCGTAGATTTCTCTTTGTTTTTTCTTTTTTTTCCTACTTTGGGGTTGTTGTGCTTCTAGAATTTGCAGATTAGAGTTTTTAGTTATAGAAAATTCTTAACCATTATTTTTCAGACATTGCCTCTCCTCCATTCTTTCTAGTTTTCCCCTCAGAGTAGACTTAGGCTAAACCTTGTTATTTATTTTTTTTATAATGTATTCCAGAACTCTTATCTTCTCTTTAATTTTTCTCTGTGCTATAGTATAGATAATTTTTCCAACCATTGTTTTAGTTTATCATTTCTATCTTTAGCTATATTTAATCTGTTCCTTAAACCACCTGTTAAAACTTTATATGAATGGTTGTATTTATTTTTAGTTCTGTTTTTTAATTCTCATATCTTCATGTTCATTGTTGATAGTCTTATTTTCTCTCATTTTTTGCTTCTGTTTTGTTTTTTGATTCATATTATTGTATATTTTCCCTTATCAGTAATATTTCTACTCCTTAAAGGTTTAACTTTGTTCTTTCTTGTTTCTTCTGAGTCTTGTTCAGTGTAACTTGTTCCTTGTGTGTTGGTGATTATTATTGTGTGTTTCTATTTAGCAGTACTTATTCATCTGTGAGACTCCTGTAGATCTGGGTTGAGGAAGCTTCATTCATAGATGATTTATGTGCTTTTGCTGGTTAACCAAGGTGCTACTATACTGAAATAACTTCTAGGCTTGGTGTTTCTCAATCATGGTGGTTGAATAAATTAAAATCTCAATTCCTTCTAAAGCAGATCTCTAGAAACAAATTCTTGGGGTGTGGTAGAAACTCCTTCTGCTATTACTATTATTTATTTCTGTTCATCTGTTACTGCGGTGGAGAAGGGTTTCTTTGTGGGCTTGCTCTGCAGGCTACCAGGTTTTGTTTCTGGACTGCCTTTCACTGATGAGGGTGTGCCTTCAGGAGGGCCAGATTTAAGTAAGGATCTCAGTGCAATTTCTCCATTTGCCTAAGCCCAAGGATTCAGACTCATTTCCAGCTCCCAAAATTCTAGGTTGCTGGTTTCTTGTCACACTGAGCCCTATTTGCTTGCTACTCTGCTCTGGTTTCAGATTGCTCCTCCTCCTACTTCCAACTCCTGCCTTCCCCTGCCTCTCTTCATCCCCTATCATCTCCCCTCTTCCCCTTCCCATTGTCCTTCCCCTACTCCACTGGCTTGGGTTTCCCTTATTTTCCTGTGAACTCAGCAATGCATTTAAAAATATATTGTTATAATTCATCCAGCATTTAAGAGTTTTGAAGTAGGAGGGCTATTTAGAGTATCTTATTCACAGTGTTGCAAAAGCAGAAGTCTACCTCTCTCTTAATTTTCAACTCTCAAATTATAGTGCCTTTTTCTTGCAAGTTAACACCTCTTCTTGTGTTCTTGATCTTGTCTCTCCTACCTCCTCTGGGACCTCGTTTTATTATGTCTCTCACAAGTCTCTTTCACTTTCAGCCTTTCTTCCCTTCTCTATTCAAACACACTTGGGTCTCTTCCCTCCAAAGATAAGTTTCCTACAACCCTGGTACCTGTTAAACTACTGTTATCTCTCATTTAATTAATTAATCAATATTATTATTATAAATTTGTTATGTACTAGGTACTACACTGGGTTTTAGATGTTGTCAATAAGACAGTTAAGGTCTCTTCCAGAAGTGGAACTCAGGTTTTTCTTACTTTGAGGTCTAGAATCTTTCTGCTACAGCTCGCTTCACAGTTTAAGAATGTTCAGATGTATATTAACTTAAGCAAATATTTAATGAATACCTATTGTGTATCAGGTAATCTAGGGGTTATAATACAACAGTAAGAAAAGATGAAACATGGCCCTCACTCTAATGGAGCTTGTGGTGAGCAGTTAAACAGAGGAGATGTACAAAGTGCCAGCAAAAGATGTAATAGAGTGATGTGAAATATTCTTGGGGTCAGAAAAGGCATCTCTAAGAAGTAACGAGCGTATATCAAGAGTGGTTGACCCTCTTTACTTATACTTCCTCACCACTGGTTCAGCAGGTCTCTAAAATGCTATCTTGAGGATTATTAATGAAGCTCAAATGTCTGAATCTCATGACTTTTTTTCTACTTTGCTTTTTGAATGTCTCTGTGGCACATAGTGTTATTTGACACCAACTCTAACCTGCCTGCCAAAGCAGGAGATGCAGGTTTGATCCCCAGGAAGATCCTCTGGAGGAGGAAATGGCAACCCGTTCCAGTATTCTCGCCCATAGAATCCTGTGGACAGGGGAGCCTGGTGGGCTACAGTCCATGGGGTCGCAAAGAGTCAGACACAAATGAAGTGACTTAGCTTGCTCTCTCTTCTTTGAATCCTTGAAATCAGTCTTTGAATTTCTCTCTTATTTATATGCAGGTTGCCCAATCTTATATGAAAGGACTTCCTCTGCAACATATTTCATAGTCAATATTTTCTTTTAAAAAAAAAATATTTACTTATTTTTTCCTGCACCGGGTCTTCATTGCTGTCAGGGCTTTTCTACAGTTAGGGTGAGCAGGGGCTACTCTCTAGTTGTGGTGCTCAGGCTTCTCATTGTGGTGGCTTCTCTTGTTGCAGAGCACAGGCTCTAGAGCACAGGCTCAGTAGTTGTGGTGCATGGGCTTAGTTGCCCCATGGTATGTGGAATCTTCCAGGACCAGGGATCGAGCCTGTGTCCCCTACATTGGCAGGGATATTCTTTACCACTGGACCACCAGGGAAGTCACCCTAGCCAATGTTTTCTGTCCCAGAAAATGGCTCTAGTTAGGGAGCTTATCATCCCTGGACTAACTTTTTGTTACATTTTGTGATTCTAGCATGCAGCTCTGAGTGTGATCTGTTTCTCTAATCTCATGATTCTCACACTTTGAAGCACATCAGAATCTCCTGGAAGGCTTATTCAGACAGAGGGCTGGCTCGACCCCCAGCTTTTCTAAGTCAGTGAGTCTGCAGCAGGCCTTCAGTTCTCATAAGCTCTAGAATGAGGAAGATGAGGCTGGGCCAGGGACCACAGCTCTAATTCTGTAGCCATTGCCAAATTTTCCTAAACAAGAGGTCTCATAGTGTCACTCTTCTGCCATAAAACCTTCAAGGGCTGCCTGTGAGCTATCAAAATAAGTACAGACCATTCATCATGGTCTTCAAAACATTTTATCCCCTGGTCCTTGATTCCTATCCTGCTATATTTCTACTTCTCTGCACCAACCATACAAGAATATCAGCCCTTCTTTAAACACACCTGACACTGTCTTGCCTTCATGTATCTGCTCATGTTGTGATCTTGGCTGATACTTATTCCCATGTGTTCACCTGTTGGAATTCCAACCATCCTTCAAGGTTATGTTGTATACCTCCCACAGTGATACTTGCTTACCTCACTCCCCAGCTCCCAATACACACACACACCTATTCACATCCTCTCTCAGTCAGTCACTCAGTCATCTCACTCAGTATCACAATTTTCCCATTCCTCAACTGGATCTCCCAGAATCTTTGTGCGAGAGCTGCCCAACATGATCTTCCTCATATTATATGTCTTCATGCTTAAGCTTCCCCCACCCCAGCCAACTAAATTATACATGCCTTGAAGGTAAGGAAAGTATCCATGCTCAGTTGCTAAGTTGTGTCCAACTCTTTGCGACCCCATGGACTGTAGTCCACCAGGCTCCTCTGTCCAGGGGATTTCCCAGACAAGAATACTGGTGTGAGTTGCCATTTCCTTCTCCAGGGGTTCTTCCCAACCCAGGGATCGAACACGTGTCTCCTACATTGGCAGGCAGACTCTTTACCACTGAGACACCAGAGAAGCCCAAGGTAAGGAATGCTTTGTATTTATTGTGTTGGCCAAAAAGTTCGCTCGGGTTTTTCCCATACAATCTTATGGAGAACACCAAAGAAAGTTTTTAGCCAACTCAATATCTTTTTTTTTTGGGGGGGGGGCTTCCCTGGTGGCTCACATGGTAAATAATCTGCCTACAATGTGGGAGATCCGGGTTTGATCTCTGGATTGGGAAGATCCCCTGGAGAAGGAAATGGCAACCCACTCCAGTATTCTTGCCTGGGAAATCCCATGGGCAGAGGAACCTGGTGAGCTATAGTCCATGGGGTCACAAAGAGTCAGACACATCTGAGCAGCTAACACTTTCACTTTCACTCAAAGTGTGGTCCAAGGCCCAGGAGCCCTGACTCTCCCCTGAATACTCACTAGGGATGTGAAATCCCAGATCTCACCCCAGAAGTACTGAAACAGAATCTGCTTTTAGAGAATCTTTGGGTGAATCTCATTAAAGCTTGAGAAGAGGCGCTATAGTGCCTAGAACAGCTTGGCACATAGTGAGTCGGTGGTAAACATTCGCTGACTTGAATTACCCAGAATAGAAAGTACAGCAGAATAAATCAGCGCTTTTTCCACCTCCCTCAGGGAGGCAGCTCTTCAAACTGCTTCCTGCATCTTTTTGGCAATAAAAAGTAAGACTCATGGAGTCAAGACTGTGTCAGAACCCAGGATTAGGTGCACTGGGGACATAACTGAAAGCACGAACACTTCTCTGGAAGAATGTGTAATCTAACTCAGCAGGTTCGCTGGAAGGCGCATGTCACTTTGGGGTGACTAGATCATAGCTTGGTTACAGAACATTTGTGCCCAAACATGCCAAGCCCCCACCACCTGTGGGCATGAAGCACAACGAGGAGTGTTTCTCTCCTTCTGGAGTTTTGGGCACCTCTCTTCTTGAACTCTTTGACTTTGTATTCAGAATCCTAAGAGAGAGAAACTGATCAGCAGGAGTATTGCCTGGTACCGATTAGTCCCCTCAGAGTAAGGGACTGCCCTGAATTTGTGCATATCAAGTCAACGAATAGGATTATCTGCCAGACATTTTCTTGTTCCACACTTGATGGTATAATCTGTGTACACAGTCCCCATTGCTGACTTTCATGGACAGAGATAAAATGTTCACTTAGCCAGTAATTACTTTTAAAACATTTATTTAAACTCTTTCATTGAAAACCGGAGAAGGCAATGGCACCCCACTCCAGTACTCTTGCTTGGAAAATCCCATGGATGGAGGAGCCTGGTAGGCTACGGTCCATGGGGTCGCTAAGAGTCGGACACGACTGAGCGACTTCACTTTCACTTTTCCCTTTCATGCACTGGAGAAGGAAATGGCAACCCACTCCAGTATTCTTGCCTGGAGAATCCCAGGGATGGCGGAGCCTGGTGGGCTGCCGTCTGTGGGGTCGCACAGAGTCGGACACGACTGAAGCGACTTAGCAGCAGTAGCAGCAGCAGCAGCAGCAGCAGCAGCAGTCATTGAAAACATTTCAATGAACATTTCTGCAAAGGGTTTGAGACAGTTTACAACTTTACCATCTATGTGAATCATGTGTGAGGAAAATAGACATGAAACATTTTAAAACTGAAGTCTGTAGAAAGACTAATGCTCAGACATAGACATATTCTGAATCTATCCATACACAAGGCTTTCAATAAATATTTGTTAAATAAGTGAAAGCAAACTTTGTATGGAAGCTTAGGTCAAAATAGGATACTTCAAAATAGTTCATGCTTGTTGCTGGTGTCATCACAGGAAAATACAGTTAGACCCTTCTGCAGCTAGGGCACTTTAGTGGGAAAATTTAAGACATACTGAAATAGTTGTAACTCGACTCAACAAAGCAACCACTTCTACTCATGTGGAAGGCATAGCTCTTCCTTCATTCATTTACCTATTCCTGTATCTACCCAACCGTGAGGTCAAAAGAGATGTATTAAGTATCCAATTACTGGGGCCCCAAATGAGAAGAAATAAGTTTTGATGATCAGATATGTGCTTTTTGTTATAAATATGACCAGCAAGAATGGTGAAAAATAAATGAACTAGCTATTTGATGTGCAAACAACTAAAGTTCGACATACAAATTGACTGCTTTTTTTCTCCTATTGAGATGATTGGCCTCTTACAGTCACCAAAATAACCTTCGTTGGTTGCTGTTTTTATTTTTTACTTTTTAAGATGGCTCCCTGTTTTCTCAGTGTCATGGCTGTATCTCAATATTAGCAGAGATATTTCCATCTTTCATTGGCTGATATCCCCAACTGTCTCCAATTAACTTGCATAACCCAGTGACTTTTTTACCCTCTTCATGCTACAGAATGAATTTTCAATGGCTGTGCTTCTTAAATAAGCACACAGCATTTTTTGAGAGAGGAGATAAGTGGTACATCAAATAAAATAACAACAAGATAAGGTGCTGTACTCGAAAAGATTGGAAATTACTCATGTTATCTTTTTAGAGTCAGCTTCCATCCACGATCCTCTCTCTCTCCTTTTGTCTCTTCCAGAAAAATCACAGCCTGACCCTGTCTGTAAACAATGAATATGTTACTCTAAATTCAATAATATTTCAGCTTAAAAAATAATACATGATCACTTCTTTGTTGTGAATCACTTGCCCTACTTAATTCATTCATTATACTCTGAAGCTCTGAGATTAAGCCCCCAGGCTGGAGAGCTTCATATGAATCCTTTCTGTTTTATCTGTTCCAAGTTAGATTAAGTCTAGGTCCTGTTTAATGAGGTGCCACTTGCTGGGTTTTCATGCAGAAAGAATTCCTCATCCTCAATGATATGTATATAGCAAATGAATTATCATTTTTAAAAGATTTCCGTCTACTGCTTCCTGTAGGAATGACTATCATTATGAGCTCGCTGGGATCTGGGCAGCTGGATTGCTTTGATTTGGATTTTTTTCCTTTCATGAAAACCCTATCCTGTTTTTCATTACGTTTAGGGGGTGTGAGATTCTGAAGTGATTTCTAGGCAGCATTAAGCTCCATGCCATGGTGAACATGGGGAAGAGGGTATGGATATTAGAGACCAGTCAAGTTATGGGACTCCCTATGCTCCAGGATGTTTGCACTCTTTTTGGTAAAACTTCCTTTAAAATGAGCACAACTTCTTCATGTTTCAGCCCCAAATCCTATCATGTGTGTGTGTGTGTGTGTGTATGTGTGTGTGTGTGTGTGTGTGTGTGTGTGTGTGTGTGTGTGTGTGTGCGGGCACGCATGCGCACATGTGGATGTTGAGGGGAGGAGGTATTTTTTTCATTCATGATTGTACAGACAGAGTCAATAAATGGATTTCCCCTTAAATGCTACCCTTTGCTGAACATCCTGGCTCCAGAGTCAGAAGGCCCACGTGGGAGTGTTTGCAGAGTGCACCACATCCTGTCAAAGACTAGACTCATAAGGTTCTATTACCACAACCATGAATCATTGTCCTGGCTCTGCAGACGTGTTCATGCCAGCTGCCGACACAATGGTGGTACTTCCCCATAGGCCTGCTTGGCTAGATTGGGACTCAGTAGCACCACTGTTAGGCTGGAGGTAGTCAGGGAGACAGAAAACAGAACAAAAGCGTTGAAGGTGGAGGTCAAAGAGAAGCGGTTCCTATGACAGGCAACAAGATCCAGTAGTGCCCTCCCATGACCCCTAGTGGTACCATTCCCAACCCATCCTAGATAGCCTGGATCTTCAGCTCACATTACTGTGTTTGGTAAGAACCCAGCAGTGCTGCTTCCCTGGTGGCTTTCCTGGTGTCTCAGACAGTAAAGAATCTGCCTGCAATGTGGGAGATCCAGGTTCAATCCCTAGGTTAGGAAAATCTCCTGGTGAAGGGAATGGCTACACACTCCAGTATTCTTGTCTGGAGTATCCCATTTACAGAAGAGCCTGGTGGGCTACAGTCCATAGGGTTGCAAAGAGTTGGACACGATTGAGCGACTAACATTTTCACTTTCACTAGTGATGAGGCCAGCATCATGGGTGATGTTATCATATGGTCTACTTAGTTTTATATACAGGAAAAATCATTTCCACCCACTGTTACTGCCACTAATCACCAACTAAGAAGACTAAGAGAAAATGCAAATAGTGGAGTGAACCTACCACTCACAACTGGAAATCAAACCTAGAAGCATGATATATATATGATTAAAGCATGTTCTCACAAAACAAATTATAAAAGAACAAATGGATATTGCCATGCTTGATATTTAGCTGTTTTAGGGTTCTGTCCCAGCATGGCATTCTAGAGCAGTACTTTCTCAACTTTTTCATGCCATGGAACAACTAGACTGTAATAATGTCTTTTCAGCTTCCTTGGGTAACCAGAAGAGTCTGCACATGATCGGAAAAGACAGGCCTAGGGGTCTGACTGGCTCAGGTCTCAACCCAGGGCCATGAAGACTGGAGGGATCAAAATAGGGGCAGTGTAACCACTAATTGGATGAGCTCTGTTCGAGAGCATTTCAACACATTGGGGTTACAGCACTTCATTTTGAAATCAATTTTGAAAGGATTACTCTACCAACCACATTTATCTATTAATATTTAACCTTTTGGATTGTGTGTGCATGCATGTGTGTGTGTGTATATATATATACACGTATTTCTGTGAGTACATTTTTATTTTTCCCTTAAATCATTCTTCTTTCAAATTTCTACTTCCAAGACTGAGTCAGTCATGAGGTATTGCCTCAAGGAAGGAGCGGGCCAAACCTGCCCAAAGCAAAGAGGTTGTTGATCAGCTTTAAGTCTCAAAATTGACTATTTTTAAACCACAGAAAAAGCATTGTTTTGAAAGCCCTGCTCTGTTGAGAGAGAAAATGATTTCCTAAATCCCTTTAGCTCTCATTTAACATATGACAAACCGGTCACAGCTGACTGGATCATGGATGTTTACTATATTCTCAAAATAGAACTCAAGATATGAGAAAAGAAGTAGAAAACCTTTTCCTTCTGGTCCTGGTGGGTAAAGGAGGAGAGGGGAGTGGAGGAAGGAGTTCCGATGTGGGGATCTTTGTTTTCCCACTCTCTGGGAATGCAGGTTAGAGTAAGGTGGGTATCTAGAAGTCTCTGAGTTGGTATGGAGGAGTCTGGAAACCTCAGGAGGTAGAGGGTCAAAGTTTTCTTGTCGTAGTTTCAGGAGGCCTCAGATGGATGGAAGGCCTACCCAGGGCCACAGCCAGTATGCTGCGGGAGGAACAGTGCTGTGGGAGAAACAGTGCAGCACTAGCCGAGGAAGGCAGTCAGACCAGAATTCCCACAGACTGACTGCGGAAGCTGGACGATTGCTGTACCCGAGCTAGGGAGTGAGGTCAGGCCAAGGATGCCTGGATTTAGAACAGAACTGACTCTCTGAATGAGGAACCCAGTCTGGAAGAGAATGACTATGGATGTGAGCTGGTTGCCCCAAAACATCAGATGGAGCTCACTCTACCTGAGCAGACGTCATTAGGCCAAGGAGCAGAGCACAGTGCTCTGCTAGAGATACTCGCTAGGATCTGGGGGACACTGTATGGACCCCAGACTCTTTCTTTGCTACTGCTGTCAAGAGTATGGCAAAGAGGCTCTAAGATGGTCCCCCTGTGTCCCAGCTGCTGGTTCACAACCTTGTGTAATACTCTCCACCAGAGTGTGGTAGGGATGGGGGCTTGTGATTCGCTTCTAACCAACAGAATGGTGATGGGATGCCGCTCCCATCATAATGTCAACAATGAAGTGATGTCATGGCTGTAATAATGCTACATTATGTAAGACTTCATCTTGCAAACTGTCTCTAGTCTCTTAGCCCTGTTGCTGACTTCAAAGAAGCAAGCTGTCATCAATTGTCCTGCCAGAGAGAAATAAATTCTGGCGATAGCCCGTGTGATCTTGGAAGCTGATCCTTCCCCAGTCGAGCCTAGAGATGAGAAACCTCAGTTGCAGCTTAAGGAACAGCTTGGCTGTAGACTTGTGAGACCCTGAGCAGAGGACCTAGTTAGGCAGTACCCAGACCTCTAACTCACAGAGACAGTTAGATAATGAATGTGTGTTATTTTAAGCCACTGAAGTTGTCATATTTTGTTACACAGTATAGGAAACAAATATGCATAGTATCATATAACCCTCAGCCCTCTTACACACCATCTTTAAGAGAAGGTGAGTAGGAGAGAATCTGGAAGATCTAAGAGAGACTGAGTTAAAAAGAGACAATTAACATCAGACTCCCCTGCCAGTCCAGTGGTTAAGACTCCATGCTTTCAATGCAGGGGTCGAGAGTTTGATCCCTGGTTAAGGAACTAAGATCCCACATACTGTGTGGCATGGTCAAAAACAAAACAGAGCATCTGAAGAGACTGAATCAGACTGAGTTTATGCAACTGCAGAGAAATTTGTTAGAATATCCAGGAATGTGGGACGGTTAGAATAATGGGATAGTTTTGATAAACTATAGAGAATTATGGCAACTTATGTACATCTGAGTCTACTGGGAGTCAATGATACACACACACAAACACTTCAGCCATACTATTACAGTTATCTTGGAATTTATGTCTTGAGTCATTTAGGGGGCTACCATTCTTCTTGGATCCATTGTTATGTCTAAGATACTTCTTTACTACAACCTGATATTACATAGAGATCAACCTGTGGACATAGAGGGGAATGGAATAGATTAAAGAGCCCCATAAACATCCTGTTTCTTTGAACACAGTTCAATAAAATGAATAAAGCCCAATATGGATGGCTTTTGTTGTGATATTTGGACACCTCAGTATAATGAGCCCTCATTTGGGAAATTGTGTCTTCATTTGTAAGAAATCTTAAGATACGGAGAGAACATGAAGCTGGCCCAGTTGATTAATTTACACTTGGATGGAGTTCAGATTTGTTCATGACAGTGCATCTGGGAAATAGGACCCAGTGACAGAGTTCAGGCATCCTTCAGCAGTCATGTGGCTCGTGTTGACAGGGTGAAATGAAGGCTTTGCCCTCTTACAGGGACACCGGGATAGATCACAAGCAGAGTTCAGATTGTTCACTTGGCCGTCCCTTGGTAGATGTGGATCTCTCCAAAAATATAGCAGCTGATGGAGTGATGTTGTTTTTCAGTCGCTCAGTCGTGTCTGATTCTTTGCGACCCCATGGACTGCAGCATGCCAGGCTTCCCTGTCCTTTGCTATCTCCTGGAGTTTGCCCAAGTTCATGTCCATTGAAACAGTAAAACGAAGGTTGGCACAGTGATTGATTTTCCCATCCTGCTCTGCCAGAGCCAATTGTTTCTGAATAGGGACCTCCCTGTCACATTTCAGAGGGTCGAACTGTTGTTGAGTGCTGGGTTCTGTGCCTCCCTGACACCTCACTTCATGTGGGCAAGATCAGTGAGTCCCCACCCGCCCGATACCTAGGGAAAGATTCATTTCCAGACTCCTCCAGTGATGATCCAGGATCCCGGGAGACCTGGGCTAAGAATACGTCTCTGGGCAAGCATGGGCTGGAAGGAGACAAGAGGATGTACCTTTGTCCTTCCAGAAATGGACATGAAAATGAGGTAGAAGAATTCCATGGTGGAGGGTACACCTGGCAGTGGCCACTCCACCAGGTGGCAAGCCATGGGTGCAGCTCGGGGCCTTCAGTGCAGCAGAGCAAGGGGAGGATAGATCAGGCACAGAGTCCTGTTGTGAGGTTCTTGCGCCTTCCAGTTCATGTTCAGCAAAGTTGAATAGGCAACTGTTAAACTCGATTTTTCTCACATTTATACACATCACTAAGAAAGAAAGACTGCTGAGCAATAGATGCACCCTGAGTTCTGTTCATTTCCTCAAAAATAGCATCTTGAATGAGACAATGGTCCTATTGAGACAGTGTGAGTGTAAGAGAGAGGATGCTTTAAGACATTTGAAAGTACAATGGGGGCTTCCCTGATAGTCCAGTGGGTAAGACTCTGTGCTCCCAATGCAGGAGGCCCAGGTCTGGTCCCTGGTCAGGGAACTGGATCCCACATACCACAACTAAGTTCCTGCCTGGCACAACTAAAGATCCCACACACTGCAAGGAAGATGGAAGATCTGTGTGTCACAACTAAGACCTGGCACGGTGTAGCCAAATAAATAAAATATTTTTAAAGAGTATATTTTTAAAAGGTACGATGGATTGATTTACTTTTCCATGAAAAAGTTACGGATGGTGGGCATAAAGGTATGGAAAGGAGAAATAATGACTTATCTCCATGTGTCTGTGTCCATGGCTGTGTCACATGTACGTGTGTGTGTGTGTGTATTTTCTAAAAACAGCTACACTGCTTCGGGCATTGCCCCATTCATATATTACCCTTTCAAGAGCCGAAACAGTCTGTTTGTTCAGGAGGAATAGCAAAGCCTTCACCTCATTCAGTATCTGGGTACTGTATTGGCAGCGCCGTGCAGGAGGCCTGCTTCCCACTGACTTCTTTAGAGAAAAGAACAGTAACATTTCAGCTCCATAGTGGGCTGTTATCAAATATTTTGAACTATAATCTTGTAATTACTATTAATGTTGCATTAAAAGATTATTTAATGAAGGAGATCATGCCGGGAATAAGTATTATAATGGCTCCAAGCAGCCTGCCTCCCACATACCTGGAAGAATTCCCTACTGTTGTGGAAAGTGAAGACGAGCCAGTTCTAAACAATAGACTTCATACTAAATGTGTTAAGACCTGTTGCTTTTGGCAAACACACACACACAGGCACACAGACACACACCTTGAAGACATGACTAAAAAAATTGATACCGGTGGCTCAAGATAAGTTGTCACAAGTTCTAGTGTCTAAAATCGCAGTGTTTATTCTGAGATTGATGTTGTTTAGCTGCTAAGTTGTGTCCAACTCTTTGTGACTCCATGGGCTATAGAGCCCACCAGGCTCCTCTGTCCATGGGATTATCCCATGCAAGATTACTGGAGTGGGTTACCCTTCCTTCTCCAGGAGATTTTCCTGACCCCGGGATTGAACTTGTGTCTCCTGCGTTGCTGTCAGATTCTATACCACTGAGCCACCTGGGAAGCCCCTTAATCTGAGGTCATTAGGCCAAAACTTCACATGGAGAAACTTGGTGGAATTGTCTTCAGATGCATTTTATCTCAAGAAGGATTTCCCCAAGGACTTCCCTGGTGGCTCATTGGTAAAGAATCTGCCTGCCAATGCAGGAGACATGGGTTCAATCCCTGATCCGGGAAGATCCCGTGTGCTACGGAGCAACTAAGCCTGTGAAAGTGTCAGTTTCTCAATCATGTTCAACTCTTTGCGACCCCATGGACTGTAGCCCACCAGACTCCTCTATCCATGGGATTTCTCAGACAAGAATATTGGAGTGGGTTGCCATTACCTTCTCCAGGGGATCTTCCCAACCCAGGGATCAAACCCAGTTCTCCTGCATCGCAGGCAGATTCTTTACTGTCTGAGCCACAATAGGTGACCTGCCATAAATAAATAAATAAAATTGAGGGAAAAAAGTGGATTTCCCACCAGTCTCTGGGTCCTGTTTTCTTTCAGAGTCAAGTTTTCAGAGCCTGGTGCCTAATTTTGGAGTAAAAGCCATGGCTATGTGTCTTACAGAGGAATTGGGTGGCAAAGCACGGAAACTGCCCAACTGCAAACTGGTAGAGGTGTTTATTTCTGCAGAAATTGGTTTCTGTTTGGGGCAAAATGGCTTTTTAGCACATATGTTTGATCGGTGTAGTTTACAATCTTTGCTTGGGGAACTCAGTTGAACATTCACCTGTGCAGGTGGAGAAATGAAATTTCTGCAGGCCAAGGTGGGAGTTTGGTTTCTGTAAGCAAGTCCTCCAGACACGAAGAGCTTGTCTGTAGGTGCCAAGGGAAAGGGAAAGGGACCGTCCTTTACTGAACACTGACATGTTCAGTAGCTGTGTTGTGCCCTGTTGACATCTGGGGCTAGATGACCCTTTGTTGTGAGAAACTGTCAAGTGCCTTGTACGATATTGAGAGCATCAATGATCTGCACCCACTAGATGCCCATAGCAGTCCCTGCCCAGTCTTGACAACCAAAAACATCTCCAAACTTTGTCCTCTAGTAGGGGGAGCCAAGGTGCCCCCAGTGGGGAAGCACTGTTCTGGTGTGATCCTCCAGCTTTTTGGAGCATGTGCTATGATTCTCTCCATTTTCTGGATAGGGAAGATGAAGCTCTAAGAGGTGGTGATTCACCAAGGTCACACAGTTCATGTGGGGCAGAATCCCCAGCTCCTTCTGCTCTGCTGGTGTCTCCAGGCTATCGGATCGTGAGGACAGCAAAGTGAGCCTGAGTGTCAGCTTTTGGCCACCTGGAAAGAAGGTCACATCACATGTTGAGGCCTGAGTTTCTGTCCAGTGGAGGTGAGGTGACTGTGGCTTTAAAGGGAGAGCCCTAGAATCACAACTAGGAGGTTGGGGTCCTGCCCAGAATTGTGTGCTTCAGATTCAGCAGTGGCCGTCATCGTTGTGATCATCATCACTGGGATGAATTCCTCTCTAGAGCTAGGTCCTGCTGTCTTTCTGGATGCCTCGGATCCACTTCAATCCAAATAGAAAGAAGAGGGGTGAAGCCTTAGAAGGAGTGGGTTCTGATCCTGTGGGACTCTGTACAAGGCCTTGCCCCTCTCTGGACCTCACTTGGACATGCGTATAAGGATAAGGTGAGATTGATCTTAAAAGGCCATTTCAGGTTTATCCGTCTTACAAGAAGGCTTAGCCAGTATTAATCATACATGTCTTAGGTGCCCCTGGGGTCCCACATTACCGGCTTACTGGCTATGGATTGGGTGAGTAGCTTGTGGAAGACTTTTTTCTGGCCATGCTTCATGTGGAATTTTTGTTTCCTGACCAGGGACTGAACCCACATCCCCTGCACTGGTAGCTTGGAGTCTTAACCACTGGACTGCCAGGGAAGTCCCCAGACTTATTAGAGTGGTTAAGGATTCCTCCCTTCAGCAGGACCTAGGCACAGTCCAGTTCTAGGACAAATGCACAGAGAGAATTCTGTGTCACTGCTTGCTTTTTCTATGTCTTTAAAGCTCTTACCATCAACCTGGGGAAATGCCACTGACTTGGCATCATAAAAAGAGTGTGAAGACTTTTTCTCATAGAGCTGTGGTTTTTATTAGGGTGCTAGGGAAAGAACAACAGAGCACTTCTTATTATATATCTTAAGGTCAGAATTTTATTGCTTTCGGCCAAAGGCCGTTGCAAGACGTATAAAGTCAAGGGTACATATGATAGGATTTTTAAAAAGAAATTAGAAAGATCAAAGCAGAATTAAGTTACAGTCAATCTCTGAGTGTAAGAGCTGGGAACATTTTGCATTGTTTTCAGAAAAGGAATCATCCTCTCTAGGTTTTAAATAGGGTCTATAATAGCTCAGGCTTCAGTAGTTGAAGAATTCAATACACATAGATACTTGAAATATATGCCTGCAAAACACAATGAGTGATAAAAATTAGCTGCCAAACTTTTCAGTTATTTCCAGAAACGGATCATTTTGTGTCCTCTGAGGGCCACACATTCCGTATGCTTGAGCCCCAGCTCATGATCATCCTTCTCAAAACCTCTTCCTCTTTTGGGTCTCTTCACGTCCAAGGATCGGCGGCTGCACAGGCACAGGAGGGCCAAGAGGAGCTACTCCACGTTCAAGGTCAGGAAGGGCGACCGTGAGAAGATACCCCTCGACCAAGGTAAGGAGAAGTGGCTGTGCTTTGCTGGAAGAGCCATGAAGAGATACCCCACGTCCAAGGTAAGAGAAACCCAAGTAAGACGGTAGGTGTTGCGAGAGGGCATCAGAGGGCAGACACACTGAAACCATAATCACAGAAAACTAGCCAATCTGATAACATGGACCACAGCCTTGTCTATCTCAATGAAACTGAGCCATGCCATGTGGGGCCACCCAATACAGATGGGTCATGGTGGAGAGGTCTGAAAGAATGTGGTCCACTGGAGAAGGGAATGGCAAACCACTTCAATATTCTTGCCTTGAGAATCCCATGAACAGTATGAAAAGGCAAAATGATAGGATACTGAAAGAGGAACTCCCCAGGTCAGTAGGTGCCCAATATACTAATGGAAATCAGTGAAGAAATATCTCCAGAAAGAATGAAGGGATGGAGCCAAAGCAAAAACAATACCCAGCTGTGGATGTGACTGGTGATAGAAACAAGGTCCAATGCTGTAAAGAGCAATATTGCATAGGAACCTGGAATGTTAGGTCCCTGAATCAAGGCAAATTGGAAGTGGTCAAACAGGAGATGGCAAGAGTGAACGCTGACATTCTAGGAATCAGAGAACTAAACTGGACTGGAATGGGTGAATTTAACTCAGATGACCATTGTATCTACTACTGTGGATAGGAATCCCTTAGAAGAAATGGAGTAGCAATCATGGTCAACAAAAGAGTCCAAAATCCAGTACTAGGATGCA
The DNA here is from genome assembly GCF_054371585.1 of Giraffa tippelskirchi. Classification (NCBI taxonomy): domain Eukaryota; kingdom Metazoa; phylum Chordata; class Mammalia; order Artiodactyla; family Giraffidae; genus Giraffa; species Giraffa tippelskirchi. The sequence continues at coordinate 6,964,531 of NC_137289.1, read as the reverse complement.
ATCTCTGAAAGGATAGAATGATCTCTGTTCATTTCCAAGGCAAACCATTCAATATCACAGTAATCCAAGCATATGCCCCAACCAGTAACACTGAAGAAGCTGAAGTTGAATGGTTCTATGAAGACCTACAAGACCTTCTAGAACTAATACCCAAAAAAAGATGCCCTTTTAATTATAGGGGACTGGAATGCAAAAGTAGGAAGTCAAGAAACACCTGGAGGAACTGGCAAATTTGTCCTTGGAGTACAGAATGAAGCAGGGCAAAGGCAAATAGAGTTTTGCCAAGAGAACTCACTGGTCATAGCAAACACCCTCTTCCAACAACAAAAGAGAAGGCTCTACACATGGACATCACCAGATGGTCAACACCGAAATCAGATTGATTATATTCTTTGCAGCCAAAGATGGAGAAGCTCTATACAGTCAGCAAAAACAAGAGTGGGAACTAACTGTGGCTCAGACCATGAACTCCTTATTGCCAAATTCAGACTTAAATTGAAGAAAGTAGGGAAAACCACTAGACCATTCAGGTATGACCTAAATCAAATCCCTTATGATTATACAGTGGAAGTGAGAAATAGATTTAAGGGACTAGATCTGATAGACAGAGTGTCTGATGAACTATGGACAGAGGTTCGTGACATTGTAGAGGAGACAGGGATCAAGACCATCCCCATGGAAAAGAAATCCAAAATGCAAAATGGCTGTCTGAGGAGGCCTTACAAATAGCTGTGAAAAGAAGAGAAGCAAAAAGCAAAGGAGAAAAAGAAAGATATTCCCATTTGAATGCAGATTTTCAAAGAAAAGCAAGGAGAGATAACAAAGCCTTCCTCAGCGATCAATGCAAAGAAATAGAAGAAAACAACAGAATGGGAAAGACTAGAGATCTCTTCAAGAAAATCAGAGATACCAAGGGAACATTTCATGCAAAGATGGGCTCGATAAAGGACAGAAATGGTATGGACCTAACAGAAGCAGAAGATATTAAAAAGAGGTGGCAAGAATACACAGAAGAACTGTGCAAAAAAGATCTTCATGACCCAGATAATCACGATGGTGTGATCTCTCACCTAGAGCCAGACATCCTGGAATATGAAGTCAAGTGGGCCTTAGAAAGCATCAGTACAAACAAAGCTAGTGGAGGTGATGGAATTCCAGTTGAGCTATTTCAAATCCTCAAAGATGATGCTTTGAAAGTGCTGCACTCAATATGCCAGCAAATTTGGAAAACTCAGCCGTGGCCACAGGACTGGAAAAGGTCAGTTTTCATCCCAATCCCAAAGAAAGGCAATGCCAAAGAATGCTCAAACTACCACACAATTGCAGTCATCTCAGACACTAGTAAAGTAATGCTGAAAATTCTCCAAGCCAGGTTTCAGCAGTGCATAAACCATGAAATTCCAGATGTTCATGCTGGTTTTAAAAGGCAGAGGAACCAGAGATCAAATTGCCAGCATCTGCTGGATTGTTGAAAAAGCAAGAGAGTTACAGAAAAACATCTATTTCTGCTTTATTGACTATGCCAAAGCCTTTGACTGTGTGGATCACAATAAACTGTGGAAAATTCCGAAAGAGATGGAAATATCAGACCACCTGACCTTCCTCTTGAGAAACCTGTATGCAGGTCAGGAAGCAACAGTTAGAACTCCATATAGGAAAAGGAGTACATCAAGGCTGTATATTGTCACCCTGCTTCTTTAACTTATATGCCGAGTACATCATGAGAAACGCTGGGCTGGAAGAAGCACAAACTGGAACCAAGATTGCTGGGAGAAATATCAATAACCTCAGATATGCAGATGACACCACCCTTATGGCAGACATTGAAGAAGAACTGAAAAGCCTCTTGATGAAAGTGAAAGAGGAGAGTGAAAAAGTTGGCTTAAAGGTCAGCATTCAGAAAACTAAGATCATGGCATCTGGTCCCATCACTTCATGGGAAATAGATGGGGAAATAGTGGAAACAGTGTCAGACTTTATGTTTTGGGGCTCCAAATTCACTGCAGATGGTGATTGCAGCCATGAAATTAAAAGACACTCTTTGGAAGGAAAGTTATGACCAACCTAGACAGCATATTAAAAAGCAGAGACATTACTTTGCCAACAAAGATCCATCTAGTCAAGGCTATGGTTTTTCTAGTAGTCATGTATGGATGTGAGAATTGGATGGTGAAGAAATCTGAGTGCTGCAGAATTGATGCTTTTGAACTGTGGTGTTGGAGAAGACTCTTGAGAGTCCCTTGGACTGCACGGAGATCCAACCAGTTCATCCTAAAGGAGATCAGTCCTGGGTGTTCATTGGAAGGACTGATGTTGAGGCTGAAACTCCAATACTTTGGCCACCTCATGCGAAGGACTCATTGGAAAAGACCCTGATACTGGGAAAGATTGGGGGCAGGCGGAGAAGGGTACAACAGAGGATGAGATGGTTGGATGGCATCGCCTGCTCGATGGGCATGAGTTTGGGTAAACTCCGGGAGTTGGTAATAGGTCGGGAGGCCTGGCGTGCTGCAGTTCATGGGGTCGCAGAGAGTCGGACACGACTGAGTGACTGAACTGAATTGGCTGATGGGCAATGAGAGACACCATCACCCAACCATCGTCTGTCTCTTCTCTTGAATCTCTCTCAACTCGCATATCCATTCAACCAGAGCCTTTTGAATTCTACATTAGCAATGTCTCTTTCATTGGTCTCCTCTTTCCTTTTTTCTTCATCTCCATTACCGTTGTTTTAATACAGGCACATCTCCTCATTGATTGTTGGAGTCCCTGGAGATCACATTTCTGGTTGTTCATTGGAACCATCTGGGGGAACTTTGAAACCATCCCATTGTCTGAGATCACCTCCAGATACTAGTTGCAAATGCTCTGACATGAGTTGGCACATAGGCATGTTTTAAAAAACTTCCTACTTTCTAATATGTGACCAGGGTCTTGTAAACTTCTTTTAACTGCCTCCCTGCCTCCAAACATGTATATTGTGTTACCATCTGACATGATCTTAGGCAATTCCCATTTAAGTCCTTCAGTGTCTCCTCTTGAGCTCTACGGTAAAGTCCCCACTCCTTTGCATGGCACTAATGATCCTTGGAGATCTGGACCCAGACAACTTTTTGTCCTCTCCCTCACCTTTCACACTCTGCTGCATTGGCTCATATACCTATCAATTTGGTCCCACTGCTCCCTCTCCCCTGAGTGTCTTTTCATCCTTCTCTGCTCAGCATTAATTCATCAAGATCCTCATTGGGATCCCCAAAGCACATTGCTCATAATTTCTTTTAGTAATGATTATACTCAAGACTAATTAAAATATTATGTGTTTATTTCTCCACCTCTCTCCACTTCAACTGATTGTGATCTCTTTGAGGATGGGGACTGTGTTGTATTCACTTTGTATCTCCATTGCCTGGGTCACAGCATTGTGCATTGTAGAGATTCAATAAATTGATTTAACTAATAGGCTAGTGCCTACACTGACCCTGTAAATCAAAGATAATAGAATAGAACTGACACAACACACAAATTATTCATAAAATTTGTTCTTCCTATTGTGAAGCTGAAACCAACATAAATTTAAGACTTAGTTCTCAAGGGAAAATGGCTAGATTTTATTATGGTCCCATGAATACAGAGTCTGATGTAAATCCAAAAAGACTGAATTAGTGTTTCTGAGGTACTGAGAGGTGGTGGTGTTGGTAAACACAAGTGTTTTTAGGAACCGTTTTGTAATGTTGCCAGGTTTGCACTCTGTTGATTGCCCCAGTCCCATTCCTTTGTTCCGATAGAATTTGGGTCACTAAATATTCCCATGGAAGTGTTTTAGAGAAAGGTCGATTAACTGGCCCCCTCTTTGATGCAAGAGAGTTTCTGTCTGTCTCCTCCAGTTTTAGTGACTGTGACCTTTAATGTCTTAGTATGTCATTTCCCAGAAAGTGTTTAGTTAAAATAAATACCTAGCTGCTATTTAAATACCCAGTGCCAATCAATTGACTGATAATATAGAGCCCATCAAATTGCTGTTTTGCCCCTTCCCAATCATCAATTTTCTTTTTGGATAATTAATATTTAATGATGATTCTTTAAGTAAATCATACCATCTGGAGATATATATATACCTAAGTGAATATGTTTAGATATATTTACACTACTCCTCACTTTACAAAGGGCAAAAATTACATAAAAATTAGGGGAAAAATTGAGGATTGTAAAGGCTATAAGCTGTTATAAAATATGAGCAAACACGAGGGTAGAGATTCTAGATAGAGTTGAGTGAGGAAAAATACTGAGCATAGTATCATAGCTTTGACAATTTGTCATTAGATGATAACCCTGGATCTTATAGAATAAACTATACTGGCTGTTTTATAAAATATTTGTTAAGATGGGAAAAATTTCACAGCTGCTTAGTCTGTATTGTTTTGATTTGCACATTAAAGTTTCAAAAAAGGATGATTAGCAGTATCCATTCAGGGTTTTTTTAGGATCCCGTGTCCAAGCAACAAGTTGGAATGCTCTTCACTGCTACCTTGGCAGGCCAGCCCAAGACTGGGGGCTACTCATTTTTTTAAAGAGACAGAAAATATAAATAGGAGAGAAAAGTCATGAGGAACGGCTATTGCAGTTAATAAACTGAATAATAAAAGCAGACCTAAAACTTAAACTTTATATCTTACACACAACAGCAATTTAGAAATTTTATGGAGGTAATGAAATACTCTGTAATCTGATTTCAAGATTAAGTATGTCATTAAGGTGAAGGTTGAATAGAAGCTGGACTATGATATGCCCTTACTTCAACCCTTGGTCAAAGAACTGGAAATTCCTGCCATTATTTTATCAGGGGTGCCAGCGAGAACCTGCTAAAGGAGAACTAAGAGATGCCCACCAATGATGCGGCAAGGCCATCCAGCCGGAGCTGATTTCTGGTGACAAAGCCAAAGACTGCCGTGAAATCTACAAATGCAGCAGAGTTGTGTTTAATAGGGCTTCGTGTACTTTGTTGCACAAAAAGGCAAAGAATTGTTTTATTATCTATAAAATTCTATGAGCACTGAGAGCAAGTCATGCTAAACTAAACTTAATGCCTTTAAAAAGAGTTTACAAGGCTATTACTGGACTCTTAGGTCAGCAGAATGCTATAGATGTAATATTTAATACATCAAGTTTTCTGCACAGTGTTTGATATTTATTCATTCAGCAAATATTTCTTAAATCACTACTATCTGCTAGTCTGTGCCACACACTCTTGTTAGGTACTCGTTGTACAGCAGTTGGCAAAACAGTCCAAAATCCATGTTTCTTGGAGCTGACATTCTAGAGGGGAAGAGAGAAAACTAAAGAACCAAATTGTATGTCTGCTGATGTTAAGTGCTGTGGGCTAGAGGGACCACAGGGGTCTGGGGATGGAGCAGGGGATATTATTTTTTTATAGGGTGACCAGGGCAGGCCCCTCTAATGAGGTGACTGTGAGCAGAGACCTGAAGGAAGGATGAGAGCAAGCCATGTGTGTGTCTGGTAGAGCATCCAGACGAGAGGGACGAGTAAGTGCAAAGATCCTGAACTGTAAAGGTGGGCGTTTCAGAACTGTCAGGGAGGCCAGCATGCCTAGAGCTGACTGAGCCAGGAGGAGAGTGAAGGGAGAGGAGGAGGGGGATGTCATGCAATGGGAAGTAGGGGGCACGTCAATTTGTTCAGTCATGGTGGGAGCCTTGGACTTTACTGTGAAGAGAACAGGATGCTGGGGTCTCTTATGACATCTTGAAGATGGAGAAATGAATACTGGCTGGAAGTACATTAAAGTGAGTTTCTGGCTGGTGGAGCCACTACATCCCACGTTGATTACTGGGTCAATGTAAAAGTAGAGAGTGATCTTTAAGTGGCGTACCCTGAAGCTCTGCATTTGGCTACACCATCATACACAAATCTGTCCTTTGAATTGTGTTAAACAATTGTGCTTATACTAATAATACGAATACTTAAATAGAACCTAGTACAAGCCAAGCACAGTTCCAATTGCTTTACATGTATCCACGCATTAAATTCTTACAGCAGCTGTATGAGTAAGCACTATTGTTACCATCATCAGTGAAGCAACAGAAGTATTGAAGGCAGAACAAAGAGCCCAAGGTCACAAGGCTAGCAACATGATGACTGGGCTCCAGACGCTATCCTTGTAATCATCCTACCATACTCTCAGTATACAACACAGAAATGGTCACCAAATTTTCAGATAAAACAACACTAGACTAAGTGCTAATGTATTAGTTGACAAAAGCAGGGCTCATATGAAGGACACTTTTATACTGTCATCTAGAACACAAACACATACACACACAATCTCCGAAACACAAGTTCTATATGACAGTACTTACTTTTACGATGTGAGATGTATTCTGATTCCTTCTTCTCTAATTTTATTTTGTTTAAAGAGGACATGACAGCCAAATGAATTTCACATCTCAGTAATGGGTCCCAGCCCACAATTTGAAAAACACTGACCTAGAGCAATGTACTAGTGGAGCCGAATCCTCCCAGGATGCAATGTACTCTTGCATTTGTCACCCGACCCACCAACACACTTCCTATCCAGGTATTTTCTGGGAATTGCATTCACTAACTGAATAAAGAGGAGCTGTATGAATGGGCTGAGTGGAGAACAGCATTTTGGCTATATCTAGAAATTTGCTCCATGGAGTAGAGGGACAACGACCAGTTTTCTTGTTAGCATAGCTGAACGAGTGGGGACAGCAGGAAGGCATTTCTGAATCTATCTGTGTAGCACAGGCTGGACCATGGACTATATTGTCCCATCCAGTGTCGATGACTAGGCAGTTGCAGTTGGTAGACATCACCTTAGGATAGGGTTTCATCCTTTATTGAGTGTCTTTATAGAACTTTTAAGAGAGAAAGAGCTGACTATCTCTATTGTGATGTGGTAGATGATTTTTCAGAGAAGGCAATGGCACCCCACTCCAGTACTCTTGCTTGGAAAATCCCATGGACGGAGGAGCCTGGTGGGCTGCAGTCTATGGGGTTGCACAGAGTCGGACATGACTGAAGCGACTTAGCAGCAGCAGCAGCATCTGATGATTTTTGCTAAAATTCAATATTTGTTATTGAATTCAGTAGTAGTATAATTTGGTAGTTTTAGATTCCAATTCCTTCGCTCCCTCCCTCCCTCCGTTCCTTTGTGGCATAGCAAACCATCATCTGGGTCCCAATCATTAAATTTAACAGAGAACTAGATTTGGAGTGTCTCATTGTGGCTCAGACGGTAAAGAATTTGCCTGCAATGCAGGAGACCCAGGTTCGATTCCTGGGTCGGGAAGATCCCCTGGAGGAGGGCATGGCAACCTACTCCAGTACTCTTGCCTGGAGAATCCCATGGACAGAGGAGCTTGCTGGGCTGCAGTTCATAGGGTCACAAAGAGTTGGACATGACTGAAGGACTAAGCAGCAGCAGCAGATTTTGGGTAATCATGTATTCATTTGAAGAAACAGTAAATTTAATATCCCTAAATACAACATATTAACGTAGAAAAATGTCATTTAATGAGAACTTCATCTTTACATATTTAAAAATACCATTAATTTAACAACTTGGCAGGGACATCCCTTTGCAGTGTGAGTGTGCAGTGCCTGCTTTGCTGCAGCTTCTTGGGTACTTGCTACATCTATAGGACCAAGGCCACGTGGCATCTCCATCCTTGTTGCCCTTGGTCCTCTTTGTATTACCCGCTTTTCTCTTGGTCTTCCATCGTGGCATTTGACCTTCACTTGGTACCAAAGCTCTTATATTAAAACTCAAGTGTGAGTTCTGAGAGTCTATTCTAGTACTTAGCTATGAAGTGTCTACCAGATGAAAGTGATTCCTTTAGATTATAATAACTAACAAAAATGCACAACTAAAAATTCTTATAAAGCTTCAGGATCCTGGAGATTTTGTCATCTGATCTCAGTTTCAGATACATCTAGTTACACAAATCATGTTTCTAATGAAAGGCACTACTATTTCTTCAAGGGAAACGGTGTTTCATGGTGAGGAATTTTAAGTTTCTCCATGGTTGGTACAGCAAAAACAAGGCTGAGTGTCATAGAGTTCTTTCTCATGACATTATGAGCTCATTGAAAGTGACTTTGACGGGGCAAAGGCATAGTGGTTGAAGCAGGCACCATGCTGGTGGCCGAGCTTGGTCTCAGGGGAGAACACAGAGAAGGAAGAAAGGCATCTGGTAGGTTATTCAGCATAGTGTCAGGGTGACACTGTGCTTTGAAAGCAAAGGCTGCCAAAAAAAAAAAAAAAAAAAAAAAAACAACCTCATAGGTTGTAGAGTCACAGATCTGGGTTTTAAATCCTGGCTGGTCTATATCCGAGGCTGGTCTCTGTTATTTTCTCATTAGCCTGAGACACTTAAAATATTTCTAATTGGAACCAGTGTGACTGTAAAGACAAGAGCCAACATGGGAGCTGAAGTTAGAAGGCAGTGCCCAGCTAGAGGTGGTCATTCGGGTAGTTGGTAAAATGCTTATAGGTGATATAATTTTTCAAATCTTTTGATTGAAATTGAAACTCCCACTTTAAGACATTCTTATGGAATTACAGAACCCTAAGAACACGACAGTGGACTTTACATAACAATGCATTAGATAAGGCTTTTTAGACCCATCAGAGTTGGATGACTAGGGCCCAGCTCTAGGGCTAAAAAGAGAATTTAGTCAACCCTGAAATGGATAAGGAGTGGGCCGGGGGAAGTCCTAAAATTTTGCAGCAAACCTTGAGTCAAAAGGGACCTTGCCTTATTTGAGGATAATTAAGCTGAAGATCCGGAGAAGGCAATGGCAACCCACTCCAGTCCTCCTGCCTGGAAAATCCCATGGACAGAGGAGCCTGGTAGGCTACAGCCCATGGGGTCGCAGAGAGTCGGACACGACTGAGCGACTTCATTCCACTCACTTCACTCACTTCATACTTTATCACTGGAGAAGGAACTGGCAACCCACTCCAGTATTCTTGCCTGGAGAATTCCATGGACTGAGGAGCCTGACATGCCATGGTCCATGGGGTCACAGAGAGTTGGACACGACTGAAGTGACTGAGCAAAAAAGCCTAAGATCTAAGAAAACAATATATTTAAACAAGACCAAGAAAGAGTATACCTTACAGCTTGGTTTCTCTCACTGTAATGTGTACAGGAGTCTCGGTGCCTCTTGTCAGATGCAGATTCTTATTCTGTAAAACTGGAGCCGAGCATGAGATCCTGCATTCCTGAGTCCCCTGGTCATGTTGGTGCTACCAGTCTGTAGACCATTCTTGAGTAGCGATGGTTTAGAGCTCTGGTTCTCATATTTGACTACCCATTTCAATCACCCAGAAAGATTCAAAATACCCTGGGGTGACACCTGAGGCTCATCTCCAGTGATTCTGGCCCAACTGGTATGGAGTTTGACCTGGGCATCATGATTTGTAAAAGAGTTCTGAGTAATTTTTATTATGCAGCCAAGTATGAGAAACACTTCATTATAGACAGCTTCCAAAAATAGGTGGGCGGAGGGGTGACAACGGTCTAGCAATCATGCCACATACATCACACAAATTGATGGCTTCTGACCCATTGGGCTGTCCCACAGAGGAACAAGCTATCCCAGAAGGTGGTAAGCTCCTTATCACTAGAAGTGTGGTCTCCTAGCTGGGTTTCAGAAGGATTCGCTTCAGAGCACAAGGGTTTGGACTTGTTTGACCTCTAAGGGGCTCGTGGAAACCCCCAAGTGGACCCTAGCATCTGCCCTAAACATGCATGTCAGGTTTTCACTCTTGCGCTTATTTTATTCTTCACAAGTTTTACTGACTTGGAATACAGATATAGCCAAAGAGACCTCATTATCTGACTAGGGCTTTAATTATACGATGACTTTCTTTCCTTTTAAATTTGAATGGTACATCATTTTTATGCAGTTGATTAAATAATAAACCTACCTTCTCACCCTTATTTGTGATTGCATTCATAAGCCATGAATAATTAGAAATAATATTTGAAACAAAGGCCTTCTGGGCTTATCTCTTGAAAAAAATAATTAAACCATAATGAAACTTCATGAGAATAATCAGCTTCCCTACCCCCAACCCTAAAGACCACACACACATGCACATACACCCCACTATGTTTAATATTTCTCAGAACCAGGAGAATCGGTGTAGGTAATTTGTTCTTCCTTGTGAGGCGTGTGTTCTGAGCACTGTAGGTGATTCAATTGAGCCCTGTTAGATTCACCTTCATTTTATGTTGACCAAGTGGGCCAATCTCAGCCCTCTCCACAGAAGTAGTGCAGAGGAAAGAGACTGGGGTTGGGGGTCACAGGGCACTGGGGTGAACCCTGGGGCTGCCATCTCTTAGTTGCTCCATTGTCTCGGGCACTGCTTAATGCTTCTAAGTCACGGCAGCAATACTGCCTTTATAGGGCTGTGGCCATGATCACCGACATACCACCTGGTAATTATCTAGTGCAGTGCTAGGCATGTTTTGGGGCTCAACTAAGGGCAGTTTTTGCTACACTGACACTAGTGTTTAAACCCCTGACTCCCAGACACCTCAGACATATAAATGAGTGCTGCGTAATACTAACTTGTAGCTGCCCCTCTTGCCTCAATGTGGTCACTGTTCTTCTGTTGCTGATTGAGAACACCTGAAAAGTGATGAACCTACAGACATGTCTTAACTGTGCAGATATGGAAAATTAACAAATCCCATCTAGGTCCCTTCCAGTTCCTACTGTCATGGAGGGCAGAAGTGATGCTAAGGATGAAGTCAGCAGCAGTAACCACGGACTAAGCATTTCTTCCTTTCCTTTTATTTTCTATTTTTTTTCAGTTTTATTGAGATATAACTGACATACAGCACTGTATGAGTTTCAGGCATACAGTATAAAGATTTGACTTACTACATACATTGTGAAATGGTGACCAAAGTTTAGTTAGCATCCATCATCTCATACAGATTGGATAACAAGAAATGGAGATTTTGTTTGTTCTACTTATAAGAGAACTCTTAGGATCTACTGTCTTAACTTTCATGTAAAGCGTACAGCAGTGTTAACTGTCATCAGCATGTTATGCATTATATCCTTAGTATTTCTTTGTCTTTTAACTGGAATTTTGTACATTTTCACCACCTTCATCCAGTTCCCCCACTCTCTTCCTTCTCTCTCTGGGAACCACAAGTGGGATCTTCTTCTATGAGTATTGTTTTCTTAAGATCCCACATACACATGGAGCATATAGTATCTGTCTTTGTCTATCTGGCTTATTTTGCTTAGCATAATGCCTTCAAGGTTCCTTGCATGTTGCTGCAAATATCAGAATTGGAAGATGGCAGAGGAGTAGGATGGGGAGACCACTTTCTCCCCCACAAATTCATCGAAAGATCATTTGAACGCTGAGCAAATTCCACAAAACAACTTCTGAATGCTGGCGGAAGACACCAGGCACCCAGAAAGGCAGCCCAATCTCTTCGAAAGGAGGTAAGACAAAATATAAAAGATAAAAAGAGAGACAAAAGAGTTAGGGATGGAGAGCTGTCCCGGGGAGGGAGTTGTCGAGGAGAAGTTTCCAAACATTAGGAAACCCTCTGACTGGCAAGTCTGTGGGGAGTTTTGGAATCTCAGAGGGTAACATAACCAGGAGGGGAAAAAAGAAACCCACAGAATATGCACCTAACTGCAACTCCAGGGGAGAAGTAGCCCAAACGCTCGTGTCCACCAGCAGCAAACAGGGAATGAACAGGGAGGCGCAGGCTGCATGCTTAGGGTAAGGACCGGGCCTAAATGCCCTGAGGACAACCGGGCCTGAATGCCCTGAGGACAATCTGAAGGAGCTAACGTGAGATAGCAACCCAAACTGTGGGATAGCCAGAGAGAGGAAAAAAAGAGAGAGAGAGAGAGAGAACTTTCTCGCAAAAAGCTATAAGACATAACCTGTCCCACTCACAGAATAAAGAATTGAGCAAATACCAGAGGAGAGCTAGCCGGCTGCGGGCTGGCCCCTCCCCCTACAGGAGGCAGAGAGGCAGGCGGGGGACAGCCAGAGCTGAAAAGTGAGGGGCAATCTCGGCCCCAGAGACGGCATCCTCCACAAAACTGTGAGCAGGCTCCCAGTTGCTAACCAAGTCTTCCTGTGATCCTGGATGGTTGACATCTGCCAGGAGGATCACAGTCAGAGATCAGCTCCCCAGAGGAGACACACGGCACAACTGAGACGGCACTCCCGCTGCGTGCCCAGGAAACCGAGAGCCTGGGACTGGGGAGGTGATAAGATGCGCCACCCAATGGGGAGAGTGCGTTCGCCAAGCACCTGGTTGCCTGAGCTGCTCAGACCTGGGAAGGACACAAAACACATGCCCAACCAAGTCTGTACCTTTGTGGAGTACCCAAGAACCTGAACCTGAACAGCTTAGTCCTGGGAAATGCACGCAACCCAGGGCCCACTTTAGTCAGTTCCTCTGCAGAGCAACCTGGAGCCTGAGTAGTGTAGACTGGGAAAGTACACACGCCATGAGCGGGGGCACACCCAGTGTGGCCCAGACACTCTGAGCACTCCCCACACATGCCAGTGTTATTTGTTTGCAGTGTTCCTCCCTCCCCAGAAAACAACTGAACAAGTGAGCCTAAATAAGTGACCACCTTCACCCTCTTGTGTCAGGACAGAAATTAGACGCTGAAGAGACTTGCAAACAGAGGAAGCCAAAATAAAAAAAGAAGAGGGAACCCCTTTGCACCAAGTGCAACAGATTAAAACCCTGTAGTTAGCACTGACTACGTTGGAAGGGGCCTATAGAACTTGAGAAGAAGTATAAGCTGGAACAAGGAGCTATCTGAAACTGAATTGACTCCACACTGCCCTCAACAGCTCCAGAGAAATTCCTAGATACATTTTATTATTATCATTTTTTAATTAAAAAAATTGTTTATTTTTAAGTTCTTTGTTACTCCTTTAATTTTCATTTTTATAACCTACTATTACCTTGCAAAAAAAAGACCCTATTTTTAAAGCAAATTTCATATATATATATATATATATAATTTTTGTGATTTTGTTTTGATTTTTTAATATTGTATTTTTGAGAGTCTACCCTCTACTCTAGATTTTTACTCTTTGCTCTTTGGTATTTGTTATCAATTTTGTACCTTTAAGAATCCAATCTTCAGTACCCATTTTTACTTAGGAGTGTGATTACTGGCTTGATTTCTCTCTCTCCCTTTTGACTCTCCTTTTTCTCCCCAAGGTCACCTCTATCTCCTCCCTCCCCCTACTCTTCTCTACCGAACTCTGTGAATCTCGTTGGGTATTCTGGGCCATGGAGAACACTTAGGGAACTGATTATTGGCTAGATCTGTCTCTCTCCTTTTGACTCCCCTTCTTCTCCTGGTCACCACTATCACCTTCCTCTCCCTTCTCTTCTCTATGTAACTCCATGAACCTCTCTGAGTGTTCCAGACTGTGGAGAGTACATAGGGAATTGATCACTGGCTAGATTGCTCTCTCCACTTTTGATCCCCCCTGTTTGCCTCATGGTCATCTCTATCTCCCCCCCCCCCCTTCTCCATGTAACTGTGAACCACTCTGGTGTCCCTCACTGTGGAGAATCTTCTCAAAATTAACCCAGATGTTTTTATCATCAGTGCTGTACGGATGGAGAAATCTTGAGGCTACTGTAAGAATAAGACTGAAAGCCAGAGGCAGGAGGCTTAAATCCAAAACTTGAGAACACCAGAAAATTCCTGACTCCAGGATACATTAATCAACAAGAGCTCATCCAAAAGCCTCCATACCTACACTGAAACCAAGCTCCACCCAAGAGCCAACTAGTTTCAGAGCAAGACATACCAAGCTAATTCTCCAACAATGCAGGTACACAACCCTAAGAATTATAATACAGGCAGCCAAAAGTCACAGCAAATCCATAGACACCTCAAACTCACTACTGGACACTTCATTGCACTCCAGAGAGAAGAGATCCAGCTCCACCCACCAGAACACTGACGCAAACTTCCCTAACCAGAAAACCATGACAAGGCACTCGTCCAACCCCACCCACGGGGAGGAACCTCCACAACAAAGAAGAACCACAGACTTCCAGCATACAGAAAGGCCACCCCAAACACAGAAATCTAAACAAAATGAAAAGGCAGGGAAATATTCAGCAGGTAAAGGAACATGATAAATGCCCACCAAACCAAACAAAAGAGGAGGAGATAGGCAGTCAACCTGAAAAAGAATTCAGAATAATGATAGTAAAAATGATCCAAAATCTTGAAAACAAAATGGAGTTACAGATAAATAGTCTGGAGACAAGGATTGAGAAGATGCAAGAATTGTTTAACAAGGACCTAGAAGAAATAAAAAAGAGTCAATCAATAATGAGTAATGCAATAAATGAGATAGAAAACACTCTGGAGGGAACCACCAGTAGAATAACGGAGGCAGAAGATAGGATAAGTGAGGTGGGAGATAGAATGATGGAGATAAATGAAGCAGAGAG